>NC_083602.1:53094599-55594599 GCF_029168945.1 Cannabis sativa | reverse complement strand
TGTTCTTAATCCTGTTATGATTAGGCTCAATCTTGAAAGGCTATTCGTGTTCTTTGACTTGTTAGTTAAGCCTACTTTTAGGTCAGGGTGATACGTACATTTTGGGAACACGGTAGTGCAATTGAGTGGGAGCGCTAGCATAAACATGGAATCTATAGCTTCTATCTGGCGAATAGTAAGCAAAGGATGATCTCCTTCGAGCTTGACCAAACGAACATAAATGGTGGAGTACTCATTTCACATAAGCTGAAATATCATTTATACGGGGTCAAGTGTTTTAAGGAATAAATACATTGTAGGGTGTAACAGGAATCTAATCCCTTTACGGTGTAGATCATTCATATAGAGGATCATTGATCACATTAGGATTATAACAATGGATAACTAATGATGCATCTATATGGTGGAACATATAGAGCATTCTATATACTGAGAGTGCAATTCTAAGTTCTATGCGTGGATTCAACGAAGAATTAATAAGTTAGTGGATTTTAGTGCTAAATTCTTGATCTACTTATTGGAAGCTCGGTTATATAGACCCATAGTCCCCGCACTAGTTGAGATAATATTGCTTGTAAGACTCATATAATTGGTTTTGATTAATCAATTATAATTCTCAAAATAGACTATGTCTATTTGTGAATTTTTCACTAAGTAAGGGCGAAATTGTAAAGAAAGAGTTATTAGGGGCATATTTGTTAATTATGATACTTTGTATGGTTCAATTAATAAATATGATAAATGACAATATTATTTAATAATTATTTATAGTTATGAAATAGTTAGAATTGGCATTTAAATGGTTGAATTAGAAAATTGGCGTTTTTGAGAAAATCAGATGCAAAAAAGATAAAACTGCAAAATTGCAAAAAGTGAGGCCCAACTCCACTTGTATAGGGCCGGCCACTTTTGTAGGAAATTCAAACTGATATTTTCATTATTTTAATGCCAAATAATTCAAACCTAACCCTAGTGGAATGCTATAAATAGATAGTGAAGGCTTCAGGAAATTTACACTTAAATTTTCTACTTTTTCATTCAGAAAAAACTGAGCCTTCTCTCTCCCTATCTTTGGCCGAACCCACTCTCTCTCTCTCTTCCTCATTGAGATTTCGAAATTCTTAGTGTAAGAGTAGTGCCCACACACAGCAAGTGATACCTCAATCATAGTGAGGAAGATCGTGAAGAAAGACTTTCAGCAAGAAAGAGTTTCAGCATCAAAGATTCAGAGAAAGAGATCCAGGTTCAGATATTGATAATGCTCTGCTACAGAAAGGAATCAAGGGCTAAATATCTGAACGGAAGGAGTCATATTATTCCGCTGCACCCAATGTAAGGTTTCCTAAACTTTATATGTGTTTATTTCATCGTTTTAGAAAGTTCATATTTAGGGTGTTAATCAACATACTTGTGAGTAGATCTAAGATCCTGGTAAAATAAATTTCCAACATTTTGTGCATCTGATTTTCTCAAAAACGCCAATTTTCAAATTCAACCATTTAAATGCCAATTCTTACTATTTAATAACTATAAATAATTATTAAATAATATTGTCATTTATCATATTTATTAATTGAACCATACAAAGTATCATAATTAACAAATATGCCCCTAAAACTCTTTCTTTACAATTTCACCCTTAGTTAGTGAAAAATTCACAAATAGACATAGTCTAATTTGAGAATTATAATTGATTAATCAAAACCAATTATATGAGTCTTACAAGCAATATTATCTCAACTAGTGGGGGGACCATGGGTCTAAATAACCGAGCTTCCAATAAGCAGACCAAGAATTTATAACCTAAATTCACTGACTTATTAATTCTTTGTTGAATCCACGCATAGAACTTAGAATTGCACTCTCAGTATATAGAATGCTTTATATGTTCCACCATATAGACACATCATTAGTTATCCATTGTTATAATCCTAATTTGATCAATGATCCTTAATATGAATGATCTACACTGTAAAGGGATTAGATTACCGTTACACCATACAATGTATTTAATCCTTAAAACACTTAACCCCGTATAAATGATATTTCAGCTTATGTGAAATGAGATCTCCACCATTTATTTTCGTTTGGTCAAGCTCGAAGGAGATCATCCTTTACTTACTATTCGCCAGATAGAAGCTATAGATTCCATGTTTATGTTAGTGCTCCCACTCAATTGCACTACCGTGTTCCCAAAATGTACGTATTACGCTGACCTAAAAGTAGGCTTAACTAACAAATTAAAGAACACGAATAGCCTCTTGAGATTGAGCCTAATCATAACAGGATTAAGATCAATTGATCTAGGATCAACTAGGCGATATTGACTTGAATAGATATTACGGTAAGTTTAATAAATCTAAGTCAAAGTTCAATATCGGTCCCTTCCGATGCATACTCCATGCATCCAACCTGAGCTTTACTTTAACCAATGCTCTGGAAAGAACATAGCATTTCTCCAAATGCAAGTAAACTCTTGTTGTAGATTATCATATCAGTAAAACCCTATGTTTGATAAATCTAGGAAACTTCATTCACATAGTCATGTTTACTTTCCAATGTGTTGACAGCACAATAAACAGGATCAAGTATGTGAAAAGGGTTTCAGATGAATTTATACATTATGTACATATAATCATGAAATAAATCATGTGTATTATGCAATATTAAATGTTATTTCTGATCTATATTAATAAGTAAATATGATTATATTGAAATGAGTTTTATTTAGGGCATAAAACCCAACAAACTCCCACTTGCACTAACATAAAACAAAATGTGCATTTCAAATAATCTCAACACCTTGATATACAAATCAAGTGTAGTAGTAGTAAACTCCTCATAATAGGATCTGAAAGGTTGAATTAAACACAACCTTTTCTCCACCATTACTCCTCCTTTAATCACAAAATCATTGATAATGTGAAATTCCTCTCTATATGTCTACTCTCTTGGGATACTGGATTCTATACCTTTGGCAACTACTTCTTGGTTATTTAGGAAGTAACACTAGTAGTTAAGGCAATTTGGAATGGTGCCAAAAATTTATAGAACTTTCCTTAGACTGAATAAGTACCTTTCCTGCAATTTTAACATTCAGTCCCTTTCTGGTAGACCTAGAGACTTCAGATAGGTTTTTACACTTCTCCAAAATCACTATTCCACCCCCAGAGTAATCACCATCTTATCAGAAAGATTTTCTAGCACAAAGTCAAATTTCGAAATCTGATGTGGTGTAGTCTATGAGTTTTAAACACACCCATATAGACTAACATATAGTTCCTCTTCTTTATCTTAAGATTTACTTGATTGTCTTCCAATGTTCTTCTCCTGGATTAATCTGATACCTACTCATTACTCCCACTCAACAGCAGGTGTTTGGTCTAAGGCATACTAAAGCATATCTGAGACCTCTCACTGTTGATATAAGAAATTCTTTCATGGCTTTATCTTTTCTAGAATAGTAGAGACTTTTCCGTAGATAAATAAAATCTATGCCTAGAAGTCGAGAAGCTTCTATAGATTTCCATTAGAAAGAAAATGCTTCAGCATCTTACTAAAGTAAGTTGCTTGCATTAGAGTAAGTAATTACCAGGTATACCACAAGCCATAGGTTTAGATAAACTCAAACCTATAATACTAGGAACAGGAAGTTTTGTTAAGTCCATTTAATAGACTTATAAGCGAAAATTTCCTTTTATGTCCTTGTAATAGAAAACTTTAGGTTACTCCATGTGAATGGATTAAACTATAGTTCTTTTGGCTTTCTTCTTAGTTTCTTATCTTGACAATCCATTACTTGTTTAAACTCACAATGGATTTTAATCACTAGTGTCTCCCAAATCATAAGAAGGCGAGTTCCTAGAAACTCTCCCACTACGACAAGGTACCGTGAATTTTGTCTAAGAAGACTAAATGGTATTAACCTCTTTGGTTGTGACAAGACAACAGAGGCAGTGGGATCATCATATGTCATATAAGATGATAGGACACTTTTAGAATCAAGAAAAATATCTCCTTTATTTGCTACTTTATTTTCAGACTTAGTCATTTTCTTAGAAAAGTAGTATTTGTTTAAACAAACACTTTCTTATCTATTGACTATGGGATGGTTCACCCCTAATCACTTAGAATAGCTAACAAACCATGGTTAACAGTTCTAGCTTTTCTTAAGATTTTGATTAGGTCATCCATGAATCTAGTAATGATTTACATTAAGTATACAACCATTACATCATTCTGAAATTGTATTACCATAAAAGGAATTAGGCAACGACTAGTAACTAATCATCAACATGCAACTCGAAATTTCTGGGGAGGTAAGTTTGGATATAATTCAAAAATCAAATTAATGATCTTTGAACTGCATATCTACTAACTATTTCTCCACCCCTATCAGTTCGCAAGATCTTTAACCACTTACCTTAATGGTGTTTAACCATTGCTAGAAATTTAAGAAATTTTTCAAACATTTCAAATTTCTTTGCATAAGGTATAATCTAGAGTGATCGTTTTAAGAATACAACGAAAAACTCATATCCACCCCTGAATGTACATCCATCTGCGAATGAGATGAACTACTTTCAGTGGATATAGGCATATTAACTCTTTACAGAGATTGATCTTGTCAAATCCACTATGAACAAGATACAAATGCCATAGATTAAAAAAATGTGGTAGTGTCTTTTGATGACTTAGGTTTAGTTACATCAAAGAGTTCTTAGAATACTGCAAGTGGATCCTGGTCACAGAATACTAAACTCATATTCCATACAGTTTGATTCCATTGATAGAAAATGGTATTAAACACTTGTTTAGTGTAACTGTATTGTATCCTGGAAATAGAAATATAAGAAAATTTCTGTTTGGAATCTAAAATTAAAGTCAAAGACTTAAATTTATACCAAATATAATGATTAATTCTTTCTTGGACCACCACTACTAATTTAACTCTAAGTCTGATTTGCCCATACAAGTAGGAGATTTCTAAGATTGAGGATTTATATCAATTGGGAATAGAATTTGGGGTTATAATCATATGCCATTTAACTTCGTAAGAGAAAATAGAATGATATGAAATGATTTATAGACCATTCATCCAATGATATGTTTTGAACCTAATTCGAAATGAATAAGCTAAGAGGAATTAGGATAATTTTGTTTATAAATAAGAATCCAACGACGCTTCGATTAACGAGAGTCAAAGTAATCTTATTAATACAATCTTTTTGTTTCATATTGTAAAAATACTAGTCTAAGGTGTCATCAATTGATGAACAGCTAAATGTTGCATATACAATATTTATCTTTCGAGATCTAACACTATTATGTATGTCTAATGGTGAAAATCCACTAGGGATTTATCTCATTAGATAAACAAACCAAGTTAGACCAACAATGAAGATTCGAAATTAAACTACAACTTAATAACAGAAAATAACATGGTTCAATATAAATTCATACACAATTCAGAAATTATTAAACATATAGCAAGTAGGAATGACAAGTGAAAATACTAAAACATACAATCCTAAATAATTTCCAAGGTTTTATTCAAACTGATATCAGTGTCCCGTTTAGGCGAGAGTCAAAGCTACCATTCATTGAATAGAGTTATCAGCTCATCGAAAATGTTAAACATTCTAGCAACCTTTTATTCGATCAAGATTGGAATTTAGCGTTGTCTCGTTTAGGCGAGAGTCAAGGCAATTCTATCTTATGAGCTTCCACCATTGTTTCATAATTTACAAATCAAATATGGTCGCCACTATTAGGGTGATCCATACCATATAAAACACTTACAAACTACTTATCTTTCGAGATTAAACGGTGCGAAATTGCTAATGAACGTTCCTCCATTAGGGAGGATTACTCACTAAAACAAACGCGATGTAAAACCAACAATGGAGATCGAATATCTTAATAATAAAGCTCATTATTTAAAGAGAGTTGTATTTTCTTTGATTCTCATTTTAATCTATCTATTTTAAAATATATATTTATTTAGTTAAAATTTCTAATTTAGAATGAAAAATTCTAAATATAAATTTTAATTTAATATTTATAAATTTTACTTAGATGGATATGAAAATAATATGAATTATTTCCATCTTAGTAATAATTTCCAATAAATATTTAGAAAAATATTCAATTTAAGTTGTTACAAAATTAATTTAAATTAATTTACAACTCAAATTTAATTTTCTATAAATATATATTGCATTTCAAAAAATTAAAGTATTTAAGAATACAATTTTTAAAAATGCATGTTAAAATAAAAATAAATCCTGCAAAAAAATTCAAATTTAATGTTGGCCCAAAATTAATTAATAAAATTAATTTACAACAAAAAATATAATTTTCCTATTTAATTAAATATATAAGAAAAATTTCAAATATTTAAGTATGATGATGAAAATCAACTTAAATATTGATTTTCTATTTAATTAAATACACTAGAAAAATACTTCAAGCAAAAACAGATAATATCTATCTAGATTTTCATGGACTAATTAATTCATTTTCTAATTAAATATATTTTACTTCATTTATTTTAATTAATCATTAAATGAAAAAATCATTGATTTAAGTTGGTCCAAAATTAAAATAAATAATTTACAACTTCAATCTATTTTTTAAATAAAATTCGAAATTCCAGCATTTAAGAAATGTAATTTTGAAATTTGATTAATAAAATAAAGAAAAAATATATTTTGAAAATTTTTAAATTTAGTTGAAAAAATAAATTTAAACTAAAATTAATTTTCTATTTAATTAAGTGTCATGAAAAAGAAATATATAAGTATCATGATGAAAGTCAACTTAGATATTTAATTTTCAAATTAATTAAATGTATTAAATTCAAGAAATAAATAATTAAGTGTAGAGAATGCTTAATTATTAATCTCTAGTTTAATACTAGGAAAAATATACTTAAAATAAATTGTACCAAAATTAATTATTTAAATAATTAATTTCACAATGTATAATATTTTCCTATTTAATATTAGAAATAATAAGTAGTCTAGAAATAACTATCTAGAAAATATCTTATTTGACTAAGTATCTTTTCCACAAAATTTGAAACAATATCTAATTTAAGTTGTATTAGAAAAAATCTAGAACTTAAATATTTTCAAATTTAAATTTAATTAAATATCAAAAATTAAGTTGTAACCACTTAATTTGAAAACATTCCATTTTAAGTTAATATTCGAAAAGATATCAACTTAAAAAAAATATATAAATAATCTTAATAACTAATTCCTAAAAGTCGTCAACTTAATTTTGAAATTTTAAATCCAAAAGATATTCAGATTTAAGTTGATTAGTTAGCGATAACTAAATATCAACTTAAATAGGAATATTTAATGAAAAATTTAAATTAAGCTTCAGAAAGAATCTAGATGGTTATAATTCTATATTTAATTAAATACAAGAAAATACATATAGTTTAGCTTAGAATAAATTTCTTTAAACTATGATTTTCTTAAATTAATTTCAAAATAAATGAAATTAATTATGTTGCTACTCAATTTTATTAGGTTAAACTAGTTTAATTAACCTAGTACAGTTATTCAAATCCGGCAAATGGGCCTTCACAATTGGGGTGGTTCATGTGAGGAGGTGCTGGGTCAGTATGTCGTACCCACTTCTATGGCTCCCAACTCTCACACAAGGCCCAAAAGAGAGGAATTTAACCTTAAAATGAACAACTGTTATTAATGGAATAGGCCCAAAAACTAAATGGGCCTAAATAAAATCTATCAAGAACTATGATATTTTATTTAGCAACAACAACCTATATGCATCTATAATAAAATTAAACATATAGGCTCACACAGGCACACAATTTGGATGGATCCTATCATGTTGCTAGGTCATACGCAGATGAAAGAAGATTGTAAATATACCTCTTACAAATTATTTACTTGACCAAGGGAGCCATGAGTTAAAATTCAGATCATTGGATCTGTCAACAAGTTAACCATGACTATTTACAATCAAGCAATAATAGGTTTTAAAAACTTACAAACAAGCTAAAACATATACTCCTACAACAAGGTTAGCTGGATAGTTGGATGTAGGATTTATTTAATTTTAAATAAATAATTTCGAAAAATTAATTAAATAAAAAAAATTATTTTCGAAATGTAATAAACTAAAATTTAAATATTTTCAAAATTAATAAAATAATATTTAAAGTTAAACCTACAATTTTGAAAAATTAGGTTTCAACCAACCTAAATATCATTTCAAAATTTGCTAACTACTTTTAAAAATTTAATGTTATTTTATAAATAAAAATTAAATAAAAAATTAAAAAAGAAAGATAAATAAATATCTTTTTCAGATTTTAAATGTAATTTAAATAAATAAAATAATAAAATTTAAAAGTTAGCAAAATATCTTACATCTATTTAAAATTACATGATTATAGTTATCTTATTTTAAATTTAAATAAGGTCAAATTATTTTTAAAAAAATTTAATTTAAAAAATTTCATATCTGACCTTAAATTTAAAAATAAGATAAGATATAATCAAATTTAAAAATAAGATAGATAATTAAGCAAAAAAGATAGATATTTACTATTTTTAAATTCAAATTACACTAATATCATGAATTAAATTTAAAAAATATTAATTAATTTAATTATGATAATTAGACATGAATTAGGAATAATAAATGTATAAATACAGAACTACACAAAAAATCGGAAGTTAAATCCATGAAAAAGCATGAAAAATCGAAGAAAAACGAAAAAATTGCGAGCTGTACGGACGGGATGTTGTGCATACCCGTCCGCGCGCGCAGGTGGGTGATTTGGGCGAGGAACCTCGGCGGTATGGGGATTTGCATGAAATC
The DNA here is from genome assembly GCF_029168945.1 of Cannabis sativa. NCBI lineage: Eukaryota > Viridiplantae > Streptophyta > Magnoliopsida > Rosales > Cannabaceae > Cannabis > Cannabis sativa. The sequence goes on along the minus strand of NC_083602.1, from coordinate 55,585,731 downwards.
CGCGCGTGCCTAAGCCCTGCTGCTCAACCTTGATTTTTTCGAAACTTCAAAAAATTATAACTAATTCAAATTAAATCGAAATTGGGTTCTGTAAAAAAGTAACTTGCTTAATTTTTTCCATAATATCCAATAAAAATAATTCCAGAAACTAATATTCAATTATTTTTCACGAAAATTCACAAACGTCAATCAATCATCAAATAACACTCAATACAACATGATACCATCCAAAACATCAAACAATCGTTTTAAAGTCCAAATTTCTTGCAAGCAAATCAATTACCATGGCTCTGAGGCCAGTTGTTGGAAATTATTTTACCAGGATCTTAGATCTACTCACAAGTATGTTGATTAACACCCTAAATATGAACTTTCTAAAACGATGAAATAAACACATATAAAGTTTGAGAAACCTTACATTGGGTGCAGCGGAATAATATGACTCCTTCTGTTCAGATATCTAGCCCTTGATTCCTTTCTGTAGCAGAGCATTATCAATATCTGAACCTGGATCTCTTTCTCTGATTCTTTGATGCTGAAGCTCCTTTTGCTGAAAGTCTTTCTTCACGATCTTCCTCAATATGATTGAGGTATCACTTGCTGTGTGTGGGCACTACTCTAACACTAAGAATTTCGAAATCTTTAGGAAGAAGAAAGAGAGGGAGTGGTCGGCCAAAGATAGGGAGAGAGAGAGGCTCAGTTTTTTCTGAATGAAAAGTCAGAAGAAAAGTGTAATTTTCCTGAAGCCTTCACTATCTATTTATAGCATTCCATTAGGGTTAGGTTTGAATTATTTGGCATTAAAATAATGAAAATATCAGAGGGAAAACCCTACAAAAGTGGCCGGCCATGCAATGTGGATTCGGGCCTCACTTTTTGCAATTTTGCAGTTTTATCTTTTCTGCATCTGATTTCTCAAAAATGCCAATTTTCAAATTCAACCATTTAAATGCCAATTCTAACTATTTAATAACTATAAATAATTATTAAATAATATTGTCATTTATCATATTTATTAATTGAACCATACAAAGTATCATAATTAACAAATATGCCCCTAAAACTCTTTCTTTACAATTTCGCCCTTACTTAGTGAAAAATTCACAAATAGACATAGTCTAATTTGAGAATTATAATTGATTAATCAAAACCAATTATATGAGTCTTACAAGCAATATTATCTCAACTAGTGGGGGGACCATGGGTCTATATAACCGAGCTTCCAATAAGCAGATCAAGAATTTATAACCTAAATTCACTGACTTATTAATTCTTCGTTGAATCCACGCATAGAACTTAGAATTGCACTCTCAGTATATAGAATGCTCTATATGTTCCACCATATAGACACATCATTAGTTATCCATTGTTATAATCCTAATTTGATCAATGATCCTTAATATGAATGATCTACACTGTAAAGGGATTAGATTACCGTTACACCCTACAATGTATTTAATCCTTAACACACTTAACCCCGTATAAATGATATTTCAGCTTATGTAAAATGAGATCTCCACCATTTATTTTTGTTTGGTCAAGCTCGAAGGAGATCATCCTTTACTTACTATTCGCCAGATAGAAGCTATAGATTCCATGTTTATGTTAGCGCTCCCACTCAATTGTACTACCGTGTTCCCAAAATGTACGTATCACCCTGACCTAAAAGTAGGCTTAACTAACAAATCAAAGAACACGAATAGCCTCTTGAGATTGAGCCTAATCATAACAGGATTAAGATCATTTGATCTAGGATCAACTAGGCGATATTTACTTGAATAGATATTACGGTAAGTTTAATAAATCTAAGTCAAAGTTCAATATTGGTCCCTTCCGATGCATACTCCATGCATCCAACCTGAGCTTTACTTTAACCAATGCTCTGAAAAGAACATAGCATTTCTCCAAATGCAAGTGAACTCTTGTTGTAGATTATCATATCAGTAAAACCCTATGTCTGATAAATCTAGGAAACTTCATTCACATAGTCATGTTTACTTTCCAATGTGTTGACAGCACAATTAACAGGATCAAGTATGTGAAAAGGGTTTCAAATGAATTTATACATTATGTACATATAATCATGAAATAAATCATGTGAACCATGCAACATTAAATGTTATTTATGATCTATATTAATAAGTAAATATGATTATATTGAAATGAGTTTTATTTAGGGCCTAAAACCCAACAAGTGGGACCTATGGATAGTGCGAGTATCTTGGCTAGAGAGTCTCGATGCACGGATGCACTCATGGATGCTTGCGAGCATGAATCGACAGGAGTTAGTCAAGAGACAGAAGTGTGCATGAGGCACACGATCACTCAAAAAATGAGCCCATTGTTACTCGGATTGTTGGAAGGCTGACAATTGTTTAGAGAAGTTAAGGTGCCGCACAGGTGTTCTGTTGCCTGAAAAGGTGAACCTCTGACAATTGGTATCAGAGCCAATTAAGTTCATCTCAGTGGGAGGTGAACCTAGTTGGCCTATCCTAGAGGGGATGTAGGCGCATGGAAGGATCGAGATGGTCCGAATGCTGGAACAAGATGTTGTTGAGCTAGTTAGTCTTCTAAAGTGGATTAGTAGATCAAGATGGAGTTGAGACTGTATTGTTTTTCTTTGTGAGAATACTGGACATCCTAGGGAGGAGACAGTGATGGTTTCTTCGAATTAAGTTCAGAGATGGTAGAAAGAAAACTACCATGTGCAATTGTAGAGAGGCGCAATAAAATGTTTAAAACTCATTGGCATAGTATAAGGTTTGATTGTGTAGTCCATAATGTATGCTTGGTACACTACGCTGAGTTTGCTTAAGTGACATCGTAAGCCGCAAGAGGCGCATTTGTTGAAAAGGAAGCTTGTTGGCATGGGTGTGGATAGGGGTGTTCATCAAACTGTGCGTACCGCACCACACCGCAAAAAAAATAAGGTTTGAAATTCTTTGCGGTGCGGTCACGGTTTGAATTTTTCCTAAACCGCGCGGTGTAGTGCAGTTTGCAGTTTTGAATTTTAATATGCGGTTCAAACCCCACCGCACCGCACCGCACATTATAAAAATACCAATTTTTATATTTATTTAGGTCCAATATGTGAATGTTCAACTCAAAGTCCACTAATTATTGTATTGTTGACACTTAATTTTTTTTTCATATTTATTTTCAAGCCTTATGGTATTTTGACAAGTTTTGCTCAAAGTTCGTTGTATTTGTAATAGTTTAATTTTACTATTTGTGTAAAGAAAAAATAATACATGAAGTGTATATATGTAAGACCCTAAGAGGTAGATAAGAGGCCATCGTCACCAACCCATGAAGCTACATTTCAGTTGTCTCAGGGTACCACACCCCGACCTCCATGAGATGGTCTCAGGGTAGTGCACCCCGACTTCCACTTGGTGGTCTCAGGGGTGGTGCACCCCCACATCCATCTCTAAAAAACTGGCAATCTCCGACTACCCTTAAACAATCCCATCTTAGGGTAAAAAGTGGGTCTCAGAGTATAGGTCTCTGAGGGGGATCTTTTGGACTACGGGGGCCTATCTTGGGGTGGTACACCCCGACCTTGGCTTAACATTAAAAGAAAAACTTACTCCGAGACAACCCCATCTTGGGATGAAATGGCCTATCTTGGGGTACACCCAAATGTTTGCAGCGGTCAAGGCAGACCCCCCCAAGGAGGTATCTCGGGGTAGCCACCCCGACCCCATGAAGTGGTGTTGCGGCTTGAAAAAAACAAGGTGACTCAAAGTCACAACTACAACACTCTCCAAGCAATGATCGTTCAACAATCTTTTCAAAGGTGCATACTATCTTCACAAACACTTTTTTTCTCAATTTTTTGAGAATGTAAGCATGAAGAGAGGGAAAATCAAAATTCTCCATGTTCTTGATATTTTTCCAAAGCTCAAGAATACTTGCAACCAAAAGTTTCAAAATCAATCATTCTTTCACCGAATTTCATCAAATCAGAGCTAAAAACACATTACTCATAGCCTATGCTACAAAACTAATCATCAAACACTCACATTTCATCAAAAACTCAAAAAACCCAATGATTCAATATTGCCATTTTTGGCCGTGGAAAAAACTACCAAGAAGAAGTGCCAAAAACTTCATCAAATTTCAAATTTCAAGCAAGGAAATTGCAAGAGAAATATAAAGAACTTACCTGCTATGAAGATGAAAACCTTAAAGCTTCTAAGGATTATTATAATGCTATGAGTAATTTATTTATTTTATCTTTGTAAATATTTAGATTATTTTTGGGTAAATAGCGGCATAAGTACCCAAAGTTTTGAGTTTGTAAGCGGCATAAACCCAATGATTTTTTTTAGTGGCATAAGTACCCAATGTTTGTAAAACTGTAATTTTTCTCTATTTTTGTCAGTACAGACTCCGTTTTAAATTTATTAAAAAAAGATTTGGAAGTAACCGATACTACATATTTTTCGTCCAGACCAAATAATCTATAATTTGGGCCTTATATGTGTCATGTTTAAGACAATAACAGAGTTTGTACTGATGAAACTGGAAGAAAATTACAGTTTTATAAACATTGGGTACTTATGCCACTAAAAAAAATCATTGGGTTTATGCCGCTTACAAACCTTAAACTTTGGGTACTTATGCCACTATTTACCCATTATTTTTTTTTTTTTTGTAAATAATTTATTTTCCTTATAATTTATTTTTGCTTACAAAGGGAAAAATTTTCATTTGAATATGTTGTAAAAATATGAAAAAGTGAGATAATTATTTTTTGGGTTTGAAATATAATTCTAGTATAAGCATGGCATTCTCGGTACCGTACCACTAAGTCATCAACAACTAAACTGAAGTGCAGATTACACTGAAAAGTTTCTACCATATAGTCATATCGCTAAAAACTTAGGGGAAATATTTACCCAAATTTTGACAATAGTGAGGTGGCAAAAATGATGACACGCGACACGAGGATACAAAGACTGAATTTATGAAGAATGTGTAAAGTCATGACCGGTTGTCATGATCGTTGGAAGATAATAAGTCTGATGATCACCTTTACCCCTAGCTTGAGCAAGGTGGTTGCCTCCAAGGAAAAAATAGTGGACTGACACCCTTGTAGGTAGAATAAACAATCACCACCACACCTACGACTTAAATTAGCCTAGGGGGTAGATGCCACTTCTCCCACCACAAATGTAGCGACATTCTTAGTGATTGATGAGTACATCCTCATGACACCAAGGCTACCCACAACATTGAAGGGGTCTCAGGGGTGTCACCCCGAGACGGCCGCTAACACCCTCCTTAAGTTGGGTCTTAGGGGTGTCACCCCTAAGTATTAGCTTCTATCCCCGAAGGGGGTTAACTATCTTACCACACCCTGGGGAGACCCTCATCGTCAGTGGCTAGCTCAAAAATTTAAATCTCGCAAGAAGCTCAAAGAGGGTTACAAACCCACAAAAATAGTGGGATATTACCATAAGAATCATATTTTAACCACCTCCGATAACCAAGGAGGCAGTTGAGATGGCTTAGCATTGGTCGCGTCTCTTGAATAGAGAAATACTGACCTTTTCCCCTACATAAAGGGTCAGCCATGACTTGGGAAAGGGATTCGAAAAGTTGAGTACTTAGAGAAAAGAGTTTCTGCCATTGTTACTTTTTGCATTCAAGAGCTTGTTCTTGATTTTACAACTCTGATCAATAAAATACAAGAGAAGTAGGCTATTATAACATCTGGGGCCGAATCTCTTTAAATTCCAGTGTCTTTCTTTACATTTATTGTAAATTCTGGTGTCATTCTTCATATTTATTGATAGTTTTTTATTTAAATCTCATTTATTCCGACTCCGCGTTAGTTGGCTAAAAATCTAATCAACACCCACCATTCTCTTCTGACTTTGTATTGAACTGTACATGTCTTATATTGATTTAAAGAAATATTTTTTGTTCTATACATATGGTATCCACTTATTTCTTTTTTCTGTAATTTTGTTAAATGCATGTATATACACTTATATTGCAGTGTACTTATCTGTATTTTTTCTGTAAATTTGATGAATATAAATGTATATATGCATTTATTGTGTTGTAGTTTTAAGTTTATTTTTCTAATAAAATAAAAATTAAAAATATATATATAGTATATTGCATATTAATTTTTTTTAAAAAAATAAATCATGATATAGTGACGCTTTTTATGTGTGGGTGTTATCAGAAAATAATTAAAAAAAATAAAAATTACGTACAGTGACACGCTATGAGTGTAGTTATAATCTTTAGAGTCTAACAACATGAGATTCTAAAAGGTTATAATGACACGCAACGAGAGAGTCCAAAATATTTTAGTCACTTGCCCCAAAGAGTCAGTAATTACTTTTCTTGACGTACCTACATTGGTGATCCACATTGAAGTGTCACTAAATTTTTTAGAGTCCTTTAAAAAGGGTCACTGAATCCCATATTTGTGGTAGTGTTGTTTTGTGTTATTAATGTATTTTTATCATTTTTATTTAAGAAGTTATTTATTTGACAACACTTTTCTTAATTTTAATAAATTAAACAAAATTGCAACAAATTATCTTACTAATTGATTAAATTGATTATAACTAAATTTGAGACGATCATAAGAGAAACGTTCATATTCTTCAATCATTGACAAATAATTTGTTGGACAATACTTAACGCAATTACTAAAAAAAATGTAACAATTATGAAATTAATGTTATAATTAAGTAATCATTTCTTATGAATATCAGTTTCAAATTTTTAATCAGTAACGAATAGATCTATAAAACACACACGTAAACACATACTTCACATGCAATACATTTATTAAATTTAAAATGGATTCCACTGTAAATATATTTTTCACGTACATGTTACATGTCTTTTTATTCTTTTTAGTACTATAGTAATACGTAGCTATAAATATATATATATATATATATATTTATATTTCTGGTAAAAAATATATTAGTTAAATATATACATGTATTTTTTTTTTTCAAAATTTCACTTAAACATCTTTTTTTTTATAAATAGAAAAATTTTAAGGATAAAAATATTAAAAAATTTCTAAACCGACATGAATTATTTTTTTTTTGTCGCCATCTTTTTCATGAATTATTTTTGACGAACTCAAAGCTTAATCATCTTTGTTTTGCAGATGATGTTTTTTTGTTATGTCATGGTGACTTTAAATCTGTCCATCAAATGTTTCAAGGTCTCAAGCTATTTTCTCAAACATAATTAAGTTTGGCAAAATCTGAAATATTTTGTTGTATGGCAGAAAATGAGGTTCAAAGGATAGTTGATGCCTCTGAATTCGGTAGAAGCTTATTATCACTCCGATACTTGAAAATACTGATTTGTGCCAAACAATTACTACCTATAGTTGAATTAAACAAAAGTACTACAACATATTTCTTACTTATTAATTAATAAGTTGATTATAATTATTCCACTCGTGATGACGGTGATAGATGTAAAATTCATATTCTTCAATTAGTGGTAAATAACTTTGGATAATACTCAACATAATTGCAACAAATTATCTTACTAATTAATTAGGTTGATTATAACTAAATTTGAGACGACCGTGAGAGGAAAGTTCATATTCTTCAATCATTGACAAATAATTTGTTGGACAATACTTAACGCAGTTACCATAAAAAAAATATATAAAAATTCTGAAATTAATGTTGTAATTAAGTAATCATTTCTTATGAGTATCAGTTTCAAATTTTCAATCAGTAACGGATAGATCTATAAGACACACACGTAAACACATACTTTACATGCAATACATTTATTAATTTTAAAATGGATTCCATTGTAAATATATTTTTCACGTATATGTTATGTCTTTTTATTCTTTTTAGTACTGTAGTAATACGTAACTATCAAAATATATATTTTGGTAATTAAAAATATATTAGTTATATATATATATATATATATACATTTGTTCATCTTTTTTTTTTTTTTCAAAATTTCACTTAAACATATTTTTTTTCATAAATAGATAAATTTTAAGCATAAAAATACTAAAAAAATTTCTAAACCGACATGAATTATTTTTCTTTGTTGTCATCTTTTTCATGAATTATTTTTGACCAACTCAAGCTTAACCATCTTTATTTTGCAGATGATGTTCTTTTTGTTATGTCACGGCCGGTGACTTTAAATTTGTCTATCAAATGCTTCGAGGTCTTAAGCTATTTTCTCAAACATAATCAAGTATGGCAAAATCTGAAATATTTTATTGCATGGCAAAAAATGAGGTTCAAAGAATATTTGATGCCTCCAAATTCGGTAGAAGCCTATTATCATTCTGATACTTGAAAATACTGATTTGTGCCAAAAAAAAAACTACCTATAGCTGAATTAAATAAAAATATTTCAACATATTTTCTTATTTATTAATTAATAATTAGTTGATTATAATTCCACTATGATGACGGTGATAGGTATAAAATTTATATTCTTGATCAATTATTGATAAATAATTTTGGATAATACTCAACACAATTACGACAAAATATAGAAATTTTAAAATTAATGCTGTAATTATGTAACTATTATCAGTTTCAATTTTTCAATCAACGACGGATAGATCTATAAGACATGCAAGCGATTATAAAGTTCACAAGCAATATACATTTGTTAAATTCAACTGTAGAAAAATTTTCCATTAAATGTCTTTCGTACTGTTTTTAGAAGTATAGTACGTGGCTATCAAAATATATATATTTTGGTAGGAAAAAATGAAATAGCTAAAAATATATATATATACATTATTTGTTTATCTTTTTTATTTATACTTAAACAATTTTTCTTCATTATTAGAGCAAATTTAAGGATAAAAATATTAAAAGAAATTCTAAATTACCCACATGAATTATTTTGCTTTCTCACATAACTAAATTCAGATGGAATAATTTTCTTATCTTGTCCTAATTACTCGATCCCTTGCTAGTAAATCCTTGATATCATAGAAATAATAACACTAATATCAGTTTCCAAACAGAGAATGAATGAATGGAACAACAATCCCAGGTGCTTTCCATTTTCTCTCTGAAATAGTTATAATACGTATGTATATATTTATGTATAGTAATGTTAAAGAAGAAGGTTGTGTATATACATGTGCATGTACTAATTGTATTAATTAATAGTAATTAAGTTATCCAATATATATATATAGGACACCATTATTCTTATCGTTACGCATATACGTTTATTTTTATTCTATTATAGAATAATAAAAAAGAAAATAAATTAATATTAACTTAATTACAAGAGCGGAGCATCCAAAGATAATATGTATTTATGCATTTCAGAATCCTATGTAGCTCGTAAACTTATATACGTTTGAACTTAACCATTTCAGAATAATGCATTTGTTTGAAAATTAGATATATAATATGTATATATTATTAATTCACGAAGAATGAGTGTTCTTGTTCTTTAAAAGCTTTTAGTTTATTATTATGAAGCAAGCTCAAAATTTATATTTAGAGAGAAATGGCAATCGAGTAATGCTATAGTCAGTACTTCGTAGGATTTTATATACCGGGCCATTATTATTTTGGCTGTAATATAAGATAATGATTACTAGCAAGCTATATAGGGTTCCATATATGCCTCTGAAATTTCAGTTACATGTATTTATTATATATGTTATAGTATTATCCTCGTGCACTCGGTTTATAATTAATTAATTAATATATATATAACAGGTAACAGCTATTTATATATATTTTCCCATAAACAATATGCAAGGTTTTTGTCTATGTCTGTATATTTACCATTGTTAGAGGAAAAAACACTCAAATATATGGAAAGGAAAAAAAAAAGGAATACAAGTTTACAAATTTACATAATTACCTTTATTACTCTATTCTATTCCCGTTTCGGATTGCACCAGTTGGGGGTAATTTCGGTACATTAGGGCTTATTTTTCTTTAAATTACAAATGAACCATTAGGGTTCTAGTGATGACTAGGATTTCTTTTTGGTAAATGAACTCTACTTTACCTATATAAAGAGTGGAAATAGGCTAGTAATTTTATCTTCACTACTACAAATCTCAGATCTTCCAAAGTATATTGTCTCAGTATAGAAAAAAATAGCTCTAAATTTTTTCTTCCTAATTCTTTTCTTTTCTCTTTTGGGTATTATAGTAGTTATATATATATAAACAATTCAATATTTTGAGATTCTTCTGTTTGTTTTGTCCCCAGGGCTTATATATATATACTGATCAGAAATGGAAGAAAATGGGTCCTTTGGAGGTGTAGAGCCATATTGGAAAAATAAAAGACCATTGGAACTCGAACTCGAAGGTAATCAAAAAAATGATGATGATGAGCTAAGCAACACTTTGATAATGAATGAGGGTATTATTAGTTCATTACCATTGTGGAAAAAAGCACACTTGATGGACTACTTTAGTGGTGGTAGTAGTAGCAATGGAGCCCCCAGCAAGGCTTTTAATACTACTACCACTATTAATAATAGTAGTACTAATACCCTTTTCTCAGCCCTAATTAATGAAAATCAAGGGCCAAGAGCTGATGAGTTTCCAAGCTTTTGTAATACTAAGGAAAGTTTGGACAATAGGGCTAATGATCATATCCAGTTCAGATATGGTCATAACATAGACCCTAACATGGACCCAAGGAAAATCAAACGGTAAACACACCAAGTTATATTATTTCATTATTCTATATGTTGTTAATTTTGTCAATTTTCTTTATTTCATTTTTCCTAGATCTGATTTCGTTTGAAGAAAATAGCTTGACATATATATATGTTTTATTACCTTGTGTAAGTATATAGATTCTAATTCATTTATATATATTTAGGATAATTTCCAATCGAGCTTCTGCACAAAGATCTAGATGGAAGAAGATTCAATATATCTCAGACATGGAAAACACAGTGAGGGCTTTGAAGGTGTGACAAACCGTGATTTTTTTTTCTTTCTTTTTTTCATATTCTACATTATTTATATATCCTTGTATATTTAATCTAACTAGCAACATTGGCGTACTAATTAACACATTTAAGTACCTTTCAAAAAAAAAAAATTAACACATTTAAATACATTTTTGAGGAATTTCTTTAATATTTCTCTTATGTAGCTATCTAACACAAATTGTTTGTTTAACAATTTTTTTCCCTAAAGTTAATAGTTAAAGCTAGCTAGCACAGTTAAATCAACAATTAATTATCTTTTTTTTTTAGAAAATATTAATTTTAAATATTTAAATTTAATTTTAAAGTATAAAAAAAAATATTATTTATAAATTTTAATATAAATTTAAATTAGACAATAATTCAATTAAATAATTATAACTTGTAACGAATTTATTAGTTATATTATTTAAAATATTTAAATTTATTTTCTTATTTTATTGTTTAATAAAATTAGTTAGATATATTTTTTATAAATAAATTTAAAATTAAATTAAATTTATATATTTAAAAATTATAATTATATTAATTTATTATTATAATTTAAATCAATAATTAGATAATATCATATTTGATACAACTCTAAGCAATGCATATATATATATATGCATATCTGTTACTAATACTTAATCTATATATATTTATATATATAGATTTGAATGGACATTTATATACACCTTATTTATTTATATACGCTAGGGTAGTTCATCAAAATCGAAAAATCACAGTTTAAATCTAGACCGACAATCTGAACCACTATAAATTGTAACCGGAGAATCGTTTTTTGTGATCTGGTTAAATCCGGACCGTTTACTGCATAATGGTTCAATTGCGGTTCGTAATAAATACTTAACGGTTAAACCAGACCCGACCGTTTATTATAAATAATTAATTTATATATATATATTTTAAAGAGGGCATAATCATCCAAGGTTCATTTAGTGAATGCTATAGCATTGTGCCCTTCATTCACTAAACCACACAATAAATAAGTAGAATCTTGGATTCTATCAAAATTAAAAAACTGATCCCTTGTGGGAGTCTTTCTCAAAGGGACAGCCACATAACCACACTGTGTTTAGGCATAATAGACCTGTCCCAAATCAGATTGTATTCCACGTTTTCATATTCGTTTGTTGCATTTTGTCACATAAACCTGAAATGGAGAAGTTAAACTTTTGAAACTCAAATTTAGAGAAAGAAAGCTTTAACTTTTTTTTTCCTTAGTTTACACTATCTTTTTCCAATACCAACTAGCATCAAGTGGAACTCCATAGTCCAACCAATCATCTTTTTTTTTTAAGTAAATAGAGTTAATTCACTTAATCCAAAAGTTATCCTTATTCTTAGTGATAGCCCAAACATGTTTGCTTGTGACACAAAGATTCCATAATGCAATATTTTTGACACCAAGACCTCCCACTTTTTTATCACTATAAATTTCTTACCAAGCCACATGACTATAGAGCCATTTAGCATCTCACCGCCTTTCCAAAGATAAGCACAGAAAATTTTACAGTGATAATTTTTATTCCTTCTTGCTCTTAAGATATCTTCGAACCATACACACTAATCAAATTTATATGCTATCTAGCTAATTAATTTTATGTATATGTACATATGAGATAAAAAGATATATATTATAATTTAATAAAAAAAATTAATATAAATGTAGAGCCAAATATCATCGCTATCTCCTCGAGTTGCATTGTACACAAAAGAGCATCAACTTTTACAATTGGAGCATACTAAGTTGACTCATCAGATATCTGTATATACGAATCAAGAATTACTTGGACAAGGTATATTATATATACATATTTATATAATATTTCACTTGCTTAATATGATAATAATAATAATATTACTCTCTTGATAATATTAATTATAATGTTTAGTGGAATTTGAGAAGAATAAAGCAGAAGTGAACAGGCTGAGGGTACTCTATTTTAAGCAGCAACAACAACAACTACATATACAACAACAGTACCACCACTATTTTCAAGCACCATCATTGCCTCATCATGAAGAGTATTTATCAATGAACCAAATAATGCCTAATTATTTCAATAATCAACCTACCCAGATCTTTCCACACTACCCAGACTTAGGTATATTATATTAATTTATAATTATTAATCAAAATAAAATATTTGACACAATCATTTTACTTTACTGCATCATCACATTTCTTATTATATTCATAACTATATATATAATTGCAAATTACATGTACAATGTAGCTGGTTAAAAATTTAGGTTTATAAAATTGTAGTTGATATCTTATCAATGTGTGCAGATGTTGAATTCGGATGCAATAATATTAATGGTGCTACTGGGAATTATAATCTAATTCAAGATCAAAGTACAAGATCACAGATGGTGAGTAATACAACACTGCAATATGATGTAGATGATAGTGATCATGTTCAAGATCAAACAGGACAATCATGGACGACAACAACAACCAATTTTATCGAAGAACCAAAACAACATGATCATGACATTGAAACCGATATTCAATTCTATAACAACCATTTTGGATCTATACCAGAATATGCATGACTACTTCTACAAAAGATATATATATTGCTGCTCTCCTCATTGTTGCCTTCCATCGTTTCAAAATTTTAAATTGTGTTTAATATTTATTTTTTCTTGATTTAATTTATCAATTACTTTATTATTTATTTGTTTGTGTTGTCAGCTGTTTGTCTCACAACTTAATTACTATTTATTTTATAAATTATTATTACCTCTATTTGTTTATTTTTTAATTATTTTAGTTACTCTTTATTAATTTTTATATATATAAATACTACTATGTTTTTTCTATTATATGTTGTAAATGATATTATGGATGATATAATTAATAATATTATAGTAAGAGTATATTTGGAAGTAACTGTGTAATTACTAGTAGTTACGCAGTATAGTAATTATTACTTACACTGTATATTAAGCAATATATGTTTGGATTATACGGTATAGTAATTACTTATAAATTCTTAATTTCTTATTTTACAAAATAGTTAATAATTACTACACAAAAAAATATTAATTTTTAGTACATAATATTTAAAATGAAAATTTTTTAATAATTATATAATATAATTACACCCAACTCTCATGGGACATGAGATCTTGGAAAGTGTAATTGAAGTCTCTCAATTACCCCAAATTATACAGTACAGTGTAATTACATGATCAAATAAAAACATAAAACTGTGTAATTACTTTCCATTACACTCAATTCTAATTTCCTCCTAGATTTCCAAACGCATCCTAAGAATGTTTAATATCAAATTTTAAATAAATATGTAAAAGTAAATTTTTCATTAAAAAATTATTGTCTGCAGTTTTAAATATAAAATTGTTAATTTTAATTTCTATTGGCAATGAAACCACAAAATAAAAGGAAAGATATTTTTTAAATTATTTTTAATATGTTCTAAAGGGTTGTCAACAAGATATGTTGTATTTCCAAAGAAAGTATTAGCACTAAAGTGAAAATATAACTACTTCAATATATAAATCTTGTTTGCAATTAGTTGAAACCAAAAAAGTTCAACTCTGACCTTGGTCCAAGAAGTGATTCTTCAATGAAAGAAATCTTTAAAGAATCATTTTCATAAAGGATGAAACATTAACTCGGATTATATCTTCTAATTTGATGTTAATGATGTCTCTTGGAACTAAAATAGTAGATTCCTTTCACGCTCTATTCACCATCTCTAAGAACCTATACCACCATAACACATATAAAGAATATTAGTGGTTATGTTGTAAACACACTCAAAACAAAACTTTGGTAGATTCTACCTCAAATAGCAATAAACAACTAAAATAAACTAGAAATAATTAAGATAAAATAAATAGATAAATCACAACTAGGTTTATATTGGTTCGACTTAATTAATAGCAGACTCCAAGTCTTCCAAGAGGTTCCACTATGAGAAAATAAATTTGTTATAAATTTATCTCAAATCGATTGGAGAACATGACATGCATGCATAAGACATAGATGAGAAACCAAAGAACCCATTTATATCGAAGAACTTGAACAATCACTCAACCCTCACAACTCTCTTCCCACATCCCATACAAATCCCTCAAAAATATTTCCCAAACCCCTACTCTCAATTCTCTCTCTAGAATCTCTACTGCTATCTCTCTCCTATTTTCCCTTTTCCTTTGACTTAATGAAAATGAGGTTAGACTTCAAAATATATATGTATTGATCTGCAACACAAAATACCAAGAAAGTCATCATTTAGTGAGTCTGTAACAGATCTTAACAACTCAAACCAATCTGACAAATTGTTAGTCGGAACTGTTAGGTTTATGAGAATTACAAACCACATGTGGCTAATAAAGTAATATAATCAAGAGTAGCATAGCTAAGTAGGATTTAGGAAAGTTAATATACCACATTTTGAAACTGATATGTAAATAATTCTTTAGAGTGTATGGTATACCAAACTCATTGATGAAATAAAACCATAAGCATTAATAAAGTAAAATAGTAATAATAATAAATTAGAATTTAAAAAATAGTATCGCTCACTACACAGAAAAAAAAAAAGATTTAGCGACTTATATATTTGGGAAGACATTAAAAATCATTTGTCTCTTTCATATAATGGGAGACACAGATTCTAAAGTCGTAACCAACTCAAGATATAACGAGTGCAGTCATGGAAATTAATATTAAAAATATGTAAATTATTCTCATAAATATACAAATTAAATTGAAATTATCATGTCTAACAAAGTTAAATTGAAGCATCTAGAGATATTCAAGAAACAATTTTTTTTTAAAAAATATATATATCTATATATTATACTAATATTAATAATCAAATAATTGTACCATGATATTTTATAAATTTTTATGTATATTAATCATTGCATGTTAGTTTTTTTTTTTAAGTAAATTGTTATTTTCTATTTTTAATATTATTTTAATATTTTCAATTAACTAACGTCCTAAACAAAATAATAGTTTTAAGATATCTTCAATAAACTAACATTAAAGATAATTTCATAAATTAAACTGAAGTTAGGAATAAGTAAATAATTTATTTATATATGTTTGCACGTAATATCTTTATATATTAAAAGTGTCTATCTAACGGCATTTCTTGGTTTAACATTCTTGGTTTAACAGAATATACTTAAAAATAAAAGAATATTCTGTTAAATTTAACGATTAGGTTTGATCTCCCGTTAAAAAATAAACCCAATAATTAAACCCAAAAAATTAAACAATCTTTTAAATAAACAATCTTTTAAATATTAATAATCTCTTTTTAAATTAAAAAAATCATCTTAACCACATATCTCTCTAACAAACTTATCTTGGGAGAATATTAATAATTTTTTTATTTATTTTTTAAAAATAAAAGAATATTCTGTTAAATTTAACGATTAGGTTTGATCTCCCGTTAAAAAATAAACCCAATAATTAAACCCAAAAAATTAAACAATCTTTTAAATAAACAATCTTTTAAATATTAATAATCTCTTTTTAAATTAAAAAAATCATCTTAACCACATATCTCTCTAACAAACTTATCTTGGGAGAATATTAATAATTTTTTTATTTATTTTTTAAAAATAAAAGAATATTCTGTTAAATTTAACGATTAGGTTTGATCTCCCGTTAAAAAATAAACCCAATAATTAAACCCAAAAAATTAAACAATCTTTTAAATAAACAATCTTTTAAATATTAATAATCTCTTTTTAAATTAAAAAAATCATCTTAACCACATATCTCTCTAACAAACTTATCTTGGGAGAATATTAATAATTTTTTTATTTATTTTTTTTTAAAAAAAATATTGATAAAATATCTAGAAAAGATAATATAAAAGAAGATTGATTGTGTTGACTTAAAGATTTTTGGGCTTGGACTTAAAAAAATAATAATAAGAAAAGATGAAATGGGCTATAATTAGTATTTACCTTATATGTTTGTGCTTATTTTTAGTTTTATTTTTAATTTTACCACCAAGAGGAGAAGATTGAAAAATATTAGAATATGAAAATATTATTGGTGTTTATTAGTAATTTGCAAAGAATGTGAAAGTCTATAAATATATAGTTGTGTAGCTATTATTAGATATGGAATGAGATAATAAAACTTTTTTCAATTAGAAGATTAATGTACATTTTACTATTAATAACATATATTATTATAACACAACTATGTTTTACTTACTAAATATACTGACACATATTTTATTTTTATAAAACAAATCGTTCAAATAATTATACTATTTTAATTATTAATTAAAATAAAAAACTAAAATATTAAATAAAACTAACACTACGTAGCTTGGCACGTAACAATCACCTAGTATATATATACATATATATCAATTATTTCTTTCTTATTTGATATATTTTCTTACACTTGCTATTTTCTTATACGCTTTTTATTTTGTTAGCCACTCTGTACTTAATTTTATTTTGTTAGCCACTCTTCTTCATTATTCTTAATTAATTAATTCAATTTTACTCTTTCTTATTTTTTTCTCCACTTAATGTGTAAATTTTTTCTTTTATTTTTCACTCACCTGATTTATTTTGATACGTTCAGATAGTAATTACTTATGAATTTTTAATTTCTTATTTGACAAAATGGTTAGTAATTACTACACTGAAAAATAATAATTTTTAGTACAAAATATTAAAAATGATTTTTTTTAGTAATTACATAGTGTAATTACACCCATGGGGCATGAGAATTGGAGAGTGTAATTGAAATTTCTCAATTACCTCAAATTATACAGTACAGTGTAATTACATGATCAAACAAACACACAAAACTGTGTAATTACTTTCCATTACACTCAAATCCATTTTCCTCTTAGATTTCCAAATGCGTCCTAAGAATGTTTAATATCGAATTTGAAATGAATATATAAAAGTAAATTTTTATTAAAAAATTATTGTCTAAAGTTTTAAATATAAAATTGTTAATTGTAATTTCTATTAGCAATGGAACCACAAAATAAAAGGAAATATATTTTTTAAATTATTTTTAATAAGTTCTAAAAGGTTATCAACAAGATATGTTGTCTTTCCAAAGTATTATTACTAGGTGAAAATATTACTTCAATATATAAGATCTTGTTTGCATGTTGAAATCAAAAAATTTCATCTCTAACATTCTCGGTCCAAGAAGTGATTCTTCAATGAAAGAAATCTTTAAAGGATCATTTTCATAAAGGATGGAACGTTAGCTTGAATTAAATCTTCTAATTTGATGTTAATGATGTCTCTTGGAACTAAAATAGTAGATTCCTTCCACACTCCATTCACCATCTCTAAGAACCTGTACCACCATAACACAAATAAAAAATATTAGTGGTTATGTTGTAAACACACACTCAAAACAAAACTTTAGTAGATTTTATCTCATATAGCAATAAACAACTAAATTAAACTAGAAACCATTAAGATAAAATAAATAGATAAATCACAACTAAGTTTATATTGGTTCGACCTAATTAATGGCAGGCTCCAGTTCTTCAAAGAGGTTTCACTATGAGAAAATAAATTTGTTATAAATTTATCTCAGATCGATCGGAGAACATATCATTACATAGGATATAGATGAGAAACCAAAGAACCCATTTACATTGAAGAACTTGAACAATCACTCAACCCTCACAACTCTCTTCTCACATCCCATACAAATCTCTTAAAAGTATTTCCCAAACCCCTACTCTCAATTCTCTCTCTAGAATCTCTACTGCTATCTCTCTCCTCTTTTCCCTTTTCCTTTGAGTTAATGAAAATGAGGCTAGACTTCAAAAGATATAGGTATTGATCTGCAACACAAAATACCAAGAAAGACATCATTTAATGAGTCTGTAACAAATCTTAACAACTCAAACCAATCTGACAAATTGTTAGTCGGAACTGTTAGGTTTATGAGAATTACAAACCACATGTGGCTAATAAGGTAATAAAATCAAGATTAGCGTAACTAAGTAGGATTTAGGAAAGTTAATATACCACATTCTGAAACTGACATGTGAATAATTTTTTAGAGTACGTGCAAGGTATACCAATACAATTACTAATATTATAAATTTAATTTTAAAAATTATCAAAAATGTCTATGTTTCTCTTATATATTTTAACATTATAAAAAATTATTAACGATTCGCAAGGAACTAACTCATAGCAGTATTGGGCACCACTAATATATACCTAGTTCTAATATTGTGGGCACCACTAATATGGAGCACTAAAAATCTATCCTTTGGTGGTAGATTAGTGCTTATTTATTCTGTGTTACTCACAATACACATATATTGGAGTCAAATTATGTTTCTGCCTAAGAAAGTCATCAAGGAGATAGAAAGCATATGTAGAAGCTTCCTCTGACAAGGGAAGGACATGATGGCAAGGGTAGGATGTATAGCATGGGAAAGTCTGTGTAAACCTAAGAAAGCTGGGGGCCTGGGCTTGTTAAATATTGGTACTTGGCATGCTGCAGCAATGATCAAACATATGTGTGGGCAGTTGCAAAAAAGAAGAACAGCTTGTGGGTTAAATGGGTGTACTGTATGTACATAAAACAACACAACTGTTGGGAGTACAATGCTCCTCTTCACAGCAGCTGATATTGGAGTCAAAATTAAAGACAAAGTTAAGCTTTTGGTGCAGACAAATATGTTCACTCCTAATGAGTATAAAATTGCAACAGGTTATTGCTTGTTTGATTATTAGATGCATGAAAGAGTTAAATGGTGCAATGAAGTCTGGTCTAGGCTTAATACACTAAAGCATAGCTTCATGACACAGGTTAAAGCTCGGTTAAAGTGGCATACCACTGCTGGTAACCTACAAGGCCTGCTGAAGTGGATAAGGAAAGCTAAGCATTCTAAATTTAAGAAGAGTTCGTAAAGTCGGCTAAAATAGAAACCTTAGTTTACGTGATTTGAATTGCTAAAAATGATATGTTATGGAACTCGAATAGGATGCAGGTTGCTGAGTCGATGCAACAGCTAAAATGGATGGTTAAAAATAGAGTAATTCTTGTAATGCCAAAAAAAGTAAAGTAAAAAAAAAAATAGAGAATGGTTTCAGTTTTTGTAAATATCATTGTATAGGTAAATTTAAGGCCTTCTACTTCTAGATGAAGGTGTTTTTAGGTTGTACAAAAAAGTTATTAGAGTAATAAAAATATAATCTAGTTCATAAAAAAAAAAAAAAATTATTGTGGACTCAAAATCCTCTAATTCTCCACCCATATTATATACCAATTAAAATTGTAAGAAGTACTCATTAATTAAATTCCTAATAAATTACAATTTATAAACTTGCTGATATATATTTTTTTGCACATTTATTGATATATTAAAAGTGTCTTTCTTAATTTAAATGTTTTATTATTTAATTGTACCAGGTCATTATAATTTCAGCTGTAATATAAGGATAATGATTACTGGCAAGCTAGGGTTCCATATGTGTCTCTGAAATTTCAGTTACATATAATTATAATATACAGGTTAGTATTATCCTCGTGCACTCAGTAATTAATTAATATATATTATACAATAGGCAACAGCTATATATCATTTTTCCCATACAATATGATGTGTCTATATCTATAGTTACCATTGTTAGAGAAAAACACACAAAAATATATGGAAAGAGAAATTAAGAGAATCAGCTTATGAATTTACATAATTACCCATACTATCACATTCTATTTCCTTTTTGGATTGCACAAGATGAGGGTACTTTCGGCATTTTAGGGCTTATTTTTCTTTGAAACAAATGAACCATTAGGGTTCGAGTACGTGGAGGGTATTTTTTTGGTAAATGAACTCTACTTTACCTATATAAAGAGTGCAAATAGGCTAGTAATCTTCACTACTACAAATCTCAGATCTTCCAAAGTATATTGTCTCAGTATAGAAAAGTAGTACAGCTCTAAATTTCTTCTTCCTAGTTCTTTTCTTTTCTCTTTTGGGTATCTTAGTAGTCATATATATATAGTCTTGTACTTCTTATAAATAATACAATATTATATATATTTTGTGATTAATTCTTCTATTTTGTTTTGTCCGCAGGGCTGAGAAATGGAAGAAAAGGGACCCTTTGGAGGTGTAGAGCCATATTGGAAAAATAAAAGACCATTCGAAGATAATCATAATGATGATGATGATGATGATGATGATGATGAGCTAAGCAAAATTTTGATGATGAATAAGGGTATTAGTTCATTACCAGTGTGGAAAAAAGCACACTTGATGGACTACTTTGGTGATGGTGGTGTTGGTAGTAGTAGCAATGAAGTCCCCACTAAGGCTTTTAATACTAATATTACTGCTAGTAGTACTACTAATAATACCCTTTTCTCAAACCTAATTAATGAAAATCAAGGGCCAAAAGTAGCTGAGTTAATTCCAAGCTTTTGTAATACTAAGGAAAGTTTGGACAATAGGGCTAATGATATCCAGTTCAGATTAGGTCATAACATAGACCCTAACATGGACCCCAGGAAAATGAAACGGTAAACACAACAGTTATTATATAATTTCATTATTCTAGCTATGTTGTTTTGTTAATTTTCTTTATTTTTGCTAGATCTGATTTCGTTTGAAGAAAATAATAAGTTGGCCTTGTTATTTCATTTGTATATGTATAGGATAATTTCCAACCGAGCTTCTTCACAAAGATCTAGAATGAAGAAGGCTCAATATATCTCTGACATGGAAAACACAGTGAAGGCTTTGAAGGTGTGATAACCGTAATTTTTTTTATTTATTAAATATTTTAATATAGGATTAATTACTTTAATTATCTATCCTTGTATATTTAATCTAGCTATAGCAACATTATTGGCATATACTAATTATTATAACACATTTAAATGCATATCTTTAATGACATGATTTTTTTTTTAAAAAAAAATAATGGATTTGAAATGACATTTATATACATTTTATTTGTACATAAGCATACGTTTCAAAGAATTAGTACATAATAGATTTGATACAAAATAATATATAATAATTTTAGGAATTATTTCAAAAAAATACAAAAACAATAAAAAGAAATTACAAAAAATACAATTGTACGAAATTTTAAATATTTTTTTTATGGTTTTTTAAGATTTTATTTACATAAAATACAATCATTTGATGTATTTTTATATTGTACTCTTATTATTTTGTTGTTTTGATTTTTTATTGTTTTTTTTTATATTGTTTTGATATTGTTTTCTTATTATTTTTATGTGATTTTCTTGGTTTTTTACTCTTATTTTTACAAACACCATAAAAATGTGAAAAAATAAATAAATGTGAAATTGTAAAAAGTTTTCCAAAAATAATTTATGTAAATTTATTTTCATAATTTTAATTAAAAAACATTTCTAATTTGTTGTATGAACTATAACAAATATAGTTATTATCGTGGTATATATTTTATAACTTAGAGAAGATTTATATTGCCTCAAAATTTTGGTTTACAACCTATACAACACTTCTCTCTCAAAAAAGTTTGAAAAATCTATTTACAAATTTTCCATCTTTGTATCTCTTTACTATAACTTTTCTTGGCAAAAACAAAAGAAACTTTGCTCTTTTCTTTACATCATCTTTAATTCATTTTATAATTACTGCCCTTGTCAAACACATTCCATTCCATAACACTTCATTTCTATTTTACCAAAATCGATATACTATAGTGCTGCAAGAGAAACAACCATTACCATTTTCGAGCTTTGGTAATTTTCGCCTGAGCCAGCCACCTAATAAGACCTGATATTTCCATAGCCTTGGTTCTCCATATGACAACCAAACTTTTAGTTCATTCAAGCACCTGCTACTATATTGACAATTAAAGAAGAGGTGTTCAAAGGTTTCATCATCATCTTCACTCATACCATATACATTTGCATCTGTGGTGATATTAAATTCTAGCTTTTATCTAGAGCCTCTTTAGAACGGCTAACCATAAGATAAAACTATGCTTAAGCATATTTAATCTGCTCCAAACTACAACAGCCCAATGAATTGTATCATAATCTCGTGTAAGTAGTTTGTACCCCTATTGAATATTATATGTACTTGCTTTAAGGAATTGAAAGCTAGTACTAGATTTAAATTGATTCTTGGTTGCCACAATATGCTTCTAGTACTAACTTTTATTTGATGGAATTTGCAATCCCACTACACTTCCCTTTCAAATATATATTATGAATTCACTTAACCCAAAGATCTTCTTGTTTGGTGGAAAATGTCCAAACATATTTACTGATGGACAATTGTATTCCATAGTGTAGTCTTTCTAAACCCAAGTCCATCTTCTTTCTTCGGTTTGCACATTTCTTCCCAAGAAACATTACTAGGACCTACATAGTTTGCTACCCCTTTCCAAAGGAAAGCAATACAAATGGAATTATTTCTTTTCAATGTTTTTTTTCGGTAGCAACATGATTTGAGCTCAGTATAAGTGAATAGAAATCAAGATAGAGTTAATCAATAATATTACTTGTCCAGCAAAAGAGAGATTTTAGGAGCTCAATACATTGATTCTTTTAGTCATCTTCTCAACCAGTATCTCACTTTCAGAGCTTAGAAGCCTACAGGCTACAATGCGAATTCCAAGATACCTAAATGGTAAAGAGCTTCTAAAGTAGCCGAAGATACCTAGAACTCTTTGTATTTCCCTTTCTTCCATCCCACAAAAATAGAAGGCTGAATTGGCTTCACTTGGTTGAAGGCCTGAGGTTTGAGAATAGCTTAAGATCTAGTAGAATCAAGTATATTGACTTGAAATCTCCATGACAAAAGAGCAAAACATTATTCTTAAATCATAGATGATTCAGTTCCAACTCTCATCTGTGTTGTCAATATTTATCATTATTTTCAAGAGATACTCTATTCCCAAAATAATATAACTCAGATATCGAATTCCCTTATCTCGTAGTTAAGTATATTGAGTACATATAACAATAAAAGTTTAAAATTACAAAAGAAAAATAGTTGTTATGTAATATTGGTTAGTCTTTTTCTTCTTTTGAAAAGAATATCAGTGTATCTTACAATTTTAGATTTTTTATGTGAGTTTTATTTATTTTATGAAAAGTGATCCCGACATTAAACATAAACAATTTGTCCCTAAAAATTCTTTATAAGATTTGTGGGATATAAACTTAATGAAAACACATTTGTGGATATGTTGATGCTCGAGGACACAATCTTTATGTGTCTGTAGAACAATTGTTGGTGCATTTGAGAGCTTTTGTTAAAAGTAGTATATATCTAGATCTTAATGATTCTTAATTAAATAGTCACATATAATTTTTTTACTTTTTTTTAATTGTACTAATAATTTTTTATTTCTTCTAGCTAAGATATTCTTGATCCATATACACTGATCAACATATTATCTAATTGACTTTATATATATATATTAGATAAAGAGATTATATTACAATTAATTATTGTTAATAGAAAATTTTAATAAATGCAGTGCCAAATATTATCGCTATATCCTCGAGTTGAATCGTACGCCAAAGAGTATCAACTTTTGCAATTGGAGCACAATAAGTTGACACACCAGATATCTGTATACAAAGATCAAGATTTACTCGGACAGAGTATATATACATATTTATAAAATACATAATCACTTTCTTAATATTATATATCTAATAATAATAGTATTTACTCTATTAATATTAATATTATTATACTTTTCAGTGGAAATTGAAAAGAACACAACAGAAGTGAACAGGTTAAGAGTACTCTATAAGCAGCAACAACAACAATTATATGAACAACAACAACAATTCCAAGCATCATCAATGGCTCATCATGAAGGGAATTTATCAATGAATCAAATAATGCCTAATTTCAATAACCAACCTACCGACATCTTTCCACACCACCCAAATCCAGGTATATTATATAAATTTAGAGTTATTTCATTAATTTATAATTAGTAATCAAGATAAAATATTTGGCACATCTTTGTTGGTCATTTTAATTTGCTACATCATCACATCTGATATTATTTATAATTTTATATATATACAATTACATATTACATGTACATTAGCTAGTTGATTACTAAGTTCATAAATTTATAGCTGATCTTATATGAATCAATGTATGCAGATATTGAATTTGAAGGCAATAATATCAATGGTATTACTAGGAATTATAATCCAAATCAAGATCAAAGTACAAGATCAATGATGGTGGGTAACACAATAGCACTACAACATGATGATGATCATCATGTTGAAGATCAAACAAGAGTACAATCATGGATGTCGACAACAACCAATTTCATCAAGGAACCAAAACAACATGATCATCATGACATTGAAACTAATATTCAATTCTATAAGAACCATTTTAGATCTACACCGGAATATGCATGACTACATTTACAAGATATAGATACTGTTATTGCTCTCCATGTTTGTTGCATTTTCATCGTTTCAAAATTTTAATTTGAAATATGAATATTTATTTTTCCTTAATTTAATTTATGCAATTACTTCATTATTAATTTATTTGTGTTGTTAGTTGTTTCCCTCACAATTTAATTATTATTTATTTTATAATTAAATTATCATTACCTCAGTTTGTTTATTTTTTTTAATTATTTTAGTTACTTTTAATTATTTATATATAGATAAAATGTGTGCTTAGTAATGTATTAATTTTTTTTATATTAATATGTAAATTAATATGATATATGATATAAAATGGCATATTAAAAAAATATTAATATAAAGTTTGAAATGAATATAAAAAAAAGTTATTATCTCTAAAGTTTTAAATATAAAATTTTTGATTGTAGTCTTTAATGGCAATGAAACGGGAACCACAAAACAAAAGGAAAGACGCTTTGATTAAAAAAATAAATTAATTTTAATAAATTTTGAAAGGTTGTTAGATTATAAACATTACTTCATAAATGGTTGGTGTCAATAAGACATGATAGAAATATAACTACTTCTATATAATCTTGTTTGCAAGTTGAATATATCCAAGAACATTTCATCTCTAAAATTCTTGGTCGATTCGAGAAGTGATTTTCCAATAAAAGTGGCTAGATTAATCAATCTTTAAAGAGTCATTTTCATGAATGATGAGACATCAACTCGGATGACATATTCTTCCAATTTGATGCTAAGGATCTCTCTTGAAATTAAAATAGTAGATTCTTTCCATACTTTATTCACCATCTCTAACCACCTATACACCATAACATAAAAAGAATTATTCTTTTTACTAGCTAATAAAGAAGTATAATCATAAGCAGCACACTATTAGAAAAAATATATTTTGTAACTTTTTTTAACTAAAAAAACTTAAAAAACAACACTAGTAAAAGTGTTGCCTCCTACACTCTTGCCAAAACTTAGGGTGCTAAAGCAACACTAACAAAATGTTGTCTATTGTAATGTTTAATTTTTATAAAAAAAAAAATAAATAAATAAATATTATGTAACACTTTTATTATAAGTGTTACCATTAATAAAATAATTTATATATATATTTTTATACTGTGAATATGGAGAAAAAAAGAATGTTATTTGAATTTTTTTATATATATAAAATCTTGACAGTATTTTATATATATATATATATAATATTCTAATTCTAAAAATGTAACAAAATAAATTTTAGAAATTTTTACACTAAAAATCTAAAATGATAAATTTATTACATTAATACCTATACACGGCTAAACCAACTTTTTTACACATCTTTTATATTTTATTACTATTTTACCACATGCACACACAATTCAACCTTTTTTGACACGTGATTGATTGATTGATGCATTACATCAATCACTCTATACATCATTTCTCTCTTTTTTCTCTTCTTTTTCCTTTTATTTTCTATTTCTTTTTCAGTTTTTTTTTTTTAAAAAATAATAACCTTCATAGCTAACACTTCCCTCTTCACAATCACAACTCCATTTTCACTCTTCTTTTTGTTCTTCAAATTTTTTTTCAACTCCCATCAACCATTTTCTCTCTTTTTATTTTTCTCTTAATATATAAATATGGTTGTAACTTATTCTTCATCAACTCCTTCCCTTGTTCAAAAAAAAATTTCTAAAATGGAGTTGAAATCTTTAGCTAATAGAAACAAGGGTAAACGACATGTTGTTGAGGATGATGACTCTAATTTTGCTCCATTGTCGAAACGTGGGCGAGCTCTTCCAAAGAAGAAATCAAAGGTGGCAGCCCATGAAAAAATTCCTCAAGATGATGCTAAAAAAAATGATCAAGATGGAGTTGGTCTTCAGTATAAGGTTTGATTTTAGTTTCTTTTTGGTTTCGCCCCTATTTAAAATTTGTTTGTATTTGCCATTTGTGTGTCTTGTGTTTTTCGATTTTACTATTCTAGGTTTTTTATTTTAGCATTTCGTTTGGTTTTTTAGGGCTACTATTTTTTTAGTTTAATTTATTTGTTCTTTTTATGGGTTTTTCATTTTCGTTTGTTTAGTCTTAAAAACTGTTTCATTTTGTTGTCTTTTTTTTTTTTTTTTCTGTTTTATGTTTTTCCAGATGTTTTATTCTTTTTCATTTCAGTTTTTTCATTTGATCTATTCTAAGTTTGTATTAGTTTTTTCACAGTTTTTTAATAGTGTAAACACGTTCTGTATCTATTTTTTTGGAAATATGTTTTTGTCTAGTTGTTTCCTATCCATTTGTATATCATCAATGGGTAACAATTTAATTTATCATGGATGTTGATGTTCAAAGAGTTTTTTCTGTATTTTAGTTTGTTTACAGTTATTTTGTAGTTTTATTATAGTTTTGCTACTTGCATATTATATAAACTATCTTAGAACGATAATGCAACTATAATGCAACCAAAACAAAAAATAAACAGACTTATACGTAACGTGTTGTCCCTTAATTCAAATTTGCTCTTCTTATTCTGTTTTTTTTTAAAATATATTCCACATTGGAAACCAATAATCAACCAAAATGCAACTATATATAACGTAGATCTATTATTCATGAGATTTTTTTTAAAAAAAATTTCACATCATACCTTGTTTTGGATTCGGGGGGAGCTCTAGATCTATTTGTTACAGATCTACATTTCATGAATCCGGATTTCGATATTAGGGGGAGTTGTTTTGATCGAATAAAACCGAAAATAATTGTGTAATTTTAGTTTCTTCCCAGTTTTTCTGGTTTTTTTTCGTAAATTTCTATTTAGATCATTGCAGGTCTTCTTTTCCAGTTGATTTCGCCGGAATTAATGGTTGTATTTTCTTCGTTTTGGTTTCATTTTAGTTGTTTTGCGGTTTTGAAACGATCAAGGTATGTCAGCTTCAATGTTCGCTCCGTGCAGCTAAAGGTTTAGTGCATGTGGTATTTTTGTAAATATTTGTATGTGGACTGTATAAATGTTTAATGGGCCGGCCCATAGTATTTTTGTAATTTTTTTTCCTTTTTTGTATTTTTCTGTTTTTTTCCCTAAATTTTATAGTGCATTAACAAAATTTAAACTAACAAATGTAATAAAATGAACAATTGATTGCTATATATCTATTCTATATAAAGTGTGCCTATATAACTAAAATTCTTCATTTATGAGAAATGTATGAGTGAATTTTTATTTTTATTTAATAAAATCATAAAATATTATTTATATATAATAAAATAATAATAAAACAAATCCTATTAATATTTGAACTGATATTAAATATTTCCTTATACCATCAAAATTTGCACTGCCCATATCTTTCGAAAAATTCATCACGTATATCTTAGCACTGCCCACATGGTTGAAAAATTGGGATGTTTCGATTCGGATATCTTAGCAGCCATGGACCAAGCGATTTCCGATCGTGTCCATATAATTTCTCTTTCCGTTGGGGCAATGGACATGCTGCTGTACTATTTGTACTCGATCGCAGTTGGGGCATTCGGGGCATCCCAACACGGCGTCTTCGTTTCCTGCTCCGCTGGTAACTCCGGTCCCCCAACAGTAGTGTCCCCCATTTTACTAATTGTTGTTGAGTTGATTATACCCCTATTCATGGTGGATGAGGTTTTCCAAAGTCAAATCAAATTGGGTTGTGTAAAAATGTCTCAATAGTTTATAGCAGATGTCTTATGTTAGTTATTTATTCAGAGATTTGTGTTTAGTTTATTTGTGAACTGTACTATGTTTTGGACACCCTTTTGTTCTGTTTCTGAGATAAATTTTAGAGACTATTAACCGAGCTTCTTTATTTTTGTTGATGGTTGACACTGTTATTTGTTTGATTCTGTTGCTGTTATAATTGTTCATATTATTATACTGATGCAGGGTTGTAAGACAAAACCTGGATTAAGGAACATAATATGTTCAATCCGGAAAGAACAAAAAGGTTGGTGGAAAAGATTATTGAAAACAGAAGAAAAACAAGCACCTTACCTGAAAGTTGATTGGAACAAGTGGTGTGATGAGGATGAGGAAGAGTCGAGATGTAAGTTGATCATACCCTTTTCGTTTATCGAGTTTATTTTTGAAATATACTTTCTCATATGCTGCTGCATTGGTATTTGGATCTGAAGTTTGAGTTTTGTTAAATTATAATGGGAGATGCGGAGAAGAAAAAAAGTAGGCTATATGGTGTTTATTAGTTCATCGGGGAACAGGGTTTGCGTTGATTGGTGTCTGATAACAAATAGATTGGTGCATAAATAGGCGAAAGTAAGAATAGAGTCAAAGTTAGAAGTTCGGTTCAAGGACTTAGAAGCTTAACTTTACTGTACTGTTTTTTATTTGGATTGATTATATTCCATAGTTTATAGCATGGAAAATTCTTTGTCAAACTTTGGATAGCAATATGATGGAAAATCACACTCACACACAGATAAAGAGAAAGAAAGAGAGTGCTTGGCTATGATTTGTCTTGGGATTTTGAGATTTTTGAGTATTTCCCCAAATTTTGATCCCAAACTCAATCTCAATAGTCAATATTTATCATATATACATATACACATACATATATATATAATTAGTTTCTCTTAGCCATTAAAGCTAACAATTTGGTACATTGATTATTGTTTTTGCAGAGATAGCAATGTGAATGAGATGAATTTTCAAAAGGGTTTTGTTCTCTGCACTGTGGTGGTGGGAATTTGATGAGAGTATCAAATTGGTGGTGTAATATTTTAGTTAAATGCTAATTTTGACTATTAATTATAATTCATTTTAATCTTTTCTCTTTTATTGTTCTTAATAATTGTATAAAGAAAAACTCTTATTGATAATATTGAAGATATAAAAACTAAAAGTTCTTTAAGAGCTGTTTTTGTGATTATTAAACTTTTTTTATCTTAACTTTGCATTTATTATGTTTGTTGTGTTTGTATTTTTGTTCTGTTAACAATGTTGGGAATATTTTGTACTGTTTTTTTCTGGTTTATTAATTTTGATACAGTGAACACTGTTATTAATAATCAATCAATAAAGCTTAAGTCAATTCTTGGTTTAATGTGGCAAAATTCTTAGGTGGTTTCTTAAATGGGCAACTGAGATTTGTTCTCTGTTCTTCATTTTAACTTGTTTTGATTGTTCTGCTGTTATTTTGGGGTTCTTTTATGATTGTATTTTTGTGAAACTTTTTAGTTCAATGATTGGGTTAGAGATTTACCTGTGCTCCCAAGAGTTCTTCCATATCTAAAAATATTGTTTAGGAACGAGATTGCTTTGGAGGAATCGAATGATATTCACGAATTATGATTACATTCTTTCGCAATCTCATTATAGTTTTAGCTATTAACTCTTTTTTTTATTATTTTCCATATGGAAGTTGAGAAAGAAACTAGCAGTTATTTTTTTTCTCACACTTGTGTAATTTGGTGTCTTTATAATCAAGAGTTAATAATCATATGCATCTTACTTTATTTAATAATGTCATTGCCCTCGTCATACGTTCAGTCACACCATTTTGGCTTTGATGTGTTGTGTTATTGTTTTATGTTTTTTTTATCTATTTTTGCACCAAGAATCAAATCCCTATTTTAAAAACTTTGTCAGCAACTTACCAATTTGTTTTTCAATAAGATTTTTCTGTTTATTAAATTTAGCAAAGCAAGTATTCTTATGTTTGAGTGAGATCTTTCTGTAGTCGTTCACTATTGACAGAGAGTAGCCACAAAAATGCTAATTCAAACATGTACACGAGGGATGGTTGCACGTAGTGACCTTAAGTTCAAAAAACAGACAAGAGCTGCTATTTTATTTTTTATCTTTTTTTTTATTTATTATTTTTTTTGTTATTTAGCTTTTGTTTTATTTTTTATCTTTTTTTTTATTTATTATTTAGTTTGCCAAGAATTTAAAAATTAAATATCTATGTATCCCTTTTCCTATTATAATTTGGACATTCTTATTCTAATTTATATCAGAGCTAGCTGAGAATAATAATATATGTCATCAACCCAAAACCTATTTATATCTCATCTCTTCTCTCTCTTTTTTCATTCCAATATATATAACAGAATCATATGCCCTCTAATTTTTTTTTGTTGGCCGTTACACCACTTCTTTTCTTCTCCATATTTTTCTCTCTGCTTATTCTTCCAAGTAATGTTAATATTCATCACTTTAATATCATTTTTTTTTTTTTTGAATAAAGATAAATATGAAATTTTAATGTTAATATTCATCGCTTCTTCATTTGTTTCTTTTAAGAAGAATATATCTTCATCATGCATCTCTCTCATATTTCGTTCTAATCCTATATTATTATTATCAATTTCGTTTCTATTGTTTCTATTAAATTTCAAAAACAGTAATAACATTGATTGATTGTAAATTAAAAGAAAATATAAAAAGAAAGTAGTTGTAACAATTCATTGTGAATAATGAATATTGTCCAAATGTTATATTCAAAAATAATGAATATTGTCAAAAATAAAACTCTATACTATATTTAATCATATAGAGTTTTTCTTTTTTGATCTAACCGTCTCATGTAAGTATGGATTTTCTGAATTATTATTATTATTTAAATTTAATGTCTGCAATTACTCTATACTATATTATTATTTTTTTTTTATATGTGACAAGCCAACATGCGGTCAGGAATGATTTCCTACACCACGGTAGATTACAAAAAACATATGATGTTATTGAAATTAAGTTAAAATTAAAAAAAAAAAAAAGATACTAATAATAATCTTATTATGCATTTTACAGTGCTATAGCATATGTTGAACTTGATGACAATACAAAGAAAATACTTTTACATGCCTTTTATAAGTTGATTTTTTAAAAAATAAATTATGCACATCATGTCTAATCATCTTAAATGAAAATACATCACTGTTTGCATGAACACCGCCGATTTGTCGACACTACCATATTCAATTTATCAAATAAAAAATGGATAATCCAGATATATGCGGACCTGGCTAGAATGAAAAGTGCAAAATACAAAAATTACACTATTGTCTCTATCAAAGAAAATGAAGATTGAAATCCACCAATGACTATCATTAGTTTTCTTATCTACAATTTTTAGACTAATGCTATCTTCAATTATCAACAATTTAGAGATTGATTTTTAATTTTCTTTTTATCTTACCCCCATTTAAGTAATGTTTCTTTAAGTATTGGAACATCAATTTTTAGTTTATTTTTGGATTAACTTAAGAACATATTTAAATCATTAAGCTTTCTTAAACACTAATATATTGCATTTGCATTCAGTATTCAATAATAATCTCACTTTCAAATAACATAGAAAAAACTTAGTATAAAACTTAGTATACGTGCCTCGCACGTAGTTTTTTGCTAGTATATATATATATTGCAAAATATATTGTACAAAAATAAGTACAACAAAATGTGATTACATAAGTGCCGTTTGGTAACACTTTTGCTTTTTAATTTTTTAATCACAAAATGAAAGTAAAATTTTTGTTTTTAAAAAATTTATTTTTAAAAAACAAAAATGCGTTCTCTAACCACTTTTGTTTTTCAATTTTAAAAACAAAAAACAAAAGTGTGTTCTGTAAAGTTCATTTTCATTTTTATTTTTTGATTTTATTTAAGTCGGGTCAAGATTCGGGGTTGGATTCTGATTCGGGTCAGAAACCGGGTTCAACGCCAAGGTCGTGAGGAGGGGATTTGGATTCGGGTCTGGTTGTAATCCAAAAGATTGATTAAGAAAACAAACTGTTTAAAAAAATATTGAAAGTGATTTTTTTTTGTTTTTAAAATTTTGATTTCTAATTATAAAATTGAAAAGTAAAAACAGTTTTATAAAACATGTTTTGGAAAAATATTTTCACTTTTCTACTTTTAAAAACAGAAAACTGATTAAAAAAGTGTTACCAAACGCCACCATAGTTTTTACAATTACAATTTTAGCTAACTATATATAATTACAAAGCTTAGAGAAAAATGAGAAGTAGTTGATGTTATCCTCAAAGCTTGAATTGTTTAGTTAATCAAAGCTCTATATTTGTTGATGTGGTACTGATTGACTACAAAAAAAAAAATCTGCATTAGAATAACGTAAACTTAAAATATTAAGATGTTCATATATATAGTATATAATTAATATTCAGTGCGTATATGAAAGGGGATACAAAAAAATCATTTCAACCACAAGACAAAGAGTAAAATATCAAATAAAAGAAAAACATATGCAAGGTAAACAATTTACTAAATGAAGGATTATTAAAAAATTATATATAAGAATTACAATATTAACAATTACTTAGGTAAACTTGGAGATATATTAAAACAACTAAATAATGTTGTAATTATCTCAAAGAAAAACAGATGCAAGGCAAACAATTTACTAAGTTATCAAGAAGGAAAATATAATATTCATAGAACAATTAAATGATAGAAGTTAGTAAATGAGTAGTAAGTTTATTATGTCGAGAACGTGTAATATGAAATTCTTATTAATACTTTTAAATTAAAGTTTCAAAATTTCATAGGCACATAGTTGAAACAATACTCAAAAATATATATATAATTTAATTTTATACTTATTTATTTTTAAACTAAGACAAGATACAAAGTGTTATTTTCTATTATTCTATCTTTCAATATACAACAACACTTAATTAGAAAGTGTCGACTTATGTTCAATTTAGTAACATATTTATTTATTTATTTATTTGGAACAAGTCTTTAATAATGTTTTTTCTACAACTGTCTCTAATTCTTAAAATAAACAAAATCGCAAGACTTTTTTAAAGTGTTACTAATTAAGTGTTTCTAAAATCTAATTTTGTAATAGTAGCATAAGCATGATTCACAAAAATTAATACAACATATTCTAAACTTGACATGAAAATAATTCTTTAAATTGTAAGGTGTACCAAATTTACTGATGCAAAAAATTTGATCCCACGTTAAAAAATTTAAATAGTAACAATAATAAATTTGAACTTAAGAAATTGGTATACTCTACAACAAAACAAGAATTTAATGGCTTATTTGGGAAGACATTAAAAATCCATTTCATATCTTCCTCAGTGAGACGTGGATTCAAAAACTATAACCAAATCAAGCTATAGCTTGTGAGTAGTCATGGCAATGCCAAATATGTGACTTACTCTCATAAATATGTAAATGAAATTGAAACCGTCGTGTCTTGTAAAGTTAAATTGAAGCATGCAAATATTAAAGAAATAAAAAGAATGTGTATGTTATAAATATAGACCTACAATATAAATTAAATAATGATGTACCAAACATAAAATTAAAATTGGACTTGAGATCAATACAAAGAGGTTGTGTATGTCTCTTCCATTTCTCTAGTGCGGTGATAGAGGAAAAAGAAAAACTATAATTACATTTAATGTAATTTTTTGTAACTTTGTACCTAATTAGTGCTTCTAGGGTAATGTATTGAACTAGATACATAAGAATTCTTTTTTGTCCATCATAATTACAGTGGCCTTACAATAAAAAATTAAAGTATAATCACATTGATCATACTATTGAAAAGCATGATAGTGCCAAAACTTGTACTTGTTTATGAACATAATAAAACTAAAATTCACGAACAAGTTTATAAAAGTTGGAGACCTTTTTGTTGGAGAAGAGTCACCCATTAGATTCGAAAACTGTAAATGCAATCAATTATAATATGCATCAAATTAGAAATAGGTTACGATTATTTATAGTAGGGTAAATACTATTTTGGACCCTGTGTTTTGCAAAAGTTATTGATTGGACCCTCTGTTTTGTTAAATGACAAAATGGACCCTGTATTTTCTAAAATGGTAAAAATAGGACCCTAAATTATTTTTTTTTGTCAAAATAAAATTTAATAATTATCCGATCTAAAGGTATTATGACAAAACTGTTTACATTTTTTATATCTGTTTGTATTTTCAAGTTGGTTATATTAAAAAAAAAATTATCAAAAATTAAGTTCAGGGTCCTATTTGTACTATTTTGAAAAATACAGGGTCTATTTTGTCATTTAACAAAACAGATGGTCCAATTGGTAACTTTTACAAAACACAGGGTCCAAAATAATATTTACCCTTTATAGTAAGACAAGTAAACACATTCTAGAGGTAAGGTGAGCTTGCTTTACCATTATTTATGAAGAGATAGGTTGCATAACATATTTGGCACATGCCCATATGCATCATTTCTCACACATCAAATTGACAATGCCAACTTAACAAACATAAAAATAAATTAAAATTACATCCACACTATATTGGACTAAGAAAATATAAAATGCCAAAATATTCAAAATCTCTCATTGCATTACCTCCTTAATATTATATTGACATATTAGTTATTTACAAAACTCAATTGTATCCATTAGAAGATTTCAAAATCGTATCCATCTTCGTTCTTACTTAAACCAGATTTGAAAAAGGAGACCCCATCATCCAAAGAGATCAAAGTTTAATGAAAAAAGAGTAGAAGAAGATTGTCGCATGAGAAGATATAGATTGAATGATTCTCTGTCATAGCTACCAAAATGAAACCACAAACATGAAAAATTGCTTATATATATGTACCATAAGATTATGCGAAGAGGGAATGAATTTGTAGTTGGTAATTGCTCTCTTCTTTGTTATCTGGCTGACATTTCTCAAGAATTCTACAAATGAAGTTTTAATTATTATCTGAAAGTGAGAATTTTTCTAAGGTACCCATAAAATAAAGGATTGCTAAGTTCAATTCGAGAAAATTATTAATGGTAAAGGAAAGTGAAAAAACTTACCAATTTCTAGAAATGACGAAATCTCTCGACTCTGGTTTTTCACCTGCATTCTTTCCTTTGCAGCTATCAATAGGGTTAGAAGAAGAAAACTAATTTTCTTTTTGCAATATTGATTTTGAAGAGAAAAAAATCGTAACGACAATATGGGTTTTGAAAAAAGAGGAAGAATCGCAATAAATGAGGATCAAGATGTTGACCTCGCTTTTAGCCAACGACGGTGAGTCAACTAATAAACGATAAGAAATGTAATTAAGATAGAGCGAAAATCAATAAGCAATAAAGAATACAAGATTTTAAAGAGGTTCGGCCCCTTTTAGTTCGGTAATAGCCTACTCTCCTTGGTTTGTATTGACTTGAGAACAAAGAATATAGTGTTTCTTCTCTCAAAGCTCTCACAATGAAATCTCTGAGTATTTTCTCTTAAATCTCTCTGAAGCAATTCTCTCGATCCCTTTTCCAGTGATAAAAAAGGGCTAAATGCATGAGAAAAGGTTTCTCTTTTGCTTACAATATCTATAATTGGTAAGAGCATACATTACATATTTAGAATACATAAAATGAGGGATTCGGAAAGCTTGCCATATCCCTTTGATACGATCCCATGATTTTAGGGATTGTTCTTGAGCTTCACGATATCAATTCTGGAATAGTCAAGTCCTGATGCACAGCTCGGAGAAATGACTTCATTTGTTGTTCGGATCATCTGCCCTTGTTCTGCTCGGTCAGGCAGACTTTGTCCGTACAGATGTATGGCTAAAGTTTGTTTGGAACCTTTCTCCAGCCAAGTGTAGAGAATAGCGGACACGTGTCACCAGTATGCATTGCCACGTCATGGTGCAAAAAATGGGATAACATTTGCCCCCCAAGTCTACACGGGACTTCTGAAGGCCCGCGTAGACTTCACTTAGTTTAAATTTGTGTCTGAACGGGTGGCACGTGTTCGATGCGCCTGTTGGTGATCCGATGTGATTTTGACCAGAGGTCTCTTCAATATCCGGCTAATAAATGCTAATTGATTCGTAACTCGAACCTTTGCAGAAATTTTCATGCTTTTGATGGTTGCCCTTGTCTAGGTCCTTGATTACTTGATTTCCCAACGTTTACTTTTGGGGAAAATTGAGGCATTTAAAATTCGAAATGATTACAACTCTTCACTAATTTGCTTATAAATAGGGCAAAAAGTCCTAATAAACCACTTTTAGCATTTTCTTGTTTAGTAATTTTAGAGCAAGAACACCTTTCTCTCTCAAATCCTTCGAGGAATTTCCAAAAAGTGCCGATCAGCGTCATCTAAGCAACCTCAAAGCTTTAAACAGTGAGTAAGTTCCCCATCTTTTTCTTCTTTAACTTTTGAATCTCTAATTTTCTGGGTTTTCATTGTAGAAAATTCAATAATCTTGAACTTGTTCTAGGAAAACTGTAGAGAACCTAGGTTTAGAAATGTGAAACTTCAATTGTAATTGACCATGTAACTTGGTTGTTGTGATATTCTGACTTTAATTTCACGATATTCGGTTCTTACTTTGCCCATTCGGGGTTTAGTGAAGATTAACCCTTAATCTAAGGTTTTGAAATTCTAGGTTATGAACCTAAATCACGCAAAATTTTTCCTTTTTTGATCTTTTAATTGGACCTGGTCGGTATGCTTTGTTTGTTTTTTGTTCGATATCTCAGCCAAATACTCATCTTGTGTCTTATCTTTTGTAGATGAACCCTGGTAAGTTTTGGAGAGGAGAACATCATATCGACCAGGATCTTCTCCAACTTCTGTACGAGGACCAACCTCGTCTTTGCGCTAGTCCGTCCTCATCAAGCGACGAACTTTCTAATTCAAGTTTAGAGGATTATTGGGAGGTGAGCAGTGAAGGTACACCTTCCTCAGAACCTGAGGTGCAATATCATTTCTATCCCGACCAAATTGCAGGTGAAGGCTACGGATGCTTCATTTCGGAACTCAGAAAGGGGTGGAGACGATACTTGCCGTCCAGCTAGACATACTTTTTCTGGGTAGACGTAGTTGATCCCATCCTCGTGGGCCGTCCAAGTACCGATACCTTTGGCATTCCTATTGCAACTTCTGCCATAACTGTTGCTACGCATACCAACCAAATATCGTCCAGGGATAGGATGATGACTCGCACAAAACAAACTATGCAGAGAATTGCTGCAACTGATCCTCACGTGGCTCGGCTTGCCACGATGTCGAGAGCTGAACAGGCCCAGCCTGCTGTTGAGGAAGAGGATAGTGAGGGGGACGTGGAAGTCCAAGAGATAGAGGATCAGGGCAAGGTCCGTCCTGATAGTCCCGGTGAAGCCGAGGAGGAGGGAGTTGCTCGACCATTACGCTTCGGAGGTTACAATACAATGAAGCAGGGGAACCAGTGTCCAAGGTCGGTGACGTCCTTGTGGAGGGTGATGATTACGTCACTAAAGACTAGGCTGAGGCGGTTCCTCAAAGGAGGCAAGGTGCCTTAGGAGCTCGGTGGGTGTCTCCTCCATCCATAGTAACCCAGGCCAAGTTGAGGAGTTTAGAGAAGGATGGATATCTGGGCGGTGTCGAGTGCTTTTTCCCTTCTTCAAATCACCGGGCAACTAGTCCAAGACAGGGATACTGTGCCTGGTCGGGTGCTCACACCAAGCAGGATGCAATGCTGCCCTTGCTTCCGTATTTAAAAAGGATTGCAGACTACTAACATCTCTGCCCGACCTAGTTCACACTAAAGGGCATCAAATACTTATCTACCTTGTTCATCCTCTATGCTTCCCAAGGATAGGGTGAGCCGTCTTCGCACGACACCAACTGGCTTTTCGTCTTAAAGTCAACTCCCAAACAGGGCATGTTGGGGTACTTCTACTTCTCCCAATTGGACGAGAAATGGCTGAAGGGTACTGTGGACTCCAATGTCAACAAAATAGGGCATTATGTGGACGAGTACTACTTCGTGCAGGGCATGGATATCATCCACACTCGGTTACAGCAGATTCCCTTGTACTGCCGTCTTCCTTTCACATTGGGACTCAGGGAGAGGGCACAGAAAATTCTCCAACTGCCAGAAGCTATTCAGAATATCACTTTCTTGACCACTGAGGCCAACTTTGTGAAGTACAAGCTCTTACCAGAGGATTTTGTGCCAAAGCCTGTGAAGGAGAAGAAGAAGAAGAAGGCCAAGCTGAACTGGGCTGATGATGTTAAGCAGGAGAAAGATCTCATTCAACTCAAGCGTGAGGCTAAGTTGAAGGGAGGTGACGGGGCCGAGCAGTATGCTTAAGAATATTCAGAGCAGGAGTAGTATGCTCAAGAATATTCAGAGTAGGAGAAGCCGAGCAAGAAGAAGAAGAAAGCACCCCAACCAAGCGAACACCAGTGGAACACGCTATTAGGATTAGGGAACCTGGTAGGCCTGCTCGGCCATCCACCCCTACAGAGGGAAAAGGAAAATTCGTCCTGGTGGAGCAAGAAGACTCTTCAGATGATGATGTCCCATCTGTAATTGTTCAAGAAAACGTCCCTGCTCGCGTCCAGGGTATTTTAGCTTGCATTTACTTCTCTTGTATTATGCTTTTCACATATATTATATCTTCTTCTAACTGCATTATTTTATCTGTGCAGAATTGTCTCAAAAGATGCTCCAGGCCTTAAAGAAGAGAGTGGGAGACAGTTTGGGCCTATCCCCTCTGGCCAAGAAGTCTAAAGGTAGTGAGACTCCGTCCAAGGAGAAGGAGCCAATTGATGAGGTCATTGACCTTTTCGAGGAGCAACTTGTTGTGGACCTTCCAGTTCAGAAGGTCTTAAAATCCAAGAGTTCCGGAGGAGGGAGCTCAGACAGGTCTGAACAAGCTAGGACCCTTTCAACAACTGTGGCACTGAGCACGGAGGCCAAGAAGGGTAAAGACAAATTCCAGTACTATCTGAACCGATCACTTCCTGAGGTGAGTGACCAACTGTCTGGAACGGACAATGAGCTATCCTTGGAGCTTGTCTTAGGAGGGGTCTTGAAGGAAGCTACTAGGGTAATTATCTCATCTTTTTATCTCATTCTCTTATGTATAGCTCAGACTTTAACATTTTTTCGTACAGGTCAATGTGAAGATGGCTTATGCCTATTCCTGAGCCAAATTAGCTGCTGCCAAGAACCTTGCCACCACCAATACACTACAGAGGGAGGTGGATGTGGCTAGAAAGAAATCTGAGGACATGAGGAGCCAGCTCGGGGAAGTGAGGAATGAGCTTGGGGAGGTGAACAAGAAGCTTCTTGCTGCTAACACCAACATTGAGGAGCTGGCCAAAGAGCTGCAAGATATGCCTTCGACCAAGCAACTAGAGGCTGATAATGTTTCTTTGTCCAAGGAGGTCAATAATCTCAAGGATGAGAGGGAGAGTCTCTGGACTCTTCTTTCCAAACTGGAGGAGGATGTCAAGAATAAATAGACCAGGGAGGAAGAACTCGAGAAGGAGGTCAGGAACAAGCAGACTAGGGAGGAGGAGCTCGAGAAGGAGGTGGAGACCCTGGAGGCAGTTGCTCTTGAGGTTTTCTATGATTTCTGGAAGGCTAATCTTGAAGGAAATTTTGATTACCTTGTTGAACCCAAGAGCATGTGTCTTGATTTCTTCTCTTAGAATTTTCTTGAGGACATAGCTCTTGAATTGTGCAAGCATGTCATTGTTGAACTAAAATTGGATATACGCAAGTGCACGTAGTCACAAACAAGTAATATAATGATAAGTAACGAGTATCATCTCCACAAGGACTATAAAAATAAAATTTCTATTGCAAAAGTTAATTACCACGCAAAATGCCTAAGAACCAAAATGAAATGATTCATGAATAAACTAAATGAACAAGAAAATAAGTAAATTAACTCAAAAGTGGATGCAAAGATGAACATAAAAATGAGTTGTAAGCTTTTGAAATGTGAAAGGTTTGAACTATTGAATCCCCCTATGTTTAGCAAAAACTGTGCGTTTTGCTGCAGCAAAATGTTAGCAAATCTTTAGCAAAAATCTCAGGTTAACAAGAACTCCATTAAAGTGCACAAACTCTTCCAAATTTTATGCAATCAATCCTTGGACCTGTTCAAACATATTCCTATGCCAAGCAAGCTCAAGAATACCATTCCAAGCATAGTTCTCAATTGTTACACGAGGATATAACATATTCCTATGTTATTTCAAATCTAATCTAAAAAGATAAAGATCTTGTGTCATTCAAGCTAAGTCCATTACACTTAACCTTTCAAGAATTAAATATAACTCAATATCAAGCTATTGGTGGCCAAACAATATCAAGAAACTAACAATAAGCACACTTAAATGAACATGAGAATTTTTTCTAAATATTTGCATAAGAAAATTACTCAACTAAACATAGGGTTCTTCAACAATTCAAACCATTAAAAAAGTTTAGCTCATAGCTAACTTAAGAACCACCATTACCAGATAAAATTTAGACATGGAGTTTGAAGGTTAGAGTTAAAGAAAATAAAAGAGAAAAGAAAGAAATAGCAAACAACTATAGAGGAGGAGTTTTCCAAAAGGGTGGATGTTGAATCTTTTTTGTTCTTCTCCTCTTTCCTCCTTCTTCTTCTTCTTCTTTCACTCCTTTTTCTGTAGAAAAATGGCAGAAAATTTTTGCTCCCAACGTGTTGTCCCCTTTTTTTTTCTCTAAATGGAGGCTCCCTTCTTTTGAAAATCTCCCTAGGTTTAGTACCATTTGCCCCAAATAAACCCTACACGTGGCATGCATCTAGCCTCTCCATGTAATAGCTCAAGCCACCACTCCTAGAATGCCATGCCATCTCCACAAATGCCACCTCTTTTAATGAAATGCCAGCTCATCCTTTTTCCAAGAAAATAAAACAAATCAGCTACTAACCGGTTTGCTGCAGCAAAAACTTCACAGAATTGCAACAAAATTAAGAACATGACTAACTTGTTATTTTCTTTGCCAATTTATACACAAAAGTCATTGATTTCTATTAACAGCTTCAAATTACACATATAAACATAAAACACTGAAACTTTCACAAATTAAAAGACAAAATAATTACAATGACACACAATTACATAAAAAAAAACATGTTTAAAGTGATATCAAATAACTCTTTACTCAAAAGTTATCAGTCATGTATTTCGCTTAGATAGGCTATCATTTTTCCCCCGAGCCTCGTACTCTCCAGACACATGATTTACTACCAACTACGAGTCACTACAGATCTCGATGTGTTCAGCATATAGTTCCCAAGCAAGTTTTAGATCAGCAATGAGGGTTTCGTACTCTACTTCATTATTGGAGGCTCTGAACCCAAATTTGACCGCATCATGCAGGTGTTGCCCCTCGAGTGTGACAAGGGCAATCCATATGCCAGACAGTGGATCTGTAGCCGACCCATCTACGTGTAATTTCTAAGTAGGTTTGTCTTCATTGTTGCTCGACTAAGGTTCTTGTACTGGCCTCGGGTTGCCTTCTGAAATGCTTTCTTCTTTGCCCTTACACTCAACTACAAAATTCGCTAAAGCCTGTCCTTTGATTGTTGTTCGGGGTTGAAAGATTATTTCATACTTACCCAATTCCACTGCCCATTTGAGTAACCATCTAGAAGCGTCGAGTTTTTGTAATATTTGGCGTAATGGTTAGTCAGTGTATACCCGAACAGGATGAGCTTGAAAGTAAGGCCTCAGCTTCCTTGTTGCTAAGATTAGGCAGTAAGTAACCTTTTCAATCAGCGGATATCATCCTTCATTGTTATCTCTTAAAAGGTCTTCTCATATTCCTTTGTCCATTCAAATTTCTTATTTCCTCGCATATGTTGAAGAAAGGATCACACTTGTCTGTTGGCCTTAAAGCAAATCTACTGAGTGCAGTTATCCGACCAGTTAAGCTTTGGATTTCTTTGGTTTTTGTAGGCGATTTCATATCCAGGAGGGCTTGAATTTTCTCTAGATTGGCCTCAATACCTCAGGCATTGACAATAAAACCAAGAAACTTACCCGACCTGACTCCAAATGAGCACTTTAAGGGATTGAGTTTCATGTTGTATTTTTTTAGGACTTTAAAGCATTCATCTAGGTCATCTATATGCCCCTAACCTTCATGGATTTGACGAGCATGTCATCCACGTATACCTCCATATTTCGTCCGATATGATCTTTGAACATTTTGCTTACCAATTTTTGGTAGGTAGCTGTTGGGTTTTATGCCCTAAATAAAACTCTTTACAATCTGATTAGCTATCAATATAAGAAATTTGAAGTGATTGATGTTTGCATGAATTCTACATGTTAATGGTTTAATATGTTTATTACATTTACACACAGAATCAGTTAAATCCAGATCATATGTTTATTCACAATTATAG
Source organism: Cannabis sativa (assembly GCF_029168945.1). Classification (NCBI taxonomy): domain Eukaryota; kingdom Viridiplantae; phylum Streptophyta; class Magnoliopsida; order Rosales; family Cannabaceae; genus Cannabis; species Cannabis sativa. The sequence goes on along the minus strand of NC_083602.1, from coordinate 55,542,165 downwards.
TATCGTCAACACAGTGGAATGTGATTGTGATCATATGAATCAAAAGACTTGGTCCCTGTTTCATAAGTGTTATTGGATTTACACTAATGTGATAATCATCGATGATGTGTACTTACACTTGGAGTAAGTGTTATGTTCTTTCCAGGACATTAGTAAAGTATACTAGTTTCGAATGTATGGAGTATACATTGGACTGGACCGATATTGCAACTAACTTAAGATATTACAAACTTACCGTTATATATATCTTTCCAAGTCAATATCAGTAGTTGATCTTAAGATTAAAAGAATCTAAATCCTGATATGCTTAGGCTCAACTCAGGAGTGTTATTCATGTTCTTTGATTTATTAGTTAAGCCTACTTTTAGGTCAGGGTGATACGTATATTTTGGGAACATGATAGTATGATTGAGTGGGAGTGCTGAACATAAATATGGAATCTATAGCTTCTACTGGTGTATAGAAGTCAAGTGATGATTCCCTTCGAGCTTAGCAAATAGAAGTAAATGGATGAGCTCTTGTTTAACTGACTAATTATTAGATCACTAAACACCATTTACAGGTAGCTAAGTGTTTTAAGGGGCAAAATACATTGAAGGGTGAGAACGGTAAAGAAATCCCATCTTGATGTAGATCATCTATATAGAGGATCTTTAAATCACAATAAGGTTATAACAATGGTTAAATGAGATAGCATATTGATATCGTGGAACATACAATATGCTCTATATAAGTCTGAGAGTGCAATTCTAAGTTCTAAGAGTGGATTCAACGAAGAATTAATAAGTAGGAATTTACTTGGTAAATTTGGTTCACTTATTGGAAGCTCAACATATAGATCCATGGTCCCCATTCTAGTCGAGAACATTCTGCTTGTAAGACTCATTAATTGATTCGTGATTGATCAGTTATAATTCTAAAGTTAGACTATGTCTAGTTTTATGAATTTTCACTAAGCAGGGGTGAAATTGTAAAGAAAATAATTTCTAGGTTTATTTATTTATTAATGGACTTTATATGTCTAATTAATAATTAAATTAAATGACAATATTATTTAATAATCTATTTTAGTTATTAAATAATTATTTTTGGCATTTAAAAGGTTAGAATTGGAAAATTGGCGTTTTTGAGAAAATAGAGATAAAATTTGATAAAACTGCAAAATCAAGTGGGGCCCACTACAACACCTTGGCTGGCCACTTAATGAGGTTTTTCAAATTAATATTTTCATTATTTTAATGCCAAATAATTCCTAACCTAAACCTAGTAGTTGCGTATAAATAGAAAGTGATGGCTCAGTCAAATCACATGCTTTCATTAGTGATCTGACAAAAATTTCTCTCTTCAGAAAAACTGAGCCTTCCCCACTTTCTATACCTGGCCGAAAGCCCTATTCTCTTTTCTCCTTCATCAATTTCGAACCCTAGTGAGAGAGTAAGTGCCCACACACAGCAAGCAGTAACTCAATCATAGATTGGAAGACTGTGAAGGATCGAACTTGAAGAAGAAGGACATTCGGGCTCAGATCTTGGTTATACTCTGCTACAGAAAGGATACAAGGGTTAGAGATCTGAGTGGAAGGAGACATTAATTCCGCTGCATCAATGTAAGGTTTTCTTAACTTTATATGTGTTTAATTTATCGTTTTAGAAAGTTCATATTTAGGGCGTTTAAACAACATACTTGTGAGTAGATCTAAGATCCTGGTAAAATAAAATTCCAAGAACTGGCCTCAGAGCCATGGTAATTGATTTACTTGCAAGAAATTTGGACTTTAAAACGATTGTTTGTTTGTTTTTGGATGGTATCATGTTGTATTGAGTGTTATTTGATGATTGATTAGTGTTTGTGAATTTTCGTTAAAAATAATTGAATATCTGTTTCTGGAATTATTTTTATTGGATAGTATGGAAAAATTAAGCAAGTTACTTTTTTACAGAACTCAATTTCGATTTAATTTAAATTAGTTATGATTTTTTGAAGATTCTAAAAAATCGGAGTTGTGCTGAAATTCTCATGCGCCCGCGAAAATTGTCCGTACAGCTCGCTTTTTTTTTCGTTTTTCTTCGTTTTTTCATGGAATTAACTTCCAATTTTTTGTGTAGTTTTGTATTTATATATTTGCTATTCCTAATTCAACTCTAATTATCATAATGAATTATTTTAATATTTTTTTTATTTTAATTCATGATATTAGTGTAATTTGAATTTAAAATTAGTAAATATCTATCTTTTTGCTTAATTAATTATCTTATTTTTAAATTTGATTATATCTTATCTTATTTTTAAATTTAATCTCAGATATTAAACCTTTTTAAATTAAATTTTTTTAAAATATTTTGACCTTATTTAAATTTAAAATAAGATAACTATAATCATGTAATTTTAAATAGATGTAAGATATTTTGCTAACTTTTAAATTTTCATACTTTATTTATTTAAATTAAATTTAAAATCTGAAAAAGATATTTATTTTGTCTTTTCTAATTTTTATCTAATTTTTATTTATAAAATAACATTTAATTTTTAAAAGTAGTTAGCAAATTTTGAAATGATATTTAGGTTAGTTGAAACCTAATTTTTCAAAATTGTAGGTTTAATTTTAAATATTTTTTTTAATTTCGAAATTTAAATAAATATTTCTTTTTTATTTTTCGAAAATTAAATTTTAATTTTATTTTTTCGAAAAATAAATTAATATTATTATTTATTTTATTTTTCAAAAATAAAAATATTTATTTATTTATTTATTTAATTTAATTATTATTTTTCGAAATTTATTTATTTAAAATTAAATAAATCCTACTTTCAACTATCCAGCTAACCTTGTTGCAGGAGTATGTGGTTTTAGCTTGTGTGTAAGTTTTCAAAACCTATTATTACTTGATTGCAAATAGCCATGGTTACCTTTTTGCCAGATCTAATGATCTGATGGCTCCCTTGGTCAAGTTAATAATTTGTAACAGGTAAATTTTACAATCTTCTTTCATCTGTGTATGACCTAGCAACATGATAGGATCCATCCAAGTGTGTACCTGTGTGAGCCTATGTGTTTATTTTATTATATAGATGCATATAGGTTGTTGCTAAATAAAATGTCACACCATGATAGATTTTATTTAGGTCCATTTAGTTATTGGACCTATTCAATTTATAACAGTTATTTATTTTAAGGTTAAATTCCTCTCTTTTGGGCCTTGTGTGAGAGTTGGGAGCCATAGAAGTGGGTACGACATACTGAACCCAGCACCCCCTCACATGAACTACCCCAATTGTGAAGGCCCATTTGCCTGATTTAAGTAACTGTACTAGGTTAATTATATTAGTTTGACCTAATAAAATTGAATTAGCAACATAATTAACTTTTAAAATATATGAAAATTTATTTTCATTTTAATATTTTAAAGTTAATTTTAAGAAAAATACTTTTAGTTTTAGATATTATTTCTAGACAAACTATTTGTATTTTTCTTGTATTTAATTAAATATAGAATTTTAACTAACTAGATTCTTTCTGGAGCTTATTTAATTAAATATTCCTATTTAAGTTATAAATTAGTTATATCAACTGATTTTTCTTATCCAACTTAAATTTGAATATTTGATTTAAATTTTAAATCAAGTTGAGGAATCTTAGGCATTAGTTATTAAAGATTCTTAAGATATTTTTTAAGTTAATATCTTTTCGAATATTAACTTAAAATGGAATATTTTAGATATTTTTTAGGTTAATATCTTTTCGAATATTAACTTAAAAAGATATCTTCAAATTAAGTGGTTATAACTTAATTTTGATATTTAATTAAATCTAAATTTGAAATTATTTAAGTTCATTTTTTCTATATAACTTAAATTAGATATTTTTCAAATTTTTGTTGAAAAGATACTTAGTCAAATAAGATATTTTCTAGATAGTAATTTCTAGACTACTTATTATTTCTAATATTGAAATAGGAAAATATTAAAAATTGTGAAATTAATTATTTAAATAATTAATTTTGGTACAATTTTATCTAAGTATATTTTTCCTAGTATTAAACTAGAAATTAATAATTAAGCCTTCTCTACACTTAATTATTTATTTCTTGAATTTAATACATTTAATTAACTTGAAAAATTTAAATATCTAAGTTGATTTTCATCATGATACTTAATATTTATTTATTTTTCATGACACTTAATTAAATAGAAAATTATTTTTAGGTTGAAATTTAATTTTTCAACTTAAATTCAAATAATTTTCAATATATATATATTTTTCCTTTATTTTATTAATCAATTTCGAAAAAAAATGGCATGTTATTTATGCAATATTTTTCGAATTTATCTTGAAAAATAGATTGAGTTGTAAATTAATTATTTATTTTAATTAATTCTTGGACCAACTACAATCAATGATTTTTTTCATTTAATTGATTAATTTAAAATAAATGAATTTAATATATATATATATATATTATTAGAAATTGAATTAACTAGTCAAAAGAAAATCTAGATAGGTGATATTTTTGCTTGAAGTATTTCTTTTCTAATTTTTATTATTTTTTCAAAATTTGTATATTTTTTTTATATATATACTTAATTTTCGAACTCAATAAATATATTCTCAAAGGAAATTTTTAAGTTGCCAATTAATCTAATTTAATTCAACTTAAATTAATTTCCTTAATATTTATATTTAAGATTATTACTAAGATGGAAATAATTAATTTTATTTCAATCACCATCTAAGTATAATTTTATAAATATTATATTAAATTCTTATTTTTTGAATTTAAATTCTAAATTTTCGAATTTAATGAGAATTTATTTATTAGAATAATAAAGAAAATACATTTTAAAGAATGAGCTTTATTATTATTAAGATATTCGATCTCCATTGTTGGTTTTACATCGTGTTTGTTTTAGTGAGTAATCCTCCCTAATGGAGGAACGTTCATTAGCAATTTCGCACCGTTTAATCTCGAAAGATAAGTGGTTTGTAAGTGTTTTATATGGTATGGATCACCCTAATGGTGGCGACCATATTTGACTTGCAAATTGCGAAACAATGGTAGAAGCTCATAAGATAGAATAGCCTTGACTCTCGCCTAAACGGGACAACGCTGGATTCCAATCTTGATCGAATAAAAGGTTGCTAGAATGTTTAACATTTTAGATGAGCTGACAACTCTATTCAATGGATGGTAACTTTGACTCTCGCCTAAACGGGACACTGATTGTGACAGTCAATAGTCCCGTGATCCGTAAGGGGAAATATCGGGTAAGCTGTGCAATCCCACATCGCCTGGGGAAGGTCAAGTAGGATGATTCTGAGACTGTGTAGGTATGGGACTGCACAGTTGAAGAGAGCTTAAATGGATTGATTGGTACTACCTATGTCAACAAGGTGCATCTTGTTTTTTGGTAGCCCATCTCAAAAGAACTCCACAGTTAAGCGTGCTTGGCCTGGAGCAATTTCAAGGATGGGTGACCTCCTGGGAAGTTTTCCCAGGATGCGTGTGAGTGAGGACAAAGCACGCTGAAAACACTCGTGTTGGTCTGTAGGGTCAGTCATCAGTCCATGAAGCCGCCAGAGTGACGCACTCGTGTATAAGAGCCATTCATTCCGTGGGTGTAAGGGCCCAATGGAGGCTTGAAGCGAGGACGTTACACTGATATCAATTTGTTGAAAAACCTTGGAAATTATTTAGGATTGAATTTTTTTAAGTATTTTCTCATATCATTCCTACTTGCTATGTGCTTATAATTTCTGAATTGATTTTGTGTTAAACCATTATTAATTTCTATTATTTTGTAGTATCCTGTATTATCAAAATAAATCCCATGTTATCACTGTTGACTGAAAACAAGCTGAATGGATCTAACTTTAATAAGTGGAATGAGAACATTAATATTGCTCTCATAGGAGAAAGTGCCTTGTTTGTTTTAACTGAGCCGTCACCTGAAGTGCCTGGGGACAATGCATCCAAAGCTGTGAAAGAAAAGTATGAGCGTTGGCAGAAAGCGAATGACAAAGCTCTATACTTTATGCTTTCTAGCATGGTTGACACCCTCAAAACTCGGTTTTCTAAAACCGAGAAGGCTGCTGAAGTTATGACGAAGTTAAATGAGCTATTCGGTAAGGCATCACTTCAGTCACGCTTTGACCCGACTAAGAAGTACATTAATGCACGGATGGAACCTCATCAAAACGTGCGTGACCATGTTCTCCTAATGTCAAGTTATTTCCAAGAAGCCTAGGATCATGGTGCTGAAATGGACAGTGCTACTCAAGTAAGTCTTATCTTGAATAGCCTGACTCCAGCATTTCTACCATACACATCAAATTATGTCATGAATAAGAAGGAAATTGACTTTCATGAATTAGTCAATGACCTTCAAACTTATGAAAATTTGATTGGAGGACCCAAGAAGAAAGGGAGTAAACCTCATAATCCTGGGAATGGTAATGGGACGATGAAACCTGAAGCAAATGTTGCCTCTGCTTCGAAGCCCAAATCGAAGAAGAAGTGGAACAACACCAAGAAGCGAACAAAAGCCATGAAGAATAAAAAGGTTGTTCCTTCTGGTGATGCTACACTTAAAGGAAAGTGTTTCTACTGCAATGAGAAAGGTCATTGGAAACCCCAATGTCCTAAACTTCTTGCAAAGAAACAAGGTATTTCTACTTATAAACTTTAAAAGTTTTAGTGAATTATTATCCAATTGGATTTATGATTCTGGACTAACTTTGTTTATTTGTTTTCTTCTTCTTATAGGCCAAGCTACTTAAACTCAAATGAGTTGGATCAGAAAGCTGGACCAAGGGTGAAATCGTCCAGATGAAGATGAAGCTCTTCAATTTATTTTTCAATTAATTGTTTTAGTTTAAAGACAATTTGGATTTCAAATTTTAGTTAGGGATATTTATCCCTATTTTTCTCATATTGTTGCAATAAATTTTTATTCTATTTTTAATAAAGTATTCTTTTATTTTCGAACCACTATTGCAAATTATGAGATTGAGCTTCATTTAATTTATCTTCATCAATTATTACCGCATTATATTTGTATGTGTAAGTGTTTTTATTATTGATGCAAATTCTATAATATTTACAACTCTTCATAGAGTTATATTAAATAAACACTAGAAACTATTTCTATGTTTATTAATAATTGTTCATTCTAATACAATTATTAAGAATTTGTTTAATAAAAAGATCTTTTGATCTGATAGGGGTGGAGAAAAGTTAAGAAAACTATGCAGTTCAACGATCTTTTATATCTAATGAACTCTGGATAGTATTCAACTCCACATAAACTCTATCACACTAAGATTATAATGATCTTTACAACCTTTAGGGGTGGATCATAATCTCTATATACTTAGGGGTGGAGGTTATCCATAGTACCCTATATGTATATTCTTAGGGGTGGAGTCTATTCCACAATTCCCTATGTAACACATATCTTATTTAAACATGGAAGTAATATGATGAGTTAGATGTTGTCAATATAAATTCTTGATCTTGATTGTATGTTCCATTTCGATTTTACTGTTGTAAGTAAAAGTTTGATACCTATGAAAGTTCTTTGGAAAAGTTTCACACTACCTTAATTGAGTGGGAGAATTTTAAAGTTCTATACCCATCTTCATCAGGTTGATACTTGTGATAGATACTTAAGAACACTACTGAAAAGAAAATCTAACCATTCACATGGATAGAAATAGCTTATCAGAATTATGAGAATAAGATAAAGAACACTAGTTCAGTCCATTCGAATGACTTGAACCTAGAATTCTTAATCCTCATAAAATTTTATGGTATCTTAATTTTGATTACTTTATCTCTGGCATGTATTTTCACTTCAAATACTAGTCTGCTATGTTGATGACTTAGTCTTAACTTAAAGTTTCAGACTAATACAAAAGTCACAACTAGATAACTCTCCAAACAATCAGAGGTTAAAAGTATTATTTAACCAGACATCTGCAATTGAGTGGGAGCTATCTGAGATGTAATCAAATAGGGAACATTAGAAGATATTCAAGAAAGATTTATGAAAGTGATCTATATGTTAGATATTAAGGAACTGTGTATCAGTTGTCCTTGTGTCTCACCAACTCATTTTGCGATCTTTGAGATGGTGCTTACTTTGGGGGTGGAGGAATTATTGTATAATAATTCAAGCTCTACCAAAGAAGAACTATAACTTTGTGTATTCGAAAATCCAAGAAAGTTATATTACTGAAGAAAAGTCTACACTGTATTATCTCAATTACATATTTTAAAATATGAGAGATATGTCTTCTGTTTATTCAGATGTACTTTTAAAACAGTAAAGATTTCAGTATCCCTAGATAAGTAAAGTAATATAGTAAAGGATGTTTCATAAGTGTATTTATGAACTAGTTTCCAGAAGTTTGGGTGGATTCAAATATACTACACTTGATCTGAAGATCAAGACACCAGATTGACCTATTTGCACAGCTTGTTTTATATTAGTGCAAGTGGGAGTTTGTTGGGTTTTATGCCCTAAATAAAACTCTTTACAATCTGATTAGCTATCAATATAAGAAATTTGAAGTGATTGATGTTTGCATGAATTCTACATGTTAATGGTTTAATATGTTTATTACATTTACACACAGAATCAGTTAAATCCAGATCATATGTTTATTCACAATTACAGTATCGTCAACACAGTGGAATGTGATTGTGATCATATGAATCAAAAGACTTGGTCCCTGTTTCATCAGTGTTATTGGATTTACACTAATGTGATAATCAGCGATGATGTGTACTTACACTTGGAGTAAGTGTTATGTTCTTTCCAGGACATTAGTAAAGTATACTAGTTTCGAATGTATGGAGTATACATTGGACTGGACCGATATTGCAACTAAGTTAAGATATTACAAACTTACCGTTATATATATCTTTCCAAGTCAATATCAGTAGTTGATCTTAAGATTAAAAGAATCTAAATCCTGATATGCTTAGGCTCAACTCAGGAGTGCTATTCATGTTCTTTGATTTATTAGTTAAGCCTACTTTTAGGTCAGGGTGATACGTATATTTTGGGAACATGATAGTATGATTGAGTGGGAGTACTGAATATAAATATGGAATCTATAGCTTCTACTGGTGTATAGAAGTCAAGTGATGATTCCCTTCGAGCTTAGCAAATAGAAGTAAATGGATGAGCTCTTGTTTAACTGACTAATTATTAGATCACTAAACACCATTTACAGGTAGCTAAGTATTTTAAGGGGCAAAATACATTGAGGGGTGAGAACAGTAAATAAATCCCATCTTGATGTAGATCATCTATATAGAGGATCTTTAAATCACAATAAGATTATAACAATGGTTAAATGAGATATCATATTGATATCGTGGAACATACAATATGCTCTATATAGGTCTGAGAGTGCAATTCTAAGTTCTAAGAGTGGATTCAACGAAGAATTAATAAGTAGGAATTTACTTGGTAAATTTGGTTCACTTATTCGAAGCTCAGCATATAGATCCATGGTCCCCATTCTAGTCGAGAACATTCTGCTTGTAAGACTCATTAATTGATTCGTGATTGATCAATTATAATTCTAAAGTTAGACTATGTCTAATTTTATGAATTTTCACTAAGTAGGGGTGAAATTGTAAAGAAAAGAGTTTCTAGGTTTATTTATTTATTGATGGACTTTATATGTCTAATTAATAATTAAATTAAATGACAATATTATTTAATAATCTATTTTAGTTATTAAATAATTATTTTTGGCATTTAAAAGGTTAGAATTGGAAAATTGGCGTTTTTGAGAAAATAGAGATAAAATTTGATAAAACTGCAAAATCAAGTGGGGCCCACTACAACACCATGGCCGGCCACTTAATGAGGTTTTTCAAATTAATATTTTCATTATTTTAATGCCAAATAATTCCTAACCTAAACCTAGTAGTTGCGTATAAATAGAAAGTGATGGCTCAGTCAAATCACATGCTTTCATTAGTGATCTGACAGAAATTTCTCTCTTCAGAAAAATTGAGCCTTCCCCACTTTCTATACCTGGCCGAAATCCCTGTTCTCTTTTCTCCTTCATCAATTTCGAACCCTAGTGAGAGAGTAAGTGCCCACACACAGCAAGCAGTAACTCAATCATAGATTGGAAGACTGTGAATGATCAAACTTGAAGAAGAAGGACATTCGGGCTCAGATCTTGATTATACTCTGCTACAGAAAGGATACAAGGGTTAGAGATCTGAGTGGAAGGAGACATTAATTCCGCTGCATCAATGTAAGGTTTTCTTAACTTTATATGTTTTTAATTTACCGTTTTAGAAAGTTCATATTTAGGGTGTTTAGACAACATACTTGTGAGTAGATCTAAGATCCTGGTAAAATAAAATTCCAAGAGTAGCTCCAGCGTTATTTAGACCAAATGGCATGACTTTATAACAGTACAAACCCATATATGTTCGGAAACTTGTATGTTCTTGGTCTGGTGGATGTATTTTGATTTGATTGTATCCCGTATAGGCGTCCATAAAACTTAGGATCTCGTGTCTGACTGTTGCATCCACGAGCTGATCTATTCTTAGAAGTGGAAAACAGTCTTTGGGGCATGTCTTGTTGAGGTATGTGAAATCAATACATACTCGCCATTTCTTGTTGGACTTGGGTACCAGTACGGGGTTAGCTACCCAAGCCGGATAGAAAGCTTCAATGATGAAGTTGTTATTGCGCAGCTTTTCTACCTCTTCTTTTAATGCTTGTGCCCATTCTTTATCCAATAATCTTTTTTTTTCGCTGAATGGGACGAAAGTTCGGATCAATGTTTAGGGCGTGTAAAATTATAGAAGGATCGATACCAACCATGTCTTCATGCGACCAGGCAAAAATTTATAGGTTTGCTCTTAGAAATTTTATCAAAGCTGATTTTACTTCAAGTAACAAACCTTTGCCAATTTTGAGCTTCCTGGACGGGAGCTTTGGGTCAATTTCTATTTCTTCCAGTTCTTCCACTGGCCTAACAGTAATATTTGGTTCCCCAAGTCGGGGATCCACATCTTCGTCCCTACCTTGGGCGGCTCCCTATTTGGCAATGTTTTTCCCTCTGTCAAAACTCTAGCTAGAGGATTCTTCCTTTTTGGCCTTGGTCAGGGCAAGGTTATAACATTCTCGTGCAACTTGTTGATTTCCCTTTAGGCACCCTACCCCATTCTTTGTTGGGAACTTGATGCACGAATGGAAAATTGATGTAATAGCCTTTAGGTCATATAAGGTTGGTCGGCCTAACATAACATTAAAAGCTGATGGAACAACAATTATCAGAAATTATGCCATCAGAGTTATGCTCCTCGGAGCTTGTCCAACAGTGACGGGTAGATAAATTTGCCCTAAAGGTGCAACACTCTGGCCGGAGAAACCATACACCAGTTGGGTATAGGGGATCAGAGCTTTAAGTTGGAGTCCCATCTTTTCATATGGTGCTTTGAACAAAATGTTTACAAAAGCTCCATTGTCTATCATAGTCCGGGCCACTATTTTATTTACTATCTGTACTTCCACGACTAAGGGATTATTGTGCAGGAAGCGAACATGGATAGCATCTTCTTCAGTGAAGGTTATAGTGGGTTCTCCTACCTATGGAATTTTTGACTTCTTTTCTTCTACGACCAAAACTACTTCCTTTTGTTTGTGTTGTAAAGTTCGAGCATACCTCTCCCGAGCTTTGTCTGAATCTCCAGCAATGTGTGGGCCCCCAATGATGACTTGTAAATGCCCGTCCATTGGCGGTGGCATTAGTAGGTCTTGGTTGTTGTCTGCTTGGGCAGCCCGTTGATTTTGATCGGCCTTGACGTACTTTTGCATGTGCGGGTTATTTTTCCTTATCAGGAATTCAATTTCCCGCTTCAGGTTGTTGCACTCATTTGTGTCATGACCATAATCTCCATGAAAACGGAAAAATTTGGACATGTCCCGCTTGCTTATGTCCTTTTTCATGGGGGCAAGTTTTTCGTACGGACCGCAGATTGGGTTGCCATGTAGATTCTCTCTAGGTCGTCAGTTAGGACAGAGAAGACAGTGAATTCGGAAACATTTTCTCTAGGGGTTTGTTTGGCTTTGCCTGCGAACTTTCCATTCTTTCCATTGCCTTATCTGCCATTATTATTGGATCTTTTGCTACTCGGAGTTGAACTGCTAGGATACTGTGGGTTTTGAGCAGATGCTCCTGCCGAGGGGACCTGTGGGTTGCCCGATCTAGGTTCGACATCCGCTCGATGAATGGCTTCTTCAAGCTTGATAAACCCATCTGCTCAGTCTAAAAACTCTGCCATAGATCTTACAGAGCCACTTTCCTGATGTCCTTCCATAGTTCTCCAAGTACTTCAATGCCCCCAAATATTGCGGCTAGCCTCCCTTCTTCAATTAACCTTTCTACTTTCGTAGCTTCTGTCATAAATCTGCTTATATAGGCTCTGAGAGGCTCTCCTGGTCTTTGTTTCACTTCGACCAAGTTTTCTAAATGTAACGGGAGTTGGCAAGAAGAAGAGAACTGTGTATGGAACTCCGAGGAGAAGGCTTTACATGAATTAAACCTTCCTGGTGGTAACTTGAAATACCACTGTTGTGTAGCTTCTGAAAGTGTAGCAGGAAATACTCTACGCCGCATATCGCCTCGTACCTCTTATAAATCCATTTGCATTTCAAAATATTTAAGATGTGACAAGGGATCCTCCTTCCTTGTGTATATCTTCCAGGTCGGTATTTTTAACTTGAAGGGTAGCTCCAGGACATTGATCTCAGGAGTGAAGGGTGATCCACGTGCTCAATCCAACTCGAGATCAGTGAGTTTTTGGCCGGCCAGGCCTTGGAACATATTTTTTAATTCGTCCAACTGTGCTTACACAGATGGGTGAACTAGTTCAGCCTCTTAGCTGACCTGTGTCACATCAAGATATCTTAGAGTTGGGCCCTGGATGTAGATACCGAGCTAAGCGGGTGGTTGAACATATTGTTCGTCCAGACTTCTCCTTCTATTCAAATCGTCCTAAGATCATGGGCTGTACCCAATCTATTGAATGCTGAGACACTAGGTTGCCTCAATGATTGATTGGTTTGGCCGGTTTGTTGGCCATCAGTTTGGATGGACTTATTAGGTATAACTCCACCTAAGGAATTGTCGGATAAGGTCTGGCCGCCTACCACTTGGCCCACAGGTGGAACCTCTGACCAGGGATTGGACGGCTGACCGTTATGAGTTTGGGCGGTATGCCCAGCAAGAATTTCTTCTGTGTCGCCCAGTGGGATACTGGACGTAGCAGCTGGTTGCTGATTAACAACTTGATAGGCTTTTTGTATCAGTTCAGTGGCTTGTCTTGTTCGGTCATCGATGTCTGCCTACTGAGCCTTCAATGTTTCCATTTCCATATCCCTCCATTCAATGAACTGACACCTCTACTCTCCGAACGCAAGGTTCATTGCAGCACAAAGCTCTTCCTGATCATGATGCAAGGTATTAGTATGGCCTTGCATAAGCCCAAGAGCATTGCGGAGGTTCTGAGTCTCAGTATCATCTCCAATTATCGTCTGAGCATTGGTTGTGGACGGGATTCCAGTGCTGGGAGTGCTCTGGTTACCAAACTGGTGTTCTCAGTCTCTTGTACACTGGGTGTGATCCCAGCCAGAGGGGATGTCACACCTTGGCTCACAGTAGGTGGCTGCGCATTTGGCTGTTCAGAATTGGTTCCTGGTGGGACCCTTGTATTTCTAGGAGTTTGCAAGGCAAGATCTGTCAATAGTGAGTCACCCTGGTCAATCACGCCTCTGCGAGTTTCCACCATTCTGTGTGTCTGCTAAAACTTAAAGTAAAGAGCAAACTTGGATTTTTTCTCTCGATGAAAGCACCAAAATGTTGACCTCACTTTTAGCCAACGACAAGGTTTTAAAGAGGTTTGGCCCCTTTTAGTCTGTTAATAGCCTACTCCCCTTGGTTTGTATTGATTTGAGAACAAAGAATACAATGTTTCTTCTCTTAAAGCTCTTACAATGAAATCTTTGAGTATTTTCTCTTAGATCTCTCTCAAGCAATTCTCTTGATCCCTTTTACAGTGAGGATGAATCACTATTTATAGGGCTAAATGCATGAGGGAAGGTTTCTCTTTTGCTTACAATATCTATAATTGGTAAGAACATACATTGCATATTGAGAATACATAAAATGAGGGATTCGGACAGCTTGCCATATCCCTTTGATACGATTCCATGATTGTAGGGATTGTTCTTGAGCTTCACGATATCATCTTGAAATAGTTAAGTCCTGATGCACTGCTTGGAGAAATGACTTCATTTGTTGTTTGGATCATCTGCTTTTGTTCTGTTCGGAATCTTTCTCCAGCCAAGTGTAGAGAATAGTGGACACGTGTCACCAGTATGCATTACCGCGTCATAGTACGAAAAATGGAATAACACAAAAATATTACATAAAAATCCTAAATATATATATTTATATAACATAAATAGTTTTGATTTTGAGTTTGAGGGAGAAGAAAAAGAAATTTGCTACGCATTTTAGATTGAATGCAAAAGTTTAACAAAAGGATTATATTCCGTTAAAATTAACAGAATAAAAATAATAAAGGGTTATACCAATAATTGATATATTGATGTTCGTATTTATGATCATAAAAATTAAGGGGAGTTCTATTTACACCCCATAAATTTATAAATACACCTCATTATTAAAAAAAATATAAACTTAAATAATTTTTAAAAAATACTCTAATTATTTTTTTTTTAAAATTGTTTCTTCACATTATTTTATATTAATTTCAATACTTATTTTGATTTCATTTTCATAATTTTTTCTAACTCATGTATATTTTTTTTTTCTAAGAAAATTTCATATAATTTTTTATTTTAATTTTTTTTGCCATAATATTTAAAATACAATTTAATTTTGTTTGATAGGTATATTTTTTAAGAATATGAATTGGAAGAAAAAAGTTAAAAAAACTTAGTATAGTTGAAAATATAAATTTTATATAAAATAAAAATTATTTAAATGGGGTGTCTTTATAAATTTTTGGGTGTAAATAACCCAAAATTTTCTAAAGGCACCCCATTTTAATAATTTTTATTTTATATAAAATTTATATCTTTAATTGTACTAAATTTTTTTAACATTTTTTTTCCAATTCATATTCTTAAAAAATATACCTATCAAACAAAAATAAATTATATTTTAAATATTATGAGGAAAAAATTAAATAAAAAATTATATGAAATTTTCTTAGAAAAAATTAAAAAAAAATATACATGAGTTAGAAAAAATTATGAAAATAAAATTAAAATAAGTATTGAAATTAACATATAATAATGTGAGAATTTTTTTTTAAAAAAATATAAGAGTAATTTTTAAAAATTATTTAAGTTTATATATTTTTTTTAATAATGGGGTGTACTTATCATTTTGTGGGGTGTAAATAGAACTCCCATAAAATTTTCCAAAATTAAACATAATTATCTGAAATGACGAAACTAGCCCCCATAACCATTGCTAAAAGGTGGGTACAATCGTAAATTAGAACCGCGGGAAGAGGTCAGATTCGGTGGGTAGTCACCGTTACGACACGTGGCCAGTGCTTGCGGTTCCAAGACCGAAGAAAGAAGCTCACACACAGTGTCTCTGTCTTGGCTCTTGGGCACGGTGAACAGTATCACTTCGTTCGACTTCGACCGCCATTGCAAGACCACCACAAAATTTCAAACCCTAGTATAACTTTCGGGAGCTTCAACGAGAATCACTCGCCCCTTCTACTTTCTTCTTTGTTGCCCAATTTCACCTATCGTTCAATTTCTGAATTATTCTCCTTCTAAGAGTATTTTGAATTCGAACCTGAATTTGGTGTTTGTCTGTGGGGAAAATTTCAGGATAATGGAAAGGAAAAGAAAGGCAGGAAGTATAATTTTGAAGTCTCCTCCTAATGCCTCTCTTTAACTTACTTTACTTGGCGTGTTACCTCATTCTCTCTATATTCCCAATTTTGTTTTCTTCGACCGTCTTCATTGATTTTCTTGGGGACCGAACACAGTGAAGTTAAAGTTCCTTTCTTTGGGTGGAGTTGGGGGTTTTAAGAAATGGGTTCTGCTCAAGGTTTTACCCCGTTGACTGAATTTTGTGTATCGTCTTCTTCGTGTATCTCTCTTCAACTTCAACGGAGCCGAATTTTCTTTCATCAAAATCATAAGAATTTCTGGGGAAGAAGGACTTCCGCCCGAGTTTGTCCCATAATTTGTTGCAAACAGCAAAACCCGGGTAAGTTTCGAGAGTTTAGGTTATTCAAATCCGTTGAGTTGGACCAGTTCTTGACCAGCGACGACGAAGATGAAATGGGGGAAGGTTTCTTTGAGGCAATTGAGGAATTGGAGCGAATGACGAGAGAACCAAGTGATGTGCTTGAGGAAATGAATGATAGGTTATCGGCGAGGGAGTTGCAGCTTGTGCTTGTGTACTTTTCTCAGGAGGGTAGAGACTCATGGTGTGCGTTAGAGGTGTTCGAGTGGCTTAGAAAGGAGAATCGAGTTGATAAGGAGACCATGGAGCTTATGGTTACATTAATGTGCAGTTGGATTAAGAAGCTAATTGAAGCGGAGCATGATGTTGCGGATGTGGTTGACCTTCTTGTGGACATGGATTGTGTTGGTTTGAGGCCGAGTTTTAGCATGATGGAGAAGGTCATATCTTTGTACTGGGAAATGGGTGAGAAGGAGAGAGCCATTTTGTTTGTGAAAGAAGTTTTACAACGTGGGATTGCTTACTCTGAGGGTAATGGAAACAAACACAAGGAAGGGCCTACTGGATATCTTGCTTGGAAGATGATGGTAATGACGTTTAAAATAGTTCTTAATTTTCATGCTATTCAAACTCACTTATTTCTTTCCAAGTTATAGATTGCTATTTGTTCTTGTTTATGTTATTTTATCAAGTGGGATGGAGGGAAGAGGTCTTTACTTTCTGTTTTATGCTAACTTGATGTTTAAGACCATATGCCTAATGAACTGCCGTAGTGGTTCATTTCCAATATTGTGCATTGCTCTAGCGTTTCATTCAATGTAGAATTCTGTCTCGCCATTGCGCAATACGGGTTGGCTCGCTTTTCAAAGTTACTTAGGTGATTTCAATTATTGATTTTGAGTCTTCAACTGATTGATCACTTATTTCAAAGTTGAAATAGTGCTTATTTCCTTTCTTGGTGGAACATGTCGTCCTTTTAGTTATGGAATTTCTCAAAAATTGGGGTGTTCTAGATTTCTCTTACAGCCTATTGTTTAATACCAGTAGGGTCTTTTTCTTGTGATTATCTATTATTGGATAAAGTGAAGTAAAAAAGAAAATTGCTCGTCCTTGGTATTGGTGAATTTTCAGGAGTGGGCACAAGAAAAAATATGTATAACTTTCTGTTGAGTATTTCAATAGTTTATTATATATTGGGAAAACATTTTTCTTTTGTATTGTTTAGCTTCTTCAGCTTCCTTTAATAAAAGACTGATGTATTTCATCAGGTTGAGGGTAAGTATATGGATGCAGTCAAGTTGGTGGTTGACCTACGAGAATCTGGGTTGAAACCAGAGGTCTATAGCTATCTCATTGCAATGACAGCTGCTGTTAAAGAACTCAATGAATTTGCAAAAGCTTTGCGCAAGTTGAAAGGTTTCGCGAGAGGTGGATTGATAACTGAACTTGACACAGAAAGTACCGAGCTTGTAGAGAAATATCAGTCAGATCTTCTAGCTGATGGAGTGCGCTTATCCAATTGGGCAATTCAAGAAGGAAATTCTTCATTCCATGGGGTGGTTCATGAAAGACTCCTTGCTATGTTTATTGTTGCAGGCCGTGGAATAGAGGCGGAAAGACAATTATGGGAAATGAAGCTTGTTGGTAAGGAGGCTGATGGGGACCTCCACGACATTGTTCTAGCCATTTTGGCCTCTCAAAAAGAGACTAGTGCTATAGCAAGAATGCTTACTAAGGTGGAGGTTTCTGGCTCACTGCGTAAGAAGAAAAGCCTATCATGGTTGTTAAGAGGTTACATCAAAGGGGGGCACTTTGATAAAGCTGCAGAAACAGTATTCAAAATGCTTGATTTGGGTTTGTGTCCTGAGTATTTGGATAGGGCTGCTGTGCTGCAGGGGCTGCGAAAGAGAATCCAAGGACCTGGTACAGTGGAAAGTTACCTGAAACTATGCAAGCGCCTTGCTGACAATGGTTTGATTGGGCCTTGTCTTATATATTTGTATATAAAGAAATATAAGCTTTGGATTATAAAAAAGCTCTGAAGGACATCGGTTTGGTTAAACCATCTTTCTAAAGTATAGATAGGTAACACTATAATAGTGACTCAAATACCTTTAATTCTCCCCGCTCTTCATACGTAAATTTTGTATAGTGTATGTCACTATGTAAATCAAGTAATGCAGTTGGTAGGCAGATCAACTGCATTGCTGAAAAAATGTTGTTTACTTGAATCTCTGATGACTACTTTAAAATATGTAATTAAGCTGTGATTAGTTGATAATTTAGATTATTATGTGTGATACATGCAAATCTTACGCTTCAGAATTAGTTTCAATTTCTTGAAACAGGGTGAGAATCTTGGTTTGTCGTGTTCACTTGAAATTTCACGTGTACACTTTGATCCTTTGTTATGTAGAACTTGCTTTCAGAATTCATATGTTTCACTCTGCTATTTCAGTATGGATTATGACATCTAAAGACAGAGGAAAGGTACATCTTTGTTATGTATATATGTATATACTCTTTTATTGATTGTATGATTTATAAATGTGAATCTTACTATCTTTCCTTTTGTGCTTGGATCTTCCTCATTCATGTTCTTCTTTTATGATCCTGTTCACACTAGTGTCATTTCCTTCTGTTCTATTAGCTATGAAATTAAATGCTTAATTGGGGACAATGGAATTGATCAGAACCAAGAACATGTAATTGGGTCACCCTATAGTATTCAGGGCTTTTATTTATTCATTATTATAATGTTACAAATTTGCCCACATGGATATATGATCTGGGTTTTCTTTTCCATTATTGGACTTGGAGTTTGTACCCATCTTTATTTTTTAACTTTCACTTTGCAGTGACTTAAATGGTAAATGATTTGGCAGGCAGTATAATGAAGTGGACCAAGGAATCTTATTTAAGTGGGTTCCATCTATCTTCATGAATTATATTATTTGATGTGCTGTATTTTTGTTAATAATTGTTTGGTTATACACACTCTGTACTAATGTGGGTTTGTTACAAAAAAATAGATCAGTAGCTGACATTAATTAGTATTTTGATATTCATCTGTAGACATGTCTAATGCATTAAAGTCCTTCTGAATTGAACACATCTAATCTCAGCTTTCATTTACATTCATTTCTCTGATAGCAATTAACATAGGCAAATAAAAGCATGGCCCAGTGATGTTAAATGCTGCTTACTTTGACTGTTTGTGACATAAACATGAAGTTCTTTTAACAAAGAAAATCAAAAAAAGGATCTTTTAATCACTGAATCAAAATTTTGACACAGAGCACCCCCTTTTTCAGTTCAGTATTGTGCTTAGATTTAAGGAAGGAAAAGGAAAACATGATTAGTTTTTCTTTCTTTTGGCAGCAGCTGTTGTAAATTGACCTTTGTATGGAATCAAAAACAAAAGCAGCTTCAGAAATTTCACATGGGTCTTAGCCAATATCATAACCTTTTCTTGGCTCTTTGTAACAATATAACACTGTGACCTGTGACCTGATTTGGCATATATTCTCTCTCTCTGGACTGAGCTAATAATATATTCTCGTGTCTTAATTTTTATAAGATAAGGTCATATGGGTATGTGCAATGCAAGTTGTTACAATTATCTATAGCCTTTCTTAACGATTTAGCATTATTATTTGTTTTGAATAATAATATTTAGCCAACCACAAGTAGAGGCTGCAAGTGGAAGGAACACCTACTTTGAATTATGTATTCCAATCTAAATTATTAAAATCTGTGCTTAGATCTAATCCTTTCCTAACCCCATTAATAAGCTTCATCTCGAGTTCTCTTACTTTATAATTTTATGGTCTTAATTATTTTTTTATTATATTATTATTAGTTATAGAATAGTCTGTTTGTTTGGTTTGTCTTATTCATTTTTTTTTCTGTCACAGTAATTTATTTTTCTACTGATGTCATCATTTTCACAGCCACTAGATTATCTTTTTCCGCTTTAAATGAAAAAAATAAAGAAAAGATTGGAAGGAAACTCATATTGTGACACTTCTCCTTTAGTCAAAACTGTAATCTTTTTCTTCTCCTAACACCTTTTCATCTTTATTTTCTTTAAAGGATTTGCTTTATGTACATGGTTTGTATATGAGCACAATTGTATATGAGCACAATTCAAGCTTATTTAATAAATAAATCACTTCTGCAATTTCTTTTTTGGGGTTCTAATTTGCTTATATGATAAGTCCTCAATTAATTGAAACAAAAGCATTATTTTCAGTCTCATTAGATAGATGCTCAAACACGTCACAAATGATTTTAGCCTTTTTTACATGTCATTTTCTTAGCCTAAAAAATTAAAATAAAAAAATTTGCATCCCTTATTTTATTCTAATTTTAACCAATTTTAGATTAAAGGAGGAGGGTAAGGTTAGGTGTTGATATGACCCATTAACCTATAATAATTAGAATTTTTTAACCATCTCTTTCTCTTTAATTTTTCTTTATTGTTTCTTTTATCATTTTGAGATAATCTGCTTGAGCTTGACACCACCTCACTTCATGCTAATGCTACCTTTGCTTGACATGTAATTTCAACTTAATTCACCTTTTTATATTTTATCTTGTCTACTTTTAATTATTAATTTTTAGAACCATAGAAGAATTAGGATGAGAGATTTATTAGCTCAGTTTGAAGAAACAAATGATTAAAAATATAAGAACTGAGTGAGTTGACCAACTCCCTTAAGTGGGACCTTTTGATGACGTGGCATTTATGGAGTGGTTCATGCATCATGAAAGTGGGTACTAGAACAGTAGAACTGAACTCCATAGCTTTCCTTCCTTCAATAAAGATAAAAGATATAAAATAAAATAAAATCTTGTTGCTTTGGGAGTTTGGACTTTGGAGTTAGCCACCTAATCAATCGACTATAGAGAGTAGAGACTATAGTAATGGTTCCGGTAACAAAAACTACCATAAATCAGAGAACCACAACACACAACACTGAGATTTGCTTAAGCCTTATAAAGAATATATCCCCCATGATATGATAGAAGGAAAAGGGGGACAAGAAAGAACTAAGTCTAAAAAGCCATTTTCCTTGTTACTTTCCCGAGAAACTAACACCATGCTCAAGTTTACACAGTTGTCTCTTTCTCTGCTTTCTCAAGAGAAAATTAGCGAAAAAACCCATTTGAGATTTGAATCCATTTGATAAGTTTGAATCAAAATATTCATTCTTTCATCAAATATTTTTCTCGGAAGAGAAAATAAGAAGAAAAATGCGTGGTCTTAAGCTTATAGACCGATTCAAGAGTGCCCAAGTTCACGCCTTTAATCCCACTGACACCTCCGGCGGGAAAACCCCACGTGGTGGCACTGTGAGAGCTAAGCTTGAAGCTCAGATAATCAAATCTTTTGTCTCAAACTCAAAGCCCAACAAGGCACACAACTCTGTTTCAGTCTCTGAAGCTCTTCTTCCTTATGGACTCCCTGCAACTGAGCTTCTCGAACCCTGTTTAGAGCCTTATCTCAAGCCAGTTGACCTCATCGGCTCATTAGCCGAACTCTACCGCCGAATCGAAGGCTGCCCATCTCCGTCTAAAAAGTCGTTGCTTCTCGTCGAGCAATACTCGCTCATGCGTGGCCTAGCCGATCCCAAACTGCTTCGACGGTGCCTACGCGCGGCGCGTCAACAAGCCGAGGATGTCCACTCGAAGGTTGTTCTCTCGGCTTGGCTAAGGTTCGAGAGGAGAGAGGATGAGCTCGTGGGTGTTTCGCCCATGGACTGTGGTGGGCACGTTCTTGAGTGTCCAAAGGCTGCTTTGGTAAAGGGGTATGATCCGAACTCGACTTTTAAAGACTGCCATTGTTGTTGTGGTCCTTCTGAGGTAATTAATGAGTCAATATTAGAGAAAAATGAGTGTTTTGAGGAGGAAAATGATGTTTCATTTTACATTGGCGAAGAAGAGATTAAATGTGTTCGTTGTAGAATGGCGACACTTTCAACCCCATTTAAAGCTATGTTGTATGGTAGTTTTAAGGAATCTAGAAAGGAAAATATTGATTTTTCTCAAAATGGAATATCTGTAGAGGGAATGAGAGCTGTGGAAGTGTATAGTAGGACTAAAAGATTGGATTTTTTTAGTCCCAAAATTCTAGTGGAACTACTTTCTTTTTCAAATAGGTTCTGTTGTGATGAGATGAAGGCGGCTTGTGATGCCCAGTTGGCTTCTCTTGTTGTCACCATTGATGATGCATTGATTCTGATTGAATATGGTTTGGAGGAGACTGCAAATATTCTTGTGGCTTCCTGCTTGCAGGTCTTGCTGAGAAGGCTCCCGAATTCTCTATGTAGACCGAAAGTGATGAAATTTCTTTGTTGCTCTAAGACTAGGGGGAGATTATCCATGTTGGGCAGCGCTTCTTTCTTACTGTATTGTTTTCTTAGTCAGGTAGCTATGGAGGAAAGCATGGTCTCTAAAATGACAGTGAAGTTACTAAAGAGATTAGGAGAGAGTGCAAAGGAGAATTGGCAGAAGGCACTCGCAGCTCATCAATTGGGATGTGTTTTGCTTGAAAGGCAGGAATTTAACACAGCACAGCGTAGTTTCGAGGCTGCAGTTGAGGCTGGTCATGTTTATTCCATGGCTGGCGTTGCCAGAGCTAAGAACAAGCTAGGACAACAGTATTCAGCCTATAAGTTAATGTGTTATGTCATATCGGAATATAAACCAGCTGGTTGGATGTATCAGGAACGTTCTCTGTATAATATTGGAAAGGAAAAGGAGTTGGACTTGAGCACTGCCACTAAAATGGATCCAACTCTTTTGTTTCCGTACAAGTATAGAGCTGTAGCAAAGATGGAAGAGAAGCAAATTCGAGCTGCAATTTTGGAGATTGACAAAATAATTGGATTTAAGCTCTCCCCTGATTGTCTTGAATTGAGAGCTTGGTTCTTCATTGCCCTTGAAGATTACGGGAATGCTATAAGAGACATTCGTGTAATATTAACTTTAGAACCCAATTACATGATGTTTGGTGAGAAGGTTAGAGGAGATTACATGATTGAGGTTCTCAGTCGTCTCGTTCAGAAATGGAGTCAGGCTGATTGCTGGATGTGCCTATATGAAAAATGGTCTTCTGTTGATGACGTTGGTTCGTTGGCTATCATACATCAGATGCTAGAAAGTGACCCTGCAAATAGTGTTCTGCAGTTTCGCCAATCTCTACTTCTTTTACGGTAAACTTTGGAGCTGTCTTGATTATCTAGTTTAGCTTTTTAAAGTACTAGACTCTATAACTAACATACATGGTTGATTCAGGTTAAACTGTCAAAAATCTGCAATGCGTAGTTTGCGGTTGGCCAGAAATCATAGTAGTTCTGAGCATGAAAGGCTGGTCTATGAAGGATGGATTTTATATGACACTGGAAATCGTGAAGAATCTCTCTCTAGAGCGGAGAAGTCTCTCTCAATCCAGAGATCATTTGAAGCCTTTTTCCTCAAAGCATATGTATTGGCCGATACAAGTTTGAATCCTGAATCATCATCTTCTGTCATTCAGTTACTGGAGGAAGCTCTCAGATGTCCTTCAGATGGTCTTAGGAAAGGACAGGTGAGAATCACTTAACACTTTGCTGTTTTGCCATTTTGAATCAATGTACTTGTTTAATTGTGCATTGTTATGTATGAAATTGCAGGCACTTAACAATCTAGGCAGCATTTATGTGGATTGTGGTAATCTCGATCAGGCTGCGGGCTGCTACAAGAATGCCCTTGACATCAAGCATACAAGAGCTCATCAAGGGTTAGCACGAGTTTACCATTTAAGAAATCAACGAAAAGCAGCATATGATGAGATGACAAAGCTTGTAGAAAAGGCGCAAAACAATGCATCCGCTTATGAGAAACGCTCTGAATACTGTGATGATCGTGAAATGGCAAAGCAAGACCTCGATACAGCAACAGAATTGGATCCACTGAGAACATATCCTTACAGATACAGGGCAGCTGGTGAGATTTCGATTTTGCCATTGTCTGACATTTGCTTCTTTTCTTATGCTGTGTTCATGTTTTTGAAATCTTTTATGCCTACTAATGGTACTGAAATGCATATATTATCAGTGTCTATGGATGACCAAAAAGAGAATGAAGCAGTGGAGGAGCTTACAAAGGCCTTGAATTTCAGACCTGACTTGCAAATGCTTCATCTTCGAGCTGCATTTTACGATTCAATAGGGAACACAACATCTGCACTTCGTGATTGTCAAGCAGCTCTTTGCTTGGACCCGAACCACACCGACACTCTTGATCTCTATAATCGAGCACACAATTCAGTGATTCAAAATTGAGTTCTAATTCATTCCATCCAACAATTGAATTACAATTCAATTTGGTAAAAGAACACAGTCCTGTGGATCTTTTTATTTATTTTGAGGTTACACAAACCATTTCTGAGAAATAAAGATCAGCACTAGCAACAGCTGTGTTCTAGCTTTTCGGGCAACAAGGAAGGAATGCACCGAGGGAAAACGAGAAGGAAAGTGGTGGTATGAGAAAATTCCATTGTTGGTTACAATAGTAAGGGATCAAAAGAAGCGTTCTTTTTATACAAGAGCTTAGGTTGAAGATAGGATTTTGTGTTGTAACTTAAAACCACACCACATTTAGAATCTGTACAGCATTACTTTTTCGCGCCTTGTTTAAAGAACGAGTTCAGATTCAGATCCTTTTGTACATGAACTACAGTACACCTATGTTATAAAAGATGAACTATTTTTTACCACTTGAAATGGAGACAACTGCATTGCTGACTTGTAAACTCTAGCCATTTTATTTATTTATTTATTTATTTATTTTTTTTTTTGATAAATCAAAGAATTGTATTGCTCAAAACCAATTTGAATACACACTAAGAGCAACCAGCCGGTCCTCAATCTATACAATACCAACTGCACTATACTGCTGTGTTTTTCTAATTACAAAGTCAAGAACCATTCTCTATCTACACTTGAGATTTTCTTTGGCAAAACAACATGAATCCGAGTCCTTAGACTGTGAGTAACCTGCTCTTGCTGTCATATGATTTTGTTTCGGGCCTTCCAGCAGCAATAAACAAGTGCAGCAACTGCTGCAGAAAAAACTTGTTTTTTGAATTTCGACATCTTTGCCTTCTCAATCCATCTAACCAGCTGCTGAACGTTTGTTGTTCTTGCTTTCCAACCCAGCCAGCTCTTAATTTCAACAAGCCAAGAACCAGATACCTTGCACTCAAAGAACAAGTGCTGTGCACACTCCTTATCTTCATCACAAAGACAGCAGTGCTCGGGAACCTTAATTCCCATCTTCACTAGTCGATCTCTTGTTTTTAATCTGTTAAGCATAGTAAGCCAGAAAATAACACTATGTTTTGGAATATTCAGACGAGCCCATACCTCATTACACCAAGGTTTCTTTGGTTGTGGGTTGCTGAACATTTTATACCCAGCAGCTATGGTATATTTACAGCTTTGAAACTCAGCAACATCGATGTGATGCGAGGCAATTCTTGAGGTTAACCAACTTCTTCCAATACCAACTAGAGTGTATAGAAGCGTTGTAACCCCACCAATCTTGATCTCTTATGTATACACTATTCACCCATCTAAGCCATAAGCTTTCTTGGTTATTTGCAATAGCCCAAATGTACTTGGACATTGCAGCCTTGTTCCATAGCTCTAGTTTTTTGATTCCCAATCCACCTGAAGTTTTAGTTTGACAAATATTGTCCCAAGAAACAGCCCCTGCTCCATGAAAAACAGCCTGCCCTTTCCACAAAAAAGCCCTGCAAACATCTTCAATGGATTTCAAAATTCTTTTTGACATAATCACAATCTGACTCCAATATGCTTGTATTGCAATAAGCACAGAGTTAATTAATGTGATTCTTCCCGCAAAAGATAAGTTCCTTGAACTCCACGTCCTTATTCTATTTTGTCATTCTTTCAACCAGAAGCTCACACTCTTTACCTGAAATTTTCCTTGCACAAATTGGGATTCCAAGATATGTAAATGGAAGCTCTTGTCTCATAAACCCAGAAAGTTGTAGAAGCTTGTTCACACTCCCCTGCTGCATATTACTACAATATATAGCCGTTTTGCTAGCATTGGCCTGAAGTCCCGAGGTAAGAGAGAAAAGCTTGAGTGCCTGTAGCATGTATAGGACGCTTGTAAAATCTCCATGGCTGAAAAGTAAGACATCGTCAGCAAAAGCCAAGTGATTCAACTTAAGATCCGAACATCTATCATGGAAATGAAAATCTTCCTTCTCCCCAATCTTCACCATTAATCTAGAAAGATATTCCATACCCAAGACAAATAGAAGAGGAGACATAGGGTCCCCTTGCCTAAGTCCTCTTCTAGATTCAAAGAATCCATGTAAGGATCCATTAAACATAAGAGAGAATTTAGGAGTAGTGATGCAATTCATAATGAGCTGGATGAAGCTTCTAGGGAAATTTAGGCCAGTTAGCATTTCCTCCAAAAAGTCCCACTCAACCGTGTCATAAGCTTTCTGGAGATCAAGTTTGATCATACAACTTGGTTTGTTTGCTTTCCTATGATAATGCCTTACCAAATCCTGACATATCATAATGTTGTGCCCTATGAATCTTCCTTTAATAAAACCTCCTTGTGATTGAGATATTATTGAAGGAAGAATTTGACTAATTCTAGAGCTCAATATCTTGGTTGCAATTTTATAAATCACATTGCAACAAGATATTGGCCTAAAATCCTTAACCGAATTAGGGCACTTGCATTTTGGGACTAGAGTAATTATTGTTGAATTGATCTCTTTGAGGATGTTACCTGTTTCCAGAAAAGCCAGTACTGCACCACTAATTTCTTCTCCTATGATATCCCAATTGTCCTGATAAAAACTACTTGAGAAACCATCAGGACCAGGGGATTTAGAGCCAGGAATACTAAAAGCAGCTTTCTTCACTTCTTCATGTGTGAACTTCTGAGTTAGGACATTTGCAAGCTCTGGAGATAGCACAGGTCCTCTAGCCAAAACTCTTGCCTCAACTTTCCTTCGATTTTCTAACTTGGACCCCAGTAATCCTTTGTAAAATTCAAGGAAAGCCTCTGTAATCTGATCCGGATCATGTACTCTGCTTCCATCTTGTCTTTCAATAGATAGGATACGATTGTGCCTCAGTCTCTGCTTAATGCAAGCATGAAACAGACCTGAATTACAATCCCCTTGTTGAATCCAGTCTGCTTTAGCTTTCTGTTGTAAGAATGACAAGTAGTCTCCTTGCACCTTGATGAGCTTTTCTCTAAGTTCTCTTTCTTGAAGGTGAAGTTTAGAGTCAAGAGGCTGTTTGTGTATTTGACTTTGAAGAAGATCTAAGTTCTGCTTAATGCGAATGACAGCACTTTGTAAATCAGAATAACCCTCTTTATTAATCTCCTTGAGTTTCACTTTAAATTGCTTCAATTTAGTCACTACTTGGAACATTTTGGATCCCCTTTCATGTTGCTTCCACACTTCTTTCAAGCTAGTATCATACTGAGGATGAGATTTCCACATCCTAAAGTACTTAAAAGGTTTCTTTCCGCTCACCACATGAGGATAAATTGATAAGATACCCGGAGTATGATCAAATAAACCTTCATTGAGAAAGACAGCTTCAGCAAACTCATATTTGTTAATCCATGCTTGATTAGCCATGATCCGATCAATTTTTGAAAAAATTCTGTCATCCCCGTGCTGCTTATTCGTCCAAGTGAAGAAATTCCCACTTGATTTGACATCTTCCAATTGACAATGGTTAACACATTGAAGGAATTCAGTGTCAGGATAAGCCTTGGTCCTAAAACCAATCCTCTCCTCTTTAGCCAAAATATCATTGAAGTCTCCCATTACCACCCAATTACCACTTGTTCTCAAATCACACAAATCTTTCCATAAAAGTTTCCTTGTAGCTCGATCATTAGCAGCATATACCACAGTAACAAAACTATCAAACCCATCTACAGTTGTCATCCTTAAATGCATTAATTGACTAGTGCATTTAAGAATGTCAACTGTAAATCTCCAAGGGTTCCAAGCTATGACGATCTTCCCACCTGCATGCCAAGCTATATTAGTAGAGAAACACCAATTTGCAAACACATTTGAGTATAAGGTTCCAAGTTTTGGAGCCTTAACTCTTGTTTCGAGAAGACCAACAAAATCAACTTTTTGAATATTGATAAATTGCTTTATCAACTGTTGTTTTTGTTGATTGTTGGCCCCTCGAACGTTCCAACAAAGTAACTTATCCATTAGACAGAGAGGGTGCTCCCCCCTCTCCTGTCTTGACTATCTCAGTAGGCATATTCTCCACTGCATTTTCTATAATTTCATCTTCTTCAAGTCCCTGGAATGAGTTCTTCATTATCACCCCATTAGTTTCAGTTGTTCCCTGCTCACGGGTAGCAGTATTTTTCCTGCTATGAACTTTGGTAAAGCCCTCTTCATCAACCTGTGGCATCTTCCTGTTGTCCTTTTTAATGATCCATTGTTGCTGCCCCCCCATTTTCTTTTTACAATCTGTTGCAGCATGACCTATACCAGAACAATGTGAGCAAGAAATTGGCTTCCATTCATATTTTATTCCTACTGAAGTGATCGAACCAAATTCATTTTCAAACTCCAAGAAAGCTGGCAAATCTTGGTCCATCTGCACTTCTATTAAAACCCGAGGGAAGTTCAATCTCTCCCTTTCTTTAGTCACATTATCTACCATGATTGGCTTCCCCATCTGACCAACTATCTTAAACAATGACTTTTGGCCCCAATATTTCAGTTCCAGTTCTTCTAATTGGATCCATATAGGCACACTCTTCATATCATCTTTTTTGAATGATTCATTTGGGTCCCAAGGCCTCATAACTACTGGTCTTCTGTTAAAGAAAATGAAACCCCCATTTAACACTTGATCCCTATCCTCAATTGAATGAAACCGAATGATGAATATACCATAGGATAACACCTTCACTCTGTCCACTTTACCCTGCCAGATTCTATGAACAAAGCCATCCAGAATATGCAGAGGAGGATTTACTCCTAATACATAACAAACAATCGAAGGTTTCCAAAAGGATATCTCATCTTCAATATCATCTAATGTAATCTTCACTTTACTCTCCTTATTCTCAGTATTCAGAAACGAATTCTCAAGATTACGCATAACAGAATTTGATCGCAAAACAGGAGGGATAGAGAGAATACCTGCTGCAATGCAACTGTTACATTGCCTATTCGCCTGGAGAAAGTGAGAAAAATCACTTCGAACTTCTTCCTGCCTCTGTATCTAGCCATTTTATTTCCTTAAACTTAATTAATCTATAGACTTTGTTTGGTTTTTATTTTTCTTTGTTTTTTTCTTGTAAGAAAAATAATAACAATAAAATATGAAAAAAAATTGGAAAGAAATTAGGCAGGAAGGAAAAGAAAGTTGGTTTCTTCTTCAGTTTACTAGAAGAGAAGAAAAAGGAAAACAATAAAAACGTAAATAACAACAATCATTATTTCAAAAGCTAGTAAATACAGCAACTATTCTACTTCTCTTTTCTCTAGTCTCTTTCCTTTCCTCCCAGACAGCAACTATTCTACTTTTCTTTTTCCTCTTTCACTTTTCTCTATGTAATTTGCTTTCCTCTCACTTTAACCTTTATCCTTATAATGTAAATTAGAGTGCTTTACCAAACATAAGAAATCAAGGCCCAGATTATAACGTGTCAAGGGGTTTTTATTTTTTTGGAGAGAGAAAATGTCAGAGTTCCTTATAATAAATATTATTTTTAAAATGTGTCACGTACTTATTTAATTTTCTTTTTTTATATAATCTCACACTTCTCGTTTAATTTGATCATACTTCTTTAATATATTTTTTTAAATAGTTACATTTTTTTCATATATATCTTCCATTCGCAGTTCTTCTTACTTAGCAAAGGAAGATGCGCACTTGTGTCGTATTTATGTTGACATTTATTAAGATCCAATCATATAAAGAAACCAAACATGTAATAATTTTTGGGCAAAAGTTGAATTAGAGTACCATAAAAATAAAAAATTTAGTAATAAATCTCGACCAGTAAGATCTTTGCAAATAGTGCAGTTACAAAATTAAAGGGGTATATCAATCAAATTAAAAATAAAAAAATCAAGTAGTGTTTCAACAGAAGACATTGTAAGTGTTTGTTATTATAATTTATTTATTGTTACTATCTTATTTTTTTTAATTTTTATTAACGCTATTACTTAATTTATATTTTAACAGTCAATTTAAACGAAAATGTTAATAGCCCAAGATAAAAAAAAAAAAAAATACGACGAAGGCTTTAAATTTGATCATGTGTGACACACCCTCAAAGGTATTCAGAAATTTTCAAATAATGACAACATCAATGCACCACGTAGATTCCAACATGAAGGTCCTAGTTTCATTTCATCCAAATTACTGTATCACAATTTTGAGTCTCTAACATCGGCATCCATTGGTGTGAGTTCATTTGATCTAAACGTGAACAATGAGAAAATTAATGTTTATCCAACAGAAAGACTATGTGGTATGGAAAAAGCAAAGAAAAAACAATTAGGTAATGATCAATCCAACAAACTAATGGAACAAAATAAAGGACTTCTTAGTAAAAAGAGTAACAAGGATAGAAATGAACCTCATAGAAAAAAGGCTGACTAAAAAATTTTAATCACGAATTTGAATTCTATATCTGATCCAGAGTTTTGTGAGTACATTCAAAGCAAAAAAAAAGACGAATTTACAATGAAAGAGCACAAATATCTAGGGGTGTTCATAAAAGAGCCGATCCAATCCAATCCGCATGATCCAATCCAATCCAATCCGCAAAGTGCGGATATCCGCACTTGTGCGGATTGGATTGGATTGGATTGGAAAATTCAAAATTCGCACTTGTGCGGATTGGATGTTGATTGACATGTAAAAGTAACCGATCCAATCCAATCCACACATATTTACAACAAAATTAAAAAAAAAATTATATATACAAATAACATTTTAATGTAAAGAAAATAATAATTTAAAAGTCTAATACATATAATACAATTATATTGCAAAACTTAATAGATAAAATGTATATGTTATTCTTATATTTTTTTTTACATACAATTTAAAATAAAATTAAATATTTTTTATATATACAATTTTTTTTCTTCCTTTGAATTGTTATTTGATATTTTATTTATTTAATGTATTGTTGGAAACATAAAATAACTATAATTTGTTTTATTTTATTGCTTGTTATGTGAAAAAAAAAAATATTTTTTTATAAATATTAAATAATTTAATAATAAAAAGTAACCAATCTAAAGTAACCGATCCAATCCGCACTTTTGCGGATTGGATTGGATTGGATTTGAGCTATTGTACGGATTGGATTGGATCCAAAAAAATGAAATCGACACTTAGTGCGGATCGGATATTGTTTGACCAAAAAAGTGCGAATTGGATCGGATGAACAGCCCTACAAATATTTAAAGTTGGAGAACAAGGAGAAGGATCTCAATATGAGGGATCTCGATATCAAGGATTACAATATGAGGGATCACAATACCGAGCATCTCAATATTCGGGACATGACATTGAAGATGAAGGCCAACGATCTCAAGATCAAGGTGAAAGAGCTGAAAATGCCTCACAAGTATGTAGTCCATATTATGACTATCTCGACGGATCAGAAAATAGTCTTCCACATTATTGAATTGTTGTATGATATTTTATCTCTAAATGTTCATATTTATGTTATTACTTTTCTGTTTAATGTGTCGGCGTGTTTAATTTTAATGTTTAAATGTATGTAATGCCTTTATTATGTACTATTAAAGTACTTTAATTTTATAATGTTCTATTGTGTAATGTAAAGTATGTGTATTCTTAATTAATAAGAATATGATGTCTAGTGTGTTTAATTTTAATTTTATTGTGTTTAAATTTGTAATATTTTTTATTGTGTAATTTTTTAGAAAAAAATATATAATAAATTTTTACTTAAATCATAATTAAAAATATAAATAATTCATGGTATTCACATTTAAATTTACACAAAATAAATTATAAGGTGTTTTTATAATGTACCCCTCTAAATTTTTTGGCGTGTTTAATTTTTTTAAAGTTTACGAAATTTTACAAGATGTCTTAAATAACTATAATGTACATGTCTATGAAAAAAAATAGACTAAAAATTCTCTCGAGTGTCGAAACAGAGCATATCAATGCACCACTTTTAAAGATGTGCATTATTTTCGGATTGTTAAATTTTTTTGAATTTTTTAAAATTTTACAGGATGTCTTAAATAACTATAATATACACAACTATATAAAAAAAGACTAAAAAAATATGTCGGATCCCGAAATAAATAAAAGTACATTCGTACCATAATAAAAAGGTGCATTGTAGATTTTTCAATAATAAATTCTTAATTTTATAAATACAATAATATAAATACTAATTAAATATATATATATAAAAAAAAAAAAAAAAAAAAAAAAAAAAAAAAAGACCGTGACTACATATGCCGTGCAGTAGAAAACACTTCAAAATGGTACCGTTTTGCCGGCTCGATCCACTTGCACTTATAGTATTTTCTATTTAATAAACTTGTTGATATACTTGAAATAAACATGATTATCTGTATTTAAATTTAATGATCAATGAACTTGTGATCAATTCTATGATTTAGATGATTATTTATGTTCATCATGTTTAATTAAAATCAACATTTTGAAACACAAACACTTCAAAGTAAGAAAAAATGGTCCAATTTTCTATTCCTTCGTCATTAAACCATGTATATATGTTTATGATTTTATGCTTAGGAAAGGAAATTCTAGCTCTTAAAAAATTTATGCAGAACAAGGGGAGTAGGTTGGGATTGATGCATCATTACAGAGCTAAAAATGAGAGCAAAGGCAGACACCAAAGTCATTGGCAGTTCATCTCATTTATTTATATCTCATCAGTACATATTAAAATGGTAAGTTTTAAACGTCAAACAACCTGAAACCACATGATTGAGTGGAGGGAAGAACAAGCTTAATCCCTTTCTTTGGCCTTTCTCACTTATGTACACATACATTTACATTAACAAGCATTAATTAGCAATCACAATCATATACACATACCATGGTTAACATGAACAAATCAGAATCAGAAAAGATAATGCAAAAATAAAGGCCATTAGAAATTATAATCATAGTAAGGTAAAAGAATAAACGTAGGAAAAAATGAATCAATATTTGTGACCAAAATCTCTTAGCATCCTTCTGAGGACATAATTTCAAGCTCTGCCCACCAAAGAGGTGATAGTTTTGGTGTTGCACCATCAGGCCCCATAGCTGTGATCTGTTTTAGCCTTGAAGTGATTTCTACCATTGTTGGTCTCTCTTTCGGGTCAGGGTTAACACAATCTTTTATAACTTGAAACAATTTCTCGAGTTCGTCTTCTTCGAATGACTTCAAGGTTGGATCCACCATTTCTTTTGAGGAATGCTCAGCCTTCAGATAGTTCAATGCCCAGTCTGCAAGAGAGCAGTTGTCCAAAGAGTATGGAATCCTACCTGTTATCATTTCAAACAAAATCACACCGAAGCTGTAGACGTTACTTTCTGGATCAGATGATGGGATTTCCAAGAGCTCCTTGGTTTCTGGTTGCATCTTTGCTTCGGTTACTTCATTCCAAATCCGAAAATCTGAAATTTTGGCTGCATAGTCTTCTGTTAAGT
The DNA here is from genome assembly GCF_029168945.1 of Cannabis sativa. Lineage (NCBI taxonomy): Eukaryota > Viridiplantae > Streptophyta > Magnoliopsida > Rosales > Cannabaceae > Cannabis > Cannabis sativa. Next base: position 55,508,109 of record NC_083602.1, on the reverse strand, counting down.
ATACAGATGAAGAATGCAAGTCCCTATGAGCTATAGGAGGAGTCAGTTGGTGAATATGATCTAGGCAGTAGGCTGTGCCCATGGCTATACGTAATCTCATTCCCCAGTCCAGGTGCTCAGCTTCTTTTACTGAAAACATAAAATTTCAACATTGTCAAAATCATGCACAAGTCTATCTTTATCAAAATGCTTCATAAATCATGAGTTTTCTGTAAAACCGCAACCACAAGTTTATCCTTAGAGCATGTTTCATGGCTCTTGATGAGTATGCTTAACAATAAAAAAGATAAACAAGAATTTTATTGTAGCAAAATATAAGTGAAGTTTATGCTTTTGCAGTAATACTCACTGTGTAGATGCTCAAAGAGTGTTCCATTTGGTGCATACTCAAAAACCATTATCCTTGTGAATGGCTCTTCATCTTCACAAAAGCCGATAAGGTTGACAAAATTCTTGTGGTTCACTTTAGACAGTGTTTCTATCTGTAAGAAGTCATGAAAATCAACAATTAGACACTGATTTTGAATACATAAAAGGCTGATGAAAAAAAAAAACTAGTATTGTTTACCTTCTTCCTAAAATGTTCTTCCAAAGTTTTTGACCAGTCTTCGCGTGATTTCACTGCACTAGATGTTACAGCTATTTCAACCCCACTAGACAGAGTTCCCTTATACACCATGCCTCCAGAAAATGTACCAATAATATTACTGAAATCTTCACAAGCTGCAACAATTTCTGATCGGTTGAGTTTAGGAACACCTGAAATGGAGAACCTCAAACTTGAGAACTTATAATATCATATAGCTGCATTGCACCCCAAGAGTCAAAATTTTTGTTGTAGTCTTATTAGTGGTACAAATGCCTCAATTTGCAAGAAATGAAATCATAATTTTGGTATTGGTTACTAATAGTCTCAGGTACCAAGAAGAAGAAAAATGACCTGATACGAACGCCTTCTGCAGCTGCCCACTTAACCCGGTAGCCCAGGGTCTGACAGTAACAACTTTGCTGCTTCGTAAGAAAAGAATGCCAGTAGCTGAAATTAGAATAAACAAGACGCCACCAACAACTCCAACCGAAATCACCATTACATGATTGTCTTTTTTAGCAACCTTTGGAGCTAAAGATGGAGATGGTGATAACATTGGAATAGCATTCTTTTGTCCAGGGTCAACAACTGATGGTTTCGCAAGAATTGGAGGGACTGCACTAGGTGATGGCGAAGGTGAAGGTGAAGGCGAAGGACTAGTGAAGGGAGATGGCGATGGGGATGATATTGGTGACTCGAATGGAGATGGTGATGGGGAATTTTGTGAATTTGAAGGTGATTTTGAAGCTGATGGTGATGGTGGGAAAGGGCGGGATTGTGGTATTAGATCCTCTTTATTTTCTCTAATTGGTTTTGGTTTGCTAGACTTTGGGGAACTTCTCCCTTGCAAAAGCCTCCTATAAGCTATATCTCCAGGTTCAGCAGTGCTCCTAATATTAACAAAGGAAAAATAAGAAAACAATGTCATACAAAGATGAAGATCCCTCAAATTCCTACAAAGATACTCAAAATTGACTTTATAAAAAATGCCAATTGAATCATGAAATTTGATAAACAAAGAAGATAGAAACTTTCTCAATGTATACATGTAACATTAATCTAATGTTTCATCAACATTTCGATCTAGAGTACCAATATTCTGAAAGTGAGCTTGCTATACTTGGAATCATCAAATGGAGTTCATTCTCATAAGAGGGAATGATTAGCATACATTAAAACTTGAATTTTCCATTAAATGTAACTAAATTATTACAATAACAACGTAAATTAGTTAAGCATCGTTATATTTGAGCTTTAGAAATAAGTAGAATTAGCTGAGAACACTCACAAGGACACGACTTTTCCGGTTGAGCAATCAACCCAGAACCATGAGTTACATGGGTTCTTCTCACCGCTATCCTTATTCCAATTCGACCAAGCTCCAAAAGGGTCTCTAATAATTTTCTCCCCGAGCTCGAACAAAGTTGAACCTGCATCCAAACAGTGATGAAAAGAAAACCCTTTTTACAACAAAGTTCATTTCTTTCTGTCGAAGAAAAAACTCAAAACAATTTAACGGGAGTACGGAGTAGTAGAGCTTTCAAAACACAGACCTTCATTGTCAAGAGAGTAACACAAGCTAAAATTCTGAAGAAACAACAACAGAGAGACCATCACCCACAACGCCGTCCGATCAAATCGACCCAGGTCGTCCATATTCTAATCAAACTTCCTAAAACCGACGGTTTATGGTTATATGTATATTCCCATATATTATATATCAAAAAAGAGAAAAACAAGTAAAGAGAGAAACTTGTGTGAATGTTTGTTAGTTATAATTTAAAAGAAGGAAGAAGAATGAAAACGCGTGTAGTAAAATCGGTGAATTCATTAATATGTATTATATATTAGTATTAGTATTGACCGAAACGTATCCATGGGACTACTGGGTTTGGGTGGGTCCGACACGACCAAAGTGACAGATGTTTTGGCCCAAAATCCCGTACGACACAAGTAAACCATGTTCGTTCGCTTTTGGAGTTTGGGTTCGGTTCAGTTCGATCCGGTTCACATAAACAAAATAATGGTTGGATTTTAATCCAGCCACAACCAGGTCACTCTCAACACAGACCACACCCACGTGCATTGCAATTTTCTCTCTCTTTCTCTCTAGTATTCCCTTTTACTTTTCTTTTCCTTCATTTTCATTATAATTATTTTCAATTTATTATTTGGATTAGAAATTTATGGTACGGGAATGGATAAGAACATTCGAGGAATTAATAATTAGGAGGATTAAGCATAAATATATTTGTATAAATCGCTACTTAATTAGGATTAGGCATGTCAAAAAGATCTATTTAGTTGGAGCGGGTTGGAGCTCCGATCCGACAAATCACCTCTGATTCGAAACTTTCGGATACTTATTGGATCTTCTTGGATTAGATCCGCTCTGCCCAGCCTAATTTTTTTCTGGATCGGATCTGATCTGACCCGATTTCAATTTCTTTTTCTAAAAAAACTTAATTCAAGACTCAGACCCGACTCGGATGCCTTGGGACCTAGACCTAGACCCAGACTCCGACCCGGACCCAGACCTGAACCGAGATCAGGACCCGAGACCGGGACAAGGACTACCGGGACCTGGGACCTGGGACCCGAGACCAGGACCTACGACTCGGGACCCGGGACCGAGACCTGCGACCCGGGACCTGGGACCGAGACCCTGACCCTGAACCGAGACCCGAACCCGAACCTGAACCCAAACTTGGGACCCGTACGCGGACGCGGACCTGGACCCAACCCGGACCCGGGACCTAGACCGAGAGCCGAGATCGGAACCCAAACCCAGACCCAGATTGAGACCCAGACCCAGGACCCTGACTCGAACCCAAACTAGGACTCAGACCCAAACTTGGACCCGGATTTGACCCGTAGTTGGTGTTGGGGTAAAGTTTATTGAAAATATATTATCTTTACACAATGTATTAATACATGTCAATACCAAACATAGTATTGTATTAAATAATACTAATACAAAATTAAAATGAATATAAAATTATAAGTTAATATTAAAATTCTTAAAAAAAATAGTCGGCTCGGATCTGATCCGATCCGAGTATTTGATCTAGCGAAGCGGGGTGGGACAAATCCTTACATGATCTGGATGAAATCGGATCATAGCCGGATCAGATCCAGCCCGATTCATTTACATTCCTAATTGGGATGTACATGAATGTACATCAATTTATCACTACAAAATACAAAAATCTATATAGAAATAGTATAACATATCCTTAAAGAATATATATAACATATTAAAATAATAAGATAATTTGCTGCCCACAATGTGGTTAGATGGGCTTTCGCCCAGAATATTACAGGTGTTGTGGAGCCATCCTTCATACCTATTTCTATCCTTTGTAATGACCGTGAGGTCTAGTTTTCATTATCCATATAACGCTTTATTTTTCAAAAAAAAAAAAAATAAGATAATTTATATGGGTAAATAATGGTACAAGTACCAAAGTTTCATATTTATAAGTGTCATAAATTTAATATTTATTTTTAACAGTATAAGTATCTAATGTTTGTAAAATTAATTTTTTTTTTTAATTTTATCAATACAGACTTTGTTTTTGTCTTAAATAAAGTACATATAAAGTTCAAATTTTAGAATAGTGAGTCTAGAAAGAAACATATCATATCAGTTACTTCTAAATGTTTTTTTAGTAAATTCAAAATAGAGCATGTGCTCACAAAATTGAAAGAAATTATAGTTTTATAAATATTAAGTACTTATGCCGATAAAAATAAATAATATATTTATGTTACTTACAATCTTAAAACTTTAGATACTTATGCTGCTATTTATATACTTATTCTAAAAATGAATGAAACCCTCTTGTTAGTAATATCTTGAACTTGAAGAGAAATTGTAATGTCGGTCTTCTTTCTGCTGATAGGAATCGGTAGTGTTATAACTTATGAGGGACTATTTTGGATTGGTTATAAGGCTTCTACGGTACTTGTTGTTTTGATGAACTTTTTTAACTGGTTGTGACTGAAGCTCTTGCAGTTTATGTAAGCTTCGAGTTGTGCCTTAGTTTGGGGTATGACTAGTTGATCATGGAATCAAATTGCTTCACGATTATTACTACTATCAATAAATGTATTATTGACCAATCGTATTTAGAATGCATTGTTAGAGATTTATTGATTATTGTAATAAGTTTGTTTTTTTATTTTTTCTTTTCGCATTTTTAGATTGGTTAATAGTGTGATTCAAAGTAGGTGTGTCAAAAAGATTCATTTAGTTGGAGCGGGTTGGAGCTCCGACCCGACGGATCACCTCTGATTCAAAACATTCGGATACTTATTGGATCCTGGATCAGATTCGCTCCGCCCCGCCTAATTTTTTTCTGGATTGGATCTGATCCGACCGATTTCAATTTATTTAAAAAAAATACTTAATTCAGGATTCGGATCCCTTGGGACCTGGACTCGGACCCGGACCCAGACCCAGACCCGGACCCTGACGCAAGACCGAACCCGAACCCAGACCCGGGACCCGGACCTAGACCGGGACCAGGACAAGAAACCCGGGACCCGAACCCGACCTCAGGACCCGGACTCGGACCCGGGACCTGCACCTGAACCCAGACTTAGACCCAAACCCGAGACCCGGACCCCAGACCAAGACCCAGACCCGGACCCGAACTAGGACCCGGGACCCAGACTCGGACTCAGGAACGGGACCTGAACGCGGACCCGAACCTGGGACTAGGACCTAGATCGGGATTCGAACCCGAGACTCGGACCCAGACCCGGGACCCAAACCCGGACCTAGACCCGAACCCGAACCCAGACCCGGACCTGCGACCCAGACCCGGACCCGGACCCGAGACCGAGACCTGGACCGGGACCCGGATCCGGACCTGACCGGGACCCGGACCCGACTCGAGACCCGGACGAGACCCGGACCGGGACCCAGGACACGAGACCCGAGACCCGACCGAGACCCGAACCGGGACCCGGAACCGAGACTCGAACCCGAGACTCGGAGACAAACCCGAGACTTGGGACCCGGACCCGGACCCGGACCCGGACCCGGATCTGGACCCGAACCCGAACCCGAACCCAGACCCAGGACCCGGACCCTGCTCCTCGAACCCTGGACTCAGTCCTCGGATCCCGAACTCGGGACCCGGGACCTAGACTTGGACCTTGACTCGGGATCCGAACCGGACACGAACCCGACCCGGACAGACCGAACCCGACCCGGACCACCGAACCGGACTGGACCCGATCCGGACCGGACCCCAGTCCTCGAACCCCAGACTCAGTCCCCGGATCCCGAACTCGGGACCCGCGACCCAGACTTGGACCTGGACTCGGGATCTGAACCCGGACCGGGACCTGAACCCAAACCCGAACTGAGACCCAGACCCGGATCCGGACCCGACCCGGACCCAGGACCCGAACCCGGATTGGGACCCGGGTCGAGACCCAGACCCGGGTCCGGACCCGACCCGGACCCAGGACCCGAACCCGGATTGGGACCCGGGTCGAGACCCGAACCCGAATTTTTACACAATCTATTAATACATGTCAATACTAAACATAGTATTGTATTTAATAATAATACAAAATTAAAATGGATATAACATTATAAGTTAATATTAAAATTCTTTAAAAAAAAAATAGTTTGGTCGGATCCGATCCGATCCGAATAAGTCTGGTCGAATCTGATCCGATCCGAGTATCTGATCTAGCGAGGCGGGGCGGGGCAGATCCTTACATGATCTGGATCAGGTCGGATCAGATCCGACTCGACCCATTGAAACTCCTAGTTCAAAGATACCATATTTGGAAGCATGATGGTTCTCTGATTGTATCAAGACATTCTTTAATCAATGATATTATTTGCCACTTTTTTCTTTTTGAGATTTTTCCCACTGAATTTATCAGGGATATTTTTTGTAAGGTTTTTCCCACTAACTTTATTCGAGTTTTTAGCGGCTAAACTCTCTCAATTATTGTTTCACTTAGATTTAACTTTCTACGCTCAAATTTTAGTAGTAAAACTCTCCAAATTATTGAATTAGTAGCAAATTAAGATGTCATTTGGTTAACTTCCATCATGTAATACTTATGAGTATACTCTTGTGCACGTGCCACGTTTATGTTAGTACACTTAATATTATTATTTAGAAACTATTTTCAAAACTCATTTTAAAATTTAATAAAACTATAAAAAATAAAAAATAAAAATATTATAAAATTTGAAATAATTTTTATATTTTTAAACAATAATATTAGGTGTACTAATATAAATGTGCTACGTAAAGAGTGTATTGACAATTAATTATAGAATATAGATGATACTTTAAATTTACAAACAATTAAAAAAAACAAAAAAAACTCAATTAATTCTGTAAGTTTTAATGAGTTCATTTTTCTCAAAAAAAAAATAATGGAATTGACTGCTTTATTTAAAGACAAATTTAGTTAAAAATGGGTGCATTATAATTATACACATTTTTTATGTATTCCGTAATGAAATAGTTACAGTTTAAATTTAGTTTTTATATCTAAATATATGTATACATTATTTTTTATATAAATGAAATAATTATAATATACATCTTCATATATATAAAATTAAACTTAAAATTATCCCACTGCCAAAAACATAATAATAATAATAAAAAAAATACATCCATACACTTATATTTTGAGGAGTGCGGTATAGGTTAGAACTAGCCAATATTAGCTAGTTAAATTATGTTGGACTCGTTGGTATACAATAAAATAGAATAAATAAATATGTAAAAAAGGAATTTTGTAATAGTTTTATTTATTAAGTTGCTTGAAATTGGGAAGGTCACATGGAAGAAAAAGACTATTCGAAATAATGGTGGAGACATGAGATGAGATGAGATGAGATGCCTGCTCAAAGTTGATGGCTGTACTGTACCCCTATATCGGCATATGCTTTTCTTTAGTTTAGTTTGTTTTGAGTCTGCTTATTTATAACATGTGCTTAATTAATCTACTGTAGCCGTCTTATAGGATTTCTCTTTACCAATAATATTTCTTCTTAATTTTTCTAATTTGGGTTAATATCATATACACATATACTCTTCTTCTCTGTGTACTGTACTGTACACTCAATAAAATTGTGAAGAATATAGATCACCTGTTTTCACATTTTAATTGACCATGTGTATGTAATCACATGCACATTGACCGGCCTTTTTTATTTTTCTACGTACGTAAAAATTAGTTACTTTTTTAATATAACTTTATAAAATGTTATTTTGTTTTTTTTATAACTCTATAGAAAATTGAATACATAGATTTTTTATTTTTAAAATTCCTTATGCATCCACACATAGCATTTAGTTAGGTTGGCCACGGAATATGTGAATCTGACAATGATTAAAATCTCAAAATAGCGAACTAAATATGAAATATGTAATTTTTAAATAAATAAATAAATAAAGTTGAAAGATAAAACAAAAACTAAATAATAATTGATCTATGCCTTCAAGAGAAGACTTAGTCGAAACTAAAATATGAGCATGAGATGAGTTGGGGTCAGTACCAAGACTTGGTCACATAATGCAAATGAATTATTTTAAGTGTGTACAACCCAATAATTCAAGCCAATTTTGTCTAGTTTTGGAAGGTGGATTTCACTTTCTCAATTATAAATTATTTTCTTCGTTAATTAAATATTTTTTTTCTTTATAAAAATAATAGTAATAATAATGTATCTCTTAAAAAATGTATGACAGACCCACTTCCTACTCTAAGTCTAAGATGCGTGCCATATGGACCCACAATATTAAATTGGAACAAAATTCTCTTTATATATATTTTGGATGATTCTATAGTGGTCCCATAATTTTAATTTAACATTAAAAAAAAAAAAACTTTCCAATTTTCATTCCTTTCAAAAAAAAAAAAAAAAATATTCCAATTTTCATTATTTCGGTTCTTGATTATTGGCCTGGTTTATAATTGAAGCTCTTAAGACTATTTTTTTTTATGAGTTCTTAAGACTAATTAAATAGGAAGCTAGTTATCCAATAATAATAATAATAATAATAATAATAATAATAATAATAAATGAATATATAGGAAGCTTGTTGGGAATATTTTTATAGTTTTCATAGTAAACTGCTTCATTTTTGGTTTATACAAAGCGAACATTAAACAATGATTTATATATTTTTTTGGTAAAATTTTTTTTTTTTTGATGAATCAGAAATTGTATTAGCTCAAAAACATTTGATTACACCCAAATAGCATCCTTAAAGGGCCTATAATAATGAACTAACTATACATTGTACATGTATTTACAAACTTTGAAACCATTGTGTGTCTATATTTGAGACTTTTTTTTGGCCAAAACATCTCAATTCTTAGTTTCAAGTTAGTCTTCAACTCATTGATCATGGCAGTAGGTGATTGCTCTTCTTTGGTCCATATAGCACCTTGTTTCTCAATCCCCATATGCTATATACCAGGCCGGCTGCTGCAGCAGTAAAAACCAGTCGCCTGAACTTTGTCTCCTTAGTTCTTCCTAATCATTTGATGATGTTAGGGAGGCTTGTATGCATTGTTCAATTTGATAGAAATATTGTTATTTATTATTATTATTATTTTGAAATCTAGAAATATTGTTATTAAGATATATTAGTATAAATATATAAAGAAAGAATATTTAAATAAATTATAAATTTTGAAAAGAACATTAAATTATAGTAAAAATTTATTTGAAATAAACTAAAATACTTTATGTGCATACAACATTAACATTGTACATTCGGAAGACTATTTTGGCGGCACCAGAACACAATACAAATAGATATGAATTTGAGTTTGATATGAATACATATGGGTCTGAATAGATATACAAAATATATTAGCATATATTAGTACGACGTAAGTACAAATTATAAAATAGAAGCTTGAATTAAATCCATAAATACCCATTTATATTTAGTCATTCATACATGTTTCCATAAAAATAGTTCTTATATATTTTCATTTAAATACCAATTTTTATAATCTTTACTAATGCATATACATTCTAGACTTCTAGTATCTTTGTTTTTAATTAGTGAACATTTGCTATTTTATTAAGAAAGCAAATTTATTAACAAAATAACATGAAGATGAGTAGGGACAAACCCCCACTGAAAAGATGACTTGGAAAAGAACAAGTAGCACGTATTTATACTGACCACAAAAGTCTCATATATTTTTTTTTTGAAAAAGAGTTGAATATGAAAAAAAAAGACGGTGATTAGAATTAGTAAAAAATTATCATTGTGAGATTCTTTATCATCATAGGAAAGCCAATGTGGTGGATGATGCTCTAAGTAGGAAAGATTTTTAGTGCTATGATGATTTCTCCTCAAATAGCAGTTGACATAGTTAAGGCGGGTATTGAGTTTGTGGTTGGAAAACTTAGTAATTTGACATTTTAATCTGATCTATTAGAAAGAATTATAAGTGCCCAAATGGAGGATCTTGAGTTGGTTAAGTCTTGGGAAGAAGTTTTAGCTAGTTGAGCTAAAGACTTTTCAGTATCAGACAATGGAATGTTGCTTTACGAAACTCGAGTTTGTGTTTCGAGTGGTGGTGAGCTCAGAAAAGAGATCTTATTAGATGAAGCTCATGTTGGTTTTATAGTACTAAATTAAAAACGCAGTGGAAGGATTTCGTATTGCTGATTATCATTGTATTATATCTCAATGGATCTCCAGATGTGTGTACATTAAATCAGAATATAAAATAATAACAAGTTTAGAATATACCTATTGAAGACTATCAGGGTATCCTCGAAACTTCTCGTATGTATCATATCCTTTAGTCCAGATGATGAGGATGATGGAATTGGACTCACACCAATGTCTTCCAAATCGTTCCACCACATACAAGGAATAATGTAGACTATTAGGATAAAGTGTATATGTTTGTTCTTGTTGAGTTCGCAACACATGAGCAAGAACAATTGGGAGAGATTTTTTTTTTCTTTTCCTCCTATTAATTTCGAAAATTATGGAAGCTGTTTGGCTGTGTTTTCAGTTTTTAGTTTTCAGAATTCTGTTTTCAAAAGTGAGAACAGAAAACAGTTTTTTATCATTTTAAAAATTTAATGTTGTTTGGCTTAGGATTTTTAAAGCTACTTTTAGATTTTTTTTACTAAAAAAAATCAATATTCTACACCATACAATGACATGAATCCATCCAACCCTAGACCGGACCCAAACCACAAACCCTGGGCCCGGACCTTAGACTCGGACCCGAATCCGAACCCGTTTTGGGGTTCGAGGTTCGGGTCTGGGGTCCAGGTCTAGGTCCGGGTTCAAGTCTGGGTCTAAGTCTGGGTCTGGGTCTGGGTCCGAGTTTGGGTTGGGGTCTGGGGTTTGGATTTGGGTCAACGTCTGGGTCGGGGTCCAGGTCCTGATCCATGTGTTGGGTTGGGTCGAGTTCGCGTCCAGGTTCGGGTCTGGGTCTAGGTTTTGGGTTTCGGGGTTAGGGTTCGGAGTCTGAAGTCCAGGATCTAGGATTCGGGTTCTATGGTCCGAGTCTAAGGTCTGAGTCTAGGTCTGGATGCGAGTTGGGGTCTGGGTCCACGTCCGGGTCGGGGTCCAGATTTGGGTTTGGGTCAAGGTCTGAGTCCGTGTTAGGGTACGGGGTCTGGGTTTGGGTCATGGTCCGAGTCTGAGATCCGGGTTCGGGTCGAGTTTGGGTCTAGGTCCAGGTCGGGTTTAGGCTAGGTCCATGTCAGGTCGGGTTCGGGTCCAAGTCCGGGTCCGGGTTTTGGGTTTTAGGGTCGGGGTTTAGGTCTGAGGTCTGGGTCCAGGTTGGGTCTGGGTCTAGGTGCAGATCAGGTTCGGGTCTGGGTCCGGGTTCGAGTTTCGAGTTCTTGGGTTGGGGTTCGACGTTCGGGATTTGGGGTTCGGGTTCCATGGTCCGAGTCCAGGGTTCGGGTATGTGAGTAAAAATATAAAATATAATATGTTAAACAAAAAAAATTATTTTTGAAAATTAAAAACTACATTTTGATGTTTTCTATTTTCTAGTTTTTAAAAATTTGGCCAAACGACTCCTATTAGTATTTAAAAATTATTTTCTAATTTTAAAAGTCAAAAACAACTTTTAAGTTATGAAGCCAAACAACCCCATAGTGTTCAGGAATTCAGTCTAATTTCTCAAATCAAGCTTCTATTTATATAAGTTAAAACCCTTTAATTAAATCACATTTAATTATTTAAATAAATAAACATCTACAATCGAATTCGATTACTGATATTTATGAGAGAATCTCTCAACTACTTGAGAGAATATCTCAACAACTTTAAAATATTTGTAATCACTTTTCAAATTAGATATTCATCTAATTGAATTAATTAATTAACCCAAAAAAGATAAAATCTATAGGGACGCGCCTACCCTTGTCTATTTAGGACAATGATGGTGTATTTTGTCTTGACAACTTTTATCTCAACAAATCTTGTCTTAACAAATTATATCTTAATAATTTTTGTCTTTTCCTTATTTAATTAATTTGAAAAAATTATTTATTTATTACAAAATCAAATATTTACTATAATTCTTTATCCCTACCATTGACAGTATTTTAAAGTGGCGATTCATGGACCATGAATCTATAATTCTAAGCTCCAATAAACTAGATTATTTATTGAGTCTCATTAATCAAATAATCTTTGTTTATTAATTACATGATTACTCCATTAAAAATATAGAATTGAACTCTTAGTAATTATAGAATTATATTTATTGAGTTTTATTGCAGTATCCATTGATATAATAAATTCTAGTGATTAGCCTTCCATGTGTTGGTTCGTAATTAGTTTCGATCAAATTACTGTTTTACCCTTTTAATTACTTTTTTATCTTTTAGTACCATTAATTTACTAGTGGAAGCATAATTTAAATCCCATCTAAATTTGTACACAACATTCCAGTTCTAGATTAACACTTAAAAGGAACCAACATTTGATTTGTTAGGAAAGTTAAGATTCTATAATTGTAAATCATGTTCTCAGTCATCCACATTATTAGCTTTCCAAAAAAAAAAGTTGTAAGAATCATTTTCTTTGAGAAACTTTAACGAGTGAATCAAATAAATTAATAACATGAACAAGAGTTTATGATTACACAGGATTTAGACCGATCTACTATTGACCATTGTTATGATATGAATTAGGTTTTTATGATAAACGATATGTTAGTAAAGACAACTTTATTCATATCAGTACTTATCATATATGATCTCTATTATATACAACACCTTCACTTTAATGTCATACTACTTCCATAATCTGAACCAAGACAACCTGCACTAAAGAACGGGCATCAGTGAACCATACTAGCAACCGTTGATTAAAAATTCCATAACTTTAATATGTTACTGATTATTTTATTCATAGTTAAGTGGTCTTAGTTCTCTATAAAGCTACAAGCCATAACCTCATATATGAAATAATTTTCTAATATTTACATATAAATTATTCAATAATAATATTAATAATTTAATATTTATACATATATCAAATTATTTAACTCTTTATTAATAATCAGAAATGTCTTTATAGGTTTTTCAAGGCATAAACTCTAATAGCTCGCACTACTCTCAATTCGTTGCATTCATGTACACCCAAGATGTATCAAGATTTGAAACTCTATTATTGGTAGTGCAGTATAAAAAAGGATGTGGTGGATTACATATCCGAGTGTTTAACCTGACAGTAGATTAAGGTTGAACATCAGAGACATGCAGGTTTGTTGCAACCTTTGACACTTCCCGAGTGGAAGTGAAAAGATGTCACTATAGATTTTATGGTTGGTTTACCTAGGACCACAGGTTTGTACGATTTAATCTGGGTGATAGTGGATCGATTTACCAAGTCAGCACATTTCCTACCTATGAAAACAACATATACGGTGGATCAGTATGCAAAATTATACACGAAGGAGATAGTACGTCTCCATGGGGCTCCGAAGTCCATTGTTTCTCATAGGGAGCTAAAGTTTATTTCTATGTTCTGGGAGAGTCTCCAAAAGGCCATGGGTACAAATCTGAATTTTAGCACAACTTTTCATGTAACGCCTGATTTCTTGAGATATTACACACGATAATCCATATAAAATAAATTAAGATAAAGACAATAAAAGACTTTTTTATTGAAAAATAACTAAGCATGAGATCTCGTTATTTTAAAAATAAAATATTAATTTATTCATAATCTTTAAAATAGTGAGATCTCATGCTTAGTTATTTTTCAATAAAGAAGTATTTTATTATCTTTATCTTACATTCTTTTATATGGACTATTGTGTGTAACATCTTGGAAAACGAGGTGTCACAATATGGTATCAAAATCTTGATCCAACCAGAAGTGTGGTCAACAAGGACGTCAAACCCCATAAGGGGGTGATTGTGACAGTTAGTAGTCCCATGATCTGTAAGGGTAAATTCTGGGTAAGCTGTGCAATCCCACATTGCCTAGGGAAGGTCAAGTGTGATGATTCTAATATATGTAGTTATGCGACTACACAGTTGAAGATGACTTAAATAGTTTGATTGGTAACACCTATATCAACAAGGTGCATCTTATTTTCTGGAGTAATCTTGAGAACTCGAAAGTTAAGCGTGTTTGACTGGAGTAATCTTGGGACGGTTACCTTCTCAGAAGTTTTCTCGGGGAACGTGCGAGTAAGGACAAAGTACGGTAGAAACACTCGTGTTGGTTTGTAGGATCAGTCGTCACTCCATAAAACAGCTAAAAGTAACATACCCGTGTATAAGAGCCATAAGTCTATGCATCTTCTTTTAGTAGCCCATCATGAAAAAACTCCAAAGATAAGCACGCTTAATCTAGGGTAATTTTAGGATGGGTGACCACCTGAGAATTTTTTCCAAGAAGCGGACGAGTGAGGATAAAGCACACTAGAAAGACTCATGTTTCTACAGGTTCAGTCATCATTATGAAGCAGCCAAGAGTGATGTACCTGTGTATAAGAGTCATTAATCTGTGGGGAAGGCTCAACGGAGGCTTGAAGAAGGAATGTTACATTCCATCCTGAGACAGATGGCCAGCTCAAGAGGAAAATTAAGATATTGGAGGATATGTTACAAGCCTGTGTGATAGATTTTGAAGGTTCGTGGGGTAAGTACTTGCCTTTGATAGAGTTTTCCTACAACAATAGTTATGGGAGTATTATAGGAATGGATCCCCATGAGATGTTGTGTGGTAGGAAGTTTCACTCTCCAATTTATGAGATGAAATCGGGGAAAGAAAGTACTTCGGTCCAAAATCAATTCAGCGAACCAGTGAGGCTATAGAGAAGATCAAGGATTAAATGCTTGATTCTCAAAGCAGACAGAAAATTTATGCAGATCCAAAGCCCAGAGATATAGAATTTTAAGTAAGGGACCATGTCTTCCTATGAGTTTCACCAATGAAAGGGGTGAAACGCTTTGGAAAGAAGGGAAAGTTGAGCCCTAGGTTACAAGACCTTTAGAGATTCTCAAGAAAGTTGGACTTGTAGGTTATCTCCTAGCCTTGCTGTTGCTATATTTATAAACGCTACGCAAGTATACGCAATCAAGTAGTAAAATCTCACACAGGTGAGGTCGATCCCACAGGGAATTGGACTAAGTACCACTAAATTATACTTATGATTCTATTCGGCAAATCAAAAGCAATTATGACTTAAAAACAGTAAAATATGAAAGAAATTCAGAAAACTTATTAACACAATTGAGAGTTGAACAAGATGAGATAATAGGGAGGAGAATCCTGTTGTTGTTTACCCAAATCATTAATGCTTAATTACTATCCTATTCTTGGAGTGAATGACAGATTATGAAATAACCTAGCTCCTTTCAGATCTTCTAGATTCTAAATCACATGTTATCTAATTAATTCCTTAATTAAACTAACATGAAATCAGCATTAAGTAATAATCTACTCGTCACATAAGTCATGCAAATACTTTCGTTTCACATAGAACATCGATTATCTTAATTTTAGCATTCTCAATTCTCACTTTTCAGATTTCGAATTGAGATCATAGAACATGCACAAGGTGATCAATCTTAAACATGAAATTAAGAACAAATTAAGATAATTTCACACACAAGAATTGAGGAATGGTGATTAAACATTAACTAGGCAAAACATTAAACAACAATCATCATCCTCCCTAAATGGGAAATTTAGT
Source organism: Cannabis sativa (assembly GCF_029168945.1). Lineage (NCBI taxonomy): Eukaryota > Viridiplantae > Streptophyta > Magnoliopsida > Rosales > Cannabaceae > Cannabis > Cannabis sativa. The sequence continues at coordinate 55,492,307 of NC_083602.1, read as the reverse complement.
TCAGAAACAAATCCATAACCATTCCTATAGCAATATTCAACATAAATAAATTAAAGAGGAATAAAGAAAAGAACTGTTGGTGGATGAATTTTGGATCGTCACTTGAATCTCTGTGCTCTTCCTGCCGCTCTCTGCTGTGTTTTAGGGTTTCTGATCGCTCTCCCCGACTTCCAATCGCAGTTTTCTATTTATAATTAAAATTTAGGGTTCGATGGATGAAAATGCCCCTGGTCCGTACGGGATCTCGCCGCGGCCATATACACTCTCACCGCGGCGAGATAATTGAAAATAAGGGGTCTCTCTGTATCTCTTAAATGGCCGCGGCGAGACTCTTCATCGCCGCGGCGACTGCGCCTTTGAAACACTTCGAGATCTAGCCGCGGCCAAGTTGTGTTTAGCCGCGGCCAGATGTGCACAATTACTCAGAAATTGTGTTTTCTTCGGCTTAGCACGTCTTTTAACGAATTTCTGCACCCGAGACCTCTTTTATTCCAAAGAACCTGAAAACATAGAAAACAAGCGTAATTCCGTCCTAACACAGCTAAAAACGCACATAAGTTAGATCCAAAACATAGGCTAAAATTAGCCTAACAAACTCCCCCAAACTGACTCTTTACTCGTCCCCGAGTAAACTAAGACTAAACTAAAAACAAACTGACAATGATAGCTAAACTTTCCAACAATTTAATTGTTACCACCACCTGCACAACTTCAATTCATCAATAACCAGAATTTCAACTTGCCAACTCTAAGAACTAAGTTGAATGTGCAATTTACAAGTAAGTAATTCATACGAACATAAAACATTGCAATTGCCATCAATATCACAACTCTTCTAAACTTTCCAACATCCCACTAACACATGATCAATAAGTTTGAATGACATACCTCTCTCCACTAATGTTGACAAATTTCTATTTGGAATCAATAGGTCTTTTTCGGTTAACATAGCATGGCTTAGGTACATGGGTAGGTGAGAAGTCATTTAGGCTATACTATACCATAAGCACTATTAACCAAGCAAGCCTAGACATTTATTTTGCTTTCTTTCCATATATCCCAAAAACAGAAATAAGAGATTGCAATTTTTCTTATGTGTGTACCTCATAATTTTCTTAACTTTTTTTCCTTCAAGAAGACATTTTTCTTTTCTTTTTTTTTTCTCAATCTCTCATTCCTACACTTTATTTTTCCACTTACAGCACTTATCCCCCCCAAACTTGCTTCAAGGCTCATGGCATAATAAGGTATGTTCAGGGTGAAAAGAGTTTAAGATACAAATTCAGCTCAGTTAAGTGGTGAAAAATTTTTAAAACAGGCTAAGGCTCAACTTTGGGTATACTATGGTAAATATTTCTAGGCAGGCTTGAAAGGCTCAATCGATCCAAAGAAAATTTGCCTAGATCATTTTCCAAACAAAAATCAACAAGAATTTTGCTTCAAGAGAGTATGTCAAACAAATTCTATTTCATGTACAACCAATCATTCCACAAACCAAATAGAACAGAAGTGATATGCGAGAATAACAAATGTTTTAAATCTACATGAATCACTTCCTAGCACACATCCATCTTAATTCAAACAGTTGCAAGTCAAGCACACAGTTATGTTTTAATCCATTGCACAAGTGAATAACAACAATTCAATCAATCTTTCAATTTAGCTATCACACAGGACTAACTAAAACTAAAACTAACTAAACTAAAACAAATAAACGCGAAAAAATTTAAGTTTCCCCCCCCCCCCCCAAACTAAAAATGCACATTGTCCCCAATGTGTGAAAATAAACCAGGGTGAGAGAAACTTACCTGAGCCCCTTAGAAGGGGTTTGGCGCGTGGCCGGTCATAAGGGTTGAAACGGGGTGGCATGGCAAAATAGTTCGGTTCGTCCACACCGATATTCATCCTCGTGACAAGTGTATTCAATTGAGCCACCTGCTGCTCATCGAAGATACTCCTCTGGGCCATGTAATTTTGCATATGCATGTTTTGCTGAATCAGATAATTCAGCTGATCGTGAGTGTACTGCATGGCGGGGTCAAGAGGCCCGACAGGACGTGGTGGTTCGATGTCCTCACGTTCTTTTTCTTCTCTTGCCGGAGGACCTCTTTCAACTGGCAGTTGACCATGAGGATGAGGAGGTTTGAAGCGAAGAACAGTGGCCAAGTTAATAGGGCGCTGTGGCGGTGCCTTGGTATCATATGAGTACTGCGGTACCCCATGTTTCTCACTGAGTATCGTTGATAATTCCAGCCAACCCAAGTCCTCCACCGAAGGTCCCTCAACCATTATGTCAAAGGTCACTCGAATAATATCCCCCACATTCAAATTATACCTTTCATAATGCCATAAACCCATTTAATCTCGTCTATTTGAGCATCGAAAAATGCTTATCGGGGAGCATCCTTGCACTAACAAAGTAAAGCCAAGCCTTGGCCATCGGGTTAAGTTCACATCTGTGACAATTGGTATGGTTCTTCACAAGCTCATGGAACCTAAGGGCTGGGGATACCCTAGAGTCTCAGCAATATCCACATAATTCAAACTTTTCTCTCGAAATTGCCGTTTCAAGGGTTGTTCTTCCACAGTGAAAGTTGGGAGGTCATAAAGAGCATGAATATCGGCTGTGGAAGCAGGCACTCTGACCCCCCTAACTCTTACCTTGCCATCCTCTCTTTCAGGCCAGTTGGCTAAAAATTCCAAAGCTAGAGTTTGGTTATCACGCTCAGTGACATCTACGAACTTAGTCCACTGCCTATGTAGGATTTGATCCCTAATAGATGCAAATGCAGGGGAATGTTGCGCTGGCTTAGGTTCACAATGTCTATCCCTCTATCTTCAATGAATGCCCTATCTTTCAATTTCAAAAACCGCTCTTGAGCATCCATGTTGGTAAACCTAACTCTATCAAGATTAGAGCGTCCCCTAGGTGGGTTGGATGATGAAGCTCCCCCTTCCTCATTGACTCTAGACCTCTTTGGACCCATCTCACCAAAATTCTTTCCTAACTCTCAAGATTTTTTTTCAAAATTTTGACAGCACTTCCCCTTAAAAATCGACTTCCCGGGACTTAATTCCCTTTCAATCTAACCCAATTCTATTCACACAATCAATTTCAACAATGTATATAGCAAAAATCCCAAATATCCAACAAATAATCCAAAACTATCCAACAAATTCACAAATTCCTCAATAAAAATTGGATTGGAAGTCTTAGAATCAATACCTCAATGACAATTCTTCCTTTAATCATCCTCCATTGTTGAAATCTTGAAGCTTTTGAGAAAGAAAAGGATGAATAAGGGTTTTTAAATTTTGGGTGAGGTTTTAGGGATTTGGGGTTGATTTTGAGTGGGAATTAGTGTTTGATGAGAGAAATAAGGGTTTAGGATGATTGTTGATGAAAGTTTATGGTTAGAATTGGTGAAAAGGAGTTTTGAATGGGATTAGATGAAGAAAAAATGGTGAAAAGTGGTGTTTTCGGCGTGGAGAAGAGAGGGTTTGAATGGGGTGTGATTTTTTGAAATGTTAGGGATTTGGGGTTTTTAAACAAAATCTGACCATTCTCGCCGCGACCACATGTATCCTCGCCGCGGCAAGATTCCGTGAAAATAACCCCCTCTCTGTAAGGCTTATCTGGCCGCGGCGGTATGTCCCCTCGCCGCGGCCAGAATTCGTTCAAAATAGCCCCTTTCTGTAAGGCTTAAATGGCCGCGGCCATACATTCCATCACCGCGGCCATCGACAAATTTTTTTTTTTTTTTTCACTAACGAAAAAGAATGAACAAAAAGAAAAATAACAGTAAACTTAAAAAGAGTTCAACTAAATCAAAAGAACACTTGGGTTGCCTCCCAATTAGCGCTAACTTTATCGTCGCTTAGCTAGACGTTGATCGAGATCTTCACAAAGGGGCGCCGAATCATGGCGACATGGTTTGATCAAATTGACCTCCCAAGTAGAGCTTTAATCGCTGCCCATTCACTTTGAAAGTATTAGACCTTCACCTTTAGTTCCACTCGCTCCATAGGGAAATACTTTGACCACCGTAAATGGCCTCGACCACCTTGACTTTAATTTACCAGAAACAACTTTAGTCTCGAGTTGAAGAGTAGAACTTGTCGACCAGTTGAAACTCCTTTCGACTAGATTTTGGCCATGCCATCTCTTAGTTCTTTCCTTGTAAATCTTGGCGTTCTCATAAGCTTCGTTTCGAAATTCTTCCAACTCATCCAACTCGTAGTAGTCTTTTCTCGCCCAAGACAGCTTTAAGTCCATGTTTAGAGTTTTCATTGCCCAATAAGCTTTGTGTTCTAACTCCACGTAAATGACACGCCTTTCCAAACACCAACCGATATGGTGACATCCCGATTGGCGTTTTGAACGCCGTTCGTAGGCCCACAATGCGTCATCCAACTTTCTTGACCAATCTTTCCTTGATCTCTCGCACCGTTTTCTCGAATCATCTTTATTTCTCGGTTAGAAATCTCGGCTTGGCCATTACTTTGCGATGATAGGGGAGGCGTTCTATGACGAACACCATACTTTGAAAGAAGTGCTTCGAATCGTTTGTTGCGTAAATGACTCCCTTCATCGCTTATGATCGCTCGGGAGTACCAAAACCGTGTGAATATATTCTTCTAAAGGAACCGAAGAACGTTTTTCCATCATTACCGGTGTTATGCCGCAATTCTACCCATTTTGATACGTAATCCACAAGCCTAGTAAAATGTATAGATTGCTAAACGATGAAGGAAAAGGACCTATAAAGTCTATCCCCCATACATCAAACAAATGCTCTACTTCCAAGATTCCCGTCAAAGGCATTTCGTTTCTCCTTGAGATGTTTCGTACGCCGACAACGATCACATGCCTTCACAAAAGTACTAGCTTCTTTGAAAAGTGTTGGCCAAAAGAACCCGCTTTGCAACACCTTGGCAAATCGTTCTAGTTCCACTAAAGTGTCCCCCACATGGTAGAGCATGACAGCTGATTAAGAATAGAGTACATCTCCTCTTCAGCACACACCTTCTTATTATCCGATCTCGCACAAAGGCTTGTAGAGGATTGGCTCTTCCCGCAGTAATGTTTCACCTCGTAAAAGAATTTCTTTAGTTGTTGGCGAGATAGCTCAGGAGGAGTGATATTGGCAAAATAAGTAATTAACATAATCGCATACCATGGTACCATAAGACTTTCCCTCACACTAAAGAGTTGTTCATCTAGAAATTGTTCATTTATTTGTACCTCTTTCGTATTCGACTTTCTTCCAAATTTAGTCTTGACAAGTGATCTGCCACCAAGTTTTCAGTATCCTTCTTGTCTTTTATGTCTAGATCAAATTCTCGCAAGAGAAGAACCCATCGAATCAGTCGTGGTTTGGCATCCTTCTTAGTCATCAAGTATTTGATTGCTGAATGATCTGTATACACTATCACTTTATTGCCAATCAAGTAGGGTCGAAATTTGTCACATGCAAACACTATAGCCAAGATCTCTTTTTCCGTAGTAGCGTAGTTCAGGTTGAGCATCATTCAAGGTTTTGCTTGCATAGTAAATGGTTCGAATACCTTGTCAACTCCGTTGTCCCAAAATCGGCTTCCAATAGCATAATCACTTGCATCGCACATGATTTCAAAAGGTAATTCCCAGTTTGGTGTAGTCACGATCGGTGCTGAGATTAGCTTATCCTTGAGAATCTGGAATGCTTCAAGACAATCTTTCCCAAATTCAAAAGGTACTCCACTAGCGAGAAGATTGGATATCGGTTTGGCAACTTTGGAAAAGTCTTTGATAAATCTTCTATAGAACCCGGCATGACCCAAGAAGCTTCGAACTCCCTTAACTGAAACTGGAGGAGGCAAGTTCTCAATTGTAGATACTTTGGCTCTGTCAACCTCAATACCTTCTTTCGAGATTTTATGTCCCAGCACTATTCCTTCTGTAACCATGAAATGGCACTTTTCCCAGTTCAACACCAAATTAGAGTCTTCACATCTTGTTAAAACCAATTCCAAGTTGCTCAAACATTGATCAAACGATGAACCAAATACTGAAAAATCATCCATGAACACCTCGATGCACTTTTCTATTAAATCTGAAAATATGGCCATCATACACTCGAAATGTCTGGAGCATTACATGTACCCCAAATGGCATTCGTCGAAAAGCAAAAGTACCATATGGACATGTGAATGTTGTTTTCTCTTGATCCTCCGTGCTATAGCTATTTGGTGATACCCCGAGTACCCATCAAGGAAACAATAGTACTCTTGTCCCCGCCAACTTGTCTAAGATCTCGATCAATGAATGGAAGTGGAAAGTGATCTTTTCGTGGCCTTGTTGAGTTTTCGGTAGTCAATGCAAATTCTCCATCCCGTGATCTAGTTGGGATGAGTTCATTCTTTTCATTCTTCACCACCGTCATCCCTCCTTTCTTTGGAACAACTTGACCGGACTCACCCATTTACTATCCGAAATAGGATACGCTACCTCGCATCTAACCACTTTAAGACTTCTTTTCTGACAACCTCCTTCATTGGTGGATTTAATCTTCGTTGTGCATCAATGGTTGGCTTCACTCCTTCCTCCATTAAGATTCTATGCATTACAGTTGAAGGGTTGATCCCTTTAATATCTGCTAAAGTCCATCCAATGGCTTTTGTATGCTTCCTTAGAACCCGTAATAGCTTGTCTGTCTCTACAGAAGATAGGAAGATGCCACAATAACAGGAAGTGTCTTATTTTCTCCCAAATATTCATACCCGAGATGCTCGGTAGGACTTTTAACTCTAGTTGAGGAGGCTTTTCGCAGATGGGGTAGGCTTTGTTGGTATGACTCCTAACTCTTCATAGTATTTTCTATTCAGAGGTCCATAAGAATCGAGCCACAAAGCATACTCATAAGCTTCCTTACCGTCTTGTTCCACCACCTCTTCTTGTACCAAAAGTCGATTAAGAGGGTCTTCGCATGCGTCTTTGTCTCCACCAACCGGTCCACCACATCAATTGCAAAACAGTTGTCACTAGCCGTAGGATAGGTCATCGTTTCGAGCACATTAAATACAACTTCATCTCCTTGTACCCTCGCCTTTAACTCTCCTTTCCGAACATCAATTAGTGCTTTCCCCGTTGCCAAGAAAGGTCTCCTGTGATGATAGGAACATTACTATCTTCTTCCATATCCAGAACAATGAAGTCAGTTGGAAAGATGAACTTGTCCACTTTTACTAACACATCCTCAATGACTCCTCTAGGGTGAGCTAGCGATCGATCTGCCAATTGAAGAGTTACAGTAGTTGGCTTTGCTTCACCTACCGCATTCTTTTAAACACCGACAAAGGCATTAAGTTTATACTGCTCCCAAATCACATAGTGCATTTATTCCTTCAATTTTTCCAATAGTACAAGGAATAGCATAAAGCTCCCCGGATCTCTCGAGTTTTGGAGGAGTTTCTTCTCGTAGAATAGCGCTACACTCTTCGCTTAGAGCCACCGTCTCATAATCTTCCATCTTCCTCTTCTTTGACAAAATTTCCTTCATAAACTTCACATAACTTGGCATCCGCTCTAGAGCTTCAAAGAAGGAATGTTAATGTGAAGTCTTTTGAAGACTTCTAAAACTTGGTGAATCGCTTGTCTAAGCTTGACTTTCGAGCCTCGAGGGTAGGGCATTTTTACATGATGATCAATACTAATTGGTGGAGACCGTGGTGGTGGTGTCCGTCGTAGCCTTCCGCCGTTGGTGTTGGTGTTTCAGCACCGTCGAGCATTTATTTCTTCGTCTACCTCAATCGGTTGTGGTAACTCGGGCCCATCATACTTCTTACCGCTCCTCGTGGTAATTGCCTTGCGCTTTTGGGATTGACTTCAGTTGTGCTAGGCAAATTTCCTTGAGGGCGGTTGCTACCCGAGTTGCTACCGGCCCATCCGAGTCTCCGCAGTCTTTAATTGAAGATCTAGTTTCAGTCATAAATTGGAGCAAGAACTGTCCGCAAACTAGAACTTCCACCGCAGGCTTGTTGCCGATTAAACCGTTGGTTCCGATTTCTTTGCCGATAGAACCCACTATTTCTTCGGTTGTTACCCTGGTTGAACCCATAATTGTTGTTGTTGTTGTTCTGTGAAAAATTCCCAATGGCTTTAGCTTCATCCATTGGCAAATCATCCACATCTGCTTGACACTCCGAAAAGTGATGACTTCCTCCACATAACTCACAAACAATTTGGGATTGTTTAGCTTGCCCTGCAATTATTTTTGTCAATGCCTCAACTCCGAGCCGTTAACTTTGTGATGGCATCAACTTCTAACACACCACCTACCTTCTTAGATTGACTCCTTTCAAGCTTGGCCACCGCCGATTGTTTAGAGCCATCTCCTCCAATAGATCATACGCCTCATTAGCACTCTTTCTCATAAAAGCTCCGCCCGCCGTCGCATCTATTAGAGTTCTAGTATTACCAACCGGCCTCGTTGTAGAAGTTGTGAACCAGCATCCACTTCTCTATACCATGATGAGGACACCTCCTGATCAGATCTTTAAACCTCTCCCAAGCCTCATGGAGAGATTCATTATCTTGTTGGCAGAAATTATTGATTTCTCCTCTCAGCTTTGCAGACTTGGCTGAAGGAAAAAACTTTGACAAGAATTTTGTTGCCAGATCATTCCATGTGGCAATAGAATTAGGTGGCAAGGAATTCAACCAACTCTTGGCTCGTTCTCTGAGCGAGAATGGAAACAATCTCAGTCGAATGGCATCATCGCTAACTCCATTAACCTTAAAAGTTTCACAAAGTTCCATGAAGTTAGAGAGATGCAGATTAGGATCTTCAGAAGGGAGGCCACCAACCGAACTGAAGACTGCACCACTTGAAGGATGGCAGGCTTAATCTCGAAATTGTTTGCATCCACTGCCGGTGGCCTGATACATGACTGCACTCCCGTCAGAGTAGGGAGAATGTAATCTCTCAAGCTTCGGCCATTAGCTTGATCTTCCACGGCACCTCCATTATTACCGTTATTACCCCCATTTTTTCCAGCATTATTGTTCACATTGGCGACCATATGATCTTCGATGTTTCAAGAAGCTTGTCGAAACTCTTTCTTGCCTCTTGTTCTTTCGATTCCTCCTGCAAGTTTTCTCGATTTCAGGATCAACTAGTAGTATGACTGTTTGTCCTTGACGGCGCATGCACTTAGGATTCCTGAAATAGATCAAGAAAATATTGCAAGAAAAAGGTTAGAAAAAATCAGCAAGAGAAAATATACCAAATTAGAAGTTAGTATAATTTTATGTAATATTAATCTTTATACAATTCCCCGGCAACGGCGCCAAAAACTTGTTGCTATATTTATAAACGCTACGCAAGTATACGCAATCAAGTAGTAAAATCTCACACAGGTGAGGTCGATCCCACAGGGAATTGGATTAAGTACCACTAAATTATACTTATGATTCTATTCGGCAAATCAAAAGCAATTATGATTTAAAAACAGTAAAATATGAAAGAAATTCAGAAAACTTATTAACACAATTGAGAGTTGAGCAAGATGAGATAATAGGGAGGAGAATCCTGTTGTTGTTTACCCAAATCATTAATGCTTAATTACTATCCTATTCTTGGAGTGAATGACAGATTATGAAATAACCTAGCTCCTTTCAGATCTTCTAGATTCTAAATCACATGTTATCTAATTAATTCCTTAATTAAACTAACATGAAATCAGCATTAAGTAATAATCTACTCGTCACATAAGTCATGCAAATACTTTCGTTTCACATAGAACATCGATTATCTTAATTTTAGCATTCTCAATTCTCACTTTTCAGATTTCGAATTGAGATCATAGAACATGCACAAGGTGATCAATCTTAAACATGAAATTAAGAACAAATTAAGATAATTTCACACACAAGAATTGAGGAATGGTGATTAAACATTAACTAGGCCAAACATTTAACAACAATCATCATCCTCCCTAAATGGGAAATTTAGTTCAGAAACAAATCCATAACCATTCCTATAGCAATATTCAACATAAATAAATTAAAGAGGAATAAAGAAAAGAACTGTTGGTGGATGAATTTTGGATCGTCACTTGAATCTCTGTGCTCTTCCTGCCGCTCTCTGCTGTGTTTTAGGGTTTCTGATCGCTCTCCCCGACTTCCAATCGCGGTTTTCTATTTATAATTAAAATTTAGGGTTCGATGGACGAAAATGCCCCTGGTCCGTACGGGATCTCGCCGCGGCCATATACACTCTCGTCGCGGCGAAATAATTGAAAATAAGGGGTCTCTCTGTATCTCTTAAATGGCCGCGGCGAGACTCTTCATCGCCGCGGCGACTGGGCCTTTAAAACACTTCGAAATCTAGCCGCGGCCAAGTTGTGTTTAGCCGCGGCCAGATGTGCACAATTACTCAGAAATTGTGTTTTCTTCGGCTCAGCACGTCTTTTAACGAATTTCTGCACCCGAGACCTCTTTTATTCCAAAGAACCTGAAAACATAGAAAACAAGCGTAATTCCGTCCCAACACAGCTAAAAACGCACATAAGTTAGATCCAAAACATAGGCTAAAATTAGCCTAACACTTGCCTCCAGTATTGTTAGTAGTGCATAACATCCTTCATGTGTCAATGCTAAAAAAGTACATGTCGAATCGACTCATGTTTTGATTTATAAAACCCTCAAGTTGCATCCAGACGTGTCCCATGAGGAATAAACAATTTAGATCCTCGATAGAAAAAGATAAAGTCCTTCAAAACAAGACCATAACTTTGATCAAAGTACTCTAGATGAATTGCAAGGTAGAGGAAGTCACTTGGTAGTTAGAATCTGACATGAGGGCTCAATATTCGAAGTTGTTCAGGTTAGATTTTAAGGATGAAATCTTTTTAATGGGAGGATAATTGTAATGACCACATATTTAGACATAGAAATTTGGAGCTTAAAAATGATTTAATTACTTTTTATGTTATATATGTGCATTTATACCAAAACAAGACTTATTGTCAGAAATATGCATTTGTGATATAATTTATTAATTATGGAGATTCTATTGTAACTTAGGTGTGTTGGGCATGTTATAAATGAATTTTGGTATTTTTCATATTTTATGCCCAGTAATAGTAGAATGCAACAATTTGGTGCCACAATTATTTGGGTTAGTATCTTAGTAGTAGCTAAGTTTTGACATTTTGAGTAATTTACCATAAGTTTGACTTTTCCATTTGGTGGAGTTTCTAGAGAAAGCTATTCTTTTGATGTTAGTGAGATAAGCATTAAACAAGGGAATTTTTGTTAGAGATAACCATTACACAAAGACCAAAACCAAAACCTCATCTCTCTCTCTATATATATATATATATCGGTTTTGCACTCTCAGGAGAAAACCCAAAGGAAACACCAACAGCCCATACCAAATTCAAACCAAATTTACTCATTCTAGCTAGATTTCAGCAACGATTAGAAGGGGAAAAGTGACTTCTAAACTCAAGGTAAACCTAGTTTTGTTCCTCTTTGTTTTTACAGTGAGTTTTTGGTTTGGGGAATTTGTGTTTTGGTTGCCTCGTGTGTTTGATTAAGCTTAGAATTTATTTTTAAGATGAATTATTGTTGTTGTTGTTGTTGTGACTAGTTTTTGGAGTATTATTGCAGCAGTAGCAGGTTTGGGCAAAGTTTGAGTTTATGAACTCAAGCTTTTCTCATCCATGGTAGATTTTTGTGTAAGATTTTTTTTGAGGCTTTTGAGTTGTGATTTATGTTTAGAATACTTGCTTGTGTTGTTTTGGAAAGTTTGGTTGAGTTTGAGCAGATTTGGGGTAGATTGGAGTTGAGAACTTGAAGCTTTGTTCTTTGGTGCATTCTGGACAACGTGTTCCGGATGGAACCTTGCTACCTGGAACAGTTCCGGATGGTAAGTCCCAGAAGGGGCCTTGCCACTTGGAACGGTAACAGATGGCAAGTTACGGATGGAACCTTGCCACGAGGAACAATTCTAGATAGCAAGTTTTGAATGCTCACTTGTTGCCCCAAAACAGTTCTGGAAGGAGCCTCGCTGCCAAGAACGGTTCCAAAAGGGAGGTTCCAAATAGAAAGTCCTAAGTGGAAGGTCTCAGTTGGAATGTCCAGATGCGATCTGGTTGTTCGGACGAGGAACTTCTAGACAGAAAATTCTTGATGGAGGGACCTCTAGATGAGGATTTCCAGACGGGAACTTCCAGTGTTAGGACTTTCAGACGGGGGACTTTTATTGTTGGCTAGGTATCTCAGCGTTCGATTGCTTTCATCCGGATAAGGTATGTCTGGATGGATGATTTGACATCCAAATGCGGTACGTCTAGATGAGTTTGATTAGGCTAGTTTGATTTTGTTTTTAGTCCAAAGAGCTTCTGATTGTTAGTTAAGCCCTGAGAGTGTTTTTGGGAGAAACACTCATTCGTTTTGCCTTATTGTGACTTAAGACCTCAAAATCATTGAGCAGCATTTCCACTAGGGTTGGTTGACACACCTGATTATGAAAGTGAATTAACATTAGTCTAAGAATGCACATATATATAAATGTTGTATACACATGTTATGAGCTAACATACCGATACTAGTACGTTAAAGGTACTGAGTGCATATGGTAAACAAGTTAGGAGGTTCAAACTAACCCTACCAACACTAGTACGTTAAAGGTACTAAGTGCATATGGTAAAGAGGTTAGGATATTCGAGCTAACCCTACCAACACTAGTACGTTAGAGTACTGAGTGCATATGGTAAAGATGTTAGGAGGTTTGAACTAACCCTACCAACACTAGTACATTAGAGGTACTGAGTGCATATGGTAAAGATGTTAGTAGGGCTTCAGGGGGTACAAACTATTTGTACTCTTGTCAAGAATGTTTGAGACTCGTATACATTGGGTGCGTGATAATTACTTTGTAATTGGGTGTATGGACGCCTAAGCTACAAAGACATTTAATATGATATGTTTTTATGCTTTTCTTAGTGAGTCTGTTGACTCACAGTTAAATGATTCATGTGTAGGTAAAAGCAAGGCAAAAATTGAACAGCGATGAGTCTGGAGCTCCATGAAGATTGTTCATATCTGGTCAGTTAGACCTTGAGTGTTTAGATCTTCAAAATATCATAAGCTCGGTTTCATTAGTCGCTAAGCAACATCTTTTGAGCTGTTGCAATTTTTAAGTGTCAGAAAATATTTATGGGATCCCGGAGTTATGAACTTAATATGTTGTATTAATAGTAAAGTTTGTTATTATTATAAAAGTTTTCATTAATCACATTTTTACTAAATTCTTTGATTAACAAATGTTAGGACAGTAATTATGAAATCAATATAGTGTGCTTACACCAGTAGGGCACTACAGTTTGAGTCCTAATCAGGAGGGCTTGCTATTGATCTGTGCGTGGGTTTGAATATCTCGAATTCTCATCTCTCGCATCTTCGTTCCAATCATCCAATGGTTCTATTTTCTTCGTTTCTTCCCATCCAGGGATCTAGGTTCTTGCCATTGGGTTATCGATTGGGTTTCTAAGCCTTTTGTCGTTCTGGTTCAGGTGTCCATCTGTTCGGTAGTCTATATCCCTATTACAGTCAGCCATGGCGATCGTAGTTCTTTTCCATCCATTTGTTTCTGATCGGAGGTGTTTTTATACGTTCTGGTCAGATTTGGGGTTTGGTTATTCTCTAGAAATGGAGGTGGAGCGATTAGTGATGGGTTTTCGGTGGTCGATGTCATTTTAGGACTGTGGTTTTCTTGGGATGGTTGTGGATTTATCACATGGATTTTAGTTATTTTTATTTTCAATAATGGTGTTACAACACCACTTTGCTATTATTATTGTATTTGTAGTATAGTATGTTTTATTTATGGTATGAGACTTGAGCCTTTTGTTATGGTGAATCGATGGTGGTAACTTAATTGGCTGATCATGTCGCTTTCGCTTGGCGAGTGTGGCTCCTTACTTTTGTAGTCATATTTGGGGGACCTCAAATTATTATTGGCTTTATGTCTTGGGATGATCTTATTCATTAGGATAATCCTTTACGTGGTTGGTAAAGTTATTTTCTTTTATTCTTATTTGAATAATATGGTTGTCATTGCTCAACATTTTTTGTGATTTCTTTGGCTGATAGCCATTGATAGGTTTGATTTGTCATTAGTTCATTTAAGTTGCAGGCTTAGTATTCTTCACACTTCACTACTACAAAAATGAGTTTTTGTGTCAATCAACACGTCGGCCAACACTCAAAACTGAATATAAAAAACTACTTTAAAATTTTGCATCGATTTGAGACCGACACTACTTTCTGTTGGTTCTAAAACGACGTTTTTTAGTTTTAGCGTCAATTATAAATAGATGCAAAGTAGCATCTGTTTATAACCCACGCAAATGACATTACAATTTTTTTTTTTTTAAAAAAAAGCCCAAGCCCACTAAGAAGCCCTAGTATAAATACTAACATTACACACACACTTATTAGCAATCAATCGCACTCTCTCTCTCCCTTTCTTCTTTCTCTTTTTCTTTCTCGGATATCTTTCCCAGCCGCACCCAACCATGTACCAACCTCAAGTCTCTCTCCCTTAATAGTAGTATTTTTTGGATACTTCAAAGCTGGCTGTTTAGTTGCCCTTTTGTTGAAGATGTTATTAGGATATATTTTCTTTTTATTGTAAACAACTTGATTAGCCTATTATTGTTGTCTGATTCACCTATTAGTGAATATTTTGATTCTTCTTAAAAAATATATAAATAGCCAATAATTTTTATATTTATTATAGAGAGAACATATATTATGCTAATTTCATGACGATTAGCATCAGAGGTGTCTTGTACTTTGTAGAAGTGTCATCGTACGATTAGTTAGCAATATCTTCTAAAAGCTATTACATTAAATTATATATAACTCAATATTTCATTGCATTAATAGCGATATGACTTAAGAAATACTAAGCACCCATAATACTTTTTAACATTTTTCTAATATTATTAATTTGTTTCACCCCACACTAATAAAATTTGCTTAAACTTTCGTTTTCTTTAAATGCACTATAGGAAGATAATAATTATACAATCACAAGTATGACTGAATACGTAGGATTAGGAACTAGCTAACATATCTCTACAAAAAGTTTTACTTTTAATCACAATAAAATTTGTACTAAAATTGAAAAAATTATGACTAATTATAAATTATTATTCTTATGTTGTGACTAAAAGGTCTATAGCTAAAAGTATTAGTCACAAAAATTACAATTTGTTGTAAATAAATGTATTTTTAATCACAATATTTGTTGTGACGAAAACTAAATTAGTGACATTGTAACTAAATACTATGTTTAACATTTTATTATGACTAACAGTCACATTTAATTACAAAAAAATTATATTGTGACTAAAAAATTATCATTAAAAGTAGCAGATTTTTGTGGTGTATATTGATCCAAAATCTGAGACACTACTCTCAGAGCTCTACTAAATTGACCGCCCACCATAAAATCAGTGGTGACTTTTGTTGGATGAGTTTGGAGAATAACTAGTGGTCATCGATCAATCAATGAATATAATTGTATATATTAATATCAGTACCACACCATATTTAAGAGTCTAATCCATAACTACTTAAAATATAAGTACCACTATGGTCTATATATAAATTATGTATATATATTTTGATCTTATGTAGTAATCAATTTGGACCAGTACATGATTAAATACTATTTTACTTGCTTTATGATTTTTTTTTAGGTGTTGTTTCTCAATGGAGTTAGGATTGGTGAGTTCAAGTGGGGGCTGTGATTGGTATGGTACCCATTTTACTATTACAAAAAAATAGACATCTTAACTTTCTTTCTACAAAGATGGATTTATGGCTTATGACCTACTTCACATAAAGCCACCACATGAATTGTCCATTTGGTTTGTAAATTATATTATATATATATGTAATATATTTACTTGTGCTTATTATTAGATTAATTATTATATAAAATCCATGTTATAATAAAGACAAATTAGTGTAATTTTTTTTTTTTTTTGAAATGCAAATTAGTGTAATTTAAATGAGATCATTTAGTCAACTTTTCTATCATTTTTTTACTACTAATAAATTCTCATCTCTAATTTTTGGTCAAATTGAAACTTATGATTTTGTATTCATATCCTTCTTTTTGTTTTTCCTTTTATTATTTGAAAAATATAATTAATCAGTTGTTTTTTTTTTCTTAATTAATTAACATATATATATATATATATATCAATGTACATTATGAAAGTGAAGTGCACGGTAGGTTGGTAATAATTAAGATCATCAGTCCACAACACTCCATAGCTAAAACATTATTTGCATTCTGGCTTTGTTCTATGCTTGTTGGCCCCTCAGGAGACGACATTACAACTCACTCATAACCTTTTATCTTTCATATATTTTCATCCAAATTTTTATTGGGAAATTTTAGTGGATAAAAATTAATCCATGAATCGAGCAATATCATAAAAATAAAAATCACTTTCACGAAAATAAAATCTAATTTTATAAAAGAGTAAAAAGAATGATGCTTTTGTAAAAATTTACATCATTTCCATTCTTGACTCACAAGCCACGAATCCAACACCTAATTTAATTTGAAAACTTTCCTAAATCTGCCAAAATTTATGTTTTTAATATGCTAGAACATTAAAAGTCAAATTGCATCAGAGTATGTACTCTTTTCTCCTCCTGGAACTAAACAGAAATGGTGTAATGAGGTATGGAATAGATTGAATATCCCCAAACATAGTGTTATCTTATGGTTAGCCATGTTAAATAGATTGAAAACAAAAGAGAGATTGCTTAAGCATGGATTACAAGTTAGTGAACTATGCTGCCTGTGTAATGATCAAACTGAAACGGTGCAACACCTATTTTTTGAATGTGATGTGGCTGTGAAATGGTTGCAAGATATAAAACAGTGGCTGTCTTGGAATGTGGTGTCTTTGAATCTTGCTACTTTACTCAGGTGGATTGCAAGGGCAAAGATTTTGAGATTCCGCAAGAAGGTATATACTGCTGCAATTGCTGGACTGGTTTATAGTGTTTGGAAGCTGAGGAACAACATAACTTGGCAAGGGGAATCATTATCCTCTAACCGGGTTACTGAGGAGACAAAATGGAATATCAAAACCCGTATTGCTGTGTTCACACCCAAGAAGACTAAAGAAGTAGATAAACAATGGTTCAATGAACTATAATGTAGATAAGATGTGATGTATAGATTGATTGGGCCCGATTTGGGTGCCTTTAGTTTGTAAATAATGTTTGTGTAATATAACGTCCTGATTTATCAAAAAAAAAAAAAGAAAAAGTCAAATTAGACCATAATATCTTCAAAATAGTCAAAAAAAAAAAATACTCCTATATCTATAAGAGGGGATCACGGGAGGACAGTAATTCTCTAGCTGTTATGCATAAACTTATTACGTAAAATTATTGAACTAAAACACTCAACATAGTTATGCAACAAAAATAAGTTAAAGAAGAAAAGGGAAGAAGAAAAGGAAGGTATATGTTTTCCCAAATTTTGATAATAGTGACATGGCAAAAATGATAACACGTGGCACGAGGAAACTGAAACTGAATTGATAAAGAATGTGTAAAGTAATGACTGTTACTCATGACCGGTTGTCATGACCGTTGGAAGAGAAGTTTAACAGTCATCTTTTTCTCTAGCTTAGGCAATAGGTGACTACCCCGAGGGGGACAGTGGACTAGCACCCTCATAAACGGGATAAACGATCACCACACACCTACGGGAGTCAAACAAGTCTAGGGAGTATATACTACTACTCCTACCTTAAATGATGATCTACAGGGAGTTAGTCTAGGGGTACACCCCTTGACCCCTAAAGGGTTAGTCTAAAGGTACACCTCTTACCCCCTAAAGTGTTAGTCTAAGGGTATACTCTACACCCTCATGGTACAAGTCATGCATTCCACCTATATAAGACATGATTGATATAGTGCATCCTCATAACACCAAGGCTACCCACAACATCGAAGAGGTCTCGGGGTTGTCACCCCCAGACGACTGCCGACACCCTCCTCATGTTGGGTTTTGGGGGTGTCACCCCTCGGTATTAGCTTCTTCCCCCAAAGGGGGTTAACGGTCATACCACACCCTGAGGGGACTCTCATCGTTAGTGGCTAGTTCAAATATTCAAATCTCGTAAGAAGCTCAATGAAAATTACAAACCCACAAAAATAGTGGGATATTATCACAAAAATCAGACTTCATGACTACCTCCAAAAACTAAGGAGACAGTTGAGATAGCTCCGCATTGGTCGCGTCTCCTAAAGCGAGAAGCACCGACGACCTTTTCTCCTATATAAGGGGTCACCCATGGCCTGGGAAAAAGGATCCGTGATTTTGAGCACTTAGAGAAAAAAAAAATACCATTTTTCCTCTTTGCATTCAAGAACCTGTTCTTGACGTTTACAATTCTCATTAATAAAACACAAGGGGAGTAGGCTATTACCGACATCTGGGGCCAAACCACTTTAAATTTTGGTATCTTTCTTTACATTTATTGCAAATTCCGGTGTCATTAATTATATTTATTGTTACAATTTTGGTTTAAATCTCATTTATTACGACTCTGCGTCGGTTTGCTAAAAATTCAGTCAGCAGTATCAATTAGGGGTATTCATCCAATCCAATCCGCACTATTTTGTTCATAGTGCATCCGATCAGCACTAACTCAAATCCAATCCAATCCAATCAGTAAAAGTGCGATCAGGGTCCTATTTTTACCATTTTAGAAAATATAGGTTTATTTTTTCATTTAACAAAACAGATGGTCCAAATGGTAATTTTTACAAAATACAGGGTCTAAAATGGTATTTATCCTTATATATAACATCTGAATTTTTTTGATTGATTTCTTATGTTACTTTTATGACAGGTTGTTTTTTTTTGGCTAATTAGGATTTTTGCCCCCTGAACTTTGACATATACCAAATCATGCCCCTTGAACTTTTAATATCGTTAAAAATGCCCCTGAACTATTGAGATTGTTAGATTTAAGGACTTTTTTCTAATTTTAGTAAAATTTTTTAACATGGATGAAAGTTCAGAGGGCATAATTTAGTACATGTCAAAGTTCGAGGGACATGATTTGGTAAATATCAAAGTTTGGGAACATAATTTAATATACAAACAATCTTTGAAATAGTAAAATTGAATGAAATTTGACAAAAGTCCTTAAATCTAACAATTTCAATAGTTCAAGAGACATTTTTAACGATCTTAAAAGTTCAGGAGGCATAATCTGGTACATGTCAAAGTTCAGGGGGCAAAAATCCTAATTAGTCTTTTTTTTACTGTTAAAATACTTGTGTATTTCATTTTTTAAAAAAATTTAGGCAAGCCCACGTGATCTCATATTCCTAGAGATTATATATGTATATATATATTGCTCTTGAGCAAATAATTAAACACACACCTTATTTTATTTTTGAGCTCTATCTCTCATGTTCATCTTCTTCTTCCTTTTTTTTTTTCTTTTTTACCAAGTCTACAACATTACCTAAATAAAAGCTAACTCTCTCCTTTTATAGTAGGTAACCAAAAAAAAAAAAGAGTATGAATGAGGAGGAAGAAGAAAATTTAGGAAAGATAAGATTGTGGTTATGTGTGTGAGAGAGATAGAGAGCTTGCTCTGTGATGAGTTTATTGTAGAAATTTTTCAGAAACTCCCACTAAGTTCATGTTCTTCAGTCTCTTTGGTCTCAAAGCGTTGGCTCCATCTTTACCGTACTTCCAAGCCCACCCTCTTTCTCGAACTTACCCTATTTTGTTATTTTGTTATTATTGTTTTAAGGTTATTTTACTGTTATTTTCTTTCATTTCTTTATCACTTTTTGTCTAAATATTATTGTACTGCTCTATTTTTAATAGTAATTGTAAAATAATAAAATTTGTATGTTTCTCCAGTATCTTATGCTCCAATGTAGATTCAATTTTCTTCCGTGGTTCCACTACTATTTTTTTAGTTGTTTTGCTTCTTTTTATTTTTGATGCCTTCTTTTGTATGTTCTCTTGTTGTGTCCCAACTCCCCATATTTGTTGCATTTGTTATGTTGTTTATTTTTCCAGTCAACTTTCATCCTCTTTTTTTTTTTTTTTGTCTTCCAAATTTCACCATTTCAATAGAAGGTAAGACTATTATCGTCCATGATTCTTTCATTCTGGTTACCTCAAATAAATATATAGTGGTTGGTTTAGCCTGTGTAATCTGAAATTAACATTTGTTAAACATACGAAACAACAGTTGAACAACCCAAAAATAACATTAGAAAAATCATAACAACCTCACTATTAATAGTTTTAATATTTCTACTTCATCTCGCCGAAATTGATAGTTATATTTTGACTATTCTAGTATTGTTATGGTGGTTCTGTCAGCGGGTGTGGAAGATAAAGACCTCGTTTTTTTCGGTGTTTACAGTATAAATGAAAAAAAAAGGCTAAGACAGTAAAAATATAATTTTTGCCGCGTGCCAGTATATATGTATACATTTACTTAAAAATTAGTATTTTTGTAAAAAACCTAATAAAAATGTATAGACCCAATTTTTATTAAAAGGTGAAAGCCCAAAAACTCAGTTAATGGGATGTAAAAGTGGAATTTACATTGTATAAGTTTGATAAATATATTAGCTTTTCAACTTTGTACATATTTTATTATTTTTACATCATTTTATGACATTCCTATGGGGTTTTGACTCAATTTTCGTTTTGTTAATTTTTTTACTAGTATCAAATTAATTATTTTAAAAGTTAATGTGACAGTAACTATTAGAATAGTTTTTTTCTTCGTGGCGGAAAATAGTCGACTATCACTACCAATTTGTTAGTTTATTAGTGATGTAATAGTAATCAATTACTACTATAAAATTAGATTTTATGTTTTTAGTAATGTGCTGATAAGTAACTAGTTAACACTATCAAAATATTTTTCTTTTCTTTTTTTCTTTTTATAGTGATGTGGTGGTCGGTAACTAGTTACTCCTATTAAAATATTCTTTTTACTTTTTCTTAGTAATGCGATGGTAACTGGTTACCACTATAAAAATTACATATTATGCTAATAAAAATCAAAATTGAAATTTGAACAAAATTACCGCTTAATCTTAAAATGAATAAAAAAAAAAAAATTGCAACATACAAATTTCCTCTCGTTATGGTAACAAGTTACTTGGCTATATATAAGATAAAGGTCATATAAATAAATGAGAATAAAAAACTAGATTTGAAAACAAAAACAATATTTTGAAACAACCACGCAAGAAGAAGAAGACATTTTTGGTGAACTCTGGTGTCAACTTTTTTTCAGTGATCATCTTGTTTTGCTATTCTCCATTTTGTTGTTTGATAAAAATTAGAAGGTGAGAATTGGGTAGGTTTTAAATATACATGTTAATTTATTTATAGTATTATTATCTTTATACTTTGTGGACATTCTATATTTAAAAGTAGAAATTGCATTGTATACCCACTTTATTTTATTTATTTTAATTTTTACTTTCATTTCCATATTCTTTAAGATATACTCACTATCCCTATTATACCCCTTAAATTAATGTAATCATGTGCTACACTTAAATAGAGGGCAAGGGTATATTAGACAACCCACTCATAAAAATAGGTAGATTTTAATGAAATATAATATGGGAGTATTTTTGATTAATGGATACAAAAAAAAAAGGTATTCCTCAACTTATCCCAAAATTTAAAATTTCATTTTTGGTCAACTACCTATGATTTTGTAGCATTATTTTTTTAAATTACTATATTTTTCATAAAGTTTTCAAATAAAAATGGTTAATGGTCTATTCAAGCAAAGATGCATTTGTACTGGTCAGAACAAATATAACTGTATGTATAGGTAATAAGAAAATCTAACTAAAAACAAAATGTGAATTAACTGAGCATATATAAAAAACAATTACTAATTATTCAGCAAGAGATAAACATATAAAATAAGTATAATTGTTCATTTTAAGTTATAAGGACAAGAACAATATTATATTCTCTAATCTGTAGCCATAAAGAGTAATGAAACATAAGTGAGAAGATCATCCAATCAAGGTTGTCAAATATGGGATTGCTTGTCTGAGTTGTAAGAACAAGGTTATTATATTTCTCTAGCCAAGAAGAGTAAAACATAAGGAAGTGGGAAGATCATGTGATCATATGAGATTAATCATCCTATTTGTACGGAAACAAAGATATTGTATTATGTAGCTTGGAAGAGTAAAACATAAGGACAAGCATATGACCAAAGAAGATTATCCATCTAAGATGGTTCATCTCAGTTGTAAGAAAAACAATAAAGATAGAATACTATATTCGTTAGAATACGAGTTTAGGGTAGGAATGCACACATGTCAAAGAATTAGCGGAAAATGCATCTCACATCCCCATACAACTATTTGTTTTAATAATTTTAATTATCATCTGTAACTTTCATTTTTGCATAGCATAATCTCAATTAGCTAGGGATAGGGCTGGTGAGGAATCCCAGGCCCAGCCTTGAGCATAGGTAGGCTAGGTCTGCGCCTAGGGCATAGGCGGGCTAAGCCTGTGCCTAGGGTCCACCCAGCCCAGGGGCCCAAATTTTTTTTTCCTCTTTTAAAATTATACATTTTTTTTACTGATTTTAAAAAATACCACATTTTTTCTAACATAAGGGCCCAAATTTTTTTTCCCTGTGGCCCACTTTGTTTCAGGGCCGGCCCTGAAAATCCCTATGGGGACGAAAAAGTGAACAAAAATCCTTACCGTACTAATTTATTTATAAATAAATTGTATACTCATTACATAAGAATTAAGATAATATTATTTTTTATTCAAAATACTAATTATTTTCTTAGATTATTTTTTAAAAAAAGTTATAATATAATATAAAAAAATATAAGGAAATTTCAATATTAAAATTATTTGTTGAGCCAAACTACTCGATCACAGCTGCAACACACTAAGGTGACGTTTGGTAACACTTTTTTAATCAGTTTTCTGTTTTTAAAAGTGAAAAAGTGAAAAAAAAATTCAAAAACATGTTCTATAAAACTGTTTTTACTTTTCAATTTTATAATTAGAAATCAAAATTTTAAAAATAAAAAAAATCACTTTCAAAATTTTTTTAAACAGTTTTTTTTCTTTATCAATTCTTTGGATTACAACCAGACCCGGACTCAAATCCCCTCCTCATGGCCTTGGCACTGAACCCGGCTTCTGACCCGAATCCGAATCCAACCCCGGATCTTGACCCGACTTAAATAAAATCAAAAAATAAAAATGAAAAATGAACTTTACAGAACACACTTTTGTTTTCTGTTTTTAAAATTGAAAAACAAAAGTGGTTACAGAACGCATTTTTATTTTTCAAAAATAAATTTTTTAAAAACAAAAATTTTACTTTCATTTTATGATTAAAAAATTAAAAAACAAAAGTGTTACCAAACGACACCTAAACTTTTCTTAATCAAGAGCAAAACCGATTCAACTAATTTGAACCTTCTCATCACCAAAACTGAATAACACTTAGGCAAATTAAATAGAAAATAGTAGCTTTATTAATTTATGTGCTCTTTACAATAGGATGAATCGGTCATTACAATTGGAAATTGAACCTATTTATACACATAGGCTAAGTAAAGTAATGTACAGAATTATACTAACACTAACATCCACTTAACTAATTAGCTAAGTAATCCTGTACATGTGGATATAGTATTAGCAGACATCTAACTAACAAATCTTCACCTTGACTGCTAATACACAACTACTAAAATTACAAGAATTTAAATGGTGTCAATGATATCACGTATAAGTGACATTGAGCATCTCTAGGCAGTGATGGAACTTGGTTGCACCAAGTGATTAATTTCGTGAGCATATTAGCAGCATTTTTCTTTGTTGAGACTTTGCATAGTTTGATATTTCCTCCATTGATCACATTTTGGATGAAATGCAATCTAACATCAATGTGCTTAGTCCTTTCGTAGAATACTTGGTGTCCATTGAGGTGAAGGGCACTATGGCTATCACAGAAGATGTTGTCAGTCTTTTGGTCGAGGCCTAGTTCTCTTGTGATTCCTTTTAACCAAATGCTCTCCTTAACAGCTTTAGGTTAAGCTATGTACTCTACCTCATTGGTGGAAAGAGCTAAAATGGTTTGAAGATTAGCTTTCCAACTGGTTGTACAACCATGTAGCATGAATACAAAATTTGACTGTGTTCTTCTTGTGTCTAGATACCAACATAATCTGAATATACATAGCCTATAACAACATCAATATTTTTGTTTAGACTATATACTAACCGAGTGTTTGTAGTTCCCTTTAGATATTTCATAATCACTTAACAACTTTCTAGTGCTCTTGACCTGGATTGCTCATAAATTGGCTCACCACACTAACCCCATGACATATATCAAGTCCTGTGCATACCATGATATATATGATACTTTCTACTACACTGGTGTAGGGAACAGACTCCATGTAGTTGCATTTTTCTTCTATTGTTGGTGTTTATGAGCATGACAGTCTAAACTGTTGTGACAAGGGTGTGCTGACTGTTTTCACATCGACAAACCCAAACTTGTCAAGGATTTTGGTAATGTATCTACTCTGAGACAACTTTAAGCATCTGATTTTTCTGTCTCTTTCAATTTCAATTCCTAAAATCCTTTTAGCTGGTCCAATGTCTTTCATCTTAAATTCTTTGTTCAACAACCTCTTTACTTTGTCTATTTCATTCATATTTTTGCTTGCTATGAGCATGTTGTCTACATATATAAGTAGGAACACAAGGCACTTCTCATTCTTAACATACCCATAGTTGTCAAAGGTACTTATTCTTTTGAAATTAGATTTGATTACATAGTCATCAAATCGTTTGTACCACTGCCTGGGTGACTATTTTAAATTATAGAGTGATCTTTTTAATAGAGAAACATGATCTTATTTCCCTTTCTCTACATAACATGGCGATTGCCTCATGAATATTTGCTTCTTGAGATCACCATGTAGAAAAGCATATTCTAGTTCTAAATCCTTAACTGCAACAAGAGTTAACGAAATCCTTATTGAAGTGTACTTCACAATTGGAAAACATATTATAATCAATACCATCTCTTTGTGTAAAGCCTCTAGCAACTAGTCTAGCTTTATATCTTTCCATCTCAACATCGTCCAGTCCCTCTTTCAGCCTAAGAATCCACTTGCAGCTCATAATCTTTCTACCAACAGGGATTTTAATCAGAATCCAGATCTTGTTTCTTCTAAAGGAATTAATTTCATCATCCATTGCAGACTTCCACGTTTGACTATCATTGCATCTCATGGCCTCTTCATAAGTCTTGGTTTCAAAGTCCACCTAGTTCTGCAATGTTCAATGCATAGTGCACCACATCTACAAAGCCATATCTCAGTGGTGGCTTAAATTCCCTCCTCTTACGATCTCTGACCAACTCATAGTCCATGTGGTTGTCTTCATCAGTTTCAGATTCACTATCTACTACCTCTTGTTCTCCCTTATCCACAGTTTCTTCTATTGCAACATGGATGATATGATCTGTTCTTTCAGGCGGCACCACCTCAAACTGAACACCCTCAACATTCTTACTTTTTGATTTAGCATGGGATTCTAATGTATCCTTATACATTTTATTTTCTTTAAACACAACATCTCCACTGACAAAGTACTTTTGGTGGTCACCTGGTTCAATGCTCCATAATTTGTATCCTTTTACACCCTTTGCGTATCCAATTATTATGCACTTCTTTTCTCTAGGCTCTAGCTTACCCTGCCTCATACATGAGCATAAGCCACACATCCAAATATTCTTAGGTGTCCGTAGGGTGCATTTTGTCCTGTCCATACCTCTATAGGGATTTTAAAGTCAATAGCAGATGAAGAACATCTATTGATTAGGTAGCTAGCTGTTACTATAGCTTTACCCTAAAAAAAATTTGGTAGACCAGAACTAATGATCATGCATCTTACCTTCTCAAGTAAAAACATGTTCATTCTTTCTCCCAACCCATTCTATTATGGTGTTCTCATAACTGAGAGATGTCTTCCAATCCCTTCTTGCTTGCAAAAACCCTTAAACATATCTGTATAGAACTTCAGGCCATTATCAATCTTGAGTTTTTCAATTCCTTTTCTAGTTTGATTTTCAAGCAGTGATTTGAATTACTTAAACTTAGGAAAGGCTTCATCATTAGTTTCCAAGACATGGCTCCACCTCTAGAAACTGTTCTGGATGGCCCCCACAGGTCTGACTGCATGTAGTCCACAATCCCCTTAGTATTGTGTTGACCAACTCCAAATTTCACCCTGGTGGACTTTCCAAGCACACAATGTTCACAAAACTCCAACTCTTGAATCTTATCTTTGCCAAAGACCCCATTCTGGTGCAAGACCTTAAGCCCTTCTAACTTATGTGACCAAGTCTCATGTTCCAAGTCATTGCTACATTCTTAATGTCCTTGATTTTAGCATTGATTTGGTTCTTCGTGGTGTTTCCTTTCATAACATAAATTACACTCATTGATGATCCCTAAATAACTACCATGGATCCTTTCATTACTTTCATACCATGCTCCATCTTCACTGAACAGCCTGAATGATCCATCATTGCAACAAAAATTGAGTTTCTTTTAATCTCAAGTACATGTCTAACCTATTTCAGATCCATCTTTAAACCTCCATCTAGAATTTACTTGACTGTCCCAATCCTAGATATAGAGCATGATCTGTTATCCCCAAGCTTCACAGAACCTAGTTTAATCTCTTAATAATCATGGAATTGGCTTCTATCTAGAAATACATGGAATGAACAACTTGAATCCAGGATCCATCCCAGATCAAATTCTCCATTTGAAATAACTAAAACTCCTGCACTCTCATAGCCATCATCGTCTAGACAATCAGATACAATATCTGCATTGCCACTCTTGTTTTGATTATAGTTCTAGATTAGACAGTCTCTTCTTAGATGAGATGTTTGATTACAAATGGAGCATCTTCTTTTAGCCTTTGAATTTTCCTTTCCCTTATTTGATTCTCCTTTCCCACTGTTCTCCTTCTTGAAAGTTTTCCCTCAAACCAACAATCCTTCTCTAGAATTGTCTTCTTTCAATTTTGCTCTCTTTTTGATATCCTTAGATATTAGTGAATTCTGCACCTCTTCCAATGCCAAGGAATTCCTACCATACATCATGGTATCCACGAAATGCTCATAACTTTTTGTGAGAAGAGAGTTGAGAACTATGATAGCTTGGTCCTCGTCTTCAATCTTTGATCCCTATATTCTCTAGATTAAGAATGATCTTGTTGAAATCATCCAAGTGATCTTCAACATTCTTCCCTGTTGTCATCTTGAATGAATAAAGTATATGTTTCAAGAATAATCTATTGGCCAGGGATTTTACCATGTAAAGATGCTCTAACTTGAGCTAATGTCCAGCTAGTGGCAGACCCAATGAAGGACAAGGTGGGGCTCATGACTATGATCATTTTCTTTTCTTTTCTTAATATATATATATTAAAATAAAAATTAATTATGTAGAATAAAATAGGTGTCGGCCTCTCCTAAATAAATATATATAGTTACATATTTATTTAATATTAATGTTTTATTCTACCCCTACTTGAATGAATTCCTAGGTCCGCAAGTGAGTCCATCTGCAGTTGTCTCTTTTGAAACTTCTCGAAGTACCTTATATCATAGGCTAATAATGGTAGTACTGTGAGCCTTGATCATGATATCGAATTTCTTCTTTTCTATCTTTGAGCAAAGCTTCTTGTAAACCCTGCTATGCTCTCATCTTTACCCTCTAAAGACCAAAATCATTCTTACCATTAAATTTTTCCCGATCAAATTTGGCATTTCCCATTTCTTTTGATTGATCACTAGAATCTTGAATTCAAGAATCACCTTCAGACAATTGATCACCAGAATCTTTGAATCAGGACTCGTCTCAGATCAATCTCCCAAGTTCTGATACCAGTTGTTGATCCAAACTACTCGATCACAGATACAACACACCAAACTTTTTTTAATCTAGAACAAAACTAGTTTAACTAGTTTGAACCTTCTCACCAAAATTCAATAACACTTAGGCAAATTAAAGAGAAAATATTAAATTTATTAATCTGTATACCCTTTACAAATATGATAAATCAGTCGTTACAATTGGGGATTGAACCTATTTATACACATAGGCTAAGTAAAATAAATTATCGAACTAAACTAACACTAACAACCACTTAACCAATAAACTAAGTGACCTTGTATACGTGGACAGAATATTAGCAAACATCTAACTAACAATTATTAATATACTAAAAATTACAATAAAAATAATAGATAAATATTAAATGAATCTTAATATTTAAAAACAAAAAAAAAATTATCTTTATTCCGATAGATAAATTAATATAAACCCCAAGATCAATTTGTATATAACATGTAAACACAATAATAAGATATAATAATTAGGTATGTGTACCGATTGATCCATAGCAATTATCTCCGTTTGATCCACAAGAAGCGTTACTCCACTTTGATAGTACAATACTATCAACTAAGTCTTCCCTCCCTGCATCTCTAAATCGAAGTGCGCTTATTTATCTGATTATCAAAAGGTATACAATTGTGATGAGACAATATGTATTTATGGTATTGGGGCTGAGGACTTAGGTACAAAACCCTAGTCAAGCCGGGCCTCGCTCATCAAAGTGCTTCAAATAACTAGAAAAGCCCACACTTCGCTTCACCTAGACTCTTTACAATACGTATGCTAAGCCCATTAACAATTGATCACCAACAACATGGGCTAACACAACAAAGAACTATCCAATCAACCCAAGTTTTAATAAAACCGATAAAATTTAATGTAAGCCCAAATAAAAGTCTAACATTCTCCCACTTGGGCTACATTGATTTTAATACATATATATTATATTAAAATAATTTTGTTTGAAAAACGACTCATGGGTTGAACAAAAGGAAAACATTTGTGGCCACTTTAAAAAATGATAGTTCTTCCGATAAAGATCTCAACATACCGGTCCAATTTAACCTTTGATAATGAACTATGATAGTCGTATTGTTTTTAACTCAACAAAAGACATTCATAATCACAAATACCAAAGTATTAAATCGACATGGTCAATAAGTCTAAGGCAGTTGTGGTAAAGGAATTATGTTCAACATGTGATCAATTTAAAATAACATAATATCCTTATCGTCCTCAATTTCACCGATACCGTGATGCTTAATAAATAAGCCGCTGAAATTAAACATACACTACTTAATAAATAAGTAAGTTGTCATCACTAAACTTGCTTAAAAAATTAAGCCAACAAAATATCATTGTCTTTTAGTAAATATACTTAAAATACAATGATCACAACAAGATATGAACTACATGCTTTCAATTCAATTATTCTCGAGAATATAACAAAGCCTAACTGAAAGCATAAACATCCAATAATAAAAATTATTGGCCCACAAAGTAGTTCATAACATCAACAAGTAAACTACATATAAATGTAATCTCAAAAGATAAAACAAGAAACTCCCACTAACCCAAAGGAGTAAAAGATTATAAAATGCCTATATCAAAAACATGTTTATCAAACAATAACTTGGTCTTTCAATATTCTATCACAATGTCTCCTTTCTTAACCAAGTCTTTAATAGTGAGATACTTTATTTCCTTAATTTTGGAAGCACTACTAATCTCATTATTCTTTGAAAAGAAAACAACAATACTATTATCACAATAGATTAGTAAGATAGAGAGGAAATAGGATCAACTAGTCGTATATCTAAAATCAAATTATTTAACCATAAAGCTTACAAAGATGCCCCATAACATGCAACAAATTTAACATATATAGTAGATGATACGATTAAAGTCTATTTAACACTCTTTCAAGAAATAGCAAGACCAACAAAAGTGAAAATATAGCCGAAGCTGGACTTTAAATCATCTACATAACCACCAAAACTGAATCAATAACCAACAACTTAAAGATTGTTGACATTCTTATACACAAGCATAAAACTCTTCGTTCTATGCAAATATCTCAAAACTTTATTGGCCGCAACCCAATGATCATGGCCAGGATCGATAAATATCTCATAAGAACATCGACCATGAAAGCAATATCGTGTCTAAGTGCAAAACCTAAGCATACATCAAACTCCCTACCGCACTTGCATATGGGATATTCTTCATTGCTTCTCTTTTTTAAGTCGTTCTTATGACATTGTTGCTTAGTGAACTTGTCCCCTTTCGTAACAGGGAATAACCTGGGCCTTTACACTGCAAATCCATGTTTAACCTTTTGAAAGCACACGATTAATGTAAGCTTCTTCGAGATAAGCCAAGAGCTTTTCGATTCCCGTCACGATGGATCTCAATCCCCAAAACATACAGATGCCTCTCCAAGATCTTTCATATCAAAATTGGGAAGACAGCGTAAAAATTTTTGGTCTCATTTAGTAATGACAAATCACTCGCCGGCAAGTAAAATGTCGTCTACATAAAGAACAAGAAAAATATAACGACTCCCATCGATCTTCATATAAATACACTAATCAAACTTGTTCTCTACGAAACCAAACGATGTCACAACCTTGTCAAACTTCAAGTACCACCTGGCGAGATGCTCCGTTTGAGACCATAAATGGATCGTTTTAACTCGCAAACCAAGTTGTCATTTCCATTTTCCTCGAAGCCTTCAAAGCCGAGACATATAGACTCGCTCACTCAATTCTCCATTCGTAACAAGCAGCGGATCAATCATTTGATGCAACTCTCGAATCGCATTGCACAACTAAATCCATAATAATTATGAATAAATCTTTAAAGTGGAAACAGGTGTGAGAAAATTTTGAGTGTAATCAATACCTTCTCTCGAGTAAAGCCTTTAGCCACTAAACACGCTTTAAACCTTTTCAATCGTCCCTTTTTATCCCTTTTAGTTCTTAAAAAATCCATTTGCAACCTATTGGTTTGAAACCATCAAGTATTGGAACTAACTTCCACACATACATTATTTTTGTCCATGAACTTAATCTCATCATCCATAGTTCTCTCTATCCATTTTGAAGAATGTGGACAATTAGGTGCTTCACCGTAAGTGATGTCAGGATCCACAAAATGATCAATATCATATTCTCCTTCTCCAAGATAAACAAAATTATCATGACACTTTGTTGACTTCTTTTGTCTCGAGATTCCATAGAGGTACTTCGGAATAACCTCTTATTTATCGACCATCATTTTGAATGACATATTCCACAATTAGATTTCTCTCGATAACATGACCCTCATCAACAACAAAACCTTCTTCAATAATAGGTTCCTCATCAATAATAAAGGACCCTCGTCATCTTAGATATTTTCAGAGCAATATATTCATACCGCAATGGGAGTAGTATCAACTGCAGAGTAAGAATAAGACTACCATTATTATCATCTCTTGAAAAAGACATGTGAATAAAATCTCTTTAGATGACTTCTGCCGTTTCAAGAGATGTTGAAGGAATATTTTCAAATAACATCAAATTCTAAAATTTAGCAAACACGAGATTCAACAATTCGCGTACCACGAGTAGGATAAAATAAAAGCGATACCGTTTTTGAGCGCATTGGATAACCAATGAAATAACAGCCGATTTCTTCTCGATTCTAACTTTTCAAATTAGGATCATAAATCCGTACTTTCAGCCTGACAAACCCCATACACGAAGATGATTTAGACTAGAAGCCCGCCACAGCCCACAACTCAAAAGTGGGTCTTATGAACAGATTTGATCGGGAACATGATTTAAAATATAAGTTGCAAATCATAAGTGCTACTAACCCTCATAAAAACTCGGGAAGATTTGTTCTACTCATCATGTTTCTCACCATATCCATGAGAGTGCGATTTCTCCTTTCAAAGAACGCCATTTTCGCTCAGTGAACCTTTGATGCATGTTTCTCAACCTATTTCGAGCAACTATACCATTTTTCTTGTAAGTACCTCCGCAAAAAGTTCTCCATAAATACTTGTTGTCCGTATTCCGTATAACGTACCATAATATTCTCCTCCACGATCAAATGAAGTCAACTTTGATGACTCTTCCTAATTGTTTCTCAACCTCCTTCGATATTTGAATGTAAGTATTGCTTGGGATTTTTCATTTAATTAAGATAGGTGAATCCATAACGAGAAAAATCATTGATAAAAGTGATAAATACTTCGCTTTCTCGCACACAACGTGGTGGAATAAGGTCCACTAATGCCGTTGTGGATAATCTCTTATAATCGAGTTGACTTCAGATATAGAATACCGCTTTCTTATTTTAGTCAAACTTGTTCTCTACGAATTACAATCAAACGATGTCACAAGTATGTCCAAAACTTCATCAACAGGAGCGAAGAATGCCCGTTTGAGCTTAAATGGAATCGATCATTTTTTGTTTAGCAACCAAGTTGTCATTTCCCGATATATCGTGCCATAATAATAAGGATGTTATCTTAATATAAGACTTGCCTTACCCACAATATTCACAACATTGAAAAAGGAATGCTAATGTGCTTTAAGTCAATGATAATTTGAAAAGCAATATCGTAGTAGTACCATTTCCACATTATTCGTGAGTCAAACCATAATGTTATACACTATAATTGGTGAAAACGAAAAGAGAAATCATTATTTATGCACTAATACCTTCTCTTTGAAGCGTATAACCGAATTACTTTAAAAGCCACTAAGAATCAAGCTTTTAAATTACCGTTTTCAAAATAATTCCTTGAACACTAAACTGTATCCAAGAATAAGTGTGCCCACATACATAAGATCAACGGTTTGAAACCAACATGTTGCCAACTTTAAGCTTCACTCCCATCACATTATTTGCTTGAGATCCATGAACTTAATCTCATCATCCGGTTGTGGCCAGTTTCCATTTTCATATGTGGACAATTTATCCTTCACTCGTTTCGTGAAACAAAAGTGAGAAGACTCATTCTTTTCAATTTTATCTTGCTCGTTTTGCCAAGATACACACCGAGAAACTTTAAGGTCATGACTCCATGCTTTGTTGACTTCTGTTTAGGGCAAGCCTTGATAAAGCTGGTGAGGTAGGCACTTCATGAAGAACCTCTAAAGAATGGGTGTAAAAGACCATCATTTTGAATGACATTATTCCACAACTTAGATTTTCCCATGCAATAATTTTCATAATCAACAACAAAACCTTGACTCCTTGATTTTTCATACTTAATAGGTTGCCATTTCATCCAATAATAGATGTCCAGATATTGTATAACATATTCACTTCCAAGGTGAAATGGGAGTTTTATCTACTAGAGTAAGAATAAGACTACCATTATTATCACTCCTTGGCAAAAAGACCATAGGAATAAGATGTCTGGGAATTCCTGTTAAACTGACCATAAAGAAAACGAGACTCAAGATGATGTTGAAGGAATATTTTCCAATGTGCATGAAGAATTCTAAAAATTTAAGAAATACCCCGATATTAGAATAATTCGCCGTATTTTTCTTCTCGAGTAGCGATAGCAAGTCCAAGCAGCGCATTGGATGCCAATGAAAGCAACATTTTCTACGATCTAACGTTTTCCACAAGTTCAGACTGGTAAGCATTCAATTCGACTGACAAACGTTATTGATTGTTCGCAAAGGAGACCGAAAAATCCAAACAATTAAAAGGGGTCTTGAAGTGAAGCAGATATGAGCACATGTATTTAGAAATATAAGTTTGTAGAGTGCTTAACTCCACATAAAAACTCCCCTTCGGGGTGAAGATTTGTTAACTACACATCATGATCTACCATATCCATGAAGTTAACAACAAAGAAAAATACATATCATTTAAGAATTTTATTACGCCATTTGGGCAAATAAATGAAAAGCATAGTGTATTAATTCGTTGTAAAACATACCATAATAAATTGTAAGTATTTAAATTATTACCCCATGTGTTAAAATATATACATTTAATAGTCACCGTACTCCATGAGAAGAAAGCTTTTATATTTTGCTAAGAATATTAATAAAGCAATATCATTTCGAAAATTATAATTTATCGAATTTATCAAGGGACCTGCCATTATCATTGCTTTAATGAAATAGTTACATAATCAAAATTTAATTGATAAAAGTGACTCTTGTTTAAACGACACGTTGAATATTTCCACTACATCAATTCTAAACGTTGTATGATGCCAAGATTCATGATTCGCTTATAATGAATAGCATAGTAGCCGCTTTTATTTTAGTCAATTTTTCACAACCAATTACGAATAATCGAAAGTATTCGAAACATCAAGAAAATTGGTGGAGACTTTAGTCAAAATAATGCGATCATAATTTGTTTAATTCAAGAAGGTATTTAGACTATCGTGCCCACATAGATGGCATCGAGCTCGAATAAGTGTAAACGAGCAGTTTAACATGATTTCTCTCTACCCACAATATTTACAGTCTTGAAAAGATCCCTTAGTTAAGCTACGGATTTTTGAAAAGAATTCTGTTATCATCTAAAATAATAATCAATTATCCATTGAAAGTCTTTATTTCTCCTTTGTTAACGCCATTAATCGGTGAGAAACGAATAGTCAGAAGACTCATTCTTAACTAAACGCTAAGCGAAAAAATCATCGAATTTTCTTGTAAAAGTCTACGAGACCTTATCTCTTCAAAATAATCCGGCATGCAGCATAAGTGGGCTTCAAGAATAAGTTGTCTTCCACGATCAGAACTGTAACAACCTCCATGGGCATTTGAAAAAAATGGGTTTTCTCAATTAGTGTCAAGTCCCGGATGAATGTGTTTCCACAGGCGGAGTCTTTAATTAAAAAGAGGTAAGGGAACATGAGAAAAAGACTTATAAAAGTGGCTATAAATGAAATAACATGAAAAGAACGGTAACCCAAATATGTTCCAAATTAAATTAAAGGTGTACAAACATTTTAAATCAATTATTGATGAGATATGCACAATCAATTTCAAATTATAATCAATAAAATTGAAAAACACAAAATTAATTTCATAAAGAAAATATATAAACCCTAAAAGTTTAATCTTAAAATTCTCCTAATTTACTCAATAATTTTATGCAAATAATATATTAATAGAAAGAGAATTTAATGAGGAATAAAACCCCTAAACTTTTAAGATTGAAAAACAAAAAATTCAACATAAAATAATAACGAAATTAATATGTAATTGAAGAAAATTAACATATACATATTAATGGGTATACGAATTATAGGTTCTAAATCATATACAATTGGCAATCTGATACCACATGATAGATAAATTAATATAAACCCCAAGATCAATTTGTATATAACATAGAACACAATAATAAGATATAATAATTAGGTATGTGTACCTGATTGATCCATAGCAATTATCTCTGTTTGATCCACGAGCTACTCCACTTTGATAAGATAATACTATCAACTAAGTCTTCCTCCCCAGATCTCTAAATCAGAAGCAGTTTATTTATTTGATTATCAAAAGGTATACAATCATGTGATGAGACAATATGTATTTATAGAGTTAGGGAGGGGACTTAGCTACAAACCCTAGTTGGCCGGGCTCGCTCATCAAAGGCTTCAGTCAACTAGAAAAGCTCACACTTCTGCTTCACCTAGACTTTACACACAGATGCTAAGCCCATTAACAATTGATCACCAACAACATGGGCTAACACAACAAAGAACTATCCAATCAACCCAAGTTTTAATAAAACCGATAAAATTTAATGTAAGCCCAAATAAAAGTCTAACATATTCTCCTTTTAATTGGAAATCCCTACTCTAGCAAGTCTTTGCAGAGTCCCATCATGAAATTAAATCTTCACTATTATTGGTTATTCTTTCTCATGTCTACCCAGGGTCGGCCCTGAGCATAGACGGGCCAGGCCCATGCCTAGGGCCCACTCATTTTAGGAACCCAAATAAAAAAAATATATTTTAAAAAATATACATTTTTTTAATAATTTTTAAAAAATACCATTTATCTTTATAGTAAAGGCTCAATTTTTTTTTTCCTATGGCCCATTTCATCTCAAAGCCGACCTTGTGTCTACATGAGTTTAACAATAGATCTTTCAATGCTACACTCAATTATTATTATTAGGGAAATTTACATGGTATACTAACTTTTGTCATTTTTTTTTACAAAAATACTACCAGGCGGTATTTTTTTACATTTTTACTGTGTTTTTTTATAAGCTTCATACTGCAGTATACTGTGTTAAGTTTTCATTGTTATTCTATTTGTATTTTTTAGTTGTTCTACTGTTGTTTTGAGTTCTTCTCTTTTGTGTTCTACTGGTGTTTTATAAAAACACAGTATTATTGAAAAGATTTCCGTGTGACAGTATTTTTGTAAAAGTTAACCCAAATTTCAATATTTTTGTAATTTTTCCTATTATTATGTGTAATTTTTATGACTTTAGCACCTAGAAGGAAAAATATTATGCCCTATTGCTCGTGTATATAAAATGAAGATTTTTTTTTTTTGAAAGGGATATAAGAATAAAATGAAAATCTATTAATTGAGCATTTGTTGGGGACTAACGTCATTAAATTTAGTTTAAATCCTTGAAAATGACATTTTATTCTTGTAGAGTAGGTATATTATGAAAACAGCATGGCTGCTAATATTTTCAGTTAATACATTATTACTAACCTATTTATTTAGTTTTTTCATCAAATCTAATGATCATCTATCCTTGGCATATTATTACTTTAAAGCAAATTTTTGGTGAAGATGTATCTATTATAAAAAGACACTTAATTTAATTGAAAAAGAAACACACGGATAATCCAAAATGTCATTAGAAATAACAACAACAAAAGAACGCGTGGCAAAACAGCAGTGGAAATGGATTATGTTGTATCAACCGGTTGTTTTTTTTTTTATGAATTATCAACCAATTGATTGATACTTATATTTAAGGCCCATTACAACAAGTAGTGTGCATTACAAATTTTCGTTCTATTTATTATTATTGATTAAAAAGAAGAGAAAAGAAAAATAAAACACTTGATTTTGTGCTCTTTTATTTGTTGATCATCTTTCTTTTACGCTTTAGGAAAGAAAATAACAGGCAAGCCTATTTTAGCAAAAAAAATAAATAAATAAATAATGGCAATGGACCCTGCTTCTGTATAATAATAATGAGAAGAAAAATGCATGCATAACCATTAAAATCTTTTGTGAAATTTAATTTATGGCCATAATAATAGTGAGAGTGACATAGCAAAGTTAATTAATCCAAGATCCAAGATTGGTGCCACTACCACCATCCCTTAAAAAACTTAAAAAGTATATTTAATATTTGCAGACACAGACAACTTATCTATATTAATGGCGAGTTTGCATCTTACTTTGTTCATAAAATTACACAGAAAAGGATTTGCCAATTGCCAACTGCTCTCTCTTAGTACTTACATAATTATATTTTTGACAAATCCATTACTCGGTTTCTGAAAGTGAAACTTGTTAATTTCATTAACACTTGGAGTAACGTTTAAGGTCTTCATATCAAATCATGAATAGAATTGACCTTTTAGAAAATATAAAATGTAATGAACAAACTTACTTGGGTACACTTCTCTACTACTGTTTCTTTTGCATACGTTACAGTTGTAGTGAAGTGAAGATGACTATTTAATGGGCCTAGTATTGTCCATGAAAAGCTGCCTTGTGGGCCTGTCCAATAAGACTGCAACATGTGGGTTTTGCTTCCCGGTCTGTATTTATAGAGCCTTATCTTCTGTGGATAGAGATTGTTCATACTTCATGCTCATATGATATCATTATCATACTCCTACTACTACTACTACCACCTATGCAAACCTCAACAAGAAAATCCAAAAAGTCTCTTTTATTATTTTAGAGTTTTTCTTTTAATAATTCATTTACACTAAATTGCATCTTGCTAGGGTTTTAAACAAGTAAACTAACAACTGTCAGATTTAAAGATTATTCTATACAGCATCATGTAGTAGTGGTGTTCAAGTTTGTGTATTTAAGTTTTGGTATTGTACTTTCTCAACTTTTTGACTGTAAATAAATGAGCTATACTCGCTGAGATTAACTACTATGGTACATTTGCAGTTGTGATCTGAAGATAAAAGTAGTAGTAAAACTAAAATGTACATAGTAACTCCAAGGATGAATCCTATCTCAAAAAAGGAAAAGAAAAA
The DNA here is from genome assembly GCF_029168945.1 of Cannabis sativa. NCBI lineage: Eukaryota > Viridiplantae > Streptophyta > Magnoliopsida > Rosales > Cannabaceae > Cannabis > Cannabis sativa. Next base: position 55,453,989 of record NC_083602.1, on the reverse strand, counting down.
AAACCTTGGAAAGGGATGAAAAAATTATCTATATTCCAAGTAAAAAAAAAACATAGAAGGGAGAATACAAAATTTCATTGTCAAGGCATGCAAAGACAAAATCACCTTACCTGCAATTACAATAGGCCAAAAGATTGATGATCATATTTCATTCATTTTTTTAAAAGAAGGAACTTCAAATCTCAACAAGCAAACATATATAACTCCCCTAATTTTTTTTTACTAACTTAAAGTTATTTGTTCTTTATCAAAAAACTTCAGTCATTTGTTTGGTTTCTTAATTTTGTAGTAACATTACAAATAAACAAATAAACAAAATTTAGCTGACAGAATCTTTGTTCTTCACAAAGCAACAAACAATTTAATTGGGGTGCCATTTCTTCTAAATCATATTGCACCCAATATTTTTATATAATTATTATGATTAATATATATGTGCTCGGACTACATTTTCTTCATACTAATAAAGATAAAAAAAAAAGTTAAAAAATAATCTACAAAAATGATCGACCCATAAAAAAACCCAAAATTAAAGAGAAAGAAAAGAGTTTTTTCTATTAACTTTTTTTCTTTTTTTTTTTGGTTCAATAATCAGAGGGAGAAAAACAAGAAGGGCACCTTATGAGACCGTTCTCATTGCAGGAGGTACAACTCTTAAAGCCTCCTTTCTCAGAGTACAACTTATGGCTGCCATTGCAATCGTCACACAGAACGAAACAGATGCCGCCGCACGTGTCACACACGCCCGGTTCCACTGCGGGCAACCCTTCGACGAACTTCTTGAGCTCGCCCATCTCGTGAAGCTGTCTCACCTCGTCGGCCCCACCCACGTACCTCCCGCCAATGAAAACCCTCGGGAGAGTCAACTTTCTTTGACCAAGGATTTGCTGCAGCTCAGACAAGAAACTCGAGTCCATCGACAAGTCTCGTTCGTCGATCGATACACGAAACCCTCTAAGGATGGATCGGACGGCCCTGCAATCCTCGAACGTCGACCGTACTACCCTCAGGCTCGTGAAGTACACAACTATTCTCTTCTCCGCCCCAGGGATGGAGATCACCGGCGGAGATTGATCGTGTCGTTTCGCGGCATCGGTTTCGGGCTCGGGTAGAGCTGGCGGGCGAGCAGTCGACCAGGCGCGGAGAAGTGAGTTGGCGGCTCGGACTCGGTGGAAAACTACGTAGGTTCTCTTGGGTGCGGGAACGAGTTGGTGTGACTGAGTCGACTCGTCCGAAGAACAGAGATTCTCGATGTCTTTAAAAGAAGAACAGGAGAATATGGAAGAAGGTGATGACGTGTCATGAACCCGAGTCGGCGATTTGCCCCACGGCCGCCACATTTGCGGGTTCGGATCCAAATTCGGATTTGCCCAAAGATTCAAACCCAGAAATAAACAGAACCCAAAGAAAAATATCTCTTTTTTAATTAATTTTAGAATTTTCCAGAAGACAAGATAAGGAAACCAAAACAAAAAAAAAGGGTTTTTGGTATTATTTTTGGGTTTAATATTCGCTTAAAGCAATGGCTTTGGTAATGGAGGGAAGAGCTTTAAAAGCGGGTTGAAGAAATTGGGAGCCTCAGCTTCAGCCTTTTCTTTCTTTTTAGAGAGAGAAATATACAGAGAGAGAGAGAGAGAAAGGGTATTTGGAGAATTGGGTAAGGGTAGGGCTTTTTGTGTAAGGCGGTTGGTTAAGGTAGTTGAGAGAGAGAGAGAGAGGTAAGTTTGCTTTGTTATTGCTTAAAGAGGGGTTTTTGACTGTTTTAAGAGACCCTCAAACCAGGATTATAATTATTCATCACATTAATGTATGATAATAAATAATAAATAACACAATTGATATTATTTTCCAATTGATTACGATAGATTATTATAAGTAGTAAGTAGAAGTTTGGGATACTTTCTTCTTTAGGGAAAAAAAGTTGGGTAAATACCATTTTAGACCCTGTGTTTTGTAAAAATTACAGATTGGATCCTGTATTTTGTTAAATGACAAAATGGATCCTGTATTTTCTAAAATAGTAAAAATAGGACCCTGAGCTTAATTTTTGACAATTTTTTTTTTTAATACAACCAACTTGAAGACAATGCTTAATACGAACAGATACAAAAAATGTAAACAGTTTTGTCATAGTACTTTTAGATCGGATTATAATTAAACTTTATTTTGACAAAAAATCAACTCAGGGTCTTATTTGTACTATTTTAGAAAATACAGGGTCTATTTTGTCATTTAACAAAACACAGGGTCTAATTGGTAACTTTTGTAAAACAGAAGGTCCAAAATGTTATTTACCCAAAAAAGATAGTAATAATAATAAAAATTGAAGGTTTGATTTGAAGATTGAATGCGGTAATTAGAAAAAGAGGACAGTAATTAAGTTTAGGGTACAACTGTAGTTTTCTTTTATTATTTATGTTTATTTGTTAATTTTATGAGAAAAAATATATTTTAAAGTGAGCTTTTATTTTGAAAAAAAAAAAGTGGGAAAGCACTAACGATATGTTTTAATTTTTTTTAATAAAAAAGTATAAAAAGATTTTGTTTGTCAAATGTTGTGTATATAATGAAAAATGGATATTGCCATTTTTAGCTACTTTAGTTTAGGCAAATACCTTTTAATCTTTAGTTTCTAAAAAACCAACAAATCTTATTTATTATTAAAAATGGTTAAAAAATTAACCTCATACTTAGTTTTAATCAAAATGGAAGATACTCTTAAAAATCTCCACATAAACTTGTAATAACCTTTAACAAAAATTGAAAATGAAGCAATCATAGAAAATGCAAACACAACTGCTAAATATACTCACAATAAGTACAAAAAATTTGACGAAAAGATCTAATCAAACACCATCATCAATGCCACACACATTCGTATTCTAACCATCCTTACAACACCACTCCATCTCAACCCCATTTTACTTCAAATGTTCTTAATAATGGTTGTAATCAAGTTTATGCCAAAACCTCTGATATGATAGCAGCACCCTATAAAAGATCATCCTTTCATTACTGATCTTTCACACATATACATGCCCGATCTTGGCCTTAAAAAAAAGCTCAGAATACTTTTGCTACATACCCTCGACTCACAAACTCCCATAAAACCTTCCTTCAATACACCTCTAACAAGCAGTTGTTAGAGATTTTATAACAATGGAAGAACATCAAGATTTATTACAACTCTATTGTAAAATAATACAAGGACTAAAATAAGAGATTGATTAAATATATGTTACAATACATATATATATACACTATATATATCACATATATATATGAAAGGTAGAAGAGAAGATTACAACACATGTAATATAATATATATATATATAACAAGAGAATAATATATGTATATATAGATAAATACTCACTCACAACCTTGAGTGTAGATTAGTGGGGATCACCATGACTTGAACAAGGTATTACACCTTTGTCCAAAAGCTTATTTCCCCCTATCTCTAAGCACTAAGGGAACTCTCTAGGAAATAGCTTTGGGAATTATCAAGCCTTAGGGTTTTCTAGCAAAGTGCTTTCTTGATAGAAAACTTGACATCTCTTTCAAATGAGCACCAAAGACCTCCTTTTATAATGTTTAGGTGATCACACATAGAATTCAAATTCCACACTCATTTCTTTCCACATAAATGAGTATTAATCTATTTTGTAACAACTATATCATCACAATTTTGAATTCTATCATCATCTTTGTGTAACATCTCTTTTATTACACTAATAATGTGTGATCAACATATGAGTTACAAGTAATAACAAATTGTAACTCCTCTCCAAGTTACAACATGTAGGTTACAAAAGTGTAGGTTATAAAATCATAGGTTACACATTTATTTACCATACACTTAATATATATTATTCACATATATTTATCACATTTTAATCTACTTTATTATTATATTATAAAATAATATAACAATCCCCCACTAGATTAAAATGTGTGACACACTTGTAACACACTTGTAACATTTATTTAATCAATCAAAATATTATATCAAAATATAACATTCCCCCACTTTGATTGAATAAATATACACTTTTAAAGAAGTCTTGCTTAGGTGCATTAGGTAAAATGTCTTTCGACTTGAATTTTACCTTAGTGTAGTTACCACAAAGTTTGATGAAATTTTGGTTGCCGTAGCATTGAACCACTATCCCTTTAATACAAACCGGTGATAACACACACACCCTCGCTAATGCTCACTTGAGACCGCATGTCTCGCTCTTGCACCGTTAATGGCCATGTGCAAAATTCCAATTCATGGACTCTCTAGAGAATACTCCCAATTCTCATAAGAGGCGGCACCACCTCTAGTCCATATAGGTGGAGTTTTAGTGTCTCACCACTCGTTAGATACTTCTTAAGCTTAAGTGAGTTTTCTTAAGCTTAAGCTCCATTAAAAAACCTTTTGGTTTTAACCCTCAATTTTACAACATGTACTCATCCATAGATGGGACAATTGAGTACCACATTCACTCTATTGACTTGTTATTACCTATTGAACTTAAGACTAGATTTTTACTAGTGTTAAGATAGGTTACCATCAATGAGCAAAACGCTAAGGGAGTTTAGGTCCCATCCCTCGAAAATTCATGCTTTAATCTTGTACGGAGATTAAGCGATTTGTTATAACCTCTCACTATTGATTCCATGTGAATCATGCATGCCAAAAAATATAGTGTTCACTTTGTGACCACTTTTCTCCTTAAGTACTTAAGCTTTGAAAATTCAATCATAAAAGATTAATTTTCACTCAACTCAAATTCTCAATAATTTTGATACCAAGCATATCAAAAATACACTAATTTAGACACCAAATATGTCTAAATTCTCATATTTTAATTTTAGACATCAAGTATGTCTAAACTTTCTCATATTGGAGTATGCACCCCCACATTTTCACATTTCATTATCAAGACAATATCTTGATTTTAAAATATAGAAGACTACTTTGTCTCTATAATTTTTTTTTTTCCTTCTTGAAATTATTTTTACCAAAACTTTGACACTAAATATGTCAATATTTTCACTTATGCACATAGCCAAACTTGATTTAGAATTTGAATTCAAAATCAAATAAATTAATCAATAATGTCTCAACACATTTTGATTAAATTTGTGGCTCACCCCCACATTTTTACCATAAAGTGTATATAAAATATCACTTTTGTGTATTTTTCTCTTCAAATGACTCTTTAAGGCCACTTTAAAAATACCATTTGACATTTTTAGTTTTCTCAACAAAACTAAAATATCAAACTCACATTACTACTCATAAAATAATGTGATTATTTTTACTCATAATTTTAAGGTTATCTCCTTATTGAGATTAGCCCAAAATTATACCAAAGTTAACAAAATTCTCATCAATTTTGTTCACCACTTTGATTATTTAAGATTCAAAATTGCTTCACTAATTTTTGAATCCATATTGATTCATTTACTTTTGAGTCCAAAATTGCTCTTCCAATTTATGGCTCATTTCACAAATTTGGATCCACTTTTAATCCATTTGTTCTTGCTATGACAAGACAATTCTCATAAGTGTAACTCTCATATAGTTCACTTTTCTTATCTCATAATATGAGATAATTATCACTTTTTATTCAAAAAGAATGTAACTTCTCACAAGTTACAAATTTTTTTTTCTTTTTTTTAAAATCACTATTGAAAAAGAATTTCAAATTCTCTTTGTTCACAATATATATGATAATAATCTCCACATCAATAGTAATAAACACTATCAATATTATCATCATATACATTATATAATTTGTATATTAATGTACAAAATTAATATATAACTCCCATGCATGAATTATAACTCTCAAATAATAATTTTATGCCTATTAATATAATATGTATGTAACATACACAATATTAATTATATAAATATATATGTTATATATCTCATATACATATAACATATATACTTTAATATACATATATATCATATACACATAATACATATATATATTAATTACACAACTATATATGTTACATACCTCACACATATATAACATATATATACATATTAATATACATGATATATATTATATATACATATATAACATATATTATATATGCATGTCTCAAATAAATACATAGAAATAATTATTTCTACATATTTAATCTCACTAATATATATTATATCACATGCTCTACATATATATAATATATATTACTCATACATACATATTATATATTATATATCTCACATATATACATATAATAACATGATATAAATTTCAAATATCATATATATAATATGATATAAACACATGATCATGTATATGTCACATATATATAACTCATATATATCATAAATATATATATTACTATCATATATAAAATAGTAAATCATATAATATTCATGACCACCATGCTCACCCATGAATGGTTTTCACATAAAATCTCTTATCCTTGTATTCTCACAATCTTGATTTATCACCTCTTCCATTGAAAAGGGATAAGCTTTTGATTGTTAGAGATTTTATAACAATGGAAGAACATCAAGATTTATTACAACTCTATTGTAAAATAATACAAGGACTAAAATAAGAGATTGATTAAATATATGTTACAATACATATATATACACTATATATATCACATATATATATATGAAAGGTAGAAGAGAAGATTACAACACATGTAATATAATATATATATATATAACAAGAGAATAATATATGTCTATATCTATAAATACTCACTCACAACCTTGAGTGTAGATTAGTGGGGATCACCATGACTTGAACAAGGTATTACACCTTTGTCCAAAAGCTTATTTCCCCCTATCTCTAAGCACTAAGGGAACTCTCTAGGAAATAGCTTTGGGAATTATCAAGCCTTAGGGTTTTCTAGCAAAGTGCTTTCTTGATAGAAAACTTGACATCTCTTTCAAATGAGCACCAAAGACCTCCTTTTATAATGTTTAGGTGATCACACATAGAATTCAAATTCCACACTCATTTCTTTCCACATAAATGAGTATTAATCTATTTTGTAACAACTATATCATCACAATTTTGAATTCTATCATCATCTTTGTGTAACATCTCTTTTATTACACTAATAATGTGTGATCAACATATGAGTTACAAGTAATAACAAATTGTAACTCCTCTCCAAGTTACAACATGTAGGTTACAAAAGTGTAGGTTATAAAATCATAGGTTACACATTTATTTACCATACACTTAATATATATTATTCACATATATTTATCACATTTTAATCTACTTTATTATTATATTATAAAATAATATAACAGCAGTCACCACAACCCTTATTGTACTATCACACTAGTCATTGTTGCTGCAGCTGCTGAACCTTTTCCCCTCTCTGCATCACACTTGGGGGTGGACAAGAAAAATGCCTCTCCTAATGTAACTATCAAAAGACCGAATGATGCCCTCTCAGTAAGGAAAATGTTAAAGAGATGTTGTTGTATCAACTGGAACAAACTCTTCTTCGTTGTCACAGGAAGAGGCTGCTGAGAACTTAGTTTCTGAAATTCCAGATTCTATTTTCTCTTATGACACATGAGCGGTGGTTGCTATGTAATCCCGCAACTCACCATGAAAACCATTAGATGGAATGCACAAGGTTTGGGGAAACTGGAGTGCGTTCAAACATCTTCGACTGCTTATTCAACAACAATCATCCCATGTTTTGTTTCTTATGGAAACGAAACTCAATGTCAATTTGATTACTCGCCTCCGACAATCTTTTCATTTTAATAACGATATTGAAGCTCCTAGAGTGGGGCTTAGTGGTGGTCTCATGTTCTTATGAAAAGATGATGTGGATGTTACCTTATTAAATTATGATCCTATTTTTTTTGTCTGTTATATGATGGCAGATGGGAGACCAAGTTTTCACTTTACTGGTTTCTATGGTGCACTTGAAACCAATAATGGGTCTCAAGCTCAGACACTTTTTTAGCATTTTATGGATGTGGTTCCACTCCAACCATGGTTAGCAATTGGAGACTTCAATTAAATCCTCTCCAACAACAATAAATCTGGTGGTCCACTTCGTAATTAGTCACAAATGGAAGCTTTTCGAACTGTCCTAGATAATTATTGCTTACATGAAGCTTCTTATGATGGTGATCCTTATACTTGGATTAAAAGTTGCAAATTTGTGAAAACAATAAAAGAACGTCTGGATTGATATTTTTTCAACCACTATTGGGAGACTCTTTTCAACACACACTGTGTAATATTTGGACTACTACCATTTTGACCACCGTGCCATTTCAGCCACTTTCACCCCTACTGCATCATCATCACTCAATGAAAATAGTAAGAGCAAGTCTAGGTTTGAAAAGTTATAGTTGGCTGATCCCAAAAGTAAGGTAATTATTGCAAAGAACTAGATTTCTTTTGATTCAAATGACCTGATTTTCTCAGTCCTTCGTAACTTGGATTCCTGTGCCAAAATCCTTCAAACTTGGCATATTGGGAAATATGATAAAATGAAGAAAAATATCAATGAGAGTTAGGTTAAAGTTGCTCACTTGAATAACGCCACTACTCGCACCAACAATCATATGAATGAATTGTAACAATTTGAAGCAATTCTTGAAGACTAATTGGAATAAGAAAAAGTTTACTGGCAGCAACGTTCAAGGGTTGATTGGCTGGTCTGTGGTGATAGGAAAACCAAATTCTTCCATGCCAAGCATTTGCTCAAAAGTCCAATAACAAAATCACATTTCTCTACAATGAGGCAGGCCAAAAAGTGAAATCTAAGGCTGATATCAATGCTATTGTTTAAGATCACTTTTTTGGCCACAAATATAGATGAACAAGCCCTTATAACCACCCTTGGCTACATTCCTACTCTAGTTTCGGATGACTTAAATGAGAACCTTATAAGGCCTTTCCTGAAAGCTGAAGTTGAAATGGCCTTAAAAATCATGGGACCGGATAAAAGCCACAGAATTGATGGCATGTCTGTCATGTTTTACCAATAAAATTGGTCCATGGTGGGTGATCTTGTAACCTCCGCTGTGTTGAGTGTTCTCAATAATGGTGTTGATCCTTCAGGCTTAAATCAGACCACCATCACTCTCATTCCAAAAATTAAGAAGCCTCAACGCATGAAAGAGTACAGGCCCATAAGTCTTTGCAACGTTATCCATGCTTGTTACAAAAGTTCTAGTTGCTAGATTCAAACAAGTCCTCCCTTTGGTAATCTCTGAAACACAAAGCTTTTTCTTGTCGAATTGTTTAATAACAAATAATATACTAGTAGCTTTTGAGTTATTTCACGCTATAAGACGAAAGGACATTGCATGTTTGAAGCTATATATGAGTAAGGTATTTGACCGAGTCGAATGTATTAGGGATTGTTTTACTAGGATTTAGATTTACTACCATGTATGTTGTTTAACATCCTAAATATAAATTTCTAAAACAATGGAATTTTAATACATATAAAGTTTAAGAAACCTTACATTGGTTGCAGCAGAATTAAATGACTCCTTACACTCAGATTTCTAACCCTTGTTCCTTTCTGTCGCAGAGTATTTTTAAGATCTGAGCTCGATTCTCCTTTAGGTGTTGGATTCTTCACAATTTTACACACTATGATTGAGTACTAGACTTGCTATGTGTGGGCATGTACTCAATCACTATAAAGGACAAAAATTTGAAGAGAGAGAGAGAGAGAGAGAGAGAGAGAGAGAGAGAGAGAGAGAGAGAGAGAGAGAGAGAGAGAGAGAGAGAGAAAAGACTCAAATTTCACTAAAGGCTTAAGTTGCATCAACTGTCAGTTTTGAGTCTATCACTATCTATTTATAGGAATCCTTCTAAGTTTATGTTTCAATTATATGTCATTAAAGAATCAATAAATAAATGGCTAAATTGAGCTTAAGTAGTCATTCATTAGGATGTGGGCCCACCAGTTACAATTTTTCTATTTTACTCAATTATTTATCCTATTCTTTCACAAAAGTTATATTTTCTAATTCAACCACTTAAATGTCAAAACTATTTATTTAATAATTAAAATTAATTATCAAATAAAATTACCATTTAATTTATTTATCAATTAGACTTAATAAAGTCTCTTAATTAACAAATAAAACCTAAAACCTCTTTTCTTCATAATTAAGCCCTAACTTAGTGAAAATTCATAATTAAGACATAGTCTAATTTTAGAATTATAATTGATTAATTAAAATTAATTAACTGAGTCTTATAAGCAGTATTGTCTCAACTAGTGTGGGGACCATGTGCCTATATAACTGAGCTTCCAATAAGCAGATCTATAATTTACCAAGTAAATTCCCTAACTTATTAATTCCTCCTTGCACTACTATAGATTTGAAATCGCACTCTCAATTATATAGAACGCTCTATATGTTCCATGATATAGATACGTTATGAAATTTTAACCATCATTCTAATCCCAATAATCAAAGATCTCCTATAGATAATTTACATTATGTAGGGATAAATTTATCGTTTCACCCCTCACTGTATTTTATCCTTAAAACACTTAGCTTCCTATAAATGATATTTCAGTAAACTAATATAATTACTGAAATAAGAGCTCTTTCATTTATCTTTATTAAGCCAAGCTCGAAGGAAATTATCATTTCACTTCTATGTCTAGATAGAAGCTATAGATTCCGTATTTATGATTAGCGTTCCCACTTAATTATACTATCATGTTCCCAAGTTGTACGTGTGACCTAAACCAATTGGTAAGTTTTAACTAAAAACTCTAAGAACATAAATAAAACTCTTAAGATCGAACCTAACCATGTCAGGATTAAGATCTTTTGATCTAAGATGAACTAGTGATATTGACTTAGAAAGATGCAACGGTAAGATTATAATATCTTTACCAAGATCAATATCGGTCCCAGTCTAATGTATACTCCATACATCCGATACTAGCATACTTTGCTAATGTTCTGGAAAGAACATAATACTTATCCAAGGTGTAAGTAAGCTTTATTGCTGACTATCACATCAGTGTAAATCCAGTGCACTGATGAATCATAGGACATTATCTTTTGAAGCATATATAATCACAATTACCTTCTACTGTGTTGGCATCACTGTAATTGTGAATAACTATATGTTCTGGATTTAACAGAAATTGTATATTAAACCATAAACATGAAAACTACATGTAAACATAAATGACTTCTAATCTTCTATTGATAACAAATAAGATTATATTGAAATAGGTTTTATTTAGGGCATAAAATCCCAACAAACTCCCACTTGCACTAACATAAAATAAGAAGTGCATTTCAATCAATCCATTGTCTTGATATCCAGATCAAGTGTAGTGTGTTTGACTAAACCCAAATAACAGGAACTGTAAGGCTGTGGTAAGCAACTGCTTTCTCCACCGTTACTTCCTTTGTGTTCAAAAAACATTATGCAACATCATATTCTATATGTATTACTCATCTAGGGATACTGAATTCTTCACTGGTTATTAAGGGCATCTGAATATACAGAAGACACTTCTCTAATTCAATCCAAAATGGAATAGAGATAAAAACAAGTTAAGATCTTTCTTCAATTTGAATAACTTTCTATTACTTATAGAAGCAACTAAATTATTATAGATGGGTTTCTACATCCTTCTAAAATAATTCCTCCACCCCAAAGTAACCACCATCTCTAATAGGTTCTGAGTTGGTGTAGATATAAGAATTTTAATATACACCCCTATCATCTAACATAGAGGTCACTTTCAGAGATTCTTCCTTGATTATCTCCCAAGATTGCTTGTTTGATTACATCTTTGATGGCTCCCACTCAACAGTATGATCTGGTTAAATTCATACACAAGTGGGCATTTAACCTCTTACTATTGGTGCTTAAGGACCTCTTGTTGTGACATTTTATCTTAGTCTGAAACAATAAGTTCCATCTAGACTAAGTCATCAACATTACATCTAGTATTATCATTAATGTAAAATAATTACTTAAGATTAAGTAATCACTAGAAATACCATAAAACTTTTCATAAGGATTAAGAATTTTGCCTAAGTCTTTCGAATAAATATTGTAAAAAAATTCCCTATCTTATACTCATAATATTGATAAGTCATTTCTATCCATATGAATGGTTAAATTTATTTTCTTAGTTTTATTCTAAAGTTCCTATCTTGATCATAACATAGTAGGCTATCACTAGTCTCATCCAAATAATGATGAGCTGGAATTTTAAAATTCTCCCACTAAGATAAGGTACCGTGATACTATGTCCAAAAACTTTATTGGTATCAATCTCTATTACTACAATAACATGTTAATTGGGACACTTATAGGATCAAGAGTAAGTTCTCATAGTTTGCTAGTTCGTTTATTGTATTATATCCATGTCTAATCAAAAAATGTGTGTCATAGAGACTGTGGTGTATTGAGTATAGTCTAGAGTTCAAAGTTAAAATTTGAACTGCATATAACAATAACTTCTTCCACCCCTAAGTGATGTAGAGATTCTATGAAGTTTTGAATATAGTATAGAGTTCAATAGATCTAAAAGATCTTTGAACTGCATATATTGTTTCTTAACATCTTTCACCCCTATCAGGTAAAAATATCTTTTTTATTAAACAAAATCTTAATAATTGCTTAAGAAATGACAATTATTTATAAACATTGAATTTAAATTCTAAGTGTTTAAGTGGTATTATCTCTTTACAGATATTAAAAATACCATAGATTTTGTCTCATTAATAAATAAATAAAAAAACATACAAAATCATTGCAAATAGAATTAAGCCCATCCTACCTAATATTATCTCCCCTACTCAAGCTGCCTTCGTTCCTGAAAAGGATATACAAGATAACAATGTTATTGTCTAGGAAATCATCCACTCCTTCAACATGAAAACGGGCAGAGAGGGTCTCTTTGCAATCAAAATTGATCTTGTGAAAGCCTATGACAAGCTTCGCTGGCAGTTTGTTGACCATTATGTCCTAAGGTGCTTTGGGGTCCCGGATAAATTTTGTAAATGGATTGACCAATGTATCTCTACCACTTATCGTAATGTTTGTCTGAATGGGGGTCAGGTTGGAATAATTAAACCATCTTGTGGTCTGAGGCAAGGGGACCCTCTATCCCCGTATCTTTTCATTTGGGATGCAGAGATTTTATCTAGACTTTTTGAGGATTCGGTGAACAAAGGAAAGATCAAAGGTATTAGAATTAGTCAAAATGACTCTAGTATCTTGCATATTTTCTTTGCGGATGGCCTCATCTTGGTTTGTAAGGCCACTGTGGGGGAGGCTATGGGTTTGTGGAACTGTCTTGGTAATTTTTGTGATTGGTCAGGGCAACGTGTCAACAAGCTTAAAACCTCCATTTTCTTCAGCAAGAATACTTTTGAGAACATGAAGTCGGAGATTAGGAAAGCCGCCCTTGGTATTGGCAGCCCAGAAGGCAACATCAAATACCTGGGTCTCCCTTTGTTCAGATCAAGACACAAGGATGTCGACTTCAATTTCATTCTGAAGAATCTGATTTCCAAATTACAAGGTTGGAAGGCAAAAATATTGTCTAAAGCAGGACGTGCTACCCTCATTAAATCTGTGGGGCTTGCTATGCCAACCTATGCTATGTAAACTACTAAGCTTTCTAGTCGGCTCGCTAGAAAGATTGATGGTATGGGATTCACTTGAAATCTTGGGATAAGATGTGCCTCCCTAAATCCTGTGGGGGCCTTGGCTTTTGGAAAACAAAAGAAATGAATCTGGCATTCTTAGCCAAATGGGGTTGGAAACTGCTCTCAGGATCCCAGTCTCTTTGCTGCCAACTATTGAGAGCTAAATATCTGAGAGGAATAGATATTCTTAAGTGCAAGGCCAAGCCTTCTGATTCCTGGTTTTGGAAAAATGTGATTAAAGCTATTGATATCTTGAGACAGGGTGCTTGCATAGTCATCACTGATGGAAAAGATACAAATATTTGGGATGACCCTTGGATCTCTCATGGTAAGAACTTTTTTCCTAAAGCTCCGGGGACCGATTCCTTTGTCTGAAAAAGTGGCTAATCTGTTGACAGATAGGGGAAACTGGGACCTCCACAAACTGCATAACCTGTTTGATAATGAAACAATTGGGGCCATCTTGAAAGGTGGTAGTCCTACGGGACAAGGAAAATTTTATTGGATCTAGACAAAGGAAGGTAATGGCCAATTCTCTTGTAAGTCGGCCTATCTTATCCAAGCCCTCAAAAGAAACCCCCACTGTAATGTGGCTCCAGTTCTTTGGAACAAGCTTTGGAATAGCAAGATTCTTGAGCGTCACAAGGTTTTGTGGTGGTGCATTCTTTTGGATGCGCTCCCGACCAGGTCGGCTCTTTGTAAAAGCTTCAGTATTGAGGACACTCGTTGCCCTATTTGTGATGCTGATCAGGAATCATCTGAGCACTTGTTTCTGCATTGCAATTTTGCTTATCATATGTGGCGCTCGTCCCCATGGGAAATCTTTTTTATATCTGACAGCGGGATTAGAGTTTGGGATTGGGTTAAGTTCATATGGAATCTTTAGCATAAAGGTGTAAACCCGGATGAGGTGTTTCTGTATGCTTCTGTTGTTATGGACACGATATGGAGAGTCTGGAATGATAAGGTACATAATCATAAAATGGATAATGTGAAGCAATGTATTGGCTCTATTTCTCACTCTTTTGCATATTATAGATCTTCATTTATCTAGCCTCCTCCTCCAAGCCGTTCTCTTACTTGGTGCCCGCCTCCTCAAGACTGGCTCAAACTGAACTGCGATATCAGAGTAGGCTCAGATCACATGTGTATTGCAATGGTTGCTCGAAATCACTCGGGTGAGGTGATTTGGGTGACCTCAACAAAATTGGAGTACTCTGACGCTCTTTGCGGTGAAGCGACGACTGTTTATTTGGCTTTAGAGGTGGCGTTGGAACAAAGTTATAAATTTATTATTGTTGAGAGTGACTCCAAGGCAGTAGTCAATTCCATTACTAGGGTGGACCCTAGGTGGGAAATTGAAAACTACTCCTCTTTTTGTACTAGAGTCATGTCCTCTTTTACTAGTTGCCTTG
Source organism: Cannabis sativa (assembly GCF_029168945.1). Classification (NCBI taxonomy): domain Eukaryota; kingdom Viridiplantae; phylum Streptophyta; class Magnoliopsida; order Rosales; family Cannabaceae; genus Cannabis; species Cannabis sativa. The sequence continues at coordinate 55,438,904 of NC_083602.1, read as the reverse complement.
TTTGTAATATTTCTAGAACGTGTAATGTTATGGCCCATAATGTGGCTAGATGGGCGTTTACCCACAATCGGTTTGGTTGTATCCCTATCGACTTCGCCATTCTTAAAAATATTTTATGTAATGACCGAGAGGTCTAATTTTTCTTTATAATGAGCGATCACTTTTTCAAAAATTTGTAATTTGAATGCTTTATGATAATACTTTTGTAGTTTTTTTTTTTCAAAAGAGTAAATTTGTATATATATAAATAAAATTAGAAGATAGAGGTGAGAAAATCAGCTTCAAAATTAGGTCAATCAAATAGTTAAGTATTGTTTTATATATAAATATTTATACTAATTCTGCTGTTTAAAAGTTATGTATTGTTTTTATTTCTAATTTTATATAATTTGTTTTAAAATTTTGAGAGTGGGATTGAGCCCTCTACGAGCTCTATGTGAGTTTGCCTATGACTACTACAAAAAATAATTATTATACTATTAGTGATAGAAAATCTACTTCAAAATCTTTCAAAAAAAAAAAGAAAATCTACTTCAAAAAATAGAGCCAACAATTGCCGTATCTTTTTTGTTAAACCGACCGTTTTTATATATGATTATGTGAACGCTCCCTCAGAATTTTGTTATAACTAAAAAATGTCAGAATGTCACCTTTGTTATATTGATTTAATAATTGTTCTATTTTGATTAGAAAAGAAAATAATAATAGTAATTCTATTGTATTATCTTAAAAAACTTATTTATAGAAAACTGAATTCTTACTATTTTTAATAATTAATATTATATTTTGTGTGGTTTTATAAACAAAAAAATATATATTCTTACTATTTTGTTTTACCAGTTATTTTAGTACTATTTATTAGACAAAACGAGCTGTCATATTATTATTTTCTTAGGAGGTATGTATTCGACATTGAGTCTATTGACCCCTAATACTTTATCGTTTGTCTTAAATGTCTCTCTTAAAAAAATAAAAAATAAAAAAAATGGAATAGTTGACCTGACCAAATCTTATGATAACCTTGGGCGGGCCTTTGATTATAATACACTAATACAGACTATAGAGTGGTAATAATAATGAATGATATATATTAAAAAAAAAAAGGAAATTGGAAAGAGAGGGACAAATGATGATAATGCTATGAAGTAAGAATATAAAATCATTTCAAATATAATTTTAGAGAATTTAAATACTGTATTAAAATTTACCTTCCCTTTTAGTAAGATATAAAATAATCAAAACATTATGGTGTACAATAATCTTTTAATACAATTAATAACTATCCTCATGTCTCAACACTGTTTACGGTAATTACTATAATAAAACCATTATTCCTTTCTCTATGGTTTAACTTGTCAAAACTTTTCAAAGCATTTAAAGGAAAGTAATTTATATGGACAAAAAAAGGTGGTCACTACTTACTATAGTTATAGTAGTAATTTACTGTCCATTCTTTTTGCCATTAGAATCTCAAAGAGGAAAAATGAAAAGGATAGTCCTAAAAGATCAAGCTTAATTTAATTATATAATACAAAAGATCCACTTTTTCAAAATTTTCTTTTATTGATACCTTAATTAACAACAAAGTATGGGATAGAGATGTTAGTAAGAGATCTATCTAATATAATAAGGCCACTATATTTAATGTTAGTTTGAGAGTTGTTTACAAAAATGCCAACATCTTCAACTAAACCCAAAAATTAGATTTTTATTTTAGGCACACTTATAGCTTAGCTAACCAATTTTAATTACTTTTTTAGATTAGTAGTGAGAATGTGTGAGAGGAGCAAGGATAATGATGAGCCAACATGTGTGTAAGGGGACCATTATTTTATATATATGTATATAAATAACAATAATAATAATAATATTAATAATAATTACATTGGTGGCCTGTGAAGGGAGAGACAAAGCATGTCTGTTTGGCAGTTCTGAATAGTTGTAGTGTGTAAAAAGATAAAGGATAGTTGAAAGTAGAAAAAGAAAAAGAAGAAAATTCTGAAAAGTTTCACATGGTAGGGTGGTGTAATATGGTGTCTCACACTCACACACTTTGAGCAAAGCAAAGTATTTTTTGGTACAGCTTAGGGCCTCATCCCTTCTCCTACACACAGTAGTGGGAAAGATCCTCCAACCTCATTCTGACCACTCATGCCATGTGATTTTCAACCAAAGCTTTATATTTCATTCTAGTGTGTCTCACTATATCTTCAAATTTATATACATATTTCTAACAATAAAAAATACAAAGGAACACCCAGAACTGAGGACAAGAGATTCATTGATCAAATAACTTCCTTTATAATAAAATGTCGAATATAAATTGGAAAACCCAGTTACCAAATAGTATTTTCAGTAGTTGATAAAACATGAGCTACCATATTAACTGTGTTAGAGCAATAAATAAAACTAGCATCATTAAAATTATTACATTGAGAAACAATACCGTCTACCAATCACATTCTCATCATGATAATTTTGTTGCGAAAGGTTTTATAGTTTTATTTTGTTGTGAACCCTACTCACATTCACATCATGAGGATTTTAAATGTAGTGAGCCATATGCATCTACCAACATGGACGGGAGAAGGAGCTAATATAAGTCAAACCAAACAAAAACAATTTTGTTTTGAAATAATAACACAAACAAAAAGATATAAGGGGAAAAAGTGCTATTAAATAGGAAAATTGTGTCAATATTTGTATACAAAGTCCCTTTAAATGGGTCTCTCTCTTTGTTTAAGGCCCGTTTTAATGGAAAATGTTGCATGTGGTGTATCATTTTTAACAGGCCCTTTGATTGATTGATTTATTATTATTATTATTATTATTATTATTATTATTATTATTATTATTATTATTATTATTATAATTTTCAGACGCTCTTGCTTTCTTTAATACAAAAGACACGTGTTTTCTTCACACCTGTAAACCCAATGAAAATGCAGATATAAAACACGCAAAAATAATTCACATAATGTAAAAAGTATATATGAACAATATAAATGAATTTGCTAAAAAGAAACAATACAAATGAATAATGTTTTTCCATATTATAATGTGATATGATCAGAGAGTCATTTTCAGAAAAGAAAATGCTATGAGACTCAACACTAACTACAATGATGGGTCTGTTAGGTAGCATTGTGTTGTGGAAAAAAATAGATGTACCTACACTGTAAGAAAAAGCAATTGCACTGAGTATTTGGTACATTATAAGATTTTTAAGTAGTAATGCTAATTATTGAGATTTTAATTATAATGATAATAATATTATAATTTAGTCTTGTAAATGCGGGTTTAATTTTTTGATATGAAATTAGTATAATGGTACGAAAAAATATGAGTTTTGCACGATACGATACTACAAAAGCATGACAGAACGACAAACTCAAAAGGCACTACGTAACCATAAATAGTCTAGCCGTATCAAGATTAGGGTGTTAGTTAAAGTTTAGTTAAGTTAGTTATAGTCTGTTATAACTAATTATTAGGCTTCTTGATTCAGTTGGTTCAGTTAGTCATTTGTCTACTGCTATATAAACCAGCTCTTTGTATCGAATTCTATAACAGAGTAATAATAATAACAGAGCTTTCTCTTCTTCTCTCTCTTTCTAAATTCTTTGTTTCTCATATGGTATCACCAGAAAATCTTGCCAACTCTTCAATGGAGAGGCCCTCCACACACTCCCAGGTTGGTGTTCCTCCACCTGCAGTTGAGCACAACCCATCGGATTCTAATCCAGATGCGATTTCTGCACCAGTAGCCAACAATTCCATGGCTCCACGACGTGTTCCGAGTTCCAGATCTCAATCTCACAATGAGGAAGACAACACGGAACCAGTTCATCCATCTCCTATTCCCCCACCTAACAACTCATCTCAACCCACTCGACGTTCTCTTCTTGATTGACTGGCTCACGAAGACATTTCCAGTCATTTCTTTCTTTGCTCAGCCGATCACCCAGGTCTCATCCATGTCTCCACCGTTCTCAATGGTGCAAATTATCAGTCCTGGAAGAGAGACATAAGAATGGCGTTGATAGAAAAAAAAAAATCAACCTTCATAGATGGCATTTCCTCAACCTACAATTGGTAATCCTCTCCTTAACTCTTGGAATCGTTGTAAGAACATGGTAATGTCTTGGCTCATAAACTCTGTCTCCTCTGAAATTGCACAGAGTATCATGTATTTTGATCTTGCTACAGATATGTGGCATGATCTTCAAGAAATATTCAATGAGGGTAATGGACCTCGAATCTTTCAGTTGCAAACACAACTCACCCATTTGCAACAAGGTGACCAATCCGTCACCATATACTTTACAAAGCTCAAATCGATTTGGGATGAGCTAAAATAATTCCAACCAAACGCCACTTGTTCTTGTGGTGCCATGAAATTGTTTCTTGATTACTATAACCAAAATCAAGTCTTGCAATTTCTCACCGGTCTCAATAAGTCTTATGCATCTGTAAGGGCTCAAATTCTTCTTAATGAACTGATTCCTAACCTCTCTCGAGTCTTCTCTATGATAGTTCAAGAAGAGAGATAAAGGACTTTAAGATCCTCATATCTGTCATCCCTTGCATCCTTGGTTCGCCCTTCTTCATCCACTAACAATCCTCGATCCAAAAAATCGAGGCCTTCTTGTACTAGTTGTAGCAAACCAGGACATTATGTGGATAAAAGCTACTTTCTTCATGGGTTTCCACCAGCCTATGTGGACAAAAAGAAATCTGATAAAGGCAAGGCCACTGCCAATAATGTTGCAGCAAGTTCTAAACCAGAAATTGCGCATAGTAACTCTCAAGCTGACCTTTCCACCCAATGTCAGCAGCTCATTTCTTTACTCAGTCACCAATTGAGCCAAGGTCCAACTCGTGATGACTCCAACAATGTTCCTATAGCTTCAAACATGGCTAGTAACAAGTCTTTATTTCAAAAAAAAAATTCGGATAATTGATAAAGGAGCCACACATCACATGTGCTCCACCAAATCTTATTTTTCCAATTTTACTAATCATGCTTTCCCACCACAAGTGCTTCTCCCTAATGGCACTAACATTCATGTTCAAAGAATCGGCACTATCAAATTAAACCAGCAACTAACTCTTCATAATGTGCTGTTTGTACCCACATTCACTATAAACTTGTTTTCCATTCCTACATTTCTTCACAACACCACTAACATGGTCTCTTTCAACCTTAATTATTGGTTTTACAGGCTCATTCTTCGAGTGTGGTGATTGGGACAGCTAGAAGACTTGGAAAACTTTATGTCATTCTCCAAGATTCACTTCCAATGGCTAGTTCTAATTGTCCTTTATTTTCTACTAATAATGGAGACCATTGACATAAACGCCTTGGCCATCCTTCAATGTACATTTCTCAAACTTTCAATAAAATGCATGATGTTGGTTCCATTAATTCCAAGAATCACTTCTATCATATTTGTCACCTTGCAAAACAAAAGATGTTGCCTTTCATATCAAATAACAACTTTGTTGAAAACATATTTGACCTTATCCACATGGACATTTGGGGACCATTCAACATAATAAGTATTGAAGGTTACAAATATTTTCTTACAATCGTTGATGACAAATCTCGATTTACATCGACATTCATGCTTAAAACCAAGTCTGAAGTGCAAAATATCATCCTTATGTTCTATAACATGGCTTGCACGCAATAATCAAAACCTATTAAAGCTATTATATCTGACAATGCCAAAGAACTTAATATGCAATCTTTTTATGCTTCCAAAGACATTTTCCATTATCATTCGTGTGTTGAAAGACCACAACAAAACTCGGTTGCGGAAAGAAAACACCAACATATTTTAAATATTGCTGGAGCTTTATGCTTCCAATCCCATTTACCCCTTCCCTATTGGTCATATCTCATTCATACTGCTACATACTTAATGAATAGGACACCTTCTAATCTACTTCAAGGCAGCACCTCCTATGAGATACTTCACAATAAACCCCCCTCTATGACCATCTTATATTGTTTGGGTGCATAGCATATCCCTCTACCCTTCCCTCTAGTAGGCACAAGTTCTCCCCTACGAGTCGTGCCTCAATTTTCATTGGATACCCCCAAGGTATGAAAGCCTATATATTGCTTGATATTGAAACCAAGCAAATATTGTTGGGTTTTATGCCCTAAATAAAACTCATTTCATATAATCAGATTTACTCATTAATAAAGATCAGAAATAACATTTTATGTTGCATGGTTCACATGATTTATTTCATGATTATATGTATATAATGTATGAATTCTTTTTAAGTCCAGAACATATGAGTTGGTTAAAGATTATAGTGTTGTCAGCACAGTGGAATATAATCTTTATTATATGTTCAAAAGTTGATTCCCTGATTTGTCAGAACACTGGATTTAGACTGACATGGTATAATCAGCGATAGGTATTCTTACACCTTGGAAAAGTGTTATGTCCTTTCCAGGACATTGGCAAAGTTTACCAGTATCGGATGCATGGAGTATGCATTGGAATGGACCGATATTGAACTTTGAATTAGATTTTGAAACTTACCGTAATATCTATTCAATTCAATATCATCTGTTGATCCTAGATCACATGATCGAAATCCTGATATGGTTAGGCTCAATTTCAAGAGTGTTACTCGTGTTCTTTGATTTGTTAGTTAAGCCTAGTTTTGTATCAGGGTGATACGTACATTTTGGAACATGGTAATACAATTGAGTGGGGGAGCGCTAACATAAATATGGAATCTATAGCTTCTATTTGGCAAATAGAAGTAAAGGATGATTTCCTTCGAGCTTAACCAAACGAAGATAAATGGTGGAGATCTCATTTCACTTAGGTGAAATATCATTTATACAGGGTTAAGTGTTTTAAGGATAAAATACATTGTAGGGTGTTACGATAATTTAATCCTGTACAGTGTAAATCATCTATATAGAGGATCATTGATCACATTAGGGTTATAACAATGGATAACTGATGACGTGTCTATATCGTGGAACATATAGAACGTTTCTATATGACTGAGAGTGCAATTCCAAGTTCTAAGTGTGGATTCAATGAGGAATTAATAAGTTAGGGAATTTACTTGGTAAATTCGGTTCGACTTATTGGAAGCTCGGTTATATAGACCCATGGTCCCCATACTAGTTGAGGCCATACTGCTTGTGAGACTCAGTTAATTGATTTTAATTAATCAATTATAATTCTAAAAGTTAGACTATGTCTACTTTATGAATTCTCACAGTTTAAGGATGAAATCGTAAAGAAAAGGGTTTCTAGGTTTAATTATTAATTGAGAGACTTTGCATGTCTAATTAATAATTATTTTAAATGACAATATTATTTAATAATCTATTTTAGTTATTAAATAATTAGTTTTGGCATTTAAATGATTAGAATTGGAAAAATGGCATTTTTGGAGAAATAGAAATAAAATTGAGGAAACTGCAAAATCCAAGTGAGGCCCATTTCCCTCTTGGGCCGAGCACTCCCTTTGTATTTCCCAATTATTATTTTTATTTTTTAATTGTCATGTAATTGCTAATCAAAGCCTAGCTATGATAGGAAAGTGGTGGATCACACTAAATAAGGCAGTTAATCAATTACACAGTAATTAAGAAAACTGTTTTATTTGGAAAGTTGTGCTCTCCCTTTTCCCTATATAAAGGAACCTTGCTCTCTTCTCTTGCATGGATGATCAGCCACGAAATTAAGAGAGAAAATAGAGAGAAATTTCGAAATCCTTGTGAGATGAGTAGTGCCCACACACATCAAGTGGTATCTCAATCATAGTATGGAAGACTATGGAATTTTTGCATCAAAGGAGGAGAAAAGAAGATCCAGGTTCAGATCTTGGTGATGCTCTGCTACAGAAAGGAATCAAGGGCTAGAGATCTGAACGGAAGGAGTCATATTATTCCGCTGCACCCACTGTAAGGTTTTCTAACTTTATATGTGTTTATTTTCATTGTTTTAGAATTCATATTAGGTTGTTAATCCAACATACTTGTTAGTAAATCTAGATCCTGGTAAAATAATTTCCAACAAATATATCAATCTCGAGATGTAATTTTTTATGAGAACATCTTCCCCAAAACTGGTCAGCAATCTGCTACTGACATTAACCAGTTTTTTCATTCCCTCATAAACACCTATGTTTGAGCCACTCACTCGGGCCAACACATCCAACAAAAAACCTGGTGCCTTTCCCACATCACATACTTATCTTGGCATTAACCAATTGATTATAGATGATTTTAGTGCTTCTCTCACACCAGCAACAACCCCTGGTGACAATCACTCACCCTTAAATAATTCCACAATATCTTATCATGTTAATGATCAAGCACGCAAAGAGAATTCTGATGTGCACAACTCGATTGATAGCAGTTCTGATGTTTGTCCCACACCAGACACCATTTGTACAGAACAAATCCCAACTCTTTCTGCTGAAACTCCACAGGTTACTGAAGCCATACCTGCCACTTCAGCTAACACATCACCTCCTCAATCCAGAGTTGGTAGACATATCACAAAACTCAGACTTTTAACAGACTATGCCTGTCACAGAACATCTACAGTCTATCCTATTGAACAATTCATATCCTATGCCAAACTAAGCCCTCAATTTAGAGCTGCTGTTTTGGCAGCTTACTCTCAAATTGAACCTCATTCTTATTCAGAAGCTTCACAATTCACACATTGGCTTAAGGCCATGGATAGTGAAACTGAAGCACTTGAAAAAAACAAAGCTTGGACTGTCACCAAATTGCCTCCTGGTCACAAAGCCATTGGATGCAAATGGGTCTACAAAATCAAGTACAATGAATAAGGTGAAGCTGTTAGATTCAAAGCTCGTCTTGTAGCTAAAGGATTCAATCAAAAACAAGGTATAGACTATGATCAAACATATGCCCCCATGGCTAAATTCAATACCCTTAAAATATTTCTTGCACTAGCTGCAATGTACAATTGGGATGTTCACCAAATTGACATCAACAACGCTTTCCTACATGGTGATCTCCATGAAGAGGTCTACATGAAAATCCCTCTGGGTTACAAGGCCCCCCAAACTCTGTTTGTAAACTCAACAAGAGCATATACGACCTTAAACAAGCTTCTAGACAATGGTACTAAAAATTAAGTACCACACTCAAATCTGTTGGATTTCACCAATCCCTTTCAGATAATTCCCTATTCATCAAAAAAAAAACATCTACATTCTTACTTGCTGTACTAATATATGTCGATGACATTATTGTGGCTAGCAATAACAAGGAAGCCATCACTCACTTCAAACAATTTCTGGACAAAAATTTTACACTTAAAGATATTGGATCACTTCGTTTCTTCCTCGCATTAGAAATAGGAAGAACAAAGCAAGGTATATCAATTTCCCAAAGACCTTTCACTCTACAACTCCTTGCTGACACGGGTTACCTTGGAGCTAAACCAGCTTCCGCTCCAATGGAACCTAACCTTAAACTCAGCAAGGACAAAGGGAAACTCCTTCCCGATCGTACAACCTACAGGAGTCTAATCGGTAAACTCATCTACCTCACCATAATGAGGCCAGATATTTCTTATGTTGGAAATCACCTAAGTCAATTCCTAACATGTCCAAGAGTACCATCTCCAAGCCACTCATCGTGTGCTACAATACCTTAAACGAACTCCAGGACAAGGTCTTTTTTTCCCATCAAATGTCCAACTTTCTTTCTTTGCAGATGCAGATTGGGGGACATGCCAAGATACACGTCGATCCATACCTGGTTATTGCGTATTCCTTGGCAAAGCTCTCGTCTCTTGGAAATCAAAAAAACAACAAGTTGCTTCTCGATCATCAGCAGAAGCCGAATACCGTGCCATGGCTAATGCCACATCTAAAGTAACCTGGATTATTGCCCTCCTCAAGGATTTTGGCATCTCACTCAACAGGCCCGCATCTTTGTACTGTGACAACACCGCAGCCATTCACATAAGTAAAAATCCAATTTATCATGAGCGCACCAAGCACGTTGAAATTACCTGCCACTTCATTCGGGAAAAAATCCAGCAAGGGACACTTAAGTTACTTAACGTTCCATCTCAACAAAACTTGGTTGACATCTTCACCAAAGCCTTACTTCCATCACCTTTTAATTCTATTGTATCCAAGATGTGTGTATCCAACATATACACTCCATCTTGAACGGGCTATCAAGATTAGGGTGTTAGTTAAAGTTTAGTTAAGTTAGTTATAGTCTGTTATTACTAACTATTAGGCTTCTTGATTCAGTTGGTTCAGTTAGTCATTTGTCTACTGCTATATAAACCAGCTCCTTGTATCGAGTTCTATAACAGAGTAATAATAATAACAGAACTTTCTCTTCTTCTCTCTCTTTCTAAATTCTTTGCTTCTCATAAGCAGAGAGCACGTCAAGTTAAAAAAGTTGTAATTTGATAATCGTAATAATAATAAATATTCAAACTTTAATAGTTTTAAATAATTTCTTATATGATTTTTTTATTGAAAAATTATATAAAATACATATAGTTTAGTTATTATCTCATTAATTATAAAATAAAATGTGAAAAAGTAGAGTATTGATTTGAACCTATATAAGAAAATGGATGGGTTTGAGTAAAGCACGCGAGAACACAACCCATATTTTTTTAGGGATATTTACACCATATACTAACTTTTCTCTAAAGATTACATTAATACTTAGACAAAAAACAAATTACATTTATACTTTTCCTACTTATATTTTTATTTTACTTTTTTTTATTAATTTTTTATTTATTAAAATTTGTATAAAGTTTTTTTGTCTTCCTTATTATATCTTGTATTTTTTTCTTAGTTGAATTCTCTTTTTTTTTTTCTTATATGAGCTTGATTGAATATTTTTTTTTTCTTTTTCTTCTCTCTATTTATTTTTTATCTTTTTTCTTTTTCAATTCTCTCTCTCTCTCTCTCTCTCTCTCTCTCTCTCTCTCTCTCTCTCTCTCTCTCTCTCTCTCTCTCTCTCTCTCTCTCTCTCTCTCTATATATATATATATATATATATATTTATATATATCTTCCGAGAAATGCTAAAGGCACCAGTGGTGTCTAGCACCCTCCTTTGTGTCATTATAGCAATTGGTCCAATTAAGTGTCGGGTCCTAATCATATATTTTAATGTAATAACTTTTAGAGAGTATCGCTAGCTAATCGCAAGGTGACATGTCTAGAGGTGCTAGGCACTATTGGTGTCCAATAGCAATGCTTATATTTTTCACACTATTTTTTTTATCTTTATATATACAAAAAAATATATATAATAAGTATACATTTTTATATTTTTTTCTAACACTTTTTCGCTCTCTCACAAAATTTTATTTTTATACATTTCATATTTCTTTTTCTCTTTTTTACATTTTCTTCTTATTCATACTCAAACTATTTCATACTATTTTTATTTAATTAATTGCATTTTATAAGAAAAAATCTTAATTAACTTCTTTAAATTTTACTTTTACACTTTTTCTTATAATTTTCTAAAACTTTCTAGCTATCTTAGAAAAAAAATTAAGAGCACTCCTCCTATATATTTCTCTCTTTTACATGATTGATAAATTAAAGTAGTAATTTTTTAAATATTTTTTAGTTTATTCAGAGTTAATTTATGAATAATTTGTATATTTTAATAAGGTTGATGTCTTGTTATTTAGAGTTATCTTTTTGTTATTTTATAGTTGGTTTATGTTGTTGTATAGGTATTTTATAGTTATTTTTCTGTTACTGTTATATATTTTTTGTACAGTTATTGTTTAGTTTATGTGCATTTTTTATGGTGTATACATTTAATTTATTCCACATAATTTTTTTGTTGTATATATGTGCATTAGTTTTATTATTTTTATGTTATTTTTTTTTTTTGTTATTTTTAAGTGGTTTTCAGAATATTTTTTTGTTCAACGGTCATTTTTTAATTATTTTTTATTCATGTGTATTTTTTTATGGTGTAGATTTTTAGTTTCTTCCTAATAATTTTTTTTTGGTTGTGTGTGTGTTGCTTTGTAGTTTCGATAGACATATATAGTTTTTTTTTATACATTTTATTAAAATACAATGATAGTTTTTTTTTTTTTAATTGACACTATGTACAACAGTAGATATTAACTTATTGATTATATATTATCGATTATATTATATACCCCATTTTAAAATCATAAAATTTTATTATTTTTATTATTAATGTAATTATTTATTTAACTTTTAAAAAATAAATTATCATTTTAACTGTCACTAACATATAAAGAGAAGAAGAGAAAAAAAAGTTGAAAGTATGAAGTTGTAACAATAAATTTCATGAAAAAAAAAATAATGTAGTAGTACAAAAAGATAAATCAAGTTATCAAAACTAAGTAAAAAAATCGTAATACAAAAACATATTGATCAATTAGGTTATTGTTTTATTATTTTTCATTGATTTGTAGTACCTTTTGTTGTTTTATAATTAATTAATTATTTTCATGTTGCTTGTTAAGTTATTTTAGAGTTTTTTTTAAGTTATTTTTTTTTATTTTACTGAAACACAATATTTTTGTAATTTTGAAATTTTAACACAATATTTTTAAAATCTTGGTACAGTCTAAATGTAAAAATAAGAGTATAACAGTAAAAATGTAATAATAATAATAACAAAATTGGTTATTTTTATTAGATCTCTTTTTTTTTTATGACATGGCACACGGTGCATATATTGAAAAGTATAAAAAATAAGGATAATTTGTTCAAAAAAAAAAATAAGGATAATTATATTTACGTTTAAAGAAGTTTTTTTTATATTTTTACAGTTTTTCATAGAAACAACACGAAAACAACAAGAAAACTACATAAAAGTAACATGAAAATAACATCTAAATAATATCAAAACAACAACAAAAAAAAAGAACATACATATGATAAAATATCAACAACAAATTAACAAGAGTACAACATAAAAAAAAATGTATTTTCTGTAAATATAATTAAAAAAAATCGTAAAAGTATTTAAAATTCCGTAAAACTATATTTTTGTAATTTTTTTTGTTGTTTTTGTGTATTTGTGAAATAATCCCTAAAAAATATTGGTAGGGCCAACCCTACACACATATATTTATAACACTATTATAATCTAATTCATTCTAATCACAAATATATAAAAATCTATATTAATGCAGATTTTCGTTAACCAAATTTAAGCCTCGCGATGATAATTCAACACAGAAAAAATAAAAGTTATAGAAAAATAATATATGAACACAAGGTTTTTTTACGTGATTTTGCAGTTAAAATTCTGCATAGTCCACGAGTCAATCTTATTCAGATTTCTGAGTATTTTTTCATGGCCTCTTTCATAAGAGTTTTTTCGTCCCCTTTTTTGAGATTGTTTGCCACTATTTATAATTGTAGTGGCAGTTACTTACAAAGCTGACCAAAATATGATTACAATCATTATCCCTAAAATCGTGGGATCTGGTTACGTATCACAAAATATAAATACGGTGTATGATTTTGAAAATCATATATCTGTGATTTTCCCACTTTTACTGGGTCAAGAATATCGTGTATTAAACACGTCTTTAATTGTTGAATCTAGAGATGTCTCGACAGAAACTTGATTGTAGTGATCCCAATGGCGAGATGGAACCATTCTTCTTTCCAAGGTCGACAAGGTATGTCTTATGTCGATCACGGAAATCTTAAGACTTGCCAGAGTTATGAGCCTCGCTCCTGTTAGTTGGAGGAAACTATAGGAAGTTTTCTAGTAGCGAGATGGTCATCTCGCATTCTTGTTCTTCGAGCCGATCCGACTTTTACACTTAGTTTGCTTATTGTAAGCTAAGGTATGTGCTACTTTTCTCCAGTGCCTCGCTATTCTCATTCAGCGACATATGATTTCTCGTTAATACACTAAGTGCCAGTTCGTACATTGATTCCTCGCCTAAGACCTTACAGCCAGTGGGTTACAAATATACTCTGATACTTACGCAATTAATGAGTTATTCTATAAAAAGATATTGCACTGATTCACATTCCCTTTACCTTGACACATGTCCTCCAGCCAAATTTTGGGTATAACAATTGCCCCTTAAAAAGTTCTTTTTTAGTAAAAAGAGCTTTTTAATAATTACAGGGGGCATTTTTGCCAAAATCCTTTCTTGGAAAGGATGCCTCCTTTGATTCTGGCCGTTGTGCAGTTTCGAAGATCATTAAGAATTGCCTATTCATATTCTACACGATTCCCAACCGAGAGATTTCTCAATCTTTGGCTTTCTTGTCACTGAATCTTGTATATAAAAGGGGGGCTCAAGCTTGTCATTTTTCATAAACCTCTAGCTTCTTTAGTGACATCCATTTTCAGAATGGATTACTTCCTTCCTGCCAAAATGTCTCTTCTGAGTTCAGAAATTTATCCTTCCAGATTCATAATACCCAGATGCACCAACCATTTTCCATTTGTTCCTACAGACTTCAAGTTTCAACTGGAGCCGAAAATAATGGATTCCATGTTCTGACCTTATAGGATTGTTCTTGGGTAGTCATGGGACTAGTTTCGATATTTTCTTGCTGAAACTAAGGTGATTTTGGGTTAGAAATCGAGTTTGGAACTTTTTAAAGCTTAGTCTGAGCGTTAATGACGTTTTCTATTTAAGGGCTCGATTTTAATTTATGTTATGTAAGGATGGTAGTATTCATGGTATATATGTGCCCTGTGAAGTTTGGAGTGATTTGGATAAGTTTTGGTTGTATTTCAGTGAGTGGGAAAATTAAGATTTTCGTGTTTCATAATTTTTTGAAATTCATTGGAAATCAGAAATCGTATTTTTGTCATAACTTTTCACTCGAGTGTCCGTTTTAGGCGTTCTATATAATGTTTCAAATCTTGCGACGAGCTCTACGATATGGTGTATGTTTTAGAGCCAAATTATAAGTTTTATTTTAGTGTATGTATACCGCGGGGTTGGATAAAAAATCCTAAATTATCTTACGCGAGTGTTAAGTAGTGTTTTGGGATAAACACTTATTAGTTTATTATTATTATGACATAGGGCCCGGGATCATCGATCGTTCTCCAAGCAGGTCAGCCAATACACCTGAACCAGAACTTGAGGTAAGAAAAGTATAACTACATGGCATGACATGTTCTGAAATTATCGATTTTCTGATTAGGCATTGGTAATGTAATGATACTATGGACATAATATATGGGCTCACCTGATTAGGTGATGCGATACGGGCATAGGTACAGGCATCAATGACAAATGATGAGTACCGAGCATAGGTACGGGCTCACCTGATTAAGTGATTCAATATTCCTGGCGATGTATCGGGCGTAGGTACGAGCGTCAGTGATATAAAATTGCCTGGTTATGGCATAGATTGAAATCATTGTTGGGTTTCTTCCTGGCGACGTATCGGGCGTAGGTATGGGCGTCAGTGACATATGATGAGTATCGGGCATAGGTACGGGTTCTTCTTATTAGACGATGCGATATATTAGAGCCAAGTTGTGGCACAGGCTCACCTGATTAGGTGGCACAGTGATATTATATATGATATTGCATTATGACAGGGGCTCGCCTGATTAGGCAATGCAAATACGAGAGCATATCTATTTATATTCATATGACTGGTTATTTACCTACTATTTAATGTTATATTTTAATCATTATGTGGTAATGAAATATATAATTAGCTATTTAATGTATCCTTCTTTATTACTTTTCTTGCTGTGTGTATGTGACTCACGGGTGCTCTGTGGTGTAGGTAAGAGAAAAAAAGTTAGAACAACCATGAGATGGAGGTCTTCTCCAGCAATGTACATATTGACCCCACCGGCCTGCGTGTCGAGTTGCCAGAAGTTGTTTTAGACTGGCTATATCTGTTGTATTTTGAATTGTTATTTTATATAGTCTTTTGGGTAAATCTTTTATAACAGGGATCCTCGAAATACTTTTTACTACCGCTATAATGTATGTTTTTAGTGTTTTATTTTACTCAAATTTTTATTATCCTCACAGTTTGTAATAATTAATTAATATATTAGTATTAAACTAGTTTTATAAAATCACACACGTGGCGATCTTATAGATTAGGACATTACAGTACTAGTGTTGGTTACACTAGATCGTATCCTTTGAACATCATATACTGTACCAATTCACTCAGTATCGGTACCGTACTAGCGTTGGTAGCATATAAATTACATAATCAACATGCATATAATACACATACACATATACATACATATATTCTATGCTAGTCTTGCCTTCTTTCTGAATTCAAGTGTGTTGGTCGACTTGAATGGAAAATTACACGCTGAACAGAGGCCCTATGACACAATTGTGTAAAATAGGTAAACAACTTTCTAAGATCTTTCTGGGGACCTAAAATCAAACTATGAGTTTTCATATTGATAAATAGCACTACAATACCCTAAATATCGAGAAAACATAAAAAAAAAACGATATTACGAAAAACTTCCTAAAAATGGCAGGCCGTTTCTGTAAAAATGGCAAGTCATTTTTCTGGTTCTGTATTAGTAAAAACGGTAGACCGTTTTTGCAAAAAAGTTTTGCCGTTTTTCACTGCAGAAAAACAAAGTCTCCAAATCGACTCAAAATAATCCCAAACTCCATACTAGGCTCCAAATCACCTAACAACATCATAATAGACCATTTTCAAGCAATAGAATCTCAAAACATACAAAAATTTTAAAATACCATTGTTGAGCCAAGTTTGAGCTCTTGAACTCAAACTTGCTCCACTTTAGAATCAATCAACAAAACCAACTAAAACAAGCATAAAATATCACTACTAAGCTGTAGAAAACATCCCCAAACAAAACCATAACCAACAGAACCTAATTTCTAACTTACATGGTTAAAACTTTCAAAACTTCACAAAAGAACACTAGGGTTATTACCTTTAGTTCTAGCTCCCAAACCTTCCAAACTTCTACTAAATTCTCTAAAAATGGTGCTAAAATGACTGGGTTTCTTCTTCTTGTTCTAGAGGCTGGGTTTTACTTGGCTTTTGTGATCAATGAAAAGATAAAGATAAAATAATCTTATCTTACTAATTAATGAACAAAGACCAGCTGTAGGTTAGTGGAATAATCCACTTAACACTAAATAAAATGCCAAAACTACTATTTCTTTAAAGCTTAACTAATAAAATAGCTTAGGGGTAAATTGGTCATACACCACCACCCCCTAATCCTGACAATCCACAATCAAGCATACAATTATTTCCCTAGGTAAATGTTCTAAGTTTACCCATGTGACTCTAGTGGTCATCCGTCGTATTTTCTATCGTCATCGAGCTACAATTATAAAAAATGTATGTTTCACATTTAGCATAAATAATACACATGGAGTTTAATAAAATCTTCAGAATTGAGAAATTATAACTATAATATCCATTTTCTTAAAAAAAGGATCCACCATAAATATAATCATAAAATATTAATAATAAATGTTAATTGTCCTACTAATTCATAATCTAATCATGCGAACATTATATTGTTTGTATGATTCTTCACTTTCCCTACGACCTCTCTTAGCCTAGCTAGCTCAGAATCATCCCCAAGTCAGTATGAGGCTTGTTGACACTACGTTGGCTAACTTCAGGCTCGATTTCTCTAGCGTATTATCTAGGGGTAGCTCTCGTTAAAGGAACCCTTGTGGTACTTTTGGCAAGTTGTCCAACATTGACCAGAATTTGTCTGGTATTTTCCAAATCTTTCCCAGTATTAACTGGGCCTTCAAGTCGGAACCCTACAGATGGATTGGCCCAAGGAGCCCGGGCAGGGTTGGTCGAATTATCACCAGTGGGTGGAACACGGACATTAAGATCCACAGCCATCGGATCCTGGGGTTCAATGGACACGCTTCTTCTTGTCAGGACCATGGTGATTATCAGGTGAAAAGAGATGAGATCTTTGTAAGAATGTTGAAGCTCTCAACGAAAGCACCAGAATATTAACTGAGAAAATTGCCAACTAACTTTGAGTCTAATAAACGTTGATTAATCACCAGTAAAGAGTTAAGAATAATAAATAAATAGAAAAAATACCAGAATTTATAGAGGTTCGACCCCTTTATATATGGGTAATGACCTAATTCCCTTTTAATTGTATTGATTGTGAGATAATATCGTGCAGATCACTAAGGAAGACAAAGTGAATTCTAGATACAACTCTCAAGATGTTTACAGAGAATTTAGCAAAGTGCTCTTAAGTGCGAGATTATGATTTTAGGTCCCTTTCCCTATGAATTCATTCACTATTTATAGGAGGAAGGTTGTTACAATTAGCTCCATAAAAGGAGTAACCATAAAGTAAAATCCCTATATTCTAGGGTGCAGTTACGATCTGTTAAAGCTCCTACAATCTCAGGTAGAACAGTTGAATCAACATCTATAAGATACAGTTAAAGAGATTTGTGAAAGTTTATTTTTGAGGAAGAAATCAAGGCTTGTGTAGCCTTGCCCGACATTTCTGTCGTCATTTATCCTAGCCGACGTGTTGACAACCCGGCCAGGCCCTCTTCGAGACTTGTCTTTTTCGATGAAGTTACTCACAAAGCATTCCTAGAAGGTACCCTTCTCTGGCCTGCATGTTAAAGCCCGACTAGATACTGCTTGGAAATCCATCTACAATTCATGGATATTAGCCCCATATGGAACCTGCCAGGTACATTTTTATCTGTAAGTTCCTTGTCATGTTTAAGGGTCGGCTGGATTATACCACAGGTGGTGCCACATCAGAAGTGCAAACTTTGGGATAGCAAAATCATTCTACCTCGCGATCAGTTTGGTTTTCCTTTTGTCATTGATGAGTCATATCTCACGTTCAGTATTTCTCGAGCAAGTTATTGTGCATGTTTTAGGTCTCGCTTCACCTACCATTCTTATGATCAGTATTTCTGACTCATCCTTACGGCCTAAGGTAAGACTTAAATTCTGAATCATATGAGTATCTTTCAAGACACATTAAATAACACATTAATTTTTTTAACATGCGAGCCTACTTATTTTCAAGTTCATGCATACATGCGATGGCCATATTTACTGCTGAAAATATAAAAACAACAACAACCATAATAATATAAAAATATTATCACCTACTTTTTATCAATTGCAATAAAATGAAACAACAATGAGATAATTCCCAAAATTCCAATAGTTTTTTTTTAATAAATAGATGATAACTTATTTCAATAACTCAATAAATAGTAACTTAATCCTCAAAATAATTTAAGAAATTGAAATAAAAAAGAATTAAAATAAAAAATTTAGATGTCGTTTGATAACACTTTTGTTGTCAAATTTTTTAATCACAAAATGAAAGTAAAACTTTTGTTTTTAAAAATTTTATTTTTGAAAAACAAAAAAGCATTCTGTAACCACTTTTGTTTTTCAATTTCAAAAACAGAAAATAAAAGTATGTTCTGTAAAGTTTATTTTCATTTTCATTTTTTGATTTTATTTAAGTCGGGTCTAGATTTGGGATCAGATTCGGGTTCGAGTTAGAAGTCGGGTTCAGCGCCAAGGCCTTGGGAGGGATTTAGGTCCGGATCTAGGCGGAATTCAAAATACTGATTAAGAAAAAAATTGTTTAAAAAAATATTAAACCTGATTTTTTTTTAATTTTGATTTTCAATTAAAAAATTGAAAAGTAAAAACAGTTTTATAGAAAATGTTTATGAAAAATATTTTCAGTTTTTTAATTTTAAAAACAGAAAACTAATTAAAAAAGTGTTATCAAACGCTACCTTAATAACTAAAAATTAAAATTTGTAGCCAACAAATCCCTTAAAAGAAAAAAAAAAATAGTCTAAAAAAACAGGACCAAGCCTTCGTCTTCTCCGTCTCTCAACAAGCATGTTGGCTGTCCAGATCTCGTCTTCTTCCTCTTCAAACTTTCAGAGTAGCGATGAGTCTCAAAAATCTTTTTCCCACCCGTCTCCGTGTCGTGGTGGTTCAACATTAATGGCGATTGACAGCCATCCATCAGCCTTCTCTCAGCTGGGATCGGAATCGTCAACCTTGCTGACGATTTGGGAGAAAGCGTGCCAATCCATTAATGTCTCCCTTACAGGTTTGATCCCCTCTCTGAACAAATCTCATTATGATCCCTATTTTCTCTTAATCATGACTGCCTATTCCAGTTCTTTTAGGGGTTATAGTCTTAATTGCTCTTTCTACCAACCTTGTCAGTGGATGGATTTGGATAATCCCCCGCCTGATCCGGTATTAAATACATGTCTTTTATTCTCCCTGTATCACTCGAGTACATCTCTAGATTTAGGAGATCTATCTGTTAGATTCTTAATTGCTCTATGCTTTGTTTCCTATTTAAACTCAGTTCTAGATTTAAGGAAGCTTACCCTTTTCGTGCATTATCCTTCCCTGCTTTATTCGTGTGCCCCTTTATTACTAAAAATGGAAGACTTAGCTAAATCTTTTTCTGCAGCCCTTCACCTCACTGATACTGAAAATACAATCCACTCTCTCGCTGAGCATGTCGACCCAAATGAGGGACTTCCACCAGCCCCACCCCAGTTTCATCTCATGGCCACCCTCTTCACAACAAAGAATTTTAACCACAATGCCCTCAAAAATTACCTGGAAAAACATTGGAAAGGTCGCTTCCCAGTGAGTGTCAAAGAAAGATCACCCAACTCAAACTTGTACCTTGCAGCGTTTCACTGCGAAGGTGACAGACGCAGAACCATTCTCAACCAACCATGGACTTTTGATAAATGCCCTATCCTGCTGGAAATTCCTGACACTGACTCCACCTTATCCCCAGAAACTATGAGAAAAATCCCCTTTTGGGTACAAGTCCACAACATTCCTTTTTCACGGAGGTCTATCTCTCTTGCCAAATTGCTGGGCCAAATCACTGGCACCCTCCTTGAAATTCATCAGCCCTCCTTGCTTGAAACTTGGGGCTCCTATATGTGGGTACGTATCATGTTTGATGTAACCAAGCCTTTACCTCGGGGTATCCCAATAGTTTTCCCTGGTTTAGCCTCCCCAACCTGGCTCGAATTGAAATACGAGGATATCCCTGATCATTGCTACTATTGTGGCCGTCTAGGACACTCTTATCCCTCCTGCACTGAGTATATGAGAGCCTCGGATGAGTCTACCCAACCACCACCCCTTCCTTATGAAAACGTCTTGAGAGGCACAACTCGCCCAAACCATGGCCCCTTCGGAATACTTCCCAATCCTTTTATCCTTAACTCACCAGCCATAGTGTCCCTTCCAAGTGCCCCAACAACCTATCAACCAACCAATCTTACACCAATCAATCACCCGCGTGGCCAAGTCCTGAATTAGGACTTCTCTTTCCACAACAACCCAACTAACTATGCTGATGCCGCAGGACTGTTTCTGAGCTCTAGCCAAAACCTGGGAAATCCCCCACTTGGGGATCAGGGAGCAGGGCCTTCCAACTTAGGACCAACCCACTCTTTTGCACCCCCTGGACAGCTTCACTCTCTCGCACCCCCAGGGCCAAATTTTGTTGCCTTGTTATCAGTGGCTACTGGTGGTAATTTGTCATGTTCTGTCTCCCCCCAGCAGTCATCCAATCCAGGATCCCGGGGTTCATCTTCCCCATCTTCTAGCCAGCTTCAAGCCCCCTTAATGATATCCACTTCCACTGCCCAGCTGGACCCGACTCCTGTGGGTCACATGGCTGACATTCCCTCAACTCTGGCGTTTGCTATTGGCAGCAATGATGCGCCACCCCGTCGGCCACACCAGAAGAAGAACCAACCCACTCCCTCGAGTGGTTTCAAAAGGCAGCTGGCTACGGTGGGGAATGAGCAGAGGGAGATGCTGAAAAGACACAGACCTCACTCAGGACAGGATGTTGTGGAGGTTGTTTCAAGTGATGAGGCAGGCCCTGTGAACTCACAGGCCTGCCAGGAGGAATGAGTCTCATCAGTTGGAATGCCCGGGGGCTTGGGAGTGACCGAGCATTCCGAAATCTCTCCCTTCTTGTTAGATTGTATAAGCCCTCTTTACTTTTTGTTATTGAAACTAAATTGTGTAAGAACTCTATTGATCGTTTTAAGGTTAAGCTAGGTTTTGATTTTGGTTTTGAAGTCCCCCGTGTTGGTTTAAGTGGGGGACTTTTTCTTTTGTGGACTTCGGATTTGGATGTAACTATAATTAACTATTCTCTTAATCATATTCACTGTTTTATCTCGTCTGATAGTTTTTCTAGTTTTAATCTTACTGCTTTTTATGGTGCTCCTAATCCTGCTAATAGGTCCCAGACTTGGGAGTTATTATCTAGAATTGGGCTCTCTTGCATTTCTGTTCCTTGGTGCGTGTTAGGCGATTTTAATGACTTTTTAACTTGGGAGGACAAATCTAGCAGAAATTTAGGCAATGGCCCCTCCCCTCTTTTTCGCACTTTTATAAACAAATTTGATTTTCAAGTTTTGCAACCTGCTGGTCCGCCCCTAACTTGGACCAACAACAGCCAAGGCAATCGAAGAACTTTGGAACGTCTTGATTGGGCTGTTGGCAATAGCTTCTGGCATTGCCAGTTTCCAAATAGCACCTTACATCACCTTGATTTCTTCGGTTCTGATCATAGAGCCATTCAACTCTCCCTCAATCCAAACTCTCACTCTCATTGTCCTAGGAGAAAAGATAAACGCTTTCTTTTTGAAAATGTTTGGCTTTCTGAGCCACATTGGGATGATGTCATTTTAGAAGCTTGGTCTTCCAATTCTCCTAGTAATGACCCTTCCTCAGCTCTTCTTCGAAAGCAATCCAATTGCTCCACCTTTCTTTCGTCTTGGAAACACAAAGCATTCTTTGGGTTTCAGAATAGGATAAAGCAGGCTCATCAGGCCCTTGAGCAGGCTAGGAAGACTGATGACACGTCTTCTGAGTCCTATTATCGCCAAAAGACTCTTCAAGCTAATCTTGATTCTCTCTTGCTAAAAGAGGAAACTTATTGGAAGCAGCGATCGCGAATTCAATGGCTTCAGTTGGGAGATAAGAATACTCGGTTTTTCCATAAGTTTGCTTCTAACAGGAAGAGAAGTAATCGAATTGATTCCCTTACTTCTGAGGATGGAACTGTTTACCAGGATTCTGAGTCCATTCTATCCCTCATCCAATCGTTTTACTCCAACTTATTCACGTCTCAACACCCCCAAGATTTGGATATCGAGGCTGCGCTCTCTGATCCTTTTCCTCTGCCTGAACCATCACATTACCAATTGCTTGAGGAAGCCTTCACCCCCTCCGAGGTTGAAAAAGCTCTGTTCCAAATGGGTCCTGACAAAGCTCCAGGTATAGATGGGTTTAATAATAAATTCTACCAAAAAAACTGGAGTGTTGTGGGTAAAGATGTCACTGAAGCTATCCTCAATGTTCTAAATAATCATGCTGACATCTCTCCCTTTAATTCCACTCTGATTACCTTGATCCCTAAGGTTAAAAAACCTGTTTCCCTGAAAGACTATCGCCCTATTAGCCTTTGTACAACTATCTATAAAATCATTTCGAAAGTCTTGGCTAATAGGCTTAAGGTTGTTCTCAGCCCTTTGATTTCCCCAAATCAAAGTGCTTTCCTCAGAGGCCGCCTCATCTCTGATAACATTCTTATGGCACAGGAAATCCTGCATTCCAGTAACAATAAAAAGCAAGGGAGAGAAAGTTGGATGGCGGTTAAGCTTGACATGGCCAAGGCTTTTGATCGAGTGGAATGGAAATTTCTCCATAAAATGATGGAGAAATTTCAGTTTCCTAGCAGATTCATCAAGCTGGTCATGGCATGCATTACCACTGCCACTTTCAAATTCAACATCAATGGCCAAGCTCAAGGGCTTGTCACCCCATCTCGAGGAATCAGGCAAGGGGATCCACTCTCCCCATATCTCTTTCTCATTTGTGTCGAGGGTCTCTCAACTATTCTTAAACGAGTGGAAAGACAGGATGAAGCTTTTGGTATAAAGATAACTCGCTCAGCCCCTAAGATTTCCCATCTCCTGTTTGCGGATGATAGCATTCTGTTTTGCAGGTCAAACATCCAAGCTTGTAATGCTATAAAAGAAGCCCTTGACCAATACCAAAACATCTCTGGCCAACAAGTCAATTTTCAGAAATCCTCACTGTTTTTCTCCCCAAATACAAGCCTCACATACCAAACTCTTATCCAAGACTATATGCAAATCCCCATGACAAACCACCTTGACAAATACCTTGGATTGCCTCAGTGTTTTGGCCGATCCAAAAGCTCCTCCTTCAACTCCCTTAAGGATCGCATCTGGTCTTATCTGTCTAAATGGCATGGCAAGTTTTTATATAAGGGAGGGAAGGAAATTCTCCTAAAGGCGGTGATTCAGGCTATTCCCAGCTATGCTATGTCCGTATTTAAATTGCCTGATTCTTTCTGCAACTTTGTCGAGAAAGAAATGGCAAACTTCTGGTGGGGAATAGTTGATGGTAAACACAAACTTCACTGGAAGAATTGGAAGTTGCTGTGTAACTCTAAAAGTATAGGGGGCTTAGGCTTTCGATCTCTCAAGCCTTTTAATCAAGCGATGCTTACCAAGCAGGCTTGGAGAATTCACACCAATCAGTCACCACTTCTTACTCAGCTTTTTCAGGCCAAGTACTTTCCTAGAACCCCTTTCTTAGACTCATCTCTGGGCCATTATCCCTCGTATGTTTGGCGTAGCATTCACTGGGGCAAATCCCTTCTCAAATCGGGCCTTTGCAAAAGAATTGGTAACGGGGCTAACACCAGTATCCTTGATCCTTGGATTCCCAACCATCGAGTTCTCCCTTCTCAAATCCCATCTTCCCTGACTCATGTATCCACCCTCCTTCTCCCCAATGGGGATTGGAATATTCCCCTTCTTCGAGCTTACTTCCAGCAGGACACCATTAATGACATTTTGTCCCTCCCTCCCCCTGATCCCACCCAACCAGACACCTACTTCTGGCAGCACTCCACTTCTGGACACTACTCGGTTAGGACAGGCTACCATGTTGCTAAACAAGCCATTAACCTGGTTCAACCTTCTTCCTCAAACACGGAAACCCTCACCCGTTGGTGGAAATCCCTCTGGAGTCTTCCAATACCCCCCAAAATTAGACATTTTGTTTATAGGTTGGCTCAACACTCCCTTCCCACTACTGACAATCTTTATCATAGGCATTGTATTAGTTCCCCTATTTGTCCTAGGTGTTCTCTCTGTTTTGAGTCAGTGCAGCATGCTTTGTTCGAGTGCAAGAAAATGAAGAAGGCTTGGTCAGGTACGATTTTCAACTCTATCCTTAAAGAAACCAAACACATGAACATTTTCGATATTCTTTTATTAATGCAGTTAAATTTTTCCAAAGATGAGTTTAACCTATTTCTTTGTATGCTTTGGAAGTGTTGGAATGCAAGAAATGCATCTGTTTTCAGGAACCAAGATTCAAGACCGGAGACCATTGAACAAGAAGCTCTTGATTATTTGGAATTTTATCAAGCAGCCCAAGACAAGCGTGGGAACCACACCCAGTTTACATCAGACAGAAATCTGCTGGATTGGGAGCCTCCACCAGTGGGATTTTTCAAGCTCAATACGGATGCTGCAATCTCCTCTCACCAGAATAGAACAGGAGGGGGAGCATTAGTTCGTGATCACACAGGAAAAGTTCTAGCAGCAACAGCTTTTAACCGAATTGGACAATTGCATCCTCAAGCAGCGGAAGGATGGGCCTTGTTGGAAGCTCTTAAATGGTGTCATGATAAAGGAATCAACATCCACCACGTAGAAGTGGATTGCAAAAACCTCCTCACGGACTTGCAATCATCCAATGAAAATCTTACAAGTTTTGGCAATATAATCAAAGCTATTCGACGGCTGTTATCTTCGTTCCCCACTGTAACCCTTCTCCACACTAGACGGCAAGGGAATACAGCAGCACATAACCTGGCACAAATGTCCATAGGGCTAGATAACACTTGGAGTTGGAATAGCCAAGACCCCTACCCTTTTCCTCTGTAACCTTTGGGTCTTATTTTCAAAAAAAAAAAAAATCCCTTAAAAAAATAAATCTTTGTGTTTGACATAAAAAAAAAATAAATCCATTTAAAATGATAAAAAAATGTAAATTGTAGAAGAGGATAAATAAAAAACTAAAGGAGGTTGGGTTTTGAGGTAAAATTTCAGTGAGCGTAGCAAGAGTTAGAACAGAGAAAGACTGAAGAGAAGAAGGAAGACCAACTGACCAAGACAAAAGAAAATGGAGAGTGGAACCTCGGCCGGCGATGGCGACCCAACCATAACGATCCACGTCAAGTTCGGCGGCAGATCATTTCCGATCCTCATATCTCCCGATTCCACCATTAAAGAACTCAAGTCCCTTCTCCAACCTCTCACCAACGTTCTTCCCCGTGGCCAGAAGCTCATTTCCAAAGGTTCTTTCTTTCTTGGCTTTTCACTCTCCAACTTGAGTTTTTCAGAATTACATAACTTCTCTATTGGTGTTTGTTGTTGAGCGTCGAAATCATGTATGGTCCGGTATGTTTTGGTAGGCAAACTTTTGGTGGATGGAATGACGATTAGGGAGTCAGAGGTCACGAATGGATCCAAGATCATGCTCATGGCTGCTCACGGTTTGCACCAAGGGGTATTATATCTGTTTAACTACCTTTTATGGTTTCGTTTTTTTCCAATTTCAATTTTGGCATTGAGAATGAAAAATTTATATGAATGGGAACGTTCACTTGTTCGATACGATAAACCAAATTATTTCAATGGACGAATGATAGAACATTGATATAAGAATTTGTAATCAGTAGAAAGTTTAAAGAGCTTCGAAAGATTTGAGTGACATCGTTTTTTTTATTATTATTATTCAAGAAATCATTTAACCTATATCATTCTTTTGAAACAAACATATTCAAGAAATGATCTAGCCTACCTCGTTCTTTTGAAACAAACATATTCAAGAAATGATCTAGCCTACCTCGTTCTTTTGAAACAAACATATTCAAGAAATGATCTAACCTAATTGTGTTGTTTTGCTTTGGGGATTTAACCAGGACGGTCCTGTCCTTAAGCAAGCTCAGACTCGTCCAGTGTTAAGAGACGGAGATGCTTCTAAATCAGCAAAAGAAAGTAAGCCAATTGATGCTGATAAAATCAGGCGGGATCTATGGAAGGCAACTGGAGTTATAGCATTGTCTGAATGCAACCTGCAGGTATAAGAATCAAATTTTGTTTGGATGATCAGACATTGTCAACATTTATCTTTGGTGGTCGTACCTAATGCATTCCCATGTTTTTCATCAGGGATGCATTCTTAAATTTGTGCTAATTATATTTCACTTATGATTGTCCTTGCTATACATCATTCATATACGCTGATTCATCTTTATGCTAGCATTTAAAATATATTGCTAGCATTTACTTGTAACTAAGTGTTCACATGGCTTAATTTTCCAAATAGTTGAATTATTGTTGTTGATTTCCTTTGAAGGCCATACCTGATGAAGTTTGGGCTTCTGGAAATGTCAGACTTCTTGATCTTAGTAACAATGCTATTGAAGAAGTGTCTTTCCCAGTTGGTTCCTTTCATGTGCAGGTATTGATAATTTTGTCTCTTCTTTTATTTCTATGTATTTACTTTGATCAGAACTATTCGACTCTCTTATTGTAAGTTCTAAACATTTCCCCCAATTCTCCTGTTGCACAGACATTGTTGTTGAATGCAAATAAGATAACAGATGAATCTCTTAGGTGGGAAGGAATGGCATCTATGCGAAATCTAACACTTCTTTCTCTGAATCATAATCAGTGAGTATATTTTGGCCTTACCGGTTCAATGCAAGTTTTTTTTTTTTCTTTTTCAAATGAGGTCAAATTTCGAAACAAGTACAAATGGAAGAATTTGTTCTTGATTTTGATTTATTATTTTCAAGACTCCAGCCTATGGCTTGAGTTTACTTGGGTCAGGGTTCAATTTCTCTAGATCACCTATCTGGAGAAGGGCCAGGAAGTTCATACCTATGATTGTTATTGAGTTCAGGATTGAGTTGCATGTCTTACAAATACGGAGTTAATGGGCGTGATAGAAAGAGAGGGAGAGCCTAAAAACCAAATAAGGACATAACGTCAAAGAAAGTTCTGTATTTTATTTTCTTTCATGCAATAATATAATATGTTTCCCTTCTTCAGCTTAACTACTTTACCACCTGCACTGGGCGAGTTGACTTCACTTAAGCAACTTCGTGTTGCAAACAACAAGTTGACTAGCCTCCCTAACGAAATAGGACTTCTGAGACAGCTTGAAATTTTGAAAGTCAACTCTAACAGGTAATGTTTTGAGTATTCTGATATATGTTTAGTTCTTGTTCTATTATCATGGGGGGTAAAGTTTAGTTCTCACAAACACGGAATCGGCATCATTGCATGTAAACATGGGAAAACACTAGATGATTTATATTTATTTTTCTGTTATCTTTTTGACTGTTGGGAATATATAATTTTGTAATAATAATACTCTGCTGACCAGAAAGATTCTAGAGCCATTATGCTAATTCTGACATTTTCTTGTTAATGTTACACCTCTTCGCTCAGGATAACCGAAATAACTGCATCCATTGGGGATTGCAGTGCTCTTATTGAGGTACTACAATTGTCTCCATTTAGTTGAATCTCACTCTGGATATGGTTTTTTGCCTGTCTGCTTATTTTGTTCTGGCACAATACAGGTTGATCTGACAGCAAACCTTCTGTCTCAGTTGCCTGATACATTTGGCAATCTGCACAATTTGAAGGTCCGTGTTTCCTTTGACCTTTTAGAGCATTGCTATTTAACACTTTAAGATGCCCAACACCACACTGATGTAGTGTCCTATAATTAGTTAGCGGTTTCCCATATCATTTATTAAATTAAAATATGTAAGACCTAATATTAAAATGCACTAATAGCAGTGTACCACGTCTTGTGGTGCTTGGGACCTTAAGGTGCCCGTTTTTCTTATAATTATGTCCATTTCTTCCATTGAAGAAGCAGTAAATACTTTTCAGTCCATTTGGAGAGCACTTGAATGAATAATGACTTTGAGAAAATGGTGGTTTTTTATAATAATAACAATAAATACGCTTATGCCTTAGTCGACTGATAGGGATTTTAATAGCAGTATTGAAATTGTTACTGTATCATAAAATGTAGAGCTAACTTCAAGGGGTTCAGTGGTAAGGGCGAATGCTGGAATGTGTGGGAGGGCACACTGTTCCAGACTTTGAATCCCTAGACTCAAAAAGTTGAGGTCTCCTGGTCGAACTGCCAGGGCCTTGTGAGATTTGTCAGACAACCCCGGTTACTCACCATAAGCGTACATTACTATTTAAGCTTTGAGAGAAGAAACATCTATTGTGTGTGTCCAATTCTATCATTGTTATTATTATTTGGTGTAGCCTTTTTACTTTACCCTTCTATGTGCAGTCATTGCGTCTAGGTAACAACGGACTCAAGTCCCTTCCATCCACCCTTTTCAAGATGTGCCTACAGCTGACCACATTGGATTTACACAATACTGAAATCACAATGGATATCCTTCGTCAGGTGTGTGTACTCTACTGACATAAATCATTGAATCTAAATCTTGTGAAAAATACTGAATTAATGTTGTTGCTTCTTCACTTTCAGTGTGAAGGATGGGAGAGTTTCGATGAGCGTCGACGATTGAAACATCAGAAACAATTGGATTTTCGTGTTATTGACTCTGCTGATTTCGATGAAGGTGCTGATAAGAAGTGACTTCTGCCCTCTGAATTGTCTAAGCTGTTGGTCGAAGCCAGCCATTGTCTCAAAGCTAGAAGAATACAGTAGGTCACTATTATCTTTTGTTGGATGACCATACTATATGTACATTGTTTGATACATATGATATCCAGAAACTAAAAAGGTTAAAAATGAATTACTGATACACAAATTCTTTGTAATTGAAATTAAGAACTTTTAACAAATGGAATGATTGCGATGTTAATGCATGTCTTTTCTTCTGCAGCACTTTAATAATGTTTTCTTTTTTGGGGGGTTCCAATTTACAACAACAATATCGTCGGTCACTATTATTTTGGTGGGAACGTTTTACTTGAACTTATTGTCTAACTAAATCTAAATATGTACGTGGTCTGATTCTATTAGCCCGTACTATTTTTCAAAAAAGATTTATAAACACCATTTGCCAACGTAACTTCTTATCTGAGTAAATAAAAAACCTATACTAAAGATCTGAATAAAATCAAAATCTTGGAATCTGAATAAAACTTGAATGATCTGTTTAGGTAACTATTTTGTATTATATTTGATTATGCTGTATATTTTTATGTAATACTATGTTGGCTTATATTAAATGGGGAATGAAGGTAGGAGTTGTACTATAAGCTTGCACCACATTAACAATTTAACAGTTGAACTAGTGTCTGTATAAATGGAGACTCCTAATGATGGCAAGAGTCTCCGCCTCACTTTGTCATTGAGATCACAAATTGACCATACCAAGGCCAACCATGTTCAATTTGAATGAAAAAAAAAAAAAAAAGATGAGTTGGAATAGGCCAAGAATGATAACAGGATCCTCATGATGACAATTGTCGACAGGCATATTAGCACTATGGTATTGCTGACTAATTAAAAGCCCAGTGAGACAAAAATCATAATGAATGTTTAGGTTCTTTAAAAACGTCGTCACAACACAGTAGCCATGCATTCAAGGTTCTCGGTGGTTAACATATCCTCCAGCTCCAGCACCAGCTCAAAGATGTTATTACAGCCAAAAGAAGCAACTGGAATAAACTCACTAACCCTATCCTAAGTAAAGTGTAAATTGTAATTATTACTAAAAGTTCAATATTATTTTATGTTTTTAAATTTTTTTTTGGGAGAAATTTTAATCACATATATAATATTTATTTAATTGCCAAAACACTATTTTCGGGTAAATATAGCCATATGATTTTATTTGTTTTACCCGGATTCAGATTTATTAACATATATGTTGATTATAATTCTATAATCTAACATCTTAAATATGAATTTTTTAGAAAATGATAAATAAACATTAATGTATAGAAACCCTATTGATGGCAGTAAAATAAAATTACTCTTTCCGTTCAGATTTCTAACTCTTGATTCTTGTCTGTAGCAGAGTATTATCAAGATCTGAACCTGGATTTTCTCCTCCTTCGATTGTGTTCATCACAGTCTTCTACAAAGGCCTGAGTTTCACCTTGAATAGTATGGGCTGATACTCAAATACCTTTGGAACAAAAATTTTGAGAGATAAACTATGTAATTTTCTAAAATCAAGAAAAGAGGAAGAAGTGACATTAGATTTTTCAATTCTCTCTTTCTTTATATAGGTATTCACATAGATAGGGTTAAGTTTAGATGAGATTTGGCTTAAAATAGAGACTCATGCTAAAGTCTAACTCTAGGGCCGAATTCCTCATGGGCATTAGAGTTAGATTTATGTCACTTTATTTCATTTAAATATATAATGTGTCTTTTTTTTTATTTTACCACTTATTTCTTCTAATTATTAAAATACCAATTTCATTTTAATAATTATAAATAATTATCATATAAAATATAATTTAAATAAATTTATTAATTAGACCCACAAAGTATACTAATTAACAAGTAAACCCTATTTTTCTTTTCTTCTCAAAAATGGCCAAACTTGGTGAAAATTCTCAAATAAAACAGTCTATTTTTAAATTCTAATTGACTTATTAAATCAATTAGTTGAGTCTACAAGATGATATTATCTCAGACAATGTGTAGACCATGGGCCTATGTAACCAAACTCCTAATAAGTATATCCGAAATTTGCCAAGTAAATTTCTTAGCTTATTAATTCCTCTTGACTCCACTATAGATTCAAAATTGCACTCCTGATTACATAGAACTCTCTATGTACCAAATATAGATACGGTTTGAATTATCCATTGTAACAATCTAAATAGTCAATGATTATCTATAGACAGTTTACATTGAGTAGGGATAAATTTACTGTTTTACCCTTCAACGGATTTTATCCTCAAAACATTTAGCTACTTGTAAATAATATTTCAAGAAACACTTAGATACTAGTTTTCTTTGCTAGATATGGAGAGAGAGGATCACCCTAGCGGAAACCTCTTTGAGGAACAATAGAACCTGAAACTTCTCCATTGATTAGAAAAGAGAAGGTGTTGGTATGAAGACATGTCATAATAAGAGAGATCCAACGAATATTGAAGCCTATTTTCCCCATAATAGCTGCAATAAAGCTCCATTCAACCCGGTCAAAAGCTTTACTCATGTCAAGTTTGAGAGCAGCATAACCTTTGTTACCTCTATTCCTATGTTTCAAACTATGAACCAATTCAAATGCAACAAGAACATTATCTGTTATCAATCTATTGGGAAGAAAAACACTTTGTGTTTCAGAAATGACCGTTGGAAGAACCTCCTTAAAGCGAATGACCAACATCTTCGAGATAAGCTTATAGATGACATTGCAAAGACTAATTGGACGGAAAAGTCTTTCATTGTCTTCGGCTTCTTTATTTTTGGGATCAATGTGATTAAAGTCTTGTTGAAAGTTGCTGGACTGCTACCATTGTTCAATACATTTAAAGCAGCTTTGGTGACTAACTCTCCAACAATATCCCAATTATGAAAATAAAATATTACCGACATTCCATCTATACTCGAACTTTCATCTGAAACCATTGTCTTCATTGCTGTTAACACATCCGAGGCAGCAAATTCTTTAGATAAGAAAGCATTTTGCTCGGCTGTAATTGTAGTTGGTATAGTAGATAAAACATGTGACAAGGCCCAATGATCTTCTTCAGAAACCAAGAACAGATTTTCAAAATAAGAGGATACCATTGCTGTTATGCAATCTTTAGAGGTTATTATATTCCCATTGTCATCATGTAGAGCTTTGATTTTTTTGTTGGAGTTCCTAGCTGATGATTTGGCATGAAAAAATTTAGTGTTACGATCCCCTGACTGCAACCAATCCACTCTCGAACGTTGTTGCCAATATTGCTCTTCCTTAGCTAGAAGATCATCCAAAATACTTTCAGCTGATTGGATGTGATCTGTGTTAGCAATAGTTTTGGAGTTCAAAGAATTAACCCGTTTTTAAGCCACTGCTATTAGGGGTGTACGTCGGTAAGTTTGGTCGGTTTACGTTACATTTTATTTAACCCATTGTAAAGATCGAGTTGCAAAAATCTAAGTGCAACCCGCCCAATTAAAAAAAAAAGTTGCAACCCGCCCAATGAATTGGTCGATTTAGTCTGTTTAACTCGTCCAAACCGAGTATACTAATGTTTATTTTTTTCGCATTCAATTGTTATATTTTAGTTATTGTGATAATGAGATAAATATAAAGATTGAATTTAGAGTTCAAATCATTCGCCATAAAAAATATAGTAGTTTGAACTTTTTATTTTTTATAAATATGTATATAAATTATATAATATATAGATTATATATAATAAAAACATACATATAAACTCTCTTAATCGGATTGGTCGGGTTAGTTCGGATTGATATTATTTTCAACCTGCCCAATATAAAGATTGGGAGGGTTATATTTTCGTCGAGTTTTTCGGTTTGCATTTTTCGTCGAGTTATTTCGGTTTGGTTTGGACGGGTTGTTCGGGTTGGACAGTTTACACAAATTTATGTACATCCCTAACTGCTATATCCTTTTTAATTTTTCCAAACTTGCTGAAGTGCCATTTCTGTAAGTGGTCAGCACACCTATCTAGACAAGAAACTGTTGTTAATATTTTATTAGGATCTAGATTTACTAACAAGTATGTTGAATTAACATCCTAGATATGAATTCTCTAAAACAATGAAATGAACACATAAGGGTTTAAGAAAACCTTACATTGATTGCAGCAGAATATAATGACTCCTTCCGTTCAAGATCTCTAGCCCTTGATTCCTTTCTGTAGCAGAGCATTATCAAGATCTGAACTTGTATCTCTTTCTCTCCTTCGGGTTTGGTTACCACCGTCTTACTCACTATGATTGAGTACTTGACTTGCTATGTGTGGGCACGACACTCATTCACTCAAGATTTCGAATTGTGGAAGAACAATAAAGGAGGCTGAAATCACTAAGGAAGGAACTCTCTCATCAACTAGTTGTCTAACATAGAAAACTATGTTTGATTTGGTTGAAGGCATCAAGTGGATGAGTGAGAGTATCATGTTCCTTTTATAGTGTTTCAACTAGGGATTAGAGCTGAATTATATGGATTAAAAAATAATAAAATATTGGGCAAATATCCACATCATGGTCGTACACTATAAGACCAATTTCTAGTTAGATTTTTGCCACTTTATTTCAACTACTTATTCTTCTTTTCAATAATAACATATTTTCCAATTCAATCTTATAAATGTCAAAACTATTTATTTAATAATTATAATTAATTACTAAATAAAATTGTCATTATGTAATTTATTAATTAGACCATACAAAGTCTCTTAATCAACAAATTGACCCCAAAACCTCTTTTCTTTACAATTAAGCCCTTACTTAGTGAAAATTCATAAATAAGACATAGTCTAATTTTAGAATTATAATTGATTAATTAAAATCAATTAACTGAGTTTGCAAGCAATATTATCTCAACTAGTGACAGGACCACGAGCCTATATAACTGAGCTTTCAATAAGTAGATCTAGAATTCACCAAGTAAATTCTCAACTTATTAATTCCGCCTTGCGCCTTTATAGATTTGAAATTGAATAACATTCTCAGTTATATAAAATGCTCTATATGTACCACGATATGGATACGTTATGATTATCCATTGTTACAATCCTAATAGTCAAAGATCCTCTATAGATGATCTACAGTGAATAGGGACAAATTTACTGTCTACCCTTCAATGTATTTTATCCTTAAAACACTTAGCAACCTATAAATGATATTTCAGTAAACTAATATAATTACTGAAATGAGATCTCAATCATTTATCTCTATTTAGCCAAGCTCGAAGGAAATCATCGTTTCACTTTTAAATACCTATAAAAGCTATAGATTCTATATCTATGATCAGCGCTCCCACTCAATTGAACTATCATGTCCTTAATCTGTATGTCACGAGAAGATCCAATTGGTCGACTTTAACGAACAAATTGAAGAACATAAATAATACAACTAAGTTGAACCTAACCATATCAGGATTAAGATCCATAGACCTAAGATCAACCATTGATATTGACTTAGAAAGATCTAACGGTAAGTTTATGATATCTTGTCTAAGATCAATATCGGTCCCTTCCAATGTATACTCCATACATCCGATACTGGTAAACTTTGCCAATGTCCTAGAAAGGGCATAACACTTATCTAAGGTGTAAGTATACCTTATCGCTGATTATCATGCCAGTCTAAATCCAGTGAACTGACAAATAATGGGAATTAAATTTTTGAACATATAATCATGATTATATTCTACCGTGCTGACGACACTATAATCATGAAAAAATATATACATATTTATATATGTTCTGGACTTAATAGAATTTATACATTAAGCACAATCATGAAATAAATCATGTGAACCATGCAACATAAAATGCGATTTCTGATATTTTATTAATTAGTAAATCTAATTATATTGAAATAGGTTTTATTTAGGGCACATAACCTAACAGAAACAAGGCCAAGAGAGAGATCATTTTTGCTATCATAGTACCAACAGTCTGATATTAAATCAATACAATCAGTTTTGTAAAGTCCTTTTTTGGCAAGTTAGTTGACAAAATAATTTTTCCTTTTATGGTAAGATTGTTGTGCATTCATATTCGAATTCTTACCTTATAAATTCGGTTTTTAGTTGCTCTTTTCCTTGTTAGGAAAGTTGCACTTTCAGCTGAACTTTCCTTTGTTGAAAACTTCTTAAAAGAGAAGCAATTCTCTTTTGTAAAGTTGTCTTTTTTAGGGAAACTTTGATTATTGCCTTTTCCTTATTGATTTCGATTGTATCTTGATACAATCAGAATATCTAATCTGTTTTTAGCAGGAATCAAGCATTGATAGAAGATCGGACCCGATTATAGCAAGTTTCCTGTTTCTGGTGTGATCTGCTGCGTCAGCATCCGAATCTGATGTAGCAGATCGTGTTTTCTTAGGAAAGTTTTTGTACAGCTGTAGATTCGAACTTGTGGTTGTCTCTAAGGTTTCTATGTTCTATAAATAGAGCCTAGAGAGCAGCCATTCGAATCACCTCTTCCACTATTCATTTTTTGCATTTATCTTTTGAGAGAAGAGAGTGTTTCTTTGTTTTGTGAGAGCCTAGTTGCTCATCTAGGTTCTAGTTGTTTATTTCTGTTCTTACTCTGTCCTAGAGGTTGTGAAGAACTCTTTGATTGAACAAGAGATTGGTCTTCGTGAGAAGACTTGATAAAGCCTTACCTCGGGAGGAAGTAAGCACTTGGTCTTCGGGAGAAGACTTGTTGAAGCCTTACTTCAGGAGGAAGTAAGCACTCACACTTCAAAGACGAAGGGAGTTCGGGCTTGAAGGTGTTTCAAGAAGTCAGATTCATAAAGTGGATTACAAAGGATTGCAGGAATATTTTAGAGGGAGTCTAAACTTGTTTAAGTCAATTGTCTTTGTAATTTTGATACTTTATTAATTGATTTCATTCTCTGGGCGTGGCCCCGTGGACTATGAGTGTTCGTGAGAACATTGATACCACGTATAAATCTCTTGTGTCAAGTTATTTATTTTTCTGCTAATATTTTATATTCTGCCTGTTTTGTTTTGCTGCAGCAGAATTACTTTCTGCTTCTGCAAACGCTTACAGTTTTATATTTTCTTATATATAACTGACATTTACAAAAACACGGTTTTTCAAGTTTCATTCAGCCAAAGACGCTCAAAACAAAATTGTGATCGATTTCTTTCGTGTTGTTGTTGCTGCTGAGAAAAACAAATTTCTGCCAATATTGCTCTGTGATCCGAACCATAGTAGACCAGGTGTGTAACAGTTGGTGAGACAATATTGTCTTGCCAAGCATGGTTAATGAAACACCAATCCAATCTCTCCTTAAGAGATGCTGATTTTTTTTTTTTGTTTGCCCACGTGTAATCATCACCAATAAAAGGAAGTTCAAGCAAATTACATTGATCTAATGTAGAGAGAAAAGCATTCATTTGATTATCATTTCGAAGAGGAACCCCATTCTTATGAGATGATGAAAAAATTTCATTGAGATCACTAATTAATAATCATGGTTCAAGGGGACAAGCATCAGCCAGACGTTTAGAAGGGTCCAAGTGTGTTTTTTATTCATTGCTTCAGGAAAACCATACACAGCAGAAAAAGGTTAGTGAGAGCCATCATCAAACAAGACATAACAATCAGAGTGATTTGTATTCATAGATAGTAAGGTTACATCAACATTCTCTTTCCACAATAACATAAATCAACCTTTCAAACCAACCCGAGGAACTTCTAAACCATTATTGAAATATAAAGACTTTTTAAATCTAGAAAGAGCACTAGTAGAAACCTTTGTTTCCATAAGAAAAAAGACATGAAGAGTATGCTCACGAACAAGTAAGCGTAGGCGACTAAATGCACTTTGACTCCCCAAACCTTGTGCATTCCAACTTAAAATTTTCATGATGAGGAGCGGGATTGCTGAGCAATCACTGCTGCATTATCAAATGAACCAGCAGAATCTGAGGAAGTTCCAAGAGTTGGTTGGTTAGGCTACACTTCAACTGATGAGGAAGAAGCATCAGGTTGGTGAACTGCTCGACATCTTTTCAGTGTTTGTCTTAAAGTTTTGGGGTCATGTTACCTCTTGAAAATATGATTGGGATGCATATTTTCTTTCTCATTGACGGCATCAGCAATAGAAGAAAATGCAGGAGCAGGTATAGTAGCAACAATTGATGGAGCAAGGGAGAAAGTATCCCTAACAATAGGGAGGGACATATTAATTGGAGAAGGTTTTGTGACAAAACATGTAGGATTATATGGAGGGTATGTAGCAAAAGGAAACGGTGAAGAGAATTTGAATTGGGAGACAGAAGAATTATCTCCAATATCTGGTATGAACACATTAAATATATGAGCAATGGAGACTACTTTAGTGGCCAAATCTGATGGTGTAGTAAGATAAAGGTGAAGTGTGATTAATAGGGACATACGATGCTAAAGACAAGGATTGAATATTGGCAATGGAAGTAATGAGAGAAGATGAGGAGTAAAAAAAGTGGATGTAACTGTCTATGCCAAAGAAGTTAACATTCTGTCTTATTGGATCATCTTGTTGTTGTGTGTTTGAAGCCTCTCCAATCAAAAGTGATCTCGGATGTGAGGGAGGCCTAGTAAGTATTTATGAGATGGAGGCAGTAATAGAAAATCTAGCCAATCTTGTAAGAAAGGGCCAAGCCTTTCCTTTAGAATAATCAGATCTATATCAGTCATATGGAGAAGTCGGTAACACTGAACCCTTCAACATGGGGCCATAAGCCAATTATAGTTCAATTCCCTTGTCAAGATTCTCCAAAAAGATAAGATATTTTTGGTATAAGTGGCCAATCACCCCACATTCCATACAATAGTATGGTAACCTTTCATATCGAAATTCCACCCAAAATTCATCACGAATTGTTGGCAAAGTTATCATTTTTCCTCTCAGCAGTAGCTTAGTGGTGTCAAGACGAACTCTAAACCTCAAAAACGGTCCCCAACCTTCATTTAAGGGGTCATCATGGACTGCCAAAAACTCACCCAACAGATTCCCTAAAGCTTTAGCCAATGATCTTGATTTGCTAAGAAATGGAAGCCTATATGCTTGTACCCAGAACAGAGAGAAAACTATATCCTTAGGAGTAACATTTTGCATTAATGATGGAGAATATAGGACAATATGATAGTTTTGAAAGTGTCATGGTTCCTTTTTCCATGCTCTAAGTCGATCACCTTCACAACCAAAGCATACTAAGAAGATACCAAAATGGTGTTCCTTGATATTAACTTTGAAACGACCATCCCAATGCTCCGCCATTTGACGATGCAAAGTAGAGAGCCAGACCTTTTTTTAGGTAAATATTCTTGGAAACAGGGCATATTCTTGATGAGCATTAACATGCGAAGGATCATTATCCACAATAGCAAACACTGATCTTTCATCTTCAATTAAGTTCATGTTTGTTTTCATCTTGTGAATGAAAGGATCCACGGTATAGAGAAACAAGGGAGGTTAAGATCAAAGAAGAGGGAAATATAAATAAGTTTAATTTTCTATTCACAAAATCTTAATTTGTTTAAATTATTTATTAAACTTTTAATAATTTTAGTTTAATTTTATGAAGTGTGTTTATAAATAAAATAAAATTTAAAAATATTTTAAAAAAATAATAATATAGATACTTAAAGTAAATTTAATTTTTTTAGGGGAATTACCCTATATACTACTTTTTTAACCTTTTTTTTTTAAATTTACGGTTTGAGTTTTTAAAGTGGTTGCAGCGCTAGTTGCAATAAGAGTTTCTATACAATTTTGTGTTGAAATTTAGGCTGCAGCGCTAGTTGCAATAGGGGTTTCTATGTAGAATTCTGTAAAAATACAAAAAAAAAAAAAAAAACAGTTTGGAAGTGTAAAAATGAAAAAGACCCTTTTTTTTTATTAACTTCATATTTTTATTATGTTTTTTTAATTTTTTAAAATTAATAAAAAAAATATATTTTTTAAACTTAGCATCTATATATCTATATAAAGGAGAAGTATGAGGCGGTTACATGGAATTCTAAAATCACTCTAAAGCTATTTTTCTCCTTTCTCCTTAATTCTCTCAATTTTAATATTTTATTAAAGCATAAATCTACAAATTGATATTTTACTATTATTTTAATTTTTTATAAATATATAAATATTTTTTTAAAAAAGTTAGAAAATAAAAAATAAATTCCAAAAATAATATTAAAACTTAAATTAAATATAATTAATCGTAAATTTCGTTTATATACATACATAAAATATCGATCAATATATACATAAATCTATATCTATATATATAAAGCATCTATATATCTATATAAAGGAGAAGTATAAGGCGGTTACATGACATTGTAAAATCACTCTAAAACTATTTTTCTCTTTTCTCCTTAATTCTCTCAATTTTAATATTTTGTTAAAGCATAAATCTACAAATTGATATTTTACTATTATTTTATTAATTTTTTTATAAAAAAAAGTATAAATCTACAAATTAATATTTTACTATTATTTTAATTTTTCATAAATGTATAAAATATTTCAAAAAAAAGTTAGAAAATAAAAAATAAATTCCAAAAAAAAAATATTAAAACTTAAATCAAATATAATTAATCGTAAATTTCGTTTATATACATGCATAAAATATCGATCAATATATATATATAAATTCATATATATATATATATAAAGCAGAGACATAAAGCGGTGATATGGTACTCTAAAAGTTCTTTAAAACTAATTTTCTTTTATCTCTTTAATTTTCTCATTTTTTTAATTTTTAATTCATATAAAATTGCTCTAAAACTATTTTTCTCTTTTCTCCTTAATTCTCTAACTTTTTTTTAATTTTAATTCTATAAAAAAAAAATACAAAAATAACTCCATAAAACTCAAATTATAGTAATAATAATACAATATACAACTTTAACATTTTTGGGTTTTATTTAAAAAAAATATATTGTAATGATAATATAATATAAAATAATATCTCTAATGTGTACGTTTTTGACTTTTTTGAAACAAACATCATAATAATAATAATAATAATAATAATAATAATAATAATAATAATAATAATAATAATAATAATAATAATAAAAGAATCAGTTAAACGTGATACTTGATAATATTTCAATTGCTTTTTACCATGTTTAAAGTTTTTATTAAAAAATATTAATTAATTTTAACAAAAGTCTACTTTACATCTTTCTTGAAATGATAGTTTTAATGTCAAGTATCACATAATTATAACTAAAGAGCATTACTATTGGGCACTAGTGGTGCCCAACACCTTTCATACGTTGCACCCTATGAATGGTTAGCAATATTCCCTAAATCTTATTTTTTTAAGTTATATGGGACATGCTACTTAATTACACTAATAGTGGTATAATACTAGCAAAAAGAATTACCTTTTAACATTTCTCATAACTAAATTATTACATTTTTAATATTTTTTTTCTTTATTTTTAATTTAGATATTTAAAAAATAATAATCATTTTTTTTTTCAAAACATATTAATTCATAATAAAAGAACAAATTAATGAATTTTCTCTAATGTCTTAAAATATTAAAAAAAATATTTAAAATTTGAGATGAAATCTAAGATTAAGATATAAATTTGGGAAATACAATAGTAACAACTACAAGTGAACTACGTTAATGACAAGCAGGCCCGGCCCTGGGCATAGGCGGGCTAGGCCTGTGCCTAGGGCCCACCTATCCCAGGGGCCCAAAAAAAAAATATTTACCTTTTAAAATTATACCATTTTTTTTTACTGATTTTGAAAAACACCATATTTTTTTCTTAATAAGGGCCCAAAATAATTTTTTTTCTATGGCCCACTAATAGTCAGGGCCGACCCTGATGACAAGAGATGCAATACAGTGATGACAACAGGTGAGATACGGTGATAAAAATAAGTGAGATACAATGAGACAACAAGTGAAATACAATAATAACAATAATTTTGAATGATCGAGATATGAAAATAATGTATTATGGGAAATACGGTAATTTTTTTCTATGCCACGTTATTTATTTAGTTTTATAAAAATAATTTCTTTTAACAAAGCAATTTAAAATACTACATATAATAAATTTTAAACTTCTTAATAAATAATTTTAAATAATAATTAATAAAATTGTGAATTTAATTTTTAATAAATAAATTATTTATAATAATATGAAATAAAATAATATATTTATAATTTTATTATATATTTAAATTATATTTTTAAGTAATTATTTATTATAATATTAAAAAAAAAACTAAATTAGCTAGACGAAGAGCAACTATATTACTTAGTTTTTAATAAAAAAGCAAAATTTATTATTTAATTAAAGTTCAAAAAGTAAAACCAATAATTTTGAACTGAAAGAACATAATTATATGACCATAATATTTTAAAAGTTCAAAAGCAAAAATACTATATTTTTTTTTTTTTGAAAAGAACCTTCTTCCTTTTCAATAATTAAAAAAATACATAATTATATGACTATAATATTTTAAAAGTTCAAAAGCAAAAATACTATTTTTTTTTTTTTTCAAAAGAACCTTCTTCCTTTTCAATCATTAAAAAAAATACATAATTATGAAGAAAAACATGAAGGTTGAAAGAAAACCTCTGTATAAATGAAAAATACCTTTTGCTGAAGGAAAGGGAAGAGAAGGACAAACAAATTGCCATAGTTCAACTAAAGGTCCTTCGGATTTTTCAGAAAAAGAAAGCGTCTTTTCAGATTTATATATGAAACATGACTTTGTGAAAATATTCATGTATGCAAATACCAAAGTAAATTTGGAACGGAGTCAGAAAAGCTTATTTCAGGGCTCTCATCCTATAATCACAGTACAACAGACTCAGCCGGATTAGTGACTACAAACTCAACGGAAGTAAATCGATACCAATGGTATGTCGATATCGTTGTCTTCGTCATCCTCACACGCCACAACCACATCTAAATGCCGACGGTACGAAGGTAGATCAACTTTAGCCACTTCCCTTGCAAGATCCACCATCTTCCTGTCCATGCGGTCCTTGTGACGCGGGAACATACTATTATAAAGCAGGCAACTTCCACAGGAAATGCTGTAAGCATTTAGGCCTTTGTTCTTCAACCAATCAAGAAGTTCCCTTAGTGTTGGATTGTCATTTACAATCCACCTATCCCAAACAGTCCACTTCATGTCACGGTGCTTAATCACCTTCGGAGGAACTGGTTCGGCCATAGAGAACAATGGTAGTGCCAAATTTGCAAATGTGTTTCGGTAGTCCTCTAGTTTGTGGCTTCCATCCAAAACCTTGTAAAGCTCCAAGCATACGAGGCCTGTTGCCATGGCAGTCGAGGTTGCAATTGCAGGAATAATTCTTCCAGCTATAAATTTCGCCTTCAGCTTGTCAACCTCAGGAATGCTGTAATTTCTGGCCCTCATGTTGGCAAGACCAGCTATCAGATCCATGTGGTAGTTAGTATCATCATCCTGTATGACAGTTTAAGGCTCAGTAAGTAAGAATTAAAAAACAACACAGAGAACAACCTCAATTGTTAAGGGTTTTAGAAGAGCAGTCAGTTCTACAAGACTATTTATAAAGAATCACAATTATAGAATTGCAGTCTGTATCTAAGATTTTACCAAGAAGAAATTAATTTT
Organism: Cannabis sativa; assembly: GCF_029168945.1. NCBI lineage: Eukaryota > Viridiplantae > Streptophyta > Magnoliopsida > Rosales > Cannabaceae > Cannabis > Cannabis sativa. The sequence continues at coordinate 55,395,401 of NC_083602.1, read as the reverse complement.
ATGAGGGAGAAGAGTATTGAGGAAAATTAAATGGAAGAAAATATTTTCCTAATTTAGTGTTTTGTGTTTCTTTTTTATTATATTTATAATTGTTCTAAATCTAAAATACGAAGGATAAAATTTTTTTCTTTTTTTTTTTGCAACGGTTGTTTGGTTGCAGATTAAAGCATTGGCTTTTCCACCATTTTGGTTGAATAGCCATTCCCTCCTATCTAAGAGGGAATTTTTTTCACTCCATATTAAATCGTGTTATAAGACTATTCCCAATTTTCCCTGTTCTGATTACTTCCAACCTAACATTCCCATTGTAGCCAAGCATTCAAGATAAATAACCAACAACTTGAGTCTAGTTCAAGTGGCCAATCCAGATTAGAGCAGAAAACTAGAATTTCTTTTTTCAAATTAAAACAGCTTGGACTGTTGGACAGTATAGACTCTATCTTCATCTTAAAGCCCAAATTATATGCAATATATCCTATTGAATGTTCATATATTAATGGTGGATAAAATGCGATGATTGGTGTGATTTTATCAAAAAAAAAATGGACAACAGTAATATAAATAAAAAAAATACTACTAAAGTGAGACAGAAACAGACCTTCTCAAACTGAATTGGTTTCATTTTATACCCGGGTGCCAAGTTGGCTCGGCAATGTTCCAACCTTGAAATCAAATCATTAATTACCAGAGTATCATCTACAGATGCAGCAGAATTAATATTGGTAGCCTTCTCATCAGTCTCAATTTTGACACCTTCCCTTGGCTGAAACTCAGGAACTATCACTCTATCAACAGCTTCAGCCAATTTATTAGGGTTGCTAGCCCAATCAGGAATTGGAATGCCAAATGTCTCTGCTCGTAATATTGATGCTGCCATAACATAATGGAGGTGACCAGGATCAGAGGCTGAGAACTGCAGTGGCTGAGGGAACCGCTTAGGAGCTGACCAAAATGGAGCCCCAGTACTAGTTGCAGCATTTTCAGGAAAAGTAAAAATCAACTGCTTCACACGGTTGGAGAAGTAATCTTCAAACCTGATGGCGAAAATGAACAGCATCAGGTGATGATATAGAAAAGACAAAAAATCTAAAGGTAAATTAATAGTTTCAAAATCGGAAGAATTACTTTAGACGAGCCCAGGTAATGCAATCTTGGAAATTCTCGCATTTCTCTTTGTCAAGACACTCAAGAACACGATCTAATGTATCCCTGGCCTGGGCATCACCAGCATTCCTCATTGCAGTTGCATATTCACTTGGGTTGGACAGATACGCATTTACTTCAGCAGGGGTCTTCTCAACCAAACCCTCAAATTCAGATCGGGCCCATGTCAAGCAGTGGTCAATGTTGTGAGGGAAGGAGTGCACGGTGCACATTGGTGCTTGCTTCTCTGGTGGATCCCTTGAGGCACCATAATTCTCTGTTAAGTGAGTAATGACCATCTGGGTGTTGCATTTGGCACCAAGAGTTCCAGACTCAAGAAGTGGCTTTTGGAAATATAAGCACCTCTGATCCACATAAAGACGAGCATTGACATTGTCTAGCGCATTGATTACAACATTCACATTCTCCCAGAAGGTGTCATTGAAAACATTTTCAGTTTCAGAGCCCACTCGATTCTGCAAGGCTTCAATATTGAGACGAGGATTGATTGAAGTAGCCGCAGAAGCAGCAACTGTGGACTTGGCCTGCCCAATATTCCAATCACGAAAAAGGAATTGCCGGCTAAGGTTACTCTTCTCAATTACATCATCATCTGTTATTGTCAGCTTACCTTGGTTCCCACATGAAACCCCCATCAACGCAACATTTTTTAAGAACTCACAACCCAGTGCACCAGATCCAACAATGAACACAATAGCATCCTCCATTTTCTTCTGGAGCTTAGACCCAAAAACTGAAATCTGTGCATCATAGCGACTATTTAACGGTTTAAAATCACTGGAGTCTAGCGGCTCTGTTGGAAGTGACTCCACCGAGTCAAAGTAGAAGAACTGTAGGGGGAAAAAAAGGTTAGCTTCAAATAACTGGTAATGCAAGGAAACATTAAAAATCTATTTTTAAAGCACAAATATAATGATCTTGAAGCACTAGATAGTTTTGTTAGAAACCTATTTTTCAATTTACTAAGATTTGCAAGTGAACTAAGATATAAAGTATCAATTAACATTTGGTGACCAAAACTAGCAGGCAATGCTGAAAAAAAAAATCAAATAACACTGATTTAGCGGATTGGAGTGGGTGAGCCAAGCTCATGCCAAATCCATGCAAAAAAACACTGATTTAGCGGATTGGAGTGGGTGAGCCAAGCTCATGCAAATCCATGCCAAAAAAGGGGATAGCCCCAAATTGGGAGAAGCATTCTAATATCAATATTCAATAATAATGCATACATAATTACAAAAATGACCCAAAGAACAAAATATCAAAATAACATAATAAAATAGCTACTAATATTTGATTACTATCTCCTACATCAAATGTTCACCCTAGGTAAACTGTCAATTTAGCCATTTAATGGTGTGAACTGTCACAAAATTGCAAGCCCATGTTTCTCATGGGTGACCATGGAAGTTTACGAATTGCAAATAAATGTACTAGCAGTTTGCATGCGTATTAGTTTACCATGTATATACTGATTCCTATCAAGTTCCATATCATGTTGACAGCACAAAATGTAATGAGTTTATGGCATCTCTATATCAAAAATATACCAGCATTTTTACATTATAAAACAATGACCGACAAGATATTAGAACATCTAAAGGCTAAAACTAATAGGGAGACAAGACTGGATATTCACAAACCTGGTAGAGTGGATGAAACTTTCCAGAGCAAGCTTTTACCACTTCTTGTCCAACAATACCACCAAACATGGCAGCCATAGGGTTCAGTACTGCCCTTGCACCAAAGGCAAAGTGCCGTAGAATTTTTGGATTTATGTCTTCTAATTTACTATCTCCCAAACTTTCATTGATGTTACCAGCAATTGATACAAGCTTCTGAGCATCCTCCTCTGAGCCCGCAACAGGGAAACGACCCAAATCAGATACGAACTTATCTAGAGCTTGGAACGCCAAGTGTAGAAGGGGTGGTCGATCAAATTTGGAGAAATCACTCAAAAGAAAATCACCAGGATCACTAAGTGCTTCCCTCAATGGCTTAAACTTCAACTTTTTGGGCTGTTTCACCTGTGTAACAATACCACCTCTCTCATAGGCACCAAAATTTGAGGTATCCTCCTCAAGGACGAACGAATAAGCCCTTGAACTCTTAATCTTTCTTGGTTTTCCATCATTCAATTGAGTCATCCCCCGAACTTCTGAGAATATAACGTAATCCCCATCTTGAAACTCGAGTCTTTCATCATCGACACATGATACAAGAGCAGGGTTGTCATTGCTAATGGATGCAATAATACCACTGTGGGGCTCTTCTCCATCAACATCAAAAACAGTAAACTCAGGTCCAAAATCACAAAAGATAGAGCCAAAAAGACCCCTGACTTCAGATTTAATGAAGGCAATAGGAGGTTGATGATTATGACAGTAATCATTGAATTCAATAGCTTTTTCAAGACCAATGTCAGTGAAGACAACAGCCTGCAATACAGAAAATAAATAGATGAATACAGTCCAATTAGCAATGACTGAAAAACAAATTGGCCACCCAATTCCATAAGTCATATGAACCTGTATTGTTTTGAAAATTATACAACCTTGGAAAACTATCGACCAATACAAAAGACTAAACCGCGATAATATGTAATATTAATAGTAACGCTGATGGAAAATGCTGTTATATATATATATCAAATGTTGTGATAGATTGATAGAGTACAAATGGGTACCTGAAAATTAGAAAGTTGTTCCTTGGTCAAAGTTGTTGTCAAAGTTTGCACAGCAACAGCATTGTTGAGCTCTTGCAACTTTTGAACAGAAGCAAGCGCTCTGTTCTTTCCAACATCATTCTCAGAGAAAATAAAATTACTGGACAAATCCCAAAGCTCCACATTCCCTTCATCGTGCAAAGTCACAGACTTAACACCAGCAAGAATGAGGTTCTTCGCTGCATTGCAGAAATCATGTTAGACCCATCCCAGTCGTACATAACAATGCCAGGCACAAGTTAATAAATCAGGTCTGCAACTGCAGCATTATAAAGTTTACAAAAATAATTTCTTTAAAATGATAACTAGTAAAACCCGTGTATGTCCTATCGAAAGGCCTCAATCAAAATCCTTATGAAATTGATACTAATATAACAACACAAAATTATCCCAAAAAATAAAATAAAATAGGTACACAACAGAAATGAAGTAAGATAAAAGTAAGATACGTACCAATCTCAGCACCGAGACCCTGCAACCCAGAGATAAGAACGTTCGACGCGAAGAGCCTCCGCATCGTGTCACGGCCGTAGACGGCCAACTGCCGGCTGTGCAGATCCTCATCGATATCGGCGGGATCACCTGGGGACATGTTGAGCGAGAATTGGTGTTCCTCCTTAGCTACAGTATTACCACTATTTAAGTTATTATTTCCGAGGCTGCTGTTGCTGTTGTTCACCGTTGATTCGGCGGCGGAGACGTCACCGATCCGATGCTTTTTAACAAAAGAGGTGTCAGTACTGTTGTTAATGGCAGTCTCTTCTACTTCTACAACCACTCCTTCACCAGCTCTCTTTCTTGGAAGCATAAAGTTCAGTAAGCTGCTGAAAACACCAGGAAAAGCACATCACCAATAACGATCGGCGCCCACCGCCATTTCTAACCCTAAACCCCTAAATCGCGCAAGATTTACAAGAACAAGGACAAAAATAAAAGAAACGAAACGAAACAACAACTACAAACCAGACAAAGAAACAAGGTTAAAAAAACATACCGATTACACAGCGATGAGAATAAGAAGAAATGAAACCGGAGTTGCAGGTAGATATATATATCTAGAGAAAGAGAGAGAGTCAGAAAAGAATTTCAGCTTCAGATTGTCAGATTCTGCTAGTGGCGAATTCGTCTACGGAAGAATAATCTTAGCTAGACGAAGAGTGAGGGAGTAGGGAGAGAGTGAAGGAAAAGCCTGAGCGGTTCATATAGTGGGGTTTGGAGAGAGAAGGGAGGGGTATTTATGGATTTGCATTTTGGTCTAGGGTTTTTTGGGGAGCTGAGGACAGGAGCTGAATGTGGATTAAGGGTACCATTAACAAAGAGAGACCGAACAAAGAGTACACCGCAAGTTCTTTTGTTTGTTTGTTTTTTTTTTATTAGTTAAGAGAGAGAGAAACTGATTTATTTATCATTTATTTAAAATTTAAATATGCAAAGAAAAGTTTTGTAAAAAAAAAAAAAGAAAAACAAATATGCAAGGAAAATGAGTAGCAGGCAAAGTCAAGGGAGAAAGAAATATGAGGCGAGTGGAAAAATCAAATGCCCCAATGTGCATCGTGGCTTGCTTAGGTGGAAGGAGGCAGCAGGTGTGTAACGTCGTCGTATTATAGATAATATTCGCTTCTCTTCCTTTTTTGTTTTTAGAGAATAAATCGGTTATATATTAAATAATCAAAGTTAAGATACAATAGTTAATAACGCAAGGAGAGTATCCTCCAACTAAATACAATTTGTATCCACCAAAATAACATATTTAGCTAATATGTGAGCATCAGTATTATCATATCTAGAAATTCTGAATATTAGTTAGAATACAATGAAAGTCAAAAACTAGTAGGTAAAGACTAAATATAGAGAAAAAACAGAGAAAGAAAATGTAAAATAGTCTTTATTGATTGAATGAATTGAAGCATTACAAAGGAATAGCTATAAATAGCTAAGATTGTTATGTGAACATAACCGACATACAAAATAACGGAATTAACAGAATAAACTAACCAACTAATCTTAATATCTAATAGGCCCCCTCAAGATGGGGTATAGAAATCCTTTACACCCATCTTGGAGACAATATTTTTGAATGGAGTTGGAAAGAGTGCTTTGGTAAAGATGTCGGCCAAGTTGTTTTAAGAAGAGACATGATTCATTTGGAGAGTTCCATTAGTGATCTTTTCTCAAACTGTATGGCAGTCTATTTCAACATGTTTCTTTCGCTCATGATACACCGGGTTTTCAGCAATGTGGATGGCAGCACTATTGTCACAGTAAAGGATGGATGAAAGCTTGATGGGAACTTGGGAATCTTTGAGGATGGATGTAAGCCATGTTAACTCACAAGTAGCATGTGCCATAGACCTATACTCGGCTTCTGCAGAGGAGCGTGAGATGGTTTGTTGCTTCTTCGATTTCCATGAGAGAAGTGAGTGTCCCAAGAAGATACAGTATCCAGAGATTGAAAGTCTTGAGTCTGGACATGCTGCCCAGTCTGCATCGGCAAAAGCATGTAATTGAAGAGGTGTAGGTGTAGTAGAGTGATAAAATAAACATTGACCTGAAGAGTTTTTGAGGTATCTTATGACCCGATATGCAGCTTGTAGATGTGGTTGTCTAGGTGCCTGGAGATATTGACTTAGTTTATTGACGGCATAGCTAATGTTAGGACGAGTGATTGTGAGGTATATCAATTTCCCAATGAGGCATCTGTATTGTTTTGGGTCTTGGATGAGCTCACCAGATTCATTGCTGAGTTTTAAGTTTGGCTCCATTAGTGTTGAAGCTGGTTTTGAGCCAAGATAGCTCGTGTCCTGGAGTAATTGCATGGTGAAAGGTCTTTGTGTTACAGATATACCTTTGCTGCAGCGAGCAATCTCGAGACCTAGAAAGAATTGTAAGGGGCCAAGGTCTTTAAGTTTGAACTTTGAGTCAAGTGTGGCAATGAATTGTTGGAGAATAGTTGTGTTATTAGTTGCCACAATGATGTCATCGACATATATAAGTAGAGCAAGGAATGTTTGTTGAGTGATCTTGATAAACAAGGAATGATCATTTTTAGATTGAGAAAATCCTTTTGAGATTAGTGTTGAGCTTAATTTGGCATACCATTGTCGGGATGCTTGTTTTAAGCCATATAAGCTCTTTGTTAATTTGCAAACTGCATTTGGAGGTAATACTCCTTTGGAAGTGTAACCTTGGGAAAGTTTCATATAAACATCCTCATTTAGATCGCCATGGAGAAAAGCATTGTCTATGTCCATGTGGTGTAGGTGTCAGTTATTTATGGCAGCAAGGGCAAAGAGGAGTTTAAGGGTGTTGAACTTAGCTACAGGAGCATAGGTATCAAAAAAATTGATACCTGGTTTTTGTGTGTAACCTTTGGCTACAAGACGGGCTTTCAATCTATTGACTGAACCATCGGGATTGTACTTGATTTTGTACACCCATTTGTTCCCAATTACATGTTGATTGGGAGGTAAGGAGGTCACAATCCATGTGTGATTTCTTTCTAATGCTTCGGTTTCATTATCCATGGCTTTGAGCCATGCAATGAATTGAGAAGCCTCTTTGTATGATTTTGGTTCTGTGAGAGTTGCAGTAGCTAATATAACTGCTTTAAACATATTAGAGAATCTTTGATAAGAAATGTAGTTGGCAATAGGGAAGTTTGTGGAGGCAGCAACTTTATCACATATATAGTCTTGTAGATAAAGGGGCTTTGTGATGTTTCTGCCTGATTTGGTGGTTTGAAAGGGAACTGTAGCGTTGTTGGGGTTGTCAGTAGGAGCCATAGGAGAAGTTAGAGATGTTAATTGAGGATCAGGTGTGAGAGAATGCTGGTTTGGCAGAGAAGGGTCTGCTGTTATGTTGGAGGCAGGAAAAAAAGTATCAATGTTGCAATTTGGTGTTTTGGTGATGAAGGGGAAGATGTCCTCATAAAAAATAACATCCCAAGCATGAAAGATGTGATTGCTTTGGATATCTAACAAGGTATATGCTTTCATATTTTCTGGATATCCAATGAATAAACAAGCTTTTGCTCTTGAAGAAAGTTTATGGCCATTATTATGGGGGGAGGTCTAGGTTAAACAACCATAGTTCCTTAGACGAGCATAAGATGGGGTTTTTCCATTTAAGAGTTCATATGAAGTTTTGTCTTTAAGTAACACAGATGGTGTTCGGTTTAGCAAGTAGATAGCAGTTTTCATCATAAAAGTCTAATAAACAAGAGGTAAGTTTGATTGAAATTGCAAGAGCACGAGCAACATTTAAAATGTGCTGGTGTTATCTCTCAACAATGGCATTTTGTTTAGGTCTATTGACACAAGAAGTGTTGTGTAATGCTCCTTTACTTGCGTAAAAGGAGGTAAATGTAAGTTCTTTAGCATTGCCAGTCCTTATAGCTTTAATGTTTTTGTTATAATGGACATTGACATAGGTAAAGTAATTTCTGATGTGAGTTGAAGCATCGGATTTTGTTTTAAGTAAGTAGATCCATGTAAAACGAGAATGGTCATCGACAATTGTTAAAAAATACCTATATCCTTCAATTGAATCAAGGGGGTAAGGACCCCAAACATCCATGTGTACAAGACCGAAAATGTCATTTGCAAAGGTGGTATTGGAAGTAAATGGCAGCTTTTTATGTTTTGCAAAATGACAAACTTTACAATTGAAATGGTTAGGTAAAGTAGAATTACAATTGAGCATTTTATTGAGTTTATTTGTGATGATGACAGATGGATGGCCTAGACGAGAGTGCCATTTATTGGTGTGCATCTGTTTAGTGAAAGTGGCAGCGTGGCAATGTGGACTGGGAGTAGTTTCTTGCTGGATGTAATAGAGATTACCAAATCTGCTAGCAGTCCCAATCTTCAATGTCTAAGATAGTTCTTGGATAATGCAATTGTTATATGTGAATTGTAGAACATGATTATTTGCGTTAAGAAAGGAACTAACTAAAAAAAGATTGAAATAAAATTGGGGTACAAACAAGACATTGGCTAATATCAGCTTAGAATTGAGTATGACAGTACCAACTTTTTTGATTTTCACAGATTGTCCATTAGGTAAGGTAACTGCTGCAGCATGTGGTTTATTAACAAAAAAGGAAAAACATCTAATATCACAACATACATGGTGCGTTGCCCCACTATCAATGATCCAAAATTATAGGGAAAGTGGCTGACATTACCAGAGAAATTAGTAACAGTAGCATTGGTTTCAGGGGTAGATGTGGATGGTTGCAGCTGTTGAGTGAGCATGGATATAATCTGTTGGCATTGTTCAGCAGTTAACTGAGGTGGATTTGAATTAGGAAGTGAAGTGGAGGCTTGCATAGTGTGAGGGTTGGTTCGAGAGGTAGAGGGTGCAGCATCCTTGCTTTTGCCTTTGACATTGGAATCTGTTGTTCTTCTATTGCCATAGCCAGGAGGGAATCCGGTGAGGAAATAGCATTTGTCCCTTAGATGGCATGGTTTTTGGCAATTAGAACAAGTGGGGCGCATCTTCTTGTTTTTGGAAGCAAAATTTGCTCCAGGGTTGCTGTTAGTTGTTGTATCAGGGGGTTTAGTCACAGCAGCAGCTGTAATAGGATTGATATTTCGATTGCCTATTATTCATTGACGTTCTTGGTGAACAATCATCGAAAAAACCTTGTTTAAAGGGGGGCATGGATCAAGAAGTAACACTTGATCACGAACAGCATGATAGGACTCATTGAGGCCTTTAAGGAACTGTAATACCTGATCATGATTGTGGTATTCTTGCTGTTTAGCAACAGCCACACATGTACATGGAATTTTTGGGCGAAGTTGAGTAATCTCATCCCAAATGGCTGTTAGTTTAGTGAAATATGTGTTGGAAATTTATTTTACCAGGATCTTAGATCTACTCACAAGTATGTTGTTTAACACCCTAAATATGAACTTTCTAAGACGATAAAATAAACACATATAAAGTTAAGAAAACCTTACATTGATGCAGCGGAATTAATGTCTCCTTCCACTCAGATCTCTAACCCTTGTATCCTTTCTGTAGCAGAGTATAATCAAGATCTGAGCCCGAATGTCCTTCTTCTTTGAGTTTGATCCTTCACAGTCTTCCAATCTATGATTGAGTTACTGCTTGTTGTGTGTGGGCACTTACTCTTTCACTAGGGTTCGAAATATATGAAGAGAAAAGAGAGAGAGAGAGAGGGATTTCGGCCAATAGAAGAGAATAGGGAAGGCTTAGTTTTTCTGAAGAGAGAAATTTCTGACAGAATAGCTTATGAAAACTTATTAAAGCATGTGATTTGACTGAGCCATCATTTTCTATTTATAGGCAACTACTAGGTTTAGGTTAGGAATTATTTGGCATTAAAATAATGAAAAAATCAATTTGAATTTCCACAAATAGTGGCCGGCCATGGTGTGATAATGGGCCCCACTTGATTTTGCAATTTTATCAAATTTTATTTCTATTTTCTCAAAAATATCAATTTTCCAATTCTAACCATTTAAATGCCAAAACTAATTATTTAATAACTAAAATAGATTATTAAATAATATTGTCATTTAATTTAATTATTAACTAGACATATAAAGTCCATTAATAAATAAATAAACCTAGAATCTCTTTTCTTTACAATTTCACCCTTGCTTAGTGAAAATTCACAAATTAGACATAGTCTAACTTTAGAATTATAATTGATCAATCACGAATCAATTAATGAGTCTTACAAGTAGAATGTTCTCAACTAGAATGGGGACCATGGATCTATATGCTGAGCTTCCAATAAGTGAACCAAATTTACCAAGTAAATTCCTACTTATTAATTCTTCGTTGAATCCACTCTTAGAACTTAGAATTGCACTCTCAGACTTATATAGACCATATTATATGTTCCACGATATCAATATGCTATCTCATTTAACCATTGTTATAATCTTATTGTGATTTAAAGATCCTCTATATAGATGATCTACATCGAGATGGATTTCTTTACCGTTCTCACCCCTCAATGTATTTTGCCCCTTAAAACACTTAGCTACCTGTAAATGGTGTTTAGTGATCTAATAATTAGTCAGTTAAACAAGAGCTCATCCATTTACTTCTATTTGCTAAGCTCGAAGGGAATCATCACTTGACTTCTATACACCAGTAGAAGCTATAGATTCCATATTTATGTTCAGCACTCCCACTCAATCATACTATCATGTTCCCAAAATATACGTATCACCCTGACCTAAAAGTAGGCTTAACTAATAAATCAAAGGACATGAATAGCACTCCTGAGTTGAGCCTAAGCATATCAGGATTTAGATTCTTTTAATCTTAAGATCAACTACTGATATTGACTTGGAAAGATATATATAACGGTAAGTTTGTAATATCTTAACTTAGTTGAAATATCGGTCCAGTCCAATGTATACTCCATACATTCGAAACTAGTATACTTTACTAATGTCCTGGAAAGAACATAACACTTACTCCAAGTGTAAGTACACATCATCGCTGATTATCACATTAGTGTAAATCCAATAACACTGATGAAACAGGGACCAAGTCTTTTGATTCATATGATCACAATCACATTCCACTGTGTTGACAATACTGTAATTGTGAATAAACATATGATCTGGATTTAACTGATTTTGTGTGTAAATGTAATAAACATATTAAACCATTGGCATGTAAAATTCATGCAAACATAAATCACTTCAAATTTCTTATATTGATAACTAATCAGATTGTAAAGAGTTTTATTTAGGGCATAAAACCCAACAATAAGTACTAACAAAGTCTTCACCTTGATGAAGTAAGGTGAGATTTTCATTAAGTTCAAAGATCTGTGGACCATTGCCTTCATTGAACCTATTGTTAAGTTCAGTCCACATTTCTGCAGTAGTATCAAGGTACATGATACTGCTTTTTATCTCGGGTGAAACCGAGTGTAGGATCCAAGATTGGACCATTTGATTACAACGAATCCAAGAACCATATAAAACATCAGTAGGAGAAGGTTTGGGAAGCGTACCATCAAGAAAATGGGTTTTATTGCGAGCCCCTATTGAGAGTTTAAAGTCCCGAGTCCATGGCTGGAAATTCCTCTCTGCCAAGACTGGAGTGACAAGAGCAATTCCGGGATGATCTGCGGTGCTGAGGTAGTAAGGACTGCATACATCCTCATAGACCGGTCGATCTCCATTGACATGATGAGTGGATGCAGCTGGAATTGGAACATGAGGTGGAAGATCTGCAGAATTCTGGGATGCTGGAGGAACATGATTCGGAAGAGCATCGTCCACGGGATGATCAGTGGAAGTAGCAGACGAATGTGCTCTCGTGTGCACCATTGTTGAAGGCAGAAGAAGTTGAGGTTGTTTAGGGTTCTTGGATTATAGCATCTGATACCATAATAGTGGGTAAAGACTAAAGACAGAGAGAAAATAGAGAAAGAAAATGTAAAATAGTCTTTATTGATTGAATGAATTCAAGTAGTACAAAGGAATAGCTATATATAGCTGAGGTTGTTATGTGAACATAACCAACATACAAAATAACGGAATTAACAAAATAAACTAACCAACTAATCTTAATATCTAATACTAGAAGATTGCAATTCTTTTGCTACTACAAGATCAGTTTCAGTATAATGTACTGGAAACTGCAATTCATTCCGCCACCGAAGATTGTAGAAGATCGACATAGCTTTAAGTATTTTTGGCTTGTAACATCGTTTAAAAGGCATTGAAATCGCTGCCAAAAGTTTTGTTGAGAATATTTTACTAGGATCTAGATTTACTAACAAGTATGTTGATTAATGTTAGGCTAAAATTAGTCTAAGTTTCGGGTCATATTTTCAGTTAGTTTTCACTCTTTGTATCTAGTTTTAGGGCTATTTTACGCTTGATTCTTTTGTTTCAGTTCCTCGGGTGTTTAAAGAAAGTATGCACAAGAATTGAGGACAAGTGGTGAAAGAATCGAGAAGAAAAACCAAAAATTGTATCGCTGCCTATTCCAGTCGCGACGGGAACTGGCAGAGAAATTTTCAAGAAATCGAAGTTCAACCCTGTCGCGACGGGGCACATTGCTCGTCGCGACGGGGACCCAGTGACGCGATTTTTGGGCAGTTTCGTAATTTCACGAATTTTAAAGATGAGACTTGGTTTAAATAGAGGAGTTCGTTAAAATTAGTATCAGATTTGGAGCCCTAGAAACAAAGGAGGAGGCTAGAAGAGCGGCTTGTGGCGACCCGGATCAATTGCTTCAACTAGTTCTTTCTCTTCTCTTTAATTTTTCTATGCTATTTTCTGTTTCAATGTTAATTATGGATTTGATTATGGATGTTTTGAACTAAACTCCTATTTAGGGAGGATGATGAATGTTGTTTTAAGTTTTTCCTAGTTAATGAATAATTGCCATTCCTCCATCTTGATTTGTGAAATTATCTATATTTGTGTTTAATTACATGTGTAAGCTTGATCACCTTCTCCATGTTCTATGATCTCAATTCAAAATTTGAAAAGTGAGAATTGAGAATGCTAAAATTGGATAATCTAGGTTTTGATGTGAAACGAAAGTATTTGCATAGCCTTTGTGACATTTAGATTATTGCTTAATGCTGATTTCATGTTAGTTTAATTAAGAGCTTAATTAAAGAACATGTGATTTAGAACCTAAAAGATCTGAAAAGAGTTAGGTTAATTTATAATATGTCATTCACATCAAGAAAAGGATAGCAATTAGGCATTAACAATTGGGTAAACAAAAAACAGGATTCTTCTCCCTATTTTCTCATCTTGATTAATATTCTTTTGTTTCTTTAAGTTTCTTGAATTTCTTTCTTCCTTTTTCAATCATAAATACTTTTGATTTACCAAATAGAATTATAAGTATAGTTTAGTAGTAATTAATCCAATTTCCTATGGTTCGACCTCACTTGCGTGAGTATACTACTTGATTGCGTGTACTTGCATATTGTTTTACAATTTTCGTAACAATTAACATCCTAAATATGAATTCTCTAAAATAATGAAATAAACACATAAGGGTTTAAGAAAACCTTACATTGGTTGCATCGAAATATAATAACTCATTCCATTCAAGATCCCTAGCCCTTGACTCTTTTCTGTAGTAGAGCATTATCAAGATCTGAACCTGGATCTCTTTCTCTCCTTCGGGTTTGGTTACCAACGTCTTACTCACTATGATTGAGTACTTGACTTGCTATGTGTGGGCATGGCACTATATCACTATGAGTTTCGAATGTGAAGAACAATGAAGGAGGTGAAATCACTAAGGAAGGAACTCTCTCATCTAGGTTGGTTGAATAGTAAGTTGACATTAGTTCAAAAAGTGGATGAGTGAGAGCATCATATTCCTTTTATAGTGTTTCAACTAGGGATTAGGGCTGAATATATGGATTAAAAAAGAATAAAAAATTGGGCAAAATCACTTCTAGGCCGTACACAATAATGGACCAGTTTCTAGTTTGATTTTTGCCACTTTATTTCAACCACTTATTCTTCTTTTCAATAATACCATATTTTCAATTCAATCCTATAAATGTCAAAACTATTTAATAATTATAATTAATTACTAAATAAAATTGTCATTTATGTAATTTAATAATTAGAATATACAAAGTCTCTTAATTAACAAATTGACCCCAAAACCTCTTTTTTTCACAATGAAGTCATTACTTAGTAAAAATTCATAAAGAAGACATAGTCTAATTTTAGAATTATTATTGATTAAATAAAATTAATTAACTGAGTCTACAGGTAGTGTTATCTCAACTAGTGAGGGGACCATCGGCTTATATAACCGAGCTTTCAATAAGTAGATCCAGAATTTACCAAGTAAATTCTCAACTTATTAATTCCTCCGTGCGCCACTATAGATTTGGAATTGAATAACACTCTCAATTATATAGAACGCTCTATATGTACCACGATATAGATACGTTATGATTATCTATTGTTACAATCCTAATAGTCAAAGATCATCTATAGATGATCTATATTGAATAGAGACAAATTTACTGTTCTACCCTTCAATGTATTTTATCCTTAAAACACTTAGCTACCTATAAATGATATTTTAGTAAAGTAATATAATTACTGAAATGTGATCTCTATAATTTATCTCTATTCAGCCAAGCTCGAAGGAAATCATCGTTTCACTTCTAAATACTTATAGAAGCTATAGATTCCATATCTATGATCAGCACTCCCACTTAATTGAACTATCATGTTCCCAATATGTAAATATCAGCCAAAACCAAAAGTTAGCTTCCACGAACAACTTGAAGAATATAAATAATAAAACTAAGATTGAACCTAACTATATCAGGATTAAGATCCATAGACCTAAGATCAACCATTGATATTGACTTAGAAAGATATAACGCTAAGTTTATGATATCTTATCTAAGATCAATATCGGTCCCTTCCAATATATACTCCATACATCTGATACTGGCAAACTTTGTCAATACCCTAGAAAGGACATAACACTTATCCAAGTTGTAAGTATACCTTATCGCTGATTATCATGCCAGTCTAAATCCAGTGAATTGACAAATCATGGGAATTAAACTTTTGAACATATAATCACGATTATATTTCATTGTGCTGACGACACTATAATCATGAACAAATACATAAATACTTATATATGTTCTGGACTTAATAGAATTTATATATTAAACATAATCATGAAATAAATCATGTGAACCATGCAACATAAAAGCGATTTCTGATCTTTATTAATTAGTAAATCTGATTATATTGAAATGGGTTATATTTAGGGCACAAAACCCAACAAACTCCCACTTGTACTAATATAAAACAAAAAGTTCATTTCCAATAATCTCAACACCTTGATATCTAGATCAAGTGTAGTATGTAGTATTCTCTCCGTGATAGGATCTAACAGGTTGTCTTCAATACAACCTTTCCTCCACCATTAGATTTCCTTAATCATAAAATCCTTGATATTGTAAAATTTCTCTCTATATGTCTACTCCTCTAGGGATACTGGATTCTTTTTTTTTTGGCAACTACTTCCGTGTCAGTCAGGAAGTAACACTAGTAGTTAATAAATTATTGGTACAATGCCAAAAATTGAATAGAACTTTCCATAGGCTAAATATGTATCTTTCTTACAACTTTAGCATTCAGTCTCACTGGTAGAGTTAGAGATTTCAGATTAGTTTTTACACTTCTCCAAAATCACTGCTCCACCCCCAAAGTAATCACCATCTCATCAGTAGACTTTCTAGCATCAACGCAAGTCTAGAAACCTGATTTGGTGTAGTCTTAGAGTATTAAATAGCACCCTTATCGACTAACATATAGTTCATCTTCTTGATCTTAACATTTACTTGATTGTCTTCCAATGTTCCTTTCCTGAATTAATCTGATACCTACTCATTACTCCCACTCAACAGTAGGTGTCTGGTCTAATGCATACGAAAGCATATTTGAGACCTCTCACTGTAGATCCTAAGGAATTCTTTCCATGGCCTTTATCTTTTTTGGAATAGTTGAAACTTTTCCTTAGATAAATAAAATCTATGTCTAGAAGTTTCTATAAATTGCCATTAGAAAATGTACCAGCATCTTACTAAAGCAAGTTTCTCGCACTAGAGTAATTAAATCACCAGGTATACCATAAACCATAGGTTTAGATAATCTTAAACCTGTAATACTAGGAATAGGAAGTTTTGTTAAGTCCATTGAATAAACTTATTTTCAAAATTTCCTTTCTTGTCCTTGTAATAGAATACTTTTGGTTATTCTATATGAAGGGTTTTAACCATAATTCTCTTGGCTTTGCTTCTTAGTTCTTATTCTGACTTTCCATTACTTGTTTAAACTAACAATGGATTTTAAATCACAAGTGTCTCCCAAGTCATAACAGGGTGAGTTCCTTGACACCCTCCCACTACGACAAGGTACCGTGACGTACTATCTAAGAACACTAATGGTATGGCCTCATCGGTTGTATCAAGACAATCGAGGCAGTTGGACCATCTTATATAGAATAAGATGATAGAACACTTTTGGAATCAAGAAAAAAAAATATATCCTCTACTTTGCTACTTTCAGATTTAGTCATATTCTTAGAAAAGTAGTATTTGTTGAAACAAACACTTTCTTATCTTAATGACCATGGGATGGTCCACCCCTAATCACTTAGAATAGCTATGAAACATGCAAATCTTAGTTAACTGTTCTAGCTTTTTTAAGGTCACGATCAGGACATTCATGATTCTAGTAATGGTTTACACTAAGTACATAACCATTCTATCATTCTAAAATTTTCCTATTATTAGGGTATTCCCTATAGGCAGCTACTAGTAACTAATCATAGACCTTTTACTTTCATCAATATGCAAACTGAATTTCTAGGGAGGTAAGTTTGGATACAATTCGAAATCAACTTAATGATCTTTGAACTGCATATCCACCAAATATTTCTCCACCCATATCAGTTTGCAAGATCTTTAACCACTTACCTTAATGTTTTCAAAATTGCTAGAAATTCATGAAATTTCTCAAACATTTCAAATTTCTTTGCACAAGGTAAAATCTAGAGTAATCGTCTAAACAATATAACGAAAACTCATATCCACCCTTGAATGTACATCCATATTCGAATATAGATGATCATACTTTCAAGTGGACATAGGCATAATTGACTCTTTGCAGAGAATGATCTTGTCAAAACTACTATGAACAAGATGCAAATGTCATAGATACTAAAATGTGGTTGTAATCTTTTGATGACTTAGGTCTAGTTATAATAAAGAGTTCTGAGAATAGTCCAAGTAGAATCCTGGTCACAGAATACTAAACTCATATTCCATACATAAACATACAGTTTGGATCCATTACAGAAAATAGATATTAATAACTTGTAAAAGTCATACTGCATTGTCCAATGTATTCTAAGAAACTGAAATTAAAATTTCTATTTGGAATCTAAAATTTAAAGTCAAATACTTAAATTTATACCAAATATACAATGAGTGATTATTCTTTCTCGGACCACCACTATTAGTCTAACTCTAAGTCTAATTTGCCTAAAGTAAACATATACAAGTAGGAGATTTTTAAGATCGAAGATTTATATCATTTCGAGATAGAATGTTGGGAATATAATCATCTGCGCCATTTAATTTCATAAGAGAAAGTAGAATGACATCATAAGCAAATGATTTATAAACCATTCATCCAATGATATACTATTTAAGTAAATTCGACATGAATAAGCTAAGAGGAAACATTAAAGGATAATTTCAATTAAAATAAGAATCCAACGATGTCCCGGTAGGCGAGAGTCAAAGTTAAACTTATTTTATGAATCCCTTCATTGTTTCATATTGTAAACACTAATCTAAGTTGTCATCTTTGGATGTACAACTAGATGTTGCATTTATAAATATTTATCTATCGAGATCTAACACTATTATGTTTGTCTAACGGATGACAATACTTTGGGATTTGTCCCATTAAACAACAAGCTAAGTTAGACCAACAATGAAGATTCAAAATTATACTACAATTAATAACAAAAAACAACATGGTTCAATATAAATTCATACACATTCAGAAATTATCATACATTCAGCAAGTAACAAAGACGTGAAAATACAAAACAATCATATCTTAAATAATTTCCAAAGTTTCCAACAAACTGATACAGTGTCCCGGTAGGCGAGAGTCAAAGTAATCATTCATTGAATAGAGTAGTCAGCTCATCTAAAATGGACACCATTCTAGCAACCTTTTATTCGATCAAAACAAGAATCCAACATTGTCTCGGTAGACGAGAGTCAAGGTTATTCTTATTTTATGAGCTTCCACTATTGTTTCATACTTCTTAAATTTATGGGCTTATATACCCGAGCTTTCAATAAGTAGATATAGAATTTACCAAGTAAATTCTCAACTTATTAATTCCTTCTTGTGCCACTATAGATTTGGAATTGAATAGCAATCTCAATTATATAAAATGCTCTTTATGTACCACGATATAGATACGTTATGATTATCTATTGTTACAATCCTAATAGTCAAAGATCCTCTATAAATGATCTACATTAAATAGGGACAAATTTACCGTTCTACCCTTCAATGTATTTTATCCTTAAAACACTTAGCTACCTATAAATGATATTTTAGTAAACTAATATAATTACTAAAATGAGATTTCAATCATTTATCTCTATTCAGCCAAGCTCGAAGGAAATCATCATTTCACTTCTAAATACTTATAGAAGCTATAGATTCTATATCTATGATAAGCGCTCCAACTTAATTGAACTACCATGTTTATAAAATTTAAATATCCGCCAGAACCAAAAGTTAGCTTCCACGAACAACTTGAAGAACATAAATAATACAACTAAGATTGAACTTAACCATATCAGGATTAAGATCCATAGACCTACGATCAACCCTGGATATTGACTTAGAAATGTATAACGGTAAGTTGATGATATCTTATCTAAGATCAATATCGGTCCCTTCTAATGTATACTCCATACATCCGATACTGGTAAACTTTGCCAATGCCATGGAAAGGACATAACAGTTATCCAAGGTGTAAGTATTGTTGGGTTTTATGCCCTAAATAAAACTCATTTCAATATAATTAGATTTACTTATTAATAAAGATCAGAAATAACATTTTATGTTGCATGGTTCACATGATTTATTTCATGATTATATATATAATGTATGAATTCTATTTAAGTCCAGAACATATGAATTTATTAATGATTATAGTGTTGTCAACACAGTGGAATATAATCTTAATTATATGTTCGAAAGTTTATTCCCTGATTTGTCAGAACACTGGATTTAGACTGACATGATAATCAGCGATAGGTATTCTTACACCTTTGAAAAGTGTTATGTCCTTTCCAGGACATTGGCAAAGTTTACCAATATCGGATGTATGGAGTATACATCAGAAGGGATCAATATTGAACTTTGATAAGATATATTAAAATTTACCGTAATATCTATTCAATTCAATATCACTTGTTGATCCTAGATTAAATGATCTTAATCCTGATATGGTTAGGTTCGATCTCAAGAGGACTATACATGTTCTTTGATTTGTTAGTTAAGCCTACTTTTGGGTCAGGGTGATACGTACATTTTGGGAACATGATAGTATAATTGAGTGGGAGCGCTAACATAAATATGGAGTCTATAACTTTTATAGGAATTTAAAAGTGAAACGATGATATCCTTCGAGCTTGGCTAAACAGAGATAAATGGTGGAGATCTAATTTCACTTTGTTGAATATCATTTATACGGAGCTAAGTATTTTAAGGATAAAAATACATTTAAAGTGTAATGGTAACTTAGTGCCTTTTCATTGTAGATCATCTATTAGAGGATCATTGATCACATTAGGATTATAACAATGGATAACTAATGACGTATCTATATCATGGAACATATAGAGCGTTCTATATGACTGAGAGTACAATTCCAAGTTCGAAGAGTGGATTCAATAAGGAATTAATAAGTTAGGGAATTTACTTGGTAAATTCGGTTCGACTTATTGAAAGCTCGGTTATATAGACCCATGGTCCCCATACTAGTTGAGACCATACTGCTTGTAAGACTCGGTTAATTGATTTTGATTAATCAATTATAATTCTAAAGTTAGACTATGTCTACTTTATGAATTTTCACTAAGCAAGGGCGAAATTGTAAAGAAAAGAGATTCTAGGTTTATTTATTAATTAAGATACTTTATATGTCTAAATTAATAAATATATTAAATGGCAATATTTTTTAATAATTATTTTTTTAAGTTATTAAATAATTAGAATTGGCATTTAAATGGTTAAATTGGAAAATTGGCATTTTTGAGTAAATGGGAATGAAAAATAACAAAAGGGGAAAGTTGCAAAGTGAGGCCCAATTTTTCTTATCTGGGCTGCCCACTATGCATAGGCTTTTACCATTTTATTTTTCCATTATTTTAATGCCATACAATTCTAACCTAAACCTAGAAGGCATTCTATAATTAGAAAATGTTGGCTTCAGGAAACTATGACTTGCATCTCATTCCTTCAGAGCAACTTCTACACGCCACTTTCTCTCTCTTTTCCTCTCTTCTATTTCGAAACCCTTGAGTGATAGAGTAGTGCCCACACACATCAAGTGGTACCTCAATCATAGTATGTAAGACTGTGGATAATCAGCATCAAAGAAGGAGAGAAGGAGATCCAGATTCAGATCTTGATTATGCTCTGCTACAGAAAGGAATCAAGGGCTAGAGATCTGAATGGAAGGAGTCATAATATTCCGCTGCACCCAATGTAAGGTTTTCTTAAACTCTTATGTGTTTATTTCATTATTATAGAATTCATATTAGGATGTTAATGAAACATACTTGGTAGTAAATCTAGATCTTGGTAAAATATTTCTAACAAGTATACCTTATCGTTGATTGCCAGTCTAAATCTAGTGAACTGATAAATCATGGGAATTAAACTTTTAAACATATAATCATGATTATATTCCACTGTATTGACGATACTATAATCATGAATAAATATATACATATTTATATATGTTTTGGACTTAATAGAATTTATACATTAAACATAATCATGAAATAAATCATGTGAACCATGCAACATAAAAGCGATTTCTGATCTTTATTAATTAGTTAATCTGATTATATTGAAATGAGTTTTATTTAGGGCACAAAACCCAACAAGTTCACTATTAAAATTGCGAAGAATAGCTCCAAAACTAGATTTACGCTCCATTGTATTCATTGATGCATCAGTGTGAAGCTTCAGTCGGCCAGAAGGTAGATTCAACCATTGTAGTGTAGTAGAACATGGAGTAGAGTTATCTACAATGTTTTTTTTGGCCTCCAATATCGATTTTGTAATGTGCATTATGATATTCAATAACATAATTCAGAGCATATTGTAACAACACACAGTTGGCTTTGGTTGCTTACCATGATATTCATTGTTTCGTTCAATCCAAATACTTCATATGATGCAAGCAACTTTCTCTAATTCTTCCTTTGTTAAAAAATTTGATATGTAGAATAAAAAGGACTTACAAGAATCATTATTGCCAATGAGGTGAGTTATATGAATTTTAGAAGATCGCCAAGCCTTTTTTGCTCTTTTGCACTCAAACAGAGCATGATATGACATGTACATGTGAATAATTGGAATTTGTTTGACTAAGGTTAGAGGTATGATAAGTTAAATTGGATATAACTTATATTATTTGTTCTTTGAGGCAAAATTCTTGATGACATGTGCTTTGAAAAATAATTTAAGCAATATTTAGAATGTTTGCGTCTTTCAAGCTCACCTTTTCATAATTATTCCTAGTTTACATTTATTGTGCCTTGACTTGTTATTCTTGTTTCTACACATATTTTGAGCTAGAAACAATCTTACTATTATCTTCCATTATCCCTAGCTATGATGTAAGCTTAGAATAAATTTGGGAGAAATTGTAATTGAGAAATTTGGGTTGTGATATGTGAGAAATAAAGAGAAAAATGTATGAGAGATATTAAAGAAAAGTTTATTGAGTTGCAACTACACACAAAAAAGGGGGTGGGGTGGAAGAAGTGAAAAAGGCAAAGTTTCTAAATTTTAGTTTTTCAAATAAATAAATACAAAAATTTTGTTGTTGTAGCGTTAATCATAAAAAATTCTCTTATTTATTTGTAAAAGAAAAGGGGAATGGGGTGATATTTGAGTTCAATGGAGTGACTTGATTGGAATAAAAAAATTTATGGTATAGTTGAGCCTAAATGATATTTTTATCGACCTTTACCTAAGCTTAACGTTAAAACTGATTAAAATTCTTTTGATTTCGAAGCATATATTGTTGACAAAGTGTTTTTGATTAGTTTTGTTGCATTTAGTTTTATTTAATGCTTTATTTTGTTAAACTTTTTATGTATAGTGAATAAGGAAGAACTTGAATGAGTTGAGGAAAAAATGGTTGCAAATCAAAGAAATAAACATGTTTTTGTTGGTTGCATGCAGAAAGTGGAAATCCTTAGTAGATTTGTGAAGTTTTGGTGAAGCTTAAGCCTTTAAACTTAAAGAATTAAAGAAGTTGGAGTAGCGACTTGGCATAGAAATTCAATGCCAAGGCGCCCCTTTGGAAAATAATAGCAAAAAGTTGGAGTAATGGGTGCTACACACAGGCCATGGCATGAGTTTAACCATGTCGTGGCATTACAAGGTTGCTGCCCAGAATTGTGACACACGGGCCATGGCATGATGAAGTCCATGTCGCAGCCCGCCACTTCTATTTTTCACCAGGAAGTCATTTCAAGAAGACACGAGCCACGACATGGTGAAGCCTATGCTACAACCCGCATGTGAAAATATTTCTAAATTAGGCTAAGTAAACCTAATTCGAAAAAGGGAAGACGGTGACTTTTGAGGAGGCACGAATTTTGAGAGAAAGAGCAGCCTTGGAGACTACTACCATTGATTTTCAACAAGTTATTTTCTTCTTTCTTTTATTCTATGTTCTCAATTAGTTTTATGCAATTTTTTATAATGATTATTATGAGCTAAACTCATATTTAAGTTTTTTAAATGGAGATTGTATGATAATTTCTATGGATTAATGTAATTAATTTTTCTCCTTCTGTTGATTGTGTGAACTAATTTTATTTGTGCTTATTGCATATAATTAATTCACTATCTTTTGTATGATTTATTATTCCAATATAAAATTTGAAAATTGAATATTAATTATGTTATAATTGATTAGTCATAGATTTCAATACAAAATAAAAATATTTATGACTTGTGTAGCATTCGAATTATTTCATTGTTGATTATATGTGTATTATACCTTGTTGGAAATTATTTTACCAGGATCTTAGATCTACTCACAAGTATGTTTATTAACACCCTAAATATGAACTTCTAAAACGACGAAATAAACACATATAAAGTTTAGGAAACCTTTTATTGGGTGCAGCGGAATATAATGACTCCTTCCGTTCAGATATCTAGCCCTTGATTCCTTTCTGTAGCAGAGCATTATCAATATCTGAACCTGGATCTCTTTCTCTGAATCTTTGATGCTGAAACTCCTTCTTGCTAAAAGTCTTTCTTCACGATCTTCCTCACTATGATTGAGGTATCACTTGCTGTGTGTGGGCACTACTCATACACTAAGTATTTCGAAATTTGAGGAAGAAGAAAGAGAGAGTGGGTTCGGCCAAAGATAGGGAGAGAGAAGGCTCAGGTTTTTCTCTGAAGGAAAAATAGAAATTTTAAGTGTAAATTTCCTGAAGCCTTCACTATCTATTTATAGCATTCCACTAGGGTTAGGTTTGAATTATTTGGCATTAAAATAATGAAAAAATCAGTTTAAATTTCCTACAAAAGTGGCCGGCCCTATACTAGTGGATTTGGGCCTCACTTTTTGCAATTTTGCAGTTTTATCTTTTCTGCATCTGATTTTCTCAAAAACGCCAATTTTCTAATTCAACCATTTAAATGTCAATTATAACTATTTAATAACTATAAATAATTATTAAATAATATTGTCATTTATCATATTTATTAATTGAACCATACAAAGTATCATAATTAACAAATATGCCCCTATAAACTCTTTCTTTACAATTTCGCCCTTACTTAGTGAAAAAATTCACAAATAGACACAGTCTAATTTGAGAATTATAATTGATTAATCAAAACCAATTATATGAGTCTTACAAGCAATATTATCTCAACTAGTGCGGGGACCATGGGTCTATATAACCGAGCTTCCAATAAGTAGATCAAGAATTTATTACTAAAATTCACTAACTTATTAATTCTTCATTGAATCCACGCATAGAACTTAGAATTGCACTCTCAGTATAATAGAATGCTCTATATGTTCCACCATATAGATGCATCATTAGTTATCCATTGTTATAATCCTAATGTGATCAATGATCCTCTATATGAATGATCTACACTGTAAAGGGATTAAATTACCGTTACACCCTACAATGTATTTATTCCTTAAAACACTTGACCCCGTATAAATGATATTTCAGCTTACGTGAAATGAGTACTCCACCATTTATGTTCGTTTGGTCAAGCTCGAAGGAGATCATCCTTTGCTTACTATTCGCCAGATAGAAGCTATAGATTCCATGTTTATGATAGCGCTCCCACTCAATTGCACTATTGTGTTCCCAAAATGTACGTATCACCCTGACCTAAAAGTAGGCTTAACTAACAAATCAAAGAACACAAATAGCCTCTCGAGATTGAGCCTAATCATATCAGGATTAAGATCATTTGATCTAGGATCAACTAGGCGATATTGACTTGAATAGATATTACGGTAAGTTTAATAAATCTAAGTCAAAGTTCAATATCGGTCCCTTCCGATGCATACTCCATGCATCCAACCTGAGCTTTACTTTAACCAATGCTCTGGAAAAAACATAGCACTTCTTCAAATGCAAGTAAACTCTGTTGTAGATTATCATATCAGTAAATCCTATGTCTGATAAATCTAGGAAACTTTATTCACATAGTCATGTTTACTTTCCAATGTGTTGACGGCACAATAAACAGGATCAAGTATGTGAAAAGGGTTTCAGATGAATTTATACATTATGTACATATAATCATGAAATAAATCATGTGAACCATGCAACATTAAATGTTAATTCTGATCTATATTAATAAGTAAATCTGATTATATTGAAATGAGTTTTATTTAGGGCATAAAAACCAACATACCTCAGAGATAAGAATAATGTCATCTATAATTTAAGTTCTTTATGTCTTAATCAAAATAGAGAATAAATTATAATCTGCTACCTACAAGGTAGAAGAAGAAAACTAATTGTATTAGTGAAGTAAAAAGTAAAAGAAATTAAAATTAATTTCTCTAATTTTCTAAGTCACTACGATTTGTTTTTATTAATAATTTGTTTTTTTTCTTATATTAATTGATTAAAATCTATTGTTTGTAAAATAGAACTAAAAATTCAAAATTAATTAGTAATTAGTTACGGTTCGTGTGGAATCATCTCTCTTGTGAATTTATTATTTGAATAATTATATAAAGTACTATTTTTTGTAAAATAATTACACTTTTACGGTTTTTCAAAAAATAACACGAAAACAACATAAAATCAACAAGAAAATTACATAAAAGTAACATCAAAATAACAACAAAAAATAACATATAGATAACAAAAAAATCAACAACAAATAATATAAAAAAAAATTATTTTCTGTAAAAAAAAAAAAAAATCGTAAAAATATTTAAAATTCTGTGAAATCGTATTTTTTAATTTTTTTTTTATGTTTTTGTGAAATGATCCCTTGAATACAATACATATACTTGTGTTTAGGATTTTTTGCTACGATACTCATAAGTTTTGGTTGCTGCAGGAAAAGAAAAGGACAGAAGCATTTGAAGAAAGAAAAACCAACAAATATCGAAATCAAATAAAAGGTTCTCAGTATATTTTATATACTTTTAATACATACTTTTATTCATGAGACATGTAAATGTGTGAATAATCACTAATGACTTGGTGAGATAAATATCAAACAATCTGTCTCCAACGTTCATTTACAAACATGCAATCTTGATTCTTGAACACTTATTTCAGATCTATCAATCCTAAAATCACAACTCCATTGCTTATCGATAGTAAATTGATATGAGAGGGACGTCAACATCATTGTCATCGTCGTCTTCACAAGCCACAACAACATCAAAATGTCGGCGATAAGAAGGCAACTCGACCTTTGCCACATCCCTTGCCAGATCCACCATCTTCTTGTCCATTCGCTCCTTATGACGTGGAAACATACTATTATAAAGCAAGCAACTTCCGCATGAGATGCTGTAAGCATTTAGTCCTTTGTTCCTCAGCCATTCAATAAGTTCTCTCAGCGTAGGGTTGTCTTTCACAATCCACCTATCCCAAACAGTCCACTTCATGCCCCCATGTTCAATGACCTTTGGCGGAACCGGCTCGGCCATGGAGAACAATGGTAGTGCTAGATTTGCAAATGTGTTCCGGTAGTCCTCTACCTTGTGTCCTCCATCCAAAACCTTGTACAGCTCCAAGCATACTAGACCTGTTGCCATAGCCGTGGAAGTGGCAATTGCAGGGATAATCCTTCCAGCTATAAACTTAGCCTTAAGCTTGTCAACCTCAGGAATGCTGTAATTTCTAGCCCTCATATTGGCAAGACCAGCTATCATGTCCATATGGTAATTGGTATCGTCATCCTGTGTGTCAGAAGTAGGTTTAGTAAATCATGAAGATCTGTAAAAAGAATTCAAAATCAAAATCTACATGGAACAGACCTTTTCAAACTGAATTGGTTTCATCCTGAATCCAGGTGGCAAGTTTGCATGACAATGTTCTAATTTTGTAATTAAGTCGTTGATTATCATAGAATCATCAACAGATGCAGCAGTACTAATGTTGGTGGCTTTCTCATCAGTCTCAATTTTTACACCTTCCTTTGGCTGAAATTCTGGAACCATCACCTTGTCTACAGCTTCAGTGAACTTGTTATGATTTCTAACCCAATCTGGAATTGGAATTCCAAATGTCTCTGCTCTTAGTATTGATGCCGCCATAACAAAGTGCAGGTGGTCAGGATCAGCTGCTGAGAACTGCAGAGGACGGGGGAATCGCTTAGGGGCAGACCAGAATGGAGCACCAGTACTAGTTGTGGCATTTTCGGGAAATGTATAGATTAATTGCTTCACACGGTTGGTGAAATAGTCTTCAAATCTGAGATGAAAAAAAAGGGAAAAAACAGACAATGAATATTAGAAACTGACAGAAGGAAGTTATAAGCTAGCATCTAATGAGAGCAGCATATTTTGCAAGGAATTACTTTATGCGTGCCCAGGCAACACAATCTTGGAAAGAATCACATTTTTCTCTGTCAAGACATTCAAGGACACGTTCCAAGTTATCCCTGGCCTGCGCATCACCTGCATTTTTCATTGAGGCAGTATATTCACTTGTGCTGGATAAGTACGCATTCACTTCAGCAGGAGTCTTCTCAAACAAACCCTCAAATTCGGACCGGGCCCATGTCAAGCAGTGGTCAATGTTATGAGGAAAGGAGTGCACAGTGCACATGGGCGCTTGTTTCTCAGGTGGGTCTCTTGAGGCACCATAGTTTTCCGTCAAGTGTGGAATAACCATCTGAGTATTGCATTTGGCACCAAGAGTTCCTGATTCAAGAAGTGGCTTCTGAAAATATAAGCACCTTTGATCAACATAAAGCCGGGCATTGACATTGTCGAGGGCATTAATTACAACATTCAAATTTTCCCAAAAAACATCATTGAAAACGCTTTCAGTTTCAGAGCCAACACGATTCTGCAAGGCCTCAATGTTTAAATGAGGATTTATTGATGCAGCAGCAGACGCAGCAACTGTAGACTTGGGCTGCCCAATATTCCAATCACGGAACAAGAATTGCCTGCTAAGGTTACTCTTCTCAATAACGTCATCATCCGTAACTGTTAGTTTTCCTTGGTTGCCACATGAAACACCCATCAAGGCAACATTTTTTAACAACTCGCAGCCAAGTGCCCCAGATCCAACAATAAAAACCTTAGCATCCTCCAGCCTCTTTTGAAGTGCAGACCCAAAAACGGATATCTGGGCATCATAACGGCTATTTAATGGTCTAAATGAACTGGAATCTATTGGCTCCGTTGGAAGCGACTCCACCGAGTCAAAGTAGAAGAACTGCAGTCCAATATAAAGAATAATCAAATGATTTGAGACAAATGAAAATCTTCTTGAAGCAAGAAATTACATACTTGTAAAGAATGAATAAAAGGTTGAATATATAGACCTTATATCTATATGAAGTACATAAGTTTAACCGTATAGTACAATTATGCATGAATGGTTGTGTTCAAATAGGCTTATAAGAGAACTTAAAATGTCAGGTAAAGAATAAGTAGAAGAATATCCACACAACCATTAACAGCTCAGCCTTCTAGCATCAAAATTCATAAAGGAGAACTCATATACAAATAAAAAGGGTAAAACAGTATAAAGCTACTGACCTGGAAGAGTGGATGGAACTTTCCAGAGCAAGCCTTTAGTACCTCCTGTCCAACAATACCACCGAACATGGCTGCCATGGGGTTCAGGACTGCCTTGGCACCAAAGGCAAAGTGTCTCAAAAGTTTTGGGTCAATGTTTTCTACTCTCCCATCCAGTGAACTGTCATTGATGCTACTAACAATAGATATAAGCTTCTGTACATCTTCTTCAGAGCCAGCAATTGGGAAACGACCCAAATCAGATATGAACTTATCCAGAGCTTGGAATGCCAAGTGGAGGACAGGTGGACGATCAAACTTGGAGAAATCACTCAGAAGAAAATCACCAAGATCCTTTAGTGCTTCTCTAAATGGCTTAAATTTCAACACTTTTGGTTGTTTCACCTGAGTAACAATACCACCTCTTTCATAGGCACCAAAATTTGTGGTATCCTCCTCAAGAGTGAATGAATAAGCCCTTGCATTTTTTATCTTACGAGGTTTTCCATCATTCAGTTGTGCCATTCCCTGAACTTCAGAAAACACTACAAGGTCCCCATCTTGAAATTCAAGTCTTTCATCATCTACACATGATACTAGAGCAGGGTTGTCATTGCTTATGGATGCAATAATACCCGTGTGAGGCTCCTCTCCATTAACATCACAAACAGTGAAATCAGGTCCAAAATCACAAAATATTGAGCCAAAAAGGCCTCTTACTTCAGATTTAATGAATGCTATGGGAGGCTGATGATTATGACAGTAATCGTCAAATTCAATGGCCTTTTCAGAACTGATATCAGTGAAAACAACAGCCTGTAAACGAGAAAATAAGTAGGTAAATCCATAAACCATTACCTCAAAAGCAAAATTAGGCATCGATTTTCTCACATCCCAAACATGGAAAGTAGAACATGTTATATACCATGTACCATTATAATTCCAGATTAGAACACTGTCGTACTAAGAAAACTTAACCTAAAGAAAACACAACCAACACAATAGCAATGCTACTAAGAAAAAAGATAATTAATGAGGTACCTGAAAATCAGAAAGTTGTTCTTTAGTCAATTTTGTAGTCAAAGTTTGCACAATTACGGCATTGTTGAGTTCTTGCAACTTTTGAACAGAGGCAAGTGCTCTGTTCTTGCCAACATCATCCTCAGAGAAGAGAAAATTACCAGACAAATCCCATAGCTCAACCTTTCCTTCATCGTGCAAAGTCACAGATTTGACACCAGCTAGAATGAGGTTCTTTGCTGCAAATCAAAGAAGTTAGACCAAATTACAATCAGATACATCCAAATTACCTTCAACATCATCTCCAGTCATTAATAATTAACAAATTTTGACCATCCAATCCGGTTAATTAAAAAATACAAAAACAAACCGATCTTAAGCAATCAGGCGGCTAATCTATGTCAGACACTAGCAATCTTGAAACCGATAAATCCAAGTTCTAGCTAAATTATATAATATAATCAAATCAAGAAAAATATTTCTAAGATAGTTACCAATCTCAGCTCCCAGACCCTGCATCCCAGAGACGAGGACATTCGATGCGAACAGTCTCCGCATCGTATCGCGTCCATAGACTGCAAGCTGCCGACTGTGGAGATCCTCGTCGATGTCCGGAGCGTTACCATTATGCCGAGCCATGTCGTGAGCGTGCTCTTTCCCCTTAGCTCCGGTACTGCTACTATGCTTTATAATACTATTACTGATGTCTCTCACAGTAGATTCGGTTGTTCCTGCGGCGGTGGAGGCAATTCGACGCTTCTTAACGCTTGACGAGCCTTCGGCGGTCGAATCGGTGGTGGCGGAATCACTATCGTCTTCAACAATCGTTACTTGCCAAGCTCTCTTCTTTGGAAGCATAAAGTTCCTTAAGCTACTGAAAACGCCACAAAATTTCATCATCGTCATCGTCACCAAAACTAGAAAAGCAAAAAACAACGATCCTATTCTAACATCACGAGTAGCAAAGCTCTGAAACGCCAATCCGAAAAAGATCGGTGTCATACCTACTGTTACTATAAACCCTATCCCTAATTTAGGCATTATTCCAAGGCAAAGATTTGAAGAAAAGAAAAAGATCGGTCTAAAACCGATGCTGAGAATAAATGGAAAAACGTACCGATTAGGAACAAGAATGGAATCCGAGAAGGGAGGAAGAAAATGTTTGGTGCATTAGATTTATTGAGGGTTTTGCTAAATATTTATATATATATATATATTATATTTAGAAGATTCTTGAAGAACAATTTAGAGTATGAACAGGAGGAACTGGGATGTTTCTTAGTCTTATGGCGGGTTTTGTTGCAGGTGAGAGGGGTATTTAGGGAATTCCATTCTAAATATTTTCAAAGGCTTTCTGGTATTGCCAATTCTGGTCTTGTTTCGACAAATAGCATTTCTATCTAGCAATTTTTTTCTTTTCTTTTTTCGAAAAAGCATCACTTAGCAATTTAAAGTGTCCAACAATATATGTTTAGTTTAATAATGAGATAATTACATAAAATATAATTTTTACTTAAGATTTTTTTTTTTATATATTTTTACGATTTTCTATGAAAATAATACGAAAACAACAAGAAAATTACATAAAAGTAACAGGGAAATAACATTTAAATAACATCAAAGCAACAACAAAAAATAACACAGATAACAAAAAATCAACAACAAATTAACAAGAGTACAACATAAAAAGATCGTATTTTCTGTAAATAAAATAAAAAAAAAATCGCAAAAACATTTAAAATTTCGTGAAACCGTATTTGTGTAACTTTTTTGTTATTTTTATGTATTTGTGAAATAATCCCTTTAATAATTAGTCAGTAGTTTCTAATATTATTTATTGAAGAGTATTATTATTGCATGAGGTATTGGTTAGTGATTTCCTTAAAACTTATTAAATTAAATTACATGTGATCTAATATTTAATTGTAAGATATAGCGCATAGGAGAATATAAGTACCACTGTTACTTTATAATATTTATTTTTATTAAATTAAACTATGTAAATTTTATTATTGGAGTGTATTAATAATAATATGTCAGTTTATATATATATTTTTTAAAGTGCTTAACACTTTTAATATAGATAGAGTTAATAAAGTGCTTAATGCTATCTAGAATTATTACGTACCTTGTCGTACTTATTTTATCGTTGCGAGCCTTCCAAATAATATCCACTACAATCGAAGCATAGAGAAACTGCCTATCAGTATCCACACCTTGCGGCTCATAATGTTGCTAGAAGAGCTTTCGCAAAAAATATAATTGGTATGGTTGAGATCTCAACTATATCAGACTTTATCTTTTATAATAACAGCAATGTCTAACTTTGTTTTATTTATATATAAACGTTTTATTTGAAAAAACACTTAAAATATCATTAAACATTTCTTTGACCAAGGTTTTGAACTATTTTGTAATTTGTAGTACACATACATAATACATAGAGTAACTAATTTGTTCAAATCAATTAATTATTGGTATCTATATTTTATCTAATTAATTATTATTGTCTTTTTTTAACATAAAATTCTCGATTCAGCACAAAAATATATATTATTGTTGATGAAGTTTAGCATTTTCTATACAAAAATTGTGAG
Source organism: Cannabis sativa (assembly GCF_029168945.1). Taxonomy (NCBI): domain Eukaryota; kingdom Viridiplantae; phylum Streptophyta; class Magnoliopsida; order Rosales; family Cannabaceae; genus Cannabis; species Cannabis sativa. Next base: position 55,362,815 of record NC_083602.1, on the reverse strand, counting down.
CTTAATCAATCATCAATCAATCAATATCAATATATAATATAAAGGAAAGCACAAAACATGTTAAGTGGCATTCTAATCTTCTTCTATTCTCTATTCTCTATTTTTTCCTATTTCTATTTTTTAATGCATATTTTTAGTTTTAAGTAATTAATTCATTTCAAATTCATGTCTAGCCTTAATACTATTAGCTCTTTAATTATTATGTATACTATTCTTAATTATATGTGTTCTTTGAAAGGACTACCTATCATTAATTATATAAATATTTTTTTTTAATTATATATTATTGGTAATTTTACACTAATGTTTATAGAGGTATTCTTTATTTTTCTCATTTTTTTAACTTTTTTAATTATTTATTAAATAATTAAATATAAAAGAGAATCAATATATATATCTGAGAATTTTAGGGAAAGTGATGTCACATCATATATGAGAGTTTTTCTATTTTTTAGTTTTTTCAAAATTTTTAATTTTTCTTATATATTTAGAGTTTTTAATGCTACTTAAAACAAAATTTTATAACTAAAAACTATTTGTATTCTTTGTACACTGACTGCGCCGGGAAAGCTTTGCCGGCGCAGTTGTGCGCCGGCAAAGCTTATCTGGGAAGCTTGGTCGGTAAAGGACTTTTTACCGGCGCGTACATTAACTGCGCCGGCAAAACGTCCTTTTACCGGCGAGGAATAACGCCGGCAAAAAATAAGCGCCGGTGTTAAAAAATGCCCTTATCCGCCTTGAACCTGCTATGATTAGGTTTTGCCGGCGCACTATTGGCGCCAATCTGACTGTTGGCGCCAATTGTTTTTGCCACTTTTTACCGGCGCACTATTGCGCCGGCAAAAGTATTAAATTTTATTTTTAAAAAAATTTAATTAATTATATTTAATTAATTTTAATATTAATTAATTAAATATAATTAATTATATTTTTTAAATAATTATAATATTATATTAACAAAATAAACCAACATAATTTACATTACAAGATAAACCAACATTAATTACTACTAAAATCAGTATATAAACAAAATGTTAAATGTTCGAACTGGATAATAAAAAAAGTACAGTTCTATAGGCGGGTAATGTCGTCATCGTTGTTTCTCTGAGTCTCGGGAGGCTGCGAAGACGATCCAGCACCAGCAGCAGCCGATGATCCAGCACCAGGAGTGGACAATGGTGGAAGATCCATGGGAGGCAAGTTGAAACCCGGCACAGCTCGAGAAAGATACTCAAACTGATCTTGGAATCGTCTGAGGTAGAGTTGTTGTGTCTCATACTGCTGCCTCGTATGTTGAGTTGTCTGCTCCGCTTCCTCCACTTTTTTCTGTAAAGCCTCGTACTGTTCCATTGTAACAGTCGGTTGGGCTGAAGGATGCGTGGCAGGTGCTCTTTTGGCCCCAACTCCCTTCAGTCTGGGGAGATGGCCAAAGCCTCTAAGATGCCGAGATCGTTCCCCGAGTACTTGCGTCATAACAGGTAAGTCTCGGGGGTACTGTGTAGGATCGACAGCAGGCTCTTCGGGCTCATCTGCAGTGGGTACTTGCACACATCTATTGAGTCGTAACCCAAACCTAGATTGCGCAATCGCATCTTCGACTCATAATGCGACTTCGGTAATTTTGTCCCCTCTGGAAATAGATCAATCAAGATGGACAGCAACATATCGAAAGAGTGGTTGCTCCACCTATTCAAAACCTTGCAGTGCATAAGCTTTACCAGTGCATTAAGGGCTGACTTTTTGCAACCTGGATATAACTCAGCCTCCATCTCCTTAAACAAGTCATCGAACTTGTTGTTGTCGTTGATAGGGGGTTCATTGAAAGAATCAGTAGTGTTAGCAGGTTCGTCAAACCCAGGGTCCCCTCTTAACATGTCGGCCAACACATCTGCCATTTCCTCTTCGTCATTTTCAGGAAGTTCAACTGCGGGCTGAGAGAAAGTCTCCCCGTGGAAATACCAGGGGTTGTACGAAGGTTGGATCCCGCTGAGAAATAAATGAACCCTTATAGTTGCAGGTGTGTGAAAATTCACATTCAAACACCGCATGCATGGGCATCGAGCTAATCCGTCAGCGTTCACGTGGTTTGTTGCTACCGCAACAAACTCGTCAACGCCACTTCGAAACTGCAGAGCGCCGTGCGCCTTCATCCAACTTCGGTTGGCAGGCATCTTCCACTACGAAGTATTTAACAAAAACAATTTAAAAACAAACAAAAAAATGTGCAAGTGTCCTAATCCACCTTCTCACTCCATTACTAAAAGGGTAAAGAACCTATCCCATTCAGGTTTGTAATGTACATATAGTGCAATCTACGCTCTTAAGATTATTTTATTTTTGTAAAAATTTCGGCAGCACCTCCCCACAATTCTTATAAGTTAGCAAACTTGTAGTAATTAAGTTTGCCGACTTACAAGAACGTGTAAGAAGACGTTGTACCAAAATATCTACTAATGAAATAATCAAATAAGCAATAGATCATACTATAAGTATAAAACAAGCCCAAACTATCCATGCGGACAAACAGTCCTGGATAATTTGGAGAAGCGTATTTAAGAGTCCTTACTGACTCAGCCTCTCCAAACGGGTCTAAGGTATTTCGTGCATGTGTAAAATTGAAAAAAAAATTAAATTATCACTATGTGATAATACAAATACAATTGTTCTATCCTATCTTTGGTGTATAACCAAAGAGATGAAGAAAAGATAAAAACAATTTAATTTTATGCTATTTTAATATCTTATGCTCATTTGTAGTTACTTTATTTTTTTTGAAGAAAAGCGTACGTGCGATAGATGAAAAAAAAAAACAGTTAGACCTCACGGTCATTACAAAGTATAGTTTCGGGCAAGGAGGAAATAGGCACAATGCCAAACCTCTGATGAGAAAACGCCCACTTAGCCACATTATGGGCCATAAAATTACAGCGTCTACTAACATAATCAAAACTACAACCAATAAAGAAAGGGGAGGTGATTTTACAAAATGAGACGAAGTTATCAATCTCCCAACGGGACTCCTTCCCATTAAGAGCATTGATTACCACCCTCGAATCACTCTCCAGAATAAGATACTTGACACCTCGAACTTTTGCTTCCTGAAGGGCCAGACAGCACGCCATTGCTTCCCCACAGAGAGCACTGGAAAAATCTATCTTAGAAGTAACCACCCAGATCACCTTGCCAACATGATCCCTTGCAACCACAGCCGCACACATGGTATCCAATCCCACTCTGATGTCACAGTTCAGCTTCAACCAATCCCGTGGGGGGGGGGGGGCGCCACATCTCCGTTGGACACGGTATGGGGCAAGGGAGCAGGAGAGCATGATGATCTGCAAAAGAAAACTGAACATAGTCAATACATTTAACAATATCTGCAGGGCAATTATTATGTACCTTATCATTCCGAGTCCGCCATATTGTGTCAACTATCAGCGAGGCATATAGGAAAACCTCTTGGACATTCAAACCTTTTTTGTTTAGATCCCATAAGAATTTAACCCAATCCCACACCCGAATACCAGTGTCGCAAAAGGGATAAATACCCCAAGGAGAGGACCGCCAAAGGTGAAAGGCGAAGTTACAAGATAGGAAAAGGTGCTCCATAGTTTCTACTTCCGTTCCACACAGGGGGCACCTCTCATCTTCAATAGGAAATCTCCTACTTATAGCCGAGCGGATCGGAAGGGCTTTAGAAAGAATACACCACCAAAGGACCTTGAGCCTCTCAGGTATTTTGCAATTCCATAGTTTATTCCACATGGAGGGGGCCACCTCAATTGGATTCATTCTCTCCTCGGCCAGAGCACGATAGGCTGATTTACAGGAGAACCGACCATTACTTTCCAAGGTCCAGAACCAGCTGTCTTCGCCCGTGCCGGTAGGGTTTCCTCCCTTGAGGATTGCAGAGACAGTATTACGATCGAAAAAACAATTAAGCTTTTGGATGTTCCATCCACCGTTAGGCTCTAATAACTCAGCAACCTTTGACTCTCTATTCTGGACCGGCCCCACCGGTATTGGAGTAAAACCTTCTAGATGAGGAATCCAAGGATCAGACCAGATGTTCGTCTCCTGACCCTTAGTAACAAGCCTGCAAGCACCTTTTCGAATAATAGATTTGGACTTAGTCACATTTTTCCAAAACCACGAATCAGAGGGCTTCGGATCACACTCTAGGAAAGATTTGCCCTTCAGGTATTTGGCTTCGAGGATACGGCAACATAGAGATTTATTCCCTGAAAGGAGGTTCCATCCCCATTTAGCAAGGAAAGCCTGATTCATTTCTTTGGAATTGCGAAAACCTAGGCCTCCTACCGACTTAGGAAGGCAAAGTTTATCCCAGGCTTTTAGGTACAAACCATGGTTCCCCTTCTCCGAGCCCCACCAGAAATCACGCACCAGCCCATCAACCTTAGCTGCAAGTCGGTTAGACAACTTGGTAGTTTGCATAGCGTACAGAGGCAAAGATAACCCCACCGACTTTATAAGAGTCGCTCGCCCCGCTTTGGAGAGCGTCTTTGCCTTCCAACCATGAAGTTTCTCAGTCAGATTATCCAGAATGAAGTTAAAGTCAGCGTCTTTTTGTCTTGATCTGAATAAGGGGAGCCCAAGGTACTTAACGTTACCTTCTGGTGATCCAACTCCCAGCGTTTCCTTGATCCTCTGTTTCATAGCATTAGGGGTATTTTTACTAAAGAAAATAGAGGTCTTCATTTTATTTACCTTTTGGCCTGACCAAGCACAAAACTTTTCAATGCAGTCCCAAAAGCCTTTGGCCTCCTCTAAATTGGCTTTGCCCACAAGGATTAGATCATCCGCAAAGAAAATGTGAGAAAGCGTCGGGCCTCCTCTACTTAACCTGATTCCACTTATGGTTTTTGAGTTAAGAGCATCCTCTAAAAGTCTAGAAAGAATTTCCGCACCCCATATGAACAGGTAAGGGGACAAAGGGTCGCCTTGCCTAAGACCACAAGAGGGAATGATCTTTCCCACCGATCCTCCATTTATGCAGACATTAAGGGAGGTGGTGGCAATGCATTGGGAAACCCAAGATCTGAACTCTTGGGGAACCGCAAAGCATTCCATAACATGATCGATAAAGCCCCAGTTCATCTTGTCATAAGCTTTCATTAGATCAATCTTGATTGCAAACAAACCTTCTTTGCCTTTCTTTCTATTAAAGGTGTGAATTATTTCCTGGGCGATCACATTATTATCTTGAATAGCTCTGCCTGGAACAAAAGCAGCCTGGGTAGGGCAAATAATCTGAGGAAGCAGGGGTTTGATCCTGTTTGCAATTATCTTAGAGATTACCTTGTAGACCACATTGCACAGAGAAATTGGGCGGAAGTGGTTTGGTCTTTTCGGGTTTTGCACTTTGGGGATCAGGACGATATTAGTGGCATTAATTCCTTTGTGCATACGCCCAGAATTGAAGAAGTTGGAAACTGCATCACAGAAGTCAAAACCCACCGAATCCCAGTAGTGTTTAAAGAACAGAACCGACATACCATCAGGGCCTGGAGCTTTATCACTGCTCATCGCAAACAGTGTATTACGTATTTCCTCAAGAGAAGGCTTTCTGGTGAGGTCAGTCTGTTCATCCAAGGACAGGCGATTCCTGACCAGGCTCGAGCAATTAGGAGCAATCACATTATCAGAAACCCTAAAGATGCCTTGGAAGAATTCCATGAATTCTTTCCCAATGAGCTCCCTGTTAGATATCCACACATTATCTTTGTTGAGGATGCTTTCAATGGCTTTCCTTCGGCCTCTGATAGAAGCCGTCAGGAAAAAGAATTTAGTGCACTTGTCCCCATCTTTCAGCCAGGAAATTCTAGCTCTTTGTTTCCAATACACTTCTTTCCTAGCCCGGACCTCGTTAAGAGATAATCGAAGCTCCCTTTCCATTACCCAATCTCTAGAGCCCGCAGGCCGCTGCTGGATACTATCCAGTCTTTTTTCAAGATCACAGATTTGGACATCTAAATTTCCAAACTGGGTTCTATTCCAATGCATAAGAGCGACCCGAGTAGCCCCAATCTTCTTAAAGATTCTGGCTGGAGCCCATGGAAAGGAAACAGACTTCCAAGCAAAGTCAACCACCCGTTTACTACGCTCATCCCTAGTCCAGGCTTCCTCAAACCTAAAATTTCTTTTGACATTCTCCCCCAAACCCCCAGAAAACAAACACAGAGGGCGGTGGTCAGAGTTAGCAGTCTGAACAGAACAGAGAACAGCCTTCGGAAAAATCCGGACCCAATCACCATTAGCAAGCCCTTTATCTAAAGCCGACTTGACATGGTTAGTCCCAGACCGGTGGTTATCCCAGGTCAATTTGTCTCCTTGGATGGGCAGAGAAATAAGCCCCCGGGTATTCACCAGATTGGAGATTATAGGAATAAATTGGTCTCTACCCTTTGAACCCTCTCGCTCAGAGCTACTAAGGACAAAATTAGTGTCACCCAATATAAGCCACGGACCACCATACCGATCCCCTATCTTCATTAGTTTCTCCCAGAACGCTTTTTTTGCATGAAAGTACGGAGGACCATAAACACAGGATAGGAGCCAAGGGTACGAGGGGGGGTCCGAGAACACTAAACCAGATATATGATTACGGGAGCACTCAATACATTCAAACTCAAACCCAAGTTTCCACGCTAACAAAATACCTCCCGCATTACCCACAGCTGGAACAGTAATATTAAAGTAAAAGTGAAGGGATTTTAGCATACGTACCAAAGAAGAAGCATCCACTTTTAGTTCGGTCAGAAAAATGACATCCGGCGAGCGCGACCGAATCAGGGACTTCAGCTCACGAACTGTAGAGGTCTGCCCTAACCCTCTACAGTTCCAAGCAATGCCTCTCATGGCTCCTGTGGAGGAGTAGAATTCTCCTCCACAGGGGTATGAGAGTGAGCCGACCCAAACGAACCAGAGTCTTCAATCACAAAAGTGCCCTCCATTGGTCTTGATGAAATCACATTCTTGCCTTTTGTCTTCCACTCGTCCGGGCCCGTAAAATCATTATTAGAGAGGGAAGCCTCTTCTGAGGGCTCCTCTTTCGACTCCATAGTATCATTAGCGCAATCCTTTGAATCCCAGGGAAAATCACGGATAGCCCAAGGATGAGGATGAAGGAGCTTCCAAGGACGAGAACAAAGCGAAGCGGTAGTCTCATCAAACTTTCTCTTTTTGAAGGAAGTAGTTCGTTCATTAACCTCCGAGGTAGTAGGAACCCCAATGTCGCCTCCAATAGATTTAATCTCATATAAGTCCAAATTCCCAAATTTCTTAAGTTCTTGAAGAGTAGTGCCTTGGGCTTGAAAAAAATTAGTCAAAGCTAATTGTTCATCATGATGGAAGTTAACTTCTTGGCCACAAATAGAACTTTCAATTGAATTGGACAAGGCCGGCCCAATATTCTCATTACCTTCAATTAATGCATGTGAAGGCTCTAAATGCCCAGTTAATCCAGTCGGCCCACCACCTTCTAAAAAAGCTTTACCTATTTCCTTTTGAACAGCAAGCGGCCCACCACCATTTAAATGAATCTGTCCATGCAAATCTTTCCTTGGTCCATTTGAAGAGGCACAATCATTCAAAAAGCCCAACTTGGAAACCGGCCCAGAACAAGAAAAAGCTGGCCCAACATTAACTTTGCTACACCCAAACCGAAGCCCTTTGCCTTTCCCAATGTTCATTTCACGGTTTTCAAATTTTAAATTAAACCCAGGAAAAGGTACAACCTCCTTTCCACCCTCCTGATTTCCAAAGCGTTTTTGGTTACCATTTAAGGAAAAACCTGGCGTGCGTGAAGCAGAGGATGCTTTAGGCACCCAGACCTTTCTGCGCATCTGACCACGAACCAGTCCTCCACGAGCCGTCGCCTTCACAGCCTGGTTCGACATTCGAGCAGACGTCTTCCTCCCAAGGCCCTTCGAACCAGTGGTCACGGCCAACGGCTGGCTTCCAGGAGTAACAGAGATCGATTTCACGGCCTGGTTCGACAATCGAGCAGTCGATTTCGCACGGTTCACTGGAGTCGACGACGGATTGAAGGTGAAAGCTCCCGAGAAGACGTCTAGATAAGTCGACTCCATCGATATCCACGGCCCATACATCGGGAAAGGAACCCCGCTAATGCTCGCCACCGTGATCGGAGAAGAAAGAGTGCACCCTCTTCTTTGATGTCCCATTACACCGCAGTTATAACAAAAGATGCCCATCTTCTCATATTTGAACTGAATCCACCTTTGGGAGCCCGATTCCAGACCGATATAGCATCCAGCAAACAAAGGTTGATTAACATTTAATCTAATCAAAACTTTGAGTGCCTTACTCCGGGGTGCAGAAAAACCTTCATCAGCATTCACATAAAGCACCTGACCAGCTTTTTTCCCCAATAAATTGCCATTATCCGCAGAGAAGTAGTCCCGAGGGAGGTTGAAAATATGTATCCATATTTTCACACTATTAAACACAGCAGATAGATCCTTTAGAGGCTCCCAAACCTTCAACAGAAAAGAATACCCACGAACACACCAAGGGCCGTTCTCAAGCGCCCAAATACGGTTCCCCGCACTCGTGAAGCCAAGTTCAAAGCAGTTACGGTTATTGGCACCCTCATTAACAGCTACCACAGAAACATTAAATTTCCAAACTTTTTCCACAAAGTCAATAATGGTGGCTTCATTTACTACCATCGGGGCCACCACTTTCCCAAGCAGACAAAAGGAATGTAAAGCCTGAGAAGATTCACAAGGAATGAGTTTGACCGAAGCTTCCTCACACGTGAAGCACTTACCATGATTGGAGGAGTAGGTAGCATTTACTAGTGCCATTGAATATAAAAATAAGGGGAAAGCAGCCAAAACAGAATAACACTACACAAAGACCAAAAACCACAAACAAACACTACCAACACAGAGACAAAACCCCACGAGAAGCCCAAACCTTTACTACACTCAACCCCACAAACTAAGACCCCACCCAGAGACAAACACGACTGAAAACAAGAAGTTTTGAATCCAAGAAGACCAAACCAAGTCCAAACACCAAAGAGAAAGATGATAGCTCAAAGACACAGCCACACACCCACAGACAAAACACTAAACACCTAAAAGAAATGAGATGAAATAGGACAGGAAAAAGAATGAAATGAAGGAAATGAGAACAAAGACTCAGAAGGAAAGAGAGAGTGGTAGATGACCATTCTCTCTCATCCTCCCACAAGTCCATTTGTAGTTACTTTATAGTTACACTTACTTTATGATAACTTGATTAAATTCTAAATATAATTACTTTAAAATTTTATTTTATTTTATCTTTAGATTATAAGTATGAAAGTTTTAAAATTTTAAAAATATCACTTGATTAAATTTTAATTTTTATTATAAAAGTTAATTCATAATTTTTTATTTTATTTATTTAAATTACAAATTACAAACTTTTTAATCTTCAAAATATCATTTGCTTACATTTTAAATTTAACAATAAATATTCATTTATAATTTTCTATTTTTTTTTAACTTAAAAATTACAACCTTTTTAAAGTTAATAATATCACTTACTTACTTTTTAAAATTAAACAATAAGTAGTAATTTATAATTTTCACATTTATTCATTTAAATTAAAGATTAACAATTTTTTAAAATAAAAAATAATTGATTACCTATTATAGATTATAATATATACTAATTTATATATTACATTTTTTTACTTTTATTATTTTTTTTATCATTTATTATTTAAATTAAAATTACTAACTTTTTCAAAATTTTAATATATAGTAAATTATATATTACACTATTTTTTACTTTTATTATTTTTTACTCATTTATTATTTACATTAAAATTACTAACTTTTTAAAAACATTTAATACCACTTTATTACATTTTAACTTATATATTACATTTTTTAATATTTTTTTAATTAAATATTTTTCTAATTATTTATTATTTAAATTGAAAATATTTTTTTTTTAAAATAAAATTACTTCACTAAATTTTTAAATTACATGTTCCAATTTCAATTTTATGTTTTACTTTATTTATTTTATTTTATCAACAATTACTTTATTAAGTTATTCTTAATTTTTTTTTTAAACAATTAATTAATTTCACATTTTACCTACTAAAATTTCTAAGAAAGATAACGCTTAAAAATTGTAAACCCAAAATTTTCAAAACCTATAAACAACACAAACAAATATTTCAAGACAATATATATAAACAAGAAAATAATCCACCCATCCAACAAGCGGTCAATTTTATCACGTAACCTACTTCACTAACATGCATATACATATAAACTAATATCAAAAACTACTACGTACTAAGTGAAAGCAAAAAAATATACCTGAATCGAGTGAAAAAATAACAACTTGTGGCAGCTTGCGGTAATCCCGAGCGGTTGAACACGGACCTAATTACATAAAAAAGTAAAATCAAATTAAAAATTTAATACCTAAATACATATCAATACATACACACATATATTAGTATATACACTCACATACACATAGCTATTCACCTACACCCACTTATACACATACACACACATACACATACACATAAACTCACATACACTTATACACACCCATACATACATATATACATATATATATGTTTACATACATATATACATACATACACACATATATACATACATATTTACATGCATACATACATTCATATATACATACATACACATACATATTTACATACATATATTCATGCATACATACATACATACATACATATATAAATACATACACATACACATATATACCTACATACATACATACACATACACAAATATACATACATACACATACACACATATACGTATATACACTCACATACATATATATACATACATACATACACATACACATATACAAACATATCTACCATATACACATACACATATATACAAATCTAAATATTTAATCAATAGAAAAAAAATAAAAAATACCTTGAACAGGTGCGTTGGGCGGTGCGGTGATGCGGACGGTAGTGGTGGTGCGGTGGTGCAGCCGCCGGTGGTGTCGTCGGAGTGTGGTCAGATTTTTTATTTGGGGAAAAAAATAATGGGAAATTAGAGGGATTGAGTGGGGGAGATAGATTTTGAGAGAAATTACAAAGATTGAGAGAGATTGAGAGGGAAAACAAGAGAGAAGGGGAGTGGGCTTGAGAGAGAAAAGGAGAGGGGGTGAGGGGGTGGCTGCTGTTTGCAGAAAATGAAATGGAGGGGAAGAAAGGGGGCTTCGAAGCCCCTGATACATATCACATCTTTTACCGGCGCATCCAATTGCGCCGGTAAAAGTATTAAAAAAAAATTATTTCTGACCTAAGGCAAAACGCGCGTTTCACTTAACACTTTTGCCGGCGCATAAGTGCGCCGGCAAAAGTGGCCCCACCTACCACATAAAACCCACGCGGGAATTTTCCCTCCAATAATTTTGGTTACTTTTACCGGCGCAAATGTGCGCCGGGAAAAGTATAAATGCGCCCCAAAAATGAAATCAAAGGCGACAAATTCTCGCGCCTAATGTTTTCACGTTTTACTGGCGCATTTAACTTGATAGCGCCGGTATAGATATGTTTTGCCGGCGCACATATGCGCCGGCAAAAGTAAACCCAAAAAAAAATTGGGATTCCAAATATTTGTTTGTGTCGACAACTTTTGCCGGCGCATGTCACCAAATGCGCCGGCAAAAAGCCCTTTTCTTGTAGTGTCTATAATTAATTACTAAAACTATTTATATTTTTCTATTAAAAAAAAAACTCTTTGTATTCTAGCTCTTATTCCTTTGTCTATATATATAAGTTAAAATTTTGTTGACATTCATAATTTTTAAGTTTTTCTTATGTTTTGTTTTGCTTTCTAACTTTTTATGCTTTATTTTTATATTTCTTAATATGGCTATTAATTTTTGAAGATTTTATTATGTTTTTCTTTTCATCTTTTTTCTAATTCTTAATGCTCTATTTTCAGGTTATTTATTGGCAAATCTCTCAAATAGATATTTTGCACCAAAAACTATTAGGTAATTTTTTTCTTGCTTTGAAAGATTATCACTAATCTTTATTTGTTTTTATTTTCATCATATATCTCTCTTTCTACTATTTTTTTTTTTTGCTCCATTCTACTCTTTCTTATAAATTTGATTTTCATAAGTTTAAATTTTTCATTTTCATCTTCTATTTTGATTTTTTGTTGTTTATATATATATATATATATATATATGTATATAAACTATCCGAATCCCATCTCATAATAAGACATAAAACCATAATATCTTTAATTTGGATAACAATTGGAAGTAGTATTACAAATTCTATTTAGTTTATGAGGAAGATTTTCAATCTTTAAAAATAAAAAAGTTTAATAAAATTTAAGCAATTTATCAATATAATTAATATATAATGCCACATTACTTTTTTTAAAAATTTTCTTTACAGATATATATAGATAGATTGTAATAAAAATCTGCATACATTATTTAAATTTCTATATTCATTATATATTATATTATATAATTATATAAAAAAAGACAAATAAAAGTGACATGGCGAACTTTATGAATTTTTTTTTTTCTTATTTCTTGACATCTCAATTTTTCTTATTATTTCATTATTTTTTTAATAAATTTTTACTAAGTGTCCGTTTCAATTTAATTCCTTATTATTAGCCTACATAATTTACTTAATTTATAATGGGTTTATATGAAAATAAAGTTTAACATTATTTCATTATTATTACCCTACGTTTTAATATAAATTTTCAACGTTAAATGACTAACCCTTTCTCATTCCCACTGTTTCATTTATTAAGAATGAAATATTTATGTTTTATCAATTATTATGATAAATTTTATCTAAGAAAGAAAATTATGACTGATTAATAATGAGTAATTACACATTTTGATTTAGATCTTTATATATTAAAAGTGCCTATCTAACGGCATTTCTTGGTTTAACATTCTTGGTTTAACAGAATATACTTAAAAATAAAAGAATATTCTGTTAAATTTAACGATTAGTTTGATCTCCCGTTAAAAAATAAACCCAATAATTAAACCCAAAAAATTAAACAATCTTTTAAATATTAATAATCTCTTTTTAAATTAAAAAAATCATCTTAGCCACATATCTCTCTAACAAACCTATCTTGGAGAATATTAATAATTTTTTTATTTATTTTTTAAAAAAGAAAAATATAGATAAAATATCTAGAAAAGATAATATAGAAGAAGATTGATTGTGTTGGCTTAGAGATTTTTGGGCTTGGGCTTAAAAAAATAATAATAAAAAAAGATGAAATGGGCTGTAATTAGTATTTACCTTATATGTTTGTGCTTATTTTTAGTTTTATTTTTAATTTTACCACCAAGAGGAGAAGGTTGAAAAATATTAGAATATGAAAATATTATTGGTGCTTATTAGTAATTTGCAAAGAATGTGAAAGTCTATAAATATATAGTTGTGTAGCTATTATTAGATATGAAATGAAATAATAGAACTTTTTTCAATTAGAAGATTAATGTACATTTTACTATTAAAACATACATTATTATAACACAACTATGTTTTACTTACTAAATATACTGACACATATTTTATTTTTATAAAACAAATCGTTCAAATAATTATACTATTTTAATTATTAATTAAAATAAAAAACTAAAATATTAAATAAAACTAACACTACGTGGCTTGGCACGTAACAATCACCTAGTATATAAATATGTATAAAAATATAAACATTGTATACTTGTATATGGATATGTATGATATGGCAATGGCATCCTAAATCTTCTACAACTATTTATTTATTTCTAATTTTTAATTTTTATAGTATTGTCTTCCTTTTTTTATTATCTTCAATTTTTAATTTTTAATTATTACTTTTTATTTATTATCTTCAATTTTTTATAATAATAAATTAAAAATAATAATATTTTACTAATTCATTAAAAAAATAATAACATGATAATAATAATTTATAATAATGAACTAATGTTTTATACCAAGTTAACAATGGTAATAGTTAACTAATAAATAAAAAATTATTGACAAATAATATTAATTCATACTTTGCTATATATTAAAACATTGTCATTTGTCACTATAGAATTTATTGTCTTTCAAATTTCCTTAATTTTAATTTACATTATTTCTCACTCTTCCTCTCTCTCCCTCATTCTTATACATATTTGTAAGTCTTAACATTTTATTGCCAATTAATTTTCTAGCTTTTCTCTTTGTTTCATTTTGTTATTGTAAAACCATTTTGATGTTTATTTGTGTCATTTGTCATTTTTTTTTTGTTCCCACTCCTTTTAATTAGTTTCTAAATAATAGTATTTTAATAATATTGTTCATATGTGTAAGATAGTCAATAATTCTAATTTTTTAATGTGTTTATTATAAATTATTACTTTCAACGACTTATAATTTAATATTTTCTTAGATGCATGCAAAAAAAAAAAAAAAAACGAATTTAGTTAATGTGATGAAGATAATAATTAATAATTTTCTAATTTTAGAGTGGAATAAAATTTCAAAAAACATATCATATATATTTTTTTATAAATACTTTACTAAATTTTGGTATTTTTATTTTTGATACTAATACTATATACACAAATGAGTCTGAATTATTTATGTTGAGAATTTCATGTATTAATTATCTATCACTCAAAAAAACTTCAAATGTAATTATTATACATTAAGAAACATCATCTTCAACAAATTTTATAATTTTGTAACTCATTTGAATCATTTTACCTCTTATATAATAATGAGTTATATTTTGCCAATTTTAATATGGGAGTAGATTTCAAAAGACAAATCATATATATATTTCAAATATTTGCGCTACTTTTTGGTATTTTTATTCTCTATACTAATACGATATACATAAATGACTATGAATCATTTTCATGCAATAATTCTTTCACTAAAAAAAAACTTCAAATATACTTTTTCAAAATTAAGTAACATCATCTCCAACAAAATTCATAATTTGGTAATTACTCATTTGAATCATTTTTCTCTTATATCAATGCCATTTAAATTCATAACCTTTTATACTTATCTATGTTTTTTTTTCTTACAATATTTCTTTAATCTTACTTGACTTTTGAATTCCACTAACAAATTGCCAATCTCATATGATTCAAAGAAAATATTTATTGGAAGTAAAAAAATATATATTAATGACAAATATTATTACTTTTTTGTAATAATTAATATTCAGCTTAATTGAAACATAAATATAAAAGAGAAAAAAAAAAAAAAAGACAAAGATACTGATGTTATTATATTCCAATATTTTTTCATATAACAATTAAAACAACATTAGACATATTATATATATAATATATATAAATATAACTGAATATATATATAAATATTTCCACAAAGGTATTTTTTTTTTTAAAAAAGAAATATAAGAATTAAAAGTGCATAAATCTCATATCATATATATTTTTAAAAATATTATTAACTAAATAAATATAATTTAATAAAAGTGAGAAGATGAGAGATACAATCAAAAAAAAAAAAAAATCAATCAATTTACATATATTCTTTAAAGAAAATAAAAATACATTTTATAATTAGTAACATAATAATTTTATATTTCAATTTTATACCTATCTATAAGTTAATACCAAACAAATATAAAGAGAGTTACTATCATCTCTATTCATCATTGTCCATCATTCTCAAACTCTTGATCTTTTTACTATATATTTTTATTACATGTAAGCACAATATTTTTCTTTCCTAATTCTAAAAAAGAAAAACAAATAAAATTCTAAACATACAAGCAATTTGATTTTTGATTTTTTAGAAAGTACAAATTAATTAATAAGGTGGCATCCTACTTTTTATTTTGTGGTATTTATTTATTTTATTAAACTCTTAGTGAGTTTGTGGTTTTTTTATATAATTTTGTATACATCGAATATTAATATATCATCTTAGTAATTTGTTTAAGTAAAAATCTTACATATTTACAAATTATGTTAGGGTTATAAGTAGTATAAATCATTTCTTTATTGATCAGTTCAATTTGTCCAAAAATTAGTAGTATTTTTCTTTTATTTTATATAAGTGATTGAATACTTAAATCTTGCTCAATTAAGTGATTAAATTTAATAGATATCTAAAAAATTATTTTTACATTTTTTTTATACACTTGATAATTTTTCTTAATTATTTATAATTTTGTTATTTAATAATTAGTTTCTATATACATTAATTAGTGTATGTATATAAGTAAATAATTAAAAAAAATTGAAAAGTATTAGATTTAATTTTATTGATAATTAAGAAATAAATTTTAAAATATATAATTTCAAAAAAATTTATTAATCCATTCCCTAGTATACTATAAAACAAAACAGAAATATATTGTACAACAAAATCCATATACCAACAACCCACAACAGCTCATCAAAAATTAAAAAAATCGACATAAGTTTAAAATAAAAAATATTTTAACAAAACTAATATAGATATACTATAATCATTAAGTAATTTGCTTCTAATTCTAAAAAAATATGAAAAAAAAATTATTGATTTTTTTATATGGAATAAGACAATATAAATAATAAATAATTTAGAAGAGTCATTTGCTACAAGTTTTGAAATGAGAACATTTATTAACATAGTCTTATGATTTGGGACTATTTACTATAATTTCCCGAAAAAGTAGAAAAATATGCTTTTTTCAAAAAAAGAACAAAAAAAAAGGAAAGTAGGCCTTGGAAAAGAGGGAGCCTTGTGCAATGGCCCACGCTGTCTAATACTTGGGTCGACCCCTGCGTAGTAGTCGTGCCAATAATATCAATATTAATTAAATAATAAAAAATATAAATCATAAATTCAAGGTAGGTTGAATCCATATGGGTGGTTGGGCCTCCATTTTTGAAATTATTGTTGAATCTTCATCATCTAATAATAATGTAAATTTTTTATAGCTGTTATCTCCGAGATTGTAGATGCCACAATCACAAGGAAATCCCTGAGGACCGTATGAGATTAAATCAGTGTCATGACTGAAATAGATGCAATTTGATTTACATCCAAGAAAGTTTGATGCACGCACATATATTGAAGAGTTATCTCCTAGAAAGAGAGCAACATCTCCTAGACTTTTAACTATAACCCTTTTTACTCCTCCATCAACAAAATCCAATTTAAAAATATTTACTTTTGTAGTACGTCGTATCGTCAAACTATCGTTCCATTCACAACGTCTTAACACTTGTAAAATATCTCCCTCAAATGACTTCACAATATAAGACTTGATACCAAACCAATTGTCAGAATGATTCCAAGTTACTTTTGTACCACAGTATGGCTCACGACTATCATAAGATGAAAGAGTGTCATGATTATGATTAAGAAAATAAAACTTATTGCTATTGAACAATATATCACTAAATATTTCTTCATTTGGATCAATTTTTCTCCAAATATTATCTCTCCCGGGACTTATAGTGGCTATTTTCCAACAATATAAATAAATGACCACAACCATATAATCATTTGGATTTATTAATGGATCTGCAGTGATTGTCGCTTTGTAAATATGTTGATCACAATATTCTCTCATATCTTCCAATCCTTCAAGATCCCCATCTTCAACTTCTGGAGGAAACAAACACGGAAGATTGATGATTGCACTATCATGATCTGTAGAGTAAGGCTTGTATAGTGTAACCGTGAAATCACGATTCACAGTTAGTAGCCATCCTTGTGATGATCCTCCAAAACGCTTATCATAAGGTATATGTAATTTGGATATTTCTTTGAACTTATTAGTCATTGGATCATACATATCCCAAGTATGTTGTTTTCTATTAGGAACCAAAAGCATGGGAACTTGGTGTGAAGTCTTCATCAAGCATTTAGTTTTATTGTGTTTTATTATAGAATTCCATGAAACACACACACCATAGAATCCTAGAATATCTTTGAAAGACTCCAATTTTTCCAAAATTAAATCAAGAAGATGGCATGGTAATCTAGCCCAATCTAAAAAATAGAATAAAATATATATTATACATCAAAATTAACTATACTTTTTTTTTTCTTGTATGAAAAATATTTTAAAATTTAGTATTTATAATTATAGAGAAAATAATAGAAAGTAGAATATTAAAGGTATTATTATTTTGAGCATATATATGTATATAAATAGAATAACAAGGATATACCTGGGTGTACTGTCTTCTGCTTCTTTTTAGTAAGAGACATTGTCATCTTCTTAAAAATTGAGTTTTCTATCAAAAATTAGCATTTAAATATTTAAAATTTAAGAAAGAAAAAGTAAAAAGAAAATATAAATTACTTCATTAAATTAAAATGGTAAATAGATAATTTGAAAACATTCAAATTTGAAACTCCATATTTTATACTATCAAAGCCAAACTCACAAATTAAATTTCAGTGTTAGCTATATTCGAATATATATAATATATATTAGTTTTAATGATACTAAATTAACTCATTGTAATTCCATGAACCGGACCACTAAAACCTTAAAGATCTTAGTCAAAAAAAAAAAAAAAAAAAAAAAAAAACTTTAAAGATCAACACACACACGTACCTCAATTTCTTGAAAATAATTAATAATTTCAGTCTAATATATATTTATATGTATCTAGGGTTTAAAAATAAAACTTTGAAAATTTGTAGGATATATATATATATTTATATAAATAAAGTCGGAGAGAATTAATGAGAAATGAGGATAAGTACATGGATTTTGGCTATATATATATTTCCTAATTAAGCCATCCATGCAAATCTTATTCCTATTATTAAAACTATTATTACATTTTTTAATAGATTAAAATTATTATTAAGTTATCATATTTTAAATTTTTTTTAAAAAATAATATAAGAAACTATTTAAAAATTTAAAACAACTCCCGCATAATAATATAAGAAACTGGAAGACGTCAAATTATAAATAAAACAAAAAATGATATTTTTTTTAAAAAAAAATTGCTAAAAGGCACTAGTGCTTAGGTGTCATATTGTTATCGGTATAATTAAATATCAAGTCAAATATAACTTAAGAAAATATATTTTAGGGAATATCGCTAACTAATCGTAGGACGCTTCCTATAAAAAGTAGGGTTGAGCAAAAAATTCAAGAAACCGACCAAACCGAGTACACCGACCGTCTAAACACCAAAAAAATCGAAAACTGAAAAATCTGCCTGTGCACGGTCGGTTTTAGTGTCAATGGCAAACCGACCGATTAAACCGAGAACCGACCGAACATATATATTATACAATATACATATATAATATAATTATTTTTGTACATATTTAATGTACAAAACTAGTAAATATATATATATATATAATCGTTTAGGAAATAAAATCGGTAGCATTTATTTTTAAATAAAAGTAATTTATTATTTAAATTGAAGCAAATATCTTTAAATAAATAGTTATTCATTATTTGGGATATTTTCCGTTTTCAAATTATACATTTTTAGAATAATACTAAAAAATTAAGTTATATTATAATTAATCTTTATTTAGAATAATAATACTAAAAAATCAAGAATTATTGTCCTTAAATATAAGGAAACCTATAAAAATATTTTAATTTGGGTTAACTTTTACAAAAATACTGTCATATTGATTTTTTTTTTTTTAAGAATATTGTGTTTTTATAAAACAACAGTTGAACACAAAACAAGAACAACTAAAAATAACAGTGGGAGAATTAAAAAACAACCGTAGAACAACAATGAAAACTTAATGCAATACACAATATATTTTTAAAAAAGATATAGTATTTTTGAAAAAAAATATAGTATAAAAATTTGAATGTAGTGTAAATAATCCTTAAATAATTATATTTGAGAATCTTAATTTAGTCTAAAAACATGTATTTGATTTGTAGTTAATAGATATTGAAGATTATAATTTCATTTTGAATACTTCAAATTCACAAACAAAGGATTACTAATACGATATGTAATATTATTATAAAAAATATATATTATTAATCAATTAATTTAGATAAATTATAATGATAATAATAATCAAAATATTACCTTGTGATGTTGATGGTGATGAAGTAGCATTAGCATTACCCATTGAAGACTCAGAAGCTCTATATATTATTAATCTTCACAAATTCGACTAAATAGTTTAGGGTTGAAATTAATTATATATATATAGGCTATCTCCCTATAATTAAGAGCTTCTAATAAAATCGTTTTTTAATATATAATATGAGGATTAGGAAAGTGGATTTCTAAGGCAATTATTTTTAAAATTTATTTAATATTAAAATAGAAGGAAATATCTTTAACAAATAATTTATCATATTTTCTTTTTTGTATATATTTTGTATTTCTATGCATTTATAATAAATAAAGATATTTTGAGTGTTTTTTATTTTTTGTGAAAGCCATATTTAGAGTGTTTGATACACGAAATTTTCTCTAAATTAACCAACTATCAGTAATTAAAATTACACCTAATATTCAGTTTAAAAAAAAGAGAAAATTTTCTTTTTCCTTTTTATTTTTTTTTTTACAAAATACACCACAATTTGAGAGTTTATGAGTATGTGTGTCATGAAGATTAAAGAGTAGCTTCAGTTAATATTTCTACAAATGCATTATATATATATACATATATAACATGTATATAAATATTTAATTTATTATAGATGAAAAAGTAAAAACTATCACTTTGGTTATGAATAAGTTTATTGCTTTATTTTAATTTTTAACAATTAAGTTTTCGTTTTAATAGAAAAAGTTTCAAATCTAAATGTATATGATTATATTAAAAGTTCAATTTATAATTATATGTGTAGTGTATATAATAGAAAATTTTAAAATAATGGATGTCTTTGTTTTTAGTTAAATTTGCTTAATTTTGTGATATAAGCATATTTTTGTAGATAGAGAAAATAAAACGATAAATGGAAAGGTTACAAGCCCAAAGTGAAGCCCAATTAAAGTTGAAAAGCCTAGTTTATCCATAATGAAATTAGCCATTAGGTACTAACCACTACTGATGAAACGCGTGTGTAGTATACGATCGTGAATGCTAATATTTGTTTATTTTATTTTTTAAACATAAAATTATTTGTTTATTAATCTAACCAACAAATTATAACAAGATGAAATAACTGAGTTGAAGTCTTAAAAAAAAGTAAATAATATACAATTGAGTTAAAGCTTTTGTCGTTTTCTTACAATATAATAGTGAGGGAATTAAAAACAAAGGAAATCCTACCATTAAGTTTTAAATTAAAATTCCCTAAAAAAAAAAGTTTTAAATTAAAATATTGCTTCAAGACCGATTATTTGCCACATCACATGAACAGTTAACCCACTCTACCAACCAAGTAACTAACCCTTTTACTTGTATGTTGTTCCTGTTAGAAAATCTTTATATATTAAAAATGCTTATTTAACGAAAAAAAATGCTTATTTAACGGTAATTCTTGGTTTAACGATTTCCTTACACGATTAATATTAATAGAGTCAGTTAACGTTAAACGTTAACAAATAAATAAACCCAATAATTAAACCCAAAAAATTAAACAATCTTTTTTTTTTTAAATTAAAAAAAATATCTTACCCACATATCTCTCCAACAAATCCTACCATTTTCGAATTTTTTTTACACATCTTCATTCAAATTTCAACAAATAAACCCAATAATTAAACCAAAAAATTAAATAATCTTTACAATTAACTTACATATCTCTCTAACAAACTACAATTTTTGAAATTTTTTTACTTTCATTCAAATTTCAAAAAATAAACCCAAAAAATTTAACAATCTTTACTATTAACCCAAACACAACAAAAGCCTCTCTCTCTCTCAATTTCACCTACTGAAACAGATTTCATATTTCTTTCTCATCGATTGCAGGTTTGTTATTAATAACTATATTTAATTATAAAAGTATTTTTTTTATGACAGACTAAATCATAGCATACTGCTTATTGATAGACTCCACTGTCCATATTGTTATTTGTCATACTGTTATGTGCTTTACTTTGTTGATCTTTGATAATTCTTCTGTTGGTTGGATTGGAAAGGATTATTATATTGTCATTTGAGGAATGTACCTAATAGTTAATTGTATTTTGTTTATTCTGAAGTAACGATATGATTTCAAAGATCAAACCTTGTCTTTGTTTGAGGGTTTGTTGTACTCTTCTTTGTTTAAATGACGTTTGTGCTTAGAAAATTTGGCACTCGGTCCCTATCTCTTAAGGGAAAATTTGTGAATTTTGGCACTCCAATCTCTATTTTTGATTTGGCATTGTGATATTTTTGTTAAATTATAGATGGATGGGTTTTCTCATTGGCACTTACGGGTGTTCTAAGTTATGAAATGGGATTTTCAATTATTATCATTATGTTGTTTAATAGAAATCTCAATTATGCCATTGTTATCTTTAATTGGATCTTGCTATTAATCTTCATATGCTTTCGTACGTATAACTTTGACCATATAAAAAACTCTAAATCCAATTTTTATAACACTTTTTTGATTTCTGGGTGTTGTTATGATGAAGAAGTTTCTTGAGTTAATCATCATTTTGTTGTTTCTATCTTGGTTAACCTTCTTAATTACATTATGGATACTTTGATTTTTCCCTGTAATCTCTCTCTATCTCTCTCTCCTTTGCTAAAGAATGGTTAAATTATGCATACTAGATGAGATTTTGTTTGGACAGGCTGATTAATTCTTTTAATAAAGGATTGTCCCTATCAACTCAAGTAATACTTATCACTCAAAACATATCTAGAAGCAGTTATGGCATAAAGTACTCCTAATATATTCTCTATAAATGTTTAGTGATATGTCATATGTATAACTCGAAGATAACACAAACTTCTAGAACCAGTTATGTTTGGAGACGTAAAAAATATTTTTTTGTATTGCAGTACAACCAAAGCATACTCTGCACAGATATTTTTTCACATACACATATATACAAAAATTTCATATAATTATTTTCATAATTTTTTTTATAAAATTTCAAAATTAATATTATAGGAACATCGCTTTGTTCAAAATACTATGGAGAAGTTATCCGTCAAGAAAATTGCAAATGGACAAGATTAGATAAACCACTTTAACTTACTGCTTTATTTGAAGAGACACTCATTTCCTCTAATTTGTTCATGGTATTAATTTTTTTATAACCCTTTCTATTTTCCCTTGAGTATATTACAATTAATAAAGACAAAAATAATAATTAAAAAAAAATAAAATAATTATAAATACATCCAAATATTTATTATATTGTATAATGTTAATTATATATAAAAATAAAATAATTATTCATTAAAAAATATATTTATTAATTAGTAAATATTAAATTATTGTATTTTTATTAATTGAAATGAATTTTTTTATATATTTTATCATTACGTTATTTATTTTTATTCGTTATGTCATTTATATACACCATCTACATACAATTTATGTATAATGCATATATATATATATATATTATTGCTAATAACATAGAAATAACTCAGTTAAAAATAAAAAAATCGATATCACAGACTAAATATATATCATAATATTTTTTTTTTATAATAAACAAAATATTGATGATATTTAAATTTATTTATTAATTTAAAAATAGTATTCAAATTAATATAATAGAAGAGAATAATTCAGTCGCACCATTTTTTAAGTTATCAACATTACCCTCTTCAAGGGTAGTTATATTACTAAAGGAATAACATTAGAAGGTTAAACCTTCAAAACAAACAAGGTGATGTTTCACATTACCATTCCCTTGCTAGCATTAACTCATTTTAAATAGCCCTTAAATGACTTTTTATGAGTGTACAACAAAAACAATAAAATTACAAAAAATGTGAAAAAAGCATAAAATTTTATAACTTGTACATTTTGAAAATATATTTACACTAAATCATATATTTTGAGCTTGTTGAGTTATAATATTGTATTGTATTAAATAATAAATAACATTATATTTGGATAAAATATTGTATTATATTAATTATTATGACCATAAATTTTAATACAATGTGAATCATATTATTTAATATTATGCTATAGTTCTTCCAAATAAAAATATCTCCGCAGGTTTTCTGTCTTCTTGGAAAGTCAGTTGTCTCCCAAAAGAGCTTTCCTAAAGGGCCTAGGTGTCCATCCGGAAGGAGTCTTCAAGAAAGCTAGTCTTACTCTGAAAAAGACTTACAGATGGCTAGTTGTTTCGTCCTGAAAAGAGGTCCCAGATAGTTGACTCCAACTGTCTCTATTCCTATTGAGGAAGACCCTTCAGAATGTGTTTCAATTCATAGTCCCAAAAGTGGTCGCTTCATCTAGGAGCACTATAACTTAAGTTGGGAGGAGTTTGTTAAGTTTGGTCATAACTAACTTATACAACTTAGCACTTGTAGCCATCGACTTAATTAGGATCTATATCTTGAATCTATAAATACCACCAACACTTAGCTTTTTTAAAGAAGAACAAGATTTGATGAGTTTCGAGAGGTGATCTTGAGAGAGAAAGATTGCGAGGTAGAGAGAGAGAGGTACAAAGAAAAGAGAGAGATTGGGCTTGTGTTTTGTATGAAGAATCTTCTATGGATGAAAAAAAATTTGAGTAAGAGTGTGAGAGATAAATACTTTGAGAGAACCTAACAGAGAATCGGTCTCGACTGTATTATAGCCTGTTCTTGCTTAATCAGTAAAGAGAATTTCGGTGGTGTTCCAGAACTGGAGTAGAGCCATAAATTACATCGATCTATAGGACTTGAACAAGTATAAATTTTGGTGTTGATTTTATTATGCTATTGCTCTAATCGTTTTTGGTTTTAGATACTCTGTTTATCCATGCTTCTAATCTCCAGTAATTGTGTATGAATTATTAATCTTGTCATTATTAATTGTTTGTTAATTAAGTTTTAGTTGATTTAATTCTGCACTTTAGTTGTAATTTTCCCACAAATCAAAGCTTGGTAATCGATCAAGAATGTAGAATCAAGATTTTTTTTGCTGTGCAATTCTTGAAAAGGCAATTAACGGTGTCAATGGTGAGATTCAAATTGGAGAAGTTCGATGGAACAAATGACCTCGCACTATGGAGAGAACGTTTGAAAGAGATCTTAGTGCACTAGAAAGTCTCTAAAGTTCTTGAAGATGAGAAGTTACTGGCTAAGAAAAAAACAAAAGAGAAAGCAAAATGGAGAAGATAGCTTATTACACGATCATCATGTATCTGTCTAACAATGTGAGACGAAAGCTTATCGCAGAAAATACGGCTAAAGGGATTTGGAAAAAGCTTGAAGAATTCTATATGAAGCCATCAATTGTTAGCAAGATTAATTTTCTAGAAAGGTTATATGGTTTTAGAATAATTTCTTTTCTTTCTTTAGATGATAATATTGACAGGTTTAATAAGATTATTGTAGGATTGGCTAATATAAGTAATAAGGTTGATGAAGAAAGCCAGGCCATCATTTTGTTGAGATCTCTCCCAATCGCATATCAAGAAGTCAAAGGTGACATCAAATATGGTAGGCATGTGATTGCATTGGAGGATGTTCTTGCCGCACTCAAATAGAAGGATTTTGAATTATAATTGGGAAAAGAATCCAAGAAAGAAGAAGTGTATTTGGCAAGAGGGAGATCACCCAAGAAAGTAAGTTCAAAGAGTAAGCACCATCACTCTCGATCAAGATCGAAGTTCAGATAGATAGAAACTCGAAAGTGTTACCTCTATGGAAGGTCCGAACACTTGCAAAGATTTTGCAAGAAGTACAGGGAGTAATAAGGCTTCAACAAATCTCACAATAGAGATAGGAAGGACAACCAACATCATCACCACATGAAGAATTCAGCTGCAGTCACGCAAGATAATGATGACTGCTCAACGGATGGAGAATTATTCTCCATCTCGAAATCTTTAATGAACAGGGTATAGATTCTTGACTTCGGATGCATGTATCACATGTGTCCAAGTTGAGAATCATTTTTTGATTATAAATCAATTGACAGAGGTAAATTTCTAATGGAAAATGATCATTTATACAGGGTCATTGGAACCAAAAAGGTTGCCATCAAACATTATGATAGTGGAATCAAGGTGTTGACGAATGTAAGGCACATTTCGGAGTTAAGATGAAATCTCTTATCCCTGGGTGCGCTTGAAGATGATGGTTACAGATACAAGTCCATACACGGAAACTTGAGGATCACCAAAAGTTCGTTGATAGTGATGAAAGGTGAAAAGATCATTGTCTGAAGCTGATTGGAGTTAGCTGAGCCTAGAAGGGGCTAGGGAATAGCAGTGTTTAAAATAACGATTTATCACACAACTTTAACTTGAAACCAAGGTGGAGATTTATTGGTTATGGTTACAAGTTTTGTCATCTGGGAAGCTAGTTGTTATTCGAGAAAAAAGTTACAGGAAGCTTGGTATCCATCCGGAAAGCTTTGTTTAGAAAGTTGTGGCCAGTTCGGATGGTTCTTTCAGACAACTTGTCCTCCATAAGAAAAGTCTTGCCAGATAGCTTGTCACCAGTCTGGAGACGTACTTCTAGATAGCTTGTTGTCAGTCTTAAATGCTCATCCAGAATGCTTGTATTCATCCAGATAGTCTCGTGCGAATTGACTCTTCTGAATGTTCGTACTGAAAGTGCGTTACTAAAGTTGATATAATATGTTGCTGGAGTTGCCTTGGAGACTTTAAAGTGGCATTAATTAGTCACGATAGAATCAGAACAAGTTTTAGCAACTATACAAATCTATATATAGCTATTACCTTTGTAATCCATAGAATATCAGACCAATAAAAACTTGAGTGAAAATCGTGATTGTGTAAGGTTAGAATGAGAGAGTTCATACTAGAGAGAGAAAGTTCATCTTGTAATCTCTTTAATAGTGTGTGAAGATTTTTGTAACCTTATAAATAATATCAACAAAGATATGATTGCTATTATTCCAACCAAGAAGTAGATCGAGCATTGCACATGACTCAATTATTTGGGTATTTGGTTCCAGCCAATAATATCCTTAATTTACTGCTTATTAATTCATTATCTGGTTCTTGTGATTCTTTAATAGTATTATTCTTGATTGTGTGTTTATTGATTCAGTATATTTGTATTGTAAGTTATTGATTGATTCACAACAATCATTTTATAGTTAGTTAGATATTATTTAAGACAAAATTTAATAACAGATTTGAGTCTCTTAGAGAGAAAAAAAAATTAACTAATAACTAACATAAAGAGTGATTATTTGAATGAGTCAATCTAATTAGTATTTTTTTTAGAGATTTTAACACGTTCTAAATATTTTTAACATGTAACTTCTTCCTACTAACTACATATTGCGTTACCTTTTGTTTTATTAATAAAATCATTCATTTATATTATATCATAATAAAAACATGATCAAAATTAAAAATGAAGAAATCAAGTCTTTGTAGTAAATAATTAACTCATCTAAATCTTTTTTTATGAAGAACTAATCTAAATGTAGTCATCCGAGTCTTGTTGTATAGATACTTAAGTTTCTGAAATTATGAAGAGGTTTGATATATACTTCTCTCTAAAGATGTACTAAGAAAATGTGCTCTTTCATTGTGCAATCACCAATAATAATTTTTCTAGTGTGCATTGTGTCTAAATAATTAATTATATATTTTGTACTAGTATACATTATTATTGATTGTAACATGTAATATACATTTGGAAAAACAAAATCCTATATATTTGACTTTCAACTTACTATGTCACAAATTTTCAAAATAGGTGTGACTCAATGAACATTTTTCTTTTTACATATATACACGTAACACCCCAAACAAATTATGAAGACAAAGCCACTAGAATCTAGAGTATTATATTGTATTAGGAGATCAGCAAATAATATATCATGGTCCTAAATCATTATAGGAGTCAAACCTAATATTAAGCCAGAGTCAAATGTCAAAGTCAACTGGTCAGGTTGATGGTGAGTAGGAGAGGATTCCAGTTTCAGATAATTAGTTTGACTTGATATAGCCCTCACATGCAATACATGCATATAAGTTAATATATTATATCCATGTGTTCCCATGACTAGAGGGTGCCAATCCATGCCTCGACTTGCGTAAAATACAGGCTGCTTAACAAATAATTAACTTCATCTTTAAGACCATGTTCATGTTATATTCTTCACCAAAAACAAATTAGCATATAAATACTACACATAATGACATATGGTGCCTTTGTAAATCCCAATATTATCATCCACCTCTATAATCACAGAATTGGTTATGTTGCTTTGAACATACGTTTCTGTATTGTTTTTATTGTACATGTCTACTAATTACTATATATAATACTAACTTGAAACCTAGGATGTTTTTTTACACAACCCCCAATAATATATTTCTTTGTATAACTTGATTATGATTGATTGGATGTGTAACATAAAATAGGTAAACTATATTTACCATATAACTTCCATATGGAACTAAAAACTAGAACCAGATCAAGTACAATGACACACTAATCCCCAGTTGTTGGGACAGTGTTATTTTAAAACAGTTTATTTGGGATGGACCCTCTATTGGCTCCTGTTAGATAGCAACTACACAAACACAAAGGAACCACTTATTTTGGGAGCTTTGGTCCATTATAAGCTTCCTATCATATTCTCATCCAGACATTATAATATACAATTTCTTTGCCTTTTCACCTTTTCTTGTTAGTGTTTGTTGGATCTTGGGTCGCATTCTATTAGATGGACCCTCATTAAAGCTCTTGACTTTTCTTCTTCTTCTTCTTTTTTTTTTCCCTTCCAATTTGGGGTGTACTACTGTACTGCATTAAAAATAAAAATAAAGAAAAAGAAGAAGAGACACTCTATTTGTAGAGCTGATTTAAAGACTTTTAAGCTCAAACGTGTCATAAATAGTTGAACTGTCTTGGTCTTTTTCTTTCCAATAAAAACAGAAGAAGAAAACAAAGGCACCGAACTTTTCTGCGTAATTTATTGGCAAAGATATCAGATTTCTCTCTCTTTTACTATGTTTATCATTTATATCATTACCAATCATACTTTTTTACATTGTGTTTTGATAACCTTTCTTTTTTCCAATGGTTTCAATCATTATAATTGAGTAATTAATACGTAATGATTCTTTTTTATTGTTTAAAGTAATGTGAAATGCTTACTCATTCATGACAGCACAATATGAATAAAACTATATACTTTATAATGAATATTCTCATACCATCACACAGCCAATTATAGTGCGCATGGTCAAGACATTTTTTAACCTAAAAAAGAAAAAGGCAATACAAATAAAGCTTTTTCCATCCAGAGAGTTGGCTCGGAGTAGAAAGAAATATGAAAGAGGAACCATACATATATGCATTTACATTTATGCATACATATATATTTTATATGTATATAACAACTCCTATACTTACTTGGGGGCATTATCAATATCAATAGCAGAAGAAGCAGTCATATTAGATCCAAAGAAATTTATTTGCAATTGTTATTGTTGGGTCGAAGTAATATTGACAGAATTTCAGAAAACTGAGGTCGTTTTGATGGGCAATTGTTCCAGCACTTTGACATTAAAGACCTCAGCATTTGGGGACAGTCCTTCGGAATGTCAGGTCTAAGACCACAAGCAGCTATTCCCACGGCTGCCTGAACCGGGGAAAATGCTGAGTAGGCTGCCTCGCCGGTCACCATTTCCCAGATAATCATCCCAAAACTATATACATTACTCATCCAAGTCTCTGTCACACACTCTGGATCACCAGCAATTATCTGTAATCACCAACAGGGAAAGTTAAAAAATGTTAAAGGGCTATGTTATCTTCCATAATTGCATTTTGTTTTTACCACGAAACGTGTTCTGAGTGAGTCAATTGTGAATAGAAATATTACACTGAAAAATGACAGGACGTGTGTATAGACTGGTAATATATACCTATATTTTATAAGCTATTACATGTGTAAACCGAATCATCCAAAAGGCATTCATCATAATATTGCAATCATAGAAAAACTTATTTATAGGTTGGACATAAATTACAAACATATATAGTGTATTTTTGCATAATTATATACATGCAAAAACAAAAACAGTGAATATCATGGTCTGGTAAAGGTAAATCCCATGAACAAAGATGATGCTAAAAACTTAAAAAGCTCCATTATGCGGGCTCCACAACTAGATAATGTGCTGAAAGTAGCATTATCACAATAAAACCGAATTTTTTAGTGGAAGACATGAGAGTGCTTAAATAAAGGTAAACACTATAATATTGAAATGTAAAAGTAGTAACAATTATGAAGACATGTTATGCATGCTCAAACAATTATGTCGGGTTAGTGACATAAAGTCCCTTTTTTTCAGCGAGAATATAGTTATGGTGGGAACTTTAGTTGTATTCAATGGATCCAGATAACATCCTTGAGCACATAATACAACCAAGATGAACTTTTCCTAACAAAACAAACTGTCTCAAAATAAGCTGGTGTGGTTCATGGATGTATTCCTAAGAAAAGTAGCTCCTAGTTTATTCAATGGCTCAAGAGCACAAGTGAAGGTCACAAATGAAGTCAATTCCACCTTTAAGTTCTATTATAGTGTTATATTAAATATGTTTAGTTGCTATTGCTGCCCAAGTGCCCATATTCTAATGCCCAAATGGTCTCATCAATCAATTCACTTACACAATTGAGATGGAATAAAATAATAGTTTCCATGCACTTGGGTGTAGAAGATAGGCAATGAAATTTGGGTCTAATGGCAATCAGACGACAAACAAAAGAACACATCCTAAGTGCTTTTGAGTAAACCTATAATGATTATGCAAAACGTGTTCTATATGGAGATAAGCTTACTACTAGCTAGTGGGTGATAAGAACATGAATTACGAAATGGCATTATCGTTGCTGACAAATAGAAAAGCAATGGATTGTAAAGAAAAAAAATAAATGAATGAAGATAAACAGAAAACAAACCTCAGGAGCAAGCCAACGATAACCATCAGTCTCATACTCCAATGCTTCACCAACACTCTTGCAAACAGCTACTATACCCATGTCACCTAAACAAGCATTTCCTTGCTTATCCAATAAGATTCTCTGTGTGTTGAGATCTCTATAGGCAACTCCATGATCATTCATGAACTTGATCCCTTCAGCTACATCAGTAGCAATTCTTACTATTTCCTTGGTCTGAATCTTCTTGCTTTTAAGCATCAAGTCATAAACTGATCCACCTTCCATCAACTTGGTCACCACGCACAATCCATGATTCTCATCAACACAAACGCCATGGAACTGCAAAATGTTCTTGTGCCCACAAGTCATGAGCTCCAAAAGATCCTTTCTTAGTTCGAAGTTGTATGAATTACCCTTTTCACAACCTTTGAGCTTCTCGATTCCAACCTTCTTTCCCTTGTAAACACCCTTGAATGAGTTTGGTCCAATCTGGTCAATAAACTCGAGATTATCAGAGTTCAATAACCATTTTCCTACTTCATCCCCACCTGATTGAACCGTTTGCCACTCATCAACTGACACCACAAAAGATGAGGTGGGTAAAGGCATCTCAAGCTGCACTTTTTGACTCGAATTCTCTACCCCATTTCTACCATTTTGGTCACCAACGTCCTCTTCCATCTCTCCCAATTCTCTACCTTTTGTGTTCTCTTCTTGGCACCCACAAAGCCCGAAAGCGAACTTCTTTGAGGTTTGTTTAGGCTTCTTTACAGCTGATTTCAAGGCGCTTTCAATCCGGGTCTTGAAAGTTTTCTCCTGCCCAGCTTGAACCAGAAAGAGAACAACACCAAGAGTAGATCCTTTCCTCTCAAAGATCTGTATCTTCTTGCAGCAAATAGACGCACTGTCAAGTGCACCAGACATTACTGGCCACGAAATAGATGAGTTACAAGCAAATGTAAGCCTGAAAACACACCCCTGAATATCGTCTTCAGACACTTCTTGGATCAATATAGAAGGGTGGTCATCCAAGGCTGCCTGCTCTAGCATTTTTATATGAAGAAACACCTCTTTCATATCAAACCCTGCCTGAGCATAACTGTTCAAAATCATTGAAAAACAAAGTAAATTAGCTAAATTAAGACACACCCAAATACTCTGTTTGGATGCTAAGGAAACGATAGCACCAGGGAGAAATTTCAAGAACTAAAAATGGAATCTGTGAGCATCCTATCAAAAAACCCAAATTATATTGATACAACTGTTTTCCTTAAATTCAAGAACTATCAACTAAGCCTTTTCAGTCTTATCAAACGGGTGCTATTTCATTTCTTTTCTAGGCTGCCATTTTCTCTGCAACCAAACATCATTAAAACTCAATACAGAAACAAAAGAATAAAAAGAAAAGGCCAAGTTCAAAACGAACCTGAGTGGCAACGAATCGTAATGCTTGCGAATATTAGAGATGAGCTTCTCCGGTAACTGACTGCCAGGATAAAGCTGAGTGAGGTTCCGTACAACACCGCACCAAACGACCTTTCGACAACTCTCGATCTTGGCCGACGATGTCATCTGATCCCGAGCCGAGTCCAGATTCAACGAGTTTTTAAGCGAGGCAATGACCTCAGACACGTTCCGGCCCAACCTCTGAATCCTCTTCTGCATAGCCGATGGATCCTTCATTCCTGTACCAGAAGAACTCTCCGGCACCAAACCCTCTGATCTATCCTGGGTTCTCATCAGAACTTGTTCTACCAAGTCCTCGTCCGTACTAGCTCGACTGGACCAGCACTCCAAGGCTGCAGCCATGACTTACCAAAACTAAAAAAAAAACTGAAACCCAAATGCAAGTCACTCCCTAATCCAATACCCCTTTTTGGAGAAAATACCACTATCTATGATTCATTCATCAAAAAACTGAACGCCATAGACATAGAAAAAACAGAGTAGAGAGAGAGAAGAGAGAGAGTGAGGGGGTGGTTTGTTTCAGAATTCTCAGTCTTCCCATAATTTTTTTATCTGACAAACTATAAAATAAGGAAAAAGAAAAAACATTAATTAAATAATAAAATAAATAGAGGTGATAGTAAAATTAAAATGGTTGTTTTTGTCTTAAATTTGTGTATTTACACTAAAAAGAAAAAAGAAAAAAGAAAATTGTGTATTTTCCCCTAACTGTGAAAAATTCTATTCATGAAGTTCGTAACGAAATTATTTGGGTCTTTAATCTTTATCCTTTCTTTTCTTCTGTCACACTTATCACGATGGATGGAAAACTCATGTGTTGGTCTGGTCTCCTCACCTGATTTTCAATTGTCAATTTTTTTATTAATTATTTATCTACTATCTGCACTTTTGGTAATTAAAATTAAAAGAAAAGTGAAAAAAAACACGTGATGCTTACGTGTATTTTTTTTAAAAGAAAGCTTACGTGTTCCTTTTAAGCATTATAGGCATTTTACCTTAACGGTTTTATATATTATTTAGGAAAATTTCTATGATGTATTTTTAAACTTAAAATGAGCAATGTTCATTCAATTAAATTTATATTATTTTGTTAACAGTGGATCTCATCTATACTAAATGCATATGTAATGCTTTAAATCTAATTTAATTAGCAGAATAATTTAAATCTAATTTACAATAGTAAAAATATAAACAAAAAAATAATAAATTCTAAAGTTGAGAAAAAAAAAATAATTATAGTTAAAAATGGTGTATTTTCTTCTCTCTCTTCATAGGAAGGAGAAAGAAGGAACATCTAAAGCTTGAGATCAAGACCATCGGGTATGTGGAATTGGAGCAGGAGCCCCCTTCGATCTAGGAAGTGGATGTTACGAGCATGACTGAGGATTTTCACGATACCTAGTCGGAGTTGGGAGTGGATTTGGGCCAGTTGAATGAAGCATAGTTGGTAAACTCTGGGATTAAATCTTGGGCTGAGGAAGTGGAGGTGGTTGATTTTCAAACGTCGGCCAAGAATAATTGGAGCGAATTCAAGGCTAATCAGGTTAGGACCCCCTCAACTAGACTTGAATTCACTGAACCACTAAAACATGGAGATTGTTTTATTGCAAAAATTGATATAGAAGAGGTTGAACCTGAAGCTGCTCTATGGAAAAGCTTTGTAATATGTGTTGTCCTCAGGGCCAATCCCCCTTTTTGTGTCTCTGAAGGGTTTATCAAAAGGATTTCGGGGAATTCGGGCATAAATCATATCGTGAGGATGCATTCAGGCTTTACACTATTTAGCTTTAGAGATGAAGAGACTAGAGATGTTGTTTTGGAAACTAAGGTCATACACTTTGAAAAAAAATCGGTTGTGGTTAGATCTTGGTCCTCTGACTTGGACTCTTTGAAGATGGTAAAAAATGTCTCTATTTGGATTTGTCTTAATGGTCTTTGATTGTAATACTTGGGAAGGAATACTCTAAGTGCTCTTGTGAGTACTATAGGGAACCTGATAATGATTGATAAAGTTACCAGAGATCGCTCAATGATCAAATTTGCTAGGGTACTTGTTGATGTGTCTATTTTTAGTAAGCCTCCTACTAGTATCAACTTTGTCATTGAAAGAAACCAATTATTGGAGCAAGCTATTGAATACGAGTGGTTGCCTACTTCTTGTGCTGCTTGTGGGCTATTGGGACACAATATCAGCACATGTGCCAAAGACAAAGGTCTAGTCTGGACTAGAAAAGCTTTATCGAATCCAGGCAAAGGGAAAGAGATCGAGAACAAGCCTTTGGAGGAAAAAACTAATCTGAATGCTATTAGTAGCCCTGCTACAGATCCTATTACTGTAGATGAGTAGAAAGAGAATAAGAAGAAGCCAGAGAAAATGGAAGAGATGAACACTGATGTCGATAAAGTTGAACTTCAAGAAGTTGTTATGCAATAGAATTTCTCAGATGGTCAATGGATCACTCCCAACAGAAAAGGAACAAAGAAACAGTCTAGCTCAAAAACTGATTTGCCAGATGCTATAATAGCAAACACGTATGAGGCTCTACGGGAACCTTTGACCTTGAATGCTCCTTGTTCTTCTTCTCTTATCAATGGAGTGGTGTAATATCCTTTGCTGGAACATAAGAGGTATGAATAAAGTCAATAAGCGATAATTTATCTTGGATGTTTATCGTTTGAATAAGATTGAGATTGCCTTATTTTTGGAAACTAAAGTTTGTGATGAGAAAATAAATTGTATGGTGCACAATAATTTTCTTAATTGGGATTTTTATTTGAGTACTACTAATGAAGGTCGCATTTTACTTCTCTGGCAAAAGCCTTTTGTTCAGGTTGAAATCTTGGATGAAAGTGATTAGCTTATTCAATGTAAGATTAGAGTGGTGGGATTGAATTCAGATTTTATTCTTACTGCGATTTATGTTAAGAACACAGTTACAAAAAGAAAAGATTTATGGGGCAAACTTGGTGGCTTTAAGTATATTCAGCTTTCGTGGCTGGTTTTACAGAACTTTAATGCCATGTTCAACATAAAAGATAGAACTGGTGGTAGAGAGGTGACCCTTGTTAGAATCTTTGATGCCCGAAATTGGCTCTCGTTGGGTCAGGTGGTGCTTTAAAATGTACGGGAACCAATTACACTTGGTCAAATAAGCATGAACAAGGAGTTAGAATTTATTCTAAACTTGATAGGGTTTTAAAAATGAGAGTTGGTTGGACCTCTTCCCTGCCACTGAGAGTGTGTTTAACTTTGAAATTTACTTGGACCATAGCTATTGTGTTATCAAAAAGTTGGAGATAGGAAAATTTGGCACCAAACCTTTCAAATTCTTTAATTTTTGGATGGACCATTCCAAATATAAAGAGGCTTTTCTTGCCAACTGGTGCAAACCAATTGTTAGAAAAGGATTGTCTAAGATCATGGGTAAACCCAATAGATTGAAGCAATGTCTGAAGGGCTTCAATAAAGTGGAAATTGGGGATGTTTCTCAAAGCTTTTTTAAAGCCAAGGAGAGCTACATTAATGCCCAGAACTGCTTTGTTGCTAATCCTTATGCTTCTTGACAGGTTGTTGAGAACGATTCTAAAGAGATATTTGCTTCTATTGATAGAATGTATGCTAGTTTTTTGCAACAATAGCAAAATTTCTCAGTTGCATTTTGGCGATGGAAATAACTCTTATTATTTTCATGCTAGCATAAAAATGAAGGAGCAAAATAGAA
Organism: Cannabis sativa; assembly: GCF_029168945.1. Classification (NCBI taxonomy): domain Eukaryota; kingdom Viridiplantae; phylum Streptophyta; class Magnoliopsida; order Rosales; family Cannabaceae; genus Cannabis; species Cannabis sativa. Next base: position 55,326,583 of record NC_083602.1, on the reverse strand, counting down.
TTACCTCTTTTGTCTTTAATGGGAAGGTGATTGATGATTATGATAGTGTTATCTCCTATTATTTTGAACATTTTAAGAACTTCATGGGAGCGAACCGTTTGGTCACTAAGAATTTGAATGAGGAATGTTTGAGCTATGGTCATAAACTGAATATTCTTCAGCAGGTTCAACTTATAAGACATTTCTTGAAAAAAGATGAGAAAGATGCAATGTTTGGTAATCACCATTAAAAAGCCTGGGGCCAGACAGATTTAGTGCTAGTTTTTTTCAAGGAGTTATGGTCTTTGATCTAAGCTGAAATAATAGAGGTAGTTCTTTATTTCTTTGAAAAAGGAATCATGCCTAGAGACCTGAACACCACCACCATCTCTCTAATCCTGAAGGTTAATGCTCCCACTTCCCCCTGTGGATTATAGATCCATATCTTGTTACAACACGCTCTGTAAATGTATTTCCAAGATAATGTGTGCTAGATTGAATGAGATTCTGCCTACTTTGGTGCATGACAATCAAGAAGCCTTCATTAAAAATAGGGTGCTTGCTCACAACATCTTCATTTTTCAAGACCTCCTCAAAGGCTACACAAGAAAGAACATATTAGCTCACTGCTTGATAAAAGTTGACCTTAGTAAAGCATATGATACAGTTTATTAGCTCTTCATCTCAGACTTACTCGAGGGTCTGTGCTTCCTAGCCAAATTTATTGACTGGATATCGGTGTGTCTGTGTGGTACATCCTACACCCTTATCCTTAATGGTAGATTTCATGGCTTTTTCCAAGGGAGAAAAGGGCTCTAAAAGGAGATCCAATACCTCCTCTCCTTTTTGTGCTGGTCATGGAATACCTCACTCGACTTCTAAGCCATTTCTCAAATACAAAAGGATTTGACTTTCACCCCTTTTGTAAGTCTCTTAAACTTATCAATCTTTGTTTTGCTGATGACTTGGTCATCTTTTGTAAGGGAAATCTATCCTCTCTTCATATTGTTCAAAAGGCTTTTTCTAATTTTTGTGATGCTACAGGTCTAGTAGCCAACATATCTAAACCCTCCACCTATTTTGGTGGTATCTCAGCTGATCTCGAAAAGAGTCTTTTGGACATTGTAAATATGGAAGAAGGATTATTTCCCTTGAATTATCTTAGAGATAAACTGCATCCTAATAAATGGAAATATACTGTGTTGGTATAATTGAAAAAATTCAAAAAAGTCTTCATGGAAGGAGCAGTAGGCACCTTTCCTTTGCTGGTAGAGCTTAATTAATCTATTCAGTTCTTTTGGGCATTAGAAATTATTGGATGTACATGGATTCTGGCTGTTTCCATAGTCTTCTGCATGGCGACCATTATATCTTGCATCCTCCTATTTTGTTCCTTTTGCGCGGCTAGTTCAGCCTCATGATCAGCCACCTTTTGCCTTAAGGCCAGTAGTTCGGTATAACTGCCATCGTCATAAGCATCATACCCTTCTTGGTTTCTTCATACTCCTCGTCATTTGTTTCGTCTTGTTCTTTAGTATCCACGTTTACTCGTGAAGCTGCTTCTTCATCCCCTAGATTCTAGGAGTCTTGGGGGGGGGACGAGACTGACGTGTATGGTTTCTAGTCTCCACCATTGTACCTTGAATCTTCTGTTGGTGTTCTTTGGACAAAGCTTCCCACAACTCTCAATAAAAGCACCAAAATGTTGACTGAGGTTTTTAGCAACCAGATATTTAATGTAATAATGATAGCTTAGGGAGAGTTAATGCACATATTTTTACGTGGTTCATGCATTAATGAGTCGTAGTCCACAAGTCTCTGTTATTAATAGGTGAGTGTTTCTTACAGAGAATGTTTATGTGTTCTTTTTCCAATCCCCTCATTAATTTTGTTAAGGGGTATTATAGCGATTGGTAGGAAGAAGAAAGGTCTTAATTGTCTTTAAGTGCCATCCATGAGCACGCACAAGTTCCCAAATGTATAAAATAGGGCATGCATAACCTACGTAGTAGGCTGCCTATGTTTTAGGTGAGATTAGCTTCATCCTTTCTTGAATGATGTGATTCTTCATAATGGAGCCATCACTTGCACCCTTGATTATCGTGTAATTGCTAAAAGACGAGTTTATGACGTCTAACACGTCCTCTTATGGGTGTTCCCAGACGCTTCCCTCATGCTGCCTTGAATGCGAGGTGACCGTTCATCCCCAGTTTTGCTAGTCTGAAGGGGTTTATACGCCCTTCGTCTCTCGGAGAGGAAGTAGGCTTGTTTTCTCACATCCGGGAGCTTACCCTTGAACTTAGTTATTGGTTCCTTTAGAGGGGATTTGGTTAAGTATTTTGTTCATCTCCGGATAATGGGTCTTAGTTTGCCACGTATCCTATGCTGATATTACCGTGTATATTAGAAAAAACTTGGGGCAACAATAGTAATTATTTATTTTTTGTAATAAATGAATACTTTTTTTTCCAATTAATTAAATAAGGAAAAAGAAAAGAAAAGTTGTTAAAGTAAAATTTGTCGAGACAAGATTTGTTAGGATGAAAGACACCAACCTTGTCCTAAAAACATAGGTAGGAGCCTAGGCTTGTTCTCGTCCCTATTGGATTTGTCTTTTTGGGCTAATTAATTGTTTAATTAATTCAAATAGGTAAATATGTAATTTGAAAAGTGGCTATAAATATTTTAAGGTTGTTGAGATATTCTCTCAAGTAGTTGAGAGATTCCCTCATAAATATTAGTAACCAAATTCGATTATAAATATTTATTTATTTAAACAATTAAATAATGATTTAATAAAAAGGATTAACTACTATAAATAGGAGTCTAATTTAAGAAATCAGAAGACCTCTTTTCATACTAAAATTTCAAAATCTATTGAGAGAAAAAGGAAACTATTTTTTTCTCTTAGTTGCTCTTGCTCATGTGTTGAGAACTCAACAAGAACAAGGTTAAACAATTTATTGTAATAGCCCACACTATTCCTTGTGTGTGGTGGATCGATTTGGAAGACACTAGTGTGAGTCCAAATTGCATATTTCTCATCAACTAGATTAAGGGATACAGCATACAGAAGTTTTAAGGATACCCTAATAGGCTTCAAGAGGTATACTTTAAACTTATTATTTTTATTATTTTAATTTAATGTACACACATATGGATATCCTAGGGGCTACGGTACAATGATAATTAGATAATACAACTCTTCCGATGCGTCCTTGATTTAGTACCATAAAACTAACATCAAGCTCTGCCACAAGACTTTGTATCACCCTCAAATTGATGGGAAAACTGAGGTTGTCAACCATTGCCTTAAGATCCATCTATATTGTTTTTCTTCAAACTATCCCAAAGGATGGGCCAAGTGGCTAGCTTGTGCGGAATATTGGTAAAACACCACTTTCCATTCCTCCTTAGGTTGAACACCCTTCAAAGTTTTGTATGGGCATGACCCACCTTCTTTGGTTTGTTATTTAGTGGGTTCTACCTCGATATTGGTTGTTGATCAGAGGCTGAAGTGCTGAACTTCTTCCTTGATGATTTGAAGATGCATCTCTTGCGTACTCAGTAAAAGATGAAGGAGATGGCTGACGGTTCTCACGGGCAAGTGGAGTTTGCTATCAAGGATAAGGTCTTTGTCAAATTAGGACCTTACTACCGAAAATCTTAAGCCACTTGAAAGAACGAGAAGCTGGCAACAAGTTACTATGATTCTTTTTCGATTCTGAGGCGTATTGGTAATGTGGCTTATCGTTTTGACCTTCTTTTTTCGGCTGCCATACATCTTGTGTTTCATGTGTCACAACTCTGCACTACCATTTGTAATGCTCACTCTTCCATCACCCTACCCCTACTTTGACTGCCGATTTAGAGCTCATTCTTGAGCTGGATGAGCTTTTAAATGTTTGCCAAATTTCCACGTCTCCAGATCAAGCTGTGGAGGTCTTGATTCGTTGGAAGGGTCTACCTTTGCTTGAGGCTACTTAGGAGAAGTTTGATGTCATTTGAGAGCAATTCCTAACATTCAACCCTGAGGACAAGGTTAAAAATTATTGGGAGGGGGGGTAATGATAGAATTGCTAGGCCTAATATAAGATTTAGGTATACTAGAAGGAAGGAGTTAGTTAAAGGGTAGTTTGGGTATTATTTAGGCCATATAGTGCCTTGAGAAGCTATTGTTGGGTTATGCGAGAATTAGAGTAAATTCTCTGTTTCATGGAGAGCTCTTTCTCCCTTTGTATTGAGACTTTGTCTCCAATTCTGATTCAATAAAGCTTTTGTGATTACTTCCATTTTTGCCACTGTTCCATTGGTTTTTGTAAAGTCTTTTTTTGGCAAGTTAGTTGACAAAATATTTTTTCTTTTATGGTAAGATTCTTGTGCATTCAAAACCGATTTCTTACCTTGTTTATTCGGATTGTAGTTGCTCTTTTCCTTGTTAGGAAAGTTGCACTTTTCAGCTGGACTTTCTTTTATTTGGAAACTCTTAAAAGAGAAGCAATTCTCTTTTGGAAAGTTGTCTTTTCTAGGGAAACTTTGATTATTGCCTTTTCCTTATTGATTTCGATTGTATCTTGATACAATCAGAATATCTAATCTGTTTTTGGCAGGAATCAAGCATTAATAGAGGATCGGACCCGATTATAGCAAGTTTCCCGTTTCTGGTCTGATCTGCTGCGTCAGCATCCGAATATGATGCTGCAGATCGTGTTTCTTTTGGAAAGTTTTTGTACAGCTGTAGATTCGAACTTGTGGTTGCTTCTTTGGTTTCTATGTTCTATAAATAGAGCCTAGAGAGCAACCATTCGAATCACCTCTTCCATTATTCATTTTTTGCATTTATCTTTTGAGAGAAGAGAGTGTTTCTTTGTTTTGTGAGAGCCTAGTTGTTCATCTAGGTTCTAGTTGTTCTATTTCTGTTCTTACTCTATCCTAGAGGTTGTGAAGAACTACTTGACTGAACAAGAGATTGGTCTTCGGGAGAAGACTTGATAAAGCCTTACTTCGGGAGGAAGTAAGCACTTGGTCTTCGGGAGAAGACTTGTTGAAGCCTTACTTCGGGAGGAAGTAAGCACTCACACTTCAAAGACGAAGGGAGTTCAGGCTTGAAGGTGTTTCAAGAAGTCAGATTCATAAAGTGGATTACAAAGGATTGCGGCAATACTTTAGAGGGAGTCTAAACTTGTTTAAGTCAATTGTCTTTGTAATTTTGATACTTTATTAATTGATTTCATTCTCTGGGCGTGGTCCCGTGGACTAGGAGTGTTCGTGAGAACACTGATACCACGTATAAATCTCTTGTGTCAAGTTATTTATTTTTCTGCTAATATTTTATATTCTGCCTGTTTTGTTTTGCTGTAGCAGAATTACTTTCTGCTTCTGCAAACGCTTACAGTTTTATATTTTCTTATATATAACTGACATTTTGCAAAAACACGGTTTTTCAATTGGTATCAGAGCGGGACACTAAACTCTTAGTTTGGTCCTATAACGTTTTTGTGTTAAAATGTCATTTTTTGCAGAAGGAAGTTCTATGTCTAGACCACCGTTGCTTAATGACTCTAACTATCCTTATTGGAAAGTTAGAATGAGGGCCTTCATCAAATCTCAAGATGAGAGAGCTTGGAGGATGGTTCTATCAGGTTGGTCTCTTCCAGTTGAGACAGATTCTTCAGGTAATACTACTATAAAATCTGAGCTGGAATCACTACTACAAAGTTGGCTTTTCCCAACGGTTAATAAGGGGGTCAATTATGAAAACCGTTGGAAAAAGTAAGAGGAGATTTTTCCCAACAGTTTAAAACCGAAACAAAAAAACTGTTGGGAAAAATAAATGCCAACGGTGGAGAACCGTGGGCAAAACTAAATGGATTTTTAAAAAAGGAACAATAAATGCCAACAGTGTATAACTGTTGGGAATACTAAGCATTCCCAACATTTTATAGCTGTTGGGAATACTAAGCATTCCCAACATTTTATAACTGTTGGGAATACTAAGCATTCCCAACATTTTATAACTGTTGGGAATACTTAGTATTCCATATTTGTTTTAGTATATAATTTTTTTTTTTGCTTAATAAAAAAAATTTGTATTTAATAAAAAAATAATAAAAAAAAGTTTCAGATTTAAAAAAAAAAAAGAAAATTGTACTTGTTTTTACTTAGTAAAATAAATATGTATTTAATTAAATAAAATACAAAATAAAGTTTCAGATTTAAATAATAAAAAAAATTACTTAATTAATTTATAATTTGAGAATTTATAAAATTGAGAAGTTTGGATTTTATATATTTTCAATTAGAGGATAATTTTATAGATTAGGTGTATTTAAAAATTTATTATGAAAGTTATTAAAAAAAATTATTGTGAAAGAGAAAAATTATTTTGATTTTTTTTGTCTTAATATTTAAAATATAATTTATTTTTATTGGTTAAGTATATGTTTTAAGAATATAAATTGGAAGAAAAAGTTAAAAAACATAGTATAAAAAAATATATATTTTATATAAAATAAAAATTATTAAAATGGGATGTCTTTATAAATTTTGTTTTTGAGGTGTATATAAATTTTTTCTAAAAAAGTATATATATTTTAAGGAATTTTTCTAAAATAATTAATTGGGGATAAAATTAAATTAGGTATAATTAATAAAATAATCAGATTTTTTTTTTTGAGAAAATAAAATAATCAGATTAATTTAAATATTTTGGTAAATAAATTTAACTTTGGGTATAAAAGGAAAATAAGAAACCCTAACCCAAACCCAAACCCTATTTCATCTTCTTCTTCCTTCCGCCCCTCTTCTTCCTCTATTTCGTCTTCACCCAATCTGCCTCCACAGACCACCATGACCATCATCCAAAGCCGCCTCCAGTACAGACCACCATCACCGTCATCCAAAGCCGCCTCCACTTCGGTGTCTCCACTGCCCCTCGATTCGACTCCGGTACAAATAAATCAAGCGGCGGTCGACTGGACGAAGAAATCCTCTATCTCCACGAACCTTGAATCCTCTGCCTCAAACATGAACCGATCGACTGCGACGAAGAAATTCCTCGAGGTGTTGTGCTCCTATTCCACTACGATTGAGACGAAGAACCGGTCTACCCTCTAGTACACGAACGATGCCCATTGGGTGAACGAGACGATGTAGTTTCTAGATTTGTTGACGGGACTATCCAGCAACACGTTGAGCATGATGGCAACGTACGAGAAGCGAGGTGCTCGCCGAAAACAGAGGGGGACGAGTTTTGGGCAAGTCTTTGTTCTTAGTGTTCTGGGTTCTCTTGCATCTTCGAATTTCATTTTGAAACCCATAAAGTGTATGAATATATAATTGATATGAATATGTAATTCTTTTAGGTATAATTTATTTATTTTTTAGTGTATTTGTTTGAGTTGAATTTGTTGTTTATGAATCAAGAATTTGTTGTTGTGAATCAAGAAATTGTCTGTTAAATTTTTTTATTCTTAATTTTTTAATTTTTATTTATATTATTATTATTTTTTAAAATTTATTTATATTATTATTGTAATTAGATAATTATTCATATATAATAAATTAGTTTAAATGTATTTTTTTTTAATCTAGATAATATTTTTACCAACAATTATAAATAGTCATTTAAAGTTATTTTTTCTAACAATTTATAACTGTTGGAAAAAGTAACTTTTCCCAACAGTTATAAACTGTCTTTTAAAGCTAGGCATTTTTATGACACCCACATAGCCAACAGTTTTAGGAACTGATGGGAAATAGTATAAATGACAGTTATAAACTGTGGGGAAAAGCCAATTTTGTAGTAGTGAATGGTCTATTGAAGATGATAAACTTTCTGCCTACAATAGAAAAGCCTTGCATGCTATCTTTAATGGTGTAGGTGAGGGTTACATTAAACTTATATCATCTTGTGTTTCTGCTAAGGAAGCTTGGGAGATCCTTCAAACTCAGTTTGAAGGAACTTCTGATGTGAAAAGATCTAGATTTATCATGCTTCAAACTAAATTTGATGAACTTAGAATGTCTGATAATGAAACTTTAACTGAATTCTATGAAAAATTATCAGATATTGCTAATGAATATTTTGCTCTTGGTGAAAAGTTTGATGATTCTGTTCTTGTGAGAAAAATTGTTAGAGTTCTTCCAGAAAGGTTCGATACTAAACTTTTGGTAATGGAGGAAGCTAAAGACTTTAGCACAATGAAGGTGGAAGAATTAATGGGTTCCTTACGTACTTTTGAATTAAATCAACAGATTAAACAAAAGGACAAACCCAAATCCATTGCTGATAAAGGTAAAAGTATTGCTTTGAAAGTTGCTGATAATGAAAATTCTGATAGTGAATGTGATGATGAGATTGCTTTATTAACTAAGAATTTTCAGAAATATATGAAAAAGATGGGAAATAAAAAGAACATTTCGAAAGGTTCAAAAGGTAATACTTTTATTAAACCATCTGTCTCTAACAAAAAGGGAATTCAGTGCAGGGAATGTGAAGGTTTTGGGCATTTTCAAGCTGAGTGTGCAAACACTTTGAAAAAGAATAAGAAAAGTTTCAATGTCACTTTGAAAATGTTGCCCTAACCTCTGTTATGACTAATATGTTGTGTGATTCACTTGTGAAAGCTAAATTGGTATGTCTGAATAATACCACCGAACAAGAGGAATCAGATTCAGATGAGTCTGAAATCTGTGAAGAGTCTCTTGCTGAATCATACAAAGTCATGTATGAAAAATGGATTCAGGTTGCTTCTGAAAATAGAGAGTTGAATAAATTGAATAAAAAATTGTCTCATCAAATTGAAATGTGTGAATTGAAAATAAAAGAGTATGAGACAAGTGTTTGTGATAAAGATGAAAAAATCACTCTCTTAAAAAAGGAACTTGAAAATTTTAAGAAAAATGTTCAAATGCTTAACCCTGGATTTTCTATTTTTGAAAAAGCTCAAAATGCAGGTCAAAGAGGTTTCGCAGGCATTGGATCAAATGGGATGGAAAGTTCTGGAGTCACGAAGTTTGTAAAATCTAGTGTTCCAACAAACCACTCTGAGGCTACAAAGTCTGTTGCAACAGTATCACAGCCTGTTGTAGCAAGAGCTGTTTCTGATGTTGCAAAATCTCCAGGATTTTCGAAAAGAGTAAGATCTCAGGTAAAAAGATTTGTTCCCACTTGTCATTTTTGTGGTAGAAAAGGATATATCAGACCTAAATGTTTCACGTTGAAAAATCTGTTTAAAACAAATTATTTTGATAATTTGGAAAAATTTCAAAAGAAACATAAAGGTTTGAAACAAATATGGGTAAAAAAGAATTGTCTAGCTGGTTTTTCTGATAAAACTGCTGCATCTCAAATGTGGTATTTTGACAGTGGTTGTTCTAGACATATGACAGGTGACAAGGACTTTTTGACTAACATTCGACCTATGCAATGTGGAGAAGTCACTTTTGGTAATGGCTTATCTGGAAAAGTTGTTGGTATGGGAACTCTAAATTTTGAAGGGTTACCTAGACTGAAAAATGTGATGTTAGTTGAAGGACTAAGGGCTAATTTACTTAGCATAAGTCAAATTTGTGACCAAGGGTTTACTGTTTCATTTGATAGTGATCATTTCTATGTTCTGAATGATGATAATGAATGTATCTTGCAGGGATTTCGATCTAATGATAACTGTTACACTCTAACCCCTGTGTTTACTTGTCATTCAGTTATCAACAACACCACAGATCTGTGGCATGCCAAGCTTGGGCATATTAATTATAAAAACCTGAAAAAACTGTCAAATGCAGGTATTGTTCGAGGACTACCCAAGCTTGGTAAGGAAAGTGTTGGTAAGTGTGAACCTTGTCAACTTGGGAAGCAATTAAAAATCACTCACAAACCTGTGTCTGATATCAATACCTCAAAAGTATTGGAATTGCTTCACATGGATCTTATGGGTCCAATCCAAGTTGAAAGTTTGAATGGTAAACGATATATCTTTGTTTGTGTTGATGATTTCTCTCGTTTTACTTGGGTAGATTTCTTAAGAGAAAAGTCTGACACTTTTGATGCTTTTAAAACTCTTTGTTTGAGATTAAGAGTTAAGAAAGGTTGTAATATTGGGAAAATTGTTCGAATTCGAAGTGATCATGGTAAGGAGTTTGAAAATTCTGTGTATGATGATTTTTGCAAGTCTACAGGTATAACTCATGAATTTTCAGCTCCCAAAACTCCTCAACAAAATGGAGTTGTTGAGAGGAAGAATCGAACATTACAGGAAATGGCAAGAGTGATGTTAAATAACAAGAAGTTGACAAAGCGCTTATGGGCTGAAGCTATTAACATAGCTTGCTATATAATAAACAGAGTGTTTATCCGTCCAGGTACCTCAAAAACATCTTATGAAATCTGGAAAGGTAAGCGCCCCAATGTAAGTCATTTTCATGTTTTTAGTTGTGTGTGTTATGTGTATAGAGATCGTGAACATATTGGTAAATTTGATGCTAAAAGTGATGTTGGTGTGTTTATTAGATATTCCTTAAACAGTAGAGCTTATCGTGTTTATAACATGAGAACTCAAACTGTTTTGGAATCAGCTAATGTGGTTGTTGATGATTTTAAAGATTTTTCAGAGTTTTCCACAGAAGCCAAGATAGATAGTCTCATGGATGCTCCTCCAGTAGCAGCAAAAGTAGATCCTGATGCAGCAGAACCCATTTCTGATGCTGCAAATGACGAATCTGCTGCTGCAACTGAGACTGGAGAACCAGAACCGTCTATCTTGACTCATCCAAACATCATCACTGATTCTATTCAGAAAGAACCAAGCACCAGAGTCAAATTGAATCATCCAAAAGATCTCATTCTTGGAAATCCTGAAGAAAGCATGGTAACTCGTAGAAGGTATGTTAATTTAATTAGCTTTCTTTGTTTTGTTTCTCAATATGAACCGAAAAATGTGAAGGAAGCCATGACCTTTGAGGAATGGCTCAATGCAATGCAAGAGGAACTCAACCAATTTGTTCGCAACAAGGTATGGATTTTGGTCCGAAGACCAAAAGGTATAAATGTAATTGGAACAAAGTGGTTATTTAAAAATAAAAGTGATGAGTTCGGTACAATTGTGAGAAACAAGGCTCGTTTGGTGGCACAAGGGTACTCATAGGTAGAAGGTATTGATTTTGATGAAACTTTTGCTCCTGTTGCAAGATTAGAATCTATTCGTTTACTTTTGTGTATTGCTTGTATTTTGAATATTAAATTGTTTCAAATGGATGTAAAATCTGCCTTCCTAAATGGTATTTTGAATGAGGAAGTTTATGTTGAGCAACCAAAAGGATTTGAAGATCCTCAATTTCCAGACCATGTGTACAAGCTTGAAAAAGCTTTGTATGGTCTGAAACAAGCTCCTCGAGCTTGGTATGAAAGGTTAACTCAATTTTTACTTTCTCATGATTATCAAAGAGGTAGTGTGGATAAAACTCTTTTCATCAAGCATATAAAATCTGATTTTATCATTGCTCAAATTTATGTTGATGATATAGTCTTTGGTTCTACATCTAACCATGAAGTGCAGGTTTTTGTTGATCAAATGAAAAGTGAATTTGAAATGAGCATGGTTGGTGAGCTTACTTTCTTTTTGGGTCTTCAAGTGAGACAAATAGAAGGAGGTACATTTGTATCTCAAAGTAAGTATGCTAAGAACCTTGTCAAGAAATTTGGTCTTGAATCAGCTAAGCAGGTAAGTACTCCAATGAGCACCACATTGAAATTGACAAAAGATGAGAATGGAGTAAAGGTAGACACTACACTTTATCGTAGTATGATTGGAAGTCTTTTGTATTTAACTGCTAGTCGTCCTGATATTTGTTACAGTGTGGGAGTTTGTGCTAGATATCAAAGTAATCCTATGGAATCTCATGTATCAGCTGTAAAAAGGATTATTCGACATGTTAATAGCACTCTTGATTATGGAATTTAGTACTCGAAAGATACTAATTCTAATCTTGCTTGTTTTAGTGATGCAGATTGGGCAGGCAATGCTGATGATCGAAAGAGCACAAGTGGAGGGTGTTTCTTTCTTGGGAATAATCTAGTATCTTGGCATAGCAAGAAACAAAATTCAATTTCTTTGTCCACTGCCGAAGCTGAGTACATAGCTGCTGGCAGTTGTTGTACTCAACTGTTATGGTTGAAATAAATGTTGATTGATTATGGATTTGAATTTGGTGTTTTGACTATCTTTTGTGATAACACTAGTGCCATAAATATTTCCAAAAATCCTGTTCAACATTATAGAACAAAGCACATTGATATAAGGCATCACTTTATCAGGGAACTTGTTGAAAATAAATCTTTGCAATTAGAATATGTTGATACTGAAAAACAATTAGCTGATATTGTCACAAAGGCTCTAGATTCAAGTCGCTTTGACTCCCTCAGAAAGTCTTTGGGAGTTTGCATTGTTTAAATCCCTCTTGTTCATATTTTTGTACAATATTGTTAAGTGATTCTTTTCTAGCATTTAATCTTCTTTCATTGTAATTTGACAAATCATGTTTATGCTTTTGGATTATAATTATTAGGATCTCATTCTTATCATACTTTGTGATGTTGTGTTAAAAGGTTCATGTTACTCTTTATTTGTGTCTAGGATTAAATAATGTACTTATACAGAGTTGAGCAATTTTTGTTTCAGACTTGTCAGGCCCCTTGCTGGAATAGAACTACCCATACTGAGGTGTGAAAGCTATCTTTTGAGTAAGCTGGAACATTGTAATTAGCAACTATGATGAGGATGCACTACCATAGAAAAGGGCTACCTTCAATATGGTGTGATAGCATCCAGTTGCGGGATCAAATTGAAAAAGACGAAAATGAAAAATCTTGCCAAGGACAATGATCCTATTTTCACTGCACACACTTATGTCTGACAAGTGTGTTCAAATTTGTAAGTATCCTCTACTAAATTAAATTGATAATCCTTGTTCACAATCTTTAGTAACATGCATATCCTTTTTCTCAACATCAATTAAGTATGATTTGTTCCTAAGATACTGATTGATTATTTTCTTTAAAAGCATAACATGTATTTTATTTTGTCAATTTTCAATGATATTTGATTACATTGCTTGTTTCATTTCATATATGTATTCTACACATTTTATTTTCGGTTTCTTAAAAATAAAAAAAAATTAAAAAAAAATAATAAAAAGGAGAGGGAGGCGTGTGACTTGATTCATGGGCTAAGGAAATTTTGTGCTTAATTGGTAAGTATCAATATTTATTCTTCCTTGATTTATTTTTGATATGTTTCCATTTAAAGATTGATCTTTTATATGGTAATGTGTCTTTAATCTTGAAAGACTGACTTATTTTTGGAAATATTGTTGGTAATTCTAGGTTCCTTTTATTTTTTTTTAAAAAAAGGGAAATGAGTTGCAAGAGAATGAGCGGTTTCCTTTTGTGTTCTTGGGCTGGTAGTTTCTCTTTTTAAGTCGGTTTCCTCTTTTAATCCTCTCTCACATGATTATAGAAACCAACTTTCTTTGTTTTTATAACCTAGCTACCCGATCCCTATTTTTTGTGTTCTTGCTTCTTTGTTTCTCATTCTTACTTTCAGAAATTCATTGCTACAACTAAGAACCTAGGGCATCCAAGGAAAATGGAGGAATCCGAACAAGCCCCCTCAAATGCTCTTCTTGCTGCTCCAATCGTCTTGCTGCCATGGAGGAGGTTCAGCAAGAGATGTCCAAGCAGCTGTCCTCATTGATCAAGCTTTATGGGGCATAAGTTTTCTTTCTTTTTGTTTTTGTTGGACATATTTCTATATTTTCATTTTTTTTTTGTCTTTGGCCCTTATAGATAAACAAAAAGGGGGAGTAATTGTATACTCAACTGTCTAGGGGGAGTTGAGGTTTGTGTTTGTGTTCGTCTTTGGTCAAAGTTAGCTTTTTATTTTGGTTTAATGTTGTGCTTCTCAGGGGGAGTTTTTATGTTTGTTTCGCTAACTTTGTTTTGTAGGTGTTTGTTAATTAATAATATTTTGATTATCTAAAGTGCCAAAAGGGGAGATTGTTAGGTCCTTTTTTAGCAATTTAGTTGTCAAAATATAATTTAATTAATGTGCATTTTATTGAGCATTCAATTTGTTTTTATCAACTCTGGACCCTTTTTCCAGAGGGAGTTGTGTTTGGTACTTGTGAACTTATTTGGATTAAAAGTTAGCATGTTGTTTTGTTGTTTTACAATTTCGAGTGTGTTACTCAGGGGGAGTTGTTATCTGTTCTTGCTAATTTTAATTTGCAGGTACTTTGTGTTAAAAAATATTTTGTTCATCTAAAGTGCCAAAGGGGGAGATTGTAAAGTCTTTTTTTGGCAAGTTAGTTGATAAAATATTTTTTCTTTTATGGTAAGATTCTTGTGCATTCAAAACCGATTTCTTACCTTGTTTATTCGGATTGTAGTTGCTCTTTTCCTTGTTAGGAAAGTTGCACTTTTCAGCTGGACTTTCTTTTATTTGGAAACTTCTTAAAAGAGAAGCAATTCTCTTTTGGAAAGTTGTCTTTTTCAGGGAAACTTTGATTATTGTCTTTTCCTTATTGATTTCGATTGTATCTTGATACAATCAGAATATCTAATCTGTTTTTGGCAGGAATCAAGCATTAATAGAGGATCGAACCCGATTATAGCAAGTTTCCCGTTTCTGGTCTGATCTGCTGCGTCAGCATCCGAATCTGATGCTGCAGATCGTGTTTCTTTTGGAAAGTTTTTGTACAGCTGTAGATTCGAACTTGTGGTTGCTTCTTTGGTTTCTATGTTCTATAAATAGAGCCTAGAGAGCAACCATTCGAATCACATCTTCCATTATTCATTTTTTGCATTTATCTTTTGAGAGAAGAGAGTGTTTCTTTGTTTTGTGAGAGCCTAGTTGTTCATCTAGGTTCTAGTTATTCTATTTCTGTTCTTACTCTATCCTAGAGGTTGTGAAGAACTACTTGACTGAATAAGAGATTGGTCTTCGGGAGAAGACTTGATAAAGCCTTACTTCGGGAGGAAGTAAGCACTTGGTCTTCGGGAGAAGACTTGTTGAAGCCTTACTTCGGGAGGAAGTAAGCACTCACACTTCAAAGACGAAGGGAGTTCGGGCTTGAAGGTGTTTCAAGAAGTCAGATTCATAAAGTGGATTACAAAGGATTGCGGCAATACTTTAGAGGGAGTCTAAACTTGTTTAAGTCAATTGTCTTTGTAATTTTGATACTTTATTAATTGATTTCATTCTCTGGGCGTGGCCCCGTGGACTAGGAGTGTTCGTGAGAACACTGATACCACGTATAAATCTCTTGTGTCAAGTTATTTATTTTTCTGCTAATATTTTATATTCTGCCTGTTTTGTTTTGCTATAGCAGAATTACTTTCTGCTTCTGCAAACGCTTACAGTTTTATATTTTCTTATATATAACTGACATTTTGTAAAAACACGGTTTTTCAGTTTTCTTGTTCTTCTTTTCTGTTATTGCTTAATATTATTGCTGCTATTAAATTCTTATTTCAGAGCTTATCAAGATCCCACTCTTGGTAAAAGCAAAAGTGGATTAGTGATAGTTCTGATGAGCACATCTATACGAGTACACTAATGGCTTGTCAATTTAGCAAAGAAATCAAATATGTGCTAATAATTACACTGTTTATAGACTGTATTATACTGAGTAACAAAAGTTAATATATTTATTTTACATGTTCTTTCATTTGGTTGGAGGTTACTTTGTTATTAGCAAAAGCACATTAAACTTGTAAGTAGTACAGTGTACATAGCTAATTAATTCTAATTTATTTATCTATGTCTTGACACATTGGTAACAAATAAATGCACGTATATAATAGTTTTTACTAAGATGTTTTGGAATGAAGCTTGGTGTGGTTGATATGTCTATGCAATGAAATATACTACTTTAAAGTCTAATACCCTGTACTTGAACTCTAGAGAATTCAGGTGAAAATTTCAATATTTAATTCCATGGATGATACATTTTCTTATAATGAAATTAATTATCACATGCTTTGCTATGAAATGGAGAGGAACTCAGTCATATGCTTTGCTTGAAATGAAGAGAACAGTTAAGGTAAGCAAATGGTTCTTTGGGATATAATAATTCCCTTTTTTATGATATTGCTTTATGAATTTACTTAATCTTATTTTGTTTAGCACTAATGCTTAACAAGTGAATGACATTCTCCAAAGGTGAACTGTTATTTGGTGTTCTTTAAGTATAATTTCTTATCTGTGACATGGGTCATCAAAATTCTCGATTCAATTTTATTTTATGTTTATTTATAAGAGAAATTATGTAATTTAAAGATAGATGCATAGACAACAGCTTGAGCAATCATGTATTATTTGGATGAAACTTGTCTTATCTTTGTCTCTCTTCATAGGTCTAGATTTTTCTCTTCAAATTTTTGTGCAGGACATGAAGAGCATACTTACTGCTGGAAAGAAAAATTGGCACATTTTTTCTATCTCTGAATTTGGGATCTTTTATGATTTTATTAAAGTGATGGCTAATAATTTTCAATATGATTAACAGTACAAATCATTGGATCTAAAAGTTATAAATTGGCATATTTTTCATTCTCTTCTCAGTTTAAATTTATAGGGTTTTTCTTATTTCTTGAAGGTCATATTAAAACAGAACATAGTGCTTTATAGATATTCTTCTGACTATTTTTTAGAAAACCAAAATATAGGATGGCTTTGTTCTGTTTTTTGTGTCCTCTGTCAAGTATTGTCCCCAAAATGTTTTGACTTTTTTATTCAATCATTTTTTGCTTTCTTTTAATTTGGAAACAACCTAAGATTGTTGATGTTGTTTGGACATTATGGACATGAGTAATATGTGTATATGAATTATGTTTGTAACTTAAACATTCTTTGATAAAAAAAAGGGGAAATGATAATGACTGTAGAAATTGATATTATCACTAAATTAAAAACACTGTCAAGCTTCATAGAATAAGGCTTCTGTTTAGCTTCTTTCCATTGTAAATATTATTTGGGTGTGTGAACAATTTAGATTGTACAAATGAATTGTATGAACATGAATAGGGTGTAAGGTTTGCTATTGTTTTCATGGTTAAATTCAAGCAGAGTGAGGCCATTATTAAGCAGACCATAATATATCTTTTAATGTCTGATTCACAACACTTATTTGTTATACTTGTAGAGTAAAACTATCCATTAATAAGAAAGCTTCATTCTTCATTTCACACTTTCTCAACTACTGATTTTGAAATATATATATATATATATATATATATAAATATGTGTGTGTTAATATATTTACTGATTTAGTTTTTAATTCTTGAATAGGAATTCATTATATTTGAATTAAACTTTGTTTGCTTGTTTGAGTTTAATTCTCTCTACTCTAGTGTTTCTACCTTGTTGCTCTACATTTCCATTCTACTCTACCCTACATACCTATTATCCAATTCTCTTTTCTTTTTTATATTACTCAGGTTTGCCATAATTATTAGTTTATAAAAATGTTTATTATTATTTCTATAATTGTGTACAATTATTACCATTTTTTAAACGTTATAATAACATGAACTTGTAATGTATTAATAATCATGTATTTATAATATGAGATTTTGTTCTAATCTGGTCTGTTACGAATATTTTTTTTTCTTATATGTGAAATTCAACTATAAATTAATTGATAAACGAAATTCCATTCATGGTAAATAACTTTTGTTTCTGTTTGCTTGGATTTCAAGTGGAGGCATTGTATTTTTTTGTTGGTGTTCTAGCGATCCGAACATAGAGGTTCATGGGATTACGTTTGGACCTGAATTCATGCAAGTGTGGGTTGACAATGTTATCTCACCAAATACATATTTTTTTCCTCCCAGCCACTCAAAGATCACTATACAAGAAGTTGTCGACTCTTTTAGTGCATGGCCATTAGAGAAGGTTGTTCCAATATGTTAAGGTTAGTTTTTTTATATCTTAATTTAATGATATCCGAAAACAGAGTCCTGAATTAGATTATTGGGCAATGTGTTTGTTACTGTTCTATTAATTACTGTATTGGTATTGTTGTGTGAGCAATTACCTACTGTTTTGAGTTTGTTGCAGCAAAGTGTTGATCAAAAAGTACAAGAATAAAATCTCATTCTCCAAATTTGTAAAGTAAATTTATTAGAATTGGAAATAGTTTATACCTAACCAACTGTTAAACTGAGAGTATTAAACGTACATAAGAAGTAAGAAGTAAAAAGATGACATGGACCAATAGTCTTGTTTTTTTAGTTTACAATTCTAATAGATCTGTTTCTGTTTTTTGTTATGCCTATTGTTGTAATTAGTTTAAGGATATAGGTGACCTATAAAATAAGAAAGGACTAGATCGTTTAGAAGTTGTTGGGAAAATTGTAGAGACATGCTTTAAAATCTGTTGCTTCTTTGTATATAACAGAAACACAACACACCCAAATTCTCCTTTTACTTCTTGTTCTCTTTAATAATTTATATATAACAAAATATTATGTAAAGTTTTTAGCTGGTATATTTGGTGAAGATGATAAAATTAATAATATTTGGTATTTTCAAAATTAGTTGTCTCTTGCATTTAATATTTTTTGAAAATAGTTTTTTTTTTCTTAGTGTGAAAATTCTTTCAAATTAGATTGTGGCTTTATTGGTGAATAAATATGTAATCTTCTTATTTAAAATATTTGGTATTTACTTTATATTTTTTAAAGAAAGTCTTAATATTTATTTTATTCATTCTTATCTAATTTCTTAGTTAAGAAACTGTGTACAAGTTGTATAGATATAAGGTAAGTTGTTATTTATATAAGGTAAGAAACTTCTTATTTATCATGGTTACTTATTTATATAAGGTAAGTTGTTAAAAAATTGTTTAGGTTTAATATATCTGTTTTAATAGATTAATTGTTTGTTTGAACAGAATTCGACTTCTTATAGAATATTTTTCATTTATTGATTGATTGTTTTCTTACTTGTAAAGCGCGATCTATGGTGTATTAATTAAGAATATAATGTTACTTAGGTTGTGGTTTTATATAATAAATATTGCATATTTTTTTGTAATTGTTTTATTTTATTCATTTTCTATATGATCTCATTAATCCCTCCTTGTGTGATGTCCAAGGAAAATTTTGTGGGGATGAACTTAGCTTTGATGGAGTCTAGATTCACAATACTAACTAGACAGATCAAGATTTCATCTGCACAGTTTCCTTATCTGTTTAAACATAATTTCGTCACTTAATGAGTTTTTGTAAAGAAACTAATTAATATTTTCTTTTTGTATTCAGACCTTTAGAGCTCAGTTTTGGTGTCATTTTTCCCTATAAATATGACCTAACCAACAACAAAGGTTGAACTCTTCCACTTCTTAATTTCTTATATTTTTTAGAAGAGAGTGTTTCTTTTGTAAATGATAGTTGTTCTACTATTCCTTGATGAGTTTGTGTGTCTTTGTGATTACTTTTATGTGAAGTAAATTCTAAAGTGAAGACATAAAAAATAACCTTCAGGAAGGTTCATCCAAGTCTTGTTTCGGGAGGAAGGAATCACCGCTATCTTCAAGAGAAGATTTCTACAAGTCTTGCTTCAAGAGAAAGCAAGCACTGCTATCTTCGGGAGAATATTTCTATAAGTCTTACTTCGGAAGAAAGCAAACACTGCTATCTTGGGAGAATTTTTCTACAAGTCTTGCTTCGAGAGAAAACAAGCAATGTTATCTTCGGGAGAATATTTCTACAAGTCTTATTTCGGGAGGAAGCAAGCATCGCTATTTTCAGGAGAAGATTTCTATAAGTCTTGCATCGGGAGAAAGCAAGCATTCATCATGTAATTTGAAGAGAGTTGATTAAGACTCAAATTTGTACATTTTAAGTCATTAATTATACATATAAAATTAAATATTTCATAGTTTTAATGGTTCGTTTATTTTTATTTAAAATATTTAATTTACTTTGATTTTGTGCTATTTTCATATTTGAGTAAAATAGTATAAATAAAATATTGGTGTTTTTGAAAGCTTGAAAGCCAATATGAATGGAGGCTAATTCTTGGAGAAGCCCAAATTATCACAAGTTTAATGCAAAAATTATATAAATAGGAAATATTTAATTTATTATAAATTTGTGTCAATATTCAGATTTGGAATGTATGGAATACATTGGCAAAAGTTAAGAAAAAAACGAGAAGCCCATCAAGCTCACACCCATCTTATTCCAATCAAGTTGGGAATTTTACAAAAATACTGCTTTTGGACCAAAACTTTACATTTATACTGGGACACGGCAAAAACAACATTTATACTGCCCCAGCCCAATTTCATTACTTTTGTACTGCCCAAGCCCAACATCATTTCATTTCTACTGTGAACAGTAAAACACACGGGAAACAACCTTGTTCGTGTGTGGGGAGACGCCGGAGACGGAAATCACCAAGAAAAAACCATTAAATCCGGCAAGAATAAACAAAAGCAGTAAAATCGACGTCAATAAATAATCATGGCAAAACAACAGTAAAACAACACTAAAACAATCAAACAAAACAAAAGAAAAAAATGATTAAAAAAAACAAACAATCTGCTGCACAACCTCAACACCAGATGCAAAATCAACTATATTTGCAAGTCTATACCTAGAAAATTATAAAAAAAAAACTACTAAAACAACACTGAAACAACACAAAAACAAATGAAGCAAATATAACTACTTAGAAAAATATAAAAGAAACACACACCTCAAAACTCTCTTGTGAGTGAGCTCGTCAAATATATTTATAGGAGAACCAAAAGAAAAAAACCACAAAAATAGCCAAAGAGAACGAAGAAGAAATGTATTTATAGCCTCCATCTTCCACACTCACAGACATAACCATCACAACAACACGAGAACACCCAGAAAATACCTATTAATTCCAGCGAGATGGAGCAAGGGCAGTGAAATCGGCATCAAATAAATAAATCATGAAAAACAACAGTAAAACAATACTAAAACAATACTAAAACAAATAAAACAATAAAAGAAAAAAATGATAAAAAATTAACTATGTTGTGCACATCCCCAATACTAAATGCACTATATTTGCAAGAAAGTTCTAGAAAATTAGAACAAAAAAAAAACCCACACTAACTCTTATATTTTAAAAAAAAACGTAACTAAGAACTTCAAAAAATTAAAAAAAAAAAAAAAGAAGAAGAAAAGAAAAGAAGATGAAGAAGAAGAACTGAACATGAAAAAAAATAAAAATCATGAAAAACAACAGTAAAACAATACTAAAACAATACTAAAACAAATAAAACAATAAAAGAAAAAAATGATCAAAAATTAACTATGTTGTGCACATCCTCAATACTAAATGCACTATATTTGCAAGAAAGATCTGGAAAATTAGAACAAAAAAAAACCACACTAACTCTTATATTTAAAAAAAAAAAAACGTAAATAAGAACTTCAAAAAATTAAAAAAAAAAAAAAAAAAAGAAGAAAAGAAAAGAAGATGAAGAAGAAGAACTGAACATGAAAAAAAAAATAAAAAAGTTATATGTTGATGGAGAGAAATAGAGAGAACTTGAGGAAGTAGAGAGTGAAAAAAATGAAGAAGATGATGAATAGTAAGAGAGAATAATGGAGAAGAGAGATTAGAGTGAAAGAAATAAGTTTGAAATATTTTAGGTGACATATTTTTATCATCAATTTCAATTAAAAAAATAATAAAAAAAAATATGTCACTAAAGTGACAACACAAGTCACATCACACCTTTATACCTTTAAAATATAATATAATTTTAATTAAAAGAAAATTAAAAAAAAAAGAAAAACCCCCCACACGTTTTTTAAGATTATAATATATATATATATATTTTATGTAAAAAGTTTGCAACTGCCAAAAAAAAAAAAAATTGTTTTAAAAAAAACGTTTAATGTTGTTTAAAAGGCAGTAAACTGCCAAAAAAAAAAAACAGTATAAATGTTGTTTTTGCCGTGGAACAGTATAAATATAATAAAATGGGAAAAATCAGTAGTGGGTGTAAATTTCCCATCAAGTTTGCATGAAAGCCCATTGAATGAGTCTCGTAGCTATGCTATTCTCATATGCACGAATACATCATTCAACAACTGCCTCACATGTTAGCCCACGTTCAATACACCACTCAACACGCATGAGTTTCCCTTCATTCAACAACAGCTGATGTGAGTCTTCTGAGCTCGCCACATGTTCACTCATGTCTCCTCAATCTCACCAAAAGGGATGCATGAGACCACTCTCCACCAGATTTCTTGTGCCATTTTCCCCACTATCAGGGCCGGCCCTAGGCATAGGCGGGCTAGGCCCGTGCCTAGGGCCCACACTTTCCAGGGGCCCAAAATAAAAAGAAAAAAATATTAGGCTTTTATTTAAGTAAAATTTAAGTGTAATATAAGCAACAAAAATTCATAGCTTAGTTGGTTGAGGTGGATGGCATAATGTTTAAGGTCATGGGTTCAAATCCCATAACACTCTTTTTTTGATTTTTTTTTATATATTTTTAAGGGCCCCAAAATTTAATCCGTCTTGGGCCCATATATTTTCAGGGCCGGCCCTGCCCACTATTGGGATAAATTGGTTCTATAAACTATAAAGAGAACCAAAATGAGGGACACTTTGACATAATTTTTAGAAAAACTAAAAATTATTTTTAAAAAAAACTGTGACAAAAAGGTGTTTGGTAAGCAGTTAAAATATACCTTATTGAAGAATTTATGAAAAAGCTACAACTAAAAGTTAAAGTCGGTACAACCCAACTTTTAAAAAAAAACTGTTTTGATTAAAAGATTATAATAAATTATTTTTTTACTACAAATTTATTTAAATATTTATTATATATTACAAAAAAATAAAAATATTTTTTTGAAGGAAAAAATATTTAAAATAAATAATATTTTAATTTTTTTAATTTTTTATTTTGTTTCAAAAATATTTTATATTTATATTTATATTTTTATTATTAACAAACAATATGAACCTAAATTTCTTATAAACTACAATTTTTTTTTACAATTGATAAAAATATAATTTAATAATATTAAAAATTATTTTTATCAAATGCATATAAATTTATACTATGAAAAAAAATAATTAAACATATATAGAAAATAAAAATTTTATATAACATATTTTTATGTATATATTTGTGATTTTAATAAAATAGATTAAATTATTATTATTATTATTATTATTATTATAGAATCTTTACAACCTACAACACTTTAAAGTTTATAATTTACCAAACATTCAAATTTCGCTTTTTTCTACAAAGATGTTTACAATCGCTTTTCCTTACAAAGACATTTACAATCGTTTTTTCCTCACAAAGACAAGCTTGTGCCAAACTAGCCCTCAATCAAATTTTAAAGTAGAGAAATACACTTTTTATTTTCTTATTTTTCTTTTATTATATTATTTTAGTTTATTTATTTTAGTGACAAAAAATGAGTGAATTAGAGTGTAGTTTTTGTACTGTTTATTCTCAATATTGATATTGATTATTTTGTGCTTCATCTCCCTATCTCATTTATAAAATTATTTTTCATCTTATATTTTTTTTTCTTTCAAATTTAATAGTATCTTTTATGTAAATTCAGTCATGTTTTTCTTATGTAAGTTAGACTATTAATTATTTTGGTATATTTATTATATTATGTCATTTCTGCTAATAGAAGTATTTTGTCGATTTATGATATATAATATGATATGCTGCCAAATTAAAAGTGAGATTCAATTTATGCAAGATTAATTAATTTGTGCTTTTAACATATACATCTTCCAATTGTAATTAATGGTGTAGAATTACAACTGTGTTCTGAATTAAAAAAGTACATAATTCTAAATAATTTCGGTTTGGAGTGGGCTTTTAAATAGTCTCTAATTTACGTCCAATCATAAATTAGGTAGTACATGAATAATTTAACTTACATATTAATTAAATATATTTTAAAATAATTTTAATTATATAAATAAATATTCTTTTTAGTAATCAAATTACTAAATATAACTTCACTTAATTTATTAAAATAAGAATTTTTAACGCACATAATTAGATAGAAAAAAAAAGAGTATACAGTATAATTTCCTGAGTAATTTGCGGCAAAACTCCCTCAACTATCAATTTACTTGCAAAAAACTATCCAACCTCATATTTTGGTGGGAAAACCCTCCAAAGTACTGTTTCGTTTACATTTTTAAGGTACCGTCTATTCAGCCTCATTAAGTCCTAATTTTGCCCACGTGGCAATGACAGGTCACTAAAAAATTATCCTACGTGGCTATATTTTACAAAATAAAAATTAAAATAAAAAAAAAAATTGAAGAGTAATTTGCTGCAAAACTCTCCCAACTATCAATTTACTTGCAAAAAACCATCCAACCTTAAAGTTTTTTGGATGGTTTTTTGCAAGTAAATTGATAGTTGGGGGAGTTTTGCCGCAAATTACTCTTAAAGTTTTATTTTTATTTTGTAAAATATGGCCACATAGGATAATTTTTTAGTGACTTGTCATTATCACGTGGGCAAAATTAGGACTTAACGAGGCTGGATAGACGATACCTTAAAAATGTAAACTGAACAGTACTTTGGAGGGTTTTCCCACCAAAATATGAGGTTGGATGATTTTTTGCAAGTAAATTGATAGTTGGGGAGGTTTTGCCGCAAATTACTATAATTTCCTCGCCAAACCACAAAACATTCACATTCACCATTTTCCTTCTCTCTCCTTGATTAGATCATATCTTCTCGGCAATGGAGGCTTTTGCCATCGATGTTCTCGTGCTATCTGGTCACTGCCAATGAATGACTTACTCCAGCGATTCGCTCCTAACAATTTCTTCGGTGACTTGCTCCAATGCATATCAGAATTAACAATTTGTGTGTCGGTTAATTCTTTACTCTTGCTGTAGCTTTCTCTTTCGAATATATGCTAATTTCAATCTCACATTTTCTCACGCTAATCTTTTTCTAGTGCAAGTATTAAACATCTCTTTATCTCTTTCTTATTATCTCGATCACTTTTAATTTTATTTAGGTGAAATGAATAGGTATATATAAAGTTAGTGTTTACAAACAATGATCAATTTATCAATTCATAAATATTCCAGATTATGTAGATTTAGTTAATGTTGTTAGCTAAGATAAGTGCTAGTATATATATCTGTCACTTTGTAAGATTTTAAGTTATTTGAATGTAGTTTTTTATTGGTTTCTTTTTTTTTTAAAAAAAAAGAAAGAATGTGAGTTTTATTTTTTGACTGTATCTGCAAGTGGAAAATCAGGACTAACTATAGTAGGCATTATCAATATGAAAAAATAAAGCCAAAACCAACGGTGAAATTTTCCACTTACTGAAGTTTCAAATTTAGAGGTGTGGTGATTCAATCACCATTCAAGAACATAAAACCAGATCAAATTAAACTAGTAGAACAGATAACATAAATCAGAAAAATAACCTTTAAACCAGAAGCAAGAAAAGAAAGAACACAACCAAATTACAAGGTTCAATCACAAGTGAATTAACACTTGGATCTAATCCTTGGGAGGAACTGTCTTGAGGCTTTGCCTTTCGTATTATGAATGTAGCTCAGTGGATCAGAAACAACATACAGCAAACACACTAAATGGAGTCTTGCTCCTACACCAGAAACTTAGACACTCAAGAGACATGAATTAGATTTAATCATGCTCTGTTACAACTCAATGTGAACCCCTCAGCTCACCACATGAACTCTCTCTTTCTGTTACAACTCACAATTACAGAACACAAGCCTTTATATACATAGGCTGAGAGTACAAGCAAACAAACAAAAAAAATAACAGAATAACTGTCTAAGTTTACAACCGAAAATAACTGACTTAACTAATACTTGCAACTGTACATAAACCCCATAGGAGGATTTGTGGTCATTATATATGGCAAGTAGAGGTACCAAAGGTGTTTGATTTTCTTTTGTGGCTTTTCTATATTAACTGCAAGAGTAATAACTAATTGGAATATTTAGTTAGTTATGCAATTTACTAAACAGAGTTTTTTAAGATTTCAGAATTTGCCACTATCATGTATGAATGGTAATATATAAAGGTGGCGTTTGGTAACACTTTTTTAATCAGTTTTCTGTTTTTAAAAGTAGAAAAGTGAAAATATTTTTAAAAAACATGTTCTATAAAACTGTTTTTACTTTTTAATTTTATAATTAGAAATTAAAATTTTAAAAACAAAAAAAAAATCACTTTCAATATTTTTTTAAACAGTTTTTTTTCTTAATCAATCTTTTGGATTACAACCAGACCCGGACCCAAATCCCCTCCTCACGGCCTTGGCGCTGAACCCGGCTTCTGACCCGAACGCGAATCCAACCCCGAATCTTAACCCGACTTAAATAAAATAAAAAAATGAAAATAAAAATGAACTTTATAGAACACACTTTTATTTTCTGTTTTTAAAATTGAAAAACAAAAGAGGTTACAGAACGCATTTTTATTTTTTTAAAATAAATTTTTTAAAAACAAAAATTTTACTTTCATTTTGTGATTAAAAAATTAAAAAACAAAAATGTTACCAAACGGCACCAAAGTTTTTAAATATTTAATTTATAATTTTCTTCTAAATAAAATATTTACATGTGTTGCATTATTTTAAATCTGTCTCTTTACCAATCATTTTTTTACTTATTTTCAGAATCAATTATTACAGCATCTTTGATGGATAAGCTCGGAAGGAAAATTCTCCTTCAGTTGAGTTTCCTTAGTATGGTAATTTCTCATTGTTTATCTAAATGATATTTTTTAGCAAGCAAATCTTTCTCTATATATATATCATGTCATTTTAGTTATGTCTTTCTGAATAAAAGTAAAGAATCAGTAATGAACGAGCCATCTAGGACCATTTTAGTGAATTCTTTAGAATTTAGGTGAATCGTCTCAGAGTAACACTTAGTAGCTTTCTGTGCAAGCTCAGTCATGGCAACACAGGTTAGATACAATCTCCCACGTTCGTATCTCCATCTCAATGTGTGATTAAGCTTTTTCTTAATAACTATAATCGTTGTATCATTTTATGTGGCACATAAATTTTGTTTCAAATTTTTTGTTTTATGTATCTTTATTTTTTTAGCAGTGATGCAACTGGTTAAAATGTGAAGAAAAGTCTCTTGCTTATTCTCCAAAGGTAAACTATTCTTTATTTTTGTTCTTTTTTTTTTTTGAGAATGGCGTTTTATAAAATAAGGAGTTAGACCTCTCGGTTACAAAGGATAAAGACAGGAATGGAATGAACATCCACCCTTCCGTAAATAGAGTTAGCAAAAGCCCACCTGGCCACATTATGAGCCAAATAGTTACAAGTTCTAGGAATAAAAGAAAAGTTACAACTTAACATCAAAGTAGAAAGCTTTTTACATTGTTGAGTATAGTTATCAAATTCCCAACAGGTATGAGTCCCCGTCAAGGTTTTGATTACCGTCATTGAATCGCTCTCTACCAATACAAAGCGGTGTTGTTGAGAAACCGCCTTTTCCACGGCCAACAAGACAGCTGCAGCTTCCCCAACAAGGGGGTCCGAAAAACAAAGTGCTGAAGTAGCCACCCACAAAATGGTCTCCCTATGATCCCTGGCAATGGCCACCGCACACATGGAGTCAGAACCAACTCTAACATCACAGTTGATCTTGATCCAGTCTTCAGGAGGAGGAACCCAAACAGGAGACCCAGCTACCTTCAAATGAGTAAGTAAACTAGAGGCATAATCTGCGTGTAACAGCAAGAGATAGAGTCAATATATTTAGAAATACTACCCAACCCATTCATATGAACCTTGTCGTTGCGCGCTTTCCAAATCGTATCAACTACTATCGAAGCATACAGGAAAACTTTGTCAATATCCACCCCTTGCGACTTTAAGTTCCAAATGAACTGTACCCAATCCCACATACGAGCACCCGAATCCACAACAGGCATGAGTCCCCAAGGGGAGGAGCGCCACAGGTGAGAAGCAAAATCACAGTAGAGAAACAAATGTTCTACCGTCTCATCTTCCCTTCCACACATAGGGCACAAGACCTCATCAATATGCATTCTTCTAGCAAGAGAGACACGAGTGGGCAGAGCATTAGAGAGGACACTCCACCAAAGAATTTTATGCCTCTCAAGAGTTTTAGAACTCCAAAGTTTGTTCCAAAGATGCGGGGTAACATAACACGGGGGAGCCCGTTCCAAAGCTTGAATAAGGCAAGCAGATTTGGTAGAAAATCCACCATTCGTTTCTTTAGTCCAGATCCACCTATCACCCTCCTGACCACTAGGCTTGCCACCTTTGATGATGTTGCTTATAGTTTCCTGGTCAAAAAGCCTGACAAGTTTCTGCAGGTCCCAGTCCCCATTAGGAAGGAGTAAGTCCGCCACGAGCCTAAGATTATCCGGAGGCCAAGTAATGGGTTTCGGGGTGAAGTCTCTGCCATGGATGACCCAGGGGTCCTCCCAAATCTTAGTGTCCTTCCCATTTGAAATAAGTTTGCAAGCCCCTTTCTTGAGAATATCCTTGGTACGAACAACATTTTTCCAGAACCACGAGTCTGAGTCCTTACAAGAGCTCTCAAAGAATTTTTTCCCTCGAAGGTACTTTGCCCTCAGAACTTGACAACACAAAGACTGGTCCTCGATCAGCATGGCCCAACCCCACTTAGCTAGTAAAGCTTTATTCATTTCCCCCGTCTTGCGGAACCCCAGACCTCCCCGAGACTTGGGTAAGCACAAGTTGTCCCAAGCTTTTAAGCAGATGCCCCGGTTCCCTTGTTCGCAGCCCCACCAGAAATCTCTGACCATCCCATCAATCTTAGAGGCAAGGCTTTTGGAGAGTTTCGTTGTCTGCATGGTATACACAGGCAACGCTAGTCCCACAGATTTGATTAAAGTAGCTCGTCCTGCCTTGGACAGGGATTTCAACTTCCAGCCATGAAGTTTTGAAACAAGGTTATCCAGAATGAAATGGAAATCCGCATCCTTCTGACGGGACCTAAAAACTGGGAGCCCCAGGTAATTGATGTTCCCCACCGGAATATTGAGCCCAATATCCCTCATGATGCCTCTCCTCATACTCTCAGTCGTGTTATTACTAAAAAAGATCGAAGTTTTTAGCTTGTTTACCCTCTGTCCCGACCAGGTACAAAATTTCTCCAGACAGTCCCGAAAACCCCGGGCTTCCTCAATATTAGCTCTCCCCACTAAAATTAGGTCATCCGCAAAGAACAGGTGTGAGAGTCTAGGGCCACCTCTACTCAACTGAATGCCACGAATGGTCCCGCACTGAAGAGCCTTCTCAAGAATACGGGACAGTATATCAGCCGCCCAGATAAATAGGTAAGGGGAGAGAGGGTCCCCCTGGCGGAGTCCACACTCGGGAGTAAAGTTGCTCATCTTGCTACCGTTAAGGAAAAGGTTGAGAGAGGTAGTAGAGATGCACTGCCGAACCCAGTTACAGAACCTGGGAGGGGCCTTAAAGCTGCAGAGGACATGGTCAATAAATTGCCAGCTTAGTTTATCATAAGCTTTGACCAGATCAATTTTGATAGCAAAAAAGCCTTCCTTCCCTTTCTTGCGTTTAAACGAGTGGACTATTTCTTGGATTAAAACATTGTTATCTTGGATGCTCCTACCCGGGACAAAGGCCGCCTGAGTAGGACAGATCAAACGCGGAAGGATAGGCCTGATTCTGTTAGCAATTATCTTCGAGATAACCTTGTAGACCACATTGCATAGAGAGATAGGTCTAAACTGGGAGACTCTTTTCGGGCAGGGAACCTTCGGAATAAGGGTCACATTTGTAGCATTGAAACCTCTATGCATAACCCCAGTTTGAAAAAAATCAACTACAGCCTCACAGAAGTCCTTTTCCACCGAGTTCCAGTAATGCTTAAAGAAAAGTACTGACATACCATCCGGCCCAGGGGCTTTCATACTACCCATTAGGGCTGAACATTTTGAACGGGTTTGACCCGAACCCGAGCAACCCACCCGAACCCGAACTAGTGAACCCGCAAAAAAAAAAATTTAAAAAGTTTCGGGCGGGTTGGGTTCAACCCGGTACCCTTCGGGTGGGTTGGCGGGTTGAGATTTTAGGGGTACCGGGTTTCGGGTTGAACCCGCGAACCCGCCCGCCAACCCGGTTTATAAATGTATTATATATATTTCTTTTATTACTCTTTATATATATAATATGGACTTTAGATTTTTATGGACTATGGATATTGGATATGGATGTATTTTGAAATATTTTAGTTTTCACTTTTATCATGATTCATGAACATGAATATGAAGTTTGATTTGAATCTTTGATAAATAGGTTGTTTGTTTGTTGGTTGGATTGATTATGTATTTTTTTCTTCAATAGTAGATATTATGAACAAATTGTTATATTATATATGTTTAATTTAATAAATAAAAAAATAAAAAAATAATTATTTGAATAAAAAATTAATTTTTTTTAAAGAGTTGACCGAGTTGACTGAGTTGACCGGGTCAACCCGCCAACCCGCTAAACCCGACCAACCGAAACCCGCCAACCCGTGACCCGCCAACCCGCCAACCCGCCAACCCATGCCCTATTCGGGTCCGGGTTCGGTTTCAATTTTTTGAACCCGAAACCCGTGAACCCGAAACCCGCCAACCCGAAACCCGGTAAACCCGCCCGATGTTCAGCCCTACTACCCATCGAGAAAAGAGTTCTTCTGATTTCCTCAGGGCTAGGGATGTATTCCATTTCAGTCTGCTCAATAGAGGTTAAATGATCATTGATGAGATGGTCTACGTTTTCCAACGGCCCTAGTGTCGGATTAGTGAAAATGTCCTTTAAAAACCCCGTGAACTCTCTACTAATCTCTGCTTTATTCGTAATCCACATCCCATTCTTGTTTAAGATTCTCTCCACAGAGTTGCGCCTGTTACGGATAGTGGCAGACAGGAAAAAGAATTTGGAGCAGTTGTCCCCCTCCTTGATCCAAGAAACACGGGACCGTTGCTGCCAATATAAAGCTTTCCGCCTTAAAGCCTCATTAAGAGACTTTCTCAATTCGACTTCCTCAGCCCAGATTCTCGACCCAACCGGCCGCCCTTGGATCTCACGGAGTTGGTGTTCCAAATTGGAGATGAAGGTATCAAGCTTGCCAAATTGCTCCCTGTTCCATTTACTCAAGGCAAGACGGGTAGCTCCCAATTTCTTGAACACTCTAGTCGGTGCCCAGGAATGGGATAAAGACGCCCAAGCCGAGTCCACTATTAAAGAGCTACGAGGATCCCTGGTCCACCAAGCCTCAAAGCGAAACTGCCTCTTGGATCTAGGATCAAGATTTGCCGTACTCACACAAATAGGTCGGTGATCAGAGTTACAAGAGTGAAGCGACTGAACCACAGCCTTAGGGAATAAGCTTAACCACCCTTCATTGACCAGAGCCCTATCCAGGGCCGATTTGATGTGGTACTCCCCGTCTCTATGGTTATCCCAAGTCAGGTTATCCCCTTTCATAGGCAAATCAAACAGAGCATGGCAATTAATTAGGTCAGAAATAAAGGGGAGGAACTGATCCTTTCCTTTAGATCCCACCCGCTCAGAGCCCCTCAAAATAAAGTTAACATCACCCAGAATCAACCACGGCCCACCAAACCTCTTACCATAATCCATCAAGTTCGACCAGAATTTCTTTTTCTCATGAAAATAAGGAGGCCCATAGACACAAGATAACAACCAGGGGTTATGATCAGGGTCAGAATACACTATCCCCGTAATCTGATTCTTGGAAATGTAAATATTCTCAAAACTAAAACCTTCTTTCCAGGCCAAGATAAGCCCCCCCGCACTCCCCACAGCAGGAACAACAATATTATGATAAAAGTGTAATCTTTTAAGAGAACGTACCAGAGAAGTGGCATCCACTTTTAATTCGGATATGAAAATGAAATCAGGGTTGCACGACCGAATCAGGGCTTTCAGTTCCAGAACTGTAGAGGTCTGCCCTAACCCTCTACAGTTCCAAGCGACACCTCTCATGGCTCCTGTGGAGGAGGTACACCGGCCTCCTCCACAGGGGTCAAAGACTTCACCGCCACGCCAACTGCTGAACTAGCATCTTCAATTTGAGTACCCACCGAAGGGAATAGAGAGATCCATCAGACGAGCCTTCATCTTCCAAGCCGTGAGTCTCACAGATTGACCCACCGAGACTGGTTCGACTCCTTTAAAAGAGGGAGAACCGCCAATCTTAGCGCCTCCCCTTGAAACAATTTCGTCACTCTCCAGTGGTTCCTCAGTAGACTCATTAGAAGCATGTTCGCACAAATTATTCTCCACCCGCCCCAGTGGTCCCGTACCCCGAGGATAATTCCTGACCACCCTTTTAACTCTACGCATAGACACCAACGGGGTGACTTCCATAGGGGAGGGTTCAACATCCAAGCGCCTTTTCTTAACAGGAGTGGTACGCTCATTGCATTCTGAGTTGGGAGAAATCCCAATATCCACACCAAAAGATTTTCTTTTATTTTTTCCCGTACCATCGAGCTCTTGAATCTCACGGATAAAATTGTCTTGGGTCTTAAGGAAACTAGCCAAAGCCTCCCTTTCATTTTGATGGGCCGAACGAACTAGGTGAGATGAGTTATAACGAGTAGCACCCACCACAGAAGGCCCACTCCTATTCGGCCTATCCAATGATCCCACATCTCTACCCACGTGGATCCCACTAGGTGGCCCATCAACATAATGTCCATCCTCCAAATGGAGAGGAGGCGACTTGTTAAGAAAATTAATCCCATTATTAGAAAAATAAATAAGGCCCGGCCCACCAATTTCATCACATTGAAAATTACTCCCAAGGGAGATTTATAATGAAATAAAGAAAGTGGCAACTAGCTCTATTTGACTCTGTTTTTTTATATTTAATTGCTTTGTTTAAGAGTATTTATTCATAGCAAGTCTCTTTTGAATTCTATTTTATTCAGAATTTTTTTTGGTATTGGTTATGCATGGGCAGTAAAAAATACACACACATTTATACATATGTAAATGTTTTGTGTTTTTATATATAGTGATTAATTGAATGAAATTTATAGTCACTAACTATTGATATTTTGTACAGTGATTCTAACTAAAGAACATAACACAAGATTGTTGCTAAGAGTTTGGGTCTCCTAAAAATTGATGAATTAGTTTTAGAAGATATTTATTGTATCAATTTTTGTTAATTCTCACAAATATATACATATATTTTTTGAAAGTACATATTTTTTCTTATACTATTACTATGGTTGTAAACTTGTAATGGTACTCTTTTACAGGGGCGGAGGTATTCTATGACCTTAGGTGGCCATGGCCCCTCCACAACTTTTCATGAAATTATAGTACTAGTAATATATGTAGGTAAAACTAGAGAAACTATAAATTATTAGTTTTCATTACTTTATTTATAAAGTTACTCTTATAAGATATATGTTATATTATATATCAATAAAAATTATAATAATGATCTTTTGACACGTATAGATGAAAAAATATAATTATGAATAATGACATTTTGTTGTAATTTTCTAAATTAAAAAGGGGTTTTTTTAAATGGTAAATATTATTTTAGACTTTGTGTTTTGCAAAAATTATTAATTAGACTCTCTATTTTATTAATTGATAAATTAGATATTATATTTTCTAAAATAGTACAAAATAGTACCCTGAATATATTTTTCAAGTTTATTATATTTTCTGCATTTATTCGTGCTATATTTTTTTTTCAAGTTTATTATATACATAAAAAAAAATATCAAAAATTGAGCTCAGTGTACTATTTTAGAAAATACAGAGTTGAATTTTTCATTTTACAAAACAGATGTTTCAGTCGGTAACTTTTACAAAACACATAGTTTAATATTGTATTAACCATTTTTTAATAGAAATTATAATTCTTGTCTTGTAGGTTCCATACAAAATGATCTAAAACTTTTACACATATGATTCTTTTCTTTTTTTAATAATAGAAGAAGGTATTGACTAATTAATTAATAATATATATTGCAAAAAAATTATTGTAATTATTTGTGTTGTTACTAAATTCTTTTATGTTAAATGTTAATTACTAAATAATATTAATTTTATATGTAAATGCTAATTATTTTGCTAAATAAAACCATAAAATTTCATATATAATTACCACGCATGGTGTATTTTTAAATATAATAGTGTAATTACTAAGCTATGTAATATAATTAGTAATTAAACACTTATATCCAAACATGCTTTATAAATAATATTTGTAATGTGCATATTATAAAAAATATTTTGTTTGAACTATAAAATTTTAATAATTGGCCCCCCCAAGGATTTAATCCTAGCTCCGCCCTTGCTCTTTTACTAGCTTTATTAGTTTGAATAAAAATATATTTTTGTTTTGTTCAAACAAAATAATAAGGAAAAGTATTATTGTAAATCATATGAAAAATATAATTGTGAAAACTAAAAGAATAATAATATTATAAATTAGAAAAAGTATTATGAAAATTAAAATAATAATAATATTTTAAGCTTATAAAAGTAATAAAATAATACTCAATAAGAGCTATTGTAAATTATTCAATAACACTTTTAATATAAAAAATATATTATAAAAATTAATAAAAATAATGCTCATTTAAACATATTAATATATTAAAATAATACTTAAAAAGTATTATAAAAAAGTTTTTAATAATTTTAGTATAAGTCATAAAAAAACATAATCAAAAGTGTGTCATGATTATTAATATTATAGTATTTCTTATTGTATCATAAAATATTATGAAATTTATTTATAATAGTTTTTTGGTATTATAAGAAACATTATTTATTGTTGTTTTTTAATTTAGGACTCGTTTGGAACGCCGTATTAGGTCGTATTGTATTGTATTGTATTATATTGAATTGCATTTTATGCAATATTTTTATGTAAAACTATATGTGGTATTAAATTTGATGGACACCTAAATATATAATATTTTAGTATAAATTAAAGTATAACATAGTATTATATAAAAATATGATATATAATCCAATTCAATATAATACAATACAATACAATACGACCTAATACGGCGTTCCAAACGAGCCCTTAATGTATTATTTTTTATAGAATATAAATAACCAATTGCAAGAAGTTACTTTTAGGTGGTGTTAAAGACCACTAATTAGTCTCTTATAATAATGCTCTTATTCTTAAGGTGATATACTCTATAATAGTGTAAACATTATTGGTGCCTAATAGCAATATTCATCTCTTCAAAATAATAATCTCGATCGATCGGATTACAAATCTATAAAATGGTGAAGATCATCACAGAGTAAAAAAAGACAGTGATGAAAGAGCTAGATAATTAAAGGGTAATTTGTGGTCAAATTTCTTATACTTTTATGTTTGTTACGGTTTAACCTCTTTACTCGAAAAATTATGGCTATATTTCCTGGACTCGATAATCGTTTTGCTCTGTATTCTTTCCATCAATTTTAGCCACAGTGGACTACCACAGTGTACACAAGTATACACATGATAATTTTTCATTGATCCACCTAATTTAATAATTTATATTTTAAAAATAGTTTAAAATATTTAAAAATAAAAAAAAAATTAATTAATATTTTTTTTTTCTTTTTCTTCTTTATCTTTCTTCTTCGTTCTCCCTAGAAATCAAACCCCCAACCAAAAATCGAATCCCAACCTAAATGGAACCCAAAAAATCTAATCATCCCAATCTAAATAATCCACATATAAATTACTCCAATCCAAAAAAACTCATACCCCAATCCAAAAATATATATTTATTATATATATAGGCCCCTTCTGTAATGAGCTGTTGGATCATAATTAATCTTAAATCTCATTCATAGAAGCCAAAAACAAGCTAGGGTCCCTAGCTACAGCTTGTTGAATAGTACTAACCCCTAATTCTCCATTATGAAACCCCATAACCTATATTAACTTCAAACACACACACATATATGTATATATAACATTGAGAAAGGACATGAATGATGATGATGATTAAGGATAGTTATTTAAATCAGAACCTGGGTGTAGGTACAGCAGGGTCATCAAATTGAGTGAGACCCAACATATATAATATAGTGCACTTAAAGTGTACGGTCAAGCCAAGCCAAGACTATATAAGGTGGGGTCAGTTTCTCAATATCTGATGCATTAAATTATACATAATATTAATATTATTATTATTATTGATGCCTCACCCTTAGAACGAGACAAGGAATAAAAGTGATCGGAGGGAGCCCTCTTATATATTCTTTCACTCATGAAAATATCATCTTCCTCAAGCTCCTCATGTTTTTCTTCTTTTTATAATCTTATAATTATTAGCTACTGAAAACTAAGTTAACTAATAATCATAGAAATCTGAAAAAGAGCAAAAGGTTAATTAAAAATACTAAGCGAAAAAAAAAGTGAAAAAATATATATAAGAGGCAAAACATCATTTTCCTCAACAATCATTTCTCTTGAGACGTTATTTTCGCCCTTTCATCAATTGCTAAATATTGATATTCAAATCAAAATGGTCTTAATCAAATATATATGTATAAATATATATAATGTTTAGCAAAGTGACCCTTTATTGTTTATTTTTACTCGATCCATCGGAGAATAATAAATTGTTCTCTCTGACCTATCTCCCTCTTCTTATATATGTGTGTGTGCAGTGGGGGTTTATTATCCAAGTAATCAAACAATAAGTTTTCATGGGTTCAAGGTCAACATCACAAGAAATAATATTAGACCCAACATTTATTTATATATATTTTTTTTTTAAAAAAAAAATGTAAAAAAGCAAGGGGGCATAAATGGTGGGTGGGTGGTAATTAATGAAACAAGGACATGTGTAGTGCACACATGACATGAGATGCCCATTTATTCAAAATATTAATGCTTTCAGCAAAGATCATATGCACCTCTGATGGTACATATTTTTACTTCTTCTTCTTCTATTGATGGCTGTGAGCCCCAGCTCTACTACACATCATCACAACACATTTCTTTCATAATTTTTTCTTATGATCATCAAAGTAGGAATTAATAAATATTTATATGCCAATGGATTTTCCTCTTTTTATTCGTATATGTACGTACACTACTACAAAAATCCCATTTAGAAGCAATTTTTAAGCCCTTTGAGCGTCGGTTTTAGCAAAGTTCGCTACTGACATATACTTTGATATTAATTTGATGTACTTTGAATTTCTGATAATATTAACATATTAATCCAATAATTGTGGAAGTAAACAGATATATATGTATCTCCTAACAAAATTTGCTCAATTTTCAGCTTTTTTCTTACTAGTTACTAATTAGTTCTTTGTTTTAAGAATCAAAGTTGAAATTAGTAGTCTTATTATACACCCTTTTGTTTTACACCAAAACACTATACATACTTATGGGGCAGGAGTTTTGCCTAATGGGATATCATATCCAATCTTAAATGAATGTACTTGAATTTTTTGACCACATCTAAGTGTAGTGCAATATTTTGACATAAAAAAAGTGTATGCGAATAATTACTCATCTTATTAACATCACTGTTTTGAAATTGCAAGTTTTGCTTCTTTCTATACATATCGTTTCTCAGTTGTCTAAGGTAATTAGTTACTAAATTTAGTTAATAATTAATAAAAATCTATAAAGGACTACACACTTACTTATATTTTCTTTTTTGTAAGGTAAAAAAGGACTACAATTATATATATTATTAAGTAATATTAATAACACGATTTCATTGTTGCTTTCAAAAAAAAAAAAAAAAACGATTTTATTGCCATTCTTTTTCATCTTTGTATATATAATTAAGCGAATATATATGATTTCCCATCAAGTTATTAAAAAGAGCTCAAAGATTCTAAACTATAATCATTAATTCCCATTCTTTATTTGGTAAAGAAATATTAATATTATCACGCTTGTTGTTTCCAAGTATATATACAGATTTTTTTAATATTATATATATATATTCGTATATATAAAACTAATACATATGACATATTTTGATGTTAACGTTTAAAGCAACCAAACACAACAATTTAGTATAGTCTATATTATTATTTTCTATTTTCAAAGAATAGGAGATAATCGATAAATAACATTAGAAATGCAAATTTCATATATGATATTATTATATAGGGAGATCAAGGGCACTCCCCACAGCTATTTCTAACTAAGGTGGCGTTTGGTTGGAGGTAATGAAATAGAATAGAATGGAAATGAAACAATTTTTATTCCATTCTTTTATTTGGTTGCATTTTAAAGTATTGGAATAGCATTCTAATGGAATGCTCTTTCCACCATTTTGGTGGAATGACTATTCTATTTTAAAAAGAAAGGAATGACCATTCCAATGTAACAAGAAAAAAAATTTAATGATTTTTTTATCAATTTTTTTTTATGCATTTTAAATTTTATTCCTTTCCATTCCTATTTCTATTCCCATTCCCATTTCCATTCCTATATTTTCATTCCTCCCAACCAAACGCTTAAGAAGAAGGTATGATTTGGCATAGCTAGCTAGGTTTGATTATTTGAAACGATAAATGATTAAAAGGAATAATAATCTTTAGTGTTGGTGGGGTAGGCCTATACCTATGAAAAACATTTTATAAGATTGGTATACTAAAATATTGGTTAAAGATAAATCGTGGGGTTTTGAAATGGACATCTTTTGTCTTGAATTTTAGGGGTCTAATTAGAAGAAAATGTGAGGAGAAAGGGCATTGGATGCGTTTTTTATTTAATTTTTATTTTTTATAAATTATTAAAATATTTTAGAATAACTTGTAAAATAGATTGAATAGAGATGATAGACCATATAAGATGTAACGCATTATCTTTTATATATATCTTTTTCATACGCTACTATATATAGCTATAGTACTCATATTTGGTAATATATTATATTATATTGATTAATTTACCAATAATAATTAAAGATATAATATAATATAGAATAATGAAAGAGCGTTATACATGTTTCCATTATTGGATGCCCATTATAGATGGGGTGGTATCCTCCTAGGTTGTAAGTCATCATATATACATAAATATATATAATTCTAAAGAGTAGTACCTTTCATTTCATGAGGGAAGTCATGAAGTGGCAACACTATAATATATATATGTGATTGAATATATGATCATCAATCCATGAATTAATTAATTATATCGTTCTAATAAAAAGAAAAGAGAAAAGTATTAACCAAGGAAGAAAAGAAAGTTGTGTAAACATCTTTTTTCTCCTTATACATGTATTTGATGCGTGTACAAAACCATGAATCATGAAAAACTTAC
Source organism: Cannabis sativa (assembly GCF_029168945.1). Classification (NCBI taxonomy): domain Eukaryota; kingdom Viridiplantae; phylum Streptophyta; class Magnoliopsida; order Rosales; family Cannabaceae; genus Cannabis; species Cannabis sativa. The sequence goes on along the minus strand of NC_083602.1, from coordinate 55,287,200 downwards.
TACATAATATACATATATAACCAAAAAATTACAAAGTAGTGTCTCAAAAATCATCTTAATTAGAACTTAGTACAACTCGTACGTTTGGCTTTTTGACTTAATATATTTATTTATTTAAGATCTCCCCTTAATTCTACAATATTAATTTGACAACTATAAAATTGTAACATTTATTAGGTAGCTAATAATCGGAAGGGACTCGAATCTAGTATGAAAACAAACCACAACTTGATTAATTATATTAAATATTGTCTGTTTATAACAAAATCAAATAAATTAACAATTTCAAATTATACCAAGTTTAAAATTAATGTGAGAGAAAGTAGGGAGAGGTAGAATTAATGTGAGAGCATGATGTAAGCAAAAGTAAGACCATTTCCTCTTTCAAAAAAATAAAAATAAAAATGGTAACCATCTCCATTAATAATCCTTGGTGTATATAATTTGTATTAATCTTTTTTACAAAATATGAACAAATGCTACATTTGCTACAATATTTATTATATTTTGTTTCAATACATAGCATTTTAAGATGTAAATTAGGACAAAAAATATAATTAATAATTATTCATAAATTAATTATTTAAAAAATTGTTCATGACAACATTGTAATTAATGATATTGGAAAACTAATTTTTTCAAAAGTGGTAAAATGTCTTACACCATTACTTTAGCATTCCATTCAGCACCTCCAATGGTGATGCTTGGAGAAAGTGTTTAATAATATGGTAGAATGCTTAGAAGAAGCTAACCATTAGAGATGTTTGGGTGTCAAATTAAAAAGTAATATTGATGTCAAAATTTGACATTGATGCCATATTGATAATTTTTTAAAAGGATATTGGCGACAAAACTATCAGAATTTTATGTTTTGTAACACTTAATCACATAAACTTATTTTTTTACGGTAAAACTTACTGAACTACCATTCTGTTTTACTTTTTACACTTCTGTCTAAAAATCTCAGTTAAGTGCCACAGTAGACTGCCTATATGCATGCTACACGTGACAAATTTTTAGTTGTCCATATTATATTAATTATTAAATTATTATTAAAAATGATTTAAAAATTAAAAAATTAAAAACAAAATAAATTAATTTAAAATAATTCATTAAATTTTTTCATTCTTTTCTTTTTCTTTCTTTTTCTTCTATTTTTTTTTTAGTTACAGAACACTCCATCTCTTTTTCGATCTCTCTCTTTACCAATCATTCTGTCTCACCGTTCATTATCGACATCGTAGCAGCAATGCTGGCCAACAGGGCATCTCTTTAGATATGTCTCATGCTTGCTTCATTAGATCTTCTCCACACCAGAGCTGCACGATTGGAGCTACTAAGAGAGGATCGTGACAGATCGAGAAGTTTTGGGAACTAGAAAGCTAACAGTGAGGGTTCCTTCGACGATTGACGGCCAAGAATGACTAGCATGGCATAGCCATCATTTTTGTGCATTTTATTTCTAACGAAAACATGTCTCTCTTCTCTTATATATTCCTCTATTTTTTCTACACGTGACCATTGTTGGATGTTCATATTTGTCCGACAGGTTGCATCGTTAGAGTTTGGGTTTGTGGTTTTTCGTTCAACGAGGAGGGGTTCTGGGTTTATGGGTGCGGAGATCTCCCAGGTGGTGGTTGTTTTGATTTGTGGTGGTAACTTCATTTTTTTTTTGTAATTTTAGGTTAATTCTAGTGTGGTGGTGGCTTTGGTGGTAGTGACTGTGGTGGCAGTGACTGTGGTGGCAGTGATAATGGAGAAGAAGAAGGAGAAGGAGAAGGAAGATAGGTTAGGGTAAAGAAGATTAGGGTTTGAGGAATAAAGGAAAAAAGAAAAAATAAAAAAAAAGAAAAGAAAAGAATATTTTTTTTTACAATTTTTAAATTATTTTTTATAATATTTTAATAATTAATATTACGTGAACCACTAAAAATTTGTCACTTTTACACTTCTGTACACATGGCCAGTCCACTGTGGCGCTTAATTGAGTTTTTTGGATGGAAGTCTAAAGAGCAAAATAGAATAGAGGTTTAGTAGGTTTTGTCGTCAAAACTTGAGTTTATGTGATTAAGTATTTCAAAATATAAAGTTCGACTAATTTTGCTGCAAATATCAATTTTTTAAATAGAATTAAAACTAAATAATATATTAAATAATAATGTGTGACACCATAGTAAAAAATTTGAAGAGTGCTTATAAATTATAATCATAGGAGTACTAAAAGTAAGAGTGCCAAAATAAATATAAAAGAATGATAAAATAAAATATTATATTGATTAAAGAGAGTTTTAACACTTTTAAAAAGTTCCACCAGTGAAGAACCTAATCAAACTACAAAAAAAAAATGTACTCATTATTACTTGGGTGTTGGCCCTACAAAAAATCTTACTTTTAGTCACAATAAAATTTGTGACTAAAGATAAAAAAGTTGTGGCTAATTATAAATTATCATTATTGTGTTGTGACTAAAAAGTCCGTGGGTAAAAGTATTAATCACAAAAATTACAATTTGTTGTGACTAAATATATTTTTAGTCACAATATTTGTTGTGACTAAAACTAAATTAGTGACAACTTGTAACTAAATACTATGTTTTAGTCACAAGTAACTTTTTATTATGACTAAAAGTCACATTTAGTCACAAAAAATTTATATTGTGACTAATAAATTGTCAGAAAAAGTAGCAATTTTTTGAAGTGTCGACTAAAAAGTCATATTTAACAAGTTGCTTAATTTCAGTCACATAATCTTAATTTTAGTGATAAAGTTTGTCTCTAATTGTGACCATACACATTTAGTTATAGTAAATTTAGCTTTTATGACTAATAATTTATGTCATGAATATTTTAGTAATAACATATACTACAAAAATAAATTATTATTATTATTAATTTAATCTTAACATTAATTTTTTGTAACTAAATATTATTTTTAGTTACAATAAAAAAACTTACTTGTCACTCATTTATAAACTAATTAACTATTTTTTAAATACAAATCCTCATTCATTTAGATTTAGTCATTTGTGACAATAAATTATAATTTTGTGATTATTAATGATAACATAAATTTAATGATACAATTTTAGACATGATTTTTTCTAAGTAAATGGTAAAATAATATTTTTTTTTCAGTCTCAAAAGTTTTATTATGATTAAAAATATATATATATATTTTTGTGATGAGATGGCTAGAAGACAATATGAGGAGAAAAAAATAATGTATGGAAAAAGTATAATAAAGCAATGCGAATGAGAGTGAAGAGAGAAAATAATTGTGAGATAAAAACTGACAAGAAAAAAATAGAAATTAATATTTGTGCTGGGTGGTTTACCATGCAATTAAATAAGGTCGGTCGCCACTAAACGTAGGTTATAAGTAATTAAGTACATGTTATATACATAGTCCAATAGTAGAGTACACTGCCTGAGCAATACATACTATATATGTGTATATATATATATATGTGTGTTTCATCATCACAATAAAGTTGAGGTAGCACTACTTAAGCACAATATCTAAAAGCAAATCTAAATTATAATTGTCAAATTAATGCGATTGATCTCCATTAATTGCATTATTAAACCCAAAAACCTCATTCCATAGTGGATAGAATGGATTACTGTCTAGAAAATATATGTACAAATATGGTATATTCGTGTGTTACATGACATTTTAATAAAAATCTTATCATGGACCACAAAATGATTCGTCAAGGACTAAGGTTTGCACTAATTAAACACTACTCATAAATTGACCAAAAGAATAAAAAACAGAAGTGGAAGAATTGAGTATTACATTTATACTGTCCACTTTTAAATAATAACTTTTATACTAGATTTTAACTAAACACAATTCTTCTACTCAAATTTTTTTAAGATTAACACTGTTCTCGTGTTGTTCGGGGTTAATAATTAAGTTTTGTACATAAATTCATGACATCGACTACAATGGGGAATTTCAGAGAAATATAGGACGATTTTTAAAAACAACAGTACATATATGGTTGTTTATAGTAGTTTTATTATTGTTTGTGTTTAAATTGTGTCATTAAACTGTTACTGAACTAATAAATTGTTATAGGGCATGAAATCTATACCAAAACCCTTGAAGAGCAATGGTTGCTGGAAAGAAGGAAAAATTATGTCGATAGAGAATTCATACCAAAAGATTGTAAGTATGAACAATTCGTACAAATTTTCCTTTCTTCATTGGCATGCGAACCCACAAAAACAACCCTAGAAATCCAGACCCAAGCAAAAGATGGAATACCACCGATTAAAATATTCAACAATGTGAGCCTTTTCTTTTACTTGCAATTGAAGATCAAAAAACTAATTTCACCACATATCCGTTGTGCGTCAACAAATAGAACAACAACATAACAATTGCTGCAATACATATATTCGAATCAAGAACAGCACAAGTTCAACAAGATGTGGGAATGCTTGAGAACAATGCACCAAAAACTGAATCATGCACACTGAAACAACCAATAGAAGAAGAAGAAGAAATTGAAATAGAAGTAGGTGACAACAACCAATTCGACATGGTTGACTATGAAAATCTTATTGCTGAAGAAATGGTAGAAAAGATGGAAAACAATTGTAAAAAAAACTGATTCAAAGGTTGACATTAACAACGCAAGCTCATAACAGATAAATTCTACCCTGAAGTTGTAAAAGGGCAGGCATACAAGGACAAAGAAGCACTCAAGAGGGTCCTGAGTTACTATGTAATAAAAAACAACTTCCAATTCAAGGTATGGAGGTCGTGCTCTCAAAAATATAGTCTGAAGTGTGTTTATGAAAACTGTAATTGGTCTCTATGAGCATCAAAAAATTGGGCCAACTAATACATTTATAATCAGGAGGTTCTCGAACATCCACACCTGTCCAATAAATGTTAGATATGAAGACCTGTTACGAATTTTATGTTTATTACGCAAGTGTATGCAATCAAGTAGTATCTCACGCAAGTGAGGTCGAACCACAGGGAATTGGATTAAATACTACTAAATTATACTTATGATTCTATTTGGTAAAATAATAAGTTTGCAATTTGAAAGTAAATAACTCAGAAAATTAAAGAGAAAATAAACGAAGATTAATCAAGATGAGAGATTAGGGAGGTGAATCCTGTTGATAAGCTACCAATGTTAATACCTAATTGCTATCCTTATCTCAATATGAATGACAGATTATGAATTAACCTAACTCTTTTCAAATATTTTAGGTTCTAAATAATATGTTCTCTAATTAACTTCTTAATTAAATCAACACAAAATCAGCATATTAAGCAATAATCTATTCGTCACTGAGGCTATGTAAATACTTTCGTTTCACATCAAAACCTAGACTATCCAATTTTAGCATTCTCAATTCTCACTTTTCAGATTTCGAATTGAGATCATTAAACATGTAAAAGGTTATCAAGCTTGCACATGGAATTAAACACAAATATAGATAGTATTCACACATAAGATGAAGGAATGGCAACTAGATATAAACTTAAAAAACATTCATCATCCTCCCTTATTGGGAAATTTAGTTCACAATAACTCTAAAAACATCCATGATTAATTTAGAAACAAAAACAAACATAAAGAAGAATTTAAGGGTAAAAGAAAGAAACTAGAAGGTGATATCGCTCCGGGTCTTCAAGATAGCTTCCTCTCCACTTGCATCCACTATTTAGGTCTATTGTTGCTTACTTTAACCTTCAGAGTCGTATCCCTTATATAGGGATGAGAGGTGTGCCTCCAATTGAGAGAAAAATCAAAATTAGGTCAAAACTGCAATTTCCGTACCTAGTCGCGACTAGCCTTTAAGTTGGTCGCGACTATAGGCAAAACTCAAAAAACCGAGTTTCTGCCAAATCTCGAAATCGCAACCAGAGTCACGACCATGAGAAAGGGTCGCAACCTGGCTCTATGGAGGTCGCGACTACTGACGCGTCTGGAGCCGATTTTTCCAATTTTTTTTGCCAGATTGTCCCATCTTTTCACCATTTGACTGAATTTGAACTTTAACACCCCGGGAACCTGAAACAATGAAAATCAAGCGTAAAACTGCTCCAAAAGACACCAATAGATGAGAAAATGCTAACTTTACAGACCCGAAATATAGGCTAAATATAACCTAACAAAATTCCCTCAAACTAGATTCTTACTCGCCCCCGAGTAAGGTAAAAAAAAAACTAACTACGCTATCAGATAATTACTACGCTGCTGACTCATGCTCTGCTTTCTTCCTTGCATAAACTAGAATTTTGATCCTACTAACTCTAACAATTAACTCGGATGCTCAATTAATAACACTATGTACAACTGCAAAAATTTATTCAAATATGAAACATTGTTATAAAAGTGTTACTCTTTCCAACAGTTCCACAGCCCAATAACTCATAAGCTTGCATGCTTACCTTTCTCCACTAATGTTGACAGTTTTCTTTGGAATCATTAGGTCTTTTCAAGGTTTAGGCATTATGGCTCAGATATTCAGAAATCAACAAAGGACGGTTTTGGCTCAAGATATCATAAGCACACAAACAGAACCCACAAGCTTCTTACTTTCTTTTTCAATACCCCATAGTGTTCCCATATTTACCAAGATTGAGAGAAGATATATTTAATATTTTTTTCCTTTCAACATCACTGAATTTTTTTTCAAACACATATTACTTTTTATTGTGTCTTTCTTTTTCATTTTTATTATTTTTTTTTTTCAGTGACATTGAATTACTCATTGTTTTTTTTTTTCTCTTCTCAATCTTGCAAGTTCTTCTCCCTCTAACTGTTTTATCACACTAAATATTTCTCCTCCCCCAAACTAATTATGTGGCTTATGATATCATGGATACAATGGTGAAGAAAAATTAATAGTATGGTTACAATTTTTCGGGTCAATGGGTGAAAAACATAACGGGTTTAGGCTCAATAAGGTTAACTAGGGGTAAACATTATTATGGTAGGCTTGAAAGGCTCAAACTATCCAACAAATGCCTAAATCATATTCCAATTGAACACTACCAAGGATTTCGCCTCAAAATAATAAACGTGCAAGTTCTAAGCTATCCTATCAATCTTACCACAAACCATAGTAAAACAATTATAACAATTCTCACAGATTGAGTAATTGCAATTGTACACAAGTTTCTAAGCATCCAAACTAATCCAAAGAGTTAACAGAATCAAGCACACAGTTATTTTACAATTCCAGATCACATTATACTAATCAGCAGTATACAACTATCCTCTAGCTTATTGCCATTCCTTAACTAAAAAAAAAAAAACTAAAATAAAAAATTAAAATGCAGAAAATTAAAAAAAAAAATTAAATCTCTCCCCCCAAACTAAATATGACATTGTCCCCAATGTGACATTAAAGAAAAAGGAAAGGAAACTTACCTGAGCGCCACATCAACAAGCGGTTGATGCCCGTAATAAGCATCATGCTGGACAACTTGAAAGTTGTTTTTAAAAATGCCCTCAAGCTTGGCATGTAATGAGTTTGAACCAAAAGCCACACCAACAACACAAGACTTTCGATGATGAGCTTGGGGAGAAGCCTTTCGTAGCTCGTAGAGGATATAATATGGTGTTGATGAAATATATGGATCCATTGGTGGTTTGTTTGTCAATATCATTGATGCAGTTGAATCAATGATGTCATGTTCTTCCTCATCCTCCAATGTCACAGTTTCAATACTTTCATCTAACAACCCTTCGTCTTGTTGCTCACTCTTCACTTGGCTATCCATACCCTCACTTATGATTTCATATTCAATGATTTCCTTTTCACAAGGATCTTGATCTTCAACTGTAGGCTCATTATCTTCCTTGTATTCAAATAATGACCCTTCTTCATTGTACTAACAACTCTCATAACTTTCATCATTGGAGTTATTACATTCTGAATCATGAGTCATTGAATTATCACATAAAGATCTCACCATGTCAGTTAAGCGATTAATCTCTCCTGGAAGTGATTGTAGAAGTGATAGTAGTTGCTCCTCTTTTTCAGTTTGTTGGGATGAATTTGGGCAATAAGGTGGGTATTGGTGACTCCAACCCTGAAGTGATGGATTCCAATGGCAATCGTAATCAAAATTTGCCATATCATTCAACAGATTTATTACATCATAGCTTCTCATTAATAAAGGTGCTCCAGTTGCCTCTGCTCCATAATCAACCCAGCTTCTTGTTTCATCGTTAAGTCCATTATACAAGAGCCATGTAAAACATCCACTTGAGAAAGTGGAATAACATCTCTCTCCAAGCTCTTTAAATCTCCTCCAAGCAGAATAGAATGGTTCATTGTGTTGTTGGACAAAATCCTCAAGATATAGCATCTGGATTTATCTTGCACTTCAAACTCATAAGTCAAACATTACTAAAATTAAAAAATAAAACTAAATTAGTACTAAAAAATAAAAATTTGAAACAACAAAATTAATACTAAAACTAAAAAGAAAAACTAAATTAGAACAAAATTTAATTTTTAATAATATTACAAAATTTAATCTAAAAGAAACAGATTAGAAATAAGCAAAAGAATTAACCAAAGTAGAAGTTAGTATAATTTTATGTAATATTATTCTTTAAACAATTCCCCGGCAACGGCGCCAAAAACTTGTTACGAATTTTATGTTTATTACGCAAGTGTACACAATCAAGTAGTATCTCACGCAAGTGAGGTCGAACCACAGGGAATTGGATTAAATACTACTAAATTATACTTATGATTCTATTTGGTAAAATAATAAGTTTATAGTTTGAAAGTAAATAACTCAAAAAATTAAAGAGAAAATAAACGAAGATTAATCAAGATGAGAGATTAGGGAGGTGAATCCTGTTGATAAGCTACCAATGTTAATACCTAATTGCTATCCTTATCTCAATGTGAATGACAGATTATGAATTAACCTAACTCTTTTCAGATCTTTTAGGTTCTAAATAATATGTTCTCTAATTAACTTCTTAATTAAATCAACACAAAATCAGCATTAAGCAATAATCTATTCGTCACTGAGGCTATGTAAATACTTTCGTTTCACATCAAAACCTAAACTATCCAATTTTAGCATTCTCAATTCTCACTTTTCAGATTTCGAATTGAGATCATTAAGCATGTAAAAGGTGATCAAGCTTGCACATGGAATTAAACACAAATATAGATAGTATTCACACATAAGATGAAGGAATGGCAATTATTTATTAACTAGGCATAAATTTAAACAACATTCATCATCCTCCCTTATTGGGAAATTTAGTTCATATTAACTCTAAAAACATCCATGATTAATTCAGAAACAAAAACAAACATAAAGAAGAATTTAAGGGTAAAAGAAAGAAACTAGAAGGTGATATCGCTCCGGGTCTTCAAGATAGCTTCCTCTCCACTTGCATCCACTATTTAGGTCTATTTTTGCTTACTTTAACCTTCAGAGTCGTATTCCTTATATAGGGATGAGAGGTGTGCCTCCATTTGAGAGAAAAATCAAAATTAGGTCAAAACTGCGATTTCCGTAAAGGCTAGCCGCGACTATAGGAAAAACTCGAAAAACCGAGTTTCTGCCAAATCTCGAAGTCGCGACCAGAGTCGCGACCATGAAAAAGGGTCGCGACCTGGCTCTATGGAGGTCGCGACTACTGACGCGTCTGGAGCCGATTTTTCCAATTTTTTTGCCAGTTTGTCCCATCTTTTCACCATTTGACTGAATTTGAACTTTAACACCCCGGGAACCTGAAACAATGAAAATCAAGCGTAAAACTGCTCCAAAAGACACCAATTGATGAGAAAATGCTAACTTTACAGACCCGAAACATAGGCTAAATATAACCTAACAAGACCAAAGGCAAGCAACAACAAAATTCATAGGAGAATGCATTAAACCTAAGTTTCTAAACATAAAGACAAAAGCAACACCACTAGATATAAAAGGAGAATTAAAACATGTACAAAATAAATATGAACTACATGGAAGCTTGGAGAAGTAAAGATCATGTTGTAAATGACTTAAAAGAAAATGCTAAGAAATCATACAGCCTTATACTAAGTTTCGTGCACATGGTGCACAAAAACAACCCTGGATCAGTTGTGGATTTGAAAACAATAGAAGACAACAGATTGATGTTTGTTTTTATGTCTTTGGATGCTTTGATAAAAGGGTGGAAAATATGCAAGCCGATAATAGTGGTCGATGTTACATTCCTGAAAACAACTTATGGAGGAACATTATTGTCTGCATGCACACAAGATGAAGTAGGTCACATATTTCTGCTTGCACTCAGTGTCACTGATTTTGAAAATGACGAATCTTGGAAATAATTTTTCAAAAAAATTAAAAGAAGCATATGGCTTCAGAGAAAACAGTTTCTAAATATTGATGTTGAACAACCTGAAAACAACCTTCAAAACACATGTTGTTAAGTACAACCTGCCATTCTTTGGAGCAGTGAAAGCATGCATAGAAAGACAATTTGAGTACCACATGACATAACTAGATGGCTTGGACAAGCGCATAACACCATACTTGAAAAAATTCAGTTATGGGAAATGGTCAAGGATTCACAGCAAAAACAAGAGGTATTCTACCATAACCTCAAACATAGCGAAATCACTAAACTTAGAAAATTTAGCAGCAAGGGAGCTTCTAATTATAATACTACTAGAATGCTTTACAACATTAGTGCAACAATAGATACATAACAATAGAACAAAAGCACAAAACACATTTACTATATTGGCACCACCTAAAGAACAGATGCTACTGAAAATCAACACATACTCATTGAACTTGGAGGTGAGATCTAGATTCTATACTTTAAATTGTTAAACATAATCATTTTGGGCCTATTATAGGTTTTCTAGAATTTTTGTATGGTTGTCCCACTGTCGTTCTCTATGTTTAATAAATATTGATTTCAAATTACACAGGTTAAATCAATCACTTATTATTTTTTTTAGGTAACCAGAATGAAAAAATCATATATAGTAGACCTCAAAGAGAGAACTTGCATGTGCAACACGTTCTAAATCAATGAAATACCTTGTGGACATGTTGTGGCTTTGTTAAAGGAGATGAGCATGGAACAATACAAGTACTACTCAGATTGCTACGTAAAGAAAAATTGACTAGCAACTTATGAAGGAACAGAGTACCCAATAGGACACCAAAGTGAGAGGGATGTACCACAAAATTATGAAAGACGTAATAGTCTTGCCTCCCATTGAAATGTTGAAATCTAGAAGACCAAAAAAGAAAGAGAATGGAAGCTGGCTGGAAAAGGAAACAACATAACAAGTGCAGTAAATGTGGGAAGCTGTGGCTCAATAAGAGAACATGCAGTGCAATGCATCAAAAATAAAGAAAACAAGAACACCTAAAGAACAACAGTGGAACGACGACGAAAAAACTGAACATAAATATGAGCATAAGATACTAAAGAAAAGAATTTGCATATATGTTTCATTATTTTTCTATTAATATTAAAAAGTGATGTCAATGATCTATTTACATACTTTATAGGATTTTTAAATCAATTGGATACTACATGGAATTGAGATACGAATGATTTGATTATTTGTAATTTATTTTTTATTATATGATATTGTCAATGTTTAAAAATGGAGTAGAACCAGAATGTTGAAAAACGTGATAAAGAGATATACGAAAACAACAGTAAAACTAACCTTAAAACAATCATAAAAATGACAAGTAACAAATATATATATATATATTTAAGCATAAACAATCCAACTGAAACATGTTTAACATGACGAACAAGAAAATAGAAATATAACAATCTTACATAATATCTAGAATGCACTGAAAAAAGAAAAAAAAAGACCAACAACATTGTTTCAACAAGATAATAAAAATCTTCCAAACAACTAAAACACCAAGAATGTGATCCAAAATAAGTCATTTCTTAACAACGATTGATGAAGACTCATGTTCACATTTGAGTATAGGATATTAATGAAAAAAAGATGCATACAAGTTTCATTATTTTTCTATTACTATTAAAAATTGATGTCAATGATCTGCATAACAATATCTGAATAAGTTATGTTTTTTTTAATAATAATTAAAAAAAAGCAACAAAATATCTAATAAAATAATATTTTAAACAACTCAAACGTATATAAACTAGAAAACTTATATATATATATTAAAGAGAAATATCATCTATTACATACATATTTAACATAAAAACACAAATATAAGCACCCATAACATTCAAAAAAAATTTATAAAATATAAAAAATAACATAACAATAACTTAAAAATAACATATTATAAAAAAAACATCAAATGATTTCTGTTAGACATTTGATGGAGACTCAGATTCACTATCAATATTTTTCACGTGCTTCTTCAGACCATAGTGAAAAAATAAAACAACCAAACAATCATGGTGCACTTCAACATCGAAATCCTTAGAAAAAATAGGCTTACTATCAATAAAATACTCTGAAAAAGCTGCCTGAAAAAGGTCACAGACACTACAAAAAAACCAGGAAACAACATAAAAATCAAATGAATGATAAAAATGAACAAAGATGAATATAGATTTTAAAAAAAACCAAAAATAAAAAAAAAAGAAATTAAAACAAAGCAAAATCTAAAAGTTTACTCTGTACCCTAGTCATGCAATCTAGAAACAAGAATAATTTCAAATGGCTCTATTATAGAAAACCTTATTTCATTCCTAAGAGTTTCAAAATCTAGCATAGATAAGTAATACGGTAGAATAACAGCAAAAGGTTTACAAGCCTCCTTTGCAGCTTTATCTGTAATGTCCCCGCTTCAAGCCTCCATTGGGCCCTTACACCCACGGAATGAGTAGCTCTTATACACGAGTACGCTGCTTTGGCTGCTTCATGGACTGACGACTGACCCTACAGACCAATACGAGTGTTTCCAGCGTGCTTTGTCCTCACTCGCACGCTTGTGAAATCACATCTTATTGTCCACTTCCTCAACACCAAAACGAAAGTGAGGAGAAAACTTATCCTTGCCCTTCAGATAAACATTAGTTGTTTTCCTGAAAACAAAAATATATATACATATATATATATTAAGATACAATAAATCTAAAAATAATAAAAAATAACAAGAAACTAATCAAAAAAATAAATAATTACATTGATTTCTTGGATCTCAGTCCTTGCCCTAAGCCAATATTGTGTAATGATTGCATGATTAAAATATAGATTAGTAGGATAATTAGCATTAATTATCTTTATTATATAGTTTTATACGAATATTTATGTTGTCGGCTCATTTTTTAGAAATAGGGGTTAGAGTTATAATTTCTCAATTATAGAAATTTTATTAAACTCTAAGAGTATTATTTATGTTAAATATGAAATATGCAATTTTTATGGTTTTTTGTTTGGTGACTATGGAAAATGTGATAGATGACCAATTTTGTCACAAGGGTTAGCTTAGAACCCTTTTTATTTAGTGGAGAAGTCCTTTGTTAATATTTAGAATATCAGAATTAGGCGGGATTATAGTTTTGGACCATTTTACTCCTAGACCTATAGCTTGCTTAAGGGTGAAGCAATGGGTAAAATTGGAAATTTTGCCTAAGAGTTTAGTTTTGGCTTTTAGTGAAAATGGTGGAATTTCCCTAAGTTTATTATTTGATTTTTTATCATTTGAATAGAAAAAATACTATAGTTTAATCAATTTATTTCATTAAGTTAAGGAAAATTAAGAAAAAAAACTAAAGTCTTCTCACCCTAACTCTAGCTCTCTCTTTCGGCCCTAAGAAGAAAACAACCAGAATTAAGCATTCTTTCATCTTTTCTCAAGGGGTTCAACAAGGAATTTAAAGGGATTAGTTAGCCAAGAGCAAGGTAAAATCCTAGAATATAACTCCTTTAATTTTGATGGCTTTTCCTTGGTTTTAAGCATCAAAATGGAGAATTAGGTTTTGTATGTTTTGGTTTGAGTTATAAGCTGTTCTATAGTTTGAATTTGGGTTGCGGTAGCTAGTTTTGGGTTTCTCTTGCAGCTAAAGCATGTTTGCAGAAAGTTTGAGTTTGAGAACTCAAGCTTTGCTCTCCAACGGTGAGTTTTATTTCATGTGGTTTTTGTTGTGTTTGAGTTGTGATATATGTTTAATATGTTATATGTTGATGCTCTAGAAAATTTGGTGGTGATTGGGGAAGATTTGAGTAGGTTTTGGAGGCTTAAAGTTTGAGAATTTTCATGTTAATTATCTACCTATTCAACCAAAATTCTAGTTGGTTCAGGGCTGTTCCAACTGGAATTCCGGTTGGACAGTATCGGGGAAGGCCAATTTTTTATATTTTGGCCATAACTTTTTACTCGGGTGTCCATTTTAGATGTTCTCCATACTGTTTTAAAGCTTATGAAGAGCTCTAAAATATGGCATATAAATTAGATCCAAATTATGTATTTTATTTTAGGGTGTCTTCACCACATAGTTCTCCATACTGTTTTAAAGCTTATGAAGAGCTCTACGGAGCACTTTCTAAGACACAGCTGCACATGAATAAATAAGAAGGTCAAAACAAGTGTGATCTAAGTAAATGCAAATAAAATTTGAATACAAGTTAAAGTACCCTGCACGTGGACATGAGCATTTTCCTAAACAAGTAAAGAAGGAGCTCCATCGTCTAAAGAATCCTCCTGTTCCTGCTCCACCAGGAAGGTTTTTCCCTTTCCAACCACTAGGGCGGACGGTTAAGCAACCCTTTCAGGGTCATCCCTAATCCTGATGGACCGCTCAATAGGTAGTTGGCTCCTTGGAGAAGTCTTCCTCTTCTTCTTATTCTTCTTCTTCTTCTTCTTCTTGCTCGAAGCCTCCTGTCCAGACACAACCTCTCCTGCTGCCTCGTCAGCCTTTGGTACAAAATCAGCCAAATAAAGCTTGTACTTGACAAATTTGGCATCGGTGACTAGAAGAGAGATATTTCGTTCATTAGGAGAGAGTTGGAGAATTTTTTTGAGCCCTCTTCCTGAGTTCTGGTGTGAACGGGGGAGGGCAGTAGGACAAAATCTGCTAAAAACTGGTGTAAGTGGTGTCCATCCCCTTGACAAAGTAATGCTCATCTATGAAGCCTCCTATCTTCGTCACCTCGGTGTCCGTGGTGCCCGTCAACCATGAACTCTCGATCTGAGAGATGTAGAAGTACCCCAACCTGCTATATTTAGGACTTGACTTCAAATCGAATAACCAGTTGGTGTCGTGGGGGATGGCTCACCCCATCCTTGTGAGGCGTATAGTACGAATAGGGAAGATAGATACAAGAGGCCCTTGGGAGTAAACTAAGTTGGGCTGATGTGGTAATAATTGGCTATCTTCTTGAAGTAGGGAAGTAAGGGTAGCATTGCACCTTGTTTGGTGTGAGCTCTCAACCAAGCACAATAACCGTCTCTAGGGTCAGTAGCTAGTTGACCCGGGGAGGGAAGGAAGCATTCAACATTCCCTAAGAGACTGCGCTTAAACAGATTGGTCATTTTCTTCATGGTCTCCACAGATGGTGGAGAAATCCATCGATCTTCTGGTAGACTTCTCCTTCTCAAAGGACGAGCCTCGGTATACTCCTCAACAACATAGTTCTGGCGGGCCTCCAAGACATCGTTTGCTTTCGACACTGCCTCTCCTTCATCATTATAGCCACCGAATGGCAGCACCCGAGCTACCCCTTCTTCCTCTTCACCTTCAGCATCAGAAGGAGTAGCAGGACGGACCTCGCCTTGGTCCTCCTCTTCTTGGACTTTAATATCCCTGATAGTATCTTCCTCGTCAATTGTAGTGCGAGTTTTTTCTACCCTAGCCAGAGTGGCACAACGAGCAATGTTCGTGTTAGTTAATGAAGATTTTCTAACAATTTGTTTGGTCTGCGCCATCATACTACGCTTGGGCATAATTTTATCAAAAGTGTGTCTAGCAACGGTCACAGCAAAATTGGCAAAAAGTTTTCCCTCAGTATCAAGGTTCGGGTGGCCCTCGGGCAGAGTGTTGACCAAATTCGGATGAATATGTACGTCTAGTTAGAAGGAAGGTAACACCTCTAACCTTTCTTGAGTTCCCAGATGAAACAACGGTATCCCTCACCTCAAATTTGGTCTGGACAGAAATGATGTTGCACCTCGGGCTCCGGGGAAGGTGTATGTTTGCTACTTACTTCTCAATCTTCAAAGCTAGAATTTGAAAGATCGTCACTAGACAAAGGTGGGCTAGCACAGAGACGAGGATGGTCCTCGTATAAAAGTTGAAGCAAATCTTGGACGACAATGTGTTTGCCTCCCCAAAACTCATCAGGGTTCATCTACAAAAGGTAGGAGACAAGAAAATGAGAGTTGGTCGGAGTAATGAATGAAAAATAGGTTGTATATATCGACCAAGTTCGAATGAGAAATCAAAAGCAAAGGTTTCACCCAGAAATAGAATTTTCAAACCCAAAAGTTCAAAACTTCGAATTGGAATCTGATTTTTACTAAAACCCTATGGACGAGTAGAAATGAACGTTGTAAGGTTAAATTCAAAGTGCAGTTAGATAATCAGATGTTATGGTTAAATATAAATGAGATTTTCAAGCCCTAAACCTAGGTATTCTATGGTTAACCTAGAACAGTTCAAGAACATGCGAGATTCATAGCAAAAATCTAAAAGTTGGGCATGCATTTCATTTCAAATATGTACAAGAAAGAAATGAAGAACAAACTCACTGATTTGAAGCGTTCTTCCTCCGCTCAGATGGTATCGTTAGAGAGTTTCCTGTGAATTCCTTGAAGGACTTGGGAGGAAATTTGGCTAAAGTTTTTTTTTTTTGCTCTGGTGTTTAAGAGTTAAAATGGCTAAAAGGATTGCCTGAGATCCTTAATCCTATTTATAAGCAATCTGAAAAGTGAATTAATTAATTCAAAATTCGAATTTCCCAAATTTCCCCCCAAGAGTATACGTGACATACTCATTACAGGGAGTGTAACCGTTAAACATGCGCAAGCATAGAACGTAATTTGAGGTAAAACCGTCAATTAGCATTAAATGGATAGAAATTTAAGAGACCTCTAGTCAGGGTCACATCGTTTCGTCATTCGACATCCAAGACACACATCACCCATCCGGAGAAGACTCTAGTCTCAGTGAAGTCCACGTGCGACTAGGAAGGTCCCACGCAGACTTGGGGAAAAAATATTATCCTATTTTTTGTACCATGACGTGGCAATAGGAATGGATGACATGTGTCCCATATTTTAGATACCTGGACGGAAGAAAATATCCCTAGCAGCCCATAAATGACTACTCAGCATCTGTAACATTCAGACATCCGAGCAGGGTGATTGAGGAGATTTCCTGCCAAGAGGTGGACATGTCTATGCCAAGCGAAGCATGAGAGATAACGATTCTAGAGATTAATCTCTTTATGTCCAAACGCGAAGACAATTCCTATAATTACGGGATTAAGTCAGAGAATAACGGCAACACATTCTAGTTTTCTATTTCTCACATTATAATTATAGAATTAATGTAGTTTTCTATTTTATTCATTATAAGAAAAAGGGAAACCAACCCTCATGTATTAAGTCCCTATAAATAGTGGTGTAACCTCACTATGAAGGGAATCGAGAGAATTGCTTCAAAAATATATTTTAGAGAGAATGTTACTCAGAGATCGATTGTAAGAGCTTTCGAGAAGAAGAACACTTTGTTTCCTTCCCTCAAGTCAATACAAATACAAAGGGAGTAGGCTATTACCATAATGATGGAACCAAACCTCTTTAAAATCTAGTGTTCACTTTATTTTATTATTTTTTTCTTTCGTTTATTTATCTTATCTAATCACTTTATTTCTAACTCACTATTGTTGGCTAGAAGCGAGGTCAACAAAAGGCAAAGATTAAAAAAAGTTATAATACAAAATTATAATTAACATCTTATATATTTGTATATGGGTGACTATTCAATGGTTACATTTTTATTGTAACCACAATATTTACATTTTTTTAACCTGTAATAGCGAGTTAGCAATAGGTAAAAATTTATTTTTTAGAATTAAATTAATTGCAGTTAATTATTTTCTCAAAATAAATTATTTTTAATTTGAATATTTAACAAGTCTCAGTTTAGAAATTAATATTTATAAATAATTTTATTTTTATATACAAGTCCATATTATAATTTTTTTAAAAGTTAAATTATTTAATTATAATATTTACAATAATTTTTTCTTACAAAAATTGGACTTCCTCATATATCTTAATTCAGAAGTTGTGGTGAAGATGAATAACAGAGAATAATTTTCATTTAAACTAAATCCACACATATCTTAATCGAGAGGGGTGGATGTAGGAGGACTCTGAGAAACTCATTTCTCATTCAACACATTTTTTTTGGAAATTACATTCAACTCATTTCACATTTCATCACATGATTCCAAATGAATTTTTATTTTTAATAATAATTTTCAATTATGGTTATATGTGTAATAAAATTTTAAATCATGAGGTCATATATGTTATAATTTAAAATTATAAGATGTTTTGCTATAGATATTTTATAATTTAAGTGTAAAATAAATTAATTGCTAAATAATCATTATTTAGTAACAAATTACAAAAATTTAAATAATAACTATAATTAATTTAGTTTTCAAATATAGTTGATTTTAATTAAAGTTTAATAAGAAAATAAAGTATGAAGTTATTATTTAGTTAGAAGTTATTTATTATTTATTTTTATTCAATTTTTAAATATATCACAACACTAAAAATAAACGTAACCAGATACACATTTAATGTAACCCTTTAAACTACCTTATTAGTATATATAATTGTCTTTAATTTTTTTTTCTCAATGTAGTTGTCTTTTACTGAAATGACTTCAAAGGAAAGTATCTTCATGGAGGGGCTTTAATAAAAAATTATTTCCATATATAGTTGATTTTTTTTTTCTTTTTCTTTTTTTGCTTTGGGAGGGGCTTTAATCAAAATCACATGTTATTTCTTATCTGTACGCTCTCTCACATTTAATAATTCAAAAATA
Organism: Cannabis sativa; assembly: GCF_029168945.1. Lineage (NCBI taxonomy): Eukaryota > Viridiplantae > Streptophyta > Magnoliopsida > Rosales > Cannabaceae > Cannabis > Cannabis sativa. The sequence goes on along the minus strand of NC_083602.1, from coordinate 55,268,164 downwards.
AAAATGTGATTCCATTATCTCTCCTTATAAATTTTCATCTTTTGGGTAGATTTCATCTGACATTTGGAATCCCACTGCCTTGTATGAATGGGTCCCATAATTTGAAATCTTTCATTTATTTGCTGAGAAAAAACAAATGTTAATAATTTTATTGATATATATATATATATATTTTTTAATGAAAAGTAATTTTTATTTAATAACTTTTAGTAAAAATAATACACTTTAAATTATAAGGAGCATCATGCTTATTGAAAGTACAATTTAATATTAAATAAGACTCTCTAGCAACACAATGAGCGGTCCTATTAACAGATTGTTTAATAAAAACTAGAGAAACATTGTTTAATGAAGAGAGTAAGCATTCACAATCATGAACAAGCAATCCGAATTGGGAAGGCATTTCAATTAAACTTTTAATAGTTTGAACAACAACCAAGACATCAGTTTCAACCACCACATTAGGCCATTGCTTTCTCTTAATATAACTTAATGTTTCCTCAATACCAATTATCTCTGCTATTTCAGGTTGCACCGAACCAACACGGTTCACAAAAATAGCTTCGATAAGATGACCAGTAGAATCTTGGGCCACACAAGCATAACCAAACTTACTCTCCGCTTCAAAAATAGCGCCATCAACATTGACCTTAACCGTATGCATTATTGGTTTCTTTCAGTGCTCACTAACATTGTAATATCATCAACTAACAATGCCCCTATTTTTTGTGATTGAGCACTAATCCATTAGTCAAGAACCGTGAATCAAGCAAGTTAAAGAACCACAAGCTAAAATCATTACCACCACTACTATAAAATTGACTTTTTACAACGATTTATAACTGTAATTTATACTATTTGCCAACGGTTTTATGACCGTTGGCTATGTGAGTGTCATAAAAATGTGGAACTTTAAAAGACGGTTTATAACTGTTGGGAAAAGTCAATTTAAATTACGGTTTACAACTGTTGGAAAAAGTCACATTAAATGACTGTTTATAACTATTAGCAAAATTATTATTTAAATTTAATTTAATTTCTTTTTAATATATATTTTTGAAATATTAAATACATATAATAGTATTAATTTTTATAAAAAAAAATATAATATTAATTAAAATAAATAGAATTAATATATTTCTAAATTTAAATATCATAATTTATTACAGAATTTATTCTAAAAAACTATATATCATAATTCATTAAAACTATTCCAAAATCAAAGATTATTACACAAAATACATATGATTCAATTCAGAAAAAAATAAAGATAAAATAAAGGAGAAACTAGATCGGATTATAGGCTATAGCCGCCACAGACCAGATCGATATTGTGGCCATCATAATTCCAACGAGTTGTGCACCTCCAATCCTGGAGTAAGAGCGAAATTAATGAACGCAGTGAGCACCGAAGCCTTTAGCTTTCGCCTCAATGCCATGGTCAGGCAAACAACTCGCACAAATCTCCTTCAAATTTGAGAAAAGAAATTTACAAAACGCATTAAAAAATCGAAAGCTAAAGCACAATCGTTCGAATCTACCAAAACAAAAAAAACAAAAAACATAGTAAAATAGAACGGTTTGTTTGACGATAATCGGCCGGGGAAATGGCCATCATCATGTCCTGGCAGTGCCGCCGCGCAATAGAAAACGCAAAGAGAGAGAGTGAGCGGGAACGGGAGTGAGAGAGAGACAAGGAAGAGGGAGAGGGGTTGGGGTTTTCTGGTTCATTTGAACCACTAGCACCGGCTGTGGCCGACTTTGGTGTTGCGCAAGTGTCACAATCCACTTCTAACTAGCTCAAATCAAATACTAAAAACCTAGAATAGTGGGGGGAAACAGTGTCACGATACTTGAAACATCAGGTTTGTCATCAAGCCGAGGCCGCTTCAGCTCCGTTTCTTCAGATGCCTCGCCATCAGGTGTGTCCTGCTCGGCATTTGAATTGGCCTGTTTGTTAGAGTTCATCTCGGCCTATTCTGGAGCTTTGGATTCCAACTCTTCGAGCTTCCGTTTATGATCCAACGATGTAAGGCTGACCGTCGAGCCGCACAAAGAGAAAGCAGAGAGAGGGGATCGGGAGAATGAAAGAGAGAAGGGATTAGGTTTTCACTTAGGGTTTTTTTTTATCATTTTCTATTTATACCTTTCAATTCTCCTTACAAAATTTATTTTATTTATTTCATTTTAATATATAAAAATTTGATATAATTAAAGACCTCAAATTAAATATCCCAAATCTTATATAAAAATAAAATACCACAATTTTTAATTAAAGACCCAAATTAATTTTCCAGTCACATTTTAATTAAAATGATTGTCTAATAGTGTTTGTAATGACCGCTTTAATAATTTGGATTAGTAAAGGCAATTAGCACTTATTTCTGATATTTTTATAATTATTTATGAATTTAATTATTTGTGGGCCCCATTGTTATAAATGGGCATTAGAGTTATAATTTCTCAATTTTGGAGATTTTATTAAACTCTACGGGTATTATTTGTCTTATATGTGAAATATGTTATTTTTGTAAATTTTGCTCGGCGACAACAGAAAATGCGATGGATGGCTAGTTTGTTCACATGGGTAATTTTAGAACGTTATTTCTTAGTGGGATAAATATTGGAGAAAATAAAATATCGGGGTTGAGCGGGTTTATGGATTTTGACCATTTTACTCCTAGTTTTGGAAAATGCCTAAGTTATAACTTGGAGGGCGTTTTAGTCATTTCTTTAGTGATGGTTTGGTGGCTGCCTAGGGAGGTGACATGTGGCTTCTTTTATCTCAACAAAGGAATTAATTTCCTAAGCTTTATTCTATTAGGGGAAAAATAAGGAAAATTAGAGATTTAACCAAAATTGTAGAAAAGCTCTCTCTTCACAACTCTCTCTCTCTCTCTCTCTCTCTCTCTCTCTCTCTCTCTCTCTCTCTCTCTCTCTCTCTCTCTCTCTCTCTCTCTCTCTCTCTCTCTCTCTCTCTCTCTCTCTCTCTCTCTCTCTCTCTCTCTCTCTCTCTCTCTCTCTCTCTCTTCGAACCAGCTAGGAATCATGGAGTTCTTACTGAAGTTTGTGATTTTAACCAAGAATTCAAGGAAGATCAAGCTAAGGTAAACCCTTGAACCCTTGATTTTGTGTATTTTAAAGTTTAAGTTAGTTTGAGGTAGTGAGTTTGGGTTTTGGTGGCTGTTAGGATTAGAAATGTTTAGGGTTCGAATTTTTAGGTTCATTTAAGTTGATGATAGCTTCTTGTAGCTGGTTTTGATGTTTGGGATTGGTTTTGTGCAAGTTTGAGCTTTGAGCTCAAAGCTTTGATCTCTAATGGAATGTTGAGTTTCACTAAGTTTTTCTGTGAAATACTGGCTGGAATATATTGGTCATGCATTGTATAGGTGTTCTGGAAGGTATGGTTTCATTTGGTGGAGTTTTGAGCAAGGAATGGAGAATTTAGGGTGAATTGGTATGAACCAGCTAGCCGGTTTTACCAGTACCTGCAAAATAGGGTTCCCGAATGCTCCATTTTCTCAATTCTCGTGCATTCCAGTGCCGTAGTTGGGTGTTTCCCTATTTCCTGAGTTAGTGTAATCCCTAGAGAATATAACAGAACCTAGTGTGGTGGGTTCAGGTTTCCCGAATTAGGGTTTTTGATCATGTGATTTACCCGGTTTCATTATGTGATTAGGGCATCCATCTAGCATGAGACTTTCCGTTCAGTCGACCAACACACTTGAATCTGGAAAGAAGGTAAGAACTGTATATAATGTGTGATATGAATATCTGAATGTATGTATATGTTTAATGTGCATGCTTATATGTTGTGATTCATACACTACCAACACTTGTACAATTGTGATACAGAGTGCATTGGTAAGATGTATGATGTCTGAAAGTACCTCGTGGTGTTACCAACACTTGTACGGGAAGGTACAAGGTGTCTGTGGTACAACACTTAACAGTACTCAAGGTGCGGTCCATACCTTACCTACACTAGTACGAAGGTATACTTAGTGCATGTGGTACATGGTACATGGTCGTATCCTAGTTAGAACGTTCTTACTCATCTATTGAGCCTTGTAAATAGGTGTATGAGCGCCTAAATACAAGTCGAAATTATATGATATGTTATATGTTTTTCTTACTGAGTCTGTCGACTCACAGTTCTGCTTCCATGTGTAGGTAAAGGAAAGGCGAAAGCTGAACAGGAGTGAGCCTGAGCTGGGATGAAATTGTACATGTCAAAGCAGCGCGACCTGGAGTGTTCGGTCTCGGGACATCTGGGAATATTATTTTGTAGTCGCTGTGCGACCAATAATGTATTTTGGTATTTTGTGTGTAAAAGCTTTTAAACGGGATCCCGGTACTTGTAAATAGTTTTGTAAATTATTAAGTTTAATAATTAATATAAAAGTTTTAATTTGACACGTTTTTCAAGAAAAATCGTTGATTAGGAAAGACAACATTGTAATTGAAAAAGTACTGTAGCATGCCTTAGCATTAGGGCATTACAGTGTTTTAGTCCGCTAATAATTTTTCTCTTTTAGATAATTTTTTTTTTGAATAACTTTTACAATAAATTTTTAAATACAACTAATTTCTAAAATTATCCTCTAATTGAAAATCTATACATTTCAAATTTATTAAGCAAAAAAAAAAAATCATTCTTTTATAAATTTTTTTTTTGGTATTTTATTTTAAGGAAATTTTATTTACACCCCAAAAATTTTTAAAGACACTCCATTTTAATAATTTTTATTTTATATAAAATTTATTTCATTAATTGTATTAAGTTTTTTAACTTTTTTCTTCCAATTCATATTCTTAAAAACTATACTTATCAATTAAAAATAAATTATATTTTAAATATTATGATAAAAATAATAAAAAAAAATTATATGAAATTTTCTTAGAAAAAAATAAAAAAAAAAGTTACATGATTTACAAAAAATTATGAAAATAAAATCAAAATAAGTATTAAAATTAACATAAAATAATGTGTGGAAAATAATTAACAAAAAAATATTAAGAGTAGTTTTTAAAAATTATTTAATTTTATTTCTTTTAATAATAGGGTGTATTTATCATTTTATAGGGTGCAAATAGAACTCCCCTTATATTATTAAATACTAATTTCTTTTATTATGCAAAAAAAAGTACAAATTCTTATTTTTTAAAAAAAAAATCTGAAACTTTTTTTTAGTATTTTCTTTTATTAAGCAAAAAAAAAAGGTACAAATTCTTTCATTTTTTTTAAATCTAAAACTTTTTTTAGTAGTTTTTTTACTAAATATAATTTTTTTTTATCAAGCAAAAAAAATCTTTTTTTTTTTAAATTTGAATTTTTTTATACTAAAAAGAACATTTCCCAACAGTTTATAACCGTTGGGATTCCCAACAGTTGTAAACTGTTAGTATTCCCAACAGTTGTAAATTGTTGGCATTCACTGTTTTCTTTTAAAAAAAAGTCATTTAGCATTGCCCACAGTTGTCCACCATTGACATTGGCTTTTCCCAACGGTTTCTTAGCTTCAGTTTTAAACCGTTGGGAAAAATCTTCGCTTACTTTTTCCAACAGTTTTCATAATTGACCCCCTTATTAACCGTTGGGAAAACTCAATTTTGTAGTAGTGCATGCATGACAACAGTATTCACACAAGTTAAATTCCAGCAGGATTGACTAAACCTACAGCCATGAAGGATATGGAATATGTTTTCCTCAACTAAGTTACACAAAGGGCACATAATAGCTCAACATTCACATGTTGGGAGACACCCCATTATTGCACGCCACAAGAAATGTTGAACTTTGGGAAGAATATCAAGCTGCCACAGTCTCTTATACCCTTCTCTATTGGTTTCAGGTTCACGGCATTGGTTGACTGCTGCAAGAATTTTTAAGCACTTTTAACCGAATAAAAACCCGATGCCTCCATGTTCCAATACCATGTATCGTTGTCTACTGTATCACTCAATTGGATAGAGAGCAGAAGTTCTTTATCTCTATCATCAAACAGATCATTCACCACTTCAAGGTCCCATTGATTCAGCCCCACCGAGAACAAGCTTGACACCATTTGACCCTCCAAAGCAGGGTGATTTGAGCTAACATATGTCCATTCTTCAATTATATAAAAACTTGATATAATCTTTTTTAACAAGTTCCCCTCATCTAAATTAAATATAATTAGCTAATTTTTTTCACCATATATATATGTATCAAATTTTTCTCTTGGTTTTGCATCTATCGCCGTTTAGTGTCTTATTTCTCTCTCTTAGGTTAAGGTTCATTGACTCTTTTCTGGGTTTGGTTTGAGGCCATCGAGGATGGTTTGTTCGGCCTTCGAGATTGGGTTTAATGATTGCTATTATTATGGGTTATTTTTTCGTTCCTTTGATGTCTTTGTTGGTCTGTGATATCTCTTTGGCTGGGTCGTGTTGATTCTCGAGCCATGGGTCACGTACTTTTCTAGATCGCTCTGCAGTGCCGGCTCTGAGATGGGTCGTTTTGAGAGGGGCTTTTCTTCTTTGGTGGTCTATTTCATATTGGATTTTTAATCAGTGGTTTTGATGGATCTTTGGGAGGACCTTATGGCGTGTATCTGGGTTTTGGGGATCTCTCAGGTTGTGGTTAATGACAGTTGGGGTGTGGTCAGTGAGGCAAGGATCGTTGGTGTGGTCCCTTTGGTGATTAGTACCATTGATTTTTCCTCTCAATTGTGTCTTGTCTTTCTTTATATAAGGGTCTTGGTATTTTTTTTTTCTAATAACAATGTTTTTACCTTCCTGTTTGATCTCTATTTTGTTTTAGATTTAGATGCACAGAGTATTCTAAAATTTTTATCGGTGTCTTTTGACACATTGTTTTATGATTCTTTGATATTTATTGTCGAGAATTTAAACATAGTTTGTCATGATTTTCTCCATTATTCTAGTTAGAATAATTAGAGTGTCTTCTTTACCTAATTTTTATTGAAAGATCTTTAGCTATTTGTCATTGATAGGTCTAATCTGTCACATGTTCATTTTGAATGGAAATCTAGCTCTTCTCACACATTTGACGACTTATGAGTCATTTAGTTGAGGATGCGATAGGGTTTTTATCCTATTTAATGTAAATGACTTGGTTAACCTATTTTCGTTGATTCTGCTCAATTAGTGATATGTGCATGTAATGGACTATGTCTAGTTTACCTATTAATAGAAATTCCATTTACCTTCCAAAAAAGAAAAAAAATTAGAACATTTTTATCAAGAAAATTTTGATATTTCAGTCCCGATTTGTACTCGAAAAATTCTAAACATTTTAAATACTAAAAAATAAATTTCAAACAATTTATTATATATATTTTTTATTTATAGGTGTAAGAAAGTAACTGTTAACTCAAAATTTCATTAACTATAGATAAGACATTTGATAATTAATATATTGAATTAATTAAGGAATGAAAGTAACAAATACTTAAACTATATTAATGAAGACAGAAAATTTATGTGGTTTAGTTGTTAACTCTATCCAGTCCACGAATAAATATTATTTTTAAATTTGAGTGAATACAATTTTTCAACAAAATTTCTGTATGTAAAAATTGTCATCATTTTCTCATAGAGTGAACCACTATTTATAGAAGTAGGATAGTGGTTACCCAACCCCACTTTAGTGGGAAGATAAAAATAATGGGAATATTACTCATATTTAATGTACATTCATGTATACATGAAATAAATAAAAATAATGACCTCTATCAAAAATACAAATAGGTGGGCTTTGACTTTGTTAGAGCATGTTATATTCGACAAGATTGATATTATGCTTCTTCCAGATTATGATATTCCAAGCCAAAGTCATAATATATCATATCTCGAACAACTTCAATGATGTGTGTCTTGAGGCAATAGGATGAACTGCTTCTTAGAGTATCGAGCAATTCTTTTTCTGGTTTTCCTTGCTAGTTAGTTGAACTAGGTTCAGGTTTGTCCTTAGAAATTTAATCAATTTGGATTTTATTTTTGGCGCTAAACCTCGACCAATTTCGATTTTCTTTGCCGGTATGGAAGGGTCGATCTCTACTTCTTCTAATTCCTCTAATGGCCCAAAGATGTATGCAGGATCCCCTAAGCGAGGATCTATGTCTCTCTCCTCGCCTTGGTTGGACCCTTAATGCCCCTAACTGGACTCACTGTTCTAGCTCTTGGGGGGCTGGTTCTCCATTTTTGCTTTGGACAGAGCATTATTGTAGCATTATCGAGTAGACTGTTGGTCTCCACTTAGGCACCCGACACTATACTTTGTCGAAAACTTAATGCATATGTGGTAAATTAAAGTGACTGCTTCTAGGTCATATAGGGTTGGTCACCCTATCATGACAACGAATGCAGATGTCACATCAACAATTGTGAACTGGGTCATGATTGTCTTTTGTGCGGGACTTTCATCGATTGTCGATGGTAATCAAATATATCCTATAGGACCCAATCCTTAGTTCGAGAACCCGTACATGAGCTGTGTACAAGGTGTTAGGTCTTTCGAATGAAGCCCCATCTTCTTGTACACAGTCTTGAGGATGATGTTGCTAGAGGCTCTATCATCAACCATGCAACATACTACCGTCATATTCCCTATTTGAGTGGTTATGACCAGAGGGTCATTATGAGGGAATCTGACATGGCCAGCATCTTCTTCAGCAAAGGTGATGGCAGACTCTTCTACCTTTGGCTGCTTTGGATTTCTTTCCTTTATAACTAGGACTTCGTTTCTTTGCTCATGACTAGGAGTTCGAGCATATTTCTCCAATACTTTGTTTGATCCCTAACGATTTAGGGTCCACTGTGATGACCTATAAATGGCTAGAAATCAGTGGTTACAACTAGTCATTATTTTCTTGGACTTATGCTTGGTTTTGGTCGGCTTGGACATACCAGTGTAAGTGGGGAATATTCCTTCTTATTAGAAACTCAATTTCTTCTTTCAAGTTCTTATACTCATTAGTGTTGTGGCCGAAATATTTATGAAATTAGTAGAACTTGGTGGGATCCCTCTTACTAATGTCTTTCTTCATCAAAAGGGGCTTCTTGTATGGAAAAATGGTCTGTGTGGCAATTAGGATAGTCTTGGGGGTCTCTGTCAGTACGGTAAAGTAGGTGAACTTCTCCTTTTTTCTAAGGATGCTGTTGTGCAAGGGAATTATTGAATTTCCCTTTCCTGCTATTTCTTTGGCCGGAACCATTATTGTTCCATTTTCATCCATTATTGTTGTTAGTTTGGAGCTGGGCGGTACTAATGGCCCCAGCTGTGGTAGGTGTATTAATGGGGTAGCTATTTTTCGCCTGCCAATTTGCACTTGCCAGATATCTTCTTCAAATTTTATGAAACCGCCAGCCAGGTCTAAAAACTCTCTCATACAGTTGGTTAATCTTTTTCTAATGTCCCTCCAACAGTCATTCAAAGGTAGGATGCCTCCTAAAATGGTAGTATATCGCCCTTTTTCTATCAAAACTTTGACCTTTGCGGCTTCAGTCATGAGTCTTTGGATATAGTCTTTCAAAGGTTCTCCCAACCTTAGTTTATTTCAACCAAGTCCTCAAATTGAGATGGTATTTGTTTGGAGGATAAATCCTGCTTGTAAAACTTAGTAGGGAAAGCATCCTAAGAATCAAATCTCCTTGGGGACAACTTACAATACTGCTGTCGACAGGAATTGACCTATCATGCATTCTTAGTTGATCATTTTATGGTAGGAAGTATCCATCCCGATTATTTCTTCTTTAGTTTAAGTTATTCCAAAGATCTTCTCCAACCTAACGGCCCATTCTATCAAACATAGAATCTCTGGGTCTCAGATTAGAATGTGTTCAAGAATTTCAAAGAAGAATATTGTTATTGAGCCCGGTCTTATTATGAGTTCTTCGATTAGTGTGCCCATCATAAAGGTGGTTAGGGACACCATCCTCATTGAGGTTGGGCCAAGATTCCCCACTGCGTGACCTACTTCAGCCTTGCCTAGGTGGAATATATTTCCTCCTTTCATCTTTTGGCAGGTCTTGTAACTGGTCAGTCCAACCGTATGCCCTTTTAGGAAGAATTTGTTCATCATTCTGCCAAACGGGAGGCGGTCTTGTTTGTGAAGCAGTGGAGCCCACTGAGGGTGAGGTTCGCCCACAATCCCTAGGGCATTGATTTTCCTTCGACACATAATGTAATATCCCAGAAAATAAATAATATTTAAATGGACATATTTTATTAAATATGTAATTACTTGGGAAATGAAGTAGGATTATGATCTTACTTAGGTAAATTGTTGAGAAATTATTTAATGAAATACGTTATTTTTGGACCCGGCAATTGTGGAAATTTAGCTATGTGGTTAGTAATGTCACGACATTAAATGAAATAATTATTTTGAGAATATCCCGGATTAAGCTAGAATTTTATTAGAATGTCGGATTGGGGAATTAGTAAAATTACCAAAATGCCCCTAAGGTTTTTTTTAAAAAATTATGTGAGAGGGGTAGATTAGCAAATTTAATGGAACTTTTTTTTTTTTACTTTTCTTTCATTTTTTAAGCTGCCTATTATTTAAAAAAAAAAAAGAAGAAAACCCTATTTAAAGAGTTTCCTTCCAAGGCAAGAAAACATTTCAAAAACTCAACACCAAGCCTCTCTTCTTCTTCTCCTTCTGCCGAACCCTAGGAGCAGCTGGGAACCAGGTGAAACTCATTTTATTTCAGCCATTCTTGAGCTAATCTAAGCCCTAGAAGCTAGCTAAGTGAAGGTATGATTCTCTACTCTTCTCTTGATTGGTTTTTTTGAGTTTAGTTTAGGTTTTGGTGAAGGTTTTCAATGAATTCTGAGCTGGGGTATAAACTGAGGGTAAGGTAGGTTCTTAGGGTTGAAGTGGAACTTGTTTGAATGAAAATTTAGTGAGGTTAAGGGCTGTTCAATTGAATTGGTGTTGAAAGTGATGTTTAGTGCAAATTGTCAAGTGAGATGGTGATTTTGAGTTAAATGGTGAATTGTGATTAAATGATGTGTTGAATATGTTATACTTGGTATATTGAACTGTTCTGGAAATGCAATTTAGGTCTGAAATGGTTTTGGTTCGAGCTGGGGAAGAAAACCTAGAATTTTTACGGTACGACGACAGCCGGTCGACCGGATTGGTTCGGTGTATCGAAGCCGGTCGGCCGATTCTGACGGGGGAAAATTTCTCGAGTTTTTTTCTGAACCCTGTTTTGGCTCGGGGTTGAACCTAGTACCTGCCTTTGAATGATTTTGAGTTATTTGAATTATTTTAAAGTCGGTGAAGGCTAAGTCTAATTGGTTTTAAATTAGGGTTTTAATCCTGAGTTTTGAGTTAAGGTATTTATTGTGTTTCAATTGTCGTGACATAGGACCGGGATTGCCTAGCTTGTTTTTCCACCCAGGTCGGCCATATTCTTGACTTCTGAATTAAGGTAAGAAAAGTGGTAAGCACCGTATGTGGTTAAAGTTTATTGGTTGAATGGAAGTGATCTTGATTATTATCAAGATTTTTATTAAATATTTAATAAGCCTAGGTTATGACCTAGGGTTGGAAACGGTTATTACCGTTATGAGTAATTACTCTTGAAACCGCGGTTAGGTTTCTTACTTATCGTTTGCTTTATCGGGCAACGATAGTGACATATTCAGCTCGTATGTGACGAGTGGTAAAAAGGGGTACTTTATTAAGTACCAGGACTGTGTAATGTTTAAAGGAATGCTTATTAAATTGTATAGTGAGTAAACATGATGGCATAAGATCAACTTGATATTCACTTTTCTTTCAATTATTGTTTTGATCATTTTCTTGCTGAGTCTCTGTGACTCACGGGTGTTTTATGGTGCATGTAAAGGGAAGGCTAAAGTTGAGCAACCATGAGTTTGTGGTCGCAGCAGCAATGTACATACCAGCCGTAGGCAGCCCAGTAAACAGGATGCTCTATTTTGATTTTATTTTGGGAAATATAAAGTTTATGTTGTAAAATACTTTGAAACCATTTTGTAAATATTTTTTTAAACAGGGGGACCCCGTAGTCCATATTATCTATCTTTTGTTAAATGGTTTAAAAGTTGAATTTTAATTATCAAAATTTAATTACCCACACTTTTAATATAATTACATATTATATAATTATCAGTATTTTATTAAATTGCACACACGTGGCGTCCCTGTTGGACAGGGCGTTACAACATGGTGTCAGAGCGCCAAGGTTTTTAGATCCTGAAGACGGGTTTGATATGTACATTGGCTACAAGGACCTGATCGACTCATGGTTTAGTAAGCCTTAAGTTAAAAGATAGCTTGTTAGTTTTCTGATTACCTGATTATTTGAATTATGTTGATATCGGAATGGTGTGGGAAGAATTATAATATATGGAAATACTTATCAGCATTGTTATTACTTGGAATGTGATCGCAGGTGTATAGTTATGCACCCGAGGCGGACTGGTAGGGGTACCTGCGAGCTAGCTGGGCTCGGGGCTGCCGGTGAGGGTGAGAACCCTTTACCACCACCTAACTGGGAAGAGTTATATGCTGCAATGCAAGAAACTATTCGGCAGCATGGTGAGCAAATCAGAGAATTAAGAGAGCAGCGAGCTCAGCCTGCTCTAAATCTTAATCCTGATCCTCTGGCACCTCTGGTAGTGCCACCGGATGCAGGGAATCGTTTGGAACCATTGTATGAGCGGTTCAGGAAGCAGAACCCGCCAGTGTTTGAGGGTTGTGCTGATCCACTCAAGGCGGAGCAATGGATGAGTATGATAACATCCATTTTTTATTTTATGCGAGTTGAAGATAATGACCGGGTCAGGTGTGCTACTTATATGCTACGAGATGATGCCCGTATTTGGTGGGAGATTGTATCTCAGGGCCATGATCTGAATAACATGACCTGGGAAACCTTTCGGGCCTTATTTTATGAGAAGTATTATAATGAGTCCATTAAGGCAGCGAAGGCAGAAGAGTTTATACGGTTAACTCAGGGTAGTATGACTGTGACAGAGTATGCTACTAAGTTTGATCAACTGGCAAAGTTTGCCTCAGATGAGGTGGCTACTGAAGCTGCTAGGAAAGCAAAGTTTATTCGGGGGCTGGATGAACATATCGCCCGGGATGTGATTGTTGCTTCTAAACAACCGGGGGTTGCCCGAACTTATGCTCAAATAGTTGAGTTGACCTTAGTTTCTGAGGGTGCAGAAGCTCAGATACGAAAGAAAAATATTGCCAGAAGAGATTCATGGAAGAAAACTGCAGGTGTTGGTTCGGGTAGGGGTACTGATCCCGGTGACCCCAAGAAAAGACCTAGTGAATCATCAGCGGCATGCCCAAATAAAAGATTCCAGGGTAACCAAGGTTTCCGTCGTAGTGGAAACGAAAACTGGCGGACTTTTCCTGAATGTCCGAGGTGTAAAAAGCATCACACAGGCGAGTGTCGTGCCGGGGCTCGTTTCCACTGTGGAATGGTGGGTCATATGAAGAGAAATTGTCCACAATTGCTACGGCTAGAGCAAAAGAAGGATGATACACCCGCTCCTGCCCGAGTGTTTGCCCTGACTCAAGCTGAGGCTGATGCTTGTCCTTCACGTGACAGTCGGCTTTACGTTCTTGGTACTTTATTGACTGTGCTAATTGATTCTGGTGCAACGCATTCTTATATTTCAAGTAGAATAATTGAGAAGCTGAATAAACCTAGTGATGTGCTTTCTAGAGGTTTTGGAACCTTGTTGCCTACTGGGGAGTTGGTTATCTCCAGCAGGTGGGTTCGATCCCTTCCAGTATTGGTGGAAGGAAGAGATTTATCAATTGATTTGATAGAATTGAGTCTGGGGGATTTTGATGTTATTTTGGGGATGGATTGGCTTGCTAAATACAACGCCACCATTGATTGTAAAAGAAAGATGGTAACTTTTCAGCCTGAGGGCGAGGACCCCTTTGTATTTGTGGGTAAGATGCAGGGATCTCGGATTCCCTTAATTTCAGCCCTTAAGGCAAGAAATTTGTTGTGTGAGGGGTGCATTGGTTTCTTAGCAAGTGTTGTGGATATTACCAGGGAACCACTAGCGGGACCGGAGCATGTCCCAGTGGTTCGAGAATTTCTGGATGTGTTCCCAGAAGAGTTACCAGGGTTGCCACCAAAACATGAAATTGATTTTGAGATTGATTTAATACCAGGAGCTGAGCCTGTATCGAAAGCTCCCTACAGCATGGCACCTGCAGAGCTGAAAGAGTTAAAAGTTCAATTACAGGGGATGATGGATTTAAAATTTACTAGACCTAGTACTTCACCTTGGGGTGCACCAGTTTTGTTTGTGAAAAAGAAAGATGGAACTTTACGAATGTGTATAGATTATCGGGAGTTAAACAAATTAACAGTGAAGAATAAGTACCCTTTGCCAAAAGTAGATGATTTATTTGATCAGCTGCAGGGTAAGACTGTCTTTTCTAAGATTGATCTTCGGTCTGGTTATCACCAACTGAGGATTCGAGAGGAGGATATTCCCAAGAAAGCTTTTCGGACCCGGTATGGTCATTATGAATTCCTGGTAATGTCCTTCGTATTAACAAATGCCCCGGCAGCATTTATGGATTTGATGAACCGAGTGTTCAAAGACTTTCTGGATGATTTTGCTATTGTCTTTATTGATGATATTCTAATTTATTCAGACTCGGAAGAGACTCACGAAAGACATCTTCGAATGGTATTAAAACGTCTCAGGGAGCATAAGTTGTATGCCAAGTTTAAGAAATGTGAATTCTGGTTACCTCAGGTGAGTTTCTTGGGGCATATGGTAAGTAAGGATGGTATTTTAGTGGATCCAGTAAAGATTGAAGCAGTTCGTGACTGGCCTCGACCTAAGTCAGCAACTGAAGTTAGAAGTTTCCTGGGGTTAGCAGGGTATTATCGAAGATTTGTTGAGGGCTTTGCAAAGATTTTTACGCCTTTAACTGAATTGACCCGAAAGAATTGTAAGTTTGTTTGGACTGACAAGTGTGAAGGTAGTTTCCAGGAATTGAAGCAAAGGTTGATTACCGCTCCTGTGCTAACTTTACCAAAAAGTGATGAAAAGTTTGTGATTTATTGCGATGCATCCAAACAAGGGTTAGGTTGTGTTCTTATGCAGTCAGGGAAAGTGATTGCTTATGCATCCAGGCAATTGAAGGAGTATGAACAACGATATCCTACCCATGATATTGAATTAGCAGTGGTTGTCTTTGCACTAAAAGTTTGGCATCACTATCTGTACGGTGAGAAGTGTGAAATTTATACAGATCACAAAAGCCTCAAGTACTTTTTCACTCAGAAGGATTTAAATATGAGGCAACGACGATGGTTAGAACTGGTTAAAGACTATGACTGCGAGATTCTCTACCACCCTGGTAAAGCAAATGTGGTAGCGGATGCTCTAAGTCGGAAAGGACCAGGGCAAGTTTGTGAACTAAAGGAAATCTCAGCAAAGTTGGTTGAGGATATGACGAGAGCGGGAATTGAATTTGTAATTGGAAAACTTGCTAATATCACCATACAGTCTGATCTATTGGAAAGAATTAGAGTAGCCCAACAAGGTGATCTTGAGCTACAGGGACATAAGGAGAAGTTAGAGGCTGGATTGGCAAGAGACTTTTCGTGTTTATCTGATGGGTTGTTGCGATACAAAAGCAGAATCTGTGTACCGGTTGATAAAGAAATCAGACAGGAGATTCTTGATGAATCTCATACTACACCGTACTCCTTACACTCGGGAACAACCAAGATGTATCATGATGTGAAAGCTTTATACTGGTGGCCGGGTATGAAGAGGGATATTGTTGAATATGTGTCAAAATGCTTAACCTGTCAACAAGTTAAAGCAGAACACCAAAGGCCGGCAGGTTTGCTTCAACCTCTAAAGATTCCTGAATGGAAATGGGAAGACATCACCATGGATTTTGTGGTGAGATTGCCCAGAACAGTAGGGTATTATGATTCTATTTGGGTGATAGTGGATCGATATACGAAGTCCGCTCACTTTCTCCCGGTGAGGACAAGGTATACAGTGGATCAATATGCTGATTTGTATATCAAGGAGATAGTTTGACTTCATGGTGCCCCAAAGTCGATAGTTTCAGATCGAGATCCAAAATTTACATCCAAATTCTGGGAAAGTTTACAACAAGCAATGGGTACTAAGTTGAAATTCAGTACAACTTTTCATCCTCAAATCGATGGTCAATCTGAAAGGACTATCCAGATACTTGAGGATATGTTGAGGGCATGTGTAATGGACTTTGAAGGTTCTTGGAACAAGTACCTGCCTCTGATTGAGTTTTCTTATAACAATAGCAATCAGAGTACCATTGGCATATGGCTCCGTATGAGATGCTTTATGGAAGGAAATGTCGATCACCTATTCACTGGGATGAGGCTGGTGAACGTAGGTACCTTGGACCTGAAGCTGTCCAAAGAACGAGCGAGGCTATTGAAAAGATTCGAGCTCGTATGCTTGCTTCCCAAAGTAGACAGAAAATCTACGCAAATTCAAACCGTAGAGATGTTGAATTCCAAGTTGGGGATTTTGTTTTTTCTTCGGGTATCCCCAATGAAAGGAATTCGAAGGTTCGGGAAGAAAGGAAAGTTGAGTCCCAGATTTATTGGTCCATTTGAGATTCTTGAGAAAGTAGGCCAGGTAGCTTATCGGTTGGCTTTACCTCCTGCTTTATCTGGGGTTCATAACCTGTTTCATGTCTCGATGCTTCCGAAATATGTATCTGATATAACTCATATCTTAAGTTATGAAGACATTGAGCTTCAAACCGACCTGTCGTATAAAGAACAACCAGCACAGATCTTAGACAGGAAAGAAAAGGTGTTGCGGAACAAGACTATTCCACTAGTTAAAGTGCTGTGGCGGAACAGCAAAGTTGAAGAAGCGACTTGGGAGTTAGAGTCGCAGATGCGGGAGTTGTATCCCGAGCTTTTCAGGTAAATTTCGAGGACGAAATTCCCATAAGTGGGGGATAGTTGTAATATCCCAGAAAATAAATAATATTTAAATGGACATATTTTATTAAATATGTAATTACTTGGGAAATGAAGTAGGATTATGATCTTACTTAGGTAAATTGTTGAGAAATTATTTAATGAAATACGTTATTTTTGGACCCGGCAATTGTGGAAATTTAGCTATGTGGTTAGTAATGTCACGACATTAAGTGAAAGAATTATTTTGAGAATATCCCGGATTAAGCTAGAATTTTATTAGAATGTCGGATTGGGGAATTAGTAAAATTACCAAAATACCCCTAAGGTTTTTTTTAAAAATTATGTGAGAGGGGTAGATTAGCAAATTTAATGGAACCTTTTTTTTGACTTTTCTTTCATTTTTTAAGCTGCCTATTATTTAAAAAAAAAAAAAAGAAGAAAACCCTATTTAAAGAGTTTCCTTCCAAGGCAAGAAAACATTTCAAAAACTCAACACCAAGCCTCTCTTCTTCTTCTCCTTCTGCCGAACCCTAGGAGCAGCTGGGAACCAGGTGAAACTCATTTTATTTCAGCCATTCTTGAGCTAATCTAAGCCCTAGAAGCTAGCTAAGTGAAGGTATGATTTTCTACTCTTCTCTTGATTGGTGTTTTTGAGTTTAGTTTAGGTTTTGGTGAAGGTTTCAATGAATTCTGAGCTGGGGTATAAACTGAGGGTAAGGTAGGTTCTTAGGGTTGAATTGGAACTTGTTTGAATGAAAATTTAGTGAGGTTAAGGGCTGTTCAATTGAATTGGTGTTGAAAGTGATGTTTAGTGCAAATTGTCAAGTGAGATGGTGATTTTGAGTTAAATGGTGAATTGTGATTAAATGATGTGTTGAATATGTTATACTTGGTATATTGAACTGTTCTGGAAATGCAATTTAGGTCTGAAATGGTTTTGGTTCGAGCTGGGGAAGAAAACCCAGAATTTTTCTGGTACGACAAAGAACCTGGTCGACCGGATTGGTTACAGTGTATAAGAACCGGTCGGCCGATTCTGGCGTAGGGGGAAAATTTCTCGGGTTTTTTCTGAACCCTGTTTTGGCTCGGGGTTGAACCTAGTACCTGCCTTTGAATGATTTTGAGTTATTTGAATTATTTTAAAGTTGGTGAAGGCTAAGTCTAATTGATTTAAATTAGGGTTTTAATCCGGAATTTTGAGTTAAGGTATTTGTTGTGTTTCAATTGTCGTGACATAGGACCGGGATTGCCTAGCTTGTTTTTTCACCCAGGTCGGCCATATTCTCGACTTTTGAATTAAGGTAAGAAAAGTGGTAAGCACCGTATGTGGTTAAAGTTTATTGGTTGAATGGAAGTGATCTTGATTATTATCAAGATTTTTATTAAATATTTAATAAGCCTAGGTTATGACCTAGGGTTGGAAACGGTTATTACCGTTATGAGTAATTACTCTTGAAACCGCGGTTAGGTTTCTTACTTATCGTTTGCTTTATCGGGCAACGATAGTGACATATTCAGCTCGTATGTGACGAGTGGTAAAAAGGGGTACTTTATTAAGTACCAGGACTGTGTAATGTTTAAAGGAATGCTTATTAAATTGTATAGTGAGTAAACATGATGGCATAAGATCAAGTTGATATTCACTTTTCTTTCAATTATTATTTTGATCATTTTCTTGCTGAGTCTCTGTGACTCACGGGTGTTTTATGGTGCAGGTAAATGGAAGGCTAAAGTTGAGCAACCATGAGTTTGTGGTCGCAGCAGCAATGTACATACCAGCCGTAGGCAGCCCAGTAAACAGGATGCTCTATTTTGATTTTATTTTGGGAAATATAAAGTTTATGTTGTAAAATACTTTGAAACCATTTTGTAAATATTTTTTTAAAGAGGGGGACCCCGTAGTCCATATTATCTATCTTTTGTTAAACGGTTTAAAAGTTGAATTTTAATTATCAAAATTTAATTACCCACACTTTTAATATAATTACATATTATGTAATTATCAGTATTTTATTAAATTGCACACACGTGGCATCCCTGTTGGACAGGGCGTTACACATAAGGGGACTTTCTCTGAACGGGGTCTCTTTAGAGTGGTCGTTCTTCAACCCGAGATCTAGCCCTTTCATTGAGCTGTCTGATCAGTTCATTTGCCTCCTTATTCTGATGGTTTAACCATGCTTGGTGGGCTTGTAGGACCACGACTTACTGATCTATTCATTCTTGGAATTCACGTCTCTGCTGGGTGAAAGAATCGCTCATGGCAATGCGTGTTTCTTCTTGTAATGATGGAGAATGTTTGTATGATCTCGCACTTGCCCTATGGCGTATCTTAGTTTGGCTAGCTTAGAATCTTCCCCCAAGTCAACATGGGGCTCGTTGACACTAGTTTGGCCAACCCCAGCCCTAGTTTTTCTAGCGTATACTTGGCGATAACTCTAGTTAAAGGAAGCCCCCATGGTACTTTGGGTAAGTTTTCTAGCATTGACACTGAGACTTGCCTAGTATTTTTTGGATCTTGCCTGATATTAGCTAGGACTTCTTGTCAAAAACTTGTAGATGGGTTTGCCCAAGGTGGTCGGGCACGGATGGCCAGATTGTCAACAATGGATGGAACCCAAACATTAGGATCCACAACCATCAGATCTTGGGGTTCAGTGGACACACTTCTCCTTGTCAAGACCATGGTGATTATTAGGTGAAAAGAGATGAGATCTTCATAAAAATGTTGAGGCTCTCAATGAAAGTACCAAAATATTGGCTAGAAAAATTACCAACTGACTCGAAGTCTAATAAACATTGAGTAATTGCCAACAAAGAGTTAGGAATAAAAAATAAATAGAAAGAACACACAAAATTATAGAGGTTCGACCCCCTTAGATTTGGGTAATGACCTACTCTCCTTTTAGTTGTATTGATTATGAGATAATATTGTGCAGATCACTAAAGAAGACAAAATGAATTCGAGCTACAGCTCTCAAGATGTTTACAGAAAATATTCAGCAAAGTGTTCTTAAGTGCTAGATTGTGATTTCAGGTCCTTTCCTCCTATGAATTAATTTAGTATTTATAGGGTGAGGCTGTTACAATTAGAACTGTTAAAGGAGTAACCAGAAAGTAAATACCTTTATATTCTAGGGTATAGTTACGATCTGTTGAAGCTCCTACAATTTGGGTAGATCAGTCGGATCCGCATATGTAGGATATGTTAGATAAATTAACAATTAACCCCAAGATCAATTTGTATGTAACATAGAACACAATAATAAGATATAATAATTAGGTATGTGTACCTGATTGATCCATAGCAATTATCTCTGTTTGATCCACAGCAGTTACTCCACTTTGATAGTGCAATACTATCAACTAAGTCTTCCTCCCTAGATCTCTAAATCAGAAGCAGTTTATTTATCTGATTATCAAAAGGTATACAATTGTGATGAGACAATATGTATTTATAGAGTTAGGGAGGGGACTTAGCTACAAAACCCTAGTTGGGTTGGGCCTGCTCATCAAAGGCTTCAGTCAACTAGAAAAGCCCACACTTCTGCTTCACCTAGACTTTACACACAGATGCTAAGCCCATTAACAATTGATCACCAACAACATGGGCTAACACAGCAAAGAACTATCCAATCAACCCAAGTTTTAATAAAACCAATAAAATTTAATGTAAGCCCAAATAAAAGTCTAACATTCTCCCACTTGGGCTACATTGATTTTAATACATATATATTATATATCAAAATAATTTTGTTTGAAAACGACTCATGGGTTGAACAACAGGAAAACATTTGTGGCCACTTTAAAAAATGATAGTTCTCTGATAGCATCTCAACATACCGGTCCAATTTAACCTTTGATAATGAACTATGACAGTCATATTGTTTTTAACTCAACAAAAGACATTCATAATCACAAATACCAAAGTATTAAATCGACATGGTCAATAAGTCTAGTAGTGTGGTAAGGAATTATGTTCAACATGTGATCAATTTAAAATAACATAATATCCTTATCAGTCCTCAATTTCACTGATACCGTGATGCTTAATAAATAAGCCAGTGAAATTCATCATACACCACTTAAAATAAGTAAGTGTCACTAAATATGCTTAAAGAATTAAGCCAACAACATATCATTGTCATTAAGCAAATAAATTTAAAAGACAATGATCACAACAATATGAACCACATGCTTTCAATTCAATCATTCTCGAGAATATAACAAAACATAATTGAAAACATATCCATTCAATAATAAAATATTGAAACATAAAATGTAGTTCATAACTTTATTCAGAAAATTATAAATAATAATTTCTAAAAACAAACAGAAAACAAAACTCCCACTAACCCAAAAGATCAAAAGATTCTAAAATGCCCATATTAACAACATGTTTATTAAACAGCACGGCACTTAACCCTTTGGTTAGAGGATCTGCTAACATCGACTCGGTCTTGCAATTTTCAATGACAATGTCTCCTTTCTTGACCAAGTCTCTGACAGTGAGATACTTTATTTCCATATGTTTAGAAGCACTACTAATCTTGTTATTCTTTGAAAAGAAAACAACAATATTATTATCACAATAGATTAGCATAGGTGTGGAAATAGAATCAACCACTCGTATCTCCGAAATAAAATTCTTCAGCCACAAAGCTTGCAAAGATGCCCCATAACATGCAACAAACTCAGCATACATAGTAGATGATGTGATCAAAGTCTGTTTGACACTCTTCCGAGAAATAGCAAGACTCGCCAAGGTGAAAATATAGCCAGAAGTTGACTTTAAATCATCTACACAACCACCAAAATCTGAATCTGAATAACCAACAACTCGAAGATTGTCAACATGCTTATACACAAGCATAAAACTCTTCGTTCTTTGCAAATATCTCAAACCTTTCTTGGCTGCAACCCAATGATCATGGCCAGGATCAGATAAATATCTCCCAAGAACATTGACTACGAAAGCTATGTCAGGTCGAGTGCAAACCTGAGCATACATCAAACTCCCTACTACATTTGCATAAGGGATGTTCTTCATTGCTCCTCTTTCCAAGTCGTTCTTAGGACATTGCTTCTTAGTGAACTTGTCCCCTTTCAGAATAGGAACAGAACCAGCTTTACACAAATCCATGTTGAACCTTTTGAGCACACGATTAATGTAAGCTTCTTGACATAAGCCAAGAACTTTTCGATTCCTGTCACGATGGATCTCAATCCCCAAAACATAGGATGCCTCTCCAAGATCTTTCATATCAAAATTGGAAGACAGAAAATTTTTGGTCTCATTTAGTAGTGACAAATCACTGCTGGCAAGTAAAATGTCATCTACATAAAGAACAAGAAAAATATAACGACTCCCACTAATCTTCACATAAATACACTGATCAAACTTGTTCTCTACAAAACCAAACGATGTCACAACCTTGTCAAACTTCAAGTACCACTGGCGAGATGCCTGTTTGAGACCATAAATGGATCGTTTCAACTTGCAAACTAAGTGTTCTTTTCCTTTCTCCTTGTAGCCTTCAGGTTGAGACATATAGACTTCCTCATTCAAATCTCCATTCAGAAAAGCAGTTTTAACATCCATTTGATGCAACTCTAAATCAAAATGCGCAACTAAGGCCATAATAATTCTGAATGAATCTTTAGTGGAAACAGGTGAGAAAGTTTCAGTGTAATCAATACCTTCTCTTTGAGTAAAGCCTTTAGCCACTAAACGCGCTTTAAACCTTTCAATCTGTCCCTTTTTTATCCCTTTTAGCTTTTAAAATCCACTTACAACCTATTGGTTTAAAACTATCAGGTAATAAAACTAGCTCCCATACACCATTTTTCTTCATGGAGTCGATCTCATCATCCGTAGCTGCTAACCATTTTGAAGATTGTGGACTATTAAGTGCTTCACTAAAAGTGACAGGATCCACAAAATGATCAATATCATATTCTCCTTCTCCAAGATAAACAAAATTATCATGACACTTTGTTGACTTCTTTTGTCTCTGAGATCTTCTGTAGGAGGTACTTCTGGAATAACTTCTCTTTGTTGATCATTGTTTTGAATAACATATTCCACAACTGGAATTTCTTCAATAACAGGATTCTCATTAACAATAGGAGCTTCATCATTAATAGGCCCTTCATCAATAATAGGACCTTCATCATCTTCGATATCGGGAGCAATGTATTCATCAACAATGGGAGCATTACCAACTGGAGTAGGATGGAGACTACTATTATCATCTCTTGAAAATGACATAGGAATACAAATTCCTTTAGAGGACTCCCCCATTTCAAGAGATGTTGAAGGAATTTTTTCAGCAACATCAAATTCCAGAAATTTAGCAGTCTGAGATTCAACAATTCGCGTACCACGAGTGGGACAGTAAAAGCGATAGCCTTTCGAGCGCATTGGATAACCAATGAAATAACAACAATTTGTTCTCGGATCTAACTTTTTCAAATTAGGATCATAAATCTTTACTTCAGCTGGACAACCCCATACACGAAGATGATTTAGACTAGGCTTCCGCCCAGTCCACAACTCAAAAAGGGTTTTGGGAACAGATTTACTGGGAACACGATTTAAATATAAGTTGCAGTCATAAGTGCTTCACCCCATAAAAACTCTGGAAGATTTGTTCTACTCATCATGCTTCTAACCATATCCATGAGAGTGCGATTTCTCCTTTCAGCAACGCCATTTTTCTCAGGTGAACCAGGCATAGTGCATTGAGCAACTATACCATTTTCTTGTAAGTACTCTGCAAAAAGCCCCATGTGTTGTCCAGATTCTGTATAACGACCATAATATTCTCCTCCACGATCAGAATGAACAACTTTGATGACTCTTCCTAATTGTTTCTCAACCTCATTTCGAAAAAATTTGAGTTTATCAAGGGCGTCAGATTTTTCTTTAATTAAATAGGTGAATCCATAACGAGAAAAATCATCGATAAAAGTGATAAAATACTTGTTTCTGCACAACGTTGTGGAATAAGGACCACTTATGTCTGTGTGGATAATTTCCAATAAAGATTGACTGCGGTTTGCAGTCTTCTTTCTTGTTTTAGTCAATTTTCTACGAGTACAATCAACACAAGTATCCCAATAAGAAGCATCAAGAGGAGGAAGTATTTCAGATTTAATTAAACGATCAACCCTTTCTCTGGAAATATGACCCAATCTTTTGTGCCATAACAATAAGGATGTTTCCTTAATATGAGGTCTTTTACCCACAGTATTCACACCATTAAAAGAGGAATCTAAAGGAGCCAATGACAACTTGTAAAGACCATCAGAATAAAAGCAATTTCCAATAATTCCAGAGTCAAGCATAATGTCAACATTATCATTTGCAAAATGAAAAGAATATCCTTGTTTAACCAAAAGCGGAAGCGAAACTAAATTCCTTTTAAAAGTAGGAACATAAAAGGTATTGTTCAAAATAATCTTAACAGTAGACTGTAATTCAAGAATAAATATTCCAACATAGATAACGTCAACTCCAACATCATTGCCCACTTTAAGCTTGGACTCCCTCTCACTTGGCTTCCTGAGATCCCTTAGCCCCTGTAAGGAAACAGAAACATGAACAGTAGCACCACTGTCTAACCACCAAGAATCAATAGGAACATCAACTAGATTAGATTCAAAACAAACACATGCTAATGGATTACCTGATTGTGCTTGCTTCTTTTCTAACCAAGTCTTAAATTTGTGACAGTCCGTTCTCCGTTGCCCCAATTTTTCACAAAAGTAACACTTCACATTAGAGTATTTGGACTTTCCATTGTTATTCTTCTGTTTATTCTTATGCTCCTTACCATTACCATTCTGTTTAGTAGCACCATCATTTTTATTCTTGAATTTTCCTTTTCCTTTGTTGGGCTTGAGGTGAGAAACATAGTTAGCAGATTCATTCTTCTCCCTTTTAAGCTTGCTTTCTTCAGCTACACACTGAGAAATTAGGTCGCTGATAGTCCATGTTTGATTGTAAGTGTTGTAGGCTGTCTTGATAAGGCTGAAAGAGGCAGGAAGAGCATGAAGAGCTCGATGAATAATGAAAGAGTCAGGAAGAGGAATATTATGATCTTTCAACTTGGACCGAATATTCACCAATTTCAGAATAAAATCTCTCACTCATTTTAATTCATCATACTTAATGGTTGTCATTTCATCCATAAGATGTCCAGCTTCAGCGTTTTCACCAGTGTCATATAGTTTTTCTACAGCATTGAAAAACTCTTTGGCATTTGTAGTGTCTGGCAAACCACTCAATAGATGTTCAGGAATGGATCTTTTCATAGTAAGAAGACTAAGACGACTTGACTTTTCCCATTGTGCATGATGAGTTCTGCGGGCGGTATGCGGAGTCGATAAGATCGAGGTTTTTCTTCTCGTAGGCACAAGTCCAAATCCATTATGCCTAAAGTAAATTCCACATCTCGTTTCCATGTCTTGTAGTTGGAAGCATTCAAAATATGGATGGAAGCATTATTGTTGTTCACAGAAAAGGAGACTAAAAAATTCAAAAAATTAAAACTTGAATAAGCAATATGAGCAATGTATTAGAAAATATTGTAGAATCAACTGGTCATTATAAACTCCCCTTTGGGGTGAGAATATAACACACACATGATCTACCTTCATGAAGTTAACAACAAAGAAAAAAATACATATCATTTAAGAATTTTATTACCTTTGGGCAAATAAATTTCTTAAAAATATGTATTAATTCAAGCAAAACAATAATAATAAATTTATATATTTAAATTATTACCTTTGGGAAAATAATTAAAATACATATATTTAATATTAACTCACTTCATGGGATGTGAACTAATATATGTAAATACTACCTTTGGGCAAGTAATTACACATATAGTCAACGAAAAGATATAATATTTTCTTCAACATGTGAAATTTGGTGATAAAACAATCTTTGAAGATTAATAATTTTCAACCAAATTTCCAAAAGAGATATATAATTGCTTTTATTATATTGATAATCAAAAAATAAAGTGTCCACCATAACACATTATTTTTGTATCAAACAACCAAGTTTTATAATTTTAGAACAACAAATAATCAAAAGATGTGAATATGAGAAAATTGGTGGAGACTACATAGTCAAAATAAATTAAATAAGAGAGTGACTATGTCATATGGAACGAGAAGAAACTCAAAAAATTTTCTAGGATCGACAGATTTCGAAAAATTATCAAAAATTATTTTTAATAATTTTTTAACTACGTAATTATCATTAAAATAATAATAATTATTAAACGGAGTCAAAAAAAATTAATTAAAAATCATAGAAAAATCAGAAGTTGAATTTTAAGCACGCTGGAAAAAAAAACGTCAAAAAACGACCTCCGACGGGGTCCCACGCGCCCCCACGCGCCGCCTGCGCGAGTGGGCGTTGCTGGCTGGAAGTCATCTTCTACCTTGGGCGGGTCTGAAAAACGGGTCACGTGACCCGGTTCGGCCCAGTCGGGTCTGGCGTGAAAACCGGCCAAAAAAACGACGAAAAGTGGGGATTTTGGATGGGTTTCGATCGGGAATCGATTTCTAGTTGATTTACACTATTAATTTCGTGTATTAAAGACTAAATGGTAGATCTATGTTTAAAACTAATCCGAAAATTGAAGAACTTAAAAAAAAATTGATTGTGATATAAATTCTCGGTTGAAACACGAAATAAATTGTGTAAGAACATTGATAAACAATTAATTATGAGAAATCTATTATCAATTTTAGATCAAAAACAATAAAATTAAAAAACACAAATTATAATTTCATAATGTAATTATATAAACCCTAAAACTTTAAAGTTAAAATTCTCTTAATATACACAATGATTTTATGCATATAATATATCAATAGAACGAGAATTTAATGATAAACAAAACCCCTAAAGTTTTAAGATTTAAAAACAAAAAATTCAACATAAAATAATAACGAAATTAATATGTAATTATGGATAATTAACATATACAAATTAATTATACTAATTATAGGTTCTAAATCATATACAATAGGCAATCTGATACCACATGTTAGATAAATTAACAATTAACCCCAAGATCAATTTGTATATAACATAGAACACAATAATAAGATATAATAATTAGGTATGTGTACCTGATTGATCCATAGCAATTATCTCTGTTTGATCCACAGCAGTTACTCCACTTTGATAGTGCAATACTATCAACTAAGTCTTCCTCCCTAGATCTCTAAATGAGAAGCAGTTTATTTATCTGATTATCAAAAGGTATACAATTGTGATGAGACAATATGTATTTATAGAGTTAGGGAGGGGACTTAGCTACAAAACCCTAGTTGGGCTGGGCCTGCTCATCAAAGGCTTCAGTCAACTAGAAAAGCCCACACTTCTGCTTCACCTAGACTTTACACACAGATGCTAAGCCCATTAACAATTGATCACCAACAACATGGGCTAACACAGCAAAGAACTATCCAATCAACCCAAGTTTTAATAAAACCAATAAAATTTAATGTAAGCCCAAATAAAAGTCTAACAGGATACAGTTCGAGATATTTGTGGAAGTTTTTTGATGAAGAAATTAAGGCTTGTGTAGCCTTGCGTGACAAACCTGGAGTCGTTCACCCTGGCTGGCGTGTTGACACCCTGTCAGACTTGTCTTTCTTATGAGATTATTTGTGAAACATTCTTGCAAGGTGAGTCAATCTTCCCTTCTCTGGCCATCATAATGATAGCACAACCAGATGCTTCTTGGAAGTCAATTAGCAGTTCATGGATATCAGCTTCATATGGGACCTGTCACGCATACTTCTACTTGGAAGTCTCTTGTCATATTAAGGGTGCGTTGGCTTATGTCATGCGTACGTGCCACGTGAAATATGCAAACTTTGAGATAATAGAAATATATTTTTTAAATGTGTGCAATGAGTTTAAAAAAAGATAACTATAGAAAGATTTTTCTTTTTTTTAAAAAAAAAAAAATATATGTCTAGTTTAAATTTGAATTGCAACGATTAGAAATAAAATAACACTTTATGTTTTATAGTCACATTTTATATAAGAAAAATATGTCCACTTTAAATTTAAATTATAATATTTAAAAAACACAACACTTTTTGTTTTATAGTCATGGAATCGTCAAAAAAATAATAATAGTGCTCAGCACAATATTACATGGCTTAATTAAGTATAAACTCTATATATTTTTATTTAAAAATAATTAATTTAAAAGACAAATTATAAATAGAAATTTTTACATCAAAAATCCAACTTACACAATTTATTACAAAAAAATCCCTACACGCTTACATCATCATTTTTACCTTTCCTCTTTCTTTTATTACAATTATACCACTTACACATCAAATTCTATGCATGCAGCCACACACGTCATTGATTGATGACTTATATCAATCACACCTTACATCATTCACTTATCTTTTTCTCTTCTTCTTTTTTTTTTTATTATTTTCGATTTCTTTTCAATTTTTTTTTTTTAAATAAAACCTCCATAGCTGAACTCTTCTCCTCCCCCTTTGCCAAAGAAAAGTTCTAAAATGGGGTTAAAATCTGTAGCTAATAGGAATAAGATGATGACTCCGATTTTGCTTCTCAATTGTCGAAACGTGAGCGAGCTCCTCCTAAAAAAAATCAAAGGTTGCTGCCCAGGAAAAAATTCATCAAGATAATGCTCAAAAAATTATTAAGATGGAGCTGGTCTTCGATCTCAGGTTTGTTTTCGGTTTCTTTTTCGTTTCTCCCTTTTTGAATTTTTTTTTGTATTTGACATTAGTGTGTTTTGTGTTTATCGATTTTACCATTTTAAGTTTTTCATTTTAACATTTCTTTTAGTTTTGTTTGGTTTTTTAGGGCTTCTATTTTTTTAGTTTAATTTACTTGTTCTTTTTATGAGTTTTTCGTTTTTGTTGTTTAGTCTTAATTTCTGTTTTATTTTGTTTTTTTTTTTTTTCTGTTTTTGTTTTTTGAGATGTTTTATTGTTTTTCATTTCAGTTTCTTCATTTGATTATTTCTCATTTTGTAATAGTTTTTTCATAGTTTTTTAATAGTGTAAACACCTTCTGTATGTATTTTTTTTAATATGTTTTTTGTCTAGTTGTTTCCTGTCCATTTTTATATCATCAATAGGTAACAGTGAGATTTATCATGGATGTTGATGTTCAAAGAGTTTTTCCTGTATTTTAGTTTGTATACAATTGTTTTGTAGTTTTATTGTAGTTTTGCTACTCGCATATGTTATTTCATTATAAAATTAATATGCGACTATTTGCACAAAACTTACTGTGTATAACTACTATTTCTGAGTCCCCGTCAAATTAAATTCCTGCATAATATATAAACTATTATAAAATGATAATGCAACTATAAGGCAACCAAAACAAAAAATAAACAGACTTATACGTAACTGGTTGTACCTTAATTCGAATTTGCTCTTCTTATTGTGTTTTAAAAAAAATATATTCGATATTGGAAACCAATAATCAATCAAAATACAACTGTATATAACGTAGATCTATTATTCATGAGATTTTTTTTTTTAAAAAAAAAAATTCACAGCATATTGTTTTGGATTCAGTGCATGGGAGCTCCAGATCTGTTTGTTACAGATCTACATTTCATGAATTTGGATTTCGATATTAGGGGGAGTTGTTTTGATCGAATAAAACAGAAAACAAATGTGTAATTTCTGTTTCTTCACAGTTTTTCTGATTTTTTTTCGTCATTTTCTGTTTAGATCATTGCAGGTCTTCTTTTCCAGTTAATTTCGCCGGAATTAATGGTTGTATTTTTCTCGTGATGGTTTCATTTTGGTTGTTTTGCGGTTTTAAAACGATCGCGGTATTTTCATCTTCAACGTTCGCTTTGTACAGCCGAAGGCTTAGTGCATGTGGTATTTTTGTAAATATTTGTATGTAGACTGTACAAATGTTTAATGGGCCGGCCCATAGTATTTTTGTAATTTTTTTTTTTCCTTTTTTGTATTTTTCTGTTTTTTTCCCTTAATTTTATGATATACATTTGATTACAAGCTGAGATTGTCGATAATTATTCTATTGTTAATGAAATAAATTAACTATGGATTCTGATCACCTTTAGTTATGATAAATTTAATATATCGGTTGGTATCACATATAATATAACTCATCTCGTGACCTAAATTGACCAATTTATATTAATTTAAATTGTACAGAATTTTAGTTTATAGAAGGCATTTGTTGCGTAAAACACCATTACTCTCTTTATTGGTGGAATTGAATTGCAGATTATATATATTTACAAGCGTGTAGAGATTTTTTTGTAATAAATTGTGTAGGGATTTTTTTGTAATAAATTGTGTAAATTGAATTTTTGATGTAAAAATTTCTAAAATTAATATAGACTCCATAAATTATTAAAAATAGTGATTGAATTTAATGCTTATAATGTTTTTGTTGGTTAATAGGTAATCATTTAAAATTATTTTTAGGTTGGTGGTGAATATATAGAATGGTATCTGAAATACCAAATATTCTGTCCATGTGAACACTACTACATGAATGAATAATGCCTTTCCAATTTGCTTCCCATATTCATTGATTAAAAACCATTCAATTTTTTATAATGTAGAATCAGATTTGCAAATCATTATCTTTATAACAAAAATTAATTGTTTTTTTTATTGATTCTTACCCATCAAGGAATATTCTATATTTCCAAGGCCTTATATTTATAATAAACTTAATTTGATATTCTCTTTTTATAATAACTAACTTTTATGTTGCACCCCTAAAAATTGGTACACCGATACATTTACTTTGTATATTTTTTATTTAAATAGTTATAAGTATATTGTAGTTATTTAATACAATCTATAAAATTTTGAAAAAATTACAATGATTTATAGTACAAAAAGTAAGAATTTTAAACTACATGCATATAAAATAAAAAATGCACATGTGTAACAAACTGCTAAACTTTGCTTATAGAGTGTAAAGTTATTCATAATTTCTCAAATAATTGCATGATGTCTTAGATAACTATGATCTATACATTGTCATATAATAAAAAAAAATAAGATTAAAACTATCTAGATACCGAAAACACAAAGGCATTGTCTGAACTTCAACGCTCATCAGCAAACAAATATATTTAGAAAACTAAAAATTAATATTTATAAAATATATGCAAAAAATAAAAAATGAAAGTATAACGCCCTACTAGCTAAGGCAAAAAAAATTAATTTTTTAATTATTTTGCTAACCTTTGCTAATTTAAGAATTTTAATATAAAAATATATTTAATAAAATTTTCATAATAAATAAAGCCTTGATAAACTTTGAACTTTTACAAAATATTTTTAATTCGAGATATCGAAATTCTATTTATTAAACATACCTAGTATATACAATAAACAAAAAAATTCATCTAACCACACAAATAAAATATTGTCAGGGGTGTCTTTTCAACCCTCCAGGCTAGACAACCAGATATGTAAATCTTCATAAGCCTATCGCTCACTGTTGTTTAGCTTTTACTTTGCATTTACCTACACATAAAAATATATATCAGACTTATAATTGAGTGCCAACATACTCAATTTTCATAAGTCAACTACCCGCTCCTATGCGTATGTCTAAGTCTTGAACATTCGTAACTATAGTACAATTAACCAAAATACGAAACTGCACCCAGTAATCTGGTTGTACTAGTGTTGGTAGTAGTAATTCATACTTTTCGATATTGTGTAACATATATTTGCCAGTATCCTAGTAGTATCCTAGTGCAACTCTATGTACAACATACCACTATTTCAGACATGTTAATCTAAATGGAAAAATATAATATAGGTATATATGTTAATCATGTGCATATGTGCCTCTGAATACTAGTCTTACCTTAATTTTGAAATCAAGTGTGTCAGTCAAGCTAAGTAGAAAAACTACTCAACGATCAGAGGCCCTAAGTCACATGAATAGTAAATTGATAAGTATCTCACTAAAATACTTTGTAGGACTTAAATTCATAATTTGAAGTTATACTATTAATAAATAGGGTGGCAATACCCTAAATATCAACAAATACAAAAATTGAGGTATCCTTAGAAATCCCTACCAAGGCAATCGAAACCCCATCCGGGTGCCCAAAATTCTGAACAATAACCAGTAATCTAGGTCCCAACTAGTAGCCCAATTTGCTGCTGAGTGTTAAGGACTCAGATTTCTTGATTTCAAATCTACCCAAACCTGAACCAAACCACACCAATCTCTAAAAAAATAGTCCTAAACATATTCTAAACATACTACACAAGTTAAGATCAATAATTACACCAAAAATAAAAAATCACCATTGAAGATCAAACCTTGAGTTTCAAAAACTCAAACTTGACTTCAACTAGGGCAGCTACTCTAAAATTCCCAACTCAAACTAAAATCATAACTTAAAACATGCAACAATTCTACTTCTAACTCAACTATTCTATAATATAACATAATTTCCTAAAATCACATAAAATTCACCATTGTTCATCAAAACTCAAAGAGAAAAGAGGGCGATCAACATACCTAAAGCTTTGGAGAAATCTACCTGCTCTTCCTTGTTTTTCTTAGGGCCAAAGTAAGAAAGAGAAACTTGTGAAATTAAGTTTATCTAATTTTGTTCTTTTTTTAATATACACTAATGAATTCTATTTTCCTTAGAGTAAAAGGAGTAACTCCTTCAATAAATAAAATAGCTAACTCATCATAATCTAGCAATTTCATGAAAAATTATCACTTTGCTCTTATCAACATATTCAACTGAAACATCTAACAAAAGGTAAAATGGTCATTCTCTAAGTACCCAACTTAATCTCATAATTACCAACTATCCATAATTATTTCTCGTACCTCTAAAACACTAATTCATACAAATGTGACATCTTTAACTAACTCGTCGAGTTTCTACTATTGTCAAAGATAAAAACATAAAAATATTAATTTCATTTATTACATATCTAGCATACCTAGAATTTAATAAAATCTCCGTAATTAAAAACTTATGACATAAATGCCTATTCTCTAATAATAGGACTTATTTATATAATAATAATACAAATATATTCATAATTAACTAGTTAATTACTAATAAATTACTATTCAACTGCTAATTTCATGTCTAATCATGCAGCCATTTTAATTATCCCTCTGTTAAAGAATTTTGTCCTCAAAATCTAACCTGCATAATTTGGGATATAGTGTCCTCATGCCGGACTCTAACTCCCACGTGGATTCTTGGACCTTGTTCTTTCTCCAGAGTTCCTTGACCAATGATATGGCCTTACACCTAAGAATTTAACCTTCCTATTGAGGATTTAAACTGGATGTTCCTCACAAGTATAATCTAGATGCAGCTCTAGGGCTTCGTAGCTCAAGACATGGGTTGGATTTGATACATACGTCCTCAGCATTGATACATGGAACACATAATAAAAAACAGATAATGATGGAGGTAGGGATAAAGATATGCTACCTGGCTAACCCTTTTGAGCATCTTGAATGGTTCTGTAAACCTAGGGGTCAATTTGCCCTTCTTACCAAAGCACTTTACACCTTTCATAGGTGAAACCCGTAGAAAGACATGATCTCCGACCTAAACTTCTATATTTCTGCACTTTTGATATGCATAACTCTTTTTCCTGCTCTGAGAATCAAGCATTCGTGCCCTAATTTTCTCAATAGCATCACTGGTCTTCTATACTGCCTCTAGACCAAGATACTTCCTTTAACCGAATTTATCCCAATGAATTAGAGAACGACACTTCCTACCTTACAATATCTCATAAGGAGTCATCCCTATAGTAGCTTGATAACTGTTATTGTACGAGAATTCTATCAACAACAAATACTCACTCCATGAACCCTCAAAGTCCATTACATAGACTTGTAACATATTCTCTGATATCTAAATTGTTCTCTCGAATTAGCCATCAAACTTAGTGTGAAAAGTTGTACTAAACTACAACTTTGTACCCATGGCTTTCTGAAGGCTCTCCCAAAACTTAGAAGTAAACTTAGGATCTCTATCTGATACAATAGACTTTGGAGCTCCGTGGAGATGAACTATCTCCTTCACATATAATTCGACATACTGATCCATTGTGTACGTTGTTTTCACCAGTAAAAAGTGTGCTGACTTAGTTAAAAGATCTATTATCACCCATATAGAATCATATAACCTCGTGGCTCTAGGATATCCAACACAAAATCCTTGGTGATGTCTTCCCATTTCCACTCAAGAAGGGTCAAAGACTGAAGTAAACCCACATGTCTCTGATGTTCAACCTTTATCTGCGAGTAGGTTAAACACATAGATACATAATCAACCCCATCTTTCTTTTGGAACTTATTTTACCAGGATCTATATTTACTAGCATGTGTGTTTAATTAACACCCTAAATATGAACTCTCTAATATGATGAAATGAAACACATGAGAGTTTAGAGAACCTTACATTTATGGCAACATAATAAAATGACTCTTTCTGCTCAAATCTCTAACCCTTGTTCCTTTCTGTCGCATAGTAATAACAAGATCTGAGCCTGAATCTCCTTCTGTCCTTTGGGTTGGTTAACCACCGTCTTTCGCACTATGATTCAGTACTTGACTTGCTATGTGTGGGCATGGTACTCTTTCACTAAATGCTTGAAGATTGATGAATAATAACAAAAGGGGTGAAATCACTATGAAAAAAATATTTTATTAAACTCTAAGTGTATTATATATGTGATATATGTGAAAAATAATATTTTCTTGATTTTTCTTCAGTAACGATGGAAATGCAACAGTTGGCCACTAGAGTCACACGAGGTTGGTTTAGAACCTTTATTTTAATGGGACAAATCGTATGTGATATTTTGAATCTTGGGATTGTGCGGGGTTATGATTTTAGACCATTTTACTCTCAAGCGAAAAGTTTTCTTAAAGGTGAACTAAGGGGAAAATGGTAATTTTGCCTAAAGGAATTGACATGTGTTTTTATGGATTTTGTAGAATAATCCTAGTTATTCTAAGTTGATTATTAGAGAGAATAGCAAGTTAAGTGGTCTTTATCCACTAAGTTAGAAAGAAAGTCAAAAGAAACCAAGAAAACATTCATCATTCAAGCTCTTTCTCTTTCCTTCTATTCGGCCCTAAAAAGAACCAGAGAAACCCAACAACTTCTTCTCCTTTTTTGTGTGTTTTTCTTCAAGTAATCAAGGGGAATTTGGTGGTGTAATCCTAAGGTAAGACTTAGTCTTCTTTTTCTTAAGTTTTTGAAGTTTTTTTTTTCGAAGTTCAAGCATGTATTTTTGGGAAATTGGTTTTGTTCGAACCCTAGGTTTTAAGGGGTTGTTTTCATAGTTAATTATGGGTTAATTGTTGTTGAATTGTGCTGGTTTTGTTGGTTGTGAGTGGTGTTGAGCAAGTTTGAGTTCAAGAACTCAAACTTGACTCAACAATGGTGATTTTGAGAGTTTTTAGTTATACTTGTGTTTTATGCTTGAATTGTGTTTATTAGGAACTAATTAGATTTTTACAGAGTATCTTGAGATTTGGGATAGATTTGGGGTTTTTTTTGACACTTATTATTTTTCTACAGTAGAAAATAGCAGATTTTTTTCTGAGAAAACGGTACATTGTTTTTACTGAAAGACTGCCTAGAAAAACAATCTATCGTTTATACAAAATAGCATGTCATTTTTCCTGATAGTTTTTCCAAAGTATTTTTTTATCGTGTTTTCTTAATATTAAGGGCATTTTCATGATATTTATTGATAGGGAAATTTCTAGTTTTGAGTTTAAGTCCTCGTAAAGATTTTAGCAAGTTGTTTACTTATTTTGCGTATTGTGACATAGGGCCTCCATTCAACGAGCAATATTTCT
Organism: Cannabis sativa; assembly: GCF_029168945.1. Classification (NCBI taxonomy): domain Eukaryota; kingdom Viridiplantae; phylum Streptophyta; class Magnoliopsida; order Rosales; family Cannabaceae; genus Cannabis; species Cannabis sativa. The sequence goes on along the minus strand of NC_083602.1, from coordinate 55,232,268 downwards.
ATTTAGGTTGATCGACACACTTGAATCAGGAAACAAGGTAATGCTAGCATAAGATATGTATATGTATATGTGTAAGTATGTAAATTTCATGTTGTTTTATGTGAATAATATACTACCAATACTAGTACGGTTGTTGTACAAAGTGCATTGGTACAGTATATGATGTTTAAAGGGTACGACATAGTGTTACCGACACTAGTACGAGACGAGTACGTAGTGCATGTGGTACAACACTTAGTGGTACTCGAGGTGCAAATTATCCCTACCAACACTAGTACGGGACGAGTACTTAGTGCATATAGTACAAGGTTCGTACTAAGAACGTTCTTGATGCATCTAAAGCCTTGTAAATAGGTGTATGGGTGCCTAGATACAAGTCGATATTATGCTATATGTACGTGCTTCATAAATATTGTTTGCACGTGTAAGTATAAGGCGAAGGTTGAGCACCAATGAGTCCAGAGCTCAAGGTGTTAGGGTTTACGCCCTAAAAAGCCTATAAAGACATTTTTGATTATTAAATAAAGAGTCAAATATTTGATATAAGTGTGAATGTTAAATTATTAATAATTTATATTAAATATCTAAAAATTATTTATTCATATATGAGGTTGTGGCTTATAGCTGTACAAAGAACTAAAACTACTTAGCTATGAATTGAAAAGTCAGCAACATATTAAAGTTATGGAATCTTTAATCAATGTTGCTAGTACGGTTCGCTGATGCCCATTCTTTGGTGCAAGTAATCTTGGTTCTAATTACGGATGTAGTGAGAATTTGAAGTGAAGGTACTGTATATAATAGAGATTATATATGACAATGATCGATATGAAAAAAGTTGTCTTTATCAACATATTGTTTATCATAAAGACCTAATTCATATCATAACGATGATCAATAGTAGATTGGCCTAAATCTTGAGTTATCATGATCTCCTGTTCATGTTATTAGTTTTTTTTTGATTCACTTGTTAAATTTTTTCAAAGAAGATGATTATTACAACTTCTGTTTTGGGAATTAAATAACATGGATGGTTTAGGACATGATGTAAAATTATGGAATCCTAACTTTCTTAACGAATCGAATGTTGGTTCCCTTTAAGTGTTAATTCTAGAACTGGAATGTACGTTATGCACAAATTTAGATGAGATATCGAATTATACTTCAACTAGTGAATTAATGGAACTAAAGGTAAAGAAGTAATTGGAAAGGTAAATAATATTTTGACCAAAACTAATAACGAACCAACACATGGAGGGCTAATCACTGAAATTAGTTATATCAATGGACACTAGAGTTAAACTCAGTAAATATAATTCTATAATTACTAAGAGTGCAATTCTATATTTATAGTGGAGTGATCATGAAATTAATAAATAAGAAATTATTTAGTTGATGAGACTCAATAAATAATGTAGTTTATTGGAGCTTAGAATTATAGGTCCATGGTCTCCGAATCGCCACCTTAAAAGACTGTCAAGGGTAGGGATAAAGAGTTGTATAAAGATGTTTGAAAAAAAAAATTATTTTGAATTGGCAAAATAGTAATTATTTATTTACAATAAATAAATATTTTTTTCAAATTAATTAAATAGGGAAAAAGACAAAAACGATTGAGACAAAATTTATCGAGACAAGACTTGTTAGGACAAAAAATACCAACCTTGTCCTAGACAAACATGGTAGGCGCCTAGCTATTGTCCTATTCCTATGAGATTTGTCTTTTTAGTTAATCAATTATTTAATTAATTTAATTAGTAAACATCTAATTTAAAAAGTCATGGTTATAAATATTTTAAAGTTGTTGAGATATTCTCTAAGTTGTTGAAAGATTTCCTCATAAATATCAGTAACTAAATTCGGTTATAGATATTTATTTATTTAAATAATTAAATAATGATTTAATTAAATGGATTTAACTACTATAAATAGGAGCTTGATTTAAGAAATTAGATTCATTCTTTTACACTGCATATTTCAAAATCGATAGAGAGAAAAAGGAAACTGCTTTTTTTTCTCTTAGATGTTCTTGCTCATGTGTTGAGAAATCATTAAGAACAAGGTTATACACTTTATCCTAATAGCTCACACTATTCCTTGTGTGTGGTGGATAGATTTGGAAGACACTGGTGTGAGTCCAAATTGCTAATTCCTCATCAACAAGATTAAGGGATACAACTTACGAGAAGTTTTGAGGATACTCTGATAGGCTGCAAGAGATATACTCTAAACTTATTAATTTTATTGTTTTGATTTAAAGTACACACATTTGGAGATTCTAGGGAATATGGTACAATGATAATCAGATAATATAAAACTCTTCCGCTGCGTACCTAATTTAGTACCATAAATCCAACACGAGGATGGTTGTACACATCAAGATGGTTAGACCTGGAGAGTTCGATCTCGAGAGGACATGGACCTTTATTTTGTAGTCATGGTGCGACGTGTTTATAAGTGTATTTTGAATATGATTATAAAATTTTATGACGGGATTTCGACTTTTGTATGGTTATATATTTATAAAAGCTTAAAGTTTAATTAAAAGTTTAAATTTGACACGATTTTTGGGACATCTTTTAATTAGCAAAGGCGTGAACTGTAAATAAAAAAAATCATTGTAGCGTGTCTAAGTAATAGAGACTTAGGGCGACATTGGTTCTAGCATAAGTGACACCATTTAGAGGAAAGTACAACTGGTAGCATTCACTACTAGAAAAAAAGATTTTAGTGACGCACATTGAGAGACTCTAGAATCTCTTAGTGACACTTCACTGCGCGTCACTAATGTGGGTGACTGGAAAAGCGGTATTTAGTTACACTTCAGAATAAGTCACTAAACCCTTTTAGAATCACTCACCGAGCGTCATTATAGGGTTTTAAACTCAAACCTTGTCAGACTATAAAAGTAATAGCTACCCTTAACGCGCGTCACTGTATCTATATTTTTTTATTTTACTTTTATATATATATATTTACTATTGTTTATAATTATTTTGGATACATTTAATTTTTTAGGCTATAATATTAAACAATATATTCATTAATAAATAAATATAAAAATATTATACAAAATATTACAAAGAATAATTAATCAAAATAAATATATAATTTTAAGCCGTCTTTTTATATATATAACCTATACTATATACATATTCTTACCATACATAAATTACTCAAACAAAACTAATTTCAGAACACTTAAATAAATATTAACTAAAAAATCTTACAATACTATTATGAGTATATTTGAATCTAAAAAATGCCCAAAACAATTACAATCAGTTTCTGTGATCGAAACTAACGAACCCAATCCTCCATCGACAATGAACCACCATGAATTGAACCTAAAAAATAACAGACTCAAAACAAATAAAAAAATTTCATAATCAGTTTTTTTCAATGACCATGATGAACCCCAATCCTCCATCGATAATGAACTACCATGAACCCCAAATCTCAGTCGAGAACCTTGAAGCTCTGATGTTTCGTCATCCATGAACAACCCTGAAACTCGATACTCTGAAGCCCCATCTTCAACGAACCGCCTTGAAACTCGAAGCTTCATCGACACGAACCTTCGTCGACCTGGGGAAATAGAGAAAGAGAGATCCACACAGAGACGAAGAACACAAAAAAGAGAGAGACAAAGGTGAATCTGAAATCTATCATACAAAACAGAAAATAAAGTGGAAGATTTAGAGGTTATAAGGGCGAAGATTTCGGTTGTTTGTTTTGACAATTGGTCGTTGTAGTTAATTTGGATCTGGGTAGAAGAAAAAAGAGAGGAAGGAGCAGTAGGCAAAGAGATGAAAGAAAGAGAGAGGAGGCGCAGAGATGAAAGAGAGAGGAGGCATAGAGGCTATTAATTTTAAACCCTAAAGTTGTATTTTATATATTTTTCTTTTCTTTTCAACAATTATTTTTTTAAAATGTCCTTTTTCCACCGTATAATAGTGTCTTCCTAAAAAAAATTAATAATATCTGTGTTTTTTTAATTAGGGTTGAGTACATATAGTGACACGCTAAGCAGGTGGGGACACGCTTTCTCAGTCCCTCCTGGCCAGGGCCGTCTCAAGGTATCGTGAGGCCTAGGGCAGAATTTAAAATGAGGCCTTTTCTCTTTACAAAAATTTAAAATATATATTATTCAAATTTTGACACTATCAATTTTAACTCTTTTATCTCCGTATAAAAAATTATCACATAATTGCTAACTTAAAAGTAATATTTGATTATAATAATATCTCTATTGTGGGAAAGTTGGAGCAAAATTTTAATTAGAGAAGAATGAAGACTATTGTGAAATAATTGGAGTAAAATTGGTAGAATGATTGAAAAAAAAAAAAAAGGGTAAACATGATAGATTCTAAAAGAGGGAGTAAAAATTAAAGGCATTAATTTTAAAGATGTAAGTAATGTAATTTCCTCTAATAATTAATAAATATACTTTTTATTTAAATTATAATGTTGTCATTAAATTTTTAAGTTATAATATTCTCAATAATTATTTTTTTTTGAAATATATGATTTATTTATTATTATCTTGATTATTTTTTTTATCAGTTAATACTTAAAAATACTACTGTATACTATACATATAATATTTGCTCTTCATCAAAAATATATATAACATAATATTTATCTTATTTTTTTTAGGTAATGCATTTTTATTTTTATTTTTATCAAGAAAAAATTTTTATCACCTCCTTATAGAGCAAAAATAAAAATATTATGTTATATATATATATAGAGATATATATATATTTTGAGTAATGCACTAAAATATTTTAAAATATTACATTCTTATCTTAAATAAATAAATAAAAAAATAGCCATAATTATCTCTACAATTTTAAACTAATCACTAATTATGTAGATTATGTAAATTATATATATATTTAAAAAAACAAAAAGCCCTTGAATTAAAAAAAAAAAAAAACCAAAAAAATGTCAATACGAGGGATCGAACCCATCACCTCTAATTTAACATCCAAGACTCTTAACCAGTTGCGCTGTAACCATTTTATGTAATTAATTGAACTAAAATTTATATATTATATATACATATATTTTTCTATATATATATAATATAGTTTTAATTTTTTGGGGGCCTCCAGAATTGTGGGGCCTGGGGCCTACGCCCCGGCCGCCCCACCCTCTGGCCGGCCCTGCTCCTGGCGTGACTCTATTGTGCATGTCACTAAAAACCTAAATTGTAGTAGTGATTGTATACCAGTAAAGTGTTTGGTTAATTGTTTACAAATCCTGTGATAAGAAATGTTAAAATCAACCTATTTGACTAATTGTGCCATTGAGTTTGTGTAGGAGAAATTCATATTCGAATTTCCTTCCTACAATCTCTATTACTCTATTTCATTAATTAGGATATAATACTAGTACTTAAAGTTTAAAGTGAGTGATGAGGTTACTTTTTAGGCCATTAAGTTTTCTCGTGAAAATAATGAGAGCGAGAGAAGTGAATTTGTACGTTATTAAAGGTCACAAAGGGATATGAGTACGAGTTCCCATATTTGGAAGGGCAACACCAAAGTGATATATATTATTATTGATTAGATCCGTGAGAAATGAAAACCTTTTAGTTTCGGTCATTTCAATAGGTCATTTCTTTCTTTCTTTCTGTCAATCAATCTATACTAATATATATCTATATTTGAATTGGAGTAGTAGTGATCTAAATATAGCAAACCAAATGGGCTTCCTTAATTTAGTAAAGTGCTATATACACAATACTACTATACCGGTTACTAGGTATAACTCCTTGGGTTTATAGACTTACATCTTAATTTGACATGGATCTTATATCAATCCCTACATAAAACTAACAGATACAATAATGACCCACGTCAGGACTTCATAACCTATCAAATTCATATTAACAATACATGAATGTTGTTGGCATCTTGGCTAGTAAAAATCTAATTCAAAAGTCATTAATTGGAACTATATAGTTGAGTAAGTGCAAAATCAATAATGCTTACTATATATATATATATATATATTTCTCTCTATATATGTATATCTTCAATTCCACTATACCACAAAAAGTACCTTAAAACAATTTAGAAGTTATCATCAACTCATAACATATATGTCAAGAGTTTATATGATAATAGGGTTATTATGAGTCGTGTGTGCGTTAAGAGCATGCACTCAGAGTTATAATAACTATAAGCTAAAATAAAGTAAGAAAAACTTTAAAATTAATCTATAAGTGTAATAAATTTTAAAAATTGATTCATTTTAATATTGTAGTGCTTTTATAATTTCTTAGTTAGGGTGTAAATATAATGCCCATAAACCATATATCATACATGTGCAGTTAATTATTTTTCATCAAAAGTCAAGTTTAGTCTTATTAATTAATGAGAAATGTTTATGAATTAATATGTTCACGGACATAGGCAATATTGTACGTCAAAGCATTATTTTATAAAAGATACGTATATGGTATATGTATACATTATGACCGAAGCCTATCAAAATAATATATATATATATATATATATTTTTAAGAAAATCATCAACTTTATTTAACTGCAATCATTCATGATTACAAGAAGCAAATCAGTAGAAACCTTATTGCTCATAAGAGTACGCTCAGCGACAAAATAGGATGGTCTAACCAAAGAGTAAGCAATTCTATTTGCAGACCGTCTAATAAAAATAACTGAAACATCACGCAATTGTTCTAAAAATATTTTACAATCAGAAATAATACTCCCAAAATATGACAACAAAGGAAGATCACTCCTAATTGCTTGAACCACAGATAGACAATCGGTTTCAACCACCGTACCTTGCCAATTCCTTTGTTTTATCCAACTCAAGGCCTCTCTAACCTCATTGCCTCTGCCAATTCAAGAGCAATATTACCTACCCGACATCTAGTAATAGCCTCGACGAACTGACCATTATCATCCCTAGATCAAAATAATATTTAATTTGTTATCCATAAAAAAACTATATATATTTTAGGAAAATTATAATGCCCAGACTAAAAGGGTGCAGTACTAAATTTTCCATGATAATTTTAATTTATGATTTATACAAGAGGTACGAAATAATTATTTAAAGATTAAATACTATTTTAGATTTTGTGTTTTTCAAAAGTTATTTAATGGACCATCTCTTTTGTTAAATGACAAAATGGATCCTATATTCTCCAAAATAATAAAAATAAAATTCTGAGCTCAATTTTCAACAATTTTATTTTTTAATATAACCAAATTTAAGACAATTTCTAACACGAACAAATACAAAAAATGTAACTAGTTTTGTCATAATATTTCTAGATCAGATTATTATTAAGTTTTATTTTAACAAAAATTCAGTTCAAAAGTTCCTATTTATACAATTTTAGAAAATACAAGGTCTATTTTGTCATTTAACAAAACAAAGAGCCTAATTGGTAATTTTTACAAAGCACGGGGTCTAAAATGGTATTTACAGTTATTTAAAATATTCGATAAATTTTTGATAAATTTTTTTAAGAAAATAAACATGCTAAAAATAAAGTTCAAATACTATCTTACAACAAAAAAAAAAATTAACTTGATAACAAGTTACAACAATTGAAATATATAAAAAAAAATTATAGTAAAAGTCCCCAAAAATTTATGTTTGATGCAGATAAGTCATCAGCTTATTCAAATATTAACGATAATTATTACAATTTGGGATAAGGTGAATGTTGTTCAATTTTAAAACCAATCGACAACAGTAGGAGTAGCTCATTCATCTTATATATGACAATTTATTTCAACACATTAGCAATGTGAGACTAACTCTAGTACATCCTCCTCACGTTAGGGCCTAGAAAGTGTGGGTATAACGAACGACCTTTAAGAGACCACGGGGCCAAACGTGATATTTGAAAGAATCTCACAAAGCTAAATATTGGGAAATTTGTGGGTATACACGTCGGGAAATTTGTAGATTTTGAAACAACTCAAAGACTCCAACACTGGAAACTGGCACGCATTGGCCGAAAAGGTCCCAAATGGAGGTTAAAGGGGAGACAACGGAAGTATCTTTTTGGACCAGTAGCACTTTTGGGCTCACAAGTGGCTCTGATACCATGTTAAAATTTGGGTTAAGGTGAATGGTGTACATCTCGAAACTAATTGGCAATGGGAGGAGTAGCCCATTCATCTTATATACGACAATTTATTTCCACACATTAGCAATGTGGAACTAACTCTAATAATAATAGTCCCGAGGTCCCGTTTCTTGTAAGCCTGTTAGTCTCTCTTTCTAACTGAACTGTTAAAAACTAATAACATGCCATTGTCAATTTCTTATTAGTCAAAGTCATAATTTTAATTAAAAACAACTAAAAAAATTATTTTAACAACAAAAATATTTTTTTTTTATTTTTTCTTCTTTTTATTTTTTCTTCAATAATTGAATTTTTTAAACAATGATCTATAACCAAAGGATAAAATTTTGCAGGGTGTTCGAAATTAATGAATTCCCATTTGAACCTATCAAAGGAGTTGTAAGGGTTCTTCAAAGTATGCATTGTTGCGATATTTAGCACACGCAAGTGTACGTATCGTTATAAGTAGTAAACTCACCAGGAGTGAGGTCGATCCCACAAGGAGTGTAGTTAAGTACGTTAAAATTAAACTTTTACTTCTATTTGGTTAAATAAAAGAATAGAAAATAATGAAAAATAAGAAAACTAGTAAGAAGCAATGATTAAAGAAAATTAAAAGTTAATAAAAACTAGGGCTTCGATTTCAATTGTTTCTATTGAATATGGCCTAATATGATTATTTTCTTAATATTAATTTGTATGCAATAGCAGGTTTACTAAGGTAATTTATAGTCTTCTCAGATATATAAATCTCAATTACATGCAAACTTTCTACTCTCGTGATAAATTTAACATGCAACAGGCATTAAACACAGAAACCCTATAAGCTATCTAAACTATATAGGTACTCTCGTCCTATATCGAAATTCAGTTCTATTTCACTATAGCATAATTGACACTCACTTCTCAGATCTCGCATCAAAATCATAGACAGTTAATTGGTGATCAGGCAATTAAAAGTAATTAAGCACAAATAAAATAGAATACATAGAAATTAGGGGGAAAATAAATCATATTAAAAACCATAAACAATGTTAAACAATATCCATCTAACCCTAATTAAAGTGTTTAGCTACACATGTTCATTGAAGCATAATCACACATATTGACTTTAAGAAAAGAGATGAAAATAGAGAAGAGAAGAATGCTGAAAACCCTCTGAAGAATGCCTCCAATATTGCAGTTGATCTCTCCACTTTGCATCTGTATTCTCTTTGTTTTTCTCTCTAAAATTGCTTGATGAAATCAACTCCCTTCTTCCCTTTATATAGGGATTGAAGGCCTAAAAATATGGAAAAAACGCAATATTTAAATTCCCACTCGAATTTAAATTTTTGGGAAACCTCAAACGAGATATTTTTTTCTGCTGCGTTGACTGATAGTATTTGGACCATAACTCTCTCAATATTGCTTGGAATTGAACGATTCAAGATGTTCCGGAAAGATAAAAGAGAGATCTAGAACTTTCATGTTTTGACTTTTTCCAAAATCTAATCAGAACACCGTCAAATTCAGGCTTGAAGTTTCAGCTTTATTTTTTTGCACAATTTTCTCTATTTTAAATATCATGATATTTGTGAGATATTTTTATCTTTTTTCCCATCTTTTTCTCTGATATTTTTCTAATCTTCTTCTATTTTAAATCTGCAAAAATAAAAGATAACAAGCGTAAAAATGCTCCAAACATGATTAAAACTCAATTAAAAATATACTAAACTTAATCTAAAATTAATACTAAAAATAACCTAACAAATTCTCCCAAACTAAGCTTTTACTCGTCCTCGAGTAAAACACTAAATAAACATTAAACAAGTCAATCTCCAAAACATGAGTAATTTTCAAGTAGCTTCAATAACACGATTATGAAAAAATTCACTTATGCATATAATCCAGAATTTCAGTTTAATTACACCCTTGACAGATTTCAATTTATTTTCATTTAGCTCATAAAACCATAGAATGCAATTAATTAACAATTAAACCACTTTATGCATACCAATTAAAATCATCAATCCACTAACCCAAAATTACATATGCTTGCACTGCTTACTATTCTCCACTAATATAAATTAATGCACAACCAAGAATCAGAAGGTCTTTCTAGGCTTGTAATGTTAGGCTTAGGGTAAAGGTAGTTGAAATAGTCATTTAGGCTTTACTATACCATAAGCTTCTCCAATCATGTCTCCCAAAATATTTTTCACACAATCCCAATACCCCCTTTTCTAATTGTATGAGAGATATTTTTTTTTCAACAAGGTTGCAACAACTTTATATTTATCACTTTTTTTTCTAGATTTGACACTAGTTGTCAGATTTTTTTTTTTCAAGTTGTTGCCAATCAATTTCTTTTATATTCTCTCAATTTTGACACTTTTTTCACACACATACAACAAACTTCCCATCCAAATTCCTCCAAACTAAAGATCTACTTATGGTATGATTAGGTTTGAAATGTTGGATATTTATGGGTTTATCTTTTTAGGCTCAATATGTGTAGAACAAAGAATAGGTTAAGGCTCAAAAAAGGGTAACTAGGATAAAATTACATCGATGGCTTGAAAGGCACAATCGATCAAAAAAAATGCCTAAATCACTTTCCTAGTCATGCATAATTTATTATTTCGCCTCAAATAGCAAGCAAGCAAGTTCTAGAATTTATTTCAAACAACTTTCCACATTCCACAATCAACATAAATAAAATAATTCAATTACTAGCAAATTACCTAATATGATTCCATGCTCAAAATTGAAATTAGTCAAGAACGTAATATCACCAAGCACACGGATTTTTCGAAAATAAGTGAACTTTTCAAATCATGCTATCTACCTACTTTCAAATTGACTCACATTAAGCAAATTGACTCACAACAATAAAAATTAAAAATTAAAAGACATAAAACTTAAAAACTCAAAATAAAAATTAAGTCGCTCCTCCCCCCAAACTAAAGTGACACATTGTCCCCAATGTGACATTAAAGGAAAAGGAAAGGAAACTTACCTGGGTGCCACATCAATAAGCGGTTGACGCCTGTAATAAGCGTCATGCAAGACAACTTGAAAATTGTTATTGTACTTGCCTTCAAGCTTGGCCAGCGATGAGTTTGAACAAAAGTCAGCACCAACAACATAAGACTTTGGATGATGAGCTTCAGGAGAAGCCTTTTGTAGCTTGCAGAGGATATAATATGGTGTTGATGAAATATATGGATTCATTGGTGGTTTATTAGTCAATATCATTGATGAAGTTGAATCAATGATGTCATGTTCTTCCTTATCCTCCAATGTCACAGTATCTACACTTTCATCTAACAACCCTTCTTCTTGTTGCTCACTCTCCACTTGGCTATCCATACCCTTGCTTGTGATTTCATATTCAATGAGTTCTTCTTCACAAGGATCTTGATCTTCAATTGTAGGCTCATTGTCTTCCTTGTATTCAACTAATGACCCTTCTTCATTGTAGCAATAACTCTCATAACTTTCATTATTGGAGTTATTACATTCTGAATCATGAGCCACTAAATTATCACATAAGGATCTCACCATGTCTGTTAAGCGATTAATCTCTCCTGGAAGTGATTGCATAAGTGCAACTAGCTGCTCCTCTTTTTCAGTTTGTTGGGATGAATTTGGGCAATAAGGTGGGTATTGGTGACTCCAACCCTGAAGTGATGGATCCCAATGCCAGTCGTAATCAAAATCTTCCATGTTATTTAACAGATTTATTACATCATAGCCTCTCATTAATAGAGGTGCTCCAGTTGCCTCTGCTCCATAATCAACCTAGCTTCTTGTTTCATTATTAAGTCCATTATAAAAGAGCCACGTAAAATACCCACTTGAGAAAGTGGGATAACATCTCTCTCCATACTCTTCAAATCTCCTCCAAGCAGAATAGAATGGTTCATTATGTTGTTGGGCAAAATCCTCAAGATATAGCATCTGAATTTATCTTGCAGGTCAAGCTCATCAATAAAACATTAGTAAAATAAAATAAAACTAAACTAGTACTAAAAAGATAAAAATTTGAAACAACAAAATTAATACTAAAACTAAAAAGAAAAACCAAATTAGAAAAAAATTTAATTTTTAATAATATTAACTATCACTCCCCGGCAACGGCGCCAAAAACTTGTTGCGATATTTAGCACACGCAAGTGTACGTATCGTTATAAGTAGTAAACTCACCAGGAGTGAGGTCGATCCCACAAGGAGTGTAGTTAAGTACGTTAAAATTAAACTTTTTCTTTTATTTGGTTAAATAAAAGAATAGAAAATAATGAAAAATAAGAAAACTAGTAAGAAGCAATGATTAAAGAAAATTAAAAGTTAATAAAAACTAGGGCTTCGATTTCAATTGTTTCTATTGAATATGGCCTAATATGATTATTTTCTTAATATTAATTTGTATGCAATAGCAGGTTTACTAAGGTAATTTATAGTCTTCTCAGATATATAAATCTCAATTACATGCAAACTTTCTACTCTCGTGATAAATTTAACATGCAACAGGCATTAAACACAGAAACCCTATAAGCTATCTAAACCATATAGGTACTCTCGTCCTATATCGAAATTCAGTTCTATTTCACTATAGCATAATTGACACTCACTTCTCAGATCTCGCATCAAAATCATAGACAGTTAATTGGTGATCAGGCAATTAAAAGTAATTAAGCACAAATAAAATAGAATACATAGAAATTAGGGGGAAAATAAATCATATTAAAAACCATAAATAATGTTAAACAATATCCATCTAACCCTAATTAAAGTGTTTAGCTACACATGTTCATTGAAGCATAATAACACATATTGACTTTAAGAAAAGAGATGAAAATAGAGAAGAGAAGAATGCTGAAAACCCTCTGAAGAATGCCTCCAATATTGCAGTTGATCTCTCCACTTTGCATCTGTATTCTCTCTGTTTTTCTCTCTAAAATTGCTTGATGAAATCAACTCCCTTCTTCCCTTTATATAGGCATTGAAGGCCTAAAAATATGGAAAAAACGCAATATTTAAATTCCCACTCGAATTTAAATTTTTGGGAAACCTCAAACGAGATATTTTTTTCTGCTGCGTTGACTGATAGTATTTGGACCATAACTCTCTCAATATTGCTTGGAATTGAACGATTCAAGATGTTCCGGAAAGATAAAAGAGAGATCTAGAACTTTCATGTTTTGACTTTTTCCAAAATCTAATCAGAACACCGTCGAATTCAGGCTTGAAGTTTCAGCTTTATTTTCTTGCACAATTTTCTCTATTTTAAATATCATGATATTTGTGAGATATTTTTATCTTTTTTCCCATCTTGTTCTCTGATATTTTTCTAATCTTCTTCTATTTTAAATCTGCAAAAATAAAAGATAACAAGCGTAAAAATGCTCCAAACATGATTAAAACTCAATTAAAAATATACTAAACTTAATCTAAAATTAATACTAAAAATAACCTAACATGCATCTTTAAAACTTTTTTTGGTCTAATTGTATCGATTATGGAAGGGATATAAGAATAAATTTTTGTTCTTTGAGCGTGAAGTGTTGTTGTTGATGTTTTCAGGTTTTGAGCAAATGAATCTCCATTAAATCTCTATTGCTTCAAACATCATGTCATCTAATTTCTCGCCCTCATTTAGTTGAATGGTCAAGTTCTTTTCTTTGGGGTGTTACTGATTTTGAGTCTCTTTGGGGCTGATTTTGGTGCAGATGTAGACACTTGCAGCATTGTAGACTTGGTTATGGAAGATTATGTTGGAAGGTTCGATTACGAGAGTGAGAGTAGGCTTGTGAGCTTTGATCCCCTGTCACACTCCGATCCCCACGCCCAGCCACGTCCCGACCGTTCAGCATTCTCAACCAACCCCAACCTGATCCCAGCCACCCCAACCCCGATGTTATCAATCGGCCACCAAAAACCTACCAATTTTAAATAGTTTTTTAAAAATAAAATAAAAAAGTAAAATGGAAAAACCCTAATTTTTACCAGCTTTGGCACTCTCTCTATGCCTTCTCCTGTGCAGCACCGACTTAACATTTCTAGCGTTTGGTGGTCAAAGATGACCAAAAATTTGGACAAACAAGGAAAAAAAAAAAAAGAAAATATAAAATAATTTTATGATTTTAAAATAATTCTAGTTTTTTATTTTATTTCAATTTTCTTAATTAAAATTATAATTTGGACTAGTAAAAAAATTTACATGTAGCATTTTATTAGTATTTATCAATTCAATTAGAAAAAAAGACTAATCGACTTATGAAAAATAAAATTTGAAAACTATTACTATTAATTTTTAAGATTGAGAACATATAACCACTTGAGGTTAGCTCAAGTGGCCATAAAAGAGTGCGTGTGTGTTGGAGGTCCTAGTTCAAGTCCCAAGTTATTTACGTCAAATATTTGTAATTTTTCTTAAAATAAAACTCGCAAATGGTATACTATACCAATGAAGAGAAGCTTCTCATATTGTTTAAGTCACCACTCAAAGTAAGTAGCATTCATTCACAATTAGAAATTCATATACAATACTAAGTTATTTATTTTTTTCCTTTGAAGTTATTAATAAAAACACACCAAAAACGGGGAAATTAGGCGTAGATAATCGTCTGAAGAAATATGGTTGTATGTATATAAGTTCCAAAGTAGGCTTCTTATTAAGATGTTTGACCTCACCCAGACCTCATTTATTGTCATCTGCTCCCATGACCACCCATACACACAACACACACCCACGCGCCCATTCTTGGGACGTGACTATCACGCAATCATGTAAGGCCCCACCTCCTCATCCCCTTCATATTATTTATTTATTATTAATCTGCTACTAGTACATACATAATAATCATGATAATATATCTTAACAAAAATGATCTAATAATGTATATATATTTTAAACTTAAATAGAGGAGGATGTTTCTTGAATATCATGAATCATGATTATAGTTGAATAAGAATCCTCTGCTTTTTAAAAAAAATATATATGCTCATGTTATTATAAATAATAAAAACATAGTATAATAATGTGATACTATACACATAATAATAATAGACAGAAAAGAAAAAGAGAAAGTACGTATTAATTACTCCTTCAGTCATAACTGGTTCTGGTGATAATCAAATTATTACTCCTTCTGCTGACACATCGTACACCAAAATTGTCACATGTTAACCTAAGCCTAAATTAATAATTTCATTAACAGTAATATTATAAACCTATTTATTTATTTAATTTTAAAATTATATTCTAATTGATATTGGTGAGAATCTTAGGACAATTATAAGACCAATTAGATGGTGTGTTACAGTAAATGTGGGAGAAAGATGAGAGTGGAGGGTCCAAAGGCCATAGGGCCATGGGGCCTCCTCAGCCGAAGTGAATAGTGTATACACATAATGGGGCCACCATGTGAATTTTTGAATCCTCACTCCTCTTTCAAACGTATTAGGGCTCGTGTTTGTGTCATATTTTAGGCGACTCAAATTTTATATTTTGTGGTTTACGTGTCGATTCTCTTTTGACTCGTATTTAATTTTTTAACTCCTAAACCAATTCTTAAAAAATCATATTGTATTCTTATTGATACACTTATTCATTTTACTATTACTGAAGATAGAGTTGTAGAAAAAATAATAAATTTAAATTTCGTTAAAAAAAACTCATATACATTTATATACATTTATATAGATAGTCTATTTTATATATATAATAAAAAAGTAAATTTTTTAAACATTTTCAATTTCTTTTTTAAAAAAATAAATTTAAAATTTTTTACTTAAAATTGAATCACTATTTATATTTATACATATATAATTATATTATTATTAATTATTTTCTATTTTATTTTATTTAAAAGAACAATATTAAATGTGTCAAATTTGTGTTAAGCAAGTAAAAAATTTAGTGATTATTTTCTATTTTATTTTATGTGTCACATTTAGTCACAAAAAAAAATATTGTGACTAAAAAGTTATCACTAAAAGTAGCAGTTTTTTGTAGTGACAATACGAATTTTACAGGTTAGGATCGGAATAATTAAACGTGGGTCAAAAACAGATCAACAGGACTTGACGAAATAAAAATAAGTCAAAATATTGTGATCAACAGATCAACAGATCAACAATATTAATTATTTTCTATTTTATTTTATGTAAAATTCGTATTGTCACTACAAAAAACTGCTACTTTTAGTGATAACTTTTTAGTCACAATATTTTTTTTGTGACTAAATGTGACTTCTAGTCACAACAAAAACTTACTTGTGACTAAAACAAAGTATTTAGCTACAAATTGTCACTAATTTAGTTTTAGTTACAATAAGTATTATGACTAAAAATAAATTTAGTCCCAACAAATTGTAATTTTTGTGACTAATACTTTTAGCCACGGACCTTTTAGTCACAACATAAGAATAATAATCTATAATTAGTCACAACCTTTTTACTTTTAGTCACAAATTTTGTTGTGACTAAAAGTAAAATTTCTTGTAGTGTGTATCCGTATTCGTGTACCGTTTCGAAACTCATTTTGCTATCCCTAAAATGCACACATATCATTTGAAAATCACTTAAGACCATCAATGCTAAAATTATATTATACTTGATACAAAAGGTAAATTAAAAATTTAGGGAAATTCTATAATGTACCCCCTTAAAAGGGATACAGTGATACATCTCTATCTGTTTTAGTATCCGAAATAATTTTTTAGTTAATTTTTTTTTCTCATGGTCATGTAAATTATACTTATTTAAGACATCCTGCAAAATTTTAAGAAATTTAGAGAAGTTTAACACGCCGAAAATTGTGTTTAAGCAGTGTGTTGCACACGTGACTATTTTATTTTATACGCGTGTAAAATAGACTATTTAAACATTATTTTCTATATTGTAAATTATTCTGAATTTCTTAAAATTTTGTAGGATATCTTAAATAGCTATAACGTACATGAATATGAAAAAAAAAT
Source organism: Cannabis sativa (assembly GCF_029168945.1). Taxonomy (NCBI): domain Eukaryota; kingdom Viridiplantae; phylum Streptophyta; class Magnoliopsida; order Rosales; family Cannabaceae; genus Cannabis; species Cannabis sativa. The sequence continues at coordinate 55,215,180 of NC_083602.1, read as the reverse complement.
TAGACTAATTTTTTTTTTTTTGATGTCGAAACAAGTAGAGGGTGCATCAGTACAATTCTTTTAAGAAAGTGCATTGTAGAATCACCGAAAAATTTACATTAATTTTTAATATTGTGTTCAGATATATTATTATAAAATTTGATGTAAATTTAATATTTAATTAATATTTTTATAAAAAGTATAAATAATAATAATTTTATCATTAATTTAATTTATAATTTATTATCATTAAAAAAATAATTTATTATTATAAAAAAAAATGTGTAATTTATAGTAAGCCATAGTAAATATTATGTGAAATTGCATCATAACAAATTAACATCATAAAATAAATATTGTGCATTAGAAAAAAAATCAGTTCATTTATTATATGCCAAATTTGCATATTTTTGGCACATTATTAATTATTTTTTTTTAAAAAAAAACATTCATCAATTTTTTTTTTCTTTTTAACGCGATGAACAAAGTCACACATGATTAAATAATGCAGCAAACCACAATCGGCCATGGAACCTCCTCGAATCAGGATAGCTCATCGTCTAACCGAAAAGCATGTTTTGCCAAACCATGAGCTGCAAAATTCTAATCGCAAGCCACATGGGACAAAACTGCCTCCGGAATTTTAGACAAAAAAGCTATAACGTCTTCAAACAGCACCCCGCCACATTGAAAAAATACCTTCCCATTATATCAGTTGTCGCCAGAGCTAGCGAACCTTAAAAAATATAGCAACACCAAACCAAAAATACAGTTATATTAGAATGACAATTTTTAAAATAAAAATTAATATACAAACTTATAATTTAACACACAACTTAAAATACAAGCTCAACATTACTAAAAAAAATTAAAAAACAACAAAAATTCTAAGGCAATCCATAGAGATTACATGACTAAAATCAAGAGAAATATCACTATTTCTGATCACACGATCAGCAAGTATAGGATGCTCGGACAAAGAAATAAACAACACTATTTGCAGATCGTGTAATAAAAATAACAGAGACATCACACAACTCATCTAATAACATCTTACAATCTAAAATAATACTTCCAAAATAAGAACACGTAGGGATCGAACTTCCAAAATAATACTTTCAACCACAACTTCCTTCCAAACTTTCTTTTTGATCCAGCTCAATGCTTCTCTCACTCCAAACGCTTTAAGTGAGCAGTATTTTAATTTTACATTTGAAATATTATTATTGGGTATTAATAGTGTTTAACACCTTATAAAATTGGCAAACAATTAGTTAAGGATATTCAAGAGAAATGATGGTCTAATTGTATCAAATATTAGTACAAAATATTATACTCATGAAATTTAATATCGTATCTCACATCACTAGTTAATGTCAAATAAAAACGCTTTACACTTGCACATTACACACGCTACAGTTTCTCTATCCACTATTCTCTCCTTCCTTCCTTGCTACCATTTGTTACTTCTTCTCTCTCTCTCCTTTCTATTTATTTATTATTATATTTTTTCTATTTATTTATTATTTGATTTTTTTTCTATTTATTTATTTCATTTTTTTTTCACTGAGACACACACACTCTCTCTCTCTCTAGAGTTTGCTTTCTCTTGAGTGAGATGTGAGAGGGAGAGAGTCTCATTCGTGTTCATTCATCTATACTTTTTACGTCCCATCATTGAGCGGTCTTTTCTCTCTCTCTTTCTCTTTCTCTTTCTCTCTCTTTCTAAATTTCTCTCTTCTTTCTCATTAATTTCTTCTTTCTTCCCACCCCTAAAACCCTTTCCTCTAACTCACAAGAAGAAAATAGAATAAAAAACAAAATCAAGGAAAGACTTTCCCGTGAAGATCAGAGATCGATCGATATCTCAGTCCTGACTAGAGTACGTATACATAGGATCCAGTCTCCGGATAATAAAACCCAGCCGTGATTATTATCTGAGGCCAATTAAGATTCTGCTATCTATATATATATATAGCTTCTAATTAAATTGCAGCCACCATAATTTTCCAAAGGGTTAATTATTGGCTCTCTCACTCTCTCTCTCTCCCTATTTGCACAGCCAAGTAGTGCACAAGACACAAGGAGAAAATAATAAAAATAAGAGGACTTATTATTTTCAGTTATTGATCGTCAAAAGTAGGTCACATCATACACATATATATACAGTTTTATCATCATCGGTACTATTAGTACTACATCTTATCAAGATTTTGGCCTTTTTGTCCACAAATAATGGATTCAGCTTCAGGTGGTGGCGCCGGTACTATAACTACTACTTCTTCTACAACTGTTATTACTGGATCATCCGATCCGAATAATAGCGGAGGAGCAGATGGCCCATCACCAACTGGGCCAGTACCAGGCCCAAGTACGGACCAAAGCCCATTGGCCGCAGCCGCAGCAACCGGTGGGACAACAGTGCCGCCGAGCCGTTACGAGTCACAGAAACGGCGGGACTGGAACACCTTCTTGCAGTACCTTAGGAACCACAAGCCGCCATTGACGCTAGCCCGGTGTAGTGGCGCGCACGTGATCGAATTCTTGAAGTATCTAGACCAGTTCGGGAAGACTAAAGTCCACGTGATCGGGTGTCCTTATTTCGGGCACCCGAACCCGCCTGCCCCTTGCGCTTGCCCACTGAAGCAAGCCTGGGGCAGTCTTGACGCTCTGATAGGACGACTCAGAGCTGCCTACGAAGAAAACGGTGGGCGGCCCGAGTCGAATCCTTTCGGAGCAAGAGCGGTTAGGATTTACCTGAGGGAAGTAAGAGAAGGGCAGGCCAAAGCAAGAGGGATTCCGTACGAGAAGAAGAAGAGGAAGAGACCCACGGCAGCACTGCCGCCGCCCGGGAATGTGTCGGCGGACTTGGCTGGCGGTAGTGGAAGCGGAGCCGCCTCTTCTGCGGCTGGGGCCAGTAGTGGTAGTGGGAGTGGCCCTAGTGGGGTCAGTACTGGAGGTGGTGATAGTAGTGGCGCTCCTACTTCTACAGCTCCTTCTACAACCACTACAGTATAGGTTTTTTTTCCTTTTTTTTTTTACTATATTTTTTTCTCTTCTTAATTTCTCCATTTCTCTTTTTCCTTTAATATTTAATTATATATATATATTTATAAATATTGATTATGAGTTTAATGTATATCTGGGCGATTCACTTATTATAATTTGGGTAAATCGGCTTATTCTCTTCTCATCTCAATCCATGAACTAAATTTAATTTAGAAAATTTTCCATTTTCCATAAATATTCCTCTTGTCGATCTTCCATCATTCTCTATCTTTAGCTAGCTCCCAAAGTCTACTAATTAATTATTATTTCTATCATTATTGATATCTCTACTTATTATTACTTTTCTTTACTTGATGGCAACTCCAACATAAGTGTTTCATGATAATTATAAGATTACAACTACTCAAAAAAAAAATTAGTATTTTTAAAAATTTTAAAAATAATAATAATAAAAAAAAATCTTATCATTCTTTTATTTGAACTTCCTCATACTCTTTCACACTTGGATTTTTCTTTTATTCCATCTTTAAAGAAAAACTTGCTCAGTACCGTAACCATTATTCATTTTACCAATTATATATCATATATGTTCTTTTTTGTCCTTCTTTATCTGAGATCAAATTAATTTCTAAGATTATTACCCTGTGACATATCTTGTTATTACCATAGTTAATTCGAGGTCCTATAATAAATTATTATATTACTAATATAAGTTCAATTATTACTTATATCTTAGGGTAGCTACTAGCTAGTAATATTTGGTTTATACAAAACTCTGATGCCGATATATACATATATTTATATTAGCAGGAGAATTAAGTAATAAATATATACTAGTACTGATGGTGTGTTGTGTATATAATAAAACTATAGCATAAAATAGGTTAATAAGATAGGGCAACAGAAAATTACAACTACAGTCGGTATAAATCATTCAATAATCTGCCTTGTACCTTCATATTTGTTTTTAATACATAAGGTCAATTACCTTAAAAAAAAATAGTGTAAGTTACAATTTGAAAATCCTTTTGTATCATTATCATAACTATTATTATTACTATTATAATTATGTTATTAAGATCGACTTCGGCCGGTTCTTTTGTATTAAGACTTCGAATTTACATTCTTTCTTCCCTCTCCCTAATCCTAATTAAAACAACATTTGTTTATCTCTTTTTATTTCCATACCATAAAATTGTATATTCTAATATTAAAATACAATAAGTTAAAATTAATTTTAAAAAGGTCACTACTTGTATTTTCTTTTAAAAAGGTTACATTATTTTATATTAAATTCAAATTATTTTAATTTTTTTCATATATATATTTTAAATTATGTGCATAATATTTAGTTTTTTAAAAAAATAAGATTTCATTTAATTTTTTATTTTAATATTTATAATATATTTTATTTTTATTTTATAAATATACTTTTTTATAATATGAAAAACAAGAATTTTTTTAAAAAGAAACAGAAAACACAAATACATATTTTAATAAAATAAAAACAATAAAAGAAATAATTACATGAAACACTATCTTTTGTAAAAAAAAAATTACATTTTTACGTTTAAATATTTTTTTTATATATTTTTACATTTTTTTTATAGAAACAACATGAAAACAACAAAAAAAATACATAAAAATAATAGAAAAATAATATTTAAATAACATCAAAACAATAACAAAAAATAACATATAGATAACAAAAAATCAATAACAAATTAACAAGAGTACAATATAAAAAAAACTATATTTTTTGTAAATAAAATCATAAAAATCGTAAAAATATTTAAAATTCCGCACAGCTGTATTTTGTAATTTTTTTTGTTATTTTTGTGTATTTGTAAAATAATCCCAATAATAAAATAACTTCTTCTATAAATTTTTGAAGTGAATATAAATGTTGCATACATATGTATAGTATATATAATTTACATATGTAAGAAATTTCAACAAGAAAAATTAGTTAATTAATAGTATGTATATAGGGTACAAGCATGGTGAAATTAAAGGATAATCCTTTGTGTGATTGCTGGGCTTATATATATTTTATTCTGAGTAACCACCACCTCAGTGTGAAAACGACCAGTAGCCAACCCTTTCTTCCATTCCATGTATATCATATTATATATTTTTTATAATTATTTTATATAAAAACAATAAAAATTCATTATAGTATTCTTTTTATGAATTTGTTATAATATAGCGTACATATATTCATAGACCCACCGCTATAGCTCTCCCAACAAAACCCATTTCTTGAATTTCAAATAATATATCCAATAGAAAGTCATATTGCTGTATAATTTATTATTTTTAATGTATAATTGTCCTATTCATCATGATATGTTGTTTAAATAATTTCCAAAGGATTTGTTTTCTTGTTTGATTCTCTCCCTCTCTTTCTTTATTTTTCATTTTTCGTTCCTTTTGTTTTATTATTAATCAATATATTTTTGATCATCTATATATATAAGAATTTTTACAGGTTCTTTCACTTTCTAGCTTTTCATAGAATCACAATATCTCAAATTTGGCGAACGCTTTATTATTTACTCTTTTCCTTTCTTTTGATTGATTTTCTTTTTAGTATTGCTCTCTTCAATTATTTTAACTTGTTTCTGATAAATTAAACAAAAGAAATCAAAAAGTGAATTCCATCGATCGGATAATAGTGTAAAAGTTATTCAACCTAATTTAAAATACCTCCTCTTCTAGAATTAGCAGTAATACACTACATCAGATTTATTATATTAGAAAATAGGCTTATTATTCATTTGCATTGTTTATAAATCAATTACTTCATAATCTTTAGAGTTAATTGGTAGACAATATATTAAAGAGTCTCAAATTAATAATGTATGTGATTTATATGATTGTAGACTTTTCTTATTATGAAATAGTTTTAATATAGAACCACTTACTTATTGTCAAAAAATTTAGAGGCATTCCTATATATATGTCTCATGTGTGTTCTAATTGTGTGGCTGATTAACTTATAAGTTGAGTCTGTGGAATCAAATACTATTTATATGTATCTGTATCAATCGTATACAAACTGTATTTTATAGAGGTGTACAATTTGAAAATATAAATTGGATTAGATTAATTATTGGATGACACATCCCATCTAATAGACAACAAAATAAAATAGTGATCCAATTATCATTTAATTATATTTATATATTTATAATTTATTTATTTATTTATTTTTGAAAAAATATACATTGATTAATTCTTAATATGTTAGAATGTGGAAGTGTATGGTTGAAGAAGTAAGAACAGGTGAGTATGCTAAGGTGCATGTGGTTTCATCTCAAAACTAATTGGCAATCAGAGAAGTAGCGTATGCATTTTATGTATGGTATTTAGTTTTCACATATTATTAATGTGGAACTCTCTAACATCTCCTCTCAAGATAGTAGTGGTTATTTTCTTTGCTCACTAATCTTGCACGACTCGATCACAAGTGGCTCTTTAGCTCACAGTGGTTCTTTTTTGGCACATTATCCTCAAATCACAAGTGGCTCTTTTGGCTCGTCTCTTTTTTAACCGATTTTTAAATTTGGATCAATTACTTGTAAGATTTTTTAGTTTAGCTATGATATCGTGTTAGAATACAGAAGTGTATGGGTGAAGAAGTATGAATAGGTGAGTGTATATTAATTAATTGATTCTTAATATTTATTTATTTTATAATTTATATAATATTTACATATTAAACTTGTTTATTAAGACTTATGCTTAGTTGGATTCGATTTGATTGTGTTGTTATATTCTAATTATGGCATCGTGAAAATTATATTTGACTAAATTAACTTATTATGTATATGTTGAGTTTATGTTTTATTACTGTGAAAATTAGTTTTTAAATTATGTTTAATTATGTATATTTATTTTAATGAAATTCAATTTAAATGATGGTCAAAAAAATTGGATGAATTCAATCTAATTCAATAAAAAATAGTTCATACATCCAATGCTTGGTACTGATTCAATCCAACATATCTATTGGATCAGATCGAATCAGTTGATTCAATTCGATTGGATTGGATCAATTGAGTCCAAATCTACTAGATGTGATTCAATGAACAACGACTCTAGTATATTAGTAGAAAATTTTACATAATACACTTAAAATGAATTTTTCTTTTTAAAATTTTATGGATTTTTTTTTTACACTTTTACGGATGCTTCTTTTTTATTTATATTTTTACGAATTTTTTTTAAGAAAAGTATTGCTTTCCCGTAGGGGCAACATCAAAATAGTATTATTCTAAAATAATAGAAAAATAACACTCTAATAGTTGTATAAGCAAATATTGTTTTCATGTAGCAGCAATGTCAAAACAATATTTTTTTCGAAAAGAATGGAAAAATATCACTTCGTACACTACAAAAAATCTTACTTTTTATTCACAACAAAACTTGTGACTAAAAGTAAAAAAAAAAAATTGTGACTAATTATAAATTAATAGGGGAATTACCTTATATACTATTTTTTTTTTAACTTTTTTTTTCAAATTTACGGTTTGAGTTTTTAAAGTGGTTGCAGTGCTAGTTGCAATAGGGGTTTCTATACGATTTTTGTTGCAATTTAGGTTGCAGTGCTAGTTGCAATAGGAGTTTCTATGTAGAATTCAGTAAAAATGTAAAAACAAAACTGTTTTGAAATGTAAAAATGAAAAAACCCCAAATTAATATTTCTACGTTGTGACTAAAAGGTTTGTTACTAAAATGTTTGTGACTTAAAGTATTAGTCACAAATATCACAATTTGTTGTAACTAAATGTACTTTTAGTCACAATACTTGTTGTAACTAAAAGTAAATTAGTGACAATTTGTATTCAAATACTATGTTTTAGTCACAAGTAACTTTTTGTTGTGATTAAAAGTCACAAAAATTTATGTTGTGATTATCACTATAAGTAGTTGTTTTTATAGTAATATTTTTGTGAATGAAAAAAATCTTTAAAAATATAAATAAAAAATAAGAAACTCCTAACAAAAAAATTCATTTTTATATACTTATGAAATAATTCCATTTTATTATATCGTAATATCGTATAATATATACATCGTATGTGTCTTATGTACTTTACGATTTTTATGACATATATATGTTTACATACATTTTTCTTTTTTGACAAATATGTTTACATACATATTGGGTATACATTATTGTCAATATAAGATTTAATTAATGATTATTATAATTGAACAAAAACAAATAAGGGAAATAAAAAAAAATTAAAATCTTTACGCAATATTATTAATTTACACAACCTATTAAAAGGTTTATAATTACTCTTATCTGTTTTAAAGTGTATTAATGGTCAAATAGTATATATACATATATATTTGCATATTATTGACTCGGAGTAGGTTAAGCATTAATGCATCATGATGAATGCATGGTATAATTATTTATCTGAGAAATACTTTTTTTTCTTAATTATCTGAGAAATACTTTGTAAAGAGTGTAAATATTATTTGATCACGTGTAAAAAAAACAAAACAAAACAAAAAATATCGCAATAATTGCTCTTAAAATGGTACATGTATATACTTTGGAAGAAACCCTAAGAACACTAAAATAGCAAGACTGAGTCAAATTGTTGGAAGAAAACAAAAAAGGAGAAAGCCCTAGTTAGTGGTGTACGGTAGCCCAAGATAAAATTTCCTACACTGTCCCATTTGTCCTCATATAATGCATTGGTATTAATACTCTTCAGCACAATTCATGATATACTTCATTTAATTATAAAGATATATATATACCATAGGGGATATGGTCTTTAAATTTTTGGCTTGTGTGTGGTGGGGGGTTTTCTAATTTCTTTATATATATGAGCTCATGAGTCCATGTATTGATATTTTGGGGCAGAAGTGTAGTTACAATAATTGAGATATGGTTTTGTTTTGCAAGAGGAATTAATATATATAACCAATATATATGTTATCTATTAGCTAGTTAGCCCATTCAATTTGTTGGCTTCCTAAGAAGGCACCCACATGGTTTTGCTTTTGTTTCAAGGCACAAATTTATAATACGGACAATACCATAAAACGTGGGGTAATGTTATAATATTTCACCATTTTGCACCCTATATATATATTTTACACACACACATGTACCTGGCCTTTCATCATAATAAATAAATATACTAGTTTGAAATTAATAAATTGTGCATTAACGGTACGTGCATATATTGATCGATTGGTACATGTAATAATAAAGATCCTCGGGATTGTTCAAAGTTCAAACCTCACAGAAAGTCACAGACCATTTTTCAAAAGGTACCCTACTCAGTGCGAATATATAGCCTCTCTCTCTCTCTGCTTTGGTACCTTATAGCATATTATTATTATAATAATATTAATGGATCACAGACTTTGTTCATTGAATATATAAACTTTTATTTTTCTTCTTATTTTGATGAAAAAAGTGTGATTGGGTGATGGATGAGATGCAGTCACAGGGCTGTGCTCTTAGGAAAACATAAACAGTTGTCTTTCAGTTGATAGATTGTCTGATACCATTTATGGTGTGTTAGATTTTGGAGCGTGGAAAACTAAACTATGGCTTTTCAAAGAAAGCATATCATTTTTTTTTAGGGAGAAGAGCTAAGAGACAAATGTTCGGTAACTCTGTTGGGACCTGAATCGTCCTTATACTTAACACCACATGATGTGATTAGTCATTAGTGTAATAGTCTAATACTTCTTGTTATCTCTCTAGGTTTGCTTCAATTATACATAAATGTTCTTTTTTTATTTTTGAAAGTGAGATGAAGTAGATTCCTATTATAAGTAAAAATTAGATTTTTTTTTTCTTTAGTCTATAGGAATAAAGAACAAAAGTAAATATTAATGTTAGCAAGTAATTAATTTAGGCTCCAATAATCTTTCTTCGGGCATGCTTCTCATCTCCCGCAATGAAGAAGAAGAGGGTCGCTCGAAAGCCGCCCCATTCAATCTAGGAAACCACAATTACGAGTGATTCTCGCAATGAGGAACAAGAGTCGTCTTTGATTTGATTTCACAATTGATTGCAGAAAAGGAGCAACAATAGCATCCATCAATGTTTGTTCGAAAACTCAACTCAAGCTAACTTGGTGAGTTTTGATGGTGTTAACCAAAGTCAAATCGGGTTGAGGATGCTATGAAAGAAAATTTCCAATGTTCAGCTTAGTCACATTGGGCAAAATTAAAGAAAAATCATTTGATAAGTGCGGTAGCTAAGCTCCATTATGAGGAACCGATGAAAGAAAGTAAGCGAATTGCAGAGCAAGCTCAGAATTAGAGCTTTGCGGTAATTTATATCACTATAAGAAATATGGGCATCAATGAGGACAATTGTCGTCATTGTTAAGCTTGTTTTAAAAAAAATTTAAATTTATTTTGTTTTTATTTTTAAAATTATATTAAATATTTATATTTTTTCAATTAATTAATATATAAAACTATTTAATTAATTAAAATATGAAATTATTTAATTAAGAGTAGAAAAAGTAAATATTTTTTCATAGTAAATATTTATAGTCACAAACATTACAATATCATTAAATACTGCTTACTTAAATATATAATGAGTCTTCGTAAAATGTCAATAAACATAAAATTGATAGTTCGTAAAACTAAAATAAAATTTTTAAAAGAAGTTTGTAGTAGCATCGTCATCATTACTAGCATCTCTAGTAACATCTGGCATCTGTGGGTAATATGGCGGCATTTGCGAACTCGTCATCATCTGAGATGTCTACTGCCCATGTGGTGCCGGAACCATTTGAGATGTCTGATGTCCTTGTTGTGTCGGCATCATCTGAGATGTCTTTGTAAAAGATTATGGTTAGAATTCTATAATATGTACCACTCAGCTCTTTTGTGAGTCTTCTCGTCGAGAGTTGTTATTGTTTGCTTACCAAGTGGACAACATTGAGATTTGAAAAATATTAAATATCGAGATAGAAGAGGACCATCTTCATTGTGCTCAGGACAGTTGAATTTCGTACGCAAACCTTTGAAGCACATGGAACAAAATATCAAAGCCTCATCTATAACGTATCCTTCAGCAATAGATCCTTCTGGCCGTGCTTTATTCCTAACTTAATTTTTTAAGTTTTTCATGTACCTCTCAAATGGGTACATCCATGTCATAAAAACTAGCCCACCCAATATGGCTTCCTCAGGCAAATGTATCACCAAATGTATCATGATATCAAAAAATATTGGAGGATAAATCCTCTCCATTTTGCACAAAATGTGAATGAGGTTTCCTTGGGCCTTCTCCATGTCTTTTACATTCAATGTCCTAGAGCATAAAATTCTGAATTGCACAATTCTATTATGATGCTTGATACTTCCTTCGAAAAAAACTTGTCACAATACAAACTGGAAGTAACATTTGCATTATGACATGACAATCATGAGATTTCAATCCAACAATATTATTATCAGTTACTTTCTTCTTCAAGTTCGAAAATAATTCATCTGCAATTTAACTTCCTTCAGAAATTTACAAAACACTTGCTTATAATCAGCAGTCAACATATAAGGGGCATGGGGTTTCAGCAACCTTTTGTGAGCATCTTCGAAAATCCATAAGGTTTGACGAACTCTCATATTTTTTAAATCTTCTCTTACATTAGTAGTGTCTTTAGACTTGCATTATCCAAGAGGGTGCCTGTAAAGGCCGCTTAGCTTTAATTTAGAAATTAGCAGATAATTAGGATTTAATTATGAGAATTATTTATTTATGCTTAAGTATTAAATTATGATGATTTATTTGAATTCAGAATCCATCTTTATGTCACATATAGAAATTTCATAATTTTGCTTATTTTGGTGACCGGCAATATTGGAACGCGGTGTATGGCTTTTAGAATCACATCTTAGTATTTTTAGTATAGCGGGACAATAGTTAGACATTTGGAATGTCGGGAATAAACGGAATTTTAGAGTTTCCCAAAATACCCCTAAGTACCCCTTTTATGCCTTTTAGTGTGGGAAGGGCAAAATGGTCTTTTTGCCCATTCTTGTTTTGTCTTATGTGAGTTTTAATTAAGTTAATTAAATCAGTTTTTTCAATTTGTATTGGCTGAAATGGTTTAATAAAACAAGGTTTATTTATTCATTTTTCAAAAAATAGAAAAAATTAGAAAAATTGGAAAATTCTCTCTTTCATTCTCTTTCTCTCTCACGAAATCCCTAAGCAGCTAGGGTTCTGGAAATTTTGTCTTCAATCTTGCCATTTTTCAGCAGTTCTTAGTGATTACAAGCAAGGGTAAGCTTCTAGACAACCTTCCTTTAGTTTTCTTGAAATTTAAGTTATGAAATCATGCATGTTTTGAGAGTTTGAGTCCTTTATTTGCTGTTGATGTTTGATTTAAGTTTCTGCAGTTAAGTTATGATAGAATATGTTGATTTAGGCTTGAATTGTTAGTTGTTTGAAGCTTTACTCAAGCTTTGAGTTTTAGAACTCAAGCTTGAAGCTTTAATGGTGAATTTTGATTCTAAGCTTTGATTGTTGTTTTGTTGCTTGGAAAATGTCTATTGGGGTCTAATATGCAGGTCTGGAAAGTTTGGTTGAGTTTGGAAACGTTTTAGTTGGGGGTTTGATTGTTGTTGGTTTTCTGGGTAAAACCGGCTAACTGGTTTTACACTGCCTGTAAAACCGATTGCCCGGTTTTTGCAGCAGGGGGTGGAACCAGTTTTTTTCAGCTGGTCATTTTGTGTTAGTTTCAGGTTTTCAGGCAGTTTATTCCCTGCTAGTTTGGGATATTGTTGTATTAAGTTACAGTAGGTTAAGTTTTGGTTTTAAACCTTTGTCCCGGTTGTGATTTAGTGGATCACTTATATGTTCTGGAACTGATGTGATTTAGGAGCCTATAATTCACCGAGCTGTTGTTCCACTCAGGTTGACCGGCACACCTGAATTCGGAATTGAGGTAAGATTAGTATAATATCATGCATATGTTATTACATGTTTAGCATACATGTGTTATTGCCTGTTAGATTACATTGATAGCAATAATAGTATACATAGAGTTGTACTGATTATTGATAAATGTATGTTGGCTAGAATACTGATCGATGCTGTCACATCAATATGGCTAGAGTATGACTAGCATATTGAGTATAGGCTGACATTATGGTCGATAGTATTGTCTTATGAACGTTCTAGACTCAGTACCGTGTGGGACACGGGGATTAGGGTTATGATCGGGTGTATGGGCGCCAGGTTATAACCTGGGTTATTAGTATGTTTTATGTTATGCTTTTCTTTCTGAGTCTGTCGACTCACAGTGCTATGTTTATGTGTAGGTAAGGGCAAAGCCAAAGCTGAGGAATCGTGAGAACGAGCAGATGGAGGTTGTACATGTCGGGGCGGTTAGGCCTGGAGCGTACGATCCTCGAGACATCAGGGCTTTTGATAATTAGTCGTTGGGCGACAAACTTTTGATTATATGTATAGCAAACTTTTATAACTGTATTTTGTAAACGGGATCCTGATATTTTATTAATGTAATATGTTATGTTTTAATTAAAAAGAAAAATTTAATTAATCACGTTTTCCAATAACCTCGTTGATTAGCAACGAGCTGCACAGTAAATTTAAAATCACGTTAACACGCCTATGCTAGTTAGGGTGTTACAGTGCCAAGGATATTATCACAAACATTCTTCTCAATATGAAAAACATCTATGTTGTGTTTCAACTCATTTGTACCTTAATACTAGAGTTCATAAAATATACTTTTTTTCCTCCAGTTAGTTTCAGTGTCACCTCTTTTTTGTATCCTTGGAGCTTGTTGTGATAGAGCATTTACTTGTTCTAATATTTCAGAATAAGTAAATCATCTTGGAGGAAGTCTCTTCTCAACATTTTCATCAAATTCACGGTCCTTTCTCATACGATGATTGGATGTTGAAAAACGTCTATGGCCAACACAAGATGTCTTACCAATCAGTCGAATGGAACTAGTATCCTCGTTGCATGTAGGACAAGCTTTATATCCATGTCCACTCCATCTAGAGAAGCTACTACAGACAGGAAAATCATTAATTGTCCAAAGAAGAGTTGCGCGCATCTTGAACATTGAGTTGCTTGTAACATCTCTTATTTCAACACCATAAGTCTACAATTCGTTCAGCTCGTCCACCAATGGCCTTAAAAATACATCCATGTCCTTACCAAGTGACTTAGGTCCAGGAATAAGGAGAGTCAACATGAAATTGTTGTCCTTCATACACATCCATGGTGGCAAATTGTAATTCACCAACACTACAAGCCACATACTGTATGATAGGCTCATGTTCTCGAAAGGATTAAATCCATTAGCAGCTAAGCCTAAGCGAACATTCCGAGGATCTCTTGCAAATTCGGGATGTCTACTATCAAAGTCTTTGCACGCGGAAAAATCAACAGGATGATGCATAACACCATTTTCTTTTACACGACCAGTACGATGCCATACCATCTCTTTGGTTGTATGTCTTGAACTGTATAATCTTTCCAGTGGGTGTCATGATGTTTTGGGAGTCAGGTGTGCAGTGATAGGTAGCTCTAGAATCAAGATACCAATTTGTGTCCCATCTAGCACTTGAACTAGCAAGGTGTGCCTGCATTTGAGGTGTGTGGCCAGTGTTTCCTTGAGGCTGTCTGTTGCTTGTATAAGCTTTGTCAAACTTGTAGAAGAAATCAAGAGCAGCATGACTAGCTTTGAAGCAAATTTGACATTGAAGTCGATTGTCGTTACCACTAGGGAATCGTCCTCCTCGATTCCCAGTGAATCCTCCTCTCTGATTACTGAATCCAGGTGGTGGTTGAGAACCAGGACTTGAGTTACCAAAACGAGTTTGAGTTGCTCTAGGTTGGCCTGAGTTTGAGTTTGAGAACCATTGTAAGGAGATTGAGGTCCATTGAACCTTGAATAAGGAGTTCTAAAATTTTGATTAGTATTGGTGTAATTTGCCTCAGTAAACTCAGGATCCATATAGGCCATGTTGACATTAAGGTTTATTTATTTATCATTTTTCTCAATTCTTGATTTAGATGCAAGAAGTAGAGCCTTAATCTCTGCAATAGAGTAACTTTCAATTCGTGTATTGGTAGAGATGACAAAGGTTTCATACTCACTGGGAAGACCTTCGAAAATGGTTGCAACATGATCACAAGTGCTAAGAACTTCGCCAACTGAAGCAAGTAAATCAAAAGTTTGTTTGACTCAAAGCAAGTAATCATTCAAACTGAGAGATCATTTCTTCAGATTTTGAAGCTTAGTTCAAAATTCAAGGATCTTAGCAGAAACATGGAGAGTGAAATACTTCTGCAGAGTACTCTCGATTTGGCACTACAAAAAACTGCTACTTTTAGTGACAACTTTTTAGTCACAACATAATTTTTTTGTGACTAAATGTGACTTGTAGTCACAACAAAATGTTCCTTGTGACTAAAACGCAGTATTTAGTTACAAGTTGTCACTAATTTAGTTTTAGTCACAACAAGTATTGTGACTAAAAATACATTTAGTCACAACAAGTATTGTAATTTTTGTGACTAATTCCTTTAGCCACGAACCTTTTAGTCACAACATAAGAATGATAATTTATAATTAGTCACAATTTTTTCACTTTTAGTCACAAGTTTTGTTGTGACTAAAAATAAGATTTTTTGTAGTATGGCTTGAGGTGTTACAACCAAGCATTCGTGTTAGAAGACTCTCTAACATCGAAGACAGTAACCAAGAAGCTAATAGTTGATCTTAAACTTCCCAAGTGGAATAGGCAAGATTGACATTCTGAGCTTCATGATATGCATCAGTCAAGAATTGAGGAGGAGCTAAATTTTCCTAGATGTAAGTCATCAATCGATTCCCTCGAATGGCAGCAAGGACTTGTTGTCTCCATAGTAAGTAATTGTGATCACAATTGATAGACAGAGTATGATTGAAGAACACAGGACCTTGATTATCACCACCCAATTTTTTGGATTCAACTGTTTTGAATTCCATGGATTTGGGTTTGAGGTGTTGCCAGCTTGAGCTTGAGCATTAGATCTATTGCCAGGCTGAGCTTGGAATCCATTGTCGGAGTTAGTGACGACATTGGCCATCAATGGGGGAAAGGAGTGCTCTAATACCATATTAGATCTTCTCGACATGGTGAAGCAAAGAAAGACATGTTATATTATTTATAATAATATAATATATAGATTAAATATGTGTAATAAACTAATAATATGTAACATATGGCTATATTAGTTGTCATCTTTTTGTAACATTTGGGGAGTTGTTACTATGAGTAACCTCCACCATTATCACTAACATTAAGAGTGTAAAAGATGTTACACACCTTTATTTGAAATTCTTAATGCTATAGGAGTTATGGTGTGTGTAAGAGTTACATTTGAGTACATAGCATCTATAGGGGTTATGAGTTTGAATTTCAAATGGTGATATCCTAAACACTATATAAAGAGGTCTAAGGTGCTCATTTTGGATAGATGAAGTTTTCTATCAAGAAAGCACTTTGCTAGAAAACCCTAAAAGGCTTGATAATTCCCAAAGCTATTTCCTAGAGAGTTCCCTTAGTGCTTAGAGATAGGGGAAATAAGCTTTTGGACAAAGGTGTAATACCTTGTTCAAGTCATGGTGATCCCCTCTAATCTACACTCAAGGTTGTAAGTGAGTGTATATATATATTATTCTCTTGTTATATATATATACATATTTTATATTACATGTGTTCTTATCTTCTTCTACTTTTCTTAAATATAATATATATAGTGTATATATATTGTATATTATGTTGTTGTAACATTTATTTAATCTCTTTGTTGGTCCTTGTATTGTATTACAATAGAGTTGTAATATCTTGATTTTCTTCCATTGTAATAAAATCTCTAACAAGACAAACCAGAAAAACAATCAAAGAGAGAGAAGAAAAAAGAGAGAAAGAAGCTGAAGTTATTCATTGATTATCAAAGTCATAAGGCATGACCTATATACATCATTATACAACTAAAGACTAACAAAAATCACTTGCAAGTTAGTTAGAAACTGACAGTTGCACAAACTAACCAACTAACTACTAACTAACTTTAACTAACATTAGCTCTCAGCTAACTCAATCTAACACAATTTAATTCGTACTTAATTATATATATTTCTAAAAAATATAATATATTATATATATTAATTTACCAGTAATATTAAAAAAAATACACAAACTTCTAATTTTTTAATCTTTTCTAGTAATATATTAAGTTAATGTATTTTATTTATTTTATATAAAAGACAGAGAAAAAATCATTCTTATTCACATAAGTACACAAATAAATTTAAATATATATATATATATAAAATAGTTTATTTATTTTAGTAATGATATATATAGATATAAATATTAGTGTAAATCCAAATATATATTGTAAGGATAGTTATATTTTTTT
Source organism: Cannabis sativa (assembly GCF_029168945.1). NCBI lineage: Eukaryota > Viridiplantae > Streptophyta > Magnoliopsida > Rosales > Cannabaceae > Cannabis > Cannabis sativa. The sequence goes on along the minus strand of NC_083602.1, from coordinate 55,197,734 downwards.
ATCTATATATGTATTTTGGTTTGATTTGTATGTAAACGGGAATGGAAAAAAATTATTATTAGAGATTAAGAAGTAATAATTTTTTTTTTCTATCTTAATGAAATATTAAATAATGCTATACAGATTGAATTGAATTCAAAATATAAAATTCTCACTTAGTGCGGATTAAATTTTGTTTGACAAAAAAATATGGATTAAATCGGATGAACAACCTTACATGTAATCAATTCATGTGATTATAATACAATTACTCACACTGCATTTTGTTAATTACATCTTAAAAATAAGTTAAACTTGATTTTATTCCGTCGTGGTGGCAAATTACAGTCAGAAACAAGACTAGTGGTTAATGTTTTTTATATAACACTAAGTAAGACCCAAACAACATTTGGGGATGGGGACGATATCAAAACCTCTTATTATTATTATTATTATTATTATTATTATTATTATTATTAAAATTAAAATATGACATACAATTACATCAGCTTGTAACTCCAATAATTGGTGACGTTACTGAACTTCTAGAAGGGGAATTGTCATTTCGTTAATTTTATATACATACACGACGTATTAGCAATTGCTTTACTTGAGTGCACCAGATTTAAAAAATTAAAATCATTGATACATTTATTTTTATTGTTTTTTTTTTCCTTTCTTCCTATCCTAATCACCATATTTAAAAGTATTATTATAGCATACTTTATATGATTATATCCATGCCAAGAGCGTCGTTTACTTTTATTTTTATGAAACCTAATTAATATAATGGACAAAATGCTTATCTTCGATTGACGTTTATCCCTCTCTGAAAATTTTATAGTATAATAATAATAATAATAATTTAATTTTGTAAAATCTAACCACGATCAACCTACATTAAAGTTTAATCAAACCATTTATTTTTCTTTTTTACATATTAAGAAAGGGATTCAAATTTGGATCTTTACTTTATGGGGAAGAATTTAAATTTGAGACCTTTGTTATGTGAGAAAATAAAAAGTAGCACACTAGACTATGTTTATCATAAACTACGGATTGAATTGGACTTTTGATATGGTACAAAATTTGTATCATGAGTATGACTCGACTCAAAAAAAATATAGGTTTACTCACAGCACGGTATAATATTACAAATTGGCATAACACATTATGAAAAATATAGTTTATGTGGTATAATTCCTCTAAATAAAAATATCTTCAATAGTTGTTCTTGTTATGGAGAGTTAGATGTCTTCCGAAAAAGCGTTCTCGAAAGTCTATCTTGACCATCTGGAAGAAGTCTTGTGGAATAATAGATGTCATCTTAAAGGGCATTCTCGGATGTCTATCATGCCCACCTCGAAGGAGTCTTCAAGAAAGCTAGTCTTCCTCCGAAAGGAGTTCTGGATGGCTAGTTGTTCTCTCTTGGACGGGAGTCCTGGATAGTCAACTCCAGCTATTTCATTCCTATTCGGGAAGACCCTGTTGAGTTTTATGCCCTAAATAAAACTCAATTTCAATGTAATCTTTATCTTTTAAATATCAATAAAGAAATAGAAGTATTTTTCATCACTTTGTGTGTCTTTTGATTCATATTATCATTTATATATTTATTTGATTTATAAATTCATCCAAATCCTTATCACATTTATGTTCTTGTTTATTGTGTCGTCAGCACAATGGAAAGTAATCAAGATAATGTGATTAAATATATATTCCTAGATTTATCAGTATACAGAGGGTTTAACTGATATGACAATCTACAACATAGTTTACTTGCACCTTGGATAAGTGCTATGTTCTTTCCAGGGTTTTGGTTAAAGTAAAGCTTGGGTTGGATGCATGGAGTATGCATCGGAAGGGACCGATATTGAACTTTGATTCAGATATATTAAACTTATCGTAATATCTAGTCGATTCAATATCAACTAGTTGATCCTAGATCAAATGATCTTAATCCTGACATGATTAGGTTCGATCTCAAGAGTATTATACATGTTCTTTGATTTGTTAGTTAAGCCTACTTTTTGTTCAGGGTGATATGTACATTTTGGGAACATGGTAGTGCAATTGAGTGGGAGCGCTAAACATAGAAAATGGAATCTATAGCTTCTATCTAGCACATAGAAGTGAAATGATGATTTCCTTCGAGCTTGGCTAAACAGAGATAAATGGTTGAGTACTCATTTCAGTAATTATGTTTAGTTCACTGAAATATCATTTATAGGTGGCTAAGTATTTTAAGGATAAAATACATTGAAGGGTGTAACGGTAATTTAATCCCTGAAATAATAAGTGTTGATGGTATTTATAGGTGCAAGATATATAGATCTTAAAGTCGATGGCTGCAAGTGCTAAGTTATTAAGTTAGTAACGACTTAACAAACTTAACAAACTCCTCATAACAGAATCTCCACGTCAGCACAAGTTAAAGTGCTTCCGGATGAAGTGTACGCTTTCGAGACTAAGAACCAAAGAATACACTGAAGGGTCTATTGGAATTATTTTACCAGGATCTTAGATTTACTAACAAGTATGTTATTTAACATCCTAAATATGAACTTTTAAAACGATATGAAATAAACACATATAAAGTATAAGAAACCTTACAGTGGTTGCAGCGGAATATAATGTCTCCTTCCACTCAGATCTCTAAGCCTTGTATCCTTTCTGTAGCAGAGTATCACCAAGATCTGAGCCCGAATGTCCTTCTCTTGAATCTGGATTCTTCACAGCCTTACACACTATGATTGAGATACCACTTGATGTGTGTGGGCACTCACTCACTCACTATAGGGCTTCGTTTTTCAGAAGAGAGGAAGAGAGAGAAGGTGGCGGCTAGGTATAGGAAGAAGGCTTTTAGTTTTTCTCTGAAGGAATGAGATGCATCATCTTTTTCATGAAGCCATCACTACCTATTTATAGCAAACCACCTAGGGTTAGGTTAGATTTATTTGGCATTAAAATAATAAAAAATAAATGATAAATAGACTACATAGTGGCCGGCCATAGATAGGATAATGGGCCCCACTTTGCAATTTTGCCATTTTGTCATTTTTCCATCTCATTTTCTCAAAAACGCTAATTTTCTAATTTAACCATTTAAATGCCAATTTTAATTATTTAATAACTAAAAATTAATTATTAAATAATATTGTCATTTAATATATTTATTAATTAGACTAACCAAAGTCTCTTAATTAACAAATGAACCTTAGAAACTCTTTCTTCCCAATTTAGCCCTTGCTTAGTGAAAATTCATAAACTAGACATAGTCTAATTTTTAGAATTATAATTGATTAATCAAAATCAAGTAACTGAGTCTTACGAGTAGTATTGTCTCAACTAGTATGGGGACCATGAGCCTATATATCCGAGCTTCCAATAAGCAGACCAAGAACTTACCAGGTAAATTCACTGACTTATTAATTCCTTGTTGCATCCACTCATAGAACTTGGAATTGCATTCTCAGTTATATAAAACGCTCTATATGTTCCACGATATAGATACGTTATCAATTATCCATTGTTATAATCCCAATAATCAATGATCCTCTATAGATGATTTACATTGTATAGAAAGAAGAATGAGATCAGACGAGCTTCGAGAGGTGATCTTGACAGAGAAAGATTGAGATGTACAGAGAAAAGAGAGTGATTGACTTTGAGTTTTGTATAAGAATTATTTGTAGATGAAGGAGATTCTTGGGTAAGAGTGTGAGAAATAAATACTTTGTGAGAATCCAACAGAGAATTGATCTCGATTATATTGTACCCTGATCTTGTTTGACCAATAAAGAGGATTTCAGCGGTATTCCAGAACTGGAGTAGAGCAATAGATCACATCGATCTATAGGACTTGAACTAGTATATATCTTGGGGTTGATTTTGTTGCTTTATTGTTTCTGGTTTTAATACTCTGTTCATCCCTGTTTAATCTCAAATTATTGTGTATGAATTTTTAATCTTGTCATTACTAATTGTTTGTTGATTAAGCTTTAGTTGGTTTGATTCTGCACATTAGTTATAGTTTTCCACAAATCGGAGCTTAGTAATCGATCAAGAATGCAAAATTAAGATTCTTTCTGCTGCAATTCTTGAAGAAACGATTAACTTTGTCAATGGCAAGATTTGAGTTGGAAAAGTTTGATGGAACAAGGGACTTTGCGCTAAGGAGAGCAAGTTTAAAAGGAATCCTAGTGCACTAGAAAGTCTCCAAAGTTCTTGGAGATGAGAAGTTACTGGCTGAGAAGAAACCATAAGAGAAAGGAAAAATGGAGGAGATGGCTTATCACACGATCATCATGTATCTGTCCAACAATGGGAGAAGAAAGCTTGTCGCAGAAAAGACGGCTAAAGGAATTTGGAACAAGCTTGAAGAATTCTATATGAAGCCACAATTACTAGCAAGATTAATTTTCTAAAAGGTTATATGGTTTTAGAATGATTTCTTCTCTTTCTTTAGATAATAATGTTAATAAGATTATTGTAGGATTGACTAATATAAATCATAAGGTTGATGAAGAAATTCAGGCCATCATTTTGTTGAGATCTCTCCCAATAGCATATGAAGAAGTCAAGGCTGCCATTAAATATGGCACGAAAACGTTCTTGCCGCACTTAAATTTAAGGATTTTGAAATACAATTGGAAAAGGAATCCAAGAAGGAAGAGGTATACTTGGCAAGAGGGAGATCATCCAAAAAAGCATGTTCGAAGAGTAAACACCATCACTCTTATTCAAGATCGAAGTTCAAAGAGAAGGAAACTCGAAAGTGTTACTTTTGTAGAAGGTCCGGACTTTTGGAAAGATTTTGCAAAAAGTACAAGGAGCAACAAGGCTTCAACAAATCTCATAGTGGAGATAGAAAAAAAATCAGCATCATCGCCACAGGAAGGATTCAACTACAATCCCAAAAGATAGTGACAATTGCTCAACAAATGGAGAATCGTTCTCCATCTTGGAATCATCAATGAGTAAGGAGTGGATTCTTGACTATGGATGAACATATCACATGCGTCTGAGTTGAGAATCATTTTTTGATTATCAATTAACGGAGATAAAATTCTAATGGAAAATAATCATTCATGCAGGGTCATTGGAACCGGAAAGGTTGCCATCAAATAGTATGATGGCAGAAGCAAGGTGTTGACGAACGTAAGGCACACTCTAGAAGTTAAGACGAAATTTCATATCCCTAGGTGCGCTTGAAGATAAGGGTTACAGATACAAGTCCATGCACAAAAACTCGAGGATCACCAAAGGTTTACTGATAATGATGAAATGTGAAAAGATCAATGGTTTGTATATTCCCCAAGGAGAAACTGTTCTAGCCAGAGAGGCAAGTTAGGTGAAAGGGCTAGAATCAGATATGCAAATGTGGCATCACAGACTTGGGCATATCAGTAAACAAGGCCTCAAAGAACTGCACAAACAAGGTATAATTGAAAATTCAAATTCTTGTGCTTTACCATTTTGTGAAGCTTGTCTTCTAGGGAAACAACATAAGCTGAAGTTCACTCTAGCAAGGCATACTAGTAAGAAGATGCTCAAATATGCGCATGTTGATCTTTGGGGGCCATATAAAGTGCCTACTCACTTTGGTAGGTGATATTTTCATTCTATATTTGATGATTATAGTAGGTGTGTTTGGACCTATTTTCTAGCAACTAAGAATGAGTGCCTGGAATAGTATAAAATTTGGAAAACTCAGGTGGAAAGCCAAATCGATCTAAAAGTTAAGAACCATAGGACGGGCAATGGGCTAGAGTTTATTAACTCTAAATTTGACATGTTGTGTCAAGAGTATGGGATCACTAGGCATAGAACTCTACTGCAGATCCCAAAGCAAAATTGTATTACTGAAAGGATGAACTGAACCTTGTTAAGTAAAGTTAGATGTATGTTGTTCAGTTCCAGATTATAGAAACTATTTTGGGAGGAAACTCTAGCTACTGCAACCTCCCTTATAAATGATAGCCCCAAAGAAAAGTTATAAGCTTAAAAACCCCTTACGAAATACGGTACAATAGAACCCCGAACCTAATACATCTAAGAACCTTTGGGTGTATAGCTTATGTACACCAGTCTATTGACAAACTGGAACCTAGATCAGTTAAGGGAACTTTCCTAGGTTATGCCTTAGGTACCAAGGGGTATAGAATTTACATTTCCAAGAAAGGTAGACCGAAGGTTATGATTTCTAGAAATGTTATTTTTAATGAGTTAGAATATCATCACTTGACCTTTGGAAAAGGTAGTGTGTCTCCGTGTGATGCAAGAAAAACATAAAAACAAGAACACTACATGCATGGAAATAGATTACAAAACGAAACATCCAGAAAAAGGTTCACGGACGGAATCTATTGTGGAACTGGAAGATAACGAAGACCAAACAGAGGTTCAGAAATGATTCAGATAGGAAGGTTTAGAAGGTTATCAATTGGCGCGTGACAGATCTAGAAGACAGATTTACCCTCCATCAAGGTTTGCAAAAGTAGACTTAATAGCATTTACACTGGCAACAGTACAACAAACTAAAATTGAAGAGCCTAAAAGCTATGAAGAGGCAATTTCAAGTGAAAACAAGTCAAAATGGCTACGTGCCATGGATGAGGAGATGGATTCACTCCAAAAGAATAGGACTTGGCTAGTTGTATCGAAGCTGGAGATCAAAAAGATTGTAGAGTGCAAATGGATTCTCAAGGTAAGAGAGGGACTCAATGAGAATGAATCAGTATTGTTCAAAGTCGGGTTAGTGGCTAAGGGTTTTACTCATGTGGAAGGAATTGACTAAACTGAAATCTTCTCACCTATGGTAAAGTATAAGATGATAAGATTAATGTTGTCTTTGGAAACACAAATGGAGTTTAAAGTTAAACAAATTGATGTTAAGATTGCCTTTTGAATAGATTCTTGAATGAAGAGATCTATATGAAGGAGCCACCTGGGTTTCAGGTGGAAGGGAAAGGAATTGAATTAGTTTGCAAGCTCAAAAATTCCTTATATGGTTTGAAACAGTTCCGAAGACAATGGAATAAAAGATTTGATACATATCTACAGCAAATCGGGTTAAAACGATCCGCATATGGTCACTGCTTATATTTTAAGAGTCTGGAGCAATCTATAACTGTATTTTTATTGCTTTATGTGGACGATATGCTCATTATGAGCAAAGATAAATCCATGATCAAAAGTATCAAAGCTAAGCTTAAGAGAGAGTTAGAGATGAAGGAGCTTGGACCAGTTCATAAGATACTTGGCATTGAAGTTTCAAGGAACATGAAGGAAGGGACAATTAACTTAAAGCAGTTCAGGTACATCAAGAAAGTTATTCATATGTTAAACATGGAAGATGCAAAGAGTATATCAATTCTGTTAGGCAGACAGCTCATTTTCTCGAAGGAACAGTATCCAAATATTATGAAAGAGAAAGAGGAAATGAAGGATGTACCCTATGCAATGGTTTTAGGATGCTTCATGTATGTGATAGTGAGCACCAGACCTGACATAGCTCATGCTCTAAGCATCCTAAGTCGGTTCATGTCAAATCCAAGCATTGAACACTAAAAGGCCCTCAAATGGTTATTGTAATACCCTGGAATTAAGGAAATAGATTAGCAAAGCCCTAACTAGTTAATTGAGTATTATTGTAGAATTATATTATATTATAATTTATTATATGCGTATTAATATGAGAAATGACATGTTAAGACCCCGTTGGTGAGTTAGGGGTATTTTAGTAATTTTGACCCGAGAAGGGTAAAACTGTGAATTTAATTTATTTATGTGCTTATGAACTATATTATTATATAGTATATCTGGTGTGTCCTTTTTCAGGTGTGTTCTGACAAGTTGGCGCGGTATAGTCACAATCGGGTATTTCGGGCCGAACCGGGTTCGGGGCCGAAATATAATTTTGGGATAAATTATTGGCATTTTATTTATGTGTGAATAATCTGAAATTATTTAAATATGTGTTATATATGAAATGAATTCAATGCCCTTGATTGTTTGAGTATGTGAGAAATGGCCCTTGGGGCAAAATGGTAAATATGTATTTTTGGATTTATTTTCAACTAAAGGCATTCTTTGTAAAAAAAAAAAAAATTAATTTTCTGCATTTACCTTAACCCTAAAACAGCCCCCTTCCCTCTCTCTCTCTCTATCTCTCTTTGTATTTGGTTGAAAAATTGGTGATTTGCTTGGTATTCAAGCTTGAAATTGAAGAATTGTTTGAGGAGTTGTGGCTTGATCATTGCATTGAAGCTTGAGGTAGTTTTTCTATTGCTGAAATTTAATGAATTTTCTTCTGTGATTTTATGGTTAAAAAGCATGAAATAGGTTGGGATGGTCTTGAGATGCATGTTGGTGTTTTCTTGTTGATTTGAGCATGTTTGTACTTGGATCTTTTGAATTGATGTTGGGTTAGGTTTAGACAGAATTAAAAAGGAATTTTATTGTGTTTTTATTCTGTTATTGAACTTTGAAATTAATTGTTCAAGTTCAAGTTCTTGAGCTTGAAGTTCTTGGTGATTTTGCTTAAGTTGGAGCTTTGAAGTTTATGATGTTTAATCTGAATTTTTGGGGTTTTTACCATTGGATTCTTAATGCATGAATTGTGTTTAAGCTTTTGATTTAATTACTGGAAAATCTATTTAATGGATTTAAGTTTTGGTTGTGATTTGAGTTGAAATGGATGAGTTTTGGGGCTGAAATTCATTGTTGAAGGCTGATTTTTAGTTGCTGGTTTTTGGTGTTGTTGGAGAGTGAATTAGGTGTAATTCCTCTCTAATTACTTGGTTTATGTTAGGTGAAAGTTTGGTATGATTGTGGGTTGATATAGCATGAAAATTGGTGTTTTTGGATGCATTTTCGTGGCTGGAAACTGGGTTTCCTGGGTTTTTAAACCCAGTAGCCGCGGCCATTTTTGACAGCTTATTGTATTTTTTTTCGGGTTTTTGTTTTGGTCATAACTTTTGACTCGGGACTCTGTTTGGGACGTTCTTTATATCGTTGGAAAGCTCGTTCCGAGCTCTATCTGACTATCTAGAATTTAAATGCCCAGTTTTTAATTTGTGGAAATGGATTTTGGGATTAACCCTATACTTGTGTATCCCGGAATTGTGACTAGGATTACCAACACTTGGTCAGGAGCACCCGGGGATTTGAAATCTCCATATTTATGGGACATCAGGTAAGACAGTAGTTAGTACGTAGAGATATGCGCAATGGCGCTTATATGGAATGTGATTTATATGAGAAACCAGAAACCAGGATTAGAGTTATTACTCTAAAGTGAGCGGTTTATTGGCTTAGGGTTATTACCCAAGTGAATTATTAATATGTAATTGTTATGCCATGATGTATATAGCTGTATATTGAAGTAAAGGGTTATGTGTTCAAGGCATGATCGGGTTGGACTCGGTAACTAGAACCGAGATGAACCGTTCTAAGGCCTTATTATAATTAGACGTGTGAGCGTAACACGTAGGTCTATGCCACATAGACATAAATAGGCGTGTGAGCGTAACACGCAGGTCTGTGTCATACAGACAAATATGAAACGGCATTATTATTATTTATGTGATGAGTTATATATGATTAACGATATATCTTACTGTCTTGCTGGGCTTGGCTCACGGGTGCTCTACTGTGCAGGAAAGGGTAAATCTATCTCTGATCAGCCATGAGTATGGGAGTTGGGCGATGTATGTACATGTTCGGGCCACACTAGACCAAGCGGGTTGGGGTCTACCAGCGTTGAAACTTTTGTAACTCTATTTTTGCCGCTTAGGTCGGCTAAGGAGAAAAGACTTGTAATATTTTGTAAAATGATTTTTTTTGGGATCCCGAAACATGTAACTTTTGTTTGTAAGGTTAAAATTATTACAAGTTTATTTTCATTCCGTTTTTGTTTTAAGTTTTAATTTCCACACTTATTTTAAAACCAATCCCGTTTAGGGGATTAGGGTTTCTTAATCATATTGGGTAGCGTGCCTAAATCTTAGGGCGTTACAGTTATTAAGGTACTTAAAGGGCAATTGGGATTATGGTCTGACCTATGAAAAAGGAAGACGAGAACTATAGTTGAAAGGGTTTGTGGATGATGAATATGTTGGAAATTATTTTGCCAGGAACTTATATCTACTCACAAGTATGTTGATTTAACAACCTAAATATGAACTTCTAAAACAATGGAAAATTAAACACATAAAAGTATCAGAAATCTTACATTGGGTGCAGCGGAATATATGTCTCCTCCCACTCAGATCTCTAACCCTTGATTCCTTTCTGTAGCAGAGTATAATCAAGATCTGAGCCCGATAGTCCTTCTTTGTTGTTTCTGAATTCTACACAACCTTCATCACTATGATTGAGGTATTACTTGATGTGTGTGGGCACTACTCTAACACTTATAGATTTCGAAACAGTGAAGGAATAGAGAGAGAGAGGGTGGCGGCTCAGAGAGAATTTTCAGAGAGAAAATTCTGTCAGAATAATGTTGTGAATGTGTTATGAAAACTGAAGCCTTTGCCTTCTATTTATAGAAGACCACCCAGGGCTATGATTGAATTAATTGACATTTAATATTGAAAAAATCAAAGGGAAAAGGGAACTTAAGTGGCCGGCCTAGGCATTGTGGAAACAAGGCTTGCCACTTTTCCAACTTTCATTTTCCTACACTGATAGTTTCCTGTTTTGTCAAAAACTGCCAATTCCTTTGTTCAACCACATAAATGTCAAATCTAATTATTTAATAATTAAAATTAATTATCAAATAATATATTTTCATTTATTTTATTAATAATAAAACTAATTAAAGTTTCCTAATTAATAAATATGCCCTTCAAAATCTCTATTTACTGTTTTGCCCTTAATAAGTGATAAATTCTCAAATAGACACAGTCTATCTTGAGAATTTTAATTGATTAATTAAAATCAATTAAATGAGCCTTACAAGTAATATTATCTCAACTAGTGGGGGGACCATGGGTCTATATATCCGAGCTTCCAATAAGCAGATCTAGAATTTACCACTTAAATTCACAGACTTATTAATTCTTCGTTGAATCCACACATAGAACTCAGAATTGCACTCTCAATATATAGAATGCTCTATATGTTCCACCATATAGACACATCATTAGTTATCCATGTTATAATCCTAATGTGATCAATGATCCTCTATATGGATGATTTACACTGTAAAGGGACTAAATTACCGTAACACCCTACAATGTATTTTATCCTTAAAACACTTAACCCTGTATAAATGATATTTCAACTAAGTGAAATGAGTACTCAATCATTTTTCTCGTTCGGTTAAGCTTGAAGGAAATCATCCTTTGCTTACTATTCGCCAGATAGAAGCTATAGATTCCATATTTATGTTAGCGCTCCCACTCAATCGTACTACCGTGTTCCCAAAATGTATGTATTGCCGTGACCAAAAATTAGGCTTAATTAACAAATCAAAGAACACGAATAACACTCTTGAGATTGAGCCTAACCATATCAGGATTTCGATCATGTGATCTAGGATCAACTTATGATATTGAATTGAATAGATATTTACGGTAAGTTTCAAAAATCTATTTCAAAGTTCAATATCGGTCCATTCCAATGCATACTCCATGCATCCAACCTGAGCTTTACTTTAACCTATGTTCTGGAAAGAACATAACATTTCTCCAAATGCAAGTAAACTCTGTTGTAGATTGTCATATCAGTGAAACCCAGTGTTCTGATAAATCTAGGAATACTTTATTCACATAGTCATGTTTACTTTCCACTGTGTTGACAACACAATAAACATGATCAAGTATGTGAAAAGGGGTTTGGATGAATTTATAAATCAAATAGATAAACAATTGATTAATTGAACCAAAACATACACAAATGAATGAAAAATACTTCTGTTACTTTATTGATATTGAATAATCTGGATTACATTAAAATAGAGTTTTATTTAGGGCATAAAACCCAACAGAATATGCCTCAAATAGAGATACGAGAAAATTAACCAATTCTTACATTTTATGAAAAACTGAAACTGTATATGCTGAAAGGCCCAGTAACAGTCTGTGGTTTCCCTTTCCACCAAAGAAGTAGAATTTATGGCTACTACAAAAGCATTCAAGCAAGCATTATGGCTTTGGGGAATCCTATTTGAATTGAAACAATTAAGAGGAGGAGTGATTGTGTACTCGAATAGCCAGTCATCCATCCATCTTTCCAAGAATCTAGTTTATCATGAAAAGAGAAAACATATTGATATAAGACCCTATTGGATTAGAGAAGAGAAAAAGGATGGATTTATTGAATTAGAGAAGGTCAAAAAAGAAGAGAATCCTATTGATGTTAGAACTAAGGTCTTAACAGTAAACAAGTTCAACCATTGTTTGGACTTGATCAATCTCAGAATTAGTATACAGAGATGTTCCACCAACCATGATGGTTGCATTCCTTCTTCATCATTGTAAATATTTTAATTTGAAGAAACTAGGAGGAATGTTTGGTATAGTTCCTCAAATGAAAAGGTCTCCAATAGTTGTTCTTGTTATGGAAAGTTAGATTTCTTCCATAAGGGTATTCCTAGAAGTCTATCTTGATCATCTGAAAGAAATCTCGTGGAATGATAGATGTCATCCGGAAGGGCGTTCCAAGATGTCTATCATGTCCACCTGGAAGGAGTCTTCAGGAAAGATAGTCTTCCTCTGGAAAAGTGTTCCAGATGGCTAGTTGTTCCTTCTTGGAAGGGAGTCCCAAATAGTCGACTCCAATTGTCTCTATTCCTATCCGAGAAGACCCTTTAGTGTATTCTTCAGTTCTTAATCCCAGAAGTGTATGCTTCATCTGGGAACACTTTAACTTGTGCTGACGTGGAGATTCTATTACGAGGAGTTTGTTAAGTCATTGCTAACTTCACAAATTAGAACTTGCAGTCATCGACTTTAGGATCTATATATTATGGACGTATAAATACCACCAACACTTATCATTTCAAAGAAGAACGAGATCAGACAAGTTTCAAGAGGTGATCTTGAGAGAGAATGATTGAGAGGTACAGAGAGAGAGAGGTAGAGAGAAAAGAGAGTGACTAGGTTTGAGTTTTGTATGAAGAATATCTTCTGTAGATGAAGAAGATTCTTAGGTAAGAGTGTGACAAATAAACACTTCTTGAGGATCCAACAGAGAATCGATCTTAACTGTATTGTACCATGTTCATGCCCAATCAATAAAGAAGATTTGGGTAGTGTTCCAGAATTGGAGTAGAGCCATAGATCACATCTATCTATAGGACTTGAACTAGTATGTATCCTTGTGTTGATTTTATTGCTTTATCATTTCTGGTTTTAATACTATGTTCATCTCTGTTAAATCTTCGATTATTGTGTGTGAATTGTTAATCTTGTCATTACTAATTGTTTGTCGATTAAGTTTTAGTTGATTTAATTTTACGCATTAGTTGTAATTTTTCTACATTTTAAGTGAGATATAACAAGCCCAAAGACACATGCATGTTAGCACGAATTGAAGCACAACGGAAAAAATTCAATAATAATATCAATGATATTGATTATTAAAATTCTAATAGTTATAATATTTTTATATATATAATTATGTTTGTAACTATAGTTTTAAAACTTTTTATTAGTTTTAAAACTTTTTATTAAAAAACTATAGTTTTAAAACTTAATATAAAATAATTGAAACTATTAAAAAAACCATATATAATCTGGTTGTTGTTTTATTAATTGTAATAAAAAAGTAAAATTGTAGAGCATGAATTCGAACTTGTATAAAAAAAATGGGCTTATATATTTTTAAAAAAATGAATCAGCTCAAATAAAGTACGGCACGAATACAAACATGGCATAAAAATACTAGGCCTTATGTTAGATATTAAAATTCTGTTAGTTTGTTAATTTATGTTGCATTTTTTCTATGCTCTGATAACACTTCTATTAACATTTTATCTTTGTACTCTTCTTATATATAGTAATACTCTAAACATAGTTCTACCCTTCCTATAAACAGTTTCACACAGCTCCCCTCACCATTCTCTTTTCTTTAAGAACAACTCGAGTGTATTCCTTGCTTTGTTAATTTACGTTGATGATATACTTGTTGCGAATAATAATAAATTTTTGTTCTTTCTTTCAAACAATTTCTAGACAGTAAATTCAAACTTAAAGATCTAGGTCCTCTTCATTTTTTTCCTTGGTCTAGAAATTGCTCAAAATAAAAGCAAAATATGTGTATCTCAACATCCTTTTGCTTTATAACTTTTATCTGATACAGGATACTTAGGTTCCAAAGTGTCTTCAACACCTATGGAACCTAACTTTAAGCTAAACAAGGATGCTGGCGACTTATTACATGAAGCAACCTCTTATCGTAGTCTCATCGGTAAATTTTTGTAAGGAGATTGAGGTCCATTTAATCACCTATGTTTTTGTTATTAATATTAATATATATTATAATAAATTGTATTTAAAAATACCACACTTAACAAAAATAACAAAAATTGGAGTTAGGAATCACTCAAAATAAAACTATAAAGATAATTAAATTATAGAAGACAAATGAATATTGAGATTATATATGAAAAATGTTAAAGGTGAGAAATGAATATTGGGATAAAGAGGAGTGCTAGGGAAACTCTCTTTTACACTGTTTTTTTAATTAAGTGACACGTGTAACCTTCTAAATTATGTTTAAAAATAATTGTAATTATGCCCTCATTTAATTTTTATTAATGATAATTAAAATGAGTCATTTCATTTACTTGCTTTTTTTTATTTTTAAAACTAAAAATTAATTTTTTTTATTTTACTGATAATTAAAATGTGTGATTCTATTTACTTGTTTATTTGTTTTTCATACAATAAAAAAACTTAATTAAATTATATTTTTTTATTTATTAAAATTTTGTTTTTTAAAAGATAGTATGTACCACAATGAATCATTCTTTTAATTTTTTATAATAAATATTAGCTATTTACTTTATAAGAAATGGAAAAATATTTCTTTTGATAAATTTGGCACCAATATATATTTTTTTTTTTTGCTTCGTATCTTTTTTTAAAAAAAAAAAAAAATCATGTTTTTTGTTTTTTTTTTCATTCCCTTAAATTGCTCTCAAATTTCTCTCTAACCAAATATGTATATATATATATTAAATCAATTAGTTTTTTGTCTATTCATGAAAATAATTTTTTTACTTTAAAAAATAAAATAAAAGTAAATCGATCTAACACATATTATTAAGGGAAATTTTTATATATATACATTATATACATTAATATTACAGAAAAAACGTTAAATAAAAACAATCCATGGGTATGCCGTGACACGTCATCAAGCTTACCGTGATTAGCTTCAATAATTTTGGAACCACCGGCGATGAAGGAGACGCGCCCACAATTCCATATTTCTCGGCCATCTCTGCGCGTGGTTCTACTGTTTAAAACAGAAAGCTATAAATACCATAGGAATAATACACGAAATCGAAAAACAGAAACCAAACCAACCTTGAACGAAAAAACACCATTGACGGAAAATAGAGACCTCGACGAATCTGAAAATTAGAGAATCGATCATCATATCTCTCAAAACTGTTGCTGTATACAACAAGCAAATCATCGTCTCTCTAATTCGACCTACAATTCAATCGATCAATAAACCTATGAGCTGATCACAACAAACAAAAAACGAAAACCAGAAATCGTTGCTTCGAGGAAGAAGAAGAAGTCCGTCAACTACAACATCGAAAACTAAATCTGAATAAGGTACCTATTATACATTACGATACATACTACTGCTTATAACACATTACACCTTCCAATTCCTGAAAACACCTAAAAATCCATCATGTTTGTTAATTCTGTTAAACATGATTATTTGACAATTAATCAGTACTAATCAGATAGTTTACCAGTTGTAATCATAACTGATAGTAAACTAATCAATACTAAGTACTTTAAAAAATACAGTACACTATAAACCTTCGTAATTGTAATCGCTCCAACATTATAGTTCAACATATAGTCATCTAATTCGTAAAACTGCATATAAACCTTACTATAATAAATATAAAATTTAGTTTATGAACATCACACCTATTACATGTTTATTATTTTTGTATATACATAATGTTTACTGTATACAATACTTAACATGATTAAACTAAACAAATCACGCAGGAATATGGATGTTAGAACAGTGATTCTTTTTTACAATGGAACTTGGGTTGACAAAACAACATACGTTGATTATGAAGTCGAAGGTATACTAATTCCAACAGATTGTTCACATTATGAGCTTTCTCACATAGTATACGAAGCTTTGAATTTGGACAGAAACAAATATACGATTGATCTTCAATTTCAAGTAACTGAAGGCATACCACCAATAAGAATCAAAGACGATAGTGGATGCAAGTTTTATGAACAAATACAAAGGAAAAATGATGATGAGACCAAATATCCTATTTGTGTTAACATCTCAACATCCACAACCGACAATGAACACAATGATAGAGTAAACTATACCTACAATGGGGAAACTAGTTTACAAACAAGGCAACTGCTACCAACAAGAACAGAATATGCAACAAAGATGGCAGATTATGTGATTGAACAAACTCAAAAATCGATGGAAGAAAGCTCCGAAGAAAATCAAATAATTTTAAATCCTCAAGTTGCTGAAATACACATTGGCCAAGTTTTTGCAAACAAGGAAACCCTCCAACAAGCAGTAAGCCTTCACTCAATAAGATACAATCAACCTTTCAAGGTAAAAAGATCATCAAAACTAGACTATAAACTAGTCTGTATTGATGATAACTGCAACTGGACATTCTTAGCATCAAAACATGGAAAGACTGACATGTTTATCATAAGAAAAATAGAGCATACTCATACATGTTCATTGGACATCACTTCTGGAGACCATCCTCAAGCTACAAGCAACCTGGTTGGAAAGGTTATAAAAAACAAGTTTGTAAACCCAAAAAGAGATTACACTCCAACAGAAATTGTGGATGACATGGCAGATGATTACAGTGTCTCTATATCTTACCAAAAAGCATGGAGAGCTAGAGAAAAGGCAATTGTGGATGCTCGTCGCTGCCCACAAGAATCATACAGTGAGATACCATCAATTTTATACATGATGCAAATATCAAACCCAGGTAATAAAATACTTCGTCAACATAAAGTACTAATATGCTATATAGGTATTTATACTATAAACTAATTGGTTACTTTTGAAACAGGAACAATCACAGACCTAGTAACAGATGAAGATAACAAATTCAAATATCTATACTTTGCAGTAGGTGCTTCAATAAAAGGTTGGCAACACTGTACACAATTAATAGTCACAGATGGAACCTTTTTGACAAACCAACATGGAGGCTTTTTGTTGATAGCAAGTGCACAAAATGCAAATAGACATATATTCCCACTTGCATTTGCAGTAGTAGATTCCGAAAATGACAGCTCTTGGGAATGGTTTTCAAAAAATAAAGGAAACTTATGGCGAAAGAGAAGGTCAATGCATCGTATCAGATAGACATGAGAGTATACTAAAAGCAGTAAAAGAGACCTTTCCAGATATAATGCATGGGGTATGTTGTTACCATTTGATGAAGAATATAAAAATGAAATTCAAAAAAGGAGGTGATGAGCTCAAGATTGCATTTAATAGTGCATCTAAAGCTTACAACATAGAAGATTTTGAAAAGAGCATGCAAGACTTGGACAATATAGATGTAAGAATAAGAGATTACTTGGTGAATGAAATTGGTGTCGAAAAGTGGACAAGACTATATGGCATGAACAGGAGATACAAAACAATGACATCAAATATTGCCGAATCAGTCAATGCAGCCTTGAAAGCAGTAAGAGACCTACCCATCGCAACTCTACTAGAATGCCTACATTCATTGGTGCAAAGATGGTATTGGGAAAACAAGAATAGAGCCCAAAAAACTACAACAACACTGGCAAAAATACCTGAAAAAACATTAAAGAAACAAAGAGATATGAGTTTAAAGTACAAGGTAATTATGTATACAGAAAAATAAAAATTGCTTACAAACATATTTACTCTGTTGTAAACTTAATAATCGTTTACTTGATTAATACAGGTTGAAACAGCAAACCTTCTGGTATACCAAGTACACGACAACAACAGATCTCACATAGTAAACTTGGAGAATAAAACATGCAGCTGCCAACGATTTGAATATGATGAAATGCCTTGCTCTCATGCAATGGCTGTACTAAGCAAAAGGAACCTGTCTTGCTACAAATATTGCTCATACTACTACACGAAAGAAGCTTTTATGGCAACATATGAAGACAGTATACTCCCATTAGGTGAGGCAACATCATGGAATATACCAGATTTAATAAGAAATATTGTAGTCCTCCCACCTAAACATAAGAGAGCTGCCGGAAGACCAAAGAAACAACGATACAAAAATGGACTTGAAGCAAAAGCACAAGTGGTATGCGGTCAATGTCGCCAAAGAGGACACAACAAAAGATCATGTAAAAATGACCCAGTACTAAAACCACCAAGAAAAAGAAAAAGATCATAAGATCCTGAGGTAAAATAAATAAATGTTGGTAACCATCAAACATGGTTACTAAATAGACAGTATACAAAAACAATTTACAATGATAATTGTTAGTTCATAAAGCTTTTCAATGTATTAATACAAACTTTTAATAAAATGATTACAATTCGCTTAGATTCAAGTAAGTTTTTTTTTTTTGCCTCCTCTATATGAAATAAAATGTTAAAAATAACAAGTTACCAAATATATGTACAGTTACTAACTGTAATTTATTTACAACCATTTTAAAGGTTAATAAACCATCACATTGGTTTATACCACTTAGAATGGTATACAGAAATGTCATTGGTTTATAAGATCAAACAAAATTAAACAAAAATCACATAAAAAAAGCCAGAACACTAAAACTAATTTCTAAATCCAAAAAATTAACATATTGTCTCACAGAAATACATAACATAAAAACTGCAAACATACTGTGCCAGTAAACCAAAAGGTTACTTCAAAATTAAAATAGGCAAGAGTCTCCTTAAATATTATTGTTCCAAACAGTTTCTTAAACAAACACAAACATAAACCTAAAAACAAAACAACATGACATAAAAATACACATAAAGTTCAAAAAAATGTAAACTAGGTTTCCAACATGTTGTTCTATTACAGAAATCTATGGCATCCTTCCTGGATGCTCCGAAGTAGACTCATACCCACCCAACTCCTTCTTCTTTACATGAACAAACAGATCAACACACAACTTCTTACGAGTGAATGCAATGTCCAACTTCTTAGGAATCTTATCAATCAATCCATGCATAAAGAAATGAGCATACTTTATGATAAAAACACCACAATCACTACATCACAAAAATAAACCCATAGCAATTGTCAGATAACAAAAAATAAACAATAACATAGAATCATAAATATAAAAAAAAAAAAACAAAGATAGTTACCTATCCTCTTGTTGTGGCAAATTATCAACCACGACAATATCAAACGCATCAGTATCTTTTTTACCTTGCCAGTGCTTACTACTCCTGTCAATATCTTTTCTCCCCTCATAGAAATTAACATGTGACAGTAAGATAGGAATTATTACAGCAAATGCACGAACAAAACTCTCTGAGTTGTTCTTGTACCTCCCAAACCTCATAGAATTATTTAACACTTTTAAGCATCTCATCTTAATGTCAAGAATACACAATATCCAATGAGCAAGAACAATCACGTTAACAGGCATTAGTAGAAATCAAGCTCAGCCCAGGGTTTATTGCATAACATATAAAAACCCGCTATGTATGCAGCTGCCTTAGAATCCTTCTTAATCGAATCAACATTTTCACCACTTGCAACAAACTCATTATATAAATCAAAAATTTGAGAAGCAAAGAAGCAATCAGTAGTATTACCAGAAATTTTCACAGACTGGTCATACTTTAACTTCTTTCTCAAATAGTAGAAATAAACATCAATATGCTGCAATAAACATAAAACAATCCAAAGTTATAAACAAATATACAGAAAAAGTATACAATAAACAAAAAAATATATATATAATAACACACTAACCGAGCATGACAAGTTCTTCCCAACAGTAAGCAAATCATAGAACCACATCTTATCATCAATTTGACAAACCACAAAATCCAATGGAACCTTAAGCTTCCTATGACATTCTTTAAACTTCTTCACTTTGTTTTTATCATTAAACCCAATCTTAAACCATTGATCAAAAGATTTAGCTTGCACATCATCAATCACATTGAAAAAGCCAAATCCAAAAGTACATGATCCAGGACGTCCACCTTTTGGTTTACCAATACTACCTGAACCAAATTCTGTGGTATATGGACTGTTGTATACAGAACTAGGTTTCCTCTCTCTATTTCCAACTGTAGGAGTTTCTTCCTCCAATTTTATAGACTTTTCCTAGCATTCAAAACAATTACAAACAAATAAAAAAAAAAGTAAGTGAAAAGAAAAAAAAAACAAACTACAAAATAACATAAACAAAATAAAAATAAACCTTTTTCAAACTGTCTTCATAGGAAACCAAATGATCATTAACAACCTCCATGGTAGATACAGAAAAGCTTTCTTGAGAACCATGCTTCTTCTCAACACCAACAACATCAGTCTTAAAATATCATGCAAAAAAAAAAAAACAAAATATATGTAAACATAGTAAACCAAAAATCAATACTCAGAACATAAACAAGAATAACAAAAAAAAAGTAAACAAACCTTGTCCAACCCATAGGTAGA
Organism: Cannabis sativa; assembly: GCF_029168945.1. Classification (NCBI taxonomy): domain Eukaryota; kingdom Viridiplantae; phylum Streptophyta; class Magnoliopsida; order Rosales; family Cannabaceae; genus Cannabis; species Cannabis sativa. Next base: position 55,176,892 of record NC_083602.1, on the reverse strand, counting down.
TAAAACATCAGTATTTGTTGCCTCTAATTTATTTAAAGACTTATCCTAAAAACAAAAAATAAAAATAATTAAACATGACAAAATGATTCAAAATATAAAATAAACTAAATAAAAAAAAAAAGTATACAGTAAACAAAAAATGACAAACCTTTTTAATGCTTCCCTCATAGGCATCAATCTTTTCATTTATAATCTCCAAAGCAGACACAGTGATACTATCCTCAGTGCCTTGACTATCAAACAACTTTCCCTTACTAGCAACACCTTCAACATCATTTACACTTGCATCTACATCAACTGCTCTGCCCTCAACATTATCTTTATTACTCCCATCTGCAACATCTTTTGCTTCTTCAGTATTCTTTCCCTCAACATTGTCTTTATTTGTCCCATCTGAACCAATAGCTTTAACAGCATCACCACCCCCCAAACCCTGTAAATATACAAAACAAACATAAAAAAACATTTGATAGAGACAAAAAACAACATAGTAACAAATCATCTAAATAATGAAAAACCTAAAAAATAAATAAACTTGCCTGGTCATCTCCACCATCATCTTCATCCTCCTTAGATTTTTTAACAACATCCTTAAATAGGTCATGATCATCAACAACCTGTTCTTCATCATTCAATTTATCAGTATTCTTTTTTTCTTCAGTAAACCAATCAGGTTTACTAGAAATAAAACTCATAATATCAAATGAAGGAGCATCATCATTAAAAACCTACAAAAAAAAAACCCATTAAACAATAAAAACATTAATAACATAAAGAAAAAATATTCAAAAAACAAAAAATATTCAATAAACAAAAAACAATATAGTAGTTTACAAAACAAAAATAACCTGAGTATATTGAATATTCTCATCGAGTCCAACAATTTCAATTGCATCTTGACTTTTCACATCAAAAACTTCAACATCATTTAAATCATCATTCTTGCAACAAAAAAAAAAACCAACAAAATAACATATGAAAAAACAAAGAAACATCTAATAAACTAATAAATAAACATAATCAAAAAACAAACCTTGCCATCGCTCTCATCAGGACTATCATTTCCATCTTTAGAAATTTTTGCATTTTCAATAGCTTCCTTCAACTCATTAAACTTCAATTCCATAAAAAAAAAAACCAAGCCTTCACTGATCTTTGAGTCAATATACGACTGAAGACTTAACTGCAACTCCTTGAATCTACCCTCGAACACATTATTCAATATTTCAATAGACTCATCAGTCTTCTTTTGCCTAGAAATAAACTCCTTCATCTTACGCATCACACCATCGACATATCAAACCCACCAGTAAACTCCTTCTGTACACCAGAAGATCCAACTCTATCAACATTAAACTTTGAGAATGGAACATCATCAAAGTCATCATCTGACCCTTCTCGGCCAATAAACTCCATTCCAGTAAGGACCAATAAACCATTCCTTTCATTTTCAGTAGGCACAATATGTTTTCCTTTCAGCTAGCAAAACAAAAAAAAATAATTAGTTTACAAAATATAATAAAAACAACAAATAAACAATTTACAAAATATAAAAAATACCTTATTTGAAGATAGAACTTTCTTCTCAACTTCACTTGAATTTGGATTTCCAATACTCTTCCATCTACAAAACCTATATGGTTTACCAGAATCATAGGAACAAAACTTTGCCTTCAAGCACAAAGGAATGGTTTCATACAACCAAACCAAAAATGCAAAAGGTAAACCAGGAAGTTTATAAGATCGAGGACCCTTTTCCAAATGTTTCCCTTTAACCTTAGCAAGAGGCTTAGCAACACCTTTTCCCTTCATAACACCCCTCAGACCAATCTTTAAATTGTGCAAAGTTAATTCAAACACTGGTATACCCCATGGAAAACTACCATACTCATCAACCCCAATTATGTTCAAAATCTCAACAGGAACTTTTTTTGAGTAAACGCTACTAATCAAACAATTAGTAACAAGGTACAAAACAGCCATCTTCACAGCATACTCATCTGACTTGAAATCACTATACATAAACCTATGCTCAACAGCACTAACAGTCACTGTCTGATCACAAAAATATCGATCAACAAAAGCATTTTCTCTGTGTGTATACTTACTCAAATCGGCATCACCAACACACAGTAAACCAGAAACAACAGCAAACTCAGCTAAACTGAATCTGAAATTCTCATCACCAAACTTAAACCACATTTCTTTTTCATTTTTCTGATATACCTCCCTATGTAAGGCATTATGAACTAATTGAGACTGAAAACCAACAGGATGGCTATCCAAAAAATAACCAAAACAAGTACCACGAAACAACTTACGTTGATCTTTAGTCAACTTGGAATTAATATTTTTGACAACAATGTTATCCTGATTAGGGAATAACATCACTTTTCCCTGAATCTTTTCACCAGGCTTGAAATATAAATCCCATTCCTGTAAAAAAAAATGATATACAAAGAAATCGACACATTAAACTAAAAATAAACATCAATAAACAACTTCACAGTATACAATAATCATTTAAATTTGTAAACCAAAACTTTCCACTGTAAACAAAAAAAAATACACATCAATACCTAAAAAACTATAATAAACCATAAACATACAAAGATAAACCAGTAAGCTTAAACATAAACCTAAATAAACAAAATCGAAAAAAAATTAACAAATAAACTAAAAAACCAATAACAATAACCTAAAAACAAATAATCAAACCCTATAATAAACAAAAACAAAAATATATTTGTAAACCAAAACTTTCCATAGTAAACAAGAAAAATACCCATCAAAAATCTAAAACACAAAAATAAACCATAAACATACAGAAATAAAACAAAATAAACTTAAACATAACCTAAATAAACAAAATCGAAACAAATTAACAAATAAACCAAAAAAACACATAAACAGTAACCTAAAAACAAATAATCAAACCTATAATCAACAAAATAGATTACAAACATCATGAAAAATAACAAAACAAAAACAACACCCAAAAAACCACAAATAAAAACCGACTACCATATAAACCAAAAAAAATATTACAAACAAACATCAAAAACATTTAAAAACATAAAACAATAAACTATAAAATCTAAAAATAAATTAAATCCCTAAAAATCGTAAACCCAATACAACCAAATAAAAAATTAAAAATCATAAAAATACCTTCAAATCATTACGAACTTCAACCTCCAAGTCTTCACTATCATAATCCTCAGGCAAATCTTCAGCAACTTGCTTCATCTTTTTCACATTTCGAACATCTTCTTTCTTCACTTTATCAACAACTCTTTTTCTCTTTTGCAATGCCGAGCCACGGCTACCATCCGATGATCCACCAGAACCACCAGAACGATCAGAATCATCACGATCTCCATCATCAGAGACATTTTCCATTTCTTCTTATCAGCAGCTACCTTTACAGAATGCGAAGGAGAAATTGAAGAACGAGTTTTAACCATTTTTTAGGTTTACAGATGATAATAACAAGGCAATAAACGAAAATGATGCACTCAAACTCTCTTGCTAACACGAAAATAAACCACCCCAAGAAGAAGAAACCCTAACCCATATACTCTGTATAAAACGAAAACAGAGAAAAGAAAGCTCAAAATGAATATTTATAAAACAAACTTTACCTATTTATACAAACACTTAAAAAACCATAAAAATGGTAAAATACAATATAAAAATAAAAAAAATAATGATTACAATCCTCTAAAACCGTCCATAATTTGAATTACACATGCAAAAAAAGTGGCGCGTGAACAGTTGAACACTGCAAAATGGAAGACGTGCAGGACGTGATGTGATGACGTCATCACACATCACACGTCCCATTCAGTTTTTTTAAAAAAAAAATGAATTAAATTGATAACGGTATAAAAAACGGTACATTTTGATATATAAATGACAGCACCATATTTTTGTAAAAAGAGTGCAATTAAAGTACTGGAATGTAAATTTTCCTATTATTAACTAGGCATAATCATATTTAGTTTATTTTTTGTCTTTTTTTTGTTTCTTATATATATATATATATATATATATATTATAACATGAAATAAAAAAATAATTTAAAGAATAATACAATATGGAAAAAAAAAAAAACTAATGCAAAATTTGTTGAAAAAAAGAAAGAGTTAGTATTTTTTATTTTTATGACATAAAATAGTACATATTTATTATAAAAAAGAATTTAAAAGAAAAATGCATAGTGGTGCATATTGTTTAGTAAAAAAATAAGAAATTAATAAAATAGTCCTAAAAAAAAATAAACAAGTAAATGAGATAACATATTTTAATTATTAATGAAAAGTAAAATGGGTATAATTTTTTTTTGCTGAACAAAAAGGGTATAATTGTAACTATACTTAAACATACTTTAAAAAGTTATACGTGTGACTCATTTATAAAGAAAATGTAAAAGAGAGTACAATATAGAGTGGACTTACCATTTCTCTGTGATAAATATGAAAAATGTTAAGTTACGTGTTAATCTGTGGTGTGCGAAAGTAGTATATTACTATTAGTGCAATTTTTTTTTTTTTTGAAAGAATTATTAGTGCAATTTAAATATCAAGTCTTATATATTTTGATTTAATAAAAGAATATAAAAAATTACTAATCACTCATAATGCGTCACATCAGTATAATATTAGACGTAAGCAATGCTCATTATATATAAGAAATGCTAAAGGACATTATTAATATGTAGCACCCTCCTACGTATTAATATCGATATTAGTATTATTAAATATCGGGTCTCATATAATTTAATATAATAATTTTATAAATTATCGTTAACTAATAATAAAGTGACATGTGTAGAAAGTATTAAGTATTATTAGCATTCAATAACAATGCTCATTATATATATGTGGGGATGTGACGGATAAGATACGACATCGTGGAATTCACGGTGGTGATTTTGTAGAGGACGATGACATTTTTTGACAGATTAAAAAAGTGATTGATTTTGTCCTTTGTGAGGTATCCCTCGTCTACCAAAATATTTACCTAATTAAATTTCAGAATGTGTGCTTTCTACTAAACTTTTGCTATTTTGTCTTTTGGTTCAGAATAATAGGTAAATTAATCCTTAAAAAGAAAAAAGGGTAACCTTCTTTTGGGGAAAAACATAAAAACATACTACAAATTATTTTTTCTTCTATTTGTTAATTAAATTATTATTAGAAACGGAATTGGCTAATAACAACCAAATTTTAAGCATTTTAATATATAGTATATACCACCGACTTATATGATTGATCCTCTACATTTAAAAGAATAATAATTGAATTGTGATTATTGAAAATACACACATGATTAAGAGTGTAAATGGATTAGGCTGAATTTGATCCGACCTGATTTAAATTATATGAGGATTTGCTTCGCCCCACCCAGCTAGAGATGATCTGTGATCGGATCAGATTCGGCCCAATTTATTCGGATCGAATCTAATCCGACCCGACTTCTTTTTTTTTTTTAGAATTTTAATTTTATATCTAAAATTATAATTTTATATCCATTTTGATTTTACATTGGTATTAGTTAATACAATATTATATTTAGTATTAACTTGGATTAATAGATTGTGTAAAGATAATAAATTTTTAATAAACTCGACCCCAACACCAACTACAGGTTAGGTTCGGGTTGAGGTTTCGGTCCGGGTCTCGGGTCCGGTCTGCGTCCTTAGTTCGGGTCCCGGGTCCTAAGTCTAGGTCTCGAGTCCGAGTTCGGGTCTCGGGTCCAGGTCCCAGGCCCAAGCTCAGGTCTCGGGACTCGGGTACTAGTCTTGGTCCCAAGTCTCATGTCTAGGTCTGAGTCTGGGTCCCGAGTCTCGGGTTCGGGTCTCGGGTCTCGGGTTCGAGTCTCGAGTCCTTAGTCTGGGTCTGGGTCCCGGTCTCGGTCTGGATCTCGAGTTCGGGTCTCGGGTCCCGGTCGGGTCCGGGTCTTGGTCCCATGTCTGGGTCTAGGTCCAGGCACAGATGTCGGATCTCGGATCTCGGGTCTGGGTCTGGATCCGGGTCTGGGTCCAGGTATGGTCCCATGTTCGAGTTCGGGTTCGGAATCCGAGTCTTGAATTAAGTTTTTTTAATATATTGAAACCGTATGTGATCAGATCTAATCTAAAAAAAATTAGGTGTGGCGGAGCAAATATGATCCGAGATCCAACAAGTATTCGAACATTTCAGATGGAGTGATCCGTCAGATCAGAGCTCCCTGCTCCAACTAAATGGATCTTTTTGGCATGCCTACACATGGTTTACTACTATTATTAGGGGCTTTTTTATTTTTACATTTCAAAATATTTTTTTTTAGCATTGCTATTAGGCACTAGTGGTGCCTAGCACCTTCTCGACATGTCGCGTTGCGATTGGCTAGCGATACTCCCTAAAAGTTATTATATTAAACTATATGGGACCTGATACTTAGTTGGACCAATAGCGATATTGACACATAGGAGGGAGCTAAGCACCACTGATGCCCTTTAGCATTTCTCTTTTTTTTTTTTTTGTATTTTTACGAAATTCCATATAGAACCATAGAAATTAACGGAGCAACCTAAATCGCAACTAAAATTCGTATAGCAATTTACATAGAAACCACCAGAAAAACTACCAGAGAAATTAATATTTAAAAATAAAAAAAAAAGTAAAGAAATAGTATATAGAATAATTTTCTTTATTATGATATATTACTACTTAAAGAAAAATAATAAGCATTTTTCTTGTTCAACCACAAGTTAGATGATATAATATTTATTATTTTTTTAATTTATACACATTCATGCATGCCAATAAACGGTTTGTTATGTGATCTCGATGCCAATGTCAATATGATTTTGAGACTAATTGTATAAAGTTGTTATTATTGTTATTTTTATTATGGTAGACAATTGCATATGCTTCTGAAGTTTATACTAACACACACAAAAGAGTGATGGGGTTGTTACGGACTTTACTACTTTAAAATATTATCTAATATAAAAAGAAATTTATAATGTACAGTAAATATACTGATGTATCTTTATTTATTTTAATATTTAAAATAATTTTTAAGTTAAATTTTTTTATATAGTCATGTATATTATAATTATTTAATATATCTTATAAAATTTTGAAAAATTTTGAAAAATTTAACTTGTTGAAAATAGGGGTTCAAATTGTGTGTTTCACGCGTCACTATTTTATTTTATACACACGTGAAATAAATTATTTGAACACTACTTTCTATATTGTAAATTATTCTGAATTTGTGAAAATTTTATGAGATATATTTCTTAAATAATTATAACGTATATGAATATGAAAAAAAATAAATTGAAAAATTCTTCTAAATATTAAAATAGATAGAGAGTGCATCAGTACATTTATTTTAAAAAGATATATTGTAAAAATATCCTCTAATATATATTAACATTTTTATTTATGGTGTTTTTTTCTTTTTTTTATTAATAATGGCAATGAAATTTGAAAATAGTTCAGTTTTCATATAACAATCAATTACCATATGAATATTTTCATACATATGTCTATTAATTGATTTTTCTCAATATATTATTTAGCTTTTAAAAAAGGGTATGTTTTGCAGTATTCACATTGATTGTTAAAAAAAAAGACTCATGATTAGTTGCTCAACACCAAAAATTACCAAACTAATAAATGAAGATAAATAGCGATATAAGTACCCAAAGTTTTATGTCTGTAAGTGGCATAAACCTAATATTTATTTTTAGCGGGATAAGTATCTAATGTGTTGGAAAATTGTTGTGCTCCAATAGAAATATCAAACCAACATGATTACAACTTAATGACAAATAACACAAAGGACAAAAATATAGATTAAATAATATTACACGTGAATCACAATATATATATATTATATATATAAAAGAGATGTGAGAGAAATCTCAACACCACATACACCACAAGTGTATAATAAGGGAATCACAAGTGTATATAGGAATGGGAATGAGAATAAGAATAGGAATAGAATGGAGCAGAAGTTTGGCTATGGAACACAACTCATTACTTTTCTATTTATCTAAAAATCTACATGTGATAAGACAACTTCTTGTTCTAGATATTCAACAATTCAGTATTGTATCAAATTATTATATTGTAAAAAATCAGGTCTAAATTACTTGATCACCAAATTCTCCACAAGTAGATCTTCTGTCTATACATTTTAATACATATATATTAGAAATTTTTACATGAAAAATCTATTTTACACAATTTATTACAAATTTACTCACACACGCTTATGACTACATTTTTACTTACAAAGTTGCTTTTATTACACAAATACCACTTAGTCATCATTCCATCCATCATCAATCAAATCCTACTCTCTTCCCTTTCTTTTTTCATTTTCTATCAATCAATCCATCATTTCACTCTCTTTTTTTTTTCTTTTCTTTTTCTTTTTAATTTTATTTCAGTTTTTAATTTTTTATTTTTAATTTTATTTCAGTTTTTAATTTTTTATTTTTAATTTTATTTTCAGTTTTTAATTTTTAATTTTTTTTTCCATAACAATTCTTCTTTTATTTTTATTTTTAATTTTTAATTGTAAAGCTAGTTTCTTATATATTGTTGCTTAGGTCTAGGATTGACTTCTATCAATCAATCCATCATTTCACTCTCTTTTTTTCTTCTTTTCTTTTTATTTTTAATTTTATTTCGAGCTTTTTAATTTTTAATTTTTAATTTTTATTTCAGTTTTTAATTTTAAATTTTTTTACATAACAATTCTTCTTTTCTTTTTATTTTTAATTTTAAATTGTAAAGCTAGTTTCTTATATATTCTTACGAAGAAACCGACCTTGATAACATATGGAGCGACTGTGTAGAGAATAAAGCCAGAAAGAGTATAGAAATCATTGTGCTTCTTATGTATGTTTGCTCAACAAATAATGCAGAGATTTCATTGTCAACGTTTCTGGGAAAAAAGCTAATGTTGGTGCTGATGTTCGAACCGAGGTTTGTTTTCGGTTTCTTTTTGGTTTTCTCCCATATTTGAAATTTTACACCTTCTATATGTATTTGAAAAGAAAACGATCTAATTCATGCTTATAGTAGTATTGACGTGAGTAGAGTTATAAAATTAATATTAGAAAAGTATTAGGACAAACATGATTAAGATTTATGAGTAAAGGTGGCAAAGCTAATAGATTAGATTAACCTGGCCAGCCCCATTTTTATATCATCAATGGGTAACAATGAGATCTATCATGGATGTTGATGTTCAAAGAGTTTTTCCTGTATTTTAGTTTGTATACAGTTGTTTTGTAGTTTTATTATAGTTTTGCTACTTGCATATGTTATTTCACTATAAAATTAATATGCAACTATTTGCACAAAACTTACTATGTATAACTACTATTTCTTAGTCCCCATCAAATTAAATTCTTGCATAATATATAAACTATCATAAAACGATAATGCAACTATAAGGCAACTATTTGCACTTGCATACAGTTGTTTTGTAGTTTTATTATAGTTTTGCTACTTGCATATGTTATTTCACTATAAAATTAATATGCAACTATTTGCACAAAACTTACTATGTATAACTACTATTTCTTAGTCCCCATCAAATTAAATTCTTGCATAATATATAAACTATCATAAAACGATAATGCAACTATAAGGCAACTATTTGCACTTGCATACAGTTGTTTTGTAGTTTTGTTATAGTTTTGCTACTTGCATATGTTATTTCACTATAAAATTAATATGCAACTATTTGCACAAAACTTACTATGTATAACTACTATTTCTTAGTCCCCATCAAATTAAATTCTTGCATAATATATAAACTATCATAAAACGATAATGCAACTATAAGGCAACCAAAACAAAAAATAAATCAAAATGCAACTGTATATAACGTAGATGTATTATTCATGAGGTTTTTTTTTTTAATTTTTCACATCATACATTGTTTTGGATTTAGTGGGAGCTCCAGATCTGTTTGTTACAGATCTACATTTCATGAATATAGATTTCGATATTAGGGGGAGTTATTTTGATCGAAGAAAATAGAAAACAAATGTGTAATTTCAGTTTCTTCACAGTTTTTTTGATTTTTTTTTCGTCATTTTTCAGTTTAGATCATTGCAGGTATTCTTTTCCAGTTGATTTTGCCAGAATTAATAGTTGTATTTTTCTCGTTTTGGTTTCATTTTGGTTGTTTTGCGGTTTTGAAACGAGCGCGTATTTTCATCTTCATGGTTCGCTTCCGTACTGTTGAAGGCTTAGTGCATGTGGTATTTTTGTAAATATTTGTATGTGGACTGTATAAATGTTTAATGGGCCGGCCCAAAGTATTTTTGTAATTTTTTTTCCTTTTTTGTATTTTTTTGTTTTTTTCCCTATATATTAAGAGTAATGAGCATTAAAATAAATGTAAGCTAAACTTTATTTTCCTTTTCTAGAAAAGACTGTTGAGTGTTGAGTGAGACACTTGAATTTTGTTTCTCAAGAATTTCTAGGAAAGTAGACATATATGTACAAATATTGATTGTTGCTAAACTTTGTCAAAAATTAAATTAGTTTGTTTTATATTGACAGGACAGGTATAACATCATTGTTTTACTGTACTAATAAAAATAATTAATTTTTTTTTCTTGTTACATTGGAATGGTCATTCCTTCCTTTTTAAAATGGAATAGTCATTCCACCAAAATGGTGGAAAGAGCATTCCATTGGAATGCCATTCCAATATGTTAAAATGCAACCAAACAAAGGAATGGAATAAAAACTGTTTCCTTTCCATTCCATTCCATTTTATTACCTCCAACCAAACGCCACCTTAGGGAAAAGAAAAGAATGGAAATAGCTTTCTGGATTTATCAAGCCTATAGTGTTTCTAGCAATGTGCTCTCTTGATAGAAACTTCTTCACCCAAAGTAAACTCAAGACCTCTATTTATAGTGTTTTGAGAATCACATTTGAAAATCAAACCCTTTCATCACATGGGTGTTACCTGTTGCGAAAATTATTAATTACTACGCAAGTGCACGCAATCAAGTAGTATACTCACGCAAGTGAGGTCGAACCACAGGGAATTGGATTAATTACTACTAAACTATGCTTATAATTCTATTTGGTAAATCAAAAGTATTTATGATTGAAAAAGGAAGAAAGAAATTTAAGAAACTTAAAGAAACAAGTGAATATTAATCAAGATGAGAGAATAGGGAGACGAATCCTGTTGTTAAGTTACCAATGTTAATGTCTAATTGCTATCCTTCTCTTGAAGTGAATGACAGATTATAAATTAACCTAGCTCTTTTTAGATCTTCTAGGTTCTAAATCTCATGCTCTCTAATTAATCTCTTAATTAAACTAACATGAAATCAGCATTAAGTAATAATCTAAATGTCACAAAGGCTATGTAAATACTTTCGTTTCACATCAAAACCTAGACTATCCAATTTTAGCATTCTCAATTCTCACTTTTCAGATTTCGAATTGAGATCATAAAAAATGTAAAAGGTGATCAATCTTGCACATGAAAATTAAACACAAATATGAATAGTGTTCACAATCAAGATGAAAGAATGGCAATTATTCATTAACTAGGAAAAACTTAAACAACATTCATCATTCTCCCTAAATAGGAGTTTAGTTCAAAACATCCATAATCAAATCCATAATTAACATTGAAATAGAAAATAGCATAGAAAAATTAAAGAGAAGAGAAAGAACTAGTTGAAGCAATTGATCCGGGTCGCCACAAGCCGCTCTTCTAGCCTCCTTCTTTGTTTTTAGGGTTCTAATTCTGAATAATCCCTAATTTTCACGAGCTTCCTCTATTTAAACCGAATCTTATCTTTAAAATTCGTGAAATTACGAAACTGCCCAAAAATTCCGTCTCTGGGTCCCCGTCGCGACTGGCAAAGCTCCCGTCGCGACGGGGTTAAATTTTGAAACTTCGAGATCCTCTCTGCCAGTTCCCGTCGCGACTGGCATGTTCCCCGTCGCGACTGGAATAGGCAGCGACAAAATTCTTGGTTTTTCTTCTCTTTTCTTTCACCACTTGTCCTCGATTCTTGTACATGCTTTCTTTAAACACCCGAGGACCTGAAACAAAAGAATCAAGCGTAAAATAGCCCTAAAACTAGAAACAAAGAGTGAAAACTAACCGAAAATATGACCCGAAACTTAGACTAATTTTAGCCTAACAAATTCCCCCAAACTAGATTCTTACTCGCCCCCGAGTAAGGTAAAAAAACTAACTACGCTGTCAGATAATCACTACACTGCTGACTCATGCTCTGTTTTCTTCCTTGCATAAACTAGAATTTTGATCCTACTAACTCTAACAATTAATTCAGAAGCTCAATTCATAGCACTATGTACAACTGCAAAAAATTTATTCAAATGTGAAACATTGCTATAAAAGTTCTACTCTTTCCAACAGTTCCACAGCTCGATAACTCATAAGCTTGCATGCTTACCTTTCTCCACTAATGTTGACAGCATTCTTTGGAATCCTTAGGTCTTTTCAAGGCTTTAGGTAATATGGCTCAGATATTCAGGGATAGGCAAAAGACAATTTTGGCTCAAGATATCATAAGCACACAAACAGAACCCACAAGCTTCTTACTTTTCTTTTTCTAAGATCCCATAATATTCCCGAATTTACCAAGATTGATAGAAGACATCTCTATTATTTTTCAACATCACTAAAAAATTTTCTTTTTTTTTTCACACATATTTTTACTTTTTATTGTGTTTTTTTTTTCATCATATTCCATTTTTTTCAGTGACATTGAATTACACATTTTTTTTTTTTTTGCTCTTCTCAATCTTTCAAGTTTTTCTCCCTCTCACTATTTCCTCACACTAAATGTTTCTCCTCCCCCAAAACTAATTATGTAGCTTATGATATCATGGATAACATGGTGAAGAAAAATCAATAATGTGGTTGCAATTTTTCAAATCGATGGGTGAAAAACATAACAGGTTTAGGCTCAAAAGGTTAACTAGGGATACACATTATTACGGTAGGCTTGAAAGGCTCAAACTATCCAACAAATGCCTAAGTCATATTCCAATTGAACACTATCAAGGATTTCGTCTCAAAAGAATAAACATGCAAGTTCTAAGCTATCCTGTCAATCTTACCACAAACCATCGTAAAACAATTATAACAATTTTCACAGATTGAGTATTTGCAGATAAACACAGGTTCCTAAGCATCCAAACTAATCCAAAGAGTTAACAGAATCAAGCACACAGTTATTTTACAATTTCAGATCACATCACACTAAACTGCAGTATACAACTATCGTCAAGCTTATTGCCATTCCTTAACTAAAATAAGAAAAAACTAAAGCAGAAATTAAAGTGCATAATTTAAAAAATTTAAGCCTCTCTCCCCCCCCCCCAAACTAAATATGACATTGTCCCCAATGTGCTATTATACTCAAGGTGAGAAGGACTTACCTGAACCCCCATCAGAAGGGGTTGGGCGGACCCTTTTCATCTAAAAGAACCCTCGTACTAAATGAAGAAAATTTACCAGCAATCGTGTTGATTTCAGAGTTTCGCACAAGAGTAAGCTCACCTTCAGAACTACCACACATCAATCTTTTCCAATGACGCCGAATCGTTCGAAGTCGCTCTTTAGGCTTTGCTTTCTTCTTGTCAGCCTTAACAAAAGAACCCTTCACCATCTCAATCTTGCAACAGGTAGGAATGTCGGTTGGGGCAAAAACATTAAAATTGACCTCTTCATCTTGCACTCTCAACTTTAACTCTCCATTTTGAACATCTATTAATGCTCGGCCCGTGGCTAAGAATGGTCTTCCCAAAATAATGGGAATAGTTGAATCTTCCTCCATATCAAGAATTAGGAAATCAGCAGGGAAGATAAACTTACCAACCTTCACCAGTACATCTTCAATTATCCCACGAGGATGAGTCAAAGAACGATCTGCCAGTTGTAAAGTCACTGTTGTGGGCTTTGCTTTTCCCAATCTTAGCCTTTTGAAGACAGACAAGGGCATTAGATTAATGCTTGCTCCCAGATCACAAAGAGCTTTAGTTTCCACCGAACCCCCTATAGAGCATGGAATATTGAAACTACCCGGATCTTTAAGCTTGGGCGGTAGTTTCTTTTGCAATATGGCACTACACTCCTCAGTTAATGCCACTGTTTCATAGTCCTCCATTTTTCTCTTCTTAGACAATATCTCCTTCATGAACTTCACATAATGGGGCATTTTTTCCAAAGCTTCAGCAAAATGAATGTTGATGTGTAATCTTTTAAAGACCTCTAGAAATTTTGTGAACTGCTTGTCTAGATTGGTCTTTCGGAGTCTCTGAGGATAGGGTATTTTCACATGATGATCAATACTGATTGGTGGAGACTGCTGTGGTGGTGCTGGACTATCAGTAATCTTCTTATCTTATGATGCTTGAGTTGGTGTTGCTTGATCTTTAATCTCTTCATCCACTGGTTGTATCATCTCAGGCCCATCATATTTCTTTCCACTCCTTAAGGAAATTGCTTTACATTGTTCTTTTCCTTTTGCATCATTAGTGCTAGGTGAATTTCCTTAAGCTTGTTTTTCCACTTGAGTAGCCAATTGTTCCATTTGAGTTTCTAGAGTTTTAATAGAGGCTCTAGTTTCCATCATGAATTGGAGCAATAAATCAGCTTGGATAGTGGAGCCTCCACTAGAACTTTGTTGTTGCAGCTGTTGTTGGTTTTGTTAGGGCTGGTTTCTCTGCTGGTAGAACCCCTGTTGGTTGTGCCCATAATTATTGTTTTGGGAATAGTTTCCAATGGCTTTTGCTTGATCCATTGGAAAATCATCCACATCTGCCTGACACTCAGAAAAGTGATGGGGACCTCCACATATCTCACAAACCACTTGAGCTTGTTTGGCTTGCACTGCGATCAGCTTTGTTAGGGCCTCAACCTGAGCTGTCAGCTTTGTAATGGCATCCACCTCTAGCACACCAGCTACCTTCTTAGTTTGACTCCTTTCAGTTGGCCACTGCTGATTGTTTAGAGCCATCTCCTCCAATAGATCATAAGCCTCATTAGCACTCTTTCTCATAAAGGCTCCACCAGCTGCTGCATCTATTAGAGTTCTAGTGTTACCAACCAACCCGTTGTAGAAATTATGAACCAGCATCCACTTCTCAATACCATGATGAGGAAACTTTCTGATTAAGTCCTTGAACCTCTCCCAAGACTCATAGAGAGACTCATTCTCTTGTTGACAGAAATTGTTGATCTCTCCTCGCAGCTTAGCAGACTTTGCTGGGGGAAAGAACTTAGACATGAAATTTAGTTGCTAAGTCTGTCCATGTTGCTATGGAATTTGGTGGCAAGGAGATTAACCAGCTCTTGGCTCTTTCTCTAAGTGAGAATGGAAAAAGTCTCAAACTAATGGCATCATCACTAACTCCATTGACTTTAAAAGTCTCACAAAGTTCCATGAAGTTCGAGAGATGCAAATTAGGATTTTTCCAAACTGAACTGAGGACTGCACCATTTGAAGTATGGCAGGTTTGATCTCAAAGTTATTCGCATCCACTGCCGGTGGCCTGATACATGACTGCACTCCCGTCAGAGTAGGGAGAATGTAATCTCTCAAGCTACGACCATTAGCTTGATCTTCAACGGCACCGCCATTGTTACCGTTGTTACCTCCATTGTTTGCAGCATTAGCATTCACATTAGCAGCCATGATTTCTAAAGTTTCAGCAGTTGCTGAAACTCCTTCTTGCCTCTTGTTCTTTCGGTTTCTCCTACAAGTTTTCTCGATTTCAGGATCAACTGGTAATATGACTGCTTGTCCTTGACGGCGCATACACTTAGGATTCCTGAAATAGATCAAGAAAATATTGCAAGAAAAAGTTTAGAAAATCAGCAAGAGAAAATATACCAAAGTAGATGTTAGTATAATTTTGTGTAATATTAATCTTTAAACAATTCTCCGGAAAGGGCGCCAAAAAACTTGTTGCGAAAATTATTAATTACTACGCAAGTGCACGCAATCAAGTAGTATACTCACGCAAGTGAGGTCGAACCACAGGGAATTGGATTAATTACTACTAAACTATACTTATAATTCTATTTGGTAAATCAAAAGTATTTATGATTAAAAAAGGAAGAAAGAAATTCAAGAAACAAGTGAATATTAATCAAGATGAGAGAATAGGGAGACGAATCTTGTTGTTAAGTTACCAATGTTAATGTCTAATTGCTATCCTTCTCTTGAAGTGAATGACAGATTATAAATTAACCTAGCTCTTTTCAGATCTTCTAGGTTCTAAATCTCATGCTCTCTAATTAATCTCTTAATTAAACTAACATGAAATCAGCATTAAGCAATAATCTAAATGTCACAAAGGCTATGTAAATACTTTCGTTTCACATCAAAACCTAGACTATCCAATTTTAGCATTCTCAATTCTCACTTTTCAGATTTCGAATTGAGATCATAAAACATGTACAAGGTGATCAATCTTGCACATGGAAATTAAACACAAATATGAATAGTGTTCACAATCAAGATGGAAGAATGGCAATTATTCATTAACTAGGAAAAACTTAAACAACATTCATCATTCTCCCTAAATAGGAGTTTAGTTCAAAACATCCATAATCAAATCCATAATTAACATTGAAACAGAAAATAGCATAGAAAAATTAAAGAGAAGAGAAAGAACTAGTTGAAGCAATTGATCCGGGTCGCCACAAGCCGCTCTTCTAGCCTCCTTCTTTGTTTTTAGGGTTCTAATTCTGAATAATCCCTAATTTTCACGAGCTTCCTCTATTTAAACCGAATCTTATCTTTAAAATTCGTGAAATTACGAAACTGCCCAAAAATCCCGTCTCTGGGTCCCCGTCGCGACTGGCAAAGCTCCCGTCGCGACGGGATTAAACTTTGAAACTTTGAGATCCTCTCTGCCAGTTCCCGTCGCGACTGGCATGTTCCCCATCGCGACTGGAACAGGCAGCGACAAAATTCTTGGTTTTTCTTCTCTTTTCTTTCACCACTTGTCCTCGATTCTTGTACATGCTTTCTTTAAACACTCGAGGACCTGAAACAAAAGAATCAAGCGTAAAATAGCCCTAAAACTAGAAACAAAGAGTGAAAACTAACCGAAAATATGACCCGAAACTTAGACTAATTTTAGCCTAACATTACCAACACATTAATTTGTGTTTAATGGGATAAAAACGTTGGACAAGAGAGCTAGAAACAAGCTCAATTAATTTATATACGTTTATGAACGTTTTTCAAAAATCTGGTTCCAGATGTTCGAAAACAACCATAAAACAACATACAAACAACCATTAAATAACTGTTTCATGAGAACTCAAAATGTAACTTCTCTCCGAGTTAAATCATTTCCCAACGTCCCAATACTCATTTAAATGATATAATTGAGTATTGTAGCAGTTTCTAACAGCTAGAAACTTATCCCATTAATTCCATAACTCTCATATGTAAAAACTCACATAATTACATATTTATCAATTGTGATCCTTAAGTTACAATCTATTTTCAGATTTGTAACTCCTCATATGTTACAATTTTATGTGTATTATTATACTATATATGATATAATGTAACCTCTAACACATAATATATATTAATCTCCTATTAATATATAATTTGTCACATTTAAATATTTTAATCTATATTATATTATATCAAATAATATAACATAATGTTTGTAAAACTGTAATTTTCTTCTAATTTTGTCAATATAGACTCTGTTTTGAATTTATTAAAAGAATATTTGGAAGTAACGGATACTACATATTTCTATCTAGACCCAATGATCAAGGATTTAGGCTTTATATGTATCTTGTTTAAGCCAATAACAGAATCTGTCCTAACAAAATTAGATAAAAATTATAGTTTTACAAATATTAGATATTTATGCTGTTAAAAATAAACATTGAGTTTGTGCCGCTTACAAATATAAAACTTTGATTAGCTATTTACCCCTAAATAAATAATGATTGAAATTTTATAAACATATTAGGTAGCACCCGTGATAAGTTGGTTCTAATAAATTCCATTATACATTAATAAATTGAAAATAGATAAAATATTTACATTTCTATATCGATCTATTCCAAATCCAAAGATTCCAAAAAAACAATCGAAATAATAAACTAAATTAAAAGGATCACTATATATTTTATTTTTACACAACTCTTTTCGTTGAAAGAACACATATTATTCAAAATATTTAAATATATGAAACATATATGTGTGTGTAATTAAATATGCACCAGATGGGAGAATATAAATATACTTAAAAAAAAGTAAATGAAAAAGCTGAAGCAATAAGAATAGAGTGATGTGGTTTGATTTGGTTTGGTGAGTAGTGAGTAGTGAGGTAAAAAGAAAAGGTGGGTCCGAAGGAAGAGGATGGGAAGAGGGTTTTGACAAAGTGTAGTTTGAGCTGCCGACAACAAATCTGAGGCGTAGATTTCACCACACACGGTACTGTATCATACTCTGATCATGATCTCTCTCTATTCTCTATTCTCTATTCTCTCTATTCTCTCTATTCTCCATTCTCTTTCACTTTATCTGCTATATATCTAATACTTGCTTATATGTATTCATCATTTCATTTGTCTGAACCTGAATAATGCAACGTCGTACGTGTACTGATTAATATACCTGACTATACTAAATGCCATGTGCCCTTATCTTATTGACGACTTGTTATAATTACAACAAACATTATCATTATAGAAAATAATAATAATAATCATATAGCTCATTAATTTTACTTACAAGGTCCTTAGTCCTAACCCTTGCCCACATATCTCAAGCGATTTGAAGACATTAAGCCAGGATTTTCTATTGAGAGCAAGTAACCCGTAAGGTCCACTCGACCTGTATGGATACCCCGGCGTGGCTCTACCACAATAGATTCCGAACTTATATCAAATCAAAAGTAAGCAGAGTACTCTAAAGTTTCAGATATCAAACCCAGGCAGAAACTCTAGGCTTTGAAAAACAATTGCATACCGCTCTACAGTTTGTGTGCTTAGTATTCTCATCGTTTTATGAATGAGATTATTTCAGAAATAATCAAAAATTTATGTTTTTACAGAATTGTATTTTTAGGGACTATTTTCTACATGCCGTTGTTAGTGTAACATTGTGGCAACATGAAATAAGGTTATTTTTCCTCTAAAACTCGATTATTTCCTAATAATTGTTGTACTTCACAAGTCACATTAATTTATTGATCAACAGTATCTGGACCCTTAACTATCAAAGCATTGTAAATATTAAGCATTTTTCCCGTGAAGAAGCTACGTCCAATACCAGACCAATTATTTACAAAGGGAAATTTGAATTTTCATGCTTAATAAACTCATAAATTGGTCCCCTAAACTAATACTATGCATAATTAGTTATATATGACACTTTTTGTATTTTCCCCATAATACCCTCCCCACCTACATCTACCCACTCCAACCCTTTTTCTCATCAATTCAACAAACAAGAATTCCCCACCCGAAAGCTTCCACAACCACCAAAATTTTTTTTCTTCTCTTCACTCATCACTAAAAGCTACAACCTTCCACACTACAAGCCACCACACTAATCCACCACATTAAAAGCTAGAACACATACAAGCTCCATCAATGGGTAGGTAATTAATTTTTTTTTTTTTTAAATCTTGTTTGTTGTTGTCATATTTAATTAAGAATGTTGTGTTTGATGATTGATCTGTGGATTGTTGCTGTTATTTTGCTATTTTTTCTGTTATAATTTTTGCTGCATGTGAAAACTGGAATTTTGCTGTTTTTCTGCATTTTTTTCGTCGGGCCCGATGGGGTCCGATGCTGGCCCGATGGGTGGCCCGATGTGGGAAAAAATTTTGTTGGCAGGGGCGAAGACCCGATGGTCCGATGGTTCATCACTGGGTCCGATGGTCGGACCCCCATCGGGTCCGATGGTTTTTTTTATTTTATTTTTTTATTTTATTTTTTGAAACCCGGGTCCGATGGGGTCCGATGGTCGGACCCCATCGGACCCAGTTTTTTTTGAATTTTTTTATTTTGTTTTTAAATTTTTTAATATAAGGTCCGATCGGTGGGGTCCGATGGTCGGACCAATCGGACCCTACGGGATTTTTTTTTTAATTTATTATTATTTTTTATTTATTATTATTAATTTATTTTATATTTATTTATTATTTGTGTTATTAATTATTTTTTTATTAATAATTATTAGTTATTAATTATTATTTTAGTTAATATTTCAAGAATTAATTTATTTATTTTTTAGTTATTTTATTAACTATCAATTATGAATTATTATTAATTATTGTTATATTTTTTATGGTTTGAGTAATAATTATTAATTATATTTTATTACCACCGAGGCCACCGACACGGAAAAGAATGCCCCGTAGAGAAAATTGCCAAACACCTGGTACTAGTAGTAGTCGTCCAGGCGAAACCAGTCATGCTAGAGGAACTACTGACAGTACAGGTCCTAATAATGGTAGAGAGACCAATGATATTAGTGGTCCTACTGATGCTCGAGGTACCAATGTGACTGGATGGAGCGATCTATTTTCTTCTTCGACAAGTTACGGTAAATTCAAGGAGAAAATGTATACAAGAGAAGACATTGAGGATCATAGTCATTATATATCTACGGGTGGCACACCAGGCGGGGAGTTACATGTGGGAAAGTTTTTTAGAGACAAAGAGCATTTAAAGATGGTTGTTGGCCTGTATGCAATGAAGAAAGGGTTTAACTACTACGTTAGGAAGTCCGGTACTGATATTTGGTACGTCACATGTAAGGATACAGATTGTGGGTGGAGATTAAGAGCGAAGAAGAACGTACTTTCTAACATGTTTGAGGTGAGTACATTTCATAATATACATACATGCTCCCTTGATCTTCGAGGAAAAGATAACTGTCAAGCATCACCTGTAATAGTTGCCCATCTAATTAAGGATAAGTTCGCAACTGACGGCTCGGATCAGTTGCCCTCTGATATAAGAAAAAGTATGCACAAGGATTACGGGATCCAAATGAGTTACAAAAAGGCATGGAGGTGCAGAGAGAAGGCACTACACCTAGCTCGGGGTACACCTGAAGATTCGTACTCGAAATTACCTAGTTACTTGCACATGCTACAGTTGCGGAATCTAGCTACCATCACGGATTTTGTGGTAGAAGATGGTCGCTTCAAGTATCGTTTCTTCTCTCTGGGTCCTTCTATTCGGGGGTTTAGGTTTTGTCGACCTATTGTATGCGTTGATGGGTCTTTCTTGAAGACTAGGTATGGTGGGCAAATGTTGTGTGCAGTGGCTTTGGATGCAGGGAGTCATATCTTTTCGATAGCTTTTGCTATAGTTGACAGTGAAAACCACAATTTCTGGACCTATTTTATGAGAAAATTCAAAGAAACGATTGGTGATGTTGAGAACCTAGCTTTTGTTTCGGATAGGCATCAAAGCATTGTTCGTGCTTTGGATATCGTGTTCCCTGATGCACACCACGGTGCATGCTACCACCACATTATTATGAACGTCAACCACAAGTTCAAGACTGACGTCTTCACGAATCACATTTACACGTGTGCCTACACGTATTCAAGATCAGAGTTTCACAGAGAATTTGAGAACATTCGGGCCATGAATCCAGCGGTTGCACAATATCTTGAGGAAATTGGATTTGAAAAATGGGTCCGGTCGTACTTTCCAGGGGTACGTTACAATGTAATGACGAGCAACTGGGCTGAGAGCTTCAACAACACAACTAAGGATGCAAGAGGCTTCTCGATCACTGCTGCTATAGCATTCCTGAGGTCCAAAGTCCAGAAGTGGTTTGCTTCACGAAAAGAAAAAGCTGACAAGTGGACGAAACCCCTAGCACCAGAAATGGAGGACTTGACATTGCATTTTGAAAAAGGTCGGTATTTGAACGTTGACCCATGCGGGCCTTACACGTTGCAGGTTCACCCTGGAGGAACAGTTATGACCGGTGGCGTAGTGGACTTGCAGGAACATACTTGCACTTGCGGCTTGTTCCAATGCATGAAGTTTCCTTGTCCTCATGCATGTGCTGCATCTCAGGAGCGAAGTATTAGCGCGTACACACTATGCTCGCCATATTACACGACTGAATATTGGAGGAGGACATATGAAGGAACAATTATGCCAGTTGGTGACGAGAATGATTGGGAATTGCCTGATGACATCAAGAACATGACAGTTGGAGTGCCTGTTGAGAAGCAACCAGTAGGGCGACCGAAGAAGCAAAAGGTTGGAAGAATTAAGAACAACCGAACTGCTTGTAACGGTGGAAGGATTATCAAATCACGAAATTGTAGCATGTGCGGTGCCAAGGGGCACAACAGAAGCACTTGCAACTACCGAGGTTAAAAATGTTATTTTAGTTTATTTGTATCGTGATGTGTTGGACTATTATGTATTGTTATTGAATTAATGTTGGACTATTTTAAACATTAGAATTTGTGATATTTTATGTTTACATAATTATTATAATTTGTTGCATGAAAGAAACGCGTAAAATTTGTATGAACTCTTGAAAAAACATAAACATACCAATAAAAAAAACCAGTTACATTGTTATCTTAATAAATACCAAATAAAAAACACATTTGTTCATGCTAAATTCTAGTAAAACAAATCTACACACCACCGCTCTCTAAATTTCTTCATATTCTCATCGTGCACATTATCAAACGTAGTCTCCAGCATACTATGCTCGATGTGCTCTATCACGTACATCCCGCAGTTACCGATGTATGAGACAATAAAAAGTAAATAAATAAAAGTATGCAAATTAAATTCAAGTTAAATAACAGAAAAATCAATTGTAATTAAGTTACCTTGTCTTTGTCTGTGGAACAACGGCCGATCCATGACTTTTGAAGTGAAATTTCTGACCTGGCTCTCTGAGGCGGTAAGTTGAGGCACGAGGATCATGTCATGAGACTCGAATAGGCCAGCCTGCAGCAGCAAATTTGGTAGTAATTTTTCCCACATTGTCAGGTGACGCTTCAATTCGTTCGGGGAAATCGATCCGAGGCTCGAGTCAAATATGTTCAACAACCAATGATCCAGATCTACCTCTAGTGCCACCCAATGCTTTGCTCCATCGAAGTGGAGGGCCATATATATTCTCTCCTTCTTCTTCCAACTGGCCAAGAATTGACTTTCATCCCCTCAAATCAAATCTAATATGCTCTCGTCCCACTGATAGTTAGCCTGTTCATCACCCGCAGCTTCCCACCGAGCAATAACTCCTGCTGGGAAAATACATGGCATTATGACACATCTATTTGGGTAGGCCTCGGGATAAAAGTATTGCCGCCTCCTCATCAAATGGAATGCCGCATCTAAATGCTAAAACATTAAAATTAAATATATCAGAGATTAAATAAAAAAGAGTTAGATAAAGTCTTTAAAAGCAAAAGCAGTAAAAAAGTCTTAAAAACTTACATCGTTCCCAAGCCAAAACTTCGGAGTATGCAGTTCGAGGAACCAAGACGAATGGTATCAACCGGTGAAGCACTCTCTCGGGTAATTGTTCCCAATCTGGCCGAGTACCCAATTGTGAAAAGTCTTGAGCAGCTTCCGATCAACCACTCTAAGTGGGTCCGCATTCACGAGTGTCGAAGTAGCCCTAGCCTTCTTCTTCATTTCAGTGTACTCAGCGAACCACCTAGGCCGCCTTCTCTTCCTTTCTGGAGCTGTCTCTAACACCTGCACCTCAGAATCCTGAGTATCCCCGATGCTGGTGATATTCGTCTTCTCAGGTGTACAGAACATGTCATCATCATCCGGTTGGTAATCATTTGGGAGAATGAAGTCATCTTCCGGTGTCCGAGCCTCCTCTTTCGGTTGTGGGTGTGGCTGTGGTTGTGGCTGTGGCTGTGAATCTGCTGCCGGCCTTCTAGGATCTTGCAGGAGCGTCATTATGGTCTTCAACTGATCCATAATCGTTGTTTGTCCTCTTAGCAGAGCGGCCTGCCCCCTCTCCACAGTCGCCAACCTTGCCAAAATGGCAGGGTATACTGGATCGCGAGCCTCCGAGGTGCTGGGAATAGAAGCTGACGGGGGAACAGGAGGACCCTGTGATGCTGCAAGTGGGTCAACACCACACTGATCTGGAACTGAAGCTGCAGATGGGTCAACACAATACCCATCGGGAACTGAAGCTGGAGATGGGTCAACACCAGACCCATCTAGAACTGCAGGCGGTGCACGTGGAGGAGACGGTGGAGGTGGTGTAGAGTCTTTAAATATTCGAGCTGCCTCCGCTCGTTCTTCCAATGTGGAGGCAAGCTTTTTGGCCTGGCTTCGCAAAGCATCCCGTGTTGGTTGCCCATCCTCACCCAACACAAGTTCCTCCAAGTCAACAAATAACGGAGGCTGACCCCCGGTTATGTAACTCACAAACTCAATCTCGTTCGGCCGAGGACATAACATGGAGTACACTGTCAACTGAAAAATATAACAAATATATTAATATAATATATATGGAAATTAACATGAATTCAACATAAAGCGTAACAAACTTACATTTTTAGCAAATAATCTGGTCACTTCATCCTTCCCGAGTGTAGTGTTCGGCTTACTCTCCCAGTTGACCATTCTCGGAAAGCGATGTGACCTCCTCACTGCATACTCGTTGCCCAGCTGTAATATGGCCTCGTATGCCCAATACTGCAACGCTGCAGCATAGCCGTAGGCTGAGTATTTTGCCTCCTTCTGAGTGACTCCCTTCTCAATCTTTTTCAACATCTTATTCTTCACATCCAAGTAATCCTTGTTACAAGTTTCCATCAGCTTGGTGTAAGAAATATTTCCCCAGGGGTACTCGTAGAAGAATGGAAGGTTATCAACCATTCTTATCACAAAAGGAGGAACGACAGTCTTCTCCTCCTTACCAGTGAGGACGCCCATAACAAACAAGGCCATCCCCAACTTGTAGACTTCATCAGCTTCTGTGCAGCTCTCAAAAACTCTGCGCAGTTGGCCGAAGCTGATCAAAGCACTACCGTTGAAATATTCCTGAATCAACCGGTCAGAGCTTCCATTTTGTTTGATGTCTTCCTCAGTAGGGCCGGGCAACAAGTTTAACCCGATGACCAAGCCGAACTCCAACCTCCCAAATCTACATCTCTTCCTTCCCACATAGAAATGCACCTCGTCCGGCTTGTCAGATTTTATTTTGTGAAGCATCAACTGATGAAAAAATGCTCCAGAAAATTGTATGGGCGCTCTCTCGAAAAAAAATTTTGAAAGGGGATTCCCTCACCCTGTCCAATAGGTTGAACTCTTTAAATTTAGTCTTAATCTTCGGGTAGTAGTAACTACCCCCGCGCCATGTGACACGGCCAGTGTAGTGGTCCGACACTAGAATTATAAGATGTGCAGTTCCCTGAAAAAAAAAAAAAAAAAAAAAAAAAAACAAACAAACAAACAACGATAAATAATTAATAATAAAACCATAACCAATAATGAATAAAATAATAAAAAATAAAACAATAATTCATAATTAATAATTAATAATTAAACAATAATCAATAAAACAATAAAAATTAAAAAAAATAATTAATAATTTATACTAAAATAATAATTCATAAGTAATAAAACAATAAAAGATAAAACAATAATTAATAATTAATAAAACAATAATTAATTATTAATAAAACAATAATTATATATTATTAAAACAATAAAAAAATAATACAATAATTAATAATAAAACAATAATTAATAAAAAAACAATAATTAATAAAACAATAAAAAAAACAATAATATAACAATAATTAATAATTAATAAAACAATAAAAAATAATACAATAATTAATCATTAATAATAAAAAAATAATCAATAAATAATAAAATTAATAAGACAATAAAAATTAATACAAAAGTTAATAATTAATAATAAAACAATAATTAATAAATAATACAAATTAATCATTAATAATTAATAATTAGTAAAAAAATAGTAATTAATAAAACAATACAAATTAATACAATAATTAATAATTAATAATAAAACATTAATTAATAATTAATAAAAATTAATAATAAATAATAAAATAATAACTAATAATTAATATAAAACAATCAAAAAAAATAGAACAATAATTAATAATTAATAAAAAATTAAAACAATAATTAATAATTAATACTAAAACAACAAAAAATAATTACTAAAAAAACATAAGTATTAATTAATAAAGCGATAATTAATAATTAATAATTACTAAAACAACATAACTAATAATTAATAAAACAATAAAATAAAAACAATAATTAATAATTAATACTAAAATAATAATTAATAATTAATAAAAAATAAAAAATTATTACTTAACAATAATTAATTAAAAAATACTTAATAAGTCATTAAAAATAAATTAATACATAAAACAATCACTAAATAATATAATTAATAATTAATACCTACAACAATCACTAAATAATATAATTAATAAAACCAAAAAAAAAATAATAATAACTCGGGTCCGATGGCTACCAATCGGACCCATTGTGAGGTCCGATTGGTAGCCATCGGACCCAAACAAACCAAAAAATAGCACCATCGGACCCCTAACAATCGGACCATCGGGCTTGGACAAAGTCCGACTATCGGACCAACACAATCGGGCCACTAAATGAGCATCGGACCACACACAATCGGACCCAAATAATTCACTATCGGACCCAAACACTCCCATCGGACCATCTTCTTCCTATTAGCCGAACCCCAATCCCCATTCCACAAAAAAAAATTCTTAAATCTAACTAATAGATCTAACAAATTTACACAATCCAACAAAGTTTCACAAACAAAAAACACATCTAAATCAATCTTTTAACACTTACAGAAAAAAAAAAAAAAAAAAAAAAAAAAACCAAACACACCTTGGACATTTTTGCTTCGGGTTCGCCTGAGATTGGTCGCCGGTTCTGGTTGGTCGGGGTTGAGCTTCGACGGCGGTGGGTAGGTCGGGGTTGACCGTCGACGGAGATGGGTGGCTGTGAGAGGGATGGGTTGAAAAAATTTTGGCTGTGATAGATGGGTTTCGTGGGGAGGGTTCGGCTGAGCAAGAGGAAGAGAGAGGATGATTGTTTGAAATGTGAGGGGTAGTTTAAGAAAATTAGGAAAGTTGTCATATAACACCAATTTTAATAACTATGCGTTTAGGGAAAAAATTAAATGATATTTTAACCATAGATTTTCAAATTTCCCTTTGAGAAATACGCCCCAGGTTTAAAATCACCTTTAAAAATATAATTAAAAAAATCTGTAAAAAAAGTATTGTTGTCTAAATTTCTTGTTGTATTAAAGAAGAGAGAGAAAAGTACTACAGAAGAGCCTAAATTCGGCCATTTTGTTGAGGCCGGCGGTTCATGTGGCCCACAAGCATTGTTTACTTTTTGGGCTGCAAATAAGTTTAAGAGCCCAGCCCAAGAAATAACTTTGCATATCGGCTCTATTGGAGAAATTAGATTCGACTCAATTAGCACACTTCCACGAGATCAGTGATTTTTGGCAACAGTATTGTGCCACTACAAATTTGAGTGCAGCCTCTTTTCTTATTTTCCCTCGTTAATGCTACAAGAAATTATTTATATAGGTTAAGTATTATGAGTGGTTGAATTTGATTCCAATTTTAAATTCAACAATTCACTTCGAATAGAGTGCCTTAATTTGGAATGCCTTCACGTAAGAAAATACTTAAAACTGGAGCAACACAGCCTATTAATTAGTACAAGTATTATCACCATATTCATCATTCTTGTCATTATTTGTTTTAGTTCATGCACACACACACAGAGGAGTAATTATAGCTCACCAACTAATAGTACCTTAGCTAGAGATTACAAAGTCTGAACAATTAGCACATAGCCAAATAGCTGTGACAACTTACTACAGACACTGATCCAGAGCTCTTCTTCCTATTCCAGGGCCACCATATTCATCTGGCTCATCCATGATGCCATGGCTGATCTTATTCTTGCCCATAAGGCTAGCCCTTTCTCTTGATCTTTGTAGCTCACAAAATGGCCTGGCTTTGCTCCTACCACATCGAAATTTCTTAGTGATAACTCACTGCAAGATGTCGGCACAGCGGGGCCCTTATAGGCCTTGCAGATGTAGCTCAGGAAGTTTTCATAGTCCTAAACCAATAGTAGTAGTAGTATTAGTACTGTTATTTTACAAGGGCCCGATTAAGTAGTCTTTTGAACCTATGAATCATTAGAGAACAACAAAAAAAAATAGACTGACATTTAAAAATCTTACTAGGACAACTATGTCATGACCTGTTGGCAAGATAAAGATGGGAATTACAACAAGAAGATTGTGAGAAACAAACCTCATAAAGTGGCTGGCCATCAACGACTACCCAAGGCACATATCTATGAGGAGGTTGAAGGGCATCTGTTTCAGCTCCATATTGCAATTCAAGCTGAATAAAGATAATAGACCAAATTATTTATTTCAGAAACAAAATCCTTAACATTACTATTAGGCAGCAGAGATAGCTTGAAGAAGAATATGAAGAACACATACACACATGGAGCCTAGCATTGTGTAATTCAGCAGGGAAAAAACATCTTGGTATAATGATTTTCAGTATAATGTCATGACAAACGATCCATAAAGAGGTCAAACATGGTGTTCCTTAGTGACCAAACCATGGATTTTGCCACATGTTCTTCCAACAAATAATCTTATGAAGAGGATGGTTTTTACAAGGTAACAAGAATACATTATAGAAAGGATTAGAAAACTAACCTCTTTACCAGCCTCGCTCTTGTAGCACTCATTGACAGGTTTTGGATCCAAGCCCAATTTCTCATAACAAGTTTCCCACTGAAGATACTTGCGCTCTTGCACCAAAGCCTCAATGCAATAGATAAAAGGAAAATGCTTGTTCTGCATAGATGTAAAAGATTCCAAATAAAAAGGTTAGCATTCTTGTTTATGAGCTACTACTTCCCATTAAACCAATCAAAACAACATCAAAAAAAATGAAGGTTCTATAGTTGTTTTATCAACATTGTTGAATTACTAATATGATACTTGTCTTCTCAACTCACCAACTCAGGCCAGGCATCAATTGCACATGCCTCCACGGTGTTTAATAAGCATTCATAGGGACCATGCTGCAAGAATAAAAGAACCACTTAGTTTTACTTAATCAAAAAACTCTCTGAAGTCTAAAATATTAATGCAATTGCAAAAGACATTTATTTACAGCACCGTAGCTATTTTTTGCAATGAAATGAAAACTGAGAATAGTCATAGAGAAGCAGAGGGGTAGAGGTGAAACAACTAATCTTTGAAGATTTCTATAACCCAGCTGCAGATTACCATAAATTTTTATAACTCAATTATAAGCATTTCTTGTAAATAATGAGTTTTAATACAAAATAGGATTAATGGAAAGAAAACATAGGGGTGATCAGACCTGACAAACGACGGTACTGTTGCCTCTAATCTTGGCGTTTCCCCAAGGAAAGAGTTTAAGATCAACGATAGAGAGAAGGTCATCTTCAAAGATCTTGACCAGGTAATTCACTATGAAATTTGCACTATAAGGACAAAGAGACTCGTAGTACAATCCCAACGACACTTTCTCAGAATTTGAAGGCAAAACTCTAGCTTTGGAAGCCAAAATCGAAGTGGGTTGAAGCGAAACGAACAGGAAGAGGTATAGAGAGATAAGAGACAGAAGAGCAATTGTTCTTCGAGAAAACGCCATGGAAGAAACCCAAAACCAAAATTAAAAATTAAAGGGGTCGGAAAGTAATTTGTCTTCTCTTATGGGTGAATAATGAATTGTACCCTTTATTCTGATCAAGGTGAAGAAGAAGCTCTGTGGACCAAAAAAAGCAACAAAAAGAAAAATACTGAATCTTTAAAAGCTACAAGTCAAGACTATCCATTTATATTAAAAAAAATATATGTATACATATTATATGGTTGAATTGAATAGAATAATATACCTGGCAAGAGATGGTGTGGTTGGATCCAAGTCTGGCGTTACCGTAAGGGACTAAATTGAGATGAACCAGAGAGATGAGTTTGGTGTGGAAAAGCTTAACCAGATGATTGAGTATGAAATCTCCGCAGTCAGGACAAAGGGTCTCATAGTATAAGTCCACTGACACTAATTTCTCATTATGATTGGAAGAAGCTAATACTGGGATCAAACAGCTTGTGAATACCAGGATGATCTTTATTAAGACTAGTAAGCTAGTCTTAGATTTCGAATCCATCGAGTTTTGCTTTTATTTTATTTTATTTGGTGCCAATTAATAAAGTCGTGGATTATCCTTGCACCACTCAATTTCCCAGTTTGTTATTAATTTTCAAGCTAAAATGCACTTGTCCAGAAAATTTGCCAAGATTCAGAGTAAGCTAACGTGTCAAAACCATAAATTCTTGAACAATGCATTGTTACGTTTGTTGCCAAAATGAAAAATATCTCTGTCCATATCATCATCAACCACGTCTGCAACAACAATTTGCTAAAATAAAAGGAGGAAAATACTTGTATTAATTGAATTTATTATTATTAGTGATTGACTGATTTGTAACAATCACATTTAATTAGTACACTAATTTAATTTTACATGTAGTTCAAACTATTGAGATTTTTAAATTTAAAGATTTTTATTTAATTTTATTAAAAAAAATTTACTAAATAAAAATTTAAATATAATTTAATACATGTTAAAATTTAAAAAACATGATTTAGTAGATATTAAAGTTCAGAGAACGTCTCTTTTGGATTGGACTGAAAACTCGATTATGAGGTGAGTTTCTTTCTTGTTTTTGAATTAAATCTTTCATTCTTTTTAGATATTCATATGAGTTATGAATTTTAGAAATATCTTTTCGAACCCAAAATCTTTAATCCCCTAAATTTTCTTGGCCCGTGAGACCCCAATTTCTCCATAGGAGACGGATTTCTAAAACATAGTAACACTATTCCTCTAGTTTATATTATTTTATTTTTTATTTTTGTGCCATAGATTGTATATACATACAGTATGTGAATCTAGATAACACTAGTCCTTTAGTTTTAGATTCATTAAGATTGTTTGTAGTTGGTTTGTTTGGGAATTTATGCTGGTTTCTTTTTGAGTTAGTGAATTCCCTATAGATTTTAGAATTTTTGCTTAAATGTTTGCACAGTGTGATGAAGATTTTGAGTTAAATTTTTTAAATTTAGTTTTGAGCCTGGGAGATCTCGGTCAGTGTCGTGCTGGGTTGAAGGCTGAAATGGTGGATAGTTGATTTTATCTTGTTGTTTATTATTGATTTTGTTCTTTTTTGGGTGAGCTGATATAATGGGATATACTGTTAATTTTGTTATAGGTTCATTTTATATTGATTTTGTTCTGTTTTGTGCCATTATTTATGGCTTTGGCGCCTTACAAGGCTTTAGCACCTATTATATGGTTGGGCCCCTAATTATTTAGGGTAGTTTGTTTAAATTTTCACATTTTCCGGTATTGAATGTATAAGAAAATTTTGACAGAATAATATTTTAAAGTTAAAGTTATGCACTATACAGATTTATTAGTCGGAATAAAAGGATTATTTTGGTTAAGGTATGATTTAAAGAATATTTTAAACTGAAATAAGGTTTAAGAGGGTTTACTTTAAACGCTAATTCCTATTAGCTATATTTTAGTTTATATTTTTTTAAGACTTTTTCGTGTTTGAAATTTTAGTATTCAGATTCTAATATTATAATTAATTAAATAAATTGAAGAATAAGAATCTTGAGGATCTTGTAATAAAGGGAGGTGGTAATACCAATGGTCTAATGAGAATATATTGCTTCAGATATATTTGGTAAGTTAAATTATTATGGAATTTTGGTTTGTTATCAATATTATGGGAATGTACCAAAATTATTACATTATTAGTATTTTTAAATAATTTCTGGATGAGTGGTATTAGCTTTTTTGATGGAAGAAATGGAAGTACAAATTTGATGGATGAGCTGCGCCATTATTATGGCTTTGGTGCCTTTCAAGGTTTTCGCGCCTGATTTATGGCTAACCCCTAATTATTTAGCGTAATTTGGTTAAAATTACAAGATATCATTAATTATTAAAATATTATAAAATTTAATAGCTAACAATTATGGTATGTAATTATGAGATTATTGCCTTATTAGTTTATTATGGATAAAATAATATTAATTTTAGCTATATAATTTATAAATATGAGTTTATTATAGATAACATAATATTAATTTTGGTATATAAATTATAAATGTGGGATTTTGTAATTAATTGGAGGTACGAACATTTATTGTGAATTGAGAATATTTTATTTTATTTTATTTTTATTTTTGGAAAGATATTGAAATTAATGGGAAGTAAATGCTAATGAAGTATTGATATTATTGCCTTATTAGTAGTATAGGAAGATACTAATATTAATGGTTTTTATAATAATTTGAATGGTATAATAATTAGGAGGTCATCTTTTTAAATTATAAATAAGGAAGCATTATGTCATAATACCGAATTGGATTAATTAATATTAATTTAATATTAATAATTAAATGTATGATTAAGAAGTATTAGGAAAAAGGTATTTTTGAATGTGAAGAGTACAATCTTAAGTTTTAAGGAGATTAATACAATTTTGGTTTAATTTAGGCTGAATATAGATTATAGATACCATGTTTTACGCTATAAATAAAATAATATACAATTTGACTTATTAAGAATTTTGATATGTTTTAGTCTAAAAATAAGTAATACTTTTAAGAAATAAATGAAAGAATTAGTATATAATATTTTGAATATTTAAGGAATAATGGATGTTAAAAGGAAAATTTTATTTATGTTTGTTTTTAAAATGGTAAAAGTAAGGAATAGGGATCCTATGAAGGTTATGAAGTTAGAATGCTATAATTTAGTTGTTACTAGCCAAAGGGTACTCCCTTTGGCTAGTTCTAGTATTTTATAGGGAGATTTAGTTGCTTAGTCTTGGTGGTTAGTTGATTCTATTCAGTTTGAATAGTTTTCTAATTAAAGTTTTATTCTGTTTTCTGATATTTTTTCAGGTGAAATTTCAGTATTTTATTGAGTTGGGAGCGTTGTTGGAAGATGTTATAGCTTTATTGTCTAAATTTCCGGGGGCAGTTTTGTCCCATGGGGCTCGCTCTAAGATTTTAGCGGCCAATGGTTGGCAAAGCATGCTCTGCGGTTAGACGATGAGCTATCCTGGTTCGAGGAGGTTCCAGCGCCGGTGGCGGACGTGGGCGTCGTAAATTCATGAGTGATTTTAATCACTTTGTCAAAAAAAAAAAAAAAAAAAAAAAAGAAAAAAGTTCAGAGAACGTAATTTAATACATAAACAATAGCCAAATTAGTAAAATTAAATAAAATTAGACCGAAATCATTAAATTTAACAATTCCAATAATTTAAAAAAAAAATAATGGCTTAAAATGTTCAAAGACATAATTTAGTACATATCAAAATTCAAAAGTTAAAATTAATTACCAGAAAAGTGAGATTATTGACTAAATACAATATGTTTTTTTGAGCTATATCTATAAATCATCACGTATATCAATGCCTGCGTAACATTTGTTTGTCTAAACTACCCAAATTAGAATTAAGTACAATAATAGAAGAAGAAACAGTGATATTGAAACCGGCCTAAAGTTGTATGGAGTGAGCCCAAGTTTTACATTCTTTTCGAGTTTTCCTGTGGGAATGTTTGTTTTGTAAGTCGTCAATTTCACTTGGTATGAAAAATGTAAGTTGATAAACAATTCTACCTACCACTGATAGTATGAAAACAAGTTCAGACAAGATAGAACTCTGCAGTAACTAATCATAGATTCATACACTAACTTCAGAAAAACAAAAAGTGCAATTATTCATAACTCAAAAAATTAAAGACACTCTTTTCCTGTGGAAGCAACAGAAAGCAAAATGTCCCTACTACAGTTTAATAGCCACCTTTTTCTTCAACTGCATATAATACTAATGCAAGTGCGAAGATTATGGCAGTTAACTGGCAAAATAATAGTCATCGTACCAGACCAGCTTTTATTTAGATTACATCAACTCACCACTTCTATAATGCAGTTAACTGGTAAAACAATAGTCCTCTGTAGCTTTTATTTAGATTTGTTATTGTTCTGAAAGCCAACATTCAGATGCAGCTTGGTTTAAGTAAGAAAACCCTTGCTCTTTAAACTCTCTACAGAATCCTTGATAATTTGCTCCATTGGTATGAACTGTAATCCCATGTCAATCAGCTTCTTTGCTGCATTGTTTGCCCTCAACAGCCCAGGTTGAGTATCCCTTGGGAGACTACAAAATAAGGAAGATAAAATAGCTTCATTAAGAAACTTCTGAACATTAAACCATTTACAACACATTCAGCAATATGAAGTTCCACCAAGATGACACAATTCAACACCAATTCAAGTGTCACGGTAACAGGTTTAGATTTTCAAAGCCAGCATACAAGAGCAAATAGTACTGCTGCTTTTAACATGCGTAATTAGAAATTTGTTCCTGGGGTAGGACACTATAGTCATATATGAAATGCAGTGTCCTGACTCCTAAATATTGTTTCTATTATAGCTTTGCAAATTCATTTGTCAGGTCTTTAAAACTTGTTACCTGGGCAACTTAAACTCTGGGTAAAGTTCAGCAACCTTTGCCGCTAAATCACCATAATGTGATAGGGCTTCTAAACACAAGTGCCTTCCACTTGCTGACTTGTTCTCATACACCAAAATATGAGCCAAAGCTACATCTTTAAAATGTACAGACCCAATAAAGAAGTCCAAATAAGTTTCAGTGCAACCTGCAAAGAAGCAAATATCATTATTATTATTTACAACCATTTCAAAAGGAACTTCAAATATATGTGTATATCAATACAGCCTTACTCTTTCTGGTGGAAGTAGAACCTTATAAAACATAGAAAATTTACAACTGAAATATGATGAATTGAAAATCCGGGGTTGCCTCCTTGTTAACTTGTAAGTGGCATGAGTCATGAATCATGACCATGCTATTGGACAGGCAACATACGAAAAATACAGATATATTACCGTGATTAAATCTTTCACCAAACCTTATTGATGTTACTTGTTAATTCTTCATATATGGTATATTGGTACTAGTTCTTTCCTTCTTTTCCAATTGTGTATCAATGTAACTAAATACGCAATGAATGAAAAAGGAAACACCCACCCACCTTATATATGTCCTATAACAGTTCATTACAATGAATTTGTAAACAAGGCACAGTTTGATCTTCATTATTAGACTCATCTTAACAGTAACACAGCATCAAATTGGTTCAAAGTTGAAGAAAGTCTTTAAGACAAATGTGTCAAGAGAACATATTACCCTGGAGAAGGCGCAAGAGCATGATCATACTAGCATTAAGCTTTGGTGAAATAATAGGTCCCATCACCGTACCCGGGTTCACCACAACCACATCTAATCCTTTCTCCTTGGCAAATTCCCACGCAGCTTTCTCAGCCAGAGTTTTCGACATCGGATACCACAGCTATTAACTCACCCAACAAAATCAATTAGTAAAGCAACATTCTTGGCATTGTAATTTTTAGGCTCAAGTAAGAGAAAAAGGGGGAAAAGAAAAAACTCACTTTTTTCTGCTTGCAGTAGTCAAGGTCAGTCCAACCATCCTCATTCATCGCAACGTCGGAGGGCCAGTTAGGGTTTGGAGCAATGGAGGAGATAGAGGAAGTGACCACCACTCGCCCAACTCCAGCCTCCTTGGCCGCTGTCAGAACGTTAATCGTTCCTTTGACCGCCGGGTCCAATAGCTCTTTCTGCACCAAAAATTCGTCAATAAAAAAACAAACAAAAAAAAAAATTGTGAGCACTTGAGAGCGACCAACCTCTGGTTCATGGACTTCGTCGACGATGCATGGGGAGGCAAGGTGGAAGACACCGGAGCAGCCATGAACGGCAGCGGCGATGGAGCTGTAGTCGAGGAGATCGAGCTGGAAGAGGCGAAGACGGGTCTGAGCTCCTTCTAATGCTTGAAGATGCTTGGTCTCAGTTTCATCGTCTGCCACAAAAATGATTAAGACAAACAAGAGAGATATTTTTCAGGTGAAAATTGATGGGTACAAAAAAAACATAATAAAAAAGAAGTAATAATATTAACTTAGATCTTTGACGGCGGCGTTAATGGAGTAACCACGGTGGAGGAGAAGAGTGACGAGCCAGGAGCCAATGCAGCCACTGGCTCCAGTGACGCAGACCAGCTCACCCTTGTTCGCCATAGTTTAGTTTTTTTGTTGTGGGTAATGAAATACTACCTAGTACTAGTAGGAAGGATAATATCTGGAATTGACATGTGTCACGTGTGAGCACCTTGAACTTGAACATTGCTATTTGCACAGTGATAACTAAATCACGAATATTATCTCAATTGTAAAATAGTTTAAGAGCTTCAGTATTATTGTTAGGCACAAATAAGGCTTATTTGGTTATTATTAGTACTATTTTTAAGTTAATTTTAGTGTGTTTTTAAATAAATTTTATTTTTATTTTGTGCAATTTTATATTTTTAATAGCTATTATTTTGCAAGTTTAAAATTAAAAAAAAATGAAAAATATTGAAAAAATATATGAGAAAAATATCAAACAAATCAACTATGGGATAAGAACACTTGAAAATATTGAAAAAAAAAATATATATGAGAAAAAGGTTAAACAATTCAACTCTCTAGGCAAGAGTACCTAGAAATTAATTCGAGAAAAAAATTCAAAAATTTTGGTGCGCGATTGGAGCTCTTGAGACAAAGAAATTACAAAATTTAGAGGAGTGCCTCAACACTAAAAATCCATTCCAAAGCATTAAGAGCAAGTCCAAGAACACGGCAAAATCTTATATATGCCGTGATTTTGCTCCAAGAGACTGTAATTGTGCCACCATTTTCAAATTTTGTCTACAGTGCACGACATAGATCACTGCATTTTTTTTTATAATTTAATTAATATTTATATATAGTTATATTATTATAATTTATAAATTAAGAATTATTTTTTAAAAAAATTTACAATACACATTTTTAAAAGTGATGTACGAATCTACTCCTATTTTTAGTCTATTTTTTATATAGTAGTGTATATTATAGTTATTTAATACATTTTACAAAATTTTGAAAAAATTAGAAAAATTTAATACGCCGAAAACTGTACTTCTTTAAAAGTGTCGCACTGATATACTCCTACCTGTTTCGACATTCAAGAGATTTATGTAGTCTTTTTTTATAGTCGTGTACATTATAGTTATTTAAGACATCTTGCAAAATTTTAAAAAATTTAGAAAAATTTAACATGCCGAAAATAAAATTCAAATTTTCTATCGTGTGACTCTTTTAAATATAACAATTGTGGCAATTTTGTTAATTAATATGATATTAATTTTTATTTTATTTTATTAAAAATTAATATAATAATAAAGAATATTTTTTTAGTGTAATTTTTGGTGTTGTGGTTGGAGTGAAAATACTTTTTGACGCCAAATTTAGTGATAGTGTAACACTAAATTTAGTGTATCCTTGGAGATGCTCTAAGGGGCTAAAAATTGGAAGAGAAGTCAAATTGGGCTAAGGCGTGGTTGTGCCTCGACACTAGATCTTAGTGTTGAGGAAGAAACTCGTAAAGAGCCCACTACTCAAATTTAGGGGTGTTATGCCTCGGCACAGAAATCTAGTGTCTTGACCCGTGTCTTCAAAAAACTTGGGAAATATCTTATTCGTACACACGGTTGCGGCATAAGAATTGAGTGTTGCGGCCTGCTCCCTTAAAAATTCAAAAATTGATATTTTCATATCTTTTTATCTTTTTTCGGCTATAAAAAGAGGTGAACTTTCATATTTTAAAACAAGCAATTAGGGAGTACAAAAATCAGAGAAAAGAAATGACCTAGAAGGCTTTTCAAACATTTATTCTCTTCTATTTTCTTCTTATGCTCTTATTTAATTTGTGTCGATTGTTTACAATGAACATGAGTAGCTAAACAGTTATTAGTGTGTTGATGGATATTATTTGACATATATTTATGGTTTTAATATGATTTGAATACTCTCCTAATTTTCTATATGTTCTATTTCATTCGTATTTATTTCTTTTAACTGTTTGGCCATCAATTAATTGTTGATACGAGATCTGAGAAGTGAGTGTCAATTATCCTATAGTAAAATAGGAACAACTTTTGATTTAGGACGTGAGTACATATGTGTTTGGATAGATTATAGGGTTTTTGTGTTATATGCCTGTTACATATTTTAATTTATCACGTAAGTAGAAAATTTGCATGTAATTAAAATTTATATATCTGAGAAGACTATAAATTACTTGAGTAAACCTATTGTTGCATAGAGATTGGTAATAGGAATTGAATTATGTTAGACTATAATAGATTGATACAATTCAAATCAATAACCCTAAATTCAAATCATTGTTAATTTTCATATGAATTTATTTGCATCTTACTTCTTTATTTTATTGTTTTCATTGTTTTTCTTTCTAGTGTTAATCTTTTCTTAATTTTAAATAACCAAATAGAATTAAAAGTTTAATTTTAAAGTACTTAACTCAATCCTTATGGGTTCGACCTCACTCTTGTGAGTCTATTACTTGTTAACGATACGTATACTTGCATCTTGAAAATACCACAAAAAAATTTTGGTACTGTTATCAGGAATTGTTAGTTAATATTTATAAAAATTAAATTTTTCTCTAATTTGGTTTTTCTTTTCAATTTTTTTTTAATAATTTTATTTGTGTCATTTTTTCTCTTTTCTTATGAACAACTAGTTCATGCAACGTCAAGGACCAACCGCCAGATTGCTTGTTGATCCTAAAATAGAGAAGACTTGTAGACAAAACAGAAGAATGAAGAGATTGGAAAGAGTTATGGAAGTGGTTGAGCAAGAAGTAGAGATGGTCAATAACGACAATAATGGAGGTGTCGTAGATGACCAAGCTAATGGTCTTAATCCACCAGATCGTAGCTTGAGAGATTATGTTCTACCCAAGCTGACATAGGCTAGATCCTGTATAAGGTCACCTGCCATTGATGTCAATAACTTCGAGATCAAGCCGACCATACTGCAGATGGTTCAATCCACAATCCAGTTTAGGGGACTACCATCAGAAGATCCCAATATGCATCTTGCAAATTTCAAGGAGTTATGCCAGACATTCAAGATGAATGGGGCTAGTGATGATGCAGTGGAATTGAGGTTGTTCCCATTCTCATTAAGGGATCGAGCCAAGAGCTGGTTGCAGAGCCGGCCCTAGGCATACGCGGTCTAGGCTCGTGCCTAGGGCCCACACTTTTTGGGGGCCTAAAATAAAAAATAAAATGTTTCATTAGGCTTTTATTTAAGTAAAATTAAATGTATTATAAATAATAAATATTCATAGCTTAGTTTGGTTGGAGTGTATGATATATTATCCAATGTCATGAGTTCAAATCCCATGAAACTCTTTTTCAATGTTTATTATATATATTTCTGAGGGCTCCAAAATCTAATTTGTCTTAGGCCCATATATTCTCAAGGCCAGTCCAGGCTGGTTGGCATCTTTGCCACTAAATTTTATCGACACTTGGGAGGATCTGACCTTGAAATTTCTCTCTAAGCTCTTCCCTCCTACTAAGGTAGCCAGACTGAGATCATAGATCAACAATTTCATGCAACATGACAATGAGTCTCTATATGAAGCTTGGGAGATATACAAGGATATAATTAGAAAGTGTCTTCATCATGGAATAGAAAAGTGGATGCAAGTTCACAACTTCTATAATGGGTTGACTAGCACCAACCGTACCCTTATTGATGTTGCATTTAGTGGAGCTTTTATGATGAAGAGTGCAAATGAGGCATATGAGGCATATGATCTGGTAGATGAGATGGCCATGAACAATCAATAGTGCCCATCTGAAAGAAGCCAAGAAAAGAAGGTAGCCGGTATGCATGAAGTGGATGCCATCACCAAACTGACAGCCCAAGTGGAAGCATTGATAAAGATGATGGCTCAAGTGGTGTGTGAACTATGTGGAGGGCCTCACTCTTATGATAGATGTCAAGTTAATGTGAACAATCTGCCAATGGAGCAAGCTCAAACCATTGGATATTTAAAAGATGAACCCTAGCCCTACCTTGATGGACGTCGTCAGTATCATGATCCATAGCTATCAGGTCAGAATGATCAAGGCTTCATCAACCAGAGATATAGGCCACCATTCTAATGGAGTACTCAACAACCTGCCCAACAATAGAATAATAGTGGAGGGTCTAACATTCAAGCAGATCTATTGCTCCAATTCATGATGGAGACTAGAGCTTTCATTAAAATCTTGGAGAATCAAGTGGGGGAATTAACTACTCAAATGGCCAACCGTACTTAAGGTAATTTTTCCAGCACTACAGAGGTTAATCCAAAAGAGCAGTATCAAGTAATTTCCTTGAGAAGTGGAAAAGAATATGAGGGGCCAACGGCTAAGCAACAAGTGGTTAAAGAGAAGCATGATCAACAGGCACAGGCTGAAGTGGATAAGAAGCAAGCTGAAGAGCAGGTTACTGATGTTGGAAGTTATTTTACCAGGAACTTAGATCTACTCACAAGTATGTTGATTTAACAACCTAAATATGAACTTCTAAAACGATGGAAAATTAAACACATAAAAGTATCAGAAATCTTACATTGGGTGCAGCGGAATATATGTCTCCTCCCACTCAGATCTCTAACCCTTGATTCCTTTCTGTAGTAGAGTATAATCAAGATCTGAGCCCGATAGTCCTTCTTTGTTGTTTCTGAATTCTACACAGCCTTCCTCACTATGATTGAGGTATTACTTGATGTGTGTGGGCACTACTCTAACACTTATAGATTTCGAAACAGTGAAGGAATAGAGAGAGAGAGAGAGGGTGGCGACTCAGAGAGAATTTTCAGAGAGAAAATTCTATCAGAATAATGTTGTGAATGTGTTGTTGAAAACTGAAGTCTTTGCCTTCTATTTATAGAAGACCACTCAGGGCTATGATTGAATTAATTGACATTTAAAATTGAAAAAATCAAAGAGAAAAGGAAGCTCAAGTGACCGGCCTAGGCATTGTGGAAACAAGGCTTACCACTTTTCCAACTTTCCTTTTCCTACATTGATAGTTTCCTATTTTGTCAAAAACTGCCAATTCCTTTGTTCAATCACATAAATGTCAAATCTAATTATTTAATAATTAAAAATAATTATCAAATAATATATTGTCATTTATTTTATTAATAATAAAACTAATTAAAGTTTCATAATTAATAAATATGCCCTTCAAAATCTCTATTTACTGTTTTGCCCTTAATAAGTGATAAATTCTCAAATAGACACCGTCTATCTTGAGAATTATAACTGATTAATTAAAATCAATTAAATGAGCCTTACAAGTAATATTATCTCAACTAGTGGGGGGACCATGGGTCTATATATCCAAGCTTCCAATAAGCAGATCTAGAATTTACTACTTAAATTCACTGACTTATTAATTCTTCGTTGAATCCACACATAGAACTCAGAATTGCACTCTCAGTATATAGAATGCTCTATATGTTCCACCATATAGACACATCATTAGTTATCCATTGTTATAATCCTAATGTGATCAATGATCCTCTATATGGATGATTTACACTGTAAAGGGACTAAATTACCGTAACACCCTACAATGTATTTTATCCTTAAAACACTTAACCCTGTATAAATGATATTTCAACTAAGTGAAATGAGTACTCAATCATTTATCTCGTTTGGTTAAGCTCGAAGGAAATCACCCTTTGCTTACTATTCGCCAGATAGAAGCTATAGATTCCATATTTATGTTAGCGCTCCCACTCAATCGTACTATCGTGTTCCCAAAAGGTATGTATTGCCCTGACCAAAAATTAGGCTTAACTAACAAATCAAAGAACACGAATAACACTCTCGAGATTGAGCCTAACCATATCAAAATTTCGATCGTGTGATCTAGGATCAACTTAGTGATATTGAATTGAATAGATATTTACGGTAAGTTTCATAAATCTATTTCAAAGTTCAATATCGGTCCATTCCAATGCATACTCCATGCATCCAACCTGAGCTTTACTTTAACCTATGTTCTAGAAAGAACATAGCATTTCTCCAAATGCAAGTAAACTCTATTGTAGATTGTCATATCAGTAAAACCCAGTGTTCTGATAAATCTAGGAATACTTTATTCACATAGTCATGTTTACTTTCCACTGTGTTGACAACACAATAAACATGATCAAGTATGTGAAAGGGGTTTGGATGAATTTATAAATCAAATAGGCAAACAATTGATTAAGTGAACCAAAACATACACAAATGAATGAAAAATACTTCTGTTACTTTATTGATATTGAATAATCTGGATTACATTGAAATAGAGTTTTATTTAGGGCATAAAACCCAACAACTGATGACCAGCCGGGTATGGAAGCTACACCGCCAATAAGCATTAAGCACCACATAAAAATTCCCTATCATCAAAGGCTCTGTAAGAATAAGCTGGACAAGCAGTTTTTAAAATTCCTTAAAATATTCAAGAAATTGTACATCAACAATCCATTCGTGGAGGCCTTGGAAAAAATACCAACCTATTTGAAGTTCATGAAGGATATTTTAGCCAAGAAAAGAAAAATAGAAGAATATAAGATGGTGGCACTTACTGAGGAGTGTAGTGCGATCCTGCAAAAGAAACTACTACTCAAGCTTAAAGATTCTAATAGTCCCAATATTCCAGGCTCGATAGGGAGTTTGATGGAAACAAAAGCTCTATGTGATATGGGAGCGAGTATTAACTTAATGCCCTTGTCTAGTTTTAAAAGACTAATATTAGGAGAAGCCAAGCCTACAGTAGTGGCATTACAAATGGCAGACCATTCTTTGACTCATCCTCGGGATATAATTGAAGATATTTTGGTGAAAATTGGAGAAAGATGAAATATTCCCATCATTTTGGGAAGACCATTCTTGGCTACGGAAAGAGCTCTAATCGATGTATAAAAGGGGGAATAAAAGTTGCGTGTTCAAGATGAATAGATGAATTTTAATGTATTTTCTCTGATTGACATTCTTGCTTGCTGTAAGGTTTAATTAGTGAAAGGTTGTGAAGAAGTAACTATCGAGAAGAAGAAAAGGAAGTGCAAAGAATGATTTTAAACTTTTTGACGTTGTATGAAAAGACTGATGTGTGGGAATGTTGGGTTTTATGCCCTAAAAAAATCCATTTCAATATAATCAGATTTACTTATTAATAAATATCAGAAATAACATTTTATGTTGCA
This sequence comes from Cannabis sativa, assembly GCF_029168945.1. Lineage (NCBI taxonomy): Eukaryota > Viridiplantae > Streptophyta > Magnoliopsida > Rosales > Cannabaceae > Cannabis > Cannabis sativa. Next base: position 55,133,448 of record NC_083602.1, on the reverse strand, counting down.
TGGTTCACATGATTTATTTTATGATTATGTATATATAATGTACGAATTCTATTTAAGTCCAGAACATATGAATTTGTTAAAGATTATAGTGTTGTCAACACAGTGGAATATAATCTTAATTATATGTTCGAAAGTTTATTCCCTCATTTGTTAGAACACTGGATTTAGACTGACATGGCATAATCAGCGATAGGTATTCTTACACCTTGGAAAAGTGTTATGCCCTTTCCAGGACATTGGCAAAGTTTACCAGTATCGGATGTATGGAGTATACATCGGAAGGGACCGATATTGAACTTTAATTAGATATATTAGAATTTACCGTAATATCTATTCAATTCAATATCACTTGTTGATCCTAGATCAAATGATCTTAATCCTGATATGATTAGGTTCAATCTCAAGAGTGTTATTCGTGTTCTTTGATTTGTTAGTTAAGCCTACTTTTGGGTCAGGGTGATACGTACATTTTGGGAACACGGTAGTGCAATTGAGTGGGAGCGCTAACATAAATATGGAATCTATAGCTTCTATCTGGCGAATAGAAAGTAAAGGATGATTTCCTTCGAGCTTAACCAAACGAAAATAAATGGTGGAGTACTCATTTCACTTAGCTGAAATATCATTTATACAGAGTTTGTGTTTTAAGGATAAAATACATTGTAGGGTGTTACGGTAATTTAATCCCTTTATAGTGTAAATCATCTATATAGAGGATCATTGATCAAATTAGGATTATAACAATGGATAACTAATGACGTATCTATATCGTGGAACATATAGAGCGTTCTATATGACTGAGAGTGCAATTCCAAGTTCTAAGAGTGGATTCAATAAGGAATTAATAAGTTAGGGAATTTACTTGGTAAATTCGGTTCGACTTATTGGAAGCTCGGTTATATAGACCCAGGTCCCCATACTAGTTGAGACCATACTGCTTGTAAGACTCAGTTAATTGATTTTAATTAATCAATTATAATTCTAAAGTTAGACTATGTCTACTTTATGAATTTTCACTAAGCAAGGGCGAAATTGTAAAGAAAAGAGATTCTAGGTTTATTTATTAATTAAGATACTTTATATGTCTAAATTAATAAATATATTAAATGGCAATAGTATTTAATAATTATTTTTAAGTTATTAAATAATTAGAATTGACATTTGAATGGTTAAATTGGAAAATTGGCATTTTTGAGAAAATGGGAATGAAAAATAACAAAATGGGAAAGTTGCAAAGTGAGGCCCAATTTCCTTATATGGGCCGCCCACTATGCAAGAGGTTTACCATTTTATTTTTTCCATTATTTCAATGCCACACAATTCTAACCTAAACCTAGAGGGCATTCTATAAATAGAAAGTGTTGGCTTCAGGAAACTCATAACTTTGAACATTGTTTCCTTCATAGAAAAGCCAAGCCGCCCCTTCTCTCTCTTTTCTTCTCTTCTAATTTCGAAATACCTTGAGTGATAGAGTAGTGCCCACACACATCAAGTGGTACCTCAATCATAGTATGTAAGACTATGGAAAATCAGCATCAAAGAAGGAGAGAAAGAGATCCAGATTCAGATTTTGATTATGCTCTGCTACAGAAAGGAATCAAGGGCTAGAGATCTGAATGGAATGAGTCATTATATTCCGTTGCACCCAATGTAAGGTTTTCTTAAACTCTTATGTGTTTATTTTTATTGTTTTAGAATTCATATTAGGTTGTTAATGAAACATACTTGTTAGTAAATCTAGATCCTGGTAAAATATTTCCAACAACTGGTATCAGAGCCATGGTAATAATTTACTTTCATGTAATATGAATTAAAACGATGTTTTATATATTTTGTGTTGATTTGGATGGTTTCATGTTGGTTTATGTGCTTATGTGATGAATGTATATGTTGTACGAATATTTTCCATAAAAAATAATTTTTCTATTTTTGAAAATATTTTATTTGGATTCCTTGTGAAAAATTAAGCAATTTTCGTTTTTACGAAACTCGATTCCGATAAAAATTGAAAGAGTTATGATTTTTGGAAAATCGGGGTTCAATGGTGTCGCTCACAAATTGCGATTTTTTGGGTTTTTTTCCCAAAATTCAATTTTTCCAATTTGAAATATTTCCAATTTTAAATATTTCCAATTTGAAATATTTCATTTTTTAAATATTTCTATTTTGAAATATTTCTAATTTTAAATATTTCCTATTATGGTAAGATTTAAAAATTTGTTAACTTCTTTAATATTTATATATTGTTTAATTATAAGAATAGATATTTTGATATTTAACATATTTTAAATTAAAAGATAACTTTGTCTTTTTATTTAAAATATTATATTAAAATTATCTTACATGACAAATTAAATAATTAATAAATTTGAAATTAACATAGATATTTTTATAGATACACTTACCATAATATTTTCAAATTCAAAATTTGTTATTTTGTTAAATATTTAATTATTTATAAATTATAAGTTTAAAAATAATATTTTCTATATATATCATTTTTTTCCTTATTGGAAATTTATAAATCATATCTTAAATATTCAAATAACTTAGATATTTTGTAGAAATTTGAAATATTTTGACATATAATTATGGTAATTATTATTTATTTATTATTTCATTTCTAAAATAATAATTATCTAACCATATCTATTTTAAAATTGGTTTATTTTGTTACTTTAATTTTATTAAATTAGAAGATCTGAAAGTGATATTGAAGATTCTTTCTTTCAAATCATTGATCTTATTTGATATTTAATTTAATTTGGTTCAAATAAACCTAGATATTTTAAAATTAGTTTCTAATTTTAAGATTTTTGAGGTTTGTTTTTAACAACCCTAAATTATCAAAAATTTATTTGGTTAGTTTAAGAATAATAATTAAATTATATTAATACCTTATTTCACATTTGTTGCATGGACAATGTTTGTTTATTTATTTATATTTTTTATTCAAAATTTTTTTAACAAACCTATTATTTATTTGATCTAAATTGCTATGATTAACTTGTTGACAGATCCAATGATCTGATTTTAATCATAGTCCAATTGTCAATAGATCTTATAAATAATTTATAACAGGTAAATTTTGTACTTCTTTCATCTGTGTAAACCTAGTAACATGATAGGGCCCATCCAAATCATTTGACCTGTGTGAGCCTATATGTTTGCTATTGGGCTTAGATGCATATAGGAAGCCCATTTAAGTTTTTTTACTAAGTAAATGGACTAGGTTGCTAAAATAAAATTTGACATAAGTAATTTTATGTAGGTCCAATTAGATTTGGGCTTATTCAATGAATAACAATTGTTTATTTAAAGGTTAAATTCCTCTCTTTTGGGCCTTGTGTGAGAGTTGGGGGCCAATAGAAGTGGGTACGACATACTGAACCTAGCTCCCCCTCACATGAACTACCCCAATTGTGAAGGTCCATTTGCCTTATTTAAATAATTGTATTAGGTTAATTATATTAGTCTAACCTAATTAAAATTGAATTAGCAACATAATTAACTTTTGAAATATATGAAATTTATTTTTCATTTAATATTTTAAAGTTAATTTTAGAAAAACACTTAGTTAATGATATATATTCTAGATAGTTATTTCTACACTAGTTATTATTTCTAATATTAAATAGAAAAATATCATTGATTGTGAAATTAATTGTTTAATAATTAATTTTGATACAATCTAAGTTTAGTATATTTTTCTAGTATTAAACTAGAATTAATAATTAAGTTTCCTCTATACTTAATTATTTATTTCTTGAATTTAATACATTTAATTAAATTGAAAATTTCAATATCTAAGTTGATTTCATCATGATACTTAAATATTGTTATTTTCATGTTATTTAATTAAAGTTAAAAATTATTTTAAGTTTGGAATCTTGTTTCAGAATAACTTAAATTTGAATAATGTTCAAAATATATTTTATTTTATTTTATTAATCTTTTTCCCACAATTTCGAAATTGCATTTCTTTAATGCGAAAATTTCGAATTTTATTTGAAAAATAGATTAAAGTTGAAAATTATTTATTTTGGACCAACTTAAATCAATGATTTTTTTTTCATTTAATGATTAATTAAAATAAATGAACTAAAATATATTATAATTAGAAATTGAATTAATTAGTCCATGAAAGTCTAGATAGATATTATCTGTTTTGCTTGAAGTATTTTTCTAGTGATATTTATTTAAATAGAAAATTAATATTTAAGTTGATTCTTAATCATGATACTTAAATATTTGAAATTTTTCTTAAATATTTAATTAAATAGGAAAATTATATTTTTGTTGTAAATTAATTTTTATTAATTTTGGGCCAACATAAAATTAGAATAATTTTTCCAGGATTTATTTTTATTTTAAAGTATTTTCAAAAGTAGTATTCTTATACACTTCATTTTTCGAAATGCAATATATATTTATAGAAAATTAAATTTGAGTTGTAAATTAATTTAAATTAATTTTGAAACAACTTAAATTGCATATTTTTCTAAATATTTATGGAAATTATTACTGAGATGGAAATAATTCACGTTATTTTTATATCCATCTAAGTATAATTTATAAATATTACATTAAAATTTATATTTAGAATTTTTCATTCTAAATTGGAAATTTTAATTAAATAAATATATGTATTTAAAATAAATAAATTAAAATAAGTTTTAGAAGAAAATACAACTTTCATTAAATAATGAGCTTTATTATTACGATATTCGATCTCCATTGTTGGTTTTACATAGCTATTATTTTAGTGAGTAATTCTCCCTAATGGAGGAACGTTCATTAGCAAGTTAGCACCGTTTAATCTCGAGAGATAAGTAATCTTGTAAGTTTTTTATATAGTATTGATCACCCTAATGGTGGCGACTGTATAAGACTTGCAAGAATATGAAACAATGGTGAAAGCTCATAAGATAGAATAGCCTTGACTCTCGCCTAAACGGGACAACGCGGGTTCCAATCTTGATCGAATAAAAGGTTGCTAGAATGTTTATCATTTTAGATGAGTTGACAACTCTATTCAATAGATGGTAGCTTTGACTCTCGCCTAAACGAGACACTGATATCAGTTTGTTGAAGACCTTGGAAATTATTTAGGATTGTATGTTTTAGTATTTTCACTTGTCATTCCTACTTGCTATATGTTTAATAATTTCTGAATTGTGTATGAATTTATATTGAACCATGTTATTTTCTGTTATTAAATTGTAGTTTAATTTCGAATCTTCATTGTTGGTCTAACTTGGTTTGATTTTCTAATGAGATAAATCCCTAATGGATTTTTACCATTAGACTAATATAATAGTGTTAGATCTCAAAAGATAAATATTGTATATGCAACATCTAGCTGTTCATCAATTGATGACACCTTAGACTAGTATTTTACAATATAAAACAAGAAGATTGTATAATTAAGAATACTTTGACTCTCGCTAATCGGAGCATCATTGGATTCTTATTTAAAACGAAATTATCCTAATTTCTCTTAGCTTTTTCATTTCGAATTAGCTCAATAACATATCATTGGATGAATGGTCTATAAATCATATAAAGTCATTCTATATTTTCTCTTAAGAAATTAAATGACGAATATGATTATATTCCCGAAATTCTATCCCGAAATGATATAAGTCCTCAATCTTAGAAATCTCCTACATGTATGGGCAAATCAACTTAGAGTTAAATTAGTAGTGGTGGTCCAAGAAAGAATTACTCATCATACAGTTACACTTTCACAAGTGTTTAATAACTATTTTTCTATTAATGGATTCAAACTGTATGAGTTGAGTATTCTGTGACCAGAATCCACTTGCACTATTCTAAGAACTCTTTGATGTAACTAAATCAAGTCATCAAGAGACACAACCAAATAAATCAATGGCATTTGTATCTTGTTCATCTGCAAAGAGTTAATATGCCTATATCCACTGAAAGTAAGTTCATCTCATTCGCAGATGGATGTACATTCAGGGGTGGATATGAGTTTTCGTTGTATTCTTAAAAACGATCACTCTAGATTTTACCTTATGCAAAAGAAATTTGAAATGTTTGAAAAATTTCATGAATTTCTAGCAATGGTGATAAACCATTAAGGTAAGTGGTTAAAGATCTTGTGAACTGATAGGGGTGGAGAAAAAGTTAGTAGATATGCAGTTCAAAGATCATTAATTTGATTTTTGAATTATATCCAAACTTACCTCCCCAGAAATTCAATTTGCATATTGATAATTAGTTACTAGTCATTGCCTAAATCTTTCTATGGTAATATAATTTCAGAATGATGCAATGGTTGTATACTTAATGTAAATCATTACTAGATTCATGGATAACCTAATCGAAATCTTAAGAAAAACTAGAAATGCTAACGCTGGTTTGCATATTTGTTAGCTATTCTAAGTGATTAGGGGTGGACAATCCCATAGTCATTAGATAAGAAAGTGTTTGTTTAAACAAATACTACTTTTCTAAGAAAATGACTAAGTCTGAAAATAAAGTAGCAAATAAAGGAGACATTTTTTCTTGATTCCATAAGTGTTCTATCATCTTATTCTTTACAAGATGATCCCACTGCCTCTGTTGTCTTAACACAACCGAAGAGGTCAACACCATTTAGTTTTCTTAGACATAGTTCACGGTACCTTGTCGTAGTGGGAGAGTTTCTAGGAACTCACTCTTCTTATGACTTGGAAGACACTAGTGATTAAAATCCATTGTGAGTTTAAACAAGTAATGGATTGTCAAGATAAGAAACTAAGAAGAAAGCCAAGAGAACTATGGTTTAATCCATTCACATGGAGTAACCTAAAGTTTTCTATTACAAGGACATAAAAGGAAATTTTCGTTAATAAGTCTATTCAATGGACTCAACAAAACTTCTTGTTCCTAGTATTATAGGTTTGAGTCTATCTAAACCTATGGCTTATGGTATACCTGGTAATTACTTACTCTAATACAAGCAACTTACTTTAGTAAGATGCTGAAGCATTTTCTTTCCAATGGCAGTCTATAGAAGCTTCACAACTTCTAAGCATAGATTTATTTATCTAAGGAAAAGTCTCAACTATTCTAGAAAAGATAAAGCCATGAAAGAATTTCTTAAATCAACAGTGAGAGGTCTGAGATATGCTTTAGTATGCCTTAGACCAGACACCTGCTGTTGAGTGGGAGTAATGAGTAGGTATCAGATTAATCCAGGAGATGAACATTGGAAAACAATCAAGTAAATCTTAAGATTAAGAAGAGAAACTATATGTTAGTCAATAAGGGTGTGTTTAAAACTCTTAGACTACACCACATCAGATTTCGAGACTTGCCTTTGTGCTAGAAAGTCAGCTGATAAGATGGTGATTACTCTGGGGGTGGAGTAGTGATTTTGGAGAAGTGTAAAAACCTATTTGAAATCTCTTAGTCTACTAGAGAGAGACTGAATGTTAAAGTTGCAGGAAAGGTACTTATTCAGTCCTAGGAAAGTTCTATACAATTGTGGCACCGTTCCAACTTGCCTTAACTACTAGTGTTACTTCCTGAATAACCAAAAAGTAGTTGCCAAAAGTATAGAATCCAGTATCCCAAGAGAGTAGACATATAAAGAGGAATTTCACATTATCATGGATTTTGTGGTTAAGGAAAAGTAATGGCGGAGAAGAGGTTGTGTTTAATTCAACCTGTCAGATCCTATTACGAGGAGTTTACTACTATTACACTTGATTTGTATATCAAGGTGTTGAGATTATTTGAAATGCACATTTTGTTTTATATTAGTGCAAGTGGGAGTTTTTTGGGTTTTATGCCCTAAAAAAACCCATTTCAATATAATCAGATTTACTTATTAATAAATATCAGAAATAACATTTTATGTTGCATGGTTCACATGATTTATTTCATGATTATGTATATATAATGTATGAATTCTATTTAAGTCCAGAACATATGAATTTGTTAAAGATTATAGTGTTGTCAGCATAGTAGAATATAATCTTAATTATATGTTCGAAAGTTTATTCCCTGATTTGTCAGAACACTGGATTTAGACTGACATGGTATAATCAGCGATAGGTATTCTTACACCTTGGAAAAGTGTTATGTCCTTTCCAAGACATTGGAAAAGTTTACCAGTATCGGATGTATGGAGTATACATCGAAAGTGACCGATATTGAACTTTGATTAGATATATTAGAATTTACCGTAATATCTATTCAATTCAATATCACATGTTGATCCTAGATCAAATGATCTTAATCCTGTATGATTAGGTTCAATCTCAAGAGTGTTATTCGTGTTCTTTGATTTGTTAGTTAAGCCTACTTTTGGGTCAGGGTGATACGTACATTTTGGGAACACGGTAGTGCAATTGAGTGGGAGCGCTAACATAAATATGGAATCTATAGCTTCTATCTGGCGAATAGAAAGTAAAGGATGATTTCCTTCGAGCTTAACCAAACGAAAATAAATGGTGGAGTACTCATTTCACTTAGCTGAAATATCATTTATACAGAGTTAAGTGTTTTAAGGATAAAATACATTGTAGGGTGTTACGGTAATTTAATCCCTTTATAGTGTAAATCATCTATATAGAGGATCATTGATCAAATTAGGATTATAACAATGGATAACTAATGACGTATCTATACCGTGGAACATATAGAGCGTTCTATATGACTGAGAGTGCAATTCCAAGTTCTAAGAGTGGATTCAATAAAGAATTAATAAGTTAGGGAATTTACTTAGTAAATTCGGTTCGACTTATTGGAAGCTCGGTTATATAGACCCAAGTCCCCATACTAGTTGAGACCATATTGCTTGTAAGACTCAGTTAATTGATCTTAATTAATCAATTATAATTCTAAAGTTAGACTATGTCTACTTTATGGATTTTCACTAAGCAAGGGCAAAATTGTAAAGAAAAGAGATTCTAGGTTTATTTATTAATTAAGATACTTTATATGTCTAAATTAATAAATATATTAAATGGCAATAGTATTTAATAATTATTTTTAAGTTATTAAATAATTAGAATTGGCATTTGAATGGTTAAATTGGAAAATTGGCATTTTTGAGAAAATGGGAATGAAAAATAACAAAATGGGAAAGTTGCAAAGTGAGGCCCAATTTCCTTATATGGGCCGCCCACTATGCAAGAGGTTTACCATTTTATTTTTTCCATTATTTCAATGCCACACAATTCTAACCTAAACCTAGAGGGCATTCTATAAATAGAAAGTGTTGGCTTCAGGAAACTCATAACTTTGAACATTGTTTCCTTCAGAGAAAAGCCAAGCCGCCCCTTCTCTCTCTTTTCTTCTCTTCTAATTTCGAAATACCTTGAGTGATAGAGTAGTGCCCACACACATCAAGTGGTACCTCAATCATAGTATGTAAGACTATGGAAAATCAGCATCAAAGAAGGAGAGAAAGAGATCCAGATTCAGATTTTGATTATGCTCTTCTACAGAAAGGAATCAAGGGCTAGAGATCTGAATGGAAGGAGTCATTATATTCCGCTGCACCCAATGTAAGGTTTTCTTAAACTCTTATGTGTTTATTTTCATTGTTTTAGAAGTCATATTAGGTTGTTAATGAAACATACTTGTTAGTAAATCTGGATCCTGGTAAAATATTTCCAACAGGGAATTGTGACGATAAATCCCATCTTATGGATAGCTTCAAAATTAGCAACATTGGAGGATACTTTTCTTCATTTGGTACAAGCGTTCTTATGGATGCAAGAGGTGGACTTTATCCCAGTTGAATTTTGTAAGAGGAAACCAACGTCCAACTATATGACGCTAACAACAGCGCTCTTGAGAGGCACCTTAGGTAAGTTCCTTTCTTTAGTCTTTAGTGCCACATTGAGGACAATGTGCCAATTAAATTTGGGGTGAACTAAAAAAAATAGTTTTCATTTTAGTTATTTTTTGTGTTTTTGAGTTTTTTGTATGTTATGAGTTAATTTTCCAAATGTGAGTCAATGTGAAAGTAGGTAGATAGCATGGTTTGAAAATTTTATTTATTTTTCGAAAAATTCGTGTGCTTGGTGATATGACATTCTTGACTAATTTTAATTTTGTGCTTTAAAAGAACATAAAATCATAATATGTAAATTTTTAGCAATTGAATTGGTTTATGTATGCTAAATGTGAAATATGGAAAGTTGTTTGAAAAATTCTAGAACTTTCTTGCTTGCTATTTGAGGTAAATAATAAATAATGCATGATTAAGAAAGTGATTTCAGCATTTTTTTGGATCGATTATGCCTTTTAAGCTATCCTTGTAATTTTTTTTATCTTAGTTACCCTTTTTGAGTCTTAACTTTATTCTTTATTTCTACACATTAGCCTAAACAAAATAAACCCATTAATATCCAAAATTTGACCCTAATTATACCATAAGTCGATCTTTAGTTTAGAAGAATTTGGATGGTAAGTTTGTTATTGTGTGTGGGAATAAGAGTGTAAATTGAGAGAATGTGAAAAAATTAATTGGCAACAACTTGAAAAAGAAAAAAGAATCGATAAGAAGTGTTAAATTCGAAAATAAAAAATAAATAAAAATAAAATTTCTGCGATGTTGTCGAAAAAAAATTATTGTGATTTGAGTGAGAAGCTTATGGTATAGGTAAGCCTAAATGACCATTCCATCTACCCGTACCTAAGCCTAATATTACAAACCTAAAAAGATTTTTTGATTCTTGGTTGTGCGTTGATTTATATTAGTGGAGAATAGTAAGTTTTACAAGTTTATGGAATAATTTGGATTATTGGATTGATAGTTGTTATTGGCATGCATAAATTATTTTAATTGTTAAGTACTATTTATGGTTTTGTGAATTATATGAAAAATTAAAGTGAGTCAAGGGTGTGATTAAACTAAAATTTTATATTATTATACATAGGTGAAATTTTTGTTCATGACCATGTTATTTGTCTTATTTACAAATCACTCATGTTCGGTTGATTGACTTGTTTAAGTTGTGTATTTTTAGTGTTTTACTTGAGGACGAATAAATGTTTAGTTTGGGAGAATTTGTTTGGTTATTATTAGTACTATTTTAAGGTTAATTTTGGTGTATTTTTAAATAAGTTTTACTCTTATTTTGTATAATTTTACGCTTTTGGTAGTTGTTATTTTGCAGGTTTGAAATAGAAGAAAATGGATAAATATTGAAAAAAAAAAATTGAGAATAATGTCAAATAAATCAACTCGCAGGGCAAGAGCACCTAGAAATTAATTCGAGAAAAAAATCCAAAAATTTCGGTGCGATTGGTGCTCTTGAGACGAAGAAATTATAAAATTTGGAGGAGCGCCTAAACACTAAAAACACATGCCAGGGCATTAAAAGGCTAAAAATTAGCAAAGAATGTCGAATTGGACCAAGGCGTGGTTGTGCCTCGACACTAGATCTTAGTGTTGAGGCAGAAACTCGTAATGAGCCCACTGCCCAAATTTAGGGGTGTTATGCCTCGGCACTAAAATCTAGTGTTTCGGCCTGTGTTTTCAAAAAAACTTGGGAAATGTCTTATTCATTCGTACACACGGGCCGCAGCATAAGAATTGAGTGTCGCGATCTACCCCCTTGAAAATTCAAAAATTGATATTTTTCATATCCTTTTATCTTTTTTTTGGCTATAAAAAGAGGTGGACTTATATATCTTAAAACAAGCACTTAGGGAGTACGAAAATCAAAGAAAAGAAATGACCTAGAAGGCTTTTGAGTCTACTACTTGTTAACGATACGTATACTTGTGTGTTGAAAATACCACAACAGTGCCCAACATCTTCTATAGGTGGCACTCCATAATTGGTTAGTGATATTTCCTAAAACGTATTTTCTTAAGTTAAGTTATATGAGACCTCATACTTAATTACACCAATAGCAGGGTGCTCGGCACCAATAGTGTACTTTAGCAATTCTCATAGTATAAGGGCTAAAAGATTAATTAAGAGCATTGTTATTGGGCATCAGTGGTGCCCATCACCTTTTATTGGTGGCGTTCTACGATTAGTTAGCGATATTCTCTGAAATTTATTTTTGTAAGTTATATGAGACCTGATACTTAATATACCAATAGCGATATGACATCGAAGAGAGTGCTAAGTACGCTTTTTAGCAATTCTCATTAATTAAATAGGTATTATATTACATATATAAAGGTAGAAGAAGAGAGATTATAACATATGTAATATAACACATATATATATATATATTATATATATAAGAAGATGAAAGAGATGTGAAGTATTCTCACTCAGGAGTGTAGATTAGTGGGGATCAGCATAACTTGAACAAGGTATAATACCTCAGTCCAAAAACTTATTTTCCCTATCTCTAAGCACTAAGAGAACTCTCACAGAAATAACTTTGAGAATCGTCAAGTCTTAGAGTTTTTTAATAAAGTGTTCTTTTTGATACATGTTGACTGGAAAAACAACCAACTGACTCGGAGTCTAATAAATATTGATTAATCACTTGTAATGAGGTTAGAATAATAATTAAATAAAAAAACATATAATTCATAGAGGTTCGATCCTCTTGTATACGAGTAATGACCTACTCCCCTTTAGTTATATTACTTGTGAGATAATATCGGGCAGATCACCAAGGAAGACAAGGTGATTTTTAGCTACAGCTCTCAGAGTCTCTTAATAAAGTGCTTTTAGATGCGTAAGTATAAGTATAGCTCTCATTTTTTTGATCCCCTCCCCTTGTGAGTACCTTCACTATTTATAAGGAGAAAGTTTTTACATATGGCTCTGTAAAAGGAGTAAACAGAATAATAAGTATCCCTATTTTTTAGGGTGCAGTAACGATCTGGTAAAGCTCCTTTATTCTCGGATATATTTGTTAAATTTGAGTTTATAGAGTTCAATTGCAAATTTTTGTGGAAGCTTGTTGAAGACGAAATAAAAGATCACATATCTCTGCACGGTGTCCCTAGCACTAGATGGCATGTCTGTCATCTGATAGATCCCTTGGCTCTTGTCTTCTTTATGAACTTAGCTTGTACAATCACTCTTAAAAGATGGTCCCATGGCCGGTAGGTTAAGCATCCGACAAGATGCTGCAGGGGACATCATTGCCAACTTATAGCAGTCCCTCCATATATGGATCTTTCAGGCATATTTCTACCCAGAGATCCTTTGTCAGGTCAAAAAGATGGCTAAATCATGACACATGTAAGGGCCACGTCAATTGTGCAAACTTTGGGATAATATTTCCTCCCAAGTCACTGTACGAATATCTGTACGGATGGGGACTTTAGATACATGTTTGGGTGTTGGCAGGCATGTGGGCCTCACGTGCTAAGTACCTTGATGGTTGTACCTTGCAACAATGACAAATGAAACTACAGTGATCGCCAGAGTTGTCACTGGTGCCAAAAAAGGCGTCAGAGTTTACTGTCGGCGCTAAAAAAGTTGCCGAAGTAGCTATCGACGCCGAGAAAGTCGCTGAAGTTGCTGTCGGTGCCAAAAAAAGTTATTAGAATTGGCAGTGTTGCCGAAGAAACCAGTTTCTTGGCAATTTTTTTGATAATTTTTTCGGCGACAATGCCAATTCTGACGACTTTTTTAAAGTTTGCTATCGATATCAAAAAAGTCGTAGGAGTAGTTGTCGGTGTCAAAAAAGTCGTCGGAGTTGCAACCCGGCGCTAGAAATATCATCAGAATTAGAATTGTTGTTGGAAAAATCACCAAAAAACTGGTTTCTTCATCAAGAAACTGGTTTGTTAAACTAGTTTCTAGTTGATTTTTCCAACGACTATGCCAATTCCGACAACTTTTCTGAAGTTTACTGTCGGTACCGAAAAATTTGCTAGAGTAGCTTCTTGTGTCGGAAAAGTCATCAGAATTGGCATTGTCGTCGGAAAAATTACCAATAAAGTAGTTTCTTCATCAAGAAACTGGTTGATAATGCGAGTTTCTTGGTGATTTTTCTAGTAATTTTTCTGGTGACAATGCCAATTCCGATGACTTTTCAAGCATCGACAGCAACTCCGACAACTTTTTCGGCACATGCAGGTACTCTAGTGATTTTTCCGACACTGGCAGCAAACTCCAGTGGCTTTTCAAGCATCAGTAACAAATAAAACTGCATTAAATATGGGATTTAAAAACCTAATTTACATATATATATGACATATCAAATAGCATAAAAATACCTAAAAACAAAAAAATATTATATAAATTGGTCAAACTTAAAAATACCTTATTTAAGTAAACAACTTTTAAAATCCCATTGTAAATGTAATTTTTTTAAAAAATAAATCATCCGAACCCAAAAACGTATTTAGCTCTTCCTATATATCTAAATAAAAAAAATGTGTATCTATCTCATCCTTTATACATATTTATAAAATCTATAGAAAGTTATCCTAACGATATAATGAAAAGAAAGTCTCAAACAAAAATCCTAACTCTAATTATATAATTTATATTATATATCTCAACTGTATGCTTTAATTCAAATGTCTTTATAATTTAATAATCCAAATAATGTATAAAATGATGTAATGACAACGAGTAATATACAATAATCACATCAATTTTAAATGATTGGGATACACAGAAATGTATTATACGAGCTATGTCAGGCTTCTATTCTAAAAAAAAATTGTAAATACAGTTAGGTCAGCCCGTTCGTACACCTAACTTATCATATTATATTCAAAGAAAAATTGTATAAAATATTAGTAATGTTAACTCATTGTTTGATTTATTTTATGTACATAGTAAAAAATTTAGTGAGATAAAATAATAGCAAGTTAGTGAAATACGGTGATAACAACGGATGAGAATATACAATGATGAAAACAATTTTAAATGATCATGATATACGAAAGAGTGTTATAAGAACTATGTCGAGCTTCCTTTATAAAAAAAGACATTTTGTCAATACAAGGTATTCCAAGAGATTTTGTACGCCTAATTTCTCATGTTATTCTAAGAAAAATTATATGAAAAATTACTAAGAATAAATTTTTTAAACATCCACCGCAAAATACAAGTTGTTTACTAATTTAATATTAAACTAAACAAAATGAATTAAACAATAAAAATAACATAACAAAAATAAGTCTAAAACACTCTAAATTAACATAAAATCTAAAAAAAAAAAAATTTAACACAGTGCCACACCAAAAGTGTCCACCATGGACTTTCGCGACCCAATTACACGGGTTGTTGTTGTGCCACCGAATGGACTTCATTGAAATTGGAGCTTGATCGAATTGCCATCATGTTTGCCAAGCTTTGCAAAATAAGGATGACAATACAATATCTCTATATTTGGTGGTCTTAAATAATGTTTTAAGTCATTTTGCAATCGTTTTGAGTATTGTTATATGATTGTTTTGAGTCCTTTTTTTGCCACTTATTATTGAAATGACTCAATATTCTTCTTAAAAAAAGAACTAAAAAACAGTTAACACAACAACTAAAGTTCGAAGAAGTATGAAAGGGCACATTTCACTATTTTATTCAAAAGTAGCAAGCTGCAAGTTTCTTATGTCACTCACTCAAATCTCCCATGAGGCTCGGGTGAAAACAATATGTGTGAAAAATAAATTGTACAAAAACCATTTAAGTTAGTATGCTCTATTTGTAGTTGCTATCCCTTCATCAGTTGGGATGGAAAAAATCTATTTGAGGATTGAATCAAAATAAATATTCTGTAACTAGCTGACTCGATGGCGTATGGTTCGTCCTTAATCAGTGTCTGCAAAATTGGAGCAAGGATCCCACTTAATCATGCCTATCCAAGAACTTCTCTATAACGACTGAGAATGCAGCAAAGCCAGCACAGCCTACACATGCCGCCTTCGGACCACCTGTATAACAACACAGCAGGAAGGAGCGAAATGAGAGGATATGACATAAAAAGGGACAGCTCTTTCAGTACATCAAAAAATAAAACTCACTGAATGATAACACTTAACCGGAGGTAATTTAAGCAGAGAACCTCCTTTGGCCTAAACAATAGAGCTATAAATAGTAAAGTATCTTACATAGATTCCAAGCATGTTTAGTTTAAGTTTAGTTAATTACACCAATTCCCATTGGTAAGTGAAAAACAAATATACTGGTCTAGGATCGATAGCAATTTTCCAAAGCCCCTCTAAACAGCTAACTTCACCACATTGGTGATTTGCAAATAAAAAAATTTCCACATCTCTTTTACCAAGCTCCTCTATCGAAAGCTCGGCACCAATTTTCTCCCCAAATAAGATAAGGAATAATGCCAAAGAACTTCAAAGTACACAACACCTAATTACTTGCTACTGTAAATAGTATCAGTAAAGCATATCAAGCAATTACTAACTGTGGCAGATGAAAACCGAAGTATTGAAGGAAAAAAAAATACACAATGTGTAAGTCTGGCTACCCCGTTTACTGTAAATTGCTATAACCTCATCAGAAAGGAGAAACATGTTACCTTTTGCCGATATTGTACCCCCAGTAACACAACCAGCAACAACTGTATTTGTTGTGTCATGCTTTGCTCGCGCCTAGATACAAATAAAGAAAGTCAGTTACCATATCAAAGATATCGAACCTCTTATATCACCATGAGAGTTCAAGATTTCCATAACCAAGACACTACCTTTTCAATAACACACTCGGCGGCAGAGAAAACAAATCCCATAACAGCAAATGCCTTTGCAGAACTCCAGCTCCTGCGCCCCATCTGCTTTGCCTGATAAACAAATTGCTGCTTACCACTCATCTCATCTCGAGTTATAGGATTATCTAGAGAACCTATAAACAAACCCATGGCCAACCCAAGAGCGCCACCTACAAAATTTACACCATCCAACATAATTAACTAAATCTAACTTACTGAGTACAATGCTCTTCAATTAACAGAATCAAATAATACACAAAAATTGACATGTTAGCAGAAAAAAATAAACAAATTGAGGTTCCAACATGAATCAAATTCTTGATTGTCACGAGTTTGTAAAAGCTAAAGTTACAAAACAAGGTTTTGCAAGCATTGTTGATAAATCTAATTCCACAAACCATAAGAAAACTGTAAAAGGGAACATACTCCTGGTGTTTAACAATGGCATTAATTTTTTTACATCTTTTAATAATTGTACATAGTTTAAGACACCAATATAACACTATACAGATTCGGCTACAGTGAGATCAAACAAGCCAAACTTTTCCAGGTAATGAAAGCATAAAGAAGTATAAAATTGAAACAAAGGAGCAAAAAAACAAAAACAGATTAGAAGAAGAAAAGGGTTTATTTTGGGGCATACCCATGACTCCACTAAAGACACTACGAACAGCACAGTTGTTCCAAATGTCTTGGCCGCGAATTTCCTCAACAGTGGGCAACCTTATGGGCTCAATCGGAGGCTTCTCTACTTCTTTGGGGATGGGAGAAGCGTTGGGAACTTCATTATCGGGAGTAGAAGTAACCATTAGAATAGCAGCTCGAATACGAAGGATTCAAATATAGCATCAAAGGAAAACCCAGGTCAAGAATAATATCAGAATTCAGAAGAAAAGGAGGGTTTTGGAGTTGGCCGCCAGTGAAAGTGAATGGTAATAATGAGTAGTGTGTGTGTGGATCTCTAATCTCTTCTCTTTATAAGAAAAGATCAGACCTTTCCTCAACAGAGAAGAAGAGTTAATTTTACTACTTGCAACGGCTTCTGCGTTTTAGGTTTTTATATAAATATATATTTTGTAAAGAGATTTTTATATATATATTTTTTTGCTAAGAGAGTTTTTTTTTTTTTTTTTTTTTTTTTTAGAAATTTTCAATATTATAATAAATCAACAGTCATTTACAATAATAGAGAAAATAGGATAAGGTATTTCTGGTAAGAGAGGTTTTTATAACTTGATTTTATGCAAATTTCCTTTTTCTTTTATCGGTCTAATTTTTTTGGTAAAGTTTTTTTTATTATTATTTATTTATTTTTATTATTATTATTTAGCCAAAAAAAAAAAACTTTTCCTTTTTCTTAAGTAGAATATTTTGAAGGATAATTTGGCTCAAGTGACTCCCTAATTACATTGGCTAATTATATTTTTTTTCACTAAAACTTTGATATGTACTATCTTGAACATTTTAAGTTGGTAAAATTTCTTTCTTAAATTAAAAAATTTCCATCCAATTTAAATAATTGTTTGACATAAATGAAAGTTTAATGGTCACGATTTGGTATATAGACAATTGTCATATTAATAAAATTGAATGAAATTGGACATAAATCATTAATTCAATAATGTCAATAGTTCGGGATGAATTTTTAACAGTCTGAAAAAGTTAGTACAATTTAGTATATGTCAAAATTTAAATGACAAAAATCCTAATTAGCCTTTAAATTTGAGGAAATTAAACTATATGCATATTTTACATTATTGTCTTTTTTTTCTTTTAATATAATAACCAATTCTATTGTTGAGAGAAACAATACATTGGTCAATATACAAGGAGGAATTTCTTCCAACCAAGAAATCTTGTTTTCCATTTATAGTGCATATCTTGCTAACCCATGTGTTGCAGTATAACCATTTCACATCACATGTTGAAGACATACACCTGGAAAGACAGATAACAAGGACCTAATAAATCTAATGATACAACTCTATTGGGAGACACCCTCAGAAAAGAATTGACTGAACTAACATTGATTTCGACATCACTCTCCACAAAGAAAACGAAAAAGCCTAATTGCAAACACCATTTTAAATTATACGAGATTGCTAACGCTTCATCTTCTTTAGGGGAGAAAAAACTAGCCAAGGATTTAGCAAAACACTCCAACAGAAAGCCATCAGAATCACGAACCAAAGCACTAAACCAATAGTATTGTTTTCACAACAAATAGCAGCATCCACATATAATTTTAACAGTCCAACAGAAGGTGTTAAGTGCTAACCAATGAGTAACTCGTGAGGGAAGAGAAATCTTAGCAACTTGCTTTTGTGAATTTTGCACATGTATCCAACTACAATAATATTGAATTGCTCAACTTAAAACTGCAGAAGCATTCCTGAGTGGGGTGCCATATTTTTTTTTATTACGTTCAGTCCAAATGCACCAAGCAAGGATAATGAAAGCACAGAGTTGATGTGGCGATAACACTGACAAGAGATGATGGTGAATGTCGATGATATTCCAAGAGAGACTAGGCTTAACAAACTTCCAAAAATCTGAAAGCTTCCAAACTTGAATTGAGAGAAGGCAAAGGAAAATAGCATGTAGGACATCATCAAATTGTCAAGTACAATAAAAGTAGCTTTCGAAATTGGAACATGACGAGCTAAGAGCGCATAGCCAGTAGAAAGAATATCATGACACACACACCAAGTGAAGACCTTAAGTTTTTTGAGAATTTTCAAAGACCACAAAGCACGCCACCACTTTGCTAAAGGAATTGACGAAAAAGAATTTGGACCAGGGATATAAGTCACTGGTAAGGAATATCCACTCTTGATTGTATAGACTCCATTTTCTTCATAATGTCACATGACTTGTATACAAAATAATGTCAATATGTGAAAAAAGAAATTATAGAACATAATAAAGAATATACTCATTGACTAAAACAATTATAGACAAAACTTCGTGATCAGAAAATAAAGATACTGGGAGGAGAATCGGAACATTCATAATATACAATTAAAATTCTACTCCCATATATGCTTTCACTCTATAAATAATATTTTGATAATTAAAAAAAAATTATAATAACAAGATAATATTGTATATAATGGCGACTCAAATCTGTACAACTCTTAACCTAAGTTCTTATAAAAAAAAATGAGGAGTGTTATCGTCAACTTTCTATTACAACCTCTTAGTTAACCTTTGTGCTTAAAAACACATATTGAAATATTTTTTCAATTTTTTTATGGCAGTATGCTTACAACATTATCCTTGTAAATTTTAAATTTTTTTTGAATAGTTTAAATGATAGTAGGTTATATGAAAAATGTAAACAAAGACTAAAAATTTGTTTTAATATGCCAAAATAAACTAATAATTTTATTTGACATATATGAGTATATAGACATTTCTGATTATAAGATTTCTGGTCTGGTCATCATCTTTTTATTTAAAATTGATAATTTTATCAAAAGTAACCAATTGGTATCTTATAGAAATCATAACTAATTGGTCCAAAAAATATCGTATTTGTAATGATTTAAAAGTTATTTGTAACTTCATTCTTTGTTTAAACTAATCAAAATACATATATTAATTTACATTTAAAAAATATCGGTGACTTAAACATTTATGGTATATATTTTTAAAATACAATTTACTAAAATCGTAACTTACTGGATGACAATTCATTATTTTTTTAAAAAAAAAACTTGAAAATTACTCAAATGTATTAATATAACCTAAATAAATAATTAATTATTAAAATGCATACCCCATATGAGTTGTAGAAGTAACTAAAATGTATCTCAAATTATATAATATAGAAGTGATATATTTTTTAAAAAAGTTACTTATTGGTTTATTATCAACATCATAAAAAACCAAAATGTTACTTTTGAAATGCAGGAATCAGGCATATTATTTTGAAATTAAGGTATTTTTTAATGACGTGGCAAGATATTATTGTAATTAAGATTTATTAAGTTATTTTTGTAATTATTTTATATTTGACGTATATTTTTGAAAAAATCCCTTAATATTATGTATCGGGCCGGGCCAGGCCGGTTTGAAAGTCCATAAAGTTGATACCCAATCCATGAGCCCAGTCAGGTAAGTCTATTTTCTTTTCTTTTCTCTTTAACCCTAAAACCCTTCTCATAGTATAAATCAAGTCGTCACCGCCGCACACTCTTCTCCTTTTAAGCTACCACACTTTCCTCTGCGCTAGGGTTTCTACATCTGCCTCCGTTCTCCCAAAATGGTACTTTTCTTCATTCTCCGTGTCTCTTTTTGTTTTACTTATCCAACTCAAGATCCTTGTTTGTGTAACTGTGTTTGGTTTCTGATGTATTTTACAGGCTAGAGGATTGAAGAAACATTTGAAGAGGCTCAATGCCCCCAAGCATTGGATGCTCGACAAGCTTGGTGGTGCTTTCGTAAGTCATTATTTTTCTTAGAAATTCTCTTTTTTGTATTTTCTTATTTATTGCTTTGAATCTATGAGATGAAGTTTTCATCTTTGTTTTTGTTTAGGCTCCCAAACCATCATCTGGACCACACAAATCGAGGGAGTGCTTGCCCTTGATCCTCATTCTGAGGAACAGATTGAAGTATGCCCTCACATACCGTGAAGTTCAATCTATTCTGATGCAGCGACATGTCATGGTTGATGGCAAGGTCAGGACTGATAAGACCTACCCATCTGGTTTCATGGGTATGTACTAATACGAAATTTAAAATATTTTTTCCTTGTTATTTTGTGCTTTTGTTTTTATGTAACTATGATTATTATGAGTGACCTCTTTGTTGTGCTAAAATGGCTAGTTCGATTTCTGAATTTGTTAGCCTGTTAGGGTATTTTGCTGATCTTTAGGTTATTTTATATCTTTTCAGATGTTGTTTCCATCCCAAAAACCAATGAGAACTTCCGTCTTCTTTACGACACCAAGGGTCGGTTTCGCCTTCACTCAGTCAGGGACGACGAGGCTAAGGTTAGTTTCACCAAATTGTATGGGTTGCATTAGATATTTACTGTTATGCAGCGTACGTTAGTGTTATCTTACCTTTATACTGTTTGTGATATTTAAGGAATCTTTATAAAATTAGGCAGCCTGCGTATGTAATATGTGATTGAGATTTAAATTCATTATACTAAGCCATTTTATTGTTCCATATATTAAGCACTATTATACAATTGAGTATTTATTTTTGTTTCTTGGGGTTTATGAAGTTTATATTGTGCTGCATTATTGAGTCATTATACAATTTTCTGTTCGTATTTGATGTTGGCATTTTAGAACTACTATTATGTGCTCTTATCAGACTGATTTTTTTTTTATAATTGCAGTTCAAGCTCTGCAAGGTGAGGTCAGTTCAGTTTGGACAGAAGGGAATCCCCTACCTTAACACCTATGATGGACGAACCATCCGCTACCCTGACCCTCTAATCAAGGCTAATGACACCATCAAGTTGGATTTGGAGGCCAACAAGATCACTGATTTCATTAAGTTTGATGTGGGTAATGTTGTCATGGTGACTGGTGGCCGTAACAGAGGGCGTGTTGGTGTTATTAAGAACCGAGAAAAACATAAGGGTACCTTTGAGACCATCCACGTTCAGGATGCTCTTGGCCATGAGTTTGCTACCCGTCTTGGTAATGTGTTTACCATTGGTAAGGGAACAAAGCCTTGGATCTCTCTTCCCAAGGGCAAGGGTATCAAGTTGACTATCCTTGAAGAAGCTAAGAAGAGATTGGCAGCCCAAGCTGCTGCTACTGCTTGATTTTCACGGTAGCAATTACAGATTATTGTCTTTAAATTATAGTTCAATTAGGATAATTCTGTTTAGTTTTCATCTCAATTAAGGATTTTATGCTTTACATTTTTCATTATGGTTTTGGAAAGTAATTTTGCTGCTTGAATTTTGTTGAAGTTTGTATCAGAGAATTTTTATCGACTCACCCTCAGTTTTGCAGTTCGAACATCCAAGTTTGATTTAAGCTTCTGATTCTGTCTCTCAATCAGTTGCTAAATTTCTTTCATTTTAGTTTACTATTAGTTCTAGATCTGCAATATAATACACTTATATAAACGAGAATAAGTTAAAGCGTTGGATGGTTACAAGACCAAATTTGTTTTCGCTGACGAAATACTTCATTTTTATCTTTTAATTAATGAGACCTTGCTGAAAATGATAATACACATCACACAGTTGTAGGCAAATAACATTGTTGCATAAAATTATGTTTTTAAAATCTTTGCAGTTCGTGGTTTTTTTCTCTTGTAAAATCTTTTATTTCATCAAAACTCAATTCAATTGTATATTCTTTTACGTGTTTTCTTATTTTGGGATTTGCCCATGACAATGTTGGATGCGTAACAAATTGCCTATACTAAACTAACCTTCCTAGAGGGCATAAGCTTACTTCTAATTCCATGAACCATTGTAGGTGTTTCCTCCTGTGAACCCCATTTTTTTTCTTGCCCAACTTATGTTCCATCAAGAAAAAAAACTGTGAACATTATAATAAGTGGGTCGTCACATTATTTAATATTTAGCGGTATATTTTTAATAATGCTGATTTTTAAAATTCAAATTTAATTACGTATTACATATGAGCAAAAATAGATTTGTAAAATATAATTTCAAATTAAAGAAATATCAAATGATCATTATTGGAAATATTCTAAATAAGTACTTACTCAAAAATGTATGTAAAAAAATGTAAATTTATAGTGCACATACTTATTCTATTTACGACGTCACAAAATTCCCCCACTAAATCTACAACAAACTCTAACTATTTAAGGGGAATAGGTTTTTGTATCCAATAAACAAATAGTTCCATAAAAAAAGTGCTAACCAAGGTTTAGAGTAAAACAGTGTCATGATTTAGTAAAATATGTTATAGAGGATGAAAATAGAGAACTTTTATTTAAGAATATACTAGGAATCAAAAAATAAATAGATTTGCACTAAAAAAGTCAAAATACCAAAAAAAAAATATTTAACAACAATAAAAATAAATAAATTTTAATACTATATTATAATAATATTACTTTTAAATAAATATGATATTTATACATGTATTACAATTTGAAATAAAATTATTAATTTTACATAAATAAATTTATAAAATATATGTATATATTTTATTAAAATATAATTATAACTAGCTTAAATTGGGTCCTAATTTTTTTTTATATATAATAAATTAGAAATTATAGAATATTCCATTCAAAAAAAATAAATTATAGAATATTCTTAATAGAAATTCTATTATATTCGTTAGACGTGAGAGATTTCTCAATCTTATTTTATTTTTTTTTTATTAGTTTTTTTTTTGTAGTAAATAATTTCTGATTTATAATAATAGTGAGTTTCTATAAAAAAAAAAAAGGGTACGACTAAATGTAATGTAACCTCAATATGTAAGCTTTTTAGTGTTAAAACATGATGTATTGTACATTCTTCTGGGATAGGGATATTATACCAGATAATACAACTTCAAATGAATGGATGGGGTATTAGAATGGGCCCTTATTCGAACAAAAACACACACACACACTTACTTGTGTGGAAGCACAAACAAGCCCATACCATATGTCCCAAATGGGAAATGCATAGGAAAGTAGCTGAGAAGAGTTTCAGAGAATGAAATCAAAGCCAACACAACACTGTTCCTTAGCTTAGCTGTAACCTTAAATCATTTTCAACATAACAACAAACACAAGAAACAACCCCATAAAAGCTTTCCCGCACTAACTCTTGTCTTTCTCCTACACCAAAAACCCTCCTCACTCTTCTTCTTCTTCTACTTCTCTCTAATGCACCCAAATCGTTGCCTGTTCATCCTCCTTTTCTTGACCCTCTATGGCTTTCAGGGCTCCTCTTACAAGGCCACAGCACTGGGAGTTAACTGGGGTACCATGGCCTCCCACCCTCTTCCACCCCCAAAGGTGGTGGAGCTTCTAAAGTCAAACAACTTCACCAAAGTCAAGCTCTTTGACGCTGACCCACTTGTCCTTGAAGCTCTTTCTGGCTCTAATATTCGTGTCACCGTTGGCATTCCAAATACCATGCTTAAAAGCTTGAACTCTTCAAAGAAAGCTGCTGAGAGTTGGGTACATGACAATGTCACTCGTTATGTTTCAAATAGCGGCAGCCGAGTTCGAATTGAGTATGTACTTTTCTTTTTCTTTATCAATCTTGTATTTTGCCCCTGTGAGTACAATAAACTGGGGCCATTGATGGTTTGTTTGTAATATATGAGAGGTTTAGTTCTTTTCTTACTGTAATTTTTTCAGTTGAGAAGCAAAGACACAAGTGAACACCATGAAAAAACATGCCCCAGTAGCTTAAGAGTGGATCATTTAACTATGGTGTTTTTTTCTTCAGTTAGTTATACAAGTGAAGATTCATGATACATTGTAAGCTAGTTGATAGTATTATGATCATTGTACACTTGATTCTCTGGAATATTATCCATGGTTGATTCCCTCAGTAGGATTGTGTTTCTGAAGTTGAAAATTGATTGGATTATTAAGACAGATAGCTGATAGGGGATAGAGCTTCAGGTCCTTTTTCCTTAAAACAACTCAATTTAATTCCATGAATTAACCAGGTTTACATTGAATGGTGTTATCTAGTTGCTTTTGCCTACTGTTTTGTTTTGTGTTCATTTTGGTTATATGCATCTAATAAGACTTTCTACAGATATGTTGCAGTGGGAGATGAACCGTTTCTTCAAACTTATGGAGAGCAGTTTTATCCTTTTGTCATTGGAGCAGCCATCAATGTTCAAAATGCTTTGCTCAAAGCTAAGTTGGAGAGCATGGTGAAGGTAGTAGTTCCTTGTAGCTTTGACGCTTTCCTTTCAGAATCCGAGCTCCCTTCAAAAGGGCATTTTCGAGCTGACATTAACAAAACCATGATTCATTTGCTCACATTTCTAACCAAGCATAGCTCTCCCTTCTTTGTTACCATCTCACCATTCTTAAGTCTCCACCAAAACAAAAACATTTCTCTCAACTTTGCTCTATTCAAAGACACTGCAAAATCTCGTAATAACAGCCACCGAGCATACAAAAACAGCTTTGATTTGAGCTATGATACTCTGGTTACGGCTTTGTCAAGTGTAGGATTCTCCAGAATCGGTATTGTTGTGGCACAGATCGGTTGGCCAACAGATGGAGCAGCCAATGCTACCTCGGCCAATGCAGAAACCTTTACAAGAGGCTTGATGGAGCACCTTCACAGCAAATTGGGGACCCCATTGAGACCTAAAGATCCACCGATTGATACATACATACTTAGTCTCTTAGATGAGGATCAAAGAAGTATAGCTGCTGGAAGCTTTGAGAGACACTGGGGTCTCTTCACTTTTGATGGGCAAGCCAAGTATCAATTTGATTTCGGCCAAGGCTCAAAAAACCTTGTGAACGCACAAAATGTTGAGTACCTTCCACCAAAATGGTGTGTGGTGAACAACAACAAGGACTTATCTAATGCAAGCGCGAGTGCGTTGCAGGCTTGTTCTTCTGCTGATTGTACTGCATTGTCTCCTGGAGGATCTTGTTCCAATATCACTTGGCCGGGGAACATATCCTACGCGTTTAACAGTTACTATCAACAGCATGATCAAAGTGCTGCTAGCTGTGACTTTGGTGGGCTAGGATTAATCACAACCATGGATCCTTCTGTGGGTAAGTGTAGATTTCCTGTCGAATTATGGACATCTCATTCTCATTCTTTTCAGAGGGCATCTGTTCTTAGGACTACAATCTTGCTAGTGGCAGCCATTTTGGTAACGTGAAACCTTTTAGCATAGAAAATTGATTAGTATATAAGGGCATTTTCTAAGTTCAAGGCCCATTCTTGCAAGGGAGTATCTAAGTTTTGTGAAGCGAGGATTAAATATTCATGATATCTCCCATTTGAAGCAACTTTTGAAATGACAAAAGGAGTTTTGGTGATGAAACATCATTTCATGTAGTGTATATGAATTTATGTATGTATCCCCTTGAATTGGTTGGTATCGTTTTTTATGATTGTAATTCTTTCTTTATATTAAATTGTTTTGGATTTTACTATGAAATTTACAGCCTAATTTCTCTCTCACCATCTTCTTGGAGTAAAATCACACCATCTTCTAAACTTTCATTAAAGTAGAAAATATCCATAGCTAGAAATGTGTACATATGACACTTACATAATGTTTTGGATCAATTCTCACTAACTTTCGTTATTTTTAACTTCACCCTCTCATAAAAATGTTGATTATTAGTTTTGGTTTGAGCTTGTCGATTAGGCTGAGGTCATGATGGTCGTACGTAGCTTGGGAAAGTAGAGTGTTGTTACTTGTTAAGCATTGATAAACAGACACAAGGAATGGGAGATGGGACTCGGAAATGGTCAATGTCATCATGTATTGTCTTGGAGAGATGGGTTGGTAATTTATTTGTAAGGGAAATTTGATTTTTTATGCATGATTTTAAGGGTTAATTAGTTAGGAAAGCTTAAACTATAGGTAATTGTTAGAATAGGCTCACTTTATTTAAATCCCAAAACTACCCCGCTCAAAATTCCACACCCATTCTCTCTGTTCGCCCAACCTAAATCCAGTCGTCCCAACCCCATATCGCCCCAACTTAGCCATCCCAACCCCGATCGAAACCCCAAATCGTCCCAAACGTCAACCACACTCACACGGAGGAGACCCACCGGCCCACGACGCTCCCTCACTGACCCACGGCGCACCACCACCGACCCACGATACCCACGACGCACCACCACCGAAGCACCACCACCGTTTTTTATTTTTTTTATTGATTTTGTTTGTGATTTTAGTGTTAAAGATAGATTTTGTTAGATTGAGGGATAGGTCTTATGGGGTCCGATAGGGTCGAATGAAACTGTGAGTTTGCGAGGTAGAAGACGTTGATCCGATGGGGGGTCCGATGGGTCCGATTGTGTCTGATGTGGGGTCCGATTGTGTAAATGAGGGTGATGTAAATGGGATATATTTTAGGAATATTATAAAAGTTGTCATATCTTACAAATATTAATTATTAGGGTTATTTGCGGCAAAACCCCCTAAAGTAGGCAGATTTTTGCAACTAACCCCCAATTCTAAAATTTTGGTGGTAAAACCTCCTAAACCCAGCTTCTGTTAGCAGTTAGCCCTTTCCGTCCATTTTTGGGTGTTAAGTGACAGGTTGGAATCTCTATGTGTACACAATGTACACGTGGCACAATTTAATTAGTCCACGTAATAAATATTTAAAATTAAAATATAAAAATTAATTATTTTAAAAATAAAAAATAAAAAAATATTTTTATTTAAAAATAAAAAATTTTAAAATTAAAATTTTTTTTCTTTTTCTTTTTCTTTTTTTTTTATTTTCTTTCTCTCTCTAACCCCAGCCGACTCCCCATCATCATCATCTTCTTCTTCAAAGCCAGTCACTGATCAACACACTCTTCTAACCCAAGATGAGCTCACTGAGATCAACCTCCTCCTCCCTCGTCTCTGTCTCTCGAACCAACTCAACACTGCGACCCACCTCGCCATCACCGCCCTCCTTACAAATCCACCTCTCGATGCCATCTCTCTTTCTGCCCTCCTCGACTCCCTTGCCTCCCAATCGGACATCGCCATGCCCATGTCCCTCCTCACCCGCCTTAGACGCAGCCCAATGTCCCAACACCATGTGGCGCCCATCAACAACACGCTTGTCGCTGCCTACTTCAGAAAGGGCAAGCTCAAAGAGGCCATCAAGGTTTTTAATTGGATGGTGAGGTCGGGTTCCCCATTCAAGCTTGTGGAAAAGTTTTGTGGGATTTTGGTTGATGGGTTTTGCATGAGTGGGATGGTTCTTAAGGCTTTGAAGGTCTTGAGAGCCATGGTGGCTGCTGATATTTGTCTGCATGGCGAGTTGAGGAAGGTTGTCTATAGAGGTTTGCTGAGGGAAGCGAGGATTAGGGAAAGATGGGGTTTGATGGGGCTGATTATGGGGGCTAGCGTTTCAAAGATGAAGAAGATGATGATGAGGAGTTGGCTGGGGTTAGAGAGAGAAGAAGGAGGCGTGAAGAAAGAAAAGAGAAAGAAAAGAAAAAAAAAAAGAAAAAAAAATGTGAAAAAAAAATTTAATTTTTAATTTTTTATTTTTAAATAAAAATATTTTTTTTATTTTTATTTTTAAAATAATTAATTTTTATATTTTAATTTTAAATATTTATTACGTGGACTAATTAAATTGTGCCACGTGTACATTGTGTACACGTAGACATTCCAACATGTCACTTAACACCCAAAAATGGACGAAAAGGGCTAACTGCTAACAGAAGCTAGGTTTAGGAGGTTTTACCACCAAAATTTTAGAATTGGGAGTTAGTTGCAAAAACCTACCTACTTTAGGAAGTTTTGCCGCAAATAACCCTAATTATTATGTGTTTAGGAAAAATTATTTAACCAAATGTAAGCATAAAATATCAAATTTTCCATTTGTAATAGTTTTTACTTATATACTGTTGCCCCTGAATTCGTCCAAAATACGTGGACCAGTCGAAATGGGACACGTGGATCAGATAACTTGTAAATATTTGATAAGTCTTTGTACGCCACAAGGAAGCGCCATGGGCACAGGTCCCGGAGGAGACACCCGGAATACAAGGTACTCCCGGAAGCTCGCATAGCATGAAGCCTCTCCGGGACGTGTCAGGCCTCTCGTGAGTAATCAAGTCGCATTTAATGCCGCATGGGAGGAAGCGTGTTGGGACTGTAACACGCAATAAAGTCTGACGGCACAACCCCCAAACAACAGCGCTACAGTAATAATCATTTAAGTCTAGCGACGGCTACTCTGCGAAGAGTCACGTCAATCACAAGGCAAAAAGGACATTCCTCATAAAAACCCTACAAAGACCTACAGGATTTGACCATGCATCACCCATGGTATATTCATTGGAAATACCCAACTTTATGGATACTTACAGATACATGTGTAAGAACAATTCTAGGGATTACCCCACCAAAACACTATAAATACCCCCTCAAAGCTCATTTAATGGGGTCGAGAATCTTGGGTTGCATAAGAGCAAGAAGAGAAAATACTCACCAAGAACATTCTCTGTATTTATGAGAAAAACATTCTCTCGAGTGTAGAATCTGCATTGAACACATCCATTAATAACAAAGACTCGTGGACTAAGGCTCATTAACGCCCCAACCACGTAAAAATCTTCATCTCACTTTCTTACAGCTCTTTAATATAATCATATTCTAGTAGTTGCCGAAAATCTCGGTCAACATTTTGGTGCTTTCATTGAGAGCTGAGGAAAGCTGCTACATAACAAGCATTTGACTTCACAAGAATGGTGGAGACAAGAAGTACACGTCATCCTCGTCCTCTGGAAGATGCTCAAGATCCAAATGAGGAAGATGTGGCCTCAAGAGCGGCAGAGGAGTCCGAGGAAGAAGAAGAAATAGTCCCCGACGAGAACTATGAGGAAAACCTCGACGAGTATGCCTACGACGGAGGAAGTTACTCAGAGCTGGTGCTCCTCAGACAAAAAGCTATCGATCATGAAGCCGAGATCGAAGCTCAGAAAGCGCAAAATCAAAAAATGCAGGAAGTGATGCTAGCCATGCAGAAAGCCATGGAGGCAGATGGCATTCACGTGCACCCCAAGGCAATGGCCGCTGGGCTCGACGGAGAGCCAGCGACGTCCTCGCCTAATTCCCAACAGCAAAGACCTAGGGAACCTAGCCCTATAAGGCACCTTGCTGAGGAAAATCAAACAAAAAACCCTACTTCTACCCCTGGGCGAAAGAAAAAGGTGCAGGATCCGCGAAGGGTCCGCTCAGATTTCCCTAAAGGGAAAGGTCCGCAGAGGGGCAAGCCCCGCAGGGGGTCTTGGCCCTCGTGATCGAGGGACCGAAAAGCGTTTCGTGCACCAGGAACTGTGGGGTAGAGGAAGAAGAGGACAGAGATGTCCTCCCATTGATCTGAGAAATCAAATCAATGGGAATCAAGGTGACCTCCGGGATCACCTTGACCAAAAAAGATACAGGCCCGTGGATTCCTCGGGTACTTTAAACGAAGGGATTATGACGGAACTTGCCATACTTCGAAAAGATATTGCTCGAGTCTCCCGGAGGCAGAAGGGAGACGACTCCGACTCGGACAGCGAGGATCGGGAGCCATGTGCCAAGCATATCCTGGAGGCGGAGCTCCCTAAAAACTTCAAGATGCCCGAAATGGCGGCATATACTGGGAACTCCGATCCCAGTGACCACTTGTCACGGTTCAACCGTGTCATGACAGTCATGCGGGTCAGCAATGACGCCAAATGCTTGTGCTTCCCCCTCACTCTGAGCGGATCAGCGGAGGAATGGTTCAAAAGCCGGAACCGGGATCCGTGGGTTGTTGGAACAAACTCCAAACCAACTTCCGAGATGCTTTGTCGCCGCCAGAAGGTTAACTTGGAGGTTAGTGCCTTGACCAACATCAAGCAACTGCCCACCGAGACCTTGAAGAATTACATCAAGAGGTTCCGGAAGAGGCCTCGAAGACCAAGAAGGTTGATGACGGACAACGGCCTTGCACTTCTCCAAGCAGAATCCGCATCGGAACTCCCTTCTGGAATGAGTTGCAGCAAGAAGGTGCTGCTAGCCTCCAGGACTTTCAGAAGAGGGTCCAAAAATATATTAACCTCGAAGAAGCCCAGATCGTGGCTTACGGAGGCTACTATCCCACCGGGATAGCAGGGTACATGCCCGGAGTGTCGCCCTCGGGCACTGTCCCGACCGCGACTCCACAAGTGAGTGGCATACAATTCTCTGCTACTCCCGGGTACAGCCAAGGCCAAGCTTTGGCACCAGCATCTTCCCATTACTAAGAACCCGTCCCGGTGAATGGACGAGCTCCTTCACAGCGCCCCGACTGTTAGCTTGACAGGCCCTACCCAGGGGTCGAGGAGCAAAAGGTCCTCCAAGGGCAGCACCCAAACGGGAGAGAAGCGCCAAAAGAAGGGGTACACACCCCAATATACTCAGTACACAGAGCTCACGGACTCCCAAGAACGTGTATATTTTGCCACTAAGCAAAATACGCACTACCGGAGACCACAGCCATTGTACAAAGATAGCTCCCGGAGAGATCCGAGTAAAAGATGCGAGTATCACAACGACATTGGTCATAGCACCAATGAGTGTAAGAATCTCAAAGACGAGATTGAAAATCTGATCCGCTTGGGCCACCTCTATGAGTGGATCAAAAATAGGTTGCCCCACCTTAATCCAGGGCAGGTGGCCGGGGGTATGCCTCCGGGAACGCCAGGGGGTACAGCAGGAGTATTGCCTCCAGCTGCTCCCGCAGGTGACACCCAGCATATCCCTGGGCTACCGCCCCGGCCTAATGGACGGGTAGCCATGATCTCCGGAGGTCCCCATATCGAAGGAAACACTCGCAAGGAGCGAAAACGATATGCCGAGGCCGCGAAACACAGTGAGGTGTGGGAGGTTACTCAACTCCCAGCTCAAAGGCCTCGGCTAATGGACCAACCCATAACGTTCACGGAAGAAGACGCCAAGACGGTGCGTTTTCCTCACCACGACCCGCTGGTCATAGAGACCCCCATCGCAAATAAAGTGGTGGCTAGGGTCCTAATTGACAATGGGAGTTCCGTGAACCTGCTCTTCAAAGAAGCCTTCACTGCGATAGGGTTGACCGACCGGGACCTCTCGCCTAGTGGGTCATAGCTCACGGGGTTTAATGGGACGACGCTAATCCCGATGGGAAAAGTAAGGCTCCCGGTTACCCTGTGCCCGGATACCCCCCAGAGCACATTTAAGTATTGCACCTTCGTGGTAGTAGACTGTCCAACAGCCTACAACGCGATCCTAGGCCGACCGGCCCTAGTGGACTTTGGTGCGATTACTTCAATCCGACACATGTGCCTGAAACTCCCTACCCAGGAAGCCGGAGTCGGAACTGTGAGGGGAAATCAGGGAGAGGCCAGGCAATGCTACAATGTCGCCACCCACCTACCTATACTCATGGTCCGGGAATCCCCTGAAATAGAGAAGGCTGAAGAAGATGAGCTGGATCCTCGCATAGGGTCCGAAAGGGTCGTGGAACCAATAGAGGACGTCGAAGAAATACCAGTTTGCGACGACGACTTCACTAAAGTACTCCGGATAGGGAAAAGCCTGGATTCGGAGGAAAAAGACAAAATAATAAAAACACTGAAGGGCGCCATCGACATCTTTGCATGGCGCCAAGAAGACATGACCGGCATAAGCCCTCATGTCATCACCCATGTACTCAATGTCAACCCGGACATGCCCCCTGTACAGCAAAAGAGACGCCCGCTCGACTCGGTGAAAGCCGAGGCCTTAGAGAAAGAGGTGGACAAACTTTTGTCCAGTGGCATGATGCGCGACGTGTACTATCCGGAATGGCTGGCCAATCCGGTCCTGGTGCCCAAGCCGAACGGGACTTGGCGGGTTTGTATAGATTTCACAGATCTAAATAAAGCCTGCCCAAAGGACTGCTTCCCGCTACCCAGGATCGACCGGATGGTAGACGCCACGTCCGGATTTAAGCTGCTGTCTTTCATGGATGCCTATGCTGGGTACAACCAAATAAAAATGCATACGGCAGACCAAGAGTGCACTAGCTTCAGGACCGATAAGGGGGTATACTGCTATCTAGTCATGCCTTTCGGACTGAAAAACGCCGGAGCAACCTATCAAAGAATGGTTAACCGGATGTTTAAAAGCCTCCTGGGACGAAACATGGAGGTATATGTAGACGACATGCTCGTCAAATCCAAAGCATGCAACAGCCATGCAAGCGACTTAGAAGAATGTTTCGAAGTCGTCCGGAGATACGGTATGAAGCTCAACCCGAAAAAGTGCACCTTTGGGGTCAAGTCAGGAAAATTCCTAGGCTTCATAGTCAGCCAAAGGGGGATCGAAGCAAACCCGGAGAAAATCCAAGCTCTCCTAGACATGCCATCCCCCAAGAAGCATAAAGACGTACAGAGCTTGACCGGAAAGGTAGCTGCACTGAGCCGCTTTATCTCACGCTCCACGGACAAGTGCATACCCTTCTTCAACATACTGAAGAAGTGCCAAAAGTTCGAATGGTCGGATGAATGCGAGGAGGCATTCAAGAGGTTAAAAGACCACATGGCCAAACCCCCTATCCTATCAAAACCCGTCCTTGGAGAAGACTTGTTCCTTTACTTGGTCGTCTCCGAGCACGCGGTTAGTGCTGCCTTGGTCCGGGAGGAAGAAAAAATTCAGCACCCGGTGTACTATGTCAGTAAGCGCATGATAGGGGCCGAGACAAGGTACCCGGTCATTGAGAAATTAGTATTCTGCCTCCTGGTGGCGTCAAGGAAGCTGAGGCCATACTTCCAAGCCCATCCGATCAAAATCTTGACCAACCATCCGCTCTGGCAAGTTCTCCAGAAGCCTGAAGCATCCGGAAGACTCCTCAAGTGGGCGATGGAGCTGAGTCAATTCGACTTACATTACGTACCCCGGATTTCCATAAAAGGCCAAGCCTTGGCAGACTTCATCACTTAATGTAATGAAGCCGAGGCAACAACTAATACGCCGGTACCGCCAATCCCCACCTGGAGGGTGTTTGTAGACGGAGCTTCTAATGAGAACGGTTCGGGAGCCGGAGTGGCTATGATATCACCTACTGGATTGCGGCTCCAGGCAGCACTCCGATTCAACTTCGCAGCTTCAAACAATGAAGCCGAATATGAAGCCTTGATAGCAGGGCTGAAATTGGCCAAAGCTGTAGGAGCCAAAAGAGTGGAAGTCTAGAGTGACTCTCAACTGGTCGTAAACCAGGTATCCGGAGAATACCAAACTCGCGGCGAGCGGATGGCCGCGTACGTAACAATAGTCCGAGAACTGCTCCACGAGTTCGCGGACTATAAAATAGAAAGAATCCCCCGAGAGAAGAACGCTCATGCGGACTGTCTAGCTAAGTTAGCCTCGGACAGTGAAATCGAAGAGCTGGGGGTAGTACCAGTGGAACGCTTGGCAGAGCCAAGCATCAAAATAAAAGAGACCACACTAACGGTTGGGCAAGAACCCAGCTGGATGGTCCCCATCATAAAATACATAACCACAGGTGAGTTGCCCCAAGAGAGGAGCCTTTCGTCTCGAAAGGTTCAAGATCGTGCTCATCGTTATATAATGATGGACCAAATTCTCTACCGGAGAGGACTCAGCATGCCTTATTTAAGGTGTGTATCGGACCCTGAAGCTAGACAAATCATGCTAGAGGTCCATGAAGGGTTCTGTGGAGATCATACGGGAGGACCCAGCCTCTCAAAGAAAATATTGAGGCAAGGGTACTTCTGGCCAACAATGAAAAAAGATTGTATAGACTATGTCCAAAAGTGTGACTCATGCCAAAGGTACGCGAACATACCGAGAGCTCCTCCAAATGAGATCACCTTGATGACCAGCCCCTGGCCCTTCGCGGTCTGGGGAATAGATCTCATCGGGTCTCTACCTACGGGAAAAGGAGGGGTAAAGTATGCAATAGTAGCAGTAGACTACTTCACCAAATGGACAGAGGCTGAGCCTATGAAGACAATAACTGCTAAGAAGGCATTGGACTTTGTTATCAAAAACATAGTGTGTCGATACGGCTTGCCTCACAAAATAGTCTCAGACAATGGAAAACAATTTGATTGCGAGGAATTTACTGACTTCTGCAACCAACACGGAGTAGTGAAAAGCTTCTTCGCGTAGCCGTGCCTCAAACAAACGGCCGGGAAGCGGTCAATAAAATCCTAAAAGTCACCTTGAAGAAGAAGCCGCCGTCCGTAAAAATAACCGGCCCGAAGAATTGTCAAGGGTATTATGGGCCTACGGACGACCCCCGTAACCACAACCGCCACTCGCCGTTCTCAATGGCGTACGGTTGTGAAGCAATGGTCCCGTGGAAACGTTATTCCCATCCCACGGGAGGACGACTTACGATCCCCGCCACTAATCGTGCAATCGCTCCAAGAAGCTTTGGATCAAGTCGAAGAACTCCGGGATGAGTCTCAAATACGGATGGCTGCTTATCAAAAGAAGGTGACCAAGTATTTTAACTCCAAGGTTAAAAACAGAAAATTCGCTATTGGGGATATGGTCCTAAGAAGGGTTTTTCCAGCCACCCAAGAACCCGGAGTGGGGGTACTTGGACCAAATTGGGAGGGACCATATGAGATCGAGGACGAGATCGGTTCTGGCACTTACAAACTAAAAAGAATGGACGGAACCACTGTCCCGAGAGCCTGGAATGCCGATCACCTCAGAAAATATTACCAGTAGCGAATTAAAACTTAGATTTTGTTCAAAGGGTTTGTACCGTCCAAATGTATACCTCCTCTATATTAAATAAAACTGAGTGCCTTAAAAACAAAGTTTCTATGCCACTCAGGGGGGTACTAGGGTATACCGCACGGACAAATAAAAAACAAACTAAGTAAAATATCCTGACCCAAAGGGCAGGTCAAAGAGTATGCACAAAAATAAAAAGCATAAGTATAAAAACCCTGATCCAAAGGACAGGTTAAAAAACATAAGTGTGACAAAAAAAAGATCGCATAAAAAAAATAAATATCCTAGCCCAAAGGGCAGGTCATATACATATAAACGGCCCGGGGACAGGCCTTAAAATATAATTGTCTCCCCTTCAAATGAAAGCTGCTACCTATATGTAAATTGTTCTAAGGCAGCAGCAAATATGTACAAACAAAAAAAAAAGAGTTATAAAAGAAGCGGGTGGAATCTTGGTCAGTTGTACGGCAGCTCAGTCAGCCCGCGGAGGAAGGCGAGGTCCAATACGCGCCTCTAGCGCGGCATCAAGCTTCTTCTTCTTTTCCCGAAATTTGGCAATCATTTCCTCGGGTTTGGGATAAAAAGTAAGCTTGATATTCTGATCATTGGTGGACCAAGCCATGTAGACACCATCATCGAAGCGCTTCGGGCACCGGGCGCAGGAAACGGGAGAGAGGAGCTCGGCCCTCTTGGCCTTCCTGGTGGATTGTTCTTTGAAATCCCTAAGCTCCTTCAGCTCCGCAGCTAGAGCGGCCTTGGACTCTATGTCCGCCTGGTGAGTTTCCTCTAAAGATCTCACTTTGGCGACCATTTCATCCAAAGCCTCCCTGGCCTCCCGGAGGTCTCGCCTGGCCTTCTCGGCAGCCTCGGTTTGAGCCCTTAGTTCCTCCTGATGATGGGCCTCCATCCTGTCCCTCCGTTGAGCCTCGTCCCGGATCATGGCCTCCGCCTGAGCCTCCCTCCGTTTGGCCTCCTCTTCCTTGGCCTTGGCAGCCACCTCCTGGCGCTCGGCCGCCTCCTGGTACATCTGCCTCTCCGCTGTGAGGTCTTGAAGGACCTTCCTGACATCGTTCATGTCCCCAAAGTCGGACAGAACGAAGCCGTGGTTTATGATGTTCTTGGAGAGGCGGCCAGCCTCAGCAGCAAGCTGAACCATAATGCAAGCATAAGGAGGAATTTCTCAAAGGGAAAAATAAAATATAAAAGGAAAAGCAAAAATTGCAAAGTACTTACCACCGTGAGAGAATGGCTGAGATCGTGGACCTGGAAGATGGAGTTCAGGGAAGTGCAAGTGGCAAACCGCTTAGGCGCGCAACGGGTGAGCTGAGAAGCGAACTCGCCGGTCATCTCCGCGGCAAAAGGAGCCAAGGTAGGCCCTAGGAAGCGACGGAACCAGTCCGATAAGGGGTCCAGATTAAGGTCCCACGGATCCTGGTATTCCGGGAGGTTGATGCTCACCTCAACCTCAGCTCGCAGAATCCTCCTAAGGGCTTCCACTTCGGCGTACCCCCGGGAGTACTCATCCATAGCATAGTTGTGTTTGGCTATGCGAAGCTCCTGCCTCACCTCGTCCCCCAGAATCGGGGTAAGCACGATATTAGGAGGAGCAGGATTTTCCTCCATCGGGGAGACCCCGCCGTCCAGACCATGAGCAGGAGTGTCGGCTCTCCGAGGCCTCTTCGGCTCATCCTGGGCAATCATCTTGCCCTTGCGCTTACGAATCAGAGCCACTTCAGGCTCCTCCTCGCCCTCCTCTGCTTCCTCCGGAAGGGCTCGAGGCTTTCCCGCACCCTCAGCGGCTTCCTCCGAGAAGTCCCATCCCTTCCCTTGGCCTTCTCTCGGAAGCACCTCCTCGTCATCCACTAAGTCAATAGTGTCGGGGGGAGCGCTGGAAGAAACCTTCAACGAAGGGGCCGGGGGAGAAGAGGTAAAGGCCGGAGGAGCCACGGGAATATGAACTCCAGCAAGCTGGTCCAGGATGGCATCCATGGAGATACCTGATTCACAAAATAAGCAAGTGTTAGAAGACCGTGAGGAACCGCTTATACAAGACATAACAAATAAGCTACTCCTACCCGAACTTCCTAATTCGGCCCTAGCAAAGTCCTGAACTTTAATGCTGGTGGCGTCATCTCCGAGATAATTGTCCGAGGGACGGAACCAGCTGGACGTTATGTAAGCTGATGGACCTAAGGGAATAGGTTCCGGAGGGCCGGAGCCCATCCGGGACCGACCTAGGTAATCTCCTAAGTTCGAAAAATAAAATTCCTTCAAATGATCCCCCCACCGGGTCGACGACATCTTAAATCTACGAAGACGCTCGTCGAACCCTACGGGCCTACGACTGGTGTATTCATCAACGGGAGGAACATAACGAATTATCAAGGGAGACTTACCGCCGGCACCGGAGGTGCTAGCACCGGGAGCCCCCGAGTTAGGCTCGGGGACCGAAGGCTGTGGCCGGGAAGTCTGCTTCTCGGAAGAATCTTCAATACGAAGGGGCCTCCTGGCAGGACGATCCCCAATCTCTTCTTGAAGAATCTTGTCAAAAAATTTAGCCTCGGACATCCCGGCAATGGCTTGGCTCCTTCGCACCACCAGACTCCCCACGCGAAGTCCTCTCCCAGAGGCAGCCTGGGCCTGAGAGTATGCTTTCTCCTGGGCCTTCCGGTAGAGATAATCTTGGTACTTCTTCTCTGCCGTGGCAATGAGCTCATCCCGGAAGGCCTTCTCCGCAACCGGCGCCCTCACGTTGGGGCAGATGACCCGTGAGAGGTTGGAGTCCTCCACGGATTGGTGAGAAAGGATAAGTTTGGCCTTCCTACAATTCTCCGTGGTG
Source organism: Cannabis sativa (assembly GCF_029168945.1). Lineage (NCBI taxonomy): Eukaryota > Viridiplantae > Streptophyta > Magnoliopsida > Rosales > Cannabaceae > Cannabis > Cannabis sativa. The sequence continues at coordinate 55,094,596 of NC_083602.1, read as the reverse complement.
ACTAGGCCCCCGACATCAAGATCGGCGCGGTCATAGGAGGCAAAGGCTTGGGCCCTTCGGAGGAAAGCCTGAGTAGGAGGCGTCCGCTGGTAAGGTGGGATCCGCACTGTGAGAAGCTCCGGGTGGTCCACGGCCCTGAACCCGGAGGAGAAGAAAAAGCGGTGGCGGTACTCCTTAACGTGAGTCTGCCTATTGTACGGAACCACCCCCTCGTTAGCAGGGTGAATCCGGAACCCATAAAAACCATCCTTAAGTTTGTCCCCTTTCTTGGGGACGGATACAAGTTCGTAAAAATACAAAATTTCCGCCGGCCGGGAGACCTCAGCCGCGCGGCGTATAAAATAAATAAGCCTGAGAGCAGGCGGTAAGCTTGAGGAATGAGTTGGTATGGCACAAGGCCGACAAATACAAGGAAATTAACAAAGTAATCTTGGAGCGGGAGCATGGCACCGGCCATCAGATGAGTCTGGCTCCAAGCCCCGAAGCCGTCATAGTTATGATTAGGCGTCTCCGAGTCGCGAGGAGGCCGGTGATAGGTCCCTGAAGTGGAGGGTTTGATCCCAGCGACTTCTATGATATTCTCCAGCTGGTGAGGACAAGTCAAGGTGGATCGAAGCTCAGCCGCTTCCCACCCAGTCGCACGGGATTTATACCCCTCCTGGGCAACAGTCCCGTGGAAACCTCCTCCAGCGTGGCCATGTCTTTTCCCTTCTTCTTCGAAGATTTCGAACTGTGGCGTACATTTTGTGTTCTGCGAAAGACAAAAAGGGAAAAAGAAAATTCCAGCAGTTAGGTCCCATACCAAACCCTAAGTCAAGAAAAAGGGAGTGGGGTCCCCTAACCGCTGGAAAGAGGCCCCCTCCGGACACGTGTCACATGAGAAACCCTAGAGAGAATCCCTGAACAAGTGTCGGGTGCAGAGAAATTGCAGAGAGTGGTTTTGCAAAAAGAAAAAAGAAAAACCATTATATGCCCTAAGCAACTGTTGAACGAAGAACACATGGCTCTCTTCAACAAAAATGCACATTATAACAGAGGTATGATAATGGCGATCCTACAACTAAAGCAGTAGACATAAAGCAGAACACTCAAAGAACTTAAAACACTCACACACTCAGAACTCGAAGTACGAACCCAAAAAACGAACGAAGTAAATGAAAGCATGTTATTAACTAAGGATGCAAGAAACTTACAGTAGATCGTTGAACTGGGGGTACTGGATGTGGTTGAGTAAAAGTTGAGAAGAACTGGCGTAGGCAAACACTGGAAAACTGAAAGAAACGTCTAAGTGCTAAGTCAGTTCGTGCTACTTTGAAGAATTTTCTCTCTGAGAAATTCGAGCGAAAATGGCAAGAAATGGAAAGTAACCGAAATGAAGGAAAGGTGGTGGCTTTTATAGGCAAAAACGCATGAGGAATAGGCGTCATCACCTACCAATCGCACGGTGGGGGAGATGCACGATTCGAATTCCCGAAAATCAACGGATCAGATCAATCTGCCATAAAGGCGGTGGAAACGTTTGAGTATCCGTCTGACACCATTAATGCGCCGCATCAATCAAAGGACGTGAAACGAATCGACCTCTGCAAAAGCGAATCGCTGCATTTAATGCCATCATTAGACGCACCTTCACGCGCCCCAAGCTCGTGTCAGGAGACCGAGGAGGCGGCCAGAGACATTCCTGCGAAAAGCAAATCGCTGCATTAAATGTCATCATTAAATGTGCCCCCACGCGCTCCAGGCTTGATCCAGGGAAACGAGGAGTCGACCGGAGGCACCTGAGCAAGCCTTGGTTTATTTTTTCCAAGTAAACAAGGCTTGGGGGGTAAATGTTGCCCCTAAATTCGCCCAAAATACGTGGACCAGTCGAAATGCGACACGTGGATCAGATAACTTGTAAATATTTGATAAGTCTTTGTACGCCACAAGGAAGCGCCATGGGCACAGGTCCCGGAGGAGACACCCGGAATACAAGGTACTCCCGGAAGCTCGCATAGCATGAAGCCTCTCCGGGACGTGTCAGGCCTCTCGTGAGTAATCAAGTCGCATTTAATGCCGCATGGGAGGAAGCGTGTTGGGACTGTAACACGCAATAAAGTCTGACGGCACAACCCCCAAACAACAGCGCTACAGTAATGATCATTTAAGTCTAGCAACGGCTACTCTGCGAAGAGTCACGTCAATCACAAGGCAAAAAGGACATTCCTCATAAAAACCCTACAGCACCTAGGGATTTGACCATGCATCACCCATGGTATATTCATTGGAAATACCCAACTTTATGGATACTTACAGATACATGTGTAAGAACAATTCTAGGGATTACCCCACCAAAACACTATAAATACCCCCTCAAAGCTCATTTAATGGGGTCGAGAATCTTGGGTTGCATAAGAGCAAGAAGAGAAAATACTCACCAAGAACATTCTCTGTATTTATGAGAAAAACATTCTCTCGAGTGTAGAATCTGCATTGAATACATCCATTAATAACAAAGACTCGTGGACTAAGGCTCATTAACGCCCCAACCACGTAAAAATCTTCATCTCACTTTCTTACAGCTCTTTAATATAATCATATTCTAGTAGTTGCCGAAAATCTCGGTCAACATATACAATTAAGGCTACTATATTACAAAAAAAAATGTGAAAAAAAGACACAATTACACATTTATATATAATTTTATAAATATTTACAAATAAATATATATTTATAAATTTATTAATTGATTTTCTAAAAAAACAAACACAAAAAGTCAATATATAAATACTTTGCAAATTTTGTTTATATTTTATAAATATTGTATATATTTATTAAATATTTGATTAATATTATTAATGTGTATAATGATATTATTACTCTAGTATGTTTATTATGATAATGTTCAATAAAATATGTATAATTTATTTATTAGAAGTTTATAATTTTAAAAGTAAAACATTTATGTTTTTTTTTTTGAAATAAGTATAGCATTTATGTTTATTTAATTATTTTTTTTTTTTGAATAAACACTCATGTTTATTAGTTATTCAAAAATGTGTTTATAAAAATATATAAAACTGTAATTAAATGTGACATTATGTAAGACATGTTTATATTAATATTGATAATGTTTATTAATTATTAATTTTATATGTTTATAAGTGGAATGGACTTTTATAATTTTGTGACTTTAATTTTGCATTGTTGGGAAAGCAAGGGTGACGTTTACTGACAAAAACAAACTCTTTGGTGAGTAGATTATATAAGGTTGGCTATTTTCCTAGGGGTAATTTTCTTTTAGCATCCCTTGGGAATAATCCAAGTTTTGTGTGGAAGAGCATCTTTGAATCGTAGGAGCTTCTTAAGTTTGAGGTTCGTTGGGCAATAGGTTTTGGTGCGAAGGTTGATATTTTGCATTAGTCATGGCTTTAGGATGATGTGTGTCCTTTTATTACTTCAGATGCCTAATATTTGGTGGGCCATATGGTGAGCTCGTTGATGTGTACTAATACGAAAGAATGAGATTTATATATTTTTAAAGATCTTTTTAACGAGCGTGATCAACAACATATTTTGGCATTTCTATTGAGTCTGAATGTAGCTGAGGATCATTTTTTCAGGTCTAAGGAGCATCATGGTTTCTACTTGGTGCGTAGTGCATACAAGTTGATACAAGCTCATAAAAGAAATTGAATTGCAGTTGATTCTTCTAGGTTTTGGCGCAAGCTCTAGAATTTGAAGGTACCATTGAAATTTCTCGATTTGGTATGTTGAGTTACTTCAAATTATTTGCCTACCTTGACTAAATTAAGTGGTAAGAGAGTTCAAGTTCAAATCATGTGTCCGATTTGTTAAAAATGTGAGAAAACTATTTTTCATGCGAATATTTCCTATTTATTCACTGCTCAATGCTGGCAGAGGCTTTTGGCTAGGGTTAGGCCGATTATTGCTGCTGATTTTTGCAACTGGTTTGATCAAATTTTTCAAAGGTGCACTAAGGACAAGTGTGGGGAGATTCTTATGTTATGTTGGGGACTATGGAAGGCTCGAAACGATTCGATTTGGAACTAAAAGTATGTTACGGTAGATGGTATTCTTATCTCATTTATGAGTTGTCTTGTGCAATGGAAGTCGATCCAAAATAGAGGTTTAGAGGCTTCTTTTTTAGTTTTTGAAGTTGATGGTGGAGTTGAATTTTGGGTTAAAGTAAGAGAATACAATCAAGGTAGTTGTTGATGCCGCATTTTCCATGATCGAGCTGCATTTGGTTATGGCATGGTCGCTCGAGAGTCTCAAAGGGAATTAGTGATGGCTAAGTTGGGCAGTTTTACTAGTATAGATGCTCTGCATTTGGCTAAAGCAATTGGTATAAAGAAAGCACTAAGCTGGATTAAAGCTCAACCATAACGGAAAATGGAGCTAGAGTGAGATTGTTTGGTAGCAGTACAAGCTATTAGAATTCATTACCTATGCTTTCTTCTTTTGAAGTTATTCTGTCGTAAACTTCTTGCATCTCTAAATAATATTTTCTTGTTTTTTGTTAAACGATCTACTAACATGGTTGCTCATAGTTTTGCTGGAGCATCTTGTTCTTTTTCAAATCGAGTGTTTAACATGAATGATGTTCTTGTTAAGGTACAATCTTATCTTTTGACTGATTTAACAAATTAATTAAACTTCTATAATTACTTTAAACATATATTTTAATTGTTATTGAATATCATAAAAAAAAAAAAAAAAAAAGACAATTGATATTTTAATAAAATAGTTGTCCGATTTGTTATTTTTGCATAACAAAAGGTCAAAATAGTATTTCTATAGAAATAAAAAAGCACAGCCCTTCTAGATCCTATATAAATGCAACCTCGCTTAATCGCGTGCCCGGGAAATATCTTACCCTAATCTCACTATTTTTGTTTTCAAGTTCTGAGGTGAAAGTCCAAATAAAAAACCCTAATTCATGGCAGGGATGTACGGCCAAGACGCCGGAGACGGCTATGGAGGAAGTGGTGGAGGTGGATATGGTGGTGGCGGCGGAGGTGGAGGCTATGGAGGCGGTGGACCTGGAGGATATGGAGGCGGGGGTGGAGGTTATGGAGGAAAGGGCGGTGATAGTGGTTACGGCGGCGGAGGCAGCCGTGGAGGCGGCGGTCGAGGTGGTGGAGGTTATGGCGGTGGTGGACGAGGTATTTATCTTCATATCCTCTGTTTTTGCAGTTTATGTTGTCTAAGGTTTTAAAGTTTTTATACTAATTGCAGGGGGTGGAGGAGGAGGATATCAAGGAGATCGCGGAGGTAGAGGCGGTGGGGGCCGAGGCGGTCGCAGTGGGAGCGGCCGAGATGGCGATTGGGTTTGTCCTAATCAAAGGTAATTCCTTTCTTGGTGTTTATATGTACATGTATATTTGCTGGGTGATCATTTTCTATCCTGGATGGATATCAAAAGGTTCAGGTCGTTTTCTATTTTCACGTATACTTTGTACTAAAACTGATTTTATTTGAATGTAGTTGTGCAAATGTAAACTTTGCTAGAAGAGTTGAGTGTAACAAGTGTGGTGCTCCCTCCCCTGCTGGAGCTGGTGGTGACCGTGGGGGCGGTGGTGGTGGTGATCGTGGGGGTGGTGATCGTGGGAGTGGTGGTTACAGTAGAGGAGGGAGTGGTGGCGGATATGGTGGAAGTCGTGGTGGCAGAGGTGGGGGTTACGATGGGGGTAGAAATGCTAATTACGATGGAGGTAGAAGTGGTAGTTACGAAGGGGGTAAAGGGAGTAGTTATGATGGTAGTAGAGGTGGAGGCAGTAGAGGGGGTTCCTATGGTGGTAGCCAAGGCAGAGAAGATAGTGGATTTAACCAGGCTCCTCCTGCCGCGCCCCCATCTTATGGTGGAAGTGGGGCAGGTGGGAATTATCCTCCATCCTATAATAGTTATGGGGGAAATGCCAATTATGGAACTGATGCTGTTCCTCCTCCAACAAGCTATACTGGTGGACCTGCCTCATATCCTCCATCTTATGGTGGTAGTGCCGGTGGTTATGGTGGTGATAGTTTAGGCGATGCAAGGGGTGGTGGCCGTGGTCCTTCAGGTGGTCACAATGGTGGTGGTGGGTATGGTGGTGCTGGTAATCGTGGTGGTTATGGCTCTGCTCCTGCAGAAACCCCGGCCAAGGTGAAACAGTGTGATGACAACTGTGGGGATACTTGTGACAATTCTAGAATATACATCTCAAATTTGCCGCCTGATGTTACAATTGAAGAACTCAGAGAACTTTTTGGGGGCATTGGACAAGTAATATACTTCACACTTCTCTTATTTGATTTTTAAGTGTTGAGAACTTTTCACATTGTTATTTTATTCAATGTGAAAGTTATTGTTTTGAACCTGTGTTGCATATCTGATCCCAAAAAGAATTCATGCTATCCGCTTCAATGTGCATTTTTATGGTTACTGCGTGATGATTTTATTATCATGTTACTGTAGATGACAGTAGAGAGGACTTGGAGATATCTAAGAAACTCTCTTATCTTATGTGAAAACACAATAAGGGATTTTGGCATAGGTGTCTTTTGGCATCCTCTTTCCTCCGGGCTGAATAAAAATGAAGCTTTTTAGTTTCTTATTTTTTGTAAAAAATTAAAGCCAAATCATATTGTTCAAAAGAAAAAAAAAATTAAAGCCAAACCAACTTTAATAATTTAATTTGGTTTTCACTTCTATATATATCAGGTGGGAAGGATCAAGCAAAAACGTGGTTACAAGGATCAGTGGCCTTGGAACATCAAAATCTACACAGATGATGCGGGAAACAACAAAGGAGATGCTTGTTTGGCCTACGAGGATCCATCTGCCGCACATTCTGCTGGAGGCTTCTACAACAGTATTTACTGAGCATCATCTGTTCTTTATTTTGTTATTACAAAGTTTCTGGTATACTCACATTTGATTTTTCTTTCAGATTATGATCTGAGAGGATTTAAAATCAGTGTTGCAATGGCAGAGAGGTCGGCGCCAAAGCCTGCATTTGAGCATGGGTATCAACCTTTAAATTATGCATTTAATATCTCTCTCACTGTTTATTAGACCTCTATATCAAGTGCCCCCTGTTAGCTTGCCCCTTCATTCTTTTTATTCACATGTGAACATTGAGTCAGTCTAAGCTATTCATCTGATCCTGGTTTGAGTTCTTATTTTATTATCCCATATGTAATTAAGAGCTTAGCATGCATACTTTGACTTGAAAACATTATTATTGTTACTTCTTTTAGTGTATAAGATCTTGATCTTTCTTCACTCTCCTCTTGTATTTACTCAGTATGTTTATTGATTTAAAGTTTTTGTACTTTCTCTTCCACTGGAACAATCACCCACCCAGGTCGTGGTTTCAGAAATTCATTGATTTGAACCTCTGTTAATATGTTTTTCAAAGGACCTTTTCAATATTTTATTTTTTGAGAGGGTTCTGTTTTTCTTAACTTCATTAGTATCGCGCACTTTAGAAGACGTGGTATTTTTGAAGAATTCATTTATTATGGTAGCAATGACTTTCAATGATTTTATCATTGAAAAATATGAAAAGCCTCATCTTCAGTCAAACATTTTAAAGAAAAATGACTTAAATAATTCATAACCCATATGAATCTACCTTTGGAAACCTCTACCTTCCTTTGAGGAAATAAAACAGAATGGCCTTTATCAGCTGTTATGGAATAGTGGGTGGACTTATGATTTGTTGATGTCTCTTTGTATTTGATTTCACTTTAATTGTTATCTGGTTTGCTGGATTGAATTAGTTTCTATCATTTTATTATGTGACTAGCTGCATATTTACACATTGTTGACATGCCTGCAGTGGTGGTGGTGGTAGAGGTGGATATGGGGGCGGAGACAGGCGCAGGGATAATTACAGAGATGGTGGAGGTTCTGGGCCAGATAGGCATCAGCATGGGGGAAATCGCTCGCGGCCTTACTAAGGATTAATCCATCCAGCATTTTATGTAATGAGAATTATGGTCTGAGGGTTTTTATAATATTTCGTTGGAGGGGTGCTTGAGCTGGAGATTAAGAGGTAGGTTGTTCACTTGCCTCTTAGTAACCTGATGCTCCTCTCTTACTTTATCTGCCACTACTTGGAGGGATTCCAATACTAGTCATGGGATTGATTTAATTGTGTGAATGTTTTTATAGAGGCAAGTGGATAATCTCCAAAATGCTTGCTGCTAAGGTAGGTTGATATTTTCAGGTGAGTGCAGCTCCTCCTTTATCACTATTATTCATACTGTTATGTTTTAAGTCTTCCTAGGAAATTGTTCTACTTCTGCACCATATGGATTTATTAGAGACAGACACAAGCATGACTGTTTACAAATTTTCATTCATCTGAACATTGTTACATGTGTTGCTGAGACAGAAACAAGCATGTAGACAGTTATTTTGGATGCACGATTGTTTACAAATTTTCATTCATGGATTTTCTGACTAAATGATGAAATATTCAACTCATAAGTTTGGTCTTTAGGTCGCTTTATCGTTTTGTTTTAGGACTGGCAAAACACAAAGAAAATATCAGCTGCTTCTTGGCTATAGATTTTGTTTCTTCTTTACCCTCAACACACAGAAAGGTCTCTTATAATCAGCTGGCTCTAGTGTTCAGAAAATATCATCAACAATGGGTTTGGTTTCAAATTGGCAAGTGTAGTAAGAACCAGAATTGCAATTCTTCTGAGTATTTTAAGAAACTTAGTACTAGAAATTTGTACCTGGTGTGAGGTGTTTAAGGAACTAGTGTTATGGATGCGACTTTGCTGCCAAATTATTGAGGCACCCTCTGCTCTTCGCTGGCTACTTGGTGGCATTGTGGAAGTTGCTCTCTTGATTATGCAAATTACTTGTTAGGCCGTCGTTCTTCCCATCTACAAGTAAAAAAACTTCACATAGGACGGTCGTGTACTTGTCAATCTTGTACTTTGTATTAGGTTTTATCGGTCCTCGGCGGTGTGTTTCTGTTTAGATTGGAGTGATTATTGTACCAGTAACCGATCCTCTGAACAGATTTTATCAAAAAAAAAAAAAAAGAAATCGGGTCCTCTGAGCAGTCTCTGTCGTCTCATTTAATAATTTTAGCCGTTTTGTTTGATCGGGACCAGAGGTAGAGTTATGTGTTTGAGTTGTCTTTGGCTTGCACTAATCCATTGGATTCGTTTTCCTACCGAAACTTTTCATCTTGTTTGATCATCCCGTTGCTCTCACAATGATTTTAAACATCAATTCTTTAAGGGGGCTTTCAAAAAAATCTGATTAATTAGAATATTATACTTGTCAGTAAAATTTATGATCTTGTTTGTTATACGTGAGAATTTTTAATTTGATTACTGTTAATTAAAGTTTTCACATGATTTGTTGTGGAAGTCTTATAAAATTGTTAGTATATTAAATTAATTGTGTTAAAATTATCTTCTTATGAAGAAATCTTATTATTTTCTACAGTAATAATTTTTTTGGACATAAAAGTTGCAAATTTAATACCATGGGAATGTGGAAGATTATTATTACTAAAAAGATATTACATCCACACCAAAGAGTATTTTTGTTATTGTTTAAACCAATTGAAATAAGAACATGTCTCGAGAGTTAGAACCAAAAACAAAAACTCGACTTTATTCCATAAATTGGAAGGGTTCATAACAACATTGACATGTACTCACATGGCATAAAAATATCAAAAACATATGATGTTTTTTTTTAATTGTTATTCTTTTAAATCATGCTCTTGTTACGAAGTTGTGCATTTTTTTTTTGTCAATTTCGGCCAAAAAGTTACGAAATTGAGTTTAATGTCATGTTTTTTTTTTGGGCTCAAATTCAGCTATAAAGTTGCAAAATTGAGTTTGATGAAGTGAGTTAAACTTAATTTTACATATTTTTTTTAGGTGTATAACTAAAGAATAAAGATAATTATTAAGTTAAAAATATTTTATTTTTGTTTTTAGTTTTTTTTATAATTTTAAATATTGTTAATTTTATTTGTATGAATGAATAAAGTATACTAAAATATAATATTTAAATAATATTGAGAGAGAAAAAACTCTTTAATACTCCTTATGTGTTTGGGCATCTTGGAGAGCTTTCTATTTTTTTTTTTTTTTTCATTTAATAAGTGTGAATGCTCTAGTTATTTAAAATTACATATAAATTTTTAAAATTTCAAATAGTTTATAGTGTTAAAAATTTAATTTAAAGAAGTTTGAGATTCGGGGTTGGGGTTAGGTCCAAGTTTAGGCCGGAGGCAAGGGGCCAAGGTCCTAGCCAAACAACAGGGGTAGGGGTTCGAACTGGGACTTCGATCCTAGCCAAGATAACTGGAGGTTAGAACAATGATCTTAAGAAGAATCTTTCACATGGTTTTAAAAAGTACTGAGGTAGAATTTGTTGAAAATTAGTCCTAAATAAAATTAACTCAATAATGATATAACAAATAAAGACAAATGAGACAAGGACATTTCAAGGACTTGGACAAAGTTAAATTAGTTTGTTTGTATTCTTTACTACTTTTGTAATGGCTCACCGGCTTGTGGTAGCCTAGATAGTCTTAGTCTTTTATCATTTAATATATAGAAAATTAGATAGAGAGAGAGGAGATATTAAGAGATGGCAAGGGTAGATCACTTGGTTGAGGAAAGAATAATATGAGAGCTTGGAAGAACCAAATCGAGAAGCAAAAGGAAAGAAGAGGAACTGTCTTCAAGGTGCTTTCAAGGGGGTTTAGCTTCACATCAAGACTAATTCCAAGGGAAGTTTAGCATCATTTTTAATCAGTAAAACTGTGTAATTATCCATTGTTTTGTAATCTTTGGCGTTGACATAGTGAAAGAGAGTTCCTAAGGGAGTTTAAAGGGGATTAGGCTCTCCATAATTGTGGAGGAAGTTCAAATCTCTATAAATTTGTGTGTTCTTTAAATTCTGTTATTTTCATTCTTATTTAATTTTATGCTAGTTGAGGTTGTTGGTTAATCCCAAACAAAATATTAACCAACAAAATTTATAGCAATCAAACATGTTCAATACCACTTGTTCAGTTAAATATTTGTCACTTTTCTGCTGAATATTGGACAAATTAGATATATCTTGATCATACTGTAAATCAAACATAATACACATAATGAAACAACACATTTACAATAAGATATATGAGTTATATTGGAAAGATACTTAAACCTACTAAACCATGAAGTTTAATTTTATAAATGAAAAAATATAAAATAAATCAAAAGTCTTTAGATTTTAACCAAAACGTGTTGTGGACTACTATATTTTAAGCTAATTTTTGTAATTTAAAAAGGAGACAGACAATGTTTGAGATGAAAATTAATGCTGGAGAAATTACAGAAAGAAAAATCACTTTGTGTATTAATTTTCTCACCTCTAAAGATGCAACAAGAAAATAAATCCATATGGGAGTAATTATAACTTTTGAATGGTTTCCTTCATCTGAAGAACTAAAGGTGAAAATGAAAGCAATTTTATAATATTTAGAATGTCATTTTTAAAATCACACATATGAAAGAAACTGCTACTACAAAGAGAGAATCTGAGGTCAAATTAAACCATCTCAAGTGAAAGATACGTACAATGAATCTCAGAATACAGCATGGTGAAAGAGTAAGCTCTTTCGTCAATTTTACATTGATTTGCACAGAAATAACATTTACATCCACCCACTTGGGTTGACACTTACACATGAAGACTGGTATTGTTATTGCAATAACTATTCTAGTAAATATTACTACCGAGTAAAAAGAATGGATATGAGTTGATAGGAGAGGATAACTTACCATTAACAAACCAGTAGATTTAGATTGTACAAATAAAAAAGCTTGCCCTGAAAGCTATGGTATTAAAGATTATAAACCAAATATAGATACAAGTCTTTCTCCATAAAAAGAAAAAAAGAATCAGGTGTACACTTGCTTGTACTTGCAGACCTACATATATCTTAATCCCATCCACCCCATTTCATACAAGCCCAGCCAACTAATTTGTTCCTGTTTTCAACCAATCCAATCCACTATAGAAGATTATTTTCAGCACAACAAAGAATCTTGGCTCTGCAGTAATTATACTACATTTAAGACTGACCTTCACTTCCAAAGTCTGAAAGATTAATGGATGGTATCTTTTCCTCTGCAATCAGAGCTTTTACACTAGAGGAAGTAATGTCATCTGCTAACAACTTAAGAGTAGCATCTTTTACTATTGAATGGTTCTTATCTGCTTGATCTGGAACAATTCCTTTGTCAAACATCTCTTTGAAAATGTCAAATGCCTTGGACATATTTGAGTTAGAGAGAAAAGCACTTAGTAATGTTGTGTAGACAAAACTATCAGGTTTCATTTCCATTTCTTCCATTTTCCGGAGATAAACTAGAGCAGTATCAGGCCTATTGCACTTTGAAAGACCACAAATTAGAGCCATAAAAGTAATTCTGTTTGGATCACACTCATTACCTTTAATGTCTTCCCAGAGTTTTAGAGCATCATCAGGCCTCCCAGAAGCACATAACCCATCAATTAATGTTGTGTAAGTTATGACACTAGGCTCTCTCTCTAGATCAAACATTGTTGATAGGCAATGCATGGCCTGATCAATGGCGCCAACTTTACACCATCCATCAATCAGCAGATTGTATGTAACAACTGATGGTACAAGTCCTTTCAACACCATTTCATTCACGAGATTCTCAGCTTCTGAGATTCTTTGAGCTTTACAAAGCCCATTTATCAATGTATTATAAGCAACAACATCAGGACAAGACCCTTGGGCACAAATGTCTTTGAACAGGTCCAGAGCACGATTTAGTTCTTTAGACTTTATTAAGCCATCCATAGCAGCCGAATAAGTAATTATATCGGGAACGAAACCTTCTTGAAGCATGTCATGAAGAAAATTACAAGCTTCAACCACCTTTCTACGAGTACAAAGTCGCTTGACTAGTAAGGTTGAATATTTCCTCCATGGTACATGTCCATGTTGACGCATTCTTTTCAGCAGTTCAAGTGCTTCTGCAACATTTTCTCTTCTACATATGCACCCATATAAAGAATTATGAGTAAATTCTGTTGGTTCAAGTCCCAAATCCTCCATATCTCTCAGGAGCTCATAACTTTCTTCAAGTCTATTTGAATTGCACAGTTTATCAATCAAATTATTATATATTAATATATCTGGTTTGCAGCCAATCTGGATCATATCTTTGATTAGGCTTATAGTCATATCAAACTTACCAGTCTTTAGCAAACCCTCAATAACAGTTCCAAAACAAGAAGTAATAGGGCGAATATTCATCTCAAGGTGCTTTTTCACTATGAAACCACTATCAGTTTTATCCCCCATGATTGTCCGGAGCAGATTATGAGCTTTATCAACCAAACCCACATTGATAAGACATTTCAACACAGAATTATAAAGCAAAATGGCAGCTCCTTCATCCATATCTTCTTTTCCTTCTGCAAGTAATTGAAGCATGTCCTCTTCACTAGAACAACATGATATGAGCTTGGCAACTATTCGAACATCAGGGCGGATTCCCCTCTCCTTCATTTCTGAATACAAACACAAAGCTTTCTCGAGTTCTTTGTTCTCACAGAGTCCTCCAATCAACACATCATAAAGGGCAACATCAGCACCAAAACCTGACTTTTGCATTTTACTGAACAACTGAAGAGCTTTATCCACTCTAGATTCTTTCACAAACCCATTAACCAAAACATAAAATGTCTTCTCATTCAACATAAGATTGTGATCCTCCATTCTTTCAATGAACTCAAACGACTTATCCACCTCACCCCACTTGCTATAAGACAGTATAAGAATAGAAAACACATGGGCATCAACCCAATTCCTCTCAAGCATTTGATGGAAAATATTCAAAGCATTTTCAAACTTACCTGCATTGCTATAAGCTCCTAATATAGGAGTCAACGTGTACTTATTGATCTCCCACCCAGCATTTAACATTTCCTGAAACCTCATTTCTAGCAAATCAATCGAACTAGACTGAGATATTACTTCCAACAAACAATTATAGCTATAACCATTAGGAACACAAAGCCCCCTCTTCTTAACATGATCAAACAATATATTAGCTTCATCAACCAATCCCAAACTACCCAGAAGTCTTAAAAAGAAACCCAAACCCCCGGGAGTGATCGAGCAATTGGAGTTAACGAAATCTAAAGCCAAAGCTTTGAGTGCGGCATTTTGTCGAGCACGTGATAGGATGGAGGCCATGGCAGTATAAGTATAACCATTGTGCCTAAACCCATGTTGATTTGAGACCCAAGTGAAGAACAAGTGAGCAACTTTCCAGCTCTTGAGGTTATTTAGCACGGTTTCAACGAGATTGGTGGTGAGAACCGGAGCGAGGCGCTTCAGGTCTGGATTTTCTGGGGAAAAGGGAGATTTTGTGAAGATGGAAATGAGACCATGGGCAATGTCTGCGTGTTGGGAGTTGTTGAAAGGAATATGGGTGGAGAATGGAGAAGGAGAGATGATCTTGGTGAAGGAATTGGAAATAGAAAGGAGTTGGTAATGATATGGGTTTATCAATTTGAAGAGAGTTGTATGAGTTTTTGAAATTCTAGTCACTGTCATTTCATACCAAAACTAACCAACCTTCTTCTCATCCAATCTTGTAATACTGTTTTTCTTTAAAATGACTTGTACTCAACCTAGTGAACCTTATTGAATTGTGTACATGTAAAATTAATTGTACCAGCAACTTTAATATGTAGTTGTATAATATTATTTTCTAAAATTTTTAGTAGCAGAAGTAATAAACTATGCTTATGTGGTTAAACTATATATATTTTAGTAAGTTGGTCCTTAAATTTTATTTTTTAGTAAATTAGTCTTCAAATTATATAAGTTTTGATAAGTTGGTCCCCAAACTTTATATTTTAGTAAATTGATCCCCAAACTTTTATTTCTTACCAAACATTAAGTTTGGTTGGGGGAAATGAAAATATAAGAATGAGAATGAGAATGTGAATAAGAATAGAAATGGAATGGAATAAAATTTAAAATGCATACAAAAATTTGATAAAAAAATCATTAAATTTTTTCTCTTGTTACATTGGAATGATTTTTCCTTCCTTTTTAAAATGGAATAGTCATTACACCAAAATAGTAGAAAGAGCATTCCATTGGAATGTCATTTCAATACCTTAAGAGCATGTTTGCTTTAGTATAATCAAGATTAGAATGGAATGGAGATTACAGTTATAATATTTAGTTGGGCCTTTTAACTTTTGTAATCCTCTACATTGCAATGAGTATTACCCCACTTGCATAAATTCTCATTACATGAGTATGACTCATGAACGAGGATTACAATTACCAATACATTACAAAAAGACTTTTCTACCTTTCTCTCTTACCTCTTTATCAAATATAGTTGACAATAAATAAAATGAGGATATTTTGGTCAATATATTAATTAGTCAATTTTATTTTTATACTAAACCAAATACAAAAAAAATTGATTACAATGTTCATTACAAAATAAACCAAACATGGTAATAGTAATCCCATTACTATTACCATTACATTCCATTAACATTCCTATTACCATTACAATTACATTCAAGTCAACCAAACACTACCTAAAATACAACCAAATAAAGGAATGGAATGAAAATTATTTTCTTTTCATTCCATTCCATTTTATTACCTCCAACCAAATGACATTCCCACTATTAGATATTGATATTTTTATTAATTATTTTACTTACTTTAATTTATGTTTTTGTGTTAAATTCAAATATTTTTTTTTTTAATAATTTGAGAAAAATAGTTATATTAATATTTTTATTTATTATATACATTAATAATAAGAAAGAAAAAAAGATAAATACTAGCAGACACATATAATAGCTGGAGAGAATTTTAGCTCCTCACATTTTTATATTTTAGCATTTATAGTATATTTTATTGTTGATTTATGAATATATAGTATTATAATTTTAATAATTATTTTAATTATATATATTTATTATTTAAATTTTGCATCAACGATGGTAAATTTTCATAAGTTCGCCGCGAAACATAAGTTAAAAATAAATTTTAAAATATAATTTACTTTTGTAGTTTATAAAAAAATTATATTATTATTGAAGTATTTTTAATTGTTCTTTTTTCTTAATTGGACGGGTTGCACTTATATTTTTGTAACCCAATTTTTATGTTGAGTTGAATAAAATGTAGCATAAACCAACCAAACTAATCGACGTACACCCCTACATTGTATAACAAAAAATTTACAAATAAAATTTATATTTACAATGTAAAATTTCTATACTAAAATTATGGTGTACATACTTTTTTTAATAAAAAAAATATAAAATTTTTAACCCGTATTTACCATATAATTAATGATTCACATTCATGCAAAAAAAAAAAAAAAACTATTTATTCATAATATATCAACATATACATAAATGTATAATACCCAACATAATTATTAATTTATGTAATTGTGGAGATGGCTCTGATACCATTTGTTAATTTTTAGGGTTCATATCAGAGTCATAGCGGAAGAGGAAAATAAGATTCAGTTTTTTAAAAAAAGTTGTTGAATCTGATATGAACTATAAACCTTGAATCTCAACACAATGTGACATAAATTAAACCTAACTACTTGAAATACGGATTTTACCTTTTGATGCCTATCGCGGGATCCATGAATCTTTTTATATATTTATTTGATCATCCAATCCACAACTTTATGGATTTGATGAAGATTCCACATCAGATCTTTCACATTAGCCTCAATACTCATGATAAGAGTGGGCTTATAAATTTGATAGGACGAATAAACTTTTCTAATTATAGTGTATTCTCAACTCATGAGACACTGTAATAGAGATTAGAAAAACACCAATTCTCTTTGTAGAGAGAGAGGCGTGAGGTAGGAAAGAGAGAGAGAGAGAGAGAGAGAGAGAGAGAGAGAGAGAGAGAGAGAGAGAGAGAGAGAGAGAGAGAGAGAGAGAGAGAGAGAGAGAGAGAGAGAGACTAAATTTTCTCAATCGTATTTTTTAATCCTAAAAACTTATATTATGTTACGTACTCTTCACTCTTATATATATAATTATATGTATTTTATTTTTAAATTATATATATTTTATATATATATTAATATTTAAAACTCTTTTAATCTTATAAAATAAAAAAAATAATATTAAATTTATATTTAAAATTCAAAATTTATATTTAAAATAAATATCATATAACTGAATAACAGAATTCAATTATACATTTTTATTTTATATTATCTTTTAATTTAAATACATTATCCTATAATGTATTTAATCCAAATAATTAAAAGATAATTATCATTTATTTTGATTTATCTTATTAAATAAAATAATCAAAAATAAATTAATTGGGCTTTTATAAGTCACCATACATGTGTGTGGCTTAGCCCAACAGGTGTGGACCATATTTTAAAGCTCAAAATTTATTTTTTAATTTTGCCACAAATAAGATTTATTATATATTTTACAAAAAATAATAATTGATTAATTCTCATTAATCTCTTATTTTACTAAGATTAAAATAAATATTATTTTACATTAGAATAATATTCTCTCTCCTTAATATTATTTAAGAATAATAATATATTTGACTAATAAATATAATTTCATCAAATAAAACTTAAATATCACTTTAATTATTCAATTCATGATCGATATAATTATTCAAAATAATAATTTATACAAAATTATTATTTTGTCCATAAGAATTATTTCTCATAGAAATTAATTGTTTCTCTATTTATTCATCAAATCAAACATTCCCATGTACAATGTTGTATATAGAGGTGATCTTGGGACATGGACCAATATTTTGCTCCAATAAATACTTGATTATTATTGAACTCTTCAATAGAATAATTCAATTTATTAAATTTATTATTACTCCACTATAAATATGAAATTGCACTCTTTGCTAATACAAAATTATATTTACAGAATTCTTTCTTGTAGTCTATTGATATAATTAATGTAAGTAGTTCACCTTCTAATTATTTGTTCATAATTAAAGTTGGTCAAAATTATCGTTTTACCCTTCTAATTATCTCTTAATTACTTATGTACCATTAATTCAATGTGAACAGTTAATCTATAGTTCAATTATAGATTTAGATCGAACTATTAGCACTCCCAAAATTAACACTATAGGGAACTAATATTGATCCTTTCAGAAAGCTTGGATTTTATTATTGTATAACATATTCCAGCCAATACGTTATTAATCTCCCAAAACAGAAGTTGTAAGAATCACATTCTCTGAGAAACTTTAACGAATGAATCAAAAAACTCAATGAACATAAATGGGAGTTCATGTATACTTAGGATTCAGACTGATTTACTAATGACTATCGTTATGATATGAATAACTCTTTCATGATAAACGATATGTTAATGAAAAATGTTATTTTATATCAGTCGAGTCATGTATAATCAAATTATACACAGTACTTTTACCATATGTATATCCACATATGTGATCCGAATCAAAATCACACACACACTAGTATAGCGCATAGTAAATTGTACTTGGTAATTCTGTATTAAAGATTTAACACTTTAATACACTACCGACTTGTTTTATTCATATTGTATGATCTTAATTCTCTTATATTACTTTACAAGATCATACCTTCTCTATATAAATATGAAATTTTCATACATTTATTAATTAAACTTCTATAATTAATATATTTATTTATCTTATAATTGTATTTCATATATTCTATAATATATTATCCATTAAATACTTACTTTTAGAACATAAACCCTAACAATAAGGTCATTCGAAATAAGACCATAGTTTTGGTCAAAGTACTTTGGAGAAACAGTAAGGTGAAGGAAGCCACCTGGGAGTTAGAGTTCGATATGAGGGCTCTGTTGGAAATTATTTTACCAGGATCTTAGATCTACTCACAAGTATGTTTATTAACACCCTAAATATGAACTTTCTAAAACGATGAAATAAACACATATAAAGTTTAGGTTACCTTACATTGGGTGCAGCGGAATAATATGACTCCTTCCGTTTAGATATCTAGCCCTTGATTCCTTTCTATAGCAGAGCATTATCAATATCTGAGCCTGGATCTCTTTCTCTGAATCTTTGATGCTGAAACCTCCTTCTTGCTGAAAGTCTTTCTTCACGATCTTCCTCACTATGATTGAGGTATCACTTGCTGTGTGTGGGCACTACTCTAATCACTAAGATTTCGAAATTTAAGAGGGAAGAAAGAGAGAGGGAGTGGTCAGCCAGATAGGGAGAGAGAAGGCTCAGTTTTTTTCTGAATCAGAAGTGTCAGAAGAAAAGTGTGTAATTTTTCTGAAGCCTTCACTATCTATTTATAGCATTCCACTAGGGTTAGGTTTGAATTATTTGGCATTAAAATAATAAAAATATCAGAGGTAAATTCCTATAAAAGTGGCAGGCCCTATACTAGTGGATTTGGGCCTCACTTTTTGCAATTTTGCAGTTTTATCTTTTCTGCATCTGATTTTCTCAAAAACGCCAATTTTCTAATTCAACCATTTAAATGCCAATTCTAACTATTTAATAACTATAAATAATTATTAAATAATATTGTCATTTATCATATTTATTAATTGAACCATACAAAGTATCATAATTAACAAATATGCCCTTAAAACTCTTTCTTTACAATTTCGCCCTTACTTAGTGAAAAATTCACAAATAGACATAGTCTAATTTGAGAATTATAATTGATTAATCAAAACCAATTACATGAGTCTTACAAGCAATATTATCTCAACTAGTGGGGGGACCATGGGTCTATATAACCGAGCTTCCAATAAGTAGATCAAGAATTCAGCACTAAAATTCACTAACTTATTAATTCTTCGTTGAATCCACGCATAGAACTTAGAATTGCACTCTCAGTATATAGAATGCTCTATATGTTCCACCATATAGACACATCATTAGTTATCCATTGTTATAATCCTAATTTGATCAATGATCCTCTATATGAATGATCTACATTGTAAAGGGATTAAATTACCGTTACACCCTACAATGTATCTATTCCTTAAAACACTTGACCCCGTATAAATGATATTTCAGCTTATGTGAAATGAGTACTCCACCATTTATGTTCGTTTGGTCAAGCTCGAAGGAGATCATCCTTTGCTTACTATTCGCCAGATAGAAGCTATAGATTCCATGTTTATGCTAGCGCTCCCACTCAATTGCACTACCGTGTTCCCAAAATGTACGTATCACCCTGACCTAAAAGTAGGCTTAACTAACAAATCAAAGAACACGAATAGCCTTTCAAGATTGAGCCTAATCATATCAGGATTTAGATCATTTGATCTAGGATCAACTAGGCGATATTGACTTGAATAGATATTACGGTAAGTTTAATGAATCTAAGTCAAAGTTCAATATCGATCCCTTCCGATGCATACTCCATGCATCCAACCTGAGCTTTACTTTAACCAATGCTCTGGAAAGAACATAGCACTTCTCCAAATGCAAGTAAACTCTGTTGTAAATTATCATATCAGTAAAACCCTATGTCTGATAAATCTAGGAAACTTTATTCACATAGTCATGTTTACTTTCCAATGTGTTGACGGCACAATAAACAGGATCAAGTATGTGAAAAGGGTTTCAGATGAATTTATACATTATGTACATATAATCATGAAATAAATCATGTGAACCATGCAACATTAAATGTTATTTCTGATCTATATTAATAAGTAAATCTGATTATATTGAAATGAGTTTTATTTAGGGCATAAAACCCAACAGGCTCAGTATCCAGAGTTGTTCAGATTAGTCTTCGAGGACGAAATTCTTTAACGAGAAATAATGGTAATGATCGCATATTTAGACATGAAAATTAGCAGATTATTAGTGATAAAATTAATATTGATCATTATATGCGCATTAGTAGAAGACTAATTAGTAATTTTCCCCCTGAACTTTGACATGTACCAAATTGTGTCCCCTGAACTTTTTTGGCCGTTAAAAATTCCCCCCGAACTATTGAGATTGTTAAATTTAAGGACTTTTGTCTAATTTCATTTAATTTTACTGTTTCAGTGATTGTTTATGTACTAAACTATGCTCCCTAGATTTTGATATCTACCAAATCATGCCCCTCAAACTTTGATATGTACTAAATCATGCCCCCTGAACTTTCATCTATGTTAGAATTTTTTTATTAAAATTAGACAAAAGTCCTTAAATCTAACAATCTCAATAGTTCAGGGGGGAATTTTTAACGGCCAAAAAAGTTCAGGGGGCATGATTTGGTACATGTCAAAGTTCGGGGGGAAAAATTACTAATTAGCCTTAGTAGAAATTAAGTCTTATTGTCAAAAATAGACATTAGTGATATAATTTCTCAATTACGGAGATTTTTTTTCTTGAATTCTAGGTGCATGTGTCATACATGTTATATATGAAATTTGGTATTTTCATGTTTTATGCCCAGTAACAGTGAGAATTTAACGGATTGGCCAATAGTATTACTTTGATACGATTTAGTATCTAAGATTTATGATCATTAAGACTATTTGTTTTTTTCTCTCCTCTACCTCTTATTACCTCTTAATGCATCTGAGCGAATAAGACATGTAGTGATGTCTGAAATTTTTTAATACATATGTATATTACGTTTTCATCTCTTTTTTTATTATTTATTACACTTCTATCTTATTATTATCCTTCTCTATTTTATTTATTGTCTTTTATATTATCATCTCTATGTTTTACTTTTTTTTTTTAATTTCTTTTACTTTTGTTACATATGTATATTATTTTTTCATTTCTTTTTATTATTTTTTATCCATCTCTCAAACAACACCTCAAGTCAAATAATTACTACTTTTTTTATTTATTACACTTCTATTTTATTATTACTTTTATTTATTTTCTTTTATATTATCATCTCTACATTTTACTCTTTTTTTTTTTTTTACTTTTGTTACATATTATATTATGACTTTTAATATTATAATGTACGTGTAAATTTATAGAATTATAAGAATGTCTTTTTTTTCTAACTTTTTTATTTATTAATTTAATAGCTATAATAGTAATAAAATGATAATAGTCATCTTTTAAATAAAAAAAAAACTAATAATTTCATACTATCACATATTATTAGTTTTAAATTTAAATAAATTATATTTTATACTTTAATAATTGAAAATATTTTAAAATAATATATACTTTAATAAATTTATTAATATTATACAATTAAAAATATTATTAAAAAATACTAAAAAATACATTCAGAGTTAAGAAAACAAATAGTCTAAATATTTCAATATTCAGATTCAGAAGTGATATCTTATTATTCAGATGTGCATCCAGATTCAAGGGTCTGAATCTTAAAAAAAATAAATGCACCCTTAGTGGGACAAGATTTATAGATAATTAGAATATCAGAGTTATGCAGGATATTTGGTTGTGACCATTTTACCTCTTAGCAGATTACTTAAAAGTGAAATAAGGATATTATTGTCTTTTCTATCTAAGCTTATTTTAGAAACCATTAGTGAATTTATTAGAAGATGGGTTTTTATTTATATGCTGAAATGGATTATTTTAATTAATGTAGGATAAGATAAACATAACTAAAATTAAGTCATTTTCTCTCTACTAATTTCTCACCTTCGGCCCTAGAAGAAATCATGAGCAATTTTACAATTCAACAAGAACTTTAGCTTGCAATTCAAAAGGTTATTAGAATCAAGATCAAAATAAGTCCTAAGTTATACTCTTCTCTTTGAAATTTGTAAGAAAAGTTTGGGCTTTATGTGTGTTTTAGTAAATTTAGTTCTGTGTGTATGTGAATTAGAAATTGTTTTGGGGTTGGTTTGAAATTGTTTGTAGCTATTTTTAAAAAAGAAATAGAAAATGTAGTTTGAGTTGGGTGAGTTCGAGTTAAGAACTCAAACTTAGCTCAACATGGTAGATTTTAATTCTAAGGTTTATTGATGCATTTAAGCTTTGAAATATGTTTAGAACATGATTATAGGGTGTTCTGAAAAGTTTGAGTAAGTTTGGGGTAGAAATGAGGAAGATAAAATCGAGTTGGTGAAATCTGCACATCGTTTCTGAAGAAACAGTTAACCATTAATTCAGGCAGACCCTGGGTAAACAATTGCCTATTTGGGGATCCTGTTACTCGTTTGGGGTGATTTTTGGGTACCCTAATTTTTATGTTTTCTCGATATGTAAGGTATTGTCACGCTATTTATTGATAAAAAAGTTCAGATTATGAGTTCAAGTCTCGAAAGTTTTTTAACGAGACACTTACCAGTTTTACGTTAATGTGACTTAGGGCCTCCGATCATTGAGCAGTTTTTCACTCAGGTTGACCGGCACACCTGAGGTAAGATTAGTATAACAGATGCACATATGCACATGTTTAATGTACATATTTTATGTTTGCCAATTAGAAAATATATAAGTAAGAGCGGTATTGGTGTACATAGAGTTGAACCTGGATATCAACGAGATATATGTTTGGCAATACAGGAAGTACGAACTAATGTTATTAACATTAGTACGCTTAGAGTACTGAGTGCATGTGGTATCATGCTTAGTTGTACTTATAGTATGGATTGATGTTATCACATCAGTGCGACTAGAGTGTTGAGTATAGGCTGATAATATGGTCAATCATGCTATAGTTAAGAACGTTCAAGACTCAGTTATACGTGTTGGACGCGGGTTATAAACTCGTGGTAATTAGGTGTATGGGCGCCTAATTACAAGTCAGATATATGTTTATGTTTTATGCATCAATTTCTTACTGAGTTTGTCGACTCACAGATATGTTTTCATGTGTAGGTAAAGACTAGGGTTGAACAACAGTGAGTTTGGAGCTCATTGAAGATTGTACATATTTGGATTGTTAGACTTAGAGTGTTCGGATCTTTGAGACAATATGGACTTAGTTTTGTTAGTCGTTGGGCGACATTTTTATTATGTTGTATTTTGTATAAGTTTGAAAAAAAGAAGGTAAATTCAATATCCTGAGATTTGAAACTTTATATATTTAGTAAAATTTTTATTAAGCATGATTTTATACTATCATCTGATTAACAAAGGTTAGCACGATAATTAAAAAATTACAGTAACATGCTTAAATTAGTAGGGCGTTACAGAAATGAAAAATAAAAAAGCGTAAAATTGAATACAAAATTAGAAATAATCGTATATGTGGCAATAATTTCCTTATAATTATATAGGGTATTTTGGCCATAATTAAAAGTATTTTGACCTTAAAATCTTATTTGTAATATTTAAGAAAACACAAGATCTAAAATAGAATTTTAAAACATGTTGGATACAGTTGATCCAAGACAGTATAAATTATTGTGTTTTGTTTTATTTTGATTCTATATAAATAAAATTATGTCGTAATTATTAATGCTTTTAAAGGAATTATGTAGCATTTACATATCTTTCATTCTAAAAAGTATTTATGTGTAAATATTGAAAAGATTAATTTACGGTATAAATATTTAAGCTTAACTCTCAGTTACTGATAAATATTGAAGTTTAATTTTTTACGGTAATAATACCTAAGTTATATTTTCGAAACTTCTGCATGTACCTGACCGTTAAGTGTCAATTCAATGGTCAATTGGCAGTCCCTGATTGGTCCAGGTCTTTAATTTGTTTATTTTTATTTACAAATTAATTTAAATATACCAATAAAAATATGACATGTGGATAATGACTTGACATTTAACGGGCATATACTTATAGAAGTTCAAAAAATATAATTTAGGTATTATTATTGTCATAAATTAAATTTGAGTATTTTTCTACAATCGAGAGTTAAACGTAGGTATTTACGCCGTAAATTACTCTATTAAAAATAATAATTTTATTTTTAAGGCAAAAATAATAACATATAAAATATAAAAAAATAATAATTTTATTGATATAAATATTTTAAAGTAAATAGTCACTTACTGTATGTATAATACAAAATAGTCATGTAGGTAGTATAATATTTAAACTAAATTTTCAGCATGTAAATCATTTAAAATTATCTAAAATTTATAATAAGTCTTAAATAATTACAACATACACAATTATAAAAAACCACAGACTAAAAAACTTTTTAGAATGTTCCAAAATACTCCTTTTGAAGAGTATACAGTATACTACAGTTTTTTCCTTAATCCCCCTACATAACCCAAAATTTCCCTTTTGAAAAGCTGAACGACAATTTAGAAAACATCATTTTATAATACAAGAGATTTTTACACCTCATGTCAAAATTGACATCTTTTTTACATTTTTATCAATACACGGGTTTTTAAACTTTTTTAACTTTTACATTTTTCAATTTTACTTTCCTAAAAGTTTCATAATTACAATTTTACCTTTTCCCTTCTTCCTTGCACACGTACACGCACACCACCTCATAACTCCTTTCTTATTTTTTTTTTTTGAATTTTTCATTTATCTGATTCTTCCACTCTTCAAGCCGAGCTTCCCACGATCACCATTATCAAGCCCTAACCCATTTCTTCTTCCCACGATCACCTTCTCCAAGCCCTCACCCACGTTTTCCTCAACCTACATTGTCACCCTCCACTATATTTTTTCTATATAAATGGCAACCACTAGAAGTGGTTCGAAATCACCATCTCCGGCGAAGAAACTTTCTAAAAAATCGAAGAAGCCTCCAACTGTTACTTCCAAAGTCGAACCTAAGATGGGGTTAAAAAATATTGCTAAAAATTTAGTGGGTGATGTTCCAGAGACATCGGGCTCTAAGAAAAGAGCCCTTCCAGTTAAATCCGATGCTCATAAGCCTAAGAGAGCAAAAATTTCCAAGTCTGCACGCGATGTAAGTTTCTCTTTGTTGTTTTTAAATTTTTCTTTAGTTTTTTTCTGATTGTTTTATTTGTGGTGTTACATTTGATGATTTAAAGTTTTCCCCATTTTTTGTTCTAGGTTTCCTCAGATTCTGATTTTGAGGATGAAGTGCATGTTGAGGACCAAAAGCCCAAAGTTGAATCGAAGGTAATTTAAATTTGCTTGGTTTCATTTTATTGTGTTAATTTTTACATGAGCTTTTTAGGTCACTGGTTTAGGTGTTTATTAGGATGTTTTTATGTTTTTTTTGGTGTTCTTTATGTATTTCTGTCATGTATTGTGGTTGATGTTGTTTTGTTGTTTTTATTCAGTTGTTGTTTGGTTGTTGAAAAATTGCCCAGTTCAATTCGTATTTTGTTACAGTTTTGAATTGCTTTTCCCCATTGGTTGTTTATATGTTTATTGTGAATTTGTTTTCGGTTGTTTTACACACTATTAGTATTGAGAAGCATTTTACTAATTTCAATTGCAACAAGATCTTTCAGTGTTGTTCATTCTCTAGTTTTGTATATGTTTATTGTGAGTTTTTTCTCGGTTGTTTGTCACACTACTATTATCGACTACCATTTTTGAAATTTCATAACAACGAGCTTGTACAGTGTTGTTAATATTTTAGTTGTTTTTTTTATAAGTTGTGACAGTGTTGTTACTGTATTTTTTTGAAAGTTGTTTATCTCTTACATTTATCATACTGTAAGGGTTTCATAAACGTTGTTTTTAGGTTTTTTATTGGTTGTAATTTGGTTACTACATTTTTATATATTCATTGTTATTGTATCTAAGATTTGTTGCTTATGTTTTACTTTGTATTTCTTTTTTTTTTTTTGCAGGTGCATGCTAGGACCTCAGTGAAGGTTGAAGGATTTGACCTACCAAAGAAAAATCCCCCTAAGGTGTCCTTTTTTTTTTTTAAAAAAAAAAATTATTTTTATTATTTGTTTTCTGTTTTTGTTTTAGTTTTTTTTGTTTTTGTCCTGATTTATTTTGTTTCAATTGATACAGGAATGGGATTATATTTATGACCAGAAGAATCTATTCATTGCGAAAGCCTTTTCCACTGCTACTTTCCAGGTGATAGAGAACATTAAGTCTTGTCTTTCAGATGTACAGCTTGATGTGTTTTCCAAAACCTGTTTTGGTCATTTCCTTAACCTTCCTGATTTTAAAGTTCAACCCCAAGTGTTTCATGGGTTGTTGCTCCGGGAGGTTCAGCAACCTAATGATGCTGAGTTGTGGGTAATGATACGCGGTGTTAGGCTTAGGTTTAACATTGAGGAGTTTGCATTGATTACTGGGTTAGACTGTGAAGGTGACTGTAGTGTTTTAGATTTTAAGCAAGAGGTTAATAGTCTTTGTGAAAAATATTGGCCAACTTCGTCCTCTATCACTAAGGAATCTGTTAGGGAATGTTTTACCACCAAGAGGTGGGGTGATTTTATGAGGATGCTGTGAAGTTGACAGTGTTGTATTTTGTGGAGTGGTTCTTGCTTAGTGGCACTAAGCATAAAAATGTACCCAAGTCTATTTTAGATGTTGTAGATAGTGGGAGGTACAATGAATTTGCTTGGGGCCGGAGTTCTTTTGAATTGACTATTTCCTCATTGAAGGGTAAGCTTAATAGTTGGGTTGAGGGTGTTAGGAAGGCAAGGAGTTCGGGAAAGAGGCCGAGTGTTTTTTACACTTTGATTGGTTGTCCTCATGTTCTTCAAGTTTGGTTTTACGAGTGTTGTAAGTACATGAAAGGTAAGTACTGCCAAAAGGAGAACTCTCGTATTCCAAGGATCACTCAGTGGACATGCAATAGTCAGCCTATTTTCAAAGTTTTGAAGACTACTATTTTTTATGTTTCCAAAGATAAGGTATATCTGTTTGTTGTAATTTGGTTTTTCAGTAGTTGTTTTTATGTTGTTTTTCATTATTAATAATTTTCATAATTGAAATTTTCATTTTGGTGTTTTTTGATCAGCTGCAACTTTCAAATATGAGGCCCACGGCTGGTGAGTTCAAAGCTTTGAAACTGAGCAGTTTCAAGTTCGACACTGACTACAACTCTTACAAGAGTCTTCCTGTTCCCGAAGAGCCAACTGTTGCTCAGAGTGACATTTCTGTCAAGCTTGATGCTTTTTCTGAGAAATTTCATGGGTTGGAGGTCAAGATCGATTCGTTGCATACTTCCCAACAGAAGATTTCATCTGATTTGGTTGAGTTGAAAGAGTTTGTGTCTGCACAGTTTGTTTCTTTTGGTGCTCAGATGGCTTCAATGCAGACACAGTTTTCTACTGTTTTTGCCGATTCCTATGCCAAGGTATTTTAGTTTTTCAATAGTTGTTTTTCGGTTTTTTTTAAGTTGTTTTATACTAATTTAATTTGTAATTACAATGTAGGACAAAGACAGTGACTCTTCCAATGATGATGATGGAAGTGGTGATGAAGCAGATTTTGATTTAAATGAATCTGAAGAAACTGATGACAATGAAGAAGAGAATGTTATGGGTGATGAAGAAGGTGAGGGTAGTGAAGGTGAAGAGAAGGATGGTCAAGCTGATGAAGATTCTGACTCAAAAAAAAAAAATGATAAGGGCAATGATGATGAATCCACTGATAGTGAGGAGAAGGTAGATAAGTAGACAATGTAACTAGGTTTTAGTTACTTTGTGTGGTTTATTTTGTTGTAAGTCCGTTTTAGGTAGTGGTCTTGTAATTCTATGTTCTTGTTATGTCTCTTGTTATGTTTTATTTTCAGAAATTTGCAACTATTTTTCAGACTATTTATTTGTATTTATTATGTTATTTATATGGCTGTGTTTATAGATTATGTTGTTCGCAATTTATTGTTGGTCTTCTTATTTTACTTGTTGTTTTTATTTTGTTTTTAAGTTGTTATGTAGTTTTTTTTTAGTTGTTGAAGTCTTTCACAAAAAATAACTTCACTTTTTTTCCATTTTCTTTTTCCTTTATTTTCTGTATCAAGTATTTCGTTGATTTCAATGACGGGCCTACTCAAATAGATGTTGAGGCTACTGTTCAGTCCGGTGTAAAAGCAGTTGAGATTATGGTAATGTTGCTTTTGTGTTGTTTTTTGGTTGTGTAAAGGTTGTTATTTTTTACCCATGCTCTAATTACTTTTTAATGCCATATATAAACAGATGTCTTCAGATGGAATTGGTGGTGATCCTTGTAAACAGATTTCAGTTTCTGAAAATGTTGAGGTTACGGATCGTCGTCTTGTTTGTTTTGAGGTATATTTTTTTTTTGGTTGTTTTTTAGTTTCTTCATAATTTTTGTGTTTAACACTGTCTTTTTTCTTTCATTTTTGTGGAAAAAATATATTAGATGGGTGCAACAGGTCTCAATGTTGATTCTAACATTGAACTTGAAGATGACCCAATTCCCGTTGAAGAAACTCCTCTTGTTGACAAGAGGAAATCTAAGAAACCCATAGCGCTGACGTCTCCGTTTATGGAGTATGACTCTTCCATTTCTAGTTCTAAAGATGGTTCTGGTTATGGAGTTGTTAAGTATGTGGCTGGGTTGTGTCCTCTCGATGATAAGATTGGTGAAGATGTAGAACATAAAGACGAGAATGATTTTGACTTGTGGCTTGGTGAAGGACGCCGATCGAAGAAAGATCCGTAAGTGTTTATTTTCAGCATTTTTGTTGTGTTTTTGTATTTTTTTTTTACTTTACTATTTATGTTTCATTTTTTTTTAAATGTTAGGCATGACAAGGACAAGGTTTACTTGAAGGGTAAGGATAAGATTGTTCCCCCTTTTCGTTTTGGCGTGGAAGATGTTGCAACCAAGATGTGGTTCCACAAGCTTGCATATCCTGGCCAATGTTTAACTAATTCTGTAAGTTAATTTTTTTTTTTTTTTGATTTTTTTCAAAAATTTTAGTCTATAGTTTTCTTCATGTTGTTTGTTGGTTGTTTTTTAGTTGTTGAAATATAATTCATTTTCTGATTTTCGAACATTTCTCATTTTTTATTGTTTAGCATCTGGACATCATTTTTTACTATCTACGTAAAAAAGGAAAGTATGCAAAGGAGCCAAAGGTTAAGTTCACAACCACCGATTGCTTATTCTTCAAAACCATTCATGCTTTGTATGAAAAATTTATTGCACAGAAAAAAAATCTTTCTTTGATAAGCACTTGACATGCCATTGCTGATTATATCAGAGGTAGAAAAATGTTATGTGGTTCCCCTTGGCATTTGTGCGATCATGTTTTGTTTATCATCCATATGGAGACTGAATCACATTGGATTCTTGGTCGATTGAATATTGAGGAAAGGCGTATGTACATGTACAACTCCTTGTCGACTGCTATGAAAGATAGTGCTGCTATCAAAGCTTGTCAGCCATTTGCGGTGTTGTTGCCCCACTTTTTTGCTTTGTTTGATGAGTTCAAAAAGGAAAACAAACCGGTTTGTTTAGACCCTTTCGAAGTTGTTAAGGTTGATGGTTTGCCTCAACAAACCTCGAAGTAAGTTGTTTTTATTTTTTATTTTCAAATGTTTTTAAAATTTTGTATGTTATTTTCCTTTTTTAAGTTTTTCTGCTGTTGTTTTTTGGTTGTTTTGCAGTGACTGTGGTTGTTTCGTTGCATCGTTTGCCGAATACTTCATTGATATGAAACCGATTCCTCCCATATTTGATGTTGAGAAACACCGTGATAGGCTTGCTGTGTTGTTCTATAAGTATGCTCGCATGAAAGAATTGGATTTTATTGATAGTGAAGATGAGGCTCCTCCAAAGGGTCCAAAGAAGAATTTGTCTTAGTTATCTATTGGTTGTTGTTGGAAATACTACTTTTTTTATTTAGCTTTTGTTTTTTCTATTACCTGATTATGTTCATAATCATAGACAAGTTGTTGTTTCTATAATGTTTTTTTCTTTATTGGAATTGGTTTTTTATTTGTTCATATTTTTGGATTTTTAATTTTTATATTTACTTTAACTCATGACAGCATACTATTAACAACCTTATTACAACCATCGGACAAACAACTAAATTGCATTTTAATCACTTTATGTAGTTTTTTTTCCTTCTTATTAATTTCAACCTTCTTCCACTCATTTAATTATTTAACTATAATATTTGATGTTCTTTTGTATATTAATGATAATAATACCAATTCCATATTATCAATATCTCTCCACATAAAAAATCACAATAAAAAAAATGTATGTAACAACCAATCGTAATATGCAGTATGTGTTTTCTAAATGTTTTAATATAGTTGTTTTTGGGTTGATGTGTAGTTGTTTCCACTTCTATGTTGTAATTCTTCTGCAGGTCTTTTTGTTATGTCCCTTTTGTCCACACTTGCCACACTTGTTTTGTTTCTTTGTTTCCCAAGCTGCTGCCATTCTTCTTTTCCTCGGCCTTCCAGACTTGATTCTCTCCTTTGGAGGCAACACTATGATGTCTTCAAAAAATTCTGAAAGTTCCCATTCTCTTACGTTTCCAACTGGGTATACTGTTTCTTCATATGTTTGCAGCCATGCTTTTGATGTGTAGTATTGTGCACAGTAGTTGTATGTGTTTATGTTCAAGTCCTTCATGACGGCGACTGCATGGTTACATGGCATTTCATCTTTTTGAAATCTATTGCATGTGCACGTCTTCTCCTTCAAGTTTACTATTCTTGTTCTGTCTTCATCTATCACCTCAAACATGTTTTGGTTTGCTGGTTTCACCTGCATGTTTTAAACCAACTTTAAAACAAAAAAAAACTATGCAAAAACAACTGTTTTCATTTTACTTTATGCGAATGATAATCTCAACTTACTGTTAGTCGCAATGACTGTACATAGTTCCCTATGAGTTTTTTCTCAGATGATGGTGTCAGCCTTGTTGTGCATTTTTGTGCCTCCTTTCTATTATTGTATGTCCACTCTTGCATTTGTGCCCTCAAGCACTCCATTAATGTTGTCACTGGTGTTTCCCTTGCTGCTAAATTTGCTGAGTTCAGTGCCTCATCTATGTTTGATGTCATGGTAGAGTACCTATAATTTGGACAGTTTCTATCATAGTTACACTTTTGAAAAAAAACTCAAACGCAACGCAAAAACAACGCAAACACAACGCTTTAAATATCTGAATATATCATTAATTTTATCCTTCTTATTAGTTTTCACCTGTTGTTTTCTGAATGATACCTTGACCATTTTTCATGGCCAATTTTTTCCAGGTACGGTCTTATGCGCTTATCCAAGTTGTCTAGCTCCCTCATATGGAATTCAAACTCCATTTCTGTGTAAGCTTTTGCAGCTGCCAAGAATGGCACTCTGAAATGCTTTGCATTTTTTTTGAATTTTGTTTTGAGGTTCGACAAGAGGTGGAAGATGCAGTAGCCATGTGTTATTTCAGGGAACACTTTCCTAGTTGCTTTGATGATGCTTTCATGTCTGTCTGATATTAGGCATTGACATTCTCGAACCCCGAATGCTTCTTTTATTTTTTTTAAGAACCACTCCCACAATTTATCGTTCTCAGAATCAACTATGCAGTATGCTAGTGGAAAAATTTTCGATTCTGCATCTTGTGTGTTGGCAGTGAGCAACGTGCCTCCATACGCGGCCTTTAGGAATGTACCGTCTACCACGATGATTGGTTTGCAGTTTGGCCAACCTTTTATAGCAGCATTCAATGCAACAAATGCATATTTGAAACTGTCATCATCATCTTTCTCTATGTCTATTAATGTTCCTGAATTTTAATCAAACAGGATTTTGTCAAACAACATGTACGCAACGAAATAACAACGCAAAAACAACTGCTTTTTCACAAATATTTTCAAAGTAAAATTTTTAAATTTTTTTTACCTGGATTTGTTTTCTGTAGCATGTACAGGTATCTTGGCAAGAGATTGTACGACTCTTTAGCATTTCCGTGTAGCTGGGTTTGTGCTCGCTCTTTACTATGCCATGCTTTCATGTAATTCATCTTTATTCCGTATTTGTCTTTCATTTCTGTCTTTATGTCTGCAGGGCTGCACTTTGTTTTCAGGTTCAAGAATTTTAGTTTTACAAAATCTGCTATCAACTTTGATGTAGCTTGTCGTTGATCTCCAAATCTTATTGTAACTGCACATGTGTGTTCTTCTTCGTAGCTCCTTATTATGAATGTTTCTGTGTTTCCATTTTTTGTAGCCTTTAAACTCCATTTGCAGTTTGTGTCCAAACACACTATGTTGTATTCTTTTGTGCAAGATTTCACTACTTTGTATTGAAATGTCTTCTTGATTGCAAAGTAGCATAGTGTACTTATCAATGTTTCTTTGTCCTTGTAAATTTGCCCCTTCTCTATTGTTTCATGTCGTTTGTCATTGATGATAATCATTTCTGTGTTGTCCACTTCCTCTTCTTCTTCCTGGTTGTTTTCGAGTTCTTCGTACCATTTCTCGGCCACAAGCTTTGCATAGTCGGTGAAGTCGAAATCTTCATCTACCGCCGTAGTTTTTTCTCTGTTGTTTTTAAGGTTGTTGTATGGTTGATTCGATGACAACGTTCTTGTTTCTAGGAAAAATGTATCAACTTCCCGGATCCCATCGTACGTGCGGATAGTTGTTGCTTGGAAGTTGTTGCCGTGTTGTTTCCAGTTGCCGCAAGTCTTCCCGTGTCTTTGCGTTGTTCTCATACGAGTCCATGATCATATTGTTCCACACCATTGTTTGGTTAGGTGGTGCCGTGTTACTGGTTTTGTTCACACACAATGGGTACCTTGTGAAATCAACCTCCTTCGTTAATAGCTTTATGTAGAACAACGAGACTTTTGTCATCCTTGATTTGTAGTGGTTGGCCTCCTTCCTTCAGTTGATATTTCAGTTGTAGTTGTGTTGATTCATGGTTGCATTGGAGTTCTTCCATCATTATTCTCATTAGTTCCTCAAAAGTGCACTTGGTCGAAATTAATTCTCCACTTGATTCATAATCAACATAGTTTTTTTTGTCATCCCAATGCCCATTGCTCTGCACCAATATTTGTAATGGTTCCGTTTCCTGAAATAATGTAAATTATTTACTTGGTTCAGTTTTTGTAGTTGCAAACAACTATTTTAATCTGCCAAAACAACCAATAAACAACTCTTTCCACCAATAACTTATGCATCTAACACTTTCAGCTGGCCGACTATTTATATAGGTTAAATCAACTATCAAACAACTATTTTAAAACTGATCAGTAATTAATAACAATAGATTCATATTTTCCAGTTTGTAGATCCCAAACAACTATTATTCCACTGTAAAACAACTTGTAAACAACAGTTTCAGAATAAAACACTGTAGCAACTATTTATATGCGTTAATGTTTATTTTCATGCAAACCGTTGTTGTTTTTTTCTCAGCTTCATCAATATTTCATCATTATTTCAATTTAATCCGGTTTTCATCAATTAATATCAAATTTCTATTCATCTACACTAAAAGTTTTTTTCACGTTCATGAAAAAATTTGTTTACCTTCAATTCTCCTTCTGATTCAATCATGGGTGAGTTTCTTTGATTTCCAGCTCTCCTTCTACTCGGTTCTTCCCCTCTGATCGCGATTTCTTTGTTCAATGATTGTTGTTTTTGAGTTTTTTTTGTACATCAATGGAGGTTTCCTGGTTTTTTTTTTCCTTTTCGTTTTTGATTTTGGATTTTCGGGATTCAGCTGGTTTCCTAGGAGTTCTACATTTTTTTAGATTTTGATTTTGCTGGTTTTGGAAGAAAAATGGTTGAGATTGGGTTGTTGGGGTTGGACGGCTGGGTCACGAAGAAGGATCGGCTGTTTGGAAGAAAAATGGTTGAGAATGGTGGTTTCCGTTTTCTCAGCCGGTATTTTTGTAATTACCAACTTTTTAGTTTCCACTTTTGTTTATTTCCTTTTTTAGGGCCATAAATGTAAATTTCATCTATTTTTGGTCTATAATAGAAAAAATCTCATAATACAATGATAAATATCTCTCATCTTTCATTGCTTTAATTGATTGTAATAATGTAGGAATAGGAATAGGATCCCTTATGATTGTCCTAATTAGACCAAAGAAATGAGTGTGAATATTTTATGAGAAATGCTAAAGAGCACAGTGGTGTCTAGTACTTTCTTACGTGTCAATATTGTTATTGGTCCAACTAATTATCGGATCTTATATAATTTAAGAAATATCGCTAACCAATCGAAACGTAACATGGGAAGAAAGTGCTAAACAATCTGCAATGCTGATATTTTATCATTATACCGATTGGTTAAAATACGCGTCATAGTTAAAACATTACGTAAAATGATCATCACTGATCCATCCATGTGCTAATCATTAATATTGTAAAATGGTATATCAAAACGTGTCAACACGTACCACCATCACCATACATACCAGTACTTTTAATCATAAACCACTGCGTTTCTTTTATTTATTATTATTATTAGTATAACATTTTACTCATAATTAGACATTTATTATTGCATTACTCTTTACTCATATCACAATCATGTAAACTGAAAAATTCTAAATATTAATTGAAGAAGTATCTGACGAGAGAACCAAGGAATTACATTAGCAAAGCAATAAATAGCATGTGAATTGGAAAGTACTGTCATCTACTTAATTAAGCTTAAATTAATAATGGGACTCCACCATAATCTATAATTAACCCTCATCATTCTCTTTTTCTTTTTTATATTATTACTGCTATTATTTCTTGTCAAACACCCAAAAAAAAACTAACACTGTTCTTACACGCCAAAATTTTACTAAATAAACCTCCATTTTGCATGGGACACCACAGATTCACCCTTCGCCTTATATAAATCTATCTTCATCTCCCTCGTTTCTCCAATTATTCATTTTCACATCTCACAACTCACAAACCCATCTTTTTCTTATTATTGCTTTTTTTTTCTTTCTCTCTCTCTCTTCATTTTCCTTGCTTACCCACATTGCCGGATTCTTTCCTTTACCGGGCCATGGCGGTTGGGTTTCAGATGATCCGGTTCATATCGTCTGGGTAGGTAGTGGAATGTAGAGAGAGAGAGAGAAAGAGCTGAAAGAAGAAGAAAAAAACTAACGATGGAGTTTGAGAGAAGTAGAGAACTATTGCTCCTCTGGTGTAGAATCCGAATCACTCGAGTAGCCCTCGTGGGTGGAAACCACACCGCTTCCAGGTTTTGTACTCGCTAGTTCCTCCATTTTCTTCCTGATTGTTAGATTCATTTGTCTCTGTTCTATATCAAATTTTCGAACAATTTGCTGTTCTGGGTTTTACTTTTTTCTGTTGAGAAACGAAAAAAATTTAAAGCTTAATTGATCATTCAATTCTCAAGCTCTGCTTTGGCTAAGCTAGGGATCGGATCTAGCTGTTTTCCTAATAAAAGTTTAAAAGGGAAACAGTTATGGAATTGGCTCCTGGGAGTGGTAGAGCCAAGAACAAAAACATGAGCAAGCATGTCCATGGTGAAAGAATGGGGTTGAATTCAAATACCCTTTTGGTCATTAAGCTTCCTGATCCAAAGGTTTTGCGTGTAATTTCTCGGTCAGTGTTTCTGGCTGTGATTTTCATTACATTCCCATGTATTGGGTCCATAATGAGATGGAGCTCAGCTGATTCTGGTTCCAGCTTCGAGACTGGTGCCATTGATTTTGAGCAATTAGATGTGCTTCTCCGTGATTTGGTCGACGAGGGGCTTCTATTGAAGAATAATAAGGCTTTGGTTGTTAGCCCCATTGTTCCTAGTACCGTTCACAAGCTTAAAAACTTTGATGCTAATCAAATGGACATGGTAATGGATACGGCTTTGGAGGGCCAAAGCTCATTCTCTGAAGAGTTGTTTGATTTTGTCTACGCATCCAATTTGGCTGTAGACGTTGAGTTTGTGGATCATATTGTGAAAATTGGTGGGATTTTGGCATTCCCCTTAAGCAATGAGAAGGCAATCACTCTACGGGATATGACCAATTATAAGATCGCTTATCTAAGGCGATATTCATCCACCATTGTAGCCATGAGGAAAATTGGCTCTACAGAAGCTTCTTCAGCTTCTAATTATTCCCCAAAGAGACGGCTTTTGGGATTGGCAACTGAGGCCAAGAAAGCCGCAGCTTTAGAAGATTTGGAAGAAGCATTGCTCGAGCCACCGAGATGGCCTATAAAAAACTTGAAGAACTACTCAAGGAAGATCAAGTTCCTTCCCCATTTGATGGGAAACTCTCTCGACGGTTTTAGGCGTCGAGTCTTTGTTAATGTGGGGTTGCCTGAAGATAAAAGGGATGTAAATCAATGGTTTCATCAAGATTACCCAAAAATGGAGCAAGAGTTTGAGGTTTACAACCTTGATTTGGAGCCTGAAGAAGGGGCTATTAGTAGTGGAGTGATTTTTCAAGAGAATGATGTCCCCGATTGGCTGAAGATAAATGTGCGTGAAGAAGAGTATGTTGTGATGAAGGCAGAAGCAGGAGTGGTAGAGGAGATGGTGAAGAGGAAAACAATGCATTTGGTGGACGAGTTGTTTTTAGAGTGCAACAACCAATGGTGGAAGGGAGAAAATAAGAGTAAGAGGGCTTATTGGGAATGCTTGGATTTGTATGGAAGAGTTAAAGATGAGGGAGTTGCTGTCCACCAATGGTGGGGTTGAGGCAAACTTATGTTATTTTTTATCTTTAATCTATTTTGTGTCGGTGTCATGTGAAACCAACAACTGAATATGTACTAGTATTAAATAAGCATGGGAGAGTTTTAATGTTGGGTTTGTGATTTGTGTTATGTTAAGCTTAAGCTTTCTATGAATGGAGGCTTTGGTAAAATAAAAGTGTGTGTCGTTTGCAATTTGTAATTTATGGGAATGCCACGTGAGGAGAATGACTTATGTGTATCCTCCTTTTGGCCCTTGTCTTAAAATTATAATATTAATAAGATGTTTTATCATCTTTGTGTGCTTTCTTAAAATAATTAGTCTTTTATGTATATCGAAGATTCATACTTCATGGTACTGATATTCTTTACAGATCGTAAAGGAAAAACGTCTTTTTATCTCATCCATCTATTATAGCTCTTATTAACACAGGTCATAATTTAGTGTAGACACTGTCATTATCATTAGTAATAAACAAAGTTTATATTATTGTCCCTTGAAAAGAAAATAATATTTATCATTTTAATGGAATGACTATTCCATTTTTTTTTTCTCATTCACATTCTCATCTTATTACTATTATTTATGGACATGTCACACTCTTGAGTATGCAGGTTGAGCCAAGAACAAATGACTGGCCGAAAACAGAGGACTGTAAATTAAACATTGTACTATTATGTTAGTTTTCACCCTCAAGAGCACTCCCAATAGCTTTTTTTCTATGTCTTTCAAAATGCATTACCAAAGTCTTATTATTATTTTTTTTTATTTTACATTAACTTTTACATTACACCATATATTTATCTTTTTTCTTTATATCATTTAACTATTATATTTTTAATATTTGTTTTAATTAAAATATAAAAAAAATAAACAAAGAAAAAAAAAACTAATAAAAAAATAATTTATAGGAGAGAAAAAAAAATATATTATTAAAAATATTTGAAGAAGCTTTTAAACTTCTCTTCATGTAGAGAAAGTTTAAAAAATCTCTATTTTGAAGAACCAGAAATTATGGAAATTATAGCTCTCATGTACAGTCTCCAATGGCTAATTAATTTGTAATTCCTAGTAAATTATATTGAAACTGATTCTTAGTGGTCAAAAGATTGCAATCGGCTGATGTTTTAGTCTCTAATTTTCATTGTGTTTTAATTGATAGTAAAAATCTTCTACCCAATTTTCTTGGAGTTCAGATATCACATATTGTTCAATCTGCTAATAGGGATACTCATAAATTAGCTAAATATACTCTTTTAATGGAAACATAGTAGATATGGTTAAAGATACTCGTCCACCTCAGTTAACTGTTGTGTAATAACTCTGTTTGTTTTATATAACAGTTAAATTCCTCAAAAAAAAAAAAAAAATATTGGAGCATTATTTCATCACTTTTCTTTAAATTTTTAAAGCTTTTGCTATTATAAAGAAGCTGTTGGGAGACATAAACTTCCTTTCAAATACGAAGCAACAATATTAATGGAGAATATTATGTTCTAGATTTAAAAATCATTTGCTATTAAAGTTTAATTTTAAGCTTTATGTTTACATTTGACTAAAATTAATAAAATGAATCCAACCGTTTTTCCACCCCGGAAGGAAGCATCAGTCCTACCAAGGATCACTTGGTATTAAAATAAAAAGAAAGAAAAAAACAAACAAAATAAGCCGAAGATATACATTATGGAGACTGTACACAAATCACAGCCATTGCAGAAATAACTGAGAAAAGCAAAATGTCATATTTCTAAATACAATCAATTATCAGTAAATAGATAAATAAATAAATAATTAAGCAAGAGAAGCAGATAGTGGTTTCAACCCCGATATATGTTTGTGTGCTGGATGTCACCTGATCCATGAGCAACTGTTTCAGATCCATATTGAGGATTGGATTCAGCACTATTTTGAACCTAATAAGCAGAATGTATCAATGTTTGTTTAGAAAAAAGAAATAGATGATGAATATTCTTACCATTCTTTACTCAATTAATCTAGGAATGAGGTTTCGTCATCGCAAAGAATGAGTGAGGGCTTCCCACTTTTACTCTCTTCAATTGCCAATTTCATATTCATTAGTTTAATATTAAAAATATAATTTTAATTTAGATAATTTTTAAAACAAGTAAATAATTTATTGTGATTCTAAAGCGAAATAAACACATTATAAGCATCTGTACTTCTGATTCTTACACATAACTTAAAAAACTAATTTTAGGAGAAAACACACTTGAGAGAATCGTGGAAATATCAAAAGCTTATTATATTTATATATATTTTTTTATTTTTTATTTTTTTGAAAGAGAAAACAAAAGCCACTTTACAATGGTTATTTTTCCCATCATGTTTTCAGAAAGTGTCGACTGATTCTAATTTAAAATAACAAGATTAATCACTTTCAAATGCGACCATATCTATTTAAATACAAAATAATATTCCATTTAAAAAAAAAATACAAAATAATATAATTCAAATTCAACATACAAATAATATTACATTATCTCTTCTGTTCCTTTTTTTTTTCTTGTTCAAATTTCCAAGTGTTACACGTGACAAATAGGCAACAAATCTAGCTCGTAATTCTTAGGTAACATCTCGAAATTCTTAAGAGTATATATCGTATGCAAGGAGTAGGTCCTTGGGGAGCATTCCTAATGTAGAAGGTTGTAGCTTTCTAGTTAGCTTTTCATCACTTATGGGGTGTTTGGGTATCTCAAAGTGTTAATTTGAGTTTACCTAAAAATAAACTTCAAAGTTGGACCCACACAAATATAAATTCTTCACTTAAATCATACTAAACATAAATTTGATTTTAAATTCTCATTTCCAAAAAATCAAACCCTCATAACAAACTATCCATTAGTCACCTCACATTTATCTAGTTATATGTTAAGACACTTAAATCACTTATTGAGATTGAAAATCAATTTTTTATCTAGTTATATGTTAGACACTTAAATGTTAAATCACTTATTGAGATTAAATATCAATTTTCTAGACTAATACTCGCTGACCTCATGAGTTGACTAACATAGTAATTGCTCTAGCTTTAAAGACCATGAAGTAAAGCTAAAACTTTTGTGCCTAGTAGACTTGTTAATCTCATGTGGTGTTTCTGAATCGCATAATTCACAATCTAATGTACTTGTAGGGTTAAGATGATTATTCTGTCTATTATAAATCATTAAGTGTAGAAAATATCTAAGTTGTTCATTCAAAACTACTTGTAGGGTTAAGATGATTATTGTGTCTTCTATAAATTTCATCATTGGAGGATTATGTCAAGAGAGCACTCCGTCAGTAACATTTTTACACCACTTATTAATAACTGTACACCTGAACTGCAACAATATCTTCCATTAGCTTTAGGTTGTAAAGTATATACAACTGATAAATACCTCATAAGATCAACATGTATATTATGCACAGAACTTGTAGCTCTACTTTAACGGACTCAAAAGCTAGAGACAATTGTTAAGCTGATTAAAAACTCGACTATATGAATGAACTCGTTCCGACAACACATGTCAGTTAACTTATAAAGACAACAAACACTGTCTAGAAAACTGATATACCGTCTAAGAAAGTGATCAAGTATCTCATAATATTAGGTGGTAATGACAAAGTGACAACATGAATACATGCTCCATAGTAACGAGCTTCTTGCTCTCTACTCTCTAAGGACCTCACCATTCTCAATAAAAACTTCAATGTGCTACCTAAGAACTACGAGCTAGACCTATCACTTGTTGCTTGTCACCTGCTACATTAAGCTGCCTTAAGAAATTATAGGCAACCAGAAGACTATAACAGTACTGGAGTAACAAAATATCTTCTAAAATATTAGTTTATTTTTAATTGTATTTCAAATTCAAATATAAAATATTCTAAATGTTTCATTTTATTCTTTTATTTAGTTGCATTTTAAATTATTAGAATGTCATTTGTAGAATGATTTTTCTATTATTTCGGTGGAATGAATATTCTGCTTAAAAAATAAGAAGAAATACCATTCCAATACTAGATAAAAAATAAAATAATAATTTTTTTATGCACATTATATTTTATTCCATTTTGTTCTTATACATATTCATGTGTTTTTGTTCCTCTAACCAAAAACCCTCATTAGTGTGCGTTCCCTACAATCATTAGGGGTTCCACCGCACCACTGTGTGCTCATAATATATAATTTTGTGAAACATGTTATGTACTGTTTATAGGATCTATCTGGATGATACTAAGGACAAGTATGTAATGACATATAAGGTGATCACCTATTATTTTCTTATTAGAGAATATCAAACATGTGTGGCCGTGTACTTCTTGGTGAAGATGCTAATAGTCTTATATCTTTCTTCCCATGGTGTAAATCTAACAATTAGGAAACCACATTTCCCTAAACATCTTATAATTGAAAGAGAATGATGAAATTCTAAGGCCATACCCGATGCATGCTATAAGGGTTGGGATATGATTGTCCTCCATAGACCATTTCAGTGCTTCCAGAGATTGCACCATACCCTGCATCTAAATTAAAAAACTTATAATTGAAGACCAATTTGAAAAGGAGAAGGAAAAAAAAAAAACAAAGACCCTCAAGTGTAGTTGAATTTTGAAAATGATTACAGCTCAAGAGGAAACGATTATCTGGAATTAACTTACTTGGGTTTGCTACAGTGGCTGCAACTGAAGCCCTTGCTCGCCTTTCTGCATTAGCCAGCTCAATTTGCAGTTTCTCTATTTCACTAGCCATGGAAGCCATATGTTTCTCCATTATCTGACGATGCTTAGAGTTATGGACACGGGTTTTCTTCTCCTGTTCGATTGCATCCCTACACACATGCATAGAATGATAGATCGCGGTCAAACATGCATCTCA
This sequence comes from Cannabis sativa, assembly GCF_029168945.1. Taxonomy (NCBI): domain Eukaryota; kingdom Viridiplantae; phylum Streptophyta; class Magnoliopsida; order Rosales; family Cannabaceae; genus Cannabis; species Cannabis sativa. The sequence continues at coordinate 55,052,155 of NC_083602.1, read as the reverse complement.
AAATTGTTGGAAAGTCTTTCAGTTGCTTTCTTCCCTTAAAAGATACTATATTCGGGAGTTCCACATTCACTATAAATGGAAAAAACTAAAGCACCACCATGCTGCTATGTTATCAATATCTTCCTAGAATAAACACATAGTTCTAAGCAGTTATAGATTATTATTAAATTCATAACCGAGTGCAAAAAAAGGTTTTCAGGTATCATCCATCCACAATTAACGAAAAAGAAAAAGTAAAATTCTCACAGCAGCCAGAACTTGATTACCAATTAGGGGTGAGGCAACCTCAATACTGGAGGTGGAGTGTGGTTACCAGTTAGGCTAAGACAACCTATTAAATTTGACAACATTGAATAAAATTATTTAGCTAAAAATTAGAAAAGATGGAAAAGACACACAAGAATGGCTTTTCTTATTGGTTCCTCAAACCGAATTCATAAACCAACAAACATGCAAATAGTAGCATTCAGTATCAAATGGGGAAAAGTTAGTATTCAAGTCTATATGATCATATTTAACAAAGGTTGTGACACATACAGATGTATTAAAAGTTCACTTTCGTACTTGGGAATAATTCTCTAATTCATCAAACCTAGTTATATATGTAACGAATTAAAGCCAGAACTGTATAAACAAACTACCTTCCTCTTTGAATCTCCCGGTTCACGCCTTCAATGTCAGCCTTGACAGCCAAGACTGGCTTAGAATCAAGGCGAGCTTTGGCAAGGTCATCTTCGACGGCCTGCAACTGTACAACGAGCTCCTTCCGACTCGCGCTGAGTGTCTGGACGTCGAGCCGCACCTGAGCCAGCTCGGCGGCCACGTCTTCGACCTTACGCGCCTCAGCCTCCATGCTCAACGACCTCTCGTAGACATCTCGCACCTGAGCGTCTTTCTCGGCCTTGGTGCTTGCTGCAGCCGCCGATAAAACCCGAAGGTCCTGCTGCGTGGCGGAGAGCTCTTGTTTGAGCGCCACGTGGGTAGCTGCGAGCCGTTGGTTGTCGACAAGTAGGGATTGGATCTCGCGGTGCTGGATTGCAATTCGGTCTTCTAGAGCGGCCGATGATGGTTGAGCGACACGGTGGAGGAGGCGTGCGTCGGCAATTGTAGGTTTTGCCCTCGAATGAGAGGCTTCCCGGAGTGTAATGGCGTCGGGCGCTGAAAGGTATTGTCGTCCGGCCATGCCTCCTCCCGATGCTTCCTACGTTTTTTTCTCCCCTTTCCTTGCAGACTTTATTTATTCGAGGGAATTCTTTGCAGGTTTACAAACTGAATTTAAATTTTTTATTTTATTTTTTAATTAAAAAAGTAAAAAAAAAAATAATAAAAAAAAATAAATAAAATAATAATAATAATAAATTTTCGTAAATTTTTGAGTAATTTGCTGTCAAACTCCCTATATTTTTATGTTCGTTACAGATTAACCTCCTTACTCGAAAAATTAGGGCTATACTCCATGAACTCAACAATCGTTTTGGTGAGCAGTCTTTCTATTGGTGTGGCTCTATTACGTGCCAGATGGCTCCTACACGGTGTCATATCAACTTTGTCATATTACATGAAATTCCCCACGTAGGTAGATGATTAACAAACTAAAAACAATTAATGAAAACCAATTGATATGAAATTCAAAAAATAAATGAAAATAAATAAACAAAAAAACAAAAAAAGAAGAGGGTCAAAGAGAAAGAAAGAAACCAAGCACCATTGTTGTGCAAAGAAGAAGAACATAGTGATGGTTCGAAGGAGGAGTTGCGATTGCGAGGAGCCTAAAATCCTGAAAATTTACACCTCGTGGACGAGTTTGAATCCAGGAAGAAGATTTGCAAAGTGCCCTTTTGGTCCCATGAATTCTCTTCTTCTTTTTAATTGTTTTCTTTTTTTCTTTTCTGGGTTTTTCTTCACTGTACTGTGGGAATGTTTGTGGCTGGCAGCGTCGTGGTGGGTGTGAGTTTTGGGAATGGATCGATCCTCGTATGTGTGATCGTGCCACTATTGTGATTCTTGGCCTGTAGAGGAAGAATCGTCAACTGGAATAAGAAATATCAATAATTTCTAGGTTAAGTGGGTGAAGTAAATGAGCAACATTACCTTACAAACCTGTACAAAAGTGAGAGCTTCCATGATAGCAGTACCAGTGTTCGAGTTCCTCATTGTTCGAATTGCCAAGAAAATAGTAAAAGTGCCCTTTGTAGAAATATTGTCATTGGTGTTGTTGTTACTTTTGTATTACTTTGGTTCAAGATCCTAATTTAACTTTGTTAATTAGTAGGATCTTGAACAAGTATTCCTGTTGAGTTTTCATGTAATGCTTGATGTTTTGAAATGAAAAAAAAAAAAAAAAGATACTTTCACAAGGTTAGATCTTTCATACTGACATAAAAGTTAAAGCATTTCAATAAGAAAAATACAATAAACTACTTGATTTAAGACACCAATACATAGAAAATGTTAAAGCATCCATATTCCAACAAAATCTGTCCCATAAGTTAATAATTCAATTCACTAATTGTTCTAAAAGGATCTGTTCTAAAAAAAACTTCACAAAAGTTAAAGATCCAATTTCCTAGTTGTTCCAAAAGGATCTATTCCAAAAGGATATATTCGAAAAAAAACCTATCATAAAAGTTATTTGTTCCAAAATAAAAGCTACCCCATTAATGGAGGCAATAGTAGTAATGTTATAACATTTAATACCTAAAAGTTACATAACATTTAACTATGACAAACTAATGCTACAATAGTTGATTTCACTGTTGAGTAGAGCGCGAAGTTGATCCTGTTGGAATTATTTTACCAGGATCTAGATTTACTAACAAGTATATTTTTAATATCCTAAACATGAACTTCTAAAATGACATGAAATAAACACATATAAAGTTTCTGAAGCTTTACAATGGTTGCAGCGGAATATAATGTCTCCTTCCACTCAGATCTCTAACCCTTGTATCCTTTCCGTAGCAGAGTATCCTTTCCCAACTCCTGGTTGTTTCTGTAAAGTTCTTTTTTGGCAAGTTAGTTGACAAAATATTTTTTTCTTTTATGGTAAGATTCTTGTGCATTCATAACCAATTTCTTACCTTGTTTATTCGGTTTGTAGTTGCTCTTTTCCTTGTTAGGAAAGTTGCACTTTTCAGCTGAACTTTCCTTTGTTTGGAAACTTCTTAAAATAGAAGCAATTCTCTTTTGGAAAGTTATTTTTTTTAGGGAAACTTTGATTATTGTCTTTTCCTTATTGATTTCGATTGTATCTTGATACAATCAGAATATCTAATCTATTTTTTGTAGGAATCAAGCATTAATAGAGGATCGGACCCGATTATAGCAAGTTTCCCGTTTCTGGTCTGATCTACTGCGTCAGCATCCGAATCTAATGCTGCAGATCGTGTTTTCTTAGGAAAGTTTTTGTACAGCTGTAAATTCGATCTTGTGACTGTCTGTAAGGTTTCTATGTTCTATAAATAGAGCCTAGAGAGCAGTCATTCGAATCAACTCTTCCATAATTCATTTTTTGCACTTATCTTATTTGAGAGAAGAGAGTTTTCTTTGTTTTGTGAGAACCTAGTTGTTCGTCTAGGTTCTAGTTGTTTAATTCTGTTCTTAACTCTGTCCTAGAGGTTGTGAAGAACTACTTGACTGAACAAGAGATTGGCCTTCGGGAGAAGACTTGATAAAGCCTTACTTCGGGAGGAAGTAAGCACTTGGTCTTTGGGAGATGACTTGTTGAAGCCTTACTTCGGGAGGAAGTAAGCACTCACACTTCAAAGACGAAAGGAGTTCGGGCTTGAAGGTGTTTCAAGAAGTCAGATTCATAAAGTGGATTACAAAAGATTGCGGCAATACTTTAGAGGGAGTCTAAACTTGTTTAAGTCAATTGTCTTTGTAATTTTGATACTTTATTAATTGATTTCATTCTCTGGGCGTGGCCCCATGGACTAGTAGTGTTCGGGAGAACACTGATACCATGTATAAATCTCTTGTGTCAAGTTATTTATTTTTTTGCAAATATTTTATATTCTGCCTGTTCTGTTTTGTCACTACAAAACGAGTTTCTACTGTAGCAGAATTACCTTCTACTTCTGCAGACGCTTACAGTTTTATATTTTCTTATATATATAACTGACATTTGCAAAAACACGGTTTTTCAGTTTCTTTCTCAACAACTGCATAGACTATGGGGTAAATTGAATTAGCTCCATCTACTCCAATAGTAGCCAATAACACTCCTTTGCAATAGCCCTTCAAAAAATAACCATCTAGACCTATGAATGGCCTGCAACCTCTGTAAAACCCCTCTTTGCAAACTGCTAGACAAACATAGTATCTTTGAAATGTCCTTTGTGTTGGAAGTTATTTTACCAGGATCTTAGATCTACTCACAAGTATGTTGATTTAACAACCTAAATATGAACTTCTAAAACGATAGGAAATTAAACACATAAGAGTATCAGAAATCTTACAGTGATTGCAGCGGAATATATGTCTCCTCCCACTCAGATCTCTAACCCTTGATTCCTTTCTGTAGCAGAGTATAATCAAGATCTGAGCCCGATAGTCCTTCTTTGTTGTTTCTGAATTCTACACAGCCTTCCTCACTATGATTGAGGTATTACTTGATGTGTGTGGGCACTACTCTAGCACTTATACTTTTTGAAACAGTGAAGGAAGAGAGAGAGAGGGTGGCGGCTCAGAGAGAATTTTCTGAGAGAAAATTCTTTTAGAATAATGTTGTGAAAAGGTTGTACATTTGTGTGTTCAACTCTGAAGCCTTTGCCTTCTATTTATAGAAGACCACCCAAGGCTATGATTGACATTTGGAATAGAAAAAATCAAAGGGAAAAGGAAGCTAAGTGGCCGGCCTAGGCATTGTGGAAACAAGGCTTGCCACTTTTCCAACTTTCCTTTTTCCTACACTGATAGTTTCCTGTTTTGTCAAAAACTGCCAATTCCTTTGTTCAACCACATAAATGTCAAATCTAATTATTTAATAATTAAAATTAATTATCAAATAATATATTGTCATTTATTTTATTAATAATGAAACTAATTAAAGTTTCCTAATTAATAAATATGCCCTTCAAAATCTCTATTTACTGTTTTGCCCTTAATAAGTGATAAATTCTCAAATAGACAAGTCTATCTTGAGAATTTTTAATTGATTAATTAAAATCAATTAAATGAGTCTTACAAGTAATATCATCTCAACTAGTGAGGGGACCATGGGTCTATATATCCGAACTTCCAATAAGCAGATCTAGAATTTACCACTTAAATTCACTGACTTATTAATTCTTCGTTGAATCCACACATAGAACTCAGAATTGCACTCTCAGTATATAGAATGCTCTATATGTTCCACCATATAGACACATTATTAGTTATCCATTGTTATAATCCTAATGTAATCAATGATCCTCCATATGGATGATTTACACTGTAAAGGGACTAAATTACCGTAACACCCTACAATGTATTTTATCCTTAAAACACTTAACCCTGTATAAATGATATTTCAACTAAGTGAAATGAGTACTCAATCATTTATCTCGTTTGGTTAAGCTCGAAAGAAATCACCCTTTGCTTACTATTCGCCAGATACAAGCTATAGATTCCATATTTATGTTAGCGCTCCCACTTAATCGCACTACCGTGTTCCCAAAATGTATGTATTGCCCAGACTAAAGATTAGGCTTAACTAACAAATCAAAGAACACGAATAATACTCTTGAAATTAAGCCTAACCATATCAGGATTTCGATCATGTGATCTAGGATCAACTTATGATATTGAATTGAATAGATGTTTACGGTAAGTTTCAAAATCTAATTCAAAGTTCAATATCGGTCCATTCCAATGCATACTCCATGCATCCAACCTGAGCTTTACTTTAACCTATGTTCTGGAAAGAACATAACATTTCTCCAAATGTAAGTAAACTCTGTTGTAGATTATCATATCGTTGAAACCCGGTGTTCGATAAATCTAGGAATACTTTATTCACATAGTCATGTTTATTTTCCACTGTGTTGACAACACAATAAACATGATCAAGTATGTGAAAAGGGGTTTGGATGAATTTATAAATCAAATAGACAAGCAATTGATTAAGTGAACCAAAACATACACAAGTGAATGAAAAATTACTTCTGTTACTTTATTGATATTGAATAATCTGGATTACATTGAAACAGAGTTTTATTTAGGGCATAAAACCCAACAAACTCCCACTTGCACTAATATAAAACAAATCAGTACATTTCAATTAATCTTAAATTCTGACGGTGCTTTTCGAATGAAGTTACTGCCAAGACTTTGGTGAATGGATCAGCCAAGTTATCCTGCGTATCCACTTTCTCCACCAGTACATCCCCTCTTGCCACATATTCTCTGATAATATGATACTTTCTTTCTACATGCTTACTTCTCTTGTGGCTCCGAGGTTCCTTACTGTTGGCTATAGCTCCAGTGTTATCACAAAGCAGGACTAGAGGCCTTTCCATTCCAGGAACTACACCGAGACTGGTGAAGAACTTCCTAAGCCAGACAACCTCTATAGCTGCTTCAGCCGCAGCTATGTATTCTGCCTCCATGGTAGAATCCAAAATCGCAGTTTGTTTAGCACTTCTCCAAACCACTGCTCCACCCCCAAGAGTAAACACCATCCCAGATGTAGATTTCCTGTCTTCAAGACATCCCTGGAAATCTGAGTCTGTATAGCCTAAGGGATTTAAAGCACCACCCTTGTAGACTAATACATAATCTCTTGTACTCTTTAAGTATTTCAAAATATACTTAACAGCATTCCAATGTACCCGTCCTGGATTTGACTGATACCTGCTCACGATTCCAACTGCATAGCAGATGTCAGGTCTAGTGCATAGCATAGCATACATTAGACTTCCAACTGCAGAAGCATAAGGAATTTTTGCCATGTCTTCTATCTCTTGAGGATCAGTAGGACACTGTTCCTTAGATAGACGGATACCATGTCTAGAGGGCATGTTTGCCCCATTGGTATTGGTCATGGAAAATCTCTCTAGAACTTTGTCAATGTAAGCTGTTTGAGAGAGAGCAAGGGATCTGTTCTTTCGGTTTCTGACAATCTGAATACCAAGAACATAGGCTGCCTCACCCAAGTCTTTCATGTCGAATTGAGTGTCAAGCCATTCCTTGATGTGAGTCATTTTCTTGACATTGTTTCCAATGATCAAAATGTCATCAACATAAAGGACCAGGAATACTACTACTTGGTTTTCCTTGAGTTGGTAAACACAAGGTTCATCTTCATTCTGATGAAAGCCGTAGGTTTTGATGATCTCATCAAACCTTTTATTCCATGAGCGAGAAGCTTGCTTAAGTCCATATATGGACCTATTTAATTTGCAAACTTTATTCTCCTGCCCAGGAAGAACATAACCTTCTGGTTGCTCCATATAGATGGTTTCTTCAAGAAGCCCATTAAGAAAGGCTGTCTTGACATCCATTTGCCAAATTTCATAATCTAAAGCGGCAGCTATGGAGAGAAGAATTCGGATGGATTTGAGCATGGCAACCGGACTAAAAGTTTCCTCATAGTCCACACCTTCTCTTTGGGTATAACCCTTGGCGACCAGTCTAGCTTTGAAAGTTTCGACTTCGCCTCCAGCACCTCTTTTTTTCTTGTAGACCCAATTACATCTAATTGGACGAAAATCATCAGGTGGTTCTACATATTCCCAGACTTTGTTCTTTTTCATGGAATCCATTTCTGAATCCATACCGGCTGACCATCGCTTCCGTTGCGGACTTGCCATTGCCTGTTTATAGGTTAATGGGTCGTCATCAATACCGTCACCAACGACCATATTGATTTCACCATCCAAGCCATAACGAGATGGTTTTGTAGAAACCCTCCCACTACGACGAGAAGCGGTGACCTTCTGAACAGGAGCTTGAGTAGTAGTTTTCTCAGTTGCTACAACTGAGGGAGTGGGATGTTCCTCTTCTTGAGTAGAAGAAGATGGTACATTTGAAGGAACAGTATCTGTGAGCATTTCCTCTAATACAATTTCACTTTTCGGTTTGTTGTCTTTCATATAGTTATCTTCAAGGAAAGTAGCATTTGTAGAAACAAACACTTTGTTATCCTTGTGACTATAGAATAGTCCACCCCTAGTCTCTTTAGAATTTTCGACAAACATGCAAACTTCAGTTCGCGATTCCAGTTTGCCTTCTTTCTTTCTTAAGACGTGAGCAGGGCACCCCCAAATCCTATAATGGCGCAAACTAGGTGTGCGACCATTCCATAGTTCGACGGGTGTCTTAGGGACTGCTTTAGATGGAACAACATTTAAAATGTCGTTTGCCATTTGAATAGCATATCCCCAGAAGGACGTAGATAGAGTTGAATAACTCAGCATAGACCTAACCATTTCTAAGAGAGTGCGGTTTCTTCTTTCTGCAACTCCATTCTGCTGTGGAGTGCTTGGGGCAGTATATTGGGATTCAATTCCAAGTTCAATTAAATGATCTTTGAACTGCATATCCATATATTCTCCACCCCTATCAGTTCGCAAGATCTTTAATGTTTTACCTAATTGGTTTTGAGCCAAAGCATGAAATTCCTGAAACTTTTCAAACGTTTCAGATTTCTTTTGCATCAGGTAAAGAAAACTATATCTAGAGAAATCGTCAATGAAAGTGACGAAATACTCATAACCTCCTCTGGCTTTTACATTCAGCGGTCCGCAAACATCTGAATGTACTAACCCTAGGGGTTCTTTGGCACGCTCTCCCTTCCCAGAGAAAGAACGTTTGGTCATTTTTCCTTCTAGGCAAGCCTCGCAGACTGACAGTTCTCCTAAGATGACATTTTTCAATGGGCCGTCTTTGGTTAGCCTATTGAGTCTATCAAAACCTATATGACCTAAACGTAAATGCCATAGATAAGTTTGATCATCATTATCAATATCTTTTCTCTTAAGGCTTCTAGGTTTAGCTACATTGAAAAGTTCAGTATTTAGTGAGATTTGAGTATCAGGTCTTAAAACATAAAGCCCTCGTTCCATGTTTGCAACACATATATGAAATCCATTACGAGAAATTGAACAATTTGAACTCGAAAAATTCAATATATAAAATTGTGTCTGTAAACATGAAACGCTAATCAAGTTTCTACTAAAATTGGGAATCTATAAAACATTCTCTAAAAGTAAAAACTTCTTAGAATTAAACTTGATTCGGGCTGTTCCTCTTGCTTTAACTGATACCAACTCGCCATTTCCAACTTTAAGCTTTAACTCATCTGGGTGAAGATTCTCCCAAGTTTCAAGCAGCTGTAATGAAGAACATACATGGTTAGTAGATCCAGAATCAACAATCCAGGAGGATTTGTCGTTCTCTAAAACACATGATTCAAATACAAAAGCATCACCTTCGTTTGAATTGTCTAGAAGCCTGGGACATTGTTCTTCTTTATGTCCCTTTCCATTACAATTCGCACATAGAACATGATGTCTGATAATTGTACTTGAAGAAGCAGCTTTGTTAGAGCCCTCATGCTTAATCTTCTTCCTCTGATCAAAGCTTGCAATGCCAGGAGGTCTCATTGCAATCAGATTCCGCTCATGGGCCCTTAACTCAGTCTCGAGTTTGTCCATGTCGGAGGAGTTAGGATTGTTCAATAAGTAATATAGAACAAAACTGTTATACTCCTGAGGAAGACTATAAAGTATGAGTTTTACCCATTGTTCCTTTGATAAATCAATTCCTAGTAGATTTGCCTTTTGGAATTTCAGATTCATCAACAATAGGTGCGAGTTAATGCAACTACCAGGATGCATTTTCACACTATTGAGTTCTTTTGCAAAGATACTAACTAGGAGTGGATCGGGATGAGGGTTATTCATATTGGCACTACAACATATCAATAAACAGAAGTAATGTTTTGGTTCTATAAATTCATACACAGGTTCAGAAAACAAATAATCACATATGTTATAAAAATACTAAATCTAACATAGTTTATTTTCCAAGGTTTCCAACGAACTGATACAGTGTCCCGTTTAGGCGAGAGTCAAAGCATCATCCATTGAATAAAGTTGTCAATTCATCTAAAATGTCAAACATTATAGCAACCTTTTATTCGATCAAGATTGGAATTCAGCGTTGTCCCGTTTAGGCGAGAGTCAAGGCAATTCTATCTTATGAGCTTCTACCATTGTTTCGCATTCTTGTAAGTCTTATATAGTCGCCACCATTAGGGTGGTCATGAACCATATAAAAAAACTTATAAGAATACTTATCTTTCGAGATTAAACGGCGCTAACTTGCTAATGAACGTTCCTCCATTAGGGAGGATTACTCACTAAAACAATAGCTATGTAAAACCAACAATGGAGATCGAATTTCTCTTGATTAAAGCTCATTATTTAACAATGTATTTTGTTTAATCATTTATATTCCATATCTCAATAATGAATTATTACAAATTAAAGTAAGAACTTTAATTAAATTTCAAAAATAGAATAATTTTGAAAAATATCTTATTTAAGTTGTTTAGAAAAATCTAAATACCCAACTTAAAATATTCTTCAACCAATGACTGAATTAAATATTACCAATTAAGTAGTAACCACTTAATTTAGAAGATATTCCATTTTAAGTTCCCATATTTATAAAATATCAACTTAAAAAAAAATATCTAAAGAATCTTAATAACCAATTCCCCAAATTCCTCAACTTAATTTATAATAGGAAATTCAAAAATATTCAAATCTAAGTTGATTTGATAGATTTAACTAAATCTCAACTTAAATAGGAATATTTAATGAAATTATAAAATTAAGATTCAGAAAGAATTTATATGGTTATAATTCCATATTTAATTAAAAACAAGAAAAATACATATAGCTTTCCAGAATATAACTATTCAAACTATGTTTTTCTTAAATTAATTTCAAGGAAGAATGAAATTAATTATGTTGCTAATCAATTTTTTATTAGGTCAAACTAATATAATTAACCTAGCACAGTTATCCAAATCAGGCAAATGGGCCTTCACAATTGGGGTTGTTCATGTGAGGGGGGGCTGGGTCCAGTATGTCGTACCCACTTCTAAGGCTCCCAACTCTCACACAAGGCCCAAAAGAGAGGAATTTAACCTTAAAATGAATAACTGTTATTAATTGAATAGGCTCACTACTAAATGAGCCTAAATAAAATCTATCAATTATGATATTTTATTTAGCAACATCAACCTATATGTATCTATAATAGAAATTAAACATATAGGCTCACACAGGCATACACATTTGGATGGATCCTATCATGTTGCTAGGTCATACACAGATGAAAGAAGTTTGTAAAAATTACCTGTTACAAATTATTTACTTGATCTATCATCAATTGAACCTTTGGTTAAAATTAGATCATCGGATCTATCATCAAGTTAACCAAGGCAATTTAGATCAAGCAATAATAGGTTTTAGAAAACTTACAAACAATCTAAAACACATACTCCTGCAACAAGGTTAGATTTAGATAGTTGGATGTAGGATTTATTTAATTTTAAACATTTATTTCGAAAATAAAATTAAAATTAAACCTACCATTTTGAAAAATTAGGTTTTGGGTAACCTAAATGTCATTTCAAAATTAAATTGCTAACTTTCCTTTTAAATTTCATGTTATTTAATAAATTAAATAATAAAATAGAAAATGGTAAATACATACCCTTTTCTTGTTTTACAATTTAATTTAATTAAAAAAATAACAAAATTTAAAAGTTAACAAAAATACCTTATTTCCTCTTTTAAAATTATCATGATTATTTTGATCTTATTTTAATTAAGGTCAAGTTACCAAAAAAAAATTAATATCTGACCTTAAAAAAAAATAATCAAATTTTAAAGGAAATAAGAAAAGAGGTAAGCAAAACTTGATTTTTCCTATTTTCAAAATCAAATTACACTAATATCTAAAATTAATTTTAAAAAATAAAATTAATTTATTTCTGATAATTAGATTTGAAATTTGAAAAACAAAAATCAATATACAAAACTACACAAAAAATCGGAATTTAATTCCATGAAATAGCATGAAAAATCGAAAAAATTGAAAAAATGGATGAACTGTACGGATGGCGTGCCATGCATGCCCATCCGCGCGCGTTTCTGGGGTGAGTGGCCGAGAAAACACGGCGCAGGAAGGCTGCAGGCAGCCATTCCGCGCACGTGATGAGGTTGCTCGTCACCCCGATTTTTCCAATTTTCAAAAATTCATAACTAATTCAAATTAAATCGAAATCGAGTTCTGTAAAAAAGTAAATTGCTTAGAATTTTCCAAACTATCCAACAAAAATAATTACAGAATCAGAACAGTAACCATTTTTCCCAGAATTCACAAACAACAATCAAACATCAATATGACACTCAAAGCAACATGATACCATCCAAAAAACAAGCAAATCGTTTTAAGTCCAAATTTCTTGCAAGCAAATCAATTACCATGGCTCTGGTGCCAGTTGTTGGAAGTTATTTTACCAGGATCTTAGATCTACTCACAAGTATGTTGATTTAACAACCTAAATATGAACTTCTAAAACGATAGGAAATTAAACACATAAGAGTATCAGAAATCTTACAGTGATTGCAGCGGAATATATGTCTCCTCCCACTCAGATCTCTAACCCTTGATTCCTTTCTGTAGCAGAGTATAATCAAGATCTGAGCCTGATAGTCCTTCTTTGCTGTTTCTGAATTCTACACAACCTTCCTCACTATGATTGAGGTATTACTTGATGTGTGTGGGCACTACTCTACCACTTATACTTTTCGAAACAGTGAAGGAAGAGAGAGAGAGAGGTTGGCGGCTCAGAGAGAATTTTTTGAGAGAAAATTCTTTTAGAATAATGTTGTGAAAAGGTTGTACATTTGTGTGTTCAACTCTGAAGCCTTTGCCTTCTATTTATAGAAGACCACCCAGGGCTATGATTGACATTTGGAATTGAAAAAATCAAAGAGAAAAGGAAGCTAAGTGGCCGGCCTAGGCATTGTGGAAACAAGGCTTGCCACTTTTCCAACTTTCCTTTTTCCTACACTGATAGTTTCCTGTTTTGTCAAAAACTGCCAATTCCTTTGTTCAACCACATAAATGTCAAATCTAATTATTTAATAATTAAAATTAATTATCAAATAATATATTGTCATTTATTTTATTAATAATGAAACTAATTAAAGTTTCCTAATTAATAAATATGCCCTTCAAAATCTCTATTTACTGTTTTGCCCTTAATAAGTGATAAATTCTCAAATAGACAAGTCTATCTTGAGAATTTTTAATTGATTAATTAAAATCAATTAAATGAGTCTTACAAGTAATATCATCTCAACTAGTGAGGGGACCATGGGTCTATATATCCGAACTTCCAATAAGCAGATCTAAAATTTACCACTTAAATTCACTGACTTATTAATTCTTCGTTGAATCCACACATAGAACTCAGAATTGCACTCTCAGTATATAGAATGCTCTATATGTTCCACCATATAGACATATTATTAGTTATCCATTGTTATAATCCTAATGTAATCAATGATCCTCCATATGGATGCTTTACACTGTAAAGGGACTAAATTACCGTAACACCCTACAATGTATTTTATCCTTAAAACACTTAACCCTGTATAAATGATATTTCAACTAAGTGAAATGAGTACTCAATCATTTATCTCATTTGGTTAAGCTCGAAGGAAATCACCCTTTGCTTACTATTCGCCAGATTGAAGCTATAGATTCCATATTTATGTTAGCGCTCCCACTCAATCGCACTACCGTGTTCCCAAAATGTATGTATTGCCCAGACTAAAGATTAGGCTTAACTAACAAATCAAAGAACACGAATAATACTCTTGAAATTAAGCCTAACCATATCAGGATTTTGATCATGTGATCTAGGATCAACTTATGATATTGAATTGAATAGATGTTGGGGTTTTTTCATTAGTGTACAACAAAAACAATTATATTACAAAAAATGTGCAAAAAAACACAATTTTAAAAATGTACACATTTGAAAACATATTTACAAAAATTCATACATATTTTTAATTAAATTATAATTGAAATATTAATGATTCAACTTTCTATATTTAGATTTGGATAATAAATATTTATGTCTTGATATGGTATTAATGAAAAGGCCACAACTAATTAACAAAATTTGTATATTAATAATTTAAAAATTCTATTTATAAACAATATTATTTGTTGTTCTCATACAACTCACGGCAACATCATTTATAACATAAATGCAATATTTTTAAAATTTAAAACATATATAATCATAATTTTATTGATTAACACATGAAATAAAAATCCCAATCCTAATATAAATAAACACATGAAAATAAACACCATGAATAAATTTATATGAAAAGTACTTAAAATACACACATGAAAAAAAAAAATAAAACCAAAAAATAAACAAAACAATAACATAGATGAGAAGATGATTTATAAAAAATATACAGATGTAATATTTTAAATATAAGACATAAAAAAATAATTAACGATTAAAAATAATAAACAGTTTTAAATTAATAATAAAAAGCGAAAAAAATACATTAAAAAATAAACAAAAATAACCCATCAAGTTTAACAAAAACATATATAAATTAAAAAAAAATACTAAAACCAAATAAACAATATTAAAAAAATATTACAACACAATACACAACAAAACATAATAAAAAAACCACAAAAAAAAAAAAAACAACTAACAAAGATAAAAAAAACAAAGAAATGACATTTATAGATGGAGCATGAATAATTCTTCCACCAAAAAAATACATTAAAAAAATAAACAAAAACAACCCATCAAGATTAACAAAAACATATATAAATTTTTTAAAAAAAAACACTAAAAACAAATAAACAATATTAAAAAAAATATTACAATGCGATACACAACAAAACATAATAAGAAACACCAAAAAAAAAACAAAAACAAAAAACAACTAAAAAAGATAAAAATACCAAAAAAAAAAGGACCTTTATAAATGGAGCATGAATAATTCTTCCACCAAAAAAATACATTAAAAAAAATAAACAAAAACAACCCATCAAGTTTAACAAAAACATATATAAATTTTAAAAAAACACTAAAAACATATAAACATATTAAAAAAATATTACAATACCATACACAACAAAACATAATAAGAAACACCACAAAAAAAAAAGAAAAAAAAACAACATATATAAAATAAAAAAGAATGAATGAATGAAAAGTAAAATATGGAACATATATATATCACTAATTCAAAATATATGTTAATTAACATTAAAATATATTAAATTGGCTTGATATAATCATATGTATAATTAATATCAATTTTTAATATTTTTCCAATAAAATCTGATAATATAATCTTTTTAATAATCATATAACATAATTAGAATTTGATAATTATGATTAGATTATGATAATATACGTATAGCTATAAGTTTTTTAATAATCATATAACATAATCAGATTATTAAAATAATATCATAATTAGTTTTCATTTCCCTTGCAATTATGATTATATATGATTTCAATTTTAAAAATATAACAGTTATGATATTCACGTGAGTTGTATGATAACAAATTTATAATTAGAATCTTTTATGTTTTTTAATTATTAATATATATATTTTGCTAATTAGTTGTGGCCTTTTCATTAATATCATATCAATTGGTTATAAATATTTATTATACAAATCTATATATAGAAAGTTAAATCATTAATATATTTATTATAATTTAATTAAAAATATGTATGAATTTTTGTAAATATGTTTTGAAATGTGTATATTTTTAAAATTGTGTTTTTTTGCACATTTTTTGTAATTATTTAAAAAAATGTATACATTTATGTAAAATGCCCATAGATGTTTACGGTAAGTTTCAAAATCTAATTCAAAGTTCAATATCGGTCCATTCCAATGCATACTCCATGCATCCAACCTGAGCTTTACTTTAACCTATGTTCTGGAAAGAACATAACATTTCTCCAAATGTAAGTAAACTCTGTTGTAGATTATCATATCAGTGAAACCCAGTGTTCTGATAAATCTAGGAATACTTTATTCACATAGTCATGTTTATTTTCCACTGTGTTGACAACACAATAAACATGATCAAGTATGTGAAAAGGGGTTTGGATGAATTTATAAATCAAATAGACAAGCAATTGATTAAGTGAACCAAAACATACACAAGTGAATGAAAAATTACTTCTGTTACTTTATTGATATTGAATAATCTGGATTACATTGAAACAGAGTTTTATTTAGGGCATAAAACCCAACACTCTGTCCATCCCTCAACTCAGTTTGTATCTTGGAAGTACTTCCTGGATTTGTGGACAAGATCTGCTTGTAGTAATCATCCAGTATTGCAAATTGTTCTACTACAGATCCCTCAAGCACTTTCATTGCAATATTTTTAGCCCTATAAAACTGCCATGAACTGACTTTAGAGAACTTAGTGTTCTCTGTCATCTCCTTGAAAGCACTATAGTGAATATTTGGGTTGAGTCTGAACTAGTCCAAGAAATATTTGCTGAGCCAGTTAACATTTATGTGCCTGCAAGATTAATGAAAGTATGCAATCCATAAGATAAAAAAACCACAAATAATTTTATAGTGTAGTATTAAAAAATAACAATAATTTAAAATATCTATTGTCCAACACAATCCCATATTGATGTTTAGGGTTGAGAGTCTTGACTTTGAAAGTCTTCCCATGTTCTTTAACATATGCATATACTTTCCATTTACATCCTTCTACTTTGCACTTTGCCCTTAATCTTTCTTTGTCATTTGCAATCAGTTCATACTCCTTGTCAAGATAGATGAAGTGTTCTCTTAACACATTTCTTAAAATGTCCACACTGCCAAATTCCATGTCAATGTCAAACTTGAAGTCATCTATTTTTGTATGTGGATTGTATTCCACCTTTGCATCTGAGCCACCAGCTTCATCTTCACTGTGATTGTTGGCCAGGTCATCAACAGATTCAATCCCATCAGCTTCATCTGCCTCAGCATCCCCAACTAAGCTAGACATAAATCACACAAATAAATAAATAAAATGCACAGAAGTTGCGCAAAGATAGCACTAATTTTTAGAGTTTTATATCACACATAAATCGCATAGACATCGCATAAAAATCACATACATGTCAAATAAATTAAATACATAGTAAAATTGTATAGTAATCGTACACAAATTGCATAGAAAACACATAAATATAAATATATGTCGCACAAAAGTTTAAACACCAAATTTGAACAGTTAAGAAATAACTTACAGCATCATCGAGCCATTCTCCTTGCACTATCACTTTCACGAACCAAGATTAATTGGCTAGGCCAATGTAAACATCCCTTGGACGACCATTGTCCCTCAAGTAAGTGATCCACTTTTGTTAAAATTTGTACACCCGTGGGTCTGTTGGCCTCAGTGTCTACTTCAACTGACCCAATTCGTTATTTCTTCTTCCCCTTTGTGTAGTCCTTCAAGAAAATTGGCTTTCGTTTTTCCCTAACCCTCAAGAATTCCACTCCAGCAGGTGGCCCATCCAACTCTTGCACATCCTGAGACTGTGTATCACCAACGACAACTATAGTGGCATCCGTTGGAGTATAAGGAACCTCCCAATCTTTCGAATACACATCATCCTCACCACAATCGTCTCCCGAATGTGATGGCTATGTCGGCTCTAATGACTGTGTCGTGGCTGATGGCTGCTTCTGTAATAAACTTAGCACGGTCGCAATTTGATCCATGATACGATTCTTCATCTCTTTCTAACTTCTCTTAAAGTCAACCTTCATCTCAGTATGTGCAGTTAAAATTGCAAATTATTGGGCTTCGACATTCTTCAATCTCTTTGCCAACCCTAGGTAGTCGGCATCATTGGCTGCAGTAGAGGTTGGAGGCATAAATCGCTTAAACAAAAAATCGCATGTATTCAAACAAATATCACATAAACATAAAAAATGTAGCACAAATATCGCATGAATATCGCACAACAAACTCTAACACTTGCACATAAACAAAAATAACACTTATAGCAAAATAAATATCAAAATAATAATGATAAATAGAGAAAGGTTCACATACCCTTTTCTCAAACAGTGCAACCACATCAGCTTGCTTCACATTATGTTTCATAACCGAATCGAGGACACTCCAGTTCAACATTCGAGGGAATCTAGTCCTTTTGCACTGGCCATCCTTCTTCCCCAAATCTTGCATGACCTCAAACGCCCAATATTGCAGTGTCGGTGCATGTCCGTAAACATTGTACTTCGCCTCTGGTTGAGTAATTTTTTTCTCCTTCTTTTCTTTCTTCTTCATCTTATCTTTCTTACTAGAGACCTTATCCATGTAGTTCTTATTAAGCTCAATCATATTTTTAGTTGTGGATGACAACAACTTCTGATAAGAAATGAGGCCCCAAGGATACTCGAAGAATTTGTCTACATTTTCTACTAATTTCAGCATATTTGTCTAGATATAAACACCCTTAGCCATTGATAACAACACACCTTCAACAAAATGCACACAACCCCAGCTTGTACACCTCGTCTGCAACATTGCACACCTCAAAAGCTAGCCAAAGGGTTTTAAAAGTGACCCTTTCGCATGTTGGATATTATTTTACCAGGATCTTAGATCTACTCACAAGTATGTTTATTAACATCCTAAATAAGAACTTTCTAAAACGATAAATTAAACACATATAAAGTTTAGGAAACCTTACATTGGGTACGGCGGAATAATATGACTCCTTCCGTTCAGATATCTAGCCCTTGATTCCTTTCTGTAGCAGAGCATTATCAATATCTGAACCTGGATCTCTTTCTCTGAATCTTTGATGCTGAAACTCCTTTGCTGATGATCTTTCTTCACGATCTTCCTCACTATGATTGAGGTATCACTTTATGTGTGTGGGCACTACTCTAATCACTAAGGATTTCGAAATATTGAAGAAGAAGAGAGAGAGTGGTCAGCTAAAGATAGGGAGAGAGAAGGCTCAGTTTTTTCCGATTCAGAAAGTCAGAAGAAAAGTGTAATTTTCCAGAAGCCTTCACTATCTATTTATAGCATTCCACTAGGGTTAGATTTGAATTATATGGCATTAAAATAATGAAAAAATCAACTTAAAATACCTACATAGGTGGACGGCCATACCTTTAATGGATTGAGCCTTGCTTTTTGTAATTTTAACACCTTTTGTATCTGATTTTCTCAAAAATGCCAATTTCCTAATTCAACCATTTAAATGCCAATTCTAACTATTTAATAACTATAAATAATTATTAAATAATATTGTCATTTATCATATTTATTAATTGAACCATACAAAGTATCATAATTAACAAATATGCCCCTATAAACTCTTTCTTTACAATTTTGCCCTTACTTAGTGAAAAATTCACAAATAGACATAGTCTAATTTGAGAATTATAATTGATTAATCAAAACCAATTACATGAGTCTTACAAGCAATATTATCTCAACTAGTGGGGGGACCATGGGTCTATATAACCGAGCTTCCAATAAGTAGATCAAGAATTTAGCACTAAAATTCACTAACTTATTAATTCTTCGTTGAATCCACGCATAGAACTTAGAATTGCACTCTCAGTATATAAAATGCTCTATATGTTCCACCATATAGACACATCATTAGTTATCCATTGTTATAATCCTAATGTGATCAATGATCCTCTATATGAATGATCTACACTGTAAAGGGATTAAATTACCGTTACACCCTACAATGTATTTATTCCTTAAAACACTTGACCCCGTATAAATGATATTTCAGCTTATGTGAAATGAGTACTCCACCATTTATGTTCGTTTGGTCAAGCTCGAAGGAGATCATCCTTTGCTTACTATTCGCCAGATAGAAGCTATAGATTCCATGTTTATGATAGCGCTCCCACTCAATTGCACTACCGTGTTCCCAAAAAGTACGTATCACCCTGACCAAAAGGTAGGCTTAACTAACAATTCAAGGAACACGAATAGCCTTTCAAGATTGAGCCTAATCATAACAGGATTAAGATCATTTGATCTAGGATCAACTAGGCGATATTGACTTGAATAGATTTTACGGTAAGTTTAATTAAATCTAAGTCAAAGTTCAATATCGGTCCCTTCCGATGCATACTCCATGCATCCAACCTGAGCTTTACTTTAACCAATGTTCTGGAAAGAACATAGCACTTTTCCAAATGCAAGTAAACTCTGTTGTAGATTATCATATCAGTAAAACCCTGTGTTTGATAAATCTAGGAAACTTTATTCACATAGTCATGTTTACTTTCCAATGTGTTGACGGCACAATAAACAGGATCAAGTATGTGTAAAGGGTTTCAGATGAATTTATACATTATGTACATATAATCATGAAATAAATCATGTGAACCATGCAACATTAAATGTTATTTCTGATCTATATTAATAAGTAAATCTGATTATATTGAAATGAGTTTTATTTAGGGCATAAAACCCAACATCGCATTATTGAGATAGTCTCGTAGTATCCGATCAGAATCACATTGTGTACTCAATTCTTCTGTCGAGGGGCCACCCCTCATTTTTAGGCATGTGATCAAACCGAACTTAGACCGCCCAAATTTGGCTTCAGTTTTACCCACGTAAAACCACACTTCATCATTTTTGACCTCACTCACTTTCTTTTTCCTCAATAGAAATTGATGCACAATCACCCCGGAGAATTTTAGATCATTGGCATTCCAAAAAACTCCAAAGGGAGTTTCCTTCACCTTGTCGGTCAAGTTAAAGGCTACGAACTTAGCTTTTATTGAAACAAAGTACGCATTCCCTCTATAGGTGATACGCCTTGGAAAATGCTCAGCCAATGGGAGAATGAGTTCTAGAGCCATCTGTATTTACAAACAAAAGATGACTATTACTTGGATTAAAAATTGCACAAAATCACAAAACAACACGAATAACACATAAAATTGCAAAACAACAACCATGAATCGCACAAAGATCGCAAACATATCGCTTAAAATTGTTCAAGCACTGTCTAGAGTAAAACGTTTAAATAAAATCGCACAAAATGTCGCCCAAAAATCACATACCAATAGGAACACACAAAATTGCACAGAAATTGCATGAAAATCGCACAACAATACCAACACAGAAAATTGATTTGAATTTGCAATATCAATCGCACAAAAATTGCATAACATCGCATAATTTTGCACAAACAAAGAAAATCCAAAAAAAACTATATCCCTAAACTCAAATTCTTCTCCAAACACAAAAATTAATAAAATTACAAGTTTAGTCATCACCACATTTCAGTTTAATCACAGATTGCGAATTTAAAGTAGAAATTAAAGAAAAAAACAAACAAACATGGGTTGGAGTTGGTGTCGTGGACGGAGGCAGGAAAGGTGATCAGAGACTGGACAGAGCTTTGTCTCGTGGGTTGCTGGGGTGTCTTGTGGGTCTCGTCGGTCGTTGAGGCATATCGTGGGTCTCCTGGGTCGCTTAGGTCGAGTGGTTTCCTGGGTCGTCGTGGGTTCGGTTCTAGAGGGGGTGGGTTCGTGCGATGGGCTCGAATGGAGTTTGATTATGGAGGGGGTGGGTCACCGTGAGTTTGGGAGAGGGAAAGAAGAAAGAGAATGGAGTTAGAAAGAATGATGGGAGTTAAAAAGAAAGGTAATTTTGGAAGAAAATTGAAAGATTGGAATATCTTTCCTATGTGTAATAATTGGATTTAATTAAATACCATAGCTAATTTTTTAGCATGGATTACCAAATTTCCTTTTATTTATACCTTTCTTTTTCTCTTTTTTTTTTCTTTTCCTTTTTCTCTTCTCTTAGGTTACTCTCTTTCTCTCCTTGTTCTTTCTCTCTTTCTTATTTCTCTCTTCTCTCAAACTTTAAAAATAATTTCTGATCACTTCATTACTCGGATGAGTCTAAAAAAATACCATTGCGATCTACTCTTCAATGTGAATATTTCAAGATGTGGGAAATATACATTTTTTTGCTATTTCCAAAAAAAAAAAAAAAACTATTTTATTACAAATATAGTGATTAGTTACTGTTTTTTTTTTTAAAAAAAATCTTACTTAATATAAAATAATCCATATATAAAAATAGTAACTTATTCTATTGCGTGACAACTCATTAGTTTCAAAAATATTGTTTATGTTATAAAATAATATAAAGTAGATGAGAGGAAAGAAGAAGAAGATGAAGAGAGAAAGAGAAAGTGAATGAGAATTTCTGAGTTGTTTATTCCAATGGGGTGAACCCTTATTTATACAAATACAAGAGTGAGATATTAAGAAACTAAGAAAAAGGGAAACTAAGAAAAAGAGGAATATTGATTACAATTAATGGTAATAAATAAAAGATTTGGACATCCACATAATTATTAATATTTATAACACTCCCCCTTGGATGTCCATAATAACTGTCTTATTAAAAATCTTGTTGAAAACTTGATCAAAGGAAAAAGAGTATAGTGTAAACTAACTCCCCCTCATTTAGGCATTTGTGGAGATCTTCTAATCGACGAATTTCGATCTTATCTGTCGTCTTCTCAAATGTTGATGTTGGTAATAACTTTGTGAATAAGTTTACAAGATTGACACTTAATTAAATATGTTGAACACCAATATGTATTTTCTTGAAGCGTATAAAGAAGAATTTCGTGAAATGTGTTCTAACTCTATCTCCTTCAATGTACCATCCTTTTAGTTGAGCGATGCAAGCAGTATTATCCATAGAGAATTGCTTGGGTTGATACTTCTTTATTGAGTGAAATCCATATGTTTCCCGAATATGCTATGTCAATGATCTCACTCACACACATTCTCTACTTGCTTCATAAAATGCAAGTATGTTAACATGATTTATAGTTGCCTCGTTAAAAACCTTGCCAGAAAAACCCAGTGGGACAAAATCTGAGCTAAGGGAAAAAGAGTACAATATATATTTCATATTCATAACTATTTGCAAGTTGCCTCGTTAAAAACCTTGCCAGGAAAACCTAGTGGGACAAAACCTGAGCTAAGGGAAAAAGAGTGTAACATGAATATGTCTCCCCCTCATACACATATGATCCATAATTCTTTTGGTGATAATATATCTCATAAGATTATTGTTATCACTTTTAAAATATCACCATATATAATCTTTGATCATATATTTTCTATAACTCTTCCAGAGTATGTATGGACTTCTAAATTATAGATGAGGGGTTCGTGGAACATTCATATTTATCCAACTAATTGTATCATTCATGTGTATATACAATCTTGTTCATACTAAAATTTAACATTTCAAGT
The DNA here is from genome assembly GCF_029168945.1 of Cannabis sativa. Lineage (NCBI taxonomy): Eukaryota > Viridiplantae > Streptophyta > Magnoliopsida > Rosales > Cannabaceae > Cannabis > Cannabis sativa. The sequence goes on along the minus strand of NC_083602.1, from coordinate 55,028,773 downwards.
AGATATGAACATAACACATTAATGATAATATAAATTTTCGTTTGTGACAATGATGGTACTCCAATACCATATATTTGTTCCATCTTGTTGTATGATCTTAATTTTCATATCAAATGATCATATATCTATAATTCTTAATACATATGAAGTACTTCAGGACTTCAATACTAATGAACAAACTTTATACATTTAATATTTCTCGATATACAAAAGAAATAAAAGTTTGTTTTGCAATTAATCAAAAACTCTTCAAGAGTCTATCACAACGTATAATTTACGTATTTATACTGCATAGACAACCATACGTATTTTTCAAACAATAATTTACTTACATGTCTTTATTTCATACAAAGATCTTTGTCATATAGTGCGCGCGACTTAGAATTTATATCACTTAAGACATGTATTAAATTCTTCTAGAATTTTTAGATAAGGCTTATTTCAAATTCTCACTATATTAGGAGCTCCAAATAAATAATCTTTTGTTGCAACATTTATGTGACGCTTATAAATCCTCATAAAATATATTCCAGGCTATAATCAAATAATGATTATATTTTCTCAATATTTAAGCCTTACTTCAATCAATCTCATGTCTATGCAAACTTTGTACAACAATTCATTATGTACAAATACATATATGCAAATTTCTCATTAGAAATATTTATTTGCACACCCTACAGGTCTTACTTCACTTTATGTGAGTAAATTTGCCTGGACTGCGTCATAATATTTTGGCCAAAAATCAAAATGTATGTCGATAATTCTCGACAAATCTAATACAATGATCCTTGCTATCTCATGTTAGTTTATTGCATATGCACACATTCAATATTTATTGTCGGCAAAAATTTCAATAAATGATAATTTCCTCCCATATTGACATAACTTATAGAGATCTCTTTAAATTACATATTTTCAAATATGTTTATCATTTATAGGTACCTATAACGAATCACTTCAGGGATTCAATTATGATTAAATGTGTTATGTCTAACTTCTCTTCGGAGTCTCTTCGAGTACCGTTTTCATCAAGGTTATCATTTTAATACTTTATAACATTAAGGTATCTCCATGAGTACCTCTAGATTTAACAACTTCAGGGCAAATCAAATGAACATTTATTAATAATTTCTACATTGTTCATTTACGCTTCAGGCGTTTTCAACTCATTCTATCTCAACTTTGAATAATATTGATTTGCAGTTGGTATATATCATTTTGAACTATATCGTTCTTATATACTTTGTGCAAGGATCATTTTTCAAAAATTATCATCGATCCCAACTGCTTCTCTCCCCCTGATCGAGAGAATTTTAAGAAATTGTGATATCTAATAATATTAATACATCTGTAGGGATTTCAATATATCACAATGAATCAATATCTATTTAAACTCATATATATTATATGACATTGAACTTCAGGTTCAATAACTTCAGTTTCAAGTTCAATACTTATGAACTTAATTCATTTCTAAGAATGAGTCATACGTGTATAATTAGAAATACATAAATTTACACATTTTGTAAATGCATGATCATATAATCTTATCACATCGATAAGAAACTATGCAATAAAAATCTAACAATGGCTCAAGATTGTTAAAGAAATATAATTTAAATATTTTCTATGTGCAAATATATGCACATTCTTCTTTTGAGCCTTATAAATTAACAATGAGAAGAATCTTTTGGTTCTTCAACAAAATTTAGTCAAATCCTTTGACAATTTATTGCATATGATTTATCATGTCAAAATAATTCAATTAATGAACTTCAGGTTCACTATAATTTGTATTTCAATGAAACTTTCAAAGGTAATGTAAATTTATTACAACATAATCATTATAAGTTTCATTTTTATATACACGAATAATATAATTATATTATTCTCCAAAACATATACACTCTTCAGGAGTCACTATTATGTTTATCAAATTTTATATTTCTTCAGGAATCACTATCATCAATTTAATGATGTGTATTATATAAAATGTACATAACAACTTCATCATGTTGTTATAATGGTCAAATAGATATAACCATAATATATCATTCATTTTTCCTGGTATCTTTTTAACAAGTCGTCTAATTTATTTAGACTATTCATCAGTCTAATTATCATGACTTGATATATTATATATTTAAATGTACAACCAGTACATATAATAAGTCATCTCTTATTACTTTCATAACTAGATAAAAGTTACATCTAGGTACATACAAAGATATTTTGCTACTCAAAGTAGCAATTGTATGTAAGAGTACTTCTTCAGGAAGCTTTTCAAATAATCATTTTGTGATTCTTTATCACTTTGATTATATTGGATCACTAACAAATATTAGTAAATTATATATCCACTTTCGGGAATATGCAAACTGAATTATATAGTAACTATATATATACATATCCTGTACTAACAATAGTTTGAAACTATTGATTTCAAGAAATAATAAAATATGTATATATTAATTTGCTTCTGGCATTACCAATATATGTGAAATTTATATTCTTTGAAATAGAATTTCATGTCTATTCATTCTCTTCAGGGAATGATATTTAAATATTCTAAATGTACAATCAATTTGTACAATTCACACTTATTCAATAATCAAATATACTTTTATCTTGATTATAAGTGTGTCCGTACTACAGGTACGCGACTACTATTATTCAATCCCACACATGATATATAGATTTCATGCACTTTGATTGTGTGTGGTATTTCATCTTTTGGTTGTTTCCAATTTCTTCTGGAAATATTTGAGTAGCAAACAATGCCATTGATTATTTAAAATCATTACATTCACTTCGGGGAATGACGTTGAACAAGTAGAACATTATTATAAATTTCTTAAAAATTTATTACTTGTTCATATATAAAAAGAAATTACTCAACAATTTCTTTAACAATATTTCAAAGAATATATGAATACAATTTTTGCATAATCTCCAAGATGTATGCAAAATTTGATCTTTAATATATGTCACATGCAATAATTTCCAACATTGCAAGTAATAACAATGTATAGTAACATGACTAATACAAACAATCTTTAAAAGTAGTTGAATTCAATTCGTATCATTCTCTGCAGGGAATGATGAACAATAAATACATGTCTCATGTATTTAAATAATATTAGCCATGTTCACTGTTATTCTTATACTTTGATGTTTCAATGCAATTTTCTTAATATTCTTTTTAGGTATTCAAAACCCACTATAAAATTGCATCAATAATAATCATTTTTAATGATTCTTTAGTTGTATTCACATAAATACAATCATTTTTTTGACAAATATAAAACATTTACTTCAGGAAATGTTTGTCAAAATGTATATCGATATTAGATTACTTTTCATTGTCCTCAAAGAATACAAGAACATATATATAAATACGTATTCATCTCTTTCATTATATATCCATCAACTATATAATGAATATTACGTTTGCATAATCTTCAGGATATATGCAAGATTTTATTGAGGACGCATAATCATCAGGATATATGCAATATTTTATCGAGGATGCATAATCTTCAGGATATATGCAATATTTTATCGATGATGCATAATCTTCAGGATATATGCAATATTTTATCGATGATGCATAATCTTCAGGATATATGCAATATTTATATAGATTTTCTCTATCATATCATAGGCACACATATATTGTAAATATTATGAATGATAAGAACATTATATATATATATGAAATCAATAATAAATATATAAAAATATATACATACATATATAATATATAGATATATAGATAAAAAGAAAAAAAAACCAAATGATTCTTGAAATTGTTTCAGTCAGAGGAGTATATATAAATATATATTTAGTGTATTTTGACTTTGAAACAATTCAAGAACTTTAACAAGATACTTACATTGGGACTTGGGCAGAGACTCATGCTTGAAGCTTGGGCAGAGACTCGTGCTGATAACGTGTTATAAAATAATATAAAGTAGATGAGAGGAAAGAAGAAGAAGATGAAGAGAGAAAGAGAAAGTGAATGAGAATTTCTGAGTTGTTTATTCCAATGGGGTGAACCCCTATTTATACAAATACAAGAGTGAGATATTAAGAAACTAAGAAAAAGGGAAACTAAGAAAAAGATGAATATTGATTACAATTAATGGTAATAAATAAAAGATTTAGACATCCACATAATTATTAATATTTATAACAGTTTAAGATTACCTTAATGTATTTTAAATTATAATCTACCATAATATAACTTAAAAATAACTAATTAGTTACAAAGATATATACAAATAAGTTTTTAGAGAGTAACCAAAATATATCTCAAATTTTATGATATGAAAATAAAGTTTTTAATATAAATGTAACTAATTATTTTCTTATCAACATTATTAGTAGCCAAAAAATTACTTTTAAGAACATCAAAAATATCATACTTGACTGACGTGATACGTCAGTAACAGTAGTAAAGTTATTATTTTAAATTAAATGAAAAAAAACATATTATTGTAAATTGGGTTTTCAAGTTTCACGTGGCCCCTAACAGTTGCCATGAATCAAGATTTGTATTGGCACATAGGACGATTTGGGGGTCAAATAGAGAAGGGGTGACGAAATAATATAGAGCAAAAACATAACAGAGGTTTAGAAAATGTGCAGTTTGAATAGTTTAACCACCAATATCCATAATTATAAATTGAAGAAAGATTTGGAGGATAATCTCACATAGCTAAACAAATAGCTAAAAAATTCCTTAGCTAAAGTAGAAAAAAATTTAAGAGCTATATCTTTTTTTACCAAATAAATTCTGAATAACTTTGAATGCAAATAATTATTTAATTAAAAAAAGAAAAAGCTCAAAAGTAATCACATTAGTAGAAACAAAGATTCTTTTACTTCTTTACTACTACCAAGAAACCCATTAAAGATGCATTTTAGTGTTATATACACAGAAATATATAACTTGTAAGCTTGACCAATGACTATTGAAATATTAACATAAATTTCTTACCATTTTTGCATAATGAAAAAGTCAGAATTAACAAATTGTGAAAAGAAAAGCATATTTTGCTACAGCTAAACCAAAGAAGTACAAAAAGAAACAATATTTTGTTCTTTATGAATTGTTTTAGATTACTCTAAAGCTAATAATTATTTACCAATGCAAAACTTGCTGAAAATGTTAGATAAAACTTCCTCTGAAATGTCTTCTCCACTTATTTGCCCAAGAGCCAATGATGCTTCTCTTAGATCAATTGTCCAAAAATCTAGAGGCATTTGATCTTCTATCGATGACTTTAACCTTATAAAAGCCTCTTTAGTTCTAACAAGCTGCTCACATTGTCTCTGTTGATTCATCAATTCAAATTAGATAAAGCAGTTTTGGATCAATTATAAAAATAATGATTATAAGAAGATTGTAAATTAGAAAGATGAATCTTTTAAAGTCATAAGGGTGCTCACTTGGTTCACAGTCCACCTGCGCCCCCCTTGAATAACTTTGTTGAGACCCACGATCTCTGATATTGCCGTCTCTAGCTCTTTTATTCCTTGGCCAGTTACAGCACACGTTTTGACATGCTTAGTAAAAGTATTTCCATCTTCATCGATACATTCAATATTAGGAATAGATTCGCCGCAATCAATTTTGTTTATTACGAGGATCATTGGAGAGAAAGATCCAGTTGATTTCTGTAATTCCAAACAAAAAATATAGTAAATCAACATATGGAATGAAAGGCAGGAAGCACAAAGGAATATTATTTTGTTTGTAAAACCCCCTTAGAACCTTGTTAGACTGAATCCTGTTTAAGAGTGTTGAATCTTCTCGAGTCCATCCATCAAGAGCACTAACTGTCATGATAATGACATCAGCACCCATAGCAACTGTTTCAGACCTCTCCACACCTGGAAAATAGTAGTCATACGTGGTCAAATTCAACTTTAATGTATGTACAAGAGAAACAGGTACAAGTTCAAAAATGAAGACCTTCTGAAATCTCAAGTCATTCATTAGCAAAGCATTTCTCTTACCAAACGAGATTATTGGAAAAAGAAAATTGGGCACATTTGGATGTCTAAAATATGGAATAGTTTAGTACAATGTGAATAGAATATGATGCTGACAACAGAAAAAATCAATCATCACTGCTACAAAAGGGATTTGCCTTTGTTGTAATTTTAAAAATATCTTTAAACTTGAAAAAGATACTATTGAAGAAAAGGAATCTCGAGTGAAGTTGGTTTCATCTTCTTTGCTTAGAATCAATACTAAAACATCATAATTTTAGACTATGCAAAAAGGATGAGCTTACCAATCTTCTCCACTATATCATCAGTGTCCCTAATGCCTGCTGTATCAAGAAGTGTAACAGGAATTCCATTGACAGTGACACTAGCCTCAACTACATCACGAGTGGTTCCAGCGATACTTGTAACAATTGCTCTATCACTCTGCACGCTATATAAAAACATGATATTCATTAAGATGACAAACTTATAATAATTTATGTAATTATGCAAGCACAAGTTAAAAAACAAAACATTTCACATTCCCTCTACAAAATATTCACTGATATTATGGACAAAGAAATTAATATACTAATCATAGTCTAGTTAACTCCATTTAAAAAAACATCCATTGCCCCAAAAGTAATAATTGAATGCAAAATAAGATTCAGAAGATGGATTTCAAGTACCTTTTTCCAAGAAAAAATAAAAAGAAAAGGATGGATTTTACGTAGCTATAATGCATGTAAGTGAGGCTACGTAATTCTCGATAGACTGGTCCATTATATAAGAAGAAAACTCCAACAATTTAAGTTATAAGAAAAGCTTTTTTCATAACATACTTTGCTCCATGCATTAAGAAGACTGGACTTTCCAACATTAGGTCGACCGACAATTGCAATCTGCAAAATTTCAATAAGGAGAACCACATGTCAGAAGCACGTAAAAAGGGAAACAGTTAAAAGAAATCTGTCAGTGCAAATTCAAAGAAACATGACACAGAGCATGTGAATAATTAAGAGGTAGGTAGTGGAATTGAACAAGAGAAAAGCTCAGAACCAAAACAGAAAATACAAAACATAAAAGATAGCACTAATACAGTTCAGATAGAAATAACAAAGCTAAGTGAAAATAACTAAGAGCTTAATAAGTCAATGATCATCTAAAAAGAGCACAACTTCCACAGGATATCATTTTAAGGATAACTTGTCAGATTTACAGCAAACCGAACCTGTAATCCAGATTGCAGAAGCTTGTCGTAATTAGCTGTCTCTAATGCATGCTCAACCTCTAGCGACATAGAATTTATTCTACTCACAACTAGCTCCACATCTAAAGGTGGCATCTCATCGTCAAAATCTAAACGGGCTTCGATTTCAGTTAGCAACTCAATGCACTGCATTCTAATTGATTTTACTAAGGAAGAAAAGCCACCCTATCAAAGAGGAAAAAGACAATGCATGTGTTAGCTTAACATGGCAGATGCCAAAAAAGCTAAGCTTACACTGAATAGAAGCAAAAAATACAATTGCTGCAATTTGCAATGGAAGTCTAGCTAGAGCAGAATTGAATAACATAAAAGGTCACGACCATCAAAATTTACATCCTGAACAGAATACATGCCTGAATTCCAGCAAGTGCTGCATCTGCAGCAGCCACACTCTTGGCTGAAATTAATTTTCCAACGTTTTCGGCTTGTGAGAGGTCCAAACGCCCATTGAGGAAGGCACGGAGTGTAAACTCACCTGCAAATAGAAATTATAAAATAAAATTATAGACGTCAGCAAACCTGAACCTGCATCAATCCTACTCCAACAACAAAACATAACAGTCAAATTGTTGGTTGTATTTGAACTCACAATACATATTCTATTTCAACAAAACCAATCTTGTATATACTGATATCCCAACACTTAAAATGGTTTTGTTGCTCCGAATAAGCAATTCAAATAAAAAAATTTGCATTTTATATATTTTTATAGTTAAAGTTGTGAACAACCTGGCTCTGCTAGCCTCGCCCCAGCATCTAAGCAAGCTCTCAGTACACGATTTAGACAAACTTCACTTCCGTGACACTGAAGCTCAACCACATCTTCACGAGTGTAGGATCTTGGGGCCAACATGGGTACAGCTAACACCTAAAGAAATAACAAAAGCACACTTGAACCATAACAACCTCAACCTGGTTCACGAAAGAATTTTCCATCCCGAGCAAAAAGATACAAACCTAATAAAGTAAACAGTTTCGCATATGAATGAACAACTAACTACTAACAATAACTTTCAATTTTTCAAAGTAGATGCTTGAATCCTAAAATTTCAGTTAAAAGCTTATAACTTTGGAAATTCAATGAATTCTACAAGTGAACTTGCCTTGACGCCAAAATGGGAACCACAAACACCTAAAAGAGGACTCACAAAAGCCAACTTGAACCACAAAAACCCAGTTCAAGATAACAAATTTAACAACCTAAGCATAAATATCAAGCTGATAAATATTTCTTCGTTATAACTACAAATCACAAACGCTTACAGTTTACAACTGCAAGGACTGTGCCCCAAACATGTTAAATGAAAAGCTTAATACTTGAATTGAACATAGAACTGATAAATATATATACATACCTCATCGACTACATTGCCCCCAGAATCCACAACAACACCATACTCCACAACGTGGCTGGTGGGTCGCCACGAGCCAGAACTCCCATTCTTCCTCTTCACTTTTCTACGGAACACACGCCCCACAATATCCACCGCAGAGGAACCCGACAACCGAACAATGCCAACAGCACCTGAGGGACCCCCAGTGGGCGTCACTACGGCGGCAATAGTGGCGGAACCACCGTCATCCAGGCGAGGCTTTGAGCAATCAGTGGAAGCCCGGTCGTCCGGTTTGAGAGGAGAGATGAATAAGTGAGTTGGAGTGGTAGTGAGATGGGGTTGTTTTGGTTTAGGGGTTTTAGAGGAGATGGGTTTGGAATTTGAAGGTTGAAAGAGGGTAGAGAGAGTAGTGGAAGTGGGTTTTGAGAGGTGAGGCAGTAGTGAAGCTATGGCAGCTGCTGGTGGCGGCGTTGGTCTGTACCAGTGACTCAGGAGTGACCGGACCATAGCCATTGCTCGTTACTGAAAACTCGAAGTTTTCTTTTTTTTTGTTTTATTCAAGCGTTTATATATTACATCATGTTTTATCTCGGACTCGAACTCAGGACCTCCAACACTCACACACTGGACACTTAAAGTTTTCTGTATTAGCTTTATATCCTTCTTTTATGTCAATTCATTTTTACAAGTTCATTACGTTACGGAAAGGAAATGTTACTTTTACAAATTTATGACATATTTTTTTTTTTTCTAATTTATTTAGATTATAAACTTTTAATAATATTTATATTTTTTTAACTTTTTATCATTTTTAGCCAGCGATAATAAATTAATTAAAGCGATTAGAAACAATTAATAAAAATAATTAAGTAATAAGAATATGATTTTATTATAGAAGTTCATGAGTCTTGTGATAATGGTAATAGTCTACTTATATTTTATTTATATTAATTTGTGAGAAAAAAAGCAAGAAGTTCTTGATCTTTATCGAACACTTTACAAAGAATTTATAGCAGCTTGAACACTTTTTTGAATAAAATATTTTGAATCCCTAAATAGTGAAACCACTCTACTATAAACATCATATTGGCTTCCCAAACAAATAAGAAATAAATAAGCAAATTCAATTACTTTCCTAAATCGAGAGAAATAAAAGAGAAAACTAAGATATTTTATCTTTTTCCCTGTCGTGCAATTCTATCCCACAAAATTAGGAATGTGACTGCTTGAACATTTATGGAAAATATCTCTGAAGATATTCTAGCCACATTTACTCTAGTTGGTGTATGTGTTCTGATCGTGATATGGAGGTTGGTTGGACGGTGTATTCCAGCTTCTTCTTTAAATCAATTGTCTACGAATGACACATTACTTAGGACGATGCGTCATGGAGCGTACGACCCATCCAAATCACGAAATATTCTTCAGATGTCACTCAACTGGATGCTACATCACCCTGTGCAGAGATTTGGGATAACACTTGCCCCTTTTATATTCTCACGTGTGACGTGTCATACAGAAGTCAGTGAACATTTGGTTGTCAAATTATTTCCCATTTTCTAGAAACAATTTTTTGGGGAAGTCTGTACTGATATATAATGTTTTTTACCACAAAATCCAAAACTTTCTTGGATGTGATAGTTGCAAGTGGTTCGACTTCCGTCCACTTTGTAAAATAATCACCAACCAGAATGCATATTGCACTCCACCCTTTCTTTTGGGTAACTGTCCGATCAGGTCTATTCCCCATATAGCAAAGAGTCATGGACTTTGCACATTTGTATCAACTCATTGGGCGGTGCTCGGGGGACTTTAAAATTTTTTTGGCATTTGTCACACTTCTTCACATAGGCCTTTGAATCTTCAATCATTGTTGGCCAAAAATAACACTGCCTTTGTATTTTCTTAGATAAATTTTGCCCCCGTCATGATTACCACAGAATCTTGTTAGACATTTATATGTATAATATAAAATATATGTATGTGTATATAACATGCGGAATAAATAAACATATACACTATATGAATATAAGGATCGAAATACCTCCAGCCATTGATTCTTTGAGCATTAATCCCACATAAGCTTGATCTGCAAAAGAAACCGATTGATGTGGGTAATCGGGCTTCCTCGCTCTCTCAACTCTCTTTAGATGGATTTTGCTGTTATGAACAGAATGAGTGAGGAGCTCGGGGACCGAGACCCTATATTTATAGGTGAGATACTCCATCAGTATCTGCGCCACATTAATTGTCAGAATATTTTGACAATTAATTCAAGAAATCAAATCAGGTAATGAATATAGAAATCTGACCATATATAGAATATTACATAATTGATTTTGTCCAGATTCAATGAATATAAATATTCATTTATCAGAAAATCAATTATTTATTTATTTCCTTAAATAGAAATTTATTTCTTTAAATAGAAATATATTTCTTTAAATAAAATATTCTTATATTCTCCCACTTGGTCAGCATTTAGACTAAAACATTCAAACCCAAACGTTCCCCATTATATAATAAACATACGAATCATAGCGACATGTCCTCATTATAAGTCGAGTATTATCTTCCATGTATTACGATATATTTATTATATAACAATGTACTTTATGTGGCAATGTACTTAAGCGAATAAACCCTAACCCTTATGTTTATTCAGGTCCTCTTACGATAATTTTCTCAGATGAAATTAAGGTACACATAAATATGAGAAAATATCGAAATTAGAGTTTCATTGAATAATTTTTGGTTGTACAAATAAAAAACTGCATATGGGTTAACTGAATCCCACATTTACTTTATGATCCTTGAATTTGTGTTGCGGCATGCCTTTAGTCAAGGATATGCGATTACCCAATTCAGTTTGCGTGATTAATGACCACTTATCACGCCTTTTTTATGGTTAAATACTTAATGTCGATATGCTAGCTTCGACCAGTACTCTTATAATTATTAGCCATAAATATTGTAGCTGAATTTATCGCAAAATTTTCTTAATGGCCTAATGAAACTGTAATTCTGAACTCTAGGCCTACTATGAAACTCTATAATACATCATGCGAGATGTATCCTCAAAACAATAAATGAATATGACTTCTATAGTGGAAATAACAATCAAGATTCTCTACAATATAACTTACTGGTAATCTTAAGGACGTAATAAAATATTGATTTACGTGAATCAATACAACCAGTGAAGTACATTAGAATCTAATTGGTTAACTATATTTCCAGATGGTCAATTCATCTTAACAAAATATGTATGAATATAATTTTTTTTTTTAGTATCTTAAAGACACCTCATCACTTTGTATGAAGAATAAAGTGGTCTTAACTTTAGTTATTTTGATACTGCTTAACGATCCTCAAACAAATGTAATGCAAAGTCTTATTCAGACTCTTAGGCATACATTAGGCTTCTAAAATAGAAGCGAATGAATGTTCTTAATTTATTCTCACTCCATATCATTTTTCAGATGCTGGTTCGAGTTGAATTTATCACACTTAAAGATAAAAGTTATATCAGATGAATAATACATAATTTTATTTAATCAGAGATGCTGTGGCTACTCTCTAATTAATTAAAATTATATATATTATTTATATTCCTTATCTCAAAATAATAATTTGAGATATGAATTATTTTAACTTATATAGAAAACTTATATCATCATTTGCAAGTAACATATTGTCTACGTATAAAACAAATATTACTCTCACTAACCTTCTGGTATATAATTATTTCAATAATTCTCTTTTCAAACCTAAAGGAAAAGATGATATAATACCAATTTGTGAGATGTTTGTTTTAATCTACAGGTAGACACCTTAAGCTTGCATATGTTCACCACTATTAGAGGAAAAATTTATGGTACCGTATACATTCTCCTCTAGTTCACTGTTTGGAACTGATTAATGAATTGAAACGAGCAACAAATGCCAAGGTCTATAATAGAATCATTTATAAAAACAAGTGAGAATGTAAATCTCCTTTGTTATTGATTCTTAGTTCAAAATAAACTTCTTAGCAATGAATATTCTTTTATATCTTTATGTTTCTCAATGTTGCCTAATGAATATTATTGGTGAAAAAACTTATGCTTAATTAATGTTCTCCACCCCATTAGGCAACTTTACTAAAGATAAACTTTATTAATCGCTCTTTAAGATATTTATTTATTCATTCATGGCATGTTGTACTACAACTTCAATTCTTTATCATTCTATAATTTAATTTATGTCTCAAATTAATATTGTAGTTGAACTCTTATTGTACAAAATGTAATCACTAGAAAACATTGATCTTACTGTTCTAATAAGTCATCTTAAGGATGGACCAACAAACTCTTAAAAGAGCAAATGGTTCAATAACATGTTATTTTAGAAATTGTAAGCAATTACTAAATAACATAACTTATTAGAATTTTACCAATGACTTGTATATTATTAATGATTAGTTATGAATTCACAATAACCATTAATCTTAAGGGTTGTTGTGAATCATAATTAATCTAACACTTGAGGTGGAAGTTTGAGAAAATATGAATGATCTTTCTCGGAAACTAGGTTCCTAGATTGATCACTCCCACTGATCAAGTCAATTCTTAATTCCACAATTCTAGTGTTGTGAGATGGATAATAAAATATGTAACCCTTAAACCTTATAGCTTTTCAAATGAAATATGCTCATTTATTGTTTAGGGCCCAGATCTTTTCTTTGATAATTGTACTCTAACTATATATGGGTATTTATAAAATGTGTACATGTCATCAAGTCGGTTTTCAACCTTATCACAACTCAAAATATATTTGAGAAACAACTTTGGTTAGAACACGATTCGATATGTACACCCCATTGTTGAGTATCAATAGACGAAGAGTTAGGAAAGATTGGAGTTTGCTATGTAGGCTCCACCCCATGTCCAAAAAATGCTTAGTTTCTTAAATCTGTTACACACTATAATTTGGGTGTACCAAGCATATGTATCGGGCAATGAACCCATGCTTTTAAAGAAACTTTACAAATAGACTGGGAGTTTATCCATACTCACGAATTTTAATGTAGTATTCTCCATTTTATATTTGATCTCACTATCTTAATATGCAAAATGCACCATTTCTCTACTTAAGATTTAAATGTCTTTGAAACATATAAATCTATACTTTTGTAGAAAAATTATTTATGTGAGTAATCGTTAAAAAGGAGATGCAAAATTTGAGTCCATGTCTTCAAAATTAATTGACTTGTATGATTTCTAATATGATAGAATTCTAGTATGCACCGATTTTGACTTGTTGGAATACATATTCTTAATGAAATTCACACAAGTTCTAAATAAAGTTAGTAAAATCAAGTGTAATGAATATCCCCACCATTTACTAACATTTATTCTATTTATGGAGATATGTTCCATAATCTTTGGTGCTATAATGTAGAAGAATTCTTATTAATAACACATTTCTTATTGTCAGATTGAACTTGCATATCTTTATGAGTGACATCATTTGTAGTAAAGACCTCTAAATGTGTCTAAATCAAGTTTCAATAGAATCTTGGAACATAAAGATCTTTGCCAATTTTAAAACAAAGCCACTATTATATTGCTTGTTCCTTAAACTTCTAAATGTGAGAACTTATCTTGTCTGTGGATAAGATTTGCTCACATTTACTGACTTTCTTAGGTTTATTTGTAAACCTTGCAAGAAATTATGAATGTGGAATAACAATCTAAAATAATCCACTATGTGTTAATAATCACATTAACTATATTAGAATGAATTCATACACAATAAATTAAAATTTATTGGTAATAATAAAGTGTGATTTATTTTTCTTAATTATACAGTAAAAACTGTATATGCTAGATGAAGTTATCAGAATAAATTTTGAAAATTTCTACTGTTATGGAAGAAATTTTCTACTAGTATGGACGAAATTTATGAATAGTGATGTAATAAAATTACATATATAGTTTTGAGGTTTAAATGAATCATGTTTTTACCAATGAATAAACATGCTTAAATATGAAATCTTATTAAACAAAAATTGCCTGTGGGCTAAATTTTTAATTTAATAAGATTAGATTTAGATGTAGATTATGATAGATTTACACAATTTATGAAAAACTTAAAGTTTAATACTTCTATTTTAATGAAAGGTATGAAACACTTAATTATTTATAAATGTTTCAAAATTTTATACTTTATGATAAAATTATTAAATTAAATCTACATAATTTCCTGTGGGATAAATTAAGAGAATTTAATTTAACATATTAATTATGTAAATATAATAAAATCCCTGTAGGGTAAGATTATTATGTTCACATAATTCATGTCCATTATGTGATCTTGATCCACTTAATGTATATAATTTTATATAATTAAGGATGCTGTTGCTACTCCCTAATTATTTAAAATTATGTGGTTCACTAGACACCAAAGTATAAACTGAAGATTAAAATTTTACTAAATCCAAAATAGCCTGTGGGCTAAATTTAAAATTTAATAAAATTAGATGAACTTTATGATAGATTTAATTAAACAATTAGTTTTGGAAAATGAAGGTTTATTATCTATCTTTAATTAAATTTGTGATAACACTATTAAATTAAATCCCCATAACTCCCTGTGGGGTAAATTAAGAGAATTTAATTTAACATATTATCCTAATTAATTATACAAATATAATAAAATCACTGTGGGGTAAAATTATTATACCTATATAATTAATTACAAGTTATGTCCATTAAGGTGAATTTTAATTAATATATAATTTTATACAAATAAGGATGCTGTGGCTACTCCCTAATTATATAAAATTATATTTTCACTTTGACATTAGGTATTGGGCTCTACCTAAAAGTAATTTCGTTATTAACATAGTAGACAATCACTGAGATTAATGCTCCTAGTGTGGTCGTCCGAAGATCATTAAAAACCGTTCTAGATATGAGCATTTGTCCCAAATTCATGTTTTCTTATGTCAAACCACAAAATTACTTACATTTTATTCATATTTTATTCATTTTAGGAAGTTTTATGAATATTTTATGAATAATTTTATAAAGTTTTATGAAACTTAATGTGCTAGATAAAATATTCAACCTATCTTAATGTTCGAACATTTCTAAATATATCTAGCACTATAAAAGGAATTTATGTATAACATTTAAATCATACAAATCAAAATTAATTGTATTAAAAATAAGTTTTCCAAATAAATACAAATTAAAACAATTATTGTATGATAATATATTAAATGCTTAATTCCATGATATGTAATTAATTATGCATTTATAACCATATAATATCTTAATTATTTGTACTAATAATTAATTTGTATAAATAAGGTAAATATACAAATTAGTACAATTAATTTTATGAAATCAATTAAATGTAAAATTAAAGAATATACTTAATGGCAGATTATCAATTAATTTAATCAATAAATTACTTAATTGGTAAATAAATATAATAATTGCGCACTTAATTGTAGAATAATTAAATATTCACATTCTTAAAATATCACAATTATTGTAATTACATGTAAAAATAAAGCATGTAATTAATTTACCAAATTAAAAACTTTCCATAATAATTTATTATTAAATAACACATAATATATGAAGATATATGTTAAATAAGAATGGAAAGTTAAACAAATGTAATTTAATTGACTAAATCAACAAAAATAAGGAAATAAAATAAAATTCCAAAAATAAATCAAAGTAACAAAATTTCGAAATTTTCTTAAATTTTTCTTAATTTTCCTTTTTTTTTTTTTGAAAAACTGCCATGAAAAACAACACCGATGACCAAAATTCATGAAATCAATTCCAAAATGATCTAAATGAATAAATTAAGAGATCCATATTGATTTCAAGCATCGAAAACACGTAAAATGTAGACTTTAATTTCATAAAAAATTCTTTCGGGTCCGATCGTGTTCTTAAGAGATTTTTTTTAGTTTTCAGATGGGTTTTAAATCCTTTTCATTCATAAAATCGATCTAAAATATTATATGAATATAGTAATGAATAGAGGATTTAAAATAAATACCGAAAATGAAAACGGAAAAATTATAGACCGAAAAATAAAACTTTCATGTATATATATACTCGTATACAATGTATATATACTGCATAAAATCATCATTAATGTATTAAAGAGAGTATTACATACAATTTTATGCAACAAAAATATGAAAGCATTGAGTATTATACATAAACATATATACATGAAAATTATATGTATACACACAGTATATGAATATAAATATGAATGTGTGTATACATATGAACATATAGATTATGAAATATGAATATAAAAGTGTATATATATAAATATGAATATATATATACGTAAATGAAAAGAAAATGTATATATATAAAATATATATATAAACAAAAACCAATACTGTATACATATATATACATATATATTTGCATATACATATTAAACCATATAAATATCATACAAATATATAATAGAATATGATAATTAATTATATGGAAAGAAATCAATGAATAAATGAATAATAATATGAAAGTATACTCAGAAATATATATATTATACGGTATAAATGAATGTATATAATATATATATATATGAACGTAAATATGAAGATGAATATATATATATGTATATATAAAAAATAAATTGAGTATGAATATATATATAATCGGGATTATATAATATAAAAGTATATATAAAATATATATAATTTATATTATAAATGAAGAACCCCGTAAATGTATATATATATATATATATATGAAACTCAAAAAAAAAAAAATCAAGGCAGAGATATATAATCCGCTCTGATACCAACTGTTAGACATTTATGTGTATAATATAAAATATATGTATGTGTATATAACATGCGGAATAAATAAACATATACACTATATGAATATAAGGATCGAAATACCTCCAGCCATTGATTCTTTGAGCATTAATCCCACATAAGCTTGATCTGCAAAAGAAACCGATTGATGTGGGTAATCGGGCTTCCTCGCTCTCTCAACTCTCTTTAGATGGATTTCGCTGTTATGAACAGAATGAGTGAGGAGCTCGGGGACCGAGACCCTATATTTATAGGTGAGATACTCCATCAGTATCTGCGCCACATTAATTATCAGAATATTTTGACAATTAATTCAGGAAATCAAATCAGGTAATGAATATAGAAATCTTACCATATATAGAATATTACATAATTGATTTTGTCTAGATTCAATGAATATAAAATATTCATTTATCAGAAAATCAATTATTTATTTATTTCCTTAAATAGAAATTTATTTCTTTAAATAGAAATATATTTCTTTAAATAAAATATTCTTATAAATCTTTCATGGACTTTAGATAGGAATCATTCAGCTTCTTTCTTTGTAACACATCTTAGCAAAGGCATGGAGAAACCTCATTGTTCATCACATTGTCCACTATTTAATACCGCGCAACCTTTCCCATCATTTTCCAAGCTTCATTTCTGTGGTTTAGAAGTTTACCAGTGTTAAGATAGGCTACTATTGGAGTCATCCAGTTGGGTGTGTTATCCAGCATCTTAATTTCTTCCGTGCAGGTGATGTTGGGTTCTTTTAGGAATTGAATTAGGATCAAGTTTGCTTTATTGGTGACTGTGTTACTTGCCAGCTGTGTAAGTGCATCAACAATAACATTCTCTTCTCTGGAAATTTTCTTGATGGTATATCCTTTAAATTGTGTGAGGAAGTCTTGGATTTTACTCATATATGCCATCATTTTTTCTCCCTGAGCCCTGTATTCTCTAAGAATATGATTTACAACCAATTAAGAGTTACTGTAGATCTCTAAATATTCATCACATACCTCTCGAGCAAGCTTTAGTCTCGCGATAAGTGCTTTATATTTTGCTTCATTATTGGATGTTATGAATCCAAACTTGATTGCTTCGTGCAAAGGCTGCCCCTAGGTGTGATAAGAGCAATCCCTCCATCAAACAACTGATCTGCGGATGATCCATCCACATGTGTGTCGATTTGTTTATTTGTGTTTGAAAAAGGTTTCAGTGGTGGTGGGCAGTTGTGGTAGGTGGTGGTTTCAGTGGTTGTTGATGGTGACAGTTGGAAGAAGAAAGAAGAAGAAGAAGAAGAAGAAGTTTGGAAAAAAAAATAGGAGAAAAAGAAAGAAAAAAAGAAAATTATTATTATGTTTTTTGATTTATACATAATGTTAAATTAATTTTATTAAATATTTATTTATGTGTACTGCTGATTTTATTGTAAAAAAATAGGTTTTGGATGTTTAATTGGTAAGTAGGTGAAACTTTTGGGGTTTTGTAGTCAATTTACTCAAAATTAGACAGCCATGCTTGAACTTTCAAATGTACTCGGCCCTACATATTTAAAGACAAACCCCGCGAAAGACATGAGCAGTGCATAACTCTAGCATTACCCGCCCAAAATGTCAGACTCAGTGGCTCACCAAATCTCCCTCTTTCGCTCTCTCATTCTCAGCAGAAGGTCACGCCTTCTGCCTCTTCAAACTTCGAGCATTCTCTTTCTTTCACTTCTCGATTTTGTGCTGAAGCTCTCTCAACTTTTGCACGCAGGCTCGACGGCGCCGCGCTGCGAATCATCGAATCAGTCATGGTTTCCAAAGACGTCAGATCATCATCAGTGGCGATTCGATCGAGCTTGCGCGATTTCATTAGGTTTGAATCTATTTCTATTATGCGTGAGAACGCGGAAAAACCTGTGGAGAAGAAGCTTCTGGATCTCGATTTTCTTGTCCGAGCTTTCGCTCTTTTAGGTGATGTCGAGGCAGGTTTTCTACTTATCTCAAAAATTTCTTATCTAATGATCCATATGAAATAACATTACTGATTTATAATGTTATTTACATTATCCGATTCGTGATATTTTACATTTTCTTTTTTCACAGAATTGTTTGGCTTTGAGGTACGAGGCCTTGCTTTTGAGGGATTTCAAGTCCACAAGTTGCCAGTGGCTTGAGGTTTCACATATGGAATGGTTAAACTTTGCCGAGCAATCACTGGATTACGGTTTTAATTCCATTGCAAGAAAGGTGAGGTTATGTCAGTGTGTGCATATGAATAATTGAATTCAACGATCAGTTAGTTCTTAATTTTTTTCTTAATTGCTAACCGATTAGTTCTTAATTCTTAATATTAAAATCCTGCCAATAAGAAAATAGACTTGAGATGCTGCGTTTTGGATTAGGATGAATTGTTTGATTGTTTTTTAGATCGAAAAGTTGTAGTCAATGCCTGGGGGCCATGATAACTGACAATTCTCTATTTCAACTTGAGGATGTGATATAATCTGCTTCATTTCTTCTGGTTGTAATATGTGTTCGTGTTCTACTAGTTCTATTCCTTTATTTTGCTTCAGTTTAGTGATTTCATTTTTCTTTCTTTCAGGATTTAGTGATTAAATTTGTATTATGTGCCTTGATAATCAAAAAAAAATTAGGTGGTTCTAGAAGCATTTCTTATAGTTCTAGTAAGCTTACCTCTAAACCGAATCATGGGTTAAAGAAGTTTACATAACGAATAGTATAAATAAGTGTCAAAAGCTTTTTAGATTGTTATAAGTTACGACACAATTCTCTTCCCTTGCTATGGTTTATTGATAATGTACTACAATACTTGTGGCTGCGTTGGATAACTATTGACTATTCACCATTTTCTAATGGGGAAGATTATGTGTTAATATTAGTGAAATAAATACATACTCTATTACACTTCCTTTAGTGTAACTACATAATTCTGTATATTTGTTTTTTTATAATGGCACTGCATCTTTATTCTCCTTGAATTTTTCTTTTGTAGGCATGTGAAAATGCACTTTTGTGCTTCCAAAAGGCTTCTAAAACAAATTTGGAGACTACTGAGTTCTTTGAAGGTGTGAAAATTATTGAAAAGATAAAGAGACTCAAGGATTGCGCCATGACTTCAGCTGTTTCACGTTCTGGTATGACCTATTGGAGTCTTCATTGCTATTCATACGGCAAGATCTGTTTGATTCAAATTTCAATTTAAAATATAAGATGCAGATTAGGTGACTGTGATGCTACACTCTTCGATTGTGGGTCTATGCTTAGGTTAACTTACTCCATTAATATTAATATGGTGAAATCTACCTGTGTCCATCAATACCATATATAATATAAATGACAAGCATAGCAAAATTATCAGTATTCATTTTAGACAAGTATAGGAAAATTATGTCAGTATTTGTGAAGACAAAGTAACAACTGTCCATGACAGTTATTACAGTTAGTTGTTTTTCTAACTGTTTTACTGTTATGAGTTTGTTACAGACAGTTTGGTTGTTAGCTCTTTTTCTGTTGTAACCAATTCTTGTTGTGATCATCTAGAGCTACTGATTGTGTATATAAGATCATATTGATTCATTCATCAATAAGATTCTCTTTCAATCTTCGATCTCTCTCTTTCACTATCTTTCTCTGTCTTTCTCTCTTTCTTCTTCTTCTCTGTTTTCTGGTATGGCTAATAACTTTCTCATGGTATCAGAGCAATTTCCGCCATTAATGGCGAATGTTGTTTCTGGTGGAGCTGGTCTGAATGGTTCAAGAACTAACTCTGGTGACGGCAACAATGGAGGTGCCACTGGTCAACCTACCAGTCGTCAACCGACTCTCAATCGAGGAAGAACAAGAGATCATGATGAGTTCTCTCCTGTCTATTTCACTCACAATCTTTCAATTCGTTTAAATGATCACAACTTCCTGTTGTGGAAACAACAGGTCTTAGCTGCGATTCGTGGCAACAGGTTACAACAGTATATCAAAGCAGATCCCCCTGCAAAGTTTCTTTCTGATGCAGATCGAGAATCTGGTGTGCTTAACCCTGCTTATTTGGACTGGGAAGTCCAAGATCAGCTCCTCATGTCCTGGCTTCTGTCTTCAATGTCTGAAAATCTCCTCACGCGTATGGTTGGATGTGAGACATCGAATCAGATCTGGTCGACATTGGAGAAGTTCTTTACTCTTCAAGTTTCTGCAAAAATACTTGAGTTTCGAACCAAGCTTCAGAACTTGAAGAAAGGCTCACTCTCACTATCTGATTACTTACTCAAAGTCAAACATCACGTTGATCTTCTTGCCTCAGTTGGAGAAGTTTACACAACAAAAGATCATGTCGCTGCTATCTTTAAGGGCCTTCCAAGTGAATATGACACCTTTGTCATATCCACTAATACTAGATTAGAAACATACTCTGTTGCAGAGATTGAGTCTCTTCTTCTAGCCTCAGAATCCAGAATCGAGAAAACTGATCGAGAGGTTGAGATCAGTGCTCAAGTTGCCTCACTTGACATTGATAATCCAGAAGCTAATGTTGCCAACTTCAGAAATAACTTTGGTAATTTCAGACAGCAATCTCCATCCCCGAGGTACAATTATCCATCTCAGTTCTCTCCTTCTAATCGAGGTGGCTATAGAGGTGGATACAATCGTGGTAGTGGCAACAACAGCTCCTATTCTAGCTTTGGATCTGGAATGTATGGCAGAGGTGCTGGCAGGTCAGTGAACACAGCAAACAAACTTCAATGTCAGTTGTGTTTTAAGCTTGGTCATACTGCTATAGATTGTTTCTATAGATTCGATAAGAACTTTACTGGTATAACACCAAATCAAGCTTCAAGTCAGTACCACTCCTCCAGTTCAGCACAGGCCAATGTTGCTAGCACCAACACTGCTCAAGACAACAATTGGTACCCTGATTCTGGAGCTACGAATCACTGCACTCCAGACCAGCAACATCTCACCCATGGAGCTGAATATGATGGAACTGAGAAACTCTTTGTAGGTAATGGGGCAGGTTTGTCAATACAACATGTTGGTCAGTCATTCTTTTCTACACCTTACTCATCTAAGTCATTTCAATTGAATAATCTCTTGCATGTCCCTGACATTACAAAAAATTTGTTGAGTGTTTCTAAGTTTGCAAAGGATAACAATGTTTTCTTTGAATTTCATGACAATTTTTGTTTTGTCAAGGACAAGGAGACTCGTTCAACTTTACTGAAGGGGACACTTCAGAATGGCCTGTATTTGTTTGATGCTTCCCAACTCCAGTTTCATTGTTCAAAACCTTCTAGTCAACCAAGTTCGAATCTCTCATTTTCACCTACTGGTGTCACAGCTGAAGTCAATACTTGTTCCAATTGTTCTCTTAATAATTTCTCTCAGTATTCTATTTGGCATAACAGACTTGGACACCCATCTTCTAGGTTTGTCCAAACTGTGCTAAGTCATTGTAATGTGTCCTTGAATAATGTAGAGAGCAATAAGATTTGTACTGCCTGTTGTCTTGGAAAAATACACAAGTTTCCATTTCCTAAATTCTCTGAAACTGAGTATACACAACCACTTCAGCTTGTTGTATCCGATTTATGGGGTCCCTCCCATACTCTCTCATCCAATGGCTATAAGTACTACATCCATTTCATGGATGTGTACTCAAGATTCACTTGGTTATATCTTTTGAAAAATAAATCTGATGCCTTTAAAATTTTTCAAAATTTCAAAGCTGAAAGTGAACTACAATTAGGCACCAAATTAAAGGTTTTACAAACAGATTGGGGAGGGGAATATAGAAGTTTCACACCATTTCTGAACAAGCTTGGAGTCATTCATAGACACCCTTGTCCCACAACACATGAACAAAATGGATTAGCTGAGAGAAAACATAGACATATTGTGGAAAATGGTTTAACCTTGCTAGCTCAAGCATCTATGCCTCTTAAGTTTTGGGATGAAACTTTTAGAGCTGCTGTCTACATTCATAATAGGCTACCTACTCCTATTTTAAATAACAAAACACCTTTAGAAGTTCTCTTTAATCAAAAACCTGACTACCTATCTCTTAGAACTTTTGGGTGTGCTTGTTTCCCAAATATAAGGCCCTATAATAAACATAAAATGGAGTTTAGATCTGCCCCTTGCACATTCTTGGGCTATAGCCTAAACCATAAAGGGTATAAATGCCTTGATTCAAGTGGTAGAATGTACATATCCAGGGATGTTATTTTTGATGAAAATTCCTTCCCTTTTCATACAATCTCTACTGCTACTGCCTTACCAATTAATTACTCTCCTGAGTTTTTCACTTCTGGCATTATTCCTTCAATCACTCATAGTGATGCATCTGTTCTAACTCCTACAGATTCAGTTAACTCCCACTCGAATACTGAATCTGCTACTCCTTCAGCTACATCTTCTTTACCAAATCAAGTGTCTGACCAACCTGCTTCTATTGACACTCCTTTTCCACCTACTGTTTCTGTTTTTAACAATATGCAGAATTCATCTAATGTGTTGTTTGATGTAGATGTTGCTCAGAATTTTGATAATGCAGCTGTAGCATCTGTTCAATCTATTCCTGTGGAAACTACACACTCTGCTGCAATACCTACAACAGCACCTGGTGCCTCTCCCATTTTGCATACTGACATGGTTATACCAGTGTCCAGCAGCTCAAGAACTATCAACTCTCATCCAATGCAAACTCGGGGGAAGTCTGGGATCACTAAACCAAAAGTTTACATGGCTTCCAAAGAACCTCAGACATTAGCTGAAGCTTTACAAAGCCTACACTGGAATCAAGCTATGGCTGATGAGATACTTGCTTTAATAAGGAATCACACCTGGAAACTTGTCAAATTACCAGAAGGGAGAACTGCTATTGGTTGTAAATGGGTGTACAAGGAAAAGCTCAATGCTGATGGCTCAGTCAATAGGCATAAAGCAAGACTAGTAGCTAAAGGGTTTCACCAACAACCTGGATTTGACTTTACTGAGACTTTTAGTCCAGTGGTGAAACCCATAACCATCAGGGTGGTTCTTACTTTGGCCTTAGCTCGTGGTTGGAAAGTTCAGCAACTTGATGTTCACAATGCCTTTTTGAATGGCAATTTACAAGAAGAGGTTTATATGACTCAGCCACCTGGCTTTGAGGATCCAACAGCTCCTGATCTTGTGTGCAAACTTAATAAAGCTCTATATGGTCTTAAGCAAGCACCAAGGGCTTGGTTTGACAAGTTGCATCAATGCCTATTGAGTCTTGGTTTCTGTTCCTCTAAATCAGATCAGTCCTTGTTTATCTGTTCAACACCTCAGTCTACTACACTTATACTAGTGTATGTGGATGATATTTTGATTACAGGAAGTAATTCCCAGGTTGTCTCTCAGCTGGTTACTGATTTGAATAAGCAGTTTGCTCTTCGAGATCTTGGAGAGTTAAACTATTTTCTTGGAATTGAGGTTAACTACACGACTGAAGGGATGCACTTGTCTCAGGAAAAGTATGCTAGAGATCTCCTCTGTAAAGCCAAAATGCAAAGTGCAAAAGCTTCATCAACTCCAATGACCAGTGGAAGCAAACTATCGGGTTATGGAAGTGATCCTATTGATAATGTGCAGGAATATCGTTCGATTGTTGGGGGCTTACAATATCTGACCATAACTAGGCCTGAGCTTGCATTTAGTGTAAATAAGGTATGCCAGTTCATGCATCAACCTTTGCAATCTCATTGGATAGCTGTAAAAAGAATCTTGAGGTATGTAAGTGGCACGATTAAGCATGGTTTGCATCTTAGAAGGCCTACATCTTCATCCCTAGAACTTGTAGCCTACTGTGATGCAGATTGGGCTGCGGATCCAGATGACAGAAGGTCCACCTCAGGGTTTGCAATCTTTCTTGGTCCAAACTTGGTTAGCTGGCAGTGCAAGAAACAACCAACAGTTTCTAGATCAAGTACAGAGGCAGAGTATAGGAGCTTGGCATGTGTTGTTGCAGAATTGACATGGATGAACAGTTTGTTCTTGGAGTTAAAAGTTTCATTACCACGTGTCCCTACCATCTGGTGTGACAATTTAAGTACTATACTTCTTACAGCTAATCCGGTTCTTCATGCAAGAACCAAACATATCGAGCTGGATCTATATTTTGTCAGAGAAAAGATTCAAAGCAAGGTGGTTCAAGTTAAACATGTTCCTGCAATTGATCAAATTGCCGATGGTCTCACTAAGGCTATCTCAAGCAAGAGGTTCCATTCTTTTAGAGACAAACTTAGAATTGAGGATCTTTCAATTCTAAGTTTGAGGGGGGCTGTGAAGACAAAGTAACAATTGTCCATGACAGTTATTATAGTTAGTTGTTTTTCTAACTGTTTTACTGTTATGAGTTTGTTACAGACAGTTTGGTTGTTAGCTCTATTTCTGTTGTAACCAATTCTTGTTGTGATGATCTAGAGCTACTGATTGTGTATATAAGATCATATTGATTCATTCATCAATAAGATTCTCTTTCAATCTTCGATCTCTCTCTTTCACTATCTTTCTCTGTCTTTCTCTCTTTCTTCTTCTTCTCTGTTTTCTGGTATGGCTAATAACTTTCTCAGTATTCAAGTTAGGAATGCATATCATGCACCCATAATAATACACAAAATCATGAAACTGGCTAGCCATATTTTTCAGAGCACAGATGTGGAATTTCACATTGTAGTTAAGACTGTGGTAGTAAAGGTAAGAAGCTTGAAGAGAACATCGTGTAGTTTGAGTAAGATTTAAGTGAATCATAAAATTAGTGCAAATAAATATTTATTTACATTTGATTTTGGGACAAAGAAGTGCTCTGTATGTTATTCCTCTGGTAACTGATGAGGATGCTAATGGAAGGGGTTTACACAAGCTAAGTGAAATAATGAATTGCTTGGCTTACAAATCATGGATCATGTAAATATTTTTTAGAGTCCTTTCAACACAAACAAATAAGTGATGGGGGTGGTAATAGTAGGGATTAGGGAGTTGTATAGAGTTCCATTATGTTAATAAAAATAAAGAATGCTTCACTAGAAATCATTGGATTTGTGATGCTTATTGATCTTCTAACAACCACAGAGGCTGTGTTATTTAAGTTGATTTTCATTTTAACAAGTTTGTCAAGCTGCTATCAGGCTAATGCGAGTCAGTGATATCAGTAATCCATTTTGACATAGGACGACCTTTTACATTTTTTTTTTCTTCCCCAAAACTTATCATCTACTACATTACCCAATCACCATCCTTTTCTTTTTCTAGATACTCACAATCCATTTCTTTTGTAGCTGTTTACTATCTACTTTGAGTGTTTTTCTTCTTTGCTTTAGATGATAAAGATTAGCTACTTTAAGTGTAACTGTACAGTAATTACATCCCGTCCTGTCAGGGGTTAAAGGTGACTCGCCAATGATTGTATAGAGACAACGAGTCGTGCCAACACCCACTGTTATGAACACTCAAAGTTGAGGCGAGTGGGTTGAGCCCCACTTTCAATTTGACCTGCCCGTCAATTTTTGGAAGCACCCGTTTTACAACGGGAGCTCATTTAAAAAAAAAAATTACATGCAGATTAGCTGTTTACTAATTGTTGGGTAAACATGTATTGTTTGAGATTAAACTAGACACAGCCACACACGACCATTCAGTTTTTGTATCTAGAAAAGCTGACAAATTAACCCGAAATTATAGAAGAGCAAATCTTGATTATCTAAGATGTATAATTGCACTTGTGTCTTCCTTAGTTGGTATAACTATCTTTGAAAAGTTTTTACTTAATTGATTGATTGGTGTTTTAAGACCTATTACAATCGGTAAGTTGATAGGATCTGTGTTATCAGTTCAGGTACAAGCTGAGAGGTACACAAAGAATAAATTGAAGAACAGAAGTAAAGCAAGTTCTTCTGTTTGTAAAGAGACACAGTATTTAGCAACCACTTTGTTCAGAAATGGAATCAGGAAGAGAAATCAACGGTATCTGCAGGAAAGTCAAAGCTTGGTAAAGATGACTGATGAACCAAATACCAATAGAAGTTGAAGCAATTTTCTTAATTTGTCAATTAAATTGAATAAGATTATATTGACTTGATATACATCTCAGACTAGTTTTAGATGCAGTTGTAGCCACAAGAGTAAGGATCAGTCCCATAGAAACATTCGATGTAATGCCTTATCCAAAGGATTATTCAAGGTAAAAGTTATAGCCACAAGGTTGAGGCCCTTGGCAAATCACACAAACCAACCCACCCACCCCAGTATAAACCAGTTAATTAGGTCTAAGGTCAGGGTCAGTATTCCTCTGAATATTAGAGGATTTAAGTATCCCATTTTGTACTTTAATGGGTTCGAAATATCTTAGTAACTCGATTAAAATTTTCTTTTCCAGCTGATTATACATGTACTTGTCCTTGGAGGAAATTCATACTTTCTCACTAGAAATTTGTCTTATAAAATACCAAATCTCAAGCATAGAGAAACCATTACCACCACACTTCCCTAACTCTGGAAATTCTTAATAAACTGGTTATGATCTACAGAGAAAGAAATCATCAAATGATTGGAGATTTGGAGTAACATTTGGAGGAAAGAAATAAATCTTCTAAACATTCATAGTTTTTTCAGCATATACTTATTTGTGTGTGCAAATATAAGAAGATAAGCAAACTGGCACTTATTGGCAAGTGCTCGTATTGTCTGACATTTATTGTTGCAGGTTCTAGAATGGGCCCAAGTACTAGTGGCATCTCATAGGCCACACCAGAGCACAGCTAATTCTTACATATAACAAAGAAGTACTATACAATTCAACACCTAAGCTCATAGCACATTGTCACATGATAGTCTAGCGAGTAGTTGCTATAATAGTTGCGTAAAATTGAGTGGAATACAACACCACTAGAAATGATAAATAATTTAATTGTTTTTGCTTATCATCTCGTCTTTGTTTCAGTCTAATTTATTTTTTAACACTAAACGATTGGCACTTGTGAATGATGTCATAAGAAGGTTAATAATGTTCTTTCTTACTTCAAACTCTACTGCATGTGTATTTGTTGTCAAGCCTAGTTAGTCACTGTTTGAGTTGTCTCATATCTAATCAGTTTGTTAAAAAGTCCGTACAGTGAAAAAAAATTGAGATCAATTTAATAGGAGTCGCATGTAATCAATTCAATAGGAATTAGAATCATTTTAAGTTTCTAACTTTAATTAGTTTGTTATCTGGCACTATATATATGTTTGGTAGAATGGAAAAAATGAGAAAGAAAAGAAGAGAGAAATGAAACTGTGGATGTTTGGTAGAAGAGAAACGTTTTACTATACACTTAACAATTACACCCCTCTATAACTATTCATAAATCTTATAGA
Organism: Cannabis sativa; assembly: GCF_029168945.1. Classification (NCBI taxonomy): domain Eukaryota; kingdom Viridiplantae; phylum Streptophyta; class Magnoliopsida; order Rosales; family Cannabaceae; genus Cannabis; species Cannabis sativa. The sequence continues at coordinate 54,999,943 of NC_083602.1, read as the reverse complement.
ACACAGTGATTAGATTATAGTACTTATAAGACCGTTTTGTTCTATTAAATTATTTTTATCAAACACATTTTATTTACTTCTCACCTACCAAATGAAAACCATTTCTCTTTCTATCACACTTGTCCCCTCTTCCTTTTCATTTTTATATTCTTACCAAACATCACATAATAGAATTGGAAGGTTGTGTATCGAAAGTAATAGAAGACCCTCTCGAATCTTAAATCGTATATGACACAATTATATTATTAGTACTGACAAGAACTTTTTGATGTGATAAAATCAGATTGTAGATACGACAACTACTGTTTGTAAATAATTATTTACAGAACTTTCTAATTACTAAAGAAATATTAAAGTAACTCTAGTTTATATTGTTGATGTTGGGATCATGATCCTTTGGGATAACTAAGAATCTTTAAAGTGAAAAGGCAGCAAATATAGCATGGTCCCTCTCATGTGCTATAATAAGGTAGATAGATTAATTTTATCCCAAAGTTTTTCTTTGCATTGGGCTGATTATGAGGACTTGGGCATTGGAAATCCAACAATTAACTCTCTGTTCAAGCAATTGAATTTGAGGTCAGTATAGCCACTTTGAAAACTCCCTAGAAGGTTGCTGTTGTCAAACATTATTATTACTTGTAATAATCTTCACCGTCTTAGCTAGATTTGAAAACCATACACATCTCAAGAATCGAATCTTCCTTATCACCAAGCGCATTAAATGTTTGCATCGGAGGTCGCATGTTTTTTTAGTTTTTCCTCTAACATGGTGAAAGATGTCTGTTTTTTCTCTATTTTATTAATCTCATTAAAAAAATTAGGCTAGTAAAAACAAACCTATTAATAAACAAAGTTCTCTCACCGTCTAGAGCGTACAAGTTTTTATTCTTCCTAGAGCTTAGGGGTTAGGAACTGGAAAACTGAAAACTAAAATAACTTCAACTTCTACAGCACCATTAATAATCTATTTTTAACGTTTTTTTTGCAATAGTTTCATTACATGATATTTATATATATATATGAATGAAATACATAATAATAATAATAAGTCAATATCTATGAGTACTACCCATAGCCACAGAAAAAAACAAAAGCTTGGTTGATAAGACAAAAACGCAGACATTAAAATAAAATAAATAAAATATAAAAGGTTAAAAAAGAAGATTTGTATTTTGTACATAGGGCATGACAACTAGGGAAAAGAAGGTGTTTTTCTCGGTTCAAAAGATTAGAAGGTTGGAATCATGTGGAGTGCATTTAATGCAAGAGAGTGGGAATTGGGTCTCGGGGTTCCACAAAAGGGGATAGTTTTTAGTCTCAATCAACTCTCGAAGTGGGTTTTTCATTTTTATAATTCTTAACCCTATGTCTCATGTCGGATCTCAATAACTGGTTCACATTAATTACGTCTTCCACTCTTGTAATAATAATTTATATAATTGTTTCTTAGAGCTAGACGTGATGATAAGGGTTTTATTTTAGATCACTTAATTAAAGTCCATGCACGCACAATGCACCTGCCCTATACATATACATATATATATAATTATTAATTTTTTAAGCCACTTTTCTCTTTTTTTTTTCTTTATTTGAATTTTGTTTTTCATTACAGTTCAGTCTATATATATATCCATTGTGCAGATTCTAATCTATCCATCGTGAGCCTACTGAAGTTTTCTTATTTATGACCAATAAATTATTATTCTCTTATTATTAATTATATATATATAAACCTATATACGTGGTAGTTATTATTTATAATTGTAGTGTATTATACGCTTTACGTTCTGAGAACGCGTTGACCAGTGGATGGCTGTATATGCAAAGAAAGTATTTTTTTACAAATTTAAAGTGTTTCTTTTGTGAGTCCCTAATGGGGGAAAGAAATATAAGTAAATTTTACAAGAAAGAGAAAAAAATATTATTGATTTCACAAATAATTAAATACTACGTAGGCTTAATGAGTACAGTCGAAGTTTTTTATTTTGGCATTGTAGCAAATAAAATATGATTCACCTATTATTTATTCAAACGTAGGCTAGCTGGAGGGTAATCAAGAGCACACAATATTATGTATTAAGTAGGCAATTGGCAACATCAAGTGGTTTTCTGATTCACTAATTTATTTAATTGCTATTATTTCACTCTTTATATTTTGACGAGATAACCTCATCCTATGACTTCCTTATTATCTAAAGAATACAAAATCATCGTTTCAAAAAAAAAAAAAAAGGATACAAAATCATTATATACATATAAATAAATTATTAGGTAGGCCATCACTTTTTGAGACATTTCTTATTTTTTGCGGTATATGAAAAAAATCATAAACTAATTTTTGTATATGACGTTGTACATTATAATTTTATACATATGATATCCTGCGAAAATATGATTTGAACTTTTTTTTTTTTATCATAATAAATTTGAAATTCTCAAAAATAACTAAAATGATTACTAAAACTATAATATACCGTCATATACACAAATTAGGATAAAATTTTATTAGATATTAAAAATAAAAAATGCTCCTACAGTAATAGGAAATGTGATGCGCTAAGCAGCTCCGTGTAAATATATACAAAAATTAATATATACAAACTTGGGTTCTTCGTCATATTATATATATGGTGTTTCTATAATGGATTTGTTTAAAAAGTGTCTATCCTCTATTTATTTCGATATTTAATAGTTTTTTTAATTTTTTTAATCGTGTACGTTATAGTTATTTAAAATATATTTTATAAAATTTTAAAAAATTAAAAATAATTTACAATATAAAAAAAATGTTCAAATAATTTATTTGAGTAACTCCAATAACTTTTTAAAACCTGTTATTGGAGTGTTGAATTGAATTTGAATTTTTTAAAATTTTGTAAATATCTTAAATAATTATGAAAAATTCTACAATGCACCCTTTAAAATAGATATATTGATGCACCCTTATTTATTTTAGCATCCGAAATAATTTTTTAGTCAAATTTTTTCTCATGGTCATGTACGTTATAGTTATTTAAGACATCCTGCAAAATTTTAAGAAATTTGGAAAAGTTTAACACGCCGAAAAATACGTTCAAACAGTGTGTTACACGCGTGACTATTTTATTTTATACGCGTGTAAAATAGACTGTTTGAATATTATTTTCTATATTGTAAATTATTCTGAATTTCTCAAAATTTTGTAGGTTATCTTAAATTATTATAACGTACATGAATATGAAAAAAAATTCTTCTGGATGCCGAAACAAGTCAAGGGTGCATCAGTACATCTCTTTTAAGGGGGTGCATCGTAGAATCACCCAATAATTATAACTTATAAATATGAAAAGAAATTGAACTAAAAAGTATCTCAAATGCCGAAAGAAATAAAGGTAACCTTTTTAACCTTTTTAAGGATTTATAGAATTTTCCAATTATATATTTGATTACCATTATATATAGGAGGGGAAATGTTCTTTTTTTTTTTTTGTTTTTATTTGTCAATGCCACGTTATATTTTCGTTGCATTATTAAGAGAAGAGAAGAAAGAAAAAACATGTTTTTTTTGTTGGTATCGGACTTTTATTAAAAGACTTATTTCTAGCGTGGTGAAATAAGTAGTTAGAAAAAGTGGAGTACTAATAGATAGATAAATAAAACAAAAATATGTATGTTCCGTGTAAGATTAAGTTTTGTTATGTGTATATGTTTAGTATATTTCTGAGCTATGAGTTTTTGTGAAAACCGATCATGATGATATATATATCTATATATATATATTGTACTCTGCAAATTAAACAACAACAATATTGGGGTTAAATTTAAATGAAGGAATTTTTGTGATCGATACATACAGCTGTTACCCTTGGGGAAGTTAATTGGCATATATATTATTCTAGATTATGTTTCCTTAAAAACTATTCAATTACTTTTGTTTTTTCTTTTTAAAAATACTTATATTAATATAAGCTGATTTCTTAAACACGTAGCATATGTAGCGCTGATCAATGCTAATTAATTAACACAGTATAGTATAGTATAGTACTACTACTCTAGATATTGGTGTTTGTGCGTCAAAATTGAGAATTAAGAGAGAGAGAGATGTTCGTTTCAATGTGGATGTTCGCCAACAAACATTCACGTTGTAGAGCCCCATTTCTCTCGGCTAGGGTTTCACATATATATCATTCTTTTCCTTTTGTGTTATAATTATAAAAACCCTAAAACCCAAAACCCAATTCTTTAATTTTCACCACAATTAATAATAATTGTGGCCCCTTCTCCATTGTTATTTCTCTAATATATTTAACATTCTATTTTCCCATACAAATATATAATTAATTATTAAATGGATGCTATATTTGTATACATTCATCTCATTTTCAAACGGTCATATATAGAAATGCAAGTTAATTATTTTTATTACATTTAAATCTCTCTCTCTCATCTCATATTTATTTGTACACATGATCACATACATAAAATTATAAATAATGTGTGGGCCGGCGTATATATGTATAAATATATAGAAATGTACACATTAATAAAAAGGGGTAGTCAAAACTAGAACGTGGAAACTACACAACTGCATGGTTGCCAACCTATACGCGCCAAGCGGTGGTCAACTCTTCACTTAATCACTCACAAAAGAGATCAACTTCATTAGTCTTTAAAGTGACCTAATTACCCTTTTAATACTTAATCTATAATACCATCCTTTCAAATCATCATTCAATAACATATGTCTATTGTCTATATCCGTAAATATACATATACATATATTCGACTTATTATACCACTTTGTATTAATGAATACTAAATAATTAATGTTGGCTTTCTACACTATTGAAGAATATTTGGTCTTTCAATAAGTCTCTCTCTCTCTCTCTCTCTCTCTCTCTCTTTATATATATATATATATTATTAGTATTAGTGGTTTTCTAATATAATTATTATTGTTTATTATGAGTTTGGATATGTTTATTTTAATAGTGATGCATGTGCGACCATTCCATTAGTGAGGCATGTGGAAGCATTCCACGCCCTCTAGACAATAGCTATATACAATATTATAACTAATATAAATATATAAACATTTACCTCCTAATTCTCTTCAAAACAAAGCTTCTTCTCTTCTTCAACTACTATATATATACAACAACTACTTATATTCCCACAGACCCTACCTATATATATACGTATACCAAAATAACTTCATCAAAATAAACAATCTCTCTCTATCCTTCCAGCCATCTTTAATTTGTTTCAAATTCTTACTCTACTTATTACATATTAATAATGGGTGGGTCATCTCCTTGTGCTTCTTGCAAACTCTTGAGGCGCCGTTGCGCCAAAGATTGCATCTTTGCCCCTTACTTTCCTTCTGATGATCCTCACAAGTTTGCCATTGTTCACAAAGTTTTTGGTGCTAGCAATGTTAGCAAAATGTTGCAGGTATACCATATTATATATATATATATAGTGTTGTTTATATAATTTGTTTGTTGTATAACTTTTTCTTTATTTTTCAAACTAGCTAGGTTTAACTTGTCTTACCTAATTACAAGTGTAAGTTTATTGTTAATTATTATAAAAATGTTGGGGGTTAAACTAATTGTGTCGTAAAAACATAGGAGCTTCCACTTCATCAAAGAGCAGATGCTGTAAGCAGTTTGGTTTATGAAGCAAATGCAAGAGTTCGGGACCCAGTTTATGGATGTGTTGGTGCAATATCTTACCTTCAAACCCAAGTTTCCCAATTACAAATGCAACTAGCTGTGGCTCAGGCTGAGATTCTCTGCATCCAGATGCAACAAGAGTCCACCTTACCAACCCAGCAGATTATTGATAATCATCATCATCATCACCATCATCATCAAGATCATGATCATCATGATCAGAAACCCCTTATTTTGTCCAGTAATAATAATAATAATAATAGTACTATTACTACTACTAACTTCTCTTCCAATAATCTTCCACAGTATCTCACTTTCTCTTCTTCTGGCAATATTAATGTAATGCAAGACCCAACTCTCCAAAGAGAATCTCTTTGGACTTGAATATTATTATTAGTTATAATAATATGATGATATCTCTCTCTCTCTCTCTCTCTCGTCTTTTAATTAATGAAAGTAAATTAGATCAATATTATTGTTATTATTTTATTATAGCTAAGCTATATAGGGAGATAATTAGTCATCATCCTCCTATAACTTATTATATATATATATGTTAATAATAATAAGAAGAAATAAAAAGTTATTACATTTACACATAAATCTGGATTCACGGGTCAAACCCTTGCATGTGGGAGGTGGCGGAGTAAAAAGACAACCGCTAAAAGGCTTCAGTTTCTTGTTATAAACGTTATACATTGTTGGTATGACCAAAATATATGTATGTAGTAATTAATTTGTGTTTAATCTTGCTAAAATTAATATTATAACTGTCCGTATTGAATATTGATCATCATCAGTTGTTTCTGAATATAGAAAAAAATCCCAGATCAACTGGCCATCCTTTATGGTTATATGTAAACCCTTTTTTTTAATATAAATATATGGTATAGGACAAGTTCACATGTATAAGGTCATATATATATAATAATTGTAATGATAAGACTTTTTGGTAATTAAAATGATTCTTATATTAATTGGTGACAGCTGCAGTGTGTACTCGATCATCTCTTTCTATATATATATATATATTGTTTTACTTTTCAGCATCTTATACCTGAAATCAACAGCGTCGATTCATTAATATAAGTTGATTAGCCATGAACGTGATTATCTTAGCACACAATGTACCCATCTTGTACTTTAATATATTTATAAATTATATAATACACAAAAGTTTCTCATCATCAGTTTTTATATATTAATCCTTTCAGAATGAGTAGCTAAACTCTCTCAGAAATTAATTCAAAAGAAGAAAGAAGAAAGAAGGTGCTATATAGTACTATACATAAATATATATACAATATGCTACATTATAAATCAAATACTAATTAAAGAATATATTTGAGCTCTTGGCATAAAAGTTTATATATATATGTACAATATATATTTTTTTTGAGGAAATATATGTACAATAACTTAAGAAGATACAGATAATATTTATATGTATACAGCCATTAAAAAATTTCACATATTCACGTGATGAGATGAGAACAGGGGGCCCTCAGTACGTAAGAAAACAGTAGCCTAAAATTAATTTATTCATTAAGTATAATACAGAATAAAAAAAATTAATCATGTATTAATTATGAAGGTAGGCGATAGCTTATTTAAATATTTTAATTTGTTAATTTGTATCGATAATTCTTTCTTCTTTTTCTATTTTCCTTCTTATATATATATTTTATATTAATCGGAAGCATGTGGGGAAGGAGTGCACATTGTATAAGAGACAATTAACATCTTTTTTCCTGGAAGCTTGCATTATTATTATTATTTTAATTTTCGACTAATTAATTAAGTCAAATTTGGAAGGTGTCACAATGACATATGTTTGCCTCTTCATATTACTATGTTTTGAATTGACATGCCTGCATAAACAGCTACATTTTCCTTAAAAGAATATTTATATATTAATATAATAGTATATATAACAAATTAACTCGATCGATCATCAACATGATTAAGAAAATTTACATGGTAATTAATGTACATGAGCCAGCTGAAATTAAGTATAGTACGATATTGAATTATTTGAGATGTCATCTACTACTAATATTCAAATTAACTCATCTGTAATTACACAATTTTCTTCCAAAACAAGATACTTAATTATTATCATTTGTGAAATGAGCTGTTAATCTGTGTGCTACCTAGTTTCACCGTCCAAATTTGATTAGGTAGTATTCCAACTTTTTACTTTTTTTTTTTTTTGTAATAAATTATCCCAATATTTGTGTTGTCCGAAAATGTTTATCCTCAGAATTTTATTTGAATATTGTAAATGTAAATATTTTGATTATTATATATATTAAATAGAAAATCAACATTAGTTTATTTACCATCAACTTTTGCTAGCACACACGTTAACAATTAAGTTGGGATCCTTTAAATTGAACTCACAACCAAGATACAAAAGAGAAGCTCTAGCAAACTAATGAGCAATTGTTTAACAAAAAAAAAAAAAAAAAAACACACTACTACAAATACCCCCTTTAGAGGCAGTTTTTAAGCCCTTTCAGTGTCGGTTTTCGCGAAATTCACTACCGACGCTGATCAGGGCGACGCTGAAGGGTCCATATGAACCGACGCCATATGGACCCCTATGGCGTCGGTTCCTAGCCAAGAGCCGACGCCATAGGGGTCCCTATGGCGTCGGTTCCTAGCCTAGAACCGACGCCATAGGTGGCGTAGCAACCGACGCCAAAAGGTCGCGAATTTCAGTTTTTTCAATTTTTTTTAATTTAATTATATAATTTTAATTATATTTATTAATTTATATATTATTTTATTTAATTTAAATTACAAATTTTATTTTTTAAAATGTAAATTAAATATTATTTAAATTTGGGTAAAATACATAATTTTATTTCATAAAAATAATTAAATACTACACAAACACTAATGTAAAATTAGTCAAAAATATTAATAAGTTAATAAATCTAACTACAAATCTAACTACAAGTTAATCTATAAAAATTACATAATGAAGGAAAATTCTTGGGCCTTTCAACCTCAATCGTCAACGTGAATCAGCGCCATCAATTGTTCTATCCACTTTCGCTGTAGTGGTAACAATTCCGTTTTTGGATCGTATTGCTTCTTACCCCCAAACTGTTAAAAAAATTAAAAATTTATATTAGTTTATATATATGTATATTATATATTTGTTATTATAATAAATATATACTATAATCAATAATTAAAACTTACAGCTTTTTGATCTTGTATGTAACGACTGGGGTTTGCACGTGCGACGATGTCAGTGATATATTTCAAAACATAAAAACCACATTCTTGGCTTTTAGGTTGTCTTGGACAGTTTGCTTGGTTAATTCCTAGCCACGGGCCAAGATACTCATGTGCGTTCCCTATATACATGAATGCCCTGTTTTGGAAAATTATATTAGCATTTCAATTCGTTAGTTAATTTAAATTTGTTACATAAGAAGTCATTAAATTATTACCTTCCGATCATTTGTTCTATTTCTTCGGGAATTGGGCAGCCTTTTACAGGGTTTAAATGAATAATTTTCCTTGTCGTAACCACCACTAGCGTTCAATGCGCACTAGAAAATTATATTGGAATATAAGTAAGATAGTATAAAAATAATTTGAAGTCATAATATAGAAATGAACAATTAGCACTAAAGAATTTAATAAAGTTTACCCGATATTCCAAGGAATAAAGAACATTTGGTGGTTGTTATTCATTAATGATAACCAATTAGCCAATCGTCTTGCCGCATCGTCAAACGACTGACTCTTTTCTTCATCGGTGATCCCATGCACTACGAGAAGCTCTGGGTCGTAAAACTTGAAAATTTTCCTCAGACCGTTGATGCTCTCCCATATGTGCCTGCCAAAAAAAGTGTTAGTGTCTTATAATAATTTGACTATAATATTTGATATAAGGTTAATTAGATTAAAGAAGAGTATACATCATTCCAAACAACATTCCCTGGTTGCCGATGTAGTCACATGTAGCAACCTGCTGCAAATCCTCTCCAGATAACGTGATCTGGGTACGCGGTGCAATGAATCCTCGGGGGACAGGAATTGTGATTATATCACGTTTATCTTTGAGCCTCAGGAATTCATGAATCATCCATTTTAGCGAATTAGGGATCAACGCCATATTCTCTTCCGTGAACAAGTCATCTTCCCGTGCACCACCGCCTTGTGGAGAAAGCATCGGAGCTTTCCCCTTCGACGCATCACGTCTTGAGGGCGGTTGAGCGAGTGGACCCTAAACAAAACAAAACATAATATATATATCAAATTTTATCCAAATTCTACCGAAATTTCGGCAGCATAACGGTTGTAATTGAATGCCCCCAAAATTTTAAACATGCCTGTATAACGACAAATAACACATATATAACAGTAGTTTGTTCATCCATCCCACCGCAGCACATATATTCGCAGAACCTACTTCACTACGGATGAATATTGAAGATATTCAAACTCCACTAATCATTAATAATTAATTTATAAGAGAAGTTACCTCGGTTGTTAGAATTAAGTGTTTAGGCCAAGGAAGGAACATCTGGTATACGTCCCTAACATATCTGCACTCTTCAATTGGGACTGGGATTTCAGCGTCCTCTTGCAGGATTTTCGAAACCATAATTCGGGCATGTGAATCATTGTAGTTCTGGCAGTGAACTTGAATTATACCAACATGCTCGTACAAATACCCTCGGGCCACAATGTTGTCGATGTTGTCAGAACAAAGATGTACTTGCTGATTAAGGGCCGCAGTCATCGAAATTGTACAGGATACTTTAGTCGTTGAGGGAAATAAACTCCTCAGCATAAGTTTGTGGTTGTACCTCATCCTGAGGAGCGTATGGTTGTGGAACATACGCCTCACCAGCCACCTCTCATTCTTCCTCTTGTTCGGCAGCGTTTCTCTTCTGCTTAAGGGATTGGACTTCGGCTTTTAATTTTTCATTCTCCTTCGCTTGCCGAGCCACAACATCAGACACTTCCCTTTTCTTCCCCGCCGACGCGGTTGAGATGCCCTGGTCAGGAACCTACAAATCATAAAATGCAAATTAGCAACGATTTTATTTGTGTAACTAAATAAATAACATTTCAAGTAATAGCATACCCAGCAGCCCTGACACGTCAAGGATGCTCTGGTGTCCCGAGCGCATGCGTCAGGATATCGTTTTGGCCCTGGACCTGAATTTGTCCCTGACTAAGCTTCTCCTCTAATTGAGCCTAATGCACGCATATATTCAAGCAATTACTATATGAATTATATACACTAACTCATGAGTAGAACTCAATTAAGGATTAATATATACTTACTATCTTCTCTGCAATTTCCTTGTCGTAATTAGTGACAAGTTTTCGACTCTTGGTGCGAGATTTAATCCAAACACGGTGGCGGGGGGGATCTGCAACTTCGAGATCCTTTTTCTACATAACGTTATAACAATGAAATGAGTACCAATTAAATTTTATAGCACATTATAGCACATTAAATTTTAAGCATTACTTACCACAGCTTCCCGTACGTTCACCATTCCACTCCGACCACTTCGATGTCTGGATTGAATTTTTGAGGAACGTTCACGTTGCACCTTACTCAATTCCTACAATGCCAAAAAAATACATTAGATACACGTACTTGTATTTAAGAGTTTATCTCAGTGTTAATATAATTAGCGTACCAGAAATTCAGGAGTTAGTCGACTTTAAACAAATTTGCACCAATCAGCAGCGTCGATCTCGGGGTGCTTTTCAGGGACTTGTGCCAGTCGTCCCAGATCCTCCTCTTTCAAAGCGGGCATTATGATGTCTTTTGTCATCCTATTCTTGAAGTCTTTCATTAACTTCCCAGCTAGGATGAGACAATCATGTTTGAAGGAGTCCGGCACAATGAACCCCGTCTATTTTGAAGGAAAACAAACACGGTTAGAGTCAACATTTGAAGTAATAGAAAAACAAATCAAAATTCTAACAAATAACAGCTTACCTGTATGTCTTTCCAAACTTTATTTTTCAGAGTCGGGTTGACTTCTTTCCAGTTTTTATAGGCCAACCCTATCGTCTGTTGGCATTTGACTCCTAGAGTGGATACGAGCTTCGCATAGCTTTTCCCACAGTATTGTCCTTTGTCATTAACCTCGAGGGCCACTCTTTTGCCCTGATCCATTAGTTTGGATATTTCATTCATCTGCGTCGGCCCTCGTGTAGGTATTGTGGTTGGACACTCATTTTCTGCGCCTGAATCAGATCCTGATTCCGAGTTCGCCATGTCTACACCATTAACAAACAAACTTTAAAGTTAGCTATATATATAACAAGTAGTGTATATGAAATATTAAAAGCATAAACAAATTGTTAAGTATTCAGGAGCATTCACAACCACAATATAAAGTAAGCTATATATCAAGTTACCAATTAGACACGTTTTTTTTTTTTTGTTTATGTTTGCCTGAATCACAATTGACCCATATTCCCTCATTGATATCGTTTCTAATGTATTCAGCGTCATCTTTCTCAATGTTACGATCAATTCCCATAAGTTGCTCATGAATTGGTTGTCCAGCAATGAAGTCATCGTAACATAAGTCAGCATTCTCCTCATCCTCTTCAGTCTCTAAGAACCTCCTCTCTGGTGTCGATAAAACAATAGACCATTTATCATTAGCCGGATCAGAAATGTAAAAAACTTGAGCTGCTTGGCTAGCCATGATGAATGGATCATTCTTGCTTCCTCTCTTACTTAAATCAACCAAAGTAAAACCAAGCTCGTCAGTTTTTACTCCAACGTTGTTGTCAACCCAAGAACATTTAAAAAGTGGAATTTGGAACGCAAAATAATTGAGCTCCCATATTTCTTCAATGACCCCGTAATACGTCATAGTACCTAAAACATGGTTTCTATCTTTTGCACTTGCAAAGTGCATAGTTATCGCGACGATACATATACCACTATTTTGAACCTCTCGAGCATCATCTCTTGACTTTGCATGAAAACGTTTACCCCTTACAATGTACGCTTCATGCTTTGCAACCGCAAAAGTTGGTCCAAGGGCAATACGACTCATCACATCAGATACTCCATGATTCGGTTCGTTCAACTTTGATATAATGGTATTCCTTAACCACCCAATGAAAGTTTGACGACGTTGGTCTGCAACCCATTTTTGTTTATTTTTTTGATTTCTTGGAACCATTGATTGTAACAGCTCCATATGGTCACTGTAAAACAAGTAAGGTAAATCAAGTTATTGTTCATCGTGACTTAAGTAATGTTAATAAAAAAAAAGGTACTTACGTTATATATGGTTGAACCTCTGCGTTATTGTTCATCACGACTAATTGAGCTTGATCTAGTTCAAGCTTGGACACTGTCACCATTGTCCCTTTCCCCCTTAATCCTCTATCAACATCATCTGGGTCAGTTCTTGGTTTGCTAATTCCTATTGCCTCAACTCCAGCCATGTACTCTGAACAAAATTCCACAGCCTCTTCAGATATGTAGCACTCAACCATACATGCTTCTGGCCGATAGTGGTTACGCACATAACTTTTAAGTACCTTCATATTTCTTTCAAATGGATACATCCATCTCGCCCACACCGGCCCACACCGGCCCACACAGCCTTGCTTCTCTCACTAGATGAACCATTAAATGGATCATGATGTCGAAAAAAGATGGCAGAAAAAACTTTTCCAGGTTGCACAATGTTTTGACTACATGTTCATGTAATGCATCTAACTTATCCAATTCTAATTCCTTCCCGCACAGCCTATTAAAGAAAATGCAAACATGTGTCAAACACTCTCGAACATTTTTTGGCAAGACTGATCTAATGGCGATTGGAAGTAGATGTTGCATTAACGCATGACAATCATGTGATTTCAGACCCATTAATTTCAATTCAGTCTCATTCGCCAAGTTTTTGATGTTAGACGAGTAACCATCGGGTACTTTCATGTTTGCAAGTGATTTGCAAACTGTTTGTTTCTCTTTTTTGGACAAAGTGAAACAAGCAGGAGGCAAATATAATCGTTCACCTTTCTTCTCAGGTACCAGAGATTGTCGTATACCCATTTCAACGAGATCTAAACGACTATTTAGACCGTCCTTAGTTTTGCCGGGAATATCAAGTAAGGTACCAATAATACTCTCACACACATTTTTTTCAATATGCATGACATCCAAACAATGTCGAACTAGTAGACTTTTCCAATATAGAAGACGAAAGAAGATTGACATTCTTTGAAAACAACCATTAGTTTTTTTTATTATTTTTTTGCGTCTTTCCATACTTAAAATCTACAAGTTGAACTTGTTGGAGAATTTGTTCCCCAGACAGTGGCAAAGGAGCCATATCACCCTCTTCAGTACCATCGAATGCTTTCTTCTTCCGTCTATCAGGATGATTTGCAGGCAAGTACCGTCTATGACCCATATAACACATCTTGTGTCCATTTGCCAAGCGACGAGCCGATGTGTTAGTGCAACAAATTGGACAACCTTCGTAACCTTTTGTGCTTAAGCCTGATAAATTACTATAAGCAGGGAAATCACTGACAGTCCACAACAACACAGCTTCCAGATTAAAGAATTCTTTTTTAAAACCATCATAGACCTGGACACCGCTCTCATACAATTTTATTAAATCGTCAATCAATGGTTCCAAATATACATCGATATTATGTCCAGGTTGTTGCGGGCCTGATATCATTAAAGAAAGCATGTTAAATTTCCTCTTCATCACTAACCAGGGAGGAAGATTGTACATAACTAGGAAGACAGGCCATGAACTATGACGACTACTTAGAGATCTATGTGGATTTACTCCATCCGCAGACAGACCGAGACGAATGTGTCTTGGTTCAGATTTGAATTCAGGATTTATGTAGTTTACTTTTTTCCAAGCTTGGGAATCTGCAGGATGTCTGAGTTTTCCATCTTTCACTCTCTTGGTCTCATGCCAAATCAAATTTTCAGAATGTTCTGCACTACGATATAATCGTTTCAGTCGCGGAATCAAAGGCATGTACCACATCACTTTTTGGGGGATAAGTTTCCTATTCTCCTTACTCTTGTTTACTTTATGGCGGGATAAACCGCAAGTCGGGCAATAATTCATGTCTGCATATTCCTTACGATATAAAATGCAATCGTTCGGACATGCATGAATTTTTTCATACTTCAATCCTATAGAATTTAACGTTTTTTTCACTTCATAAGTAGATTCCGGGAAGCAGTTGGCAAATGGTAAGATATCTTTAAAAGCAGCTAAAAATTGAGTAAAACATTTATCGCTCACTCCATTTTCTGCTTTTATGTTGTAAAACTTTACCATTGTTGGTAATCTTAGTTTTTTACAACCATCGAACAGAGGTTTATCAGCATCATTAAGAAAATTATCGAATTTCTCAGGATCATTAAGAAATTCCTCCTGTGCTTCGTTAAGCAAGTCCAATGGATAATCATCGAAATCATTACCCTCGATATCATCTACTCCCCGCTTTCCTAATGGATATGGATCATTAGGTAAATGTTCGCCATGGTAATACCAATTAGTATAACTTCTATTGAAACCTCGTAAATACACATGGTCCTTAATCATTGTAATATTCCCTTTAGATACATTACAACAATCTACACACGGACAATGAATACGATCGTGACTTTTAGAATTCTTTAAGGAAAACTCTAAAAATGCATCGAACCCTACTTGAAATCGCAGTGTGTCTCTCTCCTGACGCATCCATGATTTATCCATAACAAAAATCCTATCCAAAAAAATTAAGTATTTAGTAACTATAATTATAGCTAGTTACTAATTACACAATGTAACTAACTAAGTTTCTCACAATTTATTCATATTAATTTATAAATTACTCAAATTCTCGTTTTAGATTAGTTCATATTATATTAGGTTGTTTTGTTGATTAGAATGTTGGTAAAATGTTAAATATTTTTAATAAAAAAAGTTGAGGGGAAAAGTTTTTGGTAAAGCAATAAGGGTATTAACTAATATTTTTCCCTTTTAATTAACTTTTGCTCTTTATTTTCTTTGAAAAATAAAAATCCACATTGAACCTCTCAAATGAAAGAAAAAAAAAATAAAAAAAGAAGGATTTTATATGTTTATTTTGTTAATGTATTTAGTAACTAATTATAGCTAGTTACTAATTACACAATGTAACTAACTAAGTTTCTCACAATTTATTCATATTAATTTATAAATTACTCAAATTTTCGTTTTAGATTAGTTCATGTTATTAGGTTGTTTAGTTGATTAGAATGTTGGTAAAATTAAAAAGTTTACATAAATGTGAATATTATTATTTTTTATGTGACCTAACTTCTTATCACTATGTTATAATTAACTAGTTATTTGTGTTATGTAAATATTATGAATGGTTTTAGTAAGATTTATCCTAATTCTACCAAAATTTCGGCAGCATAACGGCTGTAATTGGACATTCCCAAAATTTTTACAAGTGCCTAAAATAACAAACAAAACAGATAAACAATACAAAATTTATCCACCCATCCGACCGCAGTACCTGTATTCGCAGAACCTACTTCACTACGGATGAATATTTAAAATATTCAAACTCAACTAACATGCATTGATAATTAATTATATAATAAGAAAAAGTTATTTAAAGGATATACCTATAATGGCAAGCTCAAATACGCTACACACAAAATTATGCCGAACCTACAATATAAAGAAATACAACGAAATTACAAAATTAATTATTTCATTACTTATAACTAGTTATAAAAAATTGTAACAAGTTACTTAGTTACTAAATTATACATACATATATATAATCAATTATATCTCACACTATTCTCTCAAAAAAATAAAATTATATCACACACTAATTCAATTTTAAAATTTTTATTTCTAAACTAATGAAATCCCTCCAATGTCATTCTATTCACAATAAATATATATTACAAAAAATATATAAAATACAATTACAAAATTTATTTCCATAAAAAAATATACACACACACTATATACACACAATATATACACACATTATATACAAATATTCAATAAAATATACAAATACATATATATACTATACATTGAGGTATAAATTATTACCTAATAACTGCAATCCGACGACCAGCGTAAAAATCCCGGCACTATACACATAAAACACAATAATATTACTAATAAAATAAAAAAACTCAAATAATAATTTACAAAAACAAAAAATAAAACAATGTACATAATACAAAAAGAATAGAAGCAATATTTATACCTTAAACGAGGTTGAGATTCAAGGATTTCTCAAGAAAAATGGGTGGCCGAATTTCAAACCCAAACTTTACTATTTGGGTTCGGATGACACTCAAAGAGGGTAAAAAATTAAAACTTTTTAGGTGTATGCTATTAAGTATCGAAAATGGAGGATTTAAAAAAAAAAAATGGGCTCAAATGGTTGAGAAATGGGGGTGATATGGTGGGGAGGAGGTGGGTTCGGCGAGGGTTTGGCTGAGAAAAGGCTCTCTGGTTTTTTCCTTGGTTGGCTGAGTGAAGTGGGGAGGAAGAAGATGATCGAACCCTATATACAAGGGTCGATCCTATGGCGTCGGTTCCTTCAAAGGAACCGACGACATAGGGTACACGTGTCAGCAAACCGTGTACCCTATGCCGTCGGTTCCTATGTAGGAACCGACGCCATAGGGTCGTCCAGAAAAAAAAATTATATTTAATTTCCAACCGCCTTTAAATGGTATAATGCAATTTTATACCTACGGTTTTTATCAAAAAACCGCCTCTAAATGTCAATTTCGAACATAGCGGGTATTTTCACACCCTTTAGCTTCCCTTTTTATAAATGGGGTTGAAAAAACTGCCTCTAAAGGCTAACATTGTAGTAGTGACAAAACATTTCTTAGCTCAGAAAGTAAAGTTTTAGTTAGACATTATGAAAGGGGAAAAACAAAGCCTCAATGTATGATAAAGCTAGACTTAAGAAAGGCTTATGACACAACTGAGTGAAAATTTATAAAAGAAGCATTGTATGCATTCAAATATTCAGGAAAATTCATTGTTGATTATATTATGTGTGAGAACACCAAAATTTAACCTGATGTATTTAATGGATCACTCCATTGGTACTTTAAGGCCAAAAGAAGATTACACCAAGGGGATCTAATATCTCCATTATTATTAGTGCTTGGAACGGAATATCTTTCTCAAATAATGATGAGAATTGGGTTAAAAGAGGATTTCAAATACCATGACAGATGTGATCATCTTAAATTGAATCATTAATGCTTTGCTGATGATGTATTGCTATTTTGTCATGGGAATTTTAAATCCATATACATTATACTTCAGGGTCTGGAATTATTTTCTCAAACCTCAGCTAGATTACAACTGAGCAAAGAGAAGACAACCATTTATTGTAGGAATATGGATGCAAAATGAGGTGAAAAAGGTAGTTGAAGTCTCTGGTTTTAGTCAAAGCTCTCTCCCTTTCATATATTTGGGTATTTTCATTTGTGCAAAGAGACTATTAGTTGTTGAATGTGAAGTTTTAATAGAGAAAATAGTCCAAAAAATTTAAATTTGGAGTACAATGAACTTCTCATATGTTGGAAAAGTAAAAAATAATTAACTAAATTAATAAGTAAAGCAATTAATTAAAATGAGATCAACAATGATAAAAGTGTAAGGTACTTAATTTAAATTGAATCTATTTTACTTGGTTTGATGTAATTTAATTCTTAAAGTCCAATTTTCATGTGATAGCGAATTTACTAAAGAAAGTTATATTTGGGCGAGGACATATAAATCTCAACCTATATGTAAATTTTTTATTCTCGTGATAAATTTAAACACATGGGAGGCATTAAGCATGAAAATTCCTAATTTCTACACAAACTATATAGGTACTCTCGTCCTATATTAGAATTTGTGTCTGTTTAGCATAATCAATACTCGATCACTTCTCAAATGTATTGATATCATAAACAGTTAATTGATGACCAGACAATTAAAAAAAATTAAGTACGAATGAAATAGATACACAAAGAAAATAAGAAAAGAATTAAGTCACATTAAAATTATCATAATTAAATATCAAACAATCTTCATTTACACCCTAATAAAAAGTCTAGCTATTCATTATAATTGAAAACATTTGATAAGAATTAACTAAGAACATAGAAAAAGAGTAGAAGAAAATAACTCATCGAAAAATGTTGATAAAAGTCTCCAGAGCTGAATTTTGCTTCAATTTTTGTCCCTTCTTCATTGTTTGCTTAAAGTGTTGAAAAAGAAGTATTTTTATAGCTTTGGGTTTGGGTTAAAACTCTATTTTTGTTAGTTTGGCAGGCGGGTTGCGACTTTACAGTATAGTGTCACAGCTCTATAAGGTAGTGTCGCAATCCTTTTTTGTCCCTTCGAATTTTTCATAGCGGGTCACAGTTCTATAAGGTAGTGTCGCAACCTTTGAAGCCTAATTTTTGGGAGAGACGAATCAAGAGTTCGATGACCTTATTGTCAAATTTTTGCGTTTTAATCCAATATTGAGGTGCTACTCCCCACTTACCAATTTTTCAACATTAGAAGCTCCATCGCACCAGATCTTTTAAATTTCTTTCTTGAATTATTTTCTTGGTGCTCTAGTAATAAGACTTCATTTAATTAATTCTTATTGCACAATTTTTTTTTCTTGAATTCCCTGTATTCTTCTCAAATTCTAAACTTGAAAATATTAATAACCAAAAGCGTAAAATTTCACAAAACACAACTAAAACTAATTAAAAATACTTTAAAATCCTAACAAAAAGTAGGACTAATTAAGTCATAACACATCATTAGACGTAATAATGGCGTACACTAAGTACATGACTATTGCATTATTCCAAGTTTGTCTCAGGGCCAAAATTAGATGGGATA
The DNA here is from genome assembly GCF_029168945.1 of Cannabis sativa. NCBI lineage: Eukaryota > Viridiplantae > Streptophyta > Magnoliopsida > Rosales > Cannabaceae > Cannabis > Cannabis sativa. Next base: position 54,980,364 of record NC_083602.1, on the reverse strand, counting down.
ACATTTTAAAATATCATTTATCTCTAAGGAATATCCCTAGAAAGACTATGGAAGCTGCTAATAACTAATCATAGACCTAACCATTTCAATCAACATATGATTTTGATATTCTAAGGAGGTAGGTCGGAATACAATTTGAAGTTTGTTTAAATGATCTTTAAACTACATATCCAAATATTTTCCCACCCCTATCAATTTGCAAGATCTTTCACGTCTTACGTACCTAATCGGTTTATAGCCATTACTAGAAACTCATGAAATTTCTCAAACTTTTCAAATTGTAGCATAAGACGAATATCTATAGTAATCATCTAAGAATTTGATGAAGTACTTATAACCACCCCTAGCTTATACACTTATATGTCAAAATACATCTGAAAACACCATCCAAGTGGGTATCTGACACATGTTCTCTTTGTAGAGAAAGATTTTGTCAAAATTACTATGAGCAAGAAAAAGTATCATTGATAATTCTTAATTGTTACTGATCTTTTGATGTATATGATTCTTAGTTTTAGTTACAACAAAGAATTCATTGTGTAGTGCGAGTGGATTCTTAGTCTTAGAATATAAAACTCGATTCCATACATTCAACACACAATTTGGATCTATTAATTGAAATGGTTATTGAAAACTCGTGAGAGTTAACCGAAGTGTTAACGTAATTGAGTTACTATTCTAGCTTGGTCCGTCACTAAAGTAAAATTACAATTTTAAGTTAAACTTGCCTTGTATATCTTATTGCGATTACAAGTATTGTAAGAAGGAGATTCAATTTTATTTCTTAAAAATTTAGGATAGTTATCATTTATGGATAGAATATCTAAAATATGTTCATCCACACAACTTATTTTCTAAAATAAGCTAAGGATAGTATTGTCATCTATTTTGATCCTGTTGATTTGTTGAAAAATGAAGAACATGAAAAGAATAATCTGATGAAAAGTTGTGGAGTAATAGAATAACTTGGGTAAATTTTTCTAGTACATATCCTTTTTTAAGAAAGTGGAGCAACATCATAAGTTGATGTTTATAAACCTTCTTATCCAATTATATATATGTTGTGAATATTTTACTAGGATCTAAATTTACTAACAAGTCTGTTGAATTAACATCCTAAATATGAACATCTCTAAGACAATGAAATTAAACACATAAGAGTTTAGAAAACCTTACATTGATTGCAACAGAATATTATGACTCATTCCACTCAGATCTCTAACCATTGTTCCTTTCTGTCGCAGTGTATTATCAAGATCTGAGCCTGGATCTCTTTCTCTCCTTCGAGTTGGTTATCAGCTTCTTTTGCACTATGATCGAGTACTTGACTTTCTATGTGTGGGCATGACACTCTATCACTAAGGGCGAATTGGTTGAAGAATAATGAAGGAGGGTTTGAATCACTATAGAAGGTGTCTCTCATCTACTAGTTGTCAAAGAATGAAAACTAGGTTTAATTTAGTTGAAGTGAATAGTTGGATGAGATGAGAGCATCATGTTCCTTTTATAGTGTTTCAACTAGGGCTTAAGTTTAATTATATGGATTAAAAAGAAATAAAATATTGGGCGAAAATGACACATAGTGGCCGACCACTTAAAGGACCATTCTCTAGTTACAATTTTGCCACTTTATTTCAACAAGTTATTCTTCTTTCAATAATACCATATTTCTAATCTATAAATATCAAAACTATTTATTTAATAATTATAATTAATTATCAAATAAAATTCTCATTTATATTATTTATTAATTAGACCATGCAAAGTCTCTTAATTAACAAATACACCCCAAAACCTCTTTTCTTCAAAATTAAGCCCTTGTTTAGTGAAAATTCATAAATAAGACGTAGTCTAATTTTAGAATTATAATTGATTAATTAAAACTAATTAACTGAGTCTACAAGTAGTATTATCTCAACTAGTGAGGGGACCATGGGCCTATATAATCGAGCTTCCAAAAAGTAGAACTAGAATTTACAAAGTAAATTTCCCAACTTATTAATTCCTCCTTGTGCTATAGATTCAGAGTTGCACTCTAAATTATATAGAACACTCTATATGTACCAAAATATAGATATGATGATTATCCATTGTTACAATCCTAATAGTCAAAGATCCTCTATAGATGATCTACACTGAATATGAACAAATTTACTTTTCTTCCCTTCAATGTATTTTATCCTTAAAACACTTAGCTACCTATAAATGATATTTCAGTAAACTAATATAATTACTGAAATGAGATCTCAATCAATTATCTCTATTCAGCCAAGCTCGAAAGAATCATCGTTTCACTTTTAAATACTTATAGAAGCTATAGATTCCATATCTATGTTTAGCGCTCTCACTCAATTGAACTACCATGTTCCCAAGATATAAATATCTGTCGAAACGATTGATTAGCTTTCACGAACAACTTGAAGAATATATATAATACAACTAAGTTGAACCTAACCATATCAGGATTAAGATCCATAGACCTAAGATCAACCAGTGATATTGTCTTAGAAAGATATAACGGTAAGTTTATGATATCTTATCCAAGACCAATATCGGTCCAATCCAATGTATACTCCATACATCCGATACTAGTAAACTTTGCCAATGCCCTGAAAGGACATAACACTTATCCAAGGTGTAAGTATATCTTATATATTGCTGATTATCATGTCAGTCTAAATCCAGTGAACTGACAAATCATGGGAATTAAACTTTTGAACATATAATTATGATTATATTCCACTGTGCTGACGACGCTATAATCATGAACAAATATATATGTATATATGTGTGTGTGTTCTGGACCTAATAGAATTTATACATTAAACATATAATCATGAAATAAATCATGTGAACCATGCATAAAAATAATTCATAATCTTTTATTAAATAGTAAATCTGATTATATTGAAATAAGTTTTATTTAGGGCAGAAAACCCAACAAACTCCCACTTGCACTAATATAAAATAAAAAGTGCATTTCAAATAATCTCAACACCTTGATATCCAAATCAAGTGTAGTATATATGTAGTATTCTCTTTGTAGTAGGATCTGACAAGTTATATTCAATTCAAACTTTTTCCACCATTACATATCCTTAATCACAAAATCCTTAATATTGTGAAACTCCTCTTTATATGCTTATTCCTCTAGGGATATTGGATTCTTTATTTTTTGGCAACTACTTTTGTGTTAGTCAGGAAGTAACACTAGTAGTTAATTCATTATTGGTGCAACGCCAAAAACTGTATAGAACTTTCCATAGGCTGAATAAGTATCTTTCTTGCACCTTTAACATTCAGTCTCACTGGTAGAGTTAGACACTTCAGATCGATTTTTACACTTCTTCAAAATCACTGATCCACTCCCAAAGTAATCACCATCTCATCAGTAGACTTTCTAGTATCAAGGCAAGTCTAGAAACTTGACATATAGTTCCTCTTTTTTATCTTAAGATTTATTTGATTATCTTCTAATGTTCCATTCCTAGATTAATTTGATACCTACTCATTACTCACACTCAATAGCAGATGTCTGGTCTAATGCATACGAAAGCATACCTGAGACCTCTCACTGTTGATCCTAAGGAATTCTTTCCTTGCCCTTTATCTTTTCTAGAATAGTTGAATCTTTTTCTTAGATAAATCAAATCTATGTTTAGGAGTCAAAAGACTTTCTATAGAGCTAGCCATTAGAAAAAAAAAGCTCTAGCATCTTACTAAAGTAAGTTGCTTGCATTAGAGTAAGTAAAATACCAGGTATACCACAAGCCATAGGTTTAGATAACCTCAAACCAATAATACCGGGATCAGGAAGTTTTGTTAAGTCCATTGAGTAGACTTATATTTTCAAAATTTTCTTTCGTTCCCTTTTAATAAACTTTTTGGTTACTCCATATGAATGATTTTAACCATCTCTTTGCTTTGCTTCTTAGTTCCTTATTCTGACTATCCATTACTTGTTTAAACTAACAATAGATTTTTAATCACAAGTGTCTTCTGAGTCATAACAGGGTGAGTTCCTTGAAACCCTCCCACTACGACAAGGTACCGCGACTTTCTATCTAAGAACATGAGTGGTATTGTCCTCATCGGTTGTATCAAGACAATAGAGGCAGTGTGATCAGCTTATATAGAATAAAATGATAGAAATTTTTTGGAAAAATTATCTCCTCTTAATTTGCTACTTTATTTTCAGACTTAGTCATATTCTTATAAAAGTAGTATTTGTTGAAACAAACACTTTCTTATCTTAATGACCATAGGATGGTCCACCTCTAATCACTTAGAATAGCTATCAAACAAGCAAATCTTAGTTAACAGTTCTAACTTTTCTTAAGTTCAAGATCAGGACATCATTGAATCTAGTAATGGTTTGCACTAAGTACACAACCATTCCATTTCTAAATTTTTCCTATCACTAGGGTATTTCTCTAGAAGGACTTAGGAAGCTGCTAGTAACTAATCATAAACCTTATACTATCATCAATATGCAAATCGAATTTCTGGGAATGTAAGTTTGGATTCAATTCGAAGTTCAACTTAATGATCTTTGAACTGGATATCCACCAAATATTCCACCACCCCTATTAGTTCGCAAGATCTTTAACCATTTACCTTAATGTTTTTCCAACATTGCTAGAAATTCATGAAATTTCTCAAACATTTCAAATTTCTTTGCATAAGGTAAAATCTAGAGTGATCGTCTAAGAATTTAACGATAACTCATACCCACCCCTGAATGTACATCCATATTCAAATATAGATGATCTTACTTTCAAGTGGATAGGCATATTTTCTCTTTGTAGAGAATTATCTTGTCAAAACCACTATGAACAAGATTAAATGCCATAGATATAATATAATAGTTGTGTTCTTTTGATGACTTAGGTTTAGTTACAACATAGAGTTCTTAGAATAGTCCAAGTGGATCCTGATCACAGAATACAAAACTCATGTTCCATACATAAACATACAGTTTGGATCCATTGACAAAAAAATAGATATGAAACTTGTGAAAGTTATACTGAATGTTTAATGCATTCTTAGAAACTTAAATTAAAAATTTCTATTTGGAATCTAAAATTTAAAGTCAAAGACTTAAATTTATACCAAATATTTGTTGAGTAATGATTCTTTCTTGGACCACCACTACTAATCTAACTCTAAGTTTAGGCTGCCTTAAGTAAGCATATACAAGTAGAAAACTTCTAAGATCGAGGATTTATATCATTTCGGGATAGAATGTCAGAAATATAATCATCTGCGCCATTTAATTTCATGGAAGAAAATAGAGTGACATCATAAGCAGATGATTTATATACCATTTATCCAATGATATACTTTTTAAGCAATTTCTAAATGAAAAGCGAAGATGAAAAATACAGGATAATTTTGATTAAAATTAGAATCCAACGATGTCCCGTTTATGCGAGAGTCAAAGTTATTCTTATTATATAAATTTCTTCATTGTTTCATATTGTAAACAATAGTCTATAAGTTGTCATCTTTAGATGTACAACTAGATGTTGCATTTACAAATACTTATTTGTCGAGATCTAACACTATTATGTTTGTCTAACGGATGACAATTCTTTAGAATTTGTCATGTTAAAACAACAAATTAAGTTAGACCAACAATGAAGATTTAAAAATTTATGCTACAACAATTAATTATAGAAAACAACATGATTCAATATAAATTCATACACATTCAGAAACTATCATACATTCAGCAAGTAAGAAAGACATGTGAAAATACAAAACAAACACATCTTAAATAATTTTCAAGGTTTCCAATAAATTGATACAATGTCCCGGTAGGTGAGAGTCAAAGATATCATTCATTGAATAGAGTAGTCAACACATCTAAAATAGACACCATTCTAGCAATCTTTTATTCGATCAAAGTAAGAATCTAATGTTGTCCCGGTAGGCGAGAGTTAAGGTTATTTTTATTTTATGAGCTTCCACCATTATTTCATACTTTGTAAATTTATCTCTAAGTAGTCACCGTAGGGGAGAATCTAATAGAGATGAACACTTACAAAATATTTATCTTTCGAGATCTTTACAGTGTTAAATGTTCAATGTAAGACCATCCATAAGGGGGACGAAGTCTAGCGTCTCGAGGTCCCATTTAAATATTAACCATGTAAGACCAAAAATAGAGATCTATTATCCTTATAACTAAAGCTCATTATTTTAAAGAAGTTGTATTTTCTTTTGATACTTATTTTAATATATTTATTTTAACATATATATATTTATTTAATTAAAATTACTAATTTAGATAAATCTAAATATAAATTTTAATTTAATATTTATAAAATTATACCCTAGGAAAATCTAAAATCTAAAAAATTTATTTTCCATCATTAATATTAATTTTTTAATAAATATTATGAAAATTACCTAATTTAAGTTGGTCCAAAATTAATTAAATAATTAATTTTCAACTCAAATTTAATTTTCTATAAATATATGTATGACAGAATTCGAAATTCAATGTATTAAAATAATATATATTTGAAATTCTATTAAAATAAAATAAAATAAAATAAAACTAAAAAAATTATTCTAATTGGTCTAAAATTAAATTAAATTAATTTTCAACATAAATATAATTTTCCTATTTAATTTAATATCTTAAGAAAAATATTAAATATTTAAGTGTCTTGAATAAAATCAACTTAAATATTAATTTTTCTATTTTATTAAATATATCTAGAAAAATACAAAAAAGTCTACTAAGAAAATAACTATTGAGATAATTCATAAACTAATTATTTGAATTGAAATAATGAATAATTCATAGTGTATCTATATTTAATATATATAGAGTGTTCTATGTAATCAGGAGTGCAACTCCGAATTTATAGTGGAGTCAGGAGAAATTAATAAGAAGAAATTTACTTGGTAAATTTTGGATCTACTTATTAGGAGCTTGGTTACATAGGTCTATGGTCCCTACATTGTCTGGGATAATATTATCTTGTAGTCTCAATTAATTGGTTTTAATTAATCAATTAGAATTCTAAATAAGACTATGTCTTGTTTGTGAATTTCACTAAGCAAGGACTTATTTGAGAAGAAAAGAGGATTTAGAGTTTATTTATTAATTAAGAGATTTTGTAAAGTCTAATTAATAAATAAGTTAAATGACCATTTACTTGATAATTAATTATAATTATTAAATAGAAAGATTTGACATTTATAGAGTTAGAATTAATTAAAATATGACATTTGTGAAAAGAAAGATGAGTTTAAATAAAAGGCAAAATTGAAATCCTAAAGGCCCATTAATGGCTCGACCAAGGAGGTTAAATAAAATCATTTTTTTTTTATCTTTTTTAATTCTATTTTATTTCTAAACCTAACCCTAAAAGCTACTCTATAAAGAGAGCCACCATAATATTCGAATCCCTCTTCTTCTTCCTCTGTTATTTTCGAAGCCTATTGTGAATTGAGGAATTGCCCACACAATTCAAGTCAATACTCAGACCTTTGTGGAAGATTGTGTTGAACACCATCAAATGAGGAGAAGATCCAAGTTCAGATCTTGATCATACTCTGCAACAGAATGGATCAAGGGTTAGAGATCTGAACGGAAAGAGAGATTTAATTTTACTGTAACCAATGTAAGGTTTTCTATAAACTTTTTTGTGTTTATTTCATTATTTTAAGAAATTCATATTTAGGATGTTAGATTATAGTTTATAATTAAATATATATGTTAGTAAATCTAGATCCTGGTAAAATAACTTCCAACAGAAAAAGAGTGGTTGCAACGAGCACAATTGGTAGAACTGTGGTTTTTGGATTCATATTGTGGTCGCAACGAGATGTTCAGTACGAGAATTATGGGAAGTTTCATAACTTGGTCATTCTGATGTGTAAAAGGGATTTCTATAAAAGGGTTTCAAATTTTTATGCCATATTATTCATAAATAGAACCCTAAAAACAAAGAAGGAGACTGAGGAAGCGAGTGTGGCGATCCAGATCAAGTTTACCATCTAGTTCTTTCTTTTCCCTTTTTGAATTTCTTATGTTAATTTCTATTTCTGGTTTAAACATGGATTTGAGTTTAGAAGTTATGAACTTGTTTCTCAACTTAGGGATATGATGAATGTTGATTGACTTTTACTCCAATTACTTAATGTGATTTGTTAATCTTTCTTTCTGGATCTTTGTGATTTGTTTATATTTGTGTTAATACATATTTTAGATTAGCTACCTCTAACATGATTCATGACTAATATGAAATATGAGAAGTGAATATTAGGAATGCTCTACTTGAACAAACATAAGTTTTGATGTGAAACGAGAGTCTTCACAGAGCTTGTGTGACCATTAGATTATTTCTTAATACAAACTATATGTTATTCCAATTCAGAGATGCAATAAATAATATATGGTTTAGGATCTTAATGATCTGAGAAGAGTTATGATTATTTTATAATATGTTAGCACTTAAAGAAAGAAGATTAGTAAATTACAATAATAATTGGGTAATTGATTCATATTCCTAATCTCTCATCCCTATTTGAATAACTTTATTCAATTTCTTTTAATTTTCTGTCAATTATTGTTATTTCATTCCAAGATTATTTTGATTAACCAAATAGAAATATAAGTCTAATTTAGTAGTATTCAATTTCAATTCACGGTAGTTCGACCTCACCTGTGTGAGTACTACTTGATATGTACACTTGCATAAGCTTTAGAATTTTGTGTTACAATCTTCTCTCTCTATTGGTATGTTTGATAAACTGGGGTATGTTGTCAAAGTTGAGGAAGGTGTAATGAAAATTTCACAAAGCACTAAAATTGTTAGGAGAGGAAGGTTGGATAATGGACTGTATTTCCTGGATGGAAAGACATAGCAGGTAGTGCAGCACCTGCTATTAACTCAACTAAGCTCATTCAAGTAAGGCTATGCACCTCAAATTGGGGCATGTAAGTCAGAGAGGACTTGAGCAAATGAACAAGCAAGAATTTTTTAAGAGAAGCTAACAGAACGACTTGAATTTTGTGATGAATGTGTTTTGGGGAAGGCTTGTAGATTGAAATTCAACAAGGCAGAGCACACCACCATAGAAAGGCTAGCTTATGTCCATTATGACCTTTGGGGGCCATCTAGGATTCCAACCAAAGGTGGAGCACACTATTTCATGAGTATAATTGATGATTACAGCAGGAAAGTCTGGGTTTATTTGTTGAAAAGCAAAGATGAGTCTCTAGGAACCTTTGACACATGGAAGAGGCTGTTAGAAAACTAGACTAGAAACAAAATCATGGTCCTAAGAACTGACAATGCCCTTGAGTATTGCTCGAATAAGTTCAAGGGATTGTGTGCCAAAATGGGAATCTAAAGAGATAGAATTGTGATCAAAATTCCTCAGCAAAATGGTGTTGCTCAGAGGATGAATAGAAGACTGATTGAGAGGGTTAGGTGCATGCTACTAGGAGCTGGTTTAGATAGAACCTTTTGGGGAGAAGCTCTTAAAACAACATAATACCTAATCAATAGATCATCATCTGTGCCAAATAACTTCAAGACCCCACAAGAGTTATGGACAGGTAAACCCTCAAACTTAGATCACTTGAAAGTATTTGGATGTACTGCATTTATGCATGTTAGAGAAGATAAGTTGTAGCCCAGAGCATTGAGATGCATGTTTTTAGGCTACCCTGAAAGGGGTTAAAGGATATAGAGTGTGGTGCTTAGAACATGGATTCAAGACGTGCTTGATTAATGGAGATGTCGTTTTCAAGGAAGATGAAATAACCATGAAAACCAAGAGCACTTCCAAAGACAATGAACCTATATCAGATCAGAATGTCTAGATTGAAGTGGAGTAGGTTGCTCCTACAACACCAACTAATGTTGTTCCAGATAGAACTGAGGTAACAGAAGGTGAAGACAATGAAGATCAGGAGGAACTAAACAGCTATGAGTTAGCTAAGGCCCCTGATCGATTTGGTTATGCTAAATTCATTGCTTATGCACTTATGATTACAGAGGAGGTTGATGACAGTTAAGAACCCACTAGCTTTTGATAAATTATGAGAAGTAAAGATGCTATAACATGGTTGCAGGCCATCCAAGAAGAGGTGCAGTCTATTAGAAAGAATAAAACTTGGATTGTTGTGAAGAAACCTGAATTCTACAAGTTGGTTCAGGGAATGAACCTACTAAATTCAAGGGAAGGTTAGTTGCTAAGGGGTTCACTCAAAAGGAAGGTATTAATTAAATGAGATTTTCTATCCAGTGGTCAAGTAAGCTTCAATTAGAGCCATGATGGCAAAGGCATCAAACGTGGACCTAGAGATTAAATAGATAGATGTAAGGACAACTTTTTTACATGGGGAATTGGAAGAGGAAATATATATGTAATAGCCTGAAGGCTTTGAAAATGGAAACCTAGATGAGTTATGCCTACTCAAAAAGCTTCTTTATGGCATCAAGCAGGCTCCTAGGTAATGGGATTTGAGGTTTGACACCTATATGCATGATATTAGATACACTAAAAGCAAGTATGACTTATGTGTGTATTTCAATAATCAAACCTATTTACTACTCTATGTTGATGATATATTGATCTTCAGCAAAGCAAGGTTAGAGATTGAGAAGCTTAAAATGCACTACAACAATTATGGTTATTAGAGGCGGACCACTCCGCTGGTAATAATCCCTTATTCCGCCGATAAAGAGTAATACCGGAGGGGTCCATCGGTAATAATCCGCTGGTAATACCTGGTCGCTAATAACTATTATTAGTGGTGGACTGACACACCCGACGCTAATAATAGTTTCAGATCATTAAACTCACACTATTATTAGCTGCGGATCAATCGGCCGATAATACTTTTAAATATAAATTTATAATTTTTTCTTTTAAATAATAAATATAAGGGTAAATTGCGGCATAAATACCTAATGTTTCAGATTTTATACACTTAAATACCTAATGTTTATTTTTGGAGGCAAAAATACCTAATGTTACAATTCTCTTACACCGTTACTACCACTTCCGTTAACTCATAAATATGGACACGTAGAGGGTTTAGATGCATTATATTTATTTTTATTTTATTTTAAAACTTAATATTCTTAATATCAGAAACTAAATGCTACTTGTTGCAAAAAAAAAAAAACCTGTTCTCATAACAATTTTTACATGATATTGGCACTTTAATTCGATAATCATGTTCCATATACTACACTGGTTCACTCACCTATGGTAATTTAGTATTGCATCTCTCTTATTTTTTTTTAAAAAACAAGTAATATTTAATTTTTGATATTAAGAATATTAAATTTTAAAATAAAATAAATAAATGTAATGCATTTAGGCCCTCTACATGTCTATATTTATGAATTAATAATGGAAGTGGTAGTAATAGTGTAAGAGAATTGTAACATTAAGTATTTTTGCCACCAAAAATAAACATTAGGTATTTAAGTGTATAAAATAAAAAACATTAGGTATTTATGCCGCAATTTACCCTAAATGTAAAATTGATATTAAATATAGTTAACTTTTTTACCATTTTACTTATCAAAAATACTCAAAAGCTAATATTATATAAAATATTTATCATTGCACATTTATATATACCAACATTTAGAAAATTATACACAATATAAAAAATATATACATTCAAATTTTTCCATAACAAAATAAATAAATAACGAGAATTTGGTTTTCTATAAGAAAGTTATCTCTTAAATTCTCTATTGCTATATACAAATATAAGATTACAAGAGATACACAAAAGTCTATAAATATACAATCTCTTTTCTTCAAGTCCAGTGCAATACCTTCTTGACTAACATATAGTAAATCACCTATAGACAAAGTAAAATTTGAGTCAAATTACATTTAGTATGAATGTTAAGTTTCATCATTGTGAAATTTCATTATGATTTTAAAGACAACATTGATTAGAAACCAATAATAAAAATTTAACACTATACAAGAAAACCCCAATAATAATTTACACTTCTCTAAATAAAGTTAACTCAAATTTTTTCTTAGCAAACCAATAGATGACCAGAAAAAAAAAATTAAGAATACACTATAATCTTTATACAAATTACAAAGTATACAATAAAATAAATTGATCTATATGTAAATGAATGAACATAATAGAAATAATTTTTTATCAAACAGTTGGTTTCCCTCTCTTTGTTTTTTTGATAAAATTTAAAAGTAAATATAAAAAAAATACACATATAGAAACACACATGCATATTAGGATAACACATATATATATAAATATACAAAAAAATATTCATATACCTTCTACAGATTTAATATTGGGGTAATTTTCAATCTTATGAGCTGCAAATAATTAAGAAAAATTGTGAGATAAAAGAAAAGAAAGAAAAAAATTAACTAATCTTAACTATACATATATATCTGAAGGATGATGAAGATGAGTCCGGAAGAGGCGGTGGGAATGTCGACAACAGTGGAGGCGGTGGGAATGTCGTTGCGTAGTCGAAACGGTGGGCTAGTCGACGATGAACAAGGGGAGGTGAATAAGGGTTTTGATATTGAGGATGAAGTAGGAGAGATGAATGTTTGTGGTCAAAAATTTGGGGATGAAGAGGGAGACGAAGAGGGAGAGATAAATAAGGATACTGATATATATATATAAAACTATTAGGGACGGAGATCCGCTGGTAATAATTAAAAGTAATATTTTAAATATTATTAGCGATGGACTTCCGCTGGTAATAGTCCGCTGCTAATAAATTTAAATATTATTTAATGTTATTAGCGGCGGACTTCCGCCGGTAATAGTCCGCTGCTAATAAATTTGAAATTTAATACCGGGAAAATTCCCGCACAAAGCGATTCCTTCAATATTATTACTTTTATTTTAAAAAAATAATACTATTACCGGCGGATTTAGTCCGCCCCTAATAACTCCGCCAGTAATAGAACATTTTGTTGTAGTGAGGAAACTCAGTGATGAGTTTGAGATGAAAGATCTTGGCAAAACAAAGAGAATTCTTGGGATAGACATAAAGAGATTAAAGCCTAGCATGATAATACTTTCTTAAGTTGGCTACCTACAGAAAGTATTGAATAAGTTTGGCATGGTCTCGTGCAAACCAGTTACAACACCACTTGCTTAACACTTCATGTTGTCTGCATCTTAGTCACCCAAAACAGATGCAGAAAGAACCAAGTGAGCAAGGTTCCATATGGAAGTTGTGCTGGGACTCTCATGTACTCTATGGTGTGTTTTAGACCTGACTTAACTCGTGCTATGAGTGTGGTCAATAGGTACATTTCAGACTGTGGCTCCAAACATTGGGAAGCACTGAAATGGACAATAAGGTACCTGTAAGGTATTCTAAACACTAGAATTATATTCAGTAAAGAGAACCAGTTTAAGTAAGAAATCACTGGTTATATGGACTCAAATTTTACAGCAAACCTAGACACTAGAAGGAGCCTAACATAGTTTTTGTTCACTGCTCTTAGGGGCTGCATCAGCTAGAAATCTAACCTACAGAATGTAGTAGCCTTTTCATCAACAGAAGCTGAATACATGGCTGCTACAGAAGCCATCAAAGAGGGAATATGGCTTAATGGGTTAGGTTTCAAATCTGAGGATATCACAGTTTATTGTGATAGTGCTTTTGCACCTCATGAAAAATCTAATGTTTCATGAGAGGTCAAAGCACATTGATATCAAGTTACATTTCATAAGGGATATTGTGTCATCAAAGTTGGTGTAAGTGAAGAAATTAAGCACACATGATAACCCTACAGATATTTTCACTAAAAGTGTAACTAGAGACTGTTGGAAATTATTTTACCAGGATCTTAGATCTACTCACAAGTATGTTCATTAACATCCTAAATATGAACTTTCTAAAACGATGAAATAAACACATATAAAGTTTAGGAAACCTTACATTGGGTGCAGCGGAATATAATGACTCCTTCCGTTCAGATATCTAGCCCTTGATTCCTTTCTGTAGCAGAGCATTATCAATATCTGAACTGGATCTCTTTCTCTGAATCTTTGATGCTGAAACTCCTTTTGCTGAATGTCTTTCTTCACGATCTTCCTCACTATGATTGAGGTATCACTTGCTGTGTGTGGGCACTACTCATACACTAAGAATTTCGAAATTCAAGAGGGAAGAGAAAGAAGAAGTGGCAGCTAAAGATAGGGAGAGAGAAAGGCTCAGGTTTTTCTCTGAAGGAAAAATAGAAAATTTAAGTGTAATTTTCCTGAAGCCTTCACTATCTATTTATAGCATTCCACTAGGGTTAGGTTTGAATTATTTGGCATTAAAATAATGAAAATATCAGTTTAAATTTCCTACAAAAGTGGCAGGCCCTATACAAGTGGATTTGGGCCTTACTTTTTGCAATTTTGCAGTTTTATCTTTTCTGCATCTGATTTTCTCAAAAACGCCAATTTTCAAATTCAACCATTTAAATGCCAATTCTAACTATTTAATAACTATAAATAATTATTAAATAATATTGTCATTTATCATATTTATTAATTGAACCATACAAAGTATCATAATTAACAAATATGCCCCTACAAACTCTTTCTCTTACAATTTCGCCCTTACTTAGTGAAAAATTCACAAATAGACATAGTCTAATTTGAGAATTATAATTGATTAATCAAAACCAATTACATGAGTCTTACAAGCAATATTATCTCAACTAGTGGGGGGACCATGGGTCTATATAACCGAGCTTCCAATAAGTAGATCAAGAATTTAGCACTAAAATTCACTAACTTATTAATTCTTCGTTGAATCCACGCATAGAACTTAGAATTGCACTCTCAGTATATAGAATGCTCTATATGTTCCACCATATAGACACATCATTAGTTATCCATTGTTATAATCCTAATGTGATCAATGATCCTCTATATGAATGATCTACACTGTAAAGGGATTAAATTACCGTTACACCCTACAATGTATTTATTCCTTAAAACACTTGACCCCGTATAAATGATATTTCAGCTTATGTGAAATGAGTACTCCACCATTTATGTTCGTTTGGTCAAGCTCGAAGGAGATCATCCTTTGCTTACTATTCGCCAGATAGAAGCTATAGATTCCATGTTTATGATAGCGCTCCCACTCAATTGCACTACCGTGTTCCCAAAAAGTACGTATCACCCTGACCAAAAGGTAGGCTTAACTAACAATTCAAGGAACACGAATAGCCTTTCAAGATTGAGCCTAATCATAACAGGATTAAGATCATTTGATCTAGGATCAACTAGGCGATATTGACTTGAATAGATTTTACGGTAAGTTTAATTAAATCTAAGTCAAAGTTCAATATCGGTCCCTTCCGATGCATACTCCATGCATCCAACCTGAGCTTTACTTTAGCCAATGCTCTGGAAAGAACATAGCACTTCTCCAAATGCAAGTAAACTCTTGTTGTAGATTATCATATCAGTAAAACCCTGTGTCTGATAAATCTAGGAAACTTTATTCACATAGTCATGTTTACTTTCCAATGTGTTGACGGCACAATAAACAGGATCAAGTATGTGAAAAGGGTTTCAGATGAATTTATACATTATGTACATATAATCATGAAATAAATCATGTGAACCATGCAACATTAAATGTTGTTTCTGATCTATATTAATAAGTAAATCTGATTATATTGAAATGAGTTTTATTTAGGGCATAAAACAAAACAAACTCCCACTTGCACTAATATAAAACAAAAAGTGCGTCTCAAATAATCTCAACACCTTGATATACAAATCAAGTGTAGTAGTAGTAAACTCCTCGTAATAGGATCTGAAAGGGTTAATTAACCACAACCTTTTCTCCACCATTACTCTTCCTTAATCATAAAATCATTGATAATGTGAAATTCCTCTCTATATGTCTACTCTCTTGGGATACTGGATTCTATACCTTTGGCAACTACTTTTGGTTAATCAGGAAATTAACACTAGTAGTTTAAGGTAGTTTGGAATGATGCCAAAAATGTATAGAACTTTCCTTAGACTGAATAAGTACCTTTCCTGCAGCTTTAACATTCAGCCTCTCTCTGGTAGACCTAGAGACTTCAGATAGGTTTTTACACTTCTCCAAAATCACTATTCCACCCCCAGAGTAACCACCATCTTATTAGAAAGATTTACTAGCACAAAGGCAAATTTCGAAATCTAATATGGTGCAGTCTAAGAGTTTTAAACACACCCTTATAGACTAACATATAGTTCCTCTTCTTTATCTTAAGATTTACTTGATTGTCTTCCAATGTTCTTCTCCTGGATTAATCTGATACCTACTCATTACTCCCACTCAACAGCAGGTGTCTGGTCTAAGGCATACAAAAGCATATCTAAGACCTCTCACTGTTGATGTAAGAAATTCTTTCATGGCTTTATCTTTTCTGAAATAGTTAAGACTTTTCCTTAGATAAATAAAATCTATACCTAAGAAGTTGTGAAGCTTCTATAGATTGCCATTAGAAAGAAAATGCTTCAACATCTTACTAAAGTAAGTTGCTTGCATTAGAGTAAGTAATTACCAGGTATACCACAAGCCATAGGTTTAGATAAACTCAAACCTATAATACTAGGAACAGGAAGTTTTGTTAAGTCCATTGAATAGACTTATAAACAAAAATTTCCTTTTATGTCCTTGTAATAGAAAACTTTAGGTTACTCCATGTGAATGAATTAAACCATAGTTCTATTGGCTTTCTTCTTATTTTCTTATCTTGACAATCCATTATTTGTTTAAACTCACAATGGATTTAAATCACTAGTGTCTCCCAAGTCATAAGAAGGTGAGTTCCTAGAAACTCTCCCACTACGACAAGGTACCGTGAATTATGTCGAAGAAAACTAAATGGTATTGATCTCTTTGGTTGTGACAAGACAACAGAGGCAGTGGGATCATCATATATCAAATAAGATGATAGAACACTTTTGGAATCAAGAATTAAATATCTCCTTTATTTGCTACTTGTTTTTCAGACTTAGTCATTTTCTTAGAAAAGTAGTATTTGTTTGAACAAACACTTTCTTATCTATTGACAATGGGATGGTCCACCCCTAATCACTTAGAATAGCTAACTAACCATGGTTTACAGTTCTAGCTTTTCTTAAGATTTTGATTAGGTCATCCATGAATCTAGTAATGATTTACATTAAGTATACAACCATTACATCATTCTGAAATTGTATTCCCATAGAAGGAATTAGGCAACGACTAGTAACTAATCATCAATATGCAACTCGAAATTTCTGGGGAGGTAAGTTTGGATATAATTCAAAAATCAAATTAATGATCTTTGAACTGCATATCTACTAACTATTTCTCCACCCCTATCAGTTCGCAAGATCTTTAACCACTTACCTTAATGGTTTTAACCATAACTAGAAATTAATGAAAATTTTCAAACATTTCAAATTTCTTTGCTTAAGGTATAATCTAGAGTTATCGTTTTAAGAATACAACGAAAAACTCATATCCACCCCTGAATGTGCATCCATCTGCGAATGAGATGAACTTACTTTCACTGGATATAGGCATATTAACTCTTTGCAGAGATTGATCTTGTCAAATCCACTATGAACAAGATACAAATGCCATAGATTAAAAAAAATGGTAGTGTCTATTGATGACATAGGTTTAGTTACATCAAAGAGTTCTTAGAATACTTCAAGTGGATCCTGGTCACAGAATACCTAACTCATATTCCATACAGGTTTAATCCATTAATAGAAGATGGATATTAAACACTTGAGAAAGTGTAACTGTATTGTATTCTGGAATTAGAAATATAAGAAAAATTTCTGTTTGGATTCTAAAATTAAAGTCAAAGACTTCAATTCAACCAAATATAATGAGTAATTCTTTCTTGGACCACCACTACTAATACAAACTCTAAGTCAGATTTGCCCATACAAGTAGGAGATTTCTAAGATTGAGAATTTATATCAATTGGGAATACAATTTCGGGATTATAATCATATGCGTCATATAAAATGACATGAAATGATTTATAGACCATTCATCCAATGATATGTTTTTAAAGCTAATTCGAAATGAATAAGCTAAGATGAATTAGGATAATTTCGTTTAAAATAAGAATCCAACGATGCTTCGATTAGCGAAAGTCAAAGTAATCTTATTTATACAATCTTCTTGTTTCATATCGTAAAAATACTAGTCTAAGGTGTCATCAATTGATGAACAGCTAGATGTCGCATATACAATATTTATCTTTCGAGATCTAACACTATTATGTATGTCTAATGGTGAAAATCCATTAGGGATTTATCTCATTAGAAAAACAAACATGTTAGACCAACAATGAAAATTCGAAATTAAACTACAACTTAATAACAGAAAATAACATGGTTCAATATAAATTCATACACAATTCAGAAATTATAAGCATATAGCAAGTAGGAATGACTAGTGAAAATACTAAAACTTACAATCCTAAATAATTTCCAAGGTTTTTCAACAAACTGATACAGTGTCCCGTTTAGGCGAGAGTCAAACCATCATCCATTGAATAGAGTTGTCAGCTCATCTAAAATGATAACCATTCTAGCAACCTTTTATTCGATCAAGATTGGAATTCAGCGTTGTCCCGTTTAGGCGAGAGTCAAGGCAATTCTATCTTATGAGCTTCCACCATTGTTTCATAATTTGCAAGTCAAGTATGGTCGCCACCATTAGGGTGATCCATACCATACAAAACACTTACAAACTACTTATCATGCGAGGTTAAACGGTGCAAAATTGCTAATGAACGTTCCTCCATTAGGGAGGATTACTCACTAAAACAAACGCGGTGTAAAACCCACAATGGAGATCGAATATCTTAATAATAATCAAGCTCATTATTTAAAGTGAGTTGTATTTCTTTGATTATCTTTATTTATTCTATTTATTTTAAATATATATTTATTTAATTAAAATTTCCAATTTAGAATGAAAAATTCTAAATATAAATTTTAATTTAATATTTATAAATTTTACTTAGATGGATATGAAATAACATGAATTATTTCCATCTTAGTAATAATTTCCAATAAATATTTAGAAAAAATATTTAAGTTGTTACAAAATTAATTTAAATTAATTTACAACTCAAATTTAATTTTCTATAAATATATATTGCATTTCGAAAAATTAAAGTATTCAAGGATACAATTTTCGAAAATGCATGTTAAAATAAAAAATAAATCCTGGAAAAATTATTCTAATTTAATGTTGGCCAAAAATTAATTAATAAAATTAATTTATAACAAAAAATATAATTTTCCTATTTAATTAAATTTATAAGAAAAATTTCAAATATTTAAGTATGATAATGAAAATCAACTTAAATATTAATTTTCTACTTAATTAAATACACTAGAAAAATACTTCAAGCAAAAATATCACCTATCTAGATTTTCCTTTGACTAATTAATTCAATTTCTAATAATATACTTTAATTCAATTTATTTTAAATTAATCAATAAATGAAAAAATCGTTGATTTAAGTTGATCCAAGAATTAATTAAAATAAATAATTAATTTACAACTTAATCTATTTTTCAAGATAAAATTCGAAATTCTAGCATTTAAGAAATGCAATTTCGAAAATTGATTAATAAAATAAAGAAAAAATATATTTTGAAAATTATTTAAATTTAGTTGAAAAATAAATTTCAGCTAAAAATAATTTTCTATTTAATTAAATGTCATGAAAAAGAAATATTTAAGTATGATGATAAAAATCAACTTAGATATTCAAATTTCAAATTAATTAAATGTATTAAATTCAAGAAATAAATAATTAAGTGTAGAGAAGACTTAATTATTAATCTCTAGTTTAATACTAGGAAAAATATACTTAAAATAAATTGTACCAAAATTAATTAATAAATAATTAATTTCACAATTTATAATATTTTCCTATTTAATATTAGAAATAATAAGTAGTCTAGGAATAACTATCTAGAAAATATCTTATTTGACTAAGTATCTTTTCCACAAAATTTGAAAAAATATCTAATTTAAGTTGTATTAGAAAAAATCTAGAACTTAAATATTTTTCAAATTTAAATTTAATTAAATATCAAAAATTAAGTTGTAACCATTTAATTTGAAAATATTCCATTTTAAGTTAATATTCGAAAAGATATTAACTTAAAAAATATCTAAAGAATCTTAATAACCAATGCCTGAAATTCCTCAACTTAATTTTGAAATTTTGAATTCAAAAGATATTCAGATTTAAGTTGGTTAGTTGAAGATAACTAAATATCAACTTAAATAGGAATATTTAATGAAAAATTTAAATTAAGTTCCAGAAAGAATCTAGATGGTTATAATTCTATATTTAATTAAATACAAGAAAATACATATAGTTTAGCTTAGAATATAAAATTCTTTAAACTATAATTTTCTTAAATTAATTTCAAAATAAATGAAATTAATTATGTTGCTAATCAATTTTTATTAGGTTAAACTAGTGTAATTAACCTAGTACAGTTGTTCAAATCAGGCAAATGGGCCTTCACAATTGGGGTGGTTTGTGTGAGGGGGTGCTGGGTTCAGTATGTCGTACCCACTTCTATGGCTCCCAACTCTCACACAAGGCCCAAAAGAGAGGAATTTAACCTTAATAAGAACAACTGTTATTAATTGAATAGGCCCAAAAACTAAATGGGCCTAAATAAATTCTATCAAAAACTATGATAATTTATTTTAGCAACATTAACCTATATGCATCTATAATAAAATTAAACACATAGGCTCACACAGGCACACTTTGGATGGGTCCTATCATGTTGCTAGGTCATACACAGATGAAAGAAGATTGTAAATATACCTGTTACAAATTATTATCTTGACCAAGGGAGCCATCAGATCATTAGATCTGGCAAAAGGTAACCATGGCTATTTGCAATCAAGTAATAATAGGTTTTAAAAACTTACACATAAGCTAAAACATATACCCCTGCAACAAGGTTAGCTGGATAGTTGGATGTAGGATTTATTTAATTTTAAATTAAATATTTAATTTCGAAAATAATTAATTAAATAAAAAAAATTTCGAAAATTTTAAAAGAATTTGAAAAAATTCGAAAATTAAAAAAAAATTAAATTTAAAATTAAACCTACAATTTTGAAAAATTAGGTTTCAACCAACCTAAATATCATTTCAAAAATTTGCTAACTACTTTTAAAAATTAAATGTTATTTTAAAAATAAAAATTAAATAAAAATTAGAAAAGATAAATGAAATATCTTTTCAGATTTTAAATTTAATTTAAGTAAATAACAAAATTTAAAAGTTAGCAAAATATCTTACATCTATTTAAAATTACATGATTATAAATATCTTATTTTAAATTTAAATAAGGTCAAAATATCTAAAAAGATTTAAAAAAAAATCTTAAAAGATAAGATATAATTAAAAATATCTTAAAAGATAAGATATTTTAAAAAATATCTTAAAAGATTTTATAAATATCTTATAAAATCTGACCTTAAATTTAAAAAAAAAAAAAGAAGATATAATCAAATTTAAAAATAAGATAGATTTTTAAGCAAGAAGATAGATACTAATTCTATTCAAATTCAAATTACACTAATATCTTGAATTAAATTTAAAAAATATTAAATTAATTCAAAAATGATAATTAGAATTGAATTAGGAATAGTAATAGTATAAATACAAAACTATACGAAAAATTGGAAGTTAATTCCATGAAAAAGCATGAAAAATCGAAGAAAAACAAAAAAATTCGAAACTGTACGGACAGATTTGCGATCGCAGGAAAAAATCGGCAAATTTCGATTTTTTCAAATCTTCAAAAAATCATAACTAATTCAAATAAAATCCAAATTAAGTTCTGTAAAAGGCTAACTTGCTTAATTTTTTCCATACTATCCAATAAAAATAATTTCAGAGATAAAATCGCAATTATTTTTCACGAAAATTTCACAAACATCAATCAATCATCAAATAACACTCAATACAACATGATACCATCCAAAGAACATACAAACAATCGTTTTAAAGTCCAAATTTCTTGCAAGTAAATCAATTACCATGGCTCTGAGGCCAGTTGTTGGAAATTATTTTACCAAGATCTTAGATCTACTCACAAGTATGTTCATTAACATCCTAAATATGAACTTTGTAAAACGATGAAATAAACACATATAAAGTTTAGGAAACCTTACATTGGGTGCAGCGGAATATAATGACTCCTTCCGTTCAGATATCTAGCCCTTGATTCCTTTCTGTAGCAGAGCATTATCAATATACCGAACTGGATCTCTTTCTCTGAATCTTTGATGCTGAAACTCCTTTTGCTGAATGTCTTTCTTCACGATCTTCCTCACTATGATTGAGGTATCACTTGCTGTGTGTGGGCACTACTCATACACTAAGAATTTCGAAATTCAAGAGGGAAGAGAAAGAAGAAGTGGCAGCTAAAGATTGGGAGAGAGAAAGGCTCAGGTTTTTCTCTGAAGGAAAAATAGAAAATTTAAGTGTAATTTTCCTGAAGCCTTCACTATCTATTTATAGCATTCCACTAGGGTTAGGTTTGAATTATTTGGCATTAAAATAATGAAAATATCAGTTTAAATTTCCTACAAAAGTGGCAGGCCCTATACAAGTGGATTTGGGCCTTACTTTTTGCAATTTTGCAGTTTTATCTTTTCTGCATCTGATTTTCTCAAAAACGCCAATTTTCAAATTCAACCATTTAAATGCCAATTCTAACTATTTAATAACTATAAATAATTATTAAATAATATTGTCATTTATCATATTTATTAATTGAACCATACAAAGTATCATAATTAACAAATATGCCCCTATAAACTCTTTC
Organism: Cannabis sativa; assembly: GCF_029168945.1. Classification (NCBI taxonomy): domain Eukaryota; kingdom Viridiplantae; phylum Streptophyta; class Magnoliopsida; order Rosales; family Cannabaceae; genus Cannabis; species Cannabis sativa. Next base: position 54,957,464 of record NC_083602.1, on the reverse strand, counting down.
TCTTACAATTTCGCCCTTACTTAGTGAAAAATTCACAAATAGACATAGTCTAATTTGAGAATTATAATTGATTAATCAAAACCAATTACATGAGTCTTACAAGCAATATTATCTCAACTAGTGGGGGGACCATGGGTCTATATAACCGAGCTTCCAATAAGTAGATCAAGAATTTAGCACTAAAATTCACTAACTTATTAATTCTTTGTTGAATCCACGCATAGAACTTAGAATTGCACTCTCAGTATATAGAATGCTCTATATGTTCCACCATATAGACACATCATTAGTTATCCATTGTTATAATCCTAATGTGATCAATGATCCTCTATATGAATGATCTACATTGTAAAGGGATTAAATTACCGTTACACCCTACAATGTATTTATTCCTTAAAACACTTGACCCCGTATAAATGATATTTCAGCTTATGTGAAATGAGTACTCCACCATTTATGTTCGTTTGGTCAAGCTCGAAGGAGATCATCCTTTGCTTACTATTCGCCAGATAGAAGCTATAGATTCCATGTTTATGATAGCGCTCCCACTCAATTGCACTACCGTGTTCCCAAAAAGTACGTATCACCCTGACCAAAAGGTAGGCTTAACTAACAATTCAAGGAACACGAATAGCCTTTCAAGATTGAGCCTAATCATAACAGGATTAAGATCATTTGATCTAGGATCAACTAGGCGATATTGACTTGAATAGATTTTACGGTAAGTTTAATTAAATCTAAGTCAAAGTTCAATATCGGTCCCTTCCGATGCATACTCCATGCATCCAACCTGAGCTTTACTTTAACCAATGCTCTGGAAAGAACATAGCACTTCTCCAAATGCAAGTAAACTCTTGTTGTAGATTATCATATCAGTAAAACCCTGTGTCTGATAAATCTAGGAAACTTTATTCACATAGTCATGTTTACTTTCCAATGTGTTGACGGCACAATAAACAGGATCAAGTATGTGAAAAGGGTTTCAGATGAATTTATACATTATGTACATATAATCATGAAATAAATCATGTGAACCATGCAACATTAAATGTTGTTTCTGATCTATATTAATAAGTAAATCTGATTATATTGAAATGAGTTTTATTTAGGGCATAAAACCCAACAGAGACAAGTTTAGGCATTGTCTAAACTTGTTGAGTATTCAAAAAATTTAATGTTCTCACTCATTTCTTTTGGATCAAAGATCAAGTTAGTCTAATCTGGTGGAATTGTTGGGATTAAACTCACTTAATCTGTCAAAAGTCAGTAGTTCCATCTTATCACTCATCAGATGAATTTTAAAAAATCTACTGTTAGCTAGTTATAACAGTTTACTTTGACGCCAACTTAAAGAAAACCCCACACCAACATCTATAAGTAGGAGTGTCTCTACTCTCTCAAGACAATCTCCAATGCTCATACTTTAGATTTTAGAGTTAAGTTTAGAGAGAGAAAGTCCAAGATAGTATAGAGAGAAAGTCCAAGATCACAGTAAGTGGTGTGAATGGATGTAATGGGAGTATCACTCTTAAAGTAATTTTTTTTCTTATTGTGAGACATTTATTTGTAATTCTTCATTGTATTGAGTTGTATTCTTGGACATATCTCATTATGTACTAGTGACTATTCAATCAATAAAGATTCATGATTCAATTATTCTCGAGCTAATTGAATTTATTCTTATCTATTTTCATATAAGTTCTAGTTTTTATTTTGTAATTAATTCTAATTTGAATTATGTTTTCTTGAACATTATTACCGCTGTGTAACAAGAAGGAAAGCATATAATTAAGTTTTGATCTATTCTATCAAAATTTTGAATATATGCATGTGCTTCATTTGATGATATGCATGCCGATATAAAAACCCTATGGTCCCCGAGACAAAAACAAGACCTGAAAAAACAGTAAAAAAATGGTAATTGGTAATTATTGGTTTGGACCCCACTGAGGCTGTGAACCCTCTTTCCAAGGTGGATTTTTTCACCAATAGCTATAAGCTGTAGCCCAAAACCAACCAATAGGTTGAGGATAAGGTGCCACATAGGATAAACAAGACCAAGAAAACTTGAAAACGGAAGAGATAATATCCATTTATCGTTACACTACCTACAGAATGCTGAGCACTAGTACCATGCATATATATACAAAAAATTATAATGAAAAATAAGAGAGACACATAACAAAAGAAGTGAAGATGGGTTGCAACGCTTTATTAGTCTTAAGAAGCCCAAAGAAAGAAGAACAACAAGTCCCAATTGCTACTACCACTCACTTGTCCGAGGGCAAAGATAGTAATTTGAAGAGTGAAGATGTTGATATAATGGAAGATTTGGAGAGAATTTTGGGCATTAATGAAGAAGCTGAAGAAGTTCATAATAAGTTGACTAATTATAAGGGTAATTATGTTAGTCAACTTAACTGGGAATTCATGGAATGGAATAAGTTTCCCAATAATATTGGAGATCAAGAAGTAGCTGAAGATGATGATGAAGAAGAAGAAGTGTTATTATCAGAGCAGAAGAATATGTCATTATTAATTGACAAGGATTATTATGAAAAAAATTACAAGTGCTTTTTTGAAGAAGATGATGATGAAGAAGAAGAATATTTAGAAGAAGAGAATAATGATGATCAAGAAAGACACTATAGAAGTGGTGATAATAATCTAAATACCATTAAGAAAGAGGAAGTTGGGTTTTCATGGGATGATCATGATTATTATAATAAGAATAATAATAAGGGTTCGCTGAATCTGAGTTTGAATTATCAAGAGGTTTTGGAAGCTTGGTCAGATCGTGGCTCTCTCTGGGCTGATGAGTACTCTCTTTCAATGGCATCATCAAATGGCTCTAATAACTACGTTAGTATTCATTAATTAAAGCTCGTGTCTTTTCTTAATACTTTCTTATATCATGCATGCATGCATAAATATTTAGATTATTATTAGTCATTAATTAGTTTAATATGCATATTTTCATCGTATAAATATATTAGTCATGAGTAAAACTTGTGTGTGTGTATATATGTATATATGTGTGTGTAAATGGATTATTAGATGGGAGAAGTACCAGTTTTAATGGAAGAAGAAAAAAGAAGAAGGGAAGCTAGTGTTCTTAGGTACAAGGAGAAGCGCCAGACTAGACTCTTCTCCAAAAAGATAAGATATCAAGTTCGCAAACTCAATGCAGATAAAAGACCAAGGCTCAAGGTAATTAATTTTCTTTTTTCTCTTCTTCAATTCTTTTATTTGATAAAATATATATTTAAAATTATTTTAACTATATTATAATTGCATTTGCATGCAGGGTCGTTTTGTGAAAAGAGTTTAATTAAAGTGAATTGTGCTGATACAAGGGTATGAATGAAATATCTATTTAGTATCCAAAAATATCTCACTCCACCAGTATATGGACTTTTTCTCTTACATAATCAAAATATCTTTTTAGTTACATATGTATATAGATATTTATATATGTAGCTAGTTGTGGAATTATGTTTTCAGTCGCTTTATTAAATTTGTTTATTTGTTCAGGGCACTATATGATTTTTCCCTCGAAAGGTCCATATCTTGAATTATTTCTGTTGTTCACAATCTATATATAATAATTTTAGGGCACATAACCTTTATACGTATGCACTTACACATGTAATATTTAATCTAGTGGTTAACTTTTAAGGATAATTATAAATCCCACGGTTATTTAATTTCTTAAGTGGTCCTTCCTTGTCATATGTATCTATCTATATATTGATATTGTTTATGTAAATATATATGTATTTTTTGGTTTATTATGGGCCTCTTTATAGTGTAGTGTAATTATGTGTACTCAGCTGAAAGTGGTAGAAGTTTGTATCAGGACTCAGGAGGAGGCTGTCCATAATGTGATGGGGTGAGAAGTGGTCCACAGCCCTCTCCATCTTAGTCAACCAATATTCTTCCTCATTATATATATTTATAAAATAAAACCACATCCAATGAATAAAGATATAGATACACATATTGTCTTAGGGGCTATTTGTTTACACTTAATGATACATCTGATCTGATTGGACCAGATTTAGACCCATTAAGAGTATTTGTTTTTTATTTTTACAAATCACTTATTGGCACTTAAAGCATCTGACCGAATAAGATGTATAAGTATAACTTAATAAAATTCAGACATCTATCTATTTTATTTCTCTAATATTTATAATTGTCTTATCACTTTCTCTTCTCTCTTTTACAACATCACCATCACGTCACTCTTGATTTCTAATATATATATATATATATATATATATATATAAATATATATAAAATGAATAAAATTGTAATTTGCCTCCTATCATAATATATATTTTAGAGGTATTTATAGTAAATTTTGACATGACTGATAATATGATGTATAATAATATAATAATATTATTTGTTTTTTCAAAAGTAATTAGTTTTTACCTTATTTTTCTTATAATAATAATAATAATAATAATAATAATAATAATAATAATGTAGTGTCTCTGAAACTAAAAAAAATTAATAATGTTTATTATAAGAGATATGATATTAATAATGTCAAATAGTTAATATTTTAAAATTTTAAAATTAATAATTAATTGAATATTAAATATTTTCTGTTTTAAAAATAAAATGCAATTTAATAAATTAGTTAATATCATAAAATTAAAAATACTAAAAAATTAAGAAAATTACTCCATACATCAATTTATTTATTTATTTTTTAAATTTACAGTTTGGGTTGGTTTGATAGTTTCTCCAGTAGTTTCTATGTAGATTTTGATTGCGATTTAAGTTGCTTCATTAGTTTGTATAAGAGTTTTTATGTAGAATTTTGTAAAAATATATATATAAAAAAATATTTTGAAGTGTCTATATATAAAAAGCCCCAAAAATTAATACATTCAGATGTGTAAAAAACAAACAGTCTAAATATTTCAATATTCAGATTTAGAGTTAGAATCTTATTATTCAGATATGCATTCAGATTCAGAAGTCTGGATCTTAAAAAAATCAAATGTACCCTTAGTCCAAATTGCAGGTGATTAACATAATTTTTTTTTTCAATTTTAAGTATTCTTATTAGTCACCAAAAATGGTGTCAAATAATATTTTGAGATGAAGTCTTAAGTAGTTAGCGAGTTTTTAATTATTAAATTAAAATAAGTGAAATATGTTATGATATTAATAACAGCATATGCCATGTCTCAGTAAAAAATAAATTAATAAATAGGATGCGATGTAAAGTTCTCTTGCACCACACTACTAATACCTCTTAGGACAATAAATATGGAGTATTTTAATTTAAATTAAAAAGATGTGAAATTCGCTACTAAATGTATTAACAACAATTTGGCATGCCGAGTATTGCTATGTCATATAATATGATTAATATATTATTTATTAAATTAAAATATATGAAATCTAAATATAATAATAATAGTATGTCATTTTTTTGTAATACTTGATAGTTTAAGTATTCTTTAACATCTCTTTGACATGCTCACAGTTCTTTAAATATTTATGTTTGTTTGTTTTAAATGTACTTGCTATAAATTTATATGGAGAATTTCTGAATAAGTCACTTCCAAGAAAAAGTAATTATTAGTGTAATTTAATATTAAATTTTATATATGATATAACAAATTAATATGGGATGTAGTACTAGTGAGATATATGCTAAGAAGTAAGAACTAAGAAATATAGGGTTTTGATCAAAATTAATTAACAATAAAGAAAATAGTATATATATAATTTTTTATATGGTATTAAATTTGCACACATTATTAATAACAGCTTTAATCAAGATTATATATTATGAAATGAAATTTTCAATATATGGAAAAAAAAAAACATAGCAACAAATAATTTATTATGTAATCATTAGACAAGATAAGTTTTTTTTTTTTTTTTTTTTTTTTTTTTTTTGAAGGAACAACAGTTCATTAAAGACAAGATATTAGAAATAATCTAAATTAAATTAAAGAAATAGCAACAATCTATACAGCCAAAAAAAAAAAGAAAAGCTAATGACAAAAATCAAAAGAAATTTTACACAATATACTAATTTTTGTTCAAATCTAACTTTTATACTGTAATGTGGTATAATTTACATTTATACCAATTTATCTATTAAAATTTACAAAAATACTATGTGATTTCATATAAGTCAAATTCCACTTTTTTTCTTACACTCTCTCCTTTCAAATCACCTTCTTCTTTTTGTTATTCTCTGCACTAAGCAGACTGAATTTCTCATTTTGCTACTCCTTACTGCTTTAACGTAGCTCCATAAATAACACACTATTTTGCTATGTGTGCTTCAACACATGTCACACTGTATATATGTCGTGTAGTATAGCACATATGACATCCTACTTTTTTTTCTTTCTATTATTCTATTATATATATAGGGACCGGATTTCGTCCCGTTACTGTACGGACACGGATTTCAATCCAATCCGTGTTTTGCACATATGGGCCCAAAATCGGCTGCCTATATATATATATGATATGTATTATTTTTTTTTATAGTTATTTTAGAAAATGGTATACCGATACATTCCTATCTCTTTCGATATTCGGAAAAAAAAATTAATTCATTTTTTTACAGTTGTGTATATTATAATTCAAATTAACAGTCTTTTGTACACGTAAATTTTTATACGTATGCGTAATAAATTGTTTGAGTAGTGTTTTTTATATTTAATTTTATTAAAAGAATAATATGATAATAAAATATTATTTTTAGTGTAATTTTTGGTGTTGTGGTTGGAATGAAAAGAATTTTTGACACTAAATTTAATAATAGTGTGACATTAAATTTAGTGTATAGGTTGGAGATGCTCTCATGTGATCCCTCAATACTTTATTTTTTTTTAATAAACAAACAAAACAAAAAATTCTTAGTTTCTCTCAATTTTGTCTCTTTCTCCTATTTTTTCTATATATATATATTTTTTAAATCATGTTATCTTCTTCTTCTTCTTCTTCTTCTTCTTCTTCTTCTTCTTCTTCTTCTTCTTCTTCTTCTTCTTCTTCTTCTTCTTCTGCTATTTCTTTATTATTATTATTATTATTTACTCTCTCTCTCTCTCTCTCTCTCTCTCTCTCTCTTTGAGATAAAACCGTTTATAGATAAATTAAACTAGACCTCACAGTCGTTACAAATAATGTTCGATGGAATGGTTGACAGGTCAACCATGCAAGTAATCTTGTTGGCGTAAGCCCACTTAACCACATTATGAGCTACAAAGTTACAAGATTTGGAAATGAATGAAAAATTACAACTAAAAATAAACTAGAGAGCTTATTACAATGCTGAACATAGTTATAACAATACCCCAATTAGAACAAGTCATAATCTGCCTTCTCCATGGCCAACTGATAAGCCGAAGCTTCGCCAATTAGAGGATCAGTGAAGTTTAGCATGTTAGTGGCCACCCACAAAATAGAACCCGTGTGATCCCTAGCCAAGGCCACTCCGCACATAGAACAACAACCAACTTTCACATCACAATTGATTTTAATCCACTCTTCCAGAGGAGGGGTCCAACCATGAGGAATAGCATCATCAGGCAAGGAAAACAAACCAGACCCGTAATCTGTGTAACCGAAAGTGATAGAGTCAACACAATGGTTAATGTTACTCAGAGAATTGTTGTGTACCTTATTGTTACGAGCCTTCCAGATCGTGTCCACCACAATGGAAGCATAGAGAAATAATTTGTCCACTTCAACCCCTCTAGACTTCAGACTCCAAAGAAATTTGACCCAGTCCCATAATCTCGCACCAGAGTCAACAACCAGCATGATCCCCTAAGGGGAGGAACACCACATGTGGGACGCAAAGTTACAGTAAAGAAAAAGGTGCTCCATTGATTCCTCTCCCTCCCCACAAAGAGGGCAAGAGACATCTTCAATATACATTCTTTTGGCAAGGAGAGCATGGACATGGAGGGCATTAGAAAGAATTCTCCACCAAAGAACTTTATGGCACTCCAACACTTTAGATTTCCAAAAGTCTGTTCCACAAGGCTGGAGAAATAGTGCACTGAGGCGCGCAGTCCAAGGCTTGAACCAGGTAGGCAGACTTAGTTGAGAATAAGCCATTCAAATTCTTGGTCCAGACCCATATATCCCTACCATTGCCACAAGGTTTACCTCCTTTTAAAACGTTGCTAATTGTTTCTTGCTCAAATAGAAGATGAAGTTTAGGGATATCCCAATCTCCATTGTCCAAGAGAAGGTATGCAACCTTATCCAGCTCCATATGTTGGGGAATAATAGGTTTAGGATAGAAACCTGCGCCATGAATAACCCAAGGGTCGGTCCATATGTTCGTCTCCTTCCCATCAGATATTAGCTTACAAGTACCCTTTATAAGGATATCTTTAGATCTCACCACGTTCTTCCAAAACCACGAATCTGGGTTTTTATAGGAGCAACTCATGAGCTAACTGTAACACCCTAACTAACTTAGGCGTATTACGTGATTTTTAAACGTACTGTGCAGCTCGTTGCTAATCAACGAGGTTTATGGAAAAAACGTGATTAATTAAAATTTTGCTTTTTAATTAAACTTATAAACCATATTACAAAAGACTCGGGATCCCGATTATAAAATCCTTTACAAAAGTTTTAACTGTTTAACTGTTACATAAAATAAAAGTCGTCTAACGACCAGTTACAAAAATTCAGCCTTGCTGTCCCGAGGATCGTACGCTCCAGGCCTAACCGCCCCGACATGTACAATCTCATAAGCTCGCTCACGGTCCATCAGCTATAGCCTTGCCTTTACCTACACATGAACGTAAACTGTGAGTCGACAGACTCAGTAAGAAAAGCATAATAATATCATACATAATTCTAACTGCCGTGTCCAACACGATACTGAGTCCCGCTACTGCCATGTCCAACATGGTACTGAGCCACTACTGCCATGTCCAACATGGTACTGAGTTTTGAACGTTCACAGGGACGGTACTATTGACAAGTATCCTCCTGATCGGTCGAACCGGTCATACTCCGGCTGCTGGTCATACTCCAGCCTGTACCGACGGGATAGGTCAATAGCACGGAACCACCAACCAAATGTCAGCCTGATCGGTCGAACCGGTCATACTCCGGCTGCTGGTCATACTCCAGCCTGTACCGACGTGACAAGGTTGGATGGTTCGAAGCCTATATACATAACTAATGTAATCTAGCAGGCTTCCTACATGCACGCTAAACATGTAATCTACATATGCATACTGTTATACTAATCTTACCTGGATTCCGAATTCAGGTGTGCCGATCAACTCCGACTTGGAACCGAAGCCGAGCGGCGGACATCGGCTCCTAAACCATAAAAATCACAACGCTATAAGTGACACGCTAAATCACTTCCCGGGGACTTAAACTAGGAACTAAAAGTTTCCCTATCGATAAAAAGCATGGCAATACCCCCTAAAACATAAAAACGAGGAAAACTAGGGTTCTGAAAAATTCCCCAACCGGTAGACCGGTTGCCCAACCGGAATTCCGGTTCTGGGAATTACTGGACCCTCATCCGGAATTCCGGTTGCACAACCGGAATTCCGGTTCCTCGCAGGAATTTTTCAAAAATTCCTAACTCAACCAAATCAAACCCAAATGATTCCAAACCTTCCAGACCTGCTCTAAATACCCCATAGAACAAATCCAAGGCAACAAACTAACCCAGAATTCACAGAAACAAAAATTGCCATTAAAGCTCAAGCTTTGAGTTCTAAACTCAAACTTGAGCAATTCCCACAATCATGCACTCAAACAAGCTAGAATCTACTAAATCATGCATAAATAAGCCTCTGCAAACAATAGAAAACATCCAGCAACTTCACAGCAACAATTTGAACCAATTCATTCAAAAATTTATAACTTTTTCACATAAAAAACTCACCAACTAGAACAAGAACTTAAGCATGCAATCAATCTCATCAAACCTACTGAATTCAATACTTTAATCACAAAAACAACAACCACAATAACCAGCAGCAACAACACCAAAACATCAAGCATGCATCACCATTTTCACCATTTTTTTCAAGAAATTACAACAAGAAAAGGTTAGGAACTTTACCAAAGATTTGAAGAACACTTAGATTGGATGAAACTAGCTTGCAAATTGAAGAAAAATCAGCCCTTGAACCTCAAGCTTTCAGCCGAAAAAGAGAGAGAGAAAAGAGAGTGTTTTCCTTTTTCAAAGTTTTTTCTAAATTATGCTAAGTGTTGAAATGAGAGAAAATAAAATAATAATGCCACTTAAACCATTTTATTTCAGCCACTAAATAATCAAATAACCATTTATTTTCCATTTCATAAAATCACAAAAGACAAAATACTAATGGGGCAAAAAGACCATTTTGCCCCTCCACCATAAAATCACATAAATCATACTAAAGGGGTATTTTTGGGACATTCTAAATTCCCGGCCATTCCCGACATTCCCAATGTCTAAAACCCGTCCCCAAACTGCTAACATACTAAGTTGTGATTTCTACTGAGCCAAACGTCGAGTTCCAAAATACCGGGCACCAGAAATGCAAAATATGAAAACTACTGACTAATCATAACCATGCATTTCTGAATTCCATAAATAACAGTAATAAATTATTTAAATAGCTATAAATAATTTCATAATTAATCATAAACAACTGCTAATTTCCAAATTAACTAAGTGGGCTTTACACTAACTGCCTCTCAAGTACTTAGCACTTAAGACCTTACAACACAGGGACTGATGCTCATTAAGAAGGAACCAACCCCATTTAGGCAATAAGGCCTGATCCATTTCTAGTGTAATATCCCAGAAAATAAAATGATATTTAATTGAGCATATTTTATTAAATATGTAATTATCTTGATAATGAAGTAAGATTATGATCTTACTAAAGCTAATTAGTGTGAATTTAATAAATAGTTAAATAAAACATAATTTATTAATTACGGAGATTTTATTAGATTACGTGGGTATCGTAGATATCATTTTTGAAATAAAATATTTTCTGGTCCGACGATCGTGGGAACTTGACGGAGTTGTCGGAAATGTCACGATAATAAATTATGGATCGGAATGGGAATTATACTGGATAAGTTTAGAGTGTTAGGTTGTCAGTTTGGCAGATTAGTTGGCATTACCAAAATACCCCTAGGTTTTAAATAGTTTAAGTTTTGTTAAGGAGGGTAAAATGGTCATTTTAGGGTGATAGTTATTAATGTTTGTTTCGTTTAAGTTAGTGGCTGATTGAGGTTAATATAGATTAATGAATATTCATTTAATTAGGAAAATAAAATGAATTAAGTTATTAAAACAAAAAAAAAATGGATAAGTTGGAAAAGACTTAACCTTGCTTTTCTCTTCTTCTTGGCCTAACCCTAGGGGAGTTGCAACCTAAGGTTTTCTTTTGTAATTCATCAGATTTTGGCTGGATTGGTTGGGTGTTGGAGTTAACTAAGCATCAAGGTAAGTATTCAATACTTTTCTCTTGATTTTTTTGAGTTTTAAGTTAGTTTGGGTTAGGGTTTTAGGAATTTTTCGGGCTGTGTTGTTAAATCGAGGTTAAAGTATGTTTTTAGGGTGTATAAGAGTTTGTTTGAGTTTGTAATGGTTAGAGACAGGGGTTGTTTAGCTTGATATGAGCTAGATGAGGTTTAATAAGTTTTTATTTCACTTGAGTATGCAATTTTGAGTAAATGAATGAATTGTGATTAAATGATGCTTGAGATAAGTTGTATTTGTGATATTATATTGTTTTGGAGCTGTTGGGAAGGTTTGGGGGAAGAAAATCCAACAGTTTCTAGTCTGCCAGAATCGGTCGACCGGTTGGTTCTGGTGCAACAGAACCAGTCGACCGGTTGCCTTGCAGGGAAATTTCTGGGGTTTTCTTTGTGTTCTGTTTTGGCTCGTGGTGGTACCTTGTATATGATTTAGATTATTTATGTGTTTTATGGCCTATCTTGGGGCTGTTAGAGGTTAGGTTTTGTCTAGTTTTGGAATTAGGGTTTGTTCCTGAAGTTTTGGTTTAAGGCATTTATTGAATTGTTGTTGTAGTGACATAGGACCGGGATTGTCCAACTCCGTTTCCACTCAGGTCAGCCCGCACGCCTGATTTTTGGAATGAGGTAAGAAAAGTGTTATGCACCATTTATGGTTAAACGATTATGATTGTTATAGTCTCGATTATAATCGAGATCCCGATATATGTTTGTTGAGCATCGATTATGATCGAGGGTTGGAAATGTTCATTACTGTTATGAGTAATTACTCATGAAATCGCAAATAGGTTTTTTACTAATCGTTCTCTGTATCGGGCAACGATAGTGACATATGCAGTTCGTGGGTAACGAGTGGTAATAGTGCTTTATGAAGCACTGAGTTTGTGTAGTTATAATGTGTGAAATTGCATGCAGATATTTGGACATAGTGTGAATACTTGGATTTTATATTGCTTTTGGATTTAGTCACTTTTCTTGCTGAGTCTATGTGACTGCTTAATGGTCTAGGTAAAGGGAAGGGCAAAGTTGAGCAACCATGAGTTTGAGGTCTCTGCAGCAGTGTACATATCAGCAACATTAAATACGACTCCGCTATCGGTTGGCCAAATCTGAGGTCAACAATTTAATAAATAGATTTGAATTTAAATAATTAATTTAATAAAACTATTATTGGGTATATTTAAATATAATGCATAAGAAATCTCTGAACAGGTTTTTGGAATAGAATTTTTCACATAACTTTTTTGAAAGCCTAAAAATATTTATACTAGTAAACCTTTTTCTCTCTATTACAAAAGAAATAGTTCTTGCTCATGTGTTGAGATTTAATCAAGAACTTCATATACACTATTATCCTACTAGCCCACATTAGTCTTTGTGTGTGGTGGAAGGTTTGGAGGATCAAGGTGTGAGTTTTGTCATTACCATACAACTTGCAGAAAGAATCAAGGATACCCTAATAGGCATTAAGAGGTAAATATTCTTTTCATCTTTTTACTTTCAATTTAATATATATACATATGTCTGCCATGGTTCTTTGAAAGAGAGTTTCTGAATTTAGTTTAGGAGAGAGAGAAGAAAGTGGATGAGAGAAAGAGAGAGATAACATTTATATTTTTTTTTTCTAATAATTGTTTTATGTTATTTAAAATATTTTTTAATTAGTTTTTTTTTTTTTATTTTAAAATCATTTCAAAAGATTTTTTTTAATACAAATAATGACATGGACCAATAATTTATTGACACATGTCAGTATGGTTAGCCTAATCAGCACTTAACGGTGTTAGTAGTAACATAAATGTTATACTGTGAATTTTTTGCCTAAAAACTTGAGATCAATCTTCTATAAAATTGACACGTGGATCCAATCCTCAAGGGATGGATGAGCTGTTAATTAATGACTCTCAAAGAGTTAACCTTGCTTGATCCAAACTCGCGAGATGATACGACCTTGATAGGGTCTAGTCGTATACTATGCCTTTGCGTAGTGTAAGATAAGTAGGACCGAGAAGAATTTATATAAGTTGCGCATATATCGACATAATGCGATGACTAAGTATTCTTCTCATGCGACTATGTAAAGATCGTTTCCTTACATAATGATTAGTTTGAATGACAAAACGTGTTTGATGCCTCAATAAGGACTCGCATGTCCCATGTCGTCAACACGCGAGATGTCCGACAATGCGATTGAGATAAAACACAGACATCCCAGTGATAGGCTCATTAGCCGTTTAGTGAATATAGAACGCACCTAAAGCCTGCGAGCTCGTGTGAGAATATGAACATGCAACTCGCACCCGATTGGTCACATACGTTGCTCCAATTATTATTAGAATGGATTAAACTGTTCTTTATTTATTCTTTTATGTTTATTCTGATTTAATACTGTTATTTATTGTAAAACGGTTCTATAACCGATCAGTTATGTAAAACTAAAAGGACACTTGCTTCCTATATAAAGTTATCCAAATCAAATAAACTAAGAAGAAATCATTTGTAACAGTGGACTAAACAGACCGTGATCTGATTGAACCACTATATTCCCTTGTGTTCTTTTTATTTTCCAGTTGTTTTGTTGTCTTGATAGCTTCTTGTTGAATACTCGCTACTCTAAATGAGTGTTCGCAATTTCTTGCTCCTTTCATTTATTGATTGCACGTATTTTAGTGTTGCCTAAATTCCTCCGACAAAATTTGATGCCGTATGTGAAAAATATTTTCAACGATTTTGAAAGAAAATCATCATGGCTACCAACCAAACAAATGGAAACAACACAGGATCTTTCAACGTTGGAACCATGCAGGTTTCTTTTTCTGGTGATAGAACCAACCCAACCGAAGCCATTATAGGAGGTGTGGGACGGACCACTGTCACTCCCTGAATCTCTTCCCAAAAATTGCTAGTCATGCAGGAGAGACTTCCACACATGCGGCAATAGTGGGACACTTTCCGCCGATCACACCTGCCGTGGCCTCCGAAGGCATTATTCAGCTTACGAAAACACAGTACACGACCATGCAGGAGCAGGTCAGATATTCATCGATATATCATACACTACACCCTAATCCTTTTCTGATATAGCTTCAGAAATAGTTAATTTGATTATTCAGAAAACGAATTTCATATAATTTTTCATATGAATATATGATATAAAGTGAGAATGATATAGCAAAGTTGCTGTTGTAATTTGTATTTAATTATATTTTTCTTTCGGTTTTTGAGAGGGGCATGCATGTATTTAATTTGGTTGATGTTATAAAGTTATGGGCTGATAGAGTAGAGTAGTGAGTAATTGATGATAAGTGTTAATTTGGTTTGGAAATTGTTGAAAGGAACGAAGCAGAGGTTGTAAGCCAAACAGTTGAAGCAGGGTCAACCAAAATGATGAGTAGCACTAGACTAGTATTACCATTGTGGCATCTTCAGATGAAAGAATGATGTTCATTGTAGTAAGATTCATCTCTTATCTGCAATGCCTTAGCAAAATATTGATAGCTTTCCTTTTTAAGACCAATGTGGAACTTTTAAAAAGGTCCGATATTTGAAAAATTAATATGAGGTTTGTAGTAATATCTGCTCTCATTTTGGACTTTTTGTTTTACAAAAGTTACTAATTGGACCCTGTGTTTTGTTAAATGACAAAATGGACCCTGTATTTTTTAAAATAGTACAAATAGGACCCTGAATTAATTTTTTCTCAAAATAAAGTTTAATTATAATCCGATCTAAAAGTGCTATGACAAAACTGTTTACATTTTTTGTATCTGTTCGTATTAAGCATTGTCTTCAAGTTGGTTGTATTAAAAAAAAAAGTTGTCAAAATTTAAGCTCAGGGTCCTATTTTTACTATTTTAAAAAATACAGGGTCCATTTTGTCATTTAACAAAACACAAGGTCCAATCTGTAACTTTTGCAAAACATAGGGTCCAAAATGGTATTGTGATATAGATTATCGTAATTGTGATAAATTTACATATGCATATCATATTATATGGCTTCGTTGCTATTATAGTACAGTTGTGTAATGTTTATTTTCACAAAATTATTCTTTCACTTTCTTTGGATTGGGTTTGGAAAGATATGCAATATTAAGGGTCTATTTCACATATTGGGGGCCTTAACATAGCATCCTTTTACTATATGCAAAATATTTGGTCTTTTTGTTTTAGTTCTATTTAGATACTGGTTACCAAGCCTTTGACTTTTGGTCTTAAGCCTTATTTCTGATGTGTTCTTCAAAGATATGGATGCTGAAATTTCTTTTTTAATCATACTAATTGTAATTTTTTTTTATGAAAATGGTTTTCAGTAGCTCTTCTTTTAATTGTAAATAGTTTGATTTCTCTACCCAATTTGGTTACTTTGATTAACCATGCATTTAGCCTTGTTGATCTTCTCTTTACCAGAATTAGCATGATTCAAGATGTAGAAAAGAAGGGTCTAATCACACTAAGAAAGGTTAGCATAATAATTTTTCATGTATTGTATTAAATAATTTCTCTTGATTCATAGATTTCTTTTTGACCTGATGCAAAATGAACGTGTGTGTTTGAGTGATGTTATTTCTCAAGTTGATTGTCCCAAACGTTTTGTAACTGAGAGCTTCTTTATCAATTAACCAAGAAGATAGTTATAAAGGGGAATATTTATTGTTGTAGTACGGATAACTTATAAGCAGATTAATTTATATATATATACTAGGTGGAAGTTACGTGCCGAGCCACGTATTGTTAGTTTCATTTAAGGTTTTGAGTTTTTTTTTTTTTTAGATTTTGGTAACTAAAGTGGTATGATTATTTGAGCGATTTGTTTTATAAAAATAAATTGTGTGTCAGTGTATTGGTAAACGCATGATATGTATATTGTTATTAATAATAAAAAGTACGTCAATCTCAATATATACATACTTATATAGTAGTTATTCTTAATGTGAAGAAATAATTTATGATAAGTTATAACAATATATGACTTTAACATTTATTATTAATTTTTGAAAAATTCAAATGAGAAATATGTATTTTATAAAATTTAAAAGAAACATTATGTACCAAAAAATAAGGAAAAGAGCCATCTAAAATTAAAGGAAAAGAATTATTAAATAAAATCTTAATATAAAATACCCCTACGAAAATAAAACAGTTTAAATGGTGAATTGATTGTACATAATGTTAAGATAAAACTGCTAAGATAAACTGCTGAGATAAAATTCTAATATGCTGAGATGAAAGATTAAGATAAACTATTGAGATGAAAGATTAGAATTTTATCTTAATCTTTCATCTCAGCAGTTTAAATGGTGAATTGATTGTACTTCAGATTCATCATTCGTTCTGGATCTACATACAACTCGATTATTCATTTTTTAGCTAATAATTTCTCCGTAATTTTTTAGAGAAACAAACAATGTTTCTAAAAATTAATTTCTCTTTTCTTCTATATATACATATATGGAGGAGGTTCCAATGGTTACATTTTTATTGTAACCATCATGGTTACATTTTTTGTAGCCATTGGATTACTATTAAATGGTTGTGATTAATTTGAAAATTAAATAATAAATAACTTGTAACCTGAAAGTAACCTAATCATTTATTTCCTTATAAGACTTTAATTAAGATTAATTATATTTTAAAATTAAATTAATTATAATTATTAATTAATTTTTTTCAATTTATTACTATATAAGGATCTTTTAGCAATTTATTTTTTTATACTTAAATTATTTAAAATTTTATAGCAAAACTTTTTATAATTTAAAATTATACACATACAATTTCATAATTTAAATTTTATTATACATGTAATCTTAATTTTAAATTATTACACTTAATTATTTAATTTTTTTTATTTAAATATTTAAAAATTAAAAAATGAAATAAGTTGAAGGATTTTTTAGAAAAAAAATGACTGCACTTGTTATCGATTGATTAGCTTGAGACCTCATACTTAGTTCATATAATTGTAACAAAATAATTAAATATCATTTAAAAATAATTAATTATTTGAAAATTTATTATAAGAAGAGAATTTTAATTTGTGTCAAAAGAAGTTTAATTTTTGTAAAAAAAATAAATTTTATTGTAAATATTATAATTAAATGGCTTAATTATTAAAATAATTCAAGTAAGGATTTATATATAAATATTAATTTCTAAAAGAGGTCTTGTTAAATATTTAATTAATTATTTTAAGAAAATAGTTAATTATAATTAAATAATTCTAAAAAAGGAATGTTTATTTAATTAATTATTTTAAGAAAATAGTTAATTATAATTAATTAAATCTAAAAAAGGAAAGTCTACCTATTAATAACCTACTATTACAGGTTAAAGAAAAATGTAACCAGATGGTTACAATAAAAATGTAACCATTGAATAGTCACCCATACATATATATAGATACATCTCCATAGATACATATTCACTTTTTATATTTTTTGTTTTAATGATTATGATGGAAAGAAAAAAAAAATACATGTTTAGGAGTAGAGAGTTTTGCTGGAAAGAATCTCAATAGCGATATTAATACGTAAGGGTGCTTGGCACCAATAGTGCTTTTTACCATTTCTTATAATTCATATGTACGTACCATATGTCTTTATTTATATACACTCATATCATTTAATTTGAGAATATTCGTCAAAGAAAAAAGTTTACGAGAGCTAATTAAATGAACTTCAAATTTCATGGTTTGGGTGAGCAATTGATACATTTACATATCATTTAACAAACAAAATAAGAAGGATTTTAAATACTAAAAGGGTAAAATTTTTCACTGATTTTCATACACTGAATTTTCCCATTTATTCAGCTCCCCTGGAATCACAGACACCACCCAATTAAGAAAAACGTTACGTACAATTCATGTCTCCTAAGTTTTGTATATATGTTTATTTTTCAAAATAGATCTTGATTTTTAATTGCTATAAAAGTAAATGTCTTATAGGTAACTTAATTAAATAATATTTTTTAAAAAATAACAAAAGTAACAAAAATTATACAAGAGGTAGGAGTCTCTTCCACCAAGACAATCTATGAACCTCAACCTGACATGAGAGAGATGCCCCAAGAAAGATTACCAATAAAATTATATAAAGAAAATATAATACAATAAGTTGAAAAAAAATCACATTTTAAATACTAATTTATAATAACTTAAAAGTAAGAGCCTGCTACTTATAATATTTCTTAATAAGTTTATCAGAAAATTCAATATAGAGAATACATAAGTAATAAATCCTGCGTAAAAATAATAATTTTAAATCATTAGGTGAAAAAGCAATTCGTCAAGTAAGGAAGAATTTGTTGATCATAATCTAGTCAGAGCAATTGGCACCATAAACCCACATTTATCTTCTCCCTGAAATCTCTGTAATCAAGAAAGAACACATTTTAATTGTGTTGAACAAGCTCGAAGAACAAATTTTTCTTTTCATATACATAAATGAAAAATCAAGTAAGTTTACATAGACTTATTTATCTGAAATTGCAACTGAGGAAGACATTTCCGAGTTTTATCACACAATCATAAATTTTATTATAAGTTTGCCATTCATACTTTCTAGCCTGCAAAAAAATAACCATTTTAAAATCCATTAGCTTAACAATGAAAATAAGTTTGCAATCCAAATATTAGTGCTTCGATACACATCTAATTTAATGCACCAAAGTAATAACAAAAATACCTTCCCATCCAATTAAAGGGAAAATTTATAACACTAATTAATTAAAGGCATTGCTTATATAACCAAATTATTTTACTATTTGAATCAGTCATTTGATCAAGCCTTCGTTCGTCCACCGCAAGTCAACCAGCCCAGTCCATCGTCATCAAACACTTTTCATCGTCCTCAATCAAACAACCAGGCTAGTAGAGAGCCATTCCCGATTGCAGTCTCGCCAGAGGAAAGGTCAATCACATGCTCGTGGTTGGAGGATGCATGATTGGCCAAACAGAAGCAGTTGTCGGAATGTCTTCGAAAGCAAAGTTCCTTCCACATTTTCGATCGTCTCAACTCGGTGACCAAGGCCACTTTGGATTTTCCATCGATGTCGTTTCTCATGTAGAGGTGAAACCTGCACATTCCATTGTGCTGGTAATCTATGTGTTGAATTTTTTTTGAAAGTCCACTCTCAGCTGTTGAATATCATCGATGATATTGATGATTTGGGAGTGGCTGACCATCAATGTGTGTGGCTACAGGAATAATCTCCAATGGATTGGCGACTCTCGATGGTGATCGCAGATGCGGTTGTCGACCTCCAGATATTTTATTGTTAAAATAATAAATATCTACTGAATATTATTTAATGAAAAATTCAATAAAATTTTAAACTGATTAGTTACGTATTATGTTTACGATTGAATTTAAAGATACAGTTAGAATTATCTATTTTAGTGATGGATTATATTTTGTTATTAGTTTTTTAATTAATATTTATTACTTCATAATTTTTTTTTAATTTTTTATTAATATATTTTAATATATATGTCAAATTTAACGTAATAGTTAAAAGTTAACAGAAAAAAAAAAAATCTAGTGAATGATTAAAAGTTAACAAAAACAAAAAAAAAAATTCTCCGTTAAACCAAGTATTGCCGTTAGATAAGCAATTTTAATATATAAAGATATAGGCTTAAAAAATATTAGTAAGGCTTAGTATTTTTAAATTATTATATTGTTATTTGTGTAATTAAATATTAAATTTTATATAATTTATTATTTTAACTATTATATAATATCTCTAATCATTTACAAAACGCCACTTCAAGATAGTAGTGAGTACCACTGCTGCTAATAATGCTCTCTTTCTATATATAATATACATGTTTGAATGCTTCAACAGAATACCAGTTATTCTCTTCTATTTTCTATTTGCTATACTACTTTATGCCGCACTAACCATTTCACATGGGGTAAAGGGAGAGAGACCTTGAGTCGAAGGTGGAATTTGATGATCTTTCTGAAGAACCTTCTGAGGAGTCGAGCTCGCCGAGCTGTAATAATGGTGTTAGGAGGAGTCATCTGATTGGCTCGTTCATAATTGAAGAATCTGGATCCAGTCTTTCCGTGCCTTTGGTTACCCCTGTGGAGGAGAATGTTGAATCTCCTCCACAGGAGCCATGAGAGGTGTAGCCTGGAACTGTAGAGGGTTGGGGCAGACCTCTACAGTTCATGAACTGAAGTCCCTGCTCAGATCGCGCTCTCCTGATTTTGTTTTTTTGACTGAGCTCAAGGTGGATGCTAATCCCCTGGTACGTATTCTAAAAGCTTCTCACTTTTACTTTAATATTTTTGTGCCGCCTATTGGGACTGCGGGAGGTATTATTTTAGCTTGGAAATCTGGTTTTAGTTTCGAATGTATTTCCTGCTCTCGTAACCATATTTCGGGGATTGTCTATTCGGACCCCCCTACCCACCCATGGCTCCTCTCGTGTGTGTATGGTCCGCCCTATAACAATGCTAAAAAACAATTCTGGTCGGAAATTGTGGCTCTGGGGGACAGATTTGGAGGCCCTTGGTTGATATTTGGTGATACTAATTTTGTCCTTAGTCCCTCTGAGCGGGAAGGATCGTCGGGCCGGGATCCCTTTATCCCCTTCATCTCTCACTTAGTGGAATCCCGTGGCCTAATAAACATGCGCATTCAAGGAGATATGATGACTTGGGATAATCATCGGTCTGGGACTCACCATGTTAAATCTGCACTGGATAAAGGCATTGTGAATGGAGAGTGGATTCATTTGTTTCCAAAAACTGTTCTCTACTCTATCCATACGAGTACCTCTGATCATAGACCCCTGTGCTTGGATACGGGGGGAATCGGTCCTAAATTCCCCAGATGTTTTAAGTTTGAGGAAAGTTGGACGAGGGATTGCAGAAGCAATCTTGTCGTTGCCAATGCCTGGGATTCGGTGGCCCATCCTTGGGCCCCTGCTCGAGTTTTTAAAAAGATCGGAGCCACTCGGATAGCGCTTCTACAATGGAATAGATCTCAGTTTGGTAAAATCGACGTGGTCATTCACGAGCTAGAAAACAAACTAGACCAAATGCAACTTCTGCCTGCTGGTTCCAGAGATTGGAATTTGGAGATCGAAATTAGGCGCAGCTTAAATGAAGCCAGAGCTAAAAAAGCGCTTTACTGGAAGCAACGGGCTAGAATTTCTTGGCTAAAGGAAGGTGATAAATGCTCTAAATTTTTCTTCCTCTCTGCCGCCATAAGAGGAAGAAGGAATGCCATTGAATGTATTCTGGATAAAAATAATGAATGGATAAATGAGAGAAAATTGATCGGCCAGGAATTCATGGATTTTTTTAGCAGC
Organism: Cannabis sativa; assembly: GCF_029168945.1. Taxonomy (NCBI): domain Eukaryota; kingdom Viridiplantae; phylum Streptophyta; class Magnoliopsida; order Rosales; family Cannabaceae; genus Cannabis; species Cannabis sativa. The sequence continues at coordinate 54,935,621 of NC_083602.1, read as the reverse complement.
ATCTTTTCTGGTTCAGACTGCAACAGGCTGATCGATTGTGATCATTTGTTTAGAGAGAGGATATCTTCTGAGCATCAAGTTGCGGTTGTTTGCTGCCCGTCCCGTGAAGAGATCAGAAGAACCCTGTTCGCCATGAACAATCATAAGGCCCCTGGCCCTGATGGAATGTCCGTTCTTTTCTTCAAACACTACTGGGATTCTGTTGGTGAAGACTTTTGTGATGCAGTGGAAGATTTTTTCGTCAAGGGCAGAATGCATAAGGGTGTAAACGCGACGAATGTTGTTCTCATCCCTAAAATGCAGAACCCGAAGAGACCGAATCACTTTAGACCCATCTCTCTTTGCAATGTGATTTATAAGGTTATTTCAAAGATCATCGCAAACAGACTAAAACCTATCCTTCCAACTCTTATTTGTCCAACTCAAGCTGCGTTTGTTCCTGGTAGGAATATCCAAGATAACAATGTTCTGGTTCAAGAAATTATTCATTCCTTCAACAAGAAGAAAGGTAAAGAAGGCTTTTTTGCTATCAAGATCGACCTTGTTAAAGCCTACGATAGGGTGAGTTGGAATTTTATTGAGATTGTCCTAAGGAATTTTGGCTTCCCTCAACAACTCTGTAGTTGGGTTTCTCAATGTATTTCAACTTCCTCCCTCAATATTTGCCTTAATGGGGGCCCTGTTGGTAAGATATTACCTTCTTGTGGCCTCCGACAGGGAGACCCTTTATCTCCCTACCTTTTCATTTGTGCAGCGGAAGTACTATCCAGACTGTTGGAGGAGGAACTTGGAAAAGGAATTATTCATGGTATCAAGCTGAGTAGAGGGGGACCGGTGCTTTCCCATATTTTCTTCGCTGATGACCTCATTTTGGTGGGTCGTGCCAACTTAAATGAGGCCAAATGCTTTTGGAATTGTCTTGAGAAGTTTTGCGAGTGGTCAGGGCAGAAGGTCAACAAGCTCAAGACTTCTATTTTCTTTAGCAAAAACACCCCTGATGGCATGAGGAGAGGAATCAAGGAAGCTTTGGGTATAGATTCTCCTGAAGGGGTTATAAAGTATCTGGGGTTACCCCTCTTCAGATCTAGACAAAAGGATGCTGATTTCAACTTCATCCTTGACAATCTCACGTCTAAGTTACAAGGCTGGAAGGCCAAAACATTATCAAAAGCTGGACGGGCTACTCTTATCAAGTCGGTCGGTTTGTCTATGCCTATTTATGCCATGCAAACGACCAAACTGTCGAACCGCCTTGTGAATCGGATTGATGGCCTAGTTCGAGACTTCTGGTGGGGTTTTGAAAAAGGAAACCATGGTCTCCACCTTAAAGCATGGGATAAGCTTTGTCTTCCCAAGTCAATGGGGGGCCTGGGCTTTCGGAAAATGAAGGAAATGAACCTTGCTTTTTTGGCCAAGTGGGGTTGGAACTTATTGACGGGCAAGCAGTCGCTTTGCTCTAAGATTCTGGAGGCTAAGTACCTTAGAGGGAGAGAGTTTCTCAATAGCAGTTATAAAGATTCCGACTCCTGGTTTTGGAAGAATGTAGTCAAAGCTAGCACCATCCTCTGTAAAGGGGCGTGTAAAAGGGTGGCAGATGGAAGAGATACTAGTATCTGGAGGGATCCTTGGATCCCTCATTTGAAAGGTTTCGTCCCGAAACCAAAGGCAGGTGTGGTCATGGATAACAATTGTGTTGCTGATCTTTTGTCACCTAGAGGTGGGTGGGACATGGATAAGCTGAAGTGTCTCTTCGACCATGAGACCATTTCCGCTATTCTTAAGGATGGAAATCCTCCTGGGAGTGGAAAGGATAGTTGGTTATGGACGCTGGAAAGTAATGGGAAATTCTCTTGCAAATCAGCCTACCTGGCTCAAGCTTTGGAGAGAGCGCCTTACTGTGATGTCGCCCCAACTCTTTGGAATAAACTTTGGAATAGTAAAATTTTGGAGCGTCATAAGGTCCTTTGGTGGTGTATTCTCTCTCAAGCCCTTCCGGTTAGAGCAGTCATTGGCAGAAGATTTCAAATTGAGGATACCTTTTGTCCTTTATGCGGAGTAGGGGAGGAAACCATGGAACATCTTTTTCTAACGTGTGATGTGGCGATGCACTTATGGCGCTCGTCACCTTGGGGAATTTTTCCAGTGTGTGAGTCTGGCATTCGAGTCTGGGATTGGGTGAAATTCATCTGGAATCTTAACAACAGGGGTGTTAGGGCTGAGGATGTCTTTCTCTACGCGTCTATTGTTGTTGACAATATTTGGCGAATGCGCAATGATGTGGTCCATAACAATAGCTCATCTGATGTTTTAAAATGTGTTGACATTATTTGTTCTTCTTTTGCAGAGCTTCATACTACTCTTTTGCCTAGTCCTGTGCCATTGATGAGGGATAGCTGGGTTCCACCACCTCTGGATTGGATCAAATTTAACTGTGACGTTCGGGTGGGCTTAGAGAGTATGTGCTTAGCTGTAGTGTCAAGGAATCATCTGGGTAGGGTGATGAGTGTTCACACGTCCCGATTGGATTTCTCTGATGCTCTGTGTGGAGAAGCTGCGGCCTGCTGCTTGGCGGTGTCTGTTGCGAAGGAGTTACAGTTTAAGTATATTATTGTGGAGAGCGACTCGAGGCTTGTGATCAATGCCCTTAGCGGGAAGGCGTCCCATTGGGCTTTGGAAAACTATGTCTCCTTTTGTACTAAGTCTTCTCCTTTTTTCTTATGTTGTAATTTTTTGAATATTAGTAGGACGTGTAACTTTGCGGCCCATAATGTGGCTAACTGGGCTTTTTGCAACCAGAAGTATGGATCTATTCCGATAGACTCTTTACCGGAGAACATTTTGTGTAATGACCACGAGGTCTAATTTGATTCAATATATATCTACGCTTATTTCAAAAAAAAAAAAAAAAAGCAAAGTTTTGGGTACAAAAGTGTTCCTTAGACAGGAAATATGATAGTGGAAATAAACAGGACACGCTTATTGAAAATTTGGGATATAAGATTTTTATCAGTCCCATACGATTCTTGTCAAAATAAATGCCATCGAGCTACTACCAAATTGTTATAATTTTCAAGCACTTGACAGAAAGACATTAACTAATATTTAATGTTGCTTTAAATGCCATGTCAGACAAAAAACAATAATTTGTGTTAATATCTATTTAGATATGTTTGGGTAAATACTATTTTGGACCCTCTGTTTTACAAAAGTTACCAATTGGATCCTGTATTTTGTTAAATGACAAAATGGACTCTGTATTTTTTAAAATAGTACAAATAGGACCCTGAATTGATTTTTTGTCAAAATAAAGTTTAATTATAATCCGATCTAAAAGTGCTATGACAAAACTGTTTACATTTTTTGTATCTGTTCGTATTAAGTATTGTCTTCAAGTTGGTTGTATTAAAAAAAAAGTTGTCAAAAATTAAGCTCAGGGTCCTATTTTTACTATTTTAGAAAATACAGGGTCCATTTTGTCATTTAACAAAACACAGGGTCTAATCTGTAACTTTTGCAAAACACAGGGTCTAAAATAGTATTTACCCTAAATCTTTTGTTACACAAACTTATTTTCTTATGCAAATATCCCTTGTGAATGATCAGCCAACCATGGCCACGATGACATGCCATGTGGTGGCAATGCCCTATCCTGGTAGAAGTCATATCAACGCGGTGATGAACTTGTGTAAGCAGCTATCTGCTCGTGTCAAATACGACATCCTCATCACCTTCGTCGTCACCCAAGAGTGGTTTGGATTGCTCAGGTCCAGGGCCGGCCCTAGGCATAGGCGGGCTAGGCCCGTGCCTAGGGCCCACACTTTCCGGGGGCCCGAAATAAAAAAAATAAAAAAAATTATTAGGCTTTTATTTAAGTAAAATTTAAGTGTATTATAAACAATAAATATTTATAGCTTAATTGGTTGAGGTGGATGGCATAAAGTCTAAGGTCATGGGTTCAAATCCCATAACACTCTTCTTTTTAATTTTTTTTTTTTATATTTGAGGGCCCCAAAATTTAATTTGTCTTGGGCCCATGTATTTTCAGGGCCGGCCCTGCTCAGGTCTGATCCAAAACCTGATAACATTCAATTTGCCACCATACCCAATGTTGTGCCTTCTGAGCATGTTCGTGCAGAAGACTTGAGTGGCTTTCTTGAGGCAGTCTCGACCAAGTTGGAAGCTCCCTTTGAGGAGCTTCTTGATGGCCTTCATGAGCCTCCAGTGAAGGTTATCATAGCTGATAGCATTATGGCTTGGCCCATCCATGTTGGTAACAGGAGGAATATTCCAGTGGCTTCCTTCTGGCCACTCTCTGCTTCTATGTTTTCAGTGTTCTATCACTTTGATCTTCTCAAACAAAGAGGCCATTACCCAATTCAAGCCCCAGGTAAGTTGCAGAAATTGATTCTTTGTTTTTCTTATTTTCTTATATATGTTTTATATGGTCATGTTTCTGTTTTGATTGTTATAAGATAAACTAAGAAACTAAGAACCATCGTTTATATTAGTCACTTCCAGTAAATCTATACGTTAATTTACAATGTTAATATCATTATCAATCATCAATCAACATGCAATTTAATTTTTCCAAAAATAACATTCACTGCAATTCAATTCATGACCAGTCCTATGGGGCCTAAGCAAAATCATATTTTGGGACTCTATATATATAGTTTAACTATGAAAATAATAGTTTTAGTGCTGAGTGTAATGGTAAAGCTTTTAAAAATTCTTAAAAGCTCCAAGATTCAATCCCTGAGCATTCGGGGCCGAGGAGCACGCCTTGGCCGCCTACCCTCAGGGCCGGCCCTGATTTCAAGTTTTCAGAAAACAACATTTCACTGCAATTCAACTCAATTACCTTTTTTTTATGTAAATTGTAATATCACATTGCTTTTAAGAAGCATTCGAGATGTTGAATTTGGTTTATTTTCATTCTAATTGTGTCAATTTCAACATTTGTTATTGATTTATATTATCTTAATTTGTCTATATGCACTGATTTGGTGATACACAGACGTAGAGCGTGGAGACAAAATTGTAGACTATATCCCAGGCATTTCTACAACTCCTCTTTCAGATTTATCTGATCGGCTTTTCCACAGTAACAATGAAAAAATGGCTGAATTAATAATAGAGGCTGTTTCTAAGGTAACCAAAGTACAATACCTTCTATCAACTTCAGTGTATGAGCTTGAATCACAAGTCTTTGATGTCTTGAAACTCAAATTCTCCTTCCCTTTGTACTCTATAGGACCTATCAGTATTAGTCCTCAGATTCAACTTGAAAATACCTTTGATGACACCACTAATATTAGTACTGTTGTAGAGTATATACAGTGGTTAGATTCTCAACCTGAAGCATCTGTTTTGTACATCTCGTTTGGTAGTTTTCTTTCAGTTTCAGATACCCAATTGGATGAAATTGTGGCTGGGATACGAACTGGTGGTGTTAGACACATGTGGGTGGCACGTGAGAATGTGTCAAAGATCAAAGATGGTTGTGGTGATGTGGGGTTTGTGGTGCCATGGTGTGACCAATTAAGGGTGTTGTGTCATCCTTCTATTGGTGGATTTTGGACTCACTGTGGCTGGAATTCTACTTTGGAAGCTATTTTTGCTGGGGTTCCAATGTTGACTTTTCCTATAACTGCAGACCAACATTCTAATAGCAAACAAATTGTAGAGGAATGGAAAATTGGTTGTAAGGTTAATGATAAGAAGAAGATAATATGTGCAGGGACTGATCATGTTAGTTTAGTCAGTAGAGATGAGATTTCGGTACTTGTACAGAGATTCATGGATCCAGATAGCATTGGCATGAAAGTGATGAAAAACAGAGTCAAAGAACTTCAAAAATCATGTCAACTAGCAGTCTCCAAAGGGGGTTCATCCTACAAAAATCTTGATGCTTTTATTGAGGATATTTCACCAAGCAATTAAGAGACATAGGCTTGTAATTATTACGAGATAAAAGCTATGAGTTATATGACTGATGAATTTGTTGTCTTCATTGTTTCACTACACAATTGTCTTTTCACATGTTATTAGGTTTTCTCGTAGTATATATAACCCTTGATTTAATCTAATGCTATTGTAATTTTTACATATAGCTCTTGATTTAATCCAATAGTTCAAATCAACACTTGAAAATTACATCAAAATAATATATTTTTTTATTTATAATTAATCTTTAATATTATTAATGGTAGGTTCAACTAACAAATTCCAAACCTAACTCCACACCTAATGTTTTTATCTTTTTATTTTATTTTTATTTAAAATTTAGTTTTAATTATATTTTTTTTTTTAATTCAAATTTACATAAAAAAAATATTTTAATTAAATTTATTTTTAAAACAATAATTATACTTATAAAAACTTATAACATATTCAACTTATAATAATTTTATAATAATCACTCCTAAAATAATTAAAATGTCATCATGAGTTCAATACTTTAGAAGTAATATTCTATCATATTATATTAATTAATTTTATTTTTCAAGATTATAATGTTCAATGTATTTAAAATTTTTAGATATAAAATTAATTATTTACATCAATTACATTATTTATAAAATCATGCATGAACTAGTAAATAATATCTATTCTATATAAAGTGTTCCTATATAACAAGAATTCTTGGTTTATGAGAAATTCATGGGTGACTTTTTATTTATTTATAGACTTTCACATTCTTTGCAAATTACTAATAAGCACCAATAATATTTTTCGTATTCTAATATTTTTCAACCTTCTCCTCTTGGTGGTAAAATTAAAAATAAAACTAAAAATAAGCACAAACATATATGGTAAATAAGAAACAAGCCAACACAATCAATCTTCTTTTATATTATCTTTTCTAGATATTTTATCTATATTTTTCTTTTTTAAAAAATAAATAAAAAAATTATTAATATTCTCCCAAGATAGGTTTGTTAGAGAGATATGTGGTTAAGATGATTTTTTTTTTTAATTTAAAAAGAGATTATTAATATTTAAAAGATTGTTTATTTAAAAGATTGTTTAATTTTTTGGGTTTAATTATTGGGTTTATTTTTTAACGGAAGACCAAACCTAATCGTTAAATTTAACAGAATATTCTCTTATTTTTAAGATGATTTTTTTAATTTAAAAAGAGATTATTAATATTTAAAAGATTGTTTATTTAAAAGATTGTTTAATTTTTTGGGTTTAATTATTGGGTTTATTTTTTAACGGAAGATCAAAACTAATCGTTAAATTTAACAGAATATTCTTTTAAGTATATTCTGTTAAACCAAGAATGTTAAAATAGGCACTTTTAATATATAAAGATATTAAAAATAAAATGGTTTATTATTCATGACTTTTTATTTATATTAAAAATAAAATGGTTTATATTTTTTGGGCCATTGGCTTTCAAAATTGCGATATCTGCCTTTAAAGAAATTGAAAACCCTAATCTTTGTTGCGTTCGTGTTCAAGTTTCAGTGCGATTTTCAATTTTGTCCGGGATAAAATGAGTAGCCGTGCGAGCAGAACCCTTTACGTTGGGAATCTCCCTCCAAGGCCTCCTGGTTTTACAACAGGAATCGTGTACTACACTAACTATGAAGACATGAAGTATGCAATAAAAAAGCTTGATGACTCTGAGTTCCGGAATGCATTTTCTCGGTCTTATGTTCGTGTTAGGGAGTATGATTCAAAGAGAGACTCATCTAGGAGCCCTAGCCCTGGTCGTGGTCGTTCTCATTCAAAGGGGAGGAGTGGCAGTCGTAGTCGGAGCCGTAGTTACACAAAAATTGATAGAATGACCCCTTAAGGGTTACCCTCAAAATCTGAAGCTATCAAGAGAAGAAGCTCTCCTTACAGCTTGTCTTTTGGCTAAGCAGTTAAACGGAATATTTATTTTGAAAAGAAAAAGACCGGACTTGTCAGGTTTAAGCACTAAATATTTCTTATTAATTTCTATTGGGATCCACCCCATTAAACTTGAAAACATAGAATATACTATCTTCTCAAAAAAATAAATTGTAGATATATTATTCTACTTTTACAGTATCGCTCTTTAGTTTTATTTATTGATTAATGATTATTGATTCCTATTCGTATATCTCAATTTGATTATTTGATTTTTTTTTGAGTGTGGGAGTCGTTGATTTGAAAGTTAATGTGTTTTTTCTTGTAGATATATATAACAAGTGATCTAGGAAGATGATTAATTTCAAAATAAAATCTTAATAATTAAAGATATTTAGTTCTAAAAGTTTGTCGATTTGATTTATTGCCTCTCACCGAGAAGAGAAAAGCTTCAAAAAGAATAAGACGGTATATATGTGAATCCTTAGTTTTTAATAAATGCATGCATTATGATAGATATGATTTTATCTTATTTTGTGTGCATATATTTTGCACTTTAATTTTTTTTTTATTTAAGCCACCTTTTACAATGCCACATTTTCTTTTTTCTTTATAATCCTTTTTTCCTTTTCTAAAATAAAAAACAGAATATTGTTTTTGTTGCCTAATTTTTCCACCTACAGCTACATGATTTTCTTTTTTAAGTGAGATTAAGAAAAAAGAGTGATCTTTGCTTCTCTGCTCAGCTATGGCTCGTTCTCCTCCAAATGGGAAGGATTCTAGGTTTCACAAGATACTATTTTTTTTTTGTTATAATTTGTGGTATTTTATTGTGAATAATTTCTAGATTATAGAGTTTATAGACCTTTAAATTTGGGTGAACTCTATTGGCCTGTAATTTTTTGTTTACATAAACTCATTTACAGAGTTAAGTTGACCTTATTCTCTAATCAGCAAAGAGAAGAAAAGGTATCTCCGGTGAGAAAATTTTGTCAAAATGGAGTTGAGTCTTCTTTTCAACTTTCAATTACATCAAGTATGCTTTTTAGTTTTTGATCTAAAATTTTGAAATTAGTTTTTTGTTGGAATCATTTCATGGCAAAGATATGATCTCATATATTTTGGTAACTTGAACTATTTATTATTATTATTATTAGTCAATTATTTATTCTTATAATTCAACTTTTTAATTTATATTTATTAATTATTTAATTTTAATTATTTCTCATGTTTTATATATTAATTTTACTTCTCATTCCTACAGTATTTATTTATTATTTTTGTAAAATTTATTTTTCAAAATATTTTTTATTTATTAATTTATGCAAATTTTATTCTTCTTCTTTAAAAGAATTTTTCTTCTAATTTAACATGTTACTCATTCTTTTTTCTTACTATTTTTCATTTTTATATAGGTTATTTATTTTAATTTCTAATATTACTAATTTTTTAGTATTATTAATAACAATACATACATCATAGGCTTATATATACAATTATGGCATTCTTAACAAGTTTACTTTTATAAAACAAATCTTTTAAAAAATAATTTACAATTAGTTATTGAATTCTTAAAAAAAAAAAATCACTAAAACTTAAATAAAACTAATATTTACGTGGCTCACCACGTAACTTTCATCTAGTACATTCATAGTATGTTTATTCTTCAACTTCGTTTAAGGTAAATATTCAATATATTTAAACCTTTATTTGTTAATATATGTTGATGGTTGTATTACATAAAGTATAATAGTGAACAATAAAATAACACATGCAATAATAATAATAATAATCAAATAAAAAATTTGTCAAATAAAAATTGAATAATAAATTTTGTCAAATAAAAAAAATACATTATAAATAGATGAAAAATTTTATACTAAAAAAAATCTGAACGATTTCGATTTATCGTCGATCTCATCCAAATTTTATAGTTTATGACAACTTTAATTATAAGGTGCTTCAAACGTACTATAAACGATTGAATTGCTACCCTTGTAAAAACATAATTTTTTATTATTTATTATTAATTTAACTTTTAAATTAATTTAATAATTTAAAATTTTTGTTTTAAACAATAATGTATGGAATACACTATTAAAAAAATTTAAGGTTGTAATTATAATAGTGAACAATAAAATAATACATGCATTAATAAATAACATTCAAATGAAAAATTATGGCTCTTTGTCAAAGAAAATTATGCATAATAAATAGATAAAAAGTTTTGCACTAAAAAAAATATCTAAATGATCTCGATTGTCGTTGATCTCATTCAAATTAGATAGTATATGATAACTGTAATGACTACTTACAGTGGTGGACCTAGGATTCAAAGTGAGGGGGAGCGTAATTTTTTTTTCGTAAGTGAGGGGGGACAAAAAAGTAAACTTAAAAAGAAAAAAAATGCATTTAATAGGATTAAAACCCTTGTCCTCTAACCTATACGCTAAGTTGCTTAACCATTACACCAAAGTTAATATTATGCTTATAAATATCATTTATTACAAATACATGTTGTAACTAATTAAATTGCATATATATTTTTTTTCTGATTTTTTTTTTCAAGGGAACGACTGCCCCGCCTCAGTTATAAAAGATGATATTTGTAATTTAATAAATTTTCGACTACAAATTCTAGTATTGTACATTTTAAAGAAAAAAAAAAGTGGTCAAAAGGTACCAATGCTTATTGAATAAAATCAATAAGTGCACCACATATGCTCAAAATACAAGGGAAAATCATTTCAAAAAAAAAAAAAATACAAGGGAAAATTTAATCAAGTAAATTCATTATTTATTTTAAGTGTATACAAAATGGAATGTAATATTTTATATTTTGAATTTACTCTAAAATGCAAAACAACTTAAATTCAAGATGAAATAGTGCAGAGTATTAATACTATTTGGTTTCATTATTTTAAAATAATTACTTTTTAATATTAAATTAGTTAACATATTCCGTTTATTTAATAATTATTAAATTAAACTAACCAAAAAGGATTGGGAGAAGTATTCTCTTGAGATTTAAAAAAACCTTAGCAAAGAATGTCTAGTCTTTTGACTTGTCGTTGAATGTATTGTTGCTGTTGATTATTTTTTCTGGAGTTATTTTGTTTTGAATCAGTTTTTTGGCTGGATTCGTCTGGTGTTGTCTATGGCTTCTAGTAGTTATACAGGATTTGATTTAAACAAAGAGTATGCACAAATAAACTTGGAGGAGGAGGAGGAAGGGATCTTGATTGGTGATGATAATGAGGGAGAAGAGGTAGCCTTTGATGATCGATGGTATCTTGTGGGTAGGTTCTTGACGGGTAGAACGCTTGATTTCGATGCTATGAGGCATATGATGGCGTCTCTTTGGCAACCGGAAAGGGAGTCTATATCAGAGAATTAGGTACGAATAGGTATATTTTTCAATTTTATCATGAACTTGATGTTCAAGCTGTCATTGATGGTAGCCCATGGACTTTTAATAGGAGTCCGTTGATTTTTCACCGTCTCAAGCGCGGGGAGGATCCGAAGTTGGTTCGACTACACTGCCTTGATCTTTGGGTTCAGATTCGTGATCTGAAAACGGGGTATATGTTGGAGAAGGTGGTTCGAAAGGCAGGAGATTATGTTGGAAAGTTTATCAAGACGGATGCTAAGAACTTTAATGGAATTTGGAGGGAATATCTTCGCGTTCGGGCAACAGTCGACATTGACAAACCGTTGAAGCGTCGAATGAAGCTATGCAAAGACAATGGTGATTGGATATGGGCGAACTTTAAGTATGAACACATCCCAACCTTTTGTTTTGTATGTGGAATAATTGGCCACTCCGAACGTTTTTGTCCTCGAAGATTTGATGAAGATTATGATCCATTAGTCAAGCCTTATGGGAATGGTATGCGAGCACAGACCAAGAAGAAGAATTATTTGATAGGAGCTCAATGGCTCCGGACTGGTTCTGAACAAAACGCAGCAGTCGACGGTGGTGGAGGGGATCGGCGATCTGGTGTGAACTCTGCTGATTCGGTTGGGCCAAAAATCATGGAGATTGATGATGGTGATCAGGGAGAGGATATGATTACCTTGAATTCAGGAAAAAATAAAGGAGTTTTATTTGGAAATAATGGTAGTAATGAAGATGATTTGGAGAGAGTTGATAGTGGCAGGAATTATGGAGAGGTGGCTGTTAGTGAAGATGAGACTTTAATGCTTTTGGATAGCAAAAGAAGACGTACTGTAGTGGAAATTAGTACACGTGTTGGAAGTTATTTTACCAGGAACTTAGATCTACTCACAAGTATGTTGATTTAACAACCTAAATATGAACTTCTAAAACGATATGAAATTAAACTCATAAGAGTATCAGAAATCTTACAGTGATTGCAGCGGAATATATGTCTCCTCCCACTCAGATCTCTAACCCTTGATTCCTTTCTGTAGCAGAGTATAATCAAGATCTGAGCCCGAAAGTCCTTCTTTGTTGTTTCTGAAATCTACACAGCCTTCCTCACTATGATTGAGGTATTACTTGATGTGTGTGGGCACTACTCTAGCACTCATACATTTCGAAACAGTGAAGGAATAGAGAGAGAGAGGGTGGCGGCTCAGAGAGAATTTTCTGAGAGAAAATTCTTTCAGAATAATGCTGTGAAAAGGTTGTACAGTTGTTTTCAACTCTGAAGCCTTTGCCTTCTATTTATAGAAGACCACCAAGGGCTATGATTGACATTTTGAACTGAGAAAATCAAAGGGAAAAGGAAGGTAAGTGGCCGGCCTAGGCAATGTGGAAACAAGGCTTGCCACTTTTCCAACTTTCCTTTTCCTACACTTGATAGTTTCCCTTTTTGTGAAAAATTGCCAATTCCATTGTTCAACCATATTAATGATAAATTTAATTATTTAATAATTAAAAATAATTATCAAATAATATATTATCATTTATTTTATTAATAATGAAACTAATTAAAGTTTCCTAATTAATAAATATGCCCTTCAAAATCTCTATTTACTGTTTTGCCCTTAATAAGTGCTAAATTCTCAAATTGAGAAGTCCATCTTGAGAATTTTTAATTGATTAATTAAAATCAATTAAATGAGTCTTACAAGTAATATCATCTCAACTAGTGAGGGGACCATGGGTCTATATATCCGAGCTTCCAATAAGCAGATCTAGAATTTACCACTTAAATTCACTGACTTATTAATTCTTCGTTGAATCCACACATAGAACTCAGAATTGCACTCTCAGTATATAGAATGCTCTATATGTTCCACCATATAGACACATTATTAGTTATCCATTGTTATAATCCTAATGTGATCAATGATCCTCTATATGGATGATCTACACTGTAAAGGGACTTAAATTACCGTAACACCCTACAATGTATTTTATCCTTAAAACACTTAACCCTGTATAAATGATATTTCAACTAAGTGAAATGAGTACTCAATCATTTATCTCGTTTGGTTAAGCTCGAAGGAAATCATCATTTGCTTACTATTCGCCAGATAGAAGCTATAGATTCCATATTTATGTTAGCGCTCCCACTCAATCGCACTACCGTGTTCCCAAAATGTATGTATTGCCCAGACTAAAGTTTTAGGCTTAACTAACAAATCAAAGAACACGAATAACACTCTTGAAATTAAGCCTAACCATATCAGGATTTAGATCATGTGATCTAGGATCAACTTATGATATTGAATTGAATAGATGTTTACGGTAAGTTTCAAAATCTAATTCAAAGTTCAATATCGGTCCATTCCAATGCATACTCCATGCATCCAACCTGAGCTTTACTTTAACCTATGTTCTGGAAAGAACATAACATTTCTCCAAATGTAAGTAAACTCTGTTGTAGATTGTCATATCAGTGAAACCCAGTGTTCTGATAAATCTAGGAATACTTTATTCACATAGTCATGTTTATTTTCCACTGTGTTGACAACACAATAAACATGTTCAAGTATGTGAAAGGGGTTTGGATGAATTTATAAATCAAATAGACAAGCAATTGATTAAGTGAACCAAAACATACACAAGTGAATGAAAAATTACTTCTGTTACTTTATTGATATAGAATAATCTGGATTACATTGAAACAGAGTTTTATTTAGGGCATAAAACCCAACAAACTCCCACTTGCACTAATATAAAACAAATCAGTACATTTCAATTAATCCTAAATTCTGACGGTGCTTTTCGAATGAAGTTACTGCCAAGACTTTGGTGAATGGATCAGCCAAGTTATCCTGCGTATCCACTTTCTCCACCAGTACATCCCCTCTTGCCACATATTCTCTGATAATATGATACTTTCTTTCTATGTGCTTACTTCTCTTGTGGCTCCGAGGTTCCTTACTGTTGGCTATAGCTCCAGTGTTATCACAAAGCAGGACTAGAGGCCTTTCCATTCCAGGAACTACACCAAGACTGGTGAAGAACTTCCTTAGCCAGACAACCTCTTTAGCTGCTTCAGCCGCAGCTATGTATTCTGCCTCCATGGTAGAATCCGAAATCGCAGTTTGTTTAGCACTTCTCCAAACCACTGCTCCACCCCCAAGAGTAAACACCATCCCAGATGTAGATTTCCTGTCTTCAAGACATCCCTGGAAATCTGAGTCTGTATAGCCTAAGGGATTCAAAGCACCACCCTTGTAGACTAATACATAATCTCTCGTACTCTTTAAGTATTTCAAAATATACTTAACAGCATTCCAATGTACCCTTCCTGGATTTGACTGATACCTGCTCACGATTCCAACTGCATAGCAGATGTCAGGTCTAGTGCATAGCATAGCATACATTAGACTTCCAACTGCAGAAGCATAAGGAATTTTTGCCATGTCTTCTATCTCTTGAGGATCAGTAGGACACTGTTCCTTAGATAGACGGATACCATGTCTAGAGGGCATGTTTGCCCCTTTGGTATTGGTCATGGAAAATCTCTCAAGAACTTTGTCAATGTAGGCTGTTTGAGAGAGAGCAAGGGATCTGTTCTTCCGGTTTCTGACAATCTGAATACCAAGAACATAGGCTGCCTCACCCAAGTCTTTCATGTCGAATTGAGTGTCAAGCCATTCCTTGATGTGAGTCATTTTCTTGACATTGTTTCCAATGATCAAAATGTCATCAACATAAAGGACCAGGAATACTACTACTTGGTTTTCCTTGAGTTGGTAAACACAAGGTTCATCTTCATTCTGATGAAAGCCGTAGGTCTTGATGATCTCATCAAACCTTTTGTTCCATGAGCGAGAAGCTTGCTTAAGCCCATATATGGACCTATTTAATTTGCAAACTTTATTCTCCTGCCCAGGAAGAACATAACCTTCTGGTTGCTCCATATAGATGGTTTCTTCAAGAAGCCCATTAAGAAAGGCTGTCTTGACATCCATTTGCCAGATTTCATAATCTAAAGCGGCAGCTATGGAGAGAAGAATTCGGATGGATTTGAGCATGGCAACAGGACTAAAAGTTTCCTCATAGTCCACACCTTCTCTTTGGGTATAACCCTTGGCGACCAGTCTAGCTTTGAAAGTTTCGACTTCGCCTCCAGCACCTCTTTTCTTCTTGTAGACCCATTTACATCCAATTGGACGAAAATCTTCAGGTGGTTCTACATATTCCCAGACTTTGTTCTTTTTCATGGAATCCATTTCTGAATCCATACCGGCTGACCATCGCTTCCGTTGCGGACTTGCCATTGCCTGTTTATAGGTCAATGGGTCGTCATCAATACCGTCACCAACGACCATATTGATTTCACCATCCAAGCCATAACGAGATGGTTTCGTAGAAACCCTCCCACTACGACGAGGAGCGGTGACTTTCTGAACAGGAGCTTTAGTAGTAGTTTTCTCAGTTGCTACAACTGAGGGAGTGGGATGTTCCTCTTCTTGAGTAGAAGAAGATGGTACATTTGAAGGAACAGTATCTGTGAGCATTTCCTCTAATACAATTTCACTTTATGGTTTGTTGTCTTTCATATAGTTGTCTTCAAGGAAAGTAGCATTTGTAGAGACAAACACTTTGTTATCCTTGTGACTATAGAATAGTCCACCCCTAGTCTCTTTAGAATTTCCGACAAACATGCAAACCTCAGTTCGCGATTCCAGTTTGCCTTCTTTCTTTCTTAAGACGTGAGCAGGGCACCCCCAAATCCTATAATGGCGCAAACTAGGTGTGCGACCATTCCATAGTTCGACGGGTGTCTTAGGGACTGCTTTAGATGGAACAACATTTAAAATATCGTTTGCCATTTGAATAGCATATCCCCAGAAGGACGTAGACAGAGTTGAGTAACTCAGCATAGACCTAACCATTTCTAAGAGAGTGCGATTTCTTCTTTCTGCAACTCCATTCTGCTGTGGAGTGCTAGGGGCAGTATATTGGGATTCAATTCCAAGTTCAATTAAATGATCTTTGAACTGCATATCCATATATTCTCCACCCCTATCAGTTCGCAAGATCTTTAATGATTTACCTAATTGGTTTTGAGCCAACGCATGAAATTCCTGAAACTTTTCAAACGTTTCAGATTTCTTTTGCATTAGGTAAAGAAAACTATATCTAGAGAAATCGTCAATGAAAGTGACGAAATACTCATAACCTCCTCTGGCTTTTACATTCAGCGGTCCGCAAACATCTGAATGTACTAACCCTAGGGGTTCTTTGGCACGCTCTCCCTTTGCAGAGAAAGAACGTTTGGTCATTTTTCCTTCTAGGCAAGACTCGCAGACTGACAGTTCTCCTAAGACGACATTTTTCAATGGACCGTCTTTGGTTAGCCTATTGAGTCTATCAAAACCTATATGACCTAAACGTAAATGCCATAGATAAGTTTGATCATCATTATCAATCTCTTTTCTCTTAAGGCTTCTAGGTTTAGCTACATTGAAAAGTTCAGTATTTAGTGAGATTTGAGTATCAGGTCTTAAAACATAAAGCCCTCGTTCCATGTTTGCAACACATATATGAAATCCATTACGAGAAATTGAACAATTTGAACTCGAAAAATTCAATATATAAAATTGTGTCTGTAAACATGAAACACTAATCAAGTTTCTACTAAAATTAGGAATATATAAAACATTCTCTAAAAGTAAAAACTTCTTAGAATTAAACTTGATTCGGGCTGTTCCTCTTGCTTTAATTGATACCAACTCGCCATTTCCAACTTTAAGCTTTAACTCATCTGGGTGAAGATTCTCCCAAGTTTCAAGCAAACTCGCAATGAAGAACATACATGGTTAGTAGATCCGGAATCAACAATCCGGGAGGATTTGTCGTTCTCTAAAACACATGATTCAAATACAAAAGCATCACCTTCGTTTGAATTGTCTAGAAGCCTGGGACATTGTTCTTCTTTATGTCCCTTTCCATTACAATTCGCACATAGAACATGATGTCTGATATTTGTACTTGAAGAAGCAGCTTTGTTCGAGCCCTCATGCTTAATCTTCTTCCTCTGATTAAAGCTTGCAATGCTAGGAGGTCTCATTGCAATCAGATCCCGTTCATGGGCCCTCAACTCAGACTCGAGTTTGTCCATGTCGGAGGAGTTAGGATTGTTCAATAAATAATATAGAACAAAACTGTTATACTCCTGAGGAAGACTATAAAGTATGAGTTTTACCCATTGTTCCTTTGATAAATCAATTCCTAGTAGATTTGCCTTTTGGAATTTCAGATTCATCAACAATAGGTGCGAGTTAATGCAACTACCAGGATGCATTTTCACACTATTGAGTTCTTTTGCAAAGATACTAACTAGGAGTGGATCGGGATGAGGGTTACTCATATTGGCACTACAACATATCAATAAACAGAAGTAAGGTTTTGGTTCTATAAATTCATACACAGGTTCAGAAAACAAATAATCACTTATGTTATAAAAATACTAAATCTAACATAGTTTATTTTCCAAGGTTTCCAACGAACTGATACAGTGTCCCGTTTAGGCGAGAGTCAAAGCATCATCCATTGAATAGAGTTGTCAATTCATCTAAAATGTCAAACATTCTAGCAACCTTTTATTCGATCAAGATTGGAATTCAGCGTTGTCCCGTTTAGGCAAGAGTCAAGGCAATTCTATCTTATGAGCTTCTACCATTGTTTCGCATTCTTATAAGTCTTACATAGTCGCCACCATTAGGGTGGTCATGAACCATATAAATAAACCTATAAGAATACTTATCTTTCGAGATTAAACGGCGGTAACTTGCTAATGAACGTTCCTCCATTAGGGAGGATTACTCACTAAAACAATAGCTATGTAAAACCAACAATGGAGATCGAATTTCCTTTGATTAAAGCTCATTATTTAAACATGTATTTTGTTTAATCATTTATATTCCATATCTCAATAATGAAATATTACAAATTAAAGTAAAAACTTTAATTAAATTTCGAAAATAGAATAATTTTGAAAAATATCTTATTTAAGTTGTTTAGAAAATCTAAATACCCAACTTAAAATATTCTCAAACAATGACTTAATTAAATATTACCAATTAAGTAGTAACCACTTAATTTAGAAGATATTCCATTTTAAGTTCCCATATTTAGAAAATATCAACTTAAAAAATATCTAAAGAATCTTAATAACCAATTGCCAAAATTCCTCAACTTAATTTATAATAGGAAATTCAAAAAAAAATATTCAAATCCAAGTTGATTTGATAGAATTAACTAAATCTCAACTTAAATAGGAATATTTAATGAAATTATAAAATTAAGATTCAGAAAGAATTTATATGGTTATAATTCCATATTTAATTAAAACAAGAAAAATACATATAGCTTTCCAGAATATAACTATTCAAACTATGTTTTTCTTAAATTAATTTCAAGGAAGAATGAAATTAATTATGTTGCCAATCAATCTTTTATTAGATCAAACTAATATAATTAACCTAGCACAGTTATCCAAATCAGGCAAATGGGCCTTCACAATTGGGGTTGTTCATGTGAGGGGGAGCTGGGTCCAGTATGTCGCACCCACTTCTAAGGCTCCCAACTCTCACACAAGGCCCAAAAGAGAGGAATTTAACCTTACAATGAATAACTGTTATTAATTGAATAGGCTCACAACTAAATGAGCCTAAATAAAATCTATCAGTTATGATATTTTATTAAGCAACAACCACCTATATGTATCTATAATAGAAATTAAACATATAGGCTCACACAGGCATACACATTTGGATGGATCCTATCATGTTGCTAGGTCATACACAGATGAAAGAAGTTTGTAAAAATTACTTGTTACAAATTATTTACTTGATCTATCGTCAATTGAACCTTTGGTTAAAATTAGATCATCGGATCTATCATCAAGTTAACCAAGGCAATTTAGATCAAGCAATAATAGGTTTTAGAAAACTTACAAACAATCTAAAACACATACTCCTGCAACAAGGTTAGATTTGGATAGTTGGATGTAGGATTTATTTAATTTTAAACATTTATTTCGAAAATAAAATTAAAATTAAACCTACCATTTTGAAAAATTTAGGTTTTGGGTAACCTAAATGTCATTTCAAAATAAATTGCTAACTTTCCTTTTAAATTTCATGTTATTTAATAAATTAAATAATAAAATAGAAAATGGTAAATACATACCCTTTTCTTGTTTTACAATTTAATTTAATTAAAAAATAACAAAATTTAAAAGTTAACAAAAATACCTTATTTCCTCTTTTAAAATTATCATGATTATTGTGATCTTATTTTAATTAAGGTCAAGTTACCAAAAAAAATTAATATCTGACCTTAAAAAAATAAAATAATCAAATTTTAAAGGAAATAAGAAAAAGGTAAGCAAAACTTGATTTTTTCCTATTTTCAAAATCAAATTACACTAATATCTAAAATTAATTTTAAAAATTAAAATTAATTTATTTCTGATAATTAGATTTGAAATTTGAAAAACAAAAATCAACATACAAAACTACACAAAAAATCGGAATTTAATTCCATGAAATAGCATGAAAAATCGAAAAAATTGGAAAATTGGATGAACTGTACGGATGGCATGTTGTGCATGGCCATCCGCGCGCGGATCCAAGGTGCATGACCGAGAGATCACGGCGCAGGGAGGCTGCAAGCAGCCATTCCGCGCGCGTGATGAGGTTGCTCGTCACCCCGATTTTTCCAATTTTCAAAAAATCATAACTAATTCAAATTAAATCGAAATCGATTTTTGTAAAAAAGTAAATTGCTTAGAATTCTCCAAACTATCCAACAAAAATAATTACAGAATAAAAACAGTAACCATTTTTCCCAGAATTCACAAACAACAATCAAACATCAATATGACACTCAAAGCAACATGATACCATCCAAAAAACAAGCAAATCGTTTTAAGTCCAAGTTTCTTGCAAGCAAATCAATTAACCTGGCTCTGATACCAGTTGTTGGAAGTTATTTTACCAGGAACTTAGATCTACTCACAAGTATGTTAATTTAACAACCTAAATATGAACTTCTAAAACGATATGAAATTAAACACATAAGAGTATCAGAAATCTTACAGTGATTGCAGCGGAATATATGTCTCCTCCCACTCAGATCTCTAACCATTGATTCCTTTCTGTAGCAGAGTATAATCAAGATCTGAGCCCGAAAGTCCTTCTTTGTTGTTTCTGAAATCTACACAGCCTTCCTCACTATGATTGAGGTATTACTTGATGTGTGTGGGCACTACTCTAGCACTCATACATTTCGAAACAGTGAAGGAATAGAGAGAGAGAGGGTGGCGGCTCAGAGAGAATTTTCTGAGAGAAAATTCTTTCAGAATAATGCTGTGAAAAGTGTTGGAAATTATTTTACCAGGATCTTAGATCTACTCACAAGTATGTTTATTAACACCCTAAATATGAACTTTCTAAAACGATGAAATAAACACATATAAAGTTAAAGAAACCTTACATTGGGTGCAGCGGAATATAATGACTCCTTCCGTTCAGATATCTAGCCCTTGATTCCTTTCTATAGCAGAGCATTATCAATATCTGAACCTGGATCTCTTTCTCTGAATCTTTGATACTGAAACTCCTTTGCTGATGATCTTTCTTCACGATCTTCCTCACTATGATTGAGGTATCACTTGATGTGTGTGGGCACTACTCATACACTAAGGTAGTTCGAAATTCAAAGGAAGAGAAAGAAGAAGTGGCAGCTAAAGATAGGGAGAGAGAGAGGCTCAGTTTTTCTGAATCAGAAGTGTCAGAAGAAAAGTCTAATTTTCCTAAAGCCTTCACTATCTATTTATAGCATTCCACTAGGGTTAGGTTTGAATTATTTGGCATTAAAATAATGAAAATATCAGAGGTAAATTCCTATAAAAGTGGCTGGCCCTATACTAGTGGATTTAGGCCTCACTTTTTGCAATTTTGCAGTTTTATCTTTTCTGCATCTGATTTTCTCAAAAATGCCAATTTTCTAATTCAACCATTTAAATGCCAATTCTAACTATTTAATAACTATAAATAATTATTAAATAATATTGTCATTTATCATATTTATTAATTGAACCATACAAAGTATCATAATTAACAAATATGCCCCTATAAACTCTTTCTTTACAATTTCGCCCTTACTTAGTGAAAATTTCACAAATAGACATAGTCTAATTTGAGAATTATAATTGATTAATCAAAACCAATTACATGAGTCTTACAAGCAATATTATCTCAACTAGTGGGGGGACCATGGGTCTATATAACCGAGCTTCCAATAAGTAGATCAAGAATTTAGCACTAAAATTCACTAACTTATTAATTCTTCGTTGAATCCACGCATAGAACTTAGAATTGCACTCTCAGTATATAGAATGCTCTATATGTTCCACCATATAGACACATCATTAGTTATCCATTGTTATAATCCTAATGTGATCAATGATCCTCTATATGAATGATCTACACTGTAAAGGAATTAAATTACCGTTACACCCTACAATGTATTTATTCCTTAAAACACTTGACCCCGTATAAATGATATTTCAGCTTATGTGAAATGTGTACTCCACCATTTATGTTCGTTTGGTCAAGCTCGAAGGAGATCATTCTTTGCTTACTATTCGCCAGATAGAAGCTATAGATTCCATGTTTATGCTAGCGCTCCCACTCAATTGCACTACCGTGTTCCCAAAATGTACGTATCACCCTGACCTAAAAGTAGGCTTAACTAACAAATCAAAGAACACGAATAGCCTCTCGAGATTGAGCCTAATCATAACAGGATTAAGAACATTTGATCTAGGATCAACTAGGCGATATTGACTTGAATAGATATTACGGTAAGTTTAATAAATCTAAGTCAAAGTTCAATATCGGTCCCTTCCGATGCATACTCCATGCATCCAACCTGAGCTTTACTTTAACCAATGCTCTGGAAAGAACATAGCACTTCTCCAAATGCAAGTAAACTACATTTGTAGATTATCATATCAGTAAAACCCTATGTCTGATAAATCTAGGAAACTTTATTCACATAGTCATGTTTACTTTCCAATGTGTTGACGGCACAATAAACAGGATCAAGTATGTGAAAAGGGTTTCAAATGAATTTATACATTATGTACATATAATCATGAAATAAATCATGTGAACCATGCAACATTAAATGTTATTTCTGACCTATATTAATAAGTAAATCTGATTATATTGAAATGAGTTTTATTTAGAGCATAAAACCCAACAAACTCCCACTTGCACTAATATAAAACAAAAAGTGTGTTTCAAATAATCTCAACACCTCGATATGCAAATCAAGTGTAGTAGTAGTAGTAAACTCCTCGTAATAGGATCTGAAAGGTTGAATTATACACAACCTTTTCTCCACCATTACTCTTCCTTTAATCACAAAATCATCGATAATGTGAAATTCCTCTCTATATGTCTACTCTCTTGGGATACTGGATTCTATACCTTTGGCAACTACTTTTGGTTAATCAGGAAATTAACACTAGTAGTTTAAGGCAATTTGGAATGGTGCCAAAGATGTATAGAACTTTCCTTAGACTGAATAAGTACCTTTCCTGCAGCTTTAACATTCAGTCTCTCTCTGGTAGACCTAGAGACTTCAGATAGGTTTTTACACTTCTCCAAAATCACTATTCCACCCCCAGAGTAACCACCATCTTATCAGAAAGATTTACTAGCACAAAGGCAAATTTCGAAATCTGATATGGTGTAGTCTAAGAGTTTTAAACACACCCTTATAGACTAACATATAGTTCCTCTTCTTAATCTTAAGATTTACTTGATTGTCTTCCAATGTTCTTCTCCTGGATTAATCTGATACCTACTCATTACTCCCACTCAACAGCAGGTGTCTAGTCTAAGGCATACAAAAGCATATCTAAGACCTCTCACTGTTGATATAAGAAATTCTTTCATGGCTTTATCTTTTCTGGAATAGTTGAGACTTTTCCTTAGATAAATAAAATCTATGCCTAAGAAGTTGTGAAGCTTCTACAGATTGCCATTAGAAAGAAAATGCTTTAGCATCTTACTAAAGTAAGTTGCTTGCATTAGAGTAAGTAATTACCAGGTATACCACAAGTCATAGGTTTAGATAAACTCAAACCTATAATACTAGGAACAGGAAGTTTGTTAAGTCCATTGAATGGACTCATAAACGAAATTTCCTTTTATGTCCTTGTAATAGAAAACTTTAGGTTATTCCATGTGAATGGATTAAACCATAGTTCTATTGGCTTTTCTTCTTAGTTTCTTATCTTGACAATCCATTACTTGTTTAAACTCACAATGGATTTTAATCACTAGTATCTCCCAAGTCATAAGAAGGTGAGTTCCTAGAAACTCTCCCACTACGACAAGGTACCGTGAATTATGTCGAAGAAAACTAAATGGTATTAACCTCTTTGGTTGTGACAAGACAACAGAGGTAGTGGGATCATCATATGTTATATAAGATGATAGAACACTTTTGGAATCAAGAATTAAATATCTCCTTTATTTGCTACTTGTTTTTCAGACTTAGTCATTTTCTTAGAAAAGTAGTATTTGTTTGAACAAACACTTTCTTATCTATTGACAATGGGATGGTCCACCCCTAATCACTTAGAATAGCTAACAAACCATGGTTAACAGTTCTAGCTTTTCTTAAGATTTTGATTAGGTCATCCATGAATCTAGTAATGATTTACATTAAGTATACAACCATTACATCATTCTGAAATTGTATTACCATAGAAGGATTTAGGCAACGACTAGTAACTAATCATCAATATGCAACTCGAAATTTCTGGGGAGGTAAGTTTGGATATAATTCAAAAATCAATTTAATGATCTTTGAACTGCATATCTACTAACTATTTCTCCACCCCTATCAGTTCGCAAGATCTTTAACCACTTACCTTAATGGTTTTAACCATTGCTAGAAATTAATGAAATTTTTCAAACATTTCAAATTTCTTGCTAAAAGGTATAATCTAGAGTTATCGTTTTAAGAATACAACGAAAAACTCATATCCACCCCTGAATGTACATCCATCTGGGAATGAGATGAACTACTTTCAGTGGATATAGGCATATTAACTCTTTGCAGAGATTGATCTTGTCAAATCCACTATGAACAAGATACAAATACCATAGAGTAAAAAAAATGGTAGTGTCTTTTGATGACTTAGGTATAGTTACATCAAAGAGTTCTTAGAATACTTCAAGTGGATCCTGGTCACAGAATACCTAACTCATATTCCATACAGTTGAATCCATTAATAAAAGATGGATATTAAACACTTGAGAAAGTGTAACTGTATTGTATTCTGGAATGAAAAATATAAGAAAATTTTCGTTTGGATTCTAAAATTAAAGTCAAAGACTTAAATTCAACCAAATATAATGAGTAATTCTTTCTTGGACCACCACTACTAATACAAACTCTAAGTCAGATTTGCCCATACAAGTAGGAGATTTCTAAGATTGAGGATTTATATCAATTGGGAATAGAATTTCGGGATTATAATCATATGCGTCATTTAATTTCTTAAGAGAAAATATAGAATGACATGAAATGATTTATAGACCATTCATCCAATGATATGTTTTGAAGCTAATTCGAAATGAATAAGCTAAGAGGAATTAGGATAATTTTGTTTATAAATAAGAATCCAACGATGCTTCGATTAGCGAAAGACAAAGTAATCTTATTTATGTAATCTTCTTGTTTCATATTGTAAAAATACTAGTCTAAGGTGTCATCAATTGATGAACAGTTAGATGTCGCATATACAATACTCATCTTTCGAGATCTTACACTATTATGTATGTCTAATGGTGAAAATCCATTAGGAATTTATCTCATTAGAAAAACAAACATGTTAGACCAACAATGAAGATTCGAAATTAAACTACAACTTAATAACAGAAAATAACATGGTTCAATATAAATTCATACACAATTCAGAAATTATAAACATATAGCAAGTAGGAATGACTAGTGAAAATACTAAAACATACAATCCTAAATAATTTCCAAGGTTTTCAACAAACCGATACAAAGGTCCCTAAGTAGGTGAGAGTCAAAGCATCATTTATTGAATAGAGTTGTCAGCTCATCTAAAATAGAAACCATTCTAGCAACCTTTTATTCGATCAAAATAAGAATCCAACGTTGTCCCGGTAGGCGAGAGTCAAGGTTATTCTCATTTTATGAGCTTCCACCATTGTTTCATGTTTCATAAGTTTATCTCTAAGTAGTCACCGTAGGGGAGAGTCTAATAGAGACGAAAACTTACAAAACACTTATCAAATGAAATCTTACGGTGTTAAATGCGTTCAACGAATAACCATCCATAGGGGGACGAAGTCTAGCGTCTCGAGGTTATATTGAAAACATTTAAATTTTGTAAGACCAACAATGGAGATCGAATATCTTAATAATAATCAAGCTCATTATTTAAAGTGAGTTGTATTTTCTTTGATTCTCTTTATTTAATTTATTTATTTTAAATATATATTTTTTTAAAATTTCCAATTTAGAATGAAAAATTCTAAATATAAATTTTAATTTAATATTTATAAATTTTACTTAGATGAATTATTTCCATCTTAGTAATAATTTCCAATAAATATTTAGAAAAATATTCAATTTAAGTTGTTACAAAATTAATATAAATTAATTTACAACTCAAATTTAATTTTCTATAAATATATATTGCATTTCGAAAAATTAAAGTATTTAAGAATACAATTTTCGAAAATGCATGTTAAAATAAAAAATTAATCCTGGAAAAATTATTCTAATTTAATGTTGGCCCAAAATTAATTAATAAAATTAATTTACAACAAAAAATATAATTTTCCTATTTAATTAAATATATAAGAAAAATTTCAAATATTTAAGTATGATGATGAAAATCAACTTAAATATTAATTTTCTATTTAATTAAATACACTAGAAAAATACTTCAAGCAAAAATATCATCTATCTAGATTTTCCTTTGACTAATTAATTCAATTTCTAATAATATACTTTAATTTAATTTATTTTAAATTAATCAATAAATGAAAAAATCATTGATTTAAGTTGATCCAAGAATTAATTAAAATAAATAATTAATTTACAACTTAATCTATTTTTCAAGATAAAATTCGAAATTCTAGCATTTAAGAAATGCAATTTCGAAAATTGATTAATAAAATAAAAAAAATATATTTTGAAAATTATTTAAATTTAGTTGAAAAAATAAATTTCAACTAAAGATAATTTTCTATTTAATTAAATATCATGAAAAAAGAAATATTTAAGTATGATGATAAAAATCAACTTAGATATTTAATTTTCAAATTAATTAAATGTATTAAATTCAAGAAATAAATAATTAAGTGTAGAGAATGCTTAATTATTAATCTCTAGTTTAATACTAGGAAAAATATACTTAAAATAAATTGTACCAAAATTAATTAAATAATTAATTTCACAATTTATAATATTTTCCTATTTAATATTAGAAATAATAAGTAGTCTAGAAATAATTATCTAGAAAATATCTTATTTGACTAAGTATCTTTTCCACAAAATTTGAAAAAATATCTAATATAAGTTGTATTAGAAAAAATCTAGAACTTAAATATTTTTCAAATTTAAATTTAATTAAATATCAAAAATTAAGTTGTAACCACTTAATTTGAAAATATTCCATTTTAAGTTAATATTCAAAAGGATATTAACTTAAAAAATATCTAAAGAATCTTAATAACCAATGCCTAAAATTCCTCAACTTAATTTTGAAATGTGAAATTCAAAAGATATTCAGATTTAAGTTGGTTAGTTGTAGATAACTAAATATCAACTTAAATAAGAATATTTAATGAAAAATTTAAATTAAGTTCCAGAAAGAATCTAGATGGTTATAATTCTATATTTAATTAAATACAAGAAAATACATATAGTTTAACTTAGAATAAAAAATTCTTTAAACTATAATTCTCTTAAATTAATTTCAAAATAAATGAAATTAATTATGTTGCTAATCAATTTTATTAGGTTAAACTAGTGTAATTGACCTAGTACAGTTGTTCAAATCAGGCAAATGGGCCTTCACAATTGGGGTGGTTTGTGTGAGGGGGTGCTGGGTTCAGTATGTCGTACCCACTTCTATGACTCCCAACTCTCACACAAGGCCCAAAAGAGAGGAATTTAACCTTAATAAGAACAACTGTTATTAATTGAATAGGCCCAAAAACTAAATGGGCCTAAATAAATTCTATCAATAACTATGATAATTTATTTTAGCAACATTAACCTATATGCATCTATAATAAAATTAAACACATAGGCTCACACAGGCACACTTTGGATGGGTCCTATCATGTTGCTAGGTCATACACAGATGAAAGAAGATTGTAAATATACCTGTTACAAATTATTATCTTGACCAAGGGAGCCATCAGATCATTAGATCTGGCAAAAGGTAACCATGGCTATTTGCAATCAAGTAATAATAGGTTTTGAAAACTTACACATAAGCTAAAACCACATACTCCTGCAACAAGGTTAGCTGGATAGTTGGAAGTAGGATTTATTTAATTTTAAATAAATAATTTCGAAAAATAAATAATTAAAAAATATTTTAATATTCGAAAAATAAAAAAAAAAATTTAATTTCGGAAATAAAATTTAAATTTCGAAAATTAAAAAAAATATTTAAAATTAAACCTACTTTTTGAAAAATTAGGTTTCAACCAACCTAAATATCATTTCAAAATTTGCTAACTACTTTTAAAAATTAAATGTTATTTTAAAAATAAAAATTAAATAAAAATTAGAAAAGATAAATTAAATATCTTTTCAGATTTTAAATTTAATTTAAATAAATAAAATAACAAAATTTAAAAGTTAGCAAAATATTTTACATCTATTTAAATTATAAATATCTTATTTTAAATTTAAATAAGGTCAAAATATCTAAAAAGATTTAATTTTTAGAAAAAAATATCTTAAAAGATAAGATATAATTAAAAATATCTTAAAAGATTTTATAAATATCTTATAAAATCTGACCTTAAATTTAAAAAAAATAAGATATAATCAAATTTAAAAATAAGATAGATTTTTAAGCAAGAATATAGATACTAATTCTATTCAAATTCAAATTACACTAATATCTTGAATTAAATTTAAAAAATATTAAATTAATTCAAAATGATAATTAGAATTGAATTAGGAATAGTAATAGTATAAATACAAAACTATACAAAAAATTGGAAGTTAATTCCATGAAAAAGTATGAAAAATCGAAGAAAAACAAAAAAATTCGAAACTGTACGGACAGATTTGCGATCGCAGGAAAATATCAGCACAGCCCCGATTTTTTCAAATCTTCAAAAAATCATAACTAATTCAAATAAAATCCAAATTAAGTTCTGTAAAAGGCTAACTTGCTTAATTTTTTCCATACTATCCAATAAAAATAATTCCAGAGATAAAATCGCAATTATTTTTCACGAAAATTTCACAAACATCAATCAATCATCAAATAACACTCAATACAACATGATACCATCCAAAGAACATACAAACAATCGTTTTAAAGTCCAAATTTCTTGCAAGTAAATCAATTACCATGGCTCTGAGGCCAGTTGTTGGAAATTATTTTACCAGGATCTTAGATCTACTCACAAGTATGTTTATTAACACCCTAAATATGAACTTTCTAAAACGATGAAATAAACACATATAAAGTTAAAGAAACCTTACATTGGGTGCAGCGGAATATAATGACTCCTTCCGTTCAGATATCTAGCCCTTGATTCCTTTCTGTAGCAGAGCATTATCAATATCTGAACCTGGATCTCTTTATCTGAATCTTTGATACTGAAACTCCTTTGCTGATGATCTTTCTTCACGATCTTCCTCACTATGATTGGGGTATCACTTGATGTGTGTGGGCACTACTCATACACTAAGGTAGTTCGAAATTCAAAGGAAGAGAAAGAAGAAGTGGCAGCTAAAGATAGGGAGAGAGAGAGAGGCTCAGTTTTTCTGAATCAGAAGTGTCAGAAGAAAAGTGTAATTTTTCTGAAGCCTTCACTATCTATTTATAGCATTCCACTAGGGTTAGGTTTGAATTATTTGGCATTAAAATAATGAAAATATCAGAGGTAAATTCCTATAAAAGTGGCTGGCCCTATACTAGTGGATTTAGGCCTCACTTTTTGCAATTTTGCAGTTTTATCTTTTCTGCATATGATTTTCTCAAAAATGCCAATTTTCTAATTCAACCATTTAAATGCCAATTCTAACTATTTAATAACTATAAATAATTATTAAATAATATTGTCATTTATCATATTTATTAATTGAACCATACAAAGTATCATAATTAACAAATATGCCCCTATAAACTCTTTCTTTACGATTTCGCCCTTACTTAGTGAAAATTTCACAAATAGACATAGTCTAATTTGAGAATTATAATTGATTAATCAAAACCAATTACATGAGTCTTACAAGCAATATTATCTCAACTAGTGGGGGGACCATGGGTCTATATAACCGAGCTTCCAATAAGTAGATCAAGAATTTAGCACTAAAATTCACTAACTTATTAATTCTTCGTTGAATCCACGCATAGAACTTAGAATTTCACTCTCAGTATATAGAATGCTCTATATGTTCCACCATATAGACACATCATTAGTTATCCATTGTTATAATCCTAATGTGATCAATGATCCTCTATATGAATGATCTACACTGCAAAGGGATTAAATTACCGTTACACCCTACAATGTATTTATTCCTTAAAACACTTGACCCCGTATAAATGATATTTCAGCTTATGTGAAATGAGTACTCCACCATTTATGTTCGTTTGGTCAAGCTCGAAGGAGATCATCCTTTGCTTACTATTCGCCAGATAGAAGCTATAGATTCCATGTTTATGCTAGCGCTCCCACTCAATTGCACTACCGTGTTCCGAAAATGTACGTATCACCCTGACCTAAAAGTAGGCTTAACTAACAAATCAAAGAACACGAATAGCCTCTCGAGATTGAGCCTAATCATAACAGGATTAAGAACATTTGATCTAGGATCAACTAGGCGATATTGACTTGAATAGATATTACGGTAAGTTTAATAAATCTAAGTCAAAGTTCAATATCGGTCCCTTCCGATGCATACTCCATGCATCCAACCTGAGCTTTACTTTAACCAATGCTCTGGAAAGAACATAGCACTTCTCCAAATGCAAGTAAACTCTGTTGTAGATTATCATATCAGTAAAACCCTATGTCTGATAAATCTAGGAAACTTTATTCACATAGTCATGTTTACTTTCCAATGTGTTGACGGCACAATAAACAGGATCAAGTATGTGAAAAGGGTTTCAGATGAATTTATACATTATGTACACATAATCATGAAATAAATCATGTGAACCATGCAACATTAAATGTTATTTCTGACCTATATTAATAAGTAAATCTGATTATATTGAAATGAGTTTTATTTAGGGCATAAAACCCAACAAAAAGGTTGTACAGTTGTTTTCAACTCTGAAGCCTTTGCATTCTATTTATAGAAGACCACCAAGGGCTATGATTGACATTTTGAACTGAGAAAATCAAAGGGAAAAGGAAGGTAAGTGGCCGGCCTAGGCAATGTGGAAACAAGGCTTGCCACTTTTTCAACTTTCTTTTTCCTACACTTGATAGTTTCCCTTTTTGTGAAAAATTGCCAATTCCATTGTTCAACCATATTAATGATAAATCTAATTATTTAATAATTAAAAATAATTATCAAATAATATATTATCATTTATTTTATTAATAATGAAACTAATTAAAGTTTCCTAATTAATAAATATGCCCTTCAAAATCTCTATTTACTGTTTTGCCCTTAATAAGTGCTAAATTCTCAAACTGACAAGTCCATCTTGAGAATTTTTAATTGATTAATTAAAATCAATTAAATGAGTCTTACAAGTAATATCATCTCAACTAGTGAGGGGACCATGGGTCTATATATCCGAGCTTCCAATAAGCAGATCTAGAATTTACCACTTAAATTCACTGACTTATTAATTCTTCGTTGAATCCACACATAGAACTCAGAATTGCACTCTCAGTATATAGAATGCTCTATATGTTCCACCATATAGACACATTATTAGTTATCCATTGTTATAATCCTATTGTGATCAATGATCCTCTATATGGATGATCTACACTGTAAAGGGACTTAAATTACCGTAACACCCTACAATGTATTTTATCCTTAAAACACTTAACCTTGTATAAATGATATTTCAACTAAGTGAAATGAGTACTCAATCATTTATCTCGTTTGGTTAAGCTCGAAGGAAATCACCCTTTGCTTACTATTCGCCAGATAGAAGCTATAGATTCCATATTTATGTTAGCGCTCCCACTCAATCGCACTACCGTGTTCCCAAAATGTATGTATTGCCCAGACTAAAGTTTTAGGCTTAACTAACAAATCAAAGAACACGAATAACACTCTTGAAATTAAGCCTAACCATATCAGGATTTAGATCATGTGATCTAGGATCAACTTATGATATTGAATTGAATAGATGTTTACGGTAAGTTTCAAAATCTAATTCAAAGTTCAATATCGGTCCATTCCAATGCATACTCCATGCATCCAACCTGAGCTTTACTTTAACCTATGTTCTGGAAAGAACATAACATTTCTCCAAATGTAAGTAAACTCTGTTGTAGATTGTCATATCAGTGAAACCCAGTGTTCTGATAAATCTAGGAATACTTTATTCACATAGTCATGTTTATTTTCCACTGTGTTGACAACACAATAAACATGTTCAAGTATGTGAAAGGGGTTTGGATGAATTTATAAATCAAATAGACAAGCAATTGATTAAGTGAACCAAAACATACACAAGTGAATGAAAAATTACTTCTGTTACTTTATTGATATAGAATAATCTGGATTACATTGAAACAGAGTTTTATTTAGGGCATAAAACCCAACAACACGTGCTACTGAAGTGGCTGAGAAGGAATTGGGTCAGGTTAATGTGGTCAAGCTTGATCCAAAAAACGACTTGAAGGTGGGCCTTGGTTCTCAGGCCCACCAGACATCATGAGCATTCTTTCTTGGAATTGCCATGGGCTTGGGAACCCATGGACCCAAAAATTCATAAAAGATCTTGTGATCCAAAAGAAACCTAATTACTTGTTTTTATGTGAGACTTTGTCAAGGAAGGAAGCTGTTGAAAAGTTGCGTGTGGCTATTGGTTTTGGTGGTACTATTTCTGTCGATGCTCGAGGTAAAAGTGGTGGAGTTGCTTTGCTTTGGCGAGTAGAGGAGGAGGTTAAAGTTATGGAATTTGGTGGCGATTACATTGACGTGTGTATTACCGATAGTGATGTTGGTGAATGGCGGTTGACGGGCTTGTATGGTGAACCAAATCGAAGCTTGCGCAGGAGGACTTGGGAGTTGTTAAAGGTGCTTCGGGATAAGTCAAGGCTTCCTTGGTGTATTATTGGGGACCTTAACAATGTAACTTCTCAAGTGGACAAAAGAGGAGGTAATCCTTACCCAAATTGGTTAATTGATGGTTTTAATGATGCTTTGGGTGAGTGTGGTCTTTGTGATATGGATCTTTATGGCTATTCGTATACATGGGAAAGGCATCGTGGCACGGACGATTGGGTTGAGGTGCGTATTGATAGAGCTTTGGCAAGTCAATCTTGGTTGGATTTATTTCCCACGGCTAAGTTGTATAATTTGGAAGCAACCATTTCGGACCACTGTCCCCTTCATCTTGTGTAACATCCCCGCATCAAGCCTCCATTGGGTCCTTACACCCACGGAAATAATGGCTCTTATACACGAGTATGTCACTCTGGCTGCATCATGGACTGATGACTGACCCTACAGACCAACACGAGTGTTTCCAGCGTGCTTTGTCCTCACTCGCACGCTTCCTAGGAAAACTTCCCAGGAGGTCACCCATCCTAAAATTGCTCCAAGCCAAGCACGCTTAACTGTGGAGTTCTTTCGAGATGGGCTACCGTAAAACAAGATGCACCTTGTTGATATAGGTAGTACCAATCAATCCATTTAAGCCCTCTTCAACTGTGTAGTCCCATACCTACACAGTCTCAGAATCATCCCACTTGACCTTCCCCAGGCGATGTGGGATTGTACAGCTTACCCGGTGTTTCCCCTTACGGATCACGGGACTACTGACTGTCACAATCACCCCCCCTTACGGGGTCCGACGTCCTCGTCGACCACACTTCCGGCTGGGTCAAGGCTCTGATACCATTTGTAACATCCCCGCATCAAGCCTCCATTGGGTCCTTACACCCACGGAAATAATGGCTCTTATACACGAGTATGTCACTCTGGCTGCATCATGGACTGATGACTGACCCTACAGACCAACACGAGTGTTTCCAGCGTGCTTTGTCCTCACTCGCACGCTTCCTAGGAAAACTTCCCAGGAGGTCACCCATCCTAAAATTGCTCCAAGCCAAGCACGCTTAACTGTGGATTTCTTTCGAGATGGGCTACCGAAAAACAAGATGCACCTTGTTGATATAGGTAGTACCAATCAATCCATTTAAGCCCTCTTCAACTGTGTAGTCCCATACCTACACAGTCTCAGAATCATCCCACTTGACCTTCCCCAGGCGATGTGGGATTGTACAGCTTACCCGGTGTTTCCCCTTACGGATCACGGGACTACTGACTGTCACATCTTGTGACTCGTAATGCGACTACGGTGGCTTCAAACCGCAAGTTCAGGTTTGAAAATTCATGGCTCAAAGAACCTCTTTGTTTCAAGATTATTGAAGAAAGTTGGTCTTTTTTACCAACCCTTGAAGTGTTGGAAAAAATTAAAAATTGTGGAGATATGCTTCTAGTTTGGGGAAAGGATTATACCGGCAATTTTTCACAACGTATCAAGGAATGCAAGCAGAATATTAGAAGATGGAAGAAGGGAAGGGACACGGCTTCAGTGGAACATTATAAACAAGCAGTGTCTCAACTCAACAATGTTCTTCTTCAAAAGGAAATTTTTTGGAAACAAAGGAGTAAACAACTTTGGCTCCGGGAGGGTGATAGCAATTCGAAATATTTCCACGCTACTGCAACTGCTAGGAGGCGTAGAAATTCAATCCAAAAAATGAAGAACTCGGCTGGTTGTTGGCTTGACTGGCAGAATGGCCTTGATACTCTTGTAAGTGATTATTTTTCACATCTTTTTACGCCTACTGCTGTAGATTTTGTTGAGATTTTGCATTGTACACCAGCCACGGTCACCTTTGCACAGAATGAAATGTTAGTTGAGCCGGTTTTGGATGATGAGGTTCATCGCGCTCTCTTTCAAATGCATCTGGATAAATCTCCGGGGCCTGATGGGATGACTCCTGGGTTCTATCAAAATGTTGAAGTACTGTTGGTAGTGATGTTATTAAGTTTGTCAAAGATTTCTTTATCGAAGGATCTTTGCCTAGCGAGGTAAATCACACTAATATTGTGCTTATCCCGAAGAAGAAGCAACCCGAGGTGATGACTGATGTTCGGCCAATCTCTTTGTGTAATGTTCTGTATAAAATAATTTGTAAGGTATTGGCGAATAGATTAAAAGGGATTCTGCCTTTGGTGATTTCTGACACGCAGAGTGCGTTTCTCCCTGGTAGGTTGATATCAGACAATATCATGGTTTCATTTGAGATAATGCATTATCTCAAGCGAAAAAGAAGAGGGAAAGAAGGCTACATGGCTCTGAAACTTGATATGAGTAAAGCTTATGATCGAGTGGAGTGGAAGTTTATTGAAAATTTGATGCTTCATATGGGTTTTTGTAGTCGTTTTGTGTCTCTTGTCATGAGCTGTGTCTCTACTGTGTCGTATAATGTGGTTCATGGTGGACATTCTATTGGACCTATCATCCCTGGTAGGGGTTTGCGTCAAGGAGATCCTTTGTCACCTTATTTATTTCTGATTTGTGCTGAAGGTTTGACAGCTCTCTTGAAAAACTATGAGAGACTTTAACTTATTACTGGGTGTAGAGTGGCTCGTGGGGCTCCTGCGGTTTCTCATATGCTGTTCGCTGATGACATCTATGTTTATTGTAAGGGTAATCGACGAGAAGCTCAACATGTGATTCGTCTTCTCAATGCTTATGAGCTTGCTTCTGGTCAAAAAATAATTTTGAGAAGTCGTCAGTGTTTTTCAGTAAGAATACGCCAGTGGATATCAAGAGTGATCTTTGCAGTCTGATGAGATTGAATGAGGCTAGTGAAGATAGTTTTTATCTTGGCCTTCCTTGTATCATGGGAAGGAACAAGAATGCTATTCTTGGTTTTTTGAAGGAAAAGATGAAAAAGAGGATTTTCAGTTGGGAAAACAAATTCCTCTCCAAAGCGGGAAAAGATGTGTTGATTAAGTCTATGGCTCAGGCTCTTCCAAGCTATGCTATGAGTGTGTTTCTCTTAACCAAAGAAATTTGCTCTAGTCTAGAAGGTTTAATGGCTAAATTTTGGTGGAATACTCAAGCTAATTTTTCTCATAAAGGGATTAGTTGGGTTAGTTGGAAGAAGTTATGTCAACACAAACATGTTGGGGGTTTGGGATTTCGAGACCTTAGAAATTATAATCTTTCTTTTTTGGGCAAACAAGGGTGGAGATTACTCACTAAGGAAGACTCACTTGTTGGAAGGATTTACAAGGCTAGATACTACCCGAGGGGTTCTTACATAAATGTTGAACTAGGACAAAATCCTAGCTTTATTTGGCGTAGTATTTGGGAAGCTCAATCTCTTGTTCGGCAGGGTGCTAGAAGGTCTATTGGAGATGGTTCTTCTGTGAGTGTTTTACATGACCCATGGCTGCCTCATGATAGTTGGCCTTATGTTCTTACGGTTAACCAAGGTCTTGAAGGTACTTAAGTTTCCAATCTGATGTTGATGGAAGAGAAAGGGTGGGATGTTGAGATCATTGAAGACATGTTTGAAGAACGTGATGCTCAGCTGATTTTGAGTATCCAGTTGAGTGATTTAATAACCGTGGACTCGTGGCATTGGATGATGGAACATTCGGGGTTTTATTCCGTCAAAAGTGCTTATAATTATCTTCAATCTTCAAGTGGTAGTTGGCTTCATTTTGATGATGACAGTTACTGGAAAAGACTATGGAAGATTGAGGTTCCTTCGAAGGTTCTTCACTTTTTGTGGAAGGCTTGTTCGGGTTCTCTTCCAACGAAGGTTCAACTTAGCACTAAGCATGTGAATGTCGATCTTATATGTCCGCTATGTGCTTGTTGGCTGTCGGTTTGCCCAGTCGTGTTGGCACCTCTCGGCTGTTACTGCTGCTACTGGTGTGGACTAGTTTAGCAGCTGGTTTTTCAGCCTTTTGGACAGCAAGCAATCTGAGGTGATAGTCGATGCTGCAATGATTTCATGGAGCATATGGAAGATTCGTAATGAAGTCTTCTGGCAGAACAAAAATTGTACAGCGTTAGGTGTAGTTCAGTCGGCAAGGAAGGCTCTTGATCAATGGCACGTTGCAATCAAGAACGCAGCAGCTACATTTGCTACTGGTGTTCTCTCTAACAGCAACATTTGGCGCAGACCTTTGAGTGGTAAGATCAAGGTAAATGTTGACGGTGCTATCTTTGAAACTCAACGAATGTTTGGTTTTGGTTGTGTGGCGCGTGATCATATGGGTCAGCTTTTAGAAGCAATCTCGGATTCGAAAATTGGTGTGGTGTTGCCTGAAATTGCTGAAGTTGTTGGTATGAAGGAAGCTTTAAGCTGGATTAAGAGAAAAGGGTGGGAGGATGTGTTCATAGAGACGGATTCGCTAATGGTTGTTCAAGCAATAAATAGTTCAGTTCATATGCCTTCTTACTTTGGTTTATTGGTGGAGGATTGTCGCTTGATTTTGTCCTCTTTAAAGAATGTTTTTATTTCCTTTGCGTATCGATCTGCTAATAAGGCGGCCCATTCTCTTGCTCGGGCGTCTTGTTCTTTGTCAAGTTGTTTGTTTAATGAGCGGAGTGCTCCTTTATTTTTAAAGAACATTGTAATGGCTGAGGCTATTCCTTAATAAAATTATTTTCAAAAAAAAAAATAATTATTAAATTATAAAATTGTATCAAACTTCAAAGTTAATATAACTTATAAAAAGTGACTAAGAAATTGGAAAAAAAAAATATAAAATACTTTAAATTATCACGTCACTACCTCAATTCTTAATTTATAAAATCAAGATAAATAGATAAATAAAATATTGTTTAATCAATATATATTTAAAAGTAAAAAAATTTTTTGCCTAATGTTGTATCTTCTCATCTTGCCAATTTTGTATTATGTCAAAAAAAAATCTAACCGGTATTTACACCCTATAAATGTCTAAAGACACCCAATTTTAACAATTTTTATTTTTTTATAAAATTTATATCTTTAATTGTATTAAGTTTTTTTTAATTTTTTTATTCCAATTCATATTCTTAGAAAATATACCTATTATACAAAAATAAATTATATTTTAAATATTATGACAAAAAATTTAAAATAAAAAATTATATGAAATTTTTTTAGAAAAAAAATAAAAAATATATATAGATGAGTTAGAAAAACTTATGAGAATAAAATCAAAATAAGTATTGAAATTAACATAAAATAATGGGAGGAAAAAATTTGAAAAAAAAATATTAAGAGTAATTTTTAAAAATTATTTAAGTTTAAATTTTTTTTAATATTGGGGTGTATTTATCATTTTATGGGGTGCAAATAAAACTCCTCTAAGAAAATGGTCAAAGACAACAATACCCGCCCCCGCGAACACCCCTAAGTTATTTTTTTTAGCACACTTAAAAATATAAAAATACAAATTAATACATTTATTAAAGTTTTGATTAATATTTATTTATAATTATTTAGTTTTTTTTAAAAAATATTATATAATTATTAAAAAATTAAAAAAAAAAATAATAATTTAGTGCTGTCTACAGTGCCCACCTAAATACGGTGGTACACTGTAGACATAACTATTTACTTCTTTCTTCTTTAAAGTATTATTTAATTATTAAATTTCTGTGAACAAAGTCATTTATGATGATAGGTTTAGTGTCCTATTAGAGTAAATATAGTGTGAAACTACACTATATTTAGTGTTTTAGTGTCCATTAAAGATGACGTTAGAGCAGCCTATATATAGTCCGGATATTGATGTAAAATCATGTAATAATTCTCATCGAGTTTCGTAACACTACATCATTCTCCCCAAAGCACCTTCCATGGGTACTCTACAAACTGTTCAGCCAACAACCGATTGCCACGTGGTGGCGATGCCTTATCCGGGCAGAGGACATATCAATCCCTTGATGAACATCTGCAAGGAGCTCGTCTCACGAAATGCCCGATTACTCGTCACATTCGTAATCACCGAAGAGTGGCTCGGCCTCCTCGGGTCGGATCCGAAACCCGACAGAGTCCGATTCCGCACAGTGCCGAACGTCATACCATCTGAGCATGGTCGAGCGAAGAACTTCTCAGGCTTCTTTCAATCCGTCACCAACAACTTGAAAGCTCCCTTTGAGGAGCTCCTCGATCGCCTCGACACTCCAGTCAACGTCATCATAGCCGACACCTACTTGATTTGGATGACCGACGTCGGAAACCGGAGGAACATTCCTGTGGCTTCGCTTTGGCCCATGTCGGCCTCCGTGTTTTCGGTCTTCCGTCATTTTGATCTTGTGGAGCAAAACGGTCATTTCCCAATCGACCTATCAGGTATGCATACGCATATTAATTTTATTATTTTTTTCATATCAAAAAACATTAATTGCTCCATAAATGGCAAACTACACAGATAGAGATAGGACTAAGGGTGGGCATCATCCAATCCAATCCAATTGAACCGAACCGATCCAATCCAATCCAATTAAAAGGTTAGATATCCAATTACAATTGGATTGGATTGGATGCTAAAAGTTGGATTCTAATTGGATTGGATCGGTTATTGGATGTCAATCTCAAAATCCAATTAAAAAACCAATTCAATCCAATTACATTTATATATATTAAAAAATTATTTATATAATAAAAAATATTTCAAAATATAATAAATATTTATTATATTTTTATTAGATTTTTTTTTTGTATGTTGAATTTGTAACACTTGATTGTTTAGTGTATTTATTTTCATGATGTTTTGTTCTATTTTATTACTTAGAAATGTTATTGTTTTAATTATTTAAAACTTTTAGCTACAATACACTTGTAAGAATAATATATTTATGAAGTATTAAACATTAATAAAAAGTGATACTTAGTTTTTTACATATATTTCTTTATATTTTTAAGCTAATATTGAAATTTAGGTGTGTAATTGGATATCAATTTATAAAACCGATCCAATCCAATTAGTAATTGGATTGGATTGGATTGGATTTTGAGGTCTAATTGGATTGGATCGGATGATGATTTTCCAAATCCAATTACTAATTGGATTGGATCGGATGAGGAAAAAAATATTGGATTAGGTCGGATGCCCACCCCTAGATAGGACAACAACTACAATATTTGAAACTTTCCATATACATTATCTTGTAATGTTAGCATATATTATTCAATATATCTATCAATTAATTAAGGTAGAGTCATGGGGATTATTCGTGAAAAAGAAAAATTCTGGGAAATGGATTCAGAATAGAATATTATAAGTGGGTCAGTAGAGTATCACCGTTTGTGGACTGTACTTCAACTTTTGTCTGCCATGTATGCGTGGTCCTCATTGGGTCTAAAGTCAAACTGAAAAAGATTGCTTTAATAAATAAAAACATGAACATATAATAACAATGAAGATACTTGCACCTTTCAAAAATAAACATGGGCAAGTAAGCGTATGTAGTGCAAAAAAAAAAAGGACTTCAATTACGGAGATAGTGATTATTGACACTAACATTAGGTGAAAGAAATTTTTAAAAAAAAAAATGTGACTAAACAATCGAAAAGGATCACACAAAATTTATGTCTTCCTGTAAAAATGTGGCTATGTATATTATAACTTGCTTCACTTCTGCTTCCTTACTTAGTTCATCAAATAGGGCCTTCGACTGTAATTCGGAATGGAATCAAATAATTAACACTAAAATATTATCATTGATATATAATATATGGATTGGTGTCTAATCATTGATAAGTTGTTCAAATTTTGTTTGTTGTGTATTGAAGTGCGTGGACATGAAATTGTGGATTACATCCCCGGGATTCCTACGATTCGCGTTGAAGATCTTCCCACAATATTCGAAGGGGAAGGTCGAAAGGTGTTAAAATGGGCCAAGGAGGCTACTAGTAAGGTTTCCAAGGCACAGTTCTTGTTGTCCACCTCAGTTTACGAGCTTGAATCCCAAGTCTTTGACGCTTTAAAGGCCAAGTTTCCATTCCCAGTGTACCCACTCGGACCCAGCATACCTCACTCACAGCTCCAAACTTGCTCTAATTATTCTGATACAGCTGATTATTTCAAATGGCTAGATTCTCAGCCTCAAGGCTCTGTCTTATACATCTCTCTGGGGAGTTTTCTCTCAGTTTCAGCTGCCCAATTGGACGAAATCGTGGCTGGAATACGGGGCAGTGGCACGAGGTACTTGTGGGTGGCACGTGACAATGTCTCAATGATCAAAGAATATGGTACTGATGATGATGATGAGCTTGGGTTTGTGGTGCCATGGTGTGATCAATTGAGGGTGTTGTGTCATGCTTCTATTGGTGGGTTTTGGACTCACTGTGGGTGGAATTCTACTTTGGAAGCCGTTTACTCTGGAGTGCCTATGCTGACTTGTCCTATATTTTGGGACCAAGTCCCAGATAGCAAACAAATTGTTGAAGATTGGAAAATTGGGTATAATGTAATAAAGAAAGGTGGGACGACTATGAGTAGTAGAACTACCGATGATGATGATCAGGGTTTGGTGAAAAGAGAAAAAATAGCAGAGCTTGTTAAGAAGTTTATGAATAAAGAGAGTAGTGATGGTAAAGTGATGAGTAAAAGAGTGAAGGAAATTCAAGAAGTATGTCGTAAAGCAATAGCCAAAGGTGGATCGTCTGACTCAAACTTTGATGCTTTTATCAGGAACATTTCCCATGGTCCTAACATCAGTAAGCTAAATTAGTTAAGTTGTGTAAGACTTGTTCGAGAATCGAGATGAAGATAATTTCAACTGTCTAATTATTCTTCATCGACGGAACTGTTACTGAAATAATTAACTAATAAAGTGTATGTTTAGGTTTATGAGGGATTTTTTTTCGTTAAATAATATAAGTACTTGTCATTATAATAAAAAGTTTCCTCAAACAAACTAATGAAAGCATACAAAATATATATTTTTGTTGAGAAAAGTGTGTTAAAAATAATTTTACATTGAAAAAAAATATATAAAAGATATACAATAAGCTTATAAAAATATTTGAGGATAATTACTTTATGCATTATTTTCTAATTTTTCTCTTCAAATATATAGTTTGAGTTGCTTTGGTGGTTACTCTCGTAATTTTTATGTGGGTTGATATGTGAATTTTAGTTACGATTTAATTTGCTTTGTTGATTGTTATGTGAGTTTCGATGTAGATTTCTTAAAAAATATAAAAAATATATATATATATTTTAAAGTATAAAAATAAAAAAAAAAAATCTTAAATTTTCACACAAAACATATATATCTAATTATCAACCATAACATAACATGGGTTAAGGCTTGGTAGTTTAGGGTGTTCATAATTCGCATAATTTAATTTAATTCAATTCGCACGATTCAATCAAATTTAATTTAATCGGTAAAGTGTGAATATTCATACTTGTGCGAAATGAATTAGATTGAAAAATTTAAAAACTGAACTTATGC
This sequence comes from Cannabis sativa, assembly GCF_029168945.1. NCBI lineage: Eukaryota > Viridiplantae > Streptophyta > Magnoliopsida > Rosales > Cannabaceae > Cannabis > Cannabis sativa. The sequence goes on along the minus strand of NC_083602.1, from coordinate 54,893,385 downwards.
AGATTAGATGATAATTGTTATAACATTTTATATATGGTTTTAGATCAATACCCTCCATAATATCGGGTGACTAAGTATGCAATCCTATCTATGCAGATTTCTCAACAGTGCCAATAAAAAGTAAATTACAAATATGAGTTACGGCATTTAATCTCATATTGCAAGAAATTCAAGGATTTTTGGGGACACTACAAGCGAAAATGATTAATTAAAAAGTCTACTGTTTTTTTTTTTTTTGACAAAGAAGATAAAACTTCATTAAATCAACAAATCGTTCATCATTACAGTAATGAACTCTTGTGGAACATCGCTCCCACAATAATCACGATAAGAAATAACACCAGTAGACCTTGCTAAGAAGTGAGCTACTGTATTTGCAGACCGTTTAATAAAATTTAAAGAAACATTCTTACGCTGAAAACTAGATAAAAACCTCTTACATTCATCAATAATCCTTCCAAAGTAAGTTAAAATTGTGGAGGAGCCTCTAATAGCTTGGACGACAGTAAGACAATCAGTTTCGATAACAAAATTGCTTCCACTCTGGTTTTTTATCCAACTTAGGGCCTCTCTAATGCCTATAACTTCATTGATTGATGGCTGGACTGTCCCTTGAATGCACTTTGACTTAGCTTTCACTAAGGAACCTGTATGATCACGAGCCACGAAAGAAAAGTTGTAGCAGTTTGTATGGGCAAAAATTGCAGCATCGGTGTTAACCTTGATCATGTCATCAATAGGAGTTCGCCAATGCTCATAGCCAACATCAGATGTTTGCAACTCTGATGAAACTTCAAAAGTTTTCTCTTGAGCGCTTTTCCATTGATCAAGGACAGTTCTTGCCAACACTACAACATCACATACAGTACGGTGTTTATTGTCCCACACCAGTTCATTTCGACTCTTCCAAATAGCCCACACCAGCGTAGATATCAGTTGGCATTCTGCACTGGAGGAATTACTGAAGGCCGACTGCAGCCATGAGGAAAAACTGTTGTTTACTTCAGTATTGGACCTTGAATTTAACTGCTTCCAGCAAGCTATCGAGTACAAAAAAGTGACAAGAACATGGTTAATGGATTCATTTTCTAGGTTACAAAAAGGACAAAGAACCGACACATTAACATGTTTTGTTCTGAGTTGTTGCTTTGCTGGTAAACAACCTGTTGAAGCTCTCCATAACACATTTTTCACCTTAGCAGGGACCTTTAAATTCCATAACTTGTTCCAGTATGCACCATTGTCCCTTCCTATTGGTTCCTCCTTATCATTCTGTAGCTGTCTATAGACGCTCTTCACTGAATAATGTCCCAAATTTTCGAGCCTCCAATGCCAAATGTCTGGTTCATTGGGAGCCAAAGGAGTACTGAGAATAAGGTTCACATCTCTATCAATGAAAATATCTTTTATTAGATCCTCATCCCATTGAGCTTGATCAATAGTCATTAAGCAGGAAACTGTTTTGCCTTGTAAAGAGGCAGTTACAGTATGAACATAAGGATCCTCCACACATGGAAGCCATGGCACATTAACAACTTGTACTGAATTACCTTGGCCAACTCGGACTGCAGCCCCTTTCTTGATAAGCTCATGAGCTTCAAAGATGCTTTTCCAAATGTAGCTTGGCTTTCCCCCCAACTTAGCACTTAAAAAAGAACCATTAGAGTAGTATCTTGAGCTGTACACCTTGCTAACCAAAGAATCCGGCCTTGTCAATAATCTCCATCTTTGTTTTCCCAATAGCGCCATATTGAAATCATGCAAGTTACAGAAACCCAACCCTCCTTTTGTTTTTGGACAGCATAACTTCTCCCAACTCATCCAATGAATACCTCTATCTTTTTTAGAAGATGATCGCCACCAAAATTTACACATTGTACTCTCTAATTCTTTGCAAGTTTCTAATGGGAGTTGGAACACACTCATAGCATAATTTGGAAGAGATTGTGCTATTGTCTTGATTAATATCTCCTTTCCCGCTTTTGACAAAAATTTACTTTCCCATCCTTGCACACGCTGCTGCACTTTATCCTTGAGGTAGCCCATAATAACTGTCTTCTTTCTACCAATAATATTAGACAGCCCAAGGTATGGGATATGATCATCCGCTTCATGTATATTAAGCATCCCATATATTTCATCACAAGTTTCAGCACCCATATTATGGCTGTAAAAAATAAAAGATTTGTCAAAATTAATCTTCTGAGCTGAGGCTTTCTCGAAAATTTGCAGTAGATCCAACATGTTATTGGCCTCCTCCACCTCAGCTCGACAAAAGATGTAGCTGTCATCAGGAAAGTATTAGAATGTTTTATTTAAGGAAATAATTTTCTATTTATGGAAATAATTTTCTATTTATGGAAATGATAATCTATTTAAGGAAATAAATAAATAATTGATTTTCTGTTAAATGAATATTTTATATTCATTGAATCTGGACAAAATCAATTATGTAATATTCTATATATGGTCAGATTTCTATATTCATTACCTGATTTGATTTCCTGAATTAATTGTCAAAATATTCTGACAATTAATGTGGCGCAGATACTGATGGAGTATCTCACCTATAAAGATAGGGTCTCGGTCCCCGAGCTTGTCACTCATTCTGAATTCATTCAGCAAATTCCATCTAAAGAGAGTTGAGAGAGCGAGGAAGCCCGAACTCCAATATCGAAGCTATCGCAGGGATTGAAGCTTAAAGATCAATGGCTGGAGGTATATCGATCTTTCATTGTATATATTATTGATATGATTACAGTTTGTTTTTCGCATTTCATATCGTTTGTATATGCTATATTACATACACTATATTATAGTCTAACAGTTGGTATCAGAGAGATTTTATCTCTGCCTTGATTTTGGTTGAGTTTTATATATATACACTTATATACATTGTTCGTATATATATTTGTTTCGTTCGGTTCGTGTATATATATATACTCATATTCATATAATCCCAAGTATATATATATATATTTTGATACGTATATATATATCTTTATTCATATTGTTCATATATATATATTATATACTTATACATGTACGGTATATATATATTTTCATTTTTCGGTATATTTACATATACGTATATATGTTTATATATATATATTGTACATTATATATATGTTTTATCGCATAATAATATTTATAATATTCATTTTTATTTATGTAATATATACATGCATATATATATATATATATAACATAGAGTTGATCGGTGTAAAGTTTAATTTTTTCTGTTTTTTATTTTTATCGGTGTTTATTTCGAATTCTATATATATTGCTATATTCGTATAGTATTATAGATCGATCTAAGCATTGAAAATCTTTTGAAAAACTTAAAGATGGAAAAAAATTTCAGTTAAAACTTTTTCGGACCCGATTAACTTCGTGTTATTAAAGTATATATTTTTTTTCGTATTTTCGTGCATAAAATCTATGTGGATCTCTTTATTATTTGATTTAGGACATTTTAGATTTAAAAACACGCAATTTGGTTATCGGAATTGTCTTTTCCGATCGGGTTTGGGTCGGGTTCGACGGACCCGCATGCAGAAAAATAGGTCAAAATCGACCCGGTTGGCTGAAGAAGACGACGCAAAACGACATGTCGTTTTCTAAAACAGCGTGTCGTTGGGAGAAAATGACGTGTCGTTTGGGAGGTACGTTGCAGTTGTCGTTCGTTGTAAACGACATGTCGTTTTTCCGTCTTGTGAAGCAGCCCTACAGGAGAGAAACGACGTGTCGTTTTTCCCCTTGTGGAAAAACGACGTTTCTATGCATTTTCAGCCCCCTTCAGATTGGCAGAAACGACATGTCGTTTTGCTTTTTTTGCATTGCAAAAATGTCGTTTATACAGTGTGATTTTTCAAAAAAAAAAGGGAAAAAATTTCGAATTTTTTATAAATTTTTTATTTATTTGGAATATTAATTATTTTCCTATTTTTGTGTTAATTTAGTCAATAAATTGCATTTAGTTAATTTTTTATTTTTGTTTAATACATATATCTAGTATAAATTGAAAATAGAAATTTGTTTAATTTGGTAATTTATTACATGATTTATTTAGGCTTGTAAAAGTTGTGCTAATTTGTGCATTTAATTATATATTACCAAATTTATGCAATTTATTGTCTAAATTAATTTTGAAAAATCTGCCATTAGTTTCATATTAAGGAATTAGCATTTAATTTGTTATCATACATTAATTGTATTATTTGTATTTATTTAACAAATTTATGTTTAATGCAATTAATTTAGATCTGTATGATTTCAATGCTATACATAAATTCCTTTTATAGTGCTAGATATATTTAGAAATATTGAAACATTAAGATATTTTATTTAGCAATTAAGTTTCATAAAACTTCATAAAATTATTCATAAAACTTTATAAAATGAATAAAATATGAATAAAACGTAAGTAATTTTGTGGTTTGACATAAGAAAACATGAACCTGGGACAAATGCTCATATCTAGAACAGTTTTTAATGATCTTCGAACGACCACACTAGGAGCATTAATCTCAGTGATTGTCTATTATGTTAATAACGAAATTACTTTTAGGTAGATCCCAATACCTAATGTCTAAGTGAAAATATAATTTTAAATAATTAGGGAGTAGCCACAGCATCTTTAATTATATAAAATTATATATAAACTAAAATTCACCTTAATGGACAAAACTTGTAATTAATTATTTGGATATAATAATTTTACCCCACATGAATTTTATTATATTTTTATAATTAATTAGGATAATATATTAAGTTAAATTCTCTTAATTTACCCCACAGGGATTTATGAGGATTTGATTTAATAGTGTTATCACAAATTTTAATTAAAGATAGATTTCATTCCTCCATTATTTCTAAATTAAATACTTCATTAAATCTATCATAAAGTTCATATAATTTTATTAGATTTAAAATTTAGCCCACATGCAATTTTAGATTTAATAAAATTTTCATCTTCATCATGTTTCTACATTGGTAAAACATGAATTCATTAAAGCCTCAATTTCTTTTAACATCTAAATTTGTAATCCTATTCTTGCAGATATTTCATCCACCTCTAAATATGCTGAAATCACTAGTGAAATCCCTGAGCTTAGGAGTGACAACTTCAAAATCTGGAAGGAACGAGTTCTTCTCCACCTAGCTTGCACTGACATGGACTATGCAATAAGGAAAGATGAACCAGCAGCTATCACTGATGCTAGCACTACTGCTGAGATTGCACTGCGTGAAAAGTGGGAGCAATCCAATCGTCTTTGCATCATGTTCATTATGTCCAGAATTCTTATGGGAATGCGTGGATCGGTGGAGCCACCTGAGAAGGTGAAAGATTTTATCAAAGTGATGGATGAGCAATTTGACACTTCAGATAAATCTTTGTTCATCAACCTCATCCAAGAGTTCTCGTCCACAAAACTCACCGGTGTTAAAAGAGTTCGAGAACACATTTCTAAAATGAGGGACATCACTACTCATTTGAAGAAACTCGACGTTATCATTCCTGATACCTTCCTGGTTCATTACATTCTTCACAATCTTCCTCCACAGTATGGGCCTTTCAAAATTTCCTATAACACACATAAAGAAAAATAGACTATCAATGAATTGATGACCATGTGTGTTCAAGAGGAAGCCAGGCTTCTACAGGAGCAAGGAGAAAGTGTTCATCTGACCACTCAACCTAAGAAACGCAAACCATTCAAGAAGAACAAAGGGAAAAAGCCCATGGCTCCCAAGGCTGCCATAAAGAAAGATTCCATCAAATGTTTCTTTTGTAAACAAAAGGGACATGCGAAAAAGGAGTGCAGCCAGTTCAAGAAATGGATGGATGACAAAGGTAATCCAATTTTCTTAGTATGTTATGAATCTAATATGGCTAATGTTAATCTTAACACATGGTGGATTGATTCCAGTTCAACAATTCACATAACAAATTCCTTACAGGATATTCAAAATCTAAGGAAGCCAGTGGCAAGTGAGCAAAGCATCTTATCTAGAAACAAGATGGGCTCACATGTGGAAGCTATTGGAACATGCAACTTAGTTTTAAGTAATGGTTTTGTTTTAAAGTTAGAAAAGACCTTTTATGTACCAAGTTTCTCTAGAAACTTGATTTCAGTTTCAAGACTTATACCCTTTGGTTTTTCCTTCACATTTTCAGACAAATATTTCAATTTATACTATAAATCTGAATGTGTTGGAAATGGTATTTTGTCTGATGGTCTTTACTGCCTTAATTTACAAAATAATACCACTAATAATGTTATGCATGTTCACGCTGGCACTAAAAGATGTGTTATGAAAGAGGATTCCTGTACATTGTGGCACCGGAGATTGGGACATATCTCCATTGATAGAATTAAAAGGTTGGTAAAAGATGGGGTACTCAATACCTTAGATTTTACTGACTTTGATACTTGTGTGGATTGCATTAAGGGAAAGCAAACCTCCAAGTCTGTCAAAACTGGTGTCCATAGGAGTTCTGAAATATTAGAATCATACATACTGATATATGTAGTCCAGATATGGACTCACATGGTCAGAAATACTTCGTCTCATTCATAGATGATTACTCATGCTACATGTATATCTACTTACTTCATAATAAAAGTGAAGCATTAGATGTCTTTAAGATATTTAAAGCTAAAGTAGAGAAACAATGCAACAAGCAAATTAAGATAGTGAGATCAGATAGAGGAGGTGAGTATTATGGTAGATACACAGAAGATGGACAAGCACCTGGTGCATTTGCGAAGTTTCTTGAAGAAAATGGGATTGTTGCCCATTACACCTTGCCCGGTACACCCGAGCAAAATGGTGTTGCAGAAAGAAGAAACCGAACATTAATGGACATGGTGCGGAGTATGCTTAGTAGCAACTCTAACCTTCCTAAATCCTTGTGGACTGAAGCTTTAAAGACATCCGTGTACATATTAAACCGAGTTCCAACAAAGGCAGTCTCAAAAACTCCTTTTGAATTATGGAAAGGTTGGAAACCAAGTTTGAATCATGTACGCATTTGGGGATGTCCATCTGAAGTCAGAATATATAATCCACAAGAGAAGAAATTAGACCCTAGGACCATAAGCGGATTCTTTATAGGGTATGCTGAAAAGTCTAAAGGTTACAAGTTTTATTGTCCATCTCATAGCACAAGAATTGTGGAATCAAGGAATGCAAAATTTCTTGAGAATGCCTTGATCAGTGGGAGTGATCAATCAAAGGACTTAGGTCCTGAGAAAGATCCTTCAGAACCTTCCACTTCAAAAGCAAGATTGATAATGGTTAACACTCCTGTAGTTCAAACGAATGTTGAACAACCATTACCAATCACTGAAGATCCACAAGTTGGTAATGATAATCCAGTAGATCAAGATGTTCAAGAGTTGCCTGCACCTGCTGAACAACCTGTTGAACCAGCTGCTGCTCCCCAAGAGCCTGTTGGTGAAGTCTTAAGAAGATCTACTAGACCTGTCAAATCAAAGATTTACAAAGACTATGTTGTGTATTTATTAGAATCTGATATTGGAATTGGAAATGATCCAGAAACGTTTTTACAAGCTATGAACAGTAGAGAATCAAAATTGTGGTACAATGCTATGGATGATGAAATGAATTCTATGAGGTGCAACAGAGTCTGGGAACTTGTAAAGTTGCCTAATGGGGCGAGAGCCATTGGTTGTAAATGGGTCTATAAAACTAAGAAAGACTCATTAGGCAACATTGAGAGGTACAAAGCGAGACTTGTTGGCTAAAGGATTCACTCAAGAGGAAGGAATTGACTATACAGAGACTTTTTCTCCTTTATCAAAGAAAGATTCCCTCAGAGTCATCTTGGCATTAGTTGCTCATTTTGATTTAGAGCTGGAGCAGATGGATGTAAAAACTGCTTTTCTGAATGGTGATCTAGAGGAGGAGGTATACATGAAACAACCAGAAGGATTCTCCTCTAGTGAAGGTCAGGATTTGGTATGCAAGCTTAAGAAGTCCATCTATGGATTAAAACAAGCATCCCGTCAATGGTATTTAAAGTTTCATGATGTCATCTCTTCCTTTGGATTTGAAGAGAATGTCATGGATCAATGCATATACCTGAAGGACAGTGGGAGTAAAATCTATTTTCTTGTTTTATATGTGGACGATATTCTTCTTGCATCCAATGATAAAGGGTTGCTACGTGAAGTGAAACAATTTCTTTCAAAGAACTTTGAGATGAAAGACATGGGTGAAGCATCCTATGTCATAGGCATTAAGATTCATAGAGATAGATACCGAGGTATCTTAGGTTTATCTCAAGAAGCCTACATCAACAGAGTTTTAGAAAGATTTCATATGAAAGATTGTTCACCGAGCGTTGCTCCAATTGTGAAGGGTGATAAATTAAATTTGAGCCAGTGTCCAAAGAATGATTTTGAAAGAGAACAAATGAAGAACATTCCTTATGCTTCTGCTGTCGGAAGCCTAATGTATGCTCAGGTGTGCACAAGACCCGACATTTCTTATTCTGCCGAAATGTTGGGAAGATTTCAGAGTAACCCAGGGATAGACCACTGGAAAGCTGCAAAGAAAGTAATGAGGTATCTTCAGGGTACTAAGGATTACAAACTGATGTTCAAATGAACTGACAATCTAGAAGTAGTTGGCTACTCAGACTCAGATTTCGCTAGTTGTACTGATTCACGTAAATCTACATCTGGTTACGTGTTTATGTTTGCTGGTGGAGCTGTGTCCTAGAGGAGTAACAAACAAACTTTGACTGCTACTTCTACTATGGAGGCTGAGTTCGTTTCTTATTTTGAGGCTACATCACATGGTGTATGGCTAAAGAGTTTCATTTCAGGCCTTAGAGTGGTTGATTCCATTGCAAGGCCACTAAAGATGTTCTGTGACAATTCAGCTGCTGTTTTCATGGCTAAGAACAAAAAAAGTGGAAGTCGAAGCAAGAACATCGACATTAAGTACTTAGCTATTAGAGAATGTGTTAAAGAAAATAAAGTGGTCATTCAACAAATTAGCACTGAATTGATGATTGCCGATCTTATGACAAAAGGCTTGCCACCTCATAAATTCAAGGATCATGTAGAGAACATGGGACTCGGTTCCCTTATGTAATTTGTACAAATAAAGTTATTATTAATGAAACTCTTATTTTGATTTTTCTCATATTTATGCGCATCTTAATTTTACATTTGAGAAAAATTTCAGAGGACCTGAATAAACATAAGGTTTAGGGTTTATTCACTTAAGTACTGTTGGGTTTTATGCCCTAAATAAAACTCATTTCAATATAATCAGATTTACTTATTAATATAGATTAGAAATAACATTTAATGTTGCATGGTTCACATGATTTATTTCATGATTATATGTACATAATGTATGAATTCATCTGAAACCCTTTTCACATACTTGATCCTGTTTATTGTGTTGTCAACACTTTGGAAAGTAAACATGACTATGTGAATAAAGTTTCCTAGATTTATCAGACACAGGGTTTTACTGATATGATAATCTACAACAGAGTTTACTTGCATTTGGAGAAATGCTATGTTCTTTCCAGAGAATTGGTTAAAGTAAAGCTCAGGTTGGGTGCATGGAGTATGCATCGGAAGGGACCGATATTGAACTTTGACTTAGATTTATTAAACTTACCGTAATATCTATTCAAGTCAATATCGCCTAGTTGATCCTAGATCAAATGATCTTAATCCTGTTATGATTAGGCTCAATCTCAAGAGGCTATTCGTGTTCTTTGATTTGTTAGTTAAGCCTACTTTTAGGTCAGAGTGATACGTACATTTTGGGAACACGGTAGTGCAATTGAGTGGGAGCGCTAACATAAACATGGAATCTCTAGCTTCTATCTGGCAAATAGTAAGTAAAGGATGATCTCCTTCGAGCTTGACCAAACAAAAATAAATGGTGGAGTACTCATTTCACATAAGCTGAAATATCATTTATACGGGGCTAAGTGTTTTAAGGATTAAATACATTATAGGGTGTAACGGTAATCTAATCCATTTATAGTGTAGATCATTCATATAGAGGATCGTTGATCAAATTAGGATTATAACAATGGATAACTAATGATGTGTCTATATGGTGGAACATATAGAGCATTCTATATACTGAGAGTGCAATTCTAAGTTCTATGCTTGGATTCAACGAAGAATTAATAAGTCAGTGAATTTAGGTTATAAATTCTTGATCCGCTTATTGGAAGCTTGGTTATATAGACTCATGGTCAGCCCACTAGTTGAGATAATATTGCTTGTAAGACTCATATAATTGGTTTTGATTAATCAATTATAATTCTCAATTTAGACTATGTCTATTTGTGAATTTTTCACTAAGTAAGGGCGAAATTGTAAAGAAAGAGTTTTAGGGGCATATTTGTTAATTATGATACTTTGTATGGTTCAATTAATAAATATGATAAATGACAATATTATTTAATAATTATTTATAGTTATTAAATAGTTAGAATTGACATTTAAATGGTTGAATTTGAAAATTGGCATTTTTGAGAAAACCAGATGCAAAAATGATAAAACTACAAAATTGCAAAAACTAAGGCCCAAATCCACATTGCTTAGGGCCGGCCACTTTTATAGGATTTTTCATCTGATATTTTCATTATTTTAATGCCAAATAATTCAAACCTAACCTTAGTGGAATGCTATAAATAGATAGTGAAGACTTCAGGAAATTTACACTTAACTTTCTACTTTTTCCTTCAGAGAAAAACCTGAGCCTTCTCTCTCTATACCTAGCCGCCACCTTCTTCTCTTTCTTCTTCCTTGAAATTTCGAACCTATTAGTGATTAGAGTAGTGCCCACACACAGCAAGTGATACCTCAATCATAGTGAGGAAGATCGTGAAGAAAGACATTCAACAAGAAGGAGTTTCAGCACTAAAGAAGGAGAGAAAGAGATCCAGGTTCAGATATTGATAATGCTCTGCTACAGAAAAGAATCAAGGGCTAGATATCTGAACGGAAGGAGTCATTATATTCCGCTGCACCCAATGTAAGGTTTCCTAAACTTTATATGTGTTTATTTCATAATCGTTTTAGAAGTTCATATTTAGGGTGTTAATCAACATACTTGTGAGTAGATCTAAGATCCTGGTAAAATAATTTCCAACAAGTACATGGCCACATAAAGTACATTGTTATATAGTAAATGTATTGTAATACATTGAAGATAATACTCGATTCATAATGAGAACATGTCGCTATGATTCGTATGTTTATTATATAATGAGGAACGTTGGGTTTGAATGTTTTAGTTTAAATGCTAACCAAGTGGGAGAATATTAGAATATTTTATTTAAGGAAATAATTTTCTATTTATGGAAATAATTTTCTATTTATAGAAATGATTTTCTATTTAAGGAAATAAATAAATAATTGATTTTCTGATAAATGAATATTTTATATTCATTGAATCTGGACAAAATCAATTATGTGATATTCTATATATGGTCAGATTTCTATATTCATTACCTGATTTGATTTCCTGAATTAATTGTCAAAATATTCTGACAATTAATGTGGCGCAGATACTTATGGAGTATCTCACCTATAAATATAGGGTCTCGGTCCACGAGCTTCTCACTCATTCTGAATTCATTCAGCAAATTCCATCTAAAGAGAGTTGAGAGAGCGAGGAAGCCCGAACTCCAATATCGAAGCTATCGCAGGGATTGAAGCTTAAAGATCAATGGCTGGAGGTATATCGATCTTTCATTGCATATATTATTGATATGATTACAGTTTGTTTTCCGCATTTCATATCGTTTGTATATGCTATATTACATACACTATATTATAGTCTAACACAAAGAACATGTGATTAATTGTTGGGGCATTTCGAGCTACTTTGATTCCTTGGAGCAGACTCTTACTTTCATAATCTCTTAAAAGAGCTGAAAAACCCTCCATACAAATGAAAAATAAATAAGATGACAATGGATCCCCTTGACGAAGGCCAGATGAGGAATTATATTGCCAAATTCTTGACCAGCATGAGAGATTTTGTATCTTGCCGTTGTAACACAAGCCATAAAAAGTCCGACGATTTTATCTACAAAACCCATGTGCCGAAGCATAGTTTCAAGATATCCCCACTCGACTCTATCGTATGCTTTACTCATGTTCAGTTTGACTGCCATAGATCCTTTCTTGCCACTTCTCTTCCTCTTCAAATAGTGCATCACCTCATAAGAAATCATATTATTTGTGATTAGCCTTCCTAGAATGAAAGCACTTTGTGTTTCAGATATGACATGATTCAAGACTCTTTTCAATCTATTGGTCAGCACTTTAGAAACCACTTTGTAAGCCACATTGCACAACGATATTGGTCTGAGGTCCGCATAGTTACCGGGTTCTTCTTTTTTGGAATAAGCACGATATTGGCTTCAGTAAGATGTTCTTCGAAAACCGCTGTTGTGAAGAAATTCTTGGCCAAATTAATCACATCTTTCCCCACTATACTCCAAAACTTTTGATAAAATCCAGGCCTCATTCCGTTAGGCCCCAGAGACTTATCCGGATGCATTTGAAATACCGCTGTCTTCACTTCTTCTTCCGTAATGGGCTGCAAAAGGTTATCATTCTGTTCCAACGTAATGGAAGGCTGAATACACTGCACCACTTGATCCCAATTAGTATCAGAAGCTTGAAATAACTCATTGAAATGTTGACCATTAAATCTTGTAGCCCATTATCCCAGCCGATTGTTTGCCCGTTTGACTTTTGAAGATTGCAGATTTGGTTGTTGCGACGTCTGGTTTTAATAGCTGAATGAAAGTATTTGGTATTTTGATCACCATCTTTTAACCACATTTGCTTTGCTCGTTGCTTCCAAAATATCTCCTTTTGTGTCAAGACTTCAAAAAGCTTCTTTTTCTCCGCTGAATATGTCGCCATAGCAGCAGCATCTTGTCTTCCTTTGACAACTTTATATAATGGCTTTTTTACATTGTTTGATTCTAGTATTGAAACTGCCAGTAATTCCTTGTCCCCAAACAGCCAGCACTTCAACACCGTTTTTAATCTTTGCTATTAAATTTTGTTCCCCAGAACTATTCCAAGAGTCTTCAACCAACTGCTTGCACATTGGTTCGCGAATCCAGGCATTTTCAAACTTGAAACGCTTAGAGATAGCCCGAACTTGAAACGCTTAGAGATAGCCCGAACTTGAATAGGGTCTGGTTCCAACATAATGGGACAATGATCAAATGTGGAGACTTCTAAGTTTAAAAGCTTTAAGTTTGGAAATTTATTAAGCTAATTGACAGAAACCAATGCTCGATCAAGACGTACCTCAGTCCAGTTTGTAGCTCCGTGGTTTCGTTCCCATGTATACGGGTATCCCATGAGTTCCATATCAATCAATCCGCACCTATCTACCACTCCCTTGAAGCCTTGGATGAGCCAATTAGGATATGGTTTCCCACCTTTCTTATCACTTTGACTGAGCACGTTATTCATATCCCCAATTAAGCACCATGGAAAATCTGACCTTTTAGTAAGACCTTCAATTAAATCCCAAGTAAGTTTTCTTTTAGACCTGTTAGGCTCATCGTACACACCAGTGAGACGAAAGCTTATGTTCCCTCCAGACATCACTTCAACATCTATGTGATTTTGGCTAAAGGTCTTCAAAAAGACTCATCTTTAAAAGAAAGTAATTAAAATGACCGTTTAATTTATTTGATTTATAAAATATAATTAATTACTTAATAATTAATTAAGAATATTATAATAATGATCACTATTTAATTACCAAATATTTCAGTTACTCAATTTTACGTACTGAATTAATTGTTAAAATATTTTGACTATACATTATGTGAAACATAGTAAATCCATCTAAGAGAGTTAAAGAGAGCTTGTAAGCCTGAATACTCACACTAACTAAGTTTTATTTTCTTTTGTAGATCTAAAAATTGTGTGGGATTGAAGCTCAAAGAATCAATGACTGAAGGTATTTTAATATTATATTTATATTGTATATATGCTCCATTTATTTCACATTTAATATAATCGCACATATGTTTCATATAAATTTATAACATGAAAATTTAAAATCTACATTTATATGGACTTAATGTTGATTGAAATATAAAAGTAAATGTTCCAATCTAATCCACACATATTTATATACTAGATAGATGTTACATGTCAAGTTACGTATGTTAATTTTATTTTAATTTTTAGTTTTTTTTAATATCATAATTTTAAATTTAATAATATTAAATGTAGTGATAATCATTAAAATTTGAAAATATAATAGTGATTTAAATAAAAACAAAAATTACTATTATACTTTGTAATAGTAATTAAAAAAAATTATTATTCGTCAAATTTATCTCCGCAATTAATGAAAATGCTCATCTGGTTAAACTATCAAAACATTCAAATTTAATTTAAAATAATATTTAAAATTTAACTAATTCTAAATATCAAAATTTGAAAATAATTTTAAATAAAAAAATAAATAATATGAACAAATTTATTATTAATTGTAACACTTTAGGTGTATTAATTATATTTAGGTTTATATGCGGATCCTTTACTGGCAACATCTAATAATTTGTTATTTTCTTTATTTAAAAAAAAGGTCACCCAATAATTTCTCATAAATCAATAATTCTGTTATATAGCCACATTTTATATAGAATAGATATATATATATATATATATTTAAAATACTATATAAATTAACATTTAATATTTTAATGTGAAAAATAGTAATTTAAAAATCTAATACGTATTGCAATATGAATATATTTCACAACTTCATTGATCAAATACATATTCCATTTTTATTTATAAAGAGAATATAATCTAAAACAAAATTAAATATTTCTTTACACATTTATTTTTTAAAAGCTATTTTTTATTTATTTTAATATATTGTTGGAGACATAAAAAAATAATAATTTAATTTATTTTATTGTTAAATGTTAGCTATGTGCAAAAATATATATATATTTTGTAATAAATATTAAATAATTTAATATTAAAATGTAACAAATACGAAATAACTAATCCAATCCACAACTTTGCAAATTGGAATGAATTGAATTTGATCTATTATGTAAATTGGATTAGATTCAAAATATGAAATTATCACATAATGCAATTAGATATACTATGAGCAAAATAGTGTGAATTAGATTGTATAAACATTTCTACTAGTAGTTTATATCACACACATGTGTGAACAAACACATAATTTTATCTTTTTTATAGATTTAATCACACCAACGGTTCATTTAGAATCATTAATTTTATAAGGATCAAACTCTAATTTTTGAAATGTACAAACCAAAGTTGCATAAAAAAAAAAAAAAAAAAAAACTCTAATTTTTGAAATGTATACGTAGAAAACTAACTGCTTATAAAAGTACGAAGTTATTTGCAGTTATAAAAGGATAGAGTTATTTTAAGCTCATGAGGACTTCATAACCTCCCTTAATATTATTTTTTTAAGAGTAATTTGTGACATAAATATTTAAATTTAATTCTCGGTTGTAAATAAATATCTAAGTTTAATTTTTAACAGTAATTATACGTAAGTTATATTTCTAGAACTTTGTAGGTACCTGACCGTTAAATGTTAAGTTATTATCCATATGTCATTTTTTTATTAGTATATTTAAATTATTTTTTTAAAAAAAATAAAAATTAATGATTTGGACTAATTAGGGATATTGTCACGTGGTAATTTACTTAACACTTAACAACTGGGTGTTGGGTTTTATGCCCTAAATAAAACTCATTTCAATATAATCAGATTTACTTATTAATATAGATCAGAAATAACATTTAATGTTGCATGGTTCACATGATTTATTTCATGATTATATGTACATAATGTATAGATTCATCTGAAACCCTTTTCACATACTTGATCCTATTTATTGTGCCGTCAACACATTGGAAAGTAAACATGACTATGTGAATAAAGTTTCCTAGATTTATCAGACACAGGGTTTTACTGATATGATAATCTACAACAAGAGTTTACTTGTATTAGGAGAAATACTATGTTCTTTCCATAACATTGGTTAGAGTAAAGCTCAGGTTGGATGCATGGAGTATGCATCGGAAGGGACCGATATTGAACTTTGACTTAGATTTATTAAACTTACCGTAATATCTATTCAAGTCAATATCGCCTAGTTGATCCTAGATCAAATGTTCTTAATCCTGTTATGATTAGGCTCAATCTTGAAAGGCTATTCGTGTTCTTTGATTTGTTAGTTAAGCCTACTTTTAGGTCAGGGTGATACGTACATTTTGGGAACACGGTAGTGCAATTGAGTGAGAGCGCTAGCATAAACATGGAATCTATAGCTTCTATCTGGCGAATAGTAAGTAAAGGATGATCTCCTTCGAGCTTGACCAAACGAACATAAATGGTGGAGTACTCATTTCACATAAGCTGAAATATCATTTATACGGGGCCAAGTGTTTTAAGGATAAAATACATAGTAGGGTGTTACGGTAATCTAATCCCTTTACAGTGTAGATCATTCATATAGAGGATCATTGATCACATTAGGATTATAACAATGGATAACTAATGATGTGTCTATATGGTGGAACATATAGAGCATTCTATATACTGAGAGTGCAATTCTAAGTTCTATGCGTGGATTCAACGAAGAATTAATAAGTCAGTGAATTTTAATCCTAAATTCTTGATCTACTTATTGGAAGCTCGGTTATATAGACCCATGGTCCCCCCACTAGTTGAGATAATATTGCTTGTAAGACTCATGTAATTGGTTTTGATTAATCAATTATAATTCTCGAATTAGACTATGTCTATTTGTGAATTTTTCACTAAGTAAGGGCGAAATTGTAAAGAAACAGTTTATAGGGGCATATTTGTTAATTATGATACTTTGTATGGTTCAATTAATAAATATGATAAATGAAAATATTATTTAATAATTATTTATAGTTATTAAATAGTTAGAATTGGCATTTAAATGGTTGAATTAGAAAATTGGCGTTTTTGAGAAAATCAGATGCAGAAAAGATAAAACTGCAAAATTACAAAAAGTGAGGCCCAAATTCACTGTGTAGGGCCGGCCACTATTGTAGGGTTTTTCCCTCTGATATTTTCATTATTTTAATGCCAAATAATTCAAACCTAACCCTAGTGGAATGCTATAAATAGATAGTGAAGGCTTCAAGAAAATAACACTTTTCTGACACTTCTGATTCAGAAAAAACTGAGCCTTCTCTCTCCCTATCTGGCTGACCACTCCCACTCTTCTTTTCTTCTTCAATATTTCGAAATCCTTAGTGTATGAGTAGTGCCCACACACAGCAAGTGATACCTCAATCATAGTGAGGAAGATCGTGAAGAAAGACTTTCAGCAAGGAGTTTCAGCATCAAAGAATCAGAGAAAGAGATCCAGGTTCAGATATTGATAATGCTCTGCTACAGAAAGGAATCAAGGGCTAGATATCTGAACAAAAGGAGTCATTTATTCCGCTGCACCCAATGTAAGGTTTCTTTAACTTTATATGTGTTTATTTCATCGTTTTAGAAAGTTCATATTTAGGGTGTTAATAAACATACTTGTGAGTAGATCTAAGATCCTGGTAAAAGAATTTCCAACAACTGGCCTCAGAGCCATGGTAATTGATTTACTTGCAAGAAATTTGGACTTTAAAACGATTGTTTGTATGTTTTTTGGATGGTATCATGTTGTATTGAGTGTTATTTGATGATTGATTGATGTTTGTAAATTTTCGTGAAAAATAATTGCGATTTTGTTTCTGGAATTATTTTTATTGGATAGTATGAAAAAAATTAAGCAAGTTATCCTTTTACAGAACTCAATTTCGATTTTATTTGAATTAGTTATGATTTTTTGAAGATTCGAAAAAATCAGAGTTGTGCTGAAATTTTCCTGCGATCGCGAAAACTGTCCGTACAGTTCACAATTTTTTCGTTTTTCTTCGATTTTTCATGCTTTTTCATGGAATTAACTTCCGATTTTTTGTATAGTTTTGTATTTATACTATTACTATTCCTAATTCAATTCTAATTATCATTTTGAATTAATTTAATATTTTTTAAATTTAATTCAAGATATTAGTGTAATTTGAATTTGAATAGAATTAGTATCTATCTTCTTGCTTAAAAATCTATCTTTTTTTTAAATTTGATTATATCTTATCTTAATTTTAAATTTAAGGTCAGATTTTATATATATATTTTTTAAATTAAATCTTTTTTAGATATTTTGACCTTATTTAAATTTAAAATAAGATAATTATAATCATGTAATTTTTAAATGATATAAGATATTTTGCTAATTTTTTAAATTTTGTTATTTTATTTATTTAAATTACATTTAAAATTTGATAAAGATATTTATTTATCTTTTCTAATTTTTTATTTAATTTTTATTTATAAAATAACATTTAAATTTTAAAAGTAGTTAGCAAATTTTGAAATGATATTTAGGTTGGTTGAAACCTAATTTTTCAAAATTGTAGGTTTAATTTTAAATTTAATTTTTTTTAATTTTTGATTTTTTTTTAATTTTTTTTTAAATTTTCGAAAAATAAATATTTTTTTTTTATTTAATTAATTATTTCGAAATTAATAATTTAATTTAAAATTAAATAAATCCTACATCCAACTATCCATCTAACCTTGTTGCAGGAGTATGTGTTTTAGCTTGTTTGTAAGTTTTCAAAACCTATTATTACTTGATTGCGAATAGCCATGGTTACTTTTTGCCATATCTAATGATCTGATGGCTCCCTTGGTCAAGTTAATATTTTGTAACAGGTATATTTACAATCTTCTTTCATCTGTGTATGACCTAGCAACATGATAGGACCCATCCAAAGTGTGCCTGTGTGAGCCTATGTGTTTAATTTTATTATAGATGCATATAGGTTGTTGTTGCTAAAATAAATTATCATAGTTCTTGATAGAATTTATTTAGGCCCATTTAGTTTTTGGGTCTATTCAATTAATAACAGTTGTTCTTATTAAGGTTAAATTCCTCTCTTTTGGGCCTTGTGTGAGAGTTGGGAGCCATAGAAGTGGGTACGACATACTGAACCCAGCACCCCCTCACATGAACCACCCCAATTGTGAAGGCCCATTTGCCTGATTTGAATAACTGTACTAGGTTAATTAAACTAGTTTAACCTAATAAAATTGATTAGCAACATAATTAATTTCATTTATTTTGAAATTAATTTAAGAAAATTATAGTTTAAAGAATTTTTTATTCTAAGCTAAACTATATGTATTTTCTTGTATTTAATTAAATATAGAATTATAACCATCTAGATTCTTTCTGGAGCTTAATTTAAATTTTTCATTAAATATTCCTATTTAAGTTGAAATTTAGTTATCTACAACAAACCAACTTAAATCTGAATATCTTTTGAATTTTAAATTTCAAAATTAAGTTGAGGAATTTTAGGCATTGGTTATTAAGATTCTTTAGATATTTTTTAAGTTAATATCTTTTCGAATATTAACTTAAAATGGAATATTTTCAAATTAAGTGGTTACAACTTAATTTTTGATATTTAATTAAATTTAAATTTGAAAAATATTTAAGTTCTAGATTTTTTCTAATACAACTTAAATTAGATATTTTTTCAAATTTTGTGGAAAAGATACTTAGTCAAATAAGATATTTTCTAGATAATTATTTCTAGACTACTTATTATTTCTAATATTAAATAGGAAAATATTATACATTGTGAAATTAATTATTTATATAATTAATTTTGGTACAATTTATTTTAAGTATATTTTTCCTAGTATTAAACTAGAGACTAATAATTAAGCCTTCTCTACACTTAATTATTTATTTCTTGAATTTAATACATTTAATTAATTTGAAAATTGAATATCTAAGTTGATTTTTATCATCATACTTAAATATTTCTTTTTCATGACATTTAATTAAATAGAAAATTATTTTTAGTTGAAATTTATTTTTTCAACTAAATTTAAATAATTTTCAAAATATATTTTTTCTTTATTTTATTAATCAATTTTCGAAATTACATTTCTTAAATGCTAGAATTTTGAATTTTATCTTGAAAAATAGATTAAGTTGTAAATTAATTATTTATTTTAATTAATTCTTGGATCAACTTAAATCAATGATTTTTTCATTTATTGATTAATTTAAAATAAATTGAATTAAAGTATATTATTAGAAATTGAATTAATTAGTCAAAGGAAAATCTAGATAGATGATATTTTTGCTTGAAGTATTTTTCTAGTGTATTTAATTAAATAGAAAATTAATATTTAAGTTGATTTTCATCATCATACTTAAATATTTGAAATTTTTCTTATATATTTAATTAAATAGGAAAATTATATTTTTTGTTGTAAATTAATTTTATTAATTAATTTTGGGCCAACATTAAATTAGAATAATTTTTCCAGGATTAATTTTTTATTTTAACATGCATTTTCGAAAATTGTATTCTTAAATACTTTAATTTTTCGAAATGCAATATATATTTATAGAAAATTAAATTTGAGTTGTAAATTAATTTATATTAATTTTGTAACAACTTAAATTGAATATTTTTCTAAATATTTATTGGAAATTATTACTAAGATGGAAATAATTCATGTTATTTTTATATCCATCTAAGTAAAATTTATAAATATTAAATTAAAATTTATATTTAGAATTTTTCATTCTAAATTGGAAATTTTAAATAAATATATATTTAAAATAAATAAATTAAATAAAGAGAATCAAAGAAAATACAACTCACTTTAAATAATGAGCTTGATTATTATTAAGATATTCGATCTCCATTGTTGGTCTTACAAAAGTTAAATGTTTTCAATATAACCTCGAGACGCTAGACTTCGTCCCCCTATGGATGGTTATTCGTTGAACGCATTTAACACCGTAAGATTTCATTTGATAAGTGTTTTGTGAGTTTTCGTCTCTATTTAGACTCTCCCCTACGGTGACTACTTAGAGATAAACTCATAAAACATGAAACAATGGTGGAAGCTCATAAAATGAGAATAACCTTGACTCTCGCCTACCGGGACAACATTGGATTCTTATTTTGATCGAATAAAAGGTTGCTAGAATGGTTTCTATTTTAGATGAGTTGACAACTCTATTCAATAAATGATGCTTTGACTCTCGCCTACTGGGACACTGTATCAGTTTGTTGAAAACCTTGGAAATTATTTAGGATTGTATGTTTTAGTATTTTCACTAGTCATTCCTACTTGCTATATGTTTATAATTTCTGAATTGTGTATGAATTTATATTGAACCATGTTATTTTCTGTTATTAAGTTGTAGTTTAATTTCGAATCTTCATTGTTGGTCTAACATGTTTGTTTTTCTAATGAGATAAATCCCTAATGGATTTTCACCATTAGACATACATAATAGTGTAAGATATCGAAAGATAAATATTGTATATGCAACATCTAGCTGTTCATCAATTGATGACACCTTAGACTAGTATTTTTACAATATGAAACAAGAAGATTACATAAATAAGATTACTTTGTCTTTCGCTAATTGAAGCATCGTTGGATTCTTATTTATAAACGAAATTATCCTAATTCCTCTTAGCTTATTTATTTCGAATTAGCTTCAAAACATATCATTGGATGAATGGTCTATAAATCATTTCATGTCATTTTATATGACGCATATGATTATAATCCCGAAATTCTATTCCCAATTGATATAAATCCTCAATCTTAGAAATCTCCTACTTGTATGGGCAAATCTGACTTAAAGTTTGTATTAGTAGTGGTGGTCCAAGAAAGAATTACTCATTATATTTGGTTGAATTTAAGTCTTTGACTTTAATTTTAGAATCCAAACAGAAATTTTCTTATATTTCTAATTCCAGATACAATACAGTTACACTTTCTCAAGTGTTTAATATCCATCTTTTATTAATGGATTCAAACTGTATGGAATATGAGTTAGGTATTCTGTGACCAGGATCCACTTGCACTATTCTAAGAATTCTTTTATAAACCTAAGTCATCAAAAGACACTACCACATTTTTTTTAATTTATGGCACTTGTATCTTGTTCATAGTGGTTTTGACAAGATCAATCTCTGCAAAGAGTTAATCACTACTAAAAAACTCTAAATTCCCGTCGGTTTTATACTGTCAGATAAAGAATTCCCGACAGTTCATAAAACTGTCGCCTATACGAACGTCGCGAATACTGGGTAGAATAGGCGACGGTTGAAAACAGTCGAGAAAATAGTATAGACCACGGTTTAAAACCATCGCCTATAGTAAACACTATAGGCGGCAGTTTAAAACTGTAGCCTATAGTATAGGCTACGGTTAAAAACTGTGGCCTATACTATAGGCCACAGTTTTAAACTGTCGCCTATAATTGTATAGGCACGATTTTAAAACCGTGGCCTATAGTATAGGCTACGGTTTAAAACCATGGCCTATACTATAGGCTACGGTTTTACACCGTGGCTTATAATAGTAATTTTATTATGCGGACAATAATAAGAAATCCCCTCATTGTTTTTGGATGCTTTTCAATTAATTGTAGGAGAACATTTTAAATTGAACTTATTTAAATTTAGTGAGGCGGATAATGTGAATTTCTGTAAAGTATAAAGTTAAAAAGCAAAAAGCAAAATGCAAAGAAACATGAAGCTTCTTCCAACCATGATAGACTTCATTGGGCATGTGGTACATAATGAATCTAATAAATAAATAAATAACATGTTGCATTAAAAAATAAATCAATAAGTTTAAATTTAGAGAGCAATGAAATGTTGAAAGTAGTGACACATAAAAGGTCAACTCAATTGAAGTTGGCCCTAAGATTATATATATAGTTTCCAATTGTTACAAAACTACAAGCCTACAACGCATTAATATTCAAATGTTAGAGAGTAATTTTATTTCTCAACATAATAAATGACAGATGCAACTGCCATACCAACTGAGAATAAAAAATATATTTATATATTTATTACATAGGTAAGAATATTTTAACCTGAAATTATTAAGCTTAATACTAAATAGTCAATTTTCTAGACATAACAAAATCATGTTTTTCCTCACCTTATGAAGTGGAAAGCTTGAAATTCCTACTTGAACAATAATATCGCTGGAAACAGAGATAGGCCTACAAAAACATCTAAAATTAAGAAACTGATTTGAGGGGTCATGTGGGCAAAAAGACAAGAAAATCTAACTAGTCATAAAACTACAAACACATACATGTTTTTCGTTTCTAACACATCAAAAACTTTGCAAGTACACTTTCTCCTACAGACTTTCATATCAAAAACACATAAAAAACACATACATGCTTTAAGGCTTTTTCTTTTCTTCTTCTGCTCATGAAATTTAAAAAAAAAAAAAAAAAAAAAAAAAAAAGAAAATTGATGTATAACAAAGTCCACTAGCAAGGAAACAAATAACAAATAAAACTGATTATACAAAGAGAAGAAAGAAAATTACAAAAACAGAGAAACCTAATTTTAAATTTAATTTGTTTCTTATTGAATTTCATGTGATATATATACCTTAGGTCAAAGCTGACACAAAGTAAACTAAAACTCCATGGCATTTTTTACTTCACTTAGATGAGAAACTAATTATGTATCATGAGCAAGGCAGGTAAATAATTCTCTTGCAAATAAACTGATAATTAATTACCTTGGCCAATCATAAACTCGAAACTAAATATGTAACATTTTTTAATTCACTTAGATGAGAAACTAAATTTGTATCATGAGCAGAGCAGGTAAATAATTCTCGTGTATCAATATACTGATAATTAATTATCTTGGCCAAGCATAAACTTGAAAGGAATCCTCTATAATAACTGGAATTTAACTTAGTCCCATCAAGCAAAGTTCCAGCGTAATGAGGGGCTACCCTATAAGAAACCTAATCAAATTAAAAAAAAATTACAAACTCAATCACATATATCATAAGTCCAAGAAAGGCATTATCAATGCATAAGAAGCAAAAACCATCTCAACCTTTTAACATGCTTTCTTAATAATGGTATTAAACAACAAAACATCAACTTGAATTCCTTATGAGAAGGCTTGTTCCAAAAGATCTAAACCTTTACTGTAATTCACATTCTCCAATAGAATCTGGAACAAAGAAGAGCAAGAAAAATCAGCACCATTGATAGGTGTGAAGAGCACCAGTGCTAGTGTAACTATATATATATACATAGAGAGAGCTAGACATTATTAAATGCTATATACAAAATACTAAATGTGGACAGTAAAAATTTATATATAGGTGGACAGTGGACAATAAAATTTAGTTTCGTTAAATAAAACTTGTAGCTTAAATTAATGTCCCATAATAAAGCATTAGTCCCAATCAGAGTCACAACTCACAAGCCAAAATTCTAGGCACTAGACTCGCTTGAGGACAAAAATATAACAGAGAAAATTCGCCCTCCAAAATTCGGACCATTTGTATTTTATTTTATTTAATATATTACATATTAAAACAAACTTTCAGTTTTCGTAGTTCTAAGGAAGATAAAAAATTATGTATGTAATCTTACTTGTCTGTTGTTAATCACATTTCATACATTAGAACATCACTATTTGAACCCTAATTAGTATTCAGTAATCATACTCTCACTCACTCACATTAGCCTTAAAGGATAATTTATTAATACATTCAGTATTACTTTCTTTTCTTATTTAAAGACATTATTACTTATAGGGCATGTAAATGATATTCATTTATACACCAACAAGATCAGATCCTCTTCTCCTCAATTTTCTTTTTTCCTCTAAATCCACCATGTATAACTGGAATGGATCAACAAGACCAAAACTCTTGTATATCACCATTCCCATTTCAGCTCCCTTACTCTTAACCCTCGTATTTTTCCCAAAAACAAATACACTTATTAGAAGTAGTCCACAAAACAACAATCCACATCTCTATTTCCACAAATACTACCAAATACAGTTCACAACTACAGCCATCATTCCACCTTTTAAACAATATTTTTTTTCTAAGAATAGAATAATAAGGGTCATTATGTATCTGTAAAAGAAAAAAGCTCCAGAACGACGATTAACACTTCTTCGGATTCCTTCAGAGAAAAAAGCTCTCAAATCTCTTAAAAATGTACCTGTGAAGTGAAAATTAATCAAACGAATACGTTAATATTGAAGAGATTCAACAACAATTTTCACAAAAACAACCAGATTAGAATTAACAAATATGGTGCCACTAATACCGGAGAGAGAGATGAACGAGAATGGGAGTGAATAGGGCAAAAGGCTTTAGGATTTTTGGGGTCGGCTTAGGATGGTGGTGATCGGCGGAGTGGCTCTCGGCAGTGGAGAGGTGGCAGAGGTGCGTCTTCGGTGGGGGCAGAGGTGTGTCGTCGATGTGGGCGGAGGTGCCTCACCATGAGAGAGAGAGAGAGAGAGAGAGAGAGAGAGAGAGAGAGAGAGAGAGAGAGAGAGAGAGAGAGAGAGAGAGAGAGAGAGTTGAGGGTTTGGAATCTTTAGATGAGAGTGAGAGTGAGAGTGAGAGTGAGATCGAGGGTTTGGATGAGAGTGAGGAGCGAGGGTGTTATTTTATTAACCTTTTTCCCGACAGTTTTCAACCGTGGGTAAAGTATGGGCCACGGTTTAAAACTGTGGCCAATATTTTGTCCGACGGTTTTAAACCGTCGGGATAGTGCATTAATTTTTTTAAAAGAAAAAAAATTTTACACTTATAAACCGTCGCCTAATTTATACGAGTGTTAAAAACCGTCGCCTATAGTATATTATAGGCGACGGTTTTCAACACTCAGACAATTTTTTTTGTGACGGTTCTATAAAAAAAGCGTTTTTAGAACCGTCGCGAATTCTACTTTTTGTAGTAGTGAATATGCCTATATCCACTGAATGTAGTTCATCTCATTCGCAGATGGATGTACATTCAGGGGTGGATATGAGTTTATCGTTGTATTCTTAAAACGATCACTCTAGATTATACCTTTTAGCAAGAAATTTGAAATGTTTGAAAAATTTCATTAATTTCTAGCAATGGTTAAAACCATTAAGGTACGTGGTTAAAGATCTTGCGAACTGATAGGGGTGGAGAAATAGTTAGTAGATATGCAGTTCAAAGATCATTAAATTGATTTTTGAATTATATCCAAACTTACTTCCCCAGAAATTTCGAGTTGCATATTGATGATTAGTTACTAATCGTTGCCTAAATCCTTCTATGGTAATACAATTTCAGAATGATGTAATGGTTGTATACTTAATGTAAATCATTACTAGATTCATGGATGACCTAATCAAAATCTTAAGAAAAGCTAGAACTGTTAACCATGGTTTGTTAGCTATTCTAAGTGATTAGGGGTGGACCATCCCATTGTCAATAGATAAGAAAGTGTTTGTTCAAACATATATTACTTTTCTAAGAAAATGACTAAGTCTGAAAACAAGTAGCAAATAAAGGAGATATTTTTCTTGATTCCAAAAGTGTTCTATCATCTTATATAACATATGATGATCCCACTGCCTCTGTTGTCTTGTCACAACCGAAGAGATCAATACCATTTAGTTTTTTTTCGACATAATTCACGGTACCTTGTCGTAGTGGGAGAGTTTCTAGGAAATCACCTTCTTATGACTTGGGAGACACTAGTGATTAAAATCCATTGTGAGTTTAAACAAGTAATGGATTGTCAAGATAAGAAACTAAGAAGAAAGCCAATAGAACTATGGTTTAATCCATTCACATGGAGTAACCTAAAGTTTTCTATTACAAGGACATAAAAGGAAATTTTCGTTTATAAGTCCATTCAATGGACTTAACAAAACTTCCTGTTCCTAGTATTATAGGTTTGAGTTTATCTAAACCTATGGCTTGTGGTACACCTGTTAATTACTTACTCTAATGCAAGCAACTTACTTTACTAAGATGCTGAAGCATTTTCTTTCTAATGGCAATCTGTAGAAGCTTCACAACTTCTTAGGCATAGATTTTATTTATCTGAGGAAAAGTCTCAACTATTCCAGAAAAGATAAAGCCATGAAAGAATTTCTTATATCAACAGTGAGAGGTCTCAGATATGCTTTTGTATGCCTTAGACCAGACACCTGCTGTTGAGTGGGAGTAATGAGTAGGTATCAGATTAATCCAGGAGAAGAACATTGGAAGACAATCAAGTAAATCCTAAGATTAAGAAGAGGAACTATATGTTAGTCTATAAGGGTGTGTTTAAAACTCTTAGACTACACCATATCAGATTTCAAAATTTGCCTTTGTGCTAGTAAATCTTTCTGATAAGATGGTGGTTACTCTGGGGGTGGAATAGTGATTTTGGAGAAGTGTAAAAACCTATCTGAAGTCTCTAGGTCTACCAGAGAGAGACTGAATGTTAAAGTTGCAGGAAAGGTACTTATTCAGTCTAAGGAAAGTTCTATACATCTTTGGCACCATTCCAAATTGCCTTAAACTACTAGTGTGAATTTCCTGATTAACCAAAAGTAGTTGCCAAAGGTATAGAATCCAGTATCCCAAGAGAGTAGACATATAGAGAGGAATTTCACATTATCAATGATTTTGTGATTAAAGGAAGAGTAATGGTGGAGAAAAGGTTGTGGTTAATTCAACCTTTCAGATCCTATTACGAGGAGTTTACTACTACTACACTTGATTTGTATATCAAGGTGTTGAGATTATTTGAAACGCACTATTTGTTTTATATTAGTGCAAGTGGGAGTTTGTTGGGTTTTATGCCCTAAATAAAACTCATTTCAATATAATCAGATTTACTTATTAATATAGATCAGAAATAACATTTAATGTTGCATGGTTCACATGATTTATTTCATGATTATATGTACATAATGTATAGATTCATCTGAAACCCTTTTCACATACTTGATCCTGTTTATTGTGCCGTCAACACATTGGAAAGTAAACACGACTATGTGAATAAAGTTTCCTAGATTTATCAGACATAGGGTTTTACTGATATGATAATCTACAACAAGAGTTTACTTGTATTTGGAGAAATACTATGTTCTTTCCAGAACATTGGTTAGAGTAAAGCTCAGGTTGGATGCATGGAGTATGCATCGGAAGGGACCGATATTGAACTTTGACTTAGATTTATTAAACTTACCGTAATATCTATTCAAGTCAATATCGCCTAGTTGATCCTAGATCAAATGTTCTTAATCCTGTTATGATTAGGCTCAATCTTGAAAGGCTATTCGTGTTCTTTGATTTGTTAGTTAAGCCTACTTTTAGGTCAGGGTGATACGTACATTTTGGGAACACGGTAGTGCAATTGAGTGGGAGCGCTAGCATAAACATGGAATCTATAGCTTCTATCTGGCGAATACTAAGCAAAGGATGATCTCCTTCGAGCTTGACCAAACGAACATAAATGGTGGAGTACTCATTTCACATAAGCTGAAATATCATTTATACGGGGCCAAGTGTTTTAAGGATAAAATACATAGTAGGGTATTACGGTAATCTAATCCCTTTACAGTGTAGATCATTCATATAGAGGATCATTGATCACATTAGGATTATAACAATGGATAACTAATGATGTGTCTATATGGTGGAACATATAGAGCATTCTATATACTGAGAGTGCAATTCTAAGTTCTATGCGTGGATTCAACGAAGAATTAATAAGTCAGTGAATTTTAGTCCTAAATTCTTGATCTACTTATTGGAAGCTCGGTTATATAGACCCATGGTCCCCCCACTAGTTGAGATAATATTGCTTGTAAGACTCATGTAATTGGTTTTGATTAATCAATTATAATTCTCAAATTAGACTATGTCTATTTGTGAATTTTTCACTAAGTAAGGGCGAAATTGTAAAGAAAGAGTTTATAGGGGCATATTTGTTAATTATGATACTTTGTATGGTTCAATTAATAAATATGATAAATGACAATATTATTTAATAATTATTTATAGTTATTAAATAGTTAGAATTGGCATTTAAATGGTTGAATTAAAAAATTGGCGTTTTTGAGAAAATGAGATGCAGAAAAGATAAAACTGCAAAATTGCAAAAAGTGAGGCCCAAATTCACTGTGTAGGGCCGGCCACTATTGTAGGATTTTTCCCTCTGATATTTTCATTATTTTAATGCCAAATAATTCAAACCTAACCCTAGTGGAATGCTATAAATAGATAGTGAAGGCTTCAAGAAAATAACACTTTTCTTCTGACACTTCTGATTCAGAAAAAACTGAGCCTTCTCTCTCCCTATCTGGCTGACCACTCCCTCTCTTCTTTTCTTCTTCAATATTTCGAAATCCTTAGTGTATGAGTAGTGCCCACACACAGCAAGTGATACCTCAATCATAGTGAGGAAGATCGTGAAGAAAGACTTTCAGCAAGAAGGAGTTTCAGCATCAAAGAATCAGAGAAAGAGATCCAGGTTCAGATATTGATAATGCTCTGCTACATAAAGGAATCAAGGGCTAGATATCTGAACGGAAGGAGTCATTTATTCCGCTGCACCCAATGTAAGGTTTCTTTAACTTTATATGTGTTTATTTCATCGTTTTAGAAAGTTCATATTTAGGGTGTTAATAAACATACTTGTGAGTAGATCTAAGATCCTGGTAAAAGAATTTCCAACATTGGGTACCTACAGAAAATTTGAAATTATAACTTAGGTATTATTACTGTCAAAAATTAAACTTGGATATGTATTTGCAACCGAGAGTTAAACTTAAGTATTTATGGCGCAAATTACTCTATTTTTAAATTATGTTATTGTAAATTTTTCTTATTTTTCTTTTATTGCCCCCTCAAATTTTATTTTTGCATATTGATCCCCTCACCATTACATTTGATACAAACAATATTAAATTAGGGGCTCGTTTGGAAAGTCATAATATAATTAGTTAGATTTAGGGATAATTGAATTAGTTATATAATTTATCATGTTTGTTTGATCATGTAATTATATTATTGTAATTAAAAATATTCAAAGTATGTAATTACTTTTTCTAATTCTCATATTCTGTAATTATTTTGTGTAATTATTAAACTTTTTTTTGTAAGAATTATTTTTATTTTAAATATTAATTACTAAAAATATTTTTTTTATAACAAATGTCAAATATAATATTAAAAATTTATATCTAATTATCACACTTAATATATTCTGAAATATAATGTAATTATTAGAGTGTATAATTACGAATCTAATAATTATACTGTTACCCCAAATTTATTACATTTCAGAATTTATGATCGACAAAGTGACTGAATATATTGTATATAATATCTTGAGTGCGTTCATTTTACTAGGCCAACAAATTTTTTTTTTTTTATGATACTAGCTGATTGTTACGTGCCAAGCCACGTAGTGTTAGTTTTATTTAATATTTTAGTTTTTTATTTTAATTAATAATTAAAATAGTATAATTATTTGAACAATTTGTTTTATAAAAATTGTTAATTCCATTTTTGGCATATTTAATTGACAAAAATATTTTATTATTCTTTGTATATTTCGGCTGGCATATATTGATATGGTTTCCCTATTTGTGTAAATCTAAACTTAGAAGGAAAGTTGACTAGCTTTCCTATTTATGGAAATTGAGGTAAATATGGTAAGTTTTGATTACACATTGATTCTTTGCTAACCAGCTGTTATTCTGATCTTGTGTTGAGTTTCCCATTTTCTAAGATCAGGTTTCTTGAAGAGAAAACCGGAGCTAAACTTTCCTTTTCTATAAAAGGAAAGTTGTAGTTACTGCCCACGATTCTGTAGGTACAGAAACGGAAATTCCTGGACTGATTGAAGAATTATTTTAGGGAAGTTTCTAGTGGGTTGAGGTCTTGTTCAGACCGAATGTAAGCTGTCTATGAGATGTATATTCACTATAAATACATCTTATAGTAGCTAGGTTTTGTATCTCTTTCATACACTTAGAATTGCTTTCATATCTTAAGGAAAGAGTGTCTTTGTTTAGTACCTCTCTTGGTACCTCTCTTGTATCTTTGAATTCCATTCATATCTTTAGAAAAGAGAGTCTTTGATTTGTAGAGAAGAGTTGTTCTACTCTTACTCTGTTTATTTGTTGTTTGTATTGTCTTGAGTCTGTATTCAAGTCTACAACGAAGAAGAACATCAGTGCACCTTCGGGAGAAGGGTATTTACAAGCTTTCGGGAGATTGCTTTTGAAGTCTTGCATCGGGAGGATACAAGCACACAACCTTCGGGAGATGGTTGTATAGGCTTTCGGGAGATAGCCTTTAAGCCTTGAATCGGGAGGATTCAAGCACTCTTCAAGGAGATCGAAGGGAGTTCGAGCTCTTGGAGTTTTATCAAGATTCGGTTAGTAGGTGGAATACATCAAGCTTGCGGCATACAATAAGAGGGAGTCTATTTATGCATAAGTCAATTACTTTGTATTTTTGATACCGATCTAATGAATCTTATCTCTGGGCGTGGCCCCGTGGACTAGTAACAATCTGAAAGGATTGTTGAAACCACGTACAAAAATCTTGTGTGTTTTTACTTTATGTTTGTTTTTCTGGGTTTCTCTGGAGTTACAGAGTTGCATTCTGTAACTACAGAAAACTGTTTTCAGTACCAGTTTTATTATTCCGCATTTAATTAATCATTTAATTAAATAATCAAACTGGGAATATTAAAATACGGAATTTCAATTGGTATCAGAGCAAGTCACTAAATTCTTAGTGAGATCTTGAGGTTATTCCGTTTAACTTGTTTTGTGTGAGATGTCTTTGTTTGCAGAAGGAAGTTCCATCTCTAGACCTCCTCTATTGAATGAGTCGAATTATCCTTATTGGAAGGTCAGGATGAGAGCTTTCATCAAATCGCAAGATGAGAAAGCATGGAGAGCTATTCTTACAGGTTGGTCTCAACCTACTGAAAATGATGAAAAAGGTAATACTCAGGTAAAATCTGAACTCAGTTGGACCACTGAAGATGAAAACTGTCTGGTTATAATAATAAGGCTTTACATGCTATTTTTAATGGTGTTGGTGAAGGTTTTATTAAATTAATCTCATCTTGTGAATCTGCAAAAGAAGCATGGGAAATCCTTCAAATTCAATTTGAAGGTACTGCTGATGTAAAGAGATCACGATTTACCATGCTTCAAACTAGATTTGATGAATTGAGAATGTCAGATACTGAAACTTTAAATGATTTCTATGAAAGATTATCTGATATTTCTAATGAGTTTTTTGCCTTGGGAGAAAAACTAGATGAATCTGTCTTGGTTCGAAAAATTGTTCGAGTTCTTCCTGACAGGTTTGATACAAAATTGCTTGCAATGGAAGAGGCAAAAGATTTTGGCAAAATGAAGGTTGAGGAACTCATGGGATCTTTAAGAACCTTTGAGTTGAATCAACAAATCAAGAAAAAGAGTAAGCAAAATCTCTCGAATGAGAAAAGCAAAGGTATTGCCTTTAATGCTTCTGAAAATATTGTTTCTGATGATGAAAATAATGATGAAATGGTTCTATTGGCAAAAAATTTCCAAAAATTCATGAAATCTGGTGGAAATAAAAAGTTCTTTTCAAAGAACCCAAAAGGTAACATTTCTGGTAACATTCCCTCTAAACCTTTTCCATCTAACAATAAAAAGGGTATTAAATGCAGAGAATGTGAAGGTTTTGGTCACACTCAATCCGAATGTGCTAATACCTTAAAGAAAAATAAAAAGGGATTGAATGTTACTTGGAGTGATGATTCTGAGAGTAGTGAGGATGAAAAAGAAAAAGTTGTCCTAACAAGTGTTTTGTCAAGAAATTTGCAGGAAAAAGGAAAAAGCATTTGCTTGAACAATATCCTGATCAATGACAACAAGGAAGAATCCAGATCCGAATCAGATGAGTCAGAAATTGATGAGGATTCCATGATTGAATCCTACAAGGTAATGTTTGGTAAGTGGTTGGAAACTAGTGCTGAAAATCGCTCCCTGGTTAAAGATAATAAAATTTTGTGTAACAACATTAATGAGTTGGAAGATAAACTCAAATGTTGTGAATCTGAATTGTCTTTAAAAGAATCAAAAATTATTTCTTTAACCAAGGAAATTGATAACATTAAAAAGAATGTTAAAATGTTAAATCCAGGTTCCACCATCTTTGAAAAAATTCAAAAATCTGGCCAAACCAATCATGCTGGGCTGGGTTATGTTCCAAATCAACCTGTGTCTAATACCACTAATAGTTTTGTTTCTGGAAGAACTGTTTCTACCTCGCAGGTTTCTGTCTCGACAGCAAAGCACTCTGTTGCTACAGAAAAGAAGCAGCACGGTAAGTTTGACAATTTCAAAGGGAAAGGAAGACGTTTCATTCCTATTTGCCATTTTTGTGGAGTAAAAGGTCACATTCGACCTATATGCATAACCATGCATAACATGTTTAAATCTAATTACATTGGAAATAAACATGTTTTACAAAAACAAAAATGGGTTGTCAAAAACAAATGCTTGGTAGGTTCTACTTGTTTTAAAACTGTTGCTTCTAACATGTGGTATTTTGATAGTGGTTGTTCCAAACACATGACAGGTGAAAAAGAATTTCTTGTGAACATAAGACCAATGCACTGTGGAGAAGTTACATTTGGTAACGGTCTTACTGGTAAAGTCATAGGAATGGGAACTCTCAAGTTCGAAGGGCTTCCTAAACTAAAGAATGTCATGTTGGTTGAAGGACTAAAAGCTAATCTACTTAGCATTAGTCAGATTTGTGATCAGGGTTATACTGTGAGCTTTGATAGCAATCATTGCTATGTATATAATATTCTTGATGAAATTGTGTTACAAGGGCTGCGATCTAGTGATAATTGTTATACTCTCACTACGCATGCCATTTGTCATTCTGTCATTGAAAATGTTACTGACCTATGGCATGAAAAACTTGGGCACATTCACTTTAAAAATCTGAAAAAATTATCTGTTTCAGGGATTGTTCGAGGATTACCTAAATTAGGTAAAGAGTCATTGGGAAAATGTGGTCCATGCCAGTTAGGTAAGCAACTGAAAATTTCTCACAAGAGTGTCCCAGATGTGAATACTTCTAGAGTTCTCGAACTCTTGCACATGGACTTAATGGGTCCAATCCAGGTAGAAAGCTTAAATGGTAAAAGGTATATTTTTGTTTGTGTTGATGATTTTTCTCGATTCTCATGGGTGGATTTTTTGAGAGAAAAATCTGATACTTTTGAAGCTTTCCAATCTCTGTGTTTGAAATTACGAGTTGAAAAAGATTGTAACATTGGCAAAATTGTTAGGATTAGGAGTGATCATGGTAAGGAATTTGAAAATACCGTATATGATGAATTTTGTAAAACTAACGATATTTCTCATGAATTTTCTGCTCCTAAAACTCCTCCACAAAATGGAGTGGTTGAAAGAAAGAATCGTACTCTAACAGAAATGGCTAGAGTAATGTTGAATAGCAAGAAGCTCACAAAGCGCCTTTGGGCCGAAGCCATTAACACTGCTTGCTATACCATCAACAGAGTATTCTTGCGTCCAGGTACTCACAAAACACCATATGAAATCTGGAAAGGTAAGAAACCAAATGTAAGTCACTTTCATGTGTTCGGATGTAAGTGTTATATTTTACGAGATCGTGATTACATTGGTAAATTTGATTCTAAAAGTGATGAAGGTGTTTTCTTAGGATATTCCACAAATAGTAGGGCATATCGTGTGTATAACATGAGAACCCAAACTATTATGGAATCTTCTAATGTTGTTGTTGATGATCTAAAAGATTTTTCTGAGTTTTCCACAGAAGAACAGATTGAAGATTTGCTTGAAAAGCTTGCTGCTGAGGAAAAGGAACCTGACGAAGCTTCAGAAGCAGTCGTCGAGGTTACTGTGCAGGAATCTGTTGCTACAGAAAATCCAACAACAAAAGAATCTGAGTATCCTTTAAATTCAATCACTGATCCAATACAGAGGGAACCATCCTCCAGGGTTAAAAAGAATCATCCTTCAGATCTCATCCTTGGAAACTTGGATGAGAGCATGGTTACAAGAAGAAAATATGCCAATATAATTCAATTTTTATGTTCTATTTCTTCTTTAGAACCTAAATCTGTAAAAGAAGCTTTAATGGATGAAGATTGGTTTTTAGCTATGCAGGATTAGCTTCATCAGTTTGTTCGAAACAAAGTCTGGAAAATGATTCCAAGACCACCGTTTGTGAACATCATTGGAACCAAGTGGATCTTCAAAAATAAGAGTGATGAGTTTGGCACTATCATTCGAAACAAGGCAAGGTTGGTTGCCCAAGGATACTGTTAAATGCCAAAATATTACATATTTCATAGTATAAAAATACAAAGTTAATTAAATTTTAAATAATATTTTCATGAAATTAAAGTTATATATTTTTATATTGAAAATATTTTATTTAAGACTAGTTTTATCTTTGTTTATAAATACTAATTAATATTTATGGCATAATTGAGAAAAAGAAATAAAAGATAAAAAAAAATGTATTATTTTTATTAAAAGAATTACAAATTAATTAGATTTTAAAATAAATATTTTCATCTCATGTATTTTGTTTGAGAATATTTTGTTTGGATTTAATTTTGTTTGTGTTTGATTGAGAAAATAGCATTTCTAAAAAGAAAGAAATAAATAAAAAAAAAAAGGGGATGATAAAATTGTGGCCCAAACAAGAGAAAAGTGGTTTTTTTTGAAGACCAAATTGAGCCCAAGGAGCATCAGGCCCAACCGGCCCATTTCTCCTCTCCCAGCACATTGCAGCCACGTGGCGCCCTTGGATTCGCGCATAGCCACTGCGCAGCTCCTTTGTCTCCTTCACCTTCCCACGCGCATGTGCACTCCACCTCCTCACTTGGTCCAAGTGTGTATGTCACACAATAATCTCTCACGTGAACACTAAAGGCAGCCCACAAAAGTCAACATTTCAACTCCCAAAAAGTCCTTTTGTCTTCTCTCTTTTGCATGCACCAAGTGGCGCCCTTTTGTCAAACTTGCTCCACTTTCAGCCAACATCAGCGCGACACGTGGCACCGACTCATCAAAGGCAGCCAATCCAATTGTGACACGTGTCACTCCGAATTAACTTTTTTGTATTTACATTTTTACCCACATGCAATTTGTAATAAGTTTAATTGCGCATTAGTCCTTTTACCCTTCTATAAATAGAAGCTTGGGTTTTTAGAATTCAAGGCCATAGCTTTCAGCGCATTTAAAAATCCAGAGAAAACGCTCAGAGCGCTCAGTGTTAGTTTACTGCTTTCTTAGTTAATTTTCTTATGGGTTTCTAAGTTCCCTTATTATTAAGGAGGACGATGAAACCTAGTGTATTTAATTAAGTATTTATTTTTATTTTGATTCTCAGTACAATATATGCTTATGATTTTCGCTTCTTAAAATAATTTCTTTCATCTTTAATATCAAGTATTTTTGATAGTTAGAAATTATTTATGCTTGGTTCCATATTTTATTAAAAATAATATTCTTTGATTTTTTGTATTTACATTAAATTGTTTCACATTTAATGCTTAGAAGTTATAATTTTAAAGCGAAGGAAAATCTATTTTTTATTAGAAAATAATTGGTTTGATTACTGATTAAATTATGAGAATCAATATAAACATAAATATTTTTGTATACATTAAGTGGATTCTGAACCCTTAATAATATCCTAAAATATTTCTGAAAATATCTGTTACTGTCATTTTTATCATTTAAACACTTTATTTTATTTTGTTACCAAAAACCTCACCATTTTCGGAACTAGGTTAGAGTTTTATTAGCTTAGATTAAATAAGTATTTTCTTCGATTTCACGCAATTCCCATGGGTTCGACCTCGTTCTTCACAATCTCCATACTACAATAAAGATTCGTGCGCTTGCGAGTTGATAAATGTAAAACGTACCATTTTGGTATACAACAAGTTTTTGGCGCCGTTGCCGGGGAACTGCAAGAAGAAAAACTACTTTAATTCAGGTTGGTATAATTCTTCTACTAGTTATTATATTATATATATTATATATTACGTTTCTTAATAGTAAAGTAAGATTTATATATATAATTATATATTATTATTATTATTATTATTAATATTATTATTATTATTATTATTATTATATATTACAGTAAGTAACTTACGTTACTTACTGTTAATTATTTTTATATATATATAAATTTATATTATATTATTATTATATATACATTACTTAACTATTAAGAAAAGCATATTATTAATATAATTATATATTATAAATTATAATTAATATTAATATTTATATTTCTGTCAAATATATATCTATATTATTTATTTCCCGCTATATTTTAAATTCAGTCTTTATTTCTGCACATATATTAATATTAGTATTTATATTTCTGTCAAATATACATATTATTTATTTCCCGCTATATTTTAAATTCAGTCTTTATTTACGCAATTATATGGTAGGCACCGCCTCCTAATTTTTTCATGTTATTTTAATTTTTGTGATACTTAGTGTATGATTCGCTGGGAACGAAATTCTAAAAATCGTTTGGTAAAAAGAAAATTATTGTGGGTTGAAATTAAAAGTGAAAATTCTGACATCATGGAACCAAATCAAGTAAATGTGGAAGAAAAAACTCTTATTGATCATTTTTCTCCAATTTCTGCTAATCCACCATCATGCATTATTTTTCCTGAAACAAATGCTACACATTTTGAGCTGAAACCTTCCATAATTCAACTTTTGCCATCTTTTTATGGGTTAGGTAAAGAGGATCCATACATGCATGTAAAAGATTTTTTAGAAATTTGCTCTACTTTTAGATTTCAAAATTTTTCTGATGAATCTGTTAGGCTTAGACTTTTTCCATTCTCATTAAAAGATAAGTCTAAA
This sequence comes from Cannabis sativa, assembly GCF_029168945.1. Classification (NCBI taxonomy): domain Eukaryota; kingdom Viridiplantae; phylum Streptophyta; class Magnoliopsida; order Rosales; family Cannabaceae; genus Cannabis; species Cannabis sativa. Next base: position 54,855,427 of record NC_083602.1, on the reverse strand, counting down.
GCCTGGTTAAATTCACTCCCAGCCCGATCCATTTCTACTTGGGATGAATTAGTTAATAAATTTTTGTCCAAATTTTTTCCCATGTCTAAAACGGATAATATTAGGAGAGAAATCTCCAAATTTTATCAGAAAGATCACGAAGAATTTTATGAATGTTGGGAAAGATTTAAAGATTTATTGCTAAAATGTCCACACCATGGTTTTGAAAAATGGAGATTGGTAAAATACTTTTATGATGGATTATCTCCCTCAAACCGACAAATGGTACAATCAATGCACACTGGAAAATTTTTGCAATTTAGAGGGGATGAGGCTTGGGAGTCTCTTGAGAATCTTTCTGTAAATTCTCAACAGTGGAATTGCCAAGATCCTAGATCGAAAGCTTCCAACACACCTAAGAGAGGTGGAATTTACGATGTCAAAGATGACGTAGATATTAAAACATCATTAGCAAATCTAACTAGGAGAGTTGAAGCTATGTCATTAAGTCAATCCATGAATACTCCTATACATAGGAATGAAATTTGTTCCTTATGCTATAGTACAAGTCATAGTGCCCAGTCATGTCCATCATTGCCTATATACCAAGAGGCATTTCGAAGAAGTAAACGCTCTTCAAACTTATGGAAATCATCTGATAGCCCATTTTCTCAATCCTACAATCCAAATTGGAGAAATCATCCAAATTTTTCATGGAGACAGAACCAGCCTCCAATGAATCAAGGGCACCAGTACAACACGCCCAATCAGAGTCAAGCCCAACCTAATATGCCATATCCTCAACAACAAAGAAAACCATCTTTAGAGGATACACTACAACAGTTTATGCAAACCACCCAACAAGCTTTACACACAAATTCTCAATCCCTGTTAAAGCTTGAAACACAAATGGGTCAGCTTGCTACTGCTGTAGCTGAAAGGGAAAAGGGAAAACTTCCCAGTCAACCCATTCCAAATCCAAAGAGTCAGTACGAGGTAAGTACATCTAGACCTACTGAAGAAGCTAAATCAATTTCTATCCTTAGGTCTGGAAAAATAATTGAAAAACCTGATTACATACCTCAAACTGATGCTGAAATAAACAAAGACTCATTGAAAGAAAATGAAAAGAGTCAGCCTGAAAGTTCACATTCCAAAGACTCGGTTGAAGAATCGAGTCAAACCTTACCGTTCATTCCAAAAGCTCCATTCCCACAAAGATTGCTCCCGATCAAAAGAGGTAGTCAGTATGGTGACATCTTAGAGGTATTCAAACAAGTAAGTATAAATATCCCTTTCTTAGATGCCATTAAGCAAATACCTGCCTACTCTAAATTCTTGAAAGATTTGTGTACTGCAAAAAGAAACACAAATGTTCCGAAAAAGGCATTTTTAACGGAACAAGTCAGCTCCATAATTCAATATAAAAGTCTTGTTAAACACAAAGATCCGGGGTGTCCCACCATTCCTTGTATTATTGGTGATCATGTGATTAACAAAGCTTTACTTGATTTAGGAGCTAGTGTGAATTTATTGCCTTATTCTGTTTATAAGCAACTTGGTCTAGGGGAACTGAAACCAACATCTATGACACTTCAGTTAGCTGATCGTTTGTAAAAATTCCTAGAGGTGTCATAGAAGATGTTTTGATTAAGGTAGATAAATTTTATTTTTCTGTTGATTTCATTGTTCTTGATACTCATTTTGTTGAAGACATAAGTGCTCAAATTCCGATCATTTTGGGTAGACCATTTTTAGCCACATCAAATGCAATCATCAACTGTCGTAATGGTGTTCTTAAATTATCATTTGGAAATATGACTGTTGAGTTGAATGTTTTTAATGTTGCTAATAAATCTGTTGATTGCGATGATGTATATGAGGTAAATTTTATTGATTCTGTCACACAAGATTTCATGCTAAACAAAGATAATTCTTTTGAAAATTGTGTAAGTCATTTTGGTATGAATTTTGAAAGTTCTTTTGATAGTGTAAATTCTTTGTTAGAGTCTACACCATTGATAAACACAGAAGAGTGGAACACCAAAGTTGAGTCAATTGAACCCTTTCGCCAATTAGAATCACAGTCACTCCCTGAACCACCAAAGTTAGATCTAAAGGTTTTACCTGAAGATCTAAAATATGCATTCCTAGGAGAGTCAGAAACCTTCCCTGTTATCATCGCATCTGCGTTAGACAAGAAACAAGAAGAGAAATTGGTACAAGTTCTTAAGAGTCACAAAGAAGCCATAGGGTGGACCATGGCTGACATCAAAGGAATTAGTCCTTCGGTGTGCATGCATCGAATCCATTTAGAAGAAAATGCAAAGCCATCCCGTGAGTGTCAAAGAAGGTTAAATCCAAATATGAAAGAAGTAGTGAGAGATGAAATACTTAAAACATTAGATGTGGGTATTATATACCCAATTTCTGATAGTTCATGGGTCAGTCCGATCCATGTTGTTCCTAAGAAGTCTGGAATTACTGTAGTCAAAAATGCAAACGATGAATTAATCCCCACTAAAATCCAAACTGGATGGAGAGTGTGCATTGACTACAGAAAACTGAATAGCCTCACCAGATAAGACCATTTCCCATTACCCTTCATTGATCAAATGCTTGAAAGATTAGCTGGTCACGAGTACTACTGTTTTCTCGATGGTTACTCGGGATACAACCAAATCCCGATAGCACCCGAGGATCAAGAAAAGACCACCTTCACATGTCCTTATGGAACATTTGCTTATCGACGCATGTCTTTTGGCTTATGCAATGCACCTGCGACGTTTCAAAGGTGTATGATTGCAATTTTTTCTGATATGGTTGAACATTTTTTGGAAATCTTTATGGATGATTTTTCTATTTATGGATCTTCTTTTGATGAATGTTTACACCACCTGTCTCTTGTCTTGATTCGTTGTAAAGAAAAGAATTTAGTGCTAAATTGGGAAAAATGTCATTTTATGGTAAAACGTGGAATTGTCTTAGGACATGTGATTTCATCTGAGGGAATAGAAGTTGACAAAGCTAAAGTTGATCTTATTTCAAAACTTCCACCACCTAAGACTGTGAAAGAAATTAGATCATTCTCAGGCCACGTCGGTTTCTACCGGAAATTTATAGAAGACTTTAGAAAAATTTCACGGCCTCTGTGCCATTTACTTGGAAAAGATAATATATTTGTTTTTTATCATGATTTTTATATTGCTTTCAAGAAATTGAAAAATATGCTAACTACTGCACCCATTATTCAACCTCCTGATTGGAACCTTCCTTTTGAAATAATGTGTGATGCTTCTGATTATGCTATAGGAGCTGTCTTAGGGCAAAGAATTGATAAAATACCACATGTTATTTCCTACTCTAGCAAAACTCTAAATGATGCTCAATTAAATTATTCCACAACTGAGAAAGAATTGCTTGCTGTAGTCTTTGCCTTAGAAAAGTTTAGGTCTTATCTGTTAGGATCTAAAATAATTGTTTATTCTGATCATGCTGCTTTAAGATATCTTTTGTCAAAGAAAGATGCAAAATCACGTTTAATCCGTTGGATACTTCTTTTACAAGAGTTTGATCTAGAAATTCGTGATAAAAAAGGGTCTGAAAATGTTGTTGCTGATCACTTATCTAGGCTAGTTATTGAAACTAGTAAAGAGCCTACCCCTATCACCGAAACTTTTCCTGATGAACAATTGATGCATGTTTCTTCTCTGCCTTGGTATGCTGACATTGTGAATTATCTTGTTACTGGTGAAATATCATCTCATTGGTCTAAACAATATAAACATAAATTTTATTCTGAGGTGAAATTTTTTATCTAGGATGATCCATACTTTTTTAAATATTGTCCTGATCAGATAGTACGTAGATGTATCCTGAATGGTGATCAAACTATAATCATATCTTTTTGTCATGATCATGCCTGTGGAGGCCATTTCAGTAGTAAAAAGACTGCTGCAAAAATTTTACAATGTGGTTTTTATTGGCCCACAATTTTTCGTGATACATATGCATACTGTAAAGCCTGTGAACGTTGTCAAAAGTTAGGAAGTCTGTCTAGAAGAAACATGATGCCTTTAAACCCTATTCTTATTATTGATGTATTTGATGTTTGGGGTATTGATTTTATGGGACCTTTTCCTAACTCGTTTGGAAATTTGTATATTCTTGTTGGAGTTGATTATGTTTCAAAATGGGTCGAAGCTGTTGCATGTCACACAAACGACCACAAAGTGGTGGTTCGTTTCTTGAAAGAAAATATTTTTTCCCGTTTTGGCACACCACGTGCTATCATTAGTGATGGAGGTACACATTTTTGTAATAAGCCATTTGCACATCTCATGAAAAATTATGGCATTACACACAAAGTCACTACACCATATCATCCTTAAACTAGTGGTCAAGTTGAAATCTCCAATAGGGAAATAAAGCACATCCTAGAAAAAACAGTCAACCCAACTAGGAAAGATTGGTCCCTGAGACTAACTGATGCTTTATGGGCATATCGTACTGCATACAAAACTCCCATTGGAATGTCACCTTACCGCCTAGTGTATGGAAAAGCCTGTCATTTACCTGTAGAGTTAGAGCATAGAGCCTTTTGGGCAATTAAACAACTGAATTTTGCTCTAGACAAAGCGGGAGAGAAAAGAAAGCTCCAATTAAATGAATTGGAAGAACTGAGAAACGATGCTTACGATTGTGCAAAAAGTTACAAAGAACGTACAAAGTTGTATCATGATAAGAACATCTTGCGAAAAGATTTCTCCACTGGTCAGAAAGTTCTTTTATACAACTCTCGCCTTCATCTGTTTCCCGGTAAGTTACGTTCCAAATGGACTGGTCCATTTACTGTTCGTACTGTTTTTCCTCACGGAGCTGTTGAAATTGAAAATTCTAAAACTGGTAACATATTCAAAGTCAATGGACAACGGTTGAAACCATTTTTAGAATTAACACCACCTGAAGTGGAGGAAACACTCCTTCACGATCCAATTTACCAAGGTTAGTGAATTCTTTCACTACTGGTCCTATCTTTAATTGCTTTCTTTATTTTTCAGTATTTTAGTTTATTTTCTGTCATTTGTTTTTTAGAAAATCAACATCTATCACTGTGCATATTCTCTGTTTTTATTTCAGTTCTCATCTCATGTTCTTATCATATACATATTTAGACATTGAGGACACTGTCTCATTTTAGTTGGGGATACTGAGTATATTCTTGCGTTAAGTTCGATAAATTTCTTACCTTTTTGAAAATTTTGAGTCAAATTCTGCTGCTAATTATGTGAATAAATAAATATTGTGTTAAACTAGTTTATACTATATTTAGTTACTTAGATAGTAATTCCAGTAAAAATAGCACAAACCAAACATATGATTTGATTGTTTTTAACACATTTAATTGAGAAAAATCTTAAGTTAAAAGCTTTCATTTTTCGTGAGAAGTGAGAATTGAGAAAACGACTTTTTGAACATATATTGATCTTCTGAATTGGTAAAATAGAAATTTTTTGAAATTTGAAAATATGACAATTACTAGAGGGAATTTTTTTTTTTAGAATTGAGCCTAATTGTAAATTTATTATCTTTATATTTTCTTATCACATGTTGCCTCTTGTAAAAAAAAAAAAAAGATATATATTGTGGATATTGCCCTTAAAAAAAAATAAATAAATAAATAAATATACATATATATCATATAAAGAGCAATATCTTACATACTATATACAAAAAAACAAAAAAAAAAAATCAAACAAGAGCAACATTTCTCTGTCACCGTAGCTTGGTCAAAATTCAAAAGATACCAAAGAAAATTTTGCTACGGTAAATAGTTATTGTGGATATTGCCCTTAAAAAAAATACATATATATCATATAAAGAGCAATATCTTAGTTTTAATCATTTAGCAAAGTAAAAAATATATATATCGGTAAAAATATATATGCATATATAATATATATATATATATAGAAAAAAAAATAATATATCATCATCAATCAAAAGAGACTTTGCTATAGTTTATTTTTCGTAAATTTTAGTCACCAAATACAACAAAAAAAAAAAAAAAGAAGAAAAATCGTTGTTTATTTCTTTATTTTGGCTCTAGGTATTGTAATGAAATCCCGAAAGTTAACTTGTCATTTGAATTTCAAAATATTTTTTGGTTAGCCTATCTATGGGTCAATAATTGTTTACATTGTTCGTCCTAAAAATCTTTATCCATTTGAGCGTCAATTAATATATCTTTCCAACTCCTAGAGTGACAACCCTTCCTCCTTTCAAATATTTCAATACCTGTGAGGATTTGGAGTTGAGACTTTTTACTTTAAAGATTTTTCAATATTATCTGTGTTATGGATTAAAGCAAAGAATATGATTTGAAACACACACACACACACAATCTGGAATTATATCTATTGTAATTTTTTATATAGTATTTTCTAGTGTTTACACCAATATTTTATTTTGTTTCGATTAGGCAGAGTTTGTTTTGATTTGTTCATCTTGGTAATATTTTGTTATCCGCTTGAATTGCTAGGGACTAGCAATAAGCTAGTTGGGGGTTGTGTTAAATGCCAAAATATTACATATTTCATAGTATAAAAATACAAAGTTAATTAAATTTTAAATAATATTTTCATGAAATTAAAGTTATATATTTTTATATTGAAAATATTTTATTTAAGACTAGTTTTATCTTTGTTTATAAATACTAATTAATATTTATGGCATAATTGAGAAAAAGAAATAAAAGATAAAAAAAAATGTATTATTTTTATTAAAAGAATTACAAATTAATTAGATTTTAAAATAAATATTTTCATCTCATGTATTTTGTTTGAGAATATTTTGTTTGGATTTAATTTTGTTTGTGTTTGATTGAGAAAATAGCATTTCTAAAAAGAAAGAAATAAATAAAAAAAAAAAAGGGGATGATAAAATTGTGGCCCAAACAAGAGAAAAGTGGTTTTTTTTGAAGACCAAATTGAGCCCAAGGAGCATCAAAGTGCTCCAACCGCCCATTTCTCCTCTCCCAGCACATTGCAGCCACGTGGCGCCCTTGGATTCGCGCATAGCCACTGCGCAGCTCCTTTGTCTCCTTCACCTTCCCACGCGCATGTGCACTCCACCTCCTCACTTGGTCCAAGTGTGTATGTCACACAATAATCTCTCACGTGAACACTAAAGGCAGCCCACAAAAGTCAACATTTCAACTCCCAAAAAGTCCTTTTGTCTTCTCTCTTTTGCATGCACCAAGTGGCGCCCTTTTGTCAAACTTGCTCCACTTTCAGCCAACATCAGCGCGACACGTGGCACCGACTCATCAAAGGCAGCCAATCCAATTGTGACACGTGTCACTCCGAATTAACTTTTTTGTATTTACATTTTTACCCACATGCAATTTGTAATAAGTTTAATTGCGCATTAGTCCTTTTACCCTTCTATAAATAGAAGCTTGGGTTTTTAGAATTCAGTTACAGTTTCAGTTTCAGACAGAAAAATCCAGAGAAAACGCTCAGAGCGCTCAGTGTTAGTTTACTGCTTTCTTAGTTAATTTTCTTATGGGTTTCTAAGTTCCCTTATTATTAAGGAGGACGATGAAACCTAGTGTATTTAATTAAGTATTTATTTTTATTTTGATTCTCAATACAATATATGCTTATGATTTTCGCTTCTTAAAATAATTTCTTTCATCTTTAATATCAAGTATTTTTGATAGTTAGAAATTATTTATGCTTGGTTCCATATTTTATTAAAAATAATATTCTTTGATTTTTTGTATTTACATTAAATTGTTTCACATTTAATGCTTAGAAGTTATAATTTTAAAGCGAAGGAAAATCTATTTTTTATTAGAAAATAATTGGTTTGATTACTGATTAAATTATGAGAATCAATATAAACATAAATATTTTTGTATACATTAAGTGGATTCTGAACCCTTAATAATATCCTAAAATATTTCTGAAAATATCTGTTACTGTCATTTTTATCATTTAAACACTTTATTTTATTTTGTTACCAAAAACCTCACCATTTTCGGAACTAGGTTAGAGTTTTATTAGCTTAGATTAAATAAGTATTTTCTTCAATTTCACGCAATTCCCATGGGTTCGACCTCGTTCTTCACAATCTCCATACTACAATAAAGATTCGTGCGCTTGCGAGTTGATAAATGTAAAACGTACCATTTTGGTACACAACAGATACACTCAAGTTGAGGGTGTTGACTTTGATGAAACATTTGCTCCAGTAGCTAGACTGGAATCGATCAGGTTACTTCTTTCCATAGCTTGCATTCTTGGTATTAAATTGTATCAAATGGATGTCAAATCCGCTTTTTTGAATGGGCTGTTAAAGGAAGAAGTGTATGTGGAACAACCTAAAGAGTTTGAGGATCCACATTTTCCTGATCATGTTTATAAGTTAGACAAAGCATTGTATGGTCTAAAACAAGCACCACGTGCTTGGTATGAGCGTCTAACTGAATTCTTGCTTTCTCATGATTACAAGAGAGGAAATGTTGATAAAACACTTTTCATTAAAAACATTAATTCTGATGTGATTGTTGCTCAAATATATGTTGATGATATTGTGTTTGGCTCTACCTCTAACTCTGAAGTGCAGGTTTTTGTTTCCCAAATGCAAAAGGAGTTCGAAATGAGTATGGTAGGTGAACTCACTTATTTTCTCGGTCTTCAAGTGAAGCAATCAGATGAGGGAACTTTTGTCACTCAAAGCAAGTATGCAAAGAATTTGGTGAAAAAGTTTGGCCTTGAGAAAGCCAAACATACCAACACTCCCATGAGCACAACTTTGAAATTAAGCAAAGATGAACAAGGAGTAAAGGTAGATCAAACTTTGTATCGAAGTATGATAGGAAGTTTGCTTTATCTTACTGCTAGTCGTCCTGACATTTGCTATAGTGTTGGTGTTTGTGCACGTTATCAGGCTAATCCCATGGAATCCCATCTTTCTGCTGTGAAAAGAATCATTCGCTATGTAAATAGCACTATTGATTTTGGGATTTGGTTTTCAAAAGACACTAACTCTAACCTTGTTTGCTTTAGTGATGCTGATTGGGCAGGTAATGCTGATGATAGAAAAAGTACTAGTGGTGGATGTTTCTATCTTGGAAACAATTTGGTTTCATGGCATAGCAAGAAGCAAAACTCAATCTCTCTGTCCACACAGAGGCCGAGTACATTCGCGGGTAGTTGTTGTACCCAATTGTTATGGATGAAACAAATGATGGCAGATTATGGGTTTGATTTGAAAACTTTAACCATCTTTTGTGATAACACTAGTGCTATAAACATTTCTAAGAATCCTGTTCAACACTCTCGCACTAAGCACATAGACATTCGTCATCACTTTATTAGAGAGCTTGTGGAAAATAAAATTCTTGTCTTAGAATATGTTGAAACTAGCAAACAAATTGCAGATATTTTTACTAAAGCTCTTGACTCGGTCCGATTTATTTCTCTAAGGAAATCCTTAGGGGTTTGTACTGTTTAATGCTTTTATTTTTCCATAGTCCTTGATATTTGAGTTGTCTTAGAGTTCATAATGTCTTGTCTTTGTCCTAGAAGAAAATTTCAACCTTATAAGAATTTCAGTCATTATTTTATTGCTAATGTTGTAATATTATGATGTCATACGGGTTTGTCGTGAAAATTGTCCACTCCTCACAGAATATCTGTGTTCATCAAACAGTGTTATGTAAGCTACCATTTTCGAATGATGTTGTTCAAAAACTGTGTGTTCAAGCTCCATTGGATGAATAGAGCTACCTATCTCAATGTGTGAAAGCCATCTCTGAGTAAGTTGGAACTATGTAATTAGGAGTTATGTAGAAGATACGCTACCATTGAAAAGGGCTACCATTGAGGTAGTGTGACAAATGCTTCCTCCTATGGGTACAATTTATCAGAAAAAGTCTTTTTGACAAATTGGGCAATGTTCCCTGCTTACACTTTCACACACTAATGCTTGACACAGTTTGTGGTAAAATTTGTTTATTCTCGAAAATGGTGTTATAAAGCTATTACATACTGTTTGATGTGCTTTAATATTCTTGGTGATGGAGTCAATTTTTCCTGTGAACCGGTATGACCTCATTCTATTACTTCATTAGTTTGATAAAATAATTTCTGATTATTCTTATGAGTTTGATTTTTTCATCAGGGACAAAGACAAATGGACATTGTGAATTCTAGTTGCAAAAATATCAAGGTTATTTTATTTTTCTGTCTTTTAATCAAAAAATTAAACAAAAAACAAAAAAAAAATACAAAAAAATACAAAAAAATACAAAAAAAAAAAGGTTCGTGATCGAGTAGTCAAGTGAGCTTTGTTAAAAATTTTGTTATTTTTTTGTTATGTTTCATTATGTTCTTAGACACAATTTTTGCTCTTAAGTGGTGATTAGTGCTTTTGTGTCTTGGTGTGTTCTCTTGTTCCTTATTTGCAATTTTTTCTTTGGGGGGCATTTTCTGAAAAAATAAAAGAAAAAGGGGGGCACATTTTTTTTCGAATTCTTTTTCGAATCCTTGTAAATATTTTTCCTTTTATTTTTTTTCATTTCTTGGAAACATGTTTTAATTGTATTTATTTAGAATGTTTCCTTTATTTGTGGAGATTTGGTCTTTTTGGTGTTTATAGGAAACTTGTACTTAAATAATTAATTTTATTTTTGGTTTCCTTTTTGGTGGCTATTTCGGATTTGGTGGGGTTTTTATTTCTTGGATTTTGTGGGAATATATGGTTTCCTTTTTTCATTTAAGGAAACATTGACCACATTTGAAAAACCTTTCTTTGGTTTCCTTTTTTTTCTTTCCACACGTGGGTCAAAGGTAAGGAAGTTACCTTCCTTTTCAGTTTTTTTTTTTTGGGCATTTAAAATTGAAAGTTATATATTCTCAACTTCCCATAATCCCACGATCACCACTCTCTCTTCTCTTTTTTATTTTTTTCTCTCAAAGGTCTAACATTGTTCAAAGTGTAAGAGGGTTTGTGTTCTAGGGTTTCAAAGAAAAAATGGCCAAAACTAAGAATGCCCAACCATCCAAGAAGCCCACTCGTGGATCTGCGTCTGCTTCACCGGTGTCTCCGCCTGCGCCGCCTGCTCCAGCAACCGGAGCTTCTGGTTCGTCTTCTGCTCCGACGAAGTCTGCCAAGAAATCGAAGACCCAAGCTCGAAAATCAGTGGCAAAATTCTCATCTCCTCTTGTTGGTGCCTCTCCTATTGCTTCTCCAACACCTGGGTTGGGTGATCATGATGAATCCCATTCATTCGATCACACATTGTCGAAGTCCTCTTCTTCGAATGGTGCTCCTAATGTCGACCAAGCTTTGGTGACTTTGCCCACGGTGAGTTCTCGAACAAGGTCCAAGGTTTCCACTCCTTCTAAGCCTGAAGTGGTTAAACCTAAAATTGCATCCAAAGGGAAAAAGGTGGTTTCTTCATCTTCAAAGGCCAAAAATCTCAAGGAGAATCCCCTTCTGCCTCTTCCTGATTCGAACCGAAGAAAGTGAGGGGGATCATGATTCAGAGGGCGTGTCCGATTCACGTGAAGAATTTGTGCCCAAAGATCTTCCCCGTTGTTGATGATTCTGGATCCGAGAGTGAAGAACCAGAAACTGAGCCGGTCACTCCAGAATCTGCTCCAGTGCCTCCCCGCCGTTCCAAAGAAGGACAAAGGAAAAAGGCCCATTGTCTCTAATCCTGTTCTTCCACAGAAAAGAAAGAGGCCCTCTGGTATTTCTCTTGATAACTTCAAGCCTCACTCTCATTATTTTTGTTATAATGATCATGCTAGAGATATGAAATTCTATGAGAATAGGAATTTTACTGTGGAGAAAAATTTTAATGTTATTGCTCATAAGCCTTTTGGAGTGTATAACATGTTGAAAGAAAGACAATGGGTAGATACCTTGATCGGTTTTGATGGGTATGTGGATAGAATTGTGAAGGAATTTTATGCTAACATCACTGATGAGTTTCTCGATGAGGACTCTTTCATGTTTGGCAAAGTTTTTGTCAGAGGACACTGGTATTCCTTCACTGTGAAGGATGTTGCTGAGGCTCTCAATTTGCCTATGGGAATTGAGCCAACTGATGTGGAGTTTGATCGTCAAAAGGTGTTCGGTTATCTCTTCCGGTGATAATGAAATTGAACTCTCCGACACCATGCATATGTCTCAACTCACCTATCAACATGCTGCTCTCATGAGGTTTGCCCTATCCAATTGGTTTCCTTGCTCCAATCCGGTAAATGTTTCAAATGAACTTGCTTTCTTTTTATATAAAGTTTCAATTGGTGCTAAAATTGATTTGGCTGACATGATTTGGGAGCAAATTGTCTCTCTTCGAAAGGGTAAGAAACCTAGGCTCAATCTCATTTTTCCTCACTTAATCTATAAAATTTTATCTGATCAAGAGGAATTGATTCTTGAGAATGAATCAATTGAGATGCCTGCTGTTGGAACCACTTTCAAAATTCCTGAGAAGCCTCCTCAAGGAAAAGCTGCTCAAAGAAAGGCTCGGTCTGCCTCCCCTGGTCTTACAATTGATCCTGCTGCTGGATCTGCTTCCACTTCTGCTCCTACAGAAATGGCAGAATTCAACTTGCGTTTGGGAAGAATGGAGACAAGTCAGGCCTTGCTTCTTAGGAAGATGGACAGCATCATGAAATACTTCCGACCCAATGATGATGAATAAGTGGTTCAATCTTTTATCTTTTGCTTTTTATTAATGTTTATTTGAATTTATGACTATGTTCTTGTTTGTTTTTGTTATCTTTGGCTCCTTGATAGACAAAAAGGGGGAGTAGTCATATTTTTTTTGGATTCATTGAACTCTTTGTTACAACTCTGGACCCTTGGTTTTAGGGGGAGTTGCTTGTTTGTGGTTTAACACTTTTCCGTTTAAAAAGTTGTTTGTGGTTTAACACTTTTCCATTTAAAAAGTTGTGTTCTTCGGTTTGCAAGCTTTTCCGTCCAAAAAAAGTTATCGGTTTGCAAGCTTTTCCGTCCAAAAAAAGTTAATTGTTTTATGTGTTAGAGAGCTTTCATGCAGGGGGAGTATTTTCTATACTCTTTTATCTTTAAAAAGCTATTTGCTTTGGTTTCTAACACTTGATGCAGGTTTTTTCATAGTAAAATGTTTTGTCAATCAAAGTGCCAAAGGGGGAGATTGTTAATTCCATTTTTGGCATATTTAATTGACAAAAATATTTTATTATTCTTTGTATATTTCGGCTTGCATATATTGATATGGTTTCCCTATTTGTGTAAATCTAAACTTAGAAGGAAAGTTGACTAGCTTTCCTATTTATGGAAATTGAGGTAAATATGGTAAGTTTTGATTACACATTGATTCTTTGCTAACCAGCTGTTATTCTGATCTTGTGTTGAGTTTCCCATTTTCTAAGATCAGGTTTCTTGAAGAGAAAACCGGAGCTAAACTTTCCTTTTCTATAAAAGGAAAGTTGTAGTTACTGCCCACGATTCTGTAGGTACAGAAACGGAAATTCCTGGACTGATTGAAGAATTATTTTAGGGAAGTTTCTAGTGGGTTGAGGTCTTGTTCAGACCGAATGTAAGCTGTCTATGAGATTTATATTCACTATAAATACATCTTATAGTAGCTAGGTTTTGTATCTCTTTCATACACTTAGAATTGCTTTCATATCTTAAGGAAAGAGTGTCTTTGTTTAGTACCTCTCTTGGTACCTCTCTTGTATCTTTGAATTCCATTCATATCTTTAGAAAAGAGAGTCTTTGATTTGTAGAGAAGAGTTGTTCTACTCTTACTCTGTTTATTTGTTGTTTGTATTATTTGTTGTTTGTATTGTCTTGAGTCTGTATTCAAGTCTACAACGAAGAAGAACATCAGTGCACCTTCGGGAGAAGGGTATTTACAAGCTTTCGGGAGATTGCTTTTGAAGTCTTGCATCGGGAGGATACAAGCACACAACCTTCGGGAGATGGTTGTATAGGCTTTCGGGAGATAGCCTTTAAGCCTTGAATCGGGAGGATTCAAGCACTCTTCAAGGAGATCGAAGGGAGTTCGAGCTCTTGGAGTTTTATCAAGATTCGGTTAGTAGGTGGAATACATCAAGCTTGCGGCATACAATAAGAGGGAGTCTATTTATGCATAAGTCAATTACTTTGTATTTTTGATACCGATCTAATGAATCTAATCTCTGGGCGTGGCCCCGTGGACTAGTAACAATCTGAAAGGATTGTTGAAACCACGTACAAAAATCTTGTGTGTTTTTACTTTATGCACTGTTTGTTTTTTTGGGTTTCTCTGGAGTTACAGAGTTGCATTCTGTAACTACAGAAAACTGTTTTCAGTACCAGTTTTATTATTCCGCATTTAATTAATCATTTAATTAAATAATCAAACTGGGAATATTAAAATACGGAATTTCGAAAATAAAATATGTGTCAGTATATTTAGTAAGTAAAACATAGTTGTGTTATAATAATGTATGTTATTAATAGTAAAATGTACATTAAACTTCTAATTGAAAAAAGTTCTATATTCTCATCATTTCATATCTAATAATAGCTACACAACTATATATTTATAGACTTTCACATTCTTTGCAAATTACTAATAAGCACCAATAATATTTTCATATTCTAATTTTTTCAACCTTCTCCTCTTGGTGGTAAAATTAAAAATAAAACTAAAAATAAGCACAAACATATAAAGTAAATACTCATATACAGTCTCACATTTATATTATCTTTTCTAGACATTTTATCTATATTTTTCTTTTATTAAAAGATAAATAAAAAAAAATTATTAATATTCTCCCAAGATAGGTTTGTTAGAGAGAGATGGGGGTAAGATGATTTTTTTTAATTTAGAAGAGATTATTAATATTTAAAAGATTGTTTGATTTTTTGGGTTTAATTATTGGGTTTATTTATTAACGGGAGATCAAACGTAATCGTTAAATTTAACAGAATATTCTTTTATTTTTTAAGTATATTCTGTTAAACCAAGAAATGCCGTTAAATAGGCACTTTTAATATATAAAGATAAACTAGGGAACTAAGTTGTCTAATTTTTGTAATCTTTATATATATTACAATTATATTGAGTGATATAATCTAAAATATAATATTTTAATTTGTGTTATTATAAACAAAGTAATAGTATTAAAATTATAAATATAATTTATTATTTTTAAAATGTATAGAAAGATAGTGATTTTATGAGAAACATTAAATATTGTAAAATTAACAAAGAAATTACATGTACTTTTATAATAAAATAAATGAAAAAGTTAACTATTTCTAAATTTAATAAACTGACCTTGTATCTGATGATGTAGTTATTTTTAAAAGACTATCTAGACCTTTTTTGCTTAATACAAATAAATAGTTTAACTATTTTTTATTAAAGTTTTTATATTTAGTTTTGTGGTGTGGTTTGAATATTTTCTCCCTTTGTGTTTTTCTTTATATATATATATATATATTGATTATTAGAAAATAAATAACTACTTATACAAAAAATATATAAAAAATATTTATTCGGTAAGACATTAATCAATCACCTATAAAAAAATAATCTTTTTTAGATAAAAGAAAGTAAAATAATAAAACTACTACTTATAACCTACATGGATAACATCTAAACGATTTTTAAATGATGTGAGACTTTTAATTTGTATGTGTAGTGTATTTTTCAAAGAAAATAAAAAAATGTGTCATAAAATAAAATAAAATAGGAAGAAAAAAAATATGCTTTTCTTTATATATATATATATATATATATGAGAAAATATTTTAGTTATAAAAAATTATTTTTAATTCGATCACTTAACAATATATAAATCTAGAATCAATATATATATATAAAGGATTATTAGTGATGAATTAATATATAACATAATGAATGAAATAAAAGATGGGGAGAGAAATGGTCATTCACTGGTTCTCTCTTCTAGGAGCTTGGTCATTTACCAATCTCTATTCTTTGATTTTCTAGCTTTGTCTAATCTGCCAGTTTTAGTTTGTTTAGTTCTGCTCTCTTCTGTAGTTTGGGGCTGAGATTTGTCTCTTCCTAATCGTTTTGTCTTTGGTCCTGTCCTCAGTTTTTTCTAGTGGTTTCAAGTCTTTTCCTTTGTCTTGCTTTAGTGTGCCTTTTGTCTTTCTGTCTTTCATTCGTGGGTGTGGGGTTGTTGGGATTCTGTGGGGTTGTGTGTGGTTTGGTAGGTCTGGTTGTTTGGTTCCTAAGTGTGGTTGTTGGTTTGTCTTTGTCTTTTGTTGTCTCTCATTTATGGAGTTAGTTATTGCAGCTGATGCCACTAGCAGTGGCAAAGTTATTTCATGTTTGGAGGCTACCATTTCTCTCTCCCCGAGTGCTACTTCCATTAAGGCACTCTCTTCCCTGTGTTTGTATGGCATGGTAGTGGCTCCTATGTCTGTAGATGCGAAGGACATTTTGGCTTTTGCTTCTAAAGTTTGGAATAAGAAAGTGGTTGTCTTTGAACTTTCTGTTGGTTCGTCTGTTTCGCCTAGTCTTAATAGTTTCAAGCTGGGTTTTGAATGTGAAGAGGATAGGCGGTGGGTTTTGGAGAATGGCCCTTGGTCGTTCCGAGGCTATACGTTTGCCCTCCGTGCTTGGCTGCCAAGTGCTGAAGGTTCTTCACCAACGGATAACTTTTATTTGTGGATACAGATTCATAATCTGCCTCATGTGTTCTTTTCTGTGGAAAATGGTAATCGACTGGGCGTACTAGTTGGGAAGGTGATTAAAGTGGATTTAGAGGAGGACAATCTGAGTTCTTGGAATACTGTAACATCCCCGCTTCAAGCCTCCATTGGGCCCTTACACCCACGGAATGAATGGCTCTTATACACGAGTACGTCACTTTCGCTGCTTCCTGGACTGACGACTGACCCTACAGACCAACACGAGTGTTTCCAGCATGCTTTGTCCTCACTTGCACGCTTCCTGGGAAAACTTCCCAGGAGGTCACCCATCCTTAAATTACCCCAAGCCAAGCACGCTTAACTTTGGAGTTCTTTCGAGATGGGCTACCGAAAAACAAGATGCACCTTGTTTTTCGGTAGCCCATCTCGAAAGAACTCCACGCTTAAGCCGTGCTTGGCTTGGAGCAATTTCAAGGATGGGTGACCTCCCGGGAAGTTTTCCCAGGATGCGTGTGAGTTGAGGACAAAGCACGCCGGAAACACTCGTGTTGGTCCGTAGGTCACTCATCAATCCATGAGTGTGCCCAGAGTAACGTACTCGTGTATAAGAGCCATTCATTCCGTGGGTGTAAGGACCCAATGGAGGCTTGAAGCGGGGACGTTACAAATGGTATCAGAGCCTTGACCCAGCCGGAAGTGTGGTCGACGAGGACGTCGGACCCCATAACGGGGGGTGATTGTGACAGTCAGTAGTCCCGTGATCCGTAAGGGAAACACCGGGTAAGCTGTGCAGTCCCACACCGCCTGGGGAAGGTCAAGTGGGATGATTCAGAGACTGTGTAGGTATGGGACTACACAGTTGAAGAGAGCTTAAATGGATTGATTGGTACTACCTATGTCAACAAGGTGCATCTTGTTTTTCGGTAGCCCATCTCGAAAGAACTCCACAGTTAAGCGTGCTTGGCCTGGAGCAATTTTAGGATGGGTGACCTCCTGGGAAGTTTTTCCAGGAAGCGTGTGAGTGAGGACAAAGCACGCTGGAAACACTCGTGTTGGTCTGTAGGGTCAGTCATCAATCCAGGAAGCAGTCAGAGTGGCGTACCCGTGTATAAGAGCCATTAGTCTGTGGGTGTAAGGACCCAATGGAGGCTTGAAGCGGGGACGTTACAAATACTTTCCTCAGAGTTCTGGTTGAGGTAAACCTGTTGAAACCTCTTGTCTCGGGCTGCTTCTTTGATTTAAATGCAGGAGTCAAGAGGTGGCTTCAATTTAAATATGAAAAGATTGGGATTTTTTGTTATTTCTGTGGCCGTTTGGGCCATCAAAGAAGAGGGTGCACCTTTTCGTCTCCGATCACGGTGGCTAATACTGATGGAGTTCCGTCCCCGATGTACGGACCGTGGATGTCTATAGCCTCTAAGTATCTTGATGTTTTCTCTGGTGGTGCATCGTCGAAGATCACGACGGCGTCTGGTGCGGAGTCTGCTTCAATGGCTGGGGGTTACCATCGACAAGTGGCGTCGTCAGTGCCGAGGTTTGCCGGTCCTGGGTCGATGGGCCAGATCAATAGGGATCGTGGTCCGAGACGGGGAACGAAGGTGATGGATCGAACAGGTTCAGGGAAGGGACAGATCGCTCAGACTCACTGGGTTCCCAAGAAGATGACTGATGGAGTGATTCGAGATAATGCTGAAAATGGTAATAGGGCTCTTGATATTTTGAAAGTTGGTGAAAAGTCTCCTGTGCACTTTCCTATTTCAAAGGAGTTGACCGTGGGAGAAAAAGGAAAATGTCCTTTGGTTTTAAATAATATGACAGATGTGGAAAAACCATTTGGCATTGACAAGGACTTAAATGCAACGGACAATTTGCCCTTTGAAAGTGTAGATGGGCCGACTGGGCCGAATGATGCAACGGACACTTTGTCCTTTGGTAAGTGTGTTGTAAATAATGGCCGTGTGGGAAAACCGACTAGGCCATTGGGCTTGGGCCGTGAGGGTCCTTTGAAGCTAATGGACAATTCTATGAGGCCTAAGACTTTTCCTATTGTTGGGTCCATTACAATTAATACTAATCTAAAAGGAAAAAGGCCTGGGGAGATGGAGAAGGGGCCCAGCAATTTTAAGGAGAATATTGAAGGGAATGAAAATGATGTGCCCAACTCGTTAGAAGTTGTTGACCGTGGGTTGAGTCACTCTTACAATGAGAATGAAACTGGTGTGCCCAAGGAAGATAATCATCAATGTTTGGGTGAGGGGAGTTTGGCCGTGCCACCTTTTGATGAAGAACATGCTTTGTCTCACTTTTTCAATGCTCAAGAGGAGTTACTTCATGACTTGAAACATTTTGGAAAGCTTGATTTGTATGAAATTAAAAAGATTGGGGGTGACATTGGTGTGCCGACCGCTTCAGATACTAATGAAAGAACTACTCCTTTTAAGAAAAGAAAATTTGAAGGCTCTGCTTCTCTGTGTACCAGACCTCACAAGATTATCAGAACTCATCCTGATGTGGTGCGAGATTTTCCATGGGATACTATAGAGAAGGACCGCGAATCTAAGGCAATATATGATGACCCTTCTGAGGAATCTTCTGATTCCCTGAGCTGCAATGAAGGTATCATGAAGAACCCGCTGATTGGATCTTTTGTCATTGATGATTCGGAGTCGAGCGTGTCTGTGTACTCGCAAAACCCTGTGGAGGAGGATGTCATATCTCCTCCACAGGAGCCATGAGAGGGATTGCGTGGAACTGTAGGGGGTTAGGGCAGACCTCTACAGTTCGGGAACTGAAGTCCCTGATTCGGGCTCGCTCTCCGGATTTTGTTTTTCTATCTGAGCTAAAAGTGGATGCGAATCCTCTGGTACGTATTCTTAAATCCCTCCACTTTTATTTTAATATCTGTGTGCCATCTATTGGAACTGCGGGAGGTATTATTTTGGCTTGGAAAGATGGGTTTAGTTTTGAATGTATTTCTTGTTCTCCAAATCATATTTCTGGAATCGTGTACTCGGATCCCCCTTCCAATCCGTGGCTCCTCTCGTGTGTGTATGGTCCCCCTTATCTCCATGCGAAGAAAAAGTTCTGGTCAGAGGTCATGGCCCTAGGAGACAGATTTGGTGGTCCATGGTTGATTTTAGGGGACACCAATTTTGTTTTTAGCAACTCTGAAAGAAAAGGTTCCACTGGTAGGGACCCTTTTATCCCTGTTATTTCTAATCTAATAGATTCGAGAGGGTTGATCAATCTGAGCATCCAAGGTGATAAGTTGATTTGGGACAACCATAGGTCCGGAAGTCGCCATGTGAAGTCGGCTCTCGATAAAGGAATTGTGAATGACGCGTGGCTCCAGCTATTCCCTAAAGCTATTATATGCTCTTCCCATACTTGTAATTCGGATCATCGCCCCCTTTTTCTAAACACTAATGGTAATCCCCCTCCTTTTAAAAGATTTTTCAAGTTTGAAGAAGGCTGGACGAGGGATGATAGAAGTAAATTGGTCGTGGCCAATGCTTGGGATTCGGTGATTCACTATTGGGCTCCAGCTCGTCTCTTTAAAAAGCTGGGGGCTACCAGGCTTGCTCTTTTGCAATGGAATAGAACGCAGTATGGTAGAATTGATTGGGTTATTAAAGACCTGGAGCAGAAACTGGATATCATCCAGAGACTCCCTGTGGGTGCTCGGGATTGGAACCAGGAGTGTGAACTCCGCAAGTCGCTGAATGAAATGCAATCCAGGAAAGCCCTCTATTGGAAACAACGAGCCAGAATCTCTTGGCTCAAGGAAGGAGATAAGTGCTCTAAGTTCTTTTTCCTTTCGGCTGCGATTAGAGGAAGGAGAAACGCTATTGAAAGTATCTTGAGTAAGGATAATGTCTGGCTCACTGATAGAGACTCTATTGTTCGCGAATTTATCGACTTTTTTAAAGGTATCTTTGAAGGTTCAGATCTTGACCTGAATATGAATTGCAGGCAATTGTTCAATGAGAGGTTGTCTATTCAGGACCTTGAGGAAACCCTTCAGTGCCCTTCGCGGGAGGAAATCAAGAGTACTTTGTTTGCTATGAATAGTCATAAGGCACCGGGGCCGGATGGAATGTCAGTACTCTTCTTCAAACATTATTGGGATTCTGTGGGTAATGACTTTTGTGATGCAATTTCGGACTTCTTCAGAAATGGCAAGATGCACAAAGGAATAAATTCTACAATTGTAGTTCTGATTCCTAAGGTTCCGAACCCGAAGAGACCTGGTCAGTTTCGCCCAATTTCCCTTTGCAACGTCATCTATAAAGTCATTTCTAAAGTAGTTGCGAATAGAATAAAACCGTTTCTACCTACTTTAATCTGCCCTACCCAAGCAGCGTTTGTTCCTGGTAGGAACATACAAGATAATAATATTATAGTGCAAGAGATCATTCATTCCTTCAAACGGATGAAAGGTAGAGAGGGATTTTTTGCAATTAAAATTGATTTGGTTAAAGCATATGACAGATTGAGCTGGAGGTTCATAGACCATGCTCTGGATTGTATGGGCTTCCCTCTGAAGATGCGTTCTTGGGTTTCTCAATGTATCTCCACCACCACCCTTAATATTTGCTTAAATGGGGGCCAAGTCGGTCAGATTTTGCCATCGTGTGGCATCCGGGAGGGAGACTCCCTTTCCCCTTACCTGTTCATCTGTGCTGCAGAGATTCTCTCGCGACTCTTGGAAGAGGATCTGGGGAAAGGTAAATTTCAGGGGATAAAGTTAAGTAGGGGAGGTCCAATTATTACCCACCTGTTTTTTTGAGGACGACCTTATCCTGGTGGGCAGGGCTAAATATAGATGAAGCTAAGAGTATTTGGAATTGTTTGGAAAGGTTTTGCTCTTGGTCTGGCCAGATTGTAAATAAGCTCAAAACCTCAATTTTCTTTAGTAACAATACACCTGATGGAATGAGGAGAGGGATTAAGGAAGCTTTGGGCATTAATTCGCCAGAAGGTGCTATCAATTACTTGGGGCTGCCTCTGTTCAGATCTCGTCAGAAGGATGCCGATTTTAATTTTATCCTGGACAACCTTACTTCTAAACTGCAGGGCTGGAAGGCTAAGACTTTGTCAAAGGCAGGCCGTGCTACCCTTATTAAGTCGGTCGGCCTGGCAATGCCTATTTATGCCATGCGAACCACAAAACTTTCTAGTCGTAAGGTCTCGAGGATTGATGGTTTAGTCCGAGATTTTTGGTGGGGATTTGAAAAAGGTAATCATGGTCTTCATTTAAAGGCTTGGGATAAGCTGTGTCTCCCTAAGTCTTTGGGTGGATTAGGTTTTCGGGAAACAAAGGAGATGAATCTGGCTTTTCTAGCAAAGTGGGGTTGGAATTTGATTAATGGATCTCAATCTTTATGTTATAAAATTCTGTAAGCCAAGTATCTTAAGGGGAAGGATTTTTTCCACTGTACCTATAGGGACTCGAACTCTTGGTTCTGGAAAAATGTTGTGAAAGCCATTTCTATCCTAAAGAAAGGGGCTTGTAAAGCTGTGTCGAATGGAAGGACGACTAATATTTGGAGGGATCCTTGGATACCTCATCTGAAAGGTTTTATCCCGAAACCAAGGATTGGGATTTCAACCAATGATAACTTGGTAGCTGATCTCCTGCTTGATGATGGCGGGTGGGACATCTGTAAACTTAATGGCCTCTTTGATAAGGAAACGGTGTCTGCAATCCTCAAAGGCGAAAAACCTTCGGGGCTGGGGAATGATAGATGGGTTTGGACCCTAGAAAAATCAGGACTATTTACTTGCAAATCGGCTTATCTGGCTCAAGCCTTGGATAGAGCTCAGCAGTGTGCGGTCGCTCCGGCACTTTGGAATAAGTTGTGGAATAGCAAAGTCTTGGAGAGGCATAAGATCCTTTGGTGGGGCATTCTTTCTAATGCGCTTCCTGTTAGATCGGTGATTGGAAGAAGATTCCATGTGCAGGATACCAGCTGTCCTTTGTGCGGATTAGGGGAAGAATCAATGGAACATCTTTTCTTGTCGTGTGATGTGACAATGCATTTATGGCGCTCTTCACCTTGGGGCATTTACCCTATATGCAATGCGGGGATTCGTGTTTGGGACTGGGTCAAATTCATTTGGAATCTTAATTCTAGGGGGATTCGAGTGGATGAGGTTTTCTTGTATGCTTCGATTATCGTTGACACTATTTGGCGACTTCGTAATGACATTATTCATAACAACTCTCGTCTGGATGTCTTGAAATGTATTGATGTGATTTGTACTTCTCATGCAGAACTTCATGATGTTTTCTTGCCTTCTTCACCCCCTCATTTAGAGGGAATCTGGAAGCCTCCTCCTCAAGATTGGATAAAGCTAAATTGTGATGTAAGAGTAGGCCTGGATAGTATGTGCATTGCGGTGGTAGCTAGAAATCATCAGGGTACTGTGGTTCGGATTCACACGGCTCAGTTGGACTTTGTGGACCCATTGTGTGGAGAAGCTGCGGCTTGTTGTTCGGCTGTTGCTTTGGCTATTCAGTTTGGCTTCAAATATGTTTTGGTAGAGAGTGATTCCAGAATAGTTATCAACGCTATCAATGGGACGGAGTCTTATTGGGCGATTGAGAACTATGTCTCATTTTGTGTTAAATCCTCTCCCTCTTTTTCCTGTTGTAATTTTGTTTATGCTAGTAGAACTTGTAATTTTACTGCCCATAATGTGGCTAACTGGGCTTTCATTAACAAGTTGTACGGTTCTATTCCGATTAATTCGGTTCCTGTGGACCTATTATGTAATGACCAACAGGTCTAGTTTATTTAATGATATGAACACGCTTATTTTCAAAAATATATATATATATAAAGGAAAGCACAAAAGGAGTTTAGGTGGCAACCTATTATTTTTTCTTCTTATTTTTTCTATTTTATCACACATTCTCTTATAACCTAAACCATTTTTAAATGATGTGAGACTTTTTGTTTGTATGTGTAGTATTTTTTTTTCAAAGAAAATAAGAGAATTTATCATAAAATAGAAAAAATAGGAAGAAAAAATATAGGTTGCCACCTAAACTCTTCTTTTGCTTTCCTTTATATATATATATATATTTATATATTTATATATTGATTGATAACATCTAAACTATTTTTAAATGATGTGAGACTTTTTGTTTATATGTGTAGTGTATTTCTCAAAGAAAATAAGAGAATGTATCATAAAATATAAAAAATAGGAAGAAAAAAAAAATAGGTTGCCACCTAAACTCTTCTTTTACTTTCCTTTATATATATATATTGATTGATATATTGATATATATATATATATAGTGATGATTGGTAAATTAATTTTAGTTATAAAAAATTATTTTTAACTCGAACATATAAAAATTTAGAATAGTAAAATAAAATTTTTAAACTAAAATTTATTTCATAAATATATATAAAATTAAAAATTATTACTACAAAGTTAATTATTAAAAAATAAATAATTACTTATATAAATAAATATGTATATAAAAAAAATATTGAGTAAGAAATTATTCAATTACTCATAAAAAAATAATATTTTTTAGATAAAAGAAAGTAAAGTGATAAAACTACTACTTATAATCTACATGGATAATTTCTAAACGATTTTTAAATGATATGGGACTTTTAGTTTATATGTATAGTGTATTTCTCAAATAAAATAAGAGAATGTGTGATAAAATAGAAAAAATAAGAAGAAAAAATCATAGGTTGCCACCTAAACTCCCTTTGTGCTTTCCTTTATATATATATATATATATTTGTATATTGATATATTGATACTAAAAGTATCAGTGTGCCTAGCACACTCCTATGTAGGGCTGTTCATCCGATTCAATCCGCACTTTTTTAGTCAAACAACATCCAATCCGCACTAAGTGCAAATTTAATTTTTTGGATCCAATCCAATCCGCACAATAGCTCAAATCCAATCCAATCTAATCCGCAAAAGTGCGGATTGGATCGGTTACTTTGAATTGGTTACTTTTTAATATTAAATTATTTAATATTTATGAAAAAAAATATTTTTTTTCACAAAACTAGCAACAAAAATAAAATAAATATAATTATTTTATGTCTCCAACAACACATTAAATAAATAAAACAACAAATAACAAATTCGAAGAAAAAAATTGTATATATAAAAAAATATTTAATTTTATTTTAAATTGTATGTAGAAAAAAAAATATATAAGAATAGAATATACATTTTATCTATTAAGTTTTGCAATATAATTGCATTATATGTATTAGACTTTTAAATTAATATTTTCTTTACATTAAAATATTATTTGTATATATAATTTTTTTAGTTTTGTTATAAATATGTGTGGATTGGATTGGATTGGATCGGTTACTTTACATGTCAATTAACATCAAATTCATACAAGTGTGGATTTTGAATTTTCCAATCCAATCCAATCCGCACAAATGCAGATATTCACACTTTGCGGATTGGATTAGATTGGATCGTGCAGATTGAATTGGATCGGCTATTTTATCAACACCCCTCCTATATGTTAATATTGTCCAACTGAATATACAATCCCATATAATTTAATTTACTAGTGGTCCCATATACTTTTCAGAATTCACTATGGATAAAGTGATTGAATATTGTATATATTATAGGAAAATTTACATCAAAAATATAAAAACTCAACAATATTACATCAATACCTTCACACGGCTCCTACTACTTTTTTACTTTTTATAGTGTTTTATTTACACAAATACCACTCACACACTCCATTAGCATGCATGATGTTATTTGACAAGTTTTACACTCAATTTATTTTTCCTCCCTTTTTATCATCATTTTATTTTTATTTTTAGTTTCTTTTTTATTTTTTATTTTCATTTTTTATTTGAAAATTTCTCCCACGATCAAAAATCTCTTTTCATCCAAAAAAAACTGATATCATTCATTGTCTTTAATTTTCTTCCTCCATCAACTGCCAATATTTTTTCTTCTTTTCTTTTTATTTTTAATTTTATTTCAGTTTTTAATTTTTAATTTTTAATTGTATTTCAGTTTTTAATTTTTTATTTTTAATTTTATTTTCAGTTTTTATTTTTTAATTTTTTTCCATAACAATTCTTCTTTTCTTTTTATTTTTAATTTTTAATTGTAAAGCTAGTTTCTTATATATTGTTGCTTAGGTCTAGGATTGACTTCTATCAATCAATCCATCATTTCACTCTCTTTTTTTCTTCTTTTCTTTTTCTTTTTAATGTTATTTCAGTTTTTAATTTTTAATTTTTAATTTTATTTCAGTTTTTAATTTTTAATTTTTTTACATAACAATTCTTCTTTTCTTTTTATTTTTAATTTTTAATTGTAAAGCTAGTTTCTTATATATTCTTACGAAGAAACGGACCTTGATAACATATGGAGCGACTGTGTAGAGAATAAAGCCAGAAAGAGTATAGAAATCATTGTGCTTCTTATGTATGTTTGCTCAACAAATAATGCAGAGATTTCATTGTCAACGTTTCTGGGAAAAAAGCTAATGTTGGTGCTGATGTTCGAACCGAGGTTTGTTTTCGGTTTCTTTTTTGGTTTTCTCCCATATTTGAAATTTTACACCTTCTATATGTATTTTTTTAATATGTTTTTTATCTAGTTGTTTCCTGTCCATTTTTATATCATCAATGGGTAACAATGAGATTTATCATGGATGTTGATGTTCAAAGAGTTTTTCCTGTATTTTAGTTTGTATACAGTTGTTTTGTAGTTTTATTATAGTTTTGCTACTTGCATATGTTATTTCACTATAAAAATAATATGCAACTATTTGCACAAAACTTACTATGTATAACTACTATTTTTTAGTCCCCATCAAATTAAATTCTTGCATAATATATAAACTATCATAAAACGATAATGCAACTATAAGGCAACTATTTGCACTTACATACAGTTGTTTTGTAGTTTTATTATAGTTTTGCTACTGGCATATGTTATTTCACTATAAAATTAATATGCAACTATTTGCACAAAACTTACTACGTATAACTACTATTTCTTAGTCCCCATCAAATTAAATTCTTGCATAATATATAAACTATCATAAAACGATAATGCAACTATAAGGCAACCAAAACAAAAAATAAATCAAAATATAACTGTATATAACGTAGATGTATTATTCATGAGGTTTTTTTAAAAATTTTCACATCATACATTGTTTTGAATTTGGTGGGAGGTCCAGATCTGTTTGTTACAGATATACATTTCATGAATTTGGATTTCGATATTAGGGGGAGTTGTTTTGATCGAATAAAACAGAAAACAAATGTGTAATTTCAGTTTCTTCACAGTTTTTCTGATTTTTTTTTCGTCATTTTCAGTTTAGATCATTGCAGGTATTTTTTCCAGTTGTTTTTGCCAGAATTAATAGTTGTATTTTTCTCGTTTTGGTTTCATTTTGGTTGTTTTGCGGTTTTGAAACGAGCGCGTATTTTCATCTTCATGGTTCGCTCTGTACAGCTGAAGGCTTAGTGCATGTGGTATTTTTGTAAATATTTGTATATGGACTGTATAAATGTTTAATGGGCCGGCCCAAAGTATTTTTGTAATTTTTTTTCCTTTTTTGTATTTTTTTGTTTTTTTCCCTATATTATATTGAGTGCGTTAATCTTTAGAAAAAAGAAAATTATCATGTAATATGGCACGACAAAAAATAAATAAATTTATTAGTTTTTTCATTTTAATGTCTCTCCAAGCATAATCTGAAATCCAACCTTTTTTTCTTTATATGAATCTGAAATTGAACCTTTATAGTTTATACCTATAATTGGTAGAGAAAGAAGATGACCTCAGACGGCGGCATCGAACCAAAACAGGCCACCAGTTGCCACGTGGTGGCGATGCCCTTTCCGGGCAGAGGCCACATCAATCCCATGATGAACCTCTGCAAGTTGCTAGCTTCAAAAAAACACGACATCCTAATCACCTTTGTTGTCACCCAGGAGTGGCTCGGCTACATCAGCTCCGATGACAAGCCGCCCAATATTCGCTATGCTGCCATACCCAACGTCGTACCTCCAGAGCGGCTAAAAGCCGCTGACTTCCCAGCCTTCTATGAAGCTGTCATGACTAAAATGGAAGCTCCTTTTGATCAGCTCCTGGATCGTCTCCTCGAAACGACGCCGTTGAGTCTTATCATAGCTGATATAGAAGTACTTTGGGGAGTCAATGTTGGGAAACGAAGGAATATTCCTGTGGCCTTGTCTTGGACCATGTCTGCCTCTTTTTTCAGAATGTTACATTTTTTCAATAAATTCTCTGAAGATAGTAATAGCCCACCTGACCTTTTATCCAGTAAGTGAAATCTTTATACAACAATGTAAATTTTGCTTTATTCTTTTCTATTTTGCTGAATATTCTTCTTTTGTGATATAGAATGTAGTGATGATGACAAGAATTTGGAGAGCATACCAGAACTCTCATCCTTTGACATAGAAGATCTGAAAATAGTACTCCATGAAAATGACCAAAAGGTTTTGAAACTAGCATTGGATTGTATTTCTCAGGTCCCAAAAGCTCAATTTCTTCTCTTCACTTCATTCTATGAACTTGAACCTCAATCAATAAACACTCTTAGATCAGAATTTTCTTTCCCAGTTTACCCACTTGGCCCAGCTATTCCATACTTAGATCTTCATGATCAACACAACAACTCTTCCTCTTCTCAAAGTTATATTCAATGGCTGGATTCACAGCCAAAAGGGTCTGTTTTATACATCTCCTTGGGCAGTTTTCTTTCGGTTTCGAGTACCCAAATGGACGAAATCGCTGCTGGGTTAAGGACTGCTGGTGTTAGATTTTTGTGGATTGCTCGATCTGAAGCTCTTCGTTTGAAGGAGAGGTCAGGCGAGTTGGGGTTAATATTGCCTTGGTGTGACCAATTGAAGGTGTTGTATCATCCTTCTATTGGGGGGTTTTGGACTCATTGTGGGTGGAACTCTACTTTGGAAGCTGTCTTTGGTGGTGTTCCTATGCTTACTTTTCCTCTGTTTTTAGACCAAGTTCCCAATAGTAGGGAAATTGTTGAGGAGTGGAAGGTTGGGTTGAGGGTGAAGGTAGAGGTGGGTAGTGATGAAAAATTGACAATAACAAGAGATGAGATTGCTGAGCTTGTGGGAAACTTCATGGATTTCGAAGGTGATGTGGGGAAAGAGATGAGGAAAAGAGCTGGAGAACTTAGAGATTTGTGTCAACAAGCCATTGCTAAAGGTGGATCTTCTGACAATTACCTTGATGCTTTTATTAGTGATATATGCAATTTTACACTAGGCCAGTAGGTGGTCAATCTAGATGATAATATTATGAAGGTGGCTTAGCTTGTATAATAATGTCTTATAATTTTGGCTTATAATAATTCGAAGAATTGCACTTCTATTTTTCTTTTCCTTTCTTTCTTTTTTTTTCTTTTATATAATGACCAAATCATTAAAATAAATAATAGTGTATAAAAAAAAATGGAACAAATCCATTCAAAAAAGTTTCTAATCCAGATGACATGAAATAGAAATACTTCAGAAAAATTAGGTAAAAAACCTAAAAAGATAAATGAATAAAAATTAAATTTAGTACAATGTTTAGAGAATGCAAACTCAAAGCTAAACAGTCAAAGAGTGCAAATGATGATAGAGACCAAATAATGCATCTATAATTTCTGCTCAACAAAATATAAGTGTTAGAATTTGTGATAAGATGAATGAGATTCCATTTTAAAACTAATTGGCTATGGGAGGAGTAGCTCATTTATTTTATATATTTTATTATCTTTCCACCACATTAACAATGTGAGACTCTCTAACATCTCCCTCAAGATGGTAGCTATTTTATTTGCTCACTATCTTGGACAACTCGATCATAAACGACTTTTTTTAGCTCACTATTCCTGATCATAAGTAGCTCTTTTGCTCTACTTTTTGGATCGGTATTTTTGGGTTGGTGGCTCTTTTTTTTTTTTTGGCTCACTATTCCTGAATCACAAGTGGCTTTTTTAGTTTTGGCTCTTGGATCAGTTATTTTTGAATTTTTTGTGGCTCCTTTTTTTGGCGGATAGTCATTAGAGGATTTTTTTTGTTTGTTTTTGCTTTGATACCATGTTAGAATTTGTGATAAGGTGAATAGAATTCATCTCAAAACCAATTAGTAATGAGAGGGGTAGCTCATTCATCTTATATATTCTATTATCTTTTCACACATTAACAATGTGGAACTCTCTGACAGTAAGGGCCACCACAAAGTTTTTCTCTAATTCCAGCATTAAGCAACATGATGAACAATCTATATCATACAAAAAAAGAGAAAATTGAGGTAAGAATTAATATTTTTAAAATAAATATATTAAATTGAAATAGTAAAAGTTTGATAAAGTATTGGAAGAAGAAGAAAAACTTAATTGTAAGATTTAATGATCCTTCAACAAAAATTTTGAAGTCTCTAAATTTTCATAAACTCACAAAAAATATAACTTAACAACAAGCATACCTTGTGAATAAAACTTAACATAACACAACAAAATATAGTAATAGTCTCATAAAAAACAATAAACACAATGTTAAAAATTCTAATTCAGACAACTCAACAATAACAATTAAACACTGAGAAGGTCAAACTTAGTCTTTGACCTTAATTTGCATGGACACAGAAATGGTCATGCACACATAACACAACCATATGTTAGTTTTTCCCCTCATCTATTTAGAAAAATGAGTTTTTGCAAATATCAATAATTATAGCAGAAAATAGTAAAATATTTAACTGTCACAGTTTGCAGGAGCATAATGTAATTCTGTCAATGCAGAATGCAAAACACAGTTTTACAGAAACAAACCAGAAATAAATAGTGCAGAATTTAAAAACTTGACACAAGAGAATTGTAAGTAGTATCAGTGTTCTTTCAAACACTACTAGTCCATGGGGCCACGCCCAGAGAATAAAATCAATTAGTAAAGTATCAAAGATTACAAAAGTAATTGACTTAAACAAATTTAGACTCCCTCTAGTAATTTGCCGCAACCCTTTGTAATTCACCTTGCTAATCTAATCTCTGAAACACACCAAGTAGTGAAGTCCCTTCAACTATTGATGTGGCTTACTTCCTTCCGAAGTAAGACTTAAACATATCTTTTCCCGAAGATATATGCTCACTTCCTCTCGAAATGAGATTTGGAAAAGTCTTCTCCCGAAGATCCACACTTGTTCAAAGCTTCTCTTCAACCTATTCTATGAATAGTATGAGATCATAATAAGAAAACCAAAACCTAGTTGAACACTCTAAGTTTTTACAAATGAAACACTCTTCTCACAAAGAAAGATATGAAAATATGAGACTAGAAGAGATAAAAATCGTTTATTTATAGAACATAGCAACCTTAGAGACAGCGACAAAAACGATTTCCCATGAGTACAAAACTTTCTTAAAAAAATTTCTGATTTGCAACATCAGAATCGGGTTTTGCAGCAGCAGACAAGACCAGAAAGAAAACTTTTCAAATTGAACCAAGATCACGAATTTGGACTCCAAACCTGCCAAATAAAATTTATTTGATTTGTTCTAATAAAAGCAAAACCAAAATCATCAATTAAAAAAAGGGAAAGTCAAGTTTCCCAAAGTTAGACAACTTTCTATAAGAGAATTCCTTCTTTTACAAGAAGTTTTCTAAACCAAAAAGAGATCAGGTGAGAAGGAATCTTTCCTTAGAAGAAAAGAGTAACTAGAGGCACAAAATCAATGTAATAAAAATAATTTAAATGCTCAATAAAAATGCACATTAATTAAAAAATATTTTGACAACTAAATTGCTAAAAAATAACCTAACAATCTCGCCCTTTGACACTTTAGATAATCAAAATATTTTTAATTAACAAACACCTACAAAACAAAGTTAGCGAAACAACCATATAAGCTCCCCCTGAGAAGCACAACATTAAAACAAAATAAAAAGCTAACTTTGACCAAAGTTGAACACAAACACAAACACAAACCTCAACTCCCCCTGAATAGTTGAGTATACAATCAAAATTAAAATCACAAATACTCCCCTTTTTTATTCATCTATAAGGGCCAAAGACAAAAAGAAACCAAAATTTTCCAAAAAAAAAAAGATAAAAAAAAAATTCAATCATGATCAACAATTAAATAAAATACAAAGAATAAGAAATCAAATTTTAAGAGGAAACTCATCAAAAACTTACCAAAAAAAAAACACATGTTGATACTTACCAAAAGAAAGATAAATGACCAATTTTTGTTAGCTCATAATTCAAGATACACGACTCCCTTTTTTGTTAACTTTTTTTTTTGAAAAAAAAAAAAACTAAAATATACAAAAATCAAGTTATTCTAATACAAACATCTTTCCAAGTTTCATAAAAATGACAAATAACTATGTTATGCATTTAAAGATATAAGAATTTAGTGTCTCAAATACAAACCATACTTACCAGATATTGAGAAAAAATAGACAAGTTACATAAAATGTGAACCATAATTTTTTTTTTATTTTAGAGAGGAGACTTACAAACTTGTACACACTTTTCAAACATTAGTGTGTGCACTGAAAATAGGATCATTGTCGTTGGCAAGATTTTTATTTTTCGCCTTTTTCAATTTGATCCTGCAACTGGATGCTATCACACCATACTGAAGGTAGCCCTTTTCTATTGTAGTGCATCCTCTTCATAACTCTCAATTACAAAGTTCTAGCTTACTCAAAAGATGGCTTTCACACCTCAGTATGGGTAGCTCTATTCCAGCAAGGGGCCTGACAAGAAATTGAAATAAAAATCGATCAACTTTGTACATTAATACTTTAATTTATCCATATCACACATATGCAAGTAACTTGAATCTTTTAACCCAACTTCAAAAGTATAAAGAGTACAAGACAGTAAGCTAATTATCACCCAAAAGCATAAACAAGTTTTGCCAACTAAGAATGAAAGAAGGATAGATGTAACATAAGAGCTACTCAAAAAAATTTATACAAAATAGAGAACAAAAAGAAAAGAGTTAGACAATGCGGACCCCCAATGATTTTCTGTGGGAGTCAAACCGACTTGAATCTAGGGCCTTAGTGAAAATATCAGCCAATTTATTTTCAGTATCAACATATTCTAACTGTAATGTTTGGTTGTCAACAAGTTCTCTAATAAAATGATGTCCTATATCAATATGTTTTGTACGAGAATGCTGATCAAGATTTTTAAAAATATTTATAATACTAGTATTTTCACATGCAGAATGATAAGTAAGAACAGATGTGAGAGTATAGCAATTATCAATAGATCTAAACCCTTGTAAAATGCATTGTTTATCACTGTTAAGAACAAAACAATGATCATTGTCAAAATTAGCGATATAACCTTGATCACAAATCTGATTAATGCTAAGTAAATTAGCTTTTAGTTTCTCAACAAGCATAATATTTTTCAACCTTGGTAACCCTTCAAAATTGAAAGTTCCCATACCAATGACATTTCTTGCTAAACCATTGCCAAAGGTGACCTCACCACATTACATTGGTTTGATATTTACTAAAAAAATCCTTGTCATCTGTCATATGTCTAGAATAACCACTATCAAAATACCACATTTGAGAAGCAGCACTTTTATTAGAAAAACTAGCCAGACATTTTTCTTTTTCAATCCATTTTTATTTTAAAGCACTATGTTTCTTTTGAAAAAATTTTAAATCACCAAAATAATTTGTTTTGTACAAATTTTGCATGGTAAAAACATTTAGGTCGAATATGCCCTTTAATACCATAAAAATGACAGATTGGAACAAACCTTCTTACCTGAGATCTTATCTTTTTTGAACTTACTGGAGACTTTGCTGCAGCAGACAATATTTTTGTAGCAGCAGATCTTAAATTTGCAGCAGCAGGTAAATTTGCTGAAACACTAGATTTTACAAATTTTATTTTTCTAGAACTTTCTGTACCATTTGATCCAAGACCAACAAAGCCTCTTTAACCTGCATTCTCAACTTCCTCAAAAATAGATGATCCAGGTTAAGCATTTGAATATTTTTCTTGAAATTTTTAAGTTCCTTCTTTAATAGAATAATTTCTTCATCTTTTAAACAAAAATCAGTATCATATTCTTTAATTTTCAATTCAAGAGATTCAGTTTGATGAGACAATTGTTTATTTATTTTTGACAATTATCTATTTTCAGAAGTAACTTGTATCCCCTTTTCATACATAACCTTGTAAGACTCAGCCAAGGACTCCTCACAGATGTTAGATTCATCAGAATCAGAATCAGAATTTTCTTTTTCAATGGTATTATTCAAACATAACAATCTTTCTTTCACCTATGAATCACAAATAAACTTAGAAGAAGCTGAGGCTAGTGCAAATATCTTCATCACTATCAGTTTCATCGTCACTCCATGTGACATTGAAACATTTCTTATTCTTTTTTAGTGTATTTGCACATTCAGATCGAATATGTTCCTAACCTTCACATTCTCTACATTGAATTCTCTTTTGAATGTTAGTCATTGAAGGTTTTAAAAAAGTATTACCTTTGGAGAATTTTGAAAAATTATTTTTGTCACTTATCTTTTTCATGTATTTCTAAAAGTTTTTAGTTAAAACATCCATCTCATCATCTGAAATTTCTTTTTCAGCAACATTAAAAGCAATACATTTACCTCTATTAGCAATGGACCTGGGTTTATCCTTCTGCTTGATTTGTTGATTCAATTCAAAAGTACACAAAAAGCCCATTAACTCCTCTACCTTCATCTTGCTAAAATCTTTTGCTTCCTCCATAGCCAAGAGTTTAGTGTCAAATCTGTTTGGAAGAACTCTGCCACTTTTTCTAACAAGAATAGATTCATCAAGATTTTCACCAAGAGTAAAATATTCATTAGCTATATCAGATAATCTTTCATAAAACTCAAACAAGATTTCAGATTTAGACATTCTAAGATCATCAAATTTTGTCTGAAGCATAATAAACCTAGAACGCTTAACATCAGATGTTCCTTAAAACTGAGTTTGAAGGATCTGCCAAGCATCCTTAGCAGATTCACAAGAAGATATAAGCTTAATATAGCCTTCACCTACTCCATTAAATATAGCATGTAAAGCTTTGCTATTATAAGTAGACAATTTATCATCTTCAGTAGACCATTCAAGATTAGATTTTAATTTAGAATTACCTTCAGAATCTACTACAATAGGAGGAGACCATCCTCCATACTTTTTCATCTTGAGACTTGATAAAGGCTCTCATTCTAATCTTCCAATAAGAATAGTTAGAATCATTAAGGAGTGGCGGGCGAACAATAGAACTTCCTTCTGCAAGGGGAAACATATTGCAAAAACACAAGAAAACGTTAAAAGGATCACACTAAGAGTTTAGTGTCTTGCTCTGATACCAATTGAAAAACTGAGTTTTTACAAATGCCAATAATTATAACAAAAAAATAGTAAAATATTTAATTGTCATAGTCTGCAGTAGTAGAATGTAATTCTGTCACTATAGAACACAGTTTTGCAGAAACAAACAAGAAATAAATAGTACAGAATTTAAAAACTTGACACAAGAGAATTGTATGTGGTATCAATGTTCTTTCAAACACTACTAGTCCATGGGGCCACACCCAGAGAATGAAATCAATTATTAAAGTATCAAAGATTACAAAAGCAATTGACTTAAACAAATTTAGACTCCCTCTAGTGATTTGTCGCAACCCTTTGTAATTTACCTTGCTAATCTGATCTTTGAAACATACCAAGTAGTGAACTCCCTTTAGCTATTGATGTGTGCTTACTTCCTCCCGAACTAAGGCTTAAACAAATCTTCTCCCGAAGATATATGCTCAATTCCTCCCGAAGACCCAAACTTGTTCAAAGCTTCTCTTCAATCTATTCTATGAATAGTATGAGATCATAATAAGAAAACCAAAACCTAGTTGAACACTCTAGGTTTTCATAAATGAAACACTCTTCTCACAAAGAAGATATGAAAATATGAGACTAGAAGACATAAAAATCATTTGGCTGCTCTCTAGGCCCTATTTGAAGAACATAGAAACCCTATAGACATACACAAAAATGATTTCCCAACAATACAATACTTTCTTAAAAAATTCCTAATTTCCTAATTTGGACTTCAAACCTACCAAATAAAGTTTATTTGATTTGTTATAATAAAAGCAAAACTGAAATCATCAATTAGAAAAAAGAAAAGTCAAGTTTCCTAAAGTTAGACAACTTTCCATAAGAGAATTCCTTCTCTTACAAGAAATTTCCTAAACCAAAAAGAGACCAGCTGAGAAGAAATCTTTCCTTAGAAGAAAAGAGTAACTAGAGGCACAAAATCAATGTAATAAAAATAATTTAAATGCTCAATAAAAATGCACATTAATCAAAAAATATTTTGACAACTAAATTACCAAAAAAGGACCTTACATTGTTATTTATTGAATTATTTTATTATTATAATGTCTTATTTTTGTTTGATCAGGAACAAAAATCAGGGCAACAGTTCTTGATAAAAGAAAGACAATTTAGAGGAAGAACAAGAAAAACATTTAAAGAAGAGGGAGAAGAGATTAAAAACACAGACACTAAAATTTATCGAGGTTCATGTTGGAATTATATTTTACCAGGAACTTAGATCTACTCACAAGTATGTTGATTTAACAACCTAAAATTGAACTTCTAAAACGATGAACTAAACACATAAAAGTTAAGAATAACTTACAGTGATGGCAGCGGAATTAAGTGTCTCCTTCCACTTAGATCTCTAACCCTTGATTCCTGTCTGTAGCAGAGTATAATCAAGATCTGAGCCCGAAAGTTCTTCAGTTGGATTTGATCTTTCACAGTCTTCCAAACTATGATTGAGGCACTGAGTGATGTGTGTGGGCACTTCTCTCTCACTAGGATTTTCGAAATTCTCTCTTGTTTTCTCTCTTGATTTCGTGTATAATGTTGCAAAACAAAGACTTGCATCAAGAGAAGAGAGGGGCGGCTATAAATAGGAAAAGGGAGAGCACAACTTTCTAAATAAACAGTTTCCTCTTTTACTGTGTAATTGAATAACTGCCTTATTTAGTGTGATCCACCACTTTCCTATTTTTGCTAGGCTTTGATTAGCAATTATATGGCAATTTAAATTGAAAATAATAATTGGGAAACATGCAAGCATGTGGCCGGCCATGGTGTGTATGGGTCTCACTTGGATTTTGCAGTTTCCTCAATTTTTATTTCTATTTCTTCAAAAATGTCATTTTTCCAATTCTAATCATTTAAATGCCAAAACTAATTATTTAATAACTAAAATAGATTATTAAATAATGTTGTCATTTAAAATAATTATTAATTAGAAATGCAAAGTCTCTTAATTAATAATTAAACCTAGAAACCCTTTTATTTACAATTTTATCCTTAAACTGTGAGAATTCACAAATTAGACATAGTCTAACTTTTAGAATTATAATTGATTAATCATAAATCAATTATAGAGTCTTACAAACAAAAGATAGTCTCAACTAGAATGGGGACCATGGATCTATATGCTGAGCTTCCAATAAGTTGAACCGATTTACCAAGTAAATCCCTAACTTATTAATTCCTTGTTGAATCCACTCTTAGAACTTGGAATTGTACTCTCAGACTTATATTGAGCATATCATATGTTTCACGATATCAATATGCTATCTCATTTAACCATTGTTATAATCTTAATGTGATTTAGAGATCCTCTATATAGATGATTTACATCGAGATGGGACCAATTTACCGTTTACACCCCTCAATGTATTTTGCCCCTTTGAACACTTAGTTGCCTGTAAATGATGTTTTAGTGATCTAATATATAGTCACTGAAACAAGAGCTCATCCATTTACTTCTATTTAACTAAGCTCGAAAGGAATCATCACTTTACTTCTATACACCAGTAGAAGCTATAGATTTCCATATTTATGTTCAGCACTCCCACTCAGTTATGCTATCATGTTCCCAAAATATACGTATCACCCTGACCCAAAAGTAGGCTTAACTAATAAATCAAAGAACATGAATAGCACTCCTGAGATTGAGCCTAAGCATATCAGGATTTAGATTCTCTTAATCTAAGATCAACTTCTGACATTGACTTGGAAAGATACAACGGTAAGTTTACAATATCTTTTGACCAAGTTCAATATCGGTCCAGTCCAATGCATACTCCATACATTCGAAACTAGTATACTTTGTCAATGTCCTGGGAAGAACATAACACTCACTCCAAGTGTAAGTATACTTCATCGCTGATTATCACATCAGTGTAAATCCAAAACACTGATGAACAGGGACCAAATCTTTTGAATCATATAATCACAATCACATTCCACTGTATTGACAATACTGTAATTGTGAATAACTATATGTTCTGGATTTAACTGATTTTGTGCATATATTAAATATATATATTAAGCCATAAACATGTAACATACATGTAATCATAAATCACTTCAAACTTCTAAATTGATAACTAATTAGATTGTAATGGGTTTTATTTAGGGCACAAAACCCAACAGTTCACCCCAAAGATCTTGGGCTACATCCCCGTGAGCTCACCTCAAGAAGCAAACTCTCTTGCACTATGAAAAGTCTGATCAAGGTACATTAATGAAGGAAATTCCAAGTCACACTTTGACTGGTAATCCCTATGATCTTCTAATACTACTTGTTTCTATTGATTTCTCTCTTTCTCTCTCTATGAAACTCTCTAACACTTTCTTTCTCTCTCACTTTCTTACGATGAAGAACTCTCTCTAAAGTCTTGGGGCTCTGAAGCTTTTTCTCTACAGGAAATGATCCAAATATGAGGTATAAATAGATCTTTGTAGCTTCTAGTTATTTCGGTTAGTTAGTTTGAAGTCTTAATTAAGACTCATAGTTGTATAGTGTCAGCTAGGATAAGTGTTTAGTTGAGTCTGCTAAGAGTTTTTATGATTTGTTGTGGTAGAGTCAACAATATGATTCTTGTATTTGCTAATGAGCTTATTTAAACTAACAATTCCACCTTAAATTTTCTCATAAGAAAAATAGTGCATAATCGATCTTCTTGAGAATCATTGGTAATGGACTACTCTCCATTACCTATTCTTAACACGTTCAAGCAATGCTTGAACTTTGTTATGCTGGATTAAAATCCTATTGTGGGCACATATGTATAATATATATGCTATTATAAAGTGTGATACAAAATTAAGTGACCAATTATGTTATGAGTATCAAAAAAGTATTAAATTGTCATGAAAATAATGTGTAGATACCATAAGTTAATTTATAATTTGTTGAGGGGTCATATTATAAATACTAAAACTCATTATATAATGAAGCTATAGGTAGTGGTTCCCAAGAAACACTAAGATTTCTGTATTATCTTCTTCCCCATCAGAGAAAATACTTTATAAAGATATTGTATTCTTAGAAGATCATAATCTTCTGTGCAATCTCTAACAATGGCTTTAGGTTAGTGCTTTCGCTTATCTTTTATCATATTCTTCTTCTTTAATTTAGCAAAGGTTCTATAGATTTATGATTTAAAATTTTTTATATCAAAGCACTTTTAGGAATATGTTTAGATCTGTGATATATATATCGAGTTTTGAGGCCAAGACGCACAAGTAACTGAAAGACTTAGAGCAGAGTTTTTCAAGCTCAAGTGTTGTTCAATGGACAAAAGAGACTTGAAAAAACATTATAAGAGAATGACTCAATGATTTGCCAAATAAGTGGCATTGATGATCCAAATCCAAAGCAAGCCTTCCTTTCCTCTATTCCAGAGCCACTTGGCGAAGAAACTTTAAAGCAACTCTCAGGATCGGGAAAAAACCTAAGCAATCCAAAAAACTAGGCAAAGTTTGTAGCAGACGAGATTTACTCATCAAATACCCTTCTGAATCTTCGTGTTCCTGGAAAAACCCAAAGAACAAAAATAAGTTCAAGGCATTCAAGTTCTCGAAGCACAAAGGACGCAAAATAAAACTTTTGCGAACGAAGCGCGATTTTTAGAAAAATTCTGATTGATGCTATGTGTGTGGAAAAAAATAGGCATTATGCAAAACAATGGCCTAAAGGAAAAACAGTCAAGCTTCTCTTACGTATCCAATAAACGACTGGGATGTCTCTTAAGGAAAATGACATAGAGTAAATCTTCTCCACAAATGATGAATTCAACTCAGAATCTCTTTGTGCATCGAAACAATGGAGTGATTCAGAAACTCTAGAATGTTATCAAATGTTCACTATTCACACAATGCAACCATCCCATGTCATCATTATGCAAGTTCTTCTAACAAAATATGTCAAGCCAATAAAAGTGGCAGTATTTTTCGACACGGGAGTGTCATATACGATAATGAACTCCAATATTCTTCCTAAAGAATATTGGAGAAAAGAGAAACAATACTTTCATGCTGCAATTGGGAGTATTTTTCGCACAGAACTCATCAGCAAATTGATTCTGTTGTAGTTCTTCCGAGGATGTTTTGTTACTCACAGAGTTATTGGATCAAAATTACCCAAAAAAGATTTAATTGTCAGCTTTTATCTTTACACAAAGAAGAAGGGTTTGTGTATTCTTCCTAGTGTACTTAGTTACAAACAATATTTTGCTCTATTGAAAGCCATACCAAACTATTTCTTAATGCCACATGACCAATTTCATCAAATTAAGAAAGAGCTCATAGAAGTCTCATGTGCCAATAATCATGCCGAGTTCCTGGAGAAATGTGTCCATCCTTTAGGGAAAAATAAATAGTTCTTCATAAGTCTTCCTTTTAAGCTTAATGAAGATATAAACCCTACAAAGGCTAGTCACCTAGGCATGAATCCAAAACATCAACAAATGGCGTCTGCTGAATGCAAAGAGTTACAGTAGCAGGGTTTAATAGAGTCAACTTCCTCTCCAAGGGCATGTCATGCACTTTATGTCAATAAACGATCAGAGCAAGTTTGAGAAAAGAAAAGGTTGGTCATCAACTACAAGCCCCTAAATGAGTTCTTAGCAAATGATAAATTTCCTATACCAAATAAGAATTCATTGTTTGCCAATTTATCCAAAGCCCATATTTTTTGAAATCTGATCTAAAAGCGAGATTTTTGGAAATTAGGCATCAAACTTGATGACCAGCCCAAAACAATCTTTTGCATTCTAAATCATCTTTTTCAATGGACTGTCCTACCTTTTTAGCTCAAAATGGCCTTTTCTTTATTCCAAAAGGCTATGACCAAGGTACATGGCCCAATATTGGAAAGGCTCTCATCTATATTGACGATATTTTACTTTTTTCTCCTGATGAAGAAGCCCATCAATTGTTATTGACCCAACTTGCTTCTATCATCAAAGCCCATGGTATCATGTTGTTTGAAAAGAAAATGATTATTGGACAGATGGAAATAGAATTCCTTGTGATGAAATTATCCAAAGGACAATATGAAGCTCAACCACATATAGCCCATGAACTACTTAAATTCCTAGATGAAAATCTCGCGAAAGTTTAGGTCCAACAATTCTTGGGCATCATTAATTATTTGCAAAACTTTGTTCCCCGACTGTTTGTACTGACAAGGCCACTCAGTAATATGCTGAAGAAGAATAGCCCAGAATGGTCACATAACCAAACTGTAGCAATCAAAAAGCTACAGATTTTCTTACAAATTCCCTCTCACAGAAAACGTATTCTTCAAACAGACGTCAGTGACCAACATTGGGGTGCTATCCTTCTCGAGCAAGATGAGCAGGGGAAAAGACGAATAT
Source organism: Cannabis sativa (assembly GCF_029168945.1). Classification (NCBI taxonomy): domain Eukaryota; kingdom Viridiplantae; phylum Streptophyta; class Magnoliopsida; order Rosales; family Cannabaceae; genus Cannabis; species Cannabis sativa. The sequence continues at coordinate 54,813,953 of NC_083602.1, read as the reverse complement.
CTGGATATTATAGTGTACACTTTAAAGATTTCCAGCTCCATTATCATTCAACACTTAAAGAGTTAATTGCAATCAAGATGGGAATCACAAAATTTGAGTTCCACCTCATAGGCCATCATTTCTTAGTGGAAACTGATTTTGCTGCATCAAAAGGAATGATAAATTTGAGAAAGAACAAGACAACGAATGCTCAACTTTTGAGACTAGAAACATGGTTTGATCATTACTCTTTTGAAATCAAACACTTCCCAAAAAAAATATTTTGGTCGACCTTCTATCTGGACCTACGTGTATAAATATGGTCTCTTCACATCCACTCCAAACCATCCACTTAATCATCTACGAATTTTCTCATACCATTTCACACATATATATAATGGCATCATCATCATCACAAAATAATTTCTCATTTCCCTGCTCATTTTCTCGAGATGCATAACTCATCATTTCCAAATTCAAAAAGTCAGCAAAAAGAAAGAGCCTCTCACAGGGGTTGTTTATACTCACAACCAAATCCTCTCTAAACTCGGACCCTATTTTTAACATAATTTCCTAATTCACTCAAAGTATCATTTTGCCAATCTGGTCCCCCTCTGGACTGCACCTTTCACTCCAAAATCTATAGCCATCTTTTCTGGTACCTAACACGCATCTGTACGATTGATGTCAAAGTCCAAACTATGGCTCTTCACACTACTATACAGTCTTTCCTTGAACAAGAAAAAATTAAGCCAGCCTACCAAATCCAAATGGATATTTTGTCTTGGTACGCTCCTTCAGAAGAGTGGAGAAAAATACTTTGGGATGAATGGGAAAAGGTTCGCAACAATAGGCAAATCTTTATTTATATATCAGAACCACATGTAGCCAACATGATATGTTGCTACACTATCTTCCTTATCAATCTTAATAAAAAATTAGAAGAGAACAAGAAAATAGTTTGCAACCCCACCTTTGAACTATATGGCTTCCAAGAAGCACCTTTTAGAGAAAGTTCAATGTACAGTGATCTCCAAAAGATTATTTTTGAGAAAAACTAGACTATTCTACTAGAAATTTGGCCAAAAATGGAAGAAGATGCTCCATGGGAAATGTTTCCCTCATATCATTCACTACTCATAGCAAAAGCTCTAGAAAAATTCCAAATTTTTGAGAATAGTGACAATCAGGTCCAAGTCCCTGAAGCAAAGAAGAAACATTCATCACTATTCAAACAAACAAACATTGTAGGGTCCTACTCTAAAAGACAAGTATTTTTGAGGATTCATAAGATCCATACATGGACCAAGAAATCAACTAGGATCCCTATCTCTTTCAGTACAATGGACTAGAATGAGAGATTGTTTATTCTGAATATGATGCATGTCCACCAGCTGGAAGTGATGAAGATGATGAACCATCAGGTTGGCACCCACTTCAAGAGGACCCAAATTATGACTCAGACTAGAATACTGACAACGAGCCAATTATAGATCGCTCATAAGTAGTTTACATATTCCATATCTCTTACTTTGGTAAGATAACAATAAGTGGAAAAAATTCCCGATAGTCATGATGTTTGTAGGAATTTTTTTAATCGTTTGTTTGTTGATTTTTTGTTTTTTATGTTTGTCAGTTGGTCTATTTGTTGTCAGATTGTCCTTTTCTCTGTTTGTCATTTTGTTGGTTTGTCCATTTGTTGTCAGTTTATCCTTTTCTATGTTTGTTTGTTTGTAGGAAATTTTTAGGAAGTTTTCTATTTTGTATCATACCCCATGTAAATGGCTATATATAGAGCCATCATTTTCATTGTAAGAGGCATCAAAGAAGCATTCAACTAATAAAATTTCTAGTATCCTACTCTCAAAATGTTCTTCTAAATTTTCTTAAAAGATTTCTGAAGTAGTGATAGTGTGCATTATGGGTCATACCGAAGATATTCATGTTATGAGTTAGGTATCACTCAAGTGTAAAGGTAGCTAAGCAATCTATCTTTCATAATCGTAAGTCACAATGCAGAGTCGTAAGTCAAGTAAATTTTTCTGAGAATATTGCTTTAGTTATCTTTATATTTGATAATGCTTAGTTTATAGCAGAAACTCTTATGGGTTTTTCATATATAGCTATATTTGATTCAAAATTTACTATTTTATTACCATATGACAAAATAAACAAAATTAGGAAAATTCAAGTTTTTGTTTTTCAAAAATACAATAGAGAGACTTCTTCCCCAAAAGAACTTCTCCTTCTTGCAGAGCAAAACAAGTGAGTTGATCTCAATCGTTGGCTACACTTCACCAGAATATTAAGGGATGGAGATCTGAAATCATCAACAACCAACAATGTAGAAACTTTTTGCAATCTCCATGAGCACCGACTAGGAACTTTGGGCTGATCTCCACTAAAGCCGGTAAGAAGTTTTGGTTAGATGTTCTGCCATGGCAACGGGATCACCGTGGGGAGACATCCATGAAGCCAACGAGAAAGAATCAACAATCTAAGGGGAAGATCTAGTGGAATCATCAAATATTATGCGACTCAAAGAGGTCTCCTTGAATTTTCATACCCACACATTTTGGATTTTCTTTTAAAAAAAATCTGATTTTTATGTAGTTTTTGGAATAAAATAAATAAATTTGATGTTGTTTAGTGTGTTTTCTTCAATTATTTTTTGTTATTTGGTTGATTTACATATATTTTCAGTATTTTTTTTTTATAATTTTTGAAAAATCTTGAAGAAAATTACTGCACTGAATTTCTGGGAAATATAATAAGAACTGAGTATGTGTTAAAATTTCAATACAAAAATATGTTGCTTTCACGTTGTTTTTAAGTTTCATTTACGTTGTTTTTTCATCCTCCTGAAAATAAAAGTAAAATGTACAAGCGACAGAATAACAACACAAATATAACGATCAATGTGACAGGAAGATATTATAAATATGAAGAAAAATTACAAATACTCATGCAATAAAAATATCAGTAGTTAATTTTGAGTTGTTTTGTGTGTTTGCTATAATTATTTGTTCATCAATTAATATTGTTTTGATTGAAAACAACAAAAATAAAAACTACACAATATCTACAAAAGAATAATTAAGTTATTTTCATGTTAGTGTGAAGTTTCTTTTGTGTTTTTTTCGCAACATCTTATTTCAACTTGAAAATAATGTATAATATCAAGTTGTTTTCATGTTGTTGTAAAGTTTGTTATGAATTGTTCATACACTACACTAGTTGTTCAACAATTTAAAAAGAATATAGTTTTACATGTTAAAACAAAAACTTATCTTTATCTCTTACATCCAGACATGAAAAATAATAAGAGAACATGTTATGTTAATTTTGAATCAAGTGGGGGTATTGATAGGAAGAGATTGTAGATATGAAGAAAAATTACTTATATTTAGTAGTAACATTGTTTGTTGTTTTGTAGTTATTTTAAAGTTGTAAACACGTTGTTTAATTTTATTACTTTTTGAACATGTTGCTTTCACATTGTTTGTACGTTGAATTTCAATTGTAAAGATTTGTAGATTCTTTAAATTATCAGTTATTTTTATTGTTTTTTACATCGTTGTTAATAGTTTTAAAAAAAACTAACAACTATTGTATTTTAAAAAAAAATATAATGATACAAATACTTCATCTATAAATTGAAAATATAATATTAGATATTTTTTAATATACTAAAATATATAAACAACTTAAAATAATTACAGTGTTTAATATCTCGTACAAGATATATATGAAGTTAACTAGAGAAAAGTTTAAAAAAAAAATATGAAAGCAAAGTTTCTTAAAAAATATTGCTCTTGTGCACATACAACGAAACACACTTCTCAATCATTAATTCATGCACAATAACTTCACCCTTCTTGAAAAACTTTGGAACATTTTCTTGTACACTTTTAATGTATGCAACTAACTTCATTCTGATCAACTTTGAAGTTCATCATCACTAGAAATCAAGTAATGTAGTAATTAAAACAACATCAAAACAACATTAAACAAACTATAAAACAACTTTCTACTATAAAATATATATATTTTTTAAATGAATGAACTACAGTAAGAGAATATTTCAAACAAGACAAAATAAAAAAAACAAATTATAAACCTTGACAATATTTTTTTTTGGAAGCTTCAACTTATCAACAACATCAGAGGTCTTATCACCTACCTGAAAATATTAGGATGACAAAGTTAATAAAACAATGAACTGATAAAAATACAATTAATAGTTATAAAAAAACTGTAAGTATATCATGTACTGAACAACATAAAAGCAACAATATAACAACTAAAAAAATAAAATAATTATAAAACTTAATAAATATGCAACTAAAACAACTCCAAATTAAAATTCAAATACAATTGATAAATGTAAGACCTAACCCAATGATTTAAACTTTTTTTTTAAAAAAAAATTAAGAACCCTAGAATAAGAACCGTATAATAACTATATTAAAACTAAAAAAAAAAAACTAATTAGAAACAGAATAAGTGAGAGACATAAACCATTTAAGGTTGAACAATTCTTCTAACTGAATACATCAGAAAAAAAAATATAACAAAGTAAGTTTTTGAACCCAAACAAAGATAACCAAAACTAATACACTAATCTTTTAATTTGCAACCTCGTCATCATTATCTCGCTTTTTGCCCTGAAAGCCTCTTCAATGGATGATTTGATGAAACAACAACAACAAAATAAATTAAAAGATGAAACAACAATAAAACAACTTATACACAACGTTAAATCAATATAGTTTTTTTTTTTTTTTGAAAGGATCAATATAGTTATTTAAAGTCTTTAGATAAAATCTCTGATTCATAAAATTATAAAATTTAGAAAAATAACTTTGCCAACTTGTGAGATAAATGGACATCAATAAACATTAAATTTTGAAGTTGAGATCATTTGAAAAAAAAAATTAAAATCAAATCCAAATGAGATTATTGAATAATAAAACTCTAAATTTGAGTTTTATACCTAACATTTGGATTTAAGTTTCGCCAACAAAAATAAATTAACTGAAATGCTGCAGCAACAACAACAACAAGAACAATAGCAGCAATATAAATAGAAAGATGAAAGCAAATACAAAACAACTTATAAATAACAATAAATCAATATATTTATTTAAGATCTGAAGATAAAATTACTAATTCATTAAATTCAGTTCTACAAAATAAAAACAATAATAATATCATGAAGAAGCTTAACAAAAAAAAAATAGTACAATTGAAGATGCCCTCTTTCTTTAGGCTAATAAAGAATATTAACTATGTTAGACATTTTGTCAAACACGTGGAAGATATGACCTTATATACATATAAATAAAAAAAAAAACTCAACTTACAGAAAAAGAAAAAATTTCACAAAATTTGTGGGCAAATTGGTGGAATAAACAATAAAGAATCACACTACAACAATATTCTTATAAACTTTCAAATCTAAATTTTTATATTGATGTAATTTGAAAAGAAAAAAAAGAAGGAGAAGAAGAAGAAAAGAACAACTTACAAATCAGAGCTTGAAACTATATTAATAGCAGCAAAAAGAAGTTTGAAAGAGATGGAGATGATTTGACCAAGAGATGAATAAACTCAGAGAGTGTCTCTTTCTCCCTAGATTGCGGCATAGGAAGGTTAAGAAGAGTTTCTACATGGCAAGAAGGGCTAGAGACGAGAGGGATGGAGACAAGAGGGGCTGGATGTGAGATGGAAGGGTGGAGATGGCTACCACTTCAAATAGATATATGTGAATAGAGGAGGAAGAAAGAAAAATAACAATTTTCGTATAATTGTAATTAGTAAACTTTATAATAGTATTAGAGAAAATTTTAAAATATAAAAATGTAAAAAAAAATAGAGAAAGCAAGTATAAATGTTAAATATTAGTAAAAAAAAGTCACTTAGTGTAAAAATCTCAAACTCTTATGATGGTGTATATTATAATTATTTAAAATAAAATTTTAAAAATTTAACATGTTAATGAAAGTTCGGATTATAATTTTTTTTTACTTTTTAATTTTTTTTTCCTCTTATTTTTATATCCTATTTAATTTAGGATTTTAAAATAACTAAAATTTTAAGAGGTGCAAATCTCAATTACTTTTTTGCTCAGAAACGATATTTTTTTGTAAGGCTCTGAAACGAAATTTAAAACCACTGACTTTTTTTTTTTTTTGAGACTGAAAACCACTAACATTTTAATCAAGAATAATAGGTAGATAAGGAATATCCTAAATATAAAATAAATAAAAAATTAAAAATTAGAAACTGAATTGCTCAGCTGTTATCTTTCTCACTTGACCCTGAAAAATAAATTACTAAAATACTGTATAGAGCCGTAAATCCCTAATTTGTGGAACCCTAAAAGAAAGACTAGTCAAAACCAAAATCCAATTTTTATCCTTCAACTCTTCAATTCTTGTTTTCAACTCTGCAATTCCTAATCCTTTGTTGGTACACAAATTCTCGTCCCCTTTGTTAGCTTTTCATTCATGGTGGAAAGCCTAACTTCTTTCTCTCTAACACCAAAACCATAAACCCCTAATAAGAAAACTCCAAATTTTCAGATATATTCGTCAAATCCCTAAATAGGAGGATTTTCACTGATTCTCCGTATCTATCTATGGCTACAGACGCTTCGCCCAAGTTCCAAAACCCAGACTTCCGGCCAGTCCCTCAGCCACCAGACTTTCACCCGGAAATTGTGGTCAGGGCCCATGACGGTCTTCACTTCTGGCAGTTCATGATTGCAGGCTCCATCGCTGGCTCTGTCGAGCACATGGCTATGTTCCCAGTCGACACGGTTAAGACCCATATGCAGGCTCTCGGGTCCTGCCCGATTAAGTCAGTCGGAGTCAGACAGGCCCTTAAATCCATCTTGAAGACCGAGGGTCCAATTGGCCTTTACCGCGGCATTGGGGCAATGGGTCTCGGTGCCGGGCCAGCCCACGCCGTTTATTTTTCGGTTTATGAGATTTGTAAGGAGTTCTTCTCCGGTGGGAACCCAAATAACTCACTTGCACACGCAACCTCAGGGGTGTTCGCCACCGTAGCTAGCGACGCAGTTTTTACCCCAATGGACATGGTGAAGCAGAGATTGCAGTTGAGTAACAGTCCGTACAAGGGGGTTTGGGATTGTATGAAGAGGGTGTTGAGGGAAGATGGGTTTAGAGCATTCTACGCTTCGTATAGGACCACAGTGCTTATGAATGCGCCGTTTACAGCCGTGCACTTTGCGACTTATGAGGCTGCAAAGAAAGGTTTGATGGAAATTTCGCCAGAGAGTGTCAGCGACGAGCGTTTGGTTGTTCATGCCACTGCTGGGGCTGTTGCCGGGGCTTTGGCTTCTGCTGTTACTACACCTCTCGATGTGGTCAAAACTCAGTTGCAGTGTCAGGTATATCCAACTATAAATATATTTATGTTTGGTTTGAAGACTTTGAAGACTCAAACTTGTGATATAATTCTGATGCCGCTGGCTTATAAGTATTTGAAACTTAATTCTACAGAAAAAGCTTGGAAATATAGTTCAAATTGTTAGTAATTCTTTATGTGATTTAATTAGAGTACTTTAAACATAAGGCTTCTCCTTTAGCTAGTAATGGGGCAAAAAAGTTCACTTTACAAGTGTTAAATTTGATGATAGAACTGATTGACTGACTCTGTTATGTATTGTTTGTGAGTACAATTTTTTTGTAGATCTTCTTGAACCGTTGCTTTCATTTATATGATAGACAGAATTATTGCTATGGTGAAGATTTATTGAAAGAAGATGAAGCCTTATTATTGTCATTCTGGCTTTTAAGAAATATATCTTAGAATGCTGGATCATTTTCAGCTAATAATGATCAACCAAATCATAAGAAATAATGAACTATCATTGTAACATTAAATGTTTAATGTATCCTAAATAGTCAAAAGTAGGGAGATTCTCCTAGAGAATTCTTATATGACTTTTTAACCTTGTTAGCAACTTGTAAAAGCTTTTAATCTCGCGTCTGAAATATTAATGTTCATTTACGTTCATTTGTTGTTCAGGGTATATGCGGATGCGATAGATTCAAAAGTGGCTCAATTGGAGATGTTGTCAAAACAATATTGAAAAAAGATGGTTATAGAGGGTTGTTAAGGGGATGGTGTCCTAGGATTCTTTTCCATGCTCCCGCTGCTGCAATATGCTGGTCTACTTATGAAGCCTCAAAAAACTTCTTTTATGAATTAAACGATGGCTCCAGCAGCGGCAATGTAACTTGAATTATTTAACCTATGAAGACGAAGGACATTCTTGCATTGCATTGCATTGCATTGCAGATATCATAATTGAGAGATACATGAACCATCTCATGGGCGTGGAGGAAGCAGAGGATCATCAATTTTTTCAAAGATTTTCATACATAATCGCTGTCTAATTTAATCGGCGGTGCTAGTCAAATTAGATATTGAGGCTTAAATTTTGTTTGTACCGTAGACACTTTGTTAGTTATCCTTTTTTGCCTTACTGTATGCTCAAATAAGCACCAACGAGGTTTCATTTACTGCCTTATTACAAATTACAACACCCCTTCTCTTTTTGTCATTTTTGATGATTTGTTACTATTATTATTATTATTATTGGCAGTAAATTAAAATTGATACACAATGTATCATATTATAGTTCTTATCTGCATTTGCACAATTTCGTTTCTTTTCATAGCCATGAATGTAATATGCACCAGTATAAACAGTAGTTCTGTTATCGTTTCCCTGCTTAAAAATGAATCATATAAAATCCACTTAAGGATGTGAAATATGAATACTTAAGGCAAAGTACTTTTGTTGTGACTACTTGATTGAGTTTATAGAAACACAATTTACCTATGATAAACATGTATTAATTGGTACAACGCTAGAGACAGTATGGAAAAGGATGGTCAAATAGGTGATGTATATTGTAATTTCTTTACAGAATCTTTAGGAGTTTATGTAGGGCAGTTTGAAAAAGAATTCATTGTTGAGCTTTTTGGCGTAGTGATCCTGTAGATTAACAACTTTTGAGGTTTATCAAGTACTAGTGTTATTTGTCACTTGTCTCCATATACCATTTTTCAACTTTTGAAGTTTCAAGAGCTCACGACTTGCCCAACAATCACAGTAATGTCATCAAGCTTTCCACCTGTACAAAAAGAAAATTTCAGGTCAGTCATAGGCCATGGCATCCACAAACACTGTTTCATTACAATGATAGACATCACAAGTCCATACCTGTAAGTTTCCTCCCAAGAATTTTCTTCCACCAGGGAATATCAAATCCCTGAAAATTAACAACCATATTACAAAAGCCATATTTTCGATTCCAAATCAAAAGTAGATATGTTTTGCCAAAACATATTAACAACGACCATATATTTAGTAATTTTACCCTGGATCTGGCCTCCAATGCGTATGGAGAATCAAAGTCAGAGTCCTTTGCATGAACGCTTGCCAGATTAGCTAATGCCTTTGCTAGCATTAAAATCGTGTATCGGTTAAGATTGTGAATGAGTTGCTTAATCTAAATCTTCCACCATATGAAGTTAACACAGGAAAAACATACCAGCCTCGACGACATCTTTGAATTGGGCCAATGTTGAAATCATTTCATGATCAAAGACATTATCGAAAAGTCCATCGGAACCCATTATTATGGTGTCTCCTTCTATTAACTCCATGCTACTAACCTGTTGTTGAGGAGATTTATAAATTTCCAAATATAAATCAAAACTCAGACAATTATGGTTTTCTCCAAAATTTTCACATAGGAATCGTTTATATGCACATCTCATCCAAGCAATACTGGCAATCAAACTTTTTAGAACATGTTGAACGCAGACCAGAATGGTCATCTTGGTTGTGAGCCATATATTGACCTTATTATTACAGCTTAGTTCTATCACATCTTCAAATTACAAGCAGCTAAAGTAGTTCATTTAACGTGAGGATCGCAAGAGTAAGAAAAAGAAAAGAACATACTGCTCATACACTAAAAGGGTGCCTCATCATACCTTGGCGTCAAGGTATGTTTGACTAATGACCTCTGAGCTCAGTTGATAGGGACAGTCAAAATAATGTTCTTGTGGAATGGAAGAAAAAACTACTCGACCTGAAGAGTAGAAGAAAAAATATGCAGGATAAAGGAGAAGAAAATACTAAGGGAACAATGGAAAGCTAAGAATTTGAAGAATGACAATTGAAAGGTGTTTACCTGCACGGATAACCCTTAGCCCACAATCCCCAACATTGGCAATCTTCAAAATTCCATTCCTCTCCAATATGGCGACAATGCTGCTCAGATAAGTGGAAAGCTGAATCAATTAGGCGAACTAGGACGGAAGCAGAAACCTCAGAAAATGAAAATGCATATTGAAGGTTACTTACACTGTTGCAGAACCTATAGAGGAGGTAGCAGCATGTGCTTTCCTAATGAGAATTTGTGGATCACTGTTAACCTGGAAAGAAAGACAGGTAAAATCCTTGGGTTTGTCAGGCAACATCAATGTGTATGCAGTAAACAAATACTATGTCCATCTTAACCATTGCTCTGTGAGTAATAATATATAAAAGACTATTAGCTAATCAGATATGGTTGGATTAAAACACAGTTTGAAGAACATCTCATAGGCTATCAATTATTTGAAAATACTACCTCTTCATCCTCCACTAAATCCGAAAAATTAGTCATTAGTTCCTGCGGGAACATTGATGGATCTACATTCTGTTCTGCCCAACTGGAAAAAGAAATGAATAAATACATATTAAAACTTCAAGAGTCATAATTCTAGCTCATTAATGCATGATAACTTAACTTCAACTCCTTAAACAAATTCTACATGTTTATGCTTTCTATTCCAGAAAGCTTAGCTATAGATATAGTCATACATAAACACTTAGCCTTGTCCAATTCCATACTGTTAATTCCATTTTTGGCATATTTAATTGACAAAAATATTTTATTATTTAATGTATATTTCGGCTGGCATATATTGATTTGGTTTCCATATTTGTGTAAATCAAACTTGAAAGGAAAGTTGTCTAGCTTTCCTATTTTTGGAAAAAAGGTAAAAATGGTAAGTTTGGTTACCCATTTCGTTTTTTATCTAACCAGCTGTTATTCTGATCTTGTGTTGAGTTTCCCATTTTCTTAGATCAGGTTTCTTGAAGAGAAAACCGGAACTAGACTTTCCTTTTCTATAAAAGGAAAGTTGTAGTTACTGCCCACGATTCTGTATGTACAGAAACTAAATTCTGGATCGATTGAAGAATTATTTTAGGGAAGTTTCTAGTGGGTTGAGGTCTTGTTCAGACCGAATGTAAGCTGTCTATGAGATGTATATTCATTATAAATACATCCTATAGCTGCTAGGTTTTGTATCTCTTTCATACACTTAGAATTGCTTTCATATCTTAAGGAAAGAGTGTCTTTGTTTAGTACCTCTCTTGGTACCTCTCTTGTATCTTTGAATTTCATTCATATCTTTAGAAAAGAGAGTCTTTGATTTGTAGAGAAGAGTTGTTCTACTCTTACTCTGTTTATTTGTTGTTTGTATTGTCTTGAGTCTGTATTCAAGTCTACAACGAAGAAGAACATCAGTGCACCTTCGGGAGAAGGGTATTTACAAGCTTTCGGGAGATTGCTTTTGAAGTCTTGCATCGGGAGGATACAAGCACACAACCTTCGGGAGATGGTTGTATAGGCTTTCGGGAGATAGCCTTTAAGCCTTGAATCGGGAGGATTCAAGCACTCTTCAAGGTGATCGAAGGGAGTTCGAGCTCTTGGAGTTTTATCAAGATTCGGTTAGTAGGTGGAATACATCAAGCTTGCAGCATACAATAAGAGGGAGTCTTTTTATGCATAAGTTAATTACTTTGTATTTTTGATACCGATCTAATGATTTTTATCTCCGGGCGTGGCCCCGTGGACTAGTAACAATCTGAAAGGATTGTTGAAACCACGTACAAAAATCTTGTGTATTTTTTCTTTTATGCACTGTTTGTTTTTCTTGGTTTCTCCGGAGTTACGGAGTTGCATTCCGTAACTACGTAAAACTGTTTTCGATACTAGCTTTATTATTCCGCATTTAATTAATCATTTAATTAAATAATCAACCGGGAATATTAAAATACGGAATTTCAATTGGTATCGAGCAAGTCACTAAATTCTTAGTGAGATCTCGAGGTTATTCCGTTTAACTTGTTTTGTGTGAGATGTCTTTGTTTGCAGAAGGAAGTTCCATCTCTAGACCTCCTCTATTGAATGAGTCGAATTATCCTTATTGGAAGGTCAGGATGAGAGCTTTCATCAAATCGCAAGATGAGAAAGCATGGAGAGCTATTCTTACAGTGGTGGTCTCAACCTACCGAAAATGATGAAAAAGGTAATACTCGTGTAAAATCCGAACTCGCCTGGACCACTGAAGATGAAAAACTGTCTGGTTATAATAATAAGGCTTTACATGCTATTTTTAATGGTGTTGGTGAAGGTTTTATTAAATTAATATCATCTTGTGAATCTGCAAAAGAAGCATGGGAAATCCTTCAAATTCAATTTGAAGGTACTGCTGATGTAAAGAGATCACGATTTACCATGCTTCAAACTAGATTTGATGAATTGAGAATGTCGATATCCGAAACTTTAAATGATTTCTATGAAAGATTATCTGATATTTTCTAATGAGTTTTTTGCCTTGGGAGAAAAACTAGATGAATCTGTCTTGGTTCGAAAAATTGTTCGAGTTCTTCCTGACATGTTTGATACAAAATTGCTTGCAATGGAAGAGGCAAAAGATTTTGGCAAAATGAAGGTTGAGGAACTCATGGGATCTTTAAGAACCTTTGAGTTGAATCAACAAATCAAGAAAAAGAGTAAGCAAAATCTCTCGAATGAGAAAAGCAAAGGTATTGCCTTTAATGCTTCTGAAAATATTGTTTCTGATGATGAAAATAATGATGAAATGGTTCTATTGGCAAAAAATTTCCAAAAATTCTTGAAATCGTGGAAATAAAAAGTTCTTTTCAAAGAACCCAAAAGGTAACATTTCTGGTAACATTCCCTCTAAACCTTTTCCATCTAACAATAAAGGTATTAAATGCAGAGAATGTGAAGGTTTTGGTCACACTCAATCTGAATGTGCTAATACCTTAAAGAAAAATAAAAAGGGATTGAATGTTACTTGGAGTGATGATTCTGAGAGTAGTGAGGATGAAAAAGAAAAAGTTGTCCTAACAAGTGTTTTGTCAAGAAATTTGCAGGAAAAAGGAAAAAGCATTTGCTTGAACAATATCCTGATCAATGACAACAAGGAAGAATCCAGATCCGAATCAGATGAGTCAGAAATTGATGAGGATTCCATGATTGAATCCTACAAGGTAATGTTTGGTAAGTGGTTGGAAACTAGTGCCGAAAATCGCTCCCCGGTTAAAGATAATAAAATTTTGTGTAACAACATTAATGAGTTGGAAGATAAACTCAAATGTCAGAATCTGAATTGTCCTTAAAAGAGTCAAAAATTATTTCTTTAACCAAGGAAATTGATAACATTAAAAAGAATGTTAAAATGTTAAATCCAGGTTCCACCATCTTTGAAAAAATTCAAAAATCTGGCCAAACCAATCATGCTGGGCTGGGTTATGTTCCAAATCAACCTGTGTCTAATACCACTAATAGTTTTGTTTCGGAAGAACTTGTTTCTACCTCGCAGGTCTCGTCTCGACAAAGAAAGCACTCTGTTGTTACAGAAAAGAAGCATCACGGTAAGTTTGACAACTTCAAAGGGAAAGGAAGACGTTTCATTCCTATTTGCCATTTTTGTGGAGTAAAAGGTCACATTCGACCTAAATGCATAACCATGCATAACATGTTTAAATCTAATTACATTGGAAATAAACATGTTTTACAAAAACAAAAATGGGTTGTCAAAAACAAATGCTTGGTAGGTTCTACTTGTTTTAAAACTGTTGCGTCTAACATGTGGTATTTTGATAATGGTTGTTCCAAACACATGACAAAAGTGAAAAAGAATTTCTTGTGAACATAAGACCAATGGATCGTGGAGAAGTTACATTTGGTAACTGCCTTACCGGTAAAGTCATAGGAATGGGAACTCTCAAGTTCGAAGTGGCTTCCTAAACTAAAGAATGTCATGTTGGTTGAAGGACTAAAAGCTAATCTACTTAGCATTAGTCGATTGTGATCGTGGTTATACTGTGAGCTTTGATAGCAATCATTGCTATGTATATAATATTCTTGATGAAATTGTGTTACAAGGGCTGCGATCTAGTTGATAATTGTTATACTCTCACTACGCATGCCACTTGTCATTCCGTCATTGAAAATGTTACCGACCTATGGCATGAAAAACTTGGTCACATTCACTTTAAAAATCCGAAAAAATTATCTCGTTTCAGTGGATTGTTCGAGGATTACCTAAATTAGGTAAAGAGTCATTGGGAAAATGTGGTCCATGCCGCTTAGGTAAGCAACTGAAAATTTCTCACAAGAGTGTCCCAGATGTGAATACTTCCGCAGTTCTCGAACTCTTGCACATGGACTTAATGGGTCCAATCCAGGTAGAAAGCTTAAATGGTAAAAGATATATTTTTGTTCGTGTTGATGATTTCTCTCGATTCTCATGGGTGGATTTTTCGAGAGAAAAATCGATACTTTTGAAGCTTTCCAAACTCGTGTTTGAAATTACGAGTTGAAAAAGATTGTAACATTGGCAAAATTGTTAGGATTAGGAGTGATCATGGTAAGGAATTTGAAAATACCGTATATGATGAATTTTGTAAAGCTAACGGTATTTCTCATGAATTTTCTGCTCCTAAAACTCCTCCACAAAATGGAGTGGTTGAAAGAAAGAATCGTACTCTAGCAGAAATGGCTAGAGTAATGTTGAATAGCAAGAAGCTCACAAAGCGCCTTTGGGCCGAAGCCATTAACACTGCTTGCTATACCATCAACGAGTATTCTTGCGCCTGTGTACTCACAAAACACCATATGAAATCTGGAAAGGTAAGAAACCAAATGTAAGTCACTTTCATGTGTTCGGATGTAAGTGTTATATTTTACGAGATCGTGATTACATTGGTAAATTTGATTCTAAAAGTGATGAAGGTGTTTTCTTAGGATATTCCACAAATAGTAGGGCATATCGTGTGTATAACATGAGAACCCAAATCGTTATGGAATCTCGCTAATGTTGTTGTTGATGATCTAAAAGATTTTTCGAGTTTTCCACGAAGAACAGATTGAAGATTTGCTTGAAAAACCCGTCGCCGAGGAAAAGGAACCCGACGAAGCTTCGAAGCGATCGTCGAGGTTACCGTGCGGTGAATCCGTTGCTACAGAAAATCCAACAACAAAAGAATCCGAGTATCCTTTAAATTCAATCACCGATCCAATACAGAGGGAACCATCCTCCAGTGGTTAAAAAGAATCATCCTTCGCATCTCATCCTTGGAAACTTGGATGAGAGCATGGTTACAAGAAGAAAATATGCCAATATAATTCAATTTTTATGTTTTATTTCTTCTTTAGAACCTAAATCTGTAAAAGAAGCTTTAATGGATGAAGATTGGTTTTTAGCTATGCAGGATGAGCTTCATCAGTTTGTTCGAAACAAAGTCTGGAAAATGATTCCAAGACCACCGTTTGTGAACATCATTGGAACCAAGTGGATCTTCAAAAATAAGAGTGATGAGTTTGGCACTATCATTCGAAACAAGGCAAGGTTGGTTGCCCAAGGATACACTCAAGTTGAGGGTGTTGACTTTGATGAAACATTTGCTCCGCAGCTGGACCGGAATCGATCAAAGTTACTTCTTTCCATAGCTTGCATTCTTGGTATTAAATTGTATCAAATGGATGTCAAATCCGCTTTTTTGAATGGGCTGTTAAAAGAAGAAGTGTTTGTGGAACAACCTAAAGGGTTTGAGGATCCACATTTTCCTGATCATGTTTATAAGTTAGACAAGGCTTTGTATGGTCTAAAACAAGCACCACGTGCTTGGTATGAGCGTCTAATCGAATTCTTGCTTTCTCATGATTACAAGAGAGGAAATGTTGATAAAACACTTTTCATCAAAAACATTAATTCGATGTGATTGTTGCTCAAATATATGTTGATGATATTGTGTTTGGCTCTACTTCTAACTCGAAGTGCGGGTTTTTGTTTCCCAAATGCAAAAGGAGTTCGAAATGAGTATGGTAGGTGAACTCACTTATTTTCTGCCTTCAAGTTGAAGCAATCAGATGAGGGAACTTTTGTCACTCAAAGTAAGTATGCGAAGAATTTGGTGAAAAAATTTGGCCTTGAAAAAGCCAAACATACCAACACTCCCATGAGCACAACTTTGAAATTAAGCAAAGATGAACAAGGAGTAAAGGTAGAGCAAACTTTGTATCGAAGTATGATAGGAAGTTTGCTTTATCTTACTGCTAGTCGTCCTGATATTTGCTATAGTGTTGGTGTTTGTGCACGTTATCAGGCTAATCCCATGGAATCCCATCTTTCTGCTGTGAAAAGAATCATTCGCTATGTAAATAGCACTATTGATTTTGGGATTTGGTTTTCAAAAGACACTAATTCTAACCTTGTTTGCTTTAGTGATGCCGATTGGACAAGGTAATGCTGATGATAGAAAAAGTACTAGTGGTGGATGTTTCTATCTTGGAAACAATTTGGTTTCATGGCATAGCAAGAAGCAAAACTCAATCTCTCCGTCCACGGCAGAGGCCGAGTACATTGTCATGTAGTTGTTGTACCCAATTGTTATTGATGAAACAAATGATTGCAGATTATGGGTTTTATTTGAAAACTTTAACCATTTTTTGTGATAACACTAGTTGCTATAAACATTTCTAAGAATCCTGTTCAACACTCTCGCACTAAGCACATAGACATTCGTCATCACTTTATTAGAGAGCTTGTGGAAAATAAAATTCTTGTCTTAGAATATGTTGAAACTAGCAAACAAATTGCAGATATTTTTACTAAAGCTCTTGACTCGGTCCGATTTATTTCTCTAAGGAAATCCTTAGGGGTTTGTACTGTTTAATGCTTTTATTTTTCCATAATCCTTGATATTTGAGTTGTCTTAGAGTTCATAATGTCTTGTCTTTGTCCTAGAAGAAAATTTCAACCTTATAAGAATTTCAGTCATTATTTTATTGCTAATGTTGTAATATTATGATGTCATATAGGTTTGTCAGGAAAATTGTCCACTCCTCACAGGAATATTCAGGTTCATCAAACAGTGTTATGTAAGCTACCATTTTCGAATGTTGTTGTTCAAAAACTGTGTGTTCAAGCTCCATTGGATGAATAGAGCTACCTATCTCAATGTGTGAAAGCCATCTCTGAGTAAGTTGGAACTATGTAATTTGGAGTTATGTAGAAGATACGCTACCATTGAAAAGGGCTACCATTGAGGTAGTGTGACAGCGTCTCCTATGGGTACAATTTATCAGAAAAAGTCTTTTTGACAAATTGGGCAATGTTCCCTGCTTACACTTTCACACACTAATGCTTGACACAGTTTGTGGTAAAATGTGTTTATTCTCGAAAATGGTGTTATAAAGCTATTACATACTGTTTGATGTGCTTTAATATTCTTGGTGATGGAGTCAATTTTCCTGTGAACCGGTATGACCTCATTCTATTACTTCATTAGTTTGATAAAATAATTTCTGATTATTCTTATGAGTTTGATTTTTTCATCAGGGACAAAGACAAATGGACATTGTGAATTCTAGTTGCAAAAATATCAAGGTTATTTTATTTTTCTGTCTTTTAATCAAAAAAATAATAAAAAAAATAAAAAAAAATAATAAAAAAAAAGGAGGTTCGTGATCGAGTTGTCAAGTGAGCTTTGTTAAAAATTTTTGTTATTTTTTTGTTATGTTTCATTATATTCTTAGACACAATTTTTGCTCTTAAGTGGTGATTAGTGCTTTTTGTGTCTTGGTGTGTTCTCTTGTTTATTTTTTGCATTTTTTTTCTTTGGGGGGCATTTGTTGAAAAAATAAAAGACAAAGGGGGGCATATTTTTTCGAATTCATTTTCGAATCCTTATATATATTTTTCTTTTATTTTTTTTATTTTATGGAAACATGTTTTAATTGTATTTATTTTAGAATGTTTCCTTTATTTGTGGAGATTTGGTCTTTTTGGTGTGTATAGGAAACTTGTAATTAAATAATTAATTATTTGTTGGTTTCCTTTTTGGTGGCAATTTCGGTTTTGGTAAGGGCCTTTAAATTCTTAGATTTTGTGGGGATTGTTGGTTTCCTTTTTTCATTTAAGGAAACATTGACCAAAATTTTGAAAAATGTTTTTTGGTTTCCTTTTTTTCCCCTCCACACGTGGGTCAAAGGTAAGGAAGTTACTTTCCTTTTCAGTTTTTTCTTTTTTAAATTTGGGCATTTTGAATTGGAAGTTATATATTCTCAACTCCCCATTATCCCACGATCACATCTCTCTCTTCTCTTTTTATTGTTTTTCTCTCAAAGGTCTAACATTGTTCAAAGTAAGAGGGTTTGTGTTCTAGGGTTTCAAAGAAAAATGGCCAAAACTAAAAATGCCCAACCATCCAAGAAGCCCACTCGTGGCTCTGCTTCTGCTTCACCGGTGTCTCCGCCTGCGCCGCCTGCTCCAGCAACCGGAGCTTCTGGTTCGTCCTCTGCTCCGACGAAGTCTGCCAAGAAATCGAAGACCCAAGCTCGAAAATCAGTGGCAAAATTTTCATCTCCTCTTGTTGGTGCCTCTCCTATTGCTTCTCCAACACCTGGGTTGGGTGATCATGATGAATCCCATTCATCCGATCACACATTGTCGAAGTCCTCTTCTTCGAATGGTGCTCCTAATGTCGATCAAGCTTTGGTGGCTTTGCCCACGGTGAGTTCTCGAACAAGGTCCAAGGTTTCCACTCCTTCAAAGCCTCAAGTGGTTAAACCTAAAATTTCTTCCAAAGGGAAAAAGGTGGTTTCTTCATCTTCAAAGGGCAAAAATCTCAAGGAGAATCCCCCTTCGGTCTCTTCCTCGGATTCTGAACCAGAAGAAAGTGAGGAGGATCATGATTCAGAGGGCTTGTCCGATTCAAGTGAAGAATTTGTGCCCAAAGATCTTCCTGTTGTTGATGATTCTGGATCCGAGAGTGAAGAACCAGAAACTGAACCTGTCACTACAGAATCTGCTCCAGTGCCTCCTGCTGTTCCAAAGAAGGACAAAGGAAAAAGGCCCATTGTCTCTAATCCTGTTCTTCCACAGAAAAGAAAGAGGCCCTCTGGTATTTCTCTTGATAACTTCAAGCCTCACTCTCATTATTTTTGTTATAATGATCATGCTAGAGATATGAAATTCTATGAGAATAGGAATTTTACTGTGGAGAAAAATTTTAATGTTATTGCTCATAAACCTTTTGGAGTGTATAACATGTTGAAAGAAAGACAATGGGTAGATACCTTGATCGGTTTTGATGGGTATGTGGATAGAATTGTGAAAGAATTTTATGCTAACATCACTGAAGAGTTTCTCGATGAGGACTCTTTCATGTTTGGCAAAGTTTTTGTCAGAGGACACTGGTATTCCTTCACTGTGAAGGATGTTGCTGAGGCTCTCAATTTGCCTATGGGAATTGAGCCAACTGATGTGGAGTTTGATCGTCAAAAGGTGTTCGGTTATCTCTCTGGTGATAATGAAATTGAACTCTCCGACACCATGCATATGTCTCAACTCACCTATCAACATGCTGCTCTCATGAGGTTTGCCCTATCCAATTGGTTTCCTTGCTCCAATCCGGTAAATGTTTCAAATGAACTTGCTTTCTTTTTATATAAAGTTTCAATTGGTGCTAAAATTGATTTGGCTGACATGATTTGGGAGCAAATTGTCTCTCTTCGAAAGGGTAAGAAACCTAGGCTCAATCTCATTTTTCCTCACTTAATCTATAAAATTTTATCTGATCAAGAGGAATTGATTCTTGAGAATGAATCAATTGAGATGCCCGTCGTTGGAACCACTTTCAAAATTCCCGAGAAGCCTCCTCAAGGAAAAGTCGCTCAAAGAAAGGCTCGGTCCGCTTCCCCGGTCTTACACATGATCCTCGTCGGATCTGCTTCCACTTCTGCTCCTACAGAAATGGCAGAATTCAACTTGCGTTTGGGAAGAATGGAGACCAGTCAGGCCTTGCTTCTTAGGACGATGGACAGCATCATGAAATACTTCCGACCCAATGATGATGAATAGGTGGTTCAATCTTTTATCTTTTGCTTTTTATTAATGTTTATTTGAACTTATGACCTTGTCCATGTTTGTTTTTGTTATCTTTGGCTCCTTGATAGACAAAAAGGGGGAGTAGTATTATTTTTTTTGGATTCCTTGAACTTTTTGTTACAACTCTGGACCCTTGGTTTTAGGGGGAGTTGCTTGTTTGTGGTTTAACACTTTTCCGTTTAAAAAGTTGTTTGTGGTTTAACACTTTTCCATTTAAAAAGTTGTGTTCTTCGGTTTGCAAGCTTTTCCGTCCAAAAAAAAAGTTCTATGTTTTATGTGTTGTAGAGCTTTCATGCAAAATGGGGAGTATTTTCTATACTCTTGTATCTTTAAAAAGCTATTTGCTTTGGTTTCTAACACTTGATGCAGGTTTTCTCATAATAAAATGTTTTGTCAATCAAAGTGCCAAAGGGGGAGATTGTTAATTCCATTTTTGGCATATTTAATTGACAAAAATATTTTATTATTTAATGTATATTTCGGCTGGCATATATTGATTTGGTTTCCATATTTGTGTAAATCAAACTTGAAAGGAAAGTTGTCTAGCTTTCCTATTTTTGGAAAAAAGGTAAAAATGGTAAGTTTGGTTACCCATTTCGTTTTTTATCTAACCACCGTTATTCCGATCTTGTGTCGAGTTTCCCATTTTCTTAGATCAGTTTCTTGAAGAGAAAACCGGAGCTAGACTTTCCTTTTCTATAAAAGGAAAGTTGTAGTTATCGCCCACGATTCCGTATGTACGAAACGAAATTCCCGGATCGATTGAAGAATTATTTTAGTGGAAGTTTCTAGTGGGTCGAGGTCTTGTTCGTACCGAATGTAAGCCGTCTATGAGATGTATATTCATTATAAATACATCCTATACCGCTAGGTTTTGTATCTCTTTCATACACTTAGAATTGCTTTCATATCTTAAGGAAAGAGTGTCTTTGTTTAGTACCTCTCTTGGTACCTCTCTTGTATCTTTGAATTTCATTCATATCTTTAGAAAAGAGAGTCTTTGATTTGTAGAGAAGAGTTGTTCTACTCTTACTCTGTTTATTTGTTGTTTGTATTGTCTTGAGTCTGTATTCAAGTCTACAACGAAGAAGAACATCAGTGCACCTTCGGGAGAAGGGTATTTACAAGCTTTCGGGAGATTGCTTTTGAAGTCTTGCATCGGGAGGATACAAGCACACAACCTTCGGGAGATGGTTGTATAGGCTTTCGGGAGATAGCCTTTAAGCCTTGAATCGGGAGGATTCAAGCACTCTTCAAGGTGATCGAAGGGAGTTCGAGCACTTGGAGTTTTATCAAGATTCGGTTAGTAGGTGGAATACATCAAGCTTGCGGCATACAATAAGAGGGAGTCTATTTATGCATAAGTCAATTACTTTGTATTTTTGATACCGATCTAATGAATCTTATCTCTGGGCGTGGCCCCGTGGACTAGTAACAATCTGAAAGGATTGTTGAAACCACGTACAAAAATCTTGTGTGTTTTTACTTTTATGCACTGTTTGTTTTTCTGGGTTTCTCTGGAGTTACGGAGTTGCATTCTGTAACTACGTAAAACCGTTTTCGCACGCTTTATTATTCCGCATTTAATTAATCATTTAATTAAATAATCAAACTGGGAATATTAAAATACGGAATTTCACATACCCAGAAACACCATCAGCAACAGCAAGAGCTCCTCCTTTGTAGCTACTCACAAAGAAAGCATCTTCCCCACCTCGGTCAACCTATTTAGATTAACAACAATTGAACACATTATAAATGTAAAAGCAACATAAACATGGAAAATAAGAAATCACATACATTTTCAGAGTAATACCTTGCTGGGGTGTGGAATAAGGTGTACACCAACACAAAATGACAAAGTAGGCCTACAACAACGGCAAAATGGATAAACAAACAAGTTTAATAATACCTTCATAATATAAGAAGAATTTTTTATTAGAAAAATATTTTTACTTATACCAAAATGCAGAACTATTCATGATCATTCTAACCGAAAATGCCACAACAAATACAACGAACCTAAACTACTAAACTGGATACTTTAAAAGCAACTAAATTATGATTTTGACCAAAACCCAGATATCCACAAGCTCTATCTGTTATACTTTGAGCAATTGTTGAAACAAAAAATCCGTAGTAATAGTTGACCATTTGGTTGCTCACTCACCGGACTGGATTATGTTCCGAAGGAGCGCAAAAGAGCAACCTTCTGTTCTTTGAAGTTTCATGTAAGGTGGGGAGAGAAGGACCAAGGGAATGGATAGTGATAGCTGGACGAGAGTGAGGTACAGAAGCCCTGAATATGGGAACTGCCATATTCCCGCTTCAACTCCTCCTAACCTTAACCAGCCTATTGGTTCGTACAAATATTTGCAGAGGGAGAGTGTGTGGCCACGAGTTTCAGATTTCTTGGAGTTTTATTTTAGGCTTTTTCAGTCTCAATATCCGAGGCTACCCAACCCAAGTGATTTTTCTTCTTAAAAAATTATAAATGGTTATTTTTTTTTTAAAAAAAAAAAACATTTTACATTTTTACATTTAATTTTCTTATATATATATATTTTTACTGTTATTTTATAAAATTAGAATTAAAACAACATCAAAATAACATAAAAAAAAAATAATATATAAATAATAAAAAATTAATAACGAAATAATAAAAGTACAATATAAAAATATATTAAAAAACTTATTTTATATAAATAAATTTTAAAAACTATAAACATATTTAAGATTTTGTATGATTGTATTTTGGTAATTTTTTTTTTGTTTGTTTTTATGTATTTATAAAATTATTTCTTTCCTTTTTTTATTATTTTAAAAATAACAAAAAGTTTACATTTTTATAAAATACTTTTTTCTTACATTTTTTTTTTCTTATGGATCGTTGTTTTAGGTTTGTTGACTGAAATTTTCGACAATTAATTAAATGTACGATTAAAAGTGATAAAATATTTGTAAAGAATGAGACTTTTGCGTGGTTCAAACAGTAATTAGTCTTACTCTACGAATCACTTGTATTGTATTGGTATTTAAAATTACAACAATAACAGATATCTTATAGAGTTTGGCAGTGATTTTGCTTAATACCAAAATTCTTGATCTCTTTACAATGAGTATAATGCTCCTATTTGCAAAATAAAAGCCTTTGCCAAAAGTCGTCCTAAAGGTGGCATCTTTGGGGTATATCTTCCTTCATTAAGAAGAATTTTTCTCCTTAATGAGTCTTCAAATCAGGCCCAAATTTGATGGTAGCATATGGACAAGACTTGTCCACTGACAAAGATAAATTTTTTTCTAAATAAAAATTGCTATTTTAATTTAGTTTTATTATTAAAGAGTGTGGTAATTAAATTTTATCTGTAAATTTTGAGAAAATTATGAAATAAGTCTTCAAAACTTATGCTTGAGACAGATAAGTTCACAATTTTGAAAATTATCATTAATAGTTATCAAGGTCATTATTTTTGTACGTCCATCGGTACTCAATTTAACATATTCGTTTGACGGTGATAAGAAGACCACATGTTGAAAGTTTATTAGTCCAAATCATAATTTTATAAAAATTTATTGTAAATAATAAATAAAAATTAATATTTTTTATTTGTTTTTCTCTTGAGTTTTACTTCTTCTTCTTCTTCTTCTTCGAGACCCAAGAACAAGCTCATTGTTCATCCCGAACCAAGTCTCCTTTTTCTTCATCATCTTTTGTCCTTTTCCGCCTTCCACTACCATTAATCCAAACTCCAAACTAGAGGCTTCCTTATGGTTGCGATGGTAGGGTAATGTTGTTTTTGTGGTGGTTTTACTGATGATTGATGGTGGATAAAGGTGGTGGCGGTGGTGGCGGTGTTGTTGGTAGAAAGAATGAAGAATAAGAAATAAAAACACGAAAAAAAGGAGTAGAAAAGAAAATTGTTCCTTTTATTTTTTTTAAAATTATTTATTTTTAATTATAAATTAATTTGGTATTTAAATTTTATTTTTCTTAAAAAAACATTTACATAAATCAATAATATTGTGTCACGTGTACACTGTGTCCACGTTGGCTGAACTGAACTAAGCCACGTTGGAAAATAACAGGATTAGGGAAACAGAAGTGTGTTTTTGCTAACAGTAATATAGTTTTGAGGGTTTTCTTGTCAAAATTTTAGTTTGGGAGATTAAATGTAAGCAAAGTAAAAATTTTAGGAGTTATGCTGCAATTAACTCATATTTAAATAAGTGATACATTCATAAAATTATCTATTAATTTTTATTCTTATATAAAAAGAGTATTTGAGTCATTTTACATTTATTTTATTTAATATATGTGATGTAATTCTCATTAGCTTCTTCAATTAATAAAATAATTCAATTCATTGGGTAATGTAATTAACATTACATTGTTATCTCATTACATCCGCCTTCAATCATCTGTGAAAATGCTCTCAACTTTCTTGCTGAATTTCAGTCTCATACCAGTCGGCAACAAAGAAGCTCTCATTCTCTCAAAACATGGTCAAGCTTGGCAGCCTCTTCCTCTGGGACAATTGAAACTTAATGTTGATGCATGCTGCCCTTGACTCAACTAACGAGATTATGGGAATTGGTGTTATTGTTAGAGACTCTTGTGGTAATGTTGTGACTACCATTTCTAAGCATATTTGTGGCTATTTTCAAGTCAAAGAGATTGAAGCCCAATCCGTTTCTTTTTGCTTACAATGGTTGCATCATTCTGCTTGTGTTATTCACCTTATTGAAACGGATGCTCATGTTGTCTCACAAAGTATCAATGCCTATCAAGAGCATTATAGTTGCTTCCACGATTCGAAATATTATTTATCAATTGTCCTTCTTTCCTGAAGCTTCTTTGACGCGTGTATGTCATTCTGCTAATGAAGCGACGCCTGATTTAGCTAGATTTGCTCTTAGGATGGATTCTGATATTGTTTGGCGAGCAGATTTCCCTGCTTCTATTCATTCTATTGTTGTAAATGAACTTTTTCATTAATTTATAATAACAATTTTTTCTCTAAAAAAAATAATACTTTTGATTCTATTACAATCTCCATTATATTAAACTGAACATGACCTTATATATTATATTAATATTTCTATATTATTTTATTAGTACATAATGGTAGAAAAAATTATAGGCATACATTTAAACAACGTGATAAAAGATTACACCTTATATTTAAGAACATGTATCACAATGTTCTTATTTGAACGAAATTGATTAAAATAAGATTATGAACCTACATGTTTTAACATGATAGGGATATGATTTTGTCACATTAGTGTACTTTCACAGATTGTAATTCGTGATGTACGGCAGTCGTCAGATGAGGGAGTTATTTGATTTGACGGCTGAGATTAATCTAGGGATAATTAAGGTTAAAAAGTAGAAACGTACCCTGACACTCATTTAATGTACCCTGAGACTCATCTAATGTACCACAGAATACATTTCGTGGAAGTATATCACGAGACAAAATCATATCCCTAACATGATACTAGTATTTATATATATGGTATTCTTTAATTGAGAGCACTACTTTTGTTCTTAAAAGTATTTTTATAATCTATGATTTTTAATCTATTAATATTAATTTTTTTTTAGTAATGATGTGGTATATCAACAATACTTATGCATTTAAAAAGGAAAAAAAAATACTACTTTCTCAATCCATGAAAGTCGTAATGCACAGTTCTTTTTTTTTTTTTTTTTTTTTGGAAAAGCACGATTTTGTGTTTCAATTTGTTGTTAACTGAAAGTTAAGTATTTTAGAAATAGTATAAGCTAATTAGCAAGGAAAAATTAAAGATATCAAATTCGATTAAGACATAATTACAATGTGAACCCGAAGCATATCTAAAAGATAATAAAAATATTTTAATTTGTTACCATTTGTTATCAAATCTTGATAAACTACGAATCGGAAGAAAAGTTTCAACTTGAAAACTATATAAGTAGATTCAACAATAACAATAAAGAGTCAAGCCATAAGCAAAAATGTAATATGTGATTGGTCTGGGTTAAAAATGAGGAGTGATTGTTTAATATAAATTAAATAATCGAATAAATTTTTTCAAACAAACTAATATTATGTTTTCGAAAAAAATAACTATATTTAATAAAAAGGTAATTATTTAAAAACTGGAGAAAAAAGATACTTATGTTCAATCTCGATCTAATCTAACCTTTGTACCAAATCTTAGAATTCTACACGATCGAGACCTGAAGAAGATGCAACAGTAGCAGATTTGATATGTTGTGTGACTTTTTTGCTTGGCTTTTAAAAACAACAAGGTCCCATACATCATATTCAAGATGGATCTCGTTGACACCCATCTCAATCACTATCTCAACATTATTATAAATAATTGTCCCGGCATACACTTCTTCATCAGGGCGAGACAATAACCTTCTCAAAACAACCTGTTGAAAAAAGAAACATGTTAGATCGACTACTACAAAAACACCCTTTAGAGGCGGTTTTTAAGCCCTTTAGGCGTCGGTTTTCGCGAAATTCGCAACCGACGCCTATCAGGGCGACGCTAAAGGGTTTATTTGAACCGACGCCATATATACCCCTATGGCGTCGGTTCTTAGCTAAGAACCGACGCCATAGGGGTACATATGGCGTCGGTTCCTAGCCAATAACCGACGCCATATGTGGCGTAGGAACCGACGCCAAAACTCCTCAGATTTCAGTTTTTTTCATTTTTTTTTTAATTTAATTATATTATTTTAATTTTATATTTATTAATTTATATACATATTTATTTAATTTAAATTACATATTTATTTAAATTTTAAATTACATATTTATTTAATTTAATTATATATTAATTACATTTTAAATTAAATAGTAATTAAATTTGGGTAAAAACATAATTTGATTTCATAAAAATAATTAAATATTACACAAACATGTAAAATTAGTTAAAAATATTAATAAGTTAATAAATCTAATTACAAGTTAATCTATAAAAATTACATAATGAAGAAAAATTCTTCGACCTTTGAACCTCAATCGTCACCGTGAATCACCGCCATCAATTGTTCGATCCACTTTCGCTGTAGTGGTAAAATTTCTGTTTTTGGATCGTATTGCTTCTTACCCCCAAACTGTTAAAAAAATTAAAAATTTATATTAGTTTATGTATATGTATATTATATATTTGTTATTATAAAATTTATATACGATGATCAATAATTAAAACTTACAGCTTTTTGATCTTCTATTATGTAACGGTTGGGGTTGGCACGTGCGACGATGTCAGTCATATATTTCAAAACATAAAAACCGCATTCTTGGCTTTTAGGTTGTCTTGGACAGTTTGCTTGTGCAATTCCTTGCCACGGGCCAAGATACTGATGTGCGTCCCCTATATACATGAATGCCCTGTTTGGAAAAATTATATTAGCATTTCAATTCGTTAGTTAATTTAAATTCGTTACATAAGAAGTCATTAAATAATTACCTTCCGATCATTTGTTCTATTTCTTCGGGAATTGGGCGGCCTTTTAGAGGGTTTAAATGGATAATTTTCTTTGGCGCAACCACCACTAGCGTCCAATGCATCCTAGAAAATTATATTGGAATATAAGTAAGATAGTATAAAAATAATTTGAAGACATAATATAGAAATGAACAATTAGCACTAAAGAATTTAATAAAGTTTACCCGATATTCCAAGGAATAAAGAACATTTGGTGGTTGCTGTTCATTAATGATAACCAATTAGCCAATCGTCTTGCCGCATCGTCAAAAGACTGACTCTGTTCTTCATCGCTGATCCCATGCACTGTGAGAAGCTTCCGGGTCGTAAAACTTGAAAATTTTTCTCGTACCGTTGATGCTCTCCCATATGTGCTCGCCAAAAAAAGTGTTAGTGCCTTATAATAATTTAACTATAATTTGATATAAGGTTAATTAGATTAAAGAAGAGTATACATCATTCCAAACAAGATTCCCCGGTTGCCGATGTAGTTACACGTAGCAACCTCGTCGCAAATCCTCTCCAGATAAAATGATCTGGGTACGCGGTGCAATGAATCCTCGGGGGACAGAAATTGTGATTATATCACGTTTATCTTTGAGCCTTAGGAATTCATGAATCATCCATTTCAGCGAATTAGGGATCAACGCCATCTTCTCTTCCGTGAACAACTCATCTTCCCGTGCACCACGGCTTTGTGGAGAAAGCATCGGAGCTTTCCCCTTTGACGCATCACGTCTTGAGGGCGGTTGAGCGAGTGGACCCTAAACAAAACAGAACATAATATATATATATATATCAAATTTTATCTAATTTCTACCGAAATTTCTAAAGATAACTAACGGTTGTAATTGAATGATCCCAAAAATTTTGAACATGGCCGTATAACGACAAATAACACATATATAACGTAGTTTGTTCATCCATCCCACCGCAAAGACATATATTCGCGTAACCTACTTCACTACGGATGAATATTGAAGATATTCAAACTCCACTAATCATTAATAATTAATTTCAAATGAGAAGTTACCTCGGTTGTTAAAATTAAGTGTTTAGGCCAAGGAAGGAACATCCGGTACACGTCCCTAACATATCCGAACTCTTCAAGTGGGACCGGGATTTCGCCGTCCTCTTGCGGGATTTCCGAAACCATGATCCGAGCATGTGAATCATCGTAATCCTGGCAGTGAACTTTGATCTCACCCACATGCTCGTACAAATACCCTCGGGCCACAATATTGTCGATGTTGTCAGAGCAGAGATGTACTTGCTGATTAAGGGCCGCATGGTCATCAAAATTGTATAGGATACCTTGGTCGTTGAGGGAAATGAACTCCTCAAAGATAAATTTGTGGTTGTACCTCATCCCGAGGAGCGTATGGTTGTGGAACATACGCCTCACCAGCCACCTCTCCTTCTTCCTCTTGTTCGGCAGCGTTCCTCCGCCGCTTAAGGGATTGGACTTCGGCTTTTAATTGTTCAATCTCCTTCGCTTGCCGAGCCACAACATCGGACACTTCCCTTTTCTTCCTGCCGAACAGTTGAGATGCCCTGGTCAGGAACCTACAAATCATAAAATGCAAATTAGCAACGATTTCATTTGTGTAACTAAATAAATAACATTTGAAGTAATAGCATACCCAGCAGCCCTGACACGTCCAGGATGCTGCGGTGTCCCGAGCGCCCGCGTGAGGATATCGTTTTGGCCCCGGACCCGAATTTGTCCCCGACTAAGCTTCTCCTCTAATCGAGCCTAATGCACGCATATATTCAAGCAATTAGTATATGAATTATATACACTAACTCTAATTGAATTATATATTCAAGCAATTAGTATATGAATTAATATATACTTACTATCTTCTCGGCAATTTCCTTGTCGTAATCAGTGACAAGTTTTCTACTCTTGGTGCGAGATTTAATCCAAACACGGTGGCGGGGAGGATCTCGCAACTTCGAGGTCCTTTTTCTACATAACGTTATAACAATGAAATGAGTACCAATTAAATTGTATAGCACATTATAGCACATTAAATTTTTAGTATTACTTACCACAGCTTCCCGTACGTTCACCATCCCACTCCGACCACTTCGATGTCTGGATTGAATTTTTGAGGAACGTTCACGTTGCACCTTACTCAATTCCTACAATGCCAAAAAAATACATTAGATACATGTACTTGTATTTAAGAGTTTATCTTAGTGTTAATATAATTAGCGTACCAGAAATTCAGGAGTTAGTCTACTTTCAACAAATTTGCACCAATCAGCAGCGTCGATCTCCGGTGCTTTTCGTGGACTTGTGCCGGTCGTCCCGCATCATTCTCTTTCAACGCGGGCATTATGATGTCTTTTGTCATCCTATTCTTGAAGTCTTTCATTAACTTCCTGCCTAGGATGAGACAATCATGTTTGAAGGTGTCCGCACAATGAACCCCGTCTATTTTGAAGGAAAACAAACACGGTTAGAGTCAACATTTGGAGTAATAGAAAAACAAATCAAAATTCTAACAAATAATAGCTTACCTGAATGTCTTTCCAAACTTTATTTTTCAGAGTCTGGTTGACTTCTTTCCAATTTTTATAAGCCAACCCTATTGTCCGCCGACATCCGACTCCCGTAGTGGATACGAGCTTCGCGTAGCTTTTTCCACGCATTGACCTTTATCATTAACTTCGAGGGCCACTCTTTTGCCCTGATCCATTAGTTTGGATATTTCATTCATTTGCGTCGGCCCTCGTGTAGGTATTGTGGTTGGACACTCATTTTCTGCTCCCGAATCAGATCCTGATTCTGAGTTCGCCATGTCTACACCATTAACAAACAAACTTCAAAGTTAGCTACATATATAACAAGTAGTGTATATGAAATATTAAAAGCATAAACAAATTGTTAAGTATTCAGGACCATTCACAACCACAATATAAAGTAAGCTATATATCAAGTTACCAATTAGACACGTTTTCTTTTCTTTTTTTGTTTATGTTTGCCTGAATCACAATTGACCCATATTCCCTCATTGATATCGTTTCTAATGTATTCAGCGTCGTCTTCCTCAATGTTACGATCAATTCCCATGAGTTGCTCATGAATTGGTTGTCCAACAATGAAGTCATCGTAACATAAGTCAGCATTCTCCTCATCCTCTTCGCCTCTAAGAACCTCCTCTCTCGGTGTCGATAAAACAATAGACCATTTATCATTAGCCGGATCGTAAATGTAAAAAACTTGAGTTGCTTGGCTAGCCATGATGAATGGATCATTCTTGCTTCCTCTCTTACTTAAATCAACCAAAGTAAAACCAAGCTCGTCAGTTTTTACTCCAACGTTGTTGTCAACCCAAGAACACTTAAAAAGTGGAATTCTGAACGCAAAATAATTGAGCTCCCATATTTCTTCAATGACCCCGTAATACGTCATAGTACCTAAAACATGGTTTCTATCTTTTGCACTTGCAAAGTGCATAGTTTCTGCGACGATACGTATACCACTATTTTGAACCTCTCGAGCATCATCTCTTGACTTTGTATGAAAACGTTTACCCCTTACAATGTACGCTTCATGCTTTGCAACCGCAAAAGTTGGTCCAAGGGCAATACGACTCAACACATCAGATACTCCATGATCTCGGTTCGTTCAACTTTGCTATAATGGTATTCCTTAACCACCCAATGAACGTTTGACGCTGTTGGTCTGCAACCCATTTTTGTTTATTTTTTTGATTTCTTGGAACCATTGATTGTAACAGTACTCCATATGGTCACCGTAAAACAAGTAAGATAAATCAAGTTATTGTTCATCGTGACTTAAGTAATGTTAATCAAACAAAAGGTACTTACGTTATATATGATTGAACCTCGCGTTATTGTTCATCACGACTACTTGAGCTTGATCTAGTTCAAGCTTGGACACTCGTCACCATTGTCCCTTTGCCCCTTAATCCTCTATCAACATCATCTGGCCGTTCTTGGTTTGCTAATTCCTATTGCCTCAACTCCGGCCATGTACTCGAACAAAATTCCACAGCCTCTTCGTATATGTAGCACTCAACCATACATGCTTCGGCCGATAGTGGTTACGCACATAACTTTTAAGTACCTTCATATTTCTTTCAAATGGATACATCCATCTCGCCCACACCGCCCACACAGCCTTGCTTCTCTCACTAGATGAACCATTAAATGGATCATGATGTCGAAAAAGATGGCGGAAAAAACTTTTCCAGGTTGCACAATGTTTTGACTACATTTTCATGTAATGCATCTAACTTATCCAATTCTAATTCCTTCCCGCACAGCTATTAAAGAAAATGCAAACATGTGTCAAACACTCTCGAACATTTTTTGGCAAGACTGATCTAATGGCAATTGGAACTAGCTGTTGCATTAAGGCATGACAATCATGTGATTTCGTACCCATTAGTTTCAATTCGGCCTCATTCACCAAGTTTTTGATGTTAGACGAGTAACCATCGGTACTTTCATATTTGCAAGTGATTTGCAAACCGTTTGTTTCTCTTTTTTGGATAAAGTGAAACAAGCAGGAGGCAAATATAAACGATCACCTTTCTTCTCGGGTGCCGTAGATTGTCGTATACCCATTTCAACGAGATCTAAACGACTATTTAGACCGTCCTTAGTTTTGCCGGGAATATCAAGTAAGGTACCAATAATACTCTCACACACATTTTTTTCAATATGCATGACATCCAAACAATGTCGAACTAGTAGACTTTTCCAATATGGAAGACGAAAGAAGATTGACTTTCTTTGAAAACAACCATTAGTTTTTTTATTTTTTTGCGTCTTTCCATACTTAAAATCTACAAGTTGAACTTGTTGGAGAATTTGTTCCCGTACAGTGGCAAAGGAGCCATATCACCCTCTTCGGTACTCATCGAATGCTTTCTTCTTCCGTCTATCGTGATGATTTGCGAGTGCAAGTACCGTCCGTGACCCATATAACACATCTTGTGTCCATTTGCCAAGCGACGAGCCGATGTGTTAGTGCAACAAATCGGACAACCTTCGTAACCTTTTGTGCTTAAGCCTCGATAAATTACTATAAGCAGGGAAATCACCGACACCACAACAACACAAATTTTCGATTAAAAAATTCTTTTTAAAACCATCATAGACCTGAACCCCGTTCTCATACAATTCTATTAAATCGTCAATCAATGGTTCCAAATATACATCGATATTATGTCCAGGTTGTTGCGGGCCTGATATCATTAAAGAAAGCATGTTAAATTTCCTCTTCATCACTAACCAGGGAGGAAGATTGTACATAACTAGGAAGACAAAGCCATGAACTATGACGACTACTTAGAGATCTATATGGATTTACTCCATCCGCGTACGTACCGAGACGAATGTGTCTTGGTTCGCATTTGAATTCGTGGTTTATGTAGTTTACTTTTTTCCAAGCTTGGGAATCTGTAGGATGTTTAAGTTTTCTATCTTTCACTCTTTTGATCTCATGCCAAATCAAATTTTCGAATGTTCTCGCACTACGATATAATCGTTTCGCCGCGAATCAAAGGCATGTACCACATCACTTTTTTGGGGATAAGTTTCCTATTCTCCTTACTCTTGTTTACTTTATGGCGGGATAAACCGCAAGTCGGGCAATAATTCATGTCTGCATATTCCTTACGATATAAAATGCAATCGTTCGGACATGCATGAATTTTTTCATAATTCAATCCTATGGAATTTAAAGTCTTTTTCACTTCATTTGTAGATTATTGTCAAATAGAAAGATATCTTTAAAAGTAGTAGAAAATTGAGTTAAACATTTATCGCCCACTCTATTTTCTGCTTTGATGTTGTATAACTTTACCACTATTGGTAATCTTAGTTTTTTACAACCATCGAACAACGGTTTATGTACATCACTAAGAGAATTATCGAATTTTTCAGGATCATTAAGAAATTCCCCATGTGCTTTGTCAAGCAAGTCCAATGGATGATCATCGAAATTATTACCCTCAATATCATCTACTCCACGCTTTCCTAATGGATATGGATCATTAGGTAAATGTTCGCCATGGTAATACCAATTAGTATAACTTCTATTGAAACCTCGTAAATACACATGGTCCTTAATCATTGTAATATTCCCTTTAGATACATTACAATAATCTACACATGGACAATGAATACGTTCGAGATTTTTAGAATTTTTTAGGGCAAACTCTATAAATGCATCAAACCCTACTTGAAATTGCAGTGTGTCTCTCTCCTCACGCATCCATGATTTATCCATAACGAAAATCCTAAGAAAAAAATCTCAGTATGTAGTAACTAATTATAACTAGTTACTAATTACACAATGTAACTAACTAAGTTTCTCACAATTTATTCATATTAATTTATAAATTACTTAAATTCTCGTTTTAGATTAGTTCATATTATTAGGTTGTTTTGTTGATTAGAATGTTATTAAAATGTTAAATATTTTTAATAAATAAAATTGAGGGGAAAAATTTTTGGTAAAGCAATAAAGGTATTAACTAATATTTTCCCCTTTTAATTAACTTTTGCTCTTTATTTTCTTTGAAAAATAAAAATCCACATTGAACCTCTCAAATGAAAGAAAAAAATAAAAAAAGAAGGATTTTATATGTTTATTTTGTTAATTTATTTAGTAACTAATTATATCTAGTTACTAATTACACAATGTAACTAACTAAGTCTCTCACACAATTTATTCATATTAATCTAAAAATTACTCAAATTTTCGTTTTACATTAGTTCATGTTATTAGGTTGTTTAGTTGATTATAATGTTGGTAAAATTAAAAAGTTTTCATAAATGTGAATATTATTATTTTTTATGTGACCTAACTTCTTATTACTATGTTATAATTAACTATATTATGAATGGTTTTAGTAAGATTTATCCTAATTCTACCGAAATTTCGGAAGATAACTACCGTAATTGGACGTTCCCAAAAATTTTACAAGTGCCTAAAATAACAAACAACACAGATAAACACTACAAAATTAATCCACCCCTCCGACCGCAAGACATGTATTCGCGTAACCTACTTCACTACGGATGAATATTTAAGATATTCAAACTCAACTAACATGCATTGATAATTAATTATATATTAAGAAAAAGTTAGTAAAAGTATATACCTATAATTGCAAGCCCAAATACGCTACACACAAAATTATGCCGAACCCCTATAATATAAAGAAATACAACGAAATTACAAAATTAATTATTTCATAACTTATAACTAGTTATAAAAAATTGTAACAAGTTACTTAGTTACTAAATTATACATACATATATATAATCAATTATATCTCACACTATTATCTCAAAAAATAAAATTATATCACACACTAATTCCATTTTAAAATTTTTATTTCTAAACTAATTTTTTTTTTTGAAACTAATAAAATCCCTCCAATGTCATTTTATTCACAATAAATATACATTGCAAAAAATATATAAAATACAATTACAAAATTTATTTTCATAAAAAATATACACACACTATATACACACACAATATATACACACATTATATACAAATATTCAATAAAATATACAAATACATATATATACTATACATTGTGGTATAAATTATTACCTAATAACCGCAATCCGACGACCACCGTAAAAAATCCCGACACTATACACATAAAACACAATAATATTACTAATAAAATAAAAAAAAACTCAAATAATAATTTACAAAAACATAAAATAAAACAATATACATAATACAATAAGAATAAGCAATATTTATACCTTAAACGAGGTTGAGATTGAACAATTTCTCAACAAAAATGGGTGGCCGGATTTCACACCCAAAGTTTACTATTTGGGTTCGGATGACACTTTTAGAGGCTAAAAAATCAGAACTTTTTAGGTGTATGTTATTAAGTATCGAAAATGGAGGATTTTAAAAAAAAAATGGGCTGAAATGGTTGAGAAATGAGGGAGATAGGGTGGGGAGAAGGTGGTGGAGGCGAGGGTTTTGGCTGAGAGAAATGGGTCTCTGGTTTTTCTGGGTTGCTGAGTGAAGTGGGGAGGAAGAAGGAAGGTCGAGCAAAAGGGTTATAGTCTGATCGACCCTATGGCGTCGGCCTTTCCATAGAACCGACGCGACGCATGTGGTACACGTGTCGTTTACGTAGTACCCTATGCCGTCGGTTCCTATGAAGGAACCGACGGCATAGGGTAATTCAGAAAAAAAAAAAAAAATTAATTTCCAACCGTCTCTAAATGGTATAATGCAATTTTATACCTACGGTTTTTATCAAAAAACCGCCTCTAAATGTCAATTTCGAACATAGCGGGTATTTTCACACCCTTTAGCTTCCCTTTTTATAAATGGGGTTGAAAAAACTGCCTCTAAAGGCTAACATTGTAGTAGTAGAATCCTTTCGCAAACCTATCAAAACTAGACTAAATGCAACAGAGAAAAAAAAAAAACACAACTTATCAATGATATCAATAAAAGATAAACAATACAATAATAACAGAAAAAAAAAATCATACCCTTTTAGAAAATATTGGAGCAAGTATTTCTTTTAGAATGTCATAACTGTTGGGTTTTATGCCCTAAATAAAACTCATTTCAATATAATCAGATTTACTTATTAATATAGATCAGAAATAACATTTAATGTTGCATGGTTCACATGATTTATTTCATGATTATATGTACATAATGTATAAATTCATCTGAAACCCTTTTCACATACTTGATCCTGTTTATTGTGCTGTCAACACATTGGAAAGTAAACATGACTATGTGAATAAAGTTTCCTAGAT
The DNA here is from genome assembly GCF_029168945.1 of Cannabis sativa. NCBI lineage: Eukaryota > Viridiplantae > Streptophyta > Magnoliopsida > Rosales > Cannabaceae > Cannabis > Cannabis sativa. The sequence continues at coordinate 54,777,369 of NC_083602.1, read as the reverse complement.
TTATCAGACATAGGGTTTTACTGATATGATAATCTACAACAGAGTTTACTTGCATTTGGAGAAGTGCTATGTTCTTTCCAGAGCATTGGTTAAAGTAAAGCTCAGGTTGGATGCATGGAGTATGCATCGGAAGGGACCGATATTGAACTTTGACTTAGATTTATTAAACTTACCGTAATATCTATTCAAGTCAATATCACCTAGTTGATCCTAGATCAAATGATCTTAATCCTGATATGATTAGGCTCAATCTTGAAAGGCTATTCGTGTTCTTTGATTTGTTAGTTAAGCCTACTTTTAGGTCAGGGTGAAACATACATTTTGGGAACACGGTAGTGCAATTGAGTGGGAGTGCTATCATAAACATGGAATCTATAGCTTCTATCTGGCGAATAGTAAGCAAAGGATGATCTCCTTCGAGCTTGACCAAACGAACATAAATGGTGGAGTACTCATTTCACATAAGCTGAAATACCATTTATACGGGGTCAAGTGTTTTAAGAAATAAATACATTGTAGGGTGTAACGGTAATTTAATCCCTTTACAGTGTAGATCATTCATATAGAGGATCAGTGATCAAATTAGGATTATAACAATGGATAACTAATGATGTGTCTATATGGTGGAACATATAGAGCATTCTATATACTGAGAGTGCAATTCTAAGTTCTATGCATGGATTCAACGAAGAATTAATAAGTTAGTGAATTTTAGTGCTAAATTCTTGATCTACTTATTGGAAGCTCGGTTATATAGACCCATGGTCCCCGCACTAGTTGAGATAATATTGCTTGTAAGACTCATGTAATTGGTTTTGATTAATCAATTATAATTCTCAAATTAGACTATGTCTATTTGTGAATTTTTCACTAAGTAAGGGCGAAATTGTAAAGAAAGAGTTTTAGGGGCATATTTGTTAATTATGATACTTTTTATGGTTCAATTAATAAATATAATAAATGACAATATTATTTAATAATTATTTATAGTTATTAAATAGTTAGAATTGTCATTTAAATGGTTGAATTTGAAAATTGACGTTTTTGAGAAAATCAGATGCAGAAAAGATAAAACTGCAAAATTGCAAAAAGTGAGGCCCAAATCCACCTTGCATGGCCGGCCACTTTAGTAGGGTTTTCCCTCTGATATTTTCATTATTTTAAGGCCAAATAATTCAAACCTAACCCTAGTGGAATGCTATAAATAGATAGTGAAGGCTTCAGGAAATTTACACTTTTCTTCTGACACTTCTGATTCAGAAAAAACTGAGCCTTCTCTCTCCCTATCTTTGGCCGAACCCACTCTCTCTTTCTTCCCTCTCAAATTTCGAAATCTTTAGTGTATGAGTAGTGCCCACACACAGCAAGTGATACCTCAATCATAGTGAGGAAGATCGTGAAGAAAGACTTTCAACAAGAAGGAGGTTTCAGCATCAAAGATTCAGAGAAAGAGATCCAGGTTCAGATATTGATAATGCTCTGCTACATAAAGGAATCAAGGGCTAGATATCTGAACGGAAGGAGTCATTATATTCCGCTGCACCCAATGTAAGGTTTCTTAAACTTTATACGTGTTTAATTTATCGTTTTAGAAAGTTCTTATTTAGGATGTTAATAAACATACTTGTGAGTAGATCTAAGATCCTGGTAAAATAAATTCCAACAATAACTTCCATTAATTTCTTTACTGCTTCAGCTAAGCATTCTGGGTACTTGTATCCAATGATTAAAAGTGAATTTTTAAAATTGCCTCGTAGGTCCAATATTGTAATGTTGGTGCGTAGCCATAAATTGTGTACCCCGTTGATTTAGTGACTTCATTCTTATTTAACGTAGCCTTCATTTTCATCATGTCTTTCTGAACAGAATACATAAGTCGACTAAAAGAAGCACACCTCAAGAAATCTGAAAAAAGAAGTTAATATCCTCAACAAAACTTAGTATACCACTCGTAATATTTGTATTCCTCTCACGACCTATGAGGACTCCCTCCATGAACAAGCAGAACCCTAGCTTGTAAACATCCTCGGCAATCTCACGTTCCCAAATTTATTGAAATAAAGGTTCAACAATCGGTCATTTCCCAAGTGAGCATCCTTCTCCTCAATGGATGGACCTTGCACGAAATTCAACTTGGTTATGAGAGCGAACTCAGCCACGCCAAATCTTGCCTCGTTTCTGCCAATGTAAAACCATATACTTCATCCGCCACTCCGCCTTCTCAACTTGAACCTTCATTTTGTACATAATTAATTGGTGCACCAAAATTGAAGAGAAAGCGAAAGTTTTAGCCTTTCAAAATTGGTCGAAAGGGGTTCCATTAATCCTATCAATTAATCATTCATGTTTTTAAACTTTTGAACGATTGAAGTGAATATTCCACTCTCTCTATATGTCACAAGGCCTAAAAGTGGGCTGAAGTGGGAACAATAAGTTTTGAAGCCATCTTTAAAAGATAAAGAATACAATAATAAAAAAAACACGTAAGAGCAAACATGATAAAAAAAAAACACTAAATCCTATCGAGAATCTACTGAGAACCCATTGATAATCACTAAACAATCACCAAACATGAAAACTAAAAAACTAATTAATCCTATCGAGAATATGTCGATAATCAAGCAACAATAACCAGCATGACAAAAAAATTATAGTTGTTCTCCTACCGAAATTTCGGCAGCATCACAACTATAATTTAATGCTCCCAAAAATTTTAAACTTACTATATAAAAAAAGAAACAATACATTACAATAAAAAAATAATCATCCATCTGACCACAGTGTAAATAATCACAAAACCTATTTCGATATGGATGAATATTTAAGATATTCAAACTCATGTAACAGACATATTGTTCCACCCATCCAACCGCAGTATAAGTAATCGCAAAACTTACTTCAATACAGATGAATATCTAAGATATTCAAACTCTTTTAATTTTGATTATATATTAAATAAATTAAAATTATAGAATAATACCTACCTAATCCAATTAAGTTGATTTGGGTTCTTGAATCACCAAATATTAAGCATACCTATAAAAACAACAAGATCAAAAACAAAATTGCTTTAGTTGATGAGCATTTATTCATATCAACAATCCCGTCGATAATCTATAAATAATATTAAAAATTCTAACTTTTTGCAAAACTAGTTAAAAACTATAACTTGTCAAGAACATATTGATATTCTGTCGATAATCCATCGATAATCGCAATGATAACCAACTTAGCGAAAAAAAATTCTCAATCATATCGAAAGCCTATCGACAACTCGTCAATAATTAATCGATATTTAAGTGAGAATCAATAAAAAATAAATTTATATTTTCTTTGCAATGATTCAATTGTCGAGAATATTTCGATAAAAGCTAAACTTAATGATTATCACTCTTATCGACAACCTATCGATAATTAATCGATATTCAAGCGAGAATTAATTAAAAAGATATAATTACAAATTTTTTTCAATCCTTTATCGATGGAGAACCTGTCTACAACATATCGATAACCTATTGACAATAGCTATCTTCAACGACCATCACCAAAAGCTAAATCTTATCGATAACCTATCGAGATTTTTTTGACAAATAATCGAGAACATACACCATTTTCATTTTCCTCAACCACCACCACACTAGATCAGAAAATACCATAAACACCATATAAAATCGACTAAAAATTAAAAAAAAAAAAATCATCAAAACTAAGTGTATTTTAGCACAAACAATATATAATTGCTCTAAATCAACTACAAAAAAATTAACTAACAACAAACTTTCTTTTTTTGAACAATACCTTTCTTTTAAAGAATGAGGCAGATCCAACAAGATGGGAGGCGAATCGGACAGAAGACAGACTCTGATGGTTGAGGAACGGGCACAGATGGGTCCTTCGCGCGGGTGGATGAGTCCTTCGTACAAGGAGAAGGATCAGTGAAGGACGGAGAAGGATCAGCGAAGGACGAAGAAGGATCTTCGAAGGAGAAGGAGAGAGAATCTTCGACAGACAGGACCTTCGCACAAATGGGTCCTTCGTTCTTCGCGCGGGTGGGTGGAGTGGGGTCAGACGGTGGTCGTTCTTCGCTCGGGTGGGCGAAGTGGGCTAGAAGGTATGGGGGCGACTGATGGTGATGTAGAGAGAGAGATTAGATTTTTTTTAAGGTTCTTTTAGGTTTTGAAAAAAAATAAATAGTAAGGGTTTATTTGGATAAAGTGAGAAATTAATAGGATGGTATTGTATAATATATTTAAAAGAGTATTTTTTTAAAATTGCGATTTTTTTTTAAGTATATTAAATAAACTTTCATTAGTAATACCAAGCACAAAATTTATTTAACCAATTAAAAGCTTATTTTTTTTAAATAAGCGTTTTCATTCAATAAAACAAGAGTTGTTAGACCTCACGGTCATTACACAGTAGTTCCTCCGGAACAGGGGATAACAAAATAGAACCGTACAGTTGGTGGGTAAACGCCCAGCCACATTATGGGCAACAAAATTACAATTCCTGCTAACATTAGAAAAGTTACAACTAGAAAAAGAGGGAGATGATCTAATACAAAAGGAGACATAGTTATCAAGGGCCCAATGTGACACTTTCTTATTGAGTGCATTGATCACTAGTCTCGAATCACTCTCCACAATAACATACTTATATCCTAATTCCGCAGCTGACGACACAGCCAAACAACAAGCCGCAGCTTCTCCGCATAAAGCATCTGAGAAATCCAACCGAGCAGAATGAATCCAAATCACCTTACCCAGATAATTCCTTGTGACAATCGCTATGCACATACTCTCTAAGCCCACTCTAACATCACAATTTACTTTTATCCAATCCTGGGGAGGAGGAGTCCAGGACTCTCGTAGGATCGGCGAAGGGTTGGGAATAAGAGAAGCATGTAACTCTGCAAAAGAGGTGCAAACATTGTCAATACATTTCAACATATCAGGGGGAGAATTATTGTGAACCTTTTCATTTTGCACCCTCCATAAAGTGTCAACAACAATTGAAGCATAAAGGAAGAGTTCCTCAACCCGGATCCCCCTATTTCTAAGATCCCAAATGAATTTAACCCAGTCCCAGACACGAATACCAGCATCACAAACGGGGTAAATTCCCTAAGGTGAGGATCGCCACAAATGCATCGCCACCTCACACGAGAGGAATAAGTGTTCAATAGATTCTTCCCTCAAACCACACAAAGGACAACTAGAATCTACGATCTGAAAACGTTTGCTAATCTCATTTCTAACAGGGAGCGCATTTGAAAGGATACACCACCAAAGAACCTTATGTCGCTCCAAAATATTGGTATTCCAAAGCTTATTCCACAGCGACGGGGCAACCTCACAGTGTGGGGCTCTCTCTAGAGCCTGAGATAAGTAAGCTTGTAAAGCCCGCTTAGTTAATTTGGAAATTAGCAGTTAATCATGATTAATTATGAAAATTATTTATAGCTATTTAAATAATTTATTATGCTGTTATTTATGGAATTCAGAAATGCATTGCTATGTCATTCAGTAGTTTTCATATTTTGCATTTCCGGTGCCCGGTATTTTGGAACCCAGCGTTTGGCTCAGTAGAAATCACAACTTAGTATGTTAGTAGTTTGGGACGGTTTATTAGACATTGGGAATGTCGGGAATGGCCGGGAATTTAGAATTTCCCAAAAATACCCCTTTAGTATGATTTATGTGGTTTTATGGTGGAGGGGCAAAATGGTCTTTTTGCCCCATTAGTGTTTTGTCTTTTAGTGATTTGTTTATTTGAAAATAAAGGTTTATTTGTTTAATTATTGGCTGAAGTAAAATGGTATAATTGGCTTTTAATTCTTTTTCCTTTCATTTTCAACACTTAGTAAGAAAATAGAAAAAATTTGAAAAAGAAAACCTCTCTCTTTTCCTTCTCTTTTTCGGCTGGGTGCATGTGATTCAAAGGCTGGTTTTTCATCAAATTTCAAGCTAGATTCTTCATAACTTTGGGAACTCTTGATTGTGGTATGTATTTCCTAATTGTTCCTCTTTGTTTTCTTGAAAAAAATGGTGAAATATTGAGTGAAATGCATGAGTTATAGTTGTTGTTGCTGCTGTGAAATTGTCCTTGTTTTCAGAGGTGTAAGCTTGTTAGATTAGGGTTATTTAAATTGTTTTGGAAGCATGTTAATTAGGTTGAGCAAGCTATAGCTTTTTCTATGCAAAAATGTGATTTTTGAAGAAAATTGTTGAAATCTGTTGCTGCTGTTTTGTGATGTTTACTGTAGTTTTCAGAGGTGATTTTATGCATGTTTAAGTAGATTTGAGTTGGTTTGGATGCTTGTTTGTTAGATTTAACCAAGTTTGAGTTTTGAACTCAAAGCTTGGAGCTTTAATGGTGGATTTTGATTTTGTGCATGAAGCTTTGTTTTATCACTTGGAAAATGTTTATTAGGGTCTAATTAGCAGGTCTGGAAAGTTTGGTTGAGTTTGGAAACGTTTTGGTTGGAGAATTGAATTTTGTGGTTTTTCTGGGTAAAACCGGTTACCCGGATTTTGCAGCAGGGTGAGAAACCGGTTTTTCTCAACTTGTCGTTTCCTACTAGTTTCGGGTTTTCAGACAGTTTGTTCTCTGCTAGTTTGGGGGTATTTTTGTATTAAGTGGCAGTAGGTTAAGTTTGGTTTTAAAACCTTTGTCCCCGTTGTGATTTAGCGTGTCACTTATCGGTGTTGTGATTTTTACGGTTTAGGAGCCTGTAATCCGCCGAGCTGTTAGTTCCACTCAGGTTGACCGGCACACCTGAATTCGGAATCCAGGTAAGATTAGTATAACAGTATGCATATGTAGATTACATGTTTAGCGTGCATGTAGGAAGCCTGTTAGATTACATTAGTTATGTATGTTGGCTTCGAACCATCCAACCCTGTCACGTCGGTACAGGCTGGAGTATGACCAGCAGCCGGAGTATGACCGGTTCGACCGATCAGGCTGACACTTGGTTGGTGGTTCCGTACTATTGACGTATCCCGTCGGTACAGGCTGGAGTATGACCAGCAGCCGGAGTATGACCGGTTCGACCGATCAGGAGGATATAGTAACACGTCGGTACAGGCTGGAGTATGACCAGCAGCCGGAGTATGACCGGTTCGACCGATCAGGTTGTTACGTGTCAATAGTACCGTCCCTATGAACGTTCAGAACTCGGTACCATGTTGGACATGGCAGTATTGGCTCAGTACCGTGTTGGACACGGCAGTAGCGGGACTCAGTATCGTGTTGGACACGGCAGTTAGGGTTGTGATCAGGGGTATGGGCGTCTGATCATGACCGGGATTTATGTATGAGTATTATTATGCTTTTCTTACTGAGTCTGTCGACTCACAGTTCTACGTTTATGTGTAGGTAAAGGCAAGGCTAAAGCTGATGGACCGTGAGCGAGCTTATGAAGGTTGTACATGTCGGGGCGGTTAGGCCTGGAGCGTACGATCATCGGGACAGCAAGGCTGATTTTTGTAACTGGTCGCTAGGCGACATTAGTTATTTTATGTATCAGTTAAACAGTTAAATCTTTTTGTAAATGATTTTATAATCGGGATCCCGAGTCTTTTGTAATATTGTTTTATAAGTTTAATTAAAAAGCAAAATTTTAATTAATCACGTTTTTCCATAAACCTCGTTGATTAGCAACGAGCTGCACAGTATGTTTAAAAATCACGTAATACGCCTATGTTTAGTTAGGGTGTTACAATTTGGTATCAAAGCCGCCAGGTTGTCTTCCGAAGATCGTCACGACATGTACAATCATCATCAGCAGTTAGCTCGTTCTACGGTTCAGTAAGCTTTTATTGCTTTAGTAGTTTATTTATTTATTATGAAATAAGAAAAGCCTGATAGGAAGCATGTTAGTAGCCTGATAGTAGAATAGGCGCATGTTTGGTTTTTAATTTCCAAATTAAGCGGCATTAGTAAGCTCTCGATGATCGTGACCTGAAGTGCCAACTCGGGATTTTGAGGCGGTTCAGACTAGATGGACGCCAGACGAAATATTAGGAGTTAGGGCATCTCAGTCGGGTCAGATCAAGGTCGAGGAGCTCAGTACCCCTCAAGTGTTATGGGCCGAGGTAGAGGTCCCAGGGGCAGGGCTCGCGGTCGGGGTGATGTTAACTCGCCTCAAGCTGCCCAAGTCAATCAGGAAGCCCAGAATTGGGAAGTTAGGTTTGCTGAAATGCAAGCCAGAATAGAGGAGCAAGATAATGAGATGCAGAGATTGAGGCAGCAGGGTGCTTCTGCAGAGCCGGTGCCAGAAGTTCCAGTGGCACCCGCCCCTGCTGCTCAGGCCGAGGTAGTGGTAGCGGCAAGGTGAATGGAACCCTTGTATGAACGGTTCCGGAAGCAAGCACCTCCTGTCTTTCTGGCAGGTCCAGATGGGATGAAGGTCGAGCAGTGGCTAGCGGTGATCACCAAAATCCTGAACTTTATGGGTGTCACCGGGAACGACAGAGTGGTGTGTGCCACTTTCCAGTTCCAGGAAAACGCTCTTGTCTGGTGGGACATGGTGTTTCAGATTCACGACGTCACCACCATGACCTGGGAAAGGTTCCAGGAACTCTTCAACGCCAAGTATTATAACAAGGCGGTCAGAAGCGCCAAAAGGAAAGAGTTCGCCCACCTAACCCAGCGAGAGAATATGAGCGTGACCGAGTATACTACTCAGTTCGATCGGTCGGCGAGGTTAGCCTCGGGATTTGTGCCAACCGATTTCAGTAAGAAAGAAAAATATCTTGATGGACTTAATGTGAAGATCAAGTATGACCTTATGGTTACTACCGACGACAAGACCACCTATGCTGTGATAGTGGAGAAGGCAGTGCAAGCTGAGGACGCAGTTAGATGTACGTGGAATCAGTTAGGACTCCAGTATGTGGCGGGGCTCCTACCCCTCCTGCATCAGGTTTCAGCAGGGGAGGTAGTGGTTCGGCCATGGACTAGAGGAGGAAATCATCCACTGCATCTGGTGGCTCAGAGCAGAACAAGAGGTTCCGAGGGAACCAGAATCAAGGTGGTCGTCAAGGTAGTGTGGAGACCCGTTATTCTTACTAGAGTGTCTCATTAGTAAGAGGCATCCTTCGGGTGAGTGCTTGGGTCAAGGTTCCTTTTTGTGTGACTGCCAGAATCTTTAGTAAATTTGGTAGGCCGTATGATAGTTATGAATCAGGGTTTGGAACCCTATTACCTGGCGGAGAATTGGTTATCTCCAATAGGTGGATTAGGTCTATACCGATCAGGATAGATGGTAGAGAGTTAAGTGCTGACTTGATAGAGATGAGTTCAGTAGAGTTCGACATTATTTTAGGAATGGATTTCCTATCTAAATATTCGGCGAGCATTGATTGTAAAAGGAAGATGGTGATCTTCCAACCGGAAAGTGAAGAACCATTTGTGTTTGTTGGTTCAGTTCAGGGATCTCGGATCCCGATGATTTCGGCCATGTCAGCTAGAGAATTATTGCATGGCAGTGGTTTAGGGTTTCTGGCCGTGGTGGTGGACACCACTCGGCCAGATACCATTCGGCCAGAGGACATTAAAGTGGTTCGGGAATTTTTGGATGTTTTTCCCGAAGAACTTCCAGGGTTACCACCTCAGCGGGAGATTGACTTCGTGATAGATTTGGCACCAGGGGTGGAACCGGTTTCCAAAGCCCCGTATAGAATGGCTCCAGCTGAACTTGAGGAATTAAAGATTCAGCTCCAAGGGTTGCTTGACATAGGGTTCTTTCGGCCCAGTGTGTCACCCTGGGTAGCCCCGGTTTTATTCGTCAAGAAGAAAGATGGATCTATGAGGATGTGCATCGACTACAGGGAATTGAACAAGCTGACGGTGAAGAATAAATATCCATTACCTAGGATCGATGATTTGTTCGATCAGCCTCAGGGGAAGACGGTCTTTTCTAAGATTGATCTCCGTTCGGGTTATCATCAGTTGAGAATCCGAGAGGAGGACATTCTGAAGACGGCTTTCCGCACTAGGTATGGACATTACGAATTTCTGGTTATGTCATTCGGATTAACCAATGCTCCTGCAGCATTCATGGACTTGATGAATAGAGTATTCAAGGATTTCCTTGATATCTGTGTGATTGTGTTCATCGACGACATCCTCGTGTACTCTCAATCAGAAGAGGAGCATGAGTTACATCTTCAGATGGTACTGCAACGACTTCGAGAACATAAGCTTTATGCCAAGTTCAAGAAATGTGAGTTCTGGCTATCTCAGGTGTCCTTCCTAGGGCACATTGTGAGCAAAGATGGGATCAAGGTGGATCCCGGGAAGGTTGAATCCGTCAGGGATTGGCCGAGACCGAAGACAGTGACAGAGATCAGAAGCTTCTTAGGTTTAGCTGGGTACTACCGTAGGTTCGTCGAAGGGTTCTCTAAAATTTCAATGCCCCTAACCGAACTTACAAAGAAAAATCAGCGATTTATATGGTCAGACAAGTGCGAAGCTAGTTTTTAGGAGCTAAAGCAGAGGTTGATTACCGCTCCAGTGCTAGCTTTGCCTTCGGATAAAGAGAAATTCGTAGTTTATTGTGACGCATCCAAACAGGGTTTGGGGTGTGTATTGATGCAAGCCGATCGGGTCATCGCTTATGCCTCCCGTCAGTTAAAGGATTATGAACAGCGATACCCGACTCATGACCTAGAGTTGGCCGCGGTGGTTTTCGCATTGAAGATTTGGCGGCATTACCTTTACGGAGAGAAGTGTGAGATCTATACCGACCATAAAAGTCTCAAGTATTTCTTTACTCAGAAGGATTTGAATATGAGACAAAGGCGTTGGTTGGAATTAGTGAAGGATTACGATTGTGAGATCCTCTATCACCCCGGAAAAGCCGATGTAGTGGCCGATGCCCTGAGCAGAAAGGGTCCCGGGCAAGTAGCTAGTATGGTTCAGATCTCACCTCAGCTAGCAGAGGATATGGTTAGATCCAACATTGAGTTTGTGGTAGGTCAGCTTCACAACTTAACGCTGCAATCTGATCTGTTGGAAAGAATAAAAGCCGCTCAGATGGCAGATCCAGAGTTAAAAAAGGCCCAAGATGAGGTGTTGGCTGGTCAAGCCAAGGACTTTTCAGTGTCAGACAGTGGGATGCTTTTGTATAAAGCCAGGGTTTGTGTTCCGAATAGTGTGGAACTTAGAAATGAGATCTTTGAGGAGGCTCATTCTACCCCGTATTCTCTACATCCCAGCACCACTAAGATGTACCAAGATTTGAAACCGTACTTCTGGTGGGGCGGTATGAAGAAGAATTTGGTAGAATTCGTATCGAGATGCCTCACTTGTCAGCAGATTAAGGCTGAACATCAGAGACCAGCAGGGTTGTTGCAGCCTCTAACCCTACCAAAATGGAAATGGGAGGATATTACGATGGATTTTGTGGTCGGGTTACCTAGGACCACGGGTTTATTTGATTCTATTTGGGTAGTGGTGGATCGATTTACGAAATCTGCTCATTTTCTGCAGGTTAGAACAACATTTTCAGTGGATCAGTTGGCAGAACTGTATGTCAGAGAGATAGTAAGACTTCACGGGGTACCGAAGTCTATAGTTTCAGACAGGGATCCGAAGTTCACCTCCAAATTTTGGCAAAGTTTGCAACGGGCAATGGGTACAAAGTTGAAATTTAGTACAACATTCCATCCTCAGACAGATGGTCAGTCCGAAAGGACAATTCAGATATTGGAGGACATGTTGAGAGCCTGTGTTATGGATTTTGAAGGCTCATGGAATAAGTATCTACCGTTGATAGAATTTTCGTACAACAACAGTTATCAGAGTACGATAGGGATGGCTCCCTATGAACTGTTATACGGTAGGAAATGTAGATCCCTATCCACTGGGATGAGACAGGGGAGAGGAAATATCTAGGTCCAGAGTCAGTGCAGCGGACCAATGAGGCAATAGAGAAGATAAAAGCTAGAATGCTTGCCTCACAGAGCAGACAGAAGAGTTACGCAGATCCGAAACGCAGAGATGTTGAGTTCCAAGTAAGGGACCATGTGTTTTTACGGGTATCTCCGATGAAGGGGATTAAACGTTTCAGGAAAAGAGGCAAGTTATGCCCTAGATTTACAGGACCTTTCGAGATTCTCGAGAAGATAGGTCAAGTGGCATATCGGTTAGCATTGCCTCCACTTTATCGCAGTTCACAACGTATTCCATGTCTCGATGTTGAGAAAATACGTTTCAGATCCCTCTCATATACTCAGTTATGAGAGTCTTGAGCTACAGCCAGACATGACTTATGAGGAACAGCCAGTGCAGATCCTGGATAGAAAGGATAAAGTCCTTCGGAATAAGACCATAGCATTGGTCAAGGTTCTCTGGAGAAACAGTAAGGTGGAAGAAGCCACCTGGGAGCTAGAGTCAGATATGAGAGCTCAATATCCAGAGTTATTAAGGTTAGATTTCGAGGACGAAATCCTTTTAAGGGGGAATAGTTGTAAAGCCCGCTTAGTTAATTTGGAAATTAGCAGTTAATCATGATTAATTATGAAAATTATTTATAGCTATTTAAATAATTTATTATGATGTTATTTATGGAATTCAGAAATGCATTGCTATGTCATTCAGTAGTTTTCATATTTTGCATTTTCGGTGCCCGGTATTTTGGAACCCGGCGTTTGGCTCAGTAGAAATCACAACTTAGTATGTTAGTAGTTTGGGACGGTTTATTAGACATTGGGAATGTCGGGAATGGCCGGGAATTTAGAATTTCCCAAAAATACCCCTTTAGTATGATTTATGTGGTTTTATGGTGGAGGGGCAAAATGGTCTTTTTGCCCCATTAGTGTTTTGTCTTTTAGTGATTTGTTTATTTGAAAATAAAGGTTTATTTGTTTAATTATTGGCTGAAGTAAAATGGTATAATTGGCTTTTAATTCTTTTTCCTTTCATTTTCAACACTTAGTAAGAAAATAGAAAAAATTTGAAAAAGAAAACCTCTCTCTTTTCCTTCTCTTTTTCGGCTGGGTGCATGTGATTCAAAGGCTGGTTTTTCATCAAATTTCAAGCTAGATTCTTCATAACTTTGGGAACTCTTGATTGTGGTATGTATTTCCTAATTGTTCCTCTTTGTTTTCTTGAAAAAAATGGTGAAATATTGAGTGAAATGCATGAGTTATAGTTGTTGTTGCTGCTGTGAAATTGTCCTTGTTTTCAGAGGTGTAAGCTTGTTAGATTAGGGTTATTTAAATTGTTTTGGAAGCATGTTAATTAGGTTGAGCAAGCTATAGCTTTTTCTATGCAAAAATGTGATTTTTGAAGAAAATTGTTGAAATCTGTTGCTGCTGTTTTGTGATGTTTACTGTAGTTTTCAGAGGTGATTTTATGCATGTTTAAGTAGATTTGAGTTGGTTTGGATGCTTGTTTGTTAGATTTAACCAAGTTTGAGTTTTGAACTCAAAGCTTGGAGCTTTAATGGTGGATTTTGATTTTGTGCATGAAGCTTTGTTTTATCACTTGGAAAATGTTTATTAGGGTCTAATTAGCAGGTCTGGAAAGTTTGGTTGAGTTTGGAAACGTTTTGGTTGGAGAATTGAATTTTGTGGTTTTTCTGGGTAAAACCGGTTACCCGGATTTTGCAGTAGGGTGAGAAACCGGTTTTTCTCAACTTGTCGTTTCGTGCTAGTTTCGGGTTTTCAGACAGTTTGTTCTCTGCTAGTTTGGGGGTATTTTTGTATTAAGTGGCAGTAGGTTAAGTTTGGTTTTAAAACCTTTGTCCCCGTTGTGATTTAGCGTGTCACTTATCGGTGTTGTGATTTTTACGGTTTAGGAGCCTGTAATCCGCCGAGCTGTTAGTTCCACTCAGGTTGACCGGCACACCTGAATTCGGAATCCAGGTAAGATTAGTATAACAGTATGCATATGTAGATTACATGTTTAGCGTGCATGTAGGAAGCCTGTTAGATTACATTAGTTATGTATGTTGGCTTCGAACCATCCAACCCTGTCACGTCGGTACAGGCTGGAGTATGACCAGCAGCCGGAGTATGACCGGTTCGACCGATCAGGCTGACACTTGGTTGATGGTTCCGTACTATTGACGTATCCCGTCGGTACAGGCTGGAGTATGACCAAAGAATCCGGAGTATGACCGGTTCGACCGATCAGAGGATATAGTAACACGTTCCTGCATGTGCCGGAGTATGACCAAGCAGCCGGAGTATGACCGGTTCGACCGATCAGGTTGTTACGTGTCAATAGTACCGTCCCTATGAACGTTCAGAACTCGGTACCATGTTGGACATGGCAGTATTGGCTCAGTACCGTGTTGGACACGGCAGTAGCGGGACTCAGTATCGTGTTGGACACGGCAGTTAGGGTTGTGATCAGGGGTATGGGCGTCTGATCATGACCGGGATTTATGTATGAGTATTATTATGCTTTTCTTACTGAGTCTGTCGACTCACAGTTCTACGTTTATGTGTAGGTAAAGGCAAGGCTAAAGCTGATGGACCGTGAGCGAGCTTATGAAGGTTGTACATGTCGGGGCGGTTAGGCCTGGAGCGTACGATCATCGGGACAGCAAGGCTGATTTTTGTAACTGGTCGCTAGGCGACATTAGTTATTTTATGTATCAGTTAAACAGTTAAATCTTTTTGTAAATGATTTTATAATCGGGATCCCGAGTCTTTTGTAATATTGTTTTATAAGTTTAATTAAAAAGCAAAATTTTAATTAATCACGTTTTTCCATAAACCTCGTTGATTAGCAACGAGCTGCACAGTATGTTTAAAAATCACGTAATACGCCTATGTTTAGTTAGGGTGTTACAATTTGGTATCAAAGCCGCCAGGTTGTCTTCCGAAGATCGTCACGACATGTACAATCATCATCAGCAGTTAGCTCGTTCTACGGTTCAGTAAGCTTTTATTGCTTTAGTAGTTTATTTATTTATTATGAAATAAGAAAAGCCTGATAGGAAGCATGTTAGTAGCCTGATAGTAGAATAGGCGCATGTTTTGTTTTTAATTTCCAAATTAAGCGGCATTAGTAAGCTCTCGATGATCGTGACCTGAAGTGCCAACTCGGGATTTCGAGGCGGTTCAGACTAGATGGACGCCAGACGAAATATTAGGAGTCAGGGCATCTCAGTCGGGTCAGATCAAGGTCGAGGAGCTCGCACCCCTCAAGTGTTATGGGCCGAGGTAGAGGTCCTGGGCGGTGGCTCGCGGTCGGGGTGATGTTAACTCGCCTCAAGCTGCCCAAGTCAATCAGGAAGCCCAGAATTGGGAAGTTAGGTTTGCTGAAATGCAAGCCAGAATAGAGGAGCAAGATAATGAGATTTAGAGATTGAGACAGCAGGTGCTTCGCAGCCGGTGCCGAAGTTCCAAAGTGGCACCCGCCCTGCCGCTCGTGCCGAGGTAGTGGTAGCGGCAAGGTGAATGGAACCCTTGTATGAACGGTTCGGAAGCAAGCACCTCCCCGTCTTTCCGGCGGTGTCCGGATGGGATGAAGGTCGAGCAGTGGCTAGCGGTGATCACCAAAATCCTGAACTTTATGGGTGTCACCGGGAACGACAGAGTGGTGTGTGCCACTTTCCAGTTCCAGGAAAACGCTCTTGTCTGGTGGGACATGGTGTTTCAGATTCACGACGTCACCACCATGACATGGGAAAGGTTCCAGGAACTCTTCAACGCCAAGTATTATAACGAGGCGGTCAGAAGCGCCAAGAGGAAAGAGTTCGCCCACCTGACCCAGCGAGAGAATATGAGCGTGACCGAGTATACTACTCAGTTCGATCGGTCGGCGAGGTTGGCCTCGGGATTTATGCCAACCGATTTCAGTAAGAAAGAAAATATCTTGATGGAATTAATGTGAAGATCAAGTATGACCTTATGGTTACTACCGACGACAAGACCACCTATGCTGTGATAGTGGAGAAGGCAGTGCAAGCTGAGGACGCAGTTAGATGTACGTGGAATCAGTTAGGACTCCAGTATGTGGCGGGGCTCCTACCCCTCCTGCATCAGGTTTCAGCAGGGGAGGTAGTGGTTCGGCCATGGACTAGAGGAGGAAATCATCCACTGCATCTGGTGGCTCAGAGCAGAACAAGAGGTTCCGAGGGAACCAGAATCAAGGTGGTCGTCAAGGTAGTGTGGAGACCCGTTATTCTTACTGGAGTGTCTCATTAGTAAGAGGCATCCTTCGGGTGAGTGCTTGGGTCAAGGTTCCTTTTTGTGTGACTGCCAGAATCTTTAGTAAATTTGGTAGGCCGTATGATAGTTATGAATCAGGGTTTGGAACCCTATTACCTGGCGGAGAATTGGTTATCTCCAATAGGTGGATTAGGTCTATGCCGATCAGGATAGATGGTAGAGAGTTAAGTGCTGACTTGATAGAGATGAGTTCAGTAGAGTTCGACATTATTTTAGGAATGGATTTCCTATCTAAATATTCGGCGAGCATTGATTGTAAAAGGAAGATGGTGATCTTCCAACCGGAAAGTGAAGAACCATTTGTGTTTGTTGGTTCAGTTCAGGGATCTCGGATCCCGATGATTTCGGCCATGTCAGCTAGAGAATTATTGCATGGCAGTGGTTTAGGGTTTCTGGCCGTGGTGGTGGACACCACTCGGCCAGATACCATTCGGCCAGAGGACATTAAAGTGGTTCGGGAATTTTTGGATGTTTTTCCCGAAGAACTTCCAGGGTTACCACCTCAGCGGGAGATTGACTTCGTGATAGATTTGGCACCAGGGGTGGAACCGGTTTCCAAAGCCCCGTATAGAATGGCTCCAGCTGAACTTGAGGAATTAAAGATTCAGCTCCAAGGGTTGCTTGACATAGGGTTCTTTCGGCCCAGTGTGTCACCCTGGGTAGCCCCGGTTTTATTCGTCAAGAAGAAAGATGGATCTATGAGGATGTGCATCGACTACAGGGAATTGAACAAGCTGACGGTGAAGAATAAATATCCATTACCTAGGATCGATGATTTGTTCGATCAGCCTCAGGGGAAGACGGTCTTTTCTAAGATTGATCTCCGTTCGGGTTATCATCAGTTGAGAATCCGAGAGGAGGACATTCCGAAGACGGCTTTCCGCACTAGGTATGGACATTACGAATTTCTGGTTATGTCATTCGGATTAACCAATGCTCCTGCAGCATTCATGGACTTGATGAATAGAGTATTTAAGGATTTCCTTGATATCTGTGTGATTGTGTTCATCGACGACATCCTCGTGTACTCTCAATCAGAAGAGGAGCATGAGTTACATCTTCAGATGGTACTGCAACGACTTCGAGAACATAAGCTTTATGCCAAGTTCAAGAAATGTGAGTTCTGGCTATCTCAGGTGTCCTTCCTAGGGCACATTGTGAGCAAAGATGGGATCAAGGTGGATCCCGGGAAGATTGAATCCGTCAGGGATTGGCCGAGACCGAAGACAGTGACAGAGATCAGAAGCTTCTTAGGTTTAGCTGGGTACTACCGTAGGTTCGTCGAAGGGTTCTCTAAAATTTCAATGCCCCTAACCGAACTTACAAAGAAAAATCAGCGATTTATTTGGTCAGACAAGTGCGAAGCTAGTTTTCAGGAGCTAAAGCAGAGGTTGATTACCGCTCCAGTGCTAGCTTTGCCTTCGGATAAAGAGAAATTCGTAGTTTATTGTGACGCATCCAAACAGGGTTTGGGGTGTGTATTGATGCAAGCCGATCGGGTCATCGCTTATGCCTCCCGTCAGTTAAAGGATTATGAACAGCGATACCCGACTCATGACCTAGAGTTGGCCGCGGTGGTTTTCGCATTGAAGATTTGGCGGCATTACCTTTACGGAGAGAAGTGTGAGATCTATACCGACCATAAAAGTCTCAAGTATTTCTTTACTCAGAAGGATTTGAATATGAGACAAAGGCGTTGGTTGGAATTAGTGAAGGATTACGATTGTGAGATCCTCTATCACCCCGGAAAAGCCAATGTAGTGGCCGATGCCCTGAGCAGAAAGGGTCCCGGGCAAGTAGCTAGTATGGTTCAGATCTCACCTCAGCTAGCAGAGGATATGGTTAGATCCAGCATTGAGTTTGTGGTAGGTCAGCTTCACAACTTAACGCTGCAATCTGATCTGTTGGAAAGAATAAAAGCCGCTCAGATGGCAGATCCAGAGTTAGTAAAGGCCCGAGATGAGGTGTTGGCTGGTCAAGCCAAGGACTTTTCAGTGTCAGACAGTGGGATGCTTTTGTATAAAGCCAGGGTTTGTGTTCCGAATAGTGTGGAACTTAGAAATGAGATCTTTGAGGAGGCTCATTCTACCCCGTATTCTCTACATCCCGGCACCACTAAGATGTACCAAGATTTGAAACCGTACTTCTGGTGGGGCGGTATGAAGAAGAATTTGGTAGAATTCGTATCGAGATGCCTCACTTGTCAGCAGATTAAGGCTGAACATCAGAGACCAGCAGGGTTGTTGCAGCCTCTAACCCTACCAGAATGGAAATGGGAGGATATTACGATGGATTTTGTGGTCGGGTTACCTAGGACCACGGGTTTATTTGATTCTATTTGGGTAGTGGTGGATCGATTTACGAAATCTGCTCATTTTCTGCCGGTTAGAACAACATTTTCAGTGGATCAGTTGGCAGAACTGTATGTCAGAGAGATAGTAAGACTTCACGGGGTACCGAAGTCTATAGTTTCGGACAGGGATCCGAAGTTCACCTCCAAATTTTGGCAAAGTTTGCAACGGGCAATGGGTACAAAGCTGAAATTTAGTACAGCATTCCATCCTCAGACAGATGGTCAGTCCGAAAGGACAATTCAGATATTGGAGGACATGTTGAGAGCCTGTGTTATGGATTTTGAAGGCTCATGGAATAAGTATCTACCGTTGATAGAATTTTCGTACAACAACAGTTATCAGAGTACGATAGGGATGGCTCCCTATGAACTGTTATACGGTAGGAAATGTAGATCCCTATCCACTGGGATGAGACAGGGGAGAGGAAATATCTAGGTCCAGAGTCAGTGCAGCGGACCAATGAGGCAATAGAGAAGATAAAAGCTAGAATGCTTGCCTCACAGAGCAGACAGAAGAGTTACGCAGATCCGAAATGCAGAGATGTTGAGTTCCAAGTAGGGGACCATGTGTTTTTACGGGTATCTCCGATGAAGGGGATTAAACGTTTCGGGAAAAGAGGCAAGTTATGCCCTAGATTTACAGGACCTTTCGAGATTCTCGAGAAGATAGGTCAAGTGGCATATCGGTTAGCATTGCCTCCAGCCTTATCAGCAGTTCACAACGTATTCCATGTCTCGATGTTGAGAAAATACGTTTCAGATCCCTCTCATATACTCAGTTATGAGAGTCTTGAGCTACAGCCAGACATGACTTATGAGGAACAGCCAGTGCAGATCCTGGATAGAAAGGATAAAGTCCTTCGGAATAAGACCATAGCATTGGTCAAGGTTCTCTGGAGAAACAGTAAGGTGGAAGAAGCCACCTGGGAGCTAGAGTCAGATATGAGAGCTCAATATCCAGAGTTATTAAGGTTAGATTTCGAGGACGAAATCCTTTTAAGGGGGAATAGTTGTAAAGCCCGCTTAGTTAATTTGGAAATTAGCAGTTAATCATGATTAATTATGAAAATTATTTATAGCTATTTAAATAATTTATTATGATGTTATTTATGGAATTCAGAAATGCATTGCTATGTCATTCAGTAGTTTTCATATTTTGCATTTTCGGTGCCCGGTATTTTGGAACCCGACGTTTGGCTCAGTAGAAATCACAACTTAGTATGTTAGTAGTTTGGGACGGTTTATTAGACATTGGGAATGTCGGGAATGGCCGGGAATTTAGAATTTCCCAAAAATACCCCTTTAGTATGATTTATGTGGTTTTATGGTGGAGGGGCAAAATGGTCTTTTTGCCCCATTAGTGTTTTGTCTTTTAGTGATTTGTTTATTTGAAAATAAAGGTTTATTTGTTTAATTATTGGCTGAAGTAAAATGGTATAATTGGCTTTTAATTCTTTTTCCTTTCATTTTCAACACTTAGTAAGAAAATAGAAAAAATTTGAAAAAGAAAACCTCTCTCTTTTCCTTCTCTTTTTCGGCTGGGTGCATGTGATTCAAAGGCTGGTTTTTCATCAAATTTCAAGCTAGATTCTTCATAACTTTGGGAACTCTTGATTGTGGTATGTATTTCCTAATTGTTCCTCTTTATTTTCTTGAAAAAAATGGTGAAATATTGAGTGAAATGCATGAGTTATAGTTGTTGTTGCTGCTGTGAAATTGTCCTTGTTTTCAGAGGTGTAAGCTTGTTAGATTAGGGTTATTTAAATTGTTTTGGAAGCATGTTAGTTAGGTTGAGCAAGCTATAGCTTTTTCTATGCAAAAATGTGATTTTTGAAGAAAATTGTTGAAATCTGTTGCTGCTGTTTTGTGATGTTTACTGTAGTTTTCAGAGGTGATTTTATGCATGTTTAAGTAGATTTGAGTTGGTTTGGATGCTTGTTTGTTAGATTTAACCAAGTTTGAGTTTTGAACTCAAAGCTTGGAGCTTTAATGGTGGATTTTGATTTTGTGCATGAAGCTTTGTTTTATCACTTGGAAAATATTTATTAGGGTCTAATTAGCAGGTCTGGAAAGTTTGGTTGAGTTTGGAAACGTTTTGGTTGGAGAATTGAATTTTGTGGTTTTTCTGGGTAAAACCGGCTAACCGGTTTTACACTGCGTGTAAAACCGGTTACCCGGATTTTGCAGCAGGGTGAGAAATCAGTTTTTCTCAACTTGTCGTTTCCTGCTAGTTTCGGGTTTTCAGACAGTTTGTTCTCTGCTAGTTTGGGGGTATTTTTGTATTAAGTGGCAGTAGGTTAAGTTTGGCTTTAAAACCTTGGTCCCCGTTGTGATTTAGCGTGTCACTTATCGCTGTTGTGATTTTTACGGTTTAGGAGCATGTGATCCGCCGAGCTGTTAGTTCCACTCAGGTTGACCGGCACACCTGAATTCGGAATCCAGGTAAGATTAGTATAACAGTATGCATATGTAGATTACATGTTTAGCGTGCATGTAGGAAGCCTGTTAGATTACATTAGTTATGTATGTTGGCTTCGAACCATCCAACCCTGTCACGTCGGTACAGGCTGGAGTATGACCAGCAGCCGGAGTATGACCGGTTTCGACCGATCAGGCTGACACTTGGTTGGTGGTTCCGTACTATTGACGTATCCCGTCGGTACAGGCTGGAGTATGACCAGCAGCCGGAGTATGACCGGTTCGACCGATCAGGAGGATATAGTAACACGTCGGTACAGGCTGGAGTATGACCAGCAGCCGGAGTATGACCGGTTCGACCGATCAGGTTGTTACGTGTCAATAGTACCGTCCCTATGAACGTTCAGAACTCGGTACCATGTTGGACATGGCAGTAGTGGCTCAGTACCGTGTTGGACACGGCAGTAGCGGGACTCAGTATCGTGTTGGACACGGCAGTTAGGGTTGTGATCAGGGGTATGGGCGTCTGATCATGACCGGGATTTATGTATGAGTATTATTATGCTTTTCTTACTGAGTCTGTCGACTCACAGTTCTACGTTTATGTGTAGGTAAAGGCAAGGCTAAAGCTGATGGACCGTGAGCGAGCTTATGAAGGTTGTACATGTCGGGGCGGTTAGGCCTGGAGCGTACGATCATCGGGACAGCAAGGCTGATTTTTGTAACTGGTCGCTAGGCGACATTAGTTATTTTATGTATCAGTTAAACAGTTAAATCTTTTTGTAAATGATTTTATAATCGGGATCCCGAGTCTTTTGTAATATTGTTTTATAAGTTTAATTAAAAAGCAAAATTTTAATTAATCACGTTTTTCCATAAACCTCGTTGATTAGCAACGAGCTGCACAGTATGTTTAAAAATCACGTAATACGCCTATGTTTAGTTAGGGTGTTACAAAGCTGATTTGTACGAGAATTTCCCGTTACTTTCCAAAGTCCAAATCCATCTATCCGTACCGTGGCCCGATGGATTGCCTCCTTTTAAGATGGCTGAAACAGTCTCTTGGTCAAACAGACTGTTTAGCTTCTGTAAGTCCCACTCTCCTCTAGATAACAAGAGTTCAGTCACCCTAGTGTTATCCATAAACACCACATCCTTTGGTTTTGGAACGAAACCTTTGCAATGAGGAATCCAAGGATCCCTCCAGATACAAATATCTCTCCCATTAGCGACCACTTTACATGCCCATTTTCTCATAATTGTGTTGGCTTTTACAATATTTTTCCAAAACAAAGAATCAGAGTCCTTGTAGTTACAACTGAGAAAATCCTTTCCCTTGAGATACTTAGCCTCCAAGATCTTGCAGCACAGAGATTGGCACCCATTCAAAATTTTCCATCCCCACTTGGCTAAGAAAGCAATGTTCATTTCCTTAGTTTTCTGAAAACCAAGACCCCCCAAGGACTTGGGGAGACAAAGCTTATCCCACGCTCTTAGGTGAAGACCATGGTTCCCTTTCTCAAATCCCCACCAAAAATCTCGGATAAGACCATCAATCCTATTAACAAGCCGGTTAGAGAGCTTAGTAGTCTGCATGGCATAGATTGGCAAAGCCAAGCCCACAGACTTGATAAGGGTCGCCTGGCCCTCCTTGGATAAAGTTTTTGCCTTCCATCCTTGCATTTTAGAGGTAAGATTGTCCAGAATAAAGTTGAAATCAGCATCCTTTTGTTTAGATCTAAATAGGGGAAGACCTAGATACTTAACGACCCCATCCGGAGAGTTAATTCCCAAGGTGTCCTTAATACCCCTTCTCATGCCCTCCAGGGTATTCTTGCCGAAGAAGATAGACGTTTTGAGTTTATTAACTTTTTGGCCTGACCAATCACAAAATTTCTCAAGGCAGCTCCAGTAACTTTGAGCTTCTCTCAAATTGGCACGCCCTACTAGAATAAGATCGTCAGCAAAGAAAATATAGGAAAGGATCGGACCACCCCTACTCAGCCGAATGCCTTGAATATTCCCCTTTCCAAGGGCCTCTTCTAATAGTCTAGATAAAACTTCAGCAGCACATATGAAGAGATAGGGGGAGAGAGGGTCACCCTGCATAATCCCACAAGAAGGCATAATCTTACCAACCTGACCCCCATTTAGGCAAATGTTGAGAGTGGTGGTGGAGATGCACTGAGAAACCCAATGGCGGAACTTCTGAGGGAACCCAAAACAGTCAAGATTATGATCTATGCACTTCCAACTCAATCTATCATAAGCTTTGACGAGATCAATTTTAATGGCAAAGTACCCCTCCTTCCCTTTTTTCCGGTTGAATGAGTGGATAATCTCTTGCATAATCACATTATTATCTTGGATATTCCTACCCACGAAAAAAGCAGCCTGCGTAGGGAAAATAAGAGAGGGGAGGGCGGGTTTAATTCTATTTGCTACTATTTTGGATATGACTTTATACATCACATTGCAGAGAGAAATGGGCCTGAAGTTATTAGGTCTTTTTGGGTTCTGGCCTTTAGGGATTAGTACAATGTTCGTAGTGTTTATACCCTTGTGCATATTGCCTTGAACAAAAAAATCAGACATTGCATCACAAAAGTCATCTCCAACAGACTCCCAATAGTGCTTGAAAAAGCGCACTGACATTCCATCCGGTCCAGGAGCCTTATGATTATTCATGGAAAAAAAGAGTGGATCTGATTTCGTCTCGAGAGGGGCATAAAATGACCCCCTCATAATCCTCCTGAGAGATCCTCTTATGGAACAACTGGGTGCAATCAATTGCCCTTTCACAATCAGAACCTGTAAATGTACTCTTGAAAAAGTCTAAGAATTCAAGACCAATTAATTCTCTATCATTAACCCAGGCGTTATCCTTGCTCAAAATACTTTCAATGGCATTTCTTCTTCCTCTTATTGCAGCCGAGAGAAAAAAAAATTTAGAGCATTTATCACCATCCTTCAGGCAGGAGATTCTAGCCCGTTGTTTCCAATAAATCGCTTTCCTGGCCAAATTTTCATTTAGGGAACGGCGAATATCACATTCCACGTTCCAATCTCGGACACCAACAGGTAGCTTCTGTATATTGTCAAGCTTAGTCTCCAGCTCCTTAATGGCCCAATCTAACTTACCAAATTGAGTTCTATTCCAATGCAGTAGGGCCACTCGAGTCGCACCAAGTTTCTTGAAGATTCTAGAAGGGGCCCAAGGATGATCAACGGAGCCCCAAGCATTGGCAACCACCAAATTGCTTCTATCATCCCTCGTCCACTTCTCTTCAAACTTGAAACATCTCTTAAACTTGACCTCCTGCCCTTCAGAGAGTAGACATAAAGGTCTATGATCCGCGGTGCTAGTCTGAGAGGAACAAAGGATAGCTTTAGGAAATAACTCGAGCCAAGCTCCATTGACAAGATAAATTAATTTGGGTACCTAAAAGATAAATTAATAGGAATAGGGACCCTGGTGCTATCTATTCCTTATATGCTGGAGAAATTAATTTGGGCACCTAAAAGATAAATTAATAGGAATAGGGACCCTACTGCTATCTATTTTCTCTCCGGTGAGCAATGACCATTAAAAATTCATATTTAATAATTTTGTGACTTCTTTGTTCTTAACTTCCTTTGGTGATCCAGCCATGAACGCCGTGCCCATTTCTCCAGCTGATCTACTACAAGGTTTTTCCTTTTCTTCTTCTTAAACTTCATCATTACTCTTTTCTTCCGTATGAGAGCAAGATAATTGCATTTTACTTCGTTCAGATTTTAAATCACAATCGTATACATATTTTTCTCCGCCGTAAAATCTCCCCTTAATGTGTTTGGCTGTTGCAGACCAAATCAACGGTAGTGATTCCGACACGAATCTCGATGAGGACGACGCTCCCGAATACTACGAGCCGATTTCCGCCGTCGCTGATGATGACAACGACGATGAAGAAGAAGATCGTACTCGAACCAGAGAGAACGGACACGTAGACGATACAACTGGATTTCACTCTAATGGTGATTATTACGCGAGGCAATTTGAGAATGGAGTGTCGTCCCTCAATCTGAATAACGACGATTTAGAACTTAGCAAGAGCAGTAGCGAAGCCGAAGATGAAGAAGAGGAGAGCATGGGAGAAGATGATGACACAGCAGCGATGAGAGCTTTCAGAGAGGACGAGATTCGGAGAAACGCGCCATTGACGACTGAGAATGCTACGAGGGTTATGGAGGCTATGCGCGGTATTTCGTTCAGTGGTGTGGCTCCAGATTGGGCGGACAGCGTCTCTGGGAACCACTTGATCGACCACCTTCGCAGACTCAGGCAGCCACCACCGCAAACTTAGTGCTTAGACCATATTCCTTGTAGTTCGATATTCGGGTTCTCGATTGTGTGTGTGTTTGAAGTTGGCTAGGTGATTATGTCTACAATGTAATGTGTTGTATGTTAGAGCTCATATGATTTGATTACTTTTTTTTCTTTTCTATGACATGATATTCAAGTAGAATCAAACTATTTGCTCAAGTAAAAGTAATCAATTGTTCTGTGATCGCCCAAACTAAATGCAAAACTCATTTTGTAAAAACTTTTCTTATCACTCATAAATAATGACATTATATAGATTCTTTAAACTACTTTATTCTACAAAATGATTACAATACAATAAATACTAGCTCACTATCCGAAAGAAAGAAAATAATTCATTCGAAATGCCTTCGTTGGTTGGCCGAACAAGAAAATTCTCATCAAGACAGACATTCAAATACAATTATCGTATTGTCATGGTGGTGATTGCATTCTCAAGCAGCAACATTCTCAATGTCTGCACCTTTGTTAATTCTCTTGACAATGCCCGCAATAACCTGATACACCATAAAAACATTTGAATTTCTTACATTGTACTAGTGTTAATTTGCGTTCAAGAAGTATTAGTATCTAAGTGTGTCTCAAACCAAGCCTTCTTACCTTTCCAGGTCCTAATTCGTAACTCTTCTCCAGTCCCTTGTCCATAAGAGTCTTCACTGTTGTTTCCCATAGAACAGGAGATGTCACCTGTAGTATTGAATAGGCGGAGATCAATATTCCTGCCAACGATTTGGGTGAAATGAAATTCTGAGTATCTTACCTGACGAGCCAATATCTTCTTAATTGTCTCAGGATCTGCATGTGGCTGTGCATCCACATTGGAGATGACTGGCATTTTTGGAGTTCTGATTTCAGTTGCTGCTAATGCAGCTTCTAATCTCGATACAGCTGGTTCCATGAAACTAGTGTGGAAAGCACCAGCAACAGCTAGACGTACCTGAGCAGAGAAGGGACAAGAAAGGGAGATGACTTATGCCATTTAATATGAAGAACAGAGAAAATATGTAAGCTGCAGTGGAAATGTCCCTACGGTCATGCGAGCTTTAAATGACTTTGCCTTGGCTTCTACTGCTTCCACCCCTTTCAAACCTCCAGACACAGCATAATTTCCCTGACATGAGAGTAGTTTAGATGCATTTACTATTGTGGTTGAGTACTTAAAAAGTGATCAATTAACAACTATTGGCTTTATTATGGTAGATAGAAAGTCCTTACAGGACATAGGTAGTTTGCAATTTGAACTTTGTCTTTATCATCGACTTCCTGATTAGCTGCATCACACAATTGTTGAACCTTTTCTGAGTCCAGCCCTATGATACTGACCATAGCACTTTTCGCAGCATCTGCAGCTTCCTTTGAGAAAGTTGGGAATAAAGAAATTCAGTGTCTAGGGTAAATTAAAAACTCAAGCATGCAAAGAGTACAAATGTTTAGACTGCTACTAGTCAAACTATAAATACCTGCATGGCTTCTCCTCGTAGTTTGACCAGCTTGAGCCCATCCTCAAAACTTCCATATTGAATCAAATCGAGAAGAGAAAAGAAAAGAAGGGATATAAGAACCACTAAGTAGTTCAGATATATGCACTAAGTAGTTTTGTTGACAGTTTGTATACCAGTGAATTAATTTCCAAAAAAATACATAAGCACTTATAAAAAATTCGAACAGCAACATTTTGATGAATAAAGCTGTGTCATCACTTCCATGAGCACTGATGAGGTCCCCCGGTAATCAAACTAAGGTATGGTTGTACCTTTTCTTTACTTACTGGAGATGCCCATACATGTATGGTTGTACACACATTCAATTCAGTCTGCCTTAGTGTAAATTCAGAAACTTTCTAGCTTTGATACCATATATTGAAACATAGACGCAGCTGTGAAAGTCATGTTTATTTGTTGATCAACTCACCTAAAAGCCTCTGAAAAAGCTAGAGCAGTATATTCTCCCAAGCTAAGACCACATGCAACGTCAACAGAATCAATGATTTGCTGGCCTCCCTCACGTGCACGTAGTAGCTCTACGGCAGCCAGGCTTGTGACATAGATAGCAGGCTGCAAAGATGCAGAATTAAATGCAAACCAATGCCAATCAGTGGGAAGTATATTTGAAAAATTATAATATATAATTTAAAACATATAATGCCATTTCCACCCTAAAAGAAAACTCTTTAGGTAAGGAGAGATTACTCAACAGGGCTCCATGGGGAATTACTGAGAAAATATCACGTGTCTCATTACAAAGAACTAATAATCATCCTTTCAAAGAAAAAAAAAGTTATATTTATATAAACTTTGACAAAATTGTTTTTAAAAATCAGTCATGAAACAAAAATCCTGGCAGCAGATATCTATTAGCCAGAAAGCCAATTGTTCTTCTATCTAATGTATCTGCAATGCATATGCAAATTGCCTTTCTGTAGTCCATGGAAGTATAACAGAGATACAAACATAAGGAGAATGATACTCCAACTAAAGCTTCTACAGGAGTTTTTCACCTTGTGGAACCAAATTGTTATGTGCAGGAGATTCAATACCTACTACCATGTACCTAAACAACCCACTACTACTGATCTGTAACAATGCCGTCAGAATCACAAATGTGCATTTCACCTCACACACTCACTTAAACATCCTACATCTTGAAGTGGGAAAAGAATGTTCATATGGTCAAACTCAAATAAGTGACTAATATGATGATTGCATTACCTGGCTTATAATAGTTGAATTTAGCTTCTCTTTTGGTCCATTGACGCAAACATCTAGAAGATCAAACCTGCATGTAAAGAAGATATACCACTCAGAACCAAAAGTTTCCATGATAAGGCATCAATATAGTGAATAAAATTATACGAACAATACCCTAAAATATCATTTGCTATCTTGTAAAGCTCTAAAGCTGCAGGTAGATTTTGTGCCTCCTTTCCCATTCCAACTGCTTGAGCACCCTGAAATAAGAAACAGACAGGATACAAAATATAGCTCAATATAACTAATACCGAAACAACATATAACAAACACAATCCAACGCATACTACAAAAGGATTCAAGAATTATGTCTCCGACTAATTTTACTCTTATGTCAAATCCACAAATATACATAAAACCCCTGATAAGTTTAGAGGAGAAAACAATTGCTGATAATTAACAAAGCCATACAAGAGTTAACCCCATGATTCATTCTTGTGTTTGCTTAAGCAAATAAAAAACAACGTAGAACAAGTCCGTATCTGATATGATTGTCACTACGAAAAGAAATATCACATCAGTGGATTTCTTCTCATTACTTTCCGAAACCACTGTTGCGGATTTAGACATTGTAGAGCCACAATATACCTCGAGACAGTTTTTCCGTACATTTTGGAGCTTAAACTTCGACCCAATTGATATTAATCCGGATTCACAGTTTCGCAATATCATTGAAACCAAAATGCCAATTATCATTGTCATTATAGTTATAGCTTAAACTAGATCAACAATTAAACATTTTGCATGATATATAAGATTTTCAAATTAAAAAGAAATGATAATAATAGTAATGAAACAAAATTTTCAATCAATTACAAATTGAACAAGAAAGAATGAATGTGGTACGTCAACTACTCACTTGGCCTGGGAAGAGGAAAGCGAGTGCAGGTTTATAATCAGAAAACAAGCCATCGTTAACCACAGTCTGCGATCCAACCGAAACGCTCATGAAGACCCTCGATCGATTGAGATTCCTGGGATTGAAGCTTCGAATTCCATTTCCAAAACTAGAAAATGAGGAGCAATTGAAGCTTCTCCTCGACGAACCGGAGAGAGTGAGAGAAACTGAGGGAAGAGTGAGAGAGGAGTTCATGGTGTTGGAAATGGTGGCAATCGAGAGAGTGCGCAGGATAAGAGGGTGGTGGTGATATTGGTGATGGTGAAAGAGACGAGCTTGCATATATATGAAATGAATGAGAGTGGAGTGGTGGAGGATTATAATGTGCGCCGGGGGTGTTTAGGTTAGCGGAGTTTCCGAAGGTAGACGTTGGAGATGGGCATTACAATTAGGCAAAACCGGCCAACTGCTTTTGCCTCTTATTTATCAAGCGTTGTCGTTTTATTCTTTCTTTCTTTATTTATTATAGGTTAATTATGAATTTTATGTACCAAATCATGCTTTTGAATTTTTTTGGCCGTTAAAAATTATTGAGATTGTTAGATTTAAGAATTTTTGTCTAATTTCATTCAATTTTACTGTTTCAGTATTGTTTATGTACTAAATCATGCTCTCCAAACTTTGATATCTACCAAATCATGCTTCTCAAACTTTAATACGTACTAAATCACGCCCCTGAACTTTCATCCATGTTAGAATTTTTTTACTAAAATTAGACATAAGTCTTTAAATCTAACAATCTTAATAGTTCAAGAAGAATTTTTAACGACCAAAAAAATTCAGGGGCATCATTTGGTACATGTCAAAATTCGAAGGGAAAAATTGCTAATTAGCCTTTATTTTAATTTGGTTTAGGAAATTTTATTCCCACCTCATAAAATTATATGTGCACCGCAATATTAATTTATAAAAATTATTTTCAGAAAATATAAAGAGACATAGAATCAGTCTAGGAGTGTACAGAAAGTCATGCAATTCAATTACAACCGGCCGATCCAATCTCAATCAATCCAATAGAACTGGATATCAAATCATAATTAGATTGGATCGGATGTAAATTTTGAAAATCCAATCGGATCGGATCGGTTGTTGGATGGGACATCCAATCCGATCCAATGGATAACCGAACAAACCAATCCAATTATCATCCAATGGCCATCCAATTATATTTATATATTTTGAAAATACATTTATAATTTTATATATTTAATATATTTTATTTAAAAATATATATATTAATTGATTTAATATACATTTAACACATGAGATTAAAAATAAAAAATCTTAGATCTAAAATATTAATTATTATCATCCTAAACGCTAATAAAATTATTAATGTGTATTGAATAAAATTTATTTTGTAGTAGTTTTATTATGAGATCATGAGAATTAGGTTGAACTAAACTAATTAATATGTGTGGTAGATTATTAAGTTTTAAATTATGTTTTTTACTTTTTTTATATATTTTTTTTCTTTTTAATAAAATCAACTTAAATGATTACTAAAATAGATTTGATGGATTCAATCCAATCCAATAAAAAACCAGTCAATGCATTCAATGGTTAGAACCGATCCAATTCAATACATCTATTAGATCGAATCAGATCGGATGACACAAATCGATTGGATTGTATCGGATGAAAAAATTTAATATCCAATAAATAATTAGATTGGATCAGTTGGGTCTAAATTCATTGGATGTGATACAATGAACACCTCTAAAAATCACCCCGTCTAAGGCCCTCTCAAGTCGAATGGAGCCAACAACTCCACCATTTAATAAAATAGAATAATCTGAAATACAATCCAAAAATTTTTCAGTGCATTCAACATGAAACCCCAACTTCTCCATAATCTTTGCCAAGAAAGACCTTCACCCAATCAAAAGCTTATGACATATCCAACCTAATAGCACAATACCCAAATGTGATACAAAAATAACCTTTCTATGATTTTTCTCATTTTTATTATAAATATTTGAAAATAAAAAATATATTACGTAAATTATATTTGAAATATAGAAAAAAAAATCCAATAGAGCAATATATCCAAATATGGTAAATTATTTAAATTAATTATTTTGTTGTAAGTGTGACTATTTTTTTTCTAAATATGTTTAACTTTCTTGATTAAGATATTTAAGCATTTTGTCTTGTATATGTCTCTATTTTGAATGTAAGTCATCAATTTTAAATATATTTTCCATCTTGGATGTAAGTTATCGGTTTTGAATGTAACTTCCACCCTAGATGTATGTCAGATCCATTTTGTTTATGTTTATGTCATCCTGTCTGAGGTATGTCATCTCATATAAAGTATGTTATTCGATTGACTGAGATATGAGTCATTCTGACCGACCGATTGAGATATAAGAGTCATCCCAACTGACCGACTAAGATATAAGAGTCATCCCAACCGATTGAATGAGATATGAGTCATCCTATCGATCAATTGAGATATGAGAGTCATCCCGATCGACCGACTGAGATATGGAGTCATCCCGATCAATTGACTGAGATACGAGAGCCATCTCAATCGACTGACTAAGATATGAGTCATTCGACCGACCAACTGAGATACAATAGTCATTCGACCGACCGATTGAGATACGAGAGTCATTCCGACCGACCGACTGAGATACGAGAGTCATCCCTATTGACCGACTGAGATACGAGAGTCATTCCGACTGACTGACTGAGATACGAGAGTCATCCCTATTGACCATCTGAGATACAAGAGTCATCCCAACTGACCTACTGAGATACGAGAGTCATCTCGATTGGCCGACTGAGATATGAGTCATCTGACCGATTGACTGAGTTATGAGAGTCATCCCGACTGATCGATTGAGATACGAGTCATCCTAAATGACCGAATGAGATACGAGTCATTCTGACCGACCGACTGAAATATGAGTCTTCCTCGGCCTGATCTGAGATGAAAATTATCTCAGATCGATTCAAATTAAATAAAACTTTGACTTGTTCAGTGAGGCTACACTCTTAGTTATATATATTCCTGTATTTCGGCTCGTAATCTTGATCTTCTCAATCTTTCATAGACTTTATCTGAATTTATTTACTAGATTTTTTTTTATGTTTTTAACACCATAGGTCTCTTGTTGGTCCATTGATTTTCTCCCAAACAAATACTAGTGCTCACAATGTTGCTAGATGGGAATTAGAAATGAATGTTGCTAGATTCATTGAGGATTCCTCAATGTCAATGGATATATTGTGTGAAACAAAATTGAATCTTTCTCACACGACTTAATTTATTTTAATAATTCAACTATAATTAAAATATTTGTCCCTTAAACTCTGACATATACTAAATTATATTCTCTTAACTTTTGACGTTGTTAAATATTTTTCCTGAACTATTGATGTTGTTGGATTTAAGAATTTTTGTCTAATTTCATTCAATTTTGCTAATATGACGATTGTCCATATACTAAATCGTGCCCCCATATTTTGATATATACTAAATCATGTCCCTGAACTTTAACATGTACCGAATTGTGCCCCTAAATTTTCATCAACGTTAGATTTTCTTTAATAAAATTAAACAAAAGTCTTTAAATCCATGAATCTTAATAGTTCGAGAGAAATTTTGAACGATCAAAAAAATTTAAAGGGTATAATTTGGTAGTCAAAGTTCAAAAGTAAAAATCCAAATTAACTTTTTATTAATGTAAATGCTAGCATATATTAAT
Organism: Cannabis sativa; assembly: GCF_029168945.1. Taxonomy (NCBI): domain Eukaryota; kingdom Viridiplantae; phylum Streptophyta; class Magnoliopsida; order Rosales; family Cannabaceae; genus Cannabis; species Cannabis sativa. The sequence goes on along the minus strand of NC_083602.1, from coordinate 54,744,675 downwards.
AGTTAGTACATACCACCAAAAATACTAATTAGTGAAAACCTAGTTTTATTCACTAATCTATTACGAGATTAACAATGCTTATTAATTTCTATTTGTTATTAACAATTAATCAATCAAACTTTTAGTATTATTATTTGTTAGGGCCAGGTGCTTTAGAAAGTCATTATACTTAATGAAATTTACCATATTTATTCCACTAAGTAATTAAATAATAACTATGCAACTGATAGTAATTAATGAGTTTAATTTACAGTCATCACTTATGAGAATCACGTCTAATTATAAAAATTTATAATTTTTTTAGATAATTAATTAATTTGTTTTATATAATTATCAAACATGAAAATAAGATTAATATTACCTTATACGGGTAATTTGCACTACTTAATACGAAATAAAGTAATGGTATTTTATATTATATAGCTATATGTATATTCTTATTACTAAATAATATTGTACTTTGCAACTAAGGTATAAGTAAAAGTGTAAAACTATGGTGGCGTTTGGTAACACTTTTTTAATCAGTTTTCTATTTTTAAAAGTAGAAAAGTGAAAATATTTTTCAAAAACATGTTCTATAAAACTGTTTTTACTTTTCAATTTTATAATTAGAATCAAAATTTTAAAAATAACAAAAATCACTTTCAATATTTTTTTAAACAGTTTTTTTTTTCTTAATTAATCTTTTGGATTACGACCAGACTCGGACCCAAATCCCCTCCCCACGGCCCTGGCGCTGAACCCGGCTTTTGACTTGAACCCGAATCCGATCTCGGACCTAGACCCGACTTAAATAAAATCAAAAAATAAAAATAAAAATGAACTTTACAGAACACACTTTTGTTTTCTGTTTTTAAAATTGAAAAACAAAAGTAGTTACAGAACGCATTTTTGTTTTTCAAAAATAAATTTTTGAAAAACAAAAATTTTACTTTCATTTTTTGATTAAAAAATTAAAAAACAAAAGTGTTACCAAACGGCACCTATGTTTCAAAAAAAAAAGTATAAGTAAAACTATGTTATACATATGATGTTCCTTGTTCTTTTTCTCACGTTGTCAACCACGAAACGATGTCGCTTTATGTGAGGACGACGAAAAATAAAAATAAAAATAGGAAGAGTAAATTGCCAAGCGCAAGCGCACCGTTCCTCCAGAAAAAAATAATAAATGAAAATTAAAAAAAAAAGGAAGATATATCAAATGGTTGGCTGAGGAGTGAGGAGCTTTAATTTTTTTTTTCTTACACAATCACAATGGTATGAACGAAAAATAACGCCTTAATATTTCTTATATGCATTAGTGAAGGTAAACGGGTAGTGATATATGTCCAAAATGGCTTCACTCTGCTTGAATTCTTTGCCTCTGCCACCCTCTTCTCAGTCTCAGCCCAAGAAACTGGTGGAAACTTCATTATTTTCTTCAGTGAGCTATAACAGTACTAATGGCCTTGTCAAAGGAGGAGGAGAGTCCTTAAAACCTATAGTCATAAGTGGGAACCCCCCAACTTATGTTTCTGCTCCTGGTCGCCGAATTGTTGCTGGTTCGTTTTAATCTTTTTTATTGTTCTTACAGTCATTTGTTTGTCACTACTACTACTACTACTACTACTTATCTTTGTTTGAAAGAAATAAAAAAAGAAAAAAGTATTTTCCTCTCCTTTGTTGGGTACTTATTGAAGTTGGAGCAAAGTTCATTTCTGAAATTTGTTTCTTGAATTCACAACCCAGAATAATTCTAATACTAATTATCTATTGAAGTGTTTTACATGGATTCTACACAGCTTGTTTATGAGCCTTTTATGTTTTATATTATGTATATATATAGTTGGGGATTTGCATGGAGACCTTGAACAAACAAGATGTGCACTTGAGATGGCTGGAGTGTTGAGTGACGATGGTCAAGACTTGTGGGTTGGTGGAGAAACGGTAATTCATTGTTATTAACTTTTTGTATGTGTAAAAAAATGACAACTTGAAAATTTTGTCCCTTTGCTTTACCTTGCTTGTTTGTTCATCAAAAGAAAAATGTTTATTTATGTCAAGCTTGTAAAATAATGTTAATTGTCCTTGTAATAATCTAGGTGTTGGTTCAGCTTGGAGATATACTTGATCGAGGTGAAGATGAAATTGCTATTTTATCCTTACTGCGATCTTTGGATATACAGGCCAAATCTCAAGGTGGAGCAGTTTTTCAGGTATTTAAAAAATGTTCATGTTCATGGCTACTACTAATTATCATAAAGTTTGAATCATTGAATTATGAGATAAGAATTTGTGCCCATGATAACAAACTTTATCATATACTTTTTTCTGAACTTCATTTTTACTTTTGAAAATCAATTACATGATGTTCTTTGTTATTATGATATAGGTGAATGGGAATCATGAGACTATGAATGTGGAAGGGGATTTTAGATATGTTGATCCGGGGTCTTTCGATGAATGTAGTGATTTTTTAGAATACTCAGATGAATATCAAGATGATTGGGAAGAAGCTTTTGTTAATTGGATTGGCGTCTCCTCTCGGTGGAAAGAAAACCAAAAAAGTACCCAAAATTATTGGGGTCCCTGGAATATAGTGAAGGTAGTTATGTTTTTGTTCAAGCAAATTATTGTCTTTCATATTTCAACGAACTGAAACTTTGTTATGACATCAAGGGGCCTTTGGGAGTGTTAAAGGCCTGGCATGACATTATAAAGCAATGAATTGTTTGTTGGTGAATTTGTTATCTTTCTATCTAATTAATTACCATTTTCAATATTTTGACATTGTCACTAACTAAGTTTTCCAAATATTAGGACAGAGACAAAAGGGAGTGATTGCCAGATCAATTCTTATGAGGCCAGGAGGTAAACTGGCATGTGAGTTAGCGCGACATTCTATCGTTCTTAAGATTAATGATTGGGTCTTTTGTCACGGCGGTCTTCTTCCTCATCATGGTAACAACAGTTTTGCAGTTTTAGTGCATTTATTGATCCCCATAATATGCTCATGCTGTTCAAGAAAAAGTTGAGTCTTTACATGCCTAATAAGAGTGTTGGTTTTTCCACAGTTGAATATGGCATAGATAGGATCAACCGGGAAGTTTCTCTTTGGATGAGAGGTCTCAATGAAACAGATGATGGTCCTAGAATTCCTTTTCTAGCTACTAGGGGCTATGACAGTGTTGTTTGGAACCGCTTGTACTCCAGGGATAGCTCGGAATTGGAGGACTATCAGGTTGAGCAGGCAAGTAATTCTTATATGGATGCTTTAGAATTCGGGATGACATAACTCTGATTTTAATTGAAAATTTACTGCTTATCTAACCAATTTTCATCTGCCTTTTCATTAAAATTCTTAACTTCCTTGGCTCATTGAAATAATAATTTTTTTTTTAAAAAAATGGTCAGATAAATTCTATTCTTGAGGAGACACTACAAGCAGTTGATGCCAGGGCAATGGTGGTTGGGCATACTCCTCAAATGGAGGGAGTAAATTGGTATGAAACCATAGTTTATTGCTGCTCTCAGATATTAGAAAGTATGTCTATAATTTTGTGAGGTCCTTAAATTTTGGATTCTTCCTTGCAGTAAATACAATTGTAACATATGGCGCATCGATGTGGGCATGTCCAGTGGGGTTCTTAATTCAATGCCTGAGGTAAATGGAAAACATTGGAAAGATAAGAACTTTGCATATGGTCTTCTTTTGACTATGTTTTGGTCCTTGTTCACACCATAAAAGGTTGTTTAATTTACAATATGACTATGTTTTACAGGTTCTAGAAATAAGAGACAATAAAGCCAGAGTTATAAAGAGCAAGAGCAGTGCATATAGTGAACTTCAGGCTGCTGATTATACATAGGGATGAAACCATGAAACTAACCAGTTATGATTAGCACTGAATAGCTTTATCAACATTTTGTCATCACTTGGTTTTGGAATGTTAATTTACAAACATTTTATCACTCAAATTTTGCAGCATTGCTGAGATGCCATATCAGGAGAACTTGATCTACGGATGGCATCAAAGGATCACCTTTCACTTGTTTTGTTATCTATCCATGGCATTCTTACAGCAAGAGCATCACTAACTTGTAAGTGTATAACATCTTTACCCTGAGAGATCAAATAATATTGGGGCTGGCTTCAAGAAAAAGAAAATTGATTTAGCTGCTTATATAGTTACTGCTGTTTATATATATAGCTGGATATATAAACAGCAGTAAGGGAAATATCAGAGGAAGTGTATATTATTTAGCCCCAATATTATTAATATAGTTACTGCTGTTATATGGGGATATTCCTCTGATATTTAATCAGATTCATGCAAGTATTCATTGTAAATTCATTTGAGTCTGTAATTTTTATAATAATTATTAAATTAAAATATATGGGATTGGATCTTAATTATACTAAATTTCATGTGTCTTTTAGCATTTCTTTTTATTTTTCAAAAACTGTAGCCTGTATACTTCCAAGGTTACCATTTTTACTTTATTCATTTATAAGTTGCTAGATTGAATTGTATCTCACACACAATCTCTCAATTTCTCTAGAGAAATTGTATATATGAATTATGAGGAATATATATCCAAATAAATTGAATATGATCATACTTCGAAGTAAATAGTACAGAACAAAACTTTTCGACTGAAACTAACTAGGTGAATTCTTACAATTTTTCATAAATTATGAAAGTATAATGATTCTAAAAGGTAGAGAAATAAATATTGGTAAATCAAAGTGATCTTAATTTTGAGGGATAAATTGAGAAATACTTCTTTTTTGTATCAATTAATCAAAAATACTTTCATATTATATTTTATTAAAATATATCTATTTTTATGAGTGAGTTGCCTAATATACCCTAACTCATTAATTAAGTCTAGCATATAATTTACATTAACTTAAGGGGTCTAATGGGTACATGATCTATAAAAGCGGTTATATCTTAAAGAATATGAAAATGAACGTAAAAATTAAAAAAAGTAAAGTAAAGTGGGTATACAATGTAATTTCCTCTGGTTTTTACCGACTCCGAGTGAACATCATTCAATTTTGGGATTATTTCACAAATATACAAAAACAACAAAAAAATTATAAAAATACGGTTATCCTTTCTTTTTCTAAATACTTTTATGAATCCGCTTTTTTGATATAGAAGTACATTTTTTTGGAACTGCCATTCAAAAATTAGAATTAAATATTTAATTCGTGAATTTTAATATATTTTAATATAATTAATATAATATTTTAAGTACTTTTTTTCAATTAAAAAAAAGAATCATATCATTTGACCTATTTTAACCTCTTACTTTTTCAATATAATATTTCAAAGAGTTGAAAATATAATCACGAAATTTTAAATATTTTTACGATTTTTTTATTTACAGAAAATACGGTATTCTTATGTTGTACTCTTGTTAATTTGTTGTTGATTTTTTTGTTATTTGTATGTTATTTTTTGTTGTTGTTTTGATGTTATTTAGATGTTATTTTCATGTTACTTTTATGTAATTTTCTTGTTGTTTTCGTGTTATTTTTATAAAAAACTGTAAAACTGTAAAAATAAATTCTTTAAACGTAAAAATGTATTTTTTTTATAATAAATGATGCCTCATCTAATTATCTCTTCAATAAATTGCATTGTATACCCATTCTACTTTATTTATTTTAATTTTTAGATGATGTCCCTATTATACCTCTTAGGTTAATGTAAATCATGTGGTACACTTAAGTAGAGGGCAAGGGTATATTAGGCAACCCAATCATAAAAGTGAGTAGATTTTAATGAAATATAATATAAGGGTATTTTTGATTAATGAATAATAATAAAAAAAAAAGTATTCCTCGTATGGGCTAAGGACACAAAGTTATTGGGCCTAAAATAAAATTTCATAGGCATTTTACAAAAATATGTTTTGTATACTATCAGCTTACAAAAATATTTGGTATTCTTTTTTATTTTTTGTTTTTAAGAAAGTTCTTTTTAGAAATGAGAATAAAAAATAATTTTTGAAGTTTTTAAAATATAAATCGCATTTGGTTAGTGTTTTCTAAAAGTAATATTGACCAAAAGTGAATTATTTTTTAAAACAGAAAATAATATTTTGATGTTTTCAAAATTCTTATTTTTTGTAATTTTATTTTTAGAAATTTGTTTTAAAAAAATAAGGTAAACAAGCCTAATTGTTTTCAAAAAAATAATTTTCTGTTTTTAAAAACAATTTTTTTTTAATTATGATGTTAAACATGCACTTAAATTTTTAAAATGACAAAAAACTATTTTCTATTCTCACTTTTCAAAACACAATTCTAAAAATTGAAAAACTGAAAACACAACCAAACATACTCTAACTTTTCCTTTTTTCTATAGTTTTTTTATTTAAGATTTAATTTTGATGGGTTTTTCATTTATTAGAAGTTAATGTTCTTTTTATATTTTTTCCTTCTATTTTTTATTTTATTTATTTTTTATCTACTTTTTATTTCTCTCATTATTTTACTTTATTTTTTTTCTTCTTTGGTTTATTTATTTATTTATTTTTTCTGTTTTTAGTTATTATTATCTTTCTCTTTTTTTATATATATATTTTTTTCCTTCATTATTTTTTTCTCTCATTTGCTTTCTTTATTTTCTTTTGTCTCTATTTTTCATTTGTTTTCCTTTTTCTTTTCTTTATAGTTTTTATTCTTTCCATTGTGCTTTTTCTCTTTTTGTATGTTTTCATTTTTTTAATCTTTCACCCTCTCTAGCTTTTCTTATTTATTTTTCACATATTTAACATTACATAGTTATATCAAAGTTTATTTTTATTATTGTATTTTTTTTACACTTACTAAATTGTAATTGGAGGTGCATTTATAGCTATTCTCAAGATCCACTCATCATAAGAGCTTCATCCTCCAATATTAGTAACTGGTTACCCAAAATATAAGTAATTAATTACTTAAAATAGTATAGTTACCCAAAATATAAGTATCTTATTATCTAAAATATAAGATTCTAGTTACCTAAAATTTAAGTATTTGGTTACCCAAACTATAAGTACCTAGTTACTCAACTAAGATAGTATTTAGTTATACAAAATATAAGTAGGTGATTACCCAAAATATAAGTACATGGTTGCCCAAAGTATAGTTATTGGTTATCCAAAATATAAGTACTTGGTTACCCACAATATAAGTAGATGGTTACCTAAAATAATATCTAGTTACTCAAAATTTAAGTAGATCGTTGTCCAAGAGTACCAAGTTACCCAAAATATAAGGAGATGGTTACCCAAAATATAAGTTCCTAGTTACCCAAAATGTAAGTACTTGGTTACATTAAAATATAAGTGATTGGTTACCAATGATAGTATCTGGTTACCGATATTATAAGTAGATGGTTACCCAAGATAAAAATATAAATAGATTGTTACCCAAGAGTACCTAGTTACCAAAAATATAAGTAGATGGTTACCCAAGTTAATATTTGATTACCTGAAATATAGCAGTTACCCAAAATATAAGTACCTAGTTACCTAAAATATATGTAATTGGTTACCCAAAATATAAGTACTTGGATACCCAAAATATATGTAATTGGTTACCCAAAATATAAGTACCTGGTTATTTAAAATGACAGTAACTTTACTAAGACAGCAATTTTTCAGTAAAAATGTAAGGCACAATTCATAATCGTAATTGGTTATTGATGATAATATATGATTTTGTGTGATGAGAATATCACCAAAAATATATATTTACTTTACTTTAAAAATCTCACAAAAAATGGATGTAATGTAATTTGTAACATAACTTGAAATACATCTACTAGAAAAATTATAAAAAGATATAAATATTTATATATATAGGGCAAGACTATGATAGGACCTAGCAAAAGTTCCCTACCGGTAGGGAACTTTTTTTAACCATTGATTTTCGATCATGTGGTTATTATGATGTAAGGTATATAATTTTACAATAAGACTGCTTGTATACAATTAAAACTTTATACATATTATAATAATATTTAATAATATATTTATTTTTTTTTAAAAAAAATAATATTAATAATTAAAATATTTATTAATTTTTAATTTGAATTATTATTATTATTTTTTCTAAAATTAATGTAAATTGTTTTTAAATAGGTATTTATTTTCAAAAAATAATTTACTTACGAACTTTATTATTATTTTTTTTAAAATTAATAATAAATTATAACAAAATTAATTACTTAATTATTTTCGCCATTAATTTGTTTACATACATAGTTTATCATAATTATCTTTTACTTTATATTGGTTTAATATTTTTATAAACTTATGTATTAATATTTTTATTTGAAATATTTTATTAATTTTTTTTATTGAGAAAGATAATTTCTATTAATCAAACTAAGTCAATTACATCCACAAAAGGATTTCTCTTCAAAAGATAAATTTACAACTCTTTAACAATTTTAAGAACAATTTCTTTATGCTAAACAACTTCCTTTTCGGTACAAGATTAAGTCTACTTTTGAGGCTCTCTTTAATGCTACTATCTATACAACTCAGATTCATACACTTTTTTTCATTTATACACAAATGTCGGTTTAGCCAAATACCATAAATTGCACATTCTAACACATTCTTATGAACAACATATAATTTTTATGGCACATTCTAATAAAAAAAAATTAAAATATTTTTTAAAAACATATTTGTTTCTTTTAATAACAAAAAAAGTTAAAATAACATTGCTTATTAACGTAAAGCCAAAAAAATAAGGTCATTAATAAATACCTACACACATGACATACATAAAGTAGCCATCTTTTCTACTATTTTTTTTTTTTAACAAAAAAAATTACATGTGTACATACTAGGACTGATCATTGGGCGATTTAACTGAGTTTCAGATTAGTGGGCTTCGTATTCATGAGTTTTGGATAAAAAAAAGTGAACTCGAACTCGTCCGGTTACGTGTCGCGAGTTGGCAGATTCAGGTTGGATTGACCCAATCAACTATTTTTTATTATTTTTTTTTTAAAATTTTCACCTAATTACCTATAAACATACCTACTTATATATAAATATATAATTAAATTTAAATACTTACCTAATTATATATATAAATATATAGTAAAACCATGAAATTTAGTGGAATATATACATTAACACACACAAAAAATGTATGGCTATATTAATATATATTGTATTATGTAATTTTTTTAAGGAATAGTTAATATTATTATATTTGAAGTCCAATATATGATAATATTATTTAATATTAAATTATTTTATTGAATTAAAGATTTATATATTATTATAATAAAATTTAATTATATATATTTTAAAAATAAAATAAAATAATATTAATAATAATCAGTCTAAAATATTAAGTCTATATCTATATCTATCTCTTGTGATTGATCTCTCTTTCTCTCCCTTGACTAACGACACTCTTTCTCTCAATACACAAGTAATAAAGTAGCTGTATTTATTTTATTTTTAATTTAAAGAGAAAATCAGCTGTATAAGTATACACCTACATCAGTTGGACAATTAATTTACTTTAATCTTACTGGTCCAATTACCTTCCCCATATCATGAGGTAGTAACAATAGGCCTTACAATAGATTTACCATATATATATATAACTGATTACTCACAAAATTATAGTGAGTGTTAAGATCTAAAAAAATTATATATGAAAATTCAAAATATATAGTTCAAAAAAACAATCAACTCATTCAGTTAAATTAAAAAATAGATTATTTACATACATTAGAAAAATTCATGGAAAAAATTAATAAATTAATAAAAGATATAGGAATGTTGGCAGCAAAACTACTTAAGCTCTATGATTATTGACACATAACTACATAAATCGTTTTTTGGTGGTAAAACCCTCTAAACCTCACTTCTGCTAGCTATTTACCCCTTCCATTCAAAGGGCTCTATTAAGTGTCACGGTGGACATGCCACAGTGTACACGAGTCTACACGTGGCAAATTTTTAGTGGGGATATTAGCGGCAAAACTACTTGAACTCCATGATTAGTGACAGTTAACCACATAAATTGATTTTTTGGTGGTAAAACCCTCCGAATCTCACTTCTGTCAACTATTTACCCCTTTCGTTCAAAAGGCTCTGTTAAGTGCTCTGCGACTGGAACAACCAGATCTCCCATTCCCCTGTTCCTTTTTCTTCTTCTGCGATAAACCCAACAGACCATGATGAACCCAGGGATGAATCAATGAACCCAACGAACCTTTCCAACTGCGGTGGTATCAACGAAGAGTTGTAGGAGAGGGAGAATTAGATCTGACGAGGTCGAGGTGAGAAAGAAAAACTGTCTTGGGGCTTAGATTATGATAATCAAGAGTCTAATGGCGATGATCTTATGCTTAGTGACCAAATTCATCAAATCACTCCACCACATGTTGATGTCACCGTTGGGGATGATATCATATCATCTCGCGATGATGGTGAAGGATTATGGTTGAACGAATCTATCAATACACGAGTCATATATCAAACACGTATTGGTATTTAGTCTTTTTGATATATTTACATTTTGCTATTAATTTTCATAGTTTTGTATATTCTAATGTATGATTTTAAATTTGTGTAGGATTTTTCTATCTTAGAACCAGGTGGGGGCGATGAGTGGAGTGCTTGGTTAGATTATGATGGTGATGATGGTCCATCCGTGCTAGAAGATTAAATGTTGTAGCAATTCTCTAGCTGAATGGGGGAGAGATATAACAGACAACTTCAAGGAGCGTCTTATCAAGTGTAATAAGATTTTGAAGTGCTTGAAGAGCCGACAAGAAGAAGAATCTGTGAAGAAAGATAAGAAAACTCAAGCTCATTTGTTTAAATAAAAGAAATACTCTGGAGATAGCGATCTAAGCAGTTGTGGCTTCAAGCAGGTGATTAAAATACTAAGTAATTTCATACTGGTGCTACTACTCGAAAAAGAATAACCAGATTTTGAGCTTGAAAATGAGGAAGGGGTGTGGGTAGGCTGGGAAAATGGCTTGAAAGGGGTTATGAAGGCTTATTTCAAAGATTTGTTTGCTACCTCAGATACGAATTGGGATAGAGTTATTGATTGTGTTCAAACATGTGTTTCTAAGGATCATAATGTGGGGTTGCTAGCTCCGGTGACTGATGATGAAGTTCGGAAAGCATTGTTCCAAATGCACCCTGATAAATCACCGAGTCCGAACGGGTGTAATCCCAGATTTTATCAAAAATTATGGGATGTTATTGGTCATGACGTGGTGTGGTTAGTTCAACACTTTTTACTTTTGATGAGTTCCCTAAATTTTTGCAAGAGACTCATATTGTGCTAATTCTAAAAAAGTCAAGACCTGAAACTATGAGTGATTTGAGTCTGAATGCTTTATGCATTGTGATTTACAAAATTTTTTTGAAGGTTGTGGTTAATAGGTTAAAATTGGTGCTGCCTAATGTTATTTTTGAGACCCAAAGTGCATTCTTACCTAGTCGTTTAATCACTGATAATATCTTAATTTTCTTTGAGATCATGCACTATTTGAAGAGGAAGAGCTTGGGAAAAGATGGCTTCATGGCAATAAATATGGATATGAGCAATGCTTACGACAGAGTAGAATGAGGTTTTTTGCAAGCTATCTTGAGAAAGATAGGATTCAGCGATCATTGGATTATGTTGGTGATGATGTGTTACTTCAATCTCATACAAAATTATTGGTGGAGGACAAGAGGTTGGCTCGATTATTCCCTATAGAGGCTTACGACAAGGCGATCTATTATCACCTTATCTTTTCATCTTATATGCAAATGGACTTTTAGCACTGATTAAAGACTATGACCGATTGGACAAATTATGGGTTGTATGGTAGCTAGTGGTGCTCCGGTTATCTCCCACATGTTTTTTATCAGATGACACCTATGTTTTTTGTAAGATAATAGAAGAAGGTGCTAATAGTGTGATGGACTTATTGAATTGTTTTCAGTTGGCATCAGTCAGCAAATAAATTTGCATAAGTCATTTATTTTTTTCAGTTCTAATACACAAAGTGTTGTACGTGTGGGCATATGTTCAACTATGGGTATTGGAGAGGCAAAGGAAAATAACACCTATTTGGGGTTACCAAATATCATAGGCAGAAATAAATCGACCTTGCTTGGATTTCTTAAAGAAAAAATGAGAAAGAAAATTCAAAGCTGGGAAGGGAAATTTCTTTCAAAAGCGAGTAAGGAGCTTCTGATCCAAACAGTACTTGCTTATGAATGTGTTTTTGTTAATTGTGGATATTTGTAAAGAAATACAACATGTGATGTGTAAGTTTTGGTGGCAATCCTCATCTAAGAATAATAAAGGGATTCATTAGAAAAATTGGGATCGTTTTGACTATTCATATCTAAGCTTCTTAAAGCAACTATTTCTTTTACATTTTTATCCAAATCATCATCAGAAATTTATGGAGCTGCTTTTACTAAATCTAAAACAAAACAAAAAAAAATTATAGAATCAATAAAATGAAGTTAGTAATAATAAAAACCAAAACTTTATATATAATGTACCATTTAAAAGTGAAAAGTTCACTTCTTTAAAGCTTGCCACAACTTTAATAACTCAAATCCAAACAAGATCAACAAATTTATTATTATAAGATGAAACATTCTCCATATCCAAGTCTTCTTCTATTTCATCCGTGAAACTAAATTTTTCTCTTTGGTTCAAAACATTTCTAAAATAAAGAATAAGTTTTTAAGTTCATAAAAAGAAAAGAGAGATATGATATTTAATAAGTATGGCTTGTGAGTTGTGACGTTAACAATGTCACTTTTAAGTACATAGGGATATTATTACCTAGGTAGTAATAATAGTAAATAGTAGGAAGGAAATCCTTCTCAATTAAGTAATTTGCCACAATTTTGTTAATATAACGTAAAGACTAATGAAATCGAAAGGATGAATTGAATTCAGGAGTCTAAGAGACTTTAATATAAGTTTGTTAAGCAAAAAAGGTTGGCGTTTGTTGTGTAAACCTGAATCTCTTGTGGGACGTATTTTTAAAGCTCGTTACTATCCTTCTGGTGGCTTCTTGACTGCAAAATTGGGTTATAACTTGAGTTTTGTGTGGTGTAGCATTCTTGAAGTTCAAGATGTGGTTCGAAAAGGTGATCACTGCAGAATACGAGATGGTTCAAAAATCAACATTTTGCTTGATTCATGGCTGCTAGATGAGAATAACCAATGGTTAGCTCTAAACATCTTGCTTTGGTTAATAAGAAAGTCAATGCTTTAATGGTTCTTGGAATGTTAGCTTGGGATATCGACTTGGTTCGTGATTTATTTAATGATCGGGATGCTAATTTAGTCCTTAGTATTCCTCTATCTTCAAGTCGAGACAAAGATATTTGGTACTGGTGTTGGGAAACTTCATGCCACTTTTCTATCAAAAGTACATATAGGTTCCTACAAGAAAGCAAAGAAGCAAATATGCAGGTGGTTAGTGAGGGATTTTGGAGTAAGTTGTGGAAGATACGTGTGCCACCTAAGGTCAAGGACTTGTTGTGGCATGCAACATCTAACGGTCTTCCAACTAAAGTTCAACTGCGAACAAAACAGGTTAACATTTCAGATCTGTGTCCATTGTGTTAGATAGAAAGAGAAACCATTTTCCATTACTTAGTCGTGTGTTCCTTTTCCAAAGCTTGTTGGGATCAAACAGGAATTGGGGTGGTTAGTATGAATGTTGGTTCTTTTTCTAGTTGGCTTGATCATATGTTGCAATTGCCTGATGGGGAACAAAGACAGATCATTGTAATGACATGCTGAGCTATTTGGAAAACTAGGAATGAACTAGTTTGGTCGAACAAGGATTCAAATGATCCTGGGGTGTCTATCTTGGCTCAACATTCTCTCGATCAGTGGTTTCGAACACAGGATTAGAATTTGGTTCTTACTGCAGCTTTTTTGACAGCTAAGGATGGTTGTGATCAATGGAAGAAGTTGATCGTGTCCAACTTGAAGATAAATATTGATGTAGCAATATTTTCAAGACCTGCTACTTACAATTCTGAGTGTGTGGCTAGGAATGCTGCTGGTGTGTTGGTTGAGGCAATTACTTGCTATCGTGCAGGCCAAGTGAAGCCCGCAATGGCAGAGGCCATGGGAGTGCGAGAAGCATTGAGTTGGGTCAAGAAGAAAGCATGGCAGGGAGTAAGTATTGAGAAATGCTAAAGGGCACCACTGGTGCCTAGCACCCTCCTACGTGTCAATATCGCTATTGGTGCAATTAAGTATCGGGTCCCATATAGTTTAATATAATAATTTTTATAGAGTATCGCTAGCCAATTGCAAGTCGACACATTTAGAAGGTGCTAGACACCACTGGTGCCCAATAGCAATGCTCACTAAGTATTGAAAGAGATAGTATCTTAGTTGTGCAATCGATTCGAAGTCTGCTCTCAATATTATCTTATTTTAGGAGTATTATTACTGATTGTAAGATATTATTAGAAGAATTGCATGATGTTTCTATTATTTTTATTAGGCGGTCTGCGAATAGCGTTGCTTATTATCTAATTAGAGTATTCTATCTTGTTGCTGGTCGTGTTATTGAAAGTAATTATATTTCTCTTGAATTTGTTTTTTTGGATGTAATCTGAAATGATTGTCATTAATAAAGTTGATGATTAATCCAAAAAAAAAAAAAAAGAGATTTTTATAGAAGGACCGGTGATATGATCACCCATGAATTTAGGACATTTATTCACTATATTAATTCATGAGCATATACATGTTAGACTAACAAATAATTGATTAAATTACGAGAACTAGAACAGTAATAATTCATGAGAGCATATCTATTTAAATATAATATATATAATCTCTCTTGTGAATTGTGATGATCATTTCCTATATATATGTCGGTTGTAATTAAACTTTTAGCATTTCAATACTTTGATGTAGCTAATTTCAATACATGTTCAAGTCAAGAGATAAGAAAGAAAGAAAATACCACTAACATTAATAAATTAATTGCAGTTGCCACTTGGTGCTAGCTCATGAGATTAGGTGTGTAAGAAGGAAATAAAAGGAGTTCAATTTCCCATGGTATAAATAAAAACAAATTAATTTATAAATAAATAAATAAATTGATTGCAGTTTAATTAATTGGCTGTATGAGTTTTTGTTTTCTAGGGGAAAACATTTCATCATCGGGCACCAACACTAGGAAACAAACTTAGAAGAAGGAGGCAAATTCTTCTTTACAAGTCAATATTAAAGAATCCAATCACTAACTAGCAAAAGCATGTGCGCTCATATTACAAAATCTAGAAGTGTGAGTCACACTAATACAATTAACCAAAGTAGGGAATTGGAATAATGAGGCGAATCCATGACAAATAATGAGAAAGTCATTAATATTAGAAAGTCCAAATTTCTGTAAATAGTGTGTATCGAGTAGATCAACAAAAATAAGTTAACTAAATCGTTTATAATAATTAAAAAAAAATATATATAACAACATCTTCAACTAAATGCAGCCATTAAACATTAAAAGGGTGTGAAAAATACTAAATTTTTATCCCAAATTTAAAAACCCTAAATGTTCTTTTGTTTCTCAATGGTTTCTACTTTCCACACAGTAAATTAATTCATCTTGAAATATATTATACGTTAACAACTTGGCTATTAGATGCAGCCTATCCAACACATCAATCCAAAGAACAAATCTATATTTAGGAATTGTTAATCTATTCCATAGCTCACATGCAAGTAGACTTTCATTTGGGAAGAAGAAATCGCCTTGTATTCTTCTTGAGTATTCCGATAATTAAGTATGTGCCATAAGATGATGGACTCTACTAAGACTTTCAAAATGATCTTTAACACCATCCACTTACCTCTAACACCAGTTGCTGGTCCCTATAAAATCTTTTACTTTTAGTCACAATAAAACTTGAGACTAAAAGTTAAAAAAGTTGTAACTAATTATCAATCATCATTATTATATTGTAACTAAAATATCTATGCCTAAATGTATTAGTCACAAAAATTACAATTTGTTGTGACTAAATATATTTTTATCATAATACTTATTATGACTAAAACTAAATTAGTGACAACTTGTATCTAAATACTATGTTTTAGTCACAAGTAACATTTTGTTGTGACTAAAAGTCACATTTAGTCACAAAAAAATTATATTGTAACTAAAAAATTGTCACTAAAAATAATAACTTTTTGTAGTGTTAGGGCATTATAATCCCATCAATCCTCATCTTCTAAGTACATTGCATGCATGCTAATATTACGGCCGTGTTTAGAATGCCAAGAGGGAGTTGAATTGGGTATAATTGAAGGTAATTACACAGTTCTGTGTGTTTGTCTTACCACATAATTACATAGTAGGGGCTCATTTGGTAGGTTGTATAAGGATCGTACTGTATTATAAATAATAAATAACACTATGTTTGGATGAAATATTGTATTGTATTAATTATTACGACCATAAATTTTAACACAACATGAGTCATATTATTTAATACATAACAAATGACCCGTATTAGCTTGTATTATAATATTTACAAAGGTTCTGGAGTAAACTAGCCCCGACCCTAGTCCTGGACCCTAGACCCGAACCCAGACTTGGACCTCTGACCCAAGCTCAAACCTTGACCCAGATCGGCCCAAATGTAGACCCAGACCCAAATCCAAATACGGACCCAGATCCAAATCCTAGACCCAGACCCGAATCACGGACCTAGACCCGGACCTAGATTCAGACTCTGAATTGGGACCCAAACTTAGATCCTGGATCCGAATCCAGACCTAGACCCAGATCCAGATTCAGACCCCGTATTGGGACCATACTTGGATTCTAGACCCGAAGAGGGACTAGTACGAGGTCCGTGTCTGGGTCTGGGGTTTTGGTTTGAGTCTAGGGTCTAGGTCCCAATTTGGGTCCGGGTCCAAATCCGGTCTGGGTACGGGTATGGACTCAGGGGTCCGTGTTAGTTTTTATAGTCCATATCAGAGTTAAAAAAACGAAAGCAGATTCGATAAAAATAATTTTATCCAATATGAACCATAAGACTAAGGATCTCAACATAATGTATATAGATTAAAACTAGACTAATGAATAGAGAGACAATACCTCTTATAACCTATCAAGGGATCCTAGCTATCTTTTAGTATTATTACGAACATTCAATCCAAGAAGTTTGCTGAAGAGTTCACACCATAATTTTCTAAGCCAACCTCAATACTCAAGAGTAAAGTGGGCTATTAGACTCTATAGGATGAGTATATTTATGTATCACAGTGTATTCTCAACTCATAAGAGATTGTGATGAGATAGACTTGATCATAAATTCACACCACACTACACTGTGTGTGGCGTGTGAGACTGAGGAGAGAGAAATGTGTGCAAGGAGAGAGAGAATGAGGGTAAAAAATCAAACCTATTTTTCTCTACTTATTACGCTCTTTTTTCTAGTTATCTCAAGTTGTTAGTTTACAATAATACTAGGCTACGATACTACACCCGACGCGGTTGTTTAGATTTTTTATTGTAACGCGGTTGTTTTGATTTTTTATTGTTTTTATAAAAAAAAATTATATAAAATATATTAAAAGAAAAAAATTATTAGTTTAATTAGTTAAATTAATGTATTATAAAAGATAGTAAAAACTATCATTTTAGTATATTAAAATACTTAAGTCACATTATTTAATTGATTTGTTTTTAATTGATAGTATTCATTTTATAAGTTTAAATGGTGCATAGTATTTTTCTCTGTTATTTTTAAATCTAAATAATTTCACGGTAAATTTATTTTTTACTCTTCATATTATTTTTTATTTCTTTAAAAAAATAAAAGCAATATATTGCGGAAAGATAAAACTTGAAGAAAAGGACCAGGTTACATTGAATGAAGAAAAGGAAAACAATTTCATTTTGGTTCAGTACAGGGACCAAGTATATATAGCTGTCCAAGACCCAACTAACCGGAGTTAGTTAAAATAAAAAACAAGAACCAAGATACAAATTGTACAACTAATACTGAGCTGACAAGTAACGGTATTCCTAACTAGCACTGACACGAAACAGAACATACAAAATCTGTTACCCCCTCCTCAAGATGGACTGTATATGTCATAGACAGCCATCTTGTTAATATGAGTGTGAAGTGTTGTAGAGGGTAAAGGCTTGCTGAAGATGTCTGCGAGTTGAAGCGTTGTGTTAACAGGAATGAGACGAATGGCAGATTGCTTGATCTTCTCGCGAATGAAGTGGCAATCAAGCTCAATGTGCTTGGTTCGTTCGTGAAAAGTGGGGTTGTTGGCGATGTGTATTGCGGATTGGTTGTCGCAAATATATGAAGGCAGGAGTACTTAGTTCGATTTGAAAATCCTTTAACAGATATTGTAGCCATGTGATTTCACTGCTTGTTGCAGCCAAGGCTCTATATTCTGCTTCGGCAGAGCTTTTGGAGATGGTTGGTTGCTTTTTGGTTCGCCAAGAGATGAGGCAGTCACCAAGGAATATGCAGTAGCCGGTTGTGGATCTTTTAGTGGTTGGACAAGAGGCCCAATCCGAGTCTAAAAAGCCTCGGAGATGTAGGGAAGAATTGGTGGAGTAGAGGATTCCTTGGCCTGGTTGTCCTTTGAGGTATCGAAGGAGATGATTGATGGCTTGCATATGGGGTGTCCTTGGGCAGGACATGAATTGACTTAGTTGGTGAACCGTGAAGGTTATATCTGGTCTGGACAAGGTGAGATACAGTAGGCGTCCAATGAGTTGGCGGTAGTGAGAAGGATTTTCAAGAGGGGTGCCTTGTTGATCATCTAATTTGATTTTGGGATCCATGGGAGTTTTGGATGGTTTGCTTCCCATGTATCCGGTGTCTTCTAAAAGTTGCAGGGTATATTTTCGTTGAGAAAGGAATAGTCCCTCTTTAGCCCGAGCTATTTCGAATCCCAAGAAATATTTTAGCTTGCCGAGGGCTTTAAGCTTGAATTATGCATGAAGAGAGGCCTGTAGTTGGTGCAGCAAGGTAAGGTTGGGGCCGGTAATTATGATATCTTCCACATATACAAGGAGGGCAATGAAGGTGCTGTTGGAGCCTTTGGTGAACAAGGTGTAGTCAGCTTGGGACTGAGTAAATCCTTCAAGAATGAGAGCATCAATGAGCTTTTTATACCACTGTCGGGAGGATTGCTTTAGGCCGTAGATCGACTTGTGGAGCTTGCATACGAGACCAGTTTCTGCAGACAATGAAGAAGGAAGAGTAAGGCCTGGTGGTATATGTTGGAAATTATTTTACCAGGATCTTAGATCTACTCACAAGTATGTTTATTAACATCCTAAATAAGAACTTTCTAAAACGATAAATTAAACACATATAAAGTTTAAGAAACCTTACATTGGGTGCAGCGGAATATAATGACTCCTTCCGTTCAGATATTTAGCCCTTGATTCCTTTCTGTAGCAGAGCATTATCAATATCTGAACCTGGATCTCTTTCTCTGAATCTTTGATGCTGAAACTCCTTTGCTGATGATCTTTCTTCACGATCTTCCTCACTATGATTGAGGTATCACTTGATGTGCGTGGGCACTACTCATACACTAAG
The DNA here is from genome assembly GCF_029168945.1 of Cannabis sativa. Lineage (NCBI taxonomy): Eukaryota > Viridiplantae > Streptophyta > Magnoliopsida > Rosales > Cannabaceae > Cannabis > Cannabis sativa. Next base: position 54,725,067 of record NC_083602.1, on the reverse strand, counting down.
GTAGTTCGAAATTCAAAGGAAGAGAAAGAAGAAGTGGTAGCTAAAGATAGGGAGAGAGAAGGCTTAGTTTTTCTGATTCAGAAAGTGTCAGAAGAAAAGTCTTATTTTTCTGAAGCCTTCACTATCTATTTATAGCATTCCACTAGGGTTAGATTTGAATTATATGGCATTAAAATAATAAAAAAATCAACTTAAAAACCTACAATAGGTGGCCGGCCATACCTCTAATGGATTGGGCCTTGCTTTTTGCAATTTTGCAATTTTAACACCTTTTGTATCTGATTTTCTCAAAAATGCCAATTTCCTAATTCAACCATTTAAATGCCAATTCTAACTATTTAATAACTATAACTAATTATTAAATAATATTGTCATTTATCATATTTATTAATTGAACCATACAAAGTATCATAATTAACATATATGCCCCTATAAACTCTTTCTTTACAATTTGGCCCTTACTTAGTGAAAATTTTACAAATAGACATAGTCTAATTTGTGAATTATAATTGATTAATCAAAACCAATTACATGAGTCTTACAAGCAATATTATCTCAACTAGTGGGGGGACCATGGGTCTATATAACCGAGCTTCCAATAAGTAGATCAAGAATTTAGCACTAAAATTCACTAACTTATTAATTCTTCGTTGAATCCACGCATAGAACTTAGAATTGCACTCTCAGTATATAGAATGCTCTATATGTTCCACCATATAGACACATCATTAGTTATCCATTGTTATAATCCTAATGTGATCAATTATCCTCTATATGAATGATCTACACAGTAAAGGGATTAAATTATCGTAACACCCTACTATGTATTTTATCCTTAAAACACTTGACCCCGTATAAATGATATTTCAGCTTATGTGAAATGAGATCTCCACCATCATTAGTAAACTCTTGTTGTAGATTATCATATCAGTAAAACCCTGTGTCTGATAAATCTAGGAAACTTTATTCACATAGTCATGTTTACTTTCCAATGTGTTGACGGCACAATAAACAGGATCAAGTATGTGAAAAGGGTTTCAGATGAATCTATACATTATGTACATATAATCATGAAATAAATCATGTGAACCATGTGTTGGAAATTATTTTACCAGGATCTTATATCTACTCACAAGTATGTTGTTTAACACCCTAAATATGAACTTTCTAAAACGATGAAATAAACACATATAAAGTTTAGGAAACCTTACATTGGGTGCAGCGGAATAATATGACTCCTTCCGTTCAGATATCTAGCCCTTGATTCCTTTCTGTAGCAGAGCATTATCAATATCTGAACCTGGATCTCTTTCTCTGAATCTTTGATGCTGAAACTCCTTTGCTGATGATCTTTCTTCATGATCTTCCTCACTATGATTGAGGTATTGCTTGATGTGTGTGGGCACTACTCATACACTAAGGATTTCGAAATTCAAGAGGGAAGAGAAAGAAGAAGTGGCAGCTAAAGATAGGGAGAGAGAAAGGCTCAGGTTTTTCTCTGAAGGAAAAATAGAAAATTTAAGTGTAATTTTCCTGAAGCCTTCACTATCTATTTATAGCATTCCACTAGGGTTAGGTTTGAATTATTTGGCATTAAAATAATGAAAATATCAGTTTAAATTTCCTACAAAAGTGGTTGGCCCTATACTAGTGGATTTGGGCCTTACTTTTTGCAATTTTGCAGTTTTACCTTTTCTGCATCTGATTTTCTCAAAAACGCCAATTTTCTAATTCAACCATTTAAATGTCAATTCTAACTATTTAATAACTATAAATAATTATTAAATAATATTGTCATTTATCATATTTATTAATTGAACCATACAAAGTATCATAATTAACATATATGCCCCTATAAACTCTTTCTTTACAATTTGGCCCTTACTTAGTGAAAATTTTACAAATAGACATAGTCTAATTTGTGAATTATAATTGATTAATCAAAACCAATTACATGAGTCTTACAAGCAATATTATCTCAACTAGTGGGGGGACCATGGGTCTATATAACCGAGCTTCCAATAAGTAGATCAAGAATTTAGCACTAAAATTCACTAACTTATTAATTCTTCGTTGAATCCACGCATAGAACTTAGAATTGCACTCTCAGTATATAGAATGCTCTATATGTTCCACCATATAGACACATCATTAGTTATCCATTGTTATAATCCTAATGTGATCAATTATCCTCTATATGAATGATCTACACAGTAAAGGGATTAAATTATCGTAACACCCTACTATGTATTTTATCCTTAAAACACTTGACCCCGTATAAATGATATTTCAGCTTATGTGAAATGAGATCTCCACCATCATTAGTAAACTCTTGTTGTAGATTATCATATCAGTAAAACCCTGTGTCTGATAAATCTAGGAAACTTTATTCACATAGTCATGTTTACTTTCCAATGTGTTGACGGCACAATAAACAGGATCAAGTATGTGAAAAGGGTTTCAGATGAATCTATACATTATGTACATATAATCATGAAATAAATCATGTGAACCATGTGTTGGAAATTATTTTACCAGGATCTTATATCTACTCACAAGTATGTTGTTTAACACCCTAAATATGAACTTTCTAAAACGATGAAATAAACACATATAAAGTTTAGGAAACCTTACATTGGGTGCAGTGGAATAATATGACTCCTTCCGTTCAGATATCTAGCCCTTGATTCCTTTCTGTAGCAGAGCATTATCAATATACGAACTGGATCTCTTTCTCTGAATCTTTGATGCTGAAACTCCTTTGCTGATGATCTTTCTTCATGATCTTCCTCACTATGATTGAGGTATTGCTTGATGTGTGTGGGCACTACTCATACACTAAGGATTTCGAAATTCAAGAGGGAAGAGAAAGAAGAAGTGGCAGCTAAAGATAGGGAGAGAGAAAGGCTCAGGTTTTTCTCTGAAGGAAAAATAGAAAATTTAAGTGTAATTTTCCTGAAGCCTTCACTATCTATTTATAGCATTCCACTAGGGTTAGGTTTGAATTATTTGGCATTAAAATAATGAAAATATCAGTTTAAATTTCCTACAAAAGTGGTTGGCCCTATACTAGTGGATTTGGGCCTTACTTTTTGCAATTTTGCAGTTTTACCTTTTCTGCATCTGATTTTCTCAAAAACGCCAATTTTCTAATTCAACCATTTAAATGTCAATTCTAACTATTTAATAACTATAAATAATTATTAAATAATATTGTCATTTATCATATTTATTAATTGAACCATACAAAGTATCATAATTAACAAATATGCCCCTATTAACTCTTTCTTTACAATTTCACCCTTACTTAGTGAAAAATTCACAAATAGACATAGTCTAATTTGAGAATTATAATTGATTAATCAAAACCAATTACATGAGTCTTACAAGAAATATTATCTCAACTAGTGGGGGGACCATGGGTCTATATAACCGAGCTTCCAATAAGTAGATCAAGAATGTAGCACTAAAATTCACTAACTTATTAATTCTTCGTTGAATCCACGCATAGAACTTAGAATTGCACTCTCAGTATATAGAATGCTCTATATGTTCCACCATATAGACACATCATTAGTTATCCATTGTTATAATCCTAATGTGATCAATTATCCTCTATATGAATGATCTACACAGTAAAGGGATTAAATTATCGTAACACCCTACTATGTATTTTATCCTTAAAACACTTGACGCCGTATAAATGATATTTCAGCTTATGTGAAATGAGATCTCCACCATCATTAGTAAACTCTTGTTGTAGATTATCATATCAGTAAAACCCTGTGTCTGATAAATCTAGGAAACTTTATTCACATAGTCATGTTTACTTTCCAATGTGTTGACGGCACAATAAACAGGATCAAGTATGTGAAAAGGGTTTCAGATGAATCTATACATTATGTACATATAATCATGAAATAAATCATGTGAACCATGTGTTGGAAATTATTTTACCAGGATCTTATATCTACTCACAAGTATGTTGTTTAACACCCTAAATATGAACTTTCTAAAACGATGAAATAAACACATATAAAGTTTAGGAAACCTTACATTGGGTGCAGCGGAATAATATGACTCCTTCCGTTCAGATATCTAGCCCTTGATTCCTTTCTGTAGCAGAGCATTATCAATATCTGAACCTGGATCTCTTTCTCTGAATCTTTGATGCTGAAACTCCTTTGCTGATGATCTTTCTTCATGATCTTCCTCACTATGATTGAGGTATTGCTTGATGTGTGTGGGCACTACTCATACACTAAGGATTTCGAAATTCAAGAGGGAAGAGAAAGAAGAAGTGGCAGCTAAAGATAGGGAGAGAGAAAGGCTCAGGTTTTTCTCTGAAGGAAAAATAGAAAATTTAAGTGTAATTTTCCTGAAGCCTTCACTATCTATTTATAGCATTCCACTAGGGTTAGGTTTGAATTATTTGGCATTAAAATAATGAAAATATCAGTTTAAATTTCCTACAAAAGTGGTTGGCCCTATACTAGTGGATTTGGGCCTTACTTTTTGCAATTTTGCAGTTTTACCTTTTCTGCATCTGATTTTCTCAAAAACGCCAATTTTCTAATTCAACCATTTAAATGTCAATTCTAACTATTTAATAACTATAAATAATTATTAAATAATATTGTCATTTATCATATTTATTAATTGAACCATACAAAGTATCATAATTAACAAATATGCCCCTATTAACTCTTTCTTTACAATTTCACCCTTACTTAGTGAAAAATTCACAAATAGACATAGTCTAATTTGAGAATTATAATTGATTAATCAAAACCAATTACATGAGTCTTACAAGCAATATTATCTCAACTAGTGGGGGGACCATGGGTCTATATAACCGAGCTTCCAATAAGTAGATCAAGAATGTAGCACTAAAATTCACTAACTTATTAATTCTTCGTTGAATCCACGCATAGAACTTAGAATTGCACTCTCAGTATATAGAATGCTCTATATGTTCCACCATATAGACACATCATTAGTTATCCATTGTTATAATCCTAATTTGATCAATGATCCTCTATATGAATGATCTACACTATAAAGGGATTAAATTACCGTTACACCCTACAATGTATTTTATCCTTAAAAAACTTGACCCCGTATAAATGATATTTCAGCTAATGTGAAATGAGTACTCCACCATTTATGTTCGTTTGGTCAAGCTCGAAGGAGATCATCCTTTTCTTACTATTCGCCAGATAGAAGCTATAGATTCCATGTTTATGCTAGCGCTCCCACTCAATTGCACTACCGTGTTCCCAAAATGTACGTATCACCCTGACCTAAAAGTAGGCTTAACTAACAAATCAAAGAACACGAATAGCCTCTCGAGATTGAGCCTAATCATATCAGGATTAAGATCATTTAATCTAGGATCAACTAGGCGATATTGACTTGAATAGATATTACGGTAAGTTTAATAAATCTAAGTCAAAGTTCAATATCGGTTCCTTCCGATGCATACTCCATGCATCCAACCTGAGCTTTACTTTAACCAATGCTCTGGAAAGAACATAGCACTTCTCCAAATGCAAGTAAACTCTGTTGTAGATTATCATATCAGTAAAACCCTGTGTCTAATAAATCTAGGAAACTTTATTCACATAGTCATGTTTACTTTCCAATGTGTTGACGACACAATAAACAGGATCAAGTATGTGAAAAGGGTTTCAAATGAATTTATACATTATGTACATATAATCATGAAATAAATCATGTGAACCATGCAACATTAAATGTTATTTCTGATCTATATTAATAAGTAAATCTGATTATATTGAAATGAGTTTTATTTAGGGCATAAAACCCAACACCATGCAACATTAAATGTTATTTCTGATCTATATTAATAAGTAAATCTGATTATATTGAAATGAGTATTATTTAGGGCATAAAACCCAACAAACTCCCACTTGCACTAATATAAAACAAAAAAGTGTGTTTCAAATAATCTCAACACCTTGATATACAAATCAAGTGTAGTAGTAGTAAACTCCTCGTAATAGGATCTGAAAGGTTGAATTAACCACAACCTTTTCTCCACTATTACTCTTCCTTTAATCACAAAATCATTGATAATGTGAAATTCCTCTCTATATGTCTACTCTCTTGGGATACTGGATTCTATATCTTTGGCAACTACTTTTGGTTAATTAGGAAATTAACACTAGTAGTTTAAGGCAATTTGGAATGATGCCAAAAATGTATAGAACTTTCCTTAGACTGAATAAGTACCTATCCTGCAATCTTAACATTCAGTCCCTCTCTGGTAGACCTAGAGACTTCAGATAGGTTTTTACACTTCTCCAAAATCACTATTCCACCCCCAGAGTAACCACCATCTTATCAGAAATATTTACTAGCACATAGGCAAATTTCGAAATCTGATGTGGTGTAGTCTAAGAGTTCTAAACACACTCTTATAGACTAACATATAGTTCCTCTTCTTAATCTTAGGATTTACTTGATTGTCTTCCAATGTTCTTCTCTTGGATTAATCTGATACCTACTTATTACTCCCACTCAACAACAGGTGTCTGGTCTAAGGCATACAAAAGCATATCTAAGACCTCTCACTGTTGATATAAGAAATTCTTTCATGGCTTTATCTTTTCTGGAATAGTTAAGACTTTTCCTTAGATAAATAAAATCTATGCCTAAGAAGTTGTGAAGCTTCTATAGATTGCCATTAGAAAGAAAATGCTTTAGCATCTTACTAAAATAAGTTGCTTGCATTAGAGTAAGTAATTACCAGGTATACCACAAGCCATAGGTTTAGATAAACTCAAACCTATAATACTAGGAACAAGAAGTTTGTTAAGTCCATAGAATAGACTTATTAACTAAAATTTCCTTTTATGTCCTTGTAATAGAAAACTTTAGGTTATTCCATGTGAATGGATTAAACCATAGTTCTATTGGCTTTCTTCTTAGTTTCTTATCTTGACAATCCATTACTTGTTTAAACTCACAATGGATTTTAATCACTAGTGTCTCCCAAGTCATAAGAAGGTGAGTTCTTAGAAACTCTCCCACTACGGCAAGGTACCATGAATTATGTCGAAGAAAACTAAATGGTATTGATCTCTTCGGTTGTGACAAGACAACAGAGGCAGTGGGATCATCATATGTTATATAAGATGATAGAACACTTTTGGAATCAAGAAAAATATCTCCTTTATTTGCTACTTGTTTTTCAGACTTAGTCATTTTCTTAGAAAAGTAGTATTTGTTTGAACAAACACTTTCTTATCTATTGACAATGGGATGGTCCACCCCTAATCACTTAGAATAGCTAACAAACCATGGTTAATGGTTCTAGCTTTTCTTAAGATTTTGATTAGGTCATCCATGAATCTAGTAATGATTTACATTAAGTATACAACCATTACATCATTCTGAAATTGTATTACCATAGAAGGAATTAGGCAACGACTACTAACTAATCATCAATATGCAACTCGAAATTTCTGGGGAGGTAAGTTTGGATATAATTCAAAAATCAATTTAATGATCTTTGAACTGCATATATACTAACTATTTCTCCACCCCTATCAGTTCGCAAGATCTTTAACCACTTACCTTAATGGTTTTAACCATTGCTAGAAATTAATAAAATTTTTCAAACATTTCAAATTTCTTTGCTAAAAGGTATAATCTTGAGTTATCGTTTTAAGAATATAACGATAAACTCATATCCACCCCTGAATGTACATCCATCTGCGAATGAGATGAACTACTTTCAGTGGATATAGGCATATTAACTCTTTGCAGAGCTTGATCTTGTCAATTCCATTATGAACAAGATACAAATGCCATAGATTAAAAAAAAATGTGGTTGAGTCTTTTGATGACTTAGGTGTAGTTACATCAATGAGTTCATAGAATACTGCAAGTGGATCCTGGTCACAGATTACCTAACTCATATTCCATACAGTTTGAATCCATTAATAAAAGATGGATATTAAACACTTGAGAAAGTGTAACTGTATTGTATCTGGAATTAGAAATATAAGAAAATTTCTGTTTGGATTCTAAAATTAAAGTCAAAGACTTAAATTCAACCAAATATAATGAGTAATTCTTTCTTGGACCACCACTACTATTTAAACTCTAAGTCAGATTTGCCCATACAAGTAGGAGATTTCTAAGATTGAGGATTTATATCAACTGGGAATAGAATTTCGGGATTATAATCATATGCGTCATATAAAATGACATGAAATGATTTATAGACCATTCATCCAATGATATGTTTTTAAAGCTAATTCGAAATGAATAAGCTAAGAGGAATTAGGATAATTTCGTTTAAAATAAGAATCCAACGATGCTTCGATTAGCGAAAGTCAAAGTAATCTTATTTATACAATCTTCTTGTTTCATATTGTAAAAATACTAGTCTAAGGTGTCATCAATTGATGAACAGCTAGATGTCGCATATACAATATTTATCTTTCGAGATCTAACACTATTATGTATGTCTAATGGTGAAAATCCACTAGGGATTTATCTCATTAGATAAACAAGCCAAGTTAGACCAACAATGAAGATTCGAAATTAAACTACAACTTAATAACAGAAAATAACATGGTTCAATATAAATTCATACACAATTCAGAAATTATAAGCATATAGCAAGTAGGAATGACAAGTGAAAATACTAAAACTTATAATCCTAAATAATTTCCAAGGTTTTCAACAAACTGATATCAGTGTCCCGTTTAGGCGAGAGTCAAGGCTACCATTCATTGAATAGAGTTGTCAGCTCGTCTAAAATGTTAAACATTCTAGCAACCTTTTATTCGATCAAGATTGGAATTCAGCGTTGTCCCGTTTAGGCGAGAGTCAAGGCAATCTATCTTATGAGCTTCCACCATTGTTTCATAATTTGCAAGTCAAGTATGGTCGCCACCATTAGGGTTGTTGTCGAGCAAATTTTGACAACACCAGTTTTGTGCGAGTATTCAAGAGCTGCTTGAATACCAAATAATAGTTATGCGAGTACTCACTTAGAATGGCGAGTACTCAAAGAATATAATGTATGATGTATGCGAGTATTGTAAATAGTATAAAATAGACACAGAAAAATATAGTGGTTCAGCAGGAGCTTCGGGCTCGGCCTGCCTAATCCACTGTTCAAAAGAGTCTCTTGCTCTGTCTCTTTATTCAGATCAGCCCCCTTTGAGTGGAGGGGGAAACCTCTACTTATAGGTAGTAGGCATCGGTTACAAATAATGGTCATAATGAGACCGTTACAAAATAATAATGATAATGATAATAATTGGCTTATTAATCAAATTAATTACAACGGTTATAAAATATGTGTAAGGTTTGTCATGAATGCTCCTTGAATGTTTGACTGTTGACTTTTGTTGATTGGTGTATGTATTTGCGTCTTTCCCTATTGATACTGCGACTTCACCAAATATGCGAGGTGTGCCTTTCTTAATATAGCGAGATCTCTTTTAGTTAATATTGCGAGATTCTTTCTTTCGGTACTGCGAGTACTATAATATTGCGAGTCACCTTCAATACAACGAGTTCTCTATAGACAAGTCTTTCTCGCGGGGAGGGTAAATTTATGCCTATAACACATGCCCCTAGTTCTTCAGTATAGCTTGCTCTGTGCTGGAGAACTTAAAATAGTCCAAGCCCGCGTTTGTCGATGATCATGATGCCTTATTCATGTTGTGCGTCACATTTTTGATTGGTTATCTAAACTCGCAGCTTTCTTATAAGACCATCGCACAATAAAAATGTGAATCTCGCGGGATTCTTTTGGATGTGTGAACCGCTCGTGGTTCATATTGATGCATGGACCTCGCGGGGTTTTTATCGGTGTATGAACCTATCGGGGTTCTTATGAACCTTGTGAGGTTCTAATTGATGCATGATGTAACGCCCTAATGCTAAGGCACGCTACAGTGCTTTTTCAATTAATGTGCAAACTTTGCTAATCAAAGTAATTTCTCGAAAAACGTGTCAAATTGAAATTTTTTGCTTTAAATATTAAACTTTGAAATTTAATAAAATATTTACAAGTGCCGGGATCCCGATTTTTAAAACTTTACAATCTTTACTTTATAAATATACATCCCAAAATATACAGATTTACAGGTCGCACAGCGACATTCAAAATACAACTCCCAGATGTCCCGAGACCGAACACTCCAGGTCGCGCTGCTTGACATGTACAATCTCACCCGAGCTCAGGATCACTCCTGTTCAGCCTTCGCCTTTCCTTTACCTACACATGGGAGCAGAAACTGTGAGTCAACAGACTCAGTAAGAAATGCATATAACATACCATATAATTTCCGACCTGTAAATAGGCGCCCATACACCTATTTACAGAGCTTAACAGATGAGCATGAACGTTCAATACCAGGGTACAACCACTATACCACATACACAACGTACCTCGCCGTACGAGTGTTGGTAGGGTTTATCCCGATCACTGAGTATCACTGAGTGATGTACCACACACCTTAGCATTTTCTATGCTTGTGTTGGTATCACTGTACCGTACTCAAATTAACAACAATCACTGTACCAATACACTCACACAAGTGTTGGTAGTGTTTAACATAATTCAAGCATGCATATATAAACACATATACACACATTCAGATAACCACATCATACATTATACACAGTTCTTACCTGTTTTCCGAATTCAAGTGTGCTGGCCGACCTGAACGGAATTCACGTGCTAGATGGATGCCCTAATCACAATAACGGTAACACAGATAAGTGACTCGCCAAATCACTTTTCGGGACTTAAAACTCGAAACCAAAAGTTTCCCTATCAATATACCTCATGGCAATACCCTATATAACCCAAAATTGGCTAAAACTAGGGTTCTGGAAAAACTCCCAACAGGCAGACCGGATCCAACCGGTATCCCGGTTCTGGGTCACCAACCGGTCGACCGGTTGGTATAGACCAACCAGAACCGGAATTCCGGTTCATCTGCAGAAACCTAAAAAATTCTCTCCCTTGATTCAAATCAAGCCCAATCTTTACCAAACTCTCCAGAGCTCCTAATCAAGGCATACACAATAAAACCCAGCCAGTATTTCACAGAAAAACTCAGTGTAAACAAATATGCCATTAGAGATCAAAACTTTGAACTCAAAGTTCAAACTTGAACACTACCAAATTAAATCATCAAAACCAGCAACCAGAGGTTAATACCAACTCAAATGAACCTAGAAAACCAAACCCTAAGCAAACCTAATACTAACAGCCCCAATTTCACAAAATCACACCTCCAAACCAATGAAACTTAAGGAAAAAAGCTCAACAATACAAAAGCAATAAATCTAGGGCTTACCTTAGATGAAACCACTTGAATCCTAGCTTAGATTCACAGAATAAAGAAGAAAAAACCCCAGTTTGCTCCTTGATTGCCTCAGCCGAAAAGAAAGAGAGAGAGAGTTCTAAGAGGAAAAAAGTTTTCTTTTAATTTCTTTGATTTTCTAAATTGGGAAATGGTCTAACTAAACCTTGGCTGAAAGTAATCTTTGCTAGGTGTCAATCAACCAAAAAGCCACCTATCACTTAACCCTTTCAAATGACAAAAATGCCCTTAGACTTAAACTAAGGTATTTCTTTGAAACTAGGGGTAAAATGGTCAATTTCCATAACCCCGCTCAATCCCGATAATTTATTTCCTCTAAAATATTCCCCACTATGAAATAGGGTTCTAAACTTACCCATGTGATCAATCTAGCCATCCATCGCATTTTCCGTTGTCGCCGAGCAAAAATTACAAAATTAACATGTTTCACATATAAGCTAAATAATACCCCTAGAGTTTAATAAAATCTCCGGAATTGAGAAATTATAACTCAAATATTTATTTCTAAATATTGGGGTCCACATTAAAATTTAATTCACAAATAATAATGAAATAATAAAAATTAGTGCTAATTGCCCTTTTCTAAACATATTACTAGAGCGGTCATTACAATTATCCCCCCGTTAATATGATTTCGCCCCCGAAATCTAACCTGAATAGCTCTGGATATTGAGTCCTCATATCTGACTCCAACTCCCAGGTGGCTTCTTCCACCTTACTATTCCTCCAGAGCACCTTAACCAGTGCAATAGTCTTGTTCCGAAGAACTTTTTCTTTTCTATCCAAAAGCTGAACAGGTTGCTCTTCATAAGATAAGTCTGGTTGTAGTTCAAGGGCTTCATAACTCAAGACATGAGTCGGGTCTGACACGTATTTCCTTAACATAGAAATGTGAAATACGTCATGAACAGCTGACAATGCTGGTGGTAAGGCTAGCCGATACGCTACCTGCCCGACCTTCTCAAGTATCTGAAATGGCCCAATGAACCTAGGGCTTAACTTACCCTTCTTCCCAAAGCGCCGAACACCCTTCATGGGTGAAACTCGCAGGAAAACATGTTCCCCTGCCTGAAATGTGACATCTCTGCGCTTCGGATCAGCATAACTTTTCTGCCTGCTTTGAGAAGCAAGCATCCGAGCCTTGATCTTATCAATAACTTCATTGGTCCTCTGCACTAACTCAGGACCCAGGTACTTCCTTTCTCCTGTCTCGTCCCAATGGATAGGGGAACGACATTTTCTACCATATAACATCTCATAGGGAGCCATCCCTATTGTACTTTGGTAGCTGTTGTTGTAGGAGAATTCAATTAGAGGCAAGTACTTAACCCATGAACCCTCAAAGTCCATGACACAGGCTCGTAATAGATCTTCTAAAATCTGGATAGTTCTTTCTGACTGACCATCAGTCTGAGGGTGAAAGGCTGTACTAAACTTTAACTTGGTACCCATAGCCTTCTGGAGACTCACCCAAAACTTCGATGTGAACTTTGGATCCCTGTCTGATACAATAGATTTAGGGGCTCCATGGAGACGAACTATCTCCTTCACATACAATTCAGCATATTGATCCACTGAATATGTAACTTTCACTGGTAAGAAGTGAGCTGACTTTGTGAATCTGTCCACGATAACCCAAACAGAATCATACATCCCTGTGGTTCTAGGCAAACCAGTTACGAAGTCCATTGTGATGTCCTCCCACTTCCATTCTGGAAGGACTAAAGGTTGCAATAATCCTGCCGGCCTCTGATGTTCAGCCTTAATCTGCTGGCAGGTTAAACACTTGGACACATAGTCCACCACATCTCTTTTCATCCCATACCACCAGAAGTAGGGTTTCAAATCCTGATACATCTTGGTGGTTCCCGGATGCAATGAATATGGAGTGGTGTGAGCTTCATCCAGTATTTCTTTCCTAAGCTCAATCACACAAGGAACACAAACTCGAGCCTTATATAACAACATTCCACTGTTCGAGACTGAAAAACCTCTAGGCCGACCGGCCACCACTTCATCTCGAACTTTAACTAGCTCGGGATCTTCCAGTTGCGCCTTTCTGATTCTTTCCAACAGATCAGATTGGAGTGTTAAATTATGCAATTTCCCGACCACGAACTCAATTCCTGCACTAACCATTTCCGAGGCTAGTTGAGGAGCTATCATAACCGTAGTATACACTTGACCGGGACCTTTTCGGCTTAGAGCATCGGCCACAACATTGGCTTTCCCGGGGTGATACAGTATTTCACAATCGTAGTCCTTAACTAACTCCAACCACCTTCTCTGCCTCATATTCAGATCTTTTTGGGTGAAAAAGTATTTAAGACTTTTATGATCAGTATAAATTTCACACTTCTCACCGTAAAGATAATGTCGCCAAATCTTTAAAGCAAAAACCACAGCAGCGAGCTCTAAATCATGAGTTGGATAACGCTGCTCATAATCCTTCAGTTGACGAGAGGCATAGGCTATAACTCTGTCAGCTTGCATCAGAACACATCCCAGACCCTGTCTGGATGCATCACAATACACAACAAATTTCTCTTGATCTGATGGCAAAGCTAACACCGGAGCTGTTATCAAACGCTGCTTCAACTCCTGGAAGCTTGATTCACACTTATCTGACCACACGAATCTCTGATTTTTCTTAGTCAATTCGGTTAGGGGCATAGAAAGTTTAGAAAATCCTTCGACGAAACGTCGATAATACCCTGCTAACCCGAGAAAACTTCGAATTTCAGTCACAGACTTGGGTCTCGGCCAATTCTTCACTGATTCTATCTTGTTTGGATCAACCATAATTCCATTTTTCCCAACTATGTGACCCAAAAAGGACACCTCGGACAACCAGAATTCGCACTTTTTGAACTTGGCATACAGCTTGTGATCCCTAAGTCGCTGTAACACCATTCGAAGATGATGCTCGTGCTCCTCTTCTGACTGAGAGTATACAAGAATGTCATCGATAAACACTATAACGCAGTTATCGAGGAAATCCTTGAACACCCTATTCATGAGATCCATAAAGGCTGCAGGAGCATTGGTCAATCCGAACGACATTACTAGAAATTCATAGTGCCCATATCTGGTTCTAAAAGCAGTCTTCGGTATGTCCTCCTCCCGAATTCTGAGTTGGTGATAACCCGACCGTAAATCAATCTTCGAAAACACTGTCTTTCCATGAAGCTGATCAAACAGATCATCGATCCTAGGCAACGGGTACTTGTTCTTAATCGTCAGCTTGTTCAGTTCCCGATAATCAATACACATTCTGAGGGAACCATCTTTCTTTTTCACAAAGAGAACCGGAGCTCCCCAGGGTGATACACTGGGTCGAATAAACCCAATGTCCAACATCCCCTGAAGTTGCAACTTAAGCTCCTTGAGTTCTGCTGGAGCCATCCTATATGGAGCTTTAGAAACAGGTTCGACTCCAGGTGCCAAATCAATAACAAAATCAATCTCTCGTTGTGGCGGCAATCCCGGCAACTCCTCGGGAAATACATCAAGAAAATCCTTCACCACTCGGACTACCTCAGGCCCAAATGTTTCAGGTCTGCTGGAGTCAAGTACTACCGCTAGAAATCCTACACAACCATTGCATAGTAAATCCCTAGCTCTCAACACGGAAATAACTGGGATCCGAGACCCCTGAACCGATCCAACATAAACAAATGGATCTTCACCTTCCGGCTGAAAAGTCACCATTTTACGCCTACAATCTATACTGGCCGAATACTTGGATAAGAAATCCATTCCCAGTATAATGTCAAACTCAGTTAGTTTCAATTCTATGAGATCAGTACTCAATTCCCTATCTTCGATCCTAATCGGCATAGACCTAATACGCCTATTAGAGATAACCAATTCCCCGCTAGGCATTAGGGTTCCAAACCCTCCTTCTAAAATGTCACAAGGTCTACCCAAAAGATCAATCACCCTTGTAGCCACATAAGAACGTGTAGCTCCCGAGTCAAATAATACTGTAAATAACAAGTTGTTGACGGGAAGCTGACCTGTCACAACAGAAGGACTGGCTGCAGCATCAGCTTGGGTGATGGCAAACACACGAGCAGGAACCGGTTTCATCTCGGCTTTCGGCTCCTCTTTCTTTGCCTGGGGGCAATCTTTCTTGAAATGCCCCACCATGCCACATAAGAAGCATGTCTTCCGGTTACACTCTCCCGGATGATGTTTCTTGCACCTTGGACACTCAGGATAAGAATAACCCTGGCGTCCTCCTCTGCCTTGGTTCCCTCGGAACCGCTTGCTTTGCCCCGAGCCGCCAGAAGCTGGAACAACCTTCCTTTTCTGCTCAATGGTGGAGTCACCACCATCGCTACCATAAACAGGAGTAGGAACAGTGGGGGTTCCACCAACACTCGGAGTCACCCGGGGCTCCTGAAGAAACTTTACGGCACCCTCGGCTCTCAAAGCCTTCTCAACCATGTCTGCATACGTGGTTGCTTCGGTAGTGGTAATAACCAGATCATGCCGGATCTTTGCACTCAAACCCGCTAAATATTTTTCTTTCTTACTAAAGTCCGTGGGCACAATTCCTGCTGCCAATTTAGCCAACCGATCAAACTTCGTTGTATACTCAGTGACTGACATACCCTCAGTCTGAACTAGATCAGTGAACTCTTTCCGCTTTGCACTGCGGACCGCTTCATTGTAATACTTGGAGTTAAATAACTCCCTGAATTCTTCCCAAGTCATCAGCGTGACGTCCCGTGTGAGGGTTATCAATTCCCACCACACAAGGGCATCTTCCTGAAACTGGAAAGTGGCGCAGGCCACCCGATCATTTCCAACCACTCCCATAAAGTTGAGAATACGCTCAATCATCGAAAGCCATTGCTCGGCCTTCATCACATCAGGGCCTCCCAGAAACACTGGAGGTGCCTGTTTTCGAAATCTTTCGTACAACGGTTCCATACGGTTGCCAACAACAGGTTGTTCTGCTGGCACCGCTGGAACTGCAACGGCCTGAACTTGTTGAGGAGGCACGGCAGGAGGACCCTGCTGCCTCAGCCTCTGAATCTCTTCATCTTGCTGACGAATTCTTTCTTGCATTTCAGCAAATCTTTGCTCCCAATCAGGAGGAGCTTGAGGTGGATTTACAGGGCGACCACCCTGAGCTCTACCACGGCCACGGCCGCGACCACGGGGATTTTGAGGATTCCCCTGACCGCCTCCGGCCTCAACCATGCCACCCTGGCTTCTTGTATTTCGCGGGGCGTCCATTTAATAGGACTTAGCCTGCGAATCCATAAGGTAGGCAGGTTAGACGGCGATCAAAATTAACTCCGCTCTTAATAGCAAAAAGGCAACGCACTTTCTTTTCTTTTTAACAAAAATCTATTTAATTTAAATCTAATATGCTTCCTAACATTCTTTTACATCACACTTATTTAAAATACTAAACAAGTATGGGCTTACTGAACCGTGAACCGAGCTTTCTCTGATGAAGATTGTACATGTCATAGCAAGCTTCGGTAGACAAACCTGGCGGCTCTGATACCAAAATTGTAACGCCCTAATGCTAAGGCACGCTACAGTGCTTTTTCAATTAATGTGCAAACTTTGCTAATCAAAGTAATTTCTCGAAAAACGTGTCAAATTGAAATTTTTTGCTTTAAATATTAAACTTTGAAATTTAATAAAATATTTACAAGTGCCGGGATCCCGATTTTTAAAACTTTACAATCTTTACTTTATAAATATACATCCCAAAATATACAGATTTACAGGTCGCACAGCGACATTCAAAATACAACTCCCAGATGTCCCGAGACCGAACACTCCAGGTCGCGCTGCTTGACATGTACAATCTCACCCGAGCTCAGGATCACTCCTGTTCAGCCTTCGCCTTTCCTTTACCTACACATGGGAGCGAAGCGTGAGTCAACAGACTCAGTAAGAAATGCATATAACATACCATATAATTTCCGACCTGTAAATAGGCGCCCATACACCTATTTACAGAGCTTAACAGATGAGCATGAACGTTCAATACCAGGGTACAACCACTATACCACATACACAACGTACCTCGCCGTACGAGTGTTGGTAGGGTTTATCCCGATCACTGAGTATCACTGAGTGATGTACCACACACCTTAGCATTTTCTATGCTTGTGTTGGTATCACTGTACCGTACTCAAATTAACAACAATCACTGTACCAATACACTCACACAAGTGTTGGTAGTGTTTAACATAATTCAAGCATGCATATATAAACACATATACACACATTCAGATAACCACATCATACATTATACACAGTTCTTACCTGTTTTCCGAATTCAAGTGTGCTGGCCGACCTGAACGGAATTCACGTGCTAGATGGATGCCCTAATCACAATAACGGTAACACAGATAAGTGACTCGCCAAATCACTTTTCGGGACTTAAAACTCGAAACCAAAAGTTTCCCTATCAATATACCTCATGGCAATACCCTATATAACCCAAAATTGGCTAAAACTAGGGTTCTGGAAAAACTCCCAACAGGCAGACCGGATCCAACCGGTATCCCGGTTCTGGGTCACCAACCGGTCGACCGGTTGGTATAGACCAACCAGAACCGGAATTCCGGTTCATCTGCAGAAACCTAAAAAAATTCTCCCCCTTGATTCAAATCAAGCCCAATCTTTACCAAACTCTCCAGAGCTCCTAATCAAGGCATACACAATAAAACCCAGCCAGTATTTCTCAGAAAAACTCAGTGTAAACAAATATGCCATTAGAGATCAAAACTTTGAACTCAAAGTTCAAACTTGAACAATACCAAATTAAATCATCAAAACCAGCAACCAGAGGTTAATACCAACTCAAATGAACCTAGAAAACCAAACCCTAAGCAAACCTAATACTAACAGCCCCAATTTCACAAAATCACACCTCCAAACCAATGAAACTTAAGGAAAAAAGCTCAACAATACAAAAGCAATAAATCTAGGGCTTACCTTAGATGAAACCACTTGAATCCTAGCTTAGATTCACAGAATAAAGAAGAAAAAACCCCAGTTTGCTCCTTGATTGCCTCAGCCGAAAAGAAAGAGAGAGAGAGTTCTAAGAGGAAAAAAGTTTTCTTTTAATTTCTTTGATTTTCTAAATTGGGAAATGGTCTAACTAAACCTTGGCTGAAAGTAATCTTTGCTAGGTGTCAATCAACCAAAAAGCCACCTATCACTTAACCCTTTCAAATGACAAAAATGCCCTTAGACTTAAACTAAGGTATTTCTTTGAAACTAGGGGTAAAATGGTCAATTTCCATAACCCCGCTCAATCCCGATAATTTATTTCCTCTAAAATATTCCCCACTATGAAATAGGGTTCTAAACTTACCTATGTGATCAATCTAGCCATCCATCGCATTTTCCGTTGTCGCCGAGCAAAAATTACAAAATTAACATGTTTCACATATAAGCTAAATAATACCCCTAGAGTTTAATAAAATCTCCGGAATTGAGAAATTATAACTCAAATATTTATTTCTAAATATTGGGGTCCACATTAAAATTTAATTCACAAATAATAATGAAATAATAAAAATTAGTGCTAATTGCCCTTTTCTAAACATATTACTAGAGCGGTCATTACACATGAACTTCTCGGAGTTTGCACTGATGTATGAACCTTACAGGGTTCAAATAAATGCACAAACCTCTTGGGGTTTGTTTTGTTGTGTGAACCTCTCAAGGTTCTTAACTCATGGAATGCTTGCGACTAAACAGGTCGCGTATCGGGCATTCGTGTATGAACCTCTCGGGGTTCTTATTTCATGGAATGCTTGCGACTAAATGGGTCGCATATCAAGCATTTGTGTACGAACCTCTCAGGGTTCTTATTTCATGGAATGCCTGCGACTAAATGGGTCGCGTATTGGGCATTCGTGTAGGAACCTCTCAAGGTTCTTAACTCATGGAATGCCTGCGACTAAACAGGTCGCGTATCGGGCATTCATGTATGAACCTCTCGGGGTTCTTAAGTCATGGAATGCCTGCGACTAAATGGGTCGCATATCAAGCATTTGTGTACGAACCTCTCAGGGATCTTATTTCATGGAATGCCTGCGACTAAACGGGTCGCATATCAGGCATTCATGTACTGACAACATAGAACTTACGGGTTCCGATCAAGTTGTCGTGCACATTGGTCATCCGGACCAAATGCTGGTAAAGATGCAGTCTTTACATAAGCTTGAGGGAGAAACACCGGGCCATCTCATATACTCGATATATGTCGCGACTGTGCTAACTTCTCTCTACGTCCCGCTTTTATTATTTTTACTATGCGATGCATAGTGTGCGACTAGACCATATCTCGGTCGCACCTTCTCGCAAGTTTTGATCATGCAAAGAAATACTGTGGGAATTGCTCCCTTATCATGCCCCTAGTTCTTACGATGACATGTTGCTGTCTAATCGTTGAACTTTTCTTGAGGGACATTGGATCTGGCTCCTAAATAGCCATGCAAAAATGAGCATAGACAGTGCTCGCCAATTTGTGATTAGATAAGCATAATCGTGGGCAAAAATGAACACTATTTTCGACTTGCCAATTATTTGGGAGCGTATGCAAAAATGAGCAGTATAGTTGGCTCTAAGTTGTTGGGTTTTATGCCCTAAATAAAACTCATTTCAATATAATCAGATTTGTTTATTAATATAGATCAGAAATAACATTTAATGTTGCATGGTTCACATGATTTATTTCATGATTATATGTACATAATGTATAAATTCATCTGAAACCCTTTTCACATACTTGATCCTGTTTATTGTGCTGTCAACACATTGGAAAGTAAACATGACTATGTGAATAAAGTTTCCTAGATTTATCAGACATAGGGTTTTACTGATATGATAATCTACAACAGAGTTTACTTGCATTTGGAGAAGTGCTATGTTCTTTCCAGAGCATTGGTTAAAGTAAAGCTCAGGTTGGATGCATGGAGTATGTATCGGAAGGGACCGATATTGAACTTTGACTTAGATTTATTAAACTTACCGTAATATCTATTCAAGTCAATATCGCCTAGTTGATCCTAGATCGAATGATCTTAATCCTGTTATGATTAGGCTCAATCTTGAAAGGCTATTCGTGTTCTTTGATTTGTTAGTTAAGCCTACTTTTAGGTCAGGGTGATACGTACATTTTGGGAACACGGTAGTGCAATTGAGTGGGAGCGCTATCATAAACATGGAATCTATAGCTTCTATCTGGCGAATAGTAAGCAAAGGATGATCTCCTTCGAGCTTGACCAAACGAACATAAATGGTGGAGTACTCATTTCACATAAGCTGAAATATCATTTATACGGGGTCAAGTGTTTTAAGGAAAAAATACATTGTAGGGTGTAACGGTAATTTAATCCCTTTACAGTGTAGATCATTCATATAGAGGATCATTGATCACATTAGGATTATAACAATGGATAACTAATGATGTGTCTATATGGTGGAACATATAGAGCATTCTATATACTGAGAGTGCAATTCTAAGTTCTATGCGTGGATTCAACGAAGAATTAATAAGTTAGTGAATTTTAGTGCTAAATTCTTGATCTACTTATTGGAAGCTCGGTTATATAGACCCATGGTCCCCCCACTAGTTGAGATAATATTGCTTGTAAGACTCATGTAATTGGTTTTGATTAATCAATTATAATTCTCAAATTAGACTATGTCTATTTGTGAATTTTTCACTAAGTAAGGGCGAAATTGTAAAGAAAGAGTTTATAGGGGCATATTTGTTAATTATGATACTTTGTATGGTTCAATTAATAAATATGATAAATGACAATATTATTTAATAATTATTTATAGTTATTAAATAGTTAGAATTGGCATTTAAATGATTGAATTAGGAAATTGGCATTTTTGAGGAAATCAGATACAAAAGGTGTTAAAATTGCAAAATTGCAAAAAGCAAGGCCCAATCCACTAAGTGTAGGGCCAGCCACTTTTGTAGGAAATTTAAACTGATTTTTTTCATTATTTTAATGCCATATAATTCAAATCTAACCCTAGTGGAATGCTATAAATAGATAGTGAAGGCTTCAGGAAAAACACACTTTTCTTCTGACTTTTTCTATTCAGAAAAACTGAGCCTTCTCTCTCCCTATCTTTAGCTGACCACTCTCTCTCTCTTCTTCCTTGATAATTTCGAAATCCTTAGTGTATGAGTAGTGCCCACACACATCAAGTGATACCTCAATCATAGTGAGGAAGATCGTGAAGAAAGATCATCAGCAAAGGAGTTTCAGCATCAAAGATTCAGAGAAAGAGATCCAGGTTCAGATATTGATAATGCTCTGCTACAGAAAGGAATCAAGGGCTAGATATCTGAACGGAAGGAGTCATATTATTCCGCTGCACCCAATGTAAGGTTTCTTAAACTTTATATGTGTTTGATTTATCGTTTTAGAAAGTTCTTATTTAGGATGTTAATAAACATACTTGTGAGTAGATCTAAGATCCTGGTAAAATAATTTCCAACAACTGGCCTCAGAGCCATGGTAATTGATTTACTTACATGTAATTTGGACTTTAAAACGATTGTTTGTATGTTCTTTGGATGGTATCATGTTGTATTGAGTGTTATTTGATGATTGATTGATGATTGTGAAATTTTCGTGAAAAATAATTGTTATTTCGGTTCTGGCATTATTTTTATTGGATAGTATGGAAAAAATTAAGCAAGTTAGCCTTTTACAGAACTCAATTTGGATTTTATTTGAATTAGTTATGATTTTTTGAAGATTTGACAAAATCGGGGGAAATTTGTCTTTGATAGTTTCGCACGATCATGAGAACTGTCCGTACAGTTTCGAATTTTTTCAATTTTCTTCAATTTTTCATACTTTTTCATGGAATTAACTTCCAATTTTTTGTATGGTTTTGTATATATACTATTACTATTCCTAATTCAATTCTAATTATCATTTTGAATTAATTTAAATTTTTTTAATTTAATTCAAGATATTAGTGTAATTTGAATTTGAATAGAATTAGTATTTATCTTTTTGCTTAAAAATCTATCTTATTTTTAAATTTGATTATATTTTTTTTAAATTTAAGGTCAGATATTTTAAGATATTTATAATATCTTTTAAGATATTTAAAAATATCTTATCTTTTAAAGATATTTATAATATCTTTTAAGATATTTTTAAAATATCTTATCTTTTAAGATTTTTTAATTAAATCTTTTTAGATATTTTGACCATATTTAAATTTAAAATAAGATATTTATAATCATGTAATTTTAAATAGATATAAGATATTTTGCTAATTTTTTAAATTTTGTTATTTTATTTATTTAAATTACATTTAAAAATTTGAAAAAGATATTTATTTATCTTTTCTAATTTTTTATTTAATTTTTATTTATAAAATAACATTTAAAATTTAAAAGTAGTTAGCAAATTTTTGAAATGATATTTAGGTTGGTTGAAACCTAATTTTTCAAAAATTGTAGGTTTAATTTTAAATTTTTTTTAAATTTCATTTTTTTTTTAAATTTTTTAAAAATTTTCGAAATTTTTTATTTTTTTTTTATTTAATTAATTATTTTTGAAATTAAATATTTATTTAAAATTAAATAAATCCTACATCCAACTATCCAGCTAACCTTGTTGCAGGAGTATGTGTTTTAGCTTATGTGTAAGTTTTTAAAACCTATTATTACTTGATTGCAAATAGCCATGGTTACTTTTTGCCAGATCTAATGATCTGATGGCTCCCTTGGTCAAGATAATAATTTGTAACAGGTATATTTACAATCTTCTTTCATCTGTGTATGACCTAGCAACATGATAGGACCCATCCAAAGTGTGCCTGTGTGAGCCTATGTGTTTAATTTTATTATAGATGCATATAGGTCAATGTTGCTAAAATAAATTATCATAGTTTTTGATAGAATTTATTTAGGCCCATTTAGTTTTTGGGCCTATTCAATTAATAACAGTTGTTCTTATTAAGGTTAAATTCCTCTCTTTTGGGCCTTGTGTGAGAGTTGGGAGCCATAGAAGTGGGTACGACATACTGAACCCAGCACCCCCTCACACAAACCACCCCAATTGTGAAGGCCCATTTGCCTGATTTGAATGACTGTACTAGGTTAATTAAACTAGTTTAACCTAATAAAATTGATTAGCAACATAATTAATTTCATTTATTTTGAAATTAATTTAAGAAAAATATAGTTTAGGGAATTTTATATTCTAAGCTAAACTATATGTATTTTCTTGTATTTAATTAAATATAGAATTATAACCATCTAGATTCTTTCTGGAACTTAATTTAAATTTTTCATTAAATTTTCTTATTTAAGTTGATATTTAGTTATCTACAACTAACCAACTTAAATCTGAATATCTTTTGAATTTCAAATTTCAAAATTAAGTTGAGGAATTTTAGGCATTGGTTATTAAGATTCTTTAGATATTTTTTAAGTTAATATCTTTTCGAATATTAACTTAAAATGGAATATTTTCAAATTAAGTGGTTACAACTTAATTTTTGATATTTAATTAAATTTAAATTTGAAAAATATTTAGGTTCTAGATTTTTTCTAATACAACCTAAATTAGATATTTTTTCAAATTTTGTGGAAAAGATACTTAGTCAAATAAGATATTTTCTAGATAGTTATTTCTAGACTACTTATTATTTCTAATATTAAATAGGAAAATATTATAAATTGTGAAATTAATTATTTATATAATTAATTTTGGTACAATTTATTTTAAGTATATTTTTCCTAGTATTAAACTAGAGATTAATAATTAAGCCTTCTCTACACTTAATTATTTATTTCTTGAATTTAATACATTTAATTAATTTGAAAATAAAATATCTAAGTTGATTTAATCATCATACTTAAATATTTCTTTTTCATGACATTTAATTAAATAGAAAATTATTTTTTGGTTGAAATTTAATTTTTTCAACTAAATTTAAATAATTTTCAAAATATTTTTTTTATTTTATTAATCAATTTTCGAAATTGCATTTCTTAAATGCTAGAATTTCGAATTTTATCTTGAAAAATAGATTAAGTTGTAAATTAATTATTTATTTTAATTAATTCTTGGATCAACTTAAATCAATGATTTTTTCATTTATTGATTAATTTAAAATAAATTGAATTAAAATATATTATTAGAAATTGAATTAATTAGTCAAAGGAAAATCTAGATAGATGATATTTTTGCTTGAAGTATTTTTCTAGTGTATTTAATTAAATAGAAAATTAATATTTAAGTTGATTTTCATCATCATACTTAAATATTTGAAATTTTTCTTATATATTTAATTAAATAGGAAAATTATATTTTTTGTTGTAACTTAATTTTATTAATTAATTTTGGGCCAACATTAAATTAGAATAATTTTTCCAGGATTAATTTTTTTTATTTTAACATGCATTTTCGAAAATTGTATTCTTAAATACTTTAATTTTTCGAAATGCAATATATATTTATAGAAAATTAAATTTGAGTTGTAAATTAATTTATATTAATTTTGTAACAACTTAAATTGAATATTTTTCTAAATATTTATTGGAAATTATTACTAAGATGGAAATAATTCATCTAAGTAAAATTTATAAATATTAAATTAAAATTTATATTTAGAATTTTTCATTCTAAATTGGAAATTTTAAATAAATATATATTTAAAATAAATAAATTAAATAAAGAGAATCAAAGAAAATACAACTCACTTTAAATAATGAGCTTGATTATTATTAAGATATTCGATCTCCATTGTTGGTCTTACAAAAGTTAAATGTTTTCAATATAACCTCGAGACGCTAGACTTCGTCCCCCTATGGATGGTTATTCGTTGAACGCATTTAACACCGTAAGATTTCATTTGATAAGTGTTTTGTAAGTTTTCGTCTCTATTAGACTCTCCCCTACGGTGACTACTTAGAGATAAACTTATGAAACATGAAACAATGGTGGAAGCTCATAAAATGAGAATAACCTTGACTCTCGCCTACCGGGACAACGTTGGATTCTTATTTTGATCGAATAAAAGGTTGCTAGAATGTTTAACATTTTAGACGAGCTGACAACTCTATTCAATGAATGGTAGCTTTGACTCTCGCCTACCGGGACACTGTATCAGTTTGTTGAAAACCTTGGAAATTATATAGGATTGTATGTTTTAGTATTTTCACTAGTCATTCCTACTTGCTATATGTTTATAATTTCTGAATTGTGTATGAATTTATATTGAACCATGTTATTTTCTGTTATTAAGTTGTAGTTTAATTTCGAATCTTCATTGTTGGTCTAACATGTTTGTCTTTCTAATGAGATAAATCCCTAATGGATTTTCACCATTAGACATACATAATAGTGTTAGATCTCGAAAGATAAATATTGTATATGCGACATCTACCTGTTCATCAATTGATGACACCTAAGACTAGTACTTTTACGATATGAAACCAGAAGATTACATAAATAAGATTACTTTGTCTTTTGCTAATCGAAGCATCGTTGGATTCTTATTTATAAACGAAATTATCCTAATTCCTCTTAGCTTATTCATTTCGAATTAGCTCAATAATATATCATTGGATGAATGGTCTATAAATCATTTCATGTCATTCTATATTTTCTCTTAAGAAATTTAATGACGCATATGATTATAATCCCGAAATTCTATTCCCAATTGATATAAAACCTCAATCTTAGAAATCTCCTACTTGTATGGGCAAATCTGACTTAGAGTTTGTATTAGTAGTGCTGGTCCAAGATAGAATTACTCATTATATTTGGTATAAATTTAAGTCTTTGACTTTAATTTTAGATTACCAATAGAAATTTTCTTATATTTCTAATTCCAGAATACAATACAGTTACACTTTTTCAAGTGTTTAATATCCATCTTCTATTAATGGATTAAAACTGTATGGAATATGAGTTAGGTATTCTGTGACCAGGATCCACTTGAAGTATTCTAGAACTCTTTGATGTAACTAAACCTATGTCATCAATAGACACTACCACATTTTTTTTAATCTATGGCATTTGTATCTTGTTCATAGTGGATTTGACAAGATCAATCTCTGCAAAGAGTTAATATGCCTATATCCACTGAAAGTAGTTCATCTCATTCGCAGATGG
Source organism: Cannabis sativa (assembly GCF_029168945.1). Taxonomy (NCBI): domain Eukaryota; kingdom Viridiplantae; phylum Streptophyta; class Magnoliopsida; order Rosales; family Cannabaceae; genus Cannabis; species Cannabis sativa. The sequence continues at coordinate 54,698,522 of NC_083602.1, read as the reverse complement.
ATGTACATTCAGGGGTGGATATGAGTTTTTCGTTTTATTCTTAAAACGATAACTCTAGATTATACCTTATGCAAAGAAATTTGAAATGTTTGAAAAATTTCATTAATTTCTAGCAATGGTTAAACACCATTAAGGTATGTGGTTAAAGATCTTGCGAACTGATAGGGGTGGAGAAATAGTTAGTAAATATGCAGTTCAAAGATCATTAAATTGATTTTTGAATTATATCCAAACTTACCTCCCGTAAATTTCGAGTTGCATATTGATGATTAGTTACTAGTCGTTGCCTAATTCCTTCTATGGTAATACAATTTCAGAATGATGTAATGGTTGTATACTTAACGTAAATCATTACCAGATTCATGGATGACCTAATCAAAATCTTAAGAAAAGCTAGAACTATTAACCATGGTTTGTTAGCTATTCTAAGTGATTAGGGGTGGACCATCCCATTGTCAATAGATAAGAAAGTGTTTGTTCAAACAAATACTACTTTTCTAAGAAAATGACTAAGTCTGAAAAACAAGTAGCAAATAAAGGAGATATTTATTCTTGATTCCAAAAGTGTTCTATCATCTTATATAACATATGATGATCCTACTGCCTCTGTTGTCTTGTCACAACCGAAGAGATCAATACCATTTAGTTTTCTTCGACATAATTCACAGTACCTTGTCGTAGTGGGAGAGTTTTTAGGAACTCACCTTCTTATGACTTGGGAGACACAAGTGATTAAAATCCATTGTGAGTTTAAACAAGTAATGGATTGTCAAGATAAGAAACTAAGAAGAAAGCCAATAGAAATATGGTTTAATCCATTCACATGGAATAACCTAAAGTTTTCTATTACAAGGACATAAAAGGAAATTTTTGTTTATAAGTCCATTCAATAGACTTAACAAAACTTCCTGTTCCTAGCATTATAGGTTTGAGTTTATCTAAACCTATGGCTTATGGTATACACAGGTAATTACTTACTCTAATGCAAGCAACTTACTTTAGTAAGATCTTTGAAGCATTTTCTTTCTAATGGCAATCTATAGAAGCTTCACAACTTCTTAGGTATAGATTTTATTTATCTAAGGAAAAGTCTTGACTATTCCGGAAAAGATAAAGCCATGAAAGAATTTCTTACATCAACGGTGAGAGGTCTTAGATATGCTTTTGTATGCCTTAGACCGGACACTGTTGTTGAGTGGGAGTAATGAGTAGGTATCAGATTAATCCAGGAGAAGAACATTGGAAGACAATCAAGTAAATCCTAAGATAAAGAAGAGGAACTATATGTTAGTCTATAAGGGTGTGTTTAAAACTCTTAGACTACACCATATCAGATTTCGAAATTTGCCTATGTGCAAGTAAATATTTCGATAAGATGGTGGTTACTACGGGGGTGGAATAGTGATTTTGGAGAAGTGTAAAAACCTATCCGAAGTCTCTAGGTCTACCGGAGAGAGAGTGAATGTTAAAGCTGCAGGAAAGGTACTTATTCGATCTAAGGAAAGTTCTATACATCTTTGGCACCATTCCAAATTGCCTTAAACTACTAGTGTTAATTTCCTGATTAACCAAAAGTAGTTGCCAAAGATATAGAATCCAGTATCCCAAGAGAGTAAACATATAGAGAGGAATTTCACATTATCAATGATTTTGTGATTAAGGAAGAGTAATAGTGGAGAAAAGGTTGTGGTTAATTCAACCTTTCAGATCCTATTACGAGGAGTTTACTACTACTACACTTGATTTGCATATCAAGGTGTTGAGATTATTTGAAACGCACTTTTTGTTTTATATTAGTGCAAGTGGGAGTTTGTTGGGTTTTATGCCCTAAATAAAACTCATTTCAATATAATCAGATTTGTTTATTAATATAGATCAGAAATAACATTTAATGTTGCATGGTTCACATGATTTATTTCATGATTATATGTACATAATGTATAAATTCATACGAAACCCTTTTCACATACTTGATCCCGTTTTATTGTCTTTGTCAACACATTGGAAAGTAAACATGACTATGTGAATAAAGTTTCCTAGATTTATCAGACATAGGGTTTTGCTGATATGATAATCTACAACAGAGTTTACTTGCATTTGGAGAAGTGCTATGTTCTTTCCAGAGCATTGGTTAAAGTAAAGCTCAGGTTGGATGCATGGAGTATGTATCGGAAGGGACCGATATTGAACTTTGACTTAGATTTATTAAACTTACCGTAATATCTATTCAAGTCAATATCGCCTAGTTGATCCTAGATCGAATGATCTTAATCCTGTTATGATTAGGCTCAATCTTGAAAGGCTATTCGTGTTCTTTGATTTGTTAGTTAAGCCTACTTTTAGGTCAGGGTGATACGTACATTTTGGGAACACGGTAGTGCAATTGAGTGGGAGCGCTATCATAAACATGGAATCTATAGCTTCTATACGGCGAATAGTAAGCAAAGGATGATCTCCTTCGAGCTTGACCAAACGAACATAAATGGTGGAGTACTCATTTCACATAAGTGAAATATCATTTATACGGGGTCAAGTGTTTTAAGGAAAAAATACATTGTAGGGTGTAACGGTAATTTAATCCACTTTACAAAGTGTAGATCATTCATATAGAGGATCATTGATCACATTAGGATTATAACAATGGATAACTAATGATGTGTCTATATGGTGGAACATATAGAGCATTCTATATACTGAGAGTGCAATTCTAAGTTCTATGCGTGGATTCAACGAAGAATTAATAAGTTAGTGAATTTTAGTGCTAAATTCTTGATCTACTTATTGGAAGCTCGGTTATATAGACCCATGGTCCCCCCACTAGTTGAGATAATATTGCTTGTAAGACTCATGTAATTGGTTTTGATTAATCAATTATAATTCTCAAATTAGACTATGTCTATTTGTGAATTTTTCACTAAGTAAGGGCGAAATTGTAAAGAAAGAGTTTATAGGGGCATATTTGTTAATTATGATACTTTGTATGGTTCAATTAATAAATATGATAAATGACAATATTATTTAATAATTATTTATAGTTATTAAATAGTTAGAATTGGCATTTAAATGATTGAATTAGGAAATTGGCATTTTTGAGGAAATCAGATACAAAAGGTGTTAAAATTGCAAAATTGCAAAAAGCAAGGCCCAATCCACTAAGTGTAGGGCCAGCCACTTTTGTAGGAAATTTAAACTGATTTTTTTCATTATTTTAATGCCATATAATTCAAATCTAACCCTAGTGGAATGCTATAAATAGATAGTGAAGGCTTCAGGAAAAACACACTTTTCTTCTGACTTTTTCTATTCAGAAAAACTGAGCCTTCTCTCTCCCTATCTTTAGCTGACCACTCTCTCTCTCTTCTTCCTTGATAATTTCGAAATCCTTAGTGTATGAGTAGTGCCCACACACATCAAGTGATACCTCAATCATAGTGAGGAAGATCGTGAAGAAAGATCATCAGCAAAGGAGTTTCAGCATCAAAGATTCAGAGAAAGAGATCCAGGTTCAGATATTGATAATGCTCTGCTACAGAAAGGAATCAAGGGCTAGATATCTGAACGGAAGGAGTCATATTATTCCGCTGCACCCAATGTAAGGTTTCTTAAACTTTATATGTGTTTGATTTATCGTTTTAGAAAGTTCTTATTTAGGATGTTAATAAACATACTTGTGAGTAGATCTAAGATCCTGGTAAAATAATTTCCAACATAAGTATCATGCGAAAATGAGCACACATTGGGCTCGCCAATTTGCGATTATGAAAAATAAGTATTGCAATGCGCTTATAAATAATTATGCAAGAAATAAGTGTCATTTTTCACTCCATTTTGCAAGTAAAATGAGCACGTGTAAAAATATAGCACATGCATTCAGATGCATTTCTATCCCTTCGGATAATTATGTATCAAATATAAAATGATTATTTGACCAAAGTGTTGAACTTGATTAAAATAAAAGAAAAAGTGCACCTGGTAATCTGTAGGCATTGGGCTATTCGCACATATAGCGTCCAAGCATTGATTGATTCCTTCTCGTTCCTCTAATGTATTGTGCCTCTTTACTTTTATATATCTGATATATAAGCGGGTGGTATTTACCAAGTGGGCCATCGGGCCCTAAAATGAGACGAAAAAGTCTTTTGACTTTGGTAATTATTTTATCGCCCGAACCTTTTCAGTAGGGTTCGATTCTTTCATTTTTCTGAGATGTTAGCCAGCAAACCTTTTGGGTTTGTGCTGCCTGATTGAATCGGAGTGGTGCCTAAGCGAGGCATTGGCCATATTTGCGATGTGCTAATGGGTAAAAATAATTAAGCACTATCGTGAGTTTGCCATATACTTGGTATTTTAGTATGCAAAAAATAAGTGTTTGAGCTTGCCTCTTTGAGAGTACATAAGCATAGTTGTGAACTTGTCAAGTAATTTTGCAAAAAATGAGCACATGTAAGGCTCGCCAATTTGCAAATAAAAATATAATAGTGAATTTGCTAAATGACGCAAAAATGAGCACTATATTAGGCTCGCCTATTTGCAATTATGTATAAGCGCAATAATAATTTTGTTGAGCAATTATGCGAGAATGTGCACACGTGGGGTTTGCCAATTTCGCAATTGCAACAAAATTTGGTCTCAAATTTCGCAAGACCACATATACGTATTTTCATTATAAATGGAGAATATCCTTTAGATAAAATGAAAAAGAACATAACCTGTAGAGAGGAAACTTTGATTGTTGTGACCATTTGTGTAGCTTTTTATTTTTCCTATCTTCCTTGAGCTGACTCGTATAGCTCCATCAATCAGGTCATGTGGGTACACTAACCAATATCTCATGTACCAATACAAACCATACCATAATGTGGTATTTATCATGTGGGCTATTTGGGCCTTTGAGATAACCAGAACAAAAAAGGCCTTCTGCCTTTAAAGATTACATCATGCCCCAAACCCTATACAGTATTTCATATGTTTCTCAATTAACATGCGAACTCTCAAAAACGCCGCTAACCATCTTACGAACAATAACCTCCCGAATATGCTTTCCTCAAATGACTTAAATGAATGGTTCTGATATTTCGTCTTCTTCTCTTCACTTCAATAATTGAACCGTTTCACACCCATTTGATTTTCCATTTATGGTGTACTTTATAGAGACGTTTTTGATTCAAGACATAAAGATGTCGTTTGGAGTTTACCGATTAGACTTTCTTCTGGCAACGAGAACGACGACAGGGTGAGTGAGAGCAGTTTGTTCTTTCTTTGTTGAGCATCCTCATCGCTTCTTTTTTCTTAGTCCAATTCAATTTTTCGTTGTGCAGTCATGCCGCTAATCGCAGTCTTCGCGGATTGGCCTATGCGATTTGTTGGTGCTATAAGTTCCTGAAACAATATGTAATCTTTGGTATTGGGGGCTCTTTTTCAGTAAGAATTTATAGCCTTTATGTTGTCATCTGAGAACTCTTGTTGTGAGAATAAGATTGATATTTTGTTCTTCACTATTTACGATCTCTTTGAAGAATGTTGAAAGTCGAGGCACTTCGATGCCTAAGTGGCTCCAAAAACCGAACGTCCTCAGAGTCCAGGGCCGCTCACAGAGTTGAGGGATTAACACTCGATAGACTCTTGGGCTTGAGCGGTTCCAGGATCTGAGCTTCTTCAAGATTTGGGGCGGCTCCGACGTCCAAGATAGCGGTAAGAGTCATTCCTTCCTTTCGGAATAGATGATATATATCTCTGATTCTCTCTGTTTGCTGATATGGGGGCTTTTCTCAGGTTGAGGTTGTTTATCTCTTCATGGGAGTCTGTGGATAATCTCAATCGGAGATGTTTATTTGATTTTGCTGATGTGAATTTTCCTCAGGGAATTCTTTGTGTTGCTCTGAACAGTGTTGTTGATGATCTCTTGATTTTTGTTGATATCTGAGTGTCGGAGCTGAGATTGCTCACATCTCGTTTGACTGAACATGCTGATTCTGTGTCTAATCACGCTGTGATTTTCCTCCAAAAAATCATAGAATTATTATAAAAATCGTTCCCACAGACGGCGCCAATTGTTGTCGAGCAAATTTTGACAACACCAGTTTTGTGCGAGTATTCAAGAGCTGCTTGAATACCAAATAATAGTTATGCGAGTACTCACTTAGAATGGCGAGTACTCAAAGAATATAATGTATGATGTATGCGAGTATTGTAAATAGTATAAAATAGACACAGAAAAATATAGTGGTTCAGCAGGAGCTTCGGGCTCGGCCTGCCTAATCCACTGTTCAAAAGAGTCTCTTGCTCTGTCTCTTTATTCAGATCAGCCCCCTTTGAGTGGAGGGGGAAACCTCTACTTATAGGTAGTAGGCATCGGTTACAAATAATGGTCATAATGAAACCGTTACAAAATAATAATGATAATGATAATAATTGGCTTATTAATCAAATTAATTACAACGGTTATAAAATATGTGTAAGGTTTGTCATGAATGCTCCTTGAATGTTTGACTGTTGACTTTTGTTGATTGGTGTATGTATTTGCGTCTTTCCCTATTGATACTGCGACTTCACCAAATATGCGAGGTGTGCCTTTCTTAATATAGCGAGATCTCTTTTAGTTAATATTGCGAGATCCTTTCTTTCGGTACTGCGAGTACTATAATATTGCGAGTCACCTTCAATACAACGAGTTCTCTATAGACAAGTCTTTCTCGCGGGGAGGGTAAATTTATGCCTATAACAAGGGTGATCCATACCATACAAAACACTTACAAACTACTTATCATGCGAGGTTAAACGGTGCGAAATTGCTAATGAACGTTCCTCCATTAGGGAGGATTACTCACTAAAACAAACGCGGTGTAAAACCCACAATGGAGATCGAATGTCTTAATAATAATCAAGCTCATTATTTAAAGTGAGTTGTATTTTCTTTGATTCTCTTTATTTAATTTATTTATTTTAAATATATATATTTATTTAAAATTTCCAATTTAGAATGAAAAATTCTAAATATAAATTTTAATTTAATATTTATAAATTTTACTTAGATGGATATGAAAATAACATGAATTATTTCCATCTTAGTAATAATTTCCAATAAATATTTAGAAAAATATTCAATTTAAGTTGTTACAAAATTAATTTAAATTAATTTACAACTCAAATTTAATTTTTTATAAATATATATTGCATTTCGAAAAATTAAAGTATATAAGAATACAATTTTCGAAAAATGCATATTAAAATAAAAAATAAATCCTGGAAAAATTATTCTAATTTAATGTTGGCCCAAAATTAATTAATAAAATTAATTTACAACAAAAAATATAATTTTCCTATTTAGTTAAATATATAAGAAAAATTTCAAATATTTAAGTATGATGATGAAAATCAACTTAAATATTAATTTTCTATTTAATTAAATACACTAGAAAAATACTTCAAGCAAAAATATCTTATATCTAGATTTTCCTTTGACTAATTAATTCAATTTCTAATAATATACTTTAATTCAATTTATTTTAAATTAATCAATAAATGAAAAAATCATTGATTTAAGTTGATCCAAGAATTAATTAAAATAAATAATTAATTTACAACTTAATCTATTTCTCAAGATAAAATTCGAAATTCTAGCATTTAAGAAATGCAATTTCGAAAATTGATTAATAAAATAAAGAAAAAATATATTTTGAAAATTATTTAAATTTAGTTGAAAAAATAAATTTCAACTAAAAATAATTTTCTATTTAATTAAATGTCATGAAAAAGAAATATTTAAGTATGATGATAAAAATCAACTTAGATATTTAATTTTCAAATTAATTAAATGTATTAAATTCAAGAAATAAATAATTAAGTGTAGAGAAGGCTTAATTATTAATCTCTAGTTTAATACTAGGAAAAAATATACTTAAAATAAATTGTACCAAAATTAATTATTTAAATAATTAATTTCACAATTTATAATATTTTCCTATTTAATATTAGAAATAACTATCTAGAAAATATCTTATTTGACTAAGTATCTTTTCCACAAAATTTGAAAAAATATCTAATTTAAGTTGTATTAGAAAAAAATCTAGAACTTAAATATTTTTCAAATTTAAATTTAATTAAACATCAAAAATTAAGTTGTAACCACTTAATTTGAAAATATTCCATTTTAAGTTAATATTCGAAAAAATATTAACTTAAAAAATATCTAAAGAATCTTAATAACCAATGCCTAAAATTCCTCAACTTAATTTTGAAATTTGAAATTCAAAAGATATTCAGATTTAAGTTGGTTAGTTGTAGATAACTAAATATCAACTTAAATAAGAATATTTAATGAAAAATTTAAATTAAGTTCCAGAAAGAATCTAGATGGTTATAATTTTATATTTAATTAAATACAAGAAAATACACATAGTTTAGCTTAAAATAAAAAATTCTTTAAACTATGTTTTTCTTAAATTAATTTCAAAATAAATGAAATTAATTATGTTGCTAATCAATTTTATTAGGTTAAACTAGTGTAATTAACCTAGTACAGTTGTTCAAATCAGGCAAATGGGCCTTCACAATTGGGGTGGTTCATGTGAGGGGGTGCTGGGTTCAGTATGTCGTACCCACTTCTATGGCTCCCAACTCTCACACAAGGCCCAAAAGAGAGGAATTTAACCTTAATAAGAACAACTGTTATTAATTGAATAGGCCCAAAAACTAAATGGGCCTAAATAAATTCTATCAAGAACTATGATAATTTATTTTAGCAACAACAACCTATATGTATCTATAATCAAATTAAACACATAGGCTCACACAGGCACACTTTGGATGAGTCCTATCATGTTGCTAGGTCATACACAGATGAAAGAAGATTTTAAATATACCTGTTACAAATTATTATCTTGACCAAGGGAGCCATCAGATCATTAGATCTGGCAAAAAGTAACCATGGCTATTTGCAATCAAGTAATAATAGGTTTTGAAAACTTACACATAAGCTAAAACACATACTCCTGCAACAAGGTTAGTTGGATAGTTGGATGTAGGATTTATTTAATTTCGAAATAATTAATTAAATAAATAAAATATTTATTTTTCGAATATTTAAAAAAATAAAAAAAAATTCAAAAAAAAAATTCAAATTTAAAATTAAACCTACAATTTTGAAAAATTAGGTTTCAACCAACCTAAATATCATTTCAAAATTTGCTAACTACTTTTAAATTTTAAATGTTATTTTATAAATAAAAATTAAATAAAAAATTAGAAAAGATAAATAAATATCTTTTTCAAATTTTAAATGTAATTTAAATAAATAAAATAACAAAATTTAAAAAATTAGCAAAATATCTTATATCATTTAAAAATTACATGATTATAAATATCTTATTTTTAAATTTAAAATAAGATAAGATATAATCAAATTTTAAAATAAGATAGATTTTTTAAGCAAGAAGATAAATACTAATTCTATTCAAATTCAAATTACACTAATATCTTGAATTAAATTTAAAAAATATTAAATTAATTCAAAAAGATAATTAGAATTTAATTAGGAATAGTAATAGTATAAATACAAAACTATACCAAAAATCGGAAGTTAATTCCATGAAAAAGCATGAAAAATCGAAGAAAAACGAAAAAATTGTGAACTGTACGGACAGATTTGCGATCGCAGGAAAATTTCAGCACAGCCCCGATTTTTTCAAATCTTCAAAAATTCATAACTAATTCAAATAAAATCGAAATTGAGTTCTGTAAAAGGCTACCTTGCTTAATTTTTTCCATACTATCCAATAAAAATAATTCCAGAAACAAAACCGTAATTATTTTTCACGAAAATTTACAAGCATCAATCAATCATCAAATAACACTCAATACAACATGATACCATCCAAAGAACATACAAACAATCGTTTTAAAGTCCAAATTTCTTGTAAGTAAATCAATTAACCTGGCTCTGATACGAGTTGTTAGAAATTATTTTACCAGGATCTTAGATCTACTCACAAGTATGTTTATTAACATCCTAAATAAGAACTTTCTAAAACGATAAATTAAACACATATAAAGTTTAAGAAACCTTACATTGGGTGCAGCGGAATATAATGACTCCTTCCGTTCAGATATCTAGCCCTTGATTCCTTTCTGTAGCAGAGCATTATCAATATCTGAACCTGGATCTCTTTCTCTGAATCTTTGATGCTGAAACTCCTTTGCTGATGATCTTTCTTCACGATCTTCCTCACTATGATTGAGGTATCACTTGATGTGTGTGGGCACTAATCATACACTAAGGTAGTTCGAAATTCAAAGGAAGAGAAAGAAGAAGTGGTAGCTAAAGATAGGGAGAGAGAAGGCTTAGTTTTTCTGATTAAGAAAGTGTCAGAAGAAAAGTCTTATTTTTCTGAAGCCTTCAATATCTATTTATAGCATTCCACTAGGGTTAGATTTGAATTATATGGCATTAAAATAATGAAAAAATTAACTTAAAAACCTACAATAGGTGGCCGACCATACCTCTAATGGATTGGGCCTTGCTTTTTGCAATTTTGCAATTTTAACACCTTTTGTATCTGATTTTCTCAAAAATGCCAATTTCCTAATTCAACCATTTAAATGCCAATTCTAACTATTTAATAACTATAACTAATTATTAAATAATATTGTCATTTATCATATTTATTAATTGAACCATACAAAGTATCATAATTAACAAATATGCCCCTATAAACTCTTTCTTTACAATTTGGCCGTTACTTAGTGAAATTTTCACAAATAGACATAGTCTAATTTGTGAATTATAATTGATTAATCAAAACCAATTACATGAGTCTTACAAGAAATATTATCTCAACTAGTGGGGGGACCATGGGTCTATATAACCGAGCTTCCAATAAGTAGATCAAGAATTTAGCACTAAAATTCACTAACTTATTAATTCTTCGTTGAATCCACGCATAGAACTTAGAATTGCACTCTCAGTATATAGAATGCTCTATATGTTCCACCATATAGACACATCATTAGTTATCCATTGTTATAATCCTAATGTGATCAATTATCCTCTATATGAATGATCTACACAGTAAAGGGATTAAATTACCGTAACACCCTACTATGTATTTTATCCTTAAAACACTTGACCCCGTATAAATGATATTTTAGCTTATGTGAAATGAGATCTCCACCATTTAGTTTCGTTTGGTCAAGCTCGAAGGAGATCATCCTTTGCTTACTATTCGCCAGATAGAAGCTATAGATTCCATGTTTATGCTAGCGCTCCCACTCAATTGCACTACCGTGTTCCCAAAAAGTACGTATCACCCTGACTTAAAAGTAGGCTTAACTAACAATTCAAGGAACACGAATAGCCTTTCAAGATTGAGCCTAATCATAACAGGATTAAGATCATTTGATCTAGGATCAACTAGGCGATATTGACTTGAATAGATTTTACGGTAAGTTTAATTAAATCTAAGTCAAAGTTCAATATTGGTCCCTTCCGATGCATACTCCATGCATCCAACCTGAGCTTTACTTTAACCAATGTTCTGGAAAGAACATAATATTTCTCCAAATACAAGTAAACTCTTGTTGTAGATTATCATATCAGTAAAACCCTGTGTCTGATCAATCTAGGAAACTTTATTCACATAGTCATGTTTACTTTCCAATGTGTTGACGACACAATAAACAGGATCAAGTATGTGAAAAGGGTTTCAGATGAATCTATACATTATGTACATATAATCATGAAATAAATCATGTGAACCATGCAACATTAAATGTTATTTCTGATCTATATTAATAAGTAAATCTGATTATATTGAAATGAGTTTTATTTAGGGCATAAAACCCAACAGTATAGTCATGTATACCTCCTCAAGGAGATTGCCGTTGAGGAAGGCGTTGTTTATATCAAGTTGAAGTGTGTGCCATTGCTTAATGGCAGATATGGCCAATAATAATTTGAAAGTAACCATCTTGGCTACGGGGTAGAAGGTTTCAAAAAAATTGAGTCCTTCTTGTTGTGTGTATCCTTGAGCAACAAGGCGGGCTTTGTGTCTTTCAACGGATCCATCACTATTGAGTTTAATTTTATAAACCCAACGACATCCAATGGCGTGTTTGTTTGGAGGGAGTTTGACAATAGTCCAGGTCTTATTGTTGAGAAGAGCTAATAATTCGGTCGCCATTGCTTGATTACAAACTTTGTGTAGCACGGCTTGTTTGTAGTGTTGAGGTTCGAAGTGAGCTTGCACTGCACAAATAAAAGCCTTATTAGCAGCAGATAAATTAGTATATGTCATGAATTTATGAAGGGGATAAGGTGTGGAGGATTGATCCTGAATTATGGAGTGACATTCGTAATCACGAAGGTATGTTGGCGGTTTATGGATTCTGCTAGACCGCCTTAGAGGATTTTGATTGCCATTATCATTTGTGTTACTGTTATCTTCAATAGCAGGTTTGTCCATTTGTTCAGTTGGTATATTTGTGGGCACCTCCGGATGTGGTAACTCAGTAGGTACACCAGTTGGTTCATGTATGTGAGCTGCTGGTGTATCATAAGTGGAATTGTCATTTGATGATTGATCCTGCATAGCACTGTCATTATTAACATGTGGGAAATCAAAATCAGTAACATAAGTTTGAGAGATGTGAGAAGAGGGTAACACCATGTTGGCAAAAGGATCTATACCAATGTTGTCATTATTTAATTTATGAAAAGGATAAACATTTTCATGGAAAACAACATTCCTAGAAATAAGAAACTGTTTTGTGTTAAGATCATAAAGTTTATATCCTTTTATGCCAAGAGGGTATCCAAGAAAAACACATGTATGTGCTCTAGGATCAAATTTAGTTCTGTGCGCCTTGAGAGTGGAGGCAAATGCAAGAGAACCAAAGTTTCTTAGTTGTGTATAGTCAAGAGTAGTACCAAATAGGATTTCATATGGAGTTTTATTTGTCAAATTCGGGGTAGGAGTACGATTTATAAGGAACACAGCAGTTAATATACAATCTGTCCAAAATGTAATTGGCAAGTTGGCTTGAAAATAAATGGCTCTAGCAACATTCAAGAGGTGCTGGTGTTTTCTTTCAGCAACGGCATTTTGTTCAGGAGTTTCCACACAAGTAAATTCATGCAAGATACCAAATTTGTTGAACATATCGGTGACCTTTAATTCGGGAGCATTGTCTGATCTGAAACCTTTAAAAACACATTTAAATTGAGTTTGTATGTATGACAGAAATTGGGGAACAATGTAAGAAACATCAGATTTTTGTTTTAAGAGATAAACCCAAGTAAATCTAGAGTGGTCATCAACAAGAGTAAGAAAATACTTGTGATTAGAATGAGATGGAATATGATAAGGGCCCCAGATGTCACAATGTATAAGGTCAAAAGTATGAGCAATAAAGTGATTATTATTAGAAAAAGGAAGCTTTCTTTGCTTAGCCTTAGGACAGACATAACAAGGTTTATCAGAATGTAAAGACTCAATGTTATATCCTAGATCTTTACTGAGCAAAGCAAGACGTTTCTTGGAGGGATGCCCAAGTCTTGAATGCCATGTATCCACGGTGACAGTAAGAACAGCAGCTGAACCAGAAATAGGATCCAAGACGTATAGGCCATCAGTGTTTTTACCTTTGCCAATCACCCTCCTGTGGAGGTTGTCCTGTACATAGAAATTGTCAGCAAGACATTTAACAGTAGCATGGTTATTTTCAGTTAAACAACTTACTGAAATTATATTATATTTGAAATTTGGTACGTAAAGTACATTGGTAAGAATAAGTTGATCATTTATGGCAATAGTCCCACTTTGAAAAACAGATAAGTCTCATTGTTAGGAAGGATGAGTTTAATTTTAGATATATGATAAATGGTTTGAAATAACTTGGCATTGTTGCAAATATGTCTAGTGGCTCCAGAATCTATAATCCAAGATTCATTTGAAGGAGGCATAGAATTTAGAGAAAGAATGATACATGTAGCACCATTAGAAGTGCTAGGTTCTGAGTTTGTCATACCGGTGTGTTGGTTGGCAAGTAAATTCAAGAGTTGCTAGTATTGAACAGAATTCAGTTGAGGAAGAAGAGTGGTGCTGTCATCACAGTTCTCCTTTGAATCTTCATTAGTTTGAACTTGATTTGTTGCTGCTTCTTTTGATTGATTCGACTTATACCCAGGTGGATAGCCATGGATTTTATAGCACCTCTCCACGGTATGTCCAAGAATATTGCAATGAGTACAGACTGGCCTGTTTCTCTTGGGAGGATGTGTTTTTGGATTTTGAGGGTCTGGTTTTCTTGCTGCATTCTTATCATTTTGGAAGGCAAATGCCATATGAGAATCAGTACCTCCTGTAGTATTTCCTTTCTGATGTTCTTCTTGAGAAACAAGATGGAAAACTCTATTCATTTCAGGCAATGGATCCATCAGCAAGATGCTGCTTCGAACCTGAGTATAGTTGTCAGATAGTCCCATGAGAAAGGACATTATATACTCCATGTGGTGGTGTTCTTGGAGTTTCTTGACTCCTCCACATAAACAACTATCGCAAGAACATGAAGGTCGATAATTGGAGAGTTCTTCCCAGACAGTTTTCAGTTTGGTGAAGTACATGCTCACGGTTTGAGCTTCTTGTTTGAGATTCATCAAACCCTTTCTTAGATTGTATATGTGAGGACCATTTCTTTGGTGAAATCTCACTTTAAGATCATTCCAAATAGCAGCAGCACTGTCATCATAGAGTATGCTAGAAGAAATTTCTTTAGAAACAGAATTTAAAATCCAAGAAATGACAATATTGTTATTTCTAACCCAAGCATTATACATAACAAAATCAGTAGGAGAGGGTTTAGGAATAGAACTATCAAGGAATCCTATCTTGTTCTTAACAGAGATTGAAAGTTGCATTGCCCTACTCCAGGTTACATAATTTTCCTGACCTGTTAAGAGCTGAGACAACAGGGTATTTCCTGGATTATCACCGTGGTGAAGGTAGTAGGGATTGGCAGGATCCTCAAGTGGACTTCTTTGATTGTTTCTCTGGGAATCTTGATTGTCACGAGATGAAGAATTGTCTGGATTGAGAGACCGAATTTCAGACTGGGCAGATTGATCATCGTTCGCCATTTGAGGATCTGAATTGCAGAAGACAGCAACGAAAGAATCACAAAACCAGAAAGAGGAAGAAAGAGCAGGAAGACACCGTCGTTGCCGGAGAAGAGAACGCAGCAAGGAAGGGAGAAGGGATCGTGAGGGAAAGCTTAACTTTCCCGCTCTGATACCATATTGCGGAAAGATAAAACTGAAAGAAAAGGACCAGGTTACATTTAATGAAGAAAAGGAAAACAATTTCATTTTGGTTCAGTACAGGGACCAAGTATATATAGCTGTCCAAGACCCAACTAACCGGAGTTAGTTAAAATAAAAAACAAGAACCAAGATACAAATTGTACAACTAATACTGAGCTGACAAGTAACGGTATTCCTAACTAACACTGACACGAAACAGAACATACAAAATCTGTTAAAATCTGTTAAATATTTGAATAATAGTTGGTCTATAGTCTAAAATGGATCAAGAGGTGTAGGCAGTCCAAGTTAAGAAGAGAGGTGTTTATTGCTTTGATAAATGTCTTGGTCTATAATATTTGGGATGCAAGAAATAATACTTTGTGGAATGCTCAAGTTTTTACTTCTAATTTTCTTGTAAATAGAATTAAAAGAGAAATTTGATTTAGATTTTCTCAATTCCAAAAAGAGAAAGCTAGTATAGAGGATATGAGTGGTTAGATAGTTTAAGTACAATAAATTAGTTGTGCTTTGTTGTTTTTGTAAAAAGTTGATAGTTTGTAATAAAATTCTTACTTACTTACCAATAAAAATATTTAAATAATATTTAACTTTAAAAAACATGCTTTATTTTTTTTTTATTATTTTTTTACATTTTGTAGGATAATTTTTTAGCATTTGACATGAGCATTGAGTTATTAATTACATGTCTCTTCTAATTAATTAATATATTGGAATAAGAAGAAAAAAAATATATAAAAGATTTTTTTTTTTTTGATGAATCAGGATTTTCATTGCACAAACAAACATTTACAATCATTTACCAACTAAAAGTACATTAATTAGTGTATATTATGACAAATGATTTTTAGAGATTGCTAAACCAAAGTCTATCTTTTTCAGCCACTTTCTTTGGCATTACACTTGATATGTTTCAAAGTCCATTTTATCTGCTGCAATAGATGGCTGGGTGAGTGCACATTTGAATTCCAAATTTAGTCATTCTTGTTTTGCCAAATTGATAATATAAATATAAATATATAACCAAAATATTAAAAAAAAATTATAAATATAGTAAAAATGAAATAAGAAAAAAAAACGATACATCAAAAAATAAAAATAATACACCAAACTTCAATAATAATAAATAAATAAATTGAGACAAGAGAAGAGAATTTTCATTCAAAAATAAGAAAAAGAAAAAGAAGAATCTGTTGCCAACATAAAACTTGTAGTTATTGTCTTGACTCATAGAGACTTGCTTGAAATCAATTTCTGCATAAAAACATAGACCATAAGTTTTTTTTTGTTTTTGTTTTTGTTTTTTTTTTTTCAAATATACCATTAAATTTTAATATATCACAATAAGAAATAGAAATTAAAACAAAATTATAGCATTGCAAAGAAGATTACCTTAATATAAAAAGTTATCATTTATCAAATGCTATGCTCTAATGTTTTTAATTAATATTTTTGAAAGATTTCCAATATAATATAACTAATAGTAAAATGATGTAGATCAATGTTATGATCAAAATAAGAAATAGTTGAGAACAATTATATACATGAGAATCGTTCATTAAAATAGTAGAAATATATAAATAATATATATGTGCTCTATATAAGTATATCTAAATGAAAGATTAAGTAAAAGTTGTTGAGACAAATTTCATGATCAAAATAGAGGATTCAAACTCATGATAATTAAGCTTAAGAGAGAGTAGAATGGAGAGAAAAAAAGTTAGTACATAGAAAGATATATGATGAAAATAAAAAATTAAGACATATAGATAGATAGATAATTGCATAATGAAATTGTATCAAAATGCATATTTATTTATCATTGAGATAATTTTAGTGACAGTCTTCTAAAGTAAGAAAAAAAAATCACCAAATAACAATTTGCAGCAAAATATACATTGGAAAGACTTATAAATGAATTGCCATTGCCATTGATAAATAATCTGAAAAAATGAAACATCACGAATTAGGAAAAAACATAACAAAATTTTTAAAATTAAATAGTCATTGCCAAGTAACACTGAAATAGAATAGTAATTAGAAAGAAAAAAAAAATCTCAAAATTATGAGTGGACACAAAACTTCAATTTAAGGTATGTGACATTATATATATAGATAATAGAAGGGATTGGAGATATAAACATAAATGATAAGAGTTTCAAAGAAAATAAATAATGTTTTTATTACACATTTATTTTTATGTAATCATAAAAACATAACATAAATAAAAAAATGGAGAAATTAGTAATAGTTATACAAAATATACAAATAAGTTTTTTAAAAAAAAGTGGAAGAATACAAATAATTTTAATGATTAATAATAAAACATAAATATAAACATAAATGACCGAGAGTTACAAATTAAGAATCCAATAAATAGTTTTTTTCTACAAATTTTTGGTTATAAATAATCGCAAAAACTATAAATAAATAAACAAAAAATTTGAAAAATTAAAAAGAAAGATAGAAACTCATATCATCACTCTCCCTAATATTCTCATTTATATATATAGACATGTAGATAGATATATCATATATAATGTTATAAAATAAAATCTTTTAATTAATCCTTTAAAATAAAAATATATATATATATATATTCATATATAAATATTTTATAATTAATTAACAGAAATTAGTTATTTTTTTTTTATTTTTTTTATGAATCAGCAAAGTTATCATTACTCTAAAAATTTAATTACAACTTAACAGCATCTCAAATGAGACCTGAAAAATAATCTATACATCAACAAGTATATATGTATCTCTTTTACAAATTTTCAAACCATATTCTATTCTTGGCACTAATTTTCTTAGGCCATACCCTTTTGATTCTATACAAGATATCTGATTTTGTTTTGGCAACTATTTGACTTGTTTTCACACTTTTTCCTTCCCACAATACACCATTTCGAACCTGTTATATAGTGTAAGCCAAAGCTGCAATTGCAGCAGTATACACCCTGTTCTTGAAGCTATTTACCTTGATCTTTTGAAGCCATCTCACAAGTCGCTGAAGTGAACAAGTAATGACCCTCCAATTTAGCCAAATCTTGATCTGTTACAGGCAGTCTGCTGCAATATTGCAGCAGAAAAATACATGTTCTAGGGTCTCTTTGCCATTCCTGCACATCAAGCAGTAGTCATCTGCAATCAAATTAATTCTGCATAATCTTTCTCTTGTTCGTAGCTTATCTTGTACTGCTAGCCACAAGAAAAAACTATGTCGAGGCATGTTCATTCTACTCCAAACTATCGAGGCCCAATGCACTTTATCTCCTTCATTTTTGAACAGATTGTAGGCCTTTAAATTTTGAAAATTCTGCTCACACATCAGCTGCTAAAATTTGATAGTATGTTTGGATTTCTCCTTGGCTGTCACTATCTTTTTTCAGTACCAACTGGCTTGGAGTGGAGCTTGATAGCTCCACCAATCTTCCCCTTTAATGTACACATTGTGCACCCATTTAATCCACAAATTGTCTTCTTTATTTGCTATTGCCCAGATGTATTTTGACATTGCTGCCAAATTCCACTCTTCCACCTTTCTAAAGTCAATTCCCCCTGCTTTCTTGGACATTGTGATGTGCTTTGACCCTTCCATAGATAAGCCCTGCAAATAGCCTCTATCTTCTTTATTATCTTTTTTGGCAAGATCATGATTTGGCTCCAGTATGAATGAATAGCTAGCAAGACTGAGTTAATTAAAATAACTCTGCCAGCATATGAAATGTTTCTCGAGCTCCAGACTCTAATTCTTGCAGTCATTTTCTCCACAAATATTTCACACTCCTTGCTTGAAATCCTCTTAGCACATATATGAATGCCAAGATACTTGAAAGGAGTCTCTTGCTTGCAAAATCCTGATATGTCCACCACTCTTTGGATCTCTCTATCTTCCATACCACAACAATAAACTGCTGATTTTGAAGGGCTTGGTTCCAACCCAGATGAACAAGAAAACAATTTTAGTGCTTGCAACATACAATAGATACTCCTGAAGTCTCCATGATAATAAAGAATCACATCATCTGCAAAACAAATGTGGTTAAGTTTAAGATCTCTACATCTGTCAAAGTATTTGAATTCCTTCTTGTCCCCTGCTTTCTTCAATATTCTGGACAAGTATTCCATGCCAAGGACAAAAAGAAAAGGAGACATGGGATCTCCTTGCCTTAAAGCCCTGCTAGCTTCAAAGTAGTCATGCATAGTCCCATTGAACATCAAAGAGTATCTGGGAGTTCGAACACAATTTATTATCAGCTTTATGAACTTCTTAGGAAACGTGAAAGCTTATAAGATTTTCTCCAGGTAGTCCCAATCCAGAGTATCATAGGCCTTCTGAATGTCCAACTTAATCACACATCCTGGTCTAGTGGCTTTCCTCCCAAAATGTCTGACTAAGTCCTGACATATCATGATGTTGTGAATTATAAATCTACCAGAGACAAAACCCCCTGATTCTTAGCAATTAGATCAGGCAAAACTTGTTTGAGTCTAGCACAAATCAACTTTGTTGCTACTTTGTAGATTACATTGTAGCAAGCAATGGGTCTATAGTCACTCACTGTGTTCGAACACTTCATCTTGGGAACAAGTGTGATAACAGTAGAGTTTATTTCCTTGAGAAGTTGGCCAGTCTGAAGGAAGGATGACACAACTTCATAAAGATCCTCTCCAACAATCTCCCGATTGTCCTGAAAGAAAAAGCTTGAGTAGTCATCTGGCCTTGGAGCCTTGGATCCAGGAATCGCAAATAGAGCCTCCTTAACTTCTTCTCTGGAAATATCTCTAAGTAATATCTCAGCTTGATTACTAGTTACTAGTGGTCCTTGGCACATTATGGATCTTTTCACTTGCTTCTTATTTTCCATTTTCCTCCTGATGAGGTTTTTATAGAAATCAAGGAAGGCCTTAGTCACCTGCTCTGAATCCTCATATCTTATACCTTCTTTAGATTCAATAGAAAGTATTCTGTTTTGCCTCCTCCTATCCTTAATGCTGGCATGGAAAAATGCAGTATTATCATCTCCTCCTTTCACCCAATTTATCTTTGCCTTTTGTTGCAGGAAGAAGTATAAGACCTTTTGAGCTTGTATGTAGGTTTCCCAGTTTCTTTTTCCTTCATCTGTAACTCACTATTGAAAGGATCTTTTTCCTCCATAAAATTTTTTTTTATTTTATTATTATCTTTTTTAATTAAATAAATTATCTAGTATGTTTAATTCAATAATTAAAAGATAATTGATTAATTTAATTTAAATTATTTTAACCGATAAAATAATAAATAAAATTAATATGGGCATTTATATGTTACCCTATACGTGTGGGTCAAACCTACATGCGTGGACAATATTTTATAGTCCAAAATTAATTTCTCAATTTTACCATTATTGACTAAGATTTTCGATAACCAGATATTTAATGTAATAATGATAGCTTAGGAAGAATTAATGCATATATTATTACGTGGTTCGAGCATTAATGGTCCACGAGTCTCTGTTATTAATAGATGGGTGTTTCTTACAGAGAATGTTCTGCGTTTTTTTTTCCTATCCCCTCATTAATTTTGTTGAGGGGTATTTATAGCGATTGGTAGGAAGAGAGAAAGTCTCAATTATCCTAAATGCCATCCTTGGGCATGCACAAGTTCCCAAATATATGAAATAGGGCATGCATAACCTACATAGTAGGTTGCCTAGGTTTTAGGTGAGATTAGCCTTCATCCTTTCTTGATTGATGTGATCCTTTATAATGGAGTCGTCACTTGTACCCTTGATTATCGTGTAATTACTAAAAGATGAGTTTATGACGTTTGACACATCCTCTTATGGGTGTTCCTAGACGTTTCCTCAATGCTCCATTAAATGTGAGCTGACAGTTCATCTCCAGTTCCACAAATCCAGAGGAGTTCATATGCCCTTCACTTCCTGGAGAGGAAGTCGGGCTGTCTTATGCCAAAAAAATCTCTCCTAAGTACATCAGTGTAACTTCTGTTTCTTTCACATTATATCACCCCACCAGAATCTAGAACAGAGCTGATGAATTTCTTTAATGAAACTAGTAGGCAGCTTAAACAAGTTCATAGAGTAAGTAATAATTAGATTGGATGACATATTTAATAAGCACCTCTTTCCCAACAATAGAGAGAGACTGAGATTTCCAACTAAACAACTTATTCCAAACATGTTCTTTGAGAGATTGAAAAAGACCTTTCTTACTCTGCCCATCATAACAAGGTAAACCAAGGAACTTCTCATGGAAAACAACCATAGCAACATCAAGGATAGCAGCCATGTCAGCAACATCACTAGAAGAAATTCGAGAGCTAAAGCACATGGCAGACTTAGTAAAATTCACAAGTTGACTAGGAGCCTTACCATACCAATCCGAAAATTATTTAAAACTGTGACAAACAAACACTGATGCTTTGAAAAAGAAAAGGCTTTCATCAGCAAAAAGGAGATGGGAGATCTGGGGACCAGTACACTCACAAGCAAGACCTGAGAGTAAGCCATTCACGCAATAACGTTGTACAAGAGCAAACAAACCCTCAGCACCAATTAGAAATAGAAAAGGTGACAAAAGATCACCTTGTCAAAGTTCCTTGCTAGGAATAATATTACCCAATATTTCACCATTCAGATTTAAAACATAGTCATTCGAAAAGATACATGCATGCTAGAACTAAACTGATCCATTTCTCATGAAAGCCTAGTTTTCTCATAAGGCTACATAAGAAACACCATTCAACACGATCATAGGTTTCACACATGTCAAGATTGAGGGCAAAAGCACAAGTTTTACTTTTAACACACTGTTTCAGATGGTTAACACACTCAAAGCCAATCATGGATTTATCTGTAATAAGACGTCTAGAGAGGAAAGCACTCTACTCATCAGAAATCACAGAACCCAAAATCTTAAGTAACCGATTAGTCATAAATTTTGCAATAATATTGTAAAACACATTACACAAACTAATAGGATGAAAATCTAAATCATGTTTAGGGTCATCAATTTTCGGAATAAGAGTGATAAGAGTAGAATTGATACTTTTAATAAGCCCAGCCTCATTTTAAAAAACGAAGACAAATAGAGCTAACTTCAGGACCAACATTATTCCAATACTTCTGATAGAAACCTGAGACATACCATCCTTACCACTTACCAGGACTTTTAGAAGGACTCATTTGGAAAAGAGCTTTCCTCACATCATCACTAGTATAGGGTCTACTAAGTTGATCATTCATATGAGAATTGACCTGGGGCAATAGCATTAAGAATAGAATCCATATCAGCACAAGCAAGAGAACCAAAATAAAAATAGACTAGAAATAGTCTTGAAAGACACCCACAAGATTATCTTGCCTGAACACTTCAATATCATTCTTATCAAAAATAGAGCCAATAAAGTTTCTTTTTTTTTTCTTCGAGCAATGAGCAATGGCATTCTTATGAAAATAAGCAATGTTGGAGTGTCCAATATTTTTCTTCTTTGTAATGAAGTACATCTTATTCCTTTTGAAGAGACACATAATATCTTTCAAATTAGCAGCTGAAAAAAAAGCATCCAAACTTTTTAATTATTTTCACTTTTTCTTAATACTAGTAAGTTACACGTGCTATCGCACGTGTGTGTTTAGTATATAAATTATATATTATATTAATTAAATTTACTCTTTAATATTTACTGATTTTATGAGAATAATTTTTCACAAAATTTAAAAACTTAATTAATTAAGTTAATATTTTTTTTTTGAAAATATAATGTATATGTATTTATTTTTTGGGGCAAGTAATTTTCCTTTCAATTATTTAATTAGTTAAAAAATTTATAATTTTGTGTATTTATATTTTCTATGTTATTTTCCTCTAAAAAATCTATATAATTCTTCCTTAAAAAAAATAAAAAATTAATGTTAGCTATCATAATATTTTTTTAATATTAAAATTACAAATTCACTCTTAATTATTCAAAGTTTATTTTGTTTTTAATCTTCATTTGATTTCAATCATTGGTTATACTAAATAATGCTTTGTAAATTTACTATATATTTATTTTTAAAAATGATAGAGAAAAAATATTAGAATAAGAATATCTTTACAAGTTATACTAATTTAAAAGAGTATATGTGTAATAGAAAAAAAAATACAAAAATAAACCCAAAATATTATCATTTGCATGTAATTTGTTTGTAGTGTGAAGTAATATATATATATATTCTAAAAGGGTATATGTGTAATTCAATATAAAAAAGTCTAAAAATATTGACATAGGTTATAGATTATTATGAATCATATTCTTAATGACTCAAAATTAATCAGATTCTAACTCTTGAATGCAAACAAAAGGACCATAAAAAATTATATCACACTTTATAATAATAAAGGTAAATAGTGACACAAGTACCTAAAGTTTTATGTTTGTAAGCGGCATAAACCCAATGTTAATTTTTCGTGGCATAAGTACCCAATGTTTGCAAAACTGTAATTTTTCTCTAATTTTGTCAGTACAGACTCTGATATTGTCTTAAACAGGGCACATATAAGGCCTAAATTTTTTATCATCGGGTCTAGATAGAAATATATAGTATCAGTTACTTCTAAATGTTCTTTTAATAAATTCAAAACACAGTCTGTACTAACAAAATTGGAAGAAAATTACAGTTTTACAAACATTGGGTACTTATGCCGCTAAAAATAAACATTAAATTTATGCCGCTTACAAATATAAAACTTTGGATACTTACGCCGCTATTTACCCTAATAATAATCATACATTATACATATATCCTATGTACTCAAAGATAAGATTTTATATATCCAACACTATATTCCAAATACTCAAGAAGGAAATAGATTTATTTTCGATTACTTAAGAGTCGCTTATAATTAAGATGCAATGCATGCATAATTTTTAATCAATTTTTCCCTTTATTTTCGAAATGAAAAGAGTCCACTTTTGACAAGGGCTATAATTACAATGATGGAATATTGGATAATGTATTACTGGATGTCTATGAAGAAACGTCACATCTTTTCAGCCACTATATATATAATGACAATTAATTAAGTGTACCAAAGGCTTGCTGCCGACTGTGATTATATGCGAAATTGAGATTATTATTTAGGGCATGACCATGACATTTCCATTTGACCAATATTTTATCCCTAAACTAATACATATCGCAATTGAAAATATATGATCACTTTATCTAAAGCCCAAAAATACCCCTCTCATAATTCAACCCTCTCTCTCTCTCTCTCTCTCTCTCTCTCTCTCTCTCTCTCTCTCTCTCTCTCTCTCTCTCAACTGAACCACACACGACCCAAAACCCCCCTCACCACCGCCCACAACGCTGGCTCCTCACCACCGTCCACAACGTCGGCCCCCTCCCAAATCAAAACCGAGCACTTCTCTCTCACCGCCTATCGCCTACACCGCTGCCCCCCCTTTTTTTTGTCATTGTTTTTTTTTTTTTTATGTGTGATATATGATTTGGTGTATTGATAGGTATTAATTTTAGGGTTATAATGTATAATGTATGTGTTTATGTGTGCACTGTGAGTTTTGTTAGATTTAGGTTCAGATCTGCGATTTGGGGAAATTACAGTTTGGGGAAGACGATGGCCCGATGGGGTCCGATGCTTGTGCTGAAAAATTTAGTTTGGGGTCCGACGGGTCCGATGGGGGGTCCGATGCATGTGCGTGCTAGGAAAAAAAATTTGTGGGTCCAACGGGTCCGATGGGGACCCCGATTGGGGTCCGATGCATGCACTGAAAAAAAAATTGGGTCCGACGGGTCCGATGGGGACCCCAATTGGGGTTCGATGGGTATCTTATTTTAGCCCTAGGAAGCTCGGCAGTAAAGAGAAGAAGAGAAAGGGGAAGGGGGTAATGTACATGGAGGTATTTTAGGGATATTTTAAAATATGTCATATCCCACAAATATTAAGTGTTATGTGTTTAGGGGAAAAATATTAGGTATATGTAAGTATAGAAAATTAAAATTCCCTAATAATATTAGGGTTGGGCATCCGATCCAATCTAACATTTTCCTACTCATTCGATTCAATCTAATTAGTAATTGGATTTGAAAAATCATCATCCCATCCGATCCAATTAGACCTCAAAATTCAATGCAATCCAATCTAATTTAATTGTTAATTAGATTGAATCGATTTTTTAATTAGATATCTAATTACACAACTAATTTTTAATATTAACTTAAAAATATAAAGAAAAATACGTAAAAACTAAATATCACTCTTTATTTAAGTTTAATACTCCATAAAAATATCATTGTTACAAGTGTAGTGCATCTAAAAATTTAAAACCAGTAAAACAACAACATTACCAATTAATAAAATAGAACAAAAGATCATGATCACAACAAATATACAAAAATAACCAAATGTTACGAATTCAACAACAACAAAAAAAACACTAAAAATATAATTAAGATATGTTTTTTTATTATACATAAATAAATATAAATAATTTTTTTGATATACATAAATGTAATTAGATTGGATAAGATTTTAATTAAATTTTGAGAATGACATTCAATAAACGATTCAATCCAATTAGAATCTAACTTTTAATATCTAACCCAATCCAATTGTAATTGGATATCTAATTTTTATGTTATTAAATTCAAGTGGATTGAATTAGATGTTACTCACTCCTAACTGTTACTGCAAAAAAATCTACATATACATACATTAATGGAAAATTTTATGATGCGCCCGTTGTTTTTGTTGTGACATGTAAATAGTTAATTTAATTAGATTTTGAGAATAACATTTAATAAACGACTCAATCTAATTAGAATTCATCTTTTAGTATTCAATCCAATTTAATTATAATTAGATATATATATTTAATTAAATTCAATTGGATGTTGCCCACTTTTAATTTTTATTGTAAGAAATATACACATACATATATTAATGGAGAATCTTATGATGCACTTTTTGTTTTTGTTTTGACATGTAAATAGTTATAATTTACATTAATTATGTTTATATACTATTTGATTATTTATTAACTTAATTATTTAATAAATAATCGTGGTATTCATATTTTTTTACAATAAATTATATTTATTTTTTTTTAAAATATATATCTTAATTTTAAATAATTACAACTTATATTATTTTTATATAAAAATATATAAAAATACTGAAAAAATAAAAAGATAGTACTATACTCATTATTATATTGCGATGGTGCAAAACAGTGATTAAACAGTGATATAATGATAGTTTATTGGACCCGCTGGATCTTAATTCTAATTTAAGTAATCTAACTTGTACTTTTCACCTTACATTTTAATTAATGAACCTATAATAAAAACAAAATCTTTGATAAAATATGCATTAACCAAATTTCTCACATAAATTAGGGTTCATACAAAAATTGCTTGAATCAAGTATTCAAAAAAGAAAAAGAGTACTCTAGTTTATCAAAATATTTTTTAATATTATAATTTTATCTTCAATGAAGTTAAATTACTGTTTTTATTAAAATAACATTATTTATAATATCCCGATGATGAACTTAATGCTAAATAATTAGAGTTTATATATATTATGAGTTAATCAGGTAATGAGTTGGATTGTAATCCTATTAATTTATTTTAGCATAAATCTTAATTTAGTTATAAGTAGATAAATGAACACAATTTATTAATTTTTTTTTTTTGAGAAATCAGCAAGTGTTCTTCATTACTCCAATAAATTTTTGAAAGATACAAATCTAACAGCACCCAAATCGGGCCTGAGCATAACTCTATGTATTTACAATGTATTAAACCAAGCTGAATCTTCTAAAGATACTTTATTAGGCCATACACTATGTATTCTGCTTTTACAAGTATTTTTTAGTTGCTGTACAATGGTATTCGGGTTCTCATCACTTTGACGCCAATATTTCCTATTTCTAGCCTTCCAAATAAGGTATACCAAGGCTGCAATTGCAGCAGCCAAAACCTTCTTTCGGAAGCCAGAGCACTTCCTTCGCCCAATAACTCTCACCAGGCTGTCCAGCCGTGTTGCTGTGGTTTTCCACCCCAGCTACACTTTTGTTTGTTGTAGGCAGATCACGGCAAAGGTGCAATCAAAGAAGAGGTGGTCACTTGTTTCAGCACCTGTGTTACATAGAAGACACTGCATATCTGCTACAATATTGAATCGAAATAGCCTATCCTTTGATTTCAGCCTTTTTTGGATTGCAAGCCAACTTACAAAGCTATGTTTGGGAGTATTCAGTCTACCCCAAATTTCCTTGCTCCACTTAACCCGGTTCTCATTGGGGCATAACAGCTTATACCATTCAGCTATTTTATATCGGCTTTGTGTGAAAGATGAGGGAGTAGTTAGAGTTAGGATGGTACCTTTCAATGCAACTATCTTCCTCCAATACCAGCTACCTTGTTGTGGAGCAGAGTAACTCCACAATTTATTAATTACAGAGACTTATATAGTATGTGTAGATATAATATTAGTTGTCTGTAGAATAAAAATATTTTCAAGTTTGACAACCTTAGAGACTCGATCGGGGGCCAAAAATATCATAACAAGGTTAAATTAGTAACTTTGATGGGAGTATTATGATAGGTTGATAGTATAATTATTGAGATAATTAGAAGTGATTGGAATTTGACCTAGTGTCCTAGAAATAAAAATTTCTTAATAGCTAAGAAACAGTAAAAAAAACTTTTATTAATAAATTTTTTATTATTATTAATATTTTTTTTAAAAAAAATAACTTATCAGGTTATATATATAATACGTTTTAAAACTTAAGAAAGAAAGAACAGAACGAAACCCTCCTATTTCGGTGCACCGAAACCTTCACTCCCACTATTTAATTTTCTTCGATTCCAGCCAGAAACTTAGTAATTCAAGTCCCGGTAATAGCTGGATAGTAAACTAATGAAGAGGAAAAGCTTAAGGTAAGGATTGGTTTCATTTTAAGTTGAAAAAGATTGGTTTTATATGTTGGCTTTGTGATTTAGAGTAGTTATAAAGATAGTAACTTCATAGAATTGTTTTTGGGTAGCTATGGGATTAATATTGATATTTACTTGCTAAATTTGAGGTAGTTTTGAGTTAGAAATCGAGTTTGAACTTTTTAAAGCTCAAAGCTCGAGCTTTAATGCTGTCTTTCCGTTTAAGGGCTAATTTTAATTTTTGTTACGTTGGGACTGTTGTATATATGGTATATATGTGTCATGTTTTTAATTCCTACATGAAGATGACAACGCTCTCTCTATTTTTTAGGGACTACTGCCACAAGAAGATGGCAATGCTCTCTACTCTCAAAATACCAAACGAGACTTATCAAATTGTGCTCCCTCAACACCAAGGATTACAACATAAGTGAAAGAAACCATTTTTCACTCAAGGACAAGCCTAGCTGACATGTGCCATCTTTGTGCACAAATAAGTGGCACAAGTCAGCCACATCAAATCAGAAGGGGATTCTGTGCCAAAATTACTTTTTCATCATCAACATGTCAAAACCAAGTGAGGAAGGCCACCAAGTTGTATAGAAACCACTTGGATCACCACTGCCACCTTTGTGGTCCAAAGAGTGGCAGTGGTTGGCCACAACAAATGGTGGAGAATTTCTTTGGCCAAAGTATATTTCCAACATCAAGGTATCAAATACAAGTAAGAAAAGTCACCAAAGGGTGTATAACCCCCTTAGCCGACAACTGCCATCTTTGTTTCCCAAGAGATGGCAGTGCTCTCTTCTACCGATTGGCCAAGAACTAATGTGGCCAAAGTGATTTTCTAATATCCAAATGACTAAAATAAGATAGAAACACCATCAAGGACTTCCCATAATCCCTGGCTGACCACTGCCATATATCTTTTGGCACTGAATGATGGAAGTTGTCTCCTGTTAGGATTTCAGATGTTGAAATGAGGTTTTTGGTGTCCCGAGACCTCCAAAATATGATTCAACATCAAAAAACAAGTCAAAACACACCCGGAAGGATCCAGGAACATCCATGGCCAAGAAATGCCACTTTGATGTGGCAACGGTCAGATTTGGAGCTAAAAGGTACATACTACCCTTCGGTAATACAAGCATTACTCTCTCCATTTTTCTCCAAATGACTTGGTTCAACTTGCATTGAAAATATATTTTTAAGACAAATCTAAGTTTGTCGCATGGTCATAGCTCAATTCTAAAGTTATCATGCTCAAAATTGGCTCACAATATAGGTTGGCACACTTTACTTGGGAATTGATTGGTTTTATTGTGTGTGAGCTACAATGAGATGTTTGGAGAGCTATGCCACAACCCATGTGGCATCATGATCGAGAAGTGCCATCCCAAAATACTTCTCTCCAACATTTCTCTCCCATTGAGAAAATTCCTAGCCGAGGGGTGACATCCCTTGTCACTCCTCTCCAATGTTTACATTTCCAAAGCACAATGCCACACAAGCAAATTTAAGACAAGAGGAATATCCAACTTCAACAATAATCTCAATGTTTGTAGAATATTTGCCTAGGAATAAGGAATATTTTCATAGATATTTATTTATTCCTATTTTTATTCATTATTTAGAATAGCTTACGTGATTTGAAAGTGAGACACCCCGACATGTGGGAGATCACTAACAAACCCTAGGCCTATATAAAGATCGTGATAGGCTAGGGATAAGGGAGGAGATCCTTGAGAAATTGAAATCTTCCTTCACGTTCTAAGAGCTTCCCAAACTTAAAGACCATTTGAGAATATTTCCTTTTGTATCTTCTTCTTTGTGTTCTTCACGGCACCAAGCTTCTATTGTTGTACCCTCGATAAACATCATTACTTCAAACTCGTTTACCAAGGAAGAGAGACCATTCTCTATTTCTAACCATCATCCTTATCAAATTTATGAATGTTGGGTCTTTCATGAGCATTATATTCATGAGTCTCGATAGATTTCACATAAATAACTTTTTTGTACTACTATCCACATACTCTTGAGAACATAACTCTGGTGTGTTGAATCCAATTGATAAAAACAAAGTAGATGTGGCCTCATTAACATCGCGACATAGGGGGTGAACTAATATAAATTTATGATGTTTGTTGACCCTAAATTTTGTCAACTGATAGTGGAGTCTTCTAAGCACTACGTGTGAGTTGTAATAGCAAATAATATAAGTGATACATCAATTTATAGAGGTTCGGCCCCTTGATTATAGAGATAATACCACACATATTACAGACTTAAACTTGTTAATTTCTAGTTATGACTCTCTTAGATTGTACAGTAGTGAGAATTGAGTGTTACAAATTCAGAACAAGTGAGACTTAATGAGGAGAATAGACTAAGTGTCTAATGAAGAAGTGAGGAAACGTGAGATTGTGAGAGCAATAGAGCTTGAGGGACTTAGAATTCAGATCCTTTTTCACCTTGCATAATGCCATTTATATAATACTGGGGTTACAAAAGATCATTATTCAAAATGAGTAAATATCCCTTCAAAATAGGGAAAATAGTTTTTCTATATTATATTTAAATTACAAAAAAGATAAATTAATATCCTTAAAGGATAGGTAGATATTAGCTTGAAGAAGATCACCTATTTCCATAGTCAATTAAGGTTATCTCGTAGCTAAATTTTAACTTGCTGACCCCACATCCATCTGGCCTCTACATAAGGCTTATTTGCACATGCTGGCTGCCAGCCCTATTTATAGGGCTTGGCAGTCACACAAAAGTTCATTGGCTAGCCAGGGTTTGGTCCAGCTAGGGTCCCTGGTTGGCCATTTGTCCCTTGCTCGGTCCTGCTTGATTGCTTTAAACCCTTGACAATCGATGTGCTGTGCAAGGAAGATTTGTCCAATCACTGACAAGTTGTACTCCACGTGGCCTTAGTTTTGCCCATGTGGACATGCCACGTCAAGTGAGAAAAAATTAGGATAACAATGTTCTTTTTATTTATTGTAGTTTTATTTAGCAAAATCAATTTATCGCAATCCTCTTATTTCTTACGATTTTCTTAGATCAGTTGATGAAATATCGCGTCAACAGGTAGGGCAAAAGAAAAGTAAATTTTGTAAAAATTTTGGGTTTTCAAGTATTGAGCTAAATAGATTCATTTATTTTCTCTCAAAGGAAGAAAAATGTATTGGAAAAACTCTACGTAATTTGAAAATACAAAATCCAAAGTTATAGAGATCGTCAAAACCATAATGTAGCTTAAATCAGATAAAAAAACCCTATTTAAATTATAAAATAAAACAGAACATACCATAGGACGCAATTTAAGATATTAAGAAGAACATATTGGGATTAGAACTTAATGATGAGTTGGATGGAGTTTAACCTGAAGCTTGACGAATCCAAGGCTTAGGAATGAAGCATTTTTTGGGTTTCAAAAAATGGTTGCAAAAATGTGGAGAAAAAAGCAAATAGATAAAGAGGGCATACAAGGGGAATGCTTTCAGTTCTGTGCTTTTTCTCCTTAGATAACAGTGGTGAAAATAGTGGTAAGAAATAAAAATGACATTCTTTTAAGCAAAATCGTAAGCACTGTATGATTAAAAAAATACTTAATCAAGGATGATTAGCTTTTGGGTCAGTTGAAAAGACAAACATTTATTATAAAAACTATGATTAGCTCTTTTATCGGGAAGACAAAAATCGCCAAAACTAAAAATTTAAGAAGCTTACTCGATACACAAAAGACACCATGCGATAATGATTTAAAAGGTTTTTTTCAAAAATGAAAATTACTTTTTAGAGGGTAATTGTTACACCCATATTTTAAGCACTACATATGAACATGACACGTGTCCATGTAGACCTAAAAGAATAAAGATAATAATTAATACGAGGAATGAATAAATGTACCGTCTCGAGATGAACTACTATTAAAAGATGTAATGAGCTCGCGTGGCACAATCAATACAATGATTCATGAGGATAACAAGATTATAAGCTAAATCCTCAGATTTGACTGAGATGAGGCAGTTGAATAGCATGGAAGAATGAGTTAAGTGGAAATGCTAGGTAATGAGTTCTTTAAGAGCTTCCAACTCATTGATCCAAATACCCGTGAGTGTGTTGAAAGACTAACGAAAATAAGCAAAGTATAACTTATCTCAGAATTTTTATAGAATAGTCCATGAATTAACGTAAAAAGTAATTGCAAGGACAAACATCTTAACTAGCATATCGTGGAATGCGACCACCTCTTCCTGAACACCGTTAAAGAATGCGAGCCAAAGTTGGAGTATGTTATCTCAGTAAAGACAAACTACTTCCTGGTAAGAACAAGAAGCGATTATCAGTAGTTATATCATTTTATCCACATGTTGTAAATATAAAATGTTGTGATTGTCTATGTTTTATGAATAGTTACCTAGATAAGATTAAAAGAGAACAACTGACATTCCTAAAATTAATCCTTATAAATAGAGACAAAACCTATGGAAAAAGGAATCGGTCATTTTTGGAAGGTAAAACTTTGTGAGATTGAGTGAACATCCAAAGAAATTTTCTTGTAATCAAGAAACATTGTCTAGAAATACTTAGAAATAATACTGACTCGTGAAGTATCATGTAGATTTTAACTACAAAATCACTTAAAAGTTATTGGTATTTCATCTATATTTATTAATTATAAATAGTTAATTTTTTATTTACAAGGCTTCATTTATTGTTAACGAAAATTTGAGTTAACACATTAAATGGCGCCTCCAAATTTCGCAAGCAATCAAAATTTTTCTCAAACTATTGACATTATTGAATTCAAAGATTTAGTTTCGTTTAATTTTACCAACAAACACTTGACGTGAATGGAAGTTCAAGGAGTACAATTTAATACATAAAAAATCGTCAATAAAATTTAAGTATTGAGTAATTTGCGGCGTAAATACCTAAGTTTAACTGTCAGTTGCAAATAAATAAAGTTCAATTTTTGGCGGTAATAATACTTAAGTTATAATTTTGGAACTTCTGTAGGTAATAAATTGCCACGTGGCAATCGTTGATTGGTCCAAGTCTTTAAATTTTTATTATTTAAAAAAAAATCAGATATACCAATAAGAAAACGACACATGGATATAATGGATTAATATTTAACGGTTAGGTATCTACAGAGTTTCAGAACTATAACTTAAGTATTATTACCGTCAAAAAATTAAACTTAGATATTTATTTGCAACTGAGAGTTAAATTTTAGTA
Source organism: Cannabis sativa (assembly GCF_029168945.1). NCBI lineage: Eukaryota > Viridiplantae > Streptophyta > Magnoliopsida > Rosales > Cannabaceae > Cannabis > Cannabis sativa. The sequence goes on along the minus strand of NC_083602.1, from coordinate 54,664,997 downwards.
TTTATACCGCAAATTTATTTATTAATAAAATTAAACAAAATCACACAGTAATTTTTGAATCAGCCTAAAAAAATTGAGAAGCATATACATATGAATGAAAAGAATCTTAATTAGTTTATATATGGAAATGGTACTTAATTGTATCAATTAATCCCGAGATAGCTAGGTTGGATTGGGATCACTAGTGTCACGGGCTCACCTTTTCAGGCAGCGGAACACCCGTGCGGCACCTTGACTTCTCTAAACCAAGGTCAGCCTTCCAACCATCCGAGTAACAATGGGCTCATTTTTCGCGCGACCGTGTGCCTCGTGCACACTTCCGTCTCTCGAACAACTCTCACCGAGTCATGCTCGCAAGCATCCATGAGTGCATTCATGCATCGAGGTTCTCTAGCCAAGATACTCACACTGTCCATAGGTTCCCACTATGGTAAGACAAATCCCAACACCGACGCTCACCTTGTCACACGTGACCAAGGTAGCATGGGTGGCAAGATGCCAACACTAAGTTAACGTGCCAACGCCTCTATCATGCCCCATTCGATACTGTCCGAATAGTCTCTCTCGTCGCCCAAGGACTCCCATACGTCCATGGACCAATCCTCAAGGCACCATGCCTCCACGCATGTTGACAGGCCCTCAAGACAAGCCACCAAACCAGTTGCATACATTAGACCTCTGTCCCTTTCCAACATGGTACATCCGTCCCATGCGCTTATGCAAACTAGTCCACGAATGACTACCCGTGTCATCTCGTGTTGAGACTCGTGGTCTAAGCGCACCACAACGTCTCTAGGAGGATCTAGGCCACGTCCCGTGCAAGCGGCATACCGGCAAGCCAAGGGAAACGTACCATTGAACCTCTGGCGGCATTCTTCGACGCACTACCGGGTCGGCCCGATAATGTCCATGAGTACTCCAACTCATGGAGACATATGAGTCCCCTCGTGGTCCTCATATGCCCGCCCTACTAGTCCCCACTGGCTAGTAGTAGCTCACTTAGCACCAAGGTGCAAGGGGTGGTGGAGAGCTGACACCAGATTACCCCCCTTAAAGAGCATTCTGAGCTTTTAGCCTTCTACCAGGAGCATAGATGATTTTTGCTCTGTAGACATATGGGAAGCACCATATACCAAATCACATAGTTTCGCCAAACCGATTGCACCATTCTATTTGTAGACCCAAATAAATGGTGAATACCAAGTCCCGTCCCATTCCGAACAATATTGAAGATATTTACGAAAATACCACTGCATACAAACTACGCATCAGCATGCCACCTGCATGCACCACAACATGCGCCACCACTTGGCCAACTTGTGGGCATCACTTAGCTTGTAACGTGCCATCATAGACTGCACGTAACAACTAGCAATGTTGGATTAGAAATATATCCCCAAGGATTTGAGTACGTATGAGCAAAGTATACTGTATATCGTAGTCGGCAGCGTACATACTACATAGTACAAACGCAGTAAAGAGAGAAGGCAGTGGAAGATTAAAAGTCAAATATTAATAAAATAATCCAACATTATTTTTTTATTATTTATTATTTTATTTTTTTTGAAAAAAAAAGTAATTAAAGAGAGAAAGAAAAAAAATTAAACCGTCCTTCCACACAATTAAATCCTTGTTTATTTATTCAATAAGCAAACTCGTGTTCCAATAGGGAGCGATCGATCGAGTCGGTCCACACATCCCCTCAGCCTTATAAATATGACCCTTCTCTTACTTTTCTATCTCCACCCACCATTTGAGCTTAGCTCTTTCACTCATTAATATTATAAATATAATATATACAAAGTTTCTTCTTCTTCTTTTTACTTTCTAATTTTAAACCCTAAAATGAAACTTTTTATAATTCTACAATTTGCTTGGTTGGAGAGTTCTTGGTGTGATGATTCAAAAAGTAAATTAGAATCTTTAAAGCTCAGGAGGGATAGCGCCGCCGTGAGTACGTAACATATATATTGTTACAATGAAAAAAGGGCTTTAATAGAAGCTGGTTCTAGCTGGTGGCGCTATCTATCCTGAGTTTCATGGCTTCTTCTTACTAATATATCTGCTTCTATCTCTAACAGAATCAAATTCCAGTCAACTCTCAATACATTTTATTAGTTTGAAGTCAATGGTCTTGTGTGATTTTCTGTTCATTTACTTATATATAGATTTGTTCTCGTGTGATTTTAGAATTTTTTTTTTGAATAAGATTCTTGATTTTCTTTGATTAAACTATATTGTTCTTTGTTTGTGTTCCAGCTGTTGATGGGATGGTCAAATAAAGTTGTGTTGTGTTCTGAGTCTTTATATGTTTGTCTCCAAGCGTGTGCCAATGGTGTAAGGTTTTTTTTTTTTTTTTTTTTTTTTTTTTTTTATGACCTTAATTTTAGCTGTATATATACTCATTTCATAGAATATAATATGGAATTATTTGTGATTGAATATAACTTTTTCTGGGTATTTTAATAGGTAGAAGTAGGAAGACGTGCAAATTTTTGGCTATTTTTTCTGGGTTAAGAAATGAAAGCATTAATTATTTCATCTCTATGAATTTCTATAATGTATTTATGGCTCTTATTATATTTTTTTTGACGAAAATTCTGGAAGCTCGAGCTACTAACTCTGTAATAAAAGACAATAGAAACATTTTTCAATAAGCAAGCAAATTACTTTTACAATCATTAATAATATGTTCAAATAAAAAAATCATAAGAAAAGAATTTTCCATCACAACACAAAAACAATCAGATTCAAGAATCACGCATCACGTGTTTTCATTGTTTATCTTTGATTAACTCAAGGCTCACCTTTGTAAAAGAGTGGTGCCTCCTTCCATTTAGTATTTCCACATAAACACGATCTAGGGAGTACATTAAACGGTTTTTAGAGCAAGTAATAATTAGTCTCAGAGTACATTACATTTTTAACCCTAATTATCTTTAAATTAACTCAAATAATGCTTCCATCTAATGACTATAATACATTACGGAATATTTAAAAGTACAATAACATAACAAAATCGTGTCCAATATATAAATATCAATTTTGTGTTGAAAGTAAAAAAACTTAGCATGTATATATATGCCTCATTTTATAATTTACTTTAAGTATTCCTATATATATAAATATCAATTTTGTCTAAGGGAACTCTTTTCAGATAATATAATATGAGGTACTTGGAAGAATTTTACCTTGGGCGTACTACTCACTGACTTTCTTCTCATCTTTTCCGGGAATTATTGGATTGTGTGTTCTTTTTCCGTAGATTATTTGTTGGGATCTTGTTTTGTTTTGAAATATTTCAATTATATATTAATTATATTAATATTAATTGCTTGAAGCAATTGAAAATAAAATATATAGTTCTTGTGTTGGGATATTATGTTGTTGTTTTTGATACAAACATTTTAGTTGCAGCTGTCTAGCTAAAACCCTAGTCTCTTTCAGAGAAGAAATGTCACAGTTCAGAAAGCTGACTTAGGGTTTATGCCTTGACTGGCAACTCTTGCAGCCTTTTCAATAATGTGGATGTTGACTACTTTTCTAACTTTCTTCATATCTCAATAAAATTAAATAAAATAAAATCTCTTCTCTCGTAATAATATTTAAGAGCATGGGAAACTAGTAAGAAATAACTCTACACTACACCCCATAAGAGGGTGTGTAGGGCTTTCCACTAGGGCATTAAAATCTTAAAATAGTGAAGTTTGAACACAAAATTACTCCAATGAACACTAAATATTATCCTATCATGAACACTAAATATTATCCTATCTATATATATGTGGGAGTAGTTTATAGTGTTCTACTATTTTTAGTGGGACACTATAGACTACACAATTTTTTTTAATTAACATTAAAATAATATATTTATGATTAAATTTTTATTTTCATATACATAGTATAGTGTGAGATAATTTAATAAAATTATATAATAATAAAAATTATATTTTTAGTGTTGTAGTTAGAATTGGAAAAAATTTTACTGTTGAAATAGTATCATTTTAGTGTTGATTTGACAATAAATTTAAGTTTTCACATTAGAATTGCCCTTATTTGTACATGGAATATTTTTTTAATTAATTTTTTTTTTTTTTATATTTACACTTTAAAAGATTTTTTAAGGAATTTCATATAAAAACTCTTAAAGCAGCTACTAGATCGATTTAAATCGCAATCAAAATTCACATAGCAACGCACATAGAAACTACTGAAGAAATCATGGAGCAACCCAAACTATAAATTTAAAAAATAAAAAAAAATTAAAAAAATAATATATAGAGTAATTTTTTTTTCATAATGTGTAGATCATAAATAATTAAGATTACTTGTAATTTTTCAAAAAAAAAAAAATAAAAAAGATTAATATCAAAAATAAAATTTATATATTTTGTTATTCGTTTTTTCTTCCATTTTTTTATTATTTTATTTTTTATATTTATTTTTCTTTTTTCTATTTTAATTTAATAAAATAGTGTAAAATATAATAATTAAATATTATTAAAAAATATATATAAAAAAAATTGATATATGATATAATATAAATCTACACATAAAATAAAAAAAATTGATGAAATATTTTAAAAAAATATAACATAAAAGGTGATGAGAGAGCTCTAATAGTTGGAACAATATAGTATCCTCAAATAGTATTGGACACTACCAGAACTCTTCTCTTTTTCTTGCTCTCATTTTAACATTTCTCTTATAATATGATTATTAGAACTAAACTAATTTACATTAGCATTACCTAATTAAAAGTGTCACATATACTTGTACTAGTATATATATTATTGGGTAACTTTATAACACATTTCTTAAAGAATATTTTGGTAGACTCTTTATTTGTTTTACATTGAGACAATTTTTTAGTCTATTTTTATATATATATATATAATTGTGTACGTTATAGTCATTTAGGACAGTCTGTAAATTTTTAAAAAATTCTTAGTAATATACAATGTCAAAAATAAAATTTATATATTTTATTCTACACGTAATTATTTTCTTTCTTATACTCGTGGTAAGTGTAAGAACATAAAACCAGAAAAACAAAGCACGAGAGAAATCCATTAGCTCTTGTGATAGGATGAATAGCCTAGGACCTAAAATTCATCTTGTGAGAGTGATAGGGTCTGAGATGTGGAAAATGAACACGTCCAAATAGTTTCATAATGATACAATTAGGTTGAGAGCCAAACAAACAAACATTCAAAGGGGCTGACATTGTTTAGAACAACATTTGGTAGCCTGTTTATAGTGAAGGTAGCATATTGAAAAGCATGGCACCAATAAGTGAAATCCAGGTTACTGTTGCTATAATTTTAAACACTACGCAAGTATACGCAATCAAGTAGTAAATCTCACACAGGTGAGGTCGATCCCACAGGGAATTGGATTAAGTACTACTAAATTATACTTATGATTCTATTCGGTAAATCAAAAGCAATTATGATTTAAAAACAGTAAAATATGAAAGAAATTCAGAAAACTTAATAACACAATTTAAAGTTAAGCAAGATGAGACAATAGGGAGGAGAATCCTGTTGTTGTTTACCCAAATCGTTAATGATTAATTACTATCCTATTCTTGAAGTGAATGACAGATTATGAAACAACCTAGCTCCTTTCAGATCTTCTAGATTCTAAATCACATGTTATCTAATTAATTCCTTAATTAAACTAACATGAAATCAGCATTAAGCAATAATCTACTCGTCACATAAGTCATGTAAATACTTTCGTTTCACATAGAACATCGATTATCTTAATTTTAGCATTCTCAATTCTCACTTTTCAGATTTTGAATTGAGATCATAGAACATGCACAAGGTGATCAATCTTAAACATGAAAATTAAACACAAATTAAGATAATTTCACACACAAGAATTGAGGACTGGTAATTAAACATTAACTAGGCAAAACATTAAACAACAATCATCATCCTCCCTAAATGGGAAATTTAGTTCAGAAACAAATCCATAACCATTCCTATAGCAATATTCAACATAAATAAATTAAAGAGGAATAGAGAAAGAAACTGTTGGTGGATGAATCTGGATCTTCACTTTGATTTCCTTTGCTCTTCTTGCCTCTTTCTGCTGTGTTTTAGGGTTCCAAATCGCTTCCTTGACTTCCAATCGCAGTTTTCTATTTATAATTGAAATTTAGGGTTCGATGGACGAAAATGCCCCTGGTCCGTACGGGGTCTCGCCGCGGCCAAGCTTCCTCTCGCCGCGGCGAGAAATTGCCAAATTTAGGCTCTCTCTGTATCTCGTAACTCGCCGCGGCGAGCCTCTTCATCGCCGCGGCGACTGATGCCTCTGATTTCTCGAGATCTAGCCGCGGCCAAGTTGTGTTTAGCCGCGGCCAGATATGCACAAAAACTCAAAAATTGAGTTTTCTTCGGCTCAGCACGTCTTTTAATGAATTTCTGCACCCGAGACCTCTTTTATTCCAAAGAACCTGAAAACATAGAAAACAAGCGTAATTCCGTCCCAACACAGCTAGAAATGCACATAAATTGGATCCAAAACATAGGCTAAAAATAGCCTAACAAACTCCCCCAAACTGACTCTTTACTCGTCCCCGAGTAAACTAAGACTAAACTAAGAAAACTGACAATGATAGCTGAACTTTCCAACAATTTAATTGTTACCACCACCTGCACAACTTCAATCCATCAATAACCAGAATTTCAACTTGCCAACTCTAAGAACTAAGTTGAATGTGCAATTTACAAGTAAGTAATTCATACAAACATAAAGCATCGTAATTTCCATCAATATCACAACTGTTCTAACTTTCCAACATCCCACTAACACATGATCAATAAGTTTGAATGACATACTCCTCTCCACTAATGTTGACAAATTTCTATTTGGAATCAATAGGTCTTTTTCGGTTAACATCACATGGCTTAGGTACATGGGTAGGTGAGAAGTCATTTAGGCTATACTATACCATAAGCACAATTATACCAAACAAACCTAGACAATTCTTTTGCTTTCTTTCCATATATCCCAAAAACAGAAATAAGAGATTGCAATTTTTCTTATGTGTGTACCTCATAATTTTCTTAACTATTTTTTTTTTTTTTTTTTTTCAAGAAGACACATTTTTTTTTTTTTTGTCATAGGCACAACACACAATATTATTCTTTTTTTTTTTTCAATCTCTCATTCCTACACTTTATATTTTTTTCACTTACAGCACTTATTCCCCCCAAACTTGCTTCAAGGCTCATGGCATAATAAGATATGTTCAGGGTGAAAAAAAAAAAAGTTTAAGATAACGAATTTAGCTCAGTTAAGTGGTGAAGAATTTTTAAAACAGGCTAAGGCTCAACTTTGGGTATACTAAGGTAAAAAATTCATAGGCAGGCTTGAAAGGCTCAATCGTTCCAAAGAAAACTTGCCTAAATCACTTTCCAAACAAAAATCATCAAGGATTTCGCTTCAAGAGAGTATGTCAAACAAATTCTATTTCATGTTCAATCAGTCATTCCACAATCCAAATAGAACAAAAGTGATATGTGAAAATAGCAAATGTTTTAAATCTACATGAATCACTTCCTAACACACATCCAATTTAATTCAAACAGTTGCAAGTCAAGCACACAGTTATGTTTCAATCCATTGCACAAGTGAATAACAACAATTTAATCCATCTTTCAATTTAACTATCGCGAAAGACTAAAAAAAACTAAAACAAACTAAACTAAAACAAATAAACGCGAAAAAATAAATTAAGTTCCCCCCCCCCCCAAACTAAAATGCACATTGTCCCCAATGTGTGAAAATAAACCAGGGTGAGAGAAACTTACCTGAGCCCCATCAGAAGGGATCAAGTCCACCCTTTGCATTCAAAAGAGCCCTCGCACTAAATGAAGAAAATTTACCACCAATAGTGTTGATTTCAGAGTTTTGCACAAGAGTAAGCTCACCTTCAGAACTACCACACATCAATCTTTTCCAACGACGCTGAATCGTTCGAAGTCGCTCTTTAGGCTTTGCTTTCTTCTTATCAGTTTTAACAAAAGAACCCTTCACCACCTCAATCTTGCAACAGGTAGGAATGTCAGTTGGGGCAAAAACATTAAAATTGACCTCTTCATCTTGGACTCGCAACTTTAACTCCCCCTTTTGAACATCTATTAATGCTCGACCCGTGGCCAAGAATGGTCTTCCCAAAATAATGGGAATAGTTGAATCTTCCTCCATATCAAGAATTAAGAAATCAGCAGGGAAGATAAACTTACCAACCTTCACCAGTACATCTTCAATTATGCCACGAGGATGAGTTAGAGAACGATCCGCTAGTTGTAGAGTCACTGTTGTGGGCTTTGCTTTTCCCAATCCTAGCCTTTTGAAGACAGACAACGGCATTAGATTAATGCTTGCTCCCAGATCACATAGAGCTTTAGTTTCCACTGAACCCCCTATAGAGCATGGAATATTGAAACTACCCGGATCTTTAAGCTTGGGCGGTAGTTTCTTTTGCAAAATGGCGCTACACTCCTCAGTTAATGCCACTGTTTCATAGTCCTCCATTTTTCTCTTCTTAGACAATATTTCCTTCATGAACTTCACATAACGGGGCATTTGTTCCAAGGCTTCAGCAAAAGGAATGTTGATGTGTAGTCTTTTGAAGACCTCTAGAAATTTTGTAAACTGCTTGTCTAGATTGGTCTTTCGGAGTCTCTGAGGATAAGGTATCTTCACATGATGATCAATACTGATTGGTGGAGACTGTTGTGGTGGTGCAGGGCTATCAGTAGCCTTCTTTTCCTTTGGTGCCGGTGTCTGTGCCTGTTGATCCTGAACCCCATCTTCAACTGGTTGCTTGCCACTAGGTCCTTCATAACTCTTTCCACTCCTCAAGGAAATTGCTTTACATTGCTCTTTTCCTTTTGCCTCACTAGTGCTAGGTGAATTTCCTTGAGCTTGGTTTGCCACTTGAGTAGACAATTGTTCCATTTGAGTTTCTAGAGTTTTAATAGAGGCTCTAGTCTCCATCATGAATTGGAGCAATAAATCAGCTTGGATATTGGAGCCTCCACTAGGACTTTGTTGTTGGTTTTGTTGGGGCTGATTTCTCTGCTGGTAGAACCCCTGCTGGTTGTGCCCATAATTATTATTTTGGGAGTAGTTCCCAATGGCTTTTGCTTGATCCATTGGCAAATTATCCACATACGCTCGACACTGCGAAAAGTGATGGTTGCCTCCACATATCTCACAAATAACTTGGGCTTGTTTAGCTTGCCCTGCAATCAGCTTTGTCAAGGCCTCAACTTGAGCTGTCAATTTTGTGATGGCATCAACCTCTAGCACACCAGCTACTTTCTTAGTTTGACTCCTTTCAGTTGGCCACTGCTGATTATTTAGAGCCATCTCCTCCAATAGATCGTAAGCCTCATTAGCACTCTTTCTCATAAAAGCTCCACCAGCTGCTGCATCTATCAGAGTTCTAGTGTTACCAACCAACCCGTTGTAGAAATTGTGAACCAGCATCCACTTCTCTATGCCATGATGAGGGCATTTTCTGATTAGATCTTTAAACCTCTCCCAAGCCTCATGGAGAGATTCATTATCTTGCCGAAGTAGTTTATTTCTCCTCGCGGCTTTGCGTACTTTCTTTGGAGGAAGAATTTAGACAGAAATTTTGTTGCTAAGTCTGTCCATGTTGCTATAGAATTTCGTGGCAAGGAGATCAACCAACTCTTGGCTCGCTCTCTCAGTGAGAATGGAAACAATCTCAGTCGAATGGCATCATCGCTAACTCCATTAACCTTAAAAGTTTCACAAAGTTCCATGAAGTTAGAGAGATGCAAATTAGGATCTTCAGAAGGGAGACCACCAAACTGAACTGAAGACTGCACCATTTGAAGGATGGCAGGCTTAATCTCGAAATTGTTTGCATCCACTGCCGGTGGCCTGATACATGACTGCACTCCCGTCAGAGTAGGGAGAATGTAATCTCTCAAGCTACGGCCATTAGCTTGATCTTCCACGGCACCTCCATTATTACCGTTATTACCCCCATTGTTTCCAGCATTATTGTTCACATTGGCAGCCATGATCTCTGATGTTTCAGCAGTTGCTGAAACTCTTTCTTGCCTCTTGTTCTTTCGATTCCTCCTGCAAGTTTTCTCGATTTCAGGATCAACTGGTAATATGACTGTTTGTCCTTGACGGCGCATGCACTTAGGATTCCTGAAATAGATCAAAAAAATTATTGCAAGAAAAAGGTTAGAAAAATCAGCAAGAGAAAATATACCAAAGTAGAAGTTAGTATAATTTTATGTAATATCAATCTTTATACAATTCCCCGGCAACGGCGCCAAAAACTTGTTGCTATAATTTTAAACACTACGCAAGTATACGCAATCAAGTAGTAAATCTCACACAGGTGAGGTCGATCCCACAGGGAATTGGATTAAGTACTACTAAATTATACTTATGATTCTATTCGGTAAATCAAAAGCAATTATGATTTAAAAACAGTAAAATATGAAAGAAATTCAGAAAACTTAATAACACAATTTAAAGTTAAGCAAGATGAGACAATAGGGAGGAGAATCCTGTTGTTGTTTACCCAAATCGTTAATGATTAATTACTATCCTATTCTTGAAGTGAATGACAGATTATGAAACAACCTAGCTCCTTTCAGATCTTCTAGATTCTAAATCACATGTTATCTAATTAATTCCTTAATTAAACTAACATGAAATCAGCATTAAGCAATAATCTACTCGTCACATAAGTCATGTAAATACTTTCGTTTCACATAGAACATCGATTATCTTAATTTTAGCATTCTCAATTCTCACTTTTCAGATTTTGAATTGAGATCATAGAACATGCACAAGGTGATCAATCTTAAACATGAAAATTAAACACAAATTAAGATAATTTCACACACAAGAATTGAGGACTGGTAATTAAACATTAACTAGGCAAAACATTAAACAACAATCATCATCCTCCCTAAATGGGAAATTTAGTTCAGAAACAAATCCATAACCATTCCTATAGCAATATTCAACATAAATAAATTAAAGAGGAATAGAGAAAGAAACTGTTGGTGGATGAATCTGGATCTTCACTTTGATTTCCTTTGCTCTTCTTGCCTCTTTCTGCTGTGTTTTAGGGTTCCAAATCGCTTCCTTGACTTCCAATCGCAGTTTTCTATTTATAATTGAAATTTAGGGTTCGATGGACGAAAATGCCCCTGGTCCGTACGGGGTCTCGCCGCGGCCAAGCTTCCTCTCGCCGCGGCGAGAAATTGCCAAATTTAGGCTCTCTCTGTATCTCGTAACTCGCCGCGGCGAGCCTCTTCATCGCCGCGGCGGCGATGCCTACGATTTCTCGAGATCTAGCCGCGGCCAAGTTGTGTTTAGCCGCGGCCAGATATGCACAAAAACTCAAAAATTGAGTTTTCTTCGGCTCAGCACGTCTTTTAATGAATTTCTGCACCCGAGACCTCTTTTATTCCAAAGAACCTGAAAACATAGAAAACAAGCGTAATTCCGTCCCAACACAGCTAGAAATGCACATAAATTGGATCCAAAACATAGGCTAAAAATAGCCTAACAGTTACATTTAGCAAGAAGTGCGAGGCCAGTTTTAATAATATGTCTATGTTTTCTCTCAGCCCTTCCATTTTGCTTCTGTGTGTGTGTGTGTGTGCAAGGGTGAGAGAAAAGGATACCTTGGTCAATGAGGAACCTCTTAAAAGGTTTATATTCACCTCCACCATCTGCCTGTACAACTTTAATATGTAAGCTAAATTGTTTCTCAGCCATCCTTTTGAATTGAAGATGCATTTCAAGGGCTTGGAATTTTAATGACAATGGATAGATCCATGTAAATCTGCTCAAGTCATCAATGAAGTGAATGTAGTATTTGAATCCATCTTTGGATTGTATGTGAGATGGTCCCCACAAATCTGTATGGACAAATTCAAGAGGTTAACTAGCACGATTTAAGGATATTGGGAAGCGCAACTTGTGATTTTTTTTCCTTGCTCACAAGCATTACAGAACTATAGTGTTTTAATAGAACCAGTGTGAGGTTATTTAGGCAATAATTTGCTTAAAGTTAATAAGAAAGGATGGCCCAATTCGCAATGCCAAACATTTATGTCATCAAATGGAGAAGAATATAATGCAGAATATTTGCAATGCCAAACAACATTCTTGTCATTACAATGTATATTTTGATCAGTACAATATGAATTTTGTTCAGAATAAGACTCGATGGTGAGATGACATTGCAGAAATGGGTCGGATGACACTGGACCTTCACTCAGCATGTATAGACCATCTTTACACTTTCCTTTGAGGAGAGATGCTCATGTTTGCTTGTCCTTAACAAAACAATAATTTTTATGAAATTCAAGAAAGATGCCATTGTCATCAACAAGCTTAGATACACTGATGAAATTCTTAGTTATTGAGGGCACTTGTAACACAGATTGTAGTTGACGAGGACATGATGGATTATATGATGGAAGAGTAGAATTACCAACATGAGAGATTAAAAATTTCTTACCATCACCCATGACTAAGGTTTTAGGACCATTGTAAGCATGTTGATTGTCCAGATTAGTGGCATCGAAGGTAATATGAGCAGTGGCTCCAATTTCAGCATACCAGCAAGAATCATCACCAAAATCTTGAACCAGTGTGGTGGAATGGGCTTGAGGATCATACTTGGAGTCAACCTCTACAAGATGTGCCCGTGCAGATTGATTGGATCTTGACACTACCCAATTTTTGTCAAAATAGTAGTGACAAACTGGAATTGTATGGCCAGACCTTAGACACACTTGACATATGACACTTTGTTGGTTGTACTTAGGATATCCCCTACCACGACCAGTGGATAGTTGGGTAACATCATGTTGAGGATTCTTGGAGTTGGAATATGGTGGAACACCATCAGATCTACCATTGCCAAAGGTAAGATTTGCTTCCATTTTGACAACAAGATCTGTCATAAATTGATGATGTTCAAGTCTGCTTTCATGAGAAAGAAGCAGAGCTTGAACTTCCTCAATGGTCAAGGCATCACTTCTTGATGTAATACCTGAGACAACAGAGTCAAATTCTAGGCCAAGACCATTTAAGAGTTGTAAAACCAAATCTTGATCATCAACAGGTGATCTAGCAACACTTAGGGCATCAGAAGTAGATTGAATATTATCAACATACTCAAAGATAGAGAGACTTCCCTTTTGAATATTGGTGAATTGGCCCTTGAGTTGAAAACGACAAGCATTGGTTTAACTGGAAAATTTATGGTCTAGTGTTTGCCACATAGCAAAGCAGCTCTGGTAATTAGCAACAGATGCAAGGACACTCTCTGTCATAGAGGATCGAATCCAGAAAAGGACGCATATACTTGGGTCATTTAATACCTCCATTAGAACAAAGTTTAGTTTATCCAAATTAAAGTGTGATGTCAATTTTGCCAAGCCATCTGTAATAGAGTTTTATTTTCTTGGAACTTGTTCTATTTTAAAATAATCAAACCTTTCCAAACTCTTCCAAACTTTTTCTAGATATTTGGCCATTCTTGTGCCTTTTGCTTGGTATTCTCTAATACCCGATAAAATTATACATATATTTTAAATTTTATTTGTTATACAATTAATGTGAGAATAAGTATTTTATTTATTTCTACTAATAGTGAATAGGGATAATTACTTAGAATAGTATTGACAAATTTCTAAACATAGTTGAAATTGTTGTAAGTGTCAAGGTAAAATTATGGTATTTTTACGAATTAGGATAATTACTCAATTAAAGGCCGATAAGAAAGTCTATTAGAGTTTTATAAATTATTTACTGGGTTTAATTTATTGTATCAGTGCATTAAATAACATTATAATGGAATTAATGTTAAAAAATTCATAGGTTTGGATAAATTCGCACGATTAAAAACTATTTTAGTAAAATGATCATATCTAGAGTTTTAGAGCTCCGAGTGAGGTGATTCCAGTGGCGTTGGAAAGATAATTCAAAGATATATAAATTTTGTAGAAATAGTTATATCATAATTAGGAAGTTTTCTAGGTCAAAACTGAGCCTAAAGTTACGAGATAGAGGGCTTACTTTTAAAATTTGAAAATTAAATATATGTTGATTTAATAATATTTTAGCATTTTATTATATATTATTATTTTTAGTTAACCTAAACCTATTAGAATACGATATCTCATAATCTTCAGTACATGTTTTTTTTATCAAACCCTAGACTATCATAGTTTTATTTTTCCTCTCCAAACCAATTAGTCAATGCCTCATTCTTCTTCATGGTTGCTCCTCTCAAACCTTCCACACTTCTTCTTATTTTTCTACCTTCATTCTTAACGTTTTAGATTTATAATCAAGGCTTGTGGGCTTGAGACATCAAATAGAAAGTTGTGAAGAGGTATGAAATATTTTCTTGCTCAATAATGCTAAATGTTATCTAGGGTTCAGACCTATTATATTTTTCGTTTTTAGAAAAAATAAGTTTCAGTAAAGTGATGATATCTCTCTTGATATTGATCTGTTTTTAGAGATTTTTGTAAAGTTGGGAAGCTTATTCGATGATCTAAAATTTTTATGAAGAAACTATTTACCAATTTAGTGTTATTCTATGTCGAAAATTATCATCTTTCTGCTGTTGTTGTGATTCGTTTTCTTCATATTTCTAGAAAAAGTATTTTCACTTAAAATATAATAACTCTCTCAATTTTCTTCCATTTTTAATGACCTATATATAGTTTTAAAGCTTATTTGATTTTCCAAAAGTTTCATGAAGAAACGTTTTACTAATTCGAAGTCATACTATGTCAAAAAGTTAGTTTGTTCTGTATCATGCAATTCATTTCTTAAATCTTGTTCTTACAAAACTGTTTTAGTAAAATTGTAATATCTCTTTGAATATAATTCCAATTTTAAAGATTTTGGTGTCATTGAAAACATAATTTATTTATCTAAAACTTTCATGAAGATATTATCCTCTAGTTCTGAACTTTTCAATGCCAAAAGTTTATATTTTCGCTGAGTCGTGTAATTCATTACTCCATATTCCTTGTCAGAAATAGTTTCGGTAAGACTATGATAACTCTCTCAGTTTTAATCCATTTTTAGTGATCTTTATATCATTGGAAAGATAATTTAATTGCCTATAAATTTTATGAAGACAACTTTCACTGAATTAGTGTAGTAGTTGGTCAAAAATAGTGATCTTTCTAGTGTACTGTAAGAGTACGAATTTTAATATTAGGACCTTGACCCATGTCTTATTATAGGTAGTAGTGACAAGATAACAAGTCTTAAGTAGCGGGACTTGAGGTAAGAAAATTAGATAGTTTTGTATGTGTTTATCTGCATAAATTTAGATTCTTTGTGTATTAGAATATGATTTATGATTTGTTATTATAAATATGTATATGGTAGTGAGAATGTGTGGTATGGACACAATATGAGTTTGTGAATTGATATATAGACTATAGTTGTTATGACTTGTATATGTTGTATGGTGTATGTTGTATGTTGTATGTTGTATGTTGTGTGTTGTATGCTAACGTCTCATTTAAAGTAAGGGACCATGGTGGGGTATGATACGGGGTAAGGCCGTTGAATGTAGAGATACCCTCCCCTGCATTTTACTGAGTCGTGTATGGGATTATTATGGTGGGGTATGATACAGTGATATTACTGTTGAATATAGAGATGGCCTATCCTATAACAATGGTAGGGCTGCGGAGGCCCAGGTTATTATATGGGTAGATTAGGCCCAAGATATTGTAGGGCCAGGTTAGGCTATGTAAGTAATGGCTATGATATGCCAATGTTATGGTAATGACATTATTATTTTATAGTATTGATATGATTATGTTATGAGTATGATATTAGAGTTATGATATCTGTATATGTGAATGGTGTGAACAATTAATTAGTATGGACCTATATGATAAAGGTTTCTATGTGTACAGTTATTTGGTTATGGTTATAAAATAAAGTGTATGATATTGCTAAAACTTAATAAATACATTAATGGTATGTGTGATATTGTATGATAAGCATTTTCTTACTGAGCTTTTAGCTCACCCCCTTTACGTACTTTCCCCCTACAGGTATTAGACAGGAAAGTACGTATAGTGAGCAGGGTGAGTTCTGGTACGTATACTGTGAGCGGCTACGGACGGGCAAACGATCTAAAACGCCGATGGTGCCTTAGCTTTATTTTAAGCAGTTAATAATTTTAAACACAATGGAAATATATTATTTAAAATCATTTGCTTATCGTATTTTATTTTAAAATGAATGATCCTTCTCTGTTGCATTTTGATTTCTAAAACCCACTGTTGTATTTCAAGTATTTTTAAATCTTTTCAAAATATGCATTAAAATAGTATTTTATAAAGTAAGGTAAAATACTGGGGCGTTACATATTCTCCCAAAACTTGATTCACGACCAGCTGAAAATCACTAAAACATTAAATATTTTTCACTTTTAAAGTCTCTGCAATCCTTAGGCCAGTTAACAAAGCTTCATACTCTGCCTCGTTATTTGAAGCTTCAAATTGAAATCTTAATGCATAATGAAACTTAATGTTTTCGGGCAACACCATTATTACTCCAACCCCCGAGCCATTCTCGTTTGAAGCTCCATCAACGAATAGTTTCCATATCTTATCATCATTTCCTGCTCTAAAGTCTTTTCTTGAGTATATTCCCTCCACTAGGAAGTCAGCTAAATCATGACCTTTGATAGAGGTCCTCAGATGGTAAGTTATTTCAAATTGCCCTAATTCGATTCACCATGTTATCAATTTCCCTGATGTATCAGGTTTGGATAATACTTGTCAAATAGCTGATTTGTGAGAACCTTGATGGGATGCGCTTGAAAATATGGTTGTAACATTTTGGATGCATGGACCAAGCAAAGTGTAAGTTTTTGGAGCGATAGGTATCTCGATTCTGCCCCCAGTAACCTTTTGCTTATATAATAAATAGGTTGCTGGTTCCTACCATCTTCTCGCACCAGTGCAACATTTATAATGTTTTTTGAGATGGCCAAGTAAATAAATAACGTCTCTTTAGTGATTGATTTGGCCAATACTGGTGGTGTGTAGATATGCTTTTTTATCTCTTGGAAAGCCTCCTCGCACTCTTCATTCCATTCAAATTTTTTTGTTGCCTTAGAGAATGTTGAAAAAAGGGAGGCATTTATCAATCGACTTCAAAATAAATCTATTTAGTGCTGCCATTCTTCCAGTCAAAGAATGTACTTCTTTTGGTTTAGTTGGCGAAGGCATCTCGCACAATGCTTTTATTTTGTCAGGGTTAGCTTCAATTCCTCTTGCATTTATAATAAAGCCTAAGAATTTCTCCAAAGACACCCTAAATGAAAATTTCTTGGGGTTTAATTTCATATTATATTTTTTTTAGTATGGCGAAGCTTTCTACGAGGTCTTCTATGTGGTTCTCGCTTTTCACAGACTTCGCCAACATATCATTAACATAAACTTCCATATTTTGCTCTATCTGGTTCTCAAACATACCATTCACGAGGCATTGGTATGTTGCATATCCTTATAGCAATAAATTCCCATATTTATGACAAAGCTTGTATGCTCCTAATCTAGGACATACATTTTAATCTAGTTATATCCAGAGTATGCGTCCATGAAGGTCATCAATTTGTGCCCTGCTGTCGCATCTACCAATTGTTCGATCCTTGATAATAGAAGCAGTCTTTTGGGCATGTCTTGTTTAAATCGAAGAAGTCTATGCAGGTTCTCTATGCCCCATTAGGTTTTGGGACAAGGACTGGATTAGATATCCATGACTGATAGAATGCTTCCCTTATGAAGTTATTGGTCAACAATTTGTCAATCTCTTCTTTTAGTGCATTTTATCTTTTATGATCTAAAGGTCGTTGTTTTTTACGTTTAAGGGATAAGTAGAGTCAATATTGAGGTGATGGCATATCACATTCAGGTTAATCCCGACCATATATGAATGGCTCCAAGCAAACTAATCTTGGTTTGCCTTCAACAAAGTAATTAGTTGCTATTTTAGCTCTTCCCTCAAACTCTTTCCAATGTTGACACATTTAGTAGGATTGTTTAGATCTAAATTCACCTCTTCTAATTCTTTAATAGGTTTGAGTTGGTTATATTCATCATGGATCCTTTGATCTAGATCTTCCATCCCTTCCTCATTTTCTTTTGTTAGAATCACCATTAATTGATGGCTTGCCCTTCTATTTTTCAATTCCACACTATATCATTGTCGAGCTAATAGTTGGTCGCCTCTCATAGTTCCTACCCCTGAATGAGTGGGGAATTTTAGGGACAAATGTTTGATCAAGCTTATTGCCCCCATTCTTGTTAACGCTGGACGACCCATAAGTATGTTGTACACAGAAAAGATGTCAACAACTAAAAATTCTTGCATCAGGTTCATTGATAGCGATGGTTCTCCCATGGTGAGTGGGATATCTTGTACCCATGCTTGAAACACTATCGCTTGTGAACCCGCAAAGGTTAAGCGTACATGGTTTCAACCTTACTTCTTCTAAGCCCATCTTCTTTAAAGTTTTTTTTTTATAGAAAATATTAACAGAACTCCCGTTATCAATGAGAACTCTCTTTATTCTCTTATTAGCGAGCTGAACCGTTATCACTAGGGGAACCGCACATGTGATGTGTCTTCATCAGTAAAGATGAAGGGCGGTTCTTCAGACTTTGCTCGCTTTAGAGGTTCTGGGGCGAAAGCTAATTTCTCATTTTTTTACTTCATTTATATATCTTTTTTAAGCATTTTTGCTATTTCCTGTTAGGTGTGGCCCTCCAGAGATAACTAAGATGTCCTAACCCTCGACTTAGGGAGGTTGCAATCCTTGGTTGTTCTGGTTATTGGGCAGATTCTGCTCATTTCCCTGAGCCCTTACATACTGCCTCAGGTATCCTCGCAAGATGAAATTTTCAATCTCATCTTTCAGTTGACAACACTCTTCAGTGGTATGTCTAATGTCTCGATGGAAATGACAATACTTATTGGGAACTCTCTTGCATGTCTCACTGGATCGAGTCTTCAAAAAGCGACCCAATTTTTATTTGCGAGATAGATATTTTCACGAGTTTTATTTAATTCCATATACACCAAGTATATAGGAATATATTTCTCGTGCTTCTTTTGTTTTATCTTATCTTTTGACAAATCTCTTTACCCATCCTTTCTCTTAGCATTTGACCCACTAAGGTTCATTTCATTTTGCACCTCTTCCTTTTACAAAAAAATTTGTGTTCTTACATTAAACTCATTTATGTTTCTAACAGGGCGACCTTGCAAATCATCCCATAGTTCACCTCCCACGGTTGAAGTCAGTAGTTATTCCAACTTGAAGAGTTGACAATTGAATACTACCATTTAGATTTTTGACTTTGGTTGCTGCTGTACTAAAACGACTTAAATATGCTTTTAGGGACTCTCCTAGTTGCTACTTGATATTAGTCAATGAGGATGCCTCTAGCCTCTTATCCCTTGCAGCCTAGAATTGCTTCTAAAAATCCTTAGATAGTTGCTCCTAGGAAGTTATGGAATAGTTAGTGTTAACACAAATTTTCGTTAACTAAATAATTATCCTTTTTTGTAATGAATAAAGTGCATAATTAATTATATAATAACTAATAGTATGAATGGTAATAAATAACAAGAGGGTTTTTGTACGTGATTTTGAAGTTAAATCTTCATAGTCCACGAGTTCATCTTATTCAGATTTGATAGATTGCATATAGAATACCATAATACTGTTTTTCAGGAATGAATAATAAATAATCACAATATTATCTATTTTTCCAAAAGTTTGCCTTTTTTTGTTCCTTGGGTTCTGTCCCTATAATAGAGATAGGAAGGACTACAAGCATATTCACAAGAAGAAAGATATGACTGCAATTACAGAGGACAGTGATGATTGCTCAACAGATAGAGAATTATTTTCCATCTCGAAATCCTCAATGAACAAGGAGTGTATTCTTAATTCTGGATGTACTTATCACTTGTGTCCAAATTGCGAATCATTTTTTGATTATAAATGAGTTGATGTAGGTAAAGTTCTAATGTGTAATGAGTTTTCTTGCAGGGTCATTAAAACTGAAAAGATCGTCATCCGACCATATGATGGTGGAGTTAAAGTGCTAAAGAATGTGAGGCACATTTCGGAGATAAAAAGAAACCTCATATCCCTAGGTGCGCTTGAAAATGAGGGTTACAGATACAAGTCCATGAATAGAAACTTAAGGATCACTAAAGCTTTTTTTGATAATAATGAAAGGTGAAAATATTAACCGTTTGTATATTCTTCAAGGAGAAATTGAGAAGCTAGCTCAATGAAAGGGCAAGAATCGAATATATGCAGCGGTGGCATCACAGACTTATTAGTGAACAAGGTCTCAAAGAATTACACAAACAAAGTATCAGTGAAGATTTAAATTTGTAGACCTTACTATTTTATGAAGCTTGTATTTTAAGATATTCTTAAAAAAATTTACATACTAACATTATGTTACATGAAAAGTTATAGGGACTAATTAGCAATTGTTAGTATTGCCTAGTTAGTATAAATATGTAATACTATTACACAAATGGGGATCAATGAATGAAATGAGAGAAAATTAGGATTATTCCTATTGGAGTTTGGCACTGACTCGAAGAGTGCAATTCGATACAATTGGTAATTGTATCATTGGTGCTTTCATTTCATTCATTGATCCCCATTTGTGTAATAGTATTACATATTTGTACAATTTTTGCATAGTCGTTCTCTTTTGAACGTGTGTATGTCGTTCTCTTTTGAACGTGTGTGTTTGTCTTTTGCTGTTCACTTTTGAGTGAGTGTGTTTGTCTTTTGCTGTTCACTTTTGAGTGAGTGTGATTGTGTCTTAGTGTTGTTGGTTACGTCATGGCTTCCAGTAGCAGAAACGATGGGGATTTATCTAAGAAATGGGCTGATATGTGTCTGGACGAAGAAGAAGATACAGAGGCAATTTTCGACGAAGAAGACGGTGATGAAACAGAACCCGATTTGGACGACCGCTGGTGTTTGATAGGAAGGCTATTGACAGGCAAAGTTTCGGACTTCCTTGTCTTCCAAAACATAATGGCCGATCTTTGGAAACCCGGAAAAGGCATGTACGTGAAGATACTAGAGCAGAACCGATTCCTTTTCCAATTTTACCACGAAATTGATATTAGAAGAGTGATCAATGGCAGCCCATGGACTTATGACAGGAAACAACTTATAATCGAGCGCCTAAAACCAGGTGGTAATCCAAAAAACGTAATGCTGAATACACTAGATTTGTGGGTGCAAATCCATGATTTGCAATCTGGATTTCGAACGGAGAAAGCTATCCTCGAGGCAGGTCGATTCATTGGCGAGTATTTAGAGGCTGATCCGAACAACTTCACCGGCGTCTGGCGAGAATACTTTAGAGTTCGAGTGCGGATCAACATTACCATTCCGTTGAAACGGAGGATGAAATTCAGACGCAGGGGGAATGATACGTTCTTTTATGCCAATTTCAAATATGAGAAGGTTCCCACATTTTGCTTTATTTGTGGATTGCTAGGACACTCCGAAAATTTCTGCTCTAAGCTCTACGATACACCTGCGGATGAGATAGTGAAGCCGTATGGGTTGTGGATGAAGGCTCCTAATCGACGGCAAAATTTTTTGACAGCCTCACCATGGCTGCGATCGGGGAAGACAGCTACTCAGGCCAGCAATGAGGTGCCCACTGATGAAGCAATCAACATTAACTCTCCTTCCCAATTTGCGCCTGAACCAAAGAACAAATCGCATCCTATGGAATCAGATCGTGACATATCCGTGAATGAAGGTACCGTGGTTATTTTAAAGGAAAGTGGTATTAAATTCTCTTCTGACTTGGAATTTGAAATATCAGAAGGGAAAAGGAAAAGAATAGACTCTCTCTTTAATGGGCCTATTAATAATAATAGTGGGCCGGTGGAATCAAGCATTAGTCTTGCTACTTTGAAAAATACCACAAATACAGAGGGCAGCTCAAAAAACGTTTCAATGGTGGGTACTGGTGTCCAGGCCCACCAATCATTATGAATACACTAAGTTGGAATTGCCGTGGGCTTGGGAACCCACGGGCCCAACAATTCCTGGTGGACATTTGTTGTCAAAAGAAACCCAAATTTGTATTTTTATGTGAAACTCTTTGTTCAAAGGAAGTTGTGGACCGAATAAAAAATAGATTGGGCTTTGATTCTTGTTTTACTGTTGAGGCTATTGGGCGGTCTGGTGGGCTAGCCTTTTTCTGGAAAAACGCAGATGAAGCCCGACTGTTGGGATATTCTCAGAATCATATTGACTTTGAGATCACGATTTCTGGTACGACACCTTGGCGCCTCACCGGTTTCTATGGTGAACCAAACCGATCGTTACGCTCACGGACGTGGACTCTCCTTCGAACCCTCTTCTCTGAATCGCACCTTCCTTGGTGCTTAATTGGGGACTTCAACAACATTGGTAACCAAGCAGAAAAACGAGGAGGCCGTGCTTATCCTTCTGCGTTAATCACCGGTTTCCAATCAGTTCTCCACGACTGTTCCCTGCATGACCTGGAGCTTCGCGGATATCCTTTTACATGGGAACGAGGCCGTGCGTCTGGCAACTTGGTAGAGATAAGGCTTGACAAAGCCTTAGTTTCTCAACGATGGCTCGATCTCTTCCATCAGGTAACCTTGACCAATCTCTCTGTTTCATCTTCGGATCACACTCCTATTTTTTCGGAATTTCATGACAGCCCCCACCTTGATAATGTTTTCCATTTTCGGTTTGAAAATTCCTGGTTCCGTGAACCCATGTGTGCTCAGATTGTGAAATCCTGTTGGGAAAATAATAGTCACCTTACTCTGCTTGAAAAGATTAATCTGTGTAGTTCTCAATTGGAAAAGTGGGGGAAAACTCTTACTGGAAATTTTAAAAGTCGCCTAGTCAAAAGCAAGAAAAAGATGGCTGCTCTGAAACTTTCGGGCATTGATAATTGTGATCAGGATTATGCAACTGAGAAAAATAATTACTTTGAGATCCTTGCTCAGCAGGAAATTTACTGGAAGCAGAGATCCAAGCAGTTTTGGTTAAATGCGGGAGACAAGAACAGCAAGTACTTTCATGCCACTGCAAGTTCACGAAAAAGGAACAACCAGATTTACCAGCTGCAAAAACCGAATGGAGAGTGGTCAGGTTGGGACAATGGTCTGAACGAGGTAATATCTGACTATTTTATTAATCTGTTCACATCCAATGGCACTTTTCAAAATACTGTTGCCAATGATATTCGGTGTAGCATTGATGAAGCTCAAAATCATATCTTATTACAACCTGTTACTCCTGATGAAGTTCGACATGCTCTCTTTCAAATGCATCCTGATAAAGCCCCTGGACCCGATGGCATGGGGCCAGGCTTTTATCAAAAACACTGGGATGTGGTCGGTCCGGATATAGTAAATATGGTCACTGATTTTTTTGCTTCTGGTGTCATTCCTACTGATCTGAATATCACAAATCTTGTACTGATCCCCAAGAAGAAAAATTTTGTCTCCATGAGTGATATGAGACCGATAGCCCTTTGTAATGTGTTATATAAAGTGCTCTCTAAGGTCATTGCCAACCGTATGAGAGGTATTATTGATCAGATTATCTCTGTGAATCAGAGTGCTTTTATCCCTGGTAGACTTATCTCTGATAATGTGATGATTGCTTTTGAGGTGATGCACTATTTGAAGCGAAAAACAAAAGGCAAGAAGGGGTTTATGGCACTTAAACTTGATATGAGCAAAGCATACGACCGGGTTGAGTTGAACTATCTTCATGCAGTTATGTCTCATATGGGATTTCATTCGAAGTGGATAGAGCTTGTTATGTCCTGTATTACCTCGGTCAGCTATAAGGTAATCCATGGTGGTCATGTTGTTGGTCCTATTACTCCATCTCGCGGTATTCGGCAAGGTGACCCACTTTCCACTTATCTATTCATCATGTGTGCTGAAGGACTTACGGCGCTTATTAATAAGTTTGAAGCAAGACGGGCTATTCAAGGATGCAAGGTGGCTCGCGGTGCCCCTTCTATCACTCACATGCTTTTTGCCGATGACAGTTATCTCTTTTGCCAAGCCACTACAGAAGCTGCTACGAGTGTAAACTCCCTCCTTCATATGTTCCAATTGGCTTCTGGGCAGCAAGTAAATTTTTCTAAGTCATCGATCTTCTTTAGCCCTAACACCACTGTGCAACATCGTTCTAGTATTTGTTCTGTGCTTGGGATGGTTGAAGCCTCAGAGGGCAGTCTGTATCTTGGCTTACCTAATATTATTGGTCGAAACAAGAACTCTATTCTCGGCTTCTTAAAGAATAAGGTCATGTCTCGTATCAATAGTTGGGATGGTAAATTTTTATCTCGAGCTGGCAAGGAAATTCTTCTCAAGACTGTGATCCAATCTTTGCCAACATATGCTATGAGTGTCTTCCTAATTCCTCTTGGCATTTGTGAGGATATTGAGAAACTTATGGCTAGTTTTTGGTGGAAGACAAGCTCAAGCAAGGGTCGTGGTATTATATGGATGTCCTGGGAAAGAATGGCGACTCCAAAACTAGAAGGCGGTATGGGATTCCGACATCTTCATGATTTTAATATTGCTATGCTTGCTAAGCAAGGCTGGAGACTCTTGTGCCAACCTGACTCCTTGGTGGGGCAAATTTTTAGAGCCAAATATTTTCCTACCACTGATTATCTCTCAGCCGAATTGGGAAATAATCCCAGCTTTGTCTGGCGTAGTATCTGGGCCGCTCAAAAGGTGGTCCGTCAAGGGGCTGTTCGTATCATTGGAGATGGAGAAACTACCAGAATTCTTTCAAATCCATGGCTTCCTGATCCGGACAATAGACTTGTTACTTCAACTCATCCAGCTCTCTTGAATAATAATGTGAGTTCTCTCCTCTCTGTGGGTACTCGTAGCTGGGATTCAGATATCATCGATGATCTGTTCAATAATCGGGATGCTAGCTTGATACTTGGTCTTCCTTTGTCTCCTAATGTTGACTCTGATTTTTGGTCATGGTCAGGAGACCATACTGGGCTTTTCTCTGTCAAAACTGCCTATCTCCTGCTGCAGAAAAATAAACCACGGCATCCAAGACCTGATAATTCTGGATTTTGGCGTAAACTGTGGCAATTGAAGATCCCGCCTAAAGTTAAGAATCTGTTATGGCGTGCTGTTACTGGTTGTCTTCCCACTTGTCTTCAATTGGTGACAAAACATGTAAGTATCTCTGCAATCTGCCCTGTTTGTACTGATCAAGCTGAGTCTACTGTCCATGCTCTTCTCACATGCCCCTTTGCTATGTCATGTTGGCGTTCCCTTGGTATCACTTATGACCCGGTACATCCATTATCTTTTGGTGGCTGGTTTGAGAAAGCTCTTATGAACCTTGATGAGGAGATTGCTCCACGAGCTGCTATGTTGTGTTGGGCAATTTGGAAGGCCCGAAATCTTGTTGTATGGAAAAATAAAGTATCCTCAAGAACCGAAGTGATTGCATCAGCTCGAATAACTCTTGATCATTGGCGTAACGCTCAAGATAACACTTCCTTATCTTCTCTATTTTTGGATAATAGAGGAGATGGAGCTGAGCGCTGGACTACACCTGAAGCAAATAAAATCAAGATAAATGTTGATGCTGCACTCTTTCCACGGGATAACTCTTATGGTTTCGGGATAGTTGCTCGGGATAGCCTCGGTAAGCTTGTTGAGGCTAAATCATGCTACTTCAGAGGTACTTATGATGCGGAAGTTGTTGAAGCAATGGGAGTCAAAGAAGCTCTCAGCTGGATTAAAAGTAAGAATTGGTCTGATGTTGAGATTGAGACTGATAGTATGCTCACTGTGCAAGGCATTCGTAGTAACCAATCCTTAAATTCTATTTTTGGCTTGATTATTCATGACTGTCAAGTTTTATTTTCTTCTCTAAATAATGTTAAGCTTTGCTTTATTAGACGATCAGCAAACCGAGTTGCCCATGTTGTGGCTAGGCACTCTTGTTTTCTCTCTGGTCGTAGCATTTTTGAGTATAATGCTTGGGACGAGTTACTCTCCCTTTTGTATTCTGAATGCTAATTATTCAATGAAGTTACTATTTCATTTTCAAAAAAAAAAAAAAACAATTGTTAATTAGTCCCTATAATAAACACAAACTTATAATTTAAGATTGGGTTGGAGTATGAAAAGATGAAATTTGATATGAATTTGTAAAGCATATCAATTACAAGAAATGTTGTAGTAGAGAGTAGTGAGTGATATGATGGTGGGTGGGTGGGTAGGGATGAGTGATGAGGGTAATTGGTTGGCAGATTTTATTCTTAAATATCTGGAAAATGCGCAGCTGATTTGTAGCTGCCAGTTCCCACTGCCGCCTGCCGTGGCTTAAATCCTCCATTCCCATAACAGCCGCCTTCTTTTCAGGCGCAGTCAACTTCAATAACAGATGATGCTCATTAATGGGCCCATCTTTGCTTGCTTCGAAGTTTGGTCCATCTCAACCAAATGGGCCTACACCTCTCATGCTGTTTATTGTTAAGCTTTATCAACCTTTGAGAAATTAGAATCTTTGGAGGCTTTGGTATTACATTTTTTTTTATATATAGTTATTGTGTAAAAGTTTGTCTAAAATAATATAAAATAAAAAAAAAAATAAGAGAAAAGAGATTTTGTTAATGTATTTTTTTTACTGATATGTAAAATGGTCTTAAATTAAAAATCTAAGTTAGTAAATGTCATTATTAAAAAAAAAAATAAGAAATTAGCTAAATGTAATAAATTAATTAATAAAAATTATAAAAATATATTTAATACATATTATTTTCTAAAAATATATATAATAATTAAATTAAGTTATATAATTTATCATTGCATATTATTATATTGTAACAAAACGAATAAATATATTAGATCATTTAATATATACAACAGTATTTCACATATTGTATCACTACAAATTAATATTATGTAACAATAAAATTATATACCACAAAAAAATTATAACAATACTAAATTAATACTTAAAAAATATATATATTGTGCTAACCAAATTATATATATCACTATTAAAGTATGTATACATACCAAAAAATTTATATATAATAAAATAAAAACTAAATATCATCTTAAATAAATGATATACTATAGACAATAAAAATCATATACCATACTATTGCCCCGAGTTTTTCCCAAAATATGTAGCCACAGCTATGTATGACACGTGGACCAAAAGAACACCTCACCCGAGAATTAGCTAAGAGTCGTATACAGAAGAATAAGTGTAGTTCGAAGAGGGATCCCATGGAGTTGTACAAAAAGTATGCCCTTTCTCCAGGAGCTAAAAATATAGCAAGGCACCTCCGGGAGCAGAAGAGCTTATTTGAACAGTCACCTCATATTTAATGCAACATGGGGAAGGCGTCTGGGAATGCCCATAAGAGGACATGTCAGACAACGTAAGCCTTGTTTAAGGCAATTACACAATAATCGAAGGGCTAGTGACGACTCCATTATGAAGAATCACATCAATCAAAGAAGGATAAAGATTAATCTCACCTAATTCCTACGGCATAGGTTATGCATGCCCTATTCCGTATCTCTTAGGAACTTGTGCTCATATGTTGTTGGCACTCAAAGACAAGTTATCCATTTTTAACTATACCCACCAAACTCTATAAATGGGAAAGAGGATCGACAAAAGAAGAGAAAAACACACCAAGAACATTCCCTGTACAAGAACTCTCATTAATAACAAAGACTTGTGGACTACGGATCATTAATGCCTGAACCACGTAAAAATCATCTGCATTAATTATCCCAAAGCTCTTATCATTATCTCATTTAATTTGTTGCCGAAAATCTCGATCAACACATAAAACAAAACATATATACCTACAATAAAAAATAAAACAAAATAATATAATATTATTGAAAAAAATTGTATATACTATATTAGCAAAATTATATACAATCATAAAATAATTATACCATACTTACAAAATTATATATCACATTTATATATAATAAAATAAAAATTAAACATGCATGATTTAAAATAAAATGATATACTATACAATAAAACTTATATACCATATAACAAAAAGCATATAGTTACAATCAAAATATATATAATACCAATAAATAAAAATAAAAATATAGAATGCTAATAAAATTATATATTATGTCAACAAAAGTATAATAAAAAAATAAAACTTAAACATTGTTAAAAAATAATGATATTACCGTCTAACAAAAAATACATATACCATTCACCAAAATATATACTAACAATAATAATAAAAATATATATTACTAATATATATATATATGAATACTATACTAACCAAAATATATGCCACTATTATAATATATATCATGACAGGGGCGGAGCCAGGACTTGGATGCAAGGGGGCCAAATTTTAAAATTTAGTATAAAATAAAATTTTATCATATATTTATTTTCAATATTAAACTTAAAAACAGTTTCTTTTGTATATTAAAAATTGTCTATAAAAAATGTCAAAATAAAATAAAAAGTACTCTATATTATTCAAATTAAAAATATTAATATACTTTTAATTAAAATATACCTTAAATTTTAAATTGGTAAATATTTTATAAAACAAAATATATATGAACAAAATAATTTTTACATTTAATAAAATTTAACACTTAACTAGAGGAGATCATAAATCTCAACTTCTACTTTAATGATGAAAGTTATCAATTAGTGAATGATTTTGAGCGAAATGTATAAAAAATATATAACAATAAAAGGTAGTAGAAATAGTTGAAAAAAATAATAATTAATAAGTAATTGCCTTATTTTATTTACCTTCTACTCATATAAATTTAATTTTATGTCAATTTACTTTTAAAAGAAAATCAATTTCTATTTTATTTTTTAAAAAATTAAACACTTAATTTACACTATATATATATTATCAGTTATCTATACACTTTATTTTTATATATTATATATATTAATTAGTTTGTTTTTATATATATATATGTATTTTTATTTATAAA
Source organism: Cannabis sativa (assembly GCF_029168945.1). Lineage (NCBI taxonomy): Eukaryota > Viridiplantae > Streptophyta > Magnoliopsida > Rosales > Cannabaceae > Cannabis > Cannabis sativa. The sequence goes on along the minus strand of NC_083602.1, from coordinate 54,635,831 downwards.
TATATAAATATTTACCTATATATAGAAAGGGATATTAAAATTATTGGGGGGCCATGGCCACTCTTTCCTTGGCTGTGGCTCCGCTCCTGTATCATGACCAGTGACAAACCCAAAATTTTTATTTTGTGGGAGCTTATTTATCATAAAAAGTATTTATAGCTACATTATAATCACTCTTACTAAATTTATCTAATTTTGTGCGGGCTTTTCTACAATTTTGGCCTATAATTATTAAATTAAAAAATTTACTTTTAATTTTTTAAAAGTGTAATATCCAGATTAAAATAGTATTTAATTTTTTGGGATATTAATGGTGCGAGGATAATTATCTCATTTATTTGTGTTGTTAGTGAGTAGAAACTATTGCTTAGAGTAGTTGTACCAATTTTCTAAAGAGAGTTAAAGTTGTAATACTACGAAAGTAAAATATTATGATATTTTCAAAAGTAAATAATCGTTTAATTAAAGCCCGATATGAAAGTCCATTAGGGTTTTTTATAATATATTTATTTGATTTAATTAATTGTATAAGTGGTATTAAATAATATTATTATTTAATTAATGTGAGAAAATTCGTAAGTTTAGAAAAATTCACAGGTTTAGAAATTATTTTACTAATATGACCATATCTGGAGTTTTATAACTCCGATTGAGGTGATCCCAGTGGCGTTGGAAAGACAATTCAAAGATCTATAAATTTTGTAGAAATAGTTATATTATAATTCGTAATTTTTCTAGGTCAAAACTAAGCCCTAAAGTTACGGGATGGAGAGCTTACAATTTAAATTTAAAAGTTAGATATTTGTTGATTTAATAATTTATCATATTATTATTGTTATTATATTATATTATTATTATTATTCATAAAACTAAACCTAATAAGAGTCAGAATAGTATAGGTTTCATTAACCTTAAAATTATATCGTTCTATTCTTCCCACCCATCCGAGCAAGACTAACCCTAAAATTTTCAAGTCATCTTTCTATTTCATCCTTAGCCAAATCTATACCACTCTTCACTCTCATCTTTGATCACCATCATCTTATGTCTATTGATCCAAGCAGCTTGATGTATTTGAGGTAATAAACTCTACATTTATGATCACAATAGGAAAATATTCGTAGGTCTCTTTTTCTTATTTTTTTTTTAGAATAAAACATGTCTCAGTAAAATTATCATATCTCTTTAAATACTCATCCGATTTTCATAATCTTGGTGCCTATAGAAAGCTTATTGAATTTTCCATAATTATTATGAAGAAAGATTTTACTGAATCGAAATTTATCTATGTCAAAAATTAGTATTTCTACGCTGTTTGTTGTAAATCGTTTTTTCATATTTTCTATATAAGTTGTCTCAGTAAAATCCAAATATCTCTCTGAATAAGGATCCGATTCTAGAGATCTTGGTAGCGTTGAAAAGATAATTTGATTTTCTAAATCTTTTATGAAGAAACCATTAACAAATTATTGATTATTCTAAGTCAAAATTATTGTTTAATTGTTGTAGTTCGAAATCCATTTGTTTCAGAATTTCTAAAAAAAACTGTTTCGGTATAATATATATCTCGTACGTTATAACTATGATTTTGAAGATTTTAGTGTCATTAGAAAGGAAATTCAATTTTCTAAAACTTTTATGAAGATATTATTCTCTGATTTGGAATATTTTAGTATCAAAACTTTGTATTTCCGATGTCTCCTGTGATTCGTTACTCCATATTCCTTCTTAGAAATAGTTTCAGTAAAACTATCATAACTCCCTCAGTTTTAATCCATTTTTAATGATCTTTATATCATTGGAAAGATAATTGAATTTCCTATAATTTTTATGAAGGAAACTTTTACTGAATTCGTGCAGTTATTGGTGAAAAATAGTGTTCTTTCTGCTGCACTGTAAGAGTGCGAATTTTAATGTTAGGGCCTTGACCCATGTCTTGTTATAGGTAGTAGTGACGAGATAACAAGTCTTAAGCAGCGAGATTTGAGGTAAGGAAATTAGATATTTTTATATGTGTTTATCTGCATAAATTTAAATTCTTTATGTATTGAAATATGATTTATGATTTGTTATTATGAATATGTATATGGTACTGAGAATGTGTGGTATAGACACAATATTAGTTTGTGAATTGATACATAGATTATGGTTGTATAACTTGTATATATTGTATGTTGTATTTGTATGTTTCATGTTGTATGTTGTATGATGTATTTATATGTTGCATGTTGTATGTTGTATGATAACGTCTCAGGTAAAGTGGGGGACCCATGGTGGGGTATGATACGGGATAAGGCCGTTAAATGTAGAGATACCCTACCCTGCATTTTACTAAGTCGTGTATGAGATTGTTATGTCGGGTATGATACAGTGATGTTACTGTTGAATATAGAGATACCCTATCCTATAACAATGGTAAGGCTGCTTAGGCCCAGGTTATTATAATATGGATAGATTAGGCCCAGGATATTGTAGGATCAGGCTTGGCCCGAATTATATAAGTAATGCCTATGATATGCCAATGTTATGGTAATGACATTATTATTAATAGTATTGATATGATTACGTTATGAATATGATACTGGAGTTATGATCTCTGTATATATGTATCGTGTGAACAATTATTATGGACCTATATGATAAAGGTTTCTATGTATACAGTAATTTGGCTATGGTTACAAAATAAGGTGTATGATATTGTTAGAACTTAATAAATACATTAATGGTATGTATGATATTATATGGTATTGTATGATAAGCATTTCCTTAATGAGCTTTTAGCTCACCCCCTTACTTTCCCCCTACAGGTATTAGACAGGGAAGTAGGTATAGTGAGCAGGGTCAGTTCTGGTACGTATACTGTGAGTGGCTACAGACGGACAAACGATCTAGAACGCCGGTGGTGCCTATTTTATTTTAAGTAGTTGATAAATTTAAACACAATAGAAATGTATTATTTAAAATCATTTACTTAACGTATTTTGTTTTACAAATGAAGGATCCTTCTCTATTGCATTTTTTATTTCTAAAACCCATTGTTGTATTTTAAGGATTTGTTTTTTATCTTTTTAAATTATGTATTTAAAATGGTATTTTTGTAAAGTAAGGCAAACTATCAGGGTATTACAAAAAGGCAATATTTTTGTTATAGCCCCCACATCAATCTTAATGGGTCCGTCCCTGATCATGACAACAAAATTATATACTATCATTGTATATAATAGAATAGAAACAAATTAAATATTATTTAAAATAAATATATATCATATAATTAAAATACATAAAAATAATAATTAAATATATGTAGCATGCCAATAAAATTATATACATACATTAAAATGTTTGTATTATGCTAACAGAATTATATACCACTATTATACATAGCAAAATAAAAAATAAATATCATCAAAAAATAATAATATACTATACAACAAAATAAAAATATACTGTAGAGCAAAATCTATATACCAACAACTCATAAAAAATTAAAAATAATCGACATAACTTTCAAATAAAAAAGATTTTAACAAAATTAATATAAATAGGGTAAGTACTATTTTAGACCTTATGTTTTGCAAAAATTACCAATTGGACCCTCTATTTTGTTAAATGACAAAATAGACCCTATATTTTCCAAAATTGTACAAATAGGACCATAAACTAATTTTTTGTCAAAATAAAACTTAATAATAATCTGATCTAGAGATGTTATAACAAAACTGGTTACATTTTCAGTATCTGTTTGTATTAGAATTTATCTTAAAGCTAGTTATATTAAAAAATAAAATTATTGAAAATTGAGTTCAGATCATTATAACAGTAAGTTTATGATATCTTATCCAAGATTAATATCGGTCCCTTCCAATGTATACTCCATACATCTGATATTGGTAAACATTGCCAATGCCCTAGAAATGACGTAACACTTATCCAAGGTGTAAGTATACCTTATCGCCGATTATCATGTCAGTCTAAATCTAGTGAACTGACAAATCATAGGAATTAAACTTTTGAACATATAATTATGATTATATTCCACTATGCCGACGACACTACGATCATGAACAAATATATACATATTTCTATATGTCCTGGACTTAATAGAATTTATACATTAAGTATAATCCTGAAATAAATCATGTGAACCATGGAACATAAAAACGATTTTTGATCTTTATTAATTAGTAAATCTGATTATATTAAAATATGTTTTATTTAGGACACAAAACCCAACACCATTTTGGTAGAATGACTATTCTATTTTAAAAAGAAAGACCATTTTAATGTAACAAAAGAAAATATTTAATGATTTTTTATCAATCTTTTTATGCATTTTAAATTTTATTCCCTTCCATTCTTATTCCTATTCTCATTTCCATTCATATTCCTATATTTTTATTCTTCCCAATCAAACGCCATCTAAGAGTTGATTCAGCCAGAGTTTTTAGTTTAAGTCTAGTCTCATCTAACCTATCCATAAGTGAAGCATATATAAAGAAAGTGATAGGGAGAATCTAACCTAAGTTTTCAATATCAGACAACTCTCTTCTCTTATTTCTCTGTATATTTCAAAAATTACATAGTATTCTCTCTTAAAATATTGTTCCAAAGGTACTTGAGTATCAACCCCATACTATTTAAGGTGATACTCAAGCCTTTGTGGAAGACTGTGTAGTTCAATTGTCATCAGAAGAATATTCATATTCAAATCTTGATAATATTCTGTCACAAAAAAAATCAAATGTTAGAGATCTGAATGGAAATAGTCTTCTTATTCCGCTACCATTACTATAAAAATTTCTTAATTCCTTATGTGTTTATTTATCGTTTTCAGGAATTTCATGTTTAGTACGATAGATTATAAAATTATAATCAACATATATATTAGTAAATTTAAATCCTGATAAAATAAATTTTCAACAATATTAACATAGTAGATGATATTTTATATAGATATAGTTACATATTTACTAGAAAATTTAGGTATTTAAATCTTATTTTAACACAACAATAGAGTATTTTCAAGGACACTATTTATATATTTTTTTTTAACTAAAATGTTAAAAATAGAATGCTATTTTTCTTTATGTTACACTCTAATCATGCTTTCTAATTAAGTTAAATTAATTACTTTAACAATATTTTTATAATTTAAATATGTTAAATATTTATTAATTTAATAAAATAATGAAATAATAATAATAATAATAATTTTGATTAAAATATATCCAAAAAATTAGCGAAAAAATAGAGATTTTCTTATATTTAAAGAGTTCCTTATCAATTTTTATTATAAAGAGTATTTTTTTTTTTTGCAAGGTTGGACCCAATGATAAAGCTAGGGAAGGGACAAAGGGTTGCATGCCCCCCTTCCCTCCTTTTTTTTTTTTTTTTCAAATATATGTAAAAAATATAAATAAATAATTTTTCACTGGCCGCCATAAGTTTCTGAGTTGGACTGGTATACTTCATTTTTATTAAGCTTCACTACCTACTTTATTTTTAGCTAAGGGAATGTACTTAGGGCTCGTTTGGAACGCCGTATTAGGTCGTATTGTATTGTATTGTATTATATTGAATTGTATTTTATGCAATATTTTTATGTAAAACTATATGTGGTATTAACTTTTATGACACCTAAATATATAATATTTTAGTATAAATTAAAGTTTAACATAGTATTATATAAAAATATGATATATAACTCAATTCAATATAATACAATACAATACAATACGACCTAATACGGCGTTCCAAACAAGCCCTTAAAGAATATAATTGCTAATAGTTGATTATACAAGACCAATACCCAACATTAATTGATTTAAAAAAAAAAGGAAAATATATAAGTTCGAAAATATTTGAGGAAGTTGAATAATTTGCAAGCAACAAATCTTCAAGATTCAGTTATGCCTCTTCTGTTGGATTAAAAATCCTATGTGGGCACATATGTATAATGTATATGCTATTATAAAGTGTGATACAAAATTAAGTGACCAATTATGTTATGGGTATCAAAAGGGTATTAAATTGTCATGGAATTAATGTGTAGATACCATAAGTTTTGGGTATTTATAATTTGGCCCCTCAACAAATTATAAATTAACTTATGGTATCTACACATTAATTCCATGACAATTTAATACCCTTTTGATGCCCATAACATAATTGGTCACTTAATTTTGTATCACACTTTATAATAGCATATACATTATACATATGTGCCCACATAGGATTTTTAATCCAACAATCTCCCACTTGGGCAACATATGTTACCTGATAAATGTATAACCTTATGAGCTCAAATTTTGCTATTATGTAAAGGTATTCACAACAATCTCGTCCATCAACTATACCCATATAGGATCAAAGCGATTTTCGTCATATCAATCATGACTAAACCCATCAATGGTCACATATACAAATATAGCCAAATGACATAGATCAATCATGGATGTGTAGCATGGAAATTACATGCAATGTGAACCGAACATGCCTATTTCCAACTGGTCCTCCTTAAACCAAAGTGAGGTCAAACTTAAACATAACAAAACAGAGTGAATAAACTAAAAAAAACTTTATTTCTGATCAGAAAATAACCAAATACATAAATGTCTTAAACAAACATAAAGCAAAGAGAATACAAACTCCCACTAAATCATGATATCCTCAAGTAATACTACACCCATATGAGCAGTGTGCTCATGAAAGACCTTGGGTGGTAATCCTTTTGTGAGCGGATCCGCTATCATGGAGTTTGTCCCAATATGCTCTATGGAAATTTGTCCACTCTGCACTCTTTCTTTCACAACTAGGAACTTTATGTCAATATGCTTTGACTTGGATGAGCTCCTATTGTTATTGGAATACAGCACTGCTGATTTATTGTCACAAAATATCTTAAGTGGTCTTTCAACATTCTCCAAAACACGCAGCCTAGTGACAAAGTTTCTCAGCCATATTCCCTGATTTGATGCCTCATAACACGCTACGAATTCTGCTGCCATAGTGGAAGAAGCTACAAGTGTCTGTTTGACACTTTTCCAAGATATAGCTCCTCCAGCTAACAAGAAAATGTAGCCTGATGTAGACCTTCTGCTATCTTGGCATCCAGCGAAATCAGAATCAGAATACCCTACGACCTCCAAATGATCTGATTTCCTGTATGTGAGCATGTAATCTTTTGTTCTCTGAAGATACCTCATAACCCTCTTGGCTGCTATCCAATGGTCCATACCAGGGTTGCTTAAATATCTGCCTAACATCCCAACAATGTACGCAATATCTGGACGCGTACATACCTGAAGATACATTAGACTCCCTATAACTGATGCATAGGGAATCTTTTTCATTTCCTGAATTTCAAGGCTGCTTTTAGGGCATTGTCTAAGACTGAATTTGTCTCCTTTAGCAACAGGGGTATCACCTGGTCTACAATCTTGCATGCCAAATCTTTTGAGTACTTTATCGATATAGCTCTTTTGTGATAATCCAAGAATACCCCGAGAACGATCTCGACGTATTTGAATTCCTAATACAAAAGAGGCGTCACCAAGATCTTTCATCTCAAATTGCTTAGATAAAAATCTCTTGGTTTCGTGCAATAAGCCTATATCATTAGTAGCAAGCAATATGTCATCGACATATAGAACCAGAAATATGTATTTACTCCCACTGAACTTCTGATATACACAATCATCAATAATATTCATCTCAAAACCAAATGAGATAATTACTTGATGAAACTTGTGATACCATTGACGAGAAGCTTGCTTGAGTCCATAAATGGATTTCTTTAATTTGCAAACCATATTCTTTGGGTCACCAACCACAAAGTTTTCTGGTTGCTCCATATAAATTGTCTCATCAATGTCGCCATTGAGAAACGCTGTTTTAACATCCATCTGATGTAACTCAAGGTCAAAATGAGCAACAAGTGCCAATATTATCCTAAAAGAGTCTTTCGATGAAACCGGAGAGAAAGTCTCTGTATAATCAATGCCTTGTTTCTGAGTATAGCCTTTTGCTACAAGACGTGCCTTAAATCTCACCACATTACCATATTCATCCTTCTTGGTTTTAAGTATCCACTTACAACCAATTGGTTTTACACCTTCTGGTAATGGGACAACTTCCCAAACTTTATTGTCTTGCATAGACTTATTCTCTTCATCCATGGCATCAATCCACTTTTGAGAGTTAGAACTTTTCATGGCCTGATGCAAGTTGATTGGATCATCTTCCATCATTCCATTTTCATCCTCATGTTCTTGAAGAAATACAAAATAGTCATCTGAAATAGCATTTCTTCTCTCTCTTGTGGACCTCCTTAATGGCTCTTGTTCTTGAGGGTGTTGAATTTGTTCTTTTGGAACAATAGCCTCATTTTGATTTGGGAGTTGTTCAACATTGTCTTGTTGAGGTTCCGGATTCATTTCTTGATCAATGACAGGTGTGGAAGCCTGAACATTGTCTAAAATGATAGTAGGAACTGAGTTTGAATTCAATTCCTCCTCAAAACCAATGTCTCTAACTTATTTGTCCCCCCTAATTCAACATCCTCAAAAAATGTTGTAGTTCTCGTCTCAAAAATATTTTTGACAGTGGAATCATAAAACTTATAGCCCTTAGATCGCTCAGAATAACTAATAAAGTAGCTACTCATTGTTTTGGAGTCCAATTTATTTTCACGTGGCTTATAAGGCCTTGACTGAGCTGGACATCCCCAAATTGGAAATGCTTTAGACTAAGCTTTTGACCTGTCCAAAGCTCATAAGGTACCTTTGCAACTGCTTTAGTTGGTACTCTATTCAGAATGTTAGTTGCTGTCTTTAATGCTTCTCCCTAGAGGGACTCAGGTAAGGTAGAATGAGCGATCATGCTCCTTACCATATCCTTAAGAGTCTTATTTCGTCTCTCAGCAACACCATTCATGCTAGGTGATCCTGGCATGGTGTACTGTGGGACAATACCACATTCCTCTAGGAATTTAGCAAATGGTCCTGGACGTTGTTCACCTGAGCCATCATATCTACCGTAGTACTCAACAACATGATCAGATTTGACGTTCTTAATCTTTTTTTTTTTTGAGTTGATTCTCAACTCAGCTGTGTAAGCTTTGAACACGTCCATAGACTGATATTTTTCATGAATGAGATTATGTACCCGTAACGTAAGTAATCGTCTATGAATGATATAAAATATTGTTGACCATTCCAAGATGCCGTAGGGAATGGCCCACAAATATCTGTGTGAATCAATTCTAAGACTTCTGAAGCTCTATTGGCACCTAATCTCTTAGTTTTGGTCTGTTTTCCCTTGATACAATCTACACAGACATCGAAATCTGTGAAGTCAAGAGACTCTAAAATGTCATCAGACACAAGACGCTCAATTCTACCTCTTGAGATATGACCCAAGCGTTTATGCCATAATGACGCTGAATTTTCTTTATTTAATTTGCGTTTAGTACCTCGTGATTCCACATGCAAGGTTTCATTATAGGATGCAATTGTTTCTAACAAATAAAGATTGTCATAAGTATTCAAATAACCAGTTCCAATAATATTTGAATTTAAAGACAAAGTAAACTGATTGTTTCCAAATGAACAACAATATCCAAATTTGTCCAACAAAGATACAGAAACTAAATTCCGCCTAAAAGACGGCACAACAAAAGTGTCTTTCAAATCCAAATAAGAACCAGTTCCTAATAACAATCTGAAATGCCCAATTGCTTCCACTTCCACCGATTGACCATCGCCCACAAAGATGTATCTTTCACCATCACTTGGCTTTCGGTAGCTCAGGCAACCCTGCATAGAAACACTTATGTGAGTAGTAGCACCAGAATCTATCCACCAAGTGTTTCTAGGTACTGAAACTAAATTAACCTCAGAACAGACCAAAGCAAGATTAATACCTTTCTTTACACGCCATGCGTGATATTTGGCACAATCTTTCTTCACATGTCCAGGTTGGTCACAAAAGAAACAACCCTTAGAATCCTGTTGTCGTTTCTTTTGAACTGGACCCTTAGCAGCTTCATTCTCAAATTTCCTTTTCTTGCCCTTATCCTTAGGGGTAGTGGCCAAATGAGCACTTTCGGTTTTGTCCTTTTTCAACCTTTCTTCCTCTTGCACACAATGAGAAATAAGCTCGTTGAGAGTCCATTTCTCCTTTTGACAGTTGTAACTAATTTTAAATTGGTTAAACTGTGGAGGAAGCGTTAACAAAACTATGAGTACAAGTACATCATCCGAAAGCTCAATCTTAAGTGTCCTTAATCTTGAGACAATATGATGCATTTCCATAATGTACTCCCTTACATTTCCTTGACCCTTATACTTCATGTTCATTAAAGAACCAAGAAGTGTTGTCATTTCAACCTTATCGTTTTTAGCAAAACGTTCCTCAATTTGTTCAAGGAAATTCTTAGCCATAGTAACCCCTTCGGATTCTGTGCCCCAAAAGGCTTCTGGAATGCTGTGTTTCATAATCATTAGACTCATGCGATTTGAACGATCCCACCTTTCAAATTCCCTTTTATCATCATGGGAACTTTCCTTAGTGAGAGGTGCAGGTTGTTCATTCCTTAGTGCATGGTCCAAATCCATACATCCCAGAACTATAAGTAGGTTCCTTTTCCAATCCTTGAAATTGGTCCCATTAAGCATAGGAATAGAATTAATGTTAGCAGATATTGAAGCAGCAGAAGATGAACTAGCTGAATATAGAACAAATAAAACAAGCTCACATTAATATGCATAATTAAACAATAAATTCAAAAATTGGTTAATCCCATCTCAAGATACCAAACACACATTAATATCAAGTCTTTGGACAGTAATATTAACTGTAAGCGGTACTCTTGGTGTAGCAATCAAACATTGACAATAAAACTGTGCCAAACAATAGGTCAATCTTTGGATTAACGTATTGCTCACACAAAATACCTTATAATTGTCACACATTTATCGCCACAGGTATGTTTGAAATCTAGCAAAATATTCACTTACCTTTGGGTTAGTCAATATAAGCATCAATTACAAACACACAACTATCCTAATGTTTAAATAAATTAATCTACACAAAAGAGGTCACTTTGGCGACATATTGTTTCAATTAATTTACTCAAAATATTAGTCATTAACCAACACCAAAATTTGAATTAAATTGTTTAAACCAGAATATACTCCAACATATATATATACCAAAAGAAAAATCTAACTAAATCCAATTAATGATGCAATTAAAAAAAAATATGGGCTGAGCTTTCAAATCCTGAAGCCAAACGAATCCATTGCAAGCCAAAAACAATAACATCAAAACGTATATATATACAAGAAAAACGAATCAGTATTCACAAGTTTTTTTTTTTTTTTTTAGTATATATATATAATTGAAGGAGATAGCCGCACGGTACACTATTGTACCACACTGAAGCCAACCATTTAATATATACCAAAAAGACGAATAATACACATCAATACCCAAAACTCATTCTAAAAGGGTATCAAAAGGGTATTAAATTGTCATGGAATTAATGTGTAGATACCATAAGTTAATTTATAATTTGTTGAGGGGCTAAATTATAAATACCCAAAACTCATTCTAAGATGAGTCTATAAATAGGTAGTGGTCCCCAAGAAACACTGGGGTTTCTGTATTCTCTCCTTCCCCATCAGAGAAAATACTCTAGAAAATAGTGTATTCTTGGAAGATTAAAACCTTCTCTGCAATCTCCAACAATGGCTTCAGGTTAGTGCTTCCGCTAATCTTTTATCATCATCTTCTTCTTTAATTTAGCAAAGGCTTTATAGATTTATGATTTAGGGTTTTTTATATTAAAGCACTTTATGAATATGTTTAGATCTGTGATTTATATATTTCTTAAGTGTTTTATAAACCCTAACATCTTCATGAAAATTAATGATACTAGTGACTTAACCATTAGTACTCCATTTATTATTTCAGAAAATATATATAACAAATGAAAAGCATTAACAAAATATGATGGTCTCTGTTTATAAATATAATAATTAAACACTCCATTTATTATTTAGAAAATATCTTGAAGATAATTTTTATTTTAAAGTGGAACAGATTTTGTCATTTGATTATGTATACTTTTCATGATCACCCTTTATAATTATTAGATTTTCTTTCACCTTTGTATATAACCATTAGATAATTTAGATTAATGGTTGAGCTGAGTGAACAAATTTTGATTATTAGTAGCTAAAATATATCTTTTTTTTGAAGAAAAGCGTACTTATATTAGATTAGGAAATGTTAGACCTCCCGGTCATTACAACATATAATTTCAGGCAAAGAGGAAATCGGCACAGAGCCAAACCTCTGATTGGAAAAAGCCCAGTTAGCCACATTATGGGCCATAAAATTACACTGTCTACGAACGAAATGAAAATTACAACCAATAAAAGAGGTGGAGGTGGTTTTACAAAATGAGGCGTAGTTATTAATCTCCCAACGGGACTCCTTCCCATTAAGGACGTCAATCACCACCCTCGAATCACTCTCCACTATAAGGTACTGAATACCGCGAGCTTTAGCCTCCTCTAAGGCCAAACAGCAGGCCGCCGCTTCTCCACAGAGAGCACTAGAAAAATCCAGTCTTTTTGTAGATACCCAGATCACCTTGCCGACGTGATCCCTTGCAACCACTGCAGCGCACATGCTATCCATCCCCACCCTAACGTCACAGTTGAGCTTCAACCAATCCTGTGGGGGTGGACTCCAAGATTCCGTCAGGCATCGGGTTGGACAAGGGAGCAAGTAAGCATGATGATCTGCAAAAGAAAAACGAACAGCATCAATACATTTAAAGATATCTACCGGACTATTATTATGTACCTTTTCATTTCTTGTCCGCCAGATGGTGTCAACGGTGAGTGAAGCGTATAAAAAAATTTCCTGTTCATTAATGCCTTTGTTTTTGAGCTCCCATAAGAACTTAACCCAGTCCCACATTCTTATACCCGTATCACAGATGGGGAATATACCCCAAGGAGAAGATCGCCATAGGTGAAAGGCAACATTACAAGAGAGAAATAAATGCTCCAAAGTTTCACTTTCTGCTCCGCACAGGGGGCAGCTCTCGTCCTCAACAGGGAACCTTCTACCTAACACTGAACGAACTGGAAGAGCCTTAGACAGAATGCACCACCAAAGGACTTTGAGTCTCTCAGGGATTTTACTATTCCAAAGCCTGTTCCACAAGGAGGGAGCAACTTCTGGAAGGATAGAATTATCCATGATTTGGGCCAAATAGGCAGATTTGCAGGAGAACCTACCATTATTTTCCAAGGTCCAGACCCAGCTATCCTTACCCCGGCCAGTAGGAACTCCTTCACTGAGGATAGCAGAGATCGTTCCTCGATTAAACAACTGGTGGAGCAGCTGGAAGTTCCATCCACCATTTTGTAACAAGAGCTCGGCTACCTTAGTCTCTCTAATCATGTTCCGCCCACTTGGTTGGGGGGTGAATCCCTTTAGATGCGCAATCCAAGGATCCAACCAAATGTTTGTATCCTGGCCATCACCCACACGTTTACAAGCCCCCTTACGAATAACGTCTCTTGACTTAGTAACATTCTTCCAGAACCAGGAGTCCGAGGCTTTCGGAGCACAATCTAGAAAGGACTTTCCTTTAAGATATTTGGCCTCAAGGATACGGCAACATAAAGACTGGTTCCCAGTCAGAAGATGCCACCCCCACTTAGCGAGGAAAGCTTGGTTCATTTCTTTGGATTTACGGAAGCCCAGACCCCCTAGAGACTTTGATGAAAATACATAAAATAAAACATTCAAATATACAGTGGGAAGCATAATACCATATAGCGATTAATAATAGTATATCTCTAAAATCTAAACTTTCAAATGATACAATTTTTTATTTTATTTTATTATTTTATTTTTTTTGCAGCAATACAATTTTGGTTATTGAATTATTAATTTTGCTAAAAAAATATTTATTCAGAGGTAAGCTAAAGATAAGGTTTATAATGATAATTATATTTGAAAATATTTATATTAATTTCATATAATTATGTATATAATTAATTAATAAAAGGGAAAATGGAGGGAAAAAGTGAGGTATCCCAAATTCCCAATGGTGACACTCAAACACATTTTTGTGCCATTTTCATGAAAAGGGATAAAATTTGAAACATTGTTGGCAGTGTGGGTCAGGGAGATCAGATATTGAGAATGAAGAAATGTGGAGAAGGAGAAAGGCCGAACACTGCACCTGCACCTCCACCTGCACCTGCAGCTTGCTAAAGGAATGGAAAAGAAGTAAATTATAAAAGAGTATGACAAAAATGCCCAAAGTTTTGTTCTTCCCAATACAGAAATCTCAGCAAATATTGAATATGAATAATAGTGTTAAATAGACGTTAAGAGAGTTTGGGGACATTAATGTCCTCTTCTTTGACAGAGACCAGACCCTCTCTCTCTTTATCTCAAAAAGATCATTTCATGAAAGAGAGTTTACTATAGTGAGAGAATTGTGAGTTGAGGAGTAACTTGGGGTTTTGGAGCCTATTGCGCACCAGTGACGCCTAACACTTTTTATAAGTGTACTCCTATAATTGGTTAGCGATATTCGCTACAAATTATTTTATTAAGTTATATAAAATTCCCTATTTAATGGTAATACTAAAGAGGGTAGTAATGTTCTTTAGTAATTCTCTACAAATTAAAGCGTCAAACACTACAACTTATTAATATATTTTAATTCTTTCAAAAATAAAAAAGAATATTAATATATTTTAATTTAATAAATAATATAGAAAACTGTGTTAACTATTTACAATGCATTATATGTTGGGCACAGTATGAATGCTGGGGGTTAAATGGGATCCTCACTTTTTGAGCCTCTCTGATGTGAATGTGAAGAGAGTGTATTTATTAAGAGGGTATGGGGGGACCTGAACTTGTGTCTGTCACCACTTGTAATCTGATGTACTGAAAAGAATAACAGAAGAAGAAGAAGAAGAAAATAATGAAAAGGGGTATGCCCTACTACTGCAATACTTACTTGTACTATAGTACTATTAGTATTACTAACCCCTTTTCCTTGGTTGTCGTTTGGTGCAAGTGCCGAGGCTCAAAATCATATATTAATAACCCCACAACTTTTACTATTTCCCCTTCCTAACTTTTCTCTTTTAGCTTCATCTAACTACTGTTAAATATTCGTAGTTTAGTCAACGTTGACTAAACTACTGTTAAATATTTTCAGTTGATTTTTACTCATTAATTTTTTTTAATGAAGTTTCTTTGAGCAATACGTTTTTGGAAAATTTAGGCGGTGGGGTAATGCATTTTCTATTTTGACATAAGATAAGAGAACTTTTATCTTTTTTTTTTTTTTTTTTTTTAATATATTTTAGTATGTTATATGTTATAATTATTTAAGATATTTTGTAGAAGAAAAAGTATAAGGATGTGTCATTCTAAAATTTTTTCAATTATTTTATTTATTCTTTTTTTAATTTTTCTCATTTTTTTAATTTTTTATTAAATATATAAAATTTATTTATTAATTAATTAATTATAAAATAATAAAAAGAAAATTATCAAGCCATAAAACACATAAAAACTCAAAATATCAATTCTATCTATTTGATAACTCATATATTCAATATTCACAATTATTGTTTTGTCAAATATATATGGATCATTTTTCAATCCCAATAACTCTAAATTTATTTGTTGTTTTGGTAACTCATATATTCTCCTTCTCTTCTATTCTTTTTCTTATGTCAGTTTTTTAGCTTATAGTCAAATTTACTCACTACTAATTAAAAGCATCACAATCACTTGAGCTAGGCTCAAATAGCTATAAGAGGGTGCGTGTGTGTTGGAGCTAGGCTCAAATAAAAATGTTCAAAAATTGTGTGATCAAGCTCCATTGGATGAATAGAGCTACCTATCTTAATGTGTGAAAGCCATTTCTGAGTAAGTTGGAATTATGTAATTAGGAGTTATGTAGAAGATGCGCAACCATTGAAAAGGGCTACCATTGAGGTAGTGTGACATCATCTTCTATGGTTACAATTTATCAGAAAAAGTCTTTTTGACAAATTGGGCAATGTTCCCTGCTTTCACTTTCACACACTTATGCTTGACACAGTTTGTGGTAAATTTTTCATATCCTCGAAAATGGTGTTATAAAGCTGTTACATACTGTTTGCTTTAATATTCTTGGTGACTGGGTCAATTTTTTTCCTGCGTAATCGGTAAGACCTCATTCTTCATCTTCATTAGCTTGATAAAATAATTTCTGACTATTCTTATGAGTTTGATTTTTTCATCAGGGACAAAGACAAGCGGACATTGTGAACTTTTAGTTGCAAAAATATCAAGGTTATTTTACTTTTCTGTCTTTTTTTTAAAAAAAAAAAAAAAATTGTGACCAATTCTGTCAATTGAGCTTTGTTAAAAAAATTCTTGTTATTTTTCTTGTTTTGTTTCATTATTTTCTTAGACATTATATTTGCTCGTAAGTGTTGATTGGTGCTTTATGTGTCTTTTAGTGTTGTCTTGTTCGTTCTTTGCAACAAAATTTGGGAGGCATATTTCGAAAAATTAAAGAAAAAATAGGGCATAATTTTCGATTCTTTGGATTCTTTTCTTTTATTTTTTCATTTATGGAAACATGTTTTAATTGCATTCTATCTATTGTGTTTCCTTTATTTTTGGAGATTTAGTCTTATTTTTTGTGGTGCTTTAGGAAACTTGTGTTTAATTAATTAATTATTTTGTGGTTTCCTTTTTTGTGGCAATTTCGGTTTTGGTTGGGCTTTGAATTCTTAGATTTTGTGGGGATATGTTGTTTCTTTTTCCATTTAAGGTAACCTTGACCAATTTTTGAAAAATCTTTTTGGTTTCTTTTTTTTCTCTCCCCACGTGGTGTCTAAGGTAAGGAAGTTACTTTCCTTTTTTATTTTTCTGATTTTTGGGTAATTAAATTTGAAATGCTATATATGTTCAACTTCCCACTTACCCACGATCACCACCATTCACTCCTCTCTCATTTTTCTCAAAAGTCTAATCTTTTTCAAGTGTGAGAGTGTATTTGATTTTCTAGGGTTTCAAAGAAAAATGACAAAAAGAAAAATGCTCAACCGTCCAAGAGGCCCTTTCGTGGCTCTGCTGCTGCATCTGCTTCCACTTCTGCTCCTA
This sequence comes from Cannabis sativa, assembly GCF_029168945.1. Taxonomy (NCBI): domain Eukaryota; kingdom Viridiplantae; phylum Streptophyta; class Magnoliopsida; order Rosales; family Cannabaceae; genus Cannabis; species Cannabis sativa. The sequence continues at coordinate 54,618,617 of NC_083602.1, read as the reverse complement.
CAAGAATGGCTGAATTCAACTTGCGTTTGGGAAGAATGGAGACAAGTCAAGCTTTGTTTCTCAGGAAGATGGACAACATCATGAAATACTTCCGATCCAATGATGATGAATAAGTGGTTCAATTTTCTATCTCTTGCTTTTTATTTATGTGTGCTTAAACTATTATGACTTTGTTCATATTTTTTTTGTTATCTTTGGCTCCTTGATAGACAAAAAGGGGGAGTAGTAGTTTTTTTTTTTTTGATTCTAATGTTACAACTCTGGACCCTTGTTTTTTAGGGGGAGTTGGTTGTTTTCGGTTTGTAAGATTTTCCGTCCAAAAAAAGTTATATGTTTCATGTGTTAGAGTGCTTTCATGCAGGGGGAGTATTTTCTATACTCTTTTATCTTAAAAAGCTAGTTGCTTTGGTTTCTAACACTTGATGCAGGTTTTCTCATAATAAAATGTTTTGTCAATCAATTGCCAAAGGGGGAGATTGTTAATTCCATTTTTGGCATATTTAATTGACAAAATATTTTATTATTTATTGTATATTTCGACTGGAGTGTTTAATTTGGTTACCATATTTTGTGTATCTAAACTTGAAAGGAAAGTTGTCTAGCTTTCCTATTTATGGAAATTGAGGTAAAAATGGTAAGTTTTGATTACACATTTATTCTTATCTAACCAGCTGTATATTCTGATCTTGTGTGAGTTTCCCATTTTCTTAGATCAGATTTCTTGAAGAGAAAACCGGATCTAAACTTTCCTTTTCTATAAAAGGAAAGTTGTACTTACTGCCCACAATTTTGTAGGTACAGAAATGGAAATTCTTGGGTTGATTGAAGAATTATTTTAGGAAAGTTTCTAGTGGGCTGGGTTCTGGTTCAGACCGTGTGTAAGCTGCCAATAAGGTGTATATTTATTATAAATACACCTTATAGCAGCTAGGTTTAGCATCTCTTTCATTCACTTTCATATCTTAAGGAAAGAGTGTCTTTGTTATGTAGAGAAGAGTTGTTCGACTCTTACTCTGTTTATTTGTAATTGTATTGTCTTGAGTCTGTATTCAAGCCTACATCAAGGAAGAACATCAGTGCAACTTTCGGGAGAAGGTATTTACAAGCTTTCGGGAGATTCCTTTTGAAGTCTTGCATCGAGATGATACAAGCACACAACCTTCAGGAGATGGTTGTATAGGCTTTCGGGAGATAGCCTTTAAGTCTGGAATCGGGAGGATTCAAGCACTCTTCAAGGTGATCGAAGAGATTTTGAGCTCTTGGAGTTTTATCAAGATTCGGTTAGTAAGTGGAGTGCATCAAGCTTGCGGCATACAATAAGAGGGAGTCTACTTATGCATAAGTCAATTACTTTGTATTTTTGATACCGATCTAATGAATCTTATCTCTGGGCGTGGCCCCGTGGATTAGTAACAATCTGAAAGGATTGTTGAAACCACGTACAAAAAATCTTGTTTGTTTTTACTTTTATGCACTGTTTCTTTTTCTGGGTTTCTCTGGAATTACAGAGTTGTATTCTGTAACTACGGAAAAACTGTTTTCAGTACCAGTTTCATTATTTCGCATTTAATTAATCACGTAATTAAATAATAAAACTAGGAATATTAAAATACGGAATTTCAGCATCTTCTTTCAACAATTTCTCAATCAACAGTAATATCTATACTGATACAAATTTAAACACATCATTGGCAAATAAATAAGTTTCACAAATATGTATTGTATTTTTAATTAAAGGTGAGCTTTTTTATGTAATTCTTATTATTTTTTACTATAACGATTGATCACATCTCTTTTTCTCTACATCCCACATTGAAAACTCTTTTTCTTTTATATTGCTCAATTATTTTAAATATTTTGAGTTTAGATATTCTTTAATTTTGTGTGAGTTTTTTATAAATTTATCAATTTTTAATATTTTATATATCTCTTCATTCTTTAATTATCTAGATTTACCATTACTGGGGATCAATTTTTATCTAAAATCACTTCAAATACATCAACAATTATCTCTTTAATTCTTATATTTTTTATTTTTTTTATTAAGTTTATAAATATTGATTGATTAATTAATTTAAATAAATATTTACATATGATTAAAAAAATTCATTCATAATAGTTTTCCGTAATTTTTTGTAAAAAAATATATCAAGTATAACCACTGTAATAAAAGTTTATTTTAATTACTTTTTATATTTTAAAAAATAAATTATATATAATGTATAATTATTAGTTTTTTTATTTTTTTAACCATAGTTTTATAAAAATCTATATATAATTGAATATGAGTGATATTTTTGTTATTTGGTAAAGATAGTATTGTTTGAGTAATTTAGACAACACCAAATAAAATAAAATTCTAATTATTTAACAAAAATGGAGCGAATACTCAACCTAGAATGACGAGTATTCAAATGAAACTACATAAACAAATGGAAAAATAACGAACACAAGGAAATATAGTAGTTCAGTCAGATCACGGTTTGCTTAGTCCACTGTTGTAAGGATTTTCCGTCCTCTTTTCATTCATGTTGGATCACTCCTTTATATACAAAGCAAGTGTCCTTTGGTTACACAGAACTTAATTGATTATCAAACCGTTTTACATTGAATATTAGCATTAAATTAAGAAAAATTTAAATGGAATAAATGAAGTGCAGTTTATATCCGTTTTACTAAATACAACAACGTATGTGACTTTTATAGTGCAAGTTGTTTGTTCATCTACTCACACAAGCTCGCAGGCTTAGGGTGCATTTTTGTTAAAATGAGACTAACAAGTCTCGTACTTAGGTATATGCGCCCTAATCGAGTCGCATATGTGGATACCATGTCAATGTCGATGATCTAGGACGTGCGAGTCCTTATCGGGTCATCGAGCATATTAAGTCTTTTGGACTAACTCGCTATGTAAAGATACAGTCTTTACTAAGTCGCAGGAGAAGTCTTCATAGACTTCCCATATATCTTGGTATATGCGAGACTTGAACATTTCTTTCTTGGTCCTACGTTATGCGAGGTGTAATAATGTGACTAGAATATGTCAAGGTCACATCATCTCACTGAGTTTAGTTTAGGCGAGGTTTATTCTCTAAAGGTCCTTTCCTGACAGCTCTAAATCTTCAAGGGATGTGAGTCCACATGTCATTCTTACATGATGAGTCTGGTCTCGAGTTTCTAGGTGAAAAATTCACACTATAACACATGCCTCTAGTTTCGCGATTGATGGCCATGTCATGAGGGAAAGTATGAGAGAGAGGCAAGCGAGTGGTTGTCACGAGATGGTGACTCTTGGTTGTCTTGTCGAGGATTTTGATAAGATGGCTGTAATTATTATTTTATTCTTTTGAGATGCCATGTCACCAAAACCCTTTGGGGTACGTGCAGGCGTGTTCACTGGTAACCGTTGGATTGAGAGACCTTAGGCATTCCTTTGCCAAACGTCTCCATCCCAATAAATGAGAGATACCAGTATTTTTTTTTTTGTAGGGTAACCGATACAGGTTAAAATAACAAAGGTAACAAAGTTACGCAACCAGAGGAGGATTTTCTTCCATCTATAATAGTTCATTGTCTATCCTAAGAGCATGCAGAGATACCCTAGGAGAGCTAGACAATAAAACCATAATATCAGAAAAGAAAACCTCAAAACTGAGAGTTGTCACTTCCGAACCACTAGTAAAACACCTGCAAAATAAAGAGAAATTAATTAATACATAATAAATATTTAATAAAAAAAGAAATTTCCCTTATAAATAAAATAAAATAAAATATGAAATTCTATATAAATAGTCACATAGAATTCTCTGACGTAGATACTTATCTATTTTCATCTCCATTCCTGACGGTGATTACACTACATTTGATGTGTTATTATTAGACCAAACTGACCTTACAAAATTAAACTAGCCATATAATAACTTTACAAAACCAAAACTAGTCATGTTAGCCTTACAAAACTAAAAATAGTCATACTGACCTTACAAAATTAAAACTAGCCATACTGGCCTTACAAAATCAAAAACTAGCCATACTAGCCTTACAAAACTAAAATAGCCATACTGGCCTTACAAAACCAAAACTAACCACATTAGCCGTACAAAGAAAACTAGCCACATTGGCCATACAAAAAAACTAGCCACATTGGCCTTACAAAATCAATAAAAACAAACCATTTACAAAACTAGATATATTGCCTTACAAAACCAAAAAACACGTGCCATAAAAACTAAAAAACCATATTAGTCATAATTAAAATAACAATATTGATAATTCCAATACCTTTAAATTAATAAAGACAATTTGACTCATAAAAAGAGCAACTACAATAGAGAACTTTCTGTAATGTAAATAAAAGGAAAGAAAATCATGTAACTAAAATAATAAAAAATCATAAATAATCTAAATCATATTTAAAGGTCAATACAAAAAAGCCACCACTCAAGCAATTACATAAATTGTAATTAAAGACTTAACAGATAAAAATAATCAATAAATTAATGATATAAAAACTTATTGTAATGTAAATAAAAGAAATGAGAAAGTAAATAATTAAAATAATAAAGGTCATAAATAAGGACTTAAAAGAAGAAAATATAATTAATAAATTAATGACCAAAAAAATTCACTAACCTTAAATACAATAAAATAATAAAATTAAATCATTAATAGCTTTATGAAAAACAAAATCATACATTTTAAGTAAAAGATACTAGTAAGAAGATCTAAAATATTACACTGAATTATAAATGGTAAGAGATATCAGTATTTAAACCTCTTGATACGAAATGGTTCCCATTCATTTCCCTCCCATTTTCATCATTTTCCTCTCTTCCTTAGGAATTCAAATCTTCCAAAAATCCTTTTGCATCCTTTCAAATTTCTTCCTACGAAAGTTGCTTCCTGAGATTCCATCATTTGGAAGATTACACAGGGAAATTAGCATTTCGAGGTTAGTAATTTACTTTTCCTATCATCGTTGTCTCTTCTTTGGGTATTTGTATGCATTTTTGTTTTTAGGAGTACGAAATATATGGAATGATAGAACCTAGATTCTGTAGTTCAGGAAAAATGTGGTTTTCTTTTGGAAAATAAGTGCCTAAAACTTGAATATTCGCGAGTTTCAAGAAGAACACCTCGAATATTTGCGAGTTTTAAGATAAACATCTTGAATACTCGCTAGTTCCTGGAAAAACACCTCAAATACTCGCATGCTTAGAAAAGCTTTATCTAAGCTATAGGTAACCTTTATGGCCATGTTTTATATAGTTTTAACTCTTACGCCTTTTTTAGTTTTAGGTTATTCATATTTTTACTATGACAACTATCTGAGTTCTTGAAATGGTGGGGGTGTCACATTAACTTAATGTTCACGCAACTGTCGTATGCCCCTTGGGATACTGTGACACGCCCAACCATTTCTTGAGGTATGTGGTTAGTTTTCATTTTCTCGCATTTTAATCATTGTTGGAAGTGACTAGTTTCTTGAAATGGTGGGTGTTTCTCCGTGACTTATTGTTCATGTAGCAACATGACCCTTAGGACACTGAGAAACACCAAGCCATTTATAGAGATACACGACCAGTTCTATGAACTTTTTGCTTTGATGTTTATAACGCGGGTGAGGGTACTTAACTTGTTAAAATTGCACTCGTACCACACTGAAAAGATCTTCTATCTTTCAGATGAGTGACCTGTCAGATAGCCAGAGGTACGACTCTAGAGAGGGAGCCTTCGCAAATGAATAAAAAAGGAGCGATAGCTTCATCCCAACCTCGATGTCCGAGGGTGAGGCCCCTGTAGCCATAGCTCGCAAGGGCTCGTTGTCTACGAATGAGATAGACAAGATCGTTTAGGAATTAGCGGAACCAGTGACCTTAGAAGTGCGCGACAGCGAGTCTATGATGTCAACCCAAGGCTATCTTGTTCATTTATGACTTGCCCTAGATACAAAAGTCGAGGAAATGGGTGAGGACTTCAAATTACCAAACTGAGAGATGGAGGACGAGGCGGAAGGTGAAGGAAGTGAGACAGATTCAGTCGACAATGCCCAATTAAACAAGCCTTTCTCCTACAAGGATCTAGTCTCGTGAGTCAAGAAATCTGATTTGTCAACATTTGCAAAGCTGAATCTGATTCACACGGCTACCTCCAAGCCTTTGCCAACACAACAACCTCACCTCCCCTTTACATGCGATCATCCCAACACAAAATGTGGTGGTTTCAATTCTCATTCTTCGATGCGGGGTGACGTTCCTTTTCATCCTTTCATGAAGGACATTCTTTCTCGTTATGACATTTTTCTTTTCCAACTTACCCCAAACAGTTACCGCATAATCCTCAAGTTTTATGCGATGTATATGGAGTATACGCGAGGAGAACCAACAGTTAAAGATTTTAGCTTCTTTTATGACATCAAAAGTGTTGGTCATGCTAATGACTTCTATTGCTTTAGTAAATGGGCCAACTCTGAAATAAACGGGGTAGAAGGAACAGTTTCTAATGTGGGGGATTAGAAATCAAAATGGTTCTACGCATTTAAAATGCCAGGAGTCAAGATTGACTTCAATCGCCATCCTCGTATGTCGCGTATTTTTACACTTAGTATTTATTTTGATCACCTTATAGACACTAAGCTTATTTTCCTTATTCGTAGATAGACCAGCTCAATCTGTACTATACCAAAACCGTTTAGAAATTGCCAAAGTCCTAAGCGGCCTCCCTGTGGAAGATCGCGACTGATGCTTGTTGTGTATTAGTACAAAATTGCGAGAGCACAAGCTAATCCTAGAGGACGCTAAAATTTAGCGAGAACCAATGTTCAAAGAGCATTCTGAGAAGTAGAATGAAAGAATAGATAAGAGTCTATCCAAGTAAACTTTGAGGCCAACATCAGGTAATATAATTTAGTATACCACTGGCAAAATCGCCTTAATTTTTCAAATTCTTACTTTCTCTCTTCCCCCTCGCAAATATGACTTTCCTGAAATAGGCTCCAGTCTTCAATTGCAAGTCTAAGGCTGGTACTGCGACGCCATCAACCGTGATGCCTCAGAAGAGGAAAAGCGATGTCGTTCCTACCCTAGTGGCTAACTTGCCGAAGAAGCAGCAGAAGGTTGTTCAAGACAAGGGGAAGAAGGTTGTGATCGATCCTGCTGTCAAGGCTCGCAACTTTATGGTCTTACAGGACAAGTTCGTGAACGATGAGTTCGTCACTAAAGTTGAGGGAACTCTTGTCGAGGACCTTTTATCTCGATCAGCTGATCTCATCTCCCAGCTCATGAGTGTTTATTCGTGGGCCTATGTGGTTGGTTTCAAAGATCTTAATCTTTTGAAGAAATAGAACTCAGCTCTTCAAGAGAGCCATAAAAAGCCAAAGTTGGACGTGGCTACCAAAGACAAGGAAGTCAAAGATCTCGGCAAGGCCAAACGTCAGGCGGAAGAGCAAGTTAAGACTCTGAGTGAGAGAGTCAATAAGCTGGAGGAGGACAATACTGGTCTTACCCGTAATCTTGAATATGAGAAAGAGAACGCGAAGAAGGCTTACGACCAGGCTGTCTCTGACTACATTTACACTACACTGACCAAGCTGCCAGACTTTGACTTTGCGATCTTTGGACTAGAGGCGGTTGAGATGACCAATGCTTTCCGTACCATGTCACCTACCGAGACTCAAGGGTTAGGTGGAAATTTTTTTCCCGATGATGCTGAAGATGCGACTGCTGCTAAAGTCGTAGATGGTACAAGCAAGGTCGCAGATGATCCCAATGCCCCTACCGTCTAATTTTATCAAAGTTTTATTTTTTAAGCAGTACATAGGTACTCGCGTTTTGTACTTGACAATATTTTAAGACAACAATTTTGTTTATGAACATTGTATCCCTTCAAGGATACACATTTTATTTGGTAACGCCTAGTACTTTTATCGTTAAATTTGATGTGCGTCTTTTGCCCATGCAATTATTTTTCACAGCTTGGTGTGATGAAAATTTTCTGAGTATAAACATGAGAGAATATAGATTCAAAAAATTTTAAAAATTGAGAATTCATTAGATAATCGATAGTACAATATACGGTTATACCCCTTATACTTAGGATATTTATGAAATAATTTAACTAAGTATATACATGCGAGTACTATTGATAATAATATTTTAAATATTCTCCATTCCAAGCTCTATCAAAAATTGAGTCGTTGAGGTCAGACAATTGGTAAGTGGCGTTACTAATTTTTTCAGCGATGAGGTAAGGACCTTCCCAATTGTCGCTGAATACGCCATGCGCAGAGTTACGTGTATTGGCCATGAGTCTTTGTTATACCGGATCTCCCACTCGCAGATTCCTTTCTTTAACTTTCGAGTTGTGCGCTGTTGATAGGCCATGTTTTTAATTTGGGCTTGATCGCGTTTTTCTTATAGAAAATCAAGTTGGATCAACTAATTTTCTGTATCAATCTCGACGTTGAAAACATCTCTTCGTAACGATCCAGCTCTGACTTCGACTGGTACCTTGGCTTCACATCCATAAGATAGTGAGAAGGGGGTTTCACCAGTTGTTGAGCGAGGAGTTGTGTTGTATGACCACAGAACTTGCGGAAGCTTTTCTGGTCACACGCCTTTTTGCTCTTCGAGCTTAGCTTTTATGGTAAGCTTGATGATTTTATTGATTGCTTCTGTCTGTCCATTACTCTAGGGATATGCAACCGATGAGAAAGCTTTTTGAATCCCCAGATCATCGAAAAGTTTTTGCATTTCCTTATAATCGAATTGCTTTCCATTATCAAAGATTAATTTGTAAGGAATGTCGAACCTACAAATAATAGCTCGATAGACAAGCTGCATAACTTCGCAGCTGTTATTGTCGTTAGAGCTTCAACTTCAGCCCACTTGGTAAAGTAGTCTACTACGACTACTACATACTTTAGTCCTCCTTTTCCTTTTGGTAACTCGCTAATTATAATCTATCCCCCATACCGCAAATGGCCAGGGGCTGGTGATAGGATTTAACTGGCTCGGTGGTCTGTTAACATAGTTTGCAATCCGTTGGCATTTATCACATTTCTTAGCAAAATTGGTCGCATCTGCCTGCAAGGTTAGCCAGTAATAACCTTGTTGTATGATCTTCAAGGCCAGGGAATTACCACCGGTGTGGTTACCACAAATACCACCATGTACTTCTCGAAGTATGTAGTCCCATTGTCTCCATCGATACATTTAAGCAATGGTTGGCTAAAAATCTTGCGATACAGCTTGTTGTCATAACTTACATATCGCGCAGCTCGATATTGCAATTTTTTAGCCTCAAGCTTATCTTAGGGGAGTTTGCCCATTTTTAAATAAGTAACGATTGGGGTCATCCAAGTGACTATTGGAATTATTTTACCAGGATCTTAAATGTACTCACAAGTATGTTGTTTAACACCCTGAATATGAACTTCTAAAACGATTATAAATAAACACATACAAAGTATGAGAAACCTTACATTGGGTGCAGCGGAATAATATGTCTCCTTCCACTCAGATCTCTAACCCTTGTATCCTTTCTGTCACAGAGTATCACCAAGATCTAAGTCTGAATGTCCTTCTGTTGAATTTGGATTCTTGACGATCTTCCACACTATGATTGAGGTACCACTTGATGTGTGTGGGCACTACTCTATCACTCAAGGGGTTTGAATCAACTATGTAGAAGAGGGAATGAGAGGTGGTGGCTAGGTTAGGTAGAAGGCACTCAGGTTTTTCTCTGAAAGGAATAAGATGCATCATCTTTTCCTGAAGCCATCACTACCTATTTATAGTATGCCACCTAGGGTTAGGTTTGAATTATTTGGCATTAAAATAATGAAAATATTAAATGATAAATCTTACATAAGTGGCCGGCCAAGGCTTATGGATATGGGCCCCACTTTTGCAATTTGCTGTTTTATCATTTCTACATCTCATTTTCTCAAAAACGCTAATTTTCAAATTCAACCATTTAAATGCTAATTTCAACTATTTAATAACTAAAATTAATTATTAAATAATATTGTCATTTAATATATTTATTAATTAGACTAACCAAAGTCTCTTAATTAACAAATATACCCTAGAAACTCTTTCTTTACAGTTTTGCCCTTGCTTAGTGAAAAATTCACAAACTAGACATAGTCTAATCTTAGAATTATAATTGATTAATCAAAACCAATTAAGTGAGTCTTACAAGTAGTATTGTCTCAACTAGTGTGGGTACCATGGGCCTATATATCCGAGCTTCCAATAAGCAGACCAAGAATTTACCAAGTAAATTCACTGACTTATTAATAATTTGTTGAATCCATGCATAGAACTTAGAATTGCACTCTCAGATATATAGAACGCTCTATATGTTCCACCATATAGACACGCTATTAATTATCTATTGTTATAATCCTAATTTGATCAATGATCCTCTATATAGATGATCTACATTGTATAGGGATTAAATTACCGTAACACCCTACAATGTATTTTATCCTTAAAACACTTAGCCGTGTATAAATGATATTTTAGCGAAGTGAAATGAGTACTCAACCATTTATCTCTGTTTAGCCAAGCTCGAAGGAAATCATCATTTACTTTCTATTTCCCAGATTGAAGCTATATATTCCATATTTATGTTTAGCGCGCCCACTCAATTGCACTACCGTGTTCCCAAAATGTACGTATCACCCTGACCCAAAAGTAGGCTTAACTAACAAATCAAAGAACACGAATAACACTCTTGAGATTGAACCTAATCATACCAGGATTAAGATCATTTGATCTAGGATCAACTTGGTGATATTGAATTGAATAGATATTACGGTAAGTTTAATAAATCTATATCAAAGTTCAATATCGATCCCTTCCGATGCATACTCCATGCATCCAACCCAAGCTTTACTTTAACCAATGTTCTGGAAAGAACATAGCATTTATCCAAGATGCAAGTAAACTATGTTGTAGATTGTCATATCAGTAAAACCCTGTGTTCTGATAAATCTAGGAATATCTTTAATCACATAGTCTTGATTACTTTCCACTATGCTGACGACACAATAAACAAGAACATAAATGTGAAAAGGGTTTGGATGAATTTATAAATCAAATAGACATGTAATTGATAATGTGAACCAAAAAATACACAAATGAATAAAAAATACTTCTGTTTCTTTATTAATATTGAATAATAGAGACTACATTGAAATGGAGTTTTATTTAGGGCATAAAACCCAACAAACTCCCACTTGCACTAATATAAAACTAATCAGTACATCTCAATTAATCCTAAATTCTGACAGTGCTTTTCGTATGCAGTTCCTGCCAAGACTTTGGTGAATGGATCAGCTAAGTTGTCCTCTGTGTCCACTTTTTCCACCAGTACATCCCCTCTTGCCACATATTCTCTGATGATGTGATATTTCCTTTCTATATGCTTGCTTCTCTTGTGGCTTCGAGGCTCCTTACTGTTAACTATGGCTCCAGTGTTATCACAAAGCAAAACTAGAGGTTTTTCCATTCCAGGCACGACACCGAGACCTGTGAAGAACTTTCTCAGCCAGACAAGTTCTTTGGCAGCCTCTGCAACAACTATGTATTCTGCCTCCATGGTAGAGTCTTAAATTGCGGTTTGTTTAGTACTTCTCCAAACCACTGCTCCACCCCCAAGAGTAAACACCATCCCAGATGTAGATTTCCTGTCATCAAGACATGCTTGGAAATCTGAGTCGGTATAGCCTATGGGATTTAAAGCACCACCCTTGTAGACTAACACATAATGTCTTGTACTCTTTAAGTATTTAAGAATATACTTAACAGCATTCCAATGATCCTGACCTGGATTTGTCTGATACCTGCTCACGATTCCTACTGCATAATAGATGTCAGGTCTAGTGCATAACATTGCATACATTAGACTTCCAACTGGAGAAGCATAAGGAATTTTTCCCATATCCTCTATCTATTGAGGATCAGTAGGACACTGTTCCTTAGACGGATACCATATCTAGAAGGCATAGTCACCCCTTTGGTGTTTGTCATGGAGAATCTCTCTAACACTTTATCAATGTAAGTGGTTTGAGAGAGAGCAAGGGATCTGTTCTTCCGGTTTCTGATAATGTGAATACCGAGAACATAGGCAGCCTCACCCAAATCTTTCATTTCGTATTGAGTGTCTAACCATTCCTTGATGTCAGTCATTTTCTTGACATTGTTGCCAATGATCAAAATGCCGTCATCATAAAGGACCAGGAATACTACTACTTGGTCTTCCTTGAGTTGGTAAACACAAGGTTCATCTTCATTCTAAAGAAAGCCATAGGTCTTGATGATTTCATCAAACCTTTTGTTCCATGAGCGAGAAGCTTGCTTAAGTCCATAAATAGACCTATTTAACTTGCAAACTTTCTTTTCCTGCCCTGGAAGAACATAGCCTTCTGGTTGGTCCATATAGATGGTTTCTTCAAGAACTCCATTAAGGAAGGCTGTCTTGACATCCATTTTCCAGATTTCATAGTCAAAAGCGGCTGCGATGGAGAGAAGAATTCGGATGTATTTGAGCATGGCAACTAGACTAAAAGTTTCCTCATTGTCCACACCTTCTCTTTGGGTATAACCCTTGGCGACCAGTCTAGCTTTAAAGGTTTCGACTTCACCTCCAGCGCCTCTTTTCTTCTTGTAGACCCACTTACATCTGATTGGACGATAGTCATCGGGTGCGTCTACATATTCCTAGACTTTGTTCTTTTTCATGGAATCCATTTTTGAATCCATATCGGCTGACTATCGTTTCCGTTCTGGACTTCCCATTGCCTGTTATAGGTTAATGGGTCGTCTTCAATACCGTCACCAATGACCATATTGATTTCACCATCCAAGCCATAATGAGACGGTTTTATAGAAACCCTCCCACTACGACGAGGAGCGGTGATCATCTGAATAGGAACTTTAGTGGTAGTTCTCTCAGTTGTTTTGACTGAGGGAGTGGGATTATCCTCTTCTTGAGTGGAAGAGGATGGAACATTGGAAGGAGTTACATCTGAAAGCATTTCCTCTAATACAACTTTACTTTTCGGTTTGTTGTCTTTAATATAGTTTTCTTCAAGAAAAGTAGCATTTGTAGAAACAAACACTTTGTTATCCTTGTAACTATAAAATAGTCCACCCCTAGTCTCTTTAGAATTTTCGAAAAACATGCAAACTTCAGTTCGCGATTCCAGTTTGCCTTCTTTCTTTCTCAAGACATGAGCAGGGCACCCCCAAATTCTATAATGGCGTAAACTAGGTGTACGACCATTCCATAGTTCGACGGGTGTCTTAGGAACTGCTTTAGATGGAACAACATTTAAAATGTCGTTTGCCATCTGTATAGCATATCCCCAGAAGGACGTAGACGGAGTTGAATAACTCAGCATAGACCTAACCATTTCCAAAAGAGTGCGATTTCTTCTTTCTGCAACTCCATTTTGCTGTGGAGTGCTTGGGGCAGTATATTGGGATTCAATTTCAAGTTCAATTAAATGATCTTTGAACTGCATAATCATATATTCTCCACCCCTATCAGTTCGCAAGATCTTTAATGTTTTACCTAATTGGTTTTGAGCCAAAGCATGAAATTCCTGAAACTTTTCAAACGTTTCAGATTTCTTTTGCATTAGGTAAAGAAAACTGTATCTAGAGAAATCGTCAATGAAAGTGACGAAATACTCATAACCACCTCAGGCTTTTACATTCAGGGGTCCGCAAACATCTGAATGCACTAACCCTAGGGGTTGTTTGGCACGCTCTCCCTTTGCAGAGAAAGAACGTTTGGTCATTTTTCCTTCTAGGCAAGACTCGCATACAGGTAATTCACCTAAGACGACATTTTTTAATGGACCGTCTTTGGTTAGCCTATTGAGTCTATCAAAGCCTATGTGACCTAAACCTAAATGCCATAGATAAGTTTGTTCATCATTATCAATCTCTTTTCTTTTAAGGCTTCTAGGTCTAGCTACATTGAAAAGTTCAGTATTTAGTGAGATTTGTATATTTGGTCTTAAAACATAAAACCCTTGTTCCATGTGAGTAAGACATATATGAAATCCATTACAAGAAATTGAACAATTAGAACTCGAAAAATTCAATATATAAAATTGTGTTTGTAAACATGAAACACTAATCAAGTTTCTACTAAAGTTTGGAATAAATAAAACATTTTCTAAAAGTAAAAATCTCTTTTGAAACTTGATACGGGCTGTTCCTCTTGCTTTGACTGATACTAACTCACCATGAGCCGTTGGGTTTTGGTATAAGAACAGAATTGGCTAACCAGTTCGGGTAAAATGACTCCCTTATGAAGTCGCATGCTAACAGATGGTCCACCTCTTTCTTAAGCTCTTGGTACCTCGCGGGGTCCATTTTGCAGTGCTTTTTTCGTACTCCTCGCACTTCAGGGTCAATGTTCAACCAGTGACACATGACCTCTGACAATATTCCGACCATGTCTGAATATTTCCACGCCAAAACATCCAGGTTCTGTTTTAGAAAAGTGACAAGCTTTTCTCGCTGCTGAAAATTTAGTTTGGAACTGATTTTCAATACTTTAGTATTATCAAATGAATTAATAGGTACCACGATATAGATACGCTATAAATTTAACCATCGTTATAATCCCAATAATCAAAGATCCTCTATAGATGATTTACACTGAGTAGGGACAAATTTATCGTTTCACCCCTCAATGTATTTTATCCTTAAAAAACTTAGCTTCCTATAATTGATATTTCAGTAACTAATATAATCACTGAAATAAGAGCTCTTCCATTTATCTCTTTTAAGCCAAACTCGAAGGAAATCATCATTTCACTTCTATGTCCAGATAGAAGCTATAGATTCCATATCTATGTTTAGCGCTCCCACTCAATTGTACTATCATGTTCCCAAAATGTACGTTTTACTCGAACTAAAAGGTAGGCTTAACTAACAAATCAAAGAACATAAATAACACTCTTGAGATCGAACCTAACCATGACAGGATTGAGTTCTTTTGATCTAAGATCAACCAGCAATATTGACTTAGAAAGATACAACGGTAATATTATAATATATTTACCAAGATCAATATCGGTCCCAGTCCAATGTATACTCCATACATCCGATACTAGCATACTTTGCCAATGTTCTGGAAAGAGCATAACACTTATCCAAGGTGTAAGTATACTTTATCGCTGACTATCACATCAGTGTAAATCTAGTGCACTGATGAAATAAGGGACATTATCTTTTAAAGCATATAATCACAATTACCTTCCACTGTGTTGACAACACTGTAATTGTGAATAACTATATGTTCTGAATTTAACAGATTTTGTACACATTAAAGCATAAACATGAAAACTACATGTAAACATAAATGACTTCTAATCTTCTATTGATAACAAATCAGATTAGATTGAAATGGGTTTTATTTAGGGCATAAAATCCCAACAGATTCCCTCTCAGGCATCCTACCTCATTCTTTGTTGGGAACTTGACGCACGAATGGAATATCGATGTAACAGCTTTTAATTCATATAAGGTTGGCCGACCCAACATGACATTAAAGGCTAATGGAATATCCAGTACCAAAAATTGTGCCATCACAGTTATGCATTTTGGAGCTTGCCCAACAGTGAGGGGTAGGCGAATTTTCCCTAAAGGTGCAACACTCTGGCCGAAAAAACTGTATACGGGCTGGAGGCAAGGGATCAGATCTTTGAGTTGGAGCCCCATTTTTTCATATGGTGTTTTGAATAGGATATTTACTGAGGCTCCATTGTCTATCATAGTTCGGGCCACTGTGTTGTTAGCTATCTGTACTTCCACAACTAATGGATCATTGTGCGGGAAACGAACCTTGACAACATCTTCTTCATTGAATGTTATAGTGGGTTCCCCTACTCGTGGTATTTTTGGTTGCCTTTCTTCTACGGCCAGGACCACTTCTTTTTGCTCGTGCTGTAAGGTTCGAGCATACCTCTTCTGAGCTTTGCCCAAATCTCCAGCTATATGCGGGCTCGCAATGATGACTTGCAAATGCTCGTCTACTGGTGGAGGTAGTAATAAATCTTAGTTATTGTCTGCCTGGGCGGCCCTCTGATTCTGGTCGGCCTTGACATATTTTGCACATGTGAGTTATTTTTTCTTATCAGGAATTCAATTTCCAGCTTCAAATTGTTGTATTCATTGGTGTCATGGTCATATTCTCCATGAAAACTACAAAACTTGGACATGTCCCACTTACTTATGTCCTTTTTCATGGGAGCAGGTTTCTTGTACGAAACTACTGACTGAGTAGCCATGTAGATGGTCTCCAAGTCGTCAGAGAAAGTAGTGAATTTGGACGGATTCTCTTTAGACATCTGTTCGGCTTTGCCTACGAACTTTCCCTTTTTTCCATTGCCTTGTCTGTTGTTGTTGTTAGATCTTTTACTGTCCAAGTTTGAACTATTAGGGTACTGGGGGTTTTGAACGAACGTCGCAGCCGAAGGAACTTGTGATTGGCCCAGTTTAGGCTCAACATCTGCTCGTTGAATGGCTTCTTCAAGCTTGATGAAACCATCTACACGGTCGAGAAAATCACTCATAGAATCTACTGGACAACTTTTCTTGATGTCTTTCCACAACTCTCCTAGAATCTTTATGCCTCCCAGTATGATGGCTAATTTCCCCTCTTCAGTTAATCGCGCCACTTTTTTTGCCTCCGTCATGAACCTGCTTATATAAGTTCGGAGAGGCTCTCCTGGTCTTTGCTTCACTTTGACCAGGTCTTCTAAATGTAACAGGAGTTGACGAGAAGAAGAGAATTGTGCATGAAACTCCGAGGAGAATGCCTTCCAAGAGTTGAACCTTCCTGGTGTCAACTTGAAGTACCATTGTTGAGCAGCTTTGGAGAGTGTGGCAGAGAAAATTCTGCAACACACATCTCCTTGTACCCCTTGCAAGTCTATTTGCATTTCAAAATACTTGAGATGTGATAAGGGATCCTCTTTCCCTGTATACATCTAGGTATGCATCTTGAACTTATGGGTAGTTCCAGAACATTGATCTCTGGAGTAAATGGGGATCCACATGCTCGGTCCAACTCAAGATCATTGAGCTTTTCACCAGCCAGGCCTTGGAACATACTTTTCAATTCATTCAACTGTGCTTGCGCGGATGGATGAACTTGTTCACCCTCTTGGCCGATCAGTGTCACATTAGGATCTCTTTGAGCTGGATCTTGAATGCGGACCCCTGGCTGAGTGGCTGGTTGAACATATTGTTCGTCTAACCCTCTCCTTCTATTTAGATCATCTCTGAGAATTTAATAAAATCTTCAGAATTGAGGAATAAAAATCTAAAGCCTATTCCTAGAAATAGGTCTTAATTTTCTAATAAATCAAATAAGATAATTAAATCACTACTAATTGTCTACTAATTCTATATATGCAGTCATTACATGATACTTCTTCTTGCTCTACTAACCTCCTTTTGTTGTTTGCAAGCTCTTACTAGAGTCGTATAACTTAAGGATCCTTCTCATAGTACTCCTCTTCATACTCTTGGTTGTAGTTTTTGTTGTGGTCATCCTTAGGGTCATCTTCATGATAATCCACTCATCTTTGTCGATGGGATCATCAGTAATTTACTTGTCGTGGTCTTGGTCTTCTAGGTGTTGACAGTCACCCACATCTGACGCTTCCCCATCACCTACGACGCCCACTTGAGCATTTGTTGGGGGAGCTGGTTCTCACTATTGTTGGCGGCTTCATCCCTGCCATCTTGAGCAGGCAGCTTAACCACTACCTTTCGGGTTGGGTTGCAACCATTGTTGTAGATGACAACTATGGAAAATATTTCCTCAACTCTTAATTAAAGCACCAAAATATTTTTTGAGATTTTCGGAGACTGCTTATATAATAATTAAGCCTAAGAAAGAGATAATTAAAAGAAGAAGAAGACCAAGAATTTATGTGGTTGAGGTGTTAATGAGCCTTAGTCCACGAGTCAATATTATTTAGCTAGAATAGCCTCAACGTATTTCTTACAAGTATTTTTTCCCTAGAAGATGAACCCTAATTCTTAGTACTTGATCCCAAAAATCTTTTATCCAACCTCTTTTCATGAAGGGGTATTGTTCTATATATAGGTGTGATCTAGGTATTGGCAAACTTGGACCCGGTACGGTTTAAAGGTGTCAACTAGGCCTACTGATAAGGTAAAATACAATATATATTGACCTTTAGCCAATTAAGTGAGCCCCAATTCATGAGGCACGATCATCTGTATGAGAGGGGACCATTCGAGGATGCAGGGTGTCATGCGCAACCATGTTCGTACCGAGAATATTAGAGAATATAGGAGTGACTTAATTTTTATTTTGAGTTTTTAAGTTTTATGTCTTTTAATTTTTAGTTTTTTATTGTTGTGAGTCAATTTGCTTAATGTGAGTCAATTTGAAAGTAGGTAGGCAGCATGATTTGAAAAGTTTATTTATTTTTTTCGAAAATCCGTGTGCTTGGTGATATTACATTCTTGCTAATTTTTATTTTATACTTAAAAGAACATAGAATCATATTAGGTAATTTTCTAGTAATTGAATTGATTTATGTATGCTAAATTGGAACATGTAGAAAGTTGTTTGAAATAAATTCTAGAACTTGCTTTCTTGCTATTTGAGGCGAAATAATAAATTATGCATGACTAGGAAAGTGATTTAGGCAATTTTTTTTGGATCGATTGTGCCTTTCAAGCCATCCCTGTAATTTTATCCTATTTACCCTTTTTGAGCCTTAACCTATTCTTTGTTCTACACATATTGAGCCTGAAAAGATAAACCCATGAATATTCAAAAAAATTTAACCCTAATTATACCATAAGTATATCTTTAGTTTGGGGGAATTTGGATGGGAAATTTGTTGTATGTGTGTGAAAAAAGTGTGAAAATTGAGAGAATATATGAAAAAAAAAAGTGATTGGCAACAACTTGAAAGAAAAAAGAAAAGAAAGAAAAATCTGAGAATCAATGTGAAATAATAAAAAAAGATAAATATAAAGTTGTTGCAACCTTGTTGAAAAAATATATTTTCCATGCAATTAGAAACATGGGTATTGGGATTGTGTGAAATATATTTTGGGTGACATGATTGGAGAAGCTTATGGTATAGACAAGCCTAAATGACCATCTCAACTACCTTTACCCTAAGCCTAACATTACAAGCCTAGAAAGACCTTCTGATTCTTAGTTGTGCATTAATTTATATTAGTGGAGAATAGTAAGTATTGCAAGCATATGGAATTTTGGGTTAGTGGATTGATGATTGTAATTGGCATGCATAAAGTGATTTAATTGTTACTTAATTACATTTTATGGTTTCATGAGCTAAATGAAAATAAATTGAAATCTGTCAAGGGTGCAATTGAACTGAAATTCTGGATTATATGCATAAGTGAATTTTTTTTTCATAATCATGTTATTGAAGCTACTTGAAAATTGCTCATGTTTTGGATATTGACTTGTTTAATGTTTATTTAGTTTTACTCGAGGACGAGTAAAAGCTTAGTTTGGGGGAATTTGTTAGGTTATTTTTAGTATTAATTTTAGATTAAGTTTAGTATATTTTTAATTGAGTTTTAATCGTGTTTGGAGCATTTTTACGCTTGTTATCTTTTATTTTTGCAGATTTAAAATAGAAGAAGATTAGAGAAATATCAGAGAAAAAGATGGGAAAAAAAGATAAAAATATCATGATATTTAAAATAGAGAAAATTGTGCAAGGAAATAAAGTCGAAACTTAAAGCCTGAATTCGACGATGTTTTGTTCATATTTTGGAAAAAGTCAAAACATGAAAGTTCTAGATCTCTCTTTTATCTTTCCGGAACATCTTGAATCGTCCAATTCCGAGAAATATTGAGAGCGTTATGGCCAAATTACTATCAGTCAACGCAGTAGAAAAATATTTAGCACACGCAAGTGTACGTATCGTTTCAAGTAGTAGACTCACTAGGAGGAGGTCGATCCCACAGGGAGTGTAGTTAAGTACGTTAAAATTAAACTTTTACTTCTATTTGATTAAATAAAAGATAGGAAAAAGAATGAAGTATAAGAAAAATAGTTGGAAGCAACGATTCGAGAAAATTGATAGTTAATAAACTAGGGTGTTGATTTCAATTGTTTTTATTGAATATGGCTTAATATGATTATTTTCCTAATATTAATTCCTATGCAATAGCAGGTTTACTAAGGTAATTTATAGTCTTCTCAGATATATATGTTGGAAATTATTTTACCAGGATCTTAGATCTACTCACAAGTATGTTTATTAACATCCTAAATAAGAACTTTCTAAAACGATAAATTAAACACATATAAAGTTTAAGAAACCTTATATTGGGTGCAGCGGAACATAATGACTCCTTCCGTTCAGATATCTAGCCCTTGATTCCTTTCTGTAGCAGAGCATTATCAATATCTGAACCTGGATCTCTTTCTCTGAATCTTTGATGCTGAAACCTCCTTTGCTGATGATCTTTCTTCACGATCTTCCTCACTATGATTGAGGTATCACTTGATGTGTGTGGGCACTACTCTAATCACTAAGGATTTCGAAATATTGAAGAAGAAGAGAGGGAGTGGTCAGCCAGATAGGGAGAGAGAAGGCTCAGGTTTTTCTGATTCAGAAGTCTCAAGAAAAAGTGTGTTTTTCCTGAAGCCTTCACTATCTATTTATAGCATTCCACTAGGGTTAGATTTGAATTATTTGGCATTAAAATAATGAAAAAATCAACTTAAAATACCTACAATAGGTGGCCGGCCATACACTTAGTGGATTGGGCCTTGCTTTTTACAATTTTACAATTTTAACACCTTTTGTATCTGATTTTCTCAAAAATGCCAATTTCCTAATTCAACCATTTAAATGTCAATTCTAACTATTTAATAACTATAAATCATTATTAAATAATATTGTCATTTATCATATTTATTAATTGAACCATACAAAGTATCATAATTAACAAATATGCCCCTATAAACTCTTTCTTTACAATTTCGCCCTTACTTAGTGAAAAATTCACAAAAAGACATAGTCTAAATTGAGAATTATAATTGATTAATCAAAACCAATTACATGAGTCTTACAAGCAATATTATCTCAACTAGTGGGGGGACCATGGGTCTATATAACCGAGCTTCCAATAAGTAGATCAAGAATTTAGCACTAAAATTCACTAACTTATTAATTCTTCGTTGAATCCACGCATAGAACTTAGAATTGCACTCTCAGTATATAGAATGCTCTATATGTTCCACCATATAGACACATCATTAGTTATCCATTGTTATAATCTGTTGTCGAGTGAATTTCGCAACACCAAAATGTATTATTTAATTAATATAAAAGAGAGTTTTCAGGGAAATGACAAGTGCGAGTATTCGACCTAGAATGGCGAGTACTCGACTGGGAATGCAAGAATAAACAACAAGGCTGGAAAATGTAAATAAAACAAAGAATTATAGTGGTTCAGTCAGATTGTGATCTGCTTAGTCCACTGTAGCAAAGGATTCGTAGGTGCCATTTTCATGGTGGATCACCCCTTTATATACAAAGTAGGTGTCCAATCGGTTACACAAGGATTACATTCATTGTTAATCCATTATTTACATATTGAATGGCAATAACTAAACTCAAACAACGTTAACATCAATAAATGTGTAACAGTTACTAAGTTAATCAACGTATGCGTCTTCTGCATCTGCGAGTTGACTGTTCATGTTCCGCTTGTTGAGCTCGCAGGGTCGCTAGTACGTTTGGAGCGTCTGTGCCCTTAGGTAATCGCCCCTCGTAGACATCGCATGTTTGAGCTGGTAGAACTTGGACATGCGAAATTACATCGGTTTGTTGGGGCTATTGGGTCGTTGGGACCAAATTGTATCATAGAGAGTTGGTCTCTATGTTTTTGCAGAAATATAGAGGGGATACTCGCACATGTTCTGACACACGCGAGTTGGATCTACCCTGCATAATGAGAATTACGGTTATGCGGTGCGACTTAGGTCGCACTCGCAGTATCTCGCTGGTTTTATCCTGGGCGAGGTCTAAAACTTCGAGAAGTCTCTCATGGACATTCCAGCTTTCATTGCAAATCTGAATACACGTGTCCTTTAAATAAGAGTCTGGTCTCGAGTTTCTAGGTGAGAGAAATCTCACTATAACACATGCCCCTAGTTTCGCGACGTGACAGGAGCGGTCACTGAGGGAAACTATTATTCGAGAGACAGGTGAAAGGTTGTCACGAGGAGGTGACCTTTTGGTTGTCCCATCGAGGGTTTCGAAAAATGACGGCTATAATTATTAGTAATTATTACCTTTATGGTGCCACGTCACGAAACTCTTCGGTTTTCGTGCAGGCGTGGCCATAGTTGGCCGTTAGATTGGGCGACCTTAGGCATTCTGGCTGCCACGTGTCACAATCCCAATAAATAAGGGATATGGGTATTTAAACGCTTTGATACGAATCAAATTTCCCATTTTTCCCTCTTACTCTTAACTTCCCTCCATTACATACACTTCGAAAAATCCATTCCCAGATTTTCTACCATTTTCCACAACATCCTCAATCTCAGAGGTGATCGAGAGCAATCGCAGAAATCAGAACTAAAGGTTAGTTTCCAAATCACTGTATTTTCGTTTTCTGTTTTGGAGAAAATATGCTTTATTTTCTGGGTTTGGGCATTTTAAAGGCTTTTTTAGGAATGTATGCTAGTGGGTGTTTATAAGGCTATGTGTTTTAGGTAAGTAAACCTGGGTAAATTCATAGAATGACCTGTAAACTGACATAACCGCACACAATTCATAGGCACTGTTTCACGTCTTGAATACTCGCGGATATTCGGATGAACAACTTGAATGTTCGCGGGTGTTTAGATGAACAGTTTGAATACTCGCATATTTCCAAGATTTATTTCCATTTGACTGTTAGCTAGATCTTTTAGGATTTTTATATGTCGCGGGCTGAGTTGCGAGGGTATTAATCGCTATTCCAAATGGTGGGTGTGTCACAGTATTCTAATGGCCATATACGCGGTTATATGCCCCTTGAGATACTGAGATACACCCAGCCATTTGTGACATGCGTTAATAGTCAGATGAGCGTACTCTTTGGTTGATAGGTAGTCTCGGAACGGTGGGGGTCTCCCAGTAACTTCAGGGTTATGCTCGAAAATGCATACCTCTTGGGTCACTGGGAAACTCCCAGCCGTTTCTGGAGGTATACTGCTTAGCCGAGGATGCGTGAATTACTTGCCCAAGATAGTTTTATCTCTTCTCGCACATTGATGGGATGGTCAGTATTCGCAAGGAGGCTGACCATTCTGTCGAGTGCGATTTTATAATCTACTGCGGGTGAGATCACTTACTTTATTTTTCACACATCCATCACGCTGAAAAGATCTTCTATCTTTCAGATGAGCGATTTATCGGATAGCCAGCAGCTCGGCTCAGGAGGCCACGCATTTGACGGTGAGTCTGACCAGGAGAGGGACAGTTTTCTCCCCACGGATATTTCTGAAGTGGAGGCCGCTCAAATGGAATTGGGTCTGATGTCTTCTGTGGACATCGAGAGGATGGTGAAGGAACTCGCAGAACCTGGGACCATCGATATTCGGGACAGCGAGTCCACAGTGTCGGCACGCGACTATCTTATACATACGAGCCATGCTCCTGACATCGAGGTCGAGGAGATGGACGAGGAATGGACGACTCCAGCTCGCGAGTCAGGTGGGGAAGAGGAGGAGGCGGAAGGGAGTGGGACAGATTCGGTCGACGATTCCCAACTGAACGAGCCCTTCGCGTGCGAGGATTTAATCTCGAGGGTTGCCAAATCAGACTTCACCACCTTTGTGAGGTTGAATTTGCTGCGACTCGCGTTTCAACGTCCTAAACCGTCTCAGAGAGCGCACCTTCCATTTACTAACCCTGCGATCATCCCCACGGAGGATGTGGTAGTCTCAATACCCATCCTTAGGTGTGGTGTATCAATCCCCTTTCACCCCTTCGTCGCGGCCATTCTCAGGCGATATGATGTGTCGCCCTTTTAGCTAACTCCCAACAGTTATCGCACTGTCCTGGCCTTCTATGCGATGTACATGGAGTACGTCCATAGGGCTCCCTCAGTAGAAGAATTCAGTTATTTCTACGACATAAAAAGCGTAGGTCTTCATAACGGCTTCTACTGCTTTAGCAAATGGGCGACTTCTGAAATCAACGGAGTTGAGGGAATGGTGTCGAACATGGGTGATTGGAAATCGAAGTGGTTTTACGTCTTTAAGGTTCCTGGGATTAGGACTGACTTTAATCGCAGACCCAGTATGTCGCGTATTTCTTGACTTAGACATTTTTTTTTTTGCATTACTTTTGAAATCTTTCGCTTACTCGCTCTTTGTTGTCATCGCAGATAGACCAGCTCGACCAACCCTTGACGCGACTAGCAAGGAGACAGCTAAAATTCTCGGGAGTCTTCCGGTACAAGATCGCGACTGGCGATTATTGTGTACAACTGCAAAGCTGCGAGAACATCAGCTGATTCCTAAGAAGCAGCAAGAACGAATCGACAAGCGTCTTTCTAAACAAACTCCTCGACAAATTTCAGGTAATTCGTCTCTTGTTATAAACTAACAGGTAGGATTTTGACTTATACTTATCTTTCATTCATGTTCGCAGATATGACTTTTCTGAAGTCTGCCCCTGTCTTGAAGATCAAACCAAAGGGTGGAACAGTGACGACTTCGCCGGTTGTTGCCCAGAAGAGGAAGAGCGATGTGATGGCTTCACTTGTCGCAGACTCTTCCAAGAAGCTGGCCAAGACCACTCAGGACAAGGGGAAGAAAGTTGTCATTGATCCTCCTGTTCGAAGATGCTCGAGCAGCAGCGCAAGCCTATATACAAGCATGCTTCTGCAAGCTTTGAAGATGCTCGAGCAGCAGCGCAAGCCTATATACAAGCTGCATGGCACTTCGCCTTTTACTGCAGAGGTGCGACAGGCCCAACTTCCAAAAGGGTTTCGTTTATCCGAATCCCTCAAATATAAAGGTACTTCTAACCCAATAGATTATTTAGAAAAGTTCTATACTATAATGGAAGTGGATCAGGTACTGCAACTTGCGAAGTGCCGCATTCTTGCGGCAACACTCGAGGAAAATGCTCATGATTGGTTCACCCAATTACCTGAGGCATCGATATCGACGTGGGAAAACTTCGTCGACTTATTCCTCACACATTTCCAGGCCACAATGACGTATAGGCCACCCTATACGACTTTGGCCAACATCAAACAAGAACCTGGTGAGTCTTTACAAGACTATTTCAAGTGTTTTAACGCAGAAGTAACAAAAGTCGAGAAGGCCCCCGAGTCTTCGCTTGTTTGTATGTTGATTACAGGTATTTTGCCAAGGACCGACTTCTGGAAGGAACTACAAGCTAGAAGGCCGGAGTCCTTAGTAGAGTTCTTCGCCATGCCCGAACCTCACAAGAGAATCGAGAACTCTCTAGCAGAGTTAGAAAAGGGAGAGGACAAACGTCGGTCACCCATACCGCGGTCACGCTCTCGCAGCCCGCGAGGGAAGAATTCCAGGGGCCGAAGCCCGAGAAGACGTAGCCCGCGCAGACAGCGAAGCCCGAAGTTGGCTAAGTCACCCCCAAAGAAGGAGTCCTCGCCGAAAAGGAAGGGATGACCTCGCTTCGTCAACTATACTGAACTTGCCGTACCTCGAGACCATATCTATGCGATTGAGGAAAGAAACGGGGTCTTCAAGAAGCCGCCCCCCATCAGGGGAAACCGCGACCGCAGGGATCCTAAAAAATTCTGTAAGTACCACAAGGACATTGGTCATACTACTCTTGAATGTTGGGTCTTGCAGGATGAAATAGAGGAACTGATCCGAAGAGGGAAGTTCGACAAGTATAAAAGAAGCGAGGAAGGTCATCCCCAAGCGGATGGCAAAGGAGAAACCCAAAACGCGAGTGGCTCCAGAACACCTCGCAATATCTTAACTATAATCGGAGGACCACACATCGCAGGCGACTCTCGCAAATCGCAAGAAAGGTATGCCAGAGAAGCCAAGGAGAGGCCGTTAACCAACGTGAACAATCTTGGTGAACGGCCAGAGAAGCTCTTTAAGAGAATGCGACGACATCATCTTTATGGAGAGCGACGCGAGATGGGTCCATCACCCGCACTCTGATGCACTGGTGATAGTCGCCAATATTGGTGGAGACAATGTCCATCGTATACTGGTAGACAATGGGAGTTCAGTGAATTTGCTGAATTTCCAAGCCTTCAAGCAAATGGGGTTGCAAGAGAAGGATTTGCGACCTATGACATCAAGCATCTATGGCTTTTCGGGAGATGTCATAGCAATTAAAGGAATGATCAAGCTCCCAATCACTTTGGGAACTGCCCCAGTAACAGCCAAGTCGATGGCCGACTTCGCAGTAATCGACCAGTACTCAGCGTATAACGCCGTAATTGGTCGACCAATTCTGAAGGAGATGAAGATCATAACCTCGATCTATCATCTGACGATGAAGTTCCCTACTCCCGCTGGAGTAGGTTCAGTGCGGGGAGTCCAATCCGACTCTCGAGAATGTTATAACGCAGCTATCAAACTCGCAGAAAAAAGGACAGTAAATGTTATCCACCTTTTGGATGCACCACCACCTCGCCAGGAGATCCTCAGGATCGAGGAGGTGCCGCACATGGACGAACCAGACTTGGATCCAAGAATCCTCGATCACACCGCCGCAGCCCAAGCCGCGGAAGACACAATCGAGGTACCTATAGATCCTATAGATAATAACAAGGTTTTAAAAATTGGTTCTAAATTAAACATACAGTTGCGAGAACAATTAACGACCTTTCTAAAGCGAAATCTTGATATTTTTGCCTGGAAACATTCAGATATGGTCGGGATATCTCCACAGGTCATGTGTCATCGCTTGAACATTGACCCCGAAGTGCGAGGTGTCCGACAAAAGCGCTGCAAAATGGACCCCGCGAGGTACCAAGCGCTGAAAGAAGAAGTTGACCGCCTCCTCGCCTGCGGCTTCATACGGGAGTCATTTTACCCCAACTGGTTAGCTAACCCAGTACTCGTGCCAAAGCCTAATGGCTCATGGCGCACATGCGTTGACTTTACAGATCTAAACAAAGCCTGTCCCAAAGACAGCTTTCCTCTTCCTAGCATTGACCAGCTTGTCGATGCCACTGCAGGTCACGCGCTTTTGAGCTTCATGGATGCGTACTCGGGATACAATCAAATCCCGATGTATGAACCAGACCAAGAACATACCTCGTTCATTACTGATCGAGGATTATACTGTTATAAAGTAATGCCTTTTGGTTTAATAAACGCAGGTGCGACTTATCAAAGGCTAGTGAATATGATGTTCGCAGATCTTATTGGAAAGACAATGGAGGTATATGTTGACGATATGCTCGTAAAATCGCAACATGCGGAGGATCATATTGCCCACTTGCAGGCCATGTTTGCCATATTGCGGCGATACAAGATGCGTCTAAATCCGTTGAAATGTGTCTTTGGGGTGGGCTCTAGGAAATTCCTTGGTTTTATGGTAAATCAGCGAGGAATAGAAGCCAATCCTGCGAAGATCAGGGCATTGGTAGAAATGCCATCACCGACTAAGCCTAAGGAGGTTCAAAGCCTCACAGGTAAAGTCGCGGCTTTAAACCGCTTCATATCCAGATCCTCTGATAAGTGTAAAGAGTTTTTCCAGACTTTGAAAGGCAACAAAAGGTTTGAATGGAACGAAAAATGCGAGCAGGCCTTCCAAGCTTTAAAAACGCATTTGGGGCAACCTCCAATCTTATCAAAGCCGTTGTCCGGAGAAGTTTTGTCTATCTATTTGGCCGTCTCCGAATATGCGATTAGTTCAGTACTAATACGCGAGGACCAAGGACGCCAATACCCGGTATATTACGTTAGTAAGCGATTACTAGACGCCGAGACGCGTTATCCTCAAATGGAAAAATTGGCCTTCGCCTTGATAATATCCTCAAGAAAATTGCGACCTTATTTCCAGGCTCACAGCATTGAAGTTTTGACAAACTTCCCCTTAAGACAGGTCTTAGCGAAACCAGAAGCATCGGGGAGATTGTTAAAATGGGCGATGGAGTTGAGTCAGTTCGACATCAAGTATAAACCGAGAACTGCGATCAAGGGGCAAGCCTTGGCAGATTTTATACTTGAATTCTCAAGCACCGAGGTAGCGGTTGTAGAGGATAGAAATGACATTGTCATGGCAAACAAAGAAGTATGGACATTGTACGTCGATGGAGCCTCAAATAACAAAGGTTCTGGCAGTGGGATCTTATTAATCAGTCCCAATAATTTCAAGGTACACGCTGCTTTACGTTTTGAATTCTCTGCATCTAACAATGAAGCCGAGTATGAGGCTTTAATCGCAGGTTTGAAACTGGCCCTCGAGATGAAAGTCGAGTATCTACAGGCTTTTAGCGACTCTCAAATCGTGGTATGCCAAGTGAATGGAGAATACCTAGCAAGAGGCGGAAGATTGGTTAAATACTTAGCCATCGTTCGTGAAATAATGCAGAAGTTCAAAAATGTAGTTGTGTCTCGAGTACCGCGTGCTCAAAATGCCCACGCAGACGCATTGGCCCGATTGGCCTCAACTAGAGAAGCCGAATTACTCGATGTGATTCCGGTTGATGTATTGGCTCACCCAACCATAGATCGAGAAACAATCATGGAGATCGATGATGTTCAAGAGATTACCTGGATGACTCCTATCCTCGCATACCTTGAAAGGGGGCTCCTACCTGATGATAAAATAGAAGCGAGGAAATTGCGACAGCGAGCAGCCCGATATGTGATATATGATCAAAGGTTGTATCGCAGAAGCTTTAACCAACCACTTCTCAAATGTATCAGTGGAGAAGACTGCGGTTACATACTGCGTGAAGTACACGAGGGGATTTGTGGCAATCATACCGGAGGTAATTCCCTTGCCTTAAAAATTATGCGGCAAGGGTATTACTGGCCAACATTGCGACAAGATGCCCTCGCATTTGCAAAAAGGTGTGATAGATGTCAGCGAATAGCCACTTACACACACCAGCCCCCGAGTAACCTCCATTCTATCACAAGTCCCTGGCCCTTTGCAATATGGGGAATCGATTTAATCGGCGAGTTACCCAAGGGAAAAGGCGGAGTCAAATATGCTGTAGTCGCAGTTGATTACTTCACAAAGTGGGCTGAAGCCAAAGCACTCGCAACCATCACTGCAACGAAATTGCGCGAGTTTGTCTACACCTCCATCATTTGTCGTTTTGGCATTCCGCATAAACTCATTTCAGACAATGGAAAACAGTTTGACTGTAAAGAGATGCGACAGCTATGCGACGATTTGGGGATTAAAAAAGCCTTTTCCGCAGTTGCTTACCCGCAGAGTAATGGACAGACTGAAGCCGTTAATAAGATAATTAAACACACCATAAAGGGAAAATTAGAAGATCGCAAAGGGGCTTGGCCAGACGAGTTATCGCAAGTCCTATGGTCTTATAATACAACCCCTCGGTCTACAACTGGCGAAACACCCTTCTCACTTTCTTATGGGTGCGAGGCCATGTTGCCAGTTGAAGTTGGGGTAGGTTCCCTTCGCAGGGAGATTTTTAACATCTCGCAGAACAACGAGAACCAGCTATTCTGCCTTGACCTTTTGGAGGAAAAGCGTGATAAAGCACACCTGCAAAATGCGGCTTACCAACAGCGAACTGCAAGATACATTAACTCCAAAGTGAAGGTAAAAGCCCTGCGAGCAGGAGACTTGGTCCTTAGAAGAGTAATGCCAAACACCAAAATCCCGTCGCACGGGGTTTTCGGGGATAATTGGGAAGGACCATACCTCATCGCAGATCAAATTGGTGATGCAACTTATCGACTCGCAACACTCGATGGAACTGCGATTCCACGAGCATGGAATAGCGAGAGCTTGAAATTTTATTATCAATAGTATTCGCATTATTCGATTATGTTTATTCTTGTACTTATACTTAGATATTTTTCATTCAACAAGGAAAAATCCTAAGTATAGGGGGATATATGCCCGAATGTACTATTGATTATATGAATAAAATTACTTGCTAAATTTTCAAAAATTTTACGAGCTTTGCAAATTTGCCTACTTATTACACCAAGCTGTAATCAAAGTCGCGAATATATATATAAAAATCGCGAGTACCCGTGTACTGCATAAATATTAAAGGATAGCTATCCCCGCGAGGATAGAAATTTGTCCAAAACAAAAAGTAAATTCGTCCAAGTACATAAGTGCGAGTACCCTCGTACCGCATATATAAAAAAAAAGAGATAGAAGTAAAATTAAGAAACAACATAAGGATAACTAAGCATCTGGAGCAACAGGAGTAGTCTCATCTGGAGCAGTCTCGTCCGCGACTTTGCTGATGACCTCATTCTCGACTTCTTCAGCTTGTGCGTCCTCGACCTCGTCGAGAAGGTTACCTCCCCCACCTTGAGTCTGAGTAGGCGACATGGCGCGAAAAGCCTCGGCCATCTCAGCGGCTTCAGCTCCAAGAAGAGAGAAGTCGAAGTCTGGGACTTTGGAAAGAGTGGTATAGATATAATCAGACACTGCCTGATCATACTGCTTCTTCCCATTCTCTTTCTCAGCTTCCAAATCGCGAGCCATCTCCGCGATCGTTGCCTGCGACTTCTTGACCTCGTGCTCCGCCTGTTCCTTCGCCCTGCTGAGTTCTTCGAGCTCCTTCTCCTTGGCCTTGCTGAGTTCCTCGAGCTCTTTCTCCATTCTCGCCACATCCTGCTTCAGCTTTTTTATATTCTCCTGAAAATGAGCGTTCTGCCTCTTCAGCGAGTCGTCTTCCTTCGAAGGGGTCGCCGCAGCTTTTATGAACAAAGCCATTGACTGCGCGGCCAGTTCAGCAGATCGCGTAACAAGATCCTCGTAAGGGATCTCAGCCAGGAACTTTTCCTGCATGGCCAGGAAGTCGCGAGCTCGAACAGGAGGATCAATGACGACTTTCTTCCCCTTGTCCTGAGTGGTCTTGGCCAGCTTCTTGGAAGAGTCTGCGACAAGTGAAGCCATCACATCGCTCTTCCTCTTCTGGGCAACAACCGGCGAAGTCGTCGCTGTTCCACCCTTTGGTTTGATCTTCAGGATAGGGGCAGACTTCAGAAAAGTCATATCTGCGAACATGAATGAAAGATAAGTATAAGTCAAAATCCTACCTGTTAGTTTATAACAAGAGACGAATTACCTGAAATTTGTCGAGGAGTTTGTTTAGAAAGACGCTTGTCGATTCGTTCTTGCTGCTTCTCGGATGGTTCTTTGTAAACTGGTTCCCTTTGAAGACTTGCGTTCTTAGGAATCAGCTGATGTTCTCGCAGCTTTGTAGTTGTACACAATAATCGCCAGTCGCGATCTTGTACCGGAAGACTCGCGAGAATTTCAGCTGTCTCCTTGCTAGTCGCGTCAAGGGTTGGTCGAGCTGGTCTATCTGCGATGACAACAAAGAGCGAGTAAGCGAAAGATTTCAAAAGTAATGCAAAAAAAAATGTCTAAGTCAAGAAATACGCGACATACTGGGTCTGCGATTAAAGTCAGTCCTAATCCCAGGAACCTTAAAGACGTAAAACCACTTCGATTTCCAATCACCCATGTTCGACACCATTCCCTCAACTCCGTTGATTTCAGAAGTCGCCCATTTGCTAAAGCAGTAGAAGCCGTTATGAAGACCTACGCTTTTTATGTCGTAGAAATAACTGAATTCTTCTACTGAGGGAGCCCTATGGACGTACTCCATGTACATCGCATAGAAGGCCAGGACAGTGCGATAACTGTTGGGAGTTAGCTGAAAGGGCGACACATCATATCGCCTGAGAATGGCCACGACGAAGGGGTGAAAGGGGATTGATACACCACACCTAAGGATGGGTATTGAGACTACCACATCCTCCGTGGGGATGATCGCAGGGTTAGTAAATGGAAGGTGCGCTCTCTGAGACGGTTTAGGAAGTTGAAACGCGAGTCGCAGCAAATTCAACCTCACAAAGGTGGTGAAGTCTGATTTGGCAACCCTCGAGATTAAATCCTCGCACGCGAAGGGCTCGTTCAGTTGGGAATCGTCGACCAAATCTGTCCCACTCCCTTCCGCCTCCTCCTCTTCCCCACCTGACTCGCGAGCTGGAGTCGTCCATTCCTCGTCCATCTCCTCGACCTCGATGTCAGGAGCATGCCTCGTATGTATAAGATAGTCGCGTGCCGACACTGTGGACTCGCTGTCCTGAATATCGATGGTCCCAGGTTCTGCGAGTTCCTGCACCATCCTCTCGATGTCCACAGAAGACATCGGACCCAATTCCATTTGAGCGGCCTCCACTTCAGAAATATCTGTGGGGAGAAAACTGTCCCTCTCCTGGTCAGACTCACCGTCAAATGCGTGGCCTCCTGAGCCGAGCTGCTGGCTATCCGATAAATCGCTCATCTGAAAGATAGAAGATCTTTTCAGCGTGATGGATGTGTGAAAAATAAAGTAAGTGATCTCACCCGCAGTAGATTATAAAATCGCACTCGACAGAATGGTCAGCCTCCTTGCGAATACTGACCATCCCATCAATGTGCGAGAAGAGATAAAACTATCTTGGGCAAGTAATTCACGCATCCTCGGCTAAGCAGTATACCTCCAGAAACGGCTGGGAGTTTCCCAGTGACTCAAGAGGTATGCATTTTCGAGCATAACCCTGAAGTTACTGGGAGACCCCCACCATTCCGAGACTACCTATCAACCAAAGAGTACGCTCATCTGACTATTAACGCATGTCACAAATGGCTGGGTGTATCTCAGTATCTCAAGGGGCATATAACCGCGTATATGGCCATTAGAATACTGTGACACACCCACCATTTGGAATAGCGATTAATACCCTCGCAACTCAGCCCGCGACATATAAAAATCCTAAAAGATCTAGCTAACAGTCAAATGGAAATAAATCTTGGAAATATGCGAGTATTCAAACTGTTCATCTAAACACCCGCGAACATTCAAGTTGTTCATCCGAATATCCGCGAGTATTCAAGACGTGAAACAGTGCCTATGAATTGTGTGCGGTTATGTCAGTTTACAGGTCATATTCTATGAATTTACCCAGGTTTACTTACCTAAAACACATAGCCTTATAAACACCCACTAGCATACATTCCTAAAAAAGCCTTTAAAATGCCCAAACCCAGAAAATAAAGCATATTTTCTCCAAAACAGAAAACGAAAATGCAGTGATTTGGAAACTGACCTTTAGTTCTGATTTCTGCGATTGCTCTCGATCACCTCTGAGATTGAGGATGTTGTGGAAAATGGTAGAAAATCTGGGAATGGATTTTTCGAAGTGTATGTAATGGAGGGAAGTTAAGAGTAAGAGGGAAAAATGGGAAATTTGATTCGTATCAAAGCGTTTAAATACCCATATCCCTTATTTATTGGGATTGTGACACGTGGCAGCCAGAATGCCTAAGGTCGCCCAATCTAACGGCCAACTATGGCCACGCCTGCACGAAAACCGAAGAGTTTCGTGACGTGGCACCATAAAGGTAATAATTACTAATAATTATAGCCGTCATTTTTCGAAACCCTCGATGGGACAACCAAAAGGTCACCTCCTCGTGACAACCTTTCACCTGTCTCTCGAATAATAGTTTCCCTCAGTGACCGCTCCTGTCACGTCGCGAAACTAGGGGCATGTGTTATAGTGAGATTTCTCTCACCTAGAAACTCGAGACCAGACTCTTATTTAAAGGACACGTGTATTCAGATTTGCAATGAAAGCTGGAATGTCCATGAGAGACTTCTCGAAGTTTTAGACCTCGCCCAGGATAAAACCAGCGAGATACTGCGAGTGCGACCTAAGTTGCACCGCATAACCGTAATTCTCATTATGCAGGGTAGATCCAACTCGCGTGTGTCAGAACAAGTGCGAGTATCCCCTCTATATTTCCGCGAAAACATAGAGACCAACTCTCTATGATACAATTTGGTCCCAACGACCCAATAGCCCCAACAAACCGATGTAATTTCGCATGTCCAAGTTCTACCAGCTCAAACATGCGATGTCTACGAGGGGCGATTACCTAAGGGCGCAGACGCTCCAAACGTACTAGCGACCCTGCGAGCTCAACAAGCGGAACATGAACAGTCAACTCGCAGATGCAGAAGACGCATACGTTGATTAACTTAGTAACTGTTACACATTTATTGATGTTAACGTTGTTTGAGTTTAGTTATTGCCATTCAATATGTAAATAATGGATTAACAATGAATGTAATCCTTGTGTAACCGATTGGACACCTACTTTGTATATAAAGGGGTGATCCACCATGAAAATGGCACCTACGAATCCTTTGCTATAGTGGACTAAGCAGATCACAATCTGACTGAACCACTATAATTCTTTGTTTTATTTACATTTTCCAGCCTTGTTGTTTGTTCTTGCATTCCCAGTCGAGTACTCGCCATTCTAGGTCGAATACTCGCACTTGTCATTTCCCTGAAAACTCTCTTTTATATTAATTAAATAATACATTTTGGTGTTGCGAAATTCACTCGACAACATGGTGTTAGACAAAAAGGTTGTCTTCTTTTAGTGGTGCGCACACTCCCCGAGTTTGACATAGAAGACAAACTCTGACACTGTGGGATCCTGTGTCTGGAGGACTCTGCATAAGATGATATTTGGAAGCTCTCTGATTGCCTCTTTGACTATTTGTGTCTGGATTATCCGATGAGGGTATCCAGATTAGTCCTATTGGGCTTTTCTTCTTTTGATACAGACGGTATCCCCCAGACTAGGGTGGTCCAACCCTTCTATGTATCTAACAAGGGTTGCATTTGAATCCAGAGCCATTGCTTGACTTTGTTTATGGACTAAGTTATTAATCTGGTTGGGCCTACGGAGGGACTACCTTCGCTGATAGTGGGATTTGTTAGTGTTTACGTCACTGCTCCAGAAACACAGACAACAACAAGAAATTCTTGAGAAATTGAAATTTCTACTATGATTCTAGGATAGTTCAATCTTTCACACCTCTTGGTAATCTGATCCACAACAAGAGATTTTCCAAGTAGACTCACTATTATAAGCAACGCAGTCTCTTCCTAGTATTTGTGGTCCAAGCTAGCAAGCTAAATCCAAATTGAAATTGCTCTAATATATATATACTTTAAACCAATTGATGCATCCCGAGGCTTCATAATAGAAGCTTCTTATTAAAAAAATATAACCCCAACTAATATAGCATCTCTTTGCTCCATGGATTGAAACCACTTTACGTGGATATTATGAAACAAAAAATCAACTTTATCCACGCCTTTCAATTTTCATACACGACTTACAAAACCTTCCAACAAATAATAGAAGAATTCTAAAACATGACTTCATCCTCAATATCATCCATATCTATTTTAATCCCTTTAACTCTTCTTATTTTTCTCATCCAATTCTTGAACAGATTTAGAGCTCAAATTTTGAAAAACATGATTGTAAAATCAGTGGTGATAACACCTTACCTTGCTTAGCTTCCTCAAAGAACTTGTGATTTGTGAACATCCAATGTGAAAATTCTCGTTGAATCACTCATTCTCTACAAATGTTGAATTGTCGACCTAGGAGAGAGAGAGAGAGAGAGAGAGAGAGAGAGAGAGAGAGAGAGAGAGAGAGAGAGAGAAGAAACCCAACATCCTGTCCAACATCCCCCATATTTGCTTGCTCCTCTTCTTCGAACTCTTCAAGATCGTTGTCCTTTTCAGAGAAATCAATAGCTTCCACACCCAGTATAAAAGCCACAGATCTCGTTTTTTCATCACTTGATCAAACAAGGTTAGGCCCCTTTTCTTATTCTTCTTGCCAAATCCATTGATTTTCCCCTTTAATCCTTGCCCCCTTTATTATGGTGCCAGTATTCACTAAGAGTGATGAAGTCTAGAAAGAGAGAGAGAAAATCTTCTATTTTCTCTTCACTATAACTTTTCTTAATGTACTTTTTTAAAAAGGCAATGAATTAATATATTTTCATTAAACTATTTTATTTATTATTTTTTTTTAAAAAAAAATAAATTACTTTTAAAATTTATTTAAGCATTTTTTTTAATTATAATCGATTTTGTATTCTCCTTCATCAATATTTTGGACTACAAAGTCAGCCCAACTTGGACATGGGACCTTAACCCAGTCGACTTGCGACCCTGACCTCGGCCCTTAGCTTTGGTACATTGGCTCAAATTCGAGACCCGACCTCAGAACCTTGGACCTAAGATTCGAGACCCTAGTCCATACCCATGATCTCGACTGAAGCCCTGGCCTGAACATGGATCCCGATCATGAGTCTCGAGTCAAACTTGGGACTCTAGCCCCCAACCCTAGCTCAAACTCGAGACCCTGTACCCCCAGTGGACCACCAACTTCAGCCTTAATCTAGGATCTCAACTATGGCTTCGAACTAAACAAAGATTAATTGTACGTAAATAGTGAGTCAAATATAACATAAATTTATTTTTTTGTGTCCAGTTAGCACTAACATTATATCTTGGAGATGGTTTTCAAGAATAAGTAAGGATTCATTAAGGGTAAATACCATTTTGGACCCTGTGTTTTGCAAAAGTTACTAATTGGACCCTCTATTTTGTTAAATGAGAAAATGGACCTTGTATTTTCCAAAATTGTACAAATAGGACCATGAACTAATTTTTTGTCAAATTAAAACTTAATAATAATCTGATTTAGAGATGTTATGACAAAACTGGTTAAATTTTCTGTATCTGTTCGTATTAAAAATTATCTTAAAGTTGGTTATATTAAAAAGAGTAATTTGCGGCATAAATACCTAAGTTTAACTCCCAATTGCAAATAACCACTTGAGACTAGCTCAAGTGGCCATAGGGGGTGCGTGTGTATTGGAGGTCCTAAGTTACAAATAAATACCTAAGTTTAATTTTTAGTGGTATTTACCCATTCGTTAATATATATCGAGTAGGCTGACATAAAATCATAATTAAGATATATTATTTAGTATTTAAACAGAAGTATTGCACCATGGTAAAAGGGTTGGTGAGAAAATTAAAAGACATTGAGAAGGGCCCTCACTCATTTTTTAAAAGGGATATTAATTATTGTGAAGGAATATTTGATATCGTAATATTGATGTCTGTGGAGAAACGTCACATATATGGTACTGTGTTAAAAGCACTTAAACCAAAGGCAATTGCTGGAGAGACTGAAATACATCTTTTTCAGCCACTATATATGCTAAATTAATTAATAACTAATAAGTTAAGGCTAAGCTCTTTTTTGTGTTTGCCGACTGTGAATTTCTGAAAGTTGAGATTATTATTATTAGGGCAATGATAATGATATTGGCGTTTGACCAATATATGTTCTCAATCAAAACCATATACATACAGTATATAGCTGTATATTGTCCAACATTATTATTATTATGAGTAATCTTTGGTACAATTAATTAGCATATTCTATTTATTTTAATTTAATAATTATTATAAAATAATATTAATATATTATATGTGGTATACTGGGCAAGTAATAATATGTACACAGAACATTTATATTAGAAGAGCTATAATGATATTTCCTTTAAAATAGAGAAGAAAAAATGACGAAAAATTAATTTCATAGGTGAATTATTTTAACTCAAATTTTTAAAAATGTTACAATTATTCATTTCTCAAACAATATTTTAATAATATGTAATTCATATTTTATTATTATTTATTTTATATATATTAAAAAAAATAACATTTAAATGAATGGAGTGATTAAAATAAAGAAGCTAATATATGGTATAATATAAATATTTGAGGCAAAATAAAGAATATAGAATTTTGCCGTAATATATTTTAAAGAATTGAGTAAAGAAGGAGATGTGATAGGGGTGTGCATAAATCATCCAATCTAATAACAACTGGCCGATCCAATTAGCACCGACCGTCAAACATTGAATATATAATTGTGATCGGATCGGATTGGATATTATTTTTTAATATCCAACTGGATCAGATCAGATATTGGATGAGGTATCCAAAAATTCAATACATCCAACATTCAATTGAACTAATTAGTATTTTCATTTAGTTTGGATGAGTAGTTAGATTTTATATTGTTATACGTAAAATATATATGTTTATACAAAAATTAACATTAAAATTTTACTCTTTTTTTTTATTGGATGGATCCGATCCAATCCAATACATACTGGACCTAAAATATTAGATAGATCTAATCTGATCCAAAATATACTAGGTCTAAAATATTGAATAAATCTAAATCAAACCAATAAATATATATGAAATACATCCAACGGATATAGAAGCGATCCAATCTAACAACCAATGGATGTTGGATTGATTGGATGACTGAAATTAATTGGCCATCAGATCGGATGGTAAAATTTAACATCCAATGTATAATTGCATCGGATCTGGATAGGCATAAAATATTAGATGTGATCCAATAAACACCCCTAAATATGAATGCTCTTAAAGCATCTCGAATAGAAATGCCAATTGGTATAGTTTATTGCAAAAAAAAAAAAAAATCTTATCTTGTAAAAAGTTTACTCTAATAGTGTGGCAAAAGTTTATCTACATTTGTCACATTATAAAAAGTAATCTAAATTTAAATCACAATTTGCTTCACAATAAATACACTACAGTTATATTTACTTATATTCACTACAAAAACAACTACCTTTTAGTGACAACTATTTAGTCACAACATAAATTTTTTGTGATCAAATGTGGCTTTTAGTCACAACAAAAAGTTACTTGTGACTACAAGCTAGTTGTCACTAATTTAGTTTTAGTCACAATACTCATTGTAACTAAAAACACATTTAGTCACAACATATTGTAATTTTTGTGACTAATACTTTTAGCCACAGACATTTTAATCACAACATATGAATAATGATTTATAATTAGTCGCAACTATATTACTTTTAGTCACAAGTTTTACTGTACCTAAAAATAAAATTTTCTGTAAGGTATATATTATTTTTAATATTTCATTATTAAACTTAGTTCTTGAACTTTGCATTGAATTATACATTTTACATTTATTTTTCATTGTTTTATTTTAAAAAATAATAATAATAAAAAGGTAAACAATAGTATAAGTACTCAAAATTTTGAGTTTATAAGTGACATAAATCTAATAATTTTTTTAGCGGCATAAACATCCAATGTTTGTAAATTGCAATTTCTTTTCTAGTTTTATCAGTACAAACTCTGTTTTGAATTTAGTAAATGATGATATTTAAAAGTAACTGATACTACATGTTTCTGTCTAGACCCAATAATCTTGAATTAGGGTTTATATGTATCTATTTAAGATAATAAGATAGTTTGTACTGATGAAATTTGAGGAAAATTACAATTTTATAAACATTGAGTATTTATGCTGCTGAAAAAAATTATTAGCCTTACACCGTTTAGAAATGTAAAACTTTGGGTACTTATGTCACTATTTATCCTAAAATTAATAATAAATTTATTATTATTTCTTTATATTTTTAATAAAAGTAATTTTTTAATGGGCTTTTTCATTTTTATACTTCAAAATAATTTTATATATATATATATATTTTTACGAAATTCCATATAGAAACCTATATAGTAATTAATGGAGCAACCTAAATCGCAACCAAAATTCGTATGACAACCCACATAAAAACTACAGGAGAAACTCAAACAATAGATTTAAAAAAAACAGTTAAAAAATAGTATATACGATAATTTCTCTTTTTTAATAATAAAAACATTAATTAAATATTAAATTTTATAATACTGAAAATGGATACAGATTTATATCACAAAAGTATATTTTATGTCAAGAACAATTTTTGAATCTCTCATTAAATATGATCTTAATATATGGACCAAAAATTTACAGCAAATTTTTAATTCAATCACATTCATTTACATTAAAATCTTTTAGAAAATCATATATATTTTAAATGCACTGATCATTACACCTCAATATATGAACATAT
This sequence comes from Cannabis sativa, assembly GCF_029168945.1. Classification (NCBI taxonomy): domain Eukaryota; kingdom Viridiplantae; phylum Streptophyta; class Magnoliopsida; order Rosales; family Cannabaceae; genus Cannabis; species Cannabis sativa. The sequence goes on along the minus strand of NC_083602.1, from coordinate 54,578,492 downwards.
CTGTATATTGTATTATCCCCACAAGTGATGTTGGGATGGTGCAAGGCAGCCGATTGACCAGTGATATAATGGTAGTTCATTGGACCCACTTCACCTTAATGCTAAATTAAGTCATCAACTTGTACTTTTTTTCTCCTTAATGACCAATTTTTGTGCTCATATATATTTGGCTAAAAAAAAATTAGCAATCTTATATTTTTCCCAATTTTTATAATTATATGATCCAATACATAAAATGTAAATTAACTCAAAAAAATAAAAAATCATTCAAATTTTATTACAAATATATAGCAAAATAATTCAAAAAAAATAAATCCTAACTATATTTTCTATCAAATATTTAATACAACTTTTAATATATACTAAATTTGATACACATTAAACCATGTATAATCTTATTTTTTACCAAGATATAAAAAATAACAATGTAACACTTTTATAATAGTCTATTAGAAATGTTTTATATAAGAATTATTTTTTCTATATTTTGACTCTTCATTTTCTTTGTTTATAAAAGAACATTTGTATTATAAGGTACGCCATACACATTTATGACATTGCATATATAGGGGTGTGAATAAATCGATCTAATTTAATGACAACGTTGTGATCGCCAAATTTTGGATATCTAATTGTGATCGGATCGGATTAGATGTTATTTTTGAATATCCAATTAGATCGGATCGGATGTTGGATGGAGTGTATAAAAATCCACTACATCCAACATCCAATTTAACTAATTAGTATTTTCATTTAGTTTGGATGCCTAATTAGATTTTATAATGTTATACGTAAAATATATATGTATACATAAAAATTAATATTAAAATTTTATTCTTTTTTTCTTGGATTGGATGGATCTTATCTAATCCAATACATATTGGACCTAAAATATTGGATCCGATCAGATCCAAAAATACTAGTTTAAAATTTGAATAAATTCAAATTAAACCAATAAATATAATATAAAATACAACCAACAGATAGAACCGATCCAATCCAACATCCAATATATAATTGGATCAAATTTGGATATGCCTAAAAACATCGGATGTGATCTAATAAACACCCCTAGCATATGAGTATGGGTGTTATTTTGTAGCAAATATAAAACATTTTAATCTAAATTCAAATATGTGAACTGTTTCAAAAAAAAAAAATCAAATATATATATGTGAAACATAATTTTGTTTTAGGTGAATATATATGTACTTCACCAATTTAGTGCAGAATTTATTAATTTTGGAACAATAATTTCAATGATTCAACGCAAAATATCACAAGAATTATGAAATTAATGAAAATATTTTTCTTTAAAGATCCTACGATATAATTATGCATATGGTTAAAAATTAATAAATGATCATATTTTAAAACAAATTAAAAGAATGCTAGAATGAAAGAAAAAATTGTGTACCAATTTCTTTGTAGATTTAAAATAATACTAGCTAGGTGCACACTAATTTGTTATATCACATGAATTGAAATTGAGTGAAGATTATTTTACACCAAAGTAAAATGATATACACTCTTCTAGATGTATTGATAATTGACATTTACAAAGAAAAAAAAAAAAAAAGAACTGTAAGCCACCACACGTAGCCAAAAGAAAAAAAAAATCACAAGCATTGCCTTCAAGTACATGTTAACAAGAATCCATAGGAGCCAAATTATTAACAAAATATAGTTATTTGAATACGCCCTTCAATATATTTTTTGCATTTTCTATTTTAAAAAGTGAGAGTTGTAATAAACTCAACCTATTGACAAAATATAGTTATCCAACACCTTTGGTTTAGTTACAATTAATTTGTTATTATATTTAAAATCAGAGTATTGCTATACTTTCTATACCGAAAAATAATATTTTTTAAAAATTATTTTAAATTATATAAAATTTGATACTTAATTACATTTGGTATATATTTTAAAATAAATTTTCATTAATTATGATGTTGGACACTTGTCCGTACTCTTAATAAATTTATTATGAGAGAGATTTCTTCTTTCATCATTTTTTTTCTTGGCAAATAATAATTAAAATTTTCTCCGTCTTTTCACTTTTTCTTTCTTCAGCCATACAATTAATTCATATCTTAGGCTCAAATTAATTTGTAATGTACACACAATAATAATTCCATCCAAAGAATCTTAATTATTAATCCTTTTAGCTGTAATTAGTCCACCACTTATCGTATCGTAATCGTATCCAAGTCTGAGTACGAGTATCGTAGTCGGCAGTGGAAGATTCAAACGCAAATATTAATAAATTAATCAAACAAATATTAATTAAATTAAAGAGAAAAAGAAAAAAATTTGATTAAACCGTCCTTCCACACAATAATAAATTTATTTATTTATTTATTTATTTATTTATTTATATATGTTATATGTTATAGTTAGTGTGTCAACAATCTCGTGTTCCAATAGGGAGAGAGTCGGTCATGAAGTCCCACCTCTCCTCACCCTTATAAATATCACCCTTCCCTAACCTTTTTATCTCCACCCACCATTTGAGCTAGCTCTTATAACTCATTATTATTAAAAATAAATTACACCAAAGTTATTATTGTAATAAGTTTCATTTTTTTTTTTCTAAACTATTGATAAGCTAAAGTAGTAGTATTTATTTTCCTTGGTTGGAGTTCTTGGCGTGATGATTTAAAAGTAAAGGAGAATCTGTAAAGCTCAGGAGGGATAGCGCCGTGACTAACTTATATTGTTTACAAATGAAAAATAAAATGTTTTCAAAGAAAAAGTTCCATGGCGCTATCTATCCTGAGTTTCATGGCTTCTTCTTACTAAATCAGACTCTAATATGTCAACGGCGGTGGGGTTTCCTTTATTTCATTCTCTTGCTATTTTAATAAGATTTATTTTTTGAGTTAATAATGTTTAGATTCAAGATTACCTTGGATTATATATGCACTACTGTTGTTGTTTGTTGTTACTTGTTTGTGTTACAGCTGTTGATGGTGGATGTGACTGTGGTTATGGTGAAAAGTTGTTATGTTCTGAGTCTTTATGTTTTTTGTCTCCAAAAGCTTGTGCAAAAAAATAGGGGTAAGCTCTTTCTTCCTTTGACATCGTCCTTGTTCAACGGTATATATTTATTTCATGTGATGTGGGGATATATATAGTATTTTAACATTTTTTGTTTCTTTCTTTTATATCCATATGCACATACATATACTCATACTCATACTCATACTTATATTCCTATGATTCTTTCTATAGATCTTATTTTATTAATTTTGCTAAAGCTAAGATAAAAATATATAAACCCTAAAGTGATCGACGTACAAAGTTGTTATGACTGAAAGAGAAACTAGATTTCTTACACTGATCTTTAATAAGCTCTTTCGCTAGCTAGTACTAAATATATATATATACACACACATAGTGGTCTTAATATCAATTTTTGTTTCTTGAAAAAACTTGATAAATGATAATATGAAGCGATTAACTTGGGTCGTACTATATACTACTTTCTTCTTATTCTTTCCGGGAACAGAAAATGTTATCCTATGGAGATTAAACGTACTGTGTTATTTTCTATTAGATTTTTGTTTTTCTTTTTTTATTTGTGGTGTTTTTATTGGGATCATGTGTTTTGTCCAGATGAAACCCTAGCTATTGGAAACAGAATTTTCTAGCAAAAAGAAAAAGAAGAAGAAGACAAAATAGTGTACATGTTTTTTGAAATTTACTTTATGGGAACTTTCTTTTTACTCTGGTATTGGGACTTTTTTTAAAATGGGGTCAGATACAACTTTTTAGTTGCAGGGTGTGTCTGAAACAAACCCTAAATATCTCGTTCAGAATAAAAAATTGTTAGCAGTTGAGAAAGGTGAGTTAGGGTTTTTATGCCTTGACTGAAACTTTTGCAGGCTTTTCAATAATGTGGATGTTGACCACTTTTTCAAACTTTGATCAGATCATGGACTCCTCGCTTTTTCTCTTGTGTACAAAGAACCCATATACCTAATAAAATCTCTCCTTCCCTCCATAATTTCCTGTCCTGTTTCTGACCCATACGAATTAAATGGCCACGTGTCCTCTGCAATAAACTGTGTTTCCAAATTTAATTTAAAGAGCTAAAAAAAGCAAAAATATGTATACCTATTATTTTTTTTTTGAAAAAAAATATCACTCCAATAAGTTATTTCAGGATATATTTTTTTTACTTGTTTCTGTATTCAGGTAATTATTTTTTTAATCAAGATTCTTAATTTTACAACAATTCCTTAAAATGCATTGACTTATTATTTTAGGATCAAGAAAAAAAATTTATTTTAATTTTTTTTTCATATATCTCCTATAAAATTTTAAAAAATATAGAATAATCTACAATATAGAAAATAATGTTCAAACAATCTATTTTACACGCATATAAAATAAAATAATTACGCTCGTACATTACACTGTTTGAACGTAATTTTCGGCGTGTTAAATTATTTCGAATTTCTTAAAATTTTATAGGATGTTTTAAATAATTATAATTTCCATGACAAAAAAAGAAATATAACTAAAAAATTATTTCAGTACTGAAATGGATAAAGATGTATTGACTTATTTTTAAAAAATTTGACTAAAATTTTCCTAATTTTTTTTTTAAAAAATAAATAGTTTTTTTATTGGTATTACACTACGCTTGTAATGAAAGAATAATTGCTAGTATAAATTAATATTTGAATTATATTTTTAGTAATATATATTTAAAAAAATTGAAAAATTTACAAGTATTCTAACATACACCATTATTAAAGAAGAAAATATTTGTTAGATGGGAAATAGAGTGTACCCGTAAAAGTACCCTAGCAAACACTTCGCAGTCTGAATCCAATTAATTCCCATGGATATTTTCTTTATTCTTTCGTATTATTTAATTCAAAAACTGAAAATACAAGAAACAAGATGTAAATATTCTATTGGATGTTCTTCTTTTTGTTAAATGAAAAACCAACGCAATTTCAAAATATATACCAAATTTTTCGGAGCCACAAATAAGTATTTGAAAATAAAATGTAAGTGATAAATACTATATATAATATCTATTTTAATTCTATAAATGTTTTTGTTTTTGAAAAGTCTAAAAGTAACTAGCCATATAACAAGAATACACAATAATACAAACGATACTGTATATGAATTAAAATTGACTTTCTGAACTTAGTCATATAACAAGAATATCAGTACGTACTATTTTTTTTTATCTAATCCTATCTTTAATACCATATATATATGCATTAATTAAATTAAATTTGATAATATATATAATTATATAATTATAAATTAAATTTGATAATGTATATCTCAGCTTCGATTTTTATTATCACTATGTCATGAATATTACATAAAATTTATTTGATCATTCATTTGGTTGATGATGAAAAAGTTGACTAGTTTTATATAGCTTTGCAATTAGTTATCACTTTATTTATTTGTTTATTTTTTGGCTCACACAGCTTTATATATATAGTTTTGTTGTTGTGATTTTATCCATTCGCTGTTTGTAATGGTAGTATGTATCATCTGGTTGGCCACTAACTGCCACGTGTACGGAGGGGATGAAAAGTCTTTGTTGCACTGAGAAGATTGATCCAACTTTAGGGCACAAGGTGTGGTCTTACTGTATGGGGACAAAGAAACCAGTTCTCCTGTATAACATATTATATATATACATATATATATGAATATGAATATGATCTCCCAACCATCTAATGTTAGTGAAACTTTCGATTAAAATCATATCACTGGAGAAGATGTACAGTGATGTATCATGTGGTTGAACAGAAACCCCCACCTTCTATTCCTCATTCTCTAGGCATTTTTTATGCTATAATATATATATATATATGTACGGTTATGGGGATATTAATATTCTATCTTGATTTCGCTTCACTTCTAAGAATATCCACCAAGTCATGACTCATGACTCATATAAAGTACATATATATTTATATGCTTTCAAAATACATGTTATTTTGTATATATATACACACTTTAAATAATCGAGGGTTTTTATTATTTTTTTTGAAATGGAATATATAATAATGGAGGGTTTCTATATATACTTTTTGTATACATCTTTTTGGTATGTTATTTGTATATATGTATAAACAAATGTGCGTATTCCGTGGTTACAGTATATGTATATTAAGTTGATCTCAGCTTCAATAATATTGTCTGTTCTTTGTGAACCATAGAAAAAGTTTTGTTTCTTCAATGTAGTGATTATGGCAGACCAAAGTGCTTGGGAGTAATGCAAACATTTGAGGTCTTGAATGGAAAATGTAATTATATAAATATATATGTACATAAATTAATAGTCTCATTGTTGGGCTGTTTGCCTAGAGCTATTAATAATTGTTTTTTTATTTGTTAATTTTATTAAGAGTATTTATGGAACTAAGTGGGGGAGTGAGTGGTAATAATAAATTACCTCTTTCGGTTTAATAATTCGTTTTATAGGCAAAAAAAGTTGATATATTAGGTAAAGAGTACGTGAAAGGAAAAAAGGGAACTAACTATAATGATATATAGAAGGAAGGAGTAGTCATAAGTGATAATCAACAATTTTTTGTATCCAGCTTTAGACTCTAATGATGTTGCTCCCTTGAGTAAAATGGTAATAATATGGTTCTAAAAGTACTGCTCAATTTTGTGATTTGGGTTAATTAAAATATTATTGAAAGAGTAGTACTTAATTAGTTTTCACATGATATATGGCATTCTTAATTAAGTAAAGGTCACGACGTTGAAGATCATCAAAATTAAAATTGATGAAATTGATGAGGGGCCGGGCGTTGAAAGTTGAAGTAGTATTTTTCTTTGCTTAAAAGGTCTGGTTGAAGATTCAAAAGTAGAAAATCTGAACAACCTATAGTACATTCTTGAAGAAATCAATAACTTTATTTATATATTTATTTTATATAAATTGTGGTTATATAACATAATTTTTAATTTAATAATTTTTTTTTAGGCTAATTAGTAATTTTTTCTTCTGAACTTTGACATGTACCAAATCGTGCCCCCTTAACTTTTTTGGCCGTTAAAAATTCCCCTCGAATTATTGAGATTGTAAATTTAAGGACTTTTGTCTAATTTCATTCAATTTTACTATTTCAATGATTGTTTATGTACAAAAGTATGCTCCTTAGACTTTGATATCTACCAAATCATGCCCCTTAAACTTTGATATGTACTAAATCATGCCCCCTGAACTTTCATCCATGTTAGAATTTTCTTACTAAAATTAGACAAAGTCCTTAAATCTAATAATCTCAATAGTTTAGGGAGAATTTTTAACGGCCAAAAAAGTTCAGGGGGCAAGATTTGGTACATGTCAAAGTTCGGGGGGAAAAATTACTAATTAATCTTTTTTTATTATTGTTTATATTCTCCCAATTATGGAATATTAATTTTATAATATTATTATATATATTTAAAAATAAAAATCATATAGATATTTTATATAAAAAAATTAATTTAATTATATATATATTTAAAATAAAAATTACATCTATATATAATATATATTTAAGCCTTAATTTCACAATTTAAAAAATGATTACTTTTTAAATATATGTTTGAAAGTAATTAATTCTCTAATCAAACTTAAATTTTGTCAAAATATTTTCTAATATAATTCTTATATACAGAGAGATCAATATAAAATACGTATAAAATATATATAACAATGAAATTCATTTTTTTAGTGTATATATAAAATGCGTATATATATAATTACATCTAAAGAGCATGTCAATGCAGCCACAATATAGCTAAAAAAAATTCTCAAAAATCAAAATTTCAAACCCTATATATTTCAAAAATTAAAAAATTAAACATACTTGTATTTTACTTAACATCACTTAATTAAACTTAATTAAAAAAAAAACTAATTATACATGTATTAGACATAACATTAACCTATAGTATATATATGTATGTATAATATCTAATTAGAAGAATGATGAGATGATCAATCTAATAACATATAATTTATTCAAAAAAAAAATCTAATAATATAAGATATGAAATAATAAGATGACCTATATTTTTGTGAACCCTCTAGCTTTCATAGATTTCGTAATCGAATTCAATTATGGTGGTGAGCGATATATTCCAACTTTTAAGAGCTCGTTTGAAACGCCGTATTAGGTCGTATTGTATTATATTGTATTATATTGAATTGTATTTTATGCAATATTTTTATGTAAAACTATATGTGGTATTAACTTTTATGAACACCTAAATATATATTATATTTTAGTATCAATTAAAGTTTAACATAGTAGTATATATATAAAAATATGATATATATAATCCAATTCAATACAATACAATACGACCTAATACGACGATCCAAACGAACCCTAAGTCTTTAAAATTATTATTAGAAGGAAGACATGATGATGTTTATATTTTACAATTCATATATAGTTAGTTGGACTTTAATTTTAACCCATTTTCAAACATATTTTTTAAATGCATCTAAAATATATAATATACGTCGCTACAAAAAATTGCTACTTTCAGTAATAATCTTTTAGTCACAACATAAATTTTTTGTGACTAAATGTGACTTTTAGTCATAACAAAAAATTATTTGTGACTAAAACATGCATAGCATTTATTTACAAGTTGTCACTAATTTAGTTTAAGTCACAACAAAGATTGTGACTAAAAATACATTTAGTCACAACAAATTGTAATTTTTGTTATTATAATTTTTTTTAAAAAAAATGTATAATATTTCTACAAAATTCAAACTATTATAAAATTAAAAGTGTCGCGATTAAATTAAAATTATAATTAACAACAAATTTTAAATATTATTTTCTATATATATATAAATAACACTTAAAATAAACAATGTTTTAATAAAAAATAATGTTGTTTATTAAATAACATAAAAAATTAATTATACAACTAAAATATATATAATTAAAATAAAAACTAAAAATATAATTAAATATATATTGCACCTAATATTAACTTAATATATATGAAAGGATTTTGTTCACATTTTGTAAAAAATAAAAATAAAAATAGGGTTTTTTTTTATTTTTACACTTTAAAATAATTTTTATTTTTTATTTTTTGTATTTTTATGGAATTTCACACAGAAAATCCTATAACGACTAATGGAGTAACTTAAATTGCAACCAAAATCCGTATAGCAACCTACATAGAAACCACCAGGTAACGTACCGAAGCAACCAAAATAGTAAATTTGAAGAAAAAAAAAAGTTAAAGGTTAGGGTTGTTCACAAACTATTCGATCCAATCAAATCCGCACGATCCAATCTAATCAAATATGCAAAATGCGAATATCCGTACTTAGGCGGATTGGATTGGATTGAAAAATCTAAAATCCCCACTTGTGCGGATTGGATGTTGTTTGACCTCAAAAGTAACTGATCCAATCCAATCCGCACTTAATTATATATATTTTTAAAAAATTATAATATATAATAAATATTAATTTTTTAGTAATAATATTTAAAAAAAAAAAAAAACACAAACTTCAAAATATAGATAAATATATATACTAGCTTATTTATTTTAGTAATGGATACATTTAGTGTAAATTCAAATATATATATTTTAGTAATGATTGTTTTATTTTAATTTCATCTAAGATGAGTACGTGTGTATCGATTTGATTTGTACACGAATGGAGATATATTGAGATGATTATTGGAGATAAAAAATAATAGTCTTTTCTTTTAATTTTTTTTTTCCATTTTAATGAAAAATTAAATAATTTATCATTAAGAAAAAGTAACCGATCTAATTTGTATTATTGCAGATTGGATTTAAATTGATGAGTGAATTGGATTGGATTCAAAATATAAAATCCACACTTACTGAGAATTGAATGTTGTTTTATCAAAAAAGTGGGAATTGAATCTGATCAACAGCCTTATATAGGATAATTTTATATTCACAATTTAACAATTGAGGTGGCAGGTACTACTAATTAAATAATTGTAGATAAGATTTGATTTTTCTAAAAATTAAACAATTGGAAGCACAAGCCAAGGTTATTCACAGTTGTAAAATCAAATCTTATATTTACAATTAAGAGTAAATACTATTTTGGATCTTGTGTTTTGCAAAAGTTATCAATTGGACTCTCTATTTTATTAAATGACAAAATTGGCCTTGTATTTTTCAAAATGGTACAAATAGGACTCTGAACTGATTTTTTATCAAAATAAAATTTAATAATAATCCGATCTAGAGATATTTTGGTAAAACTGATTACATTTTCTGTATCTGTTTGTGTTATAAATTGTCTTCAAGTTGTTTTTATTAAAAAAATAAAATTATCAAAAATTGAACCCAGGATCCTATTTTTACTATTTTAAAAAAATGTAGGATCTATTTTGTCATTTAACAAAACAGAAACACAAAGTCCAAAATAATATTTACCCTACAATTAATTGTTAATTGATTTGAGGTGGAGGGGGTCAAGTGAAAAATTTGAGGTATCCACAATTGTAAATCAAATCTTATCTTAACAATTGTTAAGATTTGATTTGAAGTGGTGAGGCTTGCAGAAGATTCAGACTTAATAAACACGTGATTCATGTAGTGTTGAAATTAATTAATAAAAAAAGGGCTTTGTACTACTAATTAAACTAATTCACAAGTAAAGGAAAAAGTGATGTATGTGATGTAGTGAATTGAAGTGCTTATTAGGTGTTTTGGATCACTTGGTTTGAGGCAATATTGAGTAATGTTTTGGGGAATGTAAGAACCAATAAGTTTTTGGTCAATGCGTGGAACTACTAATTAAGCTATACAAAACCCACAAACCCAACCCAACTCTCTAACAAAGCAATTAATCTTTGATCCGTACATTCTGTGAAAGGTTCTTCTTCTTGCTTCAACCAATTGTCTAACTAGCTAAGCTATATGGATTCCAAGTTCCAACCCCTATGCACTTGCTTTCCCTATTTTTATTATTAACTCATTATCAAATCAGTGCTGTTAACCATTTATTAGTTTGGTTGAATCACATTGTAAATTGTATCTATCTATAATATCATACCCACATTATACATTATACATAAGATTATTAATATTATGGATATTCACTAAAACACTAAAATTTATTTTTTTAAGTTATATTAAACCCAGTATGTAAACATGACACTAAAATAAGTACTAGACTATAATAAATATCTTTTAGCAATTCTTTATAAGCCAAGAAACAAAATTTAGTCATGGTGGCTATAAGTAAGCTAGCTAAGACTTTTTTGCTTGCATCTTTGTAAAGATTCCTAAAACTTCTAATGTTATTGTTCATAATATATGGCTAAGTGGGCTGAGTTTCACATTGTATCAATTCTATTGAGATTAATTCTCGGGATAATTTATGTTATATTTACTAATATAATTATTATTGAGATCATGTATATAATAGTACTATTACAACATTAAAAACTCAACAAAGACTACTACTAGCTGATTGAGAAATATGAAAGTATGATGATGGTGAGGGATATATTAAGATGTATATAGTTTCATATCAAGAGAAGTAATTTTATATTTTGTATATGGTATTGTGGGGGAACTAAACCTTTCACCATATCAAACCGTTACCGTTGTGATTGTAGATATTATTAGATATAGTCTACTAAGTAATATTACACATTTTCTCTCAGAAATTAGTCTTAAGTTACAATCCCATAATTCTCAAATCTCATACTATTATATATTGTGGTGGCTGGTTGATTGAAAGAGTAAATATATTCAAAAGAAGAATTGTGCTAGCTACTCTCTAATTACTCTCATCTATTAATTTATACAGAAATATAACTTTGTGAATGATAAGTATATATAGTTAAATAAGATTGAAACTTGAAATTAATTCGAACACTATTAATATCTTAGTAGTATGAATTTGCAGAGATTGATATTGAGAAGTTGAAATTTCAGATGAAAAATTGGGAATATGATGATATTAGCATATTTATGTTTGTAAGTAAATGGTCATTACATGATTATTATTATTACGACAATTAATATTATAGAAGAGCAATTAATGGTGGGCATAGGGGAGGGATGGGGTGGGGTTTGTAGTAGGTACATTTTATATTAATATTCTTAAATATATGCAAAATTTGAAGCTGATTTATAGCTGCCATGCCATGCCACTGCTCCGACATAAATCCTCTCCTCCTCCACTCCAGTATTCGCATGCCCATGGGCCTACACCATGTTCCAAATGGGCCTACGCCTTTTCTTTTTTTTTTTTTTTTTTTGAAATAAAGCGTTAGATAAATAGAAAAATTAGACCTCTCGGTCATTACAAAAGATAGTATCATGTATTGAAGAGGGCTCCACAAAACTTGAGATAATCTGGGCGAACGCCCAATTAACCGCATTATGGGCAGCAAAATTACAACAACGAGAAATAAACTAAAAATTACAAGATAAATTTTTTTTAGAGAGTTAATTACATAAAGAGACATAATTATCAATATTCCAACTAGAGTGGAGTCCTTTAAGTGTTTTGATAACTATTTCAAAATCACTCCCCACCAAGACATAGTTGTGGTTCTTGAGTCTAGTCGAGTCCAAAGCAAGACGACACGCCGCCGCCTCACCAATCAGAGGATCTCTGAAGTAGAGCGTGTTAAGAGAAACCCACACAACAGTTCCAGAGTGATCTCTAGTCAGAGCCGCCATACACATGGAATCTCCACCAACCTTGACATCACAATTGACTTTGATCCAATCTTCAGGCGGAGGTGTCCAAGCCGGAGAACCCACCGGAGCCGTCGGGGGTAATAAGGAGGAAACATAATCTATATAACAATGAGAAATAGAGTCAATGGCATTACAGTGTTACTCAGGTGAGAGTTATGTACCTTGTCATCACGGGTTTTCCATATTGTGTCAACGACGATTGAAGCATAAAGGAACAACTTTTCAGAGTCCACCCTGTTCGAATTCAAGTTCCAAATAAATTTAACCCAATCCCAAACTCGACCTCTAGAGTCAGGGATCGGGAACACCCCCCACGGGGAGGATCTTCAGAGATGGTAAGCAAAGTTGCAATAGAGGAACAGGTGTTCCATCGATTCTGCAGCCTCCCCACACAACAGACATAGTTCATCTTCAATGGGAATTCTCCTAGCCAGGAGACCACGGACTGGCAAAGCATTCGAAAGGATACTCCACCAAAGGACTTTATGTCTTTCTAAAATTTTGGAGTTTCAAAGTTTATTCCACAATGTCGGCGCAACCACACAGGTAGGGGCTCTCTCGTAAGCCTGCACCAAATAAGCAGACTTTGTAGTGAATTTATCGCTCACTTCCTTAGTCCAGATCCATCTGTCACTTCCCTGGCCACTAGGCCTACCCCCTTTTAGGATGTTGGTAATAGTCTCATGGTCAAACAAGGACTTGAGCCTGGCAATGCCCCAGTCCCCATTAAAATTAAGCAGATCTGCCACCTTAACCGCCCTTTCAAAACAAGAATTAACGAGTCTCAGATAGAACTCTTTACCATGAACAACCCAAGGATCTGTCCAAACATTCGTATCTTCCCCATTCAAGATAATTTTGCACGCCCCTTTCCTGAGAATCGCTTTAGATTTGACCACATTTTTCTAAAACCAAGAGTTAGAATTTTTATAGGTGGCCTCTAGAAACGGCTTACTCTTCAAGTATTTAGCTCTTAACACCCTGCAACAAAGAGTCTGTTCATCAGTAAGAAGGGCCCATCCCCATTTTGCCAACAAAGCCTGGTTCAATTCCAAGGATTTACGAAAATCGAGTCCACCTCTTGATTTGGGAAGGCATAAGTGGTCCCAAACCTTCAAGCACAAACCACGATTACCTTGCTCACAACCCCACCAAAAATCCCTGATCATACCATCAATTCTGGAAGCAAGTTTTTTGGAGAGTTTGGTTGTTTGCATAGTGTAGACTGGCATGGCCAGTCCCACGGATTTGATAAGGGTAGCACGACCAGCTTTTGAAAGTAACTTCAACTTCCAACCATGCAGCTTCGAGACCAGGTTGTCAAGGATCAAATTAAAATCCGCATCCTTATGCTTAGATCTAAAAAGTGAGAGCCTCAAGTAATTAATGTTTGTGGTAGCCAAGATAAGCCCCAATAATTAATGTTTGGTAGCTGCTTCTTAACTTTAAGTGGAATTTTCATTGTTATGATTTTTATAAAATGTGACTTTTTTCAAAAAAAAAATATATCTTATAAAAAAATTAAAAGAAAAAGATATGTCCTAAGGAGGAGCTAGTTAGCTTTAACTGTTTTTCGTATATTTTTTTATTTTTTTTATAAAGTAACTTTTTGAAAAGATTTTTATTTTTACACGTGGTAAAGAAACCTATAAAATGTGTAATTTCTAATTAAGATTAAGTAATTTGGGCTATAGACCATAAATAGTCGAAGATACTAACATAATTTATATAGATTTTCTCCCTTTTTCTTCTGTTAGCTGCTGACAGTCATTTCGGTTAGCATATATAGAGTTTTGTTTACTTAAAAATTTGTCCTGATGACATAGACAATGCTTTTGACACGTGGCAAAAATAAAACAATCTTGGGCCCCAGCCACTGGGACTAATAGTGGTGAACTTGGGTATTAGAAACTGTGTTAGTGCCTTGGTTGACATTAGTGGGCGCCCAAGTAGGCACTATGATCCTGCGAAGATGTTTCCACTTGTCGTCCTTCGACAAAGTTCAAGTCAATAGGTCCCAGTGACCTTAAAATGATGAACCGTGAAGTTGAAGATGTTAGTTGGACGTCCCAGGGCTCAACCTGGGTCCAACATGAATGTTGAGCTTCCAAGTTGACATCATGTGGGCCATCTCGCATCAATTTTGGTTCCCATCAACTTCTTATGGGAATCTGGTTAGCGATTGTCCTAAGATACATATGAGAGACACGCCCTAGCCAAGTTTCAGACTTTGGAGATGAGTTTACATGAAATGGCACCCAGGCACCTGAAAAGCCCTTATGGGCGCCTAGGTTGACATATAGTCAATCTGGTCGCACCATGACTGGGGTTTAGGTTTTTGGGGACATACTTGGACCCCGATTCCTCAAATCCATCAAGGAACATTGCAAGGACATGAAATTTCATCAACAACATCTCCAATGAGCCAATACATAACTATGGGCACCCAAGTTGACATTTCAACCTGGGCACCGATTTCGTTTACCAAGTTCTGCCCGTGCAAATCAGACGAAACTAAAATCTATGGAGCAATTTTCACCAAAAAGAAGATAGAGCATCGAAAAAACCAATTTTGAAGATGTCGACCCCTACTTGGGCACCCAGTGCATGCCCCAAGGCCATAGTGGGCACCTAGGTTGACATATCTCAACCAGGGCAGAAAAGTTATCCATGCATTTCCCTTATTTTAATCCATGAGGAAGATACAAGTGCTTTCAGGAAGCAAACAAATCCATCTAAGCCCCAGCTGAAGAGCTGAGCACCCAGATTGACATCACCCCAGTCACTGGGCACCCAAGTTGACGTAGCCACAATTCTAGTGGTTCCGTCGATCCAATTGCAATTCTATCTTGAGCATTCTTATTATTTTTCTCTAAAAATGAGACATGAGACTTGGAATTAGGAGAAAATATCGTTCGTTTAGCAAGTCATCCCACATGAATGACCAGGCACCAGTGTAAAGCAATTGGGCCCCCATGTTGACATTGTCCTGGGCCTTAGTGTTCTATCCTTCAAATAACAATTTTGCTCTGGACATCGGTCTTATTTTACCCCCAAAATAAGATTTGAACACTTTTGCAAGTCAATATACATGTGTCACGAGCAAGTTCACTAACACCCATGTGCACTAGTGATCACTTGGGTGACACCTTGTCATCTCTAGTAAAACATTGGGAATCACCTGTGCATATCAAGTAAGATTTCCAAGAGAACTTCCCAAGTTCAAAGAATAAACTAAGGATAGCTATCACATCATTCAAGCATATTAAAATATGGATAAATCCCAAGAAACCAAGTCTTAGGCGCCTAGGTTGACGTTTAGTCAACTTGGGCGCCCAAAAGTCAGGTTGTTCTCGCAGTCACTTTTCTACAGTGCACACCGCTTAGTAAAATGACCATAACTTTCTGAATATTTATCCAAATAATATGATTCTAGTGGAAAATTAAAGCTATATCTAAGGTGCATCTAAGCGTGCATACATTCCTACCGTAATTTTGAAGTTTTAGGCCTCAAAATTGACTTGTGAGCTAGTGGAGGATTTCTTAGAAAATTTTCATATTATTTTATTATAATTTAATTGGATCTCCTTCCCTATGAAAGGTGAGTTCCCCTAGATCATTTTTCACAATTTACTTTCTTTCAACAAGGTCAGAGTTTCTCTCTCTTCACACTTTCTCACTCTACACTTAGTCATTTTCCTATGTTTTCTTGTGAGGAAATTAACTTTTGTGATAATAAAAGGTCTAAGTAGACGTAGCTCCATTACCTTCATGATAAGGGGAGTGAGCTACTATAATTTTGGTGTTCTCATTTTACTTTCTATTCTTATATTTATTGTCCGCTACCGCTTATCAGATGGTACTGAGTTGACCGTTTTTTATCGTCAATATTTTGGTGCTTTCATTGAGAGCTCCACTTGAGACCCTTGGTTGCCTTAATGTTTTTAGTGTTCGAATAAGTGCTTCATTTTAAACTTGATTTGTAGGGACAGGAATCTAAGGACTTCAAAAACTGTGGTGACTACTAGGGCCACTAGTACTGGTTGTGATGCTTCGGTTGACCGAGCTTCAGGCGGTAGGTCGAAAGTCCTGGACTCGAGACTAGGAAACAGGACAAAAATAAGAGTTGGCAACAAAAATTATGGTTATGTGCCACCAGGTGAGCCATGTGTGGACCTCGAGAGGAGCCTGTGGAACTCGAAGAGGATCTTATGAAACACCAAGAAGAGCTTGCATCCAACCCTGAGGTGGAGCATCTAAATGAGTCCTTTGCTAATTTTCAAAGGAATTTTTGAGATTCGTTGGACAAGCAACGAGAAGAGTTCTGACACTGATTCCAATAGCAATGGAATAGTGTTGAGGCTCAGGAAGCTGACCAGAGGTACCGAAGAGCCAAGCTGATAGAAGGACAGTGCTAGGTAGAGTGTCATCCACTAAAGGAAGGGTGCCTCGTCTTCCAACTGGCCATGTAGGCACCAACGCTCAGAGTGAAACCTTAAATGGAAGGAATGTTAGAGCTATTGGTCTCGATAGCATTACCGCTGCTCCTCGAGCAGCTGGCACTAATGTCTCGACTAGGGAAGTGAACCCTCGGAGAGAGTCCAAAAGGCCTCAGACCAGAAGTGAGTGACCCCCAACTTACGAAGCAAACCCTCATTAAGAGATCAATAAGCCTCAGACCAAAAGTGAGAGACCCCTTAATGGGGAGGCAAACCCTCGACGAGAGTTTGACAGGCCTCAAACTAGGGGTGGAAAACCCCCTATGGGCCCTCCACCACTGGTGGAGCAAGCCAATCAAGACCCTACTCGGATCAATCCATATCGTAGGGATACTAGATCACCACTGAGAGCTACCTCTCACGGGTCTTCTAATTATAGGTCACCCCGTGACCCTACAAAGGGAAAAGGATCTGCAGTAGAACTGGGAAGGGCGAATCAGAGAATCAACCATGATAATGGTTGGTTCAAAATCTGGAGGGTAAGGACCAACGAACCACTTCCCAATCGAAATTATTTCTGGGATGATCGAGGTTTTTTATTTTGGTACTTTGCCTTAGGACCCGATGGGACACAATATGAATATTTTTTGCAGGTGCATGGAGAAGAGTTGAACTTGAGTAATCAGTTCAAATCCGCACTTGCTACCCCAATGAAGACTATTTTGAAGGAAATAGTCACTGCAGCACCACGAGTGACCGCGCTGGAAGTGGTCGCTCGAGAGAAGACTTTGTCATCATTTAAGAGAAAACCCCCAAGTAACCAGTTTGAGTTATTTTGTATTATTTATTTTTATCCATTATGTTATAGAACTAGATCTATTTTTATTTATATCTGAGACATCTACTTGTGGTGACTTTTCTAGTGACTTTTCCGGCAATTGTGACTTTTTCAGTGACTTTTCCGACGAAATTTATTATTGTTTTGCAAATATGAGATTTCTACATTTGTTTACAAAAATATTACATAAAAAAGCCCATATAAATGTAAAATAATAATCAAAACTCATAACCCATGATATTATTTATTTATGCTATAAAAAAGTACTCTTATAATTTTTCCATATATTGTGTAATTTATACTTGTGGAAATTATGTGCAGTATGGTTTTTTAGAATATTTATGATAAATATGGCATAGTTTAGTTTGGACATTTTTTATGGCTTTTTTAAACTTTGGCCATGTTTTGTGGGTTTTTAAAGCCCATACGTTTATAATGTATGTTTAAAAAGCCCATATGTGGTTGTTTGTAGTTTCTGGAGGTTATTTTCGTAATTTAATATTTTTAAATTTTGTATCAGTTTTTTTATTGTACAATTTTTTTTTTGTTTTGCATGTAATGATCATGATTGATGGTTTTTTCTCCTTCCACTCTTCCTTTTTCACATTTTATTTTCTAATTAACCGCTTATATACTTCTCTCTCTCCCTCTCTATTTCACTTCATTGTTTTTCTTTTTTTTTCCCTTTCTTCCTTTGTTCTTCGTTTTATTCTCTGGTTTTTTTTTTTTTGCTCTTAGTTTTTGGTCAATAATGGTTGCAATGTGCTTCGAGTAAGAGTGTGACATTTCTCGTGTGTTGTTCAAGATATTTATCCTTTTTTCCCTTTTTCTATTGACTGATTTTAGGGTTTCCTTTTTCATCTCTATTTTTTAGTTTTTGGAAGTTATCATTGTTGTTATACAATTTTTCTAAATTCTTTATTGTATGTCATTTAAGTGATAAGCATTTCAATGTGTTGAGTTTGTTGTTGTTTTTTTTCCCAAAAAAATTATTCATCTGAAGTGATTTGTGTGTTTTTGTTTTGTTTATAATGTATTTTATATGTAGTTTTTGTTTTGGGTTTGGTTGTATGTTTTAGTATTTTGGTTTTTGATTTTTGGTCTTAATTTTTTAATTTTTGGTAAGCATTAGCTTGTTGTTGTTGTCTTTTTTTTTTTTTTTTTTTTTTTTTTTTTTTTTTTTTTTTTACTTTTTTGTTTTGGTTATGATTTGCGTTGGTTTTAGATAGAAACTTTTAGTAACTAGTAGAAAATGGTTTTTAAGTTGTTTTCTTTGTTGCTTTAGGTAGTTTCGGTTTTTAGGGCTTTTTTGTGTTCTTTGTTTATTTATTTTTAGGCATTTTCATTATGTGTTATTTTTTTTATTTTTCATTGAAGTTTTATTTGTAGACTATATTCTTAGTATCCTTGTTTTGTCCATATTTATGGTTTTTATTTTTTAGCTTGTGTTGGAAATTAGTTTTAATGTTTGTTATTTCGTCGGTGATGGAAAAGTCGTCAGAGTTGCTGCCGGTGCCAAAAAATTCGTTGAAATTGGCATTGTCACTGGAAAAATCACTGAAAAAAATCACCAAGAAACCAATTTCTAAGAAACCAAGAAAGCGGTTTCTAAGAAACCAATTTCTTGATGAATAAACCACTTTCTTCGTGATTTTTCCATTGATAATACCAATTCTGACGACTTTTCTGAAGCTAGCAGCTACTCCGGCGACTTTTCCGGCAGAGACAACAAACTTGAGAAAAGTCATCAGAATTGGCATAGTCGCTGGAAAAATCACCAAGAAAGGTTTCTTGGTAATTTTTCCAGTGATTTTTCTGATGACAATGACAATTTTGACGACTTTTCTGGCGTTAGTAGCAACTCTGACGATTAATACACCGGCAGCTACTCTGGTGACTTTTTCAGTACCGACAATAAAACTCTGGGAAGTTCGTCAGAATTAGCATTGTCGCCAGAAAAATCACCAAGAAACCAATTTCTTGATGAAGAAACCAGTTTCTTGGTAATTTTTTTGTGTTTTTTTTTCTCTATTTGGCTGATTGATGAAATTGGTTTCAATTATTTTCAGTGTGTATCATTTTTGTTTTGTTTTCATAATATTTATTCTTGTTGTGTAACAAAGCCAGTTCCTTGATGAAGAAACCACCTTCTTGGTGAAGAAATCGGTTTGTTGATGAAAAAACTACTTTCTTGGTGATTTTTCTAGTGATTTTGCTAGTGACAATGCCAATTCTAACGACTTTTTTGACACCGGCAATAACTCTGACGATTTTTCCGACACCGGCAACTACTCCGGTGACTTTTCTGGCACCGACATCAAACTCCAAAATAGTCGTCGGAATTGGCATTGTCACCGGTAAAATTACTGGAAAAATCACTAAGAAATGGGTTTCTTAAAAATCGAAACCAGTTTCTTGGTATTTTTCCTGTGATTTTTCCAGTGACAATACTAATTCTGACGACTTTTTTTGGCACCCGCAGCAACTCCGGTGACTTTTCCGGCACCGGCAGCTACTCCGACGACTTTTCTGATGCCGGTAGCAAACTCCGGTGACTTTTCCGGCACGAGTGACAACTCCGCGCGATCACTATAGTTTTATTTGTTTTATTTTTTTAAAAAAATAAATATGAAGAGAATTTTAATATTTTTAATGGTAATTTAATTAAGTTTTATTTTTTATGAATCTTAAATTTAGATTTCTTTTTAATGTTTTATATGGTTTTTTTTTTAGAAAAAATCTAAAAAAAACCATATTTTTAATTTGATTGGTTAGATAACGTCATATTTAGTGGCATTTACTTTTTATGACATATTTATCATAACCTTAATAATTTTTTTCATATTTTTTAAAATATCCCTTTAGGTCAAATAAGCTTAACCCATTTAGCTACTGTTTGTTTTCATTTGCGTCAGTTTGAAGCTGACGTTAATAACTATTCTTAACACCTCTTTTAAATGGTGACTTAATTTTATTAATGTCGGTACTAAAAAAAATCATCGATGTTTAGACCCAGAGGAATACCTTTTTTAGTAGTGAATTACACCAAATTAATACCGAATCAATGCTACCTCAATAAACTGATCTAAAAATAAACCAGATGCAATCAAATGGGAACATTTATAATTATTGTATAGTTTGAAACCAAAACAAATAATAATAAATAAGTGAGCAAAACTTGTATCATGGTTAGTTGGAATATTGTTAATTTGAGCTATGGTTAGTGATCCTATTATAAATGCATTAGGAACATGGTGTAATGTGCATACGCATGTAATTATACTTATTTTCTCAAACATATATATTTAATTAAAGATCTCATTGAAATATTTATAATGCTTACCATAAATAGTGTAGTTAAAAAAAAAAAAGGTACATGAATCTCGGAACTATATTTGTGGAAAATGGTCAAACACACACCATAATTAGAAGAAAGCTTATATACGTGTAAATACCTTTTCAACGATTGACCACAAATATCATTTGTTTGATTTTCTACTCTTTGATGATCTGTTTATCGTTTACACTTTTGTAAAAAGTTGATGATGATCAGGTCCCCAATAACCGCAGCAAATTATTATTAATTTAAACCAAGAATTACATTTAATTTGAAGTAATTAGAACTTGATCGATACATGGAAAATGAAACCTCATCATCATCATCAATATACGGCCTTTGGGATGATGTTGCACGATTTAGCAAATACTTCTATGAAAGAACATACAAAAGATTTCAAGAGAAAAGGCTTCAGCAGTCTTCCTGGGGCCTTCGTTTGCCATGAACTTAAACACCCTACTCACCCTTTTGGTGTTTTCTATAATAATGGTGGAAACTATTTAACTTACTCCTTCTCTTTAATGTTGTTAGAAATAAGTTTTGTCCTCATATCCACTCGAATTATTCACTTTCTTCTCAAGCCTCTTAAACAACCTAAGATTGTTGCTCAGGTCCTTGTAAGTAGGTAGTAATAAACTAATTTTATTTACTTTTTTTTTTGGGTGAAAGATGTATTAATATTTGCACATTTGTGTTTTTAAGGGTGGCATGCTAATAGGGCCGAGCTTCTTGGGACGAAACAAGAAGTTTGGGGAATTTTTGTTCCCGAAAAATGCAGACTTTATGGTGAAAAATATTGGAGTAATGGGATACATGCTATTTCTCTTTGTGTCTGGAGTGAAGATGGATTTGGCTCTGGTCTCCAGAACAGGAAAGAAACACATAGGGATTGCATTAGCCTCTGTGGGGATTCCTTTAATACTGCTCCTCATGACAGCATTGATGTTACAAGATTCCATGGCTAAAGAATTGGCTAATCCATCATCAATGGGCGCGGTTGTTTGGTCAATGGCCATAACAGCCTTCCCAGATCTCTACCCTCTCCTTGAAGAGCTCAAACTTGTGAGTTCAGATTTGGGCCGAATGGCCCTTTCTACTTCCATCATAATAGATGCCATTGGGGTCAATGCGGTCATAGGCTTTGAAGCCCACAAACAAGCCATGGACGAGAGCCAAAATGCAGGCTGGTACATACTCTCCATGGTCATGGTTTTGGGCCTCATATTATGCATCAAGAGAACAATGCAATACATTGTTGCCAAACTCCAAACTGAGAAAGTTGTGGACCAAACTATTATAGTGTTCATCATCTTAAGTGCTCTCTTCATGGGCTTTATGACTGACTTGTTTGGTCTGGCTGTAGCTAATGGCCCAATGTGGTTTGGGTTCATGATTCCAGATGGCCCACCACTCGGATCCACCATTGTTGACCGTACACAAACGATCGTGTCTGATATTCTGATGCCGTTTTCTTTTACATTTATAGGAATGTACACTGATGTGTTCCACCCTAACTTTGTGTGGTCCACGTTGAAACCGTTGGTGATCATTATTATTGTTGGTTATGTTTCTAAAATTTTGTCCACATTTCTAACTTCTCTTTATTTCAAAATGTCTCTAAGAGACAGCCTTGCCTTGAGCCTTACTCTTAGCGTGAGGGGTCAAGTGTTGTATTTGTTATTCATTCACTATATGGACAAACAGGTATACATTTCATCATCATCTCAATATATATTTATTGCATTATTATAATTGAAATCTCATTATTTTGCTCTCCACAGCTTCTAGTACAACCATATTTCAGCTTGATGGTGGTCCTATCAACAATAATGACGGCCATATCCACACCACTAATAACTCTCCTATATGACCCATCAAAGCCATACATGGTGAACAAGAGGAGAACCATTCAACACACACCCATAGGCACAGAGCTAAAGATACTTCTCGTCATTCACAACCAGGACACAGTGAGCGGCCTAATCAACCTTCTCAAAGCCTCTAACCCAACTTCCACCAACCCATTCTCCATCACAGCCCTATGCCTAATGGAGCTCTCAGGCCGAGCTAATCCAGTCTTCATCGACCACCAAAAGCAGAGAGAGGTACCATCCCAATACGCGACTTGCTTAAACATTCACAATGCTCTCCAGTACTACCAAGAGAGTCGATCACAAAGCGTTAAGCTTCAAACCTTCACCATTGTCACCCCTAAACGAACCATGTACCAAGACATTTGCGAGCAAGCTATTATACATAAATCTACTCTCATCATTTTACCTTACAGCAACGACAGTTTAGACTCCGAGCACAGGTTAGGTGTTCGGAGTGTGAACTCGTTCGTGCTTTCCAATGCGCCTTGTTCCATTGGGATTTTTGTTGATAAAATCAACCTTAGAAACCCTGTTGTTGATGCCTCGTTCGGGCACGCACCGCACCATTTTGCGGTCCTGTTCCTGGGCGGAGCAGACGCGAGAGAGGCATTGACCTATGCTGATAGGATGCTTGGGAACCCGGGGATATTGCTGACAGTTGTGAGGTTCTTGTCATTTAATGGCAATGGTGATGACGAGATGGAGAAGAAGCTAGATGATGGAATGGTGACATGGTTTTGGGTAAAGAATGAGGAGAATGAGAGGTTGATTTATAGAGAAGTGATAGTAAGGAATGGAGCTGAAACTATTGCGGCTATTAAGGCCATAAACGACGGGTCGTTTGATCTGTGGATTGTGGGGAGGCAACATGGGGTTAATCCTGTACTTCTTGAAGGATTGTCGAATTGGACAGAGAATTTGCTTGAATTGGGGATCATTGGAGATTATGTTGGGACTATTGATTTCGGAGGTTCAGCTTCGGTTTTGGTAATTCAACAACAAATTCTTAGAAGACATAGAAATAACTTTTGCTTATATTAGTTGAACGATGAGCCTATTAGATGTACATGTGTTCCTTAAATATGAAAGTATATCTTGCATTATTAGCCTTTGTCTCATAAAAAGTATGAAGGTAGGTAAATGATAGATTAAATATGAAATAGAAAGAAAAAATATAAAGAAAGAATGATAGTTTAGGGCACTATACGTATACCATTCTGTTACTTGTAAACAACAACGGTAAGGCTGAGATTAAATCTAGCTTATTTATATAAAAAAAATCCATTCCTAAATTGTATTTATTTCAAAAAAATAATATTCCCTTAATCATAATTAAATCTATTCCTACATTATATAAATTCTAAAAAAAAAAAAAACTTAAGTTAACCCAATTTACCCTCCCTCATTCTGAATCATAAAATAACACATTCTTCTTTCTTCACTCGTATGAAACTTAAACCCAAAAAACTAGAACCAGTCCAGCGATGAACCCGCAAAATAACTACATTCTCAATGGAAAGCCAAATTACTAAATCCTAAGCAAATGAATTAGACCGACCGAAGAACCAGTCCTGCGATGAACAAGCCCGACGACGGCCGATCGATGAACCCTAAACTCTTCTTCGTCTTTTTCGACTTACGACATAGATTTCAAGTACTGGAGTGTATCTTCTTCTCTTTTTTCCGCTTCTTTTACTTCTTCTTCCTCTATTAACGTTTTGAAGAAAGAAAAGAGAAAGAATCGGGAGGTTTCATTTCTCGGATACTGTTCTTACAAAATGAGGGTGTTCTATTTTGGGTTATATGCTTTCTTATGAATAGAATGAGATATAATTTTAATTGTTTTAATGTTTTAATTTACTTTTTATAAATTACTTTATATTATTAATAGAAGATTTTAAATAATTATTATAAATTTTTAAAATATTTCAATCAAAGGAAATACATGAGATTTAATCTCAGCCTTACACATGTATTATTTTTTACAATAGTAACAGAGTAGTAGTAATAAAATAGCGTAAAAGGTAAACTGGATTTTTTAAAAAATTTAAAGTGAGCGTGTGTGCCCTTAAAAAGCTCTGTGGCAGTTGAGTATATTTTTTTCTTTTTAACTATTCTAACGGTCTTTCTGCTGTGTCCCTATCCACTTTTCATCAAGCCAAATTAACATAACTGTTCCCGCCTCCATGTAATTTCAAATCATAATTCAATTCATAATTGAATCCTTCACATTTGATGCTCTGTTTCTTGTTTTTTTGATGATGGACAACCTGCTATCTGATCTGAACCATACTATGACACTATCTAATCGAGAACGAGATGTTCAAACGCTCCCCGTTTCATCAAATTCTGGGATTGCTGCTACCCAGAACTTCAGCCTCTATGCAAGAGTGGTATCTTCACGTGAGTTCAATCGTAAGACCTTCAAAATTAAGATGAGTGGGCATTGGGAGGGTCAGTATACAGTCACTATCACTCATCACCACTCAGGTCTCTTTCTAGTTTCATTTGGTTGCCTGGGGGATCTAAAGAAAGTTCTATTTATGGAACCATGGCATTTTCAGAACCACCATATTGTCTTATGTCCTCTTACTGCTCTTCAAATTGCCTCTGCTGAATCTTTGCATTTATCACCTTTTTGGGTTCAACTTCACAGACTACCATTCTTGAGTAAGTCAAAAATTATGGCTGAGTGGGCTGGTAATATTGTTGGCACTTATATTGATGTTCATGAGGATTCTCTAAATGAAGGTTGGGGGTCTTTCCTTCGCTTCCATGCTTCAATTGATATCTCCAAGCCATTACTCAGGGGGAAAATGGTTAAATTGCAGGATTCTAGAGATGAATTCTGGCTAGAATTTCGCTATGAAAGGCTACCAGAGTTTTGTTTTGAATGTGGTACTATTGGTCACCCTTTTGAGCATTGTCATCAATTTTTAGAGAAAATCTATAATGGTATTGAGCCCTCACTGTCATATGGGCCAGAGATGATTGGTTCTCCTCTCCCACAATCGGGCTATGACAGGTATAGGACTGATTTTTTTAAAGGAGAAGTGTGGCCTCTTATGACTCGATTAGCCAAGAAGTCCTTCACTGCTGCTTTGCCACAATTATCTACCAGAACCCGATCTTATCCCCAAGGTTTAACCATTGGCGAATCATCCTCAACACCAGCACCTAAACATACCATCATGCCAATGACTGACCCCAATCATGCCTCTTTGAATCAAAATCCCACCACCACGGCCTCAACTACTAGTAACAATATTGCAGTCACCCTTCCAATGCCTTCTTATCTCCAAAACTCCTTTCCATTTGCTACATATCCCCCATCTTCCATAGCCACTAACTTTCACCAATCTACAAATTTCTTATCTTCACCATTACCCTCAGCCATCTATACAAACACTGCTGCAATTCCTAATATACCAAAAGATACTGCTCTGCCCATCTCTCTGCAGAATGCAAATCATAAAGGGAAAAACATTGTTATTGATGATGTTGACAAGGAAAATTGCAACCCCAATAAAGTTTTCAAAAGGCAACTTAATGCTGAATCACTCCGATCAGTTCTTAAGCGTTGTCAATCAAATACAACTTCCAGTCACTCTGGTAATTCAGGCTTCAATGACTTCACTGCTCCTTCTGTTTCTACTTCCTCGAATTCAGATGAGTTTATCTCTGAAAGTTTGGCGGATGTTGCTAAGCAACACCGCCCACAACCATGAATTGCATAAGTTGGAATGCCCGGGGATTGGGGAACCCCAGTGCATTCAGGCATCTTCGCTTGCTAGTCAATGAGCAAGCGCCCTGTTCCATTTGCTACATATCCCCAAAACTCCTTTCCATTTGCTACATATCCCCCATCTTCCATGGCCACTAACTTTCACCAATCTACAAATTTCTTATCTTCACCATTACCCTCAGCCATCTATACAAACACTGCTGCAATTCCTAATATACCAAAAGATACTGCTCTGCCCATCTCTCCGCAGAATGCAAATCATAAAGGGAAAAACATTGTTATTGATGATGTTGACAAGGAAAATTGCAACCCCAATAAAGTTTTCAAAAGGCAACTTAATGCTAAATCACTCCGATCAGTTCTTAAGCGTTGTCAATCAAATACAACTTCCAGTCACTCTGGTAATTCAGGCTTCAATGACTTCACTGCTCCTTCTGTTTCTACTTCCTCGGATTCAGATGAGTTTATCTCTGAAAGTTTGGCGGATGTTGCTAAGCCACACTGCCCACAGCCATGAATTGCATAAGTTGGAATGCCCGGGGATTGGGGAACCCCAGTGCATTCAGGCATCTTCGCTTGCTAGTCAATGAGCAAGCGCCCTGTTTGTTGTTTATTATTGAATCTAAGTTAAAAGCTGGTAGTATTGACAAAGTTCGACATTCTCTTCGTTTTCCAAATGGTATTGAAGTTCCTAGGCAAGGCCATGGTGGGGGACTTATGTTGCTATGGAAATCCTCAGTTTCTGTTTCCCTAAATAACTTTTCCACTAATCACATTGACTGCTTTGTTGAGATTCATGAGGGGCCCTCCTTTCACTTCACTGGTTTCTATGGACATCCATGCACTTCTCAAAGACATTACACATGGACAATGCTGAAACGTTGTCATGATATTGCTCCTTTATCACCTTGGCTTGTACTTGGTGATTTTAATGAAATACTCTCACATGAAGAAAAAAATTGGAGGTACAATGAGGAATTCTTCTCAAATTTAAGCATTTCGTGGCACTGTCACAAATTGTTGTCTCAACCCGCTGCCTTTTGAAGGGGATCGAATCACCTGGAGTAGTCAAGGTCAAGGAAGAGGGGCTATCAAGGAAAGGTTAGACTATGGTTTTGTTAATGATCATTGGGATTCTACTTTCCAAGCTTGTACAGTTCAAGACCTGGATTACTAAAAGGTAGACCATCGGGCTATCAAAGTCCTCATTGAAGCTCTGAATGAACAAGCACACAATATTCATTTCAAATCCAGATTTCGATTCAAAAAAATATGGCTTCAGGAGGAACAATGTGCTGCATTAATTCTTGAAAATTGGTCTACAGATTCCAGTAATTGCATTGCTCAACTAGAAGCCAATATCTCTACCATTTCGAGTAAGCTCCAAACTTGGCATCATTCAACTTTTGGCCAACTTAAGCAGCAGATTAAGGACACTAAGCATGTTTCCACACTTCATAATTCAAGAAGGAATGACAGTGATCACTTGCAAGCTGTACAAACCTCTAAACAAATTCTTGATGAGTTACTTGCTAAAGAAGAGGACTATTGGCATCAACGCTCACGCATATCATGGTTACAATCAGGGAATTCCAACACTAAATTTTTCCATCAGCATGCTAGTACTCGGAGGAAAAACAATCAGATTCGAAAA
This sequence comes from Cannabis sativa, assembly GCF_029168945.1. NCBI lineage: Eukaryota > Viridiplantae > Streptophyta > Magnoliopsida > Rosales > Cannabaceae > Cannabis > Cannabis sativa. Next base: position 54,549,873 of record NC_083602.1, on the reverse strand, counting down.
CTGATTGATGTTAATGGAAATGCTCAAACTAATCCACCGACTGTTTTGAATATAATCTCAGATTATTATGATGATCTTTTTACAAGTAGTGGTGTTGATCAAGCCTCTTTGGATATAATCCTTGACACAATTCCTTCCACTATAGATGTTGAAGCAAGGAATCTCATATCAGCCACTTTCACTGCAACATATGTTTATGATGCTCTAAAAACAATGAGTGATGACAAAAGCCCAGGCATCGATGGCATGTTCGTAATGTTTTATACTAATTATTGGCACATTGTTGGTCCACTGGTAATGGCTGCTGTTCTGAATTTACTAAACAATGGAGCAGATCCTAGCTCTTTTAATACAACTTTGATAACACTCATTCCTAAAGTGAAGAAGTCGAGCCACATTTCACAATATCGGCCAATTAGTCATTGCAATGTTCTTTACAAGCTAGTTTTTAAGGCCATTGTGATGAGGCTAAAGCCTTTCCTTCTGCAGGTGATATCCGAATATCAAAGTGCTTTCTTATCTCAAAGACTTATCACGGATAATATTCTTGTGGCTTTTGAATTATTACACTCTCTAAAGAATAGGAAACGTGGTTCTAAGGGGTTTGCCGCTATCAAACTTGACATGAGCAAAGATTTTGACCGAGTAGAGTGGCACTTTGTTGCTCAAGTCATGATCAAGATGGGGTTTGGAACTGTAATGGTTGATCTTATTCTCCGCTGTTTGCAATCGGTCTCTTATTCTTTTTTGTTGAATGGTATTGTTCAAGGTCAAGTGACTCCTTCTCAAGGTATCAGACAAGGTGATCCACTATCACCATATTTATTTCTTATATGTGCTAAGGGTCTCTCTCGTCTCTTGCAATATGAAGAATCAGCAGGTGGTTTAGAAGGGTTAAAAATTTCAAGAACAGCTCCCTCGGTATCACACTTGTTTTTTGCTAATGATAGTGTCCTCTTCTGTCGTGCTAATCAACAATCTGCTCGGGCAATACATCGATGTCTCCTAACATATAGCAAAGCTTCGGGACAGGTTATCAATCCTGAGAAGTGTGTACTATCATTCTCTGATAACACTCGGCAACATGAACAGATTTTTTTCAAAGATTTACTTAGTATGCCTATTCAACCATGTCATGAACAATACTTGGGGTTACCTTCTTTTGCTGGTAGAGATAAGAAGAAGCTCTTTGGAGGCATTACTGATAAGATTTGGAAACTTCTAAGTTCTTGGAAGGAGCATCTCTTCTCAGCTGGTGGCAAAGAAGTTTTACTAAAAGCAGTGGTATAAGCCATTCCAACTTATGCTATGAGTTGCTTTCGATTGCATGTTACTTTGTGTCACCAAATTGAAAGTATGATGGCAAGATTTTGGTGGGGATCCTCTGCCTCAGGCAAAACTATTCACAGGAAGAATTGGAATTTTCTTTGTAAGGCTAAAGTTCAAGGAGGACTAGGATTTCGCAATTTCATTCATTTTAACCAAGCTCTTTTGGCTAAACAAGCTTGGCGTATTATTGAGTTTCCTAATTCTCTTTTAAGGAATCTTCTCCGACATAGGTACTTCTCCAATGGTAATTTTCTCATTTCTGGTTTGGGATCTAATCCATCACTAACATGGAGAAGTTTAGTTTGGGGAAAGGAATTATTGTTGAAGGGTCTGAGATGGAGGGTTGGCTCGGGTATAAGAATCAATTGCAAATCTTATCCGTGGTTGCCTGGACATACAACCTTTAAACCGTATTTCTTCAAAGGTTCAGATCCCGATTTGATGGTTGCAGATTTGATTACTGAGCAAAGGCAATGGGATATGATCTCACTTGAGACAAATTTCAATCAAGCTGATATGGATCGTATACTCTTTATTCCCTTAAGTCTGTTTCCACACGATGATATCCTAATCTGGAATCACTCTTTCACAGGCATTTATAATGTAAAATCAGGATATCAATTTGCTGTTTCTCTAGCTGAACAAGATGACTCAACTTGCAGCACTTCAATTGAGCATTGGTGGTCAACTTTTTGGAAAATGAAACTCCCTCCAAAAGTGAGAATTTTTGTTTGGAAACTCTTTCACACTTCTCTCCCTGTAGCTGCGGAGCTTTATCGAAGGCATATTGCTTTTTCTCCATATTGTACAATCTGCAACTCTTGTGAGGAAACAATTCATCATGCTTTGTTCTATTGTCCAAGAGCTAAATCAGTTTGGGAATTATCTAATCTTTGCATCAACTTCTAGACTCTAGAACTAAGTTCAAGTGCTGATACTTTACTACAGCTCTCTACAACACTGTCCACATCAGAATTTGAGCTATTTCTTGTCCTCTGCTGGAGTATTTGGCATGAAAGAAACGCCATTTACCATGGTAATGTTGGAAATTATTTTACCAGGATCTAGATTTACTAACAAGTATGTTGGATTAACAACCTAATATGAATTCTAAAACAATGAAAATAAACACGTATAAAGTTAGAAAACCTTACAGTGGGTGCAGCGGAATATTATGACTCCTTCCGTTCAGATCTCTAGCCCTTGATTCCTTTCTGTAGCAGAGCATCACCAAGATCTGAACCTGGATCTTCTTTTCTCCTTCTTTGATGCAGAAATTCCATAGTCTTACATACTATGATTGAGGTACCACTTGATGTGTGTGGGCACTACTCATCTCGCAAGGATTTCGAAATTTCTCTCTATTTTTCTCTCTCAATTTCGTGGCTTATTACTTACAAGAGAAGAGAACAAAGGTTGCTTTATATAGGGAGAAGGGAGAGCACAACTTTCCAAATAAAATAGTTTCCTTAATTACTATGTAATCAATTGACTGTCTTATTTAGTGTGATCCACCACTTTCCTATTATTGCTAGGCTTTGATTAGCAATTACATGACAATTAAAATTGAAAATAATAATTGGGAAAATTAAACCATGTGGCCGGCCATAAGGGGAAATGGGCGTCACTTAGATTTTGCAGTTTCCTCAATTTTATTTATATTTCTCCAAAAATGCCATTTTTCCAATTCTAATCATTTAAATGCCAAAACTAATTATTTAATAACTAAAATAGATTATTAAATAATATTGTCATTTAAAATAATTATTAATTAGACATGCAAAGTCTCTCAATTAATGATTAAACCTAGAAACCCTTTTCTTTACAATTTCATCCTTAAACTGTGAGAATTCATAAAGTAGACATAGTCTAACTTTTAGAATTATAATTGATTAATTAAAATCAATTAACTGAGTCTTACAAGCAGTATGGTCTCAACTAGTATGGGGACCATGGGTCTATATAACCGAGCTTCCAATAAGTCGAACCGAATTTACCAAGTAAATTCCCTAACTTATTAATTCCTCATTGAATCCACACTATTAGAACTTGGAATTGCACTCTCAGTCATATAGAACACTCTATATGTTCCATGATATAGACACGTCATTAGTTATCCATTGTTATAACCCTAATGTGATCAATGATCCTCTATATAGATGATCTACATTGAAAAGGCACTACTGTTACCGCTACACCTTCAATGTATTTTATCCTTAAAACACTTGGCCCTGTATAAATAATATTTCACCAAAGTGAAATGAGATCTCCACCATTTATCTTCGTTTGGTTAAGCTCGAAGGAAATCATCCTTTACTTCTATTTGCCAAATAGAAGCTATAGATTCCATATTTATGTTAGCACTCCCACTCAATTGCACTACCGTGTTCCCAAAATGTAAGTATCACCCTGACCCAAAAGTAGGCTTAACTTAACAAATCAAAGAACATGAATAACACTCTTGAGATTGAGCCTAACCATATCATGATTGAGATCATTTGATCTAGGATCAACAAGTAATATTGAATTGAATAGATATTACGGTAAGTTTTAATATATCTAATCAAAGTTCAATATCGGTCCCTTCCGATGTATACTCCATACATCCGATACTGGTAAACTTTGCCAATGTCCTGGAAAGGACATAACACTTTTCCAAGGTGTAAGAATACCTATCGTTGATTATACCATGTCAGTCTAAATCCAGTGTTCTGACAAATCAGGGAATAAACTTTTGAACATATAATAAAGATTATATTCCACTGTGCTGACAACACTATAATCTTTAACAAACTCATATGTTCTGGACTTAAAAAGAATTCCTACATTATATACATATAATCATGAAATAAATCATGTGAACCATGCAACATAAAATGTTATTTCTGATCTTTATTAATAAGTAAATCTAATTATATGAAATGAGTTTTATTTAGGGAATAAAACCCAACAGGTAATACTGTTCGCACTCCAACTGCTGTTGCAGCATATGCACCGTCGTATCTACAAGAGTTTCAACAAGCCCGTGCACAGAGTACACAACCTGCTCCTACTTCAGGTTCTTCTACAACCCCTCGGCCATCATCTGAATTTACACATGTTCCTAAATGGACATCTCCTCCTCAGGGAAGACTCAAATTAAATACAGATGCTGCAATACATAAAGAGCACAATATTGTTGGTATTCGAGCGGTTCTCAGAAATTCAGATGGCATTATTGTTGCTGCACTTTCGAAGCCTATACAAGGGAATTTCAAAGCAGAGGAAATGGAGGCTCTTGGACTTGCTTTAAGCTTGAATTGGTTACTCTCAAACAATCTGTCAGTAGATTTCATAGAAACTGATTCACTCCTAGTTGTTTAAGGATTAAAGTCATCTCACTCTTTTTTTTTCTGCTTTTCATGCTCTTCTAAATAATATTAACTATCTTGTATCCTTTTTCCCACGAGCACAAATCGATCATGTTTCACGATCTACTAACACTTATGCCCATACTTTGGCTAAATTTGCTCTTACGGTGGATACTGATTGTACTTGGTTGGAGACTATTCCATCTCCACTAATGACTCTTATGTAATTCTTTTGAATTAATATAATAGTCTTTTTCTCAAAAAAAAATAGCGTAAAAAGTTAAGTATTTAATTAATATAATATTTAAGTGTATAAAATTAAAAGCATATAGTATTCATACCACAAATTTCCTATATAGATTAATTGAAGATTTTCTTTGTCTTTGTATAATAAGATGGAAACAAAAAAAAAAAATATAGCATTTTTTATTGTTTGAAATAAATAACAATATATATTAAAAGAATTAAATTTTAATTATTTAAAAAAATATTCCCATATATAGAGGAATTATTTTTGATGGGGTCAAAAAATTTGGTAATGAATATAGTAATTTCTTTCATTTTTATTTGTTCGTGTTCCTTTTTACCAACAACAATAAAATGATCACATCCCATAATTTATCCATCTTAGAGCACCCCATTAGATGTTTTATAAATGCTAAGAGATTAAAAAAAATAACCTAAACACTACAACAATACGAGACTTTCCTGTCGATCAACACGTCTATCAAATTTATTGACCGATGAAATAGACAACTATGTTTAGGAGGTGGATATTTTGAATTGACACTATTGAAACTCAATCGCATCGATTTACACCGACAATACAAAATATCATCAGTTATCAACCAACACAATATAATTCATTTAAAAAAAAAAAAAAAAAAAAAAAAAAAAAAGCAACCCAAAAACTGCATAGCAACAGTTGAGCAAGTGGGAAATGTTGGGGTGAACTAAAAACATTTGTGTAGAGTCGAATCTAAACATTGGCTAGGTAAGCGTCCTATAGTAAGAGGAGTAGTTATGAACCCTGTAGACCATTCTCATGGCGGTGGTGAAGAGAAGACCCCAATTGGTAGAAAAATAACCCTCAACCCCTTATGGTTATTCTGCACTTGGCAGAAGAAGTAGAAAAGAAATAAATATAACGATAATTTAATTTTTCGTTGCTGTAGTAAATAGGAGGGAAAATTAAATTTATTTCTTTGTCTTTATAATATAAAAAATAATAGAATAAATAAAAAAAAAATCATTCAAAGAAAAAGAGTGTTGATTAGAAACTGTTGTTACTTGTAGACAAAATTAAAGTAGCATTTTACAAAGTACTTTGATTGATTAAGATGAAAACTTCACGCAGGTTGTGTATGTCACATATATTTGTTAGTCTATGATTTATGATTTTGATTGGGCCTCCATGTGTTTTTATTCTGTACCTTACTTAAAAGCTGATCCTTGTTTTCCAACCAAATATTGTCTAACCAAATCCAATTCTCTCGATATTTTCCTCAAAAAATTTGATTCATGCGAATTCTTCCCCCAACTAAAAAGGAGATCTTGGCGAAATTGCCACATATGAAATTGAGCATAATTTTGTAAAGAAATAACCCACTTGTTTCTCGAGAAGAGATGAGAAACATGCTCAATATCATTTGATTGGTTACTATGGGGAATTAGATTCTCTTTCAAAAAGAACTTTTAGTGAGCAAGGAAAAAGCCTATCTTTTCTCAAGCTTGTATCGAAATAGCTATCAGTTCAAGCAGGAGAGTCCATCTTTCTTTGTTAAATGGCTGAATTAGTCACACCCATAGAAATGATCAATCCCACATTCAGCTCGTGAGAAGCAAAGGAAAGATCAGAGTCGGCATTAGCCCCGTTGTTGGAGGAAGAAGCCCTTCTATTGAATCAATTTGAGGAAGGACTACTACTAAGTAGTGGTGAGGTTGTTCTTATTAGTTCGAATTGGTGTTGGTAGCTGTAAATGTTGAAATACTGTAAATCTGTATATAGCCCTAATTAATTCATGAGAATTAAACAATAAGATTAAGGAATAGCGGAAGCGTACCGGAGTCCATAGAATCGACTTTGTAATAACCTTAGATTGGTATGATCTTACAATTTGCATCAAAACCTTTCTCTGTAAACTTTTGCTCTTGGTGATGGGGATACAAGAGTGAAAAGATACGATGCAAATGGGGACCATTACCCGTTATATTACCAACAGACAAACCTGTTGGCAATATTTTTGACTATTTCTATTTGGCCCCTCATCAATATAGAAATTGTCTAATTGGTATCCACATATTAAAATCATGACAATCATGCCCTTAAGTCATAAACTTTATTCCAAAATAGACCACATAAATTTGACTTATTTATTTGATGACCCAACACACATTTTATATATACAATTGTGACCCCAATAAATTCTAACAATCTCCCACTGGGTCACATATGTATACATATAAATGTGTTAACCTTATTGAGCTCATAACTTTGTCATCATAACCATAGGCATGTGCAATCTCGTCCATTAATTATATCAACATAGGATCAAAGCGATTTTCGTTGTATCAATCACAACTAAACCCATCAATGGTCACATATATCAACATAGCCAAATGACATAGATCAATCATGATAATGTGGTATGAAAATTACATGCACGGTGATCTATTCATGTCAATTTTCAATTGGTCCTACTTTACTTTATGGAGATCAAAACTTTAGCTTAAATGTACAAAGTGTAATAAACTGAATAACATAATTTCTGATCAGAAAAATATCCAAATACAGATGTTTCATGAAACAAATAAAACACACTAAAGACAAACTCCCACTGAATCTAGATATCCTCATAATCTAAAACACCCATACGAGCAGTGTGCTCGTGAAAGACCTTGGGTGGCAAACCCTTAGTAAGGGGGTCTGCGATCATGGAGTTTGTACCTAAGTGTTCTATACAAATCTGTCCACTTTGTACCCTTTCTTTTACAACAAGGAACTTGATGTCAATGTGTTTTGACTTCGTCGAGCTCCTATTGTTGTTGGAATATAATACAGCTGACTTATTGTCACAACACAACTTAAGTGATCTTTCAATTCCATTCACAATACGCAGCCCTGTGACAAAGTTTCTCAGCCATATACCATGGTTGGATGCCTCATAACACGCAACAAATTCTGCTGCCATGGTGGATGAAGCTATGAGTGTTTGTTTTGCACTCCTCCATGATATAGCTCCACCACCTAACAGATATATGTAGCCCAAAGTAGATCTCCTACTATCTTGGCATCCCGCAAAGTCAGAGTCAGAGTATCCAATGATCTCAAAGTGATCTGACTTCCTATATGTGAGCATGTACTCTCTTGTTCTCTTCAAATATCTCATAACCTTTTTGGCTGCTTTCCAGTGATCAATTCCTGGATTGCTTAAGTATCTGCCTAACACTCCAACAATGTATGCTATATCCGGACGCGTACAAACTTGAGCATACATAAGACTCCCAACAGCCGAAGCGTAGGGAATCTTTTGCATTTCTTGAATTTCAAGGCTTCCTTTAGGGCATTGTTTAAGACAAAATTTGTCTCCTTTAACGACAGGGGTATCACCTGGTCTACAATCTTGCATGCCAAACCGTTTGAGTACTTTATCGATATAGCTCTTTTGTGATAATCCAAGAATGCCCCGAGAACGGTCTCGATGTATTTGAATTCCTAAAACAAAAGAGGCGTCACCAAGATCTTTCATCTCAAAATGCTTCGATAAAAATCTCTTGGTTTCGTGCAATAAGCCTATATCATTAGTGGCAAGCAATATGTCATCGACATATAGAACCAGAAATATACACTTACTCCCACTAAACTTATGATACACACAATCATCAACAGCGTTCATCTCAAAACCAAATAAGAGAACCACTTGATGAAATTTGTGGTACCATTGACGGGAAGCTTGCTTGAGTCCATAGATGGATTTTTTTAATTTGCAAACCATTTTCTTTGGGTCACCAACCACAAAGTTTTCTGGTTGCTCCATATAAATTGTCTCATCAATGTCGCCATTGAGAAACGCTGTTTTAACATCCATCTGATGTAACTCAAGATCAAAGTGAGCAACAAGTGCCATTATTATTCTAAAAGAGTCTTTCGATGAAACCGGAGAGAAAGTCTCTTTATAATCAATGCCTTCTTTCTGAGTATAGCCTTTTGCTACAAGACGTGCCTTAAACCTCACCACATTACCATTTTCATCCCTCTTGGTTTTAAATATCCATTTACAACCAATTGGTTTTACACCTTCTGGTAATGGGACAACTTCCCAAACTTTATTGTCTTGCATAGACTTATTCTCTTCATTCATGGCATCATTCCACTTTTGAGAGTTAGAACTTTTCATGGCCTGATGAAAGTTGATTGGATCATCTTCCATCATTCCAATGCCATCCTCATGTTCTTGAAGATACACTATGTATTCATCTGGATTAATAGCATTTCTTCTTTCTCTAGTGGACCGTCGCAAAGGCACTTGTTCTTGAGGTTGTTGAGTTTGTACCTCTGGGGTTTGATTGACTATGTTTGGTTGCTCTTGATCTAAAACTTGATCAATATTAGGAATGGAATCCTGAATATTGTCAAAAGCAACTATTGGAATAGGAATCAACTCATCTTCAAGAGAAGTGGGTGATTCTAAATCCTCCTCAAAAACAAAGTCTTTAACCGTATTTCTCCCCCCAAACTCAATATCCTCAAAGAACTTTGCAGTTCCCGTTTCAAATATATTCTTTACTTTGGGATCATAAAACTTGAAACTCCTGGATCGTTCAGAATATCCAATAAAGTAGCTGCTCACAGTTTTGGGTTCCAGCTTCTTTTCATTTGGCCTATAAGGCCTAGCCTCAGTTGGACATCCCCAAACATGAAAGTGCTTAAGACTAGGCTTTCGCCCTGTCCAAAGCTCATAAGGTGTTTTTGCAAACCGCTTTGGTTGGTACCCTATTCAAAATGTAGGCCGCCGTCTTAAGTGCCTCTCCCCGCAGTGATTCTGGTAAGGTTGAATGACTGATCATACTCCTTACCATATCTTTAAGAGTACGGTTTCGTCTTTCAGCAACACCATTCATGCTAGGAGATCCTGGCATGGTGTACTGTGGGACAATTCCACACTCCTCTAGATATCTGGCAAAAGGTCCTGGACGTTGTTCACCTGAGCCGTCATATCTGCCATAGTACTCACCACCACGGTCAGACCTGACTTGCTTTATTCTTTTGCTAAGTTGATTCTCAACTTCAGCCTTAAAAGATTTGAACACGTCCAACACTTGAGACTTTTCATGAAGTAGAAATAGGTACGCATATCTTGAGTAATCATCTATGAATGATACAAAATATCGTTGACCATTCCAAGAAGGTGTAGGAAATGGCCCACAAATATCTGTATGTATCAACTCTAAGACATCTATAGCTCTTTTCGCACCTAATTTCTTTGTTTTGGTCTGTTTGCCTTTGATGCATTCAATACAAACATCAAAGTCTGAAAAATCAATTGAATCTAAAATTCCATCAGACACAAGTCGCTCAACTCTATTTCTAGAGATGTGACCTAACCGTTTGTGCCATAAGGAACTTGATTTTTCATTATCCATTTTACGCTTAGTACCACGTGATTCCACATTCAAGGTTTCATTATAAGAAGCAACAGTGTCAAGCAAATATAAGTTGTCATAAACCATAAGTGAACCAGTTCCAACAGTATTTGAATTAATAGATAAACTAAAGAAATTGTTTCCAAATGAACAACAATAACCCAATTTGTCCAAACAAGAAACAGAAACCAAATTCCGTCTAAAAGACGGTACAACAAAAGTATCTATTAAGTCCAAATAGTAACCAGTACTTAACAACAACCTAAAATGCCCTATTGCTTCCACATTTACCGACTTGCCATCTCCCACATAAATGCTTCTTTCAGCATCATTTGGCTTTCGGTAACTCAGGCAACCCTGCATAGAAACACTGATGTTAGAAGTAGCACCGGAATCTAACCACCAAGTGTTTCTTGGTACTGAAGCTAAATTTACCTCAGAACAGACCAAAGTAAGAAATGTACCTTTCTTTGCTCGCCATACAATGTACTTAGCACATTCCTTCTTCATGTGTCCTTTCATGTTACAAAAGAAACAAGCATCATCATTATTGGCTTGAGTTTGTTTCTTATGTGCAGGACCTTTATCCTTAGCAGCCTCATTCTTTCTTTTCTTTCCCTTATCTTTAGAGGTGCTTGCCAAATGAGCACTTTCAGTCTTCTCTTGCTTCAATCTTTCTTCCTCTTGAACACAAAATGAAATGAGCTCATTAAGAGTCCACTTCTCCCTTTGGCAGTTATGTAATCGACCTTAAATTGACTGAATTGTGGAGGAAGAGAGATAAGCACTAAATGCACAAGCAAGTCATCTGAAAGCTCAAGCTTTAGTGCCTTCAACTTTGAAGCAAGGTGAGACATTTCCATAATGTACTCCCTTATGTTTTCCTTGCCCTTAAACTTCATGGAAATAAGTTTCTTTAAAAGAGTACTTGTTTCCGCCTTATCGCTTTTTGCAAAGCGCTTCTCAATTTCAGCAAGGAAAGTTGTGGCATCGGTGACCTCCTCGGACACCGCACCCCTAAAAGCCTCAGGTATGTCGCGCTTAATGATCATAAGACTCATGCGGTTTGAACGGTCCCACTTCTCATAAATCCTCCTTTGCTCGGAGGTACTGGTATCCGTAAGAGAAGCAGGACGATCCATCATTAATGCAAGGTCAAGATCCATGCAGCCAAGAACAATAAAAATGTTCTCCTTCCAGTCCTTAAAGTTATTACCATTAAGGACCGGTACCGAATTAAGATTAGCAGATACACTAGCAACAGCTGAAAAGAACAATACAATTACATAAATAACATGCTCATATAAGAATCCAAATAAAACAATAAATTCAAATATTGGTTAATCCCATCTTAAGATACCAAACACAACATTAATATTAAGTCTTTCGACAGTAATATTAATTGTAAGCGGTACTCTTGTTGTAGTGATCAAACATTGATAATAAATTATGTCAAACAATATGCAATCTTTGGACTAACACATTGTTCACACAAAATACCTTATAATTGTCACACATTTATCACCACAAACATGCATGAAATTCATCCAAATATTAACTCACATTTGGGTTAATTAATAAATTTATGAATTACATACACACAATTATCATAATATTTTTATTAAATTAATCTACACAAAAGAGATCACTTTGGTGATATTTTGTTTCAATTAATTTAACTAAAATATTAAATATCCTTAATAAATTTTAAACCAAAATTTAAATTTAATTGTTACTGAATTATTATTATTATTACTTTAAAATTATTATATTTTAATAAAATAATAATAATAATAATCAATGAAGAAATCAGAATGTTATAATGGCATTCTCCCACAACAGTGAAAAGGACAAACAATATATATAGAATTGAAAAACTGTAATTGATTTACTAATACATATATGCCAAAGAGCAGCAAACGTGATTACTACATTATATATATAATAGTAATCCAAAAACAAAAAACTTAACAGTAACCACAGTCACCTTTATATATATTACATTCAAATCAAAAACTTCAATCGCAAACACAGTATTGACTGTTTTAAAGTAATATATATATATGTATACAAACCGTAATTAAATATGTATTGGCTTTCTGACCTATTATGAAAGAAAACTGATACAAGAAATGCATTTAAATTTCTGCAGTTTCCTTTCAGTCGCATTAAAACTTCAATCGTAATACATATATATAAATTAACTTAATCGCATATATATCTTTACAGAAAAGAATAATCAAATATTCCAAATACAGAAACTAAGAAAATATATACATGTATATGGCATGATTAACCAAATATTCCAAATACAGAAAAGAATACTATCATAAATTCTCAAGAACTAATTTAGGGTGATCTTGATACCACATGTTGAAATACTGTAAATCTGTATATAGCCCTAATTAATTCATGAGAATTAAACAATAAGATTAAGGAATAGTGGAAGCGTACCGGAGTCCATAGAATCGACTTTGTAATAACCTTAAATTGGTATGATCTTCCAATTTGCATCAAAACCTTTCTCTGTAAACTTTTGCTCTTGGTGATGGGGATACAAGAGTGAAAAGATACGATGCAAATGGGGACCATTACCCGTTATATTACCAACAGACAAACCTGTTGGCAATATTTTTGACTATTTCTATTTGGCCCCTCATCAATATAGAAATTGTCTAATTGGTATCCACATATTAAAATCATGACAATCATGCCCTTAAGTCATAAACTTTATTCCAAAATAGACCACATAAATTTGACTTATTTATTTGATGACCCAACACACATTTTATATATACAATTGTGACCCCAATAAATTCTAACAGTAAACTCTTCTTTCTTAATGGAAATCATAGCCCTATATCGTAGCCAAGTCAATGGACTGATGGGTTGAAAAAGTGCCTTGCGAACTAGGAGTTTGAAGATGCCCAAAGTATAACGCAACTTAGACCTTAATGGACGAGAGACTCTTGATCTTATTCTCAAATTTCTTACTCTTAAAGACTCGTACAAAGAAGAAAAAAAGTTCAATGGCATGGCACTTGCCTTCCCTTACTCTTACTAATACTAGTGCAATCATTTCCTCCCTCACATGCATTTGCATCAGATTCTAACTAAGATCGATAATCTCTAGCCATTCTTGGCATCTTCGTATCTAGGGAATAGTCGCTTCAAAGTGAATTTTCCCTAGATAAGGTTAGTCAGTTCTATTCTTGATATATTTTGAGTATATGGGTGATGTCAAAGATTCAAAACTCATTAAAATTTATGCAAAATGCTTTTTTATTTCTCATCGAGTTCGGGTAGAGACTAAAGGTCTTGAGTGACCGATTCGGCATAACAACTCAAAAGATAAAGAAGTATCATTAATTTTGTCATGCTCGTTTCAAGTTCTAAGTACCATTTGTACAAATAAGAATATCCTTTGTTACATGATTTCTTCTTCATATAGATAGATATAGGATCTAGGGAGCAATTACTTCGAAATACATTTTGTGCAACAACTCTTCCTATTTGATAGAAAAGGATCTCATGATCCTGAACCAATCTTACCTAGGATCGCAAATCTCAAGTTTGTCTATGAAGAGCAGATCTAATTATATTAGTGTCTATAATTTATTTTTTTTTTGTGTGTAATACTAATTGATAGGGCCTCCTGGTAAGTGCTACAAAATCTCGTACATTGGAACCCATGGTTATGGACCTGAATCTATTAGTATGGAACATTTTCTTTTTCAAGTGGAATAAGAAGCCTTCGTATCTTAATGCATGTATTTAATTTATTCAGAGCTATTAGAGTGGGATCCAGTTTTTGGGGAACATGAGCCGAAGTAATAACAAGAATATTTTTAGTGGAACATCTTTCAAAATCCCTAGAGAGATAGTTCACTAATAGACTGAAGGATAAGTAATTCTACCATTCACATCCAGATCATGAATGTTTGGAATCCATATAATGCAAGGAGACATTACTTTTGCTAATTCGAATTGAAGGGTGATATAAAATCGGTCTATTTTCGGCATCATATCTATAGTTAGCATATTCATTATAGTTAGAAGCTCCAGCTTCGTATCAAAATCACGGTCGATGCCATCCCTATCATCAATATCGTCACTATCATCAATAAGAAAACCCTTAGGCTTGATATTCAGGAACTTGTTCAGAAATATTGTAATTAAAGGAACATAGGAGTTTGTTGCTAAGTATTTGACCAAATAAGATCGTCCAGTTCCAATAGAACTTATCACTAAAATACCCCTAGAGAGGGATAGGGCTAAGCATAGCGAAAGGTTTTCCATGAGATGGGAAATGAAAACTATTAGCCCCACGGGAGGTTTGTGAATAAGTGATTATCTGATAATGATAAAGAAATATTTGTCTCTCTGCTAAACAAGATGTATTGAACTCATAATTCATTATAGACTTTTTATGAATGTCAACTAAGTATCGTAAGTAAATTGCTCCCAGTTGTTCAATCATTTGATAACGAGAGTCATTCTTTGATAAATGATCACTATGAGTCAGACTCAATAGAATTTGATCTATCCTTTTTTCTATCGTTAAGGCAGAGAATTGAACCAAGAGCTCTATTTCTATATTATTTATCCAATCACTATTCGAGACCCAAGATTCTATATGATCATCAATCTAATCACTGTTCACTTTTTTTCTTTTTCTTATCAATGAATGGGTCTCTTTACTTGTATGACTTAGATGTCTCGTATTTATAAAAAAAAAAAAAAAAAAAAAAAAAGAGAGAGAGATTCGATTGATAGAATTTGGTATAATACTTATAAAATTGATGAAATTGATTATCAAATATTTCTTCTTATAACGTATTAATTTGATCCCATAGGTAGGATCGCCACCCCATAGCATGTTACTGCTAGAAGTAGAACCCTGTATTTCTTCTATAGAATCTCCTAATTGTTCTCGAGCAACTAGAAAGAATTCAGTTCAAATGTAGGATACCTATCTAAAAGTTTTTGCAACTCTATAATGTATGATAGAATCAACAAAGATTTAACATTTTCGAACTCTGTCTATAACTCACTATAGGCTTAAGAAACAAAAAGAAGATGTGTATGAACGAGATATCCAACAACAAGAAGAAGGAAAAGGATTGAATAGATGAACTCTCGAACCCGAACATTTGTCGATCTCAGATGTGTCGATATCAATGGTGACTCATTATTTAACACAACTTATTTCTATTAACCCTAGTTATCTCTCTCTCTCTCTCTCTCTCTCTCTCTCTCTCTCTCTCTCTCTCTCTCTCTCTCTCTCTCTCTCTCTCTCTCTCTCTCTCTCTCTCTCTCTCTCTCTCTCTCTCTCTCTCTCTCTCTCTCTCTCTCTCTCTCTCTCTCTCTCTCTCTCTCTCTCTCTCTCTCTCTCTCTCTCTGATGTAGCCACTCCTTGACAACCTCACCCCTGTAATTCTCCAGCCACGTCGAGCCCAACACTACAGCAAAAGAGATTGGGAAGGATATGCTCTTGTCTCCCATCATCGGCAATTTGCTTCTGTCATGGTTAAGGATGCACATGGGGACGGGGCAATGCGGGGAATGCATTTCTTGCCCCGTACTCGCTTATTATTTTTTTTCTCGTCCCTGCATATTCCCCATCGAGGAATGGGGTGGGGAATCCCCGTCGGTAATGGACACCATAAGAGGGACCCATTTATTACAAAAAAATTTACAAAAATAAATAATTATATATATTCAAAATTAAATTTTGCAAACACTAAATTAAAACAACATAAAATTAAATTCATTATATAATTGATAGTCATTTAGATAAATCTAAAATTAAAAATCCTTCAATGTTAAACTTAAAATCCATAAACATAAACTTAAAACATAAACATAAACTTGAAATCCAAACAAACATACAAAACTTAATAAAATTGTAATAATGTCTTCATCTTCAACTTTGAAATCTAGTAATAGTTACCACCACTATTCAAAAGTTTTTAATCTTCAAGCATCAAAATCCACAAAACTTGGGCCCTAAAATAAAAATGTCATCAAGTTTAAGTAAATATATATTTTAAAGGAAAAAATAATGAACAAACAAATAAATATATGCTAACTTACTGCTTCATCATCTTCGACATCATCAAAGAATGTACTATATGAAGCCTCATATTTTGATGCATCTTAGAAATAAATAATATTGTCATTGATTGATTTTTTAATATAAAAAAATTAAATAATAAGAGTAAGTTAAAATAAACATACCTAGTTTCTCATCTCATAGCCAATCTTGTGTACATACTAAAGCCTCCAACATGTTCGGATGAAGCCTATTACGATAAGGAGTCACATGTCTTCCACTAGTACTGAAAGCAGACTCAAAAGCAACTATAGACACTGGGATAGCCAAAATATCTCTAACAACTTGTTGTAATATTGGATATTTAAGACCATTTGTCTTCCACCAAGCTAAAATATAAAACTCTCCACTCCTAGGCAAAACTGCTTCCTCCAAGTATAAGTTTAACTAAGACTTGTAAGTTTTCACATTTAAAGTACTACTAATAAACAAGGCAAAACCAACTAAATTATCTACAAACCCATCATTATCTCCACCAACTCCAGAAGCATTGAATAAAGGATCAAGAAGATTTTCTTTTCTATCATTCGGTTTATATTCTTTCACTAAATTATAGCACAACATTCTAATTCGCTCAACTTTATTTTGATATTCACCAACATAAATTTTAGAAAAGTAATACTCAATCAATTTCATCTTGAACCTTGGGTCCAAAACAGTTAATAGCTAATATGCCATGAATGGAAGTCTAATACTGCTCAAATTTATCCATCATATTTAATGCCATAATCCTAATCTCATCATAGAAAGATTTAAGACACCCCTTAAGCAACAACCAAATTTTACAAATCTTAGAGAAAAAATGATCAGCAATAGGATATTTAGTTTCAGAAAATATCTCAGTTACATTGTAAAACAACTTCAATTTTTCACACATAACTTTTGCCAAAAGCTAATCTTGCTCACTAGGTTCTTTTTTGTAATTTTTTTCAGTATGTATTAGGCGACTAAAAATATCTTTATTTATAAATAATTGCACTAGTAAGCATCAAATAAGTAGAATTCCACCTAGTCTTGCAATCAAACACAAACCTTTTGTTGCTAGAGCATGATAATCCTTTCTTAGCCTCTTCAAACTTTTCAACTCTTTTTGGAGTGCCAGTCCAAAAAACTGCACTCTCATGTATAGTTTTTATGGCACCTTGAATTGCCCTAGTCCTTACTGAACAATCAAGTTTAAGATATGAGCAGAGCATTTCATGTGAAGTAGTTCTCCTTTCATTAGTAAAGAAGGATTTCTCAATTTTTTTTTATTTGATCCATCATGGCAATGTTCACAGTACTGTTATCTAAGGTAAGGGTAGATAACTTACACTCAATAGATCATTCAATCAAACACTCCATCAACACTTTTGTTAAAAGTTTAGCAGTGTGAGGGGCAGACATATATAAACCTGAATGATACACAAAAAAAAAATTAGCATATATTGATATCAAATATTGACCTAATAAAAAAAATTATAAGTAATTTATCATATTACCATATAATTCAATTACGCAAAATCTAAGAATCATCAATATAATGTGCAGTCACCACCATATACTCTCTCTTTTGATTATTTTTGATGTCCACATGTCAGTTGTAATCGCAACTCTACTACGATTGTCATTCATTGAGTTTATTGTCTTGGTCTTTTCATTCTCATATATCTTCAATATATCCTCCTAATAGTAATTCAAGATACATGTCTGAATAATGGCAGGAGAAGAGAGTTGACAAAACTTCTAAATCTATTATGCTCAACCTTATTGAGTGGATACTCATGCAAAACTATTATCTTAGCAAGTTTTTCTCTTGAAAACTCTTGGTCAAAGTTGTGGGCAGCAAGAGAAGTATTTCCATCCTTCTTCCTACTTGGATTCAAGATTAATTGTTTTATATCACGATTCTTTCTAAGAGAATAAATCTTGAAGTGATCATGTAAATGTCTCGTTCCATGTTAATCCTCCCAATTTCTTTTGACAATAGTTACGAATTGTCTTGTCAACTCCTTCAATTTTTATCTTCTTAAAATATTTCCAAACAAAAGAAGTCAATTTTCTCTTCACCTGAATATTCTCATCGTCAATAATAGTTAGAGTTTCTAAATCAATATTATTTGGAGGAGTTGATGAGTCTACTTCTTTAAGTGTATTTGGTGTTGTTGCTCCTTCTATTTGTTCATATGTTGATGGTGTGTCTTTTTCAATCTCACTCATAGTTCCACTACATATAATAATAGACATATAAAAGGTCAACACACATGATAAAATACGAAAATAATTATAAATTACAAAAAAAAAAAAACAGTTATAGAATTACAAATGTATAATGTATAAAATAAAATAACATAAAATAATAAAACATAAAATATATATTACATAAAAATATTTTCTTATACATAATATGATATATATATATATATTTAAATATAAAATCAAATATATATATATATATAATATACCGCAAGATTCACAAGAATTACAACTTTATATGTAGATATAAACATAAATAACATATGTAAGACACATAAATATAAACATGCAAAAATCAATGCAAGAAAACAGTTACAACAACATATACTTATATACATTTCATACATCTTATTAAGAAATAAAATACAAAATGATGTTTTGTTCTACTATTATAATCTATCTTTCTATTCGTGAATCGTGTATGTATATATAAATTTATGTATATTCATTAATTATTACTAGCCAACATGCAAAGTTATACATATATCACATATCAATTTACATATAAGATAAAAATTACAAATTTTAATAAATATATATTATAAAATTTACATATAAGCTAAAACTTCTCAAATCTTAATAAATATATATATACAGTATATGTACAAGACAAAAAAACTGCTACCAAAAAAAGAATGAATAATATTAATAATAAAAAAAACAAAAGAATAAATTAGTGAATGAATAATATTAATAATAAAAAAATAACAGAATAAATCAGTTTCAAAAATAATATTATTCAAAAAAAAATAAAAATACTATACTAAAAAAAAAAAAAATAGAGTGCTAACCTCAAATTTCCTTCTATTTTAGAGCCACTATCACACACACCACAAACTCAACCTATTGGAGAGAAGTTTAGACTGTATGAGAAACTAAAAAGTGAAAACAATATATAATATGTATGTATATATGTACACTCTACTCTACACTGTAAGAGGATCTTTGACTATTAGGGTTGTAACAAGATAATCATAACGTATCTATATCGTGGTACATATAGAGCGTTCTATATAATTAAGAGTGTATTCAATTCTAAATCTTTAGTGGCGCAAGATGGAATTATAAGCTAGAGAATTTACTTGGTAAATTCTAGATCTACTTAGGGTGTATTTGGAAGTAACTGTGTAATTACTAGGTAGGGTAATTACTAGGATGGTAATTACACAGTTTAGTAATTACACTATATTTTAAAATGCAAGGTGTGTTTGGATATGAGGTGGTCATTACATATGAATTCTTAATATCTTGTTTGGCAAAATAGTTAGTAATTACATGGGAAAATAATATTTTTTAGTAGCTAATGTTTAATATGGAAAGTTTTTAGTAATTACAGTGTAATTACATCCAATTCTCATGGGGGCCATGAGAATTGGAGATTATAATTGAAACCCCTCAATTACTTCCAAGTACACAGTTACATTGTAATTACATGGTCAGACAAATATGTCAAATTGTGTAATTACCTCCAATTACACACAAATCCAATTACATTGTGGCTTTCCAAACGCACCCTTATTGAAAGCTCGGTTATATAGGCCCATGGTCCCCTCAGTAGTTGAGATAATACTACTTGCAGAATCAGTTAATTAATTTTAATTAATCAATTATAATTCTTAAATTAGATTGTGTTTTATTTATGAATTTTCACTAAGCAAGGGCTTAATTGTGAAGAAAAGAGGTTTTGGAGTCAATTTGTAAATTAAGAGACTTTGTATGGTCTAATTAATAAATTATATAAATGAAAATTTTATGTAGTAATTAATTATAATTATTAAATAAATAATTTTGGCATTTATAGGATTGAATTGAAAAATATGGTATTATTGAAAGAAGAATAAGTGGTTGAAAAGTGGCAAAATTGTAACTAGAGATTGGTCCATTATAGTGTACGGTCATGAAGTGTATTATTGCCCAATATCTTATTCTTTTTTAATCCATATAATTCAACAATTAGCCCTAGTTGAAACACTATAAGAGGAACATGATGCTCTCACTCATCCACTTGATGCCTTCAACCAAATCAAACCTAATTTTCTATGTCAGACAACCAGTAGATGAGAGAGTTCCTTCCATAGTGATTTCAGTCTCCTTCAATGTTCTTCTATATTCGAACCTTGAGTGATAGAGTGCCATGCCCACACATAGCAAGTCAAGTATTTAATCATAGTGAGTAAGACGGTGGTAACCAAATCCAAAGGAGAGAAAGAGATTCAGGTTCACATCTTGATAATGCTCTGCTACAAAAATGAATCAAGGGCTAGAAATCTTGAATGGAAAGAGTCGTTATGTTTCGCTGCAATCAATGTAAGGTTTTCTTAAACCCTTATGTGTTTATTTCATTATTTTAGAGAATTCGTATTTAGGATGTTAATCAACATACTTGTTAATAGATCTAGATCCTGATAATATTCCCAACATATACTTATTATAAGTTATTAACTATTATAATTTATATGTATTAATATATATAATCAAGGATAAATCGGGGTGGATAATACTTTCCCTAACCCTACCCCGTCTCTGACTCGGGTACGTAAAATTAACCTCGTCCTCGCCTTTGATCCCTGCTAAGCTGAGGAATCCCTGCCCCATTAGGGGCAGATGCCCGCGGGTTCCCATCCCCGTGGTGTTTATGTGCAACACTAGTCATGGTGCTCCTATTTCTCTCGTGTTATCTCTCTCATCTCTTTTTTCCATGTTAATATATTTTTTTTTTATTTATGTATAACTATCTTTTTTATTGTGATTTCTGTGCCTTCGATCCAACAGCCTAGATCACATTTAAAGAAACAAACCTTTCGAAATCCAACGGTCTAGGAATGTTAAAGATCGCCATTAAATGTGATGTACAGAACCTATGAATAATAATGATGACATTCGCCTTGAGATCATCTAGCTGACATCACTAGTTGTAAGTTTGCAACCCCAGGCTTCACGCACTTTCTCAAGCTACAAGATACATACGAACCAAGAAATCAGAGACACGTGCAATCCACTCACGGAATACAAGAAATTTAGCAAACGTCTACAACCTCCCACTTTGGGATTTTAAAGGGCTTGAGCTGGTCATGGTCTCGCGTACTATAGTGAATTTGGATGGTAGCTGCAAGCCTCTGCGACTCTTGAGCCTCGAAGGCTTGGGGGTAAATATTATCCATGTTTCTGGATAGGTGACACGTGTGCATTTAGTGTTCTAAATCAACTTACGGGCCCATTCACAAAGCCCAAAAAGACAAGCGGCCCGGCCCAAGAATGAAGTCAAAAAAAAGTTTGGATTCAATAAATATTTGGTAACAGGTAAAGTCTGACCTACAAATCCAGAAGGTTAACACAGCTGGATTATCGAGCATCTAGGAAGGCATAAACAAATGCCACGTGGGTATCCAGGACAATTAGTCCAAGGGGTACATAGAGGTCGACCCTTCGGGTTCAATCTAACGTGGAATACCTCTTACACCACAGAATCAGGGGTTTTTCCCTTATGTCGGAGGGAAAGGCACACAATACAAAAAGCAAACTACCTTTTGTCCAACATCCACTACCCTCACAGTAACTATACACAATTGGCAGCGCATGGCCACAGGTCAACATCAAGTTGTACAAGTTCGTACGGACGATGGTTATCCCTCAATTGGGCCTCACCTACTTGGCGGAAAGTCTATATTACAATATATTTTACCCCATCAATGGGCTTAAATCTCATGCAAGCCCTAACAGGTCCGAGTTTATCCGTAAACCTGACTCCAGCCTAAAAATATGGCTTTAACCCTTCATGCACAGGGTTACAAATTTGGCCACACACTCTGGTAAAAAATTTAGAAAGAACACTTGTGTAAAATACTCCATAGCCAAAGACCTCAATAATAATGACTTGTAGACTAATGTTCTTTAACGCCCCAACCACGTAAAAATTCTTTATCTTCTTTACTTCTTATCACTTTCCTTAAGCTTAATGTATTTCTTAATCGATTTCTGAAAAATGATAACATCACAACTAGTGATGTAAATACAGGCCAAACTTTTTGACATGGCATGATCGAAACTGGCACGAGTTTGGAAGGCACGAGCACGACTCGACATGAAAAAATATGGGCTTAGGCACAACACGGCACAATACTGCAAATTGGCACGACAAGATACAAAAAAATAGACTTAAGCACGACACGACACAATATGCCCGAAGACACGGTATGTAAGCACGAATAGAGTAGCCTAAAAGCACAACACGTTAAAAATTCTTATAATTTTAAAATTATAATAATACAAATTTATATTTTATTAAAAAAAATTCAATTTTTAATCATTCTAATTAATTTTTTTAAATGATTATGCGTAAAGTATTATCGAATATTTATATAAGAAATTAAAAATATAAAAAATACATATAATTTAGTGATTAACTTGTTAGTTGTAAAAAAAATAGTGAAAAAGTGAAGTCTGAATTCGAACTCGTATAAGAAAATTGGCTAACCTATTTATGAAAACAGATAAGTTTGAGAAAAGCACAGCAAGAAAATATAGGCTTATGGGTCGTATGAGGTCTACGCTTTAAAATATTGGTACAGTATAGCACGACCCATATTTTTTATGAGCCAACACGACATGATCGATATTATTACTGGCTTTTCAAAATATGAATCAAACTGGCCCGCGACATGCACATATCTACAGCTATGATCACAACATTGGTTCTAATAGAATAAAAAAGTTGTTTGTAAAAAAGAAATGTACCATTATTGTCATAGGTTAGCTAATAGAGTTGCACACTATTTAACTAAGTTAACTCTTTCCAAAAAAAAAATCATATATTTGGTAGCTTGGTTATTATATGCATGCCTTGATTCAGGTAGTTTATGAATAATTTACACTCAATATGAGTTTTAATTTTTTTTACTTAAATATGGTAGCTTTAAGTTTTTGACTAATTTTCATGGTATTTTTTTAAAACTATGTTATGGTATTAATTTGTTATGCCATATGTAAATTTAATTTTCAAAATAAATTGTTCACTGAAGATCCTTTATCAAGAAATTAGTTTTTTCATTAAAAAAAATTTCTTCATCAGGAAACTGGATTTGATTATATAAAAGTAAAATTTATATACGAATTTTTAAGTTTTTACCCATCCAGCAACGATCGATCGGAACAAAACTCACCAAAGATCTTTCATCAATAAACTAATTTTTTCATCAAGAAAGTGATTTTTTTTTTATCAAGAAACTAGTGTTTTTATCAAAAAACTTGTTTTGATTATATAGAAGTAAAATTTATATTCGAGTTTTTAAGTTTTTAATAGTATTTTTTCTATCTATGATGATTTATCTAATATTTTTAAGTTTTTTTAATGTTATATTTAGTACAATTAAATTTGCATGTCATAAATATGAAGAAAAAAAAATGTGTCATATTTTTGTAAATAGTTCACTATAAAAAGAAAAAAAAGAAACACTTTTTCGTCACAACATAAGTTTTTTATAATTAAATGTGACTTTTAGTCACAACAAAAAGTTACTTGTGACTAAAGCATAACATTTAGATATAAGTTGTCACTAGTTTAGTTTTAGTCACAATAAGTATTGTGACTAAAAATACATTTAATCACAACAAATTGTGATTTTTGTGACTAATATTTTTAGCCACGGATTTTTTAGTCAGAACATAAGAATAATAATTTATAATTAGTTATAATTCTTTTTACTTTTACTCATAAATTTTAATGTGATCATATTATTATTAATAGTAATTAATCATATCTTTTATTACTTTTGACATTTATCGCACATACACTTTTTAAAGAGGCCATTTAAAAAAAGAATGAGAAACTAAAATAAATCATAAACTCATGTAAAATTCATCAATTTGTTCTTATGTAATAACAATCTACTACGCAAACATAACAGAGTAATACTATATATAATAAATAAGTCAATACAGCTATGCATTTAACAAATTTAATTAACTGCTAACAATTATTGTATAAATCATCTTCTATAGAATTGAATGAATCTATATCTCAGAATAATCTGAGTCTCAGATTATTCTTAAAACAAAATTAACAAATTAACAGAACAAACAAAACAACAAAAGACTAGCTACGTGAAAAAAAATATAGTTCGGTGTACATGACCAACCCAAAAAAGTTATGATTATGGTTTTATGGTTATGTTTCATATTAGTATTTATTATATATATAAAAATATATTATTAATTACATATACATGAACATAAATCGGAGCAAATTAAATAGAAAAAATATATATAGTCAAACACCATAAATAGAGTTAACATTTGATCATATTTTCATATCATCCCTTTTAACGCATGTCCACAATCCTTTTGGCTCTTTCCACTTACTCAATAGCCTCTTCTCTCTTGATCTCAGTTTTGCATGGTTAAGGTTGCATTCATAAATATAACTTTCCCAAGAAAGAAACAAGAGAAAACCATCGAATATCATAGGTGTGTTTAGTGTTGTGTTGTATTGAATTGGGAGATATGGTAAGGGAATTCCCGTTGTACCATCCGCAGTCGGATGTGGTACCTTCAAGCCTGTATGGGACGATGATGATGCATCTGGCTAATGTTTCTGTGAAAGCTCAAAACGATGCACCGGTGATTCCAGCCGGTGGCTTATTCATATGTCAAAAGACTCATCAATCAAGTCACCCTTTCGGCATTTTTTATGGTGACAATACCAGCATGACATACTCCTTCCCTTTAATGTTGTTAGAAATTAGTTTCGTTGTCATCGCCACTCGCATTGTTCGTTTTCTTCTTTCGCCTCTTAAACAACCTAGGATTGTCTCTGAGATCCTTGTAAGTTTTTCTTCTTCATGGTTAAATTTGGATTAAGAAAATAATGGTAAAATAAATATGTGGATGATCATTTGCTAACAATAAATTAGTAGGTAGTATATTTTTTTCAAGAGAATTACATCATATACTATATTTTTAATTTTTTTTTTTAAATTTACAGTTTGGGTTTCTAAAGTAGTTGCAGCGCTAGTTGCAATAGGAATTTCTATACCATTTTTTGTTGCAATTTAGGATGCAGCGCAAGTTACACTAAGAAATTCTACGTACAATTCCATAAAAATACAAAAAAAATCTATTTTGAAATGTAAAAATGAAAAAATCTCTCTTTTTCTTCATTGCTAGTATTTTATTAATATACTAATATAACGATTGAATAGAATAAACTTATGTAAAAAGAAAAAATTGTTGGAATTCAGTTATCCGGATTTATTTTCTAGTTATGTTGTTTAATTTAATAATAAAATTATAGGGGTTGTAAAAAATATGCTATTCTATTTCCTAAGTTAAAATTTGATTAATTTTAGCTTATTAGCAATGTTTGATAATAATTTTTTTGTTTTGTTTTGTTCAAATAAGGGTGGAATAATTGTTGGGCCAAGTGTTTTAGGGAGAAGCAAAAGGTTCACTGCATTTATGTTTCCAGAAAATGCAGACTTCATGGTGAAGAACATTGGAGTAATGGGATTCATGTACTTTTTGTTCGTATCAGGAGTGAAAATGGACATGACTCTAATCACCAAAACAGGTAAGAAACAGGTGTGGATTGCCTTAGCTTCAGTTGTATTCCCAATGGGCTTAATCATAGGCGTCGGATTCCTCTTACGCCCAACGATGGACAAGGATCTCGCCACATTATCATCAATAGGAGCTGTCTCATCCTCTGTCGCCATAACAGCTTTCCCTGTTTTATATCCTCTCCTCAAAGAGCTTAACCTCCTCAGCTCTGACCTCGGTCGAATGGCCCTTTCGACGTCAGTTATAAGCGATGCCATTGGAATCAATGCGCTCATAGCTTTCGAGTCATCCAAGCAAACCGAAGCCCAAAGCAAAAACGCAGGCTGGTACCTGCTCTCAATGGTCCTTATCTTGTTAATGTTGGTCGGTGTGAGGAAACTTATGCAGTTGTTAGCTTCCAGGGCTCGAAATGGAAAACCCGTCGAGCAAACTTATTTAGTGCTCATAATGACGTTTGCTATGTCAATGGGATTCCTCACTGACATGTTTGGTTTGGCTATAGCCAATGGACCTATGTGGCTTGGGCTCATCATTCCTGATGGCCCTCCACTCGGATCCATGCTTGTAGAGCGTGTAGAAACTATTGCTTCTGAAATTTTGATGCCCTTTTCATTTGCATTTATAGGAATGTACACTGATGTCTCAACTATCTACCTTGCATGGCCAAGTTTGAAACCTTTGTTGGCCATGGTTGTTATCGGTTATATTGCTAAAATTGCTACCACTTGTTTGGCTTGTCTTTATTTCAAAATGTCTTTAAAAGACAGTCTTGCTTTGAGCTTTATTCTTAGCGTAAGAGGACAGGTGGAACTTTTATTGTTCATTCACTGGATGGACAAACAGGTATATACATATATATATAAATATTATGTTCTCAAATATATAAACACTTGAAATTTCATAATTCTGATTCATGTATATACATTTTTCTTTTTCAGATTCTACAGCAATCTCAATTCACAATGATGGTTCTTTTAACAACCATGATAAGTGCCATATGCTCACCTTTAATAAGTGTTCTATATGACCCCACAAAACCTTACATGGTGAACAAGAAGAGAACAATTCAACATACAGCACCAGGCACAGATCTTCGAGTCCTACTTGTCATTCTCGACCAAGAAAGTGTGGCTGGCTTAATCACCCTTATAGAAGCCTCCAACCCAACTTCGGCCACACCATTCTCCATCACCTCACTATGCCTAATCGAGCTCATGGGCCGAGCCAACCCAATCTTCATCGACCACCAAAAACAAAGCCACGTCCCAACCCAATACGGAACCTCAGTAACCATCCACAAAGCACTCGAATTCTACCAAGAAACTCGATCCGAATGCGTGAAGCTCGAGTCCTACACTGTGGTCACCCCAAAACGAACAATGTACCAAGACATTTGCGAGCAAGCCCTCCTCCACAAATCAACTCTCATCATCTTACCTTTCAACAGCGACCAGATGGAAGGAGTGGCAGACGATTCAGAAAGACGAACAGGTGTTCGTTCAGTGAACTCGCTAGTGCTCACCCATGCACCCTGCTCGGTTGGGATATTCCTCGACAAAGGAGATCTCAGGAACCCTTTGGCAACAGCCTCGTTTGGCCATGCACAACACCATTTTGCGGTTCTGTTCTTGGGGGGAGCCGATGCCAGGGAGGCATTGGCTTATGCTGATCGAATGCTGGGAAACCCCGAGGTGACATTAACGGTGGTGAGATTCCTGTCGTTTAATGGAGAAGGAGATAATGAGATGGAGAAGAAGCTTGATGATGGAGTGGTGACTTGGTTTTGGGTGAAAAATGAAGCGAACAACAGGGTGGTGTACAGAGAAGTGGTTGTGAGGAATGGGGCGGAGACGGTGGCCGCGATTCAAGCTGTAAACGACGGGTCGTTTGATTTGTGGATTGTGGGGAGACAACAAGGGATAAATCCTGTGCTTGTGTCAGGTCTTTCGGATTGGACAGAGAATTTGCATGAGTTAGGAGTAATAGGAGATTATGTGGGAGCAAGTGATTTTGGAGGCTCAGCTTCTGTTTTGGTAATTCAACAGCAAATTCTCAGACAACAAGGCACCACTACCACTTCTTGTGGTAACCTTAATAGATTGGGTGCCTTGTTTGGTAGTCATTATTAGTTAGCATCCTCCATGCAACAACCAGGTATATATAGATAGTTATAATTACATTTATAATAAGTTTAATAAAGAAGATCAAAGAAAGTTAAGTGGTGGTATATTATAAAACATTAAGTTTTTTTGGATGGTAATTTTTAGAAGCACAAAAATAGATGGAAAATCTAAGTTAGTTGAAGAATCAATTGAATATTATTATGTTTAATTTTTTTAATTGTCTTGCTTCTTAACTTATTTAATGAATAAAATAATTAGCTTAAGCAATTTTCAAGAATTATAAAATGAATATGATTTAGATACACTTAAATTCTACACACATTAATTATATATAATAATATGTAATTAATTTAATTTAGACACTAAAAAAAAGTATTGTGATACCATTCAAAAATATAAATGATTAATATATCATTGATTTAGATAATTTATAATCACTTAAGTATTTTTTTTTTCTTGCAATATATAAACTAAATTTTATCTTAATTGAGGCTCTCCAATTTAAAATGTATTGCAATATTATTATATTTTTTATTATTATAATCTACCAAATTTCAATTCATTTATAGAAAAAATTATCAAAATTAGAGTTTAAATATATTGTAATGCAATGGGACTAAAATGTATAGTTTAATTAATGCAGGTCAATTTATTGAGTGTGAAGGAAAGGAGTAAACCATAATAAAAGGCTCTTTAAAGTGTAAGCTTCACAAGATGTTATTGGTGTATTTTGATATTGGGTTTAACCATTTTGATTTAATAAATAACATAAAAAAAAAAAATAATTAACCAAATATAAAGTATCAAGTTGGTGTTAGATACTTTTAAGTGCCAAATAACAATGATGAAGTCAAAATAATATTATTTCAAGTTGTGGTAGCTCCTCTCATCTAGTTCCACATTGGTGACAACCACCAATCATAGTCTGGTTGTAGTTTGTATAAAATGTGTAACTTAATTGATATAATTTATTATTAGAAAAAGATACTGCGCTTCGCGCGGTTTTTATAACAATTGAGAATTGCATATTATTGTTTAAATTCATAGTTGACTTTATAGTTATGATACAACTTAAATTATTAAAAGAATCAACAAGTATTTTTTTTCTTAAATTATTATCGAGAAAATAATATCTCTGAACTATAATCGATAATAAATACTCTCTCAAACTATTTATATTACTAAGTTGTGACAATTCTCTTACTTTTTGTTCTACATGAATAATAAAAAGTTAATTTGGTACATTAGACCTTGGTGTGCCATTGTCAAATTAGAATAAATAAGCATTTCACCCCCTAACTATTTGTTCTCTCTAATTTATTAAATTCAATATACTAATATTAAAAGTTAAAAAATATGTATTTAAAAAATTAGACCAATAAAAAATCAATATTTCTACGTGGACACATATTTGATATTAAGTGTGTCCATACTACATTGTATATTAATAAAGGAAAATTTGAGTTACCATGCTTAAACATGTCCCTAAGAATACCACTACACAAAACATCAAAGAAAATGTGCTAATATGTTTATTTAGTTCTAATTATACCTCTCAAATAATAAAACCAAACCTCTATGTTTCCCTCTCTCTCTTTCTCGTCTATCTCTAGAAAGTCACACATACACACACACACACAAGTCAGTCCATCTTTACCAGAGCACCCATCGTCGAACTCAAAATAATGCTATTATGTATATAGTTTGTTTTCAACAAATATATACATTTATGTTTGTGTTTTGTTGATTTTTTGCCCAAAAATTAAATTTTAAATTTTTTGTATTTAACTGCGTTTTTTCTGGGTTTCTAGTTTTTTGCAATAATTTGCATTATTAATCATGTATTTGCAATGATATACGAAATTTGAGGTTAGGGATGAAGTTTAGCGATGATTAGCATGTTCTGTGGAGTTGGAATAAAATAAGAAATATTTGCGTATTTATCGATGTTTAGCGATAATTTTGTGATGTATTTACGATATGAGACTAAAATTTGTAGAGCACATCACTAAACGTCCATAAATCACACTCAAGTTTTCACGATGATTAACAATGTTTAACAATGTGCTTTGTATTTTTTAGTCTCGTATCACAAAAATATCGCTAAATACGGAAACATTTATTAGTTTAGTCAAACAAGGACAAGCGTGGATCCCCAGTACCAAGACTGGGATCCCGAAGTCCAAAATTTAAGAATTCCAAAGGATGTAGTCCTAAACACAGTCCCAAAAGTTGCAGTCCAACAAGGTGACGAAGCCCAAAACTCGTCTAGTCGCCAACAAAGAAGGATACCTCCCCAAAGTGGAAGGGAGGCCCACGCTTTGTCAATTATACCAAACTTTCTATCACTCGCGACCATATCTATACGATTGAGGAACATAACGATATTTTAGAAAACCACCACCGATCTGAGGAAATCGCAACAAGATGGATCCAAAAAAGTTTTGCAAGTATCATAACAATATTGGCCACACCACTCTTGAATGCTGATTATTGCAAGACGAGATTGAAGAATTGATCAGACGAAGAAAGTTTGGCCAGTATAAGAAAAAGGGAGAAGCCAATCACAGAGCATATAGGGTAGACGACTCAGAGGATGCAAGAGTTTCCAGAGCTCCTTGCAACATCCTGACCATCATTGGAGGTCCACATATTGGTGGAGACTGCAAGAAAGCGCATAAGCATTATGCAAAGGAAGCTAAAGAAAAACCTTTGACAAATATAAATAATCTAGGTGAAATACCTGAGAATTTATTCAAGAAGGAGTGTGACGACATCATTTTCATGGAAAGTGATGCGAGATGGGTGCACTATGATGAGGAAAGTGAGTTGAACTCAATAGAGAATGCTCTTTTGGACAAGCCATTTTCCTGCAAAGACTTAATCTCGCAGGTTAGGAAGTCTGACTTGATGACGTGTGAGAGATTGAAGCTAATAAATACTGCTACAATGAAGTCCATGTCGATGCAACACCCTCATCTTCCTTTTACCAACCCAGCGATCATTCTGACCCAAAATGGGGTAGTCTCAGTTCCCATTATTCGCTGTGGTATCACCCTTCCTTTTCACTTTTTTGTAAAGGCAATCTTGACACACTACGGCATCTCCACGTTCCAACTCACACCCAATAGCTATCGAATAATCATTGGGTTTTATGCAATGTATATGGAATACACGCAACAAGAACCCACAGTCGAGGATTTTAGTTACTTTTACGATATAGAAAATGTTGTCCATGACAATGACAAAAAGAAACTAACATAAGTTTCTTGATCATATTGTTTTAATACAAGACTATAAATAATTTTGCATATGGATAAATACCTCAATGTTATTTTTTTATTACTTCTAATAATCTTATAACTGTGACATTTTTATGTTTATCATTAAGTTTCCAACCAAGCCATCGAGGAATATGATTTTCTGGGACTCTTTATCCTACCATTTTACCCAACTTTGGCACTGCTTCACAAATCTATATCTATAAAAGAAAAATTCATATCAAAATTATATCTCAAAATACAAAAAAAAATATCCAAAAATAAATAAACTAAATAAATTATAATCATAATCAAATTTCTTACCAAAAATATCCAAGGACAACTAAAGAGTAACTAGTTATATCCTTCTCAGTTGGATTATTTTTCATATTTTTTTTTTGTAATTTGCTCTATTATTTTCTCATATGCCAGATTTCCCCAACAATAATTGTCAAATATTGGTAGATTGTCCACTAGTTGTAGTCATTCAAGATCTATTACCGAAGAAGGACTTGGCATTATTAGAAATGCACTGAGTAAATAGATTAAGTACAACTTCACTCTGTCCCTAGTCTTTGTTTTTCTAGATATTATATCTAGAGCACTGGGAACATCTGTTATTTTAATAGACATCGTGTTCTTGAAGTACTTTTCCTTTAACTTATTCTTAGAAGAAACAAGTTCCATTTCTTCAGGTGTTGGGCCACCATTAGTGTACAATCCAAATACTATTGCAATTTTTGGAAAGAAAACCTCACAGGTTTTCCATTAATTAAAAACTATAACTCATGCCTCTTTTGGCAATTTATCCTCCTCAAAACTATCTAGTTAACTAAAGTGCCAGGAAAAAACACTTTAGTGTCGAGATCCAAGAGACGATCCAATTAGGATTAATGTTTAAAAACAGCCTAGTTAGACTTAGTGAGCCAATTCTTTATTTGGCCTATTATACTTAGCGGGGATTTGATGGTAACTTTAGATGTTACAGCTGTATTAGTAGTAATGGCACAAGGTATACATGGAAGCTCTGTTGTTAATATAGTTTTGGGCATCTACAATAATAATGTGTGAAATGAAAAAAAAATATATAAAAGATAAGAACATAAATATAAAAAGTATAAAAAAGAATTACAAATTTAACTAAATGAACAGGGTTGCACGTGGTATGAAAATATATAGTGTAACCAGGTGCGACCCTATGCGACCTTTATGGTCGTCGCACATAATTTAAAAAAGATTTGACAATAAATTGTGCGATTGTGTGCGACCTTAGTGGTCGTTTATTGTTGTTCAGAGCAAATTCAAGTTACATAGTATAAATTCAAGGTCGTTCATAGTCGTTCAGAGTAAATTAAAGTTTCTTAAAATTGGTTGAAGAACATAAAAGACCATTATGGTCGCATAGTGTAAATTCAAGATCGTTTATGGTCGTTCAGATCAAATTCGAGTTCTTTAAAATTGGTTGAAGACCATAAAAGACTATGATGGTCACATAATGTAAATGCAAGGTCGTTTATGGTCATTCAGAGCAAATTCAAGTTCTTTAAAATTGGTTGAAGGACATAAAAGACTATTATGGTCGCATAGTGTAAATTCAAGGTCGTTTATGGTCGTTCAGATCAAATTCAAGTTCTTTAAAATTGATTGAAGACCATGATGGTCGCTTAATGTAAATTCAAGGTTGTTTATGGTCGTTCAGATCAAATTCAAGTTCTTTAAAATTGGTTGAAGACCATAAAAGATCATGATGGTCGCATAATGTAAATTCAAGGTCGTTTATGGTCGTTCAGAGCGAATTCAAGTTCTTTAAAATTGGTTGAAGAATATAAAAGACCATGATGGTCGCATAATGTAAATTTAAGGTCGTTATGGTCGTTCAGAGAAAATTCAAGTTCTTTAAAGTTAGTTGAAGAACATAAAAGACCATGATGGTCGCATAGTATAAATTCAATGTCGTTTATGGTTATTCAGAGCAAATTCAAGGTCTTTTATCAATAAAATTACAAAAATTAAAATTATAATCCAAAAGACTGTAATAAAATATATATGTTACATGTTCATGTTTATTGGGTGGTGTGGGTATTGTGGTTGATGCATCACTTGTTGATTCCATTATAATTCTGAATGATTAGTTATTGTAAATAAGAGATTGAGAGAAGAAAAATATTAATGGCTACAACTGAAAAAGATTAAAGAAAAGAAGCAGAATGAGAAGAGACAAGGAAATTATTTGGGGCTTACCTCTGTTAGAATGAATCTCAAATTCTTTTGTCTATGGCTACCACCACTTGCCACCATTCATGAACAATGACTGATCTTTTTGGTCTTACCAGCAAGAAGAAGAAAGAGGAGGAGAAGAAGAAGAATCGTTCACTTGCGACCATTCATGGTCTTTTATGAGGTTTTAATTGATTTTGTTTAATATTAAATTAATTTTTTGAATGAATTAAGCGCCACATGTAAAAAAAAAAAAAAAAGGACTATTTTGCAAAGGGAAATTTCACTTTTTATGATTAATAAAACACCTCATATCAATTTTGACTCCCCTTATTAATTTGTACCAATTAATTCCTTTAATTACACAAGCGTCCCATTTTACCCTTTTGATTTTAATATAATTTTTGCTAAAATCGCGAGATCTCATTTTTTGGAGTATTCTATGTGTTCATATTTTTCTCGACAGTTTCTCGATACGTTCTCAATGGGTTCTCAACGCGAATGTCTCAAGGTCAGGAAAGACCTTTCTCGACGGGTTGTCGATAAGTGCTTGAAAGGTTCTTGACTCAAATATCCCAAGGTCAGGGAAGACCTTTCTCGAAGGCTTTTCGATAGGTTATCGAAAGGTTCTCCACTCGGATGTCTCAAGGTCAGGGAAGACCTTTCTCGAAGGCTTTTCAATAGGTTCTCGACAGTTTGTCGAAATGGCAAATGATTTTGCATTTCCAATCATGATTGAGATGTGTTTTAGCAAAAAAAAAAGTCATTCTTGGCATGTTATCTTTGCGTTCTCGATTATTTGTCGATAGTTTTTTGATGGTGTGTATAGCTGTGTTTTTAAACTTTCTTGTCCCATGTTATTGATGATTTCTTGACATGTTATCGACTGTTTCTCGATGATTGACTGATTATTATTTTCCACGATTATTGATTGCTTTTCTACAAGTTCTCAATTGGTTATTCTGATTCAATTGTTGGTGGTTTGTATTGAATTGCAGGATCACTTGTGTTTCTGGCTGTATTTTATGATGATGCTTAGAGTGTTGAAGGATTTAATTGGGTGTATAAAAGAGAACTTGCAGAGTTTCATTTTTTTTTCTTTGTTATTAGTGTTAGGCTATTAGCTCTAATATTTATTTGTTGAAGTTATCATCTATCAATCTACATTGGCCAAAAGGGGTTCCCTTCATCCTTGCAATAATCTACTGAAGAGAAAGCAAAAGTTTCAGCCTTCCAAAATTGGCCAAAAGGGGCTCCATTCATCCTTTCAATTAATCTTTCATGTTTTTTAAACTTTGGAACGATTGAAGTGAATATTCCACTCCTTCTATCTGTCACACGGCCTAAAAAGTGGGCTGAAGTGGGAATAATAAGTTTTGGAGCCATCTGTAAAAGGTAAAGAATACAATTATTAAAAAAAAAAACTTAAGAGAAAACATGATAAAAAACACTAAATCATATGGAGAACCTGTCGAGAACCCATCGATAATCAGTAAACACTCACCAAACATGAATTAATACTTTCGAGAACCTATCGAGAACCATATAAAACCGATCATAAATTAAGAAAAATTCATCAAAATAAAGTGCATTTCAACACTTATAATATATAATCTCTCTAAATTAACCACACAAAAAAAACTAAAAACGAACTTTTTTTTAACAACATCTTGTCGATAACCTATCGAGAATCTTTCGATAAATAATCGAGAACATACATAACCATCACCATCAAACTAGATCAGAAAACACTATAACCACTAAATCCTATCGAGAACCTGTCGAGAACCCATCGATAATCAATATATACTCATCAAACATGACAACTAAAAGGCTAATTATCGCTATCAAGAACCTATCGAGAATCCAGCGACAATATGTCGATAATCAAACTTACATAAATTAAAAGAAATTATCATCAAAATGAAATGTATTTCAACACAAATAATATATAATCGATCTAACTAAAAAAAACCAAAAATAAACTTTTTTTAACAACATCTTGTCGATAACCTATCAAGAATCTGTCGATAAATAATTGAGAACATACATAACCACCACCACCACACTAGATCGGAAAACACCATAACTACCATATAAAAACCGACCATAAATTAAGAAAAATTCATCAAAATAAAATATATCTCAACACAAATAATATATAATCTCTCTAAATTAACCATAAAAAAAACTAAAAATAAACTTTTTTTTAACAACATCTTGTCGATAACTTATCGAGAATCTGTCGATAAATAATCGAGAACATACATAACCACCACCACCACACTAGATCGGAAAATACCATAACCACCATATAAAATCGACCATAAATTAAGAAAAATTCATCAAAATAAAATGTATTTCAACATAAATAATATATAATCTCTCTAAATTAACCACAAAAAAAAAACTAAAAACAAACTTTTTATTAACAATACCTTCTTGTTGCTGAAGAGATCTTGAAGGTCAAGGGCTCCTTCACGATGTCATCTGCCAAATCCGCTTCTGCACTGGCGAAGAAGTATGCTGCGAAAGGCTCCGAAAGCTTGTTGCGAGAGAGGAAACACGGTTGGGGGAGGTGGGGATGCAGCTGGGGGAGGAGGCTGGGGTCGACTGGGGGACGGTTGGGGGGCGAGGTTGAGGGACGGCTGGAGAGAGAGAGAGAGAGAAATTGTTTTGAGTTTATTTAGGTTTTGAAAATAAATAAATAATAAGTGTATTTTTGGAAAAATGAGAAATTAATAAATTAGTATTGTACAAAATATTTAAGAGGGTATTTTTTGAAATAGGAGTTTTTTTTTATGTATATTAAATGAAAGGCTAATTAACAATTTTCCCCCCAAATTTTGACATATATCAAATCATGTCCCTGAACTTTTTTGGCCGTTAAAAATTCCCCTGAACTATTGAGATTGTTAGATTTAAGGACTTTTGTCTAATTTCATTCAATTTAATTGTTTCAGTGATTGTTTATGTACTAAACTATGCTCCTCAGACTTAGATATCTACCAAATCATTCCCCTCAAACTTTGATATGTACTAAATTATGCCTCTGAACTTTCATTCATGTTAGAATTTTTTTACTAAAATTAGACAAAAGTCCTTAAATCTAACAATCTTAATAATTCAAAGGATTTTTTAACAACTAAAAAAATACAGGAAGCATGATTTAATAAATGTCAAAGTTCAAAGAAAAAAATTATTAATTAGCCTAAATGAAATTTTCCTTTGCAAATTTCAATTTGACTATTTTGACAAATTTTACTTTTTGGAACACCTTAAGTTGATATTAACTCAAAAGAAACCCTTTAATCTTTGACATATTTTCGTTCAACATATTCTCGGTGCAATCAGTCAATTCCGACGACGTGTTACCGGAATCCACCACTATGGACGACGACGTTTCGAACCCATCGCGTCGCATGTCGAGTCGCACACGGAAGGTCGCTCCGAAGATGGTTGCGGCGCTTGCTAGCACTGACAACCGTACCCAGGTTTTGTTTTTTTAGGGGAAATACTCAGTTTGAGCTCTCTCTCTCTCTCTCTCTCTCTCTCTCTCTCTCTCTCTCTCTCTCTCTTTATCTCTTATTGCCGACACCCAAAGTGAAAGTGAAAGTGAAAGTGTTTGACAAAATCTGTCGTTTTAGGCAGCTCTAGCTCGTCTTGAAGCCTTGGAGAATGATAATGCCGGTATTGAAACAGTTGAAGTTAATGACGAAGACGAGGATTCTCTCGACGAAGACGATCAAGGTACTCCCCTACACTGAAATA
Source organism: Cannabis sativa (assembly GCF_029168945.1). Taxonomy (NCBI): domain Eukaryota; kingdom Viridiplantae; phylum Streptophyta; class Magnoliopsida; order Rosales; family Cannabaceae; genus Cannabis; species Cannabis sativa. Next base: position 54,512,276 of record NC_083602.1, on the reverse strand, counting down.
TTCCTATTTTCTTCAGGATTTATTTTTCCTTTTCACTGAAAGTACCTTTTTTGATTATTTCAAGCTTCAAAGTTTCAATCTTTAGGGATTCTATCCCACAACATACTTTGCTTTTTAATGGGTTTTGGTATGCTATAACATAGCTATCTAGCTCTTTAATAGGGAAACATTACTGATGTTTGGGATTGATTGATTCCATTGCTGGTTTTTTTGCTCTGAAATACATAATTTACAAGATTTTTCTTTTCTTTGGGCAATGGCTGCTATTGAAACATGTCTTCCAATGGCTGCAAGTACTCGTTTATTAAATTTCTATGGCCTCTGTTGTAGCGTACATGCAAAAGAAACATTCCAAGACCATGAAGCGCAAAACACGACAAGCAAAAGCCCTCGAGGCTAGGAAAGCGCCAAGATCATTTATTGAGCTTCTACATGAGGTAAAAAGAACAATTGAAATGCTGACTGCATATCCTTTTCTTTTTTCAATGTGGCTTTCATAAGTGGTGTTTTATTGCTTTTCACTGATACATCTTGTTTCTTCTAAAACAGGCCAATTTGGAATCTTTGCCTCCCAATGTTCCCTCGTATCTAAAGGCCGCTGTAGGACCTCCGAGCTCAACCTCTCGCCGGCATTACTGTACGGTTTGTGGTTCTGCTGCTAAATATACTTGTGTGAGGTGTGGTATACGCTTTTGTTCATGTCGTTGCCAGACTATACATAATGATACTCGTTGTCTTAAGTTTGTTGCCTGATTGCTCTGTTGAAAATGGATGCTTAAACTCTATGTTATACAAATAATGAATGTTGGTTCGGATTTTCCATAGTCTCTTTCCTGAGATAAATGACTTATCATATACTAATTACTTTATGGCTTTAAATTTTGAAGTAATAACTGATTAAGGTCTACTTGGTCGCATCTAATTTACATGTTACTTTGATAACATCTGATGTTTGTGTTTTCTGAGTTGTTACCATTGAAAAGGAAGCTCAAGTGAAATTTGATAAGTGTTTATTGCACAGATATTGTAATCCTTTCTTTCAATCAAAGAACAAATTACATAAACCTAAGAACATGACAAATCACCTATTTCAATTCAAGAAAGTCTAATTCTGGATTACTACTCCAGATACATACATATATTTCAATCTGTAAATACATAATTATTATAAATCAAAGCACACAAGAAAAGAAAAACAAATCCTTCTGGGTATGTTTGGATTTAACAATTGGTGATTCCATATTGATAATTTAACATCGGGGAAGATCTGCAGGGGGAGGTATCACAGATTGTAATCGTCCAGATCCATTTTCAACTAGAAAAGCCATTGCTAAACCCAGGGAAAGGTGAGCGTCAAGATGACAGTGCATCAACCAAATTCCTGCAATAGACAATGAGTGAGAAGTATTAAATTAGTGATATTTCTATTTGGCAGGGATGCTTGGTATAAAAGCATGTTTGCTCACATGATAGTGCAAGAAAGTTACCTGGGTTGTCAGCAACAAAACGAATGGCTACCCATCCACCTGGAGGAGTTCCAACAGTATTCCTCTGTGCTGGGTCAAAGAGGTTGAAGTTAGCTGGGTCGCTTTGTGGGTTGAAGTTGCCAAAACCGGATCCAACAACATAGAAATGGTATCCGTGAAGATGCATGGGGTGGTCTTCTGTTGTGACGATACTTGTGTCCTGCAATACAATTTGTACACTAGAACCGTATTTCAGCTTGTATAGCTTTGTTCCAGTAGATGGCTGCCATAGTCCTCGTGGCACATTACCGGTGTAATCGAATTGCACAGGGGGGACAGGAGGAAAGTCAGTGGTGAAGACTCCAGGTATACCTTGGTAGTAAGCCTGCATTAGAGAAGTCCTTCTTGGGAATACAAAAGAGACATTGTTCATGCTAGCGGCAAAGCGAGTTCCATTAGGGCCTTGGCAACGAGGGCTATTTGGATTCGAACAGTTGTTTAGTCCTAAACCCACTGTGAAGTAAAGGCTCACATCTATTTTCGTAGGGACATCAGCCTTTGAAGGACTTCTGAGCCCAGTAGTAAAGGCTCTTGCAGTGGCTGTGTCATTGAATGCTGGTAATTGTGGTAAGATTGGTCTTGGAGTTGAATTCCCTTTCTTGCAAGATGCAGCCTTGTACTCAAGGATTGCAGTGGTGGTGGTGTTGTCAAAGGCAGCATTCATAGCAGTTTGGTAGGCACGTGCTGCCAAGTAGTAGTGGGCTGGTGTCTGATCAGCTGTGAGAAGGACATCCGTTGTTTGACCAGGTCCTATCATAATGACCCGAGTATTGAAAGGCTTTGTGTACATAGCATCGGCAGCCACAACAGTCAACTGGTGGTTGGCAACAGCAAAGAAAAGTTCTTGATTGAGTGCAGAGTTGATGACCCTTAAGAGAATTGTCTCCTTTGTATCCACTGGTATTCTCACAGTTTCTGAATTTGAAACTCTTATCAGATGTGCATACAAGGATTATCTCCATGTTCAAGCTTGGTAATTTAAAGTTAATTATAGTTGGAGGTAGAATTAGGCTAACCTTTGCTTGAGCATGCATATAGATCACCGGGCTGACCATTCATTGTATATGCATCAGATACATTTGGTGCTCCTCCTGTGAACTGTGCCTGCCTCAAGACATCCATGGGGTTTCTGTCCCACCATTCCCCTGTCAATTTCCAACAATTCTAATTAAGAGATGACTTTGCAAAGTTGAAAATGTCAAGTAGTGGTGGAGGAAACAATTGAAGTGGAAATAGTTTAAAACAAACAAACGTTTGGTGTTTTGTTATTACCAAGAAGAATTGGAAATTCTTTCTTGGGTGTAGGAAATGGATATGGAGAACCCAATTTAGGATAAATAATGAGAGCTCCATAAACAGTAGCTCTAAGCCATCTGCTGTGAGCATGCCACCACAATGTTCCCTCTTGGTCTATGATTGTGAACCTATATGTGTAGGCTGCACCAGGTTGGATTGCGCACTGAGTGACAGACTCTGGCCCGTCTGCCCATGGATTCTGCAGCTGTCGTATGCCATGCCTGAAGTATAACAAGTTACAAAGCATGAACTAAAATTTAAAAGCAACATGAGGTGATGTAGGAGCAAACACATGCATCCATGAGTTACATGAAAGCTTAGTCTAGTTTGAGAATTTAAGGCTTAAGGTTTACCAGTGCATGGTAACATTGTATTGTGCACTATTTACAACTTTGATCACTAGAGAATCTCCATTTCTGACTTCCAATGTCGGTCCCGGGAACATCCCATTGACTGTGATTCTATTACGGGTCCTACATAGCCGCGTTATCGGTGCTTGTTGAACCTAATTTCACATAAACAGAAAAAGGAAATAAGAAGAAAAATCTTCTCTTAAAATGCTATGTCATTGCAAATAAAGGCCTGAATAAGAGGTTGGTAAGTTCAACTACATACAACAAATTGATGGTAGTGAGTTTCAGCATCTGCAAAACAAGCTAGTAAAGCAAACAAAACAAAGATGCCAAGTGAAAAGCAAGAGGACCAAGGCTTGAGACTGAGTTTGAAAGCTTCCATTGCTCACTAATTCCTTAACTTTGTATAATCAAGTATGGTGCTGATGAGTATGTTTAGACCCATAGTAGAGCTGATACTTATACTAGGATAGAGCCTTAAGAGGGAATAATAATTAATTCATTATTTTGACTTAAAGAAATTATAATTAGTAATAATGTATTTAGAAAATTAGGTTTTAAGTCAACAGTAACACTTGAGATTATAGGACAGCTTAGTCCAACCACAAATGGGTATTTGGTGCACCCACTCATAGTTTCTTTCTTCACTTGTTAATTTAATTACATGGAGATTAGTGGGTTTTGTTGTATAATCTTTGAAACTCTACCATATAATAATATAAGTTTATTAATTGTCTAAAGTTGCATAATATTTCAAGGCTCTTGCGGTCAAAGGCTTGCAAGTCTTCTAATCAGAAACTAGAAACCTTTGCTTTAGCTTCATAATATATCCAACCAAGTAACGTCGCACAATAAAACTTTTTTTTTTTACTAATTTGACATTGAGAAAGGACTTTTAGAAATTCATAACTAAACTGTAAATACATGTATTTGAATGTGAAACAATAATTAAATATGAATTTCTATTCTTGTGTTTAACAATATATATATACATATATTCATTACAACTAACCATTAGGGGGTTTAAAAAAAAAACCATAATAGTCGTATGAGAGGAGTGTTAATTACAACCTTTTAGTCAATTTTTATGTCTGAAATTACATGTCGAAATATTTTTTTTAAAAAAAAATTTATAGCGGTATTTGTTATAGTTACAATATCATTTTTGCAAATTTTTGAAAAATTCCGAATAGTTTACAATACCGAAAACAGAGTTCTTGATATTCCAGTTTACCACGCGTGTTCAAAAAATTTCAAACGTATTTTCGGTATTATAAATGTAGATGCTAAAATCTACAATGATCGGAATGAGCGTTTGTGGGCACCGACAACCTGCGGAACAAAGACAAAGGATGACCGTAAAACCTTGGGACACCGGGGTGGTGCCGGCCGAAGGCACTCCGACGGTCAAGTCAGTAAATTTATAGTGCGAAGTAGAAAAGAAAACAAGAAATGTAAATAAATACTTCCTGTGTTTATGGTTATGTGGTGATCCGCGGTCAAACCTCGCTCACCGGAATGAGAAAGAGTATGTCAGATCGTAGAGAAATAATAAGTTTGGTAGTAAAACTATAGAGAGAGAGAGAGAGTGAATATTCGTCTATGCTTCCTCCAAGTGTTTGTTGATCAGAGACTTGGGTCTCTGTTCTTATAGGAGTTGAGTCTAGTGATGCCATTGGTGCAATTGGAACTCGGAACCGACTTTGAGCAACATTGGGAGTCGTCATGGTAGCATTCAGTGACTCCATTTGTGATTTTATTGTGGCGTTTTCACTCCTAAATGCTGCGTTCTCCTCCTTAAAGGTTGCATTTTCTCGCTCCAGAACTCCAGTTCGCTCAGCCATCTCGCGCATCTGGGCCATTATCGTGGCAAGCTGTTCATTGACATTGGGTTGTTCTTGGGCAACAAACTCTCCTTCTTCTGCCATTTGAAGTGTGGTAATGATAGATCGCCTTGCTCACAGTCAGTTTGTCAGGGCCCCACGGTGGGCGCCAAATTGTAGATGCTAAAATCTACAATGATCGGAATGAGCGTTTGTGGGCACCGACAACCTGCGGAACAAAGACAAAGGATGACCGTAAAACCTTGGGACACCGGGGTGGTGCCGGCCGAAGGCACTCCGACGGTCAAGTCAGTAAATTTATAGTGCGAAGTAGAAAAGAAAACAAGAAATGTAAATAAATACTTCCTGTGTTTATGGTTATGTGGTGATCCGCGGTCAAACCTCGCTCACCGGAATGAGAAAGAGTATGTCAGATCGTAGAGAAATAATAAGTTTGGTAGTAAAACTATAGAGAGAGAGAGAGAGAGTGAATATTCGTCTATGCTTCCTCCCTTTTTCAGTCCCAGTGTGGGCCTATTTATTATCTTAGGAAAACGGCTACCTCTTGAAACGTGGTCCGTCCCTAGAGAAACGGTCTTCCCCCACTTCTCCAGGGATGAGCGTCATCTTTTTGGTTCGCTCCTCGATCAGCGTCCTCCCCTTAGTGTATCACTTAGAGGGTTGATATTCTTGCTCCGCTATGCTAGGGAAGATCGCTATTTTCGTGGGTTAGTTGGGAAACTTAACGTTCTTCTTCCCCCACGCGTCAACCCTAACATTACACTTTAGAATCAAGCTTTATTGTGGGTTGGACATTCGAATATGGGTATGACCCAAAAGGCATGGATTGGGCGTGGCCCATGTGAGCCATTGGGCTTACGGGTTCCTTGTTTCTGACTTATAAGTGGGCTTCGTAAGTACTTCGATCGTTGGGCCTTTTTCGTTGGGCTTAGAGCAATTTTTGGCCACTACAATAAACTATTCAAAAAATTTCAAAAATTTACAAGAATGATGTTGTAAGCATAACGAACACCGCCGTGAACAAAAAAAATAAAAAAAATATTCTGACATATGTTTTTGGGCGTGGAAATTGATTAAGAGGTTGTAACAAGAAGTTGATGGTAGCACTCCTCTAGGCCTATTGTGTAATTATTTCACTATACAATATTATTTTTCGTTAATTATTTAGTTAAACAAATACATTTCCTATAGATAAATTTACACGATACACTACAATTTTTTTTTACATTTTTATGAATTCTTTTTTACATCTTTTACAGAGCTTTTCTTTATTTACATTTTTATGAATTATCTTTTTACAAGGTATCACTTGTTTTTTTTTTTAGAAAAAATGTTGTTTTTCACATTGTTTTTTTTGCATAAACATCAGATCAACATTGTTCTAGCATAAACAAAAAAAAAAAAACAACACTCCATATTGTTGTAAAAAAATATCGTGTTGCTTTTTCACAGCGGTAACATCAAAATAATATTTTTTTTCAAAAATAATAAAAAAAATAATTCCATATTTTTGAAAAAAAAAAAATCTATGAAATCTGTAAAAAATTTGTCATTTTTCTGTATTTATGAAATAATCTCATCTAAGAGAGGGCAAAAAATGAATTAAAAGAATTTATTAAGATGTATTTAAAATGTAATTGGAATTGAGTGTAATTCAAAATAATTACTAAATTTGTTTAAGTAGTCCAGATAATTACACCATTAGATAATTTGAGATAATTGTAATATGACAATTATTTATTTGAATTCTCATATCTTCATAAAAATTGAGTATAATCACTAAATACTATTAGTTTTAAGTAGTAATACTTACATACTATATATAATTTTACTATGTAATTCCTAATTATTTTAGTTGATAATAACAAAGTCTAGAATATATAATTATAATAATAAGAAGTCTAAAACTTGTAATTTAAGAATGTGTAATATTTTTCTAATAAATGTAAATGGTATTTTAGCTTAAACTAAAATATATGAAGAAAAAAAAGGGTAAGTTGAAAAATACTACTTTTATTAATCAATTAATTAAATTTATCTCTAATTTTATATTTAATTGAAATATACATCTTTTTATATGTATTGTACCCAAAATACTCTAACATAAGAGAGTCACATGGAGAGTATCTTGAAGTGATATGGACAAAATTGGTACAATGTTTAAAAAAAGAAGTAAAAATGATAGTCTTTAAAAAAGAGAGTAAACATAAAATAAGATAATATAAAAAAAAAAGTATAGTCTAATTTCTTAAAAAAAAAAAAATAATAATAATAATTACTTTAGAATATGTATATTGGGTGGGGTTGGGTTGGGTTTGCTTTACTTTGTTTTAATTTTTGTTTCTTTTGGATGAATCCAATGCTTACATTCTTTTAGCAATTTGAGAAGTCCTTTCATGAGTCGTAATTCGTAAATAAATGCTTATTCAATTGTTAGCTCAACCATTCAAGCTCCAAAAATGCCATCTGGAACAAGAGTAAGTAATACTATGAAACTGATGTTTCACTTTCTATTCTATAGACTTTATATGTCAATCTTTGGGGATTAATCATCTATTATTATTATTATTATTATTATTATTATTATTATTATTATTATTATTAAATGGGTGGGATGGTTAGGATGAGGTTGAATTTGGTTTGATTTGGTGGACGAATGAGAAAAGGCATAAAACCACGTTCCGTTATAAAAAGGCCAACAAAATAATAATATATATATTTTTTTTTTTTTTTGACATTGGGGAATATGACCACAACAAAATAATAATAATATTAGTAACTAAAAATCTGGCCATTAACAACGTTAGTTGTAAGAAAATAAAACAAAAGTTCTCATCAGCTCCGCTAAGTGGAATTTTGTTTCAACAAGTGATATTTATATACATTGCGAATTCCTTTTTGTTTTTTGTTTTTCTAATTTGTTTGGTCAGAACATGGTATTATTATATAATTTAGTGAAAATTGCAATGCCTAATAAAATATTTACACTATATTCTCATCAAATAAATACAAATTAATGATTAGATGCTAGTGTTAGATCTAATTTCGTGAGTTTTACTTAAATTATTAATTAATTTGCTTTCTCTATAAATATAGAATAATAATTTTACTAAACTAAACGTGAACTCCTTCCTCTACATATGTACTTAAAATAGGAAGTGTTTTAATTTAATACTAAAAGAAAATAGTTAGTTATCCTACACGAAACAAACTAGTGTTTTAAAAGGAAGAAGTAATTTGGTGAATCTCTAATCCAAACTTGTGAATTGCATTGCCTCATAAACTAATAATTAGTAGCTAGTTTTGGTTTGTCAACAAAAACAATGATCATTTAGATTTTTATATACTAAACATCAATCAAGGCACTAATTAACATGCAGAGCAGTTCACTCGCTCTTTTCCATTGCCAATATAATAAATTATAAATTAAGCAGATTTAGCTGGGCAGTTAGTCAGGTAGACTTCTTATAAATTGACATTGTACTTATTGTAGCCTATTTTTCAAAATTCCTAATAATTTGAATTAGGTAACCTGCCGACTTACTTGAAAATACATATATATTAATCTTTGTTGTATTACAATACATACATATATGGTTTCTTTACATTTAAATGTAATATAATGTAACTAGTTTATGCATCTATAACATTTCATACAGAAAACAAAATGGTCAAAATCCCTAGTGAGATATCTAAACATGCTTAATTTCAATGCTATATGATTTCAAAGTTATACTTTATGTCATTGATTATGATGGTCGTAAAATAACAGAGAGACATTTATAAAACAAAGATTTCAAACAAGGTAATTTAATTTCTAATAGGCTATAGGGCTACAATTTACCAAACATATCCCAATGATTGTGACATTATTTGTGGAAGAGTGAATAAATGTTATTTGAAAAATCTAATAATTGACTGAACCCAAAAAGATTAAAACAATTGTCAAAATTTATGCTCAAATAATACAAAGCTTAAACTAAAGCCTATACTAAACCTCACACACCTCAAAAAGTAACAGCAAAAAAATATAAATTAACTCAGCTTGTATTTTATTAAACTCAGAAAATTTACCAGCCAACATTCAACCTTTAGATGCCGAAACACACCAGGAGTCTAATGATGATTCGATGTAGAGCAGAAGCATAAAAACTAACTCGATCTCCTCAACATCTTCCGTGCTGGACACCTTATTCTTAAGATGGGATGAAATGAAAGCATCATAAGTTGAAACAAACAAAGCACCAAGTGGTGCCACCGAAGAACATAAAATACTATCTATCACAGAAAATAACAAGTAACCATTCAGATTTGAGCCAATTGTCGTTTTAATGCCTGAAGCATCTTGAATTTTGACTCACAAATTCGAAGAAATTCAGCCAATACCCTGCATTTCCCTGTTACTATTTTCCTTGCCATATCGACACGATTCCAAGATTTGAGAGCTTGGGAGATTCGATCGCCATAATCAATGTCATTTGTGGACGAGACAAGAGTTTCTAGAATATGGAAAACCTGGCCAGGGCCTTCCTGTCCTTTCTTCTGCAAACAAGAGAGGAAAGATTCCAAAATTTCATCCTCTGGCTTGTTAAACTGCTCTCTCAACCTTTCCATAAGCTTTTCTAATGTACCACACAAGGAAAGGACCGAATCACGAGTATGAGATAGAGTTGGCAGATGTGAAGGTCCAGTTTTCTTCTTCTTTTTGCCCGATGGAAGCGATGAACGAACACAGGATTGAATCACAAGACTATGCCAAGCAAACGGCTCTGTAACCAACTGTGACAGTACTGAAAGATTACTCCAAGGAGAAGTAATGGAAAATTCTGTCATATTCATATTCTCCAAAATATACTTCTCCAGCAAGGAATCTACAATTTGCCAAGTTTGAGGCTGGCATCCATCTCCATCAGCCCGACCAAGTTCATGTGAACCCAAATTCCATGAATTCAAAAATACAGCAAAGTTCAACCAGTCAATGAAGTCTGAACCAAACACCTACAACAGCACAGAAATATGTTAGCTTTACATAAAAATAAGCTCATAAGATTAGAGTAAATGAACTAAGAAAGCTATACCCAGTACCCAGACAACTACTACCTTTTCTACAGAAATCATATACGACAAGCATATCAGTCATTAGTATATGTGACAGAAAATAAATTTGCCTATAATATCTGCCACCAAATATGTGCCCAATTCAAGTCTTTCTATGGCAAATTCATTTAACATAATACAATTTCTTATGATATGATGGGTGATATAGCACCAACAAATCATATAAATCTGCATTCTGGTAAAGCGAGACTTGACATAATATTGCAAATTTCTTCGCAAGATTTCTTCTAAAAGTAAACAAAGTGATAAATTGAATCACTCCTCAATATAAGGAACTTCTTTCAATGCCCACCTAAATATGAGCTAACTATTTCATACAGGACTATGGATACTAGTCAAGCTAAATAATAGTTTCATGGACCAGGAAATTGACATCTCTGTAACAGACTTGAAAAAATCGGTGTAGATTTGGTAGTACATTGGACAGCAAGTACAGAGTTGACTGATAGTACACTAAGGAAGGATTTTGTTGATAGTACACTACATGCATATAGTTTATAATGATAGTACACTGTACTCTGTACACACATATAGTTTATAATGATAGTACATTGTACTCTACCGGTTGCATAATATTAAATGATAGTACAATGTACCACAAGCATAAAGTAAGATTGATGCAATCATACCTCAAAAGACTTTTGGCCACCAGAAACACCCAAAACAACTTCTATTGCATCACTGAGAGAAAATCCCAACATTTTTGCATAACGCTCAAGCAAAATCTTCAGTTCTGATGAGCTTTTACTGCCGGAAATTGAACCGTTGACCTCAATATTATCCTTGAGTGATGCCGAAGCACTACGAATAGACAGATAAATCATCCGAGGAAGAAGAGATTTCCTCTCAACAGCTCTTCGAACACTTCCTTCCCTTTCTTTAGTCTAGTTTTGGGGCCAGCATACAGAAGATAATTTGCAATTAATAAAAATAAATAAGAAGAAAAAAGGGACAAAAGTAACTTCCTAGAGCAAGAGAAGAAATGTGATAAACAAGTTTTAGGCTACGAAAAACTATGTGCAAAAAATATGATTTCTTTAACTACGGAAAATTATTATGCATACCGAGTTTTCTTTAGGACAGTATGAAACTCCTTCGTAAGGGCCTGAAACAAAAGATAGCTTTCAACTATTTGAATAAATGACATGTAATAGACAGAAAAACCCAATCATAAATGCTAAATATGAAATGATGAATCCCAAATATTTTCTGAGACATAATTTTGAATTTAAAAGAAAAGTATATATATCCCTTCAACTATGACAAAACCTTAGAATCACAGACAATACTGACCTAGAAGATAATTTTTTTCTGTTGTCGGCACCCACCACGGGCGTGCCTGCATATCTTCATTAAAGGTCAAAGATTTGGATCCAATTTCATTAGATAGTTCAAGGAAGTGAGCTCCACATTGCAAGCTTTCAAGCACAACCTAAATATGATAGACAAACACAATCACAAATGCAAATGAGACCGTTTTCAGTAGGCATGTTCTACGGCAGAAGTTGCAAAGCAAGTAATTACCTCTTCTTCGTCAAGATTATCTGCATTCTGCTTCAGCTGCAGAATTGATGCTTCAACCCTTGCAACTAAATACTGATTAGAGTGCTGAAGTCGTTCTTTGAACTGGACAAACTCAATTACCTGTAAAATACAAAAGTATGATTCAGCAACTATACACTCACAATCCCAATACATTAAGGTGTTATTTGATAAGTGTAATGATGTACTCAAATAGTAATGTGATAGAGCTGTAAGAAGAAATGAAAGGAATGTGTATTGAATTTCAGGGTAAGAGTATAACTTCCTAGGTAATTGAGAAACCCGATTCTCTCCAAAAGTCCACAGCTCATACAAAATGACTTGATGCCCTCGTCTACTGCCCTCATACTTCCTATACACCTTTGCCAATTCTCTAAACGAAACCAAAACACCCCAATACAAATCATTACACCCTTCGCCACGACGCATGCTAGTCGGCCTCGGGCCACTACCACACGAATTCTTACACCTATTATATGTATTTTTTATGAAACGCCTACCAAGTAATTAGGTCTAAACACTATTGACCTTGATATATTGGAAGTGCAAATATGCATGCATCCTAAAATCAGGTTTGATTTGTATCCTTGCATGCTTTGAAATAACATTCGACCTTCCGACATAAAATAAATATAAAATAACACACTAACAGAAAACCATACAGACCTTAGAGTAATTTCTATGGCGATAAGCAAGAAATGTCAGATCAGCAGATTCTCTGAAGTAGTCATCCATAAACTTAAGATAGTCTTGTAACAGATTACTTAAATCTACCCAAAGGGGAGAAACCAACATCTGGGGTAAAATGTGGTGAGAAACAGTTTCCGTCAGGATGTTTTTGACATCCAGCAATTTGTACCTAACAAAAAGAAGCTCCTCTTAATAGGTAAACATGCTGCAGCATAATAATTCCAAATGCTGCTTATGTTGAAGCAATAAATGTAAGTACAAATAACTAACCGTTCATGTGCTAATGAAATAGCACCCCAGTGGGAATATAAGTGCAATAATAAGATCTTGTATTGCCATACATATCTGCACACACAATCAAATATTGAAGTTAACAATATTAAACCGACAACCATAAATAACATAGCGAAAACAAGGTCTCACCTTCGGATATTCAAGCCAAACTCCAAGACCATAATTGCCTCTATAAAGTAACCAACATTCCTAGTACGCCAGAATAACTACAAAAGCATTGTATGAGACTCCCTTCAATAGTAGAAGCATGCAAAATTTGGAATTTGTAATTTCTTCATGGACAATTTGTAGATGCAATGTGAACATGATACCTGAATCAATACATTGCACACCATGGATAGCAGCTCTTCACCGTACATACTCTCTTGTGAATCCAAATCCTTTGATAGTGGAAGGTTTTGATAATATATCTTTACCATTTGTACAGCATGACACTCAAGTTCTGCAGAAGAATTTTTTTGAAAAAGAGACAGGTCATATGCTTAGACTGACCTCCCAAATTTAATTGAGAGTCTCACTTATGGAAAAAGTGAAAGCCTCACTTATGGAATAAGTGAGGAGGAAAACTGTGGTAACACAATCAAGTTCTACAGAAGAATAATTGAAGAGGGATTGGATAGACAGCTAAGTAACAGAAGTCGCAATAAAAGAACTTTAAAAATAAACTAGGGAAATAAAAATGCAAATATAAACCCAAAAATAAGCTAGTGTAGGGTACTGAACATCATGAGGATGATATCTTGTTACAATTGGTGACAAAAATTCACCAACAACCAGATTTTATTTGAAAACAGTTCTGCCGCACATAATCACCACAAAGCAATAACAGCAGAAATTCTAAGGGTGATAGCACTAAGGAATTAAGTAAAATAAACAAATCATATTAATAATAAAATTAAAGGGAGAAAAAAAGCAATTTTTGAATTTTTTTTATACAACGCACCTGGTACAGAAAGATCAAACATATTTCCAGCCAATTCTTGAATTTTGAATAGAGTAATTGACTGCCCAAGCATTTTGGTTGGTACACTAGTAATGCAGTCAAAGCTTCTTTTCAACTTGTTCAGGAACTCCATCTTCTTATCAGGGCTTAAAACATCTAGGAAACTTTCAACATCTGTAGGGGAGCAGGCTAAGTGACCAAACCTGAGTTTAGACGACAACAAAAATCATATGCCAGAATAAAAATCATAGTCCTGTCGTGGTTTTCTTATAACAAGGGAGGTCCATTACAAGATTTCGTAAATTAGTATAAAATGCAAATAAGATGTCAAATTTATATAGTACCTAACAAAATATTGCATCAAAAGCTCTATTAACTTGTCATTGTCCCCCTTTCCCTGCAAGTGCTTTCTCCTTTCAATTTCAATATTTGCCAGGTAAGGACACCTTACAATATTCTCATCACTATCTGCCTGTAACTTCTGTACAAAAGCTGATGCCTTTGATATTTGAGAGTCAAACTGCACATTCAATTGCAAAAGAGAAATTGAGTTATTGCACCAAGGCAACGCTTTAAAATAAATGAAAACACAAAAACAGAAATAGTAAATGACATCTGGATTTAAATACACACTGCTTCATCTTCCAAATGTAAAATCTTGTAATCAACAGATTTTGATGGATGAATTTGATCATTCAAGGCTTGATTGGACCAGTAGCTGTCATCCTCCAACAAACAGCCTAGATAATGTATGAAACATTCCCAATCATCTGGGCTGCCAAATGAAAGAAACAAAATTAAAGTAGAACAAATGAAAGATTACACGTAAAAAACAAGCATTGTTAAGGCCATTGAATAATGTTGAACTCCAGGCCAAAACATAAAACATTCGCCTCACACTAAATCAAAGTATAACATCTTATATATGTTTATTTCAGTTGTTTGCATAAGTATTTCTTCTAAGGTACATAACAGTGACAACGATCATTGGCCACTGTCATGTACAGCACACTACAATACTATCATCAGCATATTATTCAAAGAGCAGAAGGGCAGAAGAGGGAGGAAGGGAATGTTTAAAATTATGGTTGTGAAGCGCACATCACACTGAGGCGCTACATTTTTGCACTAAAGCATGCGTTTTCATATGCATCACATGGCGCCTCTAATAACACTAACGGGTAAAAAAAGATCTTAGTGGCTTTTTTTTGCCCAAAATGATGATATTTTTATTTTATTTTTTTGAAACTAGGATCCCCATCTAACCCAACAATATTTCGGGACTAAGAAACTATAACAATTGCTATGTAGGTACCCAGGAGGTACTCAAACCTCAGACCTTGTGGGAGCAAACAACATGCCTGACCATTTGAGCTACCCGCCTTGGGTAACCAAATGATGTTACATCAGCTAAATAACTTTAAAAAGTGGAATAAAACTCAAACAAAATATAAAAAAAGCCAACAAAAGCCCTAAAACATATTATTTCGGGTTAGCACTTAGCAGGCTTAAAATAGTTGAGTTTTATGAGACATTTTATGGTACATTTGAGTTTAATGAGACAATTTATGGTATGTTTGAGTTTTATAAGACATTATTCATCCTTGATATCTTTAGGCGCTTTAAAAATATTTTTCAATTAAATATTTGAGGCTTACGCCTCAATGCGCCTTGAAGGCTTATGCCTCACCTCAAAAAAAAAACACCTCGAGGCTTAAAAGTGTTATTTCAAACATTGAGATGGGGAGCTAAGGCAATCAATAAGAGCCTCCAAGGAACACTTTATTTCTTAGCTAAATTGTTAAAATAGAGAACAATTTTTTTAATTTTGCTCCAATCATATTCTTTTCTTTACTTAAGATTGAGTATTTTAATATTTTTTTATAAATTGAATTTGTTTATTATAAATTAAATTAAATAATGAAAAACTAGTAGTGCTTTTTGATTAAAATACTACTAAAAATTTGGCAAAAAAAATAGGAAGCTCTCTACATTTAGAGAGCTCCTAACCATTCTCTATTATAGGGAGCCACTTTTTTTTTATGGTTGTAGTTCATTTTGTTGAGACTTACTCCCTATTTTAGCTAAGGAGTGTGGTTAGCTAATATGGTAGGAGATGCTCTAACAATATATAAATAAATAAAAAATAAAACCCAAAAGGATGGTTAATACTCTCAAAATTTGCATGATTTGTGAACCCCTAGGCAATGAAATAGCCAGCAATGAACTGCCATCAATTGCCAAAGAATAATACGAAAAAATATTCTGCTATAAAGATTTTATTTTTTTATCGGCATACCTTAGCTCCAAAATTTTCTGAAAAATATCAGCAGCAGCACTGTAATCACCCGCCCTAGCAAGAAGCCTTCCCTGTCAACTTGAAGTCAAAGTTCACAAGTTGATAAAGATAGCAAATAAGGTTGTCGAGTATCAAATACCAGGGATAGCACATACAAGTTAAATTTTTGATAATGAAAATAATTGTAGCAGAGGTATACAAAAGAAGAAAGAGGGGTGAGACAAAGACAGCAGTTAGAGAATAAGAATCCAAATAAGCTAGGATTGTTTAAGGACCTAAACATTGTTAGACTTGTTTCAAGAATAATCAGGCTTAACACTGAAACTATCCTAATAATACAAAGACAAAACTCTTAATCCTAAAAACACGAAAGATGTGCAATATGTTTCACAAGATGTAATAACCAATATTCATGAGTTCATAAGTAGGTGACAAGCCAAAAACATCACACTGTATAAACAAATCTTCTAAAGTACCTGTATGCGTAATTTATCAACTTCAATCATTAACAGAGATCCTAAATCCCCAGTGAGAATTTCCAAAGCATCCCCATACTTTGCTTGTTGCTCCAATATAGAAATGTATACCATCAGAGCTGCACTAATTCCAGGTTTTTAGCATATAACCAATTAACAATAGAGCAGAAAAAAACATGGTCATGGATACCTTCAGGCTCATGCAAGCTATGGGATGCTACATGCTTCTTAATTAAACCTTCAGCTAAAACCAAAAGCTTCTCTCCCCCATTTCCACAGAACACCTAACAAAAGTAAACAAAAAGAAACAAGCAACTTTAGAGCAAGTACATATCATAATTAAACCTCGATAATATATGATGTGGAAACCCAATAGAAACTAACAGCAGCTCTATGTGAAAAGAAAAAAAAAAGTATGCCATATTAATCCATTCCCACTAGAATTTATCCTGACAAAAACAAAGTTATGTTGACATGGGACAGCACATGGATTTTCCAAAAAACAAATTAATAAAATAATAATAAGTATTGCATAAACAAAAAATTGCACTGAAATATGTATGGTAGGACCATGGGGATCAAATATGTCAAGCTTGCGAAGCAGGTTTGGAGAATATCTACAAATGTTGAACGAAAAATGCATACCCAAACAACATAAATAACAACATGTCATGAAACAAACCAAAATAAATTTATAAACCATCAAAGAAAAGACTTCTGAAAAATTCTATGGACTGTGACCTTCTCAATATCATGCATAATGATCAACCTATGCACGTTTCTTTCAAAAAAAATGCATAATGATCAAGAAATATATATTTCCAACAGCCTTGGCATTCTTATTCATCATCATAATTACCAAAACTTATGATCAAAGTAGTCATCATCAAACTCTTACGTCCAAAATTTTATATCATCTTCGAACATGGAATGGTGGTACAAAAAGTAGATCAAAGTGTTCAGTTGCTGTCAACAGGTTTACACTTAACTTTGGACACTGCTGATTTAAAAAGCAACCTAACTGGGTAACTGCGGATGAAACCTCTTAAATTTGATTGATTCTTAAGCATAGTGTCTATGATCTCTACACTTAGGTTGTGTTTGGTTAGGAATACTGGAATGGAAAAGAATAATTTTTTCCATTCCTTTGTTTGGTTGTAATTTAAAGTATTAGAATCGCCAATAGGAATGACTTTTCCACCAATTTGGTGGAATGACTATTCCATTTTGAAATAGAAAAAAAGATCATCACAATGCAAGGTGAAACAAAAAAATTTAATCAATTCTTTTACAAATTTAAATTTTATTTCACTCTATTCATATTCCTATTCTTATTTTCATTTCTATTCTTGTGTTTTCATTCCTCCCAACCAAACATACCTTAGTACTAAACTTGATTAAAAATTTACTTATTTACCTACATAGTATTTAACTTCACCACCCATGGAACTCGTTAAAGTATCCAAAACCATTTAAGCTCATCCTCCACCATAAAGGTACTCAACAACCCGCTCTTCTATTGATGCCATCCATTTAGGCACCAGCTATAAGCTCGAAAAGGGGCTCTCATGCTAAATTGATGGGTCCTCGGAGCTAGATCAGACAAACAATAGAAGCATGAGATTGAATCCAAAAGTAGAAAAAGAAGTTACAGGGTAATTGGAAAATTGAGTGGCCTAGAGTTCCAAGAAGCTCAGCTCCAATTCTCACACTAAAAAGTACTCACATATCCTTCAAGTTCTTACTTCAAATAACACTCTAACACAATGTTTAAAATTGCATTTGTGAGGAGCGCAATGAGGTGCCCCCCAATCTGAGGTGAAACTTTTTCGCACTAAGGCGTACATCTCTTTGTATCAAATTCTCACACTAAAAAGTACTCACAATATTTTCCTTCAAGTTCTTACTTCAAATAGCACTCTAACACAGTGTTTAAAATTGCGTTTGTGAGGAGCTCAATGAGGTGCCCCTCAATCTGAGGCGAAAATTTTTCGCACTAAGGCGTGCGCCTTTGTATGGAGCAAAGAGACGTACGACTCACACGTGTAAGGCTCCTCTAATCTGATGAGGCGTGAAAATGGCTTCGGTGTGCGCCCAGAAAAGAAGTCGTATTTGGGCTTTTTCTTATGCCCTAAAAGACCCAAAAGGATGTTATTTTGGTTTCTCAGCTTAAGTAACTTAAGCCCATTAGTTAAATAACTTGCCCAATAAAACACAAAACTAATTAAAAAAAATTCCACTAAAAACCCTCAAAATATATTATAAACTTGGCAGTCGTTCCCCTCTCCTCCCGCCTCCCTCCTTCCTCAATCGTGACTTCCAGACTTCAGAGAACATAACCAAAAAAAAGTGTTAAAGTCTTTTTCCTTCAACAGCTGGAAGTTGAAGCTTCTTCTTCTTCTTTCCTAATAGTTGAAGCTTCATTCTAGAGTAGAAGAAGAGTCAAACTTTGGGCTAATTAAGATTTTTACCCCCGAACTTTGACATAAACCAAATCATGCTCCCAAACTTTTTGAGTCGTTAAAAATTCCCCCTGAACTATTGAAATTGTTGGATTCAAGGACTCCTATCCAGTTTCGTTCAATTTTTCTAACGTGAATATTTTTCCCTTGTACCGAATCATTCCCCTAAACTTTGATATGTACCAAATCGTGCCCCCTGAACTTTCATCCACGTTAGACTTCCATTAGTAAAATTGGACGAAAGTCCTCAAATCAATCTCAATAGTTCGAGAAAAATTTTTAACGGCCTGAAAAGTTTGAGAGACATAATTTGGAATATGTCAAAGTTGGGGGGCAAAAATCTTAATTAAGCCTAAAGTTTATTTTAGTTTGAATTTTATGAGATATTTTATGGTTTGTTTGAGTTTTATGAGACATTTTATAGTATGTTTGAGTATTATAATGCATTTTTCATTTTTGATATTTTTAGGTGCTCTAAAAATATTTTTTCAATTGAATATTTGAGGCTTGCGCCTTGAGACGTAAAGGCTTACGCCTCGCCTGAAAAAAAAAAAAAAAACTCCTCGAGGCTTAAAAGCGTTATTTTAAACATTGCTCTAACAAAACTAATAAAGCAACACCAAAATTCATGATAGCCTTTACCCTTTTAGTTAACTCTGTTGCCCCTCATCACATATGTGATCCTATTGGGAGGTTTATCATACGAATATGTTTTTGATCACGAGAACAATATAATAGAAATAATTAGACCATCCACTGTAAAAGATTAGTAAAGAAAACACTACGATTGTGACAACAAAAAAGAGCAAAGAAAGTTAAACTAACCTGTAACTGGATACTACAAACTGCCCAGAGCATAAACCTCTCTTCTCCAGCAAGTTTGTACATCTTGATAGCTGTCTACAAAAAAATAAAACGAAACAAAAAAACACTTGTAAATAACATAAATTCATCTCCTATACATCATCAAACAGACATAAATATACATCAACTACCACAGATCACTCAAAAACCAGGGTAAATACAAGAACACAAACCTGTTGCTGTTTCACAAATGAGTACTCCCGAACATAGCAATTAAAAAGACCCATCATTAGTTCCAAATTATTTGGAAATTTCCCACAAGCGTGTTCATAACAGCCAGTAGCCAAGTCCACTATCACAGTAGAATTTTGATATAAGGAAACCAAGTGGCCACTGTTTGTATAGAAAATTAAAAAGACAATTCAAATCAGTGAAAGTTTAAGACTTACAGTGATCAAGACGTTGGAAAACAATTTGCAGCGTACTAAGAGTGAGGTCATCCATTAACATGGAATCGTTTTTGTATAAAAGCTCTTTTGCATTCAAGCAAACAGATAAAGCTTCCTCAGCTTTCCCCATTCTTTCCAAGATAAGAGCTTTAAGTGCCTGTGAAATCCACAACCGGAAGATATTAACACAATGCAGACCTCTGTATATCTAGTAAAAAATTGCTTACATGCTACATCAAAATTCGAAATAAATTACACTGTACACAGCTTCATTGGTTTAAAATTCGAAAAAAAATGAAAATTTATAAAAGAATACGAACCTACACATCTAAATTCACACAATCCTTCCTTTCCCAAAAAAAAAATTACTTTCTCAACCATGCAAAAATCATCAAACACGTTTTAAGAACTAAAATCGAAAAAAAAAAAAGTTGGAATAAAAACCAGAGCATATGGTGAATTTGGATTCTTAGTGAGGAGAGCGGTGGCGAGCTTGAGAGCATTTTTGTACTGGCGAGAATCAACGGCGTCCCAAATGGGTCGGACCCGGCGCTCCGGTATCCCACCAGCCAATCCGAACTTGGACGCCATTAGAGATTCCCACGGTTGAAATGAGGGATGTGATTTAGGGTTTTTAAAGGAAGAAGAGAGAGTGTTAACAGTGGCGTTGATTATCTTGGAGGAAAGTACTCGTTCTGACTCAGGCTCTACTATGAATGTTTTTTTAAAACACATAAGATTTGTTCCAACCCCAAACGGAAAACCTAACGCTACTGTTTGGATGCAACTAAAACCCAAATGATCTAACACTGCGCTCGGCTTTCCCAATCCCGCTCCCCTTTTTGCCTAATAAAATTATGTTTGGTAATTGCCTCCACCTCTACAAAATTTTGAAGGAGAGTAATTTTCGTCATAAATATTTAATTTTAATTTTTTACGGTAATAAATATTTTTGGTACCTAATCGTTAAATATTAATTATTAGGTCATTATCTACGTGTCATTTTCTTATCGGTATATTTAAATTAATTTTTTTGCAACTGGAGTTAAACTTACATATTTATGCCGCAAATTACAATTTTAAAGAATAATGATTGTTTTCTTTTTTTTTTTTAGGAAGAACCATGATAGTTTTTTCCCCTTAACTTTGTATAGGGCCCGTTTGGTACGCAGGATTGCACTGGATTGGACTGAAAAGGATTGGACTGGACTGGACAAGATTGGATTATGCTGAAAGTAATCATGTGTTTGGTTTAAGAATGAACTGGACTATTTTATTTATTTCCTTTTAGAAAAAAAAAAAACTTAAATTAAATAAAAATATATAATAATAAATTAAAATTAAAATATATAATAATAAATAAATAATTCGTAGCAAAAAAAATAATATATCATATATAATTAAGAATATATCATAAATATATAATAAAATATTTTGTCATAATTTTTATTTAATAAATAATTAAAATAGTAAAATAAAAAATACTTGAATAATATAAAATTGTTTATCTTAAACACTAATTTAATCACTAATTTAATATAAATATTAATTTTTTAAAATATTTATATAAATTTTTTAGTAATTTAAAAATAATATATAATTTTATTGTCATATTTTTTTTCTTAGAATCAATTTAAGTAACTATTATTTAATTAATAATATTCTAAATTTTAAAAACTTATGTATAATAATTCAAAATTATACATTTTCACTAATTTTAATGAATAAGTTTTTGATAAAAAAAATGTATAAATAAATGTGAGATAATTATTTCCTTTAAATTCTTATTAAATTTAAAATATATTAATAAAATTTAAATTAAAAAACGATAAAAAAAAAACTCCCACCTGCATGGGATTATTTATCCCACCCTGCTGGATGGGATAAATAATCCCAGACAGATGAGGTTAACTGGATTAGTTATCCAGACTTCTAACATGCCCAAACACTGGATTGGACAAATTAGCCTGTCTAATCCAATCCAGTCCTGCGTACCAAACAGGCCCATACAGTATTGTGGTCTTTTTATCATATTTTATTCAATTTTACAGATGTTATCAGAAAAGAATAGATAATACTAAGAATAGCAAAGTATTCACATTCTCAAATATTAGACTACGAAATAAACAAAACAAAGGTAGTAAAAAGGAAATGAAACAAAAAAGTGTAATGGTTTAGTCAGAGTTTGGTCTGCTTAGTCTATTTTTAGCAATTGTTTTAGCTTAGTTTATTTGATTTGGATCACTCATTTATATAAAAAGCAAGTGTCCGTTGATTTTACATATACGGCCAGACAAGACCATTTATTACATTATTAACAATACAAAATAATTAAGATAAATGTTAACAGAATAAATGTAAGAGCAGTTTCGTCCGTTCTTGATTAATTGCTTGAACATGCGACTTATCAAGTCGCAAATTGACTATCCATATTTCAATCACGCGAACTCGTGGGCTATGTGGTGTTCTACTCGCATAATGGGCATTTGGGCTTTTTAGGTTAATTGATGAATGTTTGTGATCATCCTTAATTGCATATTCGGGCATTCTTGCGTCGACAACTTAAAATTTGAGAGTTTTTAACAAGTCTTCGAACACATTAATCTTTCAGACCAAACATGTGTAAAGATGTAGTCTTTACATGTCGCAGGAGGGATATACTTGATCATCGTATATAATCGATATACGCGCGACCAGTACTAGCTTCTCTCAGTCTTGCTTATTTCTCGACACTATGTTGTGCATAGTGTGCGACTAGACCTTGTCTCGGTCGCACATTCTCGTAAGTTCATATCATGCGAGGTTAGCTTTACAGGAGCTATCTATTGACACGTCATTCTTTTCCATCTGGAATCGGGTCCACGTGTTAGCTATTTACGAGACTGTACTTGTATGTTTAGGCGAAAAACTCATGCCATAACAACAGAGAATAGTAATTGATAAATGAATGATAATTAAATACATTTCACTTTAATGATTAAAAAGTACAGATATAAATATAGATTATTATTAAAAAAAACATTCTATTATTTATTAGCGTAAAAAGAATGAAGGGTATTTAATTTACATTTATTTATCAACTACCATCTACCACTTCACTCATTTCACGATAAATTTTAATTAATTAGATGAAAAGAATACGTTATTGTAAAAGTTATATTTCGAGGGGTATAATTAACAAGTCGTATACTATAAGGGAGGTACAACTTGGTAGTGTAAAAAGTTCAGGGGCAAAATGCTAATTAGAATTTTGAAAAAGATTGTGAAATTATTGGTGTCATAGTGTAATTACACTATGTTTTACAAAATAATTAGTAATTACACGTGTTGCTCCAAAATTCGCCCAAAATACGTGGACCAGTCAAGAGGGGACACGTGGATCAGATAACTTGGAAAGATTTGCTAAGTCTTTTTATGCCACCAGGAAGCGCTATTAGCATGGGTCCCGGAGGAGACACCCGGAGTACAAGTTACTCCTGGAAGCTAGTATAGCGTGAAGGCCCTCCGGGATGTGTCAGGTCTCTCCCGAGAAATCAAGTCGCATTTAATGCTGCATGGGAGGAAGCGTGTTGGGACTGTAACACGCAATAAAGTCTGACGGCACAACCCCCGAACAGCAGCGCTACAGTAATGATCATTTAAGTCTAGCGACGGCTACTCTGCGAAGAGTCACGTCAATCATAAGACAAAAAGGACATTCTCCATAAAAACCCTACAGCACCTAGGGATTTGACCATGCATCACCCATGGTATATTCATCGGAAATGCCCAACTTTATGGATACTTACAGACACATGTGTAAGAACAATTCTAGGGATTACCCCACCAAAACACTATAAATACCCCCTCAAAGCTCATTTAATGGGGTCGGAGAATCTTGGTTGCAAAAGAGCAAGAAGAGAAAAAACTCACCAAGAACATTCTCTGTATTTAAGAGAAAAACATTCTCTCAAGTGTAGAATCTGTATTAAATACATCCATTAATAGCAGTGGCTCGTGGACTAAGGCTCATTAACGCCCCAACCACGTAAAAAGTCTTCATCTCACTTTCTTACAGCTCATTATTATAATTATATTTTAATAGTTGCCGAAAACCTCGGTCAACATTTTGGTGCTTTCATTGAGAGCTGAGGAAAGCTGCTTCACAAAAAGCATTTAACTTCACGATAATGGTGGAGACAAGAGCTACACGTCATCCTCGCCCTCTAGAAGACGCTCAAGATCCCAATGAGGAAGATGTAGCCTCAAGGGCAGCAGAGGAGTCCGAGGAAGAAGAAGAAGGAATAGTTCCCGATGAAAACCACGAGGAACACCTCGACGAGTATGCTTATGATGATGGAAGCTACCAAGAGCTGGTGCTCCTCAGACAAAAAGCTATCGATCATGAAGCTGAGATCGAAGCTCAGAAAGTGCAAAATCAAAAAATGCATGAAGTGATGCTAGCCATGCAGAAAGCCATGGAGGCGAGTGGTATTCACGTGCATCCCAAGGCGATGGCCGCTGGACTCGACGGGGAGCCAGCGACGTCTTCGCCTAATTCCCAGCAGCAAAGGCCTAGGGAACCTAGCCCTATAAGGCACCTGCTGAGGAAAACCAAACAAAAAACCCTACTTCTGCCTCTGGTCGAAAGAAAAAGGCGCAGGATCCGCGAAAGGTCCGCTCGGATTTCCCTAAAGGGAAAGGTCCGCAGAGGGGCAAGCCCCAAAGAGGGAGTCTTGGCCCTCGGGATCGAGGGGACCGGAAAAGCGTTTCCGTGCACCAGGAACCAGGGGGTACAGGAAGAGGAGGACAGAGATGTCCACCCATTGATCTGAGAAATCAAATCAATGGGAATCAAGGTGACCTCCGGGATCACCTTGACCAAAAAAGATACAGACCCGTAGTCTCCTCGGGTACTGTAAACGAAGGGATTATGGCAGAACTTGCCATACTTCGAAAAGATATTGCCCGAGTCTCCCGGAGGCAGAAGGGAGATGACTCCGACTCGGACAGTGAGGATCGGGAGCCTTGTGCCAAACATATCCTGGAGGCGGAGCTCCCTAAAAACTTCAAGATGCCCGAGATGGCGACATATACTGGGAACTCCGACCCCAGTGATCACTTGTCACGATTCAACCGAGTCATGACAGTCATGCGGGTCAGCAATGACGCCAAATGCTTATGCTTCCCCCTCACTCTGAGCGGATCGGCAGAGGAATGGTTCAAGAAATTGGAACCAGGATCGGTGGGATGTTGGAACAAACTCCAAACCAACTTCCGGAGACAATTTGTCGCCGCCAGGAAGGTCAACTTGGAGGTTAGTGCCTTGACCAACATCAAGCAACTGCCCACCGAGACCTTGAAGAATTACATCAAGAGGTTCCGAGAGGAAGCCTCGAAGACCAAGAAGGTCGACGACGGACAACAGCTTGCGCTTCTCCAAGCAAGAATCCGCACTGGGACTCCCTTCTGGAACGAATTACAGCAAGAAGGCGCTGCTAGCCTTCAGGACTTCCAGAAGCGAGTCCAAAAATATATTAACCTCGAAGAAGCCCAGATCGTGGCTTACGGAGGCTATTATCCCACCGGGATAGCAGGATACATGCCAGGAGTATCGCCCTCGGGTACTGTCCCGACCGCGACCCCTCCGATAAGTGGCATACAGTTTTCTGCTACTCCCGGATACAGCCAGGGCCAAGCTTTGCCCCCGGCATCTTCCCATTACGGCAACCCGTCCGGGGTGAATGGACGGACTCCTTCACAGGCTGCCCCGACCGCTAGCTTAACAGGCCCTACCCAGGGGTCGAGAAGCAAAAGGTCTTCCAAGGGCAGCACCCGAACGGGAGAGAAGCGCCAAAAGAAGGGGTACACACCCCAATACACCCAATACACGAGCTCACGGACTCTCGGGAACGTGTATATTTTGCCACAAGGCGGAATACGCACTACCGGAGACCCCAGCCATTGTACAGAGACAGCTCCCGGAGAGATCCGAGTAAAAGGTGCGAGTACCACAACGACATTGGCCACAGCACCAATGAGTGTAAAAATCTCAAAGATGAGATTGAGAATCTGATCCGTTTGGGCCACTTCTATGAGTGGATCAAAAATAGGTTGCCCCACCTTAACCCGGGGCAGGTGGCAGGGGGTATGCCTTCGGGAACACCGGGGGTACGGCGGGAGTATTGCCTCCGATGCTCCCGCAGTGACACCCAACATATACCGGACTACCGCCCCGCCTAATGGACGGGTAGCCATGATCTCCGGAGGTCCCCATATCGGAGGAAACACTCGAAAGGAGCGAAAGAGATATGCCGAGGCCGCAAGACACAGTGAGGTGTGGGAGGTCACTCAACTCCCGGCTCAAAGGCCTCGGCTAATGGACCAACCCATAACGTTCACGGAAGAAGACGCCAAGACGGTGCGCTTTCCTCATCACGACCCGTCGGTCATAGAGACCCCCATCGCAAATAAAGTGGTGGCTAGTGGTCCCGATTGACAATGGAAGTTCCGTGAACTTGCTCTTCAAAGAAGCCTTCACCGCGATAGGGTTGACCGACCGGGACCTCTCTCCTAGTGGGTCGCAGCTCACAGGGTTTAACGGGACAACGCTAATCCCGATGGGAAAAGTCAGCTCCCGGTTACCTGTGCCGGATACCCCCAAAGCACATTCAAGTATTGCACCTTCGTGGTGGTAGATCGTCCAACAGCCCTACAACGCACTCTTAGGCCGACCGGCCCTCGTCGACTTTGGTGCAATAACTTCAATCCGACACCTATGCCTAAAATTCCCTACCCGGGAAGCGGAGTCGGAACGGTGAGGGGAAATCAAGGAGAGGCCGAGCAATGTTACAATGTTGCCACCCACTTGCCGGTACTCATGGTCCGGGGCCCCCGAGATAGAGAAGGCTGAAGAAGACGAGCTGGATCCTCGCATAGGATCCGAAAGGGTCGTAGAACCAATGGAGGACGTCGAAGAAATACCAGTGTGCGACGACGACTCCACCAAAGTACTCCGGATAGGGAGAAGCCTAGATCCGGAGGAAAAAGATAAAATAATAAAAACACTGAAGGGCGCCATCGACATTTTTGCATGGCGCCAAGAAGACATGACCGCATCGGCCCTCATGTCATCACCCATGTACTCAATGTCAACCGGACATGCCCCCCGTACAACAAAAGAGACGCCCGCTCGACTCGGTGAAAGCGAGAGGCCTTAGAGAAGAGGTGGATAAACTTTTGTCCAATAGCATGATCCGCGACGTATACTATCCGAATGGTGGCCAATCCGGTCCCGGTGCCCAAGCCAAACGGGACTTGGCGGGTTTGTATAGATTTCACGGATCTAAACAAAGCCCGCCCAAAGGATCGCTTTCCGCCGCCCGGGATCGACCGGATGGTGGACGCCACGTCCGGATTTAAGCCGCCGTCTTTCATGGATGCCTATGCCGGGTACAACCAAATAAAAATGCATACGGCGGACCAGAGTGCACTAGCTTCGGGACCGATAAGGGGGTATACCGTTACCTAGTCATGCCTTTCGCATCGAAAACGCCGGAGCAACCTATCAAAGAATGGTTAACCGGATGTTTAAAAGCCTCCTGGGACGAAACATGGAAGTATATGTAGACGACATGCTCGTCAAATCCAAAGCACGCAACAGCCATGCAAGCGACTTAGAGGAATGTTTCAAAGTCGTCCGGAGATACGGCATGAAACTCAATCCGAAAAAATGCACCTTCGGGGTCAAGTCAGGAAAATTCCTGGGCTTCATAGTCAGCCAAAGGGGGATCGAGGCGAACCCGGAGAAAATCCAAGCTCTCCTGGACATGCCATCCCCCAAGAAACATAAGGACGTGCAAAGTTTGACCGGAAAGGTAGCCGCACTGAGCCGCTTTATCTCACGGTCCACGGACAAGTGCATACCCTTCTTCAACATACTGAAGAAATGCCAAAAGTTCGAATGGACAGATGAATGCGAGGAGGCATTCAAAAGGTTAAAAGACCACATGGCCAAACCTCCTATCCTATCAAAACCCGTCCTTGGAGAAGACTTGTTCCTTTACTTGGCCGTCTCCGAGCATGCGGTCGATCTTGTCGCACCGGTCGGGAGGAAGAAAAAATTCAGCACCCCGTGTACTATGTTAGTAAACGCATGGTAGGGGCCGAGACAAGGTACCCGGTTATTGAAAAGTTAGTATTCTGCCTCCTGATGGCATCACGGAAGTTGAGACCATACTTTCAAGCCCATCCGATCAGAATTTTGACCAATCATCCACTCCGGCAAGTTCTCCAGAAGCCTGAATCATCCGGAAGACTCCTCAAGTGGGCAATGGAGCTGAGTCAGTTCGACTTACATTACGTGCCCTGGATTTCCATAAAAGGCCAAGCCTTGGCAGACTTCATCACCGAATGTAATGAAGCCGAGGCAACAGCCAATACACCGGAGCCACCCATCCCCACTTGGAGAGTATTTGTGGATGGAGCTTCTAATGAAAACGGTTCAGGAGCCGGAGTGGCTATGATATCACCTGCGGGTTGCGGCTCCGGGCGGCACTCCGATTCAACTTCACGGCTTCGAATAATGAAGCCGAATATGAGGCCCCGATAGCGGGGGCTAAAATTGGCTAAAGCCGTAGGAGCCAAGAGGGTGGAAGTCTACGGCGATTCTCGGTGGTCGTAAACCAAGTTTCCGGAGAATACCAAACTCGCGGCGAAAGGATGGCCGCGTACGTAACAATAGTCCGAGAACTGCTCCACGAGTTCACGGACTATAAAATAGAAAGAATCCCCCGAGAAAAGAACGCTCACGCGGACTGTCTGGCTAAGTTAGCCTCGGACAGCGAAATCGAAGAGCTCGGGGTAGTACCAGTGGAACGCTTGGCAGAGCCAAGCATCAAAATAAAAGAGACCACACAAACGGTTGGGCAAGAACCCAGCTGGATGGTCCCCATCATAAAATACATAACCACAGGTGAGTTGCCCCAAGAGAGGGCACTGTCTCGAAAGATTCAGTATCAGGCTCATCGTTATGTAATGATGGATCAAATTCTCTACGGAGAGGACTCGGCATGCCTTATTTAAGGTGTGTATCGGACCACGAAGCTAGACAAATCATGTTGGAGGTCCATGAAGGGTTACCGTGGAGATCATACGGGAGGACCCGGCCTCTCAAAGAAAATATTGAGGCGGGGATACTTCGGCCAACAATGAAAAAAGATTGTATAGACTATGTCCAAAAGTGTGACTCGTGCCAAAGGTACGCGAACATACCGAGAGCTCCTCCAAATGAGATCACTTTGATGACCGGCCCACGGCCCTTCGCGGTACGGGGCATAGATCTCATCGGGTCTCTACCTACGGGAAAAGGAGGGGTAAAGTATGCAATAGTAGCGGTGGACTACTTCACCAAGTGGACGGAAGCCGAGCCTATGAAGACAATAAGCGCTAAGAAGGCGTTGGACTTTGTTATCAAAAACATAGTGTGTCGACACGGCTTGCCTCACAAGATAGTCTCAGACAATGGAAAGCAATTTGATTGCGAGGAATTTACTGACTTTTGCAACCAACACGGAGTGGTAAAAAGCTTCTCCGCGGTAGCCGGCCTCGTACAAACGGCCGGGCGGAAGCGATCAATAAAATCCTAAAGGTCACCTTGAAAAGAAGCCGCTGTCCGTAAAAATAGCAGCTGAAGAATTGCCAAGGGTATTGTGGGCCTACGGACGACCCCCGTAACCACAACCGGTCACTCGCCGTTCTCAATGGCGTACGGTTGTGAAGCAATGGTCCCGGTGGAAACATTATTCCCATCCCACGGGAGGACGACTTACGATCGGCCACCAATCGTGCCCCGCTCCAAGAAGCTCGGATCAAGTCGAAGAACTCCGGGATGAGTCCCAAATACGGATGGCCGCTTATCAAAAGAAGGTGACCAAGTATTTTAACTCCAAGGTTAAAAACAGAAAATTCGCTATTGGGGATATGGTCCTAAGAAGGGTTTTCCCAGCCACCCAAGAACCCGGAGTGGGGGTACTTGGACCAAATTGGGAAGGACCATATGAAATCGAGGACGAAATCGGTTCTGGCACTTACAAACTGAAAAGAATGGACGGAACTACTGTCCCAAGAGCCTGGAATGCCGATCACCTCAGAAAATATTACCAGTAGCGAATTAAACTTAGATTTTGTTCAAAGGGTTTGTGCCGTCCAAATGTATGCCTCCTCTATATTAAATAAAACCGAGTGCCTTAAAAACAAAGTTTCTATGCCACTCAGGGGGGTACTAGGGTATACCGCACGGACAAACAAAAACAATATAAGTAAAATATCCTGACCCAAAGGGCAGGTCAATCTAAGTAAAATATCCTGACCCAAAGGGCAGGTCAATCTAAGTAAAATATCCTGACCCAAAGGGCAGGTCAAAAAATATGCGCAAAAATAAAGAGCGTAAGTATAAAAACCCTGAGCCAAAGGACAGATTGAAATATATAAGTGTGAAAAAAAAAGATCGCATATATATATAAATAAAAAAAAATATCCTAGCCCGAAGGGTAGGTCATACACATGTAAATGGCCCGGGGACAGGCCTTAAGATATAATTGTCTCCCCTTCAAATAAAAGCTGCCACCTATATGTAAATTGTTCTAAGGCAGCAGCAAATATGTACAAACAAAAAAAAAAGTTAGAATCTGGGTCAATAATACGGCAGCTCAGTCAGCCCGCGGCGGAAGACGAGGTCCAATCCGTGCCTCAAGCTCAGCATCAAGCCTCTTCTTCTTTTCCCGAAATTTGGCAATCATGTCCTCGGGTTTGGGATAAAAAGTAAGCTTGATACTCTGATCATTGGTGGCCCAAGCCATGTAGACACCATCATCAAAGCGCTTCGGGCACCGGCGCAGGAGACGGAGAAAGGAGCTCGGCCCTCTTGGCCTTCCCGATAGATCGATCTTTGTAGTCCCGAAGCTCCTTCAACTCCGCAGCCTAGAGCGGCCTTGGATTCGATATCCGACCGGTGAGTCTCCTCTAGAGACCTCACCTTGGCGGCCATTTCATCCAAAGCCTCCCCGGCCTCCCGAAGATCTCGCCCGGCCTTCTCGGCGGCCTCGGTTTGAGCCCTTAGTTCCTCCCGATGATGGGCCTCCATCCCGCCTCTCCGCCGGGCCTCGGCACGGATCATGGCCTCCGCCCGAGCCTCCTCCGGGTGGCCTCCTCTTCCTTGGCCTTGGCCTTCTCTTCCTTGGCCTTGGCCGTCGCTTCTGGCGCTCGGCAGCCTCCCGGTAGATCCGCCTCTCCGCCGTGAGGTCTTGGAGGACCTTCCCGACGTCGTTCATGTCCCCAAAGTCGGACAGAGCGAAGCCATGGTTTATGATGTTCTGGAGAGGCGACCGGCCTCGGCGGCAAGCTGAACCATAACGGGGTATAAGGAAAAATTTCTCAAAGGAAGAAAACAAAATACAAACAACAAAAAGGAAACGCAAAAAATTGCAAAGTACTTACCACTGTGAGGGAATGGCTGAGGTCCTGGACCTGGAAGATGGAGTTCAGGGAAGCGCAAGTGGCAAACCGCTTGGGCGCACAGCGTGTAAGCTGAGAAGCGAACTCACCGGTCATTTCCGCGGCAAAGGGAGCCAAAGTGGGCCCTAGGAGGGGACGGAACCAGTCTGTTAAAGGGTCCAGGTTGAGGTTCCATAGATCATGATAGTCCGGATGGTTGATGCTCGCCTCAACCTCAGCTCGCAGAATCCTCCTAAGGGCCTCCACCTCGGCATACCCCCGGGAGTACTCGTCCATAGCGTAGTTGTGTTTGGCTATGCGAAGCTCCTGCCTCACCTCATCCCCCGGAATCGGGGTAAGATCAATGTGAGGAGGAGTAGGATTTTCCTCCATCGGGGAAACCCCGCCGTCTAGGCCATGAGCAGGAGTGTCGGCCCTCCGAGGCCTCTTCGGCTCGTCCTGGGCAATCATCTTGCCCTTACGCTTGCGAATCAGAGCCACTTCAGGCTCCTCCTCGTCCTCCTCTGCTACCACTGGAAGGGCTTCGAGGCTCTCCAAGTACCTCGGCGGCTTCCTCCGAGAAGTCCCACCCTTTCCCTTGGCCTTCTCCGGAAGCACCTCCTCGTCATCCACTAAGTCAATGGTTTCGGGAGGAGCGCCGGAAGGAACCTTCAAGGAAGGAGCCGGGGGAGAGGGGGTGAAAGCCGGAGGAGCCACGGGAGTATGAACCCCGACAAGCTGTTCCAGGATGGCATCCATGGAGGTACCTGTTCCAATAAAATAAGCAAGTGTTAGAAGTTCGTGAGAAACTGCTTATAAAAGGTGCAGCAAATAAACTACTCCTACCCGAACTTCCTAATTCGGCCCTAGCAAAGTCGCGAACTTTAATGCTAGCAGCATCATCTCCAAGATAACTGTCCGAGGGCCGAAACCAGCTGGACACTATGTAAGCCGACGGACCTAAGGGAATAGGTTCCGGAGGGCCGGAGCCCATCCGGGACCGACCTAGGTAATCTCCTAAGTTCGTAAAGTAAAATTCCTTCAAATGATCCCCCCACCGGGTCGACGGCATCTTAAACCTACGGAGACGCTCGTCAAACCCTATGGGCCTATGACTGGTATATTCATCAACGGAAGGAACATAACGAATTATCAAGGGAGACTTACCACCGGCACCGGAAGTGCTAGCACCGGGAGCACCCGAGTTTGGTTCGGGGGCTGAAGGCTGAGGCCGGGAAGTCTGGTTCTCAGAAGAACCTTCAAGACGAAGGGGCCTCCCGGCGGAAGGACCCCCAATCTCTTCTTGAAGTATCTTGTCAAAAAATTTAGCTTCGGACTTCCCGCCAATGGCTTGGCTCCTTCGCACCACCGGACTCCCCACGCGAAGCCCTCTCCCAGAGGCAGCCTGGGCCTTAGAATACGCCTTCTTCTGGGCCTTCCGGTAGAGATAATCTTGGTACTTCTTCTCTGCCGTAGCAATGAGCTCATCCCGGAAGGCCTTCTCCGCAACCGGCACCCTCACATTGGGGCAGATGACCTTTGAGAGGTTGGAGTCATCCACGGATTGATGAGAAAGGATAAGTTTAGCCTTCCTGCAATTCTCCGTGGTGACCAGCCCCCGACATCAAGATCGGCATGATCGTAGGAGGCGAAGGCTTGGGCCCTTCGAAGGAAAGCCTGAGTGGGGAGCGTCCGCTGGTAAGGTGGGATCCGCACCCACTCCGTGAGAAGCTCCGGGTGGTCCACGGCCCTGAACCCGGACGAGAAGAAAAATCGGTGGCGGTACTCCTTAACATGAGTCTGCCTATTATATGGAACCATCCCCTCGTTAGCAGGGTGGATCCGGAACCCATAAAAACCATCCTTAAGTTTGTCCCCTTTCTTGGGGACGGATACAAGTTCATAAAAATATAAAATTTCCGCCGGCCGGAGACCCTCAGCCGCGGGCGTGTAAAATAAATAAGCCTGAGAGCAGGCGGTAAGCTTGAGGAATAAGTTGGTATGGCGCAAGGCCGACAAATACAAGAAAATTCACAAAGTAATCTTGGAGCGGGAGCATGGCACCGGCCATCAAATGGGTCTGACTCCAAGCCCCGAAGCCGTCATAGTTGTGATTAGGCGTCTCCGAGTCACGAGGAGGCCGGTGGAAGGTCCCTGAGGTAGAGGGTTTGATCCCAGCCACATTAATGATGTTCTCCAGCTGGTGAGGGCAAGTCAGGGTCGATCGAAGCTCGGCCGCTTCCCAACCAGTGGCGCGGGAGTTGTACCCTTCCTGGGCAACGAGTCCCAGAGAAACCTCGTCCAGGGTGGCTATGTTTTTCCCTTTCTTCTTCGAAGATTTCGAGCCAGAAGCAGACATTTTATGTTCTGAGAAAAACAAAAAGAAAAAACCCAGCAGTTAGGCCCCATACCAAACCCTAAATCAGGAAAAAGGGAGTGGGGGTCCCCTAACCGCCGGAAAGAGGCCCTCCGGACACGTGTCACACGGGAAACTCGGGAGAGAATCCCCGAACAAGTGTCGGGTGCAGTAAAATCGCAGAAAAGTGGTTTTGCAAAAAGGAAAAGAAAAGAGAAAAGCCTTCCTATGCCCTAAGCAATTGCTAAACGAAGAACACATGGCCTTCTTCAAACAAAGCTGTATGCCTACAACAGAGGCATGACAATGGCGACTCTACAACTAACACAGTAAACATAAAGCAGAACTCGAAGAACTTAAACACTCACACACCCAGAAGCCTCTAAGTGCGAACCCAGAAAACAAACGAAGTAAATGTAAGCATGTTATTATCTAAAGATGCAAGAAACTTACAGTTGATTGTTGAACTGGGGGTACTGAGTGTGGTTGAGTGAGAGTTGAGAAGCACTGGCAAAATCGAACACTGGAAAATTAAAAGAAGTGTTTAAGTGTTAAAGCAGTTTGTGCTACTTTGAGGAATTTTCTCTCTGAGAAATTCGAGCAGAAATGGCAAGGAATGGAAAGTAACCGAAATGAAGGAAAGGTGGTGGCTTTTATAGGCAAAAGTGCATGAGGAACAGGCGTCTTCACCTACCAATCGCACGGTCGGGGAAACGCACGATTCGAATTCCCAAAAGATCAACGGACCAGATCAATCTACCATTAAGGCGGCGGAAACGTTTGAGTATCCGTCTGACACCATCAATGCGCCGCATCAATCATGGGGCGTGAAACGAATCGACCTCTGCAAAAGTGAATCGCCGCATTTAATGCCATTATTAGACACACCTCCACGCGCCCCCAAGTCGTATCAGAAGACCGAGGAGGCGGCTGGAAACATTCCTGCAAACAAGCATATTGCTGCATTAAATGACATCATTTAATGTGCCCCCACGCGCTCGAGGCTCGAGCTAGGGGAACGAGGGGTCAACCGGAGACACTTGAACAAGCCTTGGTTTATTTTTACTAAGTAAACAAGGCTTGGGGGTAAATGTTGCTCCAAAATTCGCCCAAAATACGTGGACCAGTCAAGAGGGGACACGTGGATCAGATAACTTGGAAAGATTTGCTAAGTCTTTTTATGCCACCAGGAAGCGCTATTAGCATGGGTCCCGGAGGAGACACCCGGAGTACAAGTTACTCCTGGAAGCTAGTATAGCGTGAAGGCCCTCCGGGATGTGTCAGGTCTCTCCCGAAAAATCAAGTCGCATTTAATGTTGCATGGGAGGAAGCGTGTTGGGACTGTAACACGCAATAAAGTCTGACGGCACAACCCCCGAACAGCAGCGCTACAGTAATGATCATTTAAGTCTAGCGACGGCTACTCTGCGAAGAGTCACGTCAATCATAAGACAAAAAGGACATTCTCCATAAAAACCCTACAGTACCTAGGGATTTGACCATGCATCACCCATGGTATATTCATCGGAAATGCCCAACTTTATGGATACTTACAGACACATGTGTAAGAACAATTCTAGGGATTACCCCACCAAAACACTATAAATACCCCCTCAAAGCTCATTTAATGGGGTCGGAGAATCTTGGTTGCAAAAGAGCAAGAAGAGAAAAAACTCACCAAGAACATTCTCTGTATTTAAGAGAAAAACATTCTCTCAAGTGTAGAATCTGTATTAAATACATCCATTAATAGCAGTGGCTCGTGGACTAAGGCTCATTAACGCCCCAACCACGTAAAAAGTCTTCATCTCACTTTCTTACAGCTCATTATTATAATTATATTTTAATAGTTGCCGAAAACCTCGGTCAACAACACGATAAAATAATAAAATAATACTGTATTCTGTCGCGTGTTCATGTTAATATTTTGACCATAACTTCTTCAATACAACTCAGAATTGGATGATTCAAGATGTTCCGAAAAGCTTAGAACGAGATCTACAACTTTTAAGTTGAGCTCCAAGTCCAGTTTTGCCCTTAAAGTCGTCTAAATTTGTAATTAAGTTTTACCTTATAAATCCGAGCTCGCTAGCTTCTACTATTTTCCATCAAAATGTGCTTACATCCCTCAAAATAACTCTAAATGCATGATTAGTCTTTAAAATAGCCTAACAAATTATAATCACACTAATCAATAATTTAAAGAATCAATTTAAGAATATTAATACATAAATTAGCTATATTTATAAGACAAAATATCGACTTATCACGTTTACCATGAAAAGAGTTATTCATATCACAATTCACAATAATGATCATTAGTAGATCTGCATGAACCTTGAGTATACATAAAACTCATATTTGTGTTCATTGAGTTATTGGGTTTGATTACATACCACGTAAAATAAATGTGGTTAATATTTGAAAATCACACAGCTGTGATAAGTCCGCTTTTACCTGGTCAAGGTAATCGTGTATTAAACATGTTGTAAATCGTAACGTTCTGGGATGTCTTGATAGGAACACACTATCAATGATCTTGATAGCGAACTAGAGCTTTTCCCACATCTTCTCTGAGGTTAATAATATTAGCCTTGTCGCTTTTGCGAGCTTGGCGACAAGGTGAACTTCAACAGCCAACGTCATTTGAATGTCAGCTTCTGCCTGAGAGAACTGACTCGTTGACACTATGAATCTCATTGAAAGATGTCTAAAGTTGAATAGTGAAAGTACCAGAAGCGTGCCTTCCTATAGCGAGATGGATGTCTCGCTATCCGTCACTTAGGTTCTTCTAAGCTGTTGTGCTTAGTTAGTATAGTGTGTATTATACGCTAAGTGTTTTAACAGTCATTATATCTCGCCTTCGTCTCTTCATGCGTAATGAGGTTGATTCCTCGCCTTATACATCTAACGGCATATGACTTCTCGTTAACGTATGAGACAACAGTTTGTATATCTTTATCTCGCGCAAGACGTTATAGTCAGCAAGTTATAAATATATTTAGTTATTTTCGCATTAATGAGTTATTTCATTTCAAATGTAATTACCGTTACACTCATTGATTCATATTCTTTCCAATTTGACACGTATCCTCATTTGAAATGATAGCCAAATTTTGCGTATAACATAATAGTATAACATGATTGACATGAAAAAATAGAAAAAATAATAATAAAAAAATTATATGACATAAGTATATAATTATTGATAAAAAATCATATAAAGACTTACTAATTCTACAAACTTGATTAAAATATTCACGATAAATAATTAAAGTAGTAAAGATAATTACGAAATTAATGGAAAGATTTGAAGAATAAAGAGAATTATAAAAATTAATAGAAATAATTTGAGATTTATAGATTAAAATAATCCAAATAAATAAATGAATTAGTCATACATAAAATTATAAATAATATTTTTTCTTCGGAGTATGTATTTGAAGCTTCTTTATGATTGTGGAATTTTTTCTGTTTCGACTACTATCTTTTTAAGGGAAAAAAACAGAAAAATACAAAAAAGAAAAAAAAAATTACAGAAATACTTTGGCCCGGCCCATTAAACATTTATACAGTCCACATACAAATATTTACAAAAATACCACATGCACTAAGCCTTCAGCTGTACAGAGCGAACCATGAAGATGAAAATACGCGCTCGTTTCAAAATTGCAAAACAACCAAAATGAAACTAAAACGAGAAAAATACAACTATTAATTCTGGCGAAATCAACTGGAAAAGAAGACCTGCAATGATCTAAACTGAAAATGACGAAAAAAAATCAGAAAAACTGTTAAGAAACTGAAATTACACATTTGTTTTCTGTTTTATTCGATCAAAACAACTCCCTCTAATATCGAAATCCAGATTCATGAAATGTAGATCTGTAACAAACAGATCTGGAGCTCCCACCAAATCCAAAACAATGTATGATGTGATTTTTTTTTTTTAAAAAAAACCTCATGAATAATACATCTACGTTATATACAGTTACATTTTGATTGATTACTGGTTTTCAATATAAATATATTTTTTAAAAAATAAAATAAGAAGACTAAAATCGAATTAAGGTACAACCAGTTATGTATAAGTCTGTTTATTTTTTGTTTTGGTTGCTTTATAGTTGTATTATCGTTTTATGATAGTTTATATATTATGCAAGAATTTAATTTGATGGGGACTAAGAAATAGTAGTTATACATAGTAAGTTTTGTGCAAATAGTTGCATATTAATTTTATAGTGAAATAACATATGCAAGTAGCAAAACTATAATAAAACTACAAAACAACTGTATACAAACTAAAATACAGGAAAAACTCTTTGAACATCAACATCCATGATAAATCTCATTGTTACCCATTGATGATATAAAAATGGACAGGAAACAACTAGATAAAAAACATATTAAAAAAAATACATACAGAAGGTGTAAAATTTCAAAAATGGGGGAAAACCAAAAAGAAACCGAAAACAAACCTCGGTTCGAACATCAGCACCAACATTAGTTTTTTTCCCAAAAACGTCTTCAGCCATGATCAACTTCAACCTTCCTTTTCCTATTCTCAGAAGTTGGGGAAATTTTCTAAGAAATATAAACTTTAAATTTCTTCTTCGCAGGTCCACGACCCCCATTTCAATACAGGTAGAGCAAAGTCGGAGTCATCATCTTCTACAACTGAGTATTTTCCTTTGGACTTATTTGCTACAGATTTAACACTCATTTTCAAATTTTTTTGGGCAATGGAGAAGGGGACGATGAAGAACAAGTAATAGCCATGAATATATATAAGTTCAGACCAAATAAAACAGATGACAAATAGTTATGGAAAATTGGTTAATGAAAGTTAGAAAAGAAAATGATATAAAATTGGGTAGTGAAAAAATGGGTTTTGATTGTGGTTAGGAAAGTATATCAGTTATGGAGATTTTTTTTTTTTTTTAAAAAAAAAAAGTGAAAAGATAATGAAAAAAAGAAGGAAAAAAAGATAGGAAAAGCATGGATTGATAGGTGTCAATCAGATGACGTGTGTATCACCTCACTTGCATTTAAAGAGTGACATTATGTGTATAGTGTGTGTAAGTAGTAAAATTGTAAATAAAAAAACTTAAAGTGTACAAAAGTAACAGTTACCGTGCATGAGTATATATGTAATAAAAAAGTCATTTTATATTTTTGATGTAAAAATTTCTCCTTTTAATCTCTAGTTTTTTTTTTTATAAATATATTTATGTATAGAAAATTTATATTAAAAAATATGATAGATAGTTCACATAAAAAAAATAGAATAGAAAGGAAGGAAATTTAGGAATTAGATATTTAAATAATAAAGATTAGAAAAAAAATGAGAAAAAAAAAAAAATAGTACTTTCTACCAACCTATTATGGTAATCCGGATGCTTCGCAGAGGAAGTTTTCTTGGGAACTTCTGAGGAAGATATGCCGTGAGACTCATGGATCATGGTTGTGTGTGGGGGATTTTAATGAAATTGTTAGTTTGGCGGAAAAGAGTGGAGGCCGAATGAGGGGTGTTTCGGCCATGGAAGAATTTAAAAAGGTGTTGGACCAATGTTGTTTGATGGACTTTAGTACTCTGAAAAGACTCGATTTCACGTGGTGCAATGAACATGAGTCTAATACACAGCTTATGGAAAGGTTGGATAGGGGATTGTGTAAAGAACTGTGGAATGGCTTCGATCAATTTGAGGAGCTGGATATTCCGCTTGTTAGACGCGGAATCGACCATAGGCCTTAGTGGTTGACATGCCGAGTGTGGCGGAAGACACTCAGAATGGAAAGACTAAACGAAATACGCGATTTCATTTTGAGGAAGCTTGGTGTGAGGAGAATGAATGTAAGGATATTGTGGAAGGTACTTGGCGGAATGGGGAGCAGGAAAGGAAACCGTGGCTTCGTTTCGTGGTAAGACTATCGGTTTGGGGATCTATTGCATAGATGGAATAAAAAGAAGAAGAAGGAGTTGAATGGAAGGATCACTAAAACTAAAAAGACTCTTAAGGAGCTCTCTTCTTTACAAAGAACCCGAGTATGGAAAGAGTTAAAACAAAGTGAGAAGCACCCGAATGTGCTCGTTGAAAAAAAACAATATGGAGTTTAACAAAGGAGCCGAGCAAATGTGGTTGAAATGGGGATAAAAATACCAAATACTTTCATCATAAAGGCTTCGGCAAGAAGGCGTAAGAAGAATGAAATTAGAGGGTTGATGGATTCTGTGGGAGTGTGGCAAAACGATGCAGTTATAGTTCAGCAGCTTATTGAGAATTATTTTCAAAATATTTTTATGGCTTCGGAGGTGAATATGGGTGTGATTGATGAGGTTCTACTTGCGGTGCAACCGAAAGTCTCGTATGAAATGAATGAAGCTCGCCCGTTAGAACCTTTTACGAGGAACATGTGATCCGGCCGTCAAGGATATGAATCCTACTAAAGCCCACAGGGAGGATGGATTACCAACTACATTTTATCAAAAGTTTTGGACTTCGGTTAATGAGGCAAAGGTGGTGCGGTTTGCTTGAATATTTTAAACAATGGGGCAGATTTGAGTTGTTT
The DNA here is from genome assembly GCF_029168945.1 of Cannabis sativa. NCBI lineage: Eukaryota > Viridiplantae > Streptophyta > Magnoliopsida > Rosales > Cannabaceae > Cannabis > Cannabis sativa. The sequence goes on along the minus strand of NC_083602.1, from coordinate 54,471,782 downwards.
GAATGAGACTATTATCGCTTTGATTCCTAAGGTGGAGAAGCCTACTATGGTGAGTGAGTATCGTCCGATTAGTTTATGTAATGTCATTTATAAGGTGGTCTCAAAATGTTTGGCTAATCGGTTGAGGGAGACATTGGATGAGGTTATATCGGAGTCGCAGAGTGCATTTATTAAAGGCCGACTTATTCATGATAATGCGATTATTGGGTATGAGAGCCTTCATTGTATGAGGAAGAACCGATTCCAGAACGGGAAGAAATTGGCACTAAAATTGGACATGGCAAAGGCATATGATAGGGTGGAGTGGGGTTTTATTAGACGAATGATGCTTCGTTTAGGGTACCATGTGAAGTGGGTGGATATGATAATGCGTTGTGTGACTTCGGTGTCCTTTTCTTTTCTCATAAATGGGGAAATTAAAGGGAGGGTATATCCACAAAGGGGTTTAAGACAAGGAGATCCATTGTCTCCTTTCTTGTTTCTTTTTTGTGCGGAAGCATTCTCGTGTTTAATACAGCAGGCGGAGGGAATGGGAGGCTTACAAGGGGTTCGGTTTGGGAGAAGGGGATTGACGGTGTCGCACCTTTTCTTTGCGGATGATAGTATGGTGTTCTTTGATGCCAATATGGTGGATTGTCAACGGTTTAGTGGTTTGTTGGAGAGATATTCGGTGGCATCGGGTCAAGTGGTCAATTTCAATAAATCTGAGGTGTGTTTTGGGAAGCTTGTGCCTTTAGAGATGAAATCTGAGATGGCTGAATTTCTTGGTGTGAAAATTGTAGATAACCATGGAAAATACCTTGGCCTTCCTTCTTTTGTTGGGAGGAACAAAAGGCAACTATTTGATGTTATCAAGAATAGAGTATGGAGTAAGTTGCGTGGATGGAAAACCAATATGTTTTCAAATGGGGAAAGGAGGTATTGATTAAGGCAATTGTTCAGGCTATTCCCACTTACACGATGAGTTGTTATCGTCTTCCTAAGAGCACTATCAATAGTATACATAAAATGGCAGCTCGATTTTGGTGGGGTTCAACCGAAAAACAACGAAAGACTCATCAAAAGTGCAAATGGAAACAATCCGTGTAAGCCGAAAAGAGGAAGGTGGTTTCGGGGCTTGTCAGAGATTTGGAGTTGTTTAATCAGGCACTTTTGGCTAAGCAAATTTGGCGTTGTCTACGACAGCCTTTGTCTTTGTGTAGTAGGGTGCTCAAGGAGAGTTATTTCCCTAGGAAGGGGGTTTTGGAGGCTAAGTGTGGTTCACATGCTTCGTTTGTGTGGTGAAGTTTGGTTTGGGGGAAGGAGATCATGGAGAAAGGAACCCGATGGCGGATTGGGAATGGGCACAGGCGAAAGGCGTATAAGCTGGAAGACCCTTGGCCGCCTAGCCCCGAAGTTTTAAAATTTATGATAAAACCTGAGCTTCCGCGCAATTGTTTGTCAGGAAGTGGATTTGACTCTTCCTAATGGTGAGTGGGATGTGGACTTTATCCGGCTACTTTCAAATGCCGAGGATGCTAATTTAATTGTTAGTTTGCCTCATGTTAAAGATGATGTTGAGGATAAAATTATGTGGCATTATACTAACAATGGGGAGTACCTTACGAAGAGTGGGTATCGTATGGCTCTTGAGGTGCGGAAGGATGTTGCCAGCACTTCTGATGAGAAGCTTATGAATGATTGTGGACTAAGTTATGGGAGCTAGATGAAGCTTCCCTCGAAAATTAAGCATTTCGTATGGAAGCTAGCAAATAGAGTGGCCGCCTACGACCCGCTTTAGCCTATAGTGAAGGTTGCAATTGATCCGGCTTGTCGGGCGTTGTTCGAAAGTGGGTCCGAGATCGTGTTTCATGCTATTCGGGGGTGTCGGGCTAATAAAGGGGTTTGGAAGATTAAGTGGTTTAAAGATGCTGTCCAACGGGTTGGGAAGGAGGATATAATCTCGTTTCTGATGCGAATGGCAAAAGGATTAAACCCGAATCTCGTTTTGAGTTTTTTACGGTTTTTGTGTTGGCAATCCGTGGGCACATTAAATAGCACAAAACATGGCGGGAGTGGTGCCACCGGCTGGCGAGTTGGTAGTGTGCGGGGTTATCCGCAAGAGGTGAGTGAGCCGAGACAGCGAGGAGAATGGCCGGGGAGCTGTGCGGCGGGTGCACGATGGCAGCCTCCTCCGCCGGATGAACTGAAAATTAATGTCGACGCAAGTGTGAAGAAGGGGGAGGGATATTCAAGCTTCAGTTGTGCCATTCGAGACGCAGTAGGTGGGCTGGTGTATTACCTTTGCTTCGTACCGCATGGCACGTGCCCAGGAGTACACGCCTTTATATGCGTTCAGCCTTGGCGATAAGAAACGGCTTGCAAGTTGGGATACAACTGGGGATTACATCGATTTCGTGTTGAAACGGATTGTCGAAGTTTCGCCGTCCATTTGATCCACGCTTCAGGAGCGAGTGACTACTGTCAGGATTGATTGATGGCATTGTAAGTTGTATTCGTGAGTTAATGTTGCATGTTTCTAGTTGTTGGTATCTCTTTTGTATTTCGTGAGGCCAATGCTGGTTGCACATGGAAGTTAAGCCAATTACGTTTTTGATTAACAAGTGAGGCTATGTGGATTGACGGCATTCAGAAACTTTCGTGCGAGACTTGCGGTTTTGCAAGACTTGCCTAATCCTTTGTATTGATTTGTGGGAATGAAGACTTTATGTTCAAAAAAAAAAAAAAAAGAAGTATATCATCATTTACTAAATTGAAGCAACCCCATACTCGATTTTATCGTTTTATCAAAGTGATCCTAAGTCAATTCAGAACTTGAAAAACACGTGCCCATCTACTTTGGCCGTCTTCACCCACCTGGCCGCCCATCCCCGCCGCACAATTTCTTTCACCAAATACTCCTACGGCGCACGATAGCCTTCTCTCTCTCTCTCTTTCTCACATGTACCACTCCTCTTCTTCACTACACTACTCAGAGACGAAAAACCCTAATGTCTCTCTCTCAGCCCTAATCTGAATTCCTTACTGAATTTCATTCAACCTTCACCTTATTTACGATTTTCACTGAATTTGTTCCAATTCGAGGTGTGGGAAGATGATGGGTTCCGAGAATCAGAGCTTCCAAGAAGCTCATCTCTATGCCTCCAAAGAAGATATGGAAAATCTCGTCCTTGACGACTCCTTGAATGGCAATAAATCGTACTCAAATTATCGTAGTGCCTTGTCGTCAATTTCCGATTCCCACCATCCTCTTTCCGCTCCGGTGGTTGTGACGTCAGTCGATTCCGATCCCCTGCTTGCTCCTCCATCGTATCGCGATTTCCAGAATCCTGGTCCTGCCATCGCTTCCGCCGCCCCGGACAACTCCTACCTCGACCCTCCGTCTTATGCCGATGTTATTTTTAGCCCCTTTGATGGAAATAATTTCAACGACGCTAACGGTGTCGATAGCCCCAGCAAGAGATCAGACAATTCGGGGTCTTTTTCGAGATCGTCATCTTCTAACTCCGAATACATTAAAATAACGGTTTCCAATCCTCAGAAAGAGCAGGAGACTTCGAATTCGCTCGTTCCCGGAGGCAATACATACGTCACTTACCTGATTAGTACGAGAACGAACCTTCCGGACTTCGGCGGATCTGAATTCAGCGTCCGAAGAAGGTTTCGGGATGTTGTGACATTGTCAGACCGGCTTGCTGAATCGTACCGAGGGTTCTTTGTGCCGCCAAGGCCAGACAAGAGTGTGGTAGAGAGCCAGGTGATGCAGAAGCAAGAGTTTGTGGAGCAGAGAAGGGTGGCATTGGAGAAATACTTGAGGAGGTTGGCTGAACACCCTGTGATTAAGAAGAGCGATGAATTGAAGGTGTTCTTGCAGGTTCAAGGGAAGCTTCCTCTGCCGACGACCACCGATGTTGCATCGAGAATGCTTGATGGGGCTGTGAAGCTTCCAAAGCAGTTGTTCACTGAGAGTGCGGTAGCACCCCATGAGGTAGTGCAGCCTGCAAAAGGTGGAAGAGATTTGTTGAGGTTGTTCAAAGAGCTAAAGCAGTCAATGGCCAATGATTGGGGAGCATCAAAGCCACCCCTGGTTGAGGAAGATAAGGAGTTTATGGAGAAGAAAGAGAAGATGCACGACCTCGAGCAACAACTAAGTTTAGCTTCCCAGCAGGTAACTGATATTTTTTGCTCATTGCATTTGCAGTTGCTTGAACTTTTTAATGTCGTTAATAAAATCATGAATGCTCATTTGAATTTTTCTTCCACTTATGCTGTGGTTATAGGCTGAATCACTCGTCAAAGCCCAACAAGACATGGGAGAAACATTAGGAGAATTGGGGTTGGCCTTTATCAAGCTGACTAAATTTGAGACTGAGGAGGCTGTTTCTAATGCTCAGAAAGTCCGGGCTGCTGACATGAAAGGTCTCGCAACTGCTGCTGTTAAAGCAAGCAGATTCTATCGTGAGTTGAATGCTCAGACTGTCAAACATCTGGTAATTGTGACTACTTTTGCCATAGATTATTTGTTTCATTTGTCTTGTTATTAAGTATTTTATTTGATAATCGGAAAGCTTGCTTATTGTATCAGTAGTTGAATTTCATTTGAACTTATCTGCTTGCAGTCATCGGCTTTATAGTAACTGAACATTTGTAGCTTTTGTTTCATTTTCTGGCTTTATTCTCATCAAGAGTCCTTTATATGTATTGCAGGATACACTTCATGAATATCTTGGGTTAATGTTAGCTGTCAACAGTGCATTTTCAGACCGATCGAGTGCTTTACTTACTGTGCAGACTCTTTTATCAGAACTAGAATCATTGCAGTCAAGGACTGAAAAACTTGAAGTAGCATCATCTAAAATATTTGGTGGTGACAGATCAAGGATTCGTAAGCTTGAGGAGTTAAAAGAAACCATTAGGGTCACAGAGGACGCCAAACATGTTGCAATCAGAGAATATGAGCGAATCAAGGTACCATGTACTTTGAGTTTATTCATTTTATCTTAATTCAGCCTTTTTATTGTAATTTAAGCTTTCATCTTAACTCAGCAAAGTCCATAAGTTATGTATTTGTGTTCTCTATTGATGACAGTTCTGTTTTACCTTAGCTGAACTTTTTGTGGGGTATTACACTATACTTATTTATCTTAATGGAAACATGTTCTGGTTATTTCTCATTGCTTCTTTAATTGAAAATGCCTTACCTTCCATTTTTCGAGAGAACATTGAAAGAATTAATTTTTCCCAGCTTATTACTGATTAAGCTGCATGCTTGCTCACAATTTGAAGTATCTTGGCTTCAAGATACTCTGCAAGCAAAACTATACAAAAGCCTTCCCTGAATCTTTTTTTTCTATGTGACTTGTGATAGAGTAGATTATTTGAGGGTTTATATATGATTGAATCGAGAATTTCTAAAGGTTTGACTCTTAACCAGATGAGTTTATTGATACCTGGGTTATAGAATAAACGTATTTTCATTCTTAGGTTTTAGCTTCACTGTTGAGAATTTGTAAGAAGAATTACTGTATAAAGCTGACTTAGCTTTAAATTTAATAAACAGCTGGCTACCCGTACTTGAGAATTTGTAATGATGTTCAGGGATTTAATAAGTATTATAAGAAAGTGGGTGTAAACTGATTAAACAGACCCAAGAGGGGTAGCTCACATGGTGAGCATGTAGTTTGCTCTCACTAGCATAACAATTGCTATAGTTTCCTAGCTCTTAATATTGTAGAGTTAGGTGGGGATCCTAATTTAAAATAATACTAATAAAAAACTAAGTGATTTAACAGGATTTCACAATCATACATTCTTGGTACCATTTGCAATTGTTTTCTCCCTCTTTGATACATATCTTACATGTAAAGAAATGAGTTTCTGTTCATCTTTGTCGGGATAGTGAGATGATTAAAGATTAGACTCGGAAGGGTAAAATTTGGCTGACTACTTGGTTGAGTGCGTATCTTGTATGTCTCTTTAGTGTATGTAATAGTACTTTCATTAGATGGGTCCTAGGTAGCTAAGTAAGCGAACTATGTGGCGTTGTTTAAGAGTGTGTATATCAGTTGGTTTAAATTTGAAGCAATTCCTTTAGTGTATAGGCTAGTTTTGTGCTCTGTGTGTTTGGCTGTTCTGTATTTCCCTTAATTGAAGGGATTCTCCGTATCTCCTGTTATTTTCAATGTGGTTTTTGAGAAGGATGCTGAATGGCTTGAGGTTGTTAATGTTTTTTTTTCCCTAATAAATATGAAATTTCATTAATTCACAAGTTATATCTTCCTATAATTGCTAGAGCTAGAAAAATCATTCTGGTATGAATTGCTTAGTGATGTGAGGGAGCCAAGCCTGTCATACTCCACCTGCCATAAGCTATAAATAATATAAATAAACGTTGAGATAGCATGAATATCTTCATCCTGTTATTATATCTCCGTTTGAATCAATTGCCTTTCTTTTATCATTCTTCAATGCAGGAAAACAATAAGTGTGAACTTGAAAGGTTTGACAAAGAGAGAGATTCTGACTTCTTGAACATGTTGAAGGGGTTTGTCCTCAATCAGGTCATTATTCTTTTATTTTTTCCTTCTATTCCACACGATCTTATTCATTCCTTCATTCATTTGATTTCTTTGTCAATTTCTTAGCTTTATTTTGTCTTTAGACAGACACAACTTCACTGTACTTATGTTTTTTCTTTGATATGTAATATGATAAAAACATGGGTTTTTGCTATGCAAGTGATCATATAATTATGTTCTCTTATGCAATTCTTTTTATTATTCGTCTTTGTTGCTTGTCAATTTCTCACAGGTGGGATATGCGGAGAAAATCGCAAATGTGTGGGCAAAGGTGGCTGAGGACACCAGTGGTTATGCAAGAGAAAGCTGTTGAACCCAAAATTATGTAAATTCAGAAGTTTTATTTTTATTTATTTATTTTTCTTTTACTTCCAAGTTCAAATTTTTATTGATATCCCACCCAATTGAAATAGCATTACATGGAATGGAAACAATAAACGACAAAATGGGTGCACTTGGTTGTTCTTTGCCTTTCTCAGTTTGTAACAGAAAGATTTATCGACACGTATTTGATCTTTGTAAATTACAGTGCTACCTTACTTTACTTGTTTTGACATTTAATCTTTTAACTTTGAGTAAGTTACATTTATTTTGCTATAAGGTATTGTGGGATCATAGACTCATAGCATACTTAAATCACTCACACAATGATTTCTTTAGTCATAAGCACAATTTAATTGGGACTTGGTATTTTAAAAAATAGTGTATATTATTATTATTATTATTATCAAAATGCAAATTCATTACTTAAGTTTGAATCTGAATACAAGAGTTCCTGTAGAGCAACATGAATATTAGACTCATTCGACGATCGAGAGCTACTGAGAGTGCCTACAGTCTTGAATGATGAGACCAAAACTAGAATATATTTGCAAATTACTAGGAAAACTGTGAGCATACTATCTACTTCAATCTCTTTACTTGCTGCCATTGCATGTCTTTGACCCAACTTAAACTTCTTTTACCACCATAGCTTCAATCACCTCCACAGCCAGCTGCCCGTGGTGACAAAGAGTCAGTTCAAAAATTGCACCTGAAGCATCTCTAGCAACTATCCCATAATCATACATACCATCTCCTTCAAATGTGACAGGATCAACATTGACTAAGTGTTAACTGCGGGTTTAGTCCAAGACTCAACGATATGGAATATTGCCACTGCCCTGAGTTTTCCATTGTTCTAAAGTCATCCTTGCTGACTTCACCACATCAGCCACAAAGGAGGTTTTTTGGTTCCAAATAAGCTTATTAGGAGCATTCCAAATAGCCCAACATAGCATGGCTGCCATACAAATTTTATTCTCATCAATAATGTCAAAAGTCTGAGCAAATCATGTACCAAAAGAAGTTGTTTGACCCGAAATAGTAGGCATACCATACCAGCATGATTCCAACAGGCAGCAGCAAAAGAACAACAACAGAGCACATGAGGAAATATCCACATGTTTAGTTCTAAATTGGAATCTAGTAAGAAGACATTACTGCCCTCCATTCAAGATTCTTCACCTTTGGGGATATCTTGAGTTGCCATAATTTGTCCTAAAAATCAGAATTATTGACACCCATTCTTTCAACTTTTTGATCTTGCAACATACGGATTTTAAAAATCATAGTTTGTGCGTATATTATTAAGATAAATGAATATTCATATTTAGTGATATAAGTGTTTGTTTAGTATTGCACTAGTTGTATACTGTGTAATGTGCCCCTCAAAAATTATTTTGAAATTAGGGCTCTTGAGCATCAATCAAATTAAAATTATTTCTTAATTTTATTAGAGCAGTACTAGGTGCCTAACATCATAATGATATGATGCGTTTTAAGTAGTTAATAATTTTCTATATTATTTATTAATCAAATTGTGTGAGTCGATATTGATTTGCACCAATAATAATATGTCACTTCTTGTAGTGCTTGAAACATTAAGGTATCTCTTAGCATTTTTTATTGAGTTAATTGCGGCGAAATCCTTAATACTTTCATTTTGCTTGTACTTAACTTTCAAAACTCAAATTTTAACAGCCAAACTCTCAATACTCTTGTTCTGATAGCAATTTAATATTTCCATCTATTTTAGGTGTTAAGTGCCATGTTGGACTGTCTATATGTACATCTACGTGGACATAGTGTACACATTATACAATTTTATTAGTCCATGTAAAAAATTATTTAAAAAATTAAAAAAATTGTAAATAATTTTTTTTCTTTTCAGATTTTTTTTCATTTAAAAAAATTAAAATAAAAAATCATTAAAAAATAATTTTTTTTTCTTTTCTTTTCTTTCTTTCTTTTTCTTCTTTTCTCGTTCTTTTTTTCACGATCTCTCTCTCTCTCTCTCTCTCTCTCTCTCTCTCTCTCTATATATATATGTCTACATTTCTCTTCTTTATTTACAGACCTAACCACCACCACCACCACTACCCACCGCAACTCACCTACCACCACCGCAACCCAGCACCACCACTGCACGAATCCGACGAAGACCCAAAAACCCCAACGAGTTGTTTCTAATATTTCTCTTTCTCCCTTGCTGGTCTCGGCTCAACACCGATGAGCCACCTCTAATGACACTCGACCAAAATAAAGACCAATGCGGACCTCCTTGACTATTTAAACCTTAAGACCCTTAGGTCCCCTTCGTCCATCACCGTTTAAAAACTCGTTAGAGCTTCTCGACTTCAGTCTAGCCACACTAAGTCTTAGGGGACCAAGTGAGTTTCAAAAGTGGGTTCCTTTTGTGAAGATCTTCCACATTTGAAACTTGCAGTGGGTCGTGGTCCTGGTTTAGAGAAGATGAACTAGTTGTGGTGATGGGATGAAATTGGGCTCACGCGGGTTGGAAAAAGAGAGATAGCATAAATGATGGTTGGTTTCTGGGCAGCGAAGAGATGAAGGTGGATGAGTTTTTAGGTTAAGATGAAAAGGGAAGAATAAGAAGAGGGTTCCGCTGAGAAGGATAGTAGCAACTATGGAGGTTTTAGGGGGAGAAGAGAGAGGTACGAGGGGGAAGGAATTAGTTAAAAGAATGGGTGATTTTTTTTTTTTATTTTAGAAAAAAATAAAATAAAATGGGATTTAAAATGTGTGGGGGAATTAAAAGGGTGTATTGATGGTGGTGGGGAAAGTGTGAGTTAGAGAGAGAGAGAGATGTAGTTTTTGGAGAGAAAAATAGTGGTTATGTGTAACGCCCTAATTCCCATGGACCCTACGTGTGTGCTTTTCTTAAAATTACTCTTTCATTAAACTATATGATTATATAAAAAGTGTAGGTAATTTAAATTTTGTAATTAAAACAAACACATAAATTTTATAAAAGGTAAATATTAATATTTATGGGGACCCCTTATTATCAAAATATTTACATTCAGGATTAAAAGTAGGGCTGAACATCGGGCGGGTTTACCGGGTTTCGGGTTGGCGGGTTTCGGGTTCACGGGTTTCGGGTTCAAAAAATTGAAACCGAACCCGGACCCGAATAGGGCATGGGTTGGCGGGTCACGGGTTGGCGGGTTTCAGTTGGTCGGGTTTAGCGGGTTGGCGGGTTGACCCGGTCAACTCAGTCAGCTTGGTCATTTCTTTAAAAAAAATTAATTTTTTATTCAAATAATTATTTTTTTTTGTTTTTTTATTTATTAAATTAAGCATATATAATATAACAATTTGTTCATAGTATCTATTATTGAAGAAAAAAATACATAATCAATCCAACCAACAAACAAACAACCTATTTATCAAAGATTCAAATCAAACTTCATATTCATGTTCATGAATCATGATAAAAGTGAAAACTAACATATTTCAAAATACATCCATATCCAATATTCATAGTCCATAAAAATCTAAAGTCCATATTACATATATATATAAAAAGAGTAATAAAAGAAATATATATAATATATTTATAAACCGGGTTGGCGGGCGGGTTCGCGGGTTCAACCCGAAACCCGGTACCCCTAAAATCTCAACCCGCCAACCCACCCGAAGGGTACCGGGTTGAACCCAACCCGCCCGAAACTTTTTTTAAAAATTTTTTTTGCGGGTTCACTAGTTCGGGTTCGGGCGGGTTGCTCGGGTTCGGGTCAAACCCGTTCAAAATGTTCAGCCCTAATTAAAAGTGCTTTTACAAAATAAGTTTATATTTCAAAATACAGTCAAAATGGAACATCCTGTCCACCGGGTCGTGGCACTGCGGCTAATATGTACATTGCTGCTGTGACCTCAGACTCATGGCTGCTCAACTTTGGCCTTCCCCTTACTTGCACCATTTAGCACCCATAAGTCACAGAGACTCAGCAAGAAAAGTGATTCAACCATAAACAGTATAAAACCATATTAATCATATCATAACAATATGCACGCAAGTGTAACACATTGCGCACTAACATGCTTATACAATTTCATACTGATAATCACACAATCTCGTTACTTCATAAATTACCCTTACCACTCGTTAACCACGAGCTACGTATGTCACTATCGTTGCCCGATACAGCGAACGATAAGTAAGAAACCTAAACGCGGTTTTAGGAATAATTACTCGTAACGGTAATGACCGTTTCCAACCCTCGGTCATAAATGGGGCATAACAAATACATAACCAGAATCTCGATCATAATCCAGACTATAACAAACACAATCAATAATCACTTAATCTTAAGTGATGCGTAACACTTTTCTTACCTCAGTCCAGATATCAGGTGTGTGGGCCAACCTGAGTGGAATTATGCTCGACGATCTCGGGTCCTATGTCACAACAACAAAATACGATAAACAACTTATGCAAACTCAGGAATCAAACCCTAATCTCTATAACAAGACATCTAACTCCCACTGTATCAGAACAATTCAAATATCACTAAATTACCCTAATCTAAGTTCTAAAAAATACCCTGAGCAAAAACTCGTTTCGAGGCTAAAACCAAAATTTTCCCCTACTGGCAAAATCGGTTGACTGGTTTTACAGTAAAACAATTATCCGGTTTCTCAGCTGGTAGAAACGGTAAACCTGATTTTCACCCCAAAAACCACACAAATCTCCTCCAAACCTGTTCAAACTTCCCATAACAGTACAATACTATAAATACAATATTACTGTAATGTCTGATTTAGTAATTTGGATTAGTAAAGACAATTAGCACTAATTTCTGTTATTTTATGATTATTTATGAATTTATTTAATTGTGGACCCCAATATTTAGAAATAAATATTAGAGTTATAATTTCTCAATTCTGGAGATTTTATTGAACTCTAGGGGTATTATTTAGTTTATATATGAAATATGTTATTTTTGTAATTTTTGCTCGGTGACAACGGAAAATGCGATGGATGGCTAGTTTGATCACATGGGTAAGTTTAGAACCTTATTTATTAGTGGGAAATATTTTTGAGAAAATAAAATATCGGGATTGAGCGGGGTTATGAGATTTGACCATTTACCCCTAGCTTTAGAAATACCCTAGTTTTATGTTCAAGGGGTATTTTAGTAATTTTAAATGGTGGGATAGGTGGCTGATTTTGAGGATGACAACTAGCAATTATTTGGGCAGAAAAGGATTAATTAAAATCCTTTTTCCAATTAAAGAAATCAAAAAAAAAGAAAAAAAAAAGACAATTAGAAGGAAATAGCATTTCCCTTGAAGTTCTCTCTCTCTCTCTCTCTCTCTCTCTCTCTCTCTCTCTCTCTCTCTCTCTCTCTCTCTCTCTCTCTCTCTCTCTCTCTCTCGGCTGAGGCAAAACCAGAGGAAAGCCAACTTCTCCTCCTCAATTTTCTGGAATTAAGCTAAGGATTAAGTGTTCTTGAAGTGGAGGTAAACCCTAGAACTCTTGGTTATCTGTTTTGAAGCTTTTTCTTTAGTTGAGCATGTGATTTTTGAGAATGGGGGCTGTTAAGGTTTAAAGCTTGTGTAATCTGATTTCTAGGTTAATTTTGAGTTATTTTTAAGCTCTGGATATTAGTTTTGAAAGGTGGAGATGGAATTGCGCAAGCTTGAGCTTTGAAACTCAAGTTTAGGTCTTTAATGGCAAGTTGATATTCATTGGTTTTTTCTGTGATTTTTTGGTTGGATTGTATTGTGTATACCCCTATTAGGTACTCTGGAAGGTTTCATTGCATTTGGTGGGGAATTGAGCAAAGAATGAGAGGCTTTGGGAACTCTGGTGCAAACTGGCTAGCCGGTTTGCAGAGCCTCAAAAACCGGCTAGCCGATTTTGGCAGGGTTCCCCGGGCCTTTTATTTTCTCAATTTTCGTCTTTGCAATGCCTTGGTTGGGTGTTTCCCCATTTCCAGAGTTAGAATAACCTATAGAAAGCATAGCAGAACCTAGGGTTAAGGTTTTGGGTTTCCCGGGATTAGGGTTTTAATCATGTAACTTACCCGATTTTAAAATGTGATTAGGGCATCCATCTAGCACAAGATTTCCGTTCAGGTCGACCAGCACACTTGAATTCAGAAATAAGATAAGAACTGTATATAATGTGTGATATGGATATGCGAATGTATGTATATGTTTAGTGTATATGCATGCTTATATGTTGTGATTCATACACTACCAACACTTGTACGGCTGCGGTATAGAGTGCATTGGTAAAGTGTATGATGTCTGAAAGTATATCGTGGTGTTACCAGCACTTGTACGGAAAGGTACAATGTGTCTGTGGTACAACACTTAACAGTACTCAAGGTGCGGTCCATACCCTACCTACACTAGTACGAAGGTATACTGAGTGCATCCGGTACATGGTACATGGTCGTATCCTTAGTAGAACGTTCTTCCTCATCTGTTGAGCCTTGTAAATAGGTGAATGGGCGCCTAGATACAAGTCGGTATTATATGATATGTTATATGCATTTCTTACTGAGTCTGTCGACTCACAGTTCTGCTTCCATGTGTAGGTAAAGGAAAGGCGAAAGCTGAACATGAGTGAACCTGAGCTCGGATGGGATTGTACATGTCAAGCAGCGCGACCTGGAGTGTTCGGTCTCGGGACATCTGGGGATTGTATTTTGGTAGTCGCTATGCGACCTGTAATATATGTATTTTGAAATATTAACTTTTAAAAGTTTGAAAACGGGATCCCGACACTTGTAAATATTTTAATATATTATAAAGTTTAATAATTAAAGTAAAAGTTTTAATTTGACATGTTTTTTTCAAGAAAATACTTTGATTAGCAAAGATTGCACTGTAATTGAAAAAGCACTGTAGCGTGCCTTAGCATTAGGGCGTTACAATAACCCAAGCACCAATTTACAGTAATTCATCCATTTAACCAAAATTGCATACTCAAGTGAAGATTAAACCTCATCTAGCTCAAATCAAGCTAAACAGCCCCTATCTCTAACCAATTCAAACTTAAACTAGCCCAAAAACAAAGCTAAAAACTTACTCTAACCTCAATTTAACTTCACAACCCTTAATTCCTAAAACCCTAATCAAAATCTAACCTAAATCTTGAAAAATCCAAAGAAAAGGGATGTAAAACTTACCCCTAAGCTTGAGCAACACTTAAATCTTGCTAACCAATTAAATATTGGCTTGAATATGGTATTATCTCGCTTGTTTTCTGCTGAGTTCCAAGAACTTCGAAGGAGAGAGAGAGAGATAGAGAGTGTAGAAAAAACCTAATTTTGTGTTATTTTTTTCTTAAGTTAATAAAATCCCTATTAATCTAATACTAAAATAAACTTATTAACTCAATTCTTTTCAGCCCACATTCTAATATAAGACAAACAAATTATTTCTACACCAAATGACCCTTTTGCCCCTCTAAATCTTTAAGAATAAAGTCAACTCCTAAGGGTAGTTTAGTCCTTTCTCACCAATTCCGCCAAACCGTTAACTTAAAATTCTAATCTAGTCCGGTATACCTCTAACTTAATTTATCTTATGTTTTCATGATATTTCCAATCACTCCATCGAGTTTCCATTGTCGCTGACCCCGAAAATATTTTATTTCAAAAAAGGTATCTACGATACCCACATAATCTAATATAATCTCCGTAATTAATAAATTGCGCTTTATTTAACCATTTATTAAATTCACACTAATTAACCTAAGTAAGATCATAATCTTACTTCATTACCAGAATAATTACATATTTAATAAAATATGCCCAATTAAATAACATATTATTTTTTTTTTTCAGAATATTACAATTATTCCCTCATAGAAATTTCTTCCTCGAAATTTTCTTGAATAGCTCGGGATACTTCTCTTGCATTTGCGACTCTAATTCCCAAGTCGCCTCTTCAACCTTGTTATTCTGCCACAACACTTTAACTAGCAGAATAGTCTTATTCTGCAATACTTTTTCCTTCCTGTCCAGGATCTGCACTGGTTGTTCTTCATATGACAGGTCCAATTGAAGCTCGATATCTTCATAACTTAAAACATGAGTTATATCAGATACATACTTTTGAAGCATCGAAATATGAAATACGTTGTGAACTCCAGATAAAGCAGGGGGTAGGGCTAGCCGATAGGCTACCTGACCTACCCTTTCAAGAATTTCAAACGGGCCAATAAATCTGGGACTCAACTTTCCCTTCTTTCCAAATCTTTGAATTCCTTTCATTAGGGACACCCGAAGGAAAACAAAATACCCAATCTGGAATTCAATATCTCTACGCTTTGGATCAGCGTAGCTCTTCTGTCTACTCTATGAGGCAAACATATGAGCTCGAATCTTTTCAATGACCTCACTCGTTCTTTGGACAGCCTCGGGTCCAAGATACCTACGTTCACCAGCTTCATCCCAATGAATGGGCGAACGACACTTTCTTCCATAAAGCATCTCATATGGAGCCATGCCAATAGTACTCTGATAACTATTGTTATAAGAAAACTCGATCAGAGGAAGATACTTGTTCCAAGAACCTTCAAAATCCATTACACACACTCTTAGCATATCCTCAAGTATCTGAGCAGTCCTCTCAGACTGACCGTCAGTTTGAGGATGGAAGGCTGTACTAAACTTTAACTTGGTACCCATTACTCGTTGTAGACTTTTCTAAAATTTGGATGTAAACTTTGGATCTCGATTCGAAACTATCGACTTTGGGGAACCATGAAGCCGAACTACTTCCTTGATGTATAGATCAACATACTGATCCACTACATACGTTGTCTGTACTGGTTAAAGTGTGATGACTTCGTATATCGATCCACAATCACCTAAATAGAGTCATAGTACCCTATCGTTCTTGGCAATCCCACCACAAAATCAATGGCGATGTCTTCCCACTTCCACTCAGGAATCTTTAGAGGTTGAAGCAAACTCGCCAGTCTCTGATGCTCTGCCTTAATTTGTTGACAAGTTAGACATCTTGACATGTACTCAACAATGTCACTCTTCATACCTGGCCACCAGTACAGGGCCTTCATATCACGATACATTTTAGTTGTCCCTGGGTGTAAGGAGTACAGTGTGGTATGAGACTCATCAAGAATCTCCTGTCTGATATTTCTGTCGGTCGGTACACAAATTCTGCTTTTGTATCGTAATAACCCATCAGGTGAAAGTGAAAAATCTTTTGCCAATCTTGTTTCTAACTTCTCTTTGTACCTTTGTAGCTCAAAATCACTTTGTTGGGTCGTTTTAATTCTTTCTAACAAATCAGACTGCAAGGTAATTTAGTGTAGTCTATAGTGTCCTACTATTTTTAGAATGACACTATAGACTCCCACATATTAGAGTTCTATTAGAGTAATTTTGTATCTAAGCTTCACTTTTTTAAAATTTTAGTGTCTCATTAAAAAAACTTTGATAAATTGTTCTGTCAAAATGTTTTTGGTAATATCTTCTTCTAATTCTCTTTTTTTCTTTTTTTGAAAAAACAAGGGGGTTGAATCTTTACTCTCATTTAAGTTATGTTGCTGTTTTTGTTTTTTTAAAAAAAAAGTTCCGTATCTGTCGAATTTAGTAATTTAGAAGTCTTTTGAAGCATTTTTTTTTTTATCGCAAGTAGCACTTTTTTATAAAAAAAAAATTAGCACTTTTTTTAATGTAAAAGTAGACAAATTAATTTTAATTAACTTCTATTTTAAACATAACTTGGCTACGTAAATAGTAATTAAATGACATTTTGTAAGAAAAAGAGAGACCGAAATACATGCTAAAAACAAATACTTCATTCCATTTGGTAACAAAATCTCCATTATTATATTTTATTCCATTCATTCGTCAGAAAAATATTCTTACAAAATAAAATTTAAAAAAATCTCAAACCACAGACATGGGACCCACAGCCGCCGCAGATCCACAAGAGGTGGCTCCGCCATTGATGACGGAGAAGAAGCCCACCAGTTCCTGATCATCCACGAAGAGGTCCTCGGGATCCCGAAATGCACCGTGAGCGC
The DNA here is from genome assembly GCF_029168945.1 of Cannabis sativa. Lineage (NCBI taxonomy): Eukaryota > Viridiplantae > Streptophyta > Magnoliopsida > Rosales > Cannabaceae > Cannabis > Cannabis sativa. Next base: position 54,454,844 of record NC_083602.1, on the reverse strand, counting down.
ACACGATCGTCACCCCAACGATCACCGCCGATACGAGTAGCGACACCACGCTCGTGATCAAGATCGCCACCAGCGTGGTCAAAACCAGACCGGTTAGGGTTTGGGCGTCGGAGTAAGTTCTACCGTAGATCTCCAGGGGTTGATCCGACGGCCGGAGAACGTAGAGGAAGAGCCATGCTCCGATGAGGAAGATAAGGGCGAGGAGTGAAAAGGGGTGGGAGATGAGGAAGTAGGCGAGTACAGCTGCGATTAGGGTTACGTAATTGACCCGAAAGTAAGTTATGTTTTTCCGTACTCGCGAGGCGGCGTCGGAGAAGGTTGCCGGTCTGGAGAAGGCAGTCCGGTCGACGAACTCGGTCCAGAGACGACGGTTGGAGAGCGCGTGGCGAGCGTGGTGGCGGAGGCGAGTGAGGATTGTTCGGGCGAATAGAGTGTTGGTATGGACGGTTCTGATTGGCTGGTCTGAGTTTGAAGAGATCGTGATCTTTGGATATGATGACATCGATGGGTCCCGTTGGAAGACCGTAAAAGATTTGGATTTGTCAAATTCAAATCAAATGCGTGTAGGAAATGGTTATCTGGATTTTTGACTAGCAATACAAATATTAAGATTATGGGAAGAATATTTAACTAATTCATAAAGGAAATTAGAAGAAGAAATTGAATAGAAAAGGAAAAAATAAAATAAAATCTGTTGTATTGAATTGGAACACTGTAGTACTAAATAATTTATAATGGCAAAGGAAAACGAGTAGTGTAAGTGTTAGGCAAACTCGATACTTTACAAAATTTGAGTGATTTGTAAATGTTATTTTTAAATTTGTAATTACTTAATTTAATCTACTTCAATAGACAGAATCCAATACTAAATCACTTTATTTTTCTTTTTCAGTGATATAATATTAAAAAATGTGGAGCTGGTTTGTAATTTTTTCTGTTTTTTTTTTTTGAAAGAGTAAATAACATTTTAACTACAAAGTTCTCATGTACATAATTGTTGAATTTGCAAGAACGAGAGCTTTAGGGTGTGATTAGTTTAGGATTTGAAAATTATTTTATGTTTTTGAAAATTAAAATAGTGGGGTCCACCTAAGAATTTTTGATTAGTTGAGTGTTTTTAAAAATAAAATTTGAATACTATTTTGAGTTTTAGGCTAAAAAATAAAAACACCAATTTTATGTTTTTTTTGTGTTTTCAAATCATTGAATCCAAAAACTCTCCAATTATGTTACTTTTTTATTTTGAGATTCTCAACCAATCACATATTTAATTTTTTAAAACTCAAAAACATTAAATCACACTATAACCAATCACATATTTAAAAACAAATTTTTACTTATTAAATTTTTGTTTTCAAAACACATTTTTAAAAAACATAATTTTTGAATCACAAACCAATCAAACCCTTACTTTCTTCACGGGTTAACCTAATACATACCAGTATGAAAGCAAAGCAAAGGGGAAATTGGAAGGTGGCGTGATATGAAGAGTATCACAATTTGTGGCATTGATTGTTCTCTTCAATATTCACTCTTTCACCACCAAATTCAACCACTTATTAATTTACTTGCCACATTTATTGTTAATGCTTAGGCAGCTGTATTATTAGTAGTTGTCATCTTTGCACTACATGCAGGTGAGGTGACACTAGAAAATATTCAAGATTGTATATTGCTTAGTCCAATGGCTCATTATATAGATTGGGGATCTAGTGTTGGATCTTCCAATTGTAGCTCGATTTTAATAATTTCTTGACTATTGTTCTTTTCTTACCTATATTTTCACATACTTCATGGCATAACCGGGTTGAACCAATTCAATTTCAGAAAATGATTCAATTCATTAGTTTCCCAATAAATTATGGCATCACACTGTGGTATTTCCTTTTGTTCGATGGCTTGAAGTTCCATTGGATCCCTACAACCTCTGACTCATCTTCTTTGTAAATGTGCTTTCTGTTGGGAATTATTTTACCAGGATCTTAGATCTACTCACAAGTATGTTTATTAACATCCTAAATATGAACTTTCTAAAACGATAAAATAAACACATATAAAGTTAAGAAAACCTTACATTGATGCAGCGGAATAAATGTCTCCTTCCACTCAGATCTCTAACCCTTGATTCCTTTACGTAGCGAGTATAATCAAGATCTGAGCCCGAATCTCCTTCTTCTTCAAGCTTTGATCCTTCACAGTCTTCCAATCTATGATTGAGTTACTGCTTGCTGTGTGTGGGCACTTACTCTTTCACTAGGGTCACGAAAAAGATGAAGGAAAAGAGGGAGAGAGGTTTCGGCCAAGGTAGAGAGTGAGGAAGGCCCAGTTTTCTGAAGAGAGAAAAAAATTTCTGTCAGAAAGGCTTATTAAAAACTTATGTTTTGACTGAGCCATCACTTTCTATTTATAGGCAACTTACTAGGTTTAAGTTTAGAATTATTTGGCATTAAAATAATGAAAATAATAATTTGAAAAAGCCTTATAAGTGGCCGGCCATAGGTGTTGTAATGGGCCCCACTTAATTTTGCAATTTTATCAAATTTTATCTCTATTTTCTCAAAAATGCCAATTTTCCAATTCTAACCTTTTAAATGCCAAAACTAATTATTTAATAATTAAAATACATTATTAAATAATATTGTCATTTAATTTAATTATTAATTAGACATATAAAGTCTATTAATAAATAAATAAACCTAGAAAACTCTTTTCCTTACAATTTCACCCCTGCTTAGTGAAAATTCATAAAATCAGACATAGTCTAACTTTAGAATTATAATTGATCAATCACGAATCAATTAATGAGTCTTACAAGCAGAATGTTCTCAACTAGAATGGGGACCATGGATCTATATGCTGAGCTTCCAATAAGTGAACCAAATTTACCAAGTAAATTCCTACTTATTAATTCTTCGTTGAATCCACTCTTAGAACTTAGAATTGCACTCTCAGACTTATATAGAGCATATTGTATGTTTCACGATACCAATATACTATCTCATTTAACCATTGTTATAATCTTATTGTGATTTAAAGATCCTCTATATAGATGATTTACATCGAGATGGGATTTCTTTACCGTTCTCACCCCTCAATGTATTTTGCCCCTTAAAACACTTAGCTACCTGTAAATGGTGTTTAGTGATCTAATAATTAGTCAGTTAAACAAGAGCTCATCCATTTACTTCTATTTGCTAAGCTCGAAGGGAATCATCACTTAACTTCTATACACCAGTAGAAGTTATAGATTCCATATTTATGTTCAGCACTCCCACTCAATCATACTATCATGTTCCCAAAATATACGTATCACACCGACCCAAAAGTAGGCTTAACTAATAAATCAAAGAACATGAATAGCACTCTGAGTTGAGCCTAAGCATATCGGGATTTAGATTCTTTTCAATCTTAAGATCAACTACCGATATTGACTTGGAAAGATATGTATAACGGTAAGTTTGTAATATCTTAACTTAGTTGCAATATCGGTCCGGTCCAATGTATACTCCATACATTCGAAACTAGTATACTTTACTAATGTCTGGAAAGAACATAACACTTACTCCAAGTGTAAGTACACATCATCGGCGATTATCACATTAGTGTAAATCCAATAACACTAATGAAACGGGGACCAAAACTTTTGATTCATATGATCACAATCACATTCCACCGTGTTGACGATACCGTAATTGTGAATAAACATATGATCCGGATTTAGCGATTTTGTGTGTATGAATGTAATAAACATATTAAACATATTAAACCATTAGCATGTAAAATTCATGCAAACATCAATCACTTCAAATTTCTTATATTGATAACTAATCGGATTGTAAAGAGTTTTATTTAGGGCATAAAACCTAACAAACTCCCACTTGCACTAATATAAAACAAAGCTGCGCAAATAGGTCAATTCGATGTCTTGATCTTCGGATCAAGTGTAGTATATTTGAATCCACCCAAACTTCGGAAACTAGTTCATAAATACTTTTATGAAACATCCTTTACTATATGCTTTACTCATCGAGGATACCGAAATCTTTCTTGTTTTAAAAGTACATACGAATTAACGAGAGGACATATCTCTCATATTTTAAAATATGTAATTGAGATAATACGGTGTAGACTTTTCTTCGGTGATATAACTTTACGGTATATTCGAATTGACCAAGTTATAGTTCTTCTGGGTAGAGCTTGAATTATTATACAATAATTCCTCCACCCCCAAAGTAAGCACCATCTTAAGAATTTCGAAATTAGATGGTGTGATACAAAGACAATCGATACACGGTTCCTTAATATACCGACATATAGATCACTTTCATAAATCCTTCTTGAATATCTTCTAATGTTCCCTATTTGATTACATCTCGAGATAGCTCCCACTCAATAGCGGATGTACGGTTAAATAATACTTCTAACCTACGATTGTTTAGAGAGTTACCTAGTTGTGACTTTTGTATTAGTACGAAACTTTAAGTCAAGACTAAGTCATCAACTTAGCGAGACTAGTATTTGAAGTGAAAAATACATGCCGAGAGATTAAAGTAATCAAAATTAAGATACCATAAAATTTTATGAGGATTAAGAATTCTTGGTTCAAGTCATTCGAATGGACTGAACTAGAGTTCTTTATCTTATTCTCATAATTCTGATAAGCTATATCTATCCATGTGAATGGATAGATTTGCTTTTCAGTAGTGTTCTTAAGTACCTATCACAATTATCAACCTAATGAAGATGGGTATAGAACTTTAAAATTCTCCCACTCAATTAAGGTAGTGTGAAACTTTAACAAAGAACTTTCAAAGGTATCATACTTTTACTTACAACAGTAAAAACGAAATGGAACATACAATCAAGATCAAGAATTTATATTGACAATAGCTGACTCATTATATTACTTCTATGTTTAAACAAGATATGTGTTTCATAGGGAATTGTGGAATAGACTCCACCCCTAAGAATATACATATAAGGTACTATGGAAAATCTCCACCCCTAAGTATATAGAGATTATGATCCACCCCTAAAGGTTGTAAAGATCATGATTCTCTGTGTGATAGAGTTTATGTGGAGTTGAATACTATCCAGAGTTCATTAGATATAAAAGATCGTTGAACTGCATAGTTTTCTTAACTTTTCTCCACCCCTATCAGATCATAAGATCCTTTTATTAAACAAATTCTTAATAATTGTATGAGAATTAACAATTATTGATAAACATAGAAATAATTTCTAGTGTTTATATAATATAACTCTATGAAGAGTTGTAAATATTATAGAATTTGTATCAATAATAAAAACACTTACACATACAAACATATAAATATAATGTGGTAATAATTGATGAAGATAAAATTAAATGAAGCTCAATCTCATAAATTGCAATAGTGAATTTCGAAAAAAAACTTTATTAATAAAAAAATGTATTGCAACAATATGAGAAAACAGGGATAAATATCCCTAACTAAAATTTGAAATCCAAATTGTCTTTAAACTAAAACAATTAATTCAAAAATTGAAGAGCTTCATCTTCATCTGGACGATTTCACCCTTGGTCCAGCTTGCTGATCCAACTCAATTGAGTTCAAGTAGCTTGGCCTATAAGAAGAAGAAAACAAATAAACAAAGTTTAGTCCAGAATCATAAATCCAATTGGATAATAATTCACTAAACTCTTAAAGTTTATTAATGGAAATACCTTGTTTCATTGCAAGAAGTTTAGGACACTGGGGTTTCCAATGACCTTTTTCATTGCAGTGGAAACACTTTCCTTTAAGTGTAGCATCACCAGAAGGAGCAGCCTTTTTCATGGCTTTTGTTCGCTTCTTGGTGTTCTTCCACTTCTTCTTCGATTTGGGCTTTGAAGCAGAGGCAACATTTGCTTCAGGTTTTATCGTCCCATTACCATTACCAGGATTATGAGGTTTACTCCCTTTCTTCTTGGGTCCTCCAATCAAATTTTCATAAGTTTGAAGGTCATTGACTAATTCATGAAAGTCAATTTCCTTCTTATTCATGACATAATTTGATGTGTATGGTAGAAATGCGGAGTCGAGTACATTTCAAGATAAGACTTACTTGAGTAGCCTTTGTCCATTTCAGCACCATGATCCTGGGCTTCTTGGAAATAACTGGACATGAGGAGAACATGATCACGCACGTTTTGATGAGGTTCCATCCGTGCGTTAATGTACTTCTTAGTCGCGTCAAAGCGTGACTGAAGTGATGCCTTACCGAATAGCTCATTTAACTTCGTCATAACTTCAGCAGCCTTCTCAGTTTTAGAAAACCGAGTTTTGAGGGTGTCAACCATGCTAGAAAGCATAAAGTATAGAGCTTTGTCATTTGCCTTTTGCCAACGCTCATACTTTTCTTTCACAGCTTTGGATGCATTATCCCCAGGCACTTCAGGTGACGGCTCAGTTAAAACAAACAAGGCACTTTCTCCTATGAGAGCAATATTAATGTTCTCATTCCATTTATTAAAGTTAGATCCATTCAGCTTATTTTCAGTCAACAGTGATAACATGGGATTCATTTTGACAAACAGGATACTACAAAATAATAGAAATCAACAAATAGAAATTAATAATGGTTTAACACACAAAATCAATTCAGAAATTATAAGCACATAGCAAGTAGGAATGATATGAGAAAATACTTAAAAAAATCAATCCTAAATAATTTCCAAGGTTTTCAACAAACTGATATCAGTGTCCCGTTTAGGCGAGAGTCAAAGCTATCATCCATTGAATAGAGTTGTCAGCTCATCTAAAATGTTAAACATTCTAGCAACCTTTTATTCGATCAAGATCAGAATCCAGCGTTGTCCCGTTTAGGCGAGAGTCAAGGCTATTCTATCTTATGAGCTTCTACCATTGTTTCGCAATTTGCAAGTCAAATATGGTCGCCACCATTAGGGTGATCTATACCATATAAAACACTTACAAACCACTTATCATGCGAGATTAAACGGTGCGAAATTGCTAATGAACGTTCCTCCATTAGGGAGGATTACTCACTAAAACAAACGCGGTGTAAAACCCACAATGGAGATCGAATATCTTAATAATAATAAAGCTCATTGTTTAAATTGTATTTTCTTATTATTCTAATAAATAAATCTCATTAAATTCTATTTAAGAATTAAAATTCAAAAATAAGAATTTAATATAATATTTATAAAATTATACTAGATGGTGATTGAAATAAAATTAATTATTTCCATCTTAGTAATAATCTTAAATATAAATATTAAGGAAATTAATTTAAGATGAATTAAATAAATAATTAGCAACTTAAAAATTTCCTTTGAGAATATATTTATTGGGTTCGAAAATTAAGTATAAAAAATATACAATTTTCGAAAAATAATAAAAATAGAAAAGAAATACTTCAAGCAAAAATATCACCTATCTAGATATTCTTTTGACTAGTTAATTCAATTTCTAATAATATATATATTTTAAATTCACTTATTTTAAATTAATCTATTAAATGAAAAAATCATTGACTTGAGTTGGTCCAAGAATTAATTAAAATAATTAATTAATTTACAACTCAATCTATTTTTCAAAAAAAATTTCGAAAATATTGCATAATGCAATTTTCGAAATTGATTAATAAAATAAAGAAAAATATATATTTTAAAAATTATTTAAATTTAAGTTGAAAAATTAAATTTCAACCTAAAAAATAATTTTCTATTTAATTAAGTGTCATGAAAAATCAATAAATATTTAAGTATCATGATGAAAATCAACTTAGATATTTAGATTTTTCAACTTAATTAATTGTATTAAATTCAAGAAATAAATAATTAAGTGTAGAGAAGCCTTAATTATTAATTTCTATTTAATACTAGGAAAAATATACTTAATAAAATTGTACCAAAATTAATTATTTAAATAATTAATTTCACAAAAGTATAATATTTTCCTATATAAGTATTAGAAATAATAAGTAGTCTAGAAATTACTATCTAGAAAATATCTTATTTGACTAAGTATCTTTTCAAAATTTGAAAAATATCTAATTTAAGTTATATAGAAAAAATCTAAAACTTAAATAATTTCAAATCTAGATTTAATTAAATATCACAAATTAAGTTGTAACCACTTAATTTGAAAATATCTTTTAAAGTTAATATTTGAAAAGATATTAACCAAAAAAATATCTTAGATATTCCATTTCAAGTTAATATTTGAAAAGATATTAACTTAAAAAATATCTTAAGAATCTTTAATAACTAATGCCTAAGATTCCTCAACTTGATTTAAAATTTAAATCAAATATTCAAATTTAAGTTAGTTAAGAAAAATCAGTTGATACAACTAATTTATAACTTAAATAGGAATATTTAATTAAATAAGCTCCAGAAAGAATCTTAGTTAGTTAAAATTCTATATTTAATTAAATACAAGAAAAATACAAATAGTTTATCTAGAAATAATATCTAAAACTAAAAGTGTTTTTCTTAAAATTAACTTTAAAATATTAAAATGAAAATAAATTTTCATATATTTTAAAAGTTAATTATGTTGCTAATTCAATTTTTATTAGGTCAAACTAATATAATTAACCTAGTACAGTTATTCAAATCAGGCAAATGGGCCTTCACAATTGGGGTAGTTCATGTGAGGGGGTGCTGGGTTCAGTATGTCGTACCCACTTCTATGGCACCCAACTCTCACACAAGGCCCAAAAGAGAGGAATTTAACCTTAAAATGAATAACTGTTATTAATTGAATAGGTCCAAAAACTAAATGGACCTAAATAAAATCTATCATGGTGTGACATTTTATTTAGCAACAACCTATATGCATCTATATAATAAAATAAACATATAGGCTCACACAGGCACACTTTGGATGGATCCTATCGTGTTGCTAGGTCATACACAGATGAAAGAAGATTGTAAAATTTACCTGTTACAAATTATTTACTTGACCAAGGGAGCCATCAGATCATTAGATCTGGCAAAAAGTAACCATGGCTATTTGCAATCAAGTAATAATAGGTTTTTAAAACTTACATACAAGCTAAAAACACATACTCCTGCAACAAGGTTAGCTGGATAGTTGGAAGTATGATTTATTTAATTTTAAATAAATAATTTCGAAAAAATAAATAATTAAAAAAAATATTTTAATTAATTTCGAAAAATAAAAAAAATTTTAATTAATTTCGAAAATAAAATAAATTTAAAATTTCGAAATTATTTTTAAAAATAAATATTTAAAATTAAACCTACTATTTGAAAAATTAGGTTTCAACCAACCTAAATATCATTTCAAAATTTGCTAATTACTTTTAAAAATTAAATGTTATTTTAAAAATAAAAATTAAATAAAAATTAGAAAAGATAAATAAAATATCTTTTCAGATTTTAAATTTAATTTAAATAAATAAAATAACAAAATTTAAAAATTAGCAAAATATCTTATATCTATTTAAAATTACATGATTATGAATATCTTATTTTAAATTTAAATAAGGTCAAAATATCTAAAAAGATTTAAAAAATCTTAATAGATAAGATATTTTTAAAATATCTTAAAAGATAGGATATTTTTAAATATCTTAAAAGATATTATAAATATCTTTAAAAGATAAGATATTTTTAAATATCTTAAAAGATATTATAAATATCTTAAAAGATATTTTAAATATCTAAAAAAAAAATCTGACCTTAAATTTTAAAAAATATAATCAAATTTAAAAATAAGATAGTTTTTTTTAAGCAAAAAGATAAATACTAGTTCTATTCAAATTCAAATTACACTAATATCTTGAATTAAATTAAAAAAAAATTAAATTAATTCAAAATGATAATTAGAATTGAATTAGGAATAGTAATAGTATATATATAAAACCATAAAAAAAATTGGAAGTTAATTCCATGAAAAAGTATGAAAAATTGAAGAAAATTGAAAAAATTCGAAACTGTACGGACAGTTCTGCGATCGCAGGAAACTATCAAGATGGCCAGATTTTGTCAAATCTTCAAAAAATCATAACTAATTCAAATAAAATCCAAATTGAGTTCTGTAAAAGGCTAACTTGCTTAATTTTTTCCATAATATCCAATAAAAATAATTCCAGAACCGAAATAACAATTATTTTTCACGAAAATTTCATAATCATCAATCAATCATCAAATAACACTCAATACAACATGATACCATCCAAAAAACATACAAACAATCGTTTTAAAGTCCAAATTACATGCAAGTAAATCAATTACCATGGCTCTGAGGCCAGTTGTTGGGAATTATTTTACCAGGATCTTAGATCTACTCACAAGTATGTTTATTAACATCCTAAATATGAACTTTCTAAAACGATAAAATAAACACATATAAAGTTAAGAAAACCTTACATTGATGCAGCGGAATAAATGTCTCCTTCCACTCAGATCTCTAACCCTTGATTCCTTTACGTAACGAGTATAATCAAGATACGAGCCCGAATCTCCTTCTTCTTCAAGCTTTGATCCTTCACAGTCTTCCAATCTATGATTGAGTTACTGCTTGCTGTGTGTGGGCACTTACTCTTTCACTAGGGTCACGAAAAAGATGAAGGAAAAGAGGGAGAGAGGTTTCGGCCAAGGTAGAGAGTGAGGAAGGCTCAGTTTTCAGAAGAGAGAAAAAAATTTCTGTCAGAAAGGCTTATTAAAAACTTATGTTTTGACTGAGCCATCACTTTCTATTTATAGGCAACTTACTAGGTTTAAGTTTAGAATTATTTGGCATTAAAATAATGAAAATAATAATTTGAAAAAGCCTTATAAGTGGCCGGCCATAGGTGTTGTAATGGGACCCACTTAATTTTGCAATTTTATCAAATTTTATCTCTATTTTCTCAAAAATGCCAATTTTCCAATTCTAACCTTTTAAATGCCAAAACTAATTATTTAATAATTAAAATACATTATTAAATAATATTGTCATTTAATTTAATTATTATTTAGACATATAAAGTCTATTAATAAATAAATAAACCTAGAAAACTCTTTTCCTTACAATTTCACCCCTGCTTAGTGAAAATTCATAAAATCAGACATAGTCTAACTTTAGAATTATAATTGATCAATCACGAATCAATTAATGAGTCTTACAAGCAGAATGTTCTCAACTAGAATGGGGACCATGGATCTATATGCTGAGCTTCCAATAAGTGAACCAAATTTACCAAGTAAATTCCTACTTATTAATTCTTCGTTGAATCCACTCTTAGAACTTAGAATTGCACTCTCAGACTTATATAGAGCATATTGTATGTTTCACGATACCAATATACTATCTCATTTAACCATTGTTATAATCTTATTGTGATTTAAAGATCCTCTATATAGATGATTTACATTGAGATGGGATTTCTTTACCGTTCTCACCCCTCAATGTATTTTGCCCCTTAAAACACTTAGCTACCTGTAAATGGTGTTTAGTGATCTAATAATTAGTCAGTTAAACAAGAGCTCATCCATTTACTTCTATTTGCTAAGCTCGAAGGGAATCATCACTTAACTTCTATACACCAGTAGAAGCTATAGATTCCATATTTATGTTCAGCACTCCCACTCAATCATACTATCATGTTCCAAAAATATATGTAAAGCCCGCTTAGTTAAATTGGAAATTAGCAGTTGTTTATGTTTAATTATGAAATTATTTATAGCTATTTAAATAATTTATTACTGTTATTTACGGAATTCAGAAATGCATGATTATGTCATCAGTAGCTTTTATATTTCGCATTTCCGGTGTCCGGTATTTTGGAACCCGGCGTTTGGCTCAGTAGAAATTACAACTTAGTATGTTAGTATTTTGGGGACGGGTTTTAGACATTGGGAATGTCGGGAATGGCCGGGAATTTAGAATGTCCCAAAAATACCCCTTTAGTATGATTTTCATGATTTTATGGTGGAGGGGCAAAATGGTCTTTTTGCCCCATTAGTGTTTTGTCTTATGTGAGTGTATTATTTGAAAAATAAATAATTGTTTAATGTTTACTTGGCTGAAATGAAGTGTGATAAGTGGTATTTATGTTTAATTCTCTCATTTTTACAAAAAATTAGACTAAGTGTGAAAATAGAATTTTTTCCCAAAGAAAACCTCTCTCTTTTTCCTCTCTCTTTTCGGCTGGGTGCTTGGGGTTCTAGGGCTGGGATTTTCTTTGATTTTCAAGCTAGATTCAACCTAATTTGGGAGCTCTTGATTGTGGTAAGTGATTTCTAACTTCTCTTTGTGTTTTCTTGTGTTTTAAGAAAGTATGATGATGATGCATGCATGATTTTTAGTTGTTATTGCTGCTGTGTTTTATGGTTATTTTCTGAGGTTCAAAGCATGATTATTTAGTGTTAATTGAGTTGTTTGAAGCATGATTAGCTAGGTTGTTCAAGCTTTGAGTTCTCTATGTAAAAATGTGGGTTTTGGAAGGAAAATGTTGTGAATATGTTCTGTGATGTTGCTGTTGTTTCTATTAGTTTGCAGAGGTGATATTATGCTAGTTTAAGTAGAATTAAGCTAGTGGAATGCATGTTTAGGTGGTTTTGCTCAAGCTTGAGTTTGGAACTCAAAGCTTGAGCTCCAATGGCAAATTTTGTATTTGTGGTTTCTGGGTAGGTTTGATGCCTTGGATATGTTATTTGGGATGTATGGAGTAGGTCTGGAAAGTTTGGGACCAATTGCGGTTGAATTGGTCGAGTTATGAATTTTTATAGTTGCTGCCTGCGAGGAACCGGAATTCCGGTTGTGCATCCGGAATTCCGGATGGGGGTCCTGAATTTCCCGAACCGAATTCGGTTGGGCAACCGTCTACCGGTTGGGGGATTTTTCAGAACCCTAGTTTTCCTCGTTTTTAGGTTTTTAGGGGTATTGCCATGCTTTTTATCGATAGGGAAACTTTTAGTTCCTAGTTTTAGTCCCCGGGAAGTGATTTAGCGTGTCACTTATAGCGTTGTGATTTTTATGGTTTAGGAGCCGATGTCCGCCGCTCGGCTTCGGTTCCGGTCGGGTTGACGGCACACACGAAATCGGAATCCGAGGTAAGATTAGTATAACGGTATGCATATGTAGATTACATGTTTAGCGTGCATGTAGGAAGCTGCTAGATTACATTAGTTATGTATTTAGGCTTCGAACCATCCAACCTGTCACGTCGGTACGAGTGGAGTATGACCGACGGCGGAGTATGGCCAGGTTCGGCCGATCAGTCGACACTTGGTTGGTGGTTCGGTCTTATTGACCTATCCCGTCGGTACGAGTGGAGTATGACGGAGTATGACCGGTTCGACCGATCAGGAGGATACTTGTCAATAGTACCGTCCCCTGAACGTTCAAAACTCAGTACCATGTTGGACATGGCAGTAGTGGCTCAGTACCATGTTGGACATGGCAGTAGCGGGACTCAGTATCGTGTTGGACACGGCAGTTAGTTATGTATGATATTAGTATGCTTTTCTTGCGAGTACGTCGACTCACGGTTTATGTTCATGTGTAGGTAAAGGCAAGGCATGGGCGATGGACCGTGAGCGAGCTTATGAGATTGTACATGTCGGGGCGGTTAGGCCTGGAGCGTACGATCCTCGAGACAGCAAGGCTGAGATTTTTGTAACTGTCGTTAGACGACTTTCATTTTGATGTAAAAGTTGAACAGTTAAAACGTTTGTAAATGATTTTATAAATCGGGATCCCGAGACTTTTGTAAAATGGTTTATAAGTTTAATGAAAAAACAAAATTTTAATTAATCACGTTTTTCCATAAACCTCGTTGATTAGCAACGAGCTGCACAGTGCGTTTAAAAATCACGTAATACGCCTAAGATAGTTAGGGTGTTACAATTTGGTATCGAGCGCGGGTTGTCTTAGAAGATCGTCACGACATGTACAATCATCATCAGCAGTTAGCTCGGTTCACGGTTCAGTAAGCCTTTATTGCTTTAGTAGTTTATTTTATTCAGTTATGAAAAAGAAAAGCCTGTTAGGAAGCATGTTAGTAGCCTGATAGTAGAATAGGCGCATGTTTCATTTCTAATTTCCAAATTAAGCGGCATTAGTAAGCTCGCCTTGAATACGACCTGATATGCCAACTCTTGGTTTCGCAGGCGGTTCTAGCTAGATGGACGCCAGGCAGACTACCAGGAGTCAGGGCAACTCCGTAGGGTCGAATCAGGGACAGGGAGCTCAGTTTCCCCCACATGCTAGGGGCCGAGGTAGAGGTCCCCGAGGCAGGGCTCGTGGCCGGGGTGATGAGAACCCGCCACAGGCTGCCCAGGCTCCCAGGCCGATCGGGGAGCCCGGGTGGGAGTTGCGGTTTGCGGAGATGCAAGCCGGATCGAAGTGCAAGACCTCGAGATTTAGAGGTTGAGACGGCGGGGTGCTCTGCCGGTTCTGTGCCGTAGTTCCGGTGGCACACCTTCCGCCCGAGGCCGAGATAGTGGTGGCGGCCCACAGATTGGAACCATTGTATGAGCGGTTCCGGAAGCAAGCACCTCCGGTATTCCTGGGAGGTCCAGATGTAATGAAAGCCGAGCAGTGGCTGACGGTGATCACCAGGATTCTGAATTTCATGGGTGTCACCGGTAACGACAGAGTGGTGTGCGCCACGTTTCAGTTCCAGGAGGACGCCATGGTATGGTGGGCCATGGTGTCCCAGATTCACGATGTCACCACCATGACTTGGGAAAGGTTCCAAGAACTCTTCAACGCAAAGTATTACAATGAGGCGGTCAGAAGCGCCAAAAGGAAAGAGTTCGTTCACCTGACCCAGCGGGAGAACATGAACGTCACTGAGTATACTACTCAGTTTGACCGGTTGGCGAGGTTAGCCTCGGGAATTGTGCCGACCGACTTCAGCAGGAAGGAGAAATATCTGGACGTGTTGAATCCCAAGATCAGGCATGACCTGATGATCACCACAGACGACAGCACCACCTATGCTCAGATGGTGGAGAAGGCACTGCGAGCTGAGGGCGCAGTGGGGTGCATGTCAGAATCATTGAGTACTCCGGTTAGTGGCGGAGCTCCTACCCCTCCTGCATCAGGCTATAGCAGGGGGAGTAGTGGTTCGGCCATTGATCAGAGGAAGAGGGCACCCACTGCTTCCGGCGGCTCGAGTCAGAACAAGAGGTTCCGGGGGAACCAGAACAGAGGGAGTCGTCCTGGTGGTAATGAGACCCGATTCTCCTATCCCGAGTGCCCTAGCTGCAAGAGGCATCATCGGGGTGAGTGCAAAGGTCAGGGATGCTTTCATTGTGGCATGCCCGGACACTTCAAGAGGGAATGTCCCCAGCTCCGGCCAGAGGCACCGAGAGCTCCAGCGATACCCACTCCAGCCAGGGTATTCGCTATCACGCAGGCTGATGCAGATGCCAGCCCATCAGTTGTTACAGGTCAGCTTTTTATTAACAACTCGCTTTGTTCAGTGCTGTTTGATTCTGGGGCTACACATTCGTATGTGGCGGCCAGAGTCTTTAGTAAATTGGGTAGACCCTTTGATAGATATGAATCAGGGTTTGGAACCCTGTTACCTGGCGGAGAATTGGTTATCTCCAATAGGTGGATTAGGTCTATGCCGATCAGGATAGATGGTAGAGAGTTAAGCGCTGATCTGATAGAGATGAGCTTAGTTGAATTCGATATTATTTTAGGAATGGATTTCCTATCTAAATATTCGGCGAGCATTGACTGTAAGAGGAAGATGGTGGTCTTCCAACCGGAAAGTGAAGAACCGTTCGTATTTGTGGGTTCGGTTCAGGGATCTCGGATCCCGGTGATCTCGGCTATGTCAGCGAGAGAATTACTGCACGGCGGGTGCTTAGGGTTTCTGGCCGTGGTGGTGGACACCACTCGGCCAGACACCATTCGGCCAGAGGACATCAGAGTGGTTCGGGAATTTTTGGACGTTTTTCCCGAAGAACTTCCAGGGTTACCACCTCAGCGGGAGATCGATTTCGTGATTGACTTGGCACCAGGGGTGGATCCGGTTTCCAAAGCCCCGTATAGGATGGCTCCAGCTGAACTTAAGGAATTAAAGATTCAGCTCCAAGGGTTGCTTGACATAGGGTTCATTCGGCCCAGTGTGTCACCACAGGGAGCCCGGTTTTGTTCGTCAAGAAGAATGATGGATCTATGAGGATGTGCATCGACTACAGAGAGTTGAACAAGCTGACGGTGAAGAATAAATATCCATTACCTAGGATCGATGACTTGTTCGATCAGCTTCAGGGGAAGACGGTCTTTTCTAAGATTGATCTCCGTTCGGGTTATCATCACTTGAGAATCCGAGAGGAGGACATTCCAAAGACGGCTTTCCGCACTAGGTATGGACACTACGAGTTCCTGGTTATGTCATTCGGACTAACCAATGCTCCTGCAGCATTCATGGACCTGATGAATAGAGTATTCAAGGATTTCCTCGATATCTGTGTGATTGTGTTTATCGACGACATCCTCGTGTACTCTCAATCAGAAGAGGAGCATGAGCTACATCTTCAGATGGTACTGCAACGACTTCGAGAACATAAGCTCTACGCCAAGTTCAAGAAATGTGAGTTCTGGTTGTCTCAGGTGTCCTTCCTAGGGCACATTGTGAGTAAAGATGGGATCAAGGTGGATCCCGGGAAGATTGAATCCGTCAGGGATTGGCCGAGACCGAAGACAGTGACAGAGATCAGAAGCTTCTTAGGATTAGCAGGGTACTACCGTAGGTTCGTGGAGGGGTTCTCCAAAATTTCAATGCCCCTAACCGAGCTTACAAAGAAGAATCAGCGATTTATCTGGTCAGATAAATGCGAAGCTAGTTTTCAGAAGCTGAAACAGAGGTTGATTACTGCTCCGGTACTAGCTTTGCCTTCGGACAAGGAGAAGTTCGTAGTCTACTGCGACGCATCCAAACAGGGTTTGGGGTGCGTATTGATGCAAGCCGATCGGGTTATCGCTTATGCCTCCCGTCAGTTAAAGGATTATTAACAGCGATACCCGACTCATGATTTAGAATTGGCCGCTGTGGTTTTTGCACTGAAGATTTGGCGGCATTACCTGTATGGAGAGAAGTGTGAGATCTATACCGACCATAAGAGTCTCAAGTACTTCTTTACTCAGAAAGATTTGAACATGAGACAAAGGCGTTGGTTGGAATTAGTGAAGGACTACGATTGCGAGATCCTCTATCATCCGGAAAAGCCAATGTAGTGGCCGATGCCACGAGTAGAAAGGGTCTGGGCAAGTAGCTAGCATGGTTCGGATCTCACCTCGGCTAGCGAGAGGATATGGTTAGAGCCGCATTGAGTTTGTGGTAGGTCGGCTTCACAACTTAACGCCGCAATGCGATACGTTGGAAAGAATAAAGGTTGCTCGGATGACGGATCCGGAGTTAGTGAAGATCCGAGATGAGGTATTGGTGGTCAAGCCAAAGACTTTTCGGTGTCGGATAGTGGGATGCTTTTGTATAAAGCCGGGGTTTGTGTTCGAGCGAGTGTGGAATTGAGAAACGAGATCTTTGAGGAGGCTCATTCTACTCCATATTCTCTGCATCCCGGCACCACCAAGATGTACCACGATTTGAAACCGTACTTCTGGTGGAGCGGAATGAAGAAGAATTTGGTAGAATTTGTATCGAGATGCCTCACTTGTCAGCAGATCAAGGTGAACATCAGAGACCAGCAGGGTTGTTGCAGCCTCTAACCCTACCAGAATGGAAATGGGAGGATATTGCGATGGATTTTGTGGTCGGGTTACCTAGGACCACGGGTATGTATGACTCCATCTGGGTAGTGGTGGATCGATTTACAAAATCTGCTCATTTTCTGCCAGTTAGAACAACGTTTACAGTGGATCAGTTGGCGAGAGCTGTACGTCGGGGAGATAGTGAGACTTCACGGGGTGCGAAGTCTATAGTTTCGGACAGGGATCCGAAATTCACCTCCAAATTTTGGCAAAGTTTGCAACGGGCAATGGGTACGAAGCTAAAATTCAGTACAGCATTCCATCCTCAGACAGATGGTCAGTCCGAAAGGACAATTCAGATATTGGAGGATATGTTGAGAGCCTGTGTTATGGACTTTGAGGGTTCATGGAGCAAATATCTACCGTTAATAGAATTTTCTTACAACAACAGTTATCAGAGTACGATAGGGATGGCACCCTATGAACTGTTGTACGGTAGAAAGTGTAGATCCCACATCCTTTGGGATGAGACGGGGAGAGGAAATACCTAGGTCCGAGTCAGTTCAGCGGACCAATGAGGCAATAGAAAAGATAAAATCTAGAATGCTTGCCTCACGGAAGCGGACGGAAGAGTTACGCAGATCCGAAACGTAGGGATGTTGAGTTCCGAGTAGGGGACCATGTGTTTTTGCGAGTATCTCCGATGAAGGGGATTAAACGTTTCGGGAAAAGAGGCAAGTTATGCCCTAGATTTACAGGACCTTTCGAGATTCTCGAGAAGATAGGTCAAGTGGCATATCGGTTAGCATTGCCTCCAGCCTTATCAGCAGTGCACAACGTATTCCATGTCTCAATGTTGAGAAAATACGTTTCAGACCCCTCTCATATACTCAGTTATGAGAGTCTTCAGCTTCAGCCAGACATGTCATACGAGGAACAACCAGTGCAGATCCTGGATAGAAAGGATAAAGTCCTTCGGAATAAGACCATAGCATTGGTCAAGGTTCTCTGGAGAGACAGTAAGGTGGAAGAAGCCACCTGGGAGCTAGAGTCAGATATGCGAGCTCAATATCCAGAGTTATTCAGGTTAGATTTCGGGGACGAAATCCTTTTAAGGGGGGAATAATTGTAAAGCCCGCTTAGTTAATTTGGAAATTAGCAGTTGTTTATGTTTAATTATGAAATTATTTATAGCTATTTAAATAATTTATTACTGTTATTTACGGAATTCAGAAATGCATGATTATGTCATCAGTAGCTTTTATATTTCGCATTTCCGGTGTCCGGTATTTTGGAACCCGGCGTTTGGCTCAGTAGAAATCACAACTTAGTATGTTAGTATTTTGGGGACGGGTTTTAGACATTGGGAATGTCGGGAATGGCCGGGAATTTAGAATGTCTCAAAAATACCCCTTTAGTATGATTTTCATGATTTTATGGTGGAGGGGCAAAATGGTCTTTTTGCCCCATTAGTGTTTTGTCTTATGTGAGTGTATTATTTGAAAAATAAATAATTGTTTAATGTTTACTTGGCTGAAATGAAGTGTGATAAGTGGTATTTATGTTTAATTCTCTCATTTTTACAAAAAATTAGACTAAGTGTGAAAATAGAATTTTTTCCCAAAGAAAACCTCTCTCTTTTTCCTCTCTTTTTTCGGCTGGGTGCTTGGGGTTCTAGGGCTGGGATTTTCTTTGATTTTCAAGCTAGATTCAACCTAATTTGGGAGCTCTTGATTGTGGTAAGTGATTTCTAACTTCTCTTTGTGTTTTCTTGTGTTTTAAGAAAGTATGATGATGATGCATGCATGATTTTTAGTTGTTATTGCTGCTGTGTTTTATGGTTATTTTCTGAGGTTCAAAGCATGATTATTTAGTGTTAATTGAGTTGTTTGAAGCATGATTAGCTAGGTTGTTCAAGCTTTGAGTTCTCTATGTAAAAATGTGGGTTTTGGAAGGAAAATGTTGTGAATATGTTCTGTGATGTTGCTGTTGTTTCTATTAGTTTGCAGAGGTGATATTATGCTAGTTTAAGTAGAATTAAGCTAGTGGAATGCATGTTTAGGTGGTTTTGCTCAAGCTTGAGTTTGGAACTCAAAGCTTGAGCTCCAATGGCAAATTTTGTATTTGTGGTTTCTGGGTAGGTTTGATGCCTTGGATATGTTATTTGGGATGTATGGAGTAGGTCTGGAAAGTTTGGGACCAATTGGGGTTGAATTGGTCGAGTTATGAATTTTTATAGTTGCTGCCTGCGAGGAACCGGAATTCCGGTTGTGCATCCGGAATTCCGGATGGGGGTCCTGAATTTCCCAGAACCGGAATTCCGGTTGGGCAACCGGTCTACCGGTTGGGGGATTTTTCAGAACCCTAGTTTTCCTCGTTTTTAGGTTTTTAGGGGTATTGCCATGCTTTTTATCGATAGGGAAACTTTTAGTTCCTAGTTTTAGTCCCCGGGAAGTGATTTAGCGTGTCACTTATAGCGTTGTGATTTTTATGGTTTAGGAGCCGATGTCCGTAAGCTCGGCTTCGGTTCCGGTCGGGTTGGCGGCACACACGAAATCGGAATCCAGGTAAGATTAGTATAACAGTATGCATATGTAGATTACATGTTTCGCGTGCATGTAGGACGCCTGCTAGATTACATTAGTTATGTATTTAGGCTTCGAACCATCCAACCTGTCACGTCGGTACGGTGGAGTATGACCGGCGGCGGAGTATGGCCAGGTTCGGCCGATCAGTGACACTTGGTTGGTGGTTCGATCTTATTGACCTATCCGTCGGTACGGCTGGAGTATGACCGACGGCGGAGTATGACCGGTTCGACCGATCAGGAGGATACTTGTCAATAGTACCGTCCCCTGAATGTTCAAAACTCAGTACCATGTTGGACATGGCAGTAGTGGCTCAGTACCATGTTGGACATGGCAGTAGCGGGACTCAGTATCGTGTTGGACACGGCAGTTAGTTATGTATGATATTAGTATGCTTTTCTTACTGAGTCTGTCGACTCACAGTTTATGTTCATGTGTAGGTAAAGGCAAGGTACATGGGCGATGGACCGTGAGCGAGCTTATGAGATTGTACATGTCGGGGCGGTTAGGCCTGGAGCGTACGATCCTCGAGACAGCAAGGCTGAGATTTTTGTAACTGTCGTTAGACGACTTTCATTTTGATGTAAAAGTTGAACAGTTAAAACGTTTGTAAATGATTTTATAAATCGGGATCCCGAGACTTTTGTAAAATGGTTTATAAGTTTAATGAAAAAGCAAAATTTTAATTAATCACGTTTTTCCATAAACCTCGTTGATTAGCAACGAGCTGCACAGTGCGTTTAAAAATCACGTAATACGCCTAAGATAGTTAGGGTGTTACAATATACGTATCACCCTGACCCAAAAGTAGGCTTAACTAATAAATCAAAGAACATGAATAACACTCCTGAGTTGAGCCTAAGCATATCAGGATTTAGATTCTTTTCAATCTTAAGATCAACTACTGATATTGACTTGGAAAGATATGTATAACGGTAAGTTTGTAATATCTTAACTTAGTTGCAATATCGGTCCAGTCCAATGTATACTCCATACATTCGAAACTAGTATACTTTACTAATGTCCTGGAAAGAACATAACACTTACTCCAAGTGTAAGTACACATCATCGCTGATTATCACATTAGTGTAAATCCAATAACACTGATGAAACAAGGACCAAAACTTTTGATTCATATGATCACAATCACATTCCACTGTGTTGACGATACTGTAATTGTGAATAAACATATGATCTGGATTTAACTGATTTTGTGTGTATGAATGTAATAAACATATTAAACATATTAAACCATTAGCATGTAAAATTCATGCAAACATCAATCACTTCAAATTTCTTATATTGATAACTAATCAGATTGTAAAGAGTTTTATTTAGGGCATAAAACCTAACACTTTCAAGATCTCCTTTTTTCTTTGTCATATTCATGACTGCTTCCTACTTATTTTCAGACCCCAAAAACAAAACCACAAAATAATCAAGAAACTTTCTATACTAATATTTGGAATAAATTACTGAACTTGCCATTCATTACCATGAAAATTATGATTAATTATGGATAATATTGATTTATATCGATAGATATTCCCATTTGTAAAGGGAAATTTGATTTTCTATACTTAGAAAATCAAAATTTTTTTTCCCTAAACCAAAAATTTAAAACCTAAAAAAACTATTCCTTTTTTTTTCAAAACCCCAAAAATACCCCCCTCACAATATTCTCTCTCTGCATCATCTCTCTCTCCCTCTATCTCACCCCAACCGCCCACCCTCACCCGAACCACCCTCACCCACCCACGTCAACCCCAACGCCGATCACCACCCTCACCCCCGTCGACCACGACCCCAACCCCTCCGACCCCAACCCGAAAGAGCAACCCCAGTCTCTGAAACTTTTTTTTTTTTTTCCTGCGATTTGAGAGAGGGAAGAAGACAGAGGTCCGATGGTCGGACCTTGGGGGTCCGACCGGTTGTTTTTAATTTTTTTTTTTTTTTTTTTTTTTTTTTTCTGCGATTTTGGAGAGAGAGGAAGAAGGAGGTCCGATGGTCGGACCTTCGGGTCCGATGGGTCCGACCATCGGACCCATCGGACCCGAAGGTCCGACCGGCTTTTAATTTTTTTTTTTTTTTCCCCGCGATTTGAGAGAGAGGGGAAGAGAGAGGTCCGATGGTCGGACCTTGGGGTCCGATGGGTCCGATTGGTCGGACCCCATCGGACCCATGGTCCGACCATCGGACTGGGGTGTGGGATTATTGGGGCCAATTTAGATAGAGAGAGAAAGAGAGATAGTTTTAGTTTGGGGGTATTTTTGGGGTTTTGAAAAAAAAGGTATAGTTTTTTTAGGGTTTAAATTATTGGTTTAGAAATCAAATTTTTTGATTTTCTAAGTATAGAAAATCAAATTTCCCTTTGTAAAAAGTACTTTTTACCATTCAAATTTGAATGACATTCCAACTATGAAATTTACTGTGTTTCATTTTCACTAAAAAACATTCGAAGTTACTTTTATTTTTATTTAAGAACAGCCAAAAAAACCCAACTCATGCTCCAAAATCAAGAACGAATAAGTCCAAAAGGATCACAGAAACCATTTCAGTCACGTTCTGTTCTCTTCCTTCATTTGTTTCTTTTCATCCGATCTTTTCCCACTTTTATTTTAACCAATTAAGAATTATTACTATTATTTACACCCAAGAAAAGAAAAAAATTCAAAGTCAAAAGAGAAAGAAACCGATTTGATAATTGATATAATTTTATTTCAGTGTGTTTATTTTCAAACTTTCTCTCTTTCTCTTCTCTCACAAGTTTCTATCACAGTCATGAGTCTTCTGGCTGTACCGACTCGTCTTTATCTGGTCTAAAGCTTTGCATCAGTTTCTCTTCTTTCGCGCCATTATTATATTTTTTTATAATTAAATTCTTCTCACAACTTTATTTATTATTACCACTTTAACTTATTTTTCTAAATCCCCACAAACCGCGTTTTCCAATGACTTTCCTCACTCCTCACTCTTTATTTCCTTTTTCTTTTATTTTTCTTTACCAAAACTAAAATCGATCAAAATCAGATGTCTCTCACTTTTTCATTTCTTCCAATCTTTATATAAATTTTATTTTAATTTCTCTCTATTCAAAGATCAAAAAACTTAAATTAAGTAAAATAAAATGGCTGAAAATGGCGAAGAAAAATGGTTAGCTGTGGCGCGGCACATAGCCAAGACGCTGGGCCGGAACGACACCATGGCCGACGATATTTTGCAGATATTTTCCAACTTCGACGGAAGGTTTTCTCGCGAGAAATTGTCTGAGAAGATCGGCGATGACGATTCCAGTGCCTGCGCCGCACTCGAACACGTTATCAAGTCTCTTGAGCGCCAGATCTCTCAGTACGTCGCTGCCGACCATCCCATCTGGCTCGACTCAGCCGACTCCTCTGCGTTTCTCGAAGCTGTGGACGAGCTCATCGCTACCGTTAAGGATTGGAGTCCCATGGGTGGGGACAAGACCATTGCCGCGTGTCTTTTACGCGCTGATGATCTGGTCCAGCAGGCTATGTTTAGGATTGTGGACGAGTTTAGGTCGCTCATGGAACGCGGCGGTGAGTCGCTCGAGTTGAGCCGTGGGTACGGGAACGGTGAGTCAGCCGGGAACTTGTCGTGTGATTCGGAGGACGAAGAGGAAGATGATACGGACGTGGGTGTTAATGGGGTTGAAGACCAGATTCCTACTGCCAGGCCGATTGGAGACTATGATATCGTTATTGACGCGCTGCCTTCCGGTATAATTAACGATCTCCAGGAGATGGCGAAGCGGATGGTGGCGGCTGGGTTTGGGAAAGAATGTTCGCATGTGTACAGCAGTTGTCGGAGAGAGTTCCTCGAAGAGAGTCTATCTAGGTTAGGGTTAAAGAAGTTGAGCATTGAAGATGTTCACAAGATGCCGTGGCAGGACCTCGAGGACGAAATTGAACGGTGGATAAAGGCTGCAAACGTTTCGCTTCGGATTCTTTATCCAAGCGAGCGACGTTTGTGTGATCGAGTCTTCGCCGGATTTTCGTCTGCCGCTGACCTCTCATTCATGGAGGTTTGCCGGGGATCCACGATTCAACTACTGAACTTCGCGGACGCAGTAGCAATTGGATCTCGATCACCTGAGCGACTCTTCAAAATTCTAGACGTGTTCGAGACGTTGAGAGACTTACTGCCTGAGTTCGAGTCTGTGTTCTCTGATCAGTACTGTTTGTTTCTCAGAAACGAGGCGGTCACAATCTGGAAGAGGTTAGGGGAAGCAATTAGAGGAATTTTCATGGAATTGGAGAATTTGATAAGTCGTGACCCAGCAAAAGTTCCCGTTCCCGGCGGCGGCCTTCACCCTATTACTCGCTACGTGATGAATTATCTCCGTGCCGCGTGTCGATCGCGCCAGTCTCTCGAGCAAGTGTTCGAGGAGAACGCAGCGGCGATGCCACCGTTGTCGAAGCTGGAAGACCGAGCTTCATCATCGTCACTTTCAGTCCAAATGGCCTGGATTATGGAGCTTCTGGAGAGCAATCTAGAAGCCAAGTCGAAGATTTACAAGGACCCTGCTTTATGCTCCGTGTTTATGATGAACAACGGAAGATACATTGTTCAGAAGGTGAGAGATAGTGAATTGGGTTCACTTTTAGGCGACGATTGGATTCGAAAACACACTGCTAAAGTTCGGCAATTCCATACGAATTACCAGCGAAGCTCATGGAATAAGGTTTTGGGGTTGCTTAAGATGGATCCTTCAGTAGCGCCTAATGTGGCTGCAAGGTCCATGAAAGAAAAGCTTAAGTTATTTAACCAGAACTTTGAGGAGATTTGTAAGAACCAATATACATGGATCATTTTCGACGAGCAATTAAAAGAGGAGTTGAAAATTTCAATCAATAAACTTCTGTTACCACCTTACCAAAGCTTCATTGGAAGGTTTCAGAATGTTCCTGAACTTGGTAGAAACGCAGAGAAACATATTAAGTATGATGTCGAAGATATAGAAGGACGAATTAATGAATTATTCAGAGGAAATGGAGGATCAAACGGTGGTGGCCGGAAGTAAGAGGTAATAATTTTACTTCTGGTAGTTTGTATGTGTAATTAAAGGTCAATGTTTACAAACTTCTTCCCCCTTTTGTATCTTGTTAGATGAGATATAGCAAAGTATTTTTCTTTTTTCTTTTTGGGAGTGAAAATCATAGATTTGGATGATAGTTCAGTTGAAACCATAGGAATCATTTTTGAAGCTAGTATGTTTTGAGGGAGAATGTTTATTAAAAAGAAATTTTCTGTACAATTAATGGGTACTGCTCTATGTAGCAAAAAAAATTGGATTGGAATTAGTTACGAGTTCTACTGTTTGGTATTCCAAATGCATGTGTAGCTTTTCTGGTTGTAGTAGTAAATGATTATGTTAGAAGATCAAGTGAGCTACACTTTAAATTCTGGTTTTACAATGAATGAAAAATGTCTATAGAGTAAGAAATCTCGATGGCGAGACTATGATTTAGAAGAGAAGCTTCTTGTACAAAGTTTACTGCTGAATTAATAAGATTTCAAATCCTGGGGTTTATTCACAAGGTTTATTTTTGATAACAGAGAAGAAGAAAGAGAGCTTTTATTTTTTTATAATTCCCATGTCATTTCTGTTTTGGAGAGTAAAATTAAGATAGCTCGAGTAAAAAAGGTGTTGGACTCTTGTCTCAATTGAGTTAATAACATGTGAACCTACTCTTTTCTTAACAATTGAATTTCTTATTGATAATGCTTCCACTGTGCATATCCTATGCCACTTCCACCAGAATTTTTTCATTATTGAATATTTTGCTATAGCACACCATATGGTGCCTAACACTACTTGCACCGTAATATTGAAATTAACTGAGAGAAGGCTGTTGTAGTGAATCAACACCAGAATGAACACAAATGTAGCAGCTGTTATGTTACCTAACAAATGGTTTGCACTTAAAAAAATAATACAGAAACGATTAGGAAGTAAACGTTGTGCAAACTAATACGAAATAATTTCCTCAAGTTAAGTAAATCATTTTTACATGTGGTATATGCTATGTAGATGGTGCCCCTCGAAGATTACTATTCATCTTCTTAAGAAAAAGATTAAAAGAAAAAAAGGAGAAAGGATAAAGTGATGACTATTCCTCTGTTGTCTTTTTAGGTTTAAAGCTTTGATCTTGAGAGGGTTGGGTCCCAATGAAAGGTTGAGAGAATCGATGTGTTGCATCAGTTTGACTCGACTGATGATGATGATAGGAACCATTATTGTCTTATTAATCAGACATTTTGACAACAAGGCACTGAGGTCATATACTTTCAAAACCATCATAATAGGAAAAGTTTCATAATCTCACCAAATATTTGCTGCATTCATTAATACCTTATCAACTATATAAAAGACTAAACAATGTCCATCAATGGATTTTGGGAAAGAAGAAATTATAATAAACAAGTAAAGAATGTGATCTGATACAACTTTCTTATCAAGCTATTTTTATTAGTTTCTATTAATTTTTTTTCCCTATTTCAACAAAGTAATCATGGACATGGGCAATGTTTTGGGAATGATTGGTAGTAAGCTTGGGAAGAACTTCTTCTTTTAGGTATTGAGCAAGGTACTTGTAAGTAGCTTCACTTGGGTGTATGCTGTCCCAGAACATATACTTTGAAGCCTCATGACAAGTTGGTGTTAACACATTACAGATTGGTCCTGCTTCTATGAGTCCAGTTCCACAGCACCCTCTTTTTGTTTCCTCATAACCTATGAATGAAATGATTCCGTACAAAACAATTAGATAACCCTTCTTTGTCTTCTTCTTCTTAATCTTAATATAATTACTTACCATACTTATCTGGATGATTGATCATATCAAACAATGGCTGGTATATATCAACATACACAACTTTGGTCCCGGGAAGCTTTGCTTGTGTTTTGGCTAGTACCCTTTCAAGCTTATGGTTGTACGTTTTTGCCCCCATATTCTGATCCTCTACACAGCTTCGATCTTTCCAAAGCTGTGTACTCCTTTGAATTGGAAGGCACCCAATTGGTGGTAGCCCAGATACAGCTATTCTACGGCATCCATTGTCATAGAGCTCCTAATTATAATGCACCAAACAATTATAATCAAACTATCTACACACAAACATATTTGGCTTGAAAGTGTTATTTTGATACATGTAACTTTGTAGAAGAAAAACATACCTCGATATAACTTATCAATCTCTTGAGAACAAAATCTTGATAGCCACTAATGTTAAACTCTAATTTTCTTGTGGGGATATCAAAGAAATTAAAAACGAAGTCATTAGTGCCTGCAGCAACTATAACAAGAGCTCTACCAACTATCTTTTTGGCTTGCTTTTCTCCGACAATCCTCTCAAGTCTTGCCAAGTACTCCTTGAAGTAGTGAATTTGATTTGAAAACGAGATAACCCCAGATGCAGCAGTGGTCAATTCGTCGAATCCCGATCCAGCAGAAGCGAAACTGACGCCGGTTAAGATGTCTTTGTCAGATAGTTTTGGATGAAAAAAAGGAGGGACAGTGTCTTTAATCTTTAACATTGAGGCAATGAGGTCAGGAACTAGTTTTCCATTTGAGAACCTTCCTGTTGGAACATGACCCTCGAAATCTTTCCCATAAGGGTAATGATTGCCCTTGAACAAAGTTTGGATGTAGTTATTGTTGCCTGTATCAACAGTTGAATCACCAAAGATTAGAATGGCTGGGAATTCTGGTGAAGATTTAGGCCTAGAGCCACTGCATGAGTTGGTAATAGTAGCCAAAAAGTTCACCAATAATATTATGAAGAAGAAAGTGGCAGGTGCCATTGTTTAATATTACTTTCACTTCTATTATACTTAATGTGTGTTTTATTGGGGTAGTTATATATATTGTATTTTTGTGCATATGTGACTTGGAAGAGAACCAATTCAAAACGTGACATAGGTGTTTAAGTTATTATATATTTCGAATTCCTTTCCTCCAATAAAAAAAAAACTTGAGAAAGAACAAATATGCATTTTTTTTTTCTCATATCAAATTGCTTAATTAATTCTCTCTAATTTGGTTTACTCATTTATTATTTGGCTGGTAACGAGTTAATGTAGTTTATGATTTAGGTGTGTTAATATTTTCGTGCCAACTTGATAATTTGCCACAATATATTAATGAACTTCCAAGGGACTATATATGTTTTATTACCGTGTAATTCATGCTTTGCCCTTCTTGGTATTAACTGAAAAGATTTACATAAAAAAAGTTGTTTAGATTTTAAAACAAGACTTATATAGAGTAAAGATAAATAAACTCAATCATAGCCTGCTCTCATTTTGTGATTTTCCTATATTTTATAAGCAAGATCCTAGCATTAAGAGCTTGCTTAATCATCCTGTCAACTAATAAAACACATTTTCTTTTCAAATATACCAAGATTTCTATTTAACCAAATGTAATAGACAGCAATATCTCCCAGCAAACTTCTCTGTCTCTTTGAGTCAATCCAACTCAGCCAAGCATTATGGTCAATAGGCCTGATAGCTCCCCCAACCAAGTCTAAATCTGGTGAATGCCTTTCTATTTGAATAAGAACAATGAAAGAACAAGTGTTCATGGCAATAAATGCCATCATCACAAACTGCAGAATCGAAAGAAGCAACATTAACCTTTATTGAGCACTCACATCAAATCAGCTATTATAGCTCATTCTCTAAAATGTAAAGAAAAAATAGCAAAACTGACATTCCATCAAATGAACGAAACTTGATTGCTTATACTTTTTTTTACTCAATGAATAGGGCAACTCAACATGTAGAAAATCATTATTATTGAGCTATAAATATTACATTAATATTTTAAAATTTTCTTTAATATTTGTGTGTATTTCAATTTATTCTTTTAAAAAATAATAAAATATATTAATAAAAATATAATTTTTAAATGATATAGAGAATATATATAAAAACTGAAGTATGGTGTAATATAAATGTGTGAGGTAAAATGGAGAAAGTTAAATTTTGGTGAGATATTTTAAAGAATAGAGTAGAACAATTGATGGGATGAGAGTGCTCAACATTAAAAGATCTCTAGTCAAGAGATGATTATTTACGAGAACGTATTGAAAGTTAAGTAAGAGAGACACAATAAATTTATAGTAGTTCACTCCCCGTGACGCGACAGTAATAGAGCTACGTCTACTTTGAGTTTTTATTTCTCACGAGAATTATAAAGAGTTGACTAAGTGTTGAGGCTCAAAATTCTAGAGAGAGGAAGTAGAGAGAGATGCTTTGACCTTATGAGACTTTCAGATTGTGAAAAATGAACTAGAAGAGCTCTCTTTTTATAGGGAATGAGGTCCTATAAAATAGTAATTGAAAAAGACAAAAAATATGAAAAAATTAGTTTGGGCTGATCTTGACCATTGATGACGACTCATGATTATCTAATGGTTAAAGTTGACTCTTTGTGAAAATCGTTAATTTTTGGACTTTTATTCTCTTCTGTTAGATTATTTTTCAGGTTATTTGCGGGAAAAATTGCAACTTTGTTGAGGACGAATTTTGGACCCAAATATTTAGAATTGCGATACAAGGACCTCCTTCACCTAAAAAAAGAGAGCTCCTCTATCTCAATTTTTCAGATTCAGAAAACTACCCACAATATCAGAACATCTCTCTCTAGTTTTTTTTTTTCTAGAAATTAGAGTTGAAACACTTAGCCATTTTTCTGTAATACTATCTCGTGAAAAATAAAATCTCAAATTAAGTGTAGCTCTTTTATTGGCGCGATGTAGAGAATGAACTACTATAAATTGTTGTTTCTCTTCATTTATACTTAATAATATTTTATTCTTTCCACTTTAATGAGTGGGCGTGGCTTGAAAATCTCTGTCCAAATTTCTAAGTCAACAGGAAGAGTGCTCTTAATTTTTTTGTAAGAGAGAGAAAGATTGTCAAAAATAAATAAGATATAAAAATGTATACTTATTTATATAAAAAAAAATAGTTTGAGAAAAAAAAATAGAGTGAGAGAGAGAGAAAGAGAGAGAGTAAAAAAAATTAGTAAATGACTTAAAAAAAGAATTTTAGCTCACGAAAAAAATATACAGAAGAGAAATTTTTTTTGAAGCTTTAATAAGTAAAAATTAGTAGAAAAAAATTTAAGAAGAAAATATAAATATAAAATTTTGTTTGTCAAAGTATAGATGTAAAATTTAAAATAAATTAATATTTGGGTGTAAATTTTACTTTTAAAAATGCACCGGCTTCTTCAATAGTCTTTTTTTTTTGGTTTGGGCCCATCTCCTAAAGAGCCCAAGTGTTGTAAGCCCACTGTGTCTTGGGCCAGCAAACTAAGTTACAAATAAGTTTGGGATAAGTTGATAAATACCTCTTTTTTTTTTGTATCCATTAATCAAAAATACCCTCATATTTTTTTTTATTAAAATATACCCACTTTTTTGAGTAGATTGCCTAATATACCCTCACTATCTACTTAAGTCTAGCATATAATTTACATAACTTAAGGGGTCTAATGGGGACATCATCTATAAAAGTTGGTATATTTAAAAAATATGAAAATAGAAGTAAAAATTAAAATAAGTAAAGTAAATTGGGTATAGAATGTCAATAAGTTTATATATGATTTTTAGAGAATACAAATGGGTTTTGATCAATGATCTAAATAGTGACCACACCACACCACATCTTTTTCTTCTTTTACAAATTTATTGAAAATATAAGGGATTTTTTACACTCTATACTGAAATTTCTAATATTTTTACTTTTTTTTTTTATTGTGGGATAGAATTTTTTTTTTTTTTACAAAAATACTGTATTTTTTATAAAAAAATTACTATGTAAGTTTTATACTGTGTATTGTGTTAAGTTTTTACTGTTGTTCCACTGTTATTTTAATTGTGATGTTTTGTTGTTTTACATTTGTTTTATAAAAAAAATAGTATTTTTGTAAAAAAATTCCGTATGACATAAAATTATAAACTTTTGACTAAAATCTAGTATTTTTATAATAACCCCAAAATATAATAACATGCTAGCTATAAAACACTACTCATATCTCATGTTCACCAAACAAACACTATACATGCTATTATCATCAAAATAATACTATACATCTCACAAAATATAGATAATCATTTAGTCAAATAAATTGTTCATCTATCAAAAAGGTATGCGTAACTAATTTATAAGTAATATAAATTAAGAACTCTTAAAAATTTGAATGACAAACTTGCATTTTCATAATATTGACCACACCCCATTTCTTAATAACAATTAAAAGTGAGAAAATTGGCACTATAATTATAAAACTACTATTGGTTTTAAAAATCAAAAGCCTTTTGTTTTTTTTTTAAGTAGAAGTATTTGACATAATTTTAGTAAAAGAATTATTAAAAACAAAGTTACAAAAATAAAAAATTGATAGCAACAAAAAAAAATAATATTTTTTTAGATTTTTTATTACTTTTTTTGTCATATATTTTTTTTTCTCATTATTATTACTTGTACTAAAATAATTATTTTCTATAAAAATATTTATTGTAATTATTTTTCTTTTAAAAAACTAAAGATTATATTATAGTAAACATCAACCATAAATTTTTTTTAATTTTTTAAAAAATTACAAATATTATTTTGTGTTCTTATTTTTGAAAGCGAAAAACAAAAATCAATGTCAATCTACCTCTTACTATGTTGATCTATATAATAATAAGGCTAATTAGAATTTTTGTCCCTCGAATTTTGACATGTATTAAATCATACTCTTGAATTTTTAAGGTTATTGAAATTCTTCTTGAACTATTGAGATTGTTAGATTTAAGGAGTTCTGTCCAATTTTAGCAAGGAAAATCTAACATAGATAAAAGTTAAGAGAGCATAATTTAGTACATGTTAAAGTTTAATAGGCATAATTTGATTGATATTAAAGTCCGGGGAGGATGATTTATGTAACGTCCCCGCTTCAAGCCTCCATTGGGTCCTTACACCCACGGAATGAATGACTCTTATACACGAGTACGTCACTTTGGCTGCTTGATAGACTGATGACTGACCCTACAAACCAACACAAGTGTTTCCAGCGTGCTTTGTCCTCACTCACACGCTTCCTGGGAAAACTTCTCAGGAGGTCACCCATCCTAAAATTGCCCTAGGCCAAGCACGCTTAACTGTGGAGTTCTTTCGAGATAGGCTACCGAAAAACAAGATGCACCTTGATATAGGTAGTATCAATCAATCCATTTAAGCTCTCTTCAACTGTGTAGTCCCATACCTACACAGTCTCAAAATCATCTACTTGACTTTTCCCAGGCGGTGTGGGATTGTACAGCTTACCCGGTATTTCCCCTTACAGATCACGAGACTACTGACTGTCACAATTTAGCACATAAACAATTACTGAACTAGTAAAATTAAATGGAATTGGACAAAAGTCCTTAAATCCAACAATCTCAGTAGTTCAGGGAGAATTTTTTACGGTAAGAATAGTCCAGAAAACATAATTTAGTACATATCAAAGTTTAAGGGGTAAAATTTTAATTAGCCTAATGATAATAATTAATGCATAAATTATTAAAAATTAGGAAAAATAGGCTCAACAAACACACGCACATGTGGGAAGTCATGTTAAATCCTAAACTTAAATTTAAATTTTAATTTGGTATAGCATTGATTTTTGCATGCTATAGAATCTTTAAGGATATCTCTCATATTGAAATTGAGGCCAACCTCCATATATTAATCTAGAACAAAGGGTTTTTCTACAAGGTAACAATGTTACAACAAATCAAATTTCATGTTTGTAGCTTAGTTAGTATTTTGGCATCTTTTGAGTAAAGTTTTCCCACCAGGCATGGTTTTGGACTTTCTAGGTTTTTTACCTGCTTTCTCTCTTTCATCCTCTTCCTCGCATTTATTGCTTGTTATTTCCATTTGATCTCTCTTGTCCCTCTGCAATGATGTTGATTATACCCCTGATTCTAAAAATCCAATCTCTCCTCGCCTTAATTACTCTCTCAACCTTGCATTTAATTTTGATTACGCATGTTTTGTCACAACTAATCTAGGTTCAAGAACCTATGGTGAATACTCCATCAACTAATATCACTCGGAGTTCTCAACTGCAATTTTTAATTCTTTGAGGTTTCAGATGGAAATCATTGCTACTCCAGTGATGATCAGCCTGGTTTAGGGGAGATCTGAGCAGACGGACCTACGATCCTCCCACTCCTTAAGGAGGCCTTTCATCTCCAGGTAACTTCTCTTATCTCTAATTTTTTTTTGCTATTTAAAGATCTGACTTCCTACTTTTGGCATTAAACCACCCCTCATCCCTTTACTTAAGCTATCAACCTGTTATTATGGCTTCCTCTTCCTCAAACCCCAAACACTCTCAATTTTAAAGACGAAGAAAATCTCATTCATATTTTTGACCATGTCTCTCTTAACTTTAGAAATACTGCAAAGTCTCACTGCCTTGTCTTTAAAATTCTTACCTCCAAATCTCCAAAGCCTAATTGGATTGAGAAAGCGATGCGAGAAGCCTGAACTCTCCATTTTCCTGTTGACATTTCGGAGTACCATTTGGGCCTGTCCTTAGCTACCTAGCTTTCAGTGTGAAGGTGACTGTCGACGGCATCTGAAGGATCAGCCATGGCATTTTGATAAGTGCCTAGTGATCTTTGCCAACCCTGAGGGTCTTGACACTCTCACACCAGACCAATTTTGTTAACATGGACCTGGTTCTCCTACCAAGATATTGGAATGGGGAGCACCACCAAAAGTACTATCAGTGACCATCTTATTGGAATGCTATTTTTCAGTAGTAATTCTATTAACTCATTAGTAGAGTTAGTTTAAAAGAGCTAGTACCCATGGCCTTTTTACATGGTCTCCATCATTCTTCAACGATGGCCTCCACCTAGCATGTCGGGCAGTGGTAGCCACTTAATTCCTAGAAGTAGATTTTTTAGTTTGTAAGTTTGTAGAATTGATTTATGTAAGTTGCACAGCAATAAAGACCACTTAATGAATAAAAATGATGTTTCAGTTCAAATATGTTGAGTCTGAACCACTTGCTAACAAGATTAACTTCCTAAAGTTACTTTTTTTCAGTTCCACATGCATACACCAGGTAGTACTCCAAGAAATTCCCAAGCAAGGTCTATAAAACTTGGTGAATTACAAGTGGCTAAGAGATCGTAAGTCTGCGTGCTCACTTGGGGGGCATCCACACCATATAATGCATCAAACTAGCATGGAGAACTTATGTAGAAAATTTTTAACGTTAATACAAGCTACTAAAGCTGCCTCTAAGTTAGGTGCATGCATACTTCAGCTTGGCACAAAGAAAAGTAAATTTGAATACTTATATGTCAAGTTAATAAGAAGATAGCTAGGATGAAAGACCGCCTGGTCGACCACATATCCATTACAAAAAGCTTTGGGGCTAAAGAATAGTAATGTTCAAAAATCGAGTGCATATAGGCCAAAAGCAAGAACATAAAAGCCATGAGGCTGAAAATAAGTAGTGTTCAAAAGTAAAAGGCCAGTAGCCCGTACATAACATGAAACAAATATGTCTATGAAAATAAAATCATAAGTCCAAAATACTAATAAAGTGGGTCTAATCTTGTGGAGGAGAAAGTGGAGTCAAACTGAAAATTGCAGCATCTAAGTCACCAAAAAGTGGGCTGGGTATAGTCTCTGCAGGTTGGCCAGCCACTTGGTCAATAGCCTGGCTAGCCACCTCCTTAGTAGGTGTGCTGGCCATAGCCTCATCAAAGTGGCTCAATGATGACTCGTTAGGTTGGACGATGGTCCGGTCTGTTTGCATCCTGCCCTCATACAATTCTCTTCCCTGGGCCAGTGTTTTTCAAGGAAAGAAACTCCCATGTAGGAGAGTTCAACATTGGGGTTGCACAGCTTAACCTTGTATAAGATCTCTCAAGTCAAGCCAACATACTCGTCCCTAATGGGTTGTTGGCCATCAAGGGCAAGTTTTAGTGCTTCGTCCATCTTCCCGAGTTCAACCTCCAACCTAGAGGCCTTAGCAACAAGTGTATGATTCTCTTGGTTTCTAATACCAAGCATGTGCTCCAAACCAGTAATCATGCCATGCCTCTGTTTAGCAAGAGCCTCTGCATTGGTGAGGGCTTCCCCCTTCGCCAGAAGCTCGGTCTCCTAGACCTTAAGCTTCTTCAAGAGAGCGCCCAAGGACCCCTTAGTCTTGCCATGAGAGAGGCTAAATTTCAAAAAGGCATGAAATCAAAACAAAACAGAGTTAGTGCTAAATAAAAGACCTAGCTAGCCAGCTCCCATATGGTACTCCCATGGCTGGCCAGCTTCTCAAAACTGCAACATTGGCCGGCCAGCTCTGCAAAGCTCCATACCTGGCCAGCCAGCCTTTACTAGTACAATAATTTGATAAAAATTAGATGTGTAACTTAGTGAGGTGAAGTCTTGAAGACTACTTGTTTTGAGCCTCTCTGGCTCGACATTGTCAAGTTCTCGAAACTCACCACCAACGATGGCTAAGATCATGTCAATACGTCTATGACCTACCTCTGTAACTCTTTGTTCGATGGTCGTATTTGCCCCATGGTGGGCTCCATTTCTCAAAGGCTATCATGGAGGTAAGTTCATCCTTGATGGAGGATTAACAATCATTGACTGGTCAGCTGGTGCAGGCCTTGGAGGAGGGGGAGGTAGTGAAGACCCAACAACATCATTAGATTGGGTGGTTCGGTCCACCTTGGCCCTAGGATGACCTGAAGCCCCACCCGAGCGTTCTCAAACAAGATCTTGCAGCCTGAAAGCTATACCTACAAAAAAAGGTAACAAAGTCAAAACATAATTTACAAATATTCAATGTAAGAAAAAAATAGAAAAGTTAGTGCAATAACCCTATCTACTACCATCATCCTCGAAAGAGGAGTCATTTGAAATGTTACCAGCTGCCTTGCCCTTGCCTCTAGATGTAGGAAAGGGGCAAGTGGGCCTGTCAGAACCTTGGCCTCTAGGCCTAATCAGCAAAGTGTCATCCCCAACCATGCCTCCGCAAGCCGAGAATTGGTAGAAGGCTCTTTCTCTTCTCTTTAAGTTCCTTGCAATTTTTGAAAGAGGGATATTGTCATCTATATCAGGAGTACTTCCACCTCTTGGGCAAGCCTCCTCAGCCTCCAGGGCTCCATATAGACCTTCTGATGGGTCTTCATCCCTTGCAATGCCAAACTCTAGGGGATGCATGTCGCATCTCCAAAAGTTGGCTGTACAGGCCAACCTCAGTATATTCCTTCTATCATCTGAGAGTGGCAGAATATGATTGGCTCTACCCCGCATCTGGAGGGTGGGGATAGAGTGTTTATAGGTTGGCACTCTCTAAAAGCGGTAATGACAAACTTACTGGATGTCCCTATAAATAAAATAGTTCTTGGCATATCCTCCCACCTTCGACAAGGGCATGCTGTTGGTATCACTCAACCACTGGTAGCCAATCTGGCTAAAGTAGAAGTATCCTGTCCGATTCTATTTTGGGACAGACTTCAAGTCAAAAAAGTACCCTATTTCATAAAGGGAAGGCTGAGACCATCCTAACTCAGCATAGAGGATGAACATCACCAAAAGGTACTTTATACCTTTCGGGTTATTTAGGTTGGGCACACTCTGAATTATGTAGTAAGGTTTCTAAAGTAGAGGTGTAAGGGCAATACTGCCCCTGATCAATGTGGCGCTCTAACCATGACATCTAGTTGAGGGCCAACCAAAGCGCTCATTGGTCCCTCGACGACTGCTCACACTTGACACCTCCGGTCCTACCAGTCCACTCTCTCTGATCTTGTCGAATGTCTCGATGATGATAATGGATGGGGGGGAGACCCATCGATCTCGCTGCTCCCCCTAATCAAGAACTTGAGCCTCGCCCAAAATGTGGTTTACACCAACCAATGAAGGCTGACAAAGCCTATTCAAGGGCCACTCAACCTCATTGTATGAGCGTAGAGGGCTGTTGAGGATAACAGAACATGACATGTACTGTCTCCTCTTGACAGGTACAACCTCCTCTACCTTAGACTCACTATCCGAGCTCTCCACATATTGGTTAGCATTAAGCACCTCTGTTTGGCCAACGTCTCACTCTCTGCCATCCAGAGGATATGTAGCCTCCTCCACTACACTAATTTTACCCCTAGTTGCTAGCCTGGAAATGTGAGGGTCAAAAGGTGGTGCCTGTGGCAAGTTTATTTGATCCTTGACATAATGAATCACCTTAAGCCTCAAGATTACTCGAGAAGCTGCTAGAGGAATGGACTGGATACTAGTCGACAAAGGGAAGACCAACTGAATCTCTGTCAACGTGGTTGTCATCTCCCCTAATTGTTACTCGAGATCACCTACACAGAAGAAACAATGGGAGGTGAGATACCAGACAAAGCAACAAGGTACAAACAAAATTCTGGCGAATCATACCTAAGGGTACTTGCCAGATATCTCATCATACAAGGCTAAGCATCCGTGAAGTGTTGTACCAAGTATAACAACTTGGACAAATGTTGAGTCTTAAGTTTAGCATACAACTATAATAGACTCACCAATAAGTTTTGTATAGAGTTTGTTAGGGAACCAAATATGAGACTAAGGCTGTACGTGCCTATAAGGCCTTAACAAGATGCTTGCCGAGGTCACATAAAGACATAAAACTAACCACTTGCTTGGAACCTAGGCCTAGGCCGACCAAGGTTCCCAAGCTATGAGAGGGCCAGCCTGTTGGGTTTTGTGCCCTAAATAAAACCCATTTCAATATAATTAGATTTACTTATTAATAAAGATCAAAAATAACATTTTATGTTGCATGGTTCACATGATTTATTTCATGATTATATATATAATGTATGAATTCTATTTAAGTCCAGAACATATGAATTTGTTAATGATTATAGTGTTGTCAACACAGTGGAATATAATCTTAATTATATGTTCGAAAGTTTATTCCCTGATTTGTCAGAACACTGGATTTAGACTGACATGGTATAATCAGCGATAGGTATTCTTACACCTTGGAAAAGTGTTATGTCCTTTCCAGGACATTGGCAAAGTTTACCAGTATCAGATGTATGGAGTATACATCAGAAGGGACCGATATTGAACTTTGATTAGATATATTAAAATTTACCGTAATATCTATTCAATTCAATATCACCCGTTGATCCTAGATCAAATGACCTTAATCGTGATATGTTTAGGTTCGATCTCAAGAGTACTATACATGTTCTTTGATTTGTTAGTTAAGCCTACTTTTGGGTCAGGGTGATACGTACATTTTGGGAACATGATAGTATGATTGAGTGGGAGCGCTAACATAAATATGGAGTCTATAACTTCTATAGGAATTTAGAAGTGAAATGATAATATCCTCCGAGCTTGGCTAAACAGAGATAAATGGTGGAGATCTCATTTCACTTCGCTGAAATATCATTTATACGGAGCTAAGTGTTTTAAGGATAAAATACATTGAAGGTGTAACGGTAACTTAGTGCCTATTCAATGTAGATCATCTATTAGAGGGTCATTGATCAAATTAGGATTATAACAATGGATAACTAATGACGTATCTATATCATGGAACATATAGAGCGTTCTATATGACTGAGAGTGCAATTCTAAGTTCTAAGTGTGGATTCAATAAGGAATTAATAAGTTAGGGAATTTACTTGGTAAATTCGGTTCGACTTATTGGAAGCTCAGAAATATAGGCCCATGCTCCCCATACTAGTTGAGACCATACTGCTTGTAAGAGTCAGTTAATTGATTTAAATTAATCAATTATAATTCTAAAGTTAGACTATGTCTAGTTTATGAATTTTCACTAAGCAAGGGCAAAATTGTAAAGAAAAGAGATTCTAGGTTTATTTATTAATTAAGATACTTTATATGTCTAAATTAATAAATATATTAAATGACAATATTATTTAATAATTATTTTTAAGTTATTAAATAATTAGAATTGGCATTTAAATGGTTAAAATTGGAAAATTGGCATTTTTGAGAAAATGGGAAAGAAAAATAACAAAATGGGAAAGTTGCAAAGTGAGGCCCAATTTCCTTATATGGCCGCCCACTATGCAAAGCCTTTACCATTTATTTTTCCATGATTTTAATGCCAAACAATTCTAACCTAAACCTAGAGGGCATTCTATAAATAGAAAGTATTGGCTTCAGGAAACTGATGACTTTGCATATTGTTTCCTTCAGAGAAAAAGCCATGCGCCACCCTCTCTCTCATTTCCTCTCTTTTGAAATCCTTGAGTGAATGAGTAGTGCTCACACACATCAAGTGCTATCTCAATCATAGTGTGTAAGATTGTAGGAGAATCCAAACAACAAAAATGAGAATCAGCATCAAAGGAAGGAGAGAAAGAGATCCAGATTCAGATCTTCATAATGCTCTGCTACAGAAAGGAATCAAGGGCTAGAGATCTGAATGGAAGGAGTCATTATATTCCGCTGCACCCAATGTAAGGTTTTCTTAAACTCTTATGTGTTTATTTCATTGTTTTAGAATTCATATTAGGATGTTAATGAAACATACTTGGTAGTAAATCTAGATCCTGGTAAAATATTTCCAACACGGCCAGGGTCCCATGACCCAGCAAAAAACCAACTAAGTGTCCCAGGCAAAGGCATGGGCTGGCCAGCCCTCTAGGGTGAACCCCTATGGCTTGCCAGCTCCCATGAAAAGATCCTATGGCCGGCCAGGTCTTAAACAAGACCCTTATGGCCAGCCAGGGTTTGTGATGAATCAAAATGTGTGTTCTTAAAAAACTCAAACATGTCCTTTGTATTTTTTCGAGACTCAAAGAGTTAAGAATCACAACGAAGCTCAAAATCAAATCTTTTTTGTAAGAAAATCACACATTATGCATTCTAAAACTATCATGCGGATCAAAATACCAAAAAGACTACAATCTGACGTAAGAATCAAAGAATGTGCAAAGTGAAGAAAAGATTTAAAGCAACCATGGAAAATCCAAATAAACAAGTGAAGAATGGGATTTGGAAGCTTACCCACTAGTAGAAACCGTTGAGGAAGATGGTGAAAAGCTTGGATCATCAAAATAATGCAAAATCCCAGGAATTGGAAGACAAGGGGGCATCAGCCTCAAGGTAAGTGAAGAGCTTTCCTAACTTGTTTTCTTGAAGAGAGAGAATGAAATGTAGAAAATGAGAAGTGAGTTACTCCCATAAGCTTATATAGCTTATGTGAGACCCTTTCTTACTTGCCATGCAGAATACGCCAAAAAAATATTGAAATGTAATGTTATCAATTTTCTATCAAGGAATGTGATCAGACAAGCAAAAACAAATATTTAAAAGGCTAAATATACTGTAAGATTTGCCCAGTTAAGGTTACATCAATCCCAACTAAGCTAGAAAGACCCTATCCAAATAGACGTCTGCATAGGGACTTGGTGGGCAAATATTATCTCGATTTTTACCCACTTGATGTGGCATGTCCACGTGGACACAATCACTGCCACGTGAGAGTACAACTCGTCAACAAGAAGGCCAAGTCATCTACTTAACACATCAACTAACGAGGAGTTTGAGTACTTAGGAAGGATAACAAAATGACAAACTAGTTACCCTAAGGGGGTTGGGCGGCCACCCTTATGGCTAGCGTAGGCCAGCTAGCTTCTAGGAATTGTGTGGTCGGCCAGCCTACATCTAGCAAGTGCATGGCTGGCCAA
Source organism: Cannabis sativa (assembly GCF_029168945.1). Classification (NCBI taxonomy): domain Eukaryota; kingdom Viridiplantae; phylum Streptophyta; class Magnoliopsida; order Rosales; family Cannabaceae; genus Cannabis; species Cannabis sativa. Next base: position 54,413,818 of record NC_083602.1, on the reverse strand, counting down.
CCTTTACCTTGCAGGCCTTTGGTGCGCAGGCTTCATCTGTGGACAACAAGCTAAGCAGCAAATTATGCCTTGACAACCCATAAAAATTAGGAGAAAATATCAATAACTTTTTTATTTTTAAGGGATAATTAATCATTTAAAGTTTATTATTTAATTATGTAAATATAACTTTATTTACCTATTCTTAAGGGATATTAGTTGTTAATCTACATGTAAGCTCTACTATATAAAGGGCATTAATTAAACCCTAATTCCCTAAGTCTAAAGTCTTAAGTTCTAAGTCTCGAAGCTCTTACGCGCTATGTCTGAAACTCAACTCTCTCTTTTCTTCTCTTTCATATGACATAGGCATACTCTCACTCTCACTTGAGATTTGCCAACTTGATTCTCACATTGTAATTTTAAGAGAGCCACTTTAGATTCCACAACACTTGTGATTTTGAGTGGTATTATCTCTGGTATTAATACGACTAAAAAGGGAATAGGTTATAACCCGCTAATTAAGAGGGCCGAACCTCTGTAAAATCTTGTATCTCATTCACATTTTTGTTCTTATTGTGTAACGCGTGACAAGAATCGGTATTAAATACGACTTTGCTATCAATTAACTAAATTTGAGGTCAACAGTCATACATAGCATCTTCTCTTGTAGAAAGGCATGGTTGAAGATTTCCATTACTGACCAAGGGAAGAGCATTTGGTTATTTTTAATTTGTATATTAGTTAATGAAATATGTTTATGTATCAATGTCAATTGTCAAAGAACCTAAACAAATAAAGAGACAATTTCATTGTTTAAGAATTATTTTGGAATCAATTAAATTTCTTAAACTTTCAATTTTAAATTTTTAGTTGTTGATTAGTCTCTTAAATCTTTATAAGTTTAGTTTATAGTTTTTTTCATAAAGGATGATGCTATTAACATGTTTTGCCAACGACAAAGAGAAATTCGTACAGAAAATGGAGATGCTTATGATGGTGTGTGTTTACACTGTTTGTGTTTACATTGCGTGTGTTTACACTGTGTGTGTGTTTCATTGTATGTGTATTTAAACTGATTGTGTGTTGCAAATACTCATAGGTTAATGATACACCACCTAAAGACCCTAGATACTATGCTAGAAACACTGATCCTACACCTCATCAATTAGTAACTTCAGCAACTGCCACACATTTTTTGCAACCACGCAACTCAGCAACAATGGTACAATGTCAAAGTCCTCTCAAATAATCATTCATTCTACACTTTCTCAACTGTTTTTGCATTAATAATCTCATTTTATCATTTATTACAGCAAAAGACATCCTAACACATTGCACCAACTCAATGAGAGATTATAGATTATGGAGATAGCATCAAAGACTATGGAGAAGTAATTTGAGTGGTATGGAGATAATACTGTAGGAATTTTTTCTTGGTGAAATTCCAAGATTACCCTACACCAACTCAAGCTTATAGTCAAAAAACGACAAGGACACGAATGTCCAATAAACTTCAAATTAAAACCAAATTGAACGACACTGGAAACCTTGGTCGTTTCTGTTGAACGACAAAGGAACTTGTCGTTCCTTACCTGCACGACAGATCGTTTGATCAAAACGATCTGTCGTTCTCCTTTGAATAAAACCAAGAGAGTTCAGAGCTAACCCTGGCTCATTTCTCTCTTCGAACCTTCGAGAGTTTCAAAACTCTCTCTCTTTCTCTCTGCCTTCTCTCTGGTTCTCAAACCCTAGAACCAGAGATCCTTCTCGATCTCTTGATCGATCTTACCCAGAAAACTTCCCAGAAACACCACACAACACACACACAAGGTTAAAGCCAAAAGTAGTAGAGTTTAAGAGAAAAACAAACACCAGAAATATAGAGGTTCGCCCTAGAAATTAGGGGTACGTCCTCTGATGAGCTCGCCTTGAAGATCGACCTCAGATCTTGCACTATATTGAAGAAAAGTTACATCAGGTGAGAAATCCAAGTCACAAACTTTGACTGGTATTTCTGATTATCACTCTTTTGGTTTTTTTCTGTGTTTATCTCTCTATATTTTTCTGTTCTCACTCATTAACTCTCTGTTGTTTCTTTGCATGAACTTGGAACTTCGATTTGGAGTTGAATACTTCCAGATCTGGAAACTAGGGCTCGAGTTTTCTGGTATCTCTCAACTGAGTGATAGGTAAGTCTCTGGATCTGCTTTTATAGAAGTAGTTTAGGGTTGATCAAAGATCTGGAAGTTAGTTACAATTTCGGTTGTAACTAACAACCAGATCTTGATCCACTAGAGGCGAAGCCATATAGGATCTGTTCTGGTATTCTGTTGTATTTATTTGTATTTTCTTTTCTTCTTGTAAAACTGTAATAATAAATATTACAGAGAGGTCTAATTTAACAATTTCCACCTTAGATCTCTCCTGTAATGTTTATTATTATAGTGCTTCGTTCTTCAAGGGTCTTAGCTCATAGTGGTAATGGTCATCTACCATTACCAACCCCTAACAAGTCCAAGCAGTGCTTGAACTTTGTTAAGGGTAGCACCTTAGTACCGATATCAGAAGGATTCTCTTCAGTGGGAACTTTCTCTATCTGTACAACCTTCTGTGTCACTTTATCTCGTATAAAGTGATACTTAATTTCCACATGTTTGGTTCTGTCGTGAAAGACAGGATTCTTACACAAGTGGATACAACTTTGGCTGTCTGAGTAGATTATAGGTTCTTCATCTAGTAGTTTAATTTCTTCTAGTAATCCCTTAAGCCAAATAGCCTCTTTAATAGCCTCTGTAACAGCTACATACTCAGATTCTTTTGTAGATAGTGCTACAACAGGCTGCAGTTGTACTTTCCAGCTGATACAATTTCCCCATAGTGTAAAGAAATAGGCAGAGGTAGATTTTCTACTATCTCTGTCACCTGCATAGTCTGCATCACTGTACCCAGTGATCATTCTACTATTATCTCTTCTCTTGTAGTTTAATCCCACTTCTGTAGATCCTAATAGGTATCTTAGCAGCCACTTCATAGCCTCCCAGTGTTGTTTACCTGGGTTAGCCATGTACTTACTTAGTACACTAATGGCATAGGCTAAATCTGGTCTAGTACTGACCATTAGGTACATCACAGATCCCACTGCACTTGAATAAGGCACTTCACTCATAGATTCTTTCTCAGCTGTAGTTTTAGGACATTGATCTTTGCTTAGATAGTACTGATTAGTCATAGGTTGCTTAGTATGCTTTGCATTAGCCATAGAAAAATTCTCTATGACTTTCTTTATGTAGTTTTTCTGATGTAGTCTTAGTGTCCCATGTTCCCTGTCCCTGGAGATGTTAATACCTAGGATCTTAGCAGCCTTGCCTAAGTCCGTCATCTGAAATTCTTCCCTTAGCCAACCTTTCATTAGGTCAATTCTGATCCTTTCCTTGCTCACAATGAGCATGTCATCTACAAACAGAAGTACGTAGATGACTTCATCAATTTTAGTGCCTTTGTAGTATAGGCAGGTATCATAGTAGCTTCTAGAGAACCCCTTCTTGATCATAAACTCATCAAACCTTTTGTTCCATTGCCTTGGTGACTGTTTAAGTCCATACAGGGACTTAATCAGTTTGCAAACCAAGTCTTCCTTGCCTTTTTCCTCATATCCTTTAGGTTGTTGCATGTAGATCTCTTCCTCAAGTTCCCCATGTAGAAATGCAGTAGTTACATCCATTTGGTCAAATTGAGTAGCTATGGTAAGTATAATTCTGATGGTTTTATACTTAGCCACAGGTGAGAATATCTCATTAAAATCAATTCCCTCTTTCTGTGTAAACCCTTTAGCCACTAGTCTTGCCTTAAACTTCTTAGGATCTGTCTCAGTAAGTCCTTCCTTGTGTTTGAAAAGCCATTTGCATGAAACTATGCTCTTTCCCTTAGGTTTCTTCACTAGTATCCAGGTTCTGTTCTTTCTCAGAGATTCCATCTCTGTGTCCATTGCCTTGGACCATTTCTTGGCATCTTTATCAGTCATAGCTTCCTCATAGGTCTTAGGTTCTGTCATTTCCACTCCCATAGCACAAAAGAATGCATAGGCTAGCACTTCTTCCCAAGCAGTAAAACTGAATCTCTGTGTAGGTCTAGGAATCCTTCTAGTTCTGTCTCTGGTCAGTTGGTAATCTTGTATTGCCTCATTTTCTTGTCCTTCTTTAGTAATAGGTTCCACCTGAATGTTGTCATCCTGAACTTGGTCATTTCCTTTCAAGTTTTCATCTCCCTGAGTATTTTCCACCTGTTCTGGTTCCACCTGAACAGTATTAGGTTGAGTGTTCCTTGTTTGCATGTCCACAGATGTGCCTGCAGGGTTAGTGTCTAAAGTAGGACTGGATATAGCATTGTTATTAGTGATACAAGGAAATAAGTCTTCCTTAAAAACAACATCCCTACTGTTTATAGCTTTAAACCCTTGTTTCTCTCTTACCCATAATCTGTAGCCTTTAGTGCCTTCAGGATAGCCTAGGAACACACATTTGAGAGCTCTAGGCTCTAACTTACCAACACTCTGATGTGCATAGGCTGCACATCCAAATACTCTTAAATTTGAGAGATCAGGAGGCTTACCTGACCAGATCTCCTCTGGTGTCTTGAATTCAATGGCACTGGATGGACTTCTGCTCACCAGGTAGGCTGCTGTTAACACAGCTTCTCCCCAAAATCCTTTAGTAAGTCCAGATTTCAATAATAGGCATCTGACCTTGTTCATCAAGGTCCTATTCATCCTCTCAGCTACCCCATTCTGTTGAGGAGTGATTCTCACAGTTCTGTGCCTTTGAATTCCAACAGAGCCACAATATCTGTTAAATTCATCAATGCAAAACTCTAAACCATTGTCAGTTCTTAGGGTTTTAACCCTTTGATTAGTTAAATTTTCCATTAGGGTTTTCCATTGTATGAATTTAGATAAAGCCTCATTTTTATGTTTAAGTAAAAATACCCAAACTTTTCTAGAATGATCATCTACAATAGACATAAAATACACATTACCCCCATGTGTTGGAGTTTTCTCTGGTCCCCAAAGATCAGAGTGAACATACTCCAAAATGTGTTTAGTTTTATGAACACATGTTTTAAACTTTAGTCTATGATGTTTACCTAAAACACAAGATTCACAGAAATCAACTTTGCTTACTCTGTCCTTACCCAGTATCCTTTGATCACTCATGATCTGTAGGCCTTTCTCACTGATATGCCCCAGCCTTCTGTGCCATAGAATAGCTTTTAGGTCTTCTGGATTGCTAGTGACTGCAGTGTTACATTGAGTCACTGGTTCTCCATCTAAGTAGTAAAGTCCTTCATGTTTGTGCCCTTTAATAATTGTCATAGCTCCCTTACTTAGCTTCATTGAACCTGCTTCAATTTTGCTAACAATACCCATGTCATCTAGAACAGTTATAGAAATCAAATTTCTAGCAAGATTAGGAACATACCTCACACCAGTTAGAGTTCTGACAATTCCATCAAACATTTTAAAACTGACATTACCTGAACCTTCTATATTGCATGTATTGTTATTTCCCAGAATTACTTTGCCACCTTTAGAATCCCTGTAGTCATTTAAGATTTCCCTAGAGTTTGTCATGTGAAAAGTGCACCCAGAATCCAAAATCCAGTCATCTTTGAAAGATGTAGATGCAACATAGACTTCACCACTGTCATAGCCATCTGAATAGTTTGCTTCTTGCTGCTTGTCACTTTGCTGTTTGTTTTGATCTGATCTATCTGAAAACCTTCCCCCTTTCTTGTTCTTGTATTTATTATTGTAGAAGTAGCAATCTTTCTTATAGTGTCCAATCTTTCCACAATAAAAACAACCTGTAGAATCACTAGAATCTCTTGATGGTGATCTACTCTTCCCTCTGTTTGAGTTTCTATGATGATGTGTACTATTACTTCTACCTCTGTTCTGGTAGGGTTTCTTGTGAGATGGCCTTCCTCTACTTAGGTTCATTTCACCATGTCCAGAATTGGATTTTTCACTCTTCATCTCTAAGTCTTTAGATTTTAGGGCTGAAATGACTTCATCAAGTGTGATTGAAGTCCTTCCATACTTGATTGCTGTCTTTACCTCTCTGTATGAATCAGGCAAAGAATTCAAAATGATTATTGCATGATTTTCATCACTTAGAGCTTCATTCTCCCTTGAATTTGCCAATTCAATATGCATTCTGAGAAACTCATCAAGGTTCTGATCTAGGGTTTTAGTATGGCTCATCTTGAACCCAAAGATTCTCTCCTTTAGGTAGATCTTGTTAGTTAGGGACTTCTGTTGAAACTGTTCTTCAAGTTTCTTCCAAATCTTAGCAGGAGTTTCTTCCTTATCAACCAATCTGATAATGGCATCAGAAAGGTTAAAAATTATGATTCCAGTAGCTGTTTCTAACAGCTCTTCTTGTTGTATCTTTGATGTGTTGTCTGGCCATTCAATAGGGTCTTCAAGAACCCTAAGTAGTTTCTGTTGAGCCAACAGAGATCTGATCTTCCTTCTTCAGATCCTGTGATCACCAGATCCATCAAAACGGTCAATATCAACTTTGATATTACTCATGTTAGAAAAAATCAAAAAATTAAATTGAGTTGAGTTTAGAAAAGTTGATTGAATATCTGTTTGTGGAATTTCCACAGGTTTTCCACTGTCCACAACTTCTTGTTGTGTTTCTCCTTCTTCTCCCAGTCTTTGTCACTTTCTTGATCCTTTCTTGAGTTGATTTAAGCTTGACCCAAAGCTCTGATACCACTGTAGGAATTTTTTCTTGGTGAAATTCCAAGATTACCCTACACCAACTCAAGCTTATAGTCAAAAAACGACAAGGACACGAATGTCCAATAAACTTCAAATTAAAACCAAATTGAACGACACTGGAAACCTTGGTCGTTTCTGTTGAACGACAAAGGAACTTGTCGTTCCTTACCTGCACGACAGATCGTTTGATCAAAACGATCAGTCATTCTCCTTTGAATAAAACCAAGAGAGTTCAGAGCTAACCCTAGCTCATTTCTCTCTTCGAACCTTCGAGAGTTTCAAAACTCTCTCTCTTTCTCTCTGCCTTCTCTCTGGTTCTCAAACCCTAGAACCAGAGATCCTTCTCAATCTCTTGATCGATCTTACCCAGAAAACTTCCCAGAAACACCACACAACACACACACAAGGTTAAAGCCAAAAATAGTAGAGTTTAAGAGAAAAACAAACACCAGAAATATAGAGGTTCGCCTTAGAAATTAGGGGTACGTCCTCTGATGAGCTCGCCTTGAAGATCGACCTCAGATCTTGCACTATATTGAAGAAAAGTTACATCAGGTGAGAAATCCAAGTCACAAACTTTGACTGGTAATTCTGATTATCTCTTTTTTGGTTTTTTTCTGTGTTTATCTCTCTATATTTTTCTGTTCTCACTCACTAACTCTCTGTTGTTTCTTTGCATGAACTTGGAACTTCGATTTGGAGCTGAATACTTCCAGATCTGGAAACTAGGGCTCGAGTTTTCTGGTATCTCTCAACTGAGAGATAGGTAAGTCTCTGGATCTGCTTTTATAGAAGTAGTTTAGGGTTGATCAAAGATCTGGAAGTTAGTTACAATTTCGGTTGTAACTAACAACCAGATCTTGATCCACTAGAGGCGAAGCCACATAGGATCTGTTCTGGTATTCTGTTGTATTTATTTGTATTTTCTCTTCTTCTTGTAAAACTGTAATAATAAATATTACAGAGAGGTCTAATTTAACAAATACCAAAGCATCAACCTATAGTATTTTGAAATGTTCTATGTGTTTATATGCCAGAATTGTAATTAGCTACAATATTGGCTGATTTTATTTTTTTTTAAAGTAATTATTGATTGATTAAGTACTTATATATATGTAATCAGGTTTTATGATATCAGATATGTTGATAACATAGACATTAGTTTATCAATTTATCAAATATGTAATTAGGTGTTTATATGGTAGATGTTCTAATATTTTTATGATATTTTATGATGTTGATAATATAGGCATATATGTATTTATATGCCAGTGTGTATTGTGATTCTTGATTATTAGGTTAGAGTTGGGGTGCCTTAAATATAGAATTTTCTCATTGAGAATTTCAAACCATTTAGCTGTGCCTGCTGCTGTTGTTCTTTTTGTGTTTTGCTCTTTATTTTCTTTGTTCTGTTGTGTATGTTTTGTGCTTGGTGATTGGTCTTAAATCTCAATATCCTCACATTGCTTAGCTCTCCTCTAATTTGTTATGCTCTTTAGAGCTGATTGTGACATTGATTGTATAAGTAGTCACACTTATAACATTATAATACACAACATTTCATTCTCTTTGTAAATCTTTCCATCTCTTTCTCCGTATTTTCCTTTCATTTACATGTCAAAGAACTTCAATACATTTATACTAATTAAATTAATGGAATTTCTTTTGGATTTCTCAAAGTGCAGCAGTACTTTAATACATTTCTTAATTTTCTTTTACATTATATGTCTCTTCATCTATACATTAATTGTTGCTCCACTACAGTACAAACTCACTTACTACTTTAATGAAAATAATTTGAAACAACAAACTTTGCCAAGTTTTGAATCTCATGTTATAGCATACATGTTATACAATCCAAATGACATCAGAAAATATTTAGAATTTAGTAGATTTATTGTAAAGTTCACTACTCATCTTTAATAGGTACATACATATATAGGTTAGTCTTCCACAAATTTTAAAGATTAAAAATCTCAACAAAAATCAGTATTAATTTATTACTAAAATCAAATTTATGTGTTTATAAAAAAAATCACTGAAAAAAAAACATATATAAAAAAGGAAAGCAAGCACAACGTATCAAACAAAAGAAATTAAATCTTCATTCTAAAACCATTCAAAAACAAAAAAAAAAAATCTTCATTCTAAAATATTAAAAACAAAAGGAAAATTATAACAAATCTAACAAAAAATAGAACGCAACAAAAGTGCAACAACTTAACATAGATGCCAAAATTAAAATATTTCTTCAATCTTAATCTAAAAGAGAGAGAGGTTAGCGAATTAAGAAAGAGGAGAAAAAATTGAATGAAATTATGTCTTGTCTTATGACATGTTTTTGAAAGTTTATTTGTACAATTGTTATTCTGTCTATTATTTCTTCTGATTGTGTTGATCGATCAAATGGCGTCAAGCAGTAAGCAGGGTGATGATTTGGTGGACAGATATGAACAGATTCAATTAGAGGAGGAAGAAGAGGGTGTCCTCATAACAGGAGAGAATGAAGAAGAAGAGCAAGCTTTTGATGATAGATGGTGTTTAGTGGGAAAGTTTCTCACTGGAAGAACTATTGACTTTGATGCAATGAGACACATGATGGCGTCTCTTTGGCAACCGGGAAGAGGTGTGTACATAAAGGAATTGGATACCAATCGATATCTTTTTCAGTTCTACCATGAAATCGATATTCAGGCTGTTATTGACGGAAGCCCATGGACCTTTAATCGTATTCAATTGGTTTTTCATAGATTGAAGAGGGGGGAAGACCCTCGCTTGATTCGTCTGCATAAATTGGATATGTGGATCCAATTGCATGATTTGAAGTATGGATTCATGTCTGATTGGGTTGTGAAACATGTTGGCAATTATATTGGCACGTACGTGAAGTCTGACCCGAAGAATTTTGTCGGAATATGGCGGGATTACCTCAGAGTTTGAGTCACTATTGACATAGAAAAACCTTTGAAGAGGCGCAAGAAATTGATTAAGCCAAATGGGGATTGGATTTGGACTACATTCAAATATGAACATGCTCCTATGTTTTGTTTCATATGTGGCCTTATTGGTCACTCTGAAATTTTTTGTCCAAAGCGATTTGAAGAACACTTTGATGATTCGATTCGTATGTATGGAGAGTGGATGAAAGCGCCTACACGTAAGAAGAACTACTTGATAGGAGCCCAATGGCTGCGTACAGGGAGAGAGGAGGAGGAAGGAGCTGCTGATGGTGGTGATCGGAGCCGGAGTATGCGAGTGGAGAGGGTAATTAATGATTCTGCTGTAATTGGGATTGATAGAGAGAATTATGGAGGAGATCATGGGATGCGAATGGAGGCAGCTCAGAGAAATCGGCAGAGTGAGAAATTTGTGGAAGTTAATGCTAAGGAGAGTAAAGACCAAGATTCTCATGAGGAGGCAAGTGTAATCAGTCAATCTGAAAAGGAAACAATGCTAATTTTGGAAACCAAGAGGAGACGTACAGAGACTAATGAGCAGAGGATATCACGTGTGGTTGATGATACTATGGTGGACAATGTTGATGAAGTCAACTATAGCCAAAAAAACGAAGTGCAGGTGGGCCTTGGTGTTCAGGCCCACCAATCATCATGAGTGTATTATCCTGGAATTGCCATGGGCTTGGGAACCCATGGGCCATACAATTCATTAAGGATTTAATTATCCAAAAGAAACCCAATCTAGTTTTTCTATGTGAGACTTTGTCAAAAAAGGAAACAATAGAAAAGCTTCGTATTGCAATTAATTTTGCTGGTGCTTTTTCGGTTGATGCTCAAGGGAAGAGTGGTGGAGTGGCGTTGCTATGGAGAGTTGAAGGGGATGTTAATTTGCTTGGGTTTGGTCAGAATTACATTGATGCTTCGGTTATGGGAGGGAATAAAGGTAATTGGCGGCTTACTGGTTTATATGGGGAGCCGAATAGGAGCTTGAGAAGAAACACTTGGACCCTCATGAAGATTCTTAGAAATCGCTCGACACTTCCCTGGTGTATTGTTGGGGATTTAAATAATGTTACTTCTCAGTCTGATAAAAGGGGAGGGAACCCCTATCCCAACTGGTTAGTGGATGGTTTTTGTGAGACTTTGGATGCTTGTGGTTTGGTTGACTTGGAATTGAACGGTTATCCCTTCACATGGGAGAAGGGCAGAGGTACAAATGCGTGGATTGAAGTTCGTATTGATCGTGCTGTGGTGTCCCAAAATTGGTTAGATTTGTTTCCCATTGCTAAGTTGCTAAATTTGGAGGTATCTACATCAGATCATTGTCCTTTATTATTGATGTTAGATAATGTAATTCAAGTTGTTGCCATTCGCTCGTTTAAGTTTGAAAATTCTTGGCTCCGTGAACCAATGTGTTTGCAAATTGTTAAAGAAACTTGGGAGAGTAGTGGTGCTTGCCCGATTACCCAAAAACTTCAACACTGTGGAGAGAAGCTGAAGGCTTGGGGAAGCGATTTTAGTGGTAATTTTAAAAAGCGAATCAAAGAGTGTAAAGCGGATTTGAGATGTTGGAAGAAAGGCAGAGACCCCGTGGCCATTCAAAAGTATAAGGAAGCTGAAGTTAAGTTGCAGGAGGTACTTCTTCAACGTGAAATTTTTTGGCGCCAAAGATCGAAGCAACTTTGGTTGAGAGAAGGGGATCAAAACTCTAAATATTTCCATGCTATGGCAAGCTCTCGAAGAAGAAATAATTCCATACACAAGCTTCGACGGGAAGATGGTACATGGTCGGATTGGGAAAGTGATTTGCCCCATGTTATGACGGATTATTTTCAGAATTTATTCACTTCATCTTCGGCCGACTGTGTTGAGGTGGTAAATTCCATTCCTCAGGTGGTTTCGAATGAGCAGAATTTTTATCTCCAACAGCTGATCACAGATGAAGAAGTAAAAAAGGCTCTATTCCAAATGCACCCGGATAAATCACCCGGCCCAGATGGTATGACACCGGGTTTCTTTCAGAAGTTTTGGCACGTGGTAAGCAGTGATGTTATTAACCATGTTAGAGGTTTCTTTGATTCAGGTTCTTTCTGTACTGAATTAAATGAAACTAACATTGTGCTTGTTCCTAAAAAGAAACATCCCGAGTCTATGAGTGACCTTAGACCGATTTCGCTGTGCAATGTCATATACAAGGTAATTTCTAAGGTTCTAGCTAATAGAATTAAAGGAATTCTACCTTCGGTCATTTCTGAAAATCAAAGTGCTTTCTTGGAGGGAAGGTTGATCTCTGATAACATCATGATCTCATTTGAAATAATGCACTATTTGAAACGAAAAAGAATGGGTAAAGAGGGGTATATGGCGTTAAAACTTAACCTCAGTAAGGCCTACGATAGAGTGGAGTGGGCTTTTCTTGAGCAAATGATGCTTCATATGGGGTTCAATCAGAAAATTGTTTCCTTGATAATGCATTGTGTCTCCACGGTTAAGTATAGCATTACTCATGGTAGTCATGTAATGGGGCCGATTACTCCAAGCAGAGGGATTCGCCAAGGTGACCCTTTGTCGCCTTATCTTTTTCTAGTTTGTGCTGAGGGGTTCTCTTCATTAGTCAGACGGTTTGTGCAAAAACGATGGATATCTGGTTGTCGGGTGGCTAGAGGAGCTCCTATTGTATCTCACATGTTGTTCGCGGATGATAGCTATGTGTATTGCAAAGCTAATACTTTCGAAGCGGCCAATGTGCTTAATCTTTTGGCCATCTATGAACAAGCTTCTGGACAAAAGGTTAACATCAATAAGTCATCTGTGTTCTTTAGCAATAACACTAATGCAATAGTCCGTGATCAAGTGTGTAGTCTCTTGGGTATGGCAGCTGCTTCTGAACATAGCACTTACCTTGGACTTCCCTGCACTATGGGGAGGAGTAAGAATGCCATTCTGGGATTCTTGAAGGAAAAAATGAAAAAGAAAATCAATGGTTGGGAAACTAGGTTCTTGTCTAAGGCTGGGAAAGAGATTTTATTGAAGTCTGTGGCCCAAGCTTTGCCTAGTTTTGCTATGAGTGTCTTCCTTCTTACAAAAGAGATTTGCTCTCACCTTGAAGGATTAATGTCGAAATTTTGGTGGAAATCACAATCTAACTCTACTACAAAGGGAGTTAGTTGGATGAGTTGGCAAAGATTGAGTCGGCATAAGGATGTTGGGGGACTTGGATTTCGTAATTTAAGGGACTATAATATGGCTTTCTTGGGTAAACAAGGGTGGAGACTAGTAACTAACGATAATTCTCTAGTGGCAAAGATCTATAAAGCAAGACATTATTCAAATGGGAGTTTCTTTAGTGCTGAGTTGGGTCCGAATCGTAGTTTTATTTGGAGAAGCTTATGGGAGGCTAAAAGTTTGGTTCGGATGGGAGCTAGAAAAGCTATTGGGGATGGGAAATCCACTATGATACTGAACGAGCCATGGTTGCCTGGAACTGGGTGTAATTTTATCACAACTTCTCACCCGAATCTTGTTGGCAGAACTGTGGATAGTTTGATGAAAATGGAAGAAAAAGTCTGGGATGAGGAACTGATATATGACATGTTTACTGAGGAAGAAAGCATGCGAATTTTAGCAATTCAACTCGGTGATTCTGCTGCTGTTGATACCTGGTCTTGGTCTGAGGAAAAGTCTGGTGTGTACTCGGTTAGCAGCGGGTATAAACTGTTGCAGCAGCAAAGTGGGGCGTGGCCGTGTACTGGTGCAGAAACATGCTGGCAGAAGCTATGGCAGATGCAAGTTCCAGCTAAGGTGCATCATCTGGTGTGGCGTGCGATGTCGGGGTGCCTTCCAACAAAGGTACAACTCACAACTAAACATGTGCATGTGGATTTAACTTGTCCATTATGTAATGTTGAAGTTGAATCCATTGCACATGTATTGTTACATTGTCCATTTGCAAGATCTTGTTGGAATATATCTATGGTGGGATACAATGGAGAGGCAGCCACTGATTTTTTTAGCTGGTTTGGGGATTTATTAGCAAAAAACCAGCAGTCTGTTGTCGAGGAGGCTGCAATGGTAGCCTGGAGGATTTGGTTGGCCCGAAATGATATTCTGTGGAATAATAAGAGTACTAAAGCTTTGGATGTGGTAAAATTAGCTAGAACTAATCTTGTTAGTTGGAGAAATGCTCAAAACCAAAAATCAGAGGCTTTACTTAATGTGAATTATAGTAAAGATCTGGAGCATTGGAGGAAACCGATTGTGCACAAATACAAGATCAATGTTGATGGAGCCATCTTTGAAGCTGAAAATTGTTTTGGTGTGGGAATAATCATAAGGGATCAGGCCGGTTACCTAGTTGAAGCTGTGTCAACTAGAAAAATTGGTGTAGTGACTCCGGAAATTGCTGAAGTTATTGGAGTCAAAGAAGCGTTAAGCTGGATTAAGAATCATGATCTTTCGGATGTTGAAATTGAGAGTGATTCTTTAGTCGTGGTCCAAGCTATTAATGGTGAGGTTCAAATGCCTTCCCAATTTGGTATGATAGTACAAGATTGTCGTCTGATGATCTCTACTTTAAATAACGTATTAATTTCTTTTGTTAAGCGATCTGCTAACAAGGCCGCGCACTGCGTTGCGAGAAAGTCTTGTTTTTTGTCAGGTTGTATCTTTAGTGAGCTTAATGCTCCTTCAGATTTACTATCTATTGTAATGGATGAACGTTCTGGTTAAATAAAATCTTATTCCATTCAAAAAAAAAAAAAATATTTCTTCAATCTTCTAACTTCTTCATCAGATTTTTTAATATGATTTTGCAGTGCCATTAAATTCTCCTCAATCATCTCTAGCCTTTTAACCAAATTTATATCATTCCTTAAAGCTAGTGGGTCAATCCATTTTAAAAAAAAAAACAACACCTAATCTGAACATTACTCTGTCAAAACTAAACAAAAAATCATTACAAAATTTTCAATATCCAAATAATACCCAAAAATATGTAAACAAAGTTTCCATTTTGGACACCCAAAAAACCTTCTGCTTGGATTATTTTCTAACAAGGAAGTAGGGTTGTTCATCAAAACCGAAAAACTGTGGTTTAAATTCGGACCGCGACAATCCGAACCGCTATAGACCGTAACCGGGGAAACCGTTTTTGGTGGTCCGGTTAATCCAGACCGTTTACCGCATAATGGTTCGGTTGCGGTTCGTAATAAATTATTAACAGTTAAACCGGATCGGACCGTTTATAAAAAATAATTGATTTATTATATATGACTATGTGTATAATGTATGTATAATTTTGAACTTTTTTGTGTGTCAGGTTTTTTATTGCATGAATTTTGAATTTTATTTGATGTTTGACTTTTGAGAATGTTTTTATATTGTTATTTATATGTTATAGATCTATTACTTATCATGTTAAATATGTACTTTGAAAAATAAAATTAAAAACTTGGTAAAAATAGTGCAATTACTTAAAAAATATGAATAATTATAAATTTCACTTAAATCGTGGTTTCAAACCAAACCAAACCATTCTCAATGGTTTGGTTTGAGAAATTTATTGGTTTGGTTTAGTTTCTAATATTCAAAAAACTGTTATACTAGTTTAGTTCAAAAAATATGAAAATTTCGACCAAACCAATCCGCGAACACCCCTATAAGGAAGTATGTTCAACCCATTCTAGACCATATTTACACTCGGTGATCTCTTTTCATATATATATATATAGATCTTTTTCTATTTTTATAAAAATGAGATGAAGAAGACATGAAAAAAAGTGAAAGACAATGAAGAGGGAAGATCACAAATGAACCCAGGCGTGAAGAACCCAAGCGCCCGTTCAACCTTTCCTTTATTTTGATTTTTTTTTTAAAAAAAAAAATGAATCCATGCAAAGAGAGAAAAAGGGAAGTTAGGGTTAATGTTGATGATATTAGTTGTCTTTTGTATTTGTTTTATTTTATTTGTTGTTTTAATTCATTCAATTAAAAAAAATGTAAAGAGTATTGGTTACATTAAAATATGCACGTAATCTTAAACCAATATAAACATGTCTTGTCACATCATTTTTTTTTTAAAATAATACTGTTATGTCATTCATCAAATGACAAAACCAAACAGAAGTGAACAGAAGGACTATGTTTCGAAATTTGTTATAATAGTATTCTTAACAAGTAGTATATATTAAGGGTTAAAATTTAGTATGGTAAAGTTGGGGGACAAAAATATTATTTATATTTATTTATTTAAGTGAAAGTGTAGGATGTGCTAACGAACTGCACCAATAATAGTTTGTCACTTTTTGTGGTGCCTTAAGGTGCCCTTAACATTTCTCGTAATTATAAGCATAAACTTTAAGTATCAAACATCATATTACTAGTGTAATTTAATATTAAGTCTTACATATTTTAATTTAATAAAAAAATATAAAAAATTATTAACCACTCATAACGCATCACATCAATACTGTATTAAACACTTTAAGATACCTAACAAACTATAAGCATTGACTTAGTCTTTTTTGATCCACATATATATCTACCTCATGTTGAGAAACATGATACAAAAGCCGGTTGTTACAAAGATCATCGATCATATATAACTTCACAAGAGCTTAATTATTATTAATATTATTATTATTAGATCAATTGAAATTACTTAATTAAACTTCATATGCAGTGTATCTGGTTCTGATCATCATCGAACCGTGTGATAGATAGATATAATACATGCACATATATAAATAAAATATTAATTGTAAAATATGTACGTACGTGCATGATGCAAATATATAGTATAGGACAAATATATATGATCTCCTAATGTAATCCTAATTAATAATGAGATTGAAAATGTTATCGTATCTTCAAAAATATCTAAAACCAGGCTAGTTAAGCACGTACTCATTGTTTTTTTGCAGAGTAAATAATCCTGGTCACGACTGAAGAACCTCCTCGGAAGAAGTTTGAACTACCAAAATTCTGACAAAGATATATTAGCTGGCTGGCTCATGATCTCTCAAGAAATAATAGCATAATTTTTCAACTCTAAACAAAATATATATGTCAGTGAATCACCCAAATCTGATATTGTGCACACTAGAACTACTCATTTGACGGTAGGTAAGGTATAGGATATATATTGGGCACTGGAAACCTAATAATAATTAATAATTAATGTTCTTCTTTGAGTTTGGAAAGAGATGTATCATAATGAGAATGTATACTCTAAAGAATAATTTGCGGCATAAATAACTATGTTTAATTATTAGTTGTAAATAAATACCTAAGTTTAATTTTTTGCGGTAATAATACTTAAATTATATTTTTGGAACTTTATAGTTACCTACAGTCAAATATCATGTCATTATCCACATATCATTTTCTTATTGGTATATTTAAATTATTTTTTTTTTAAAAAAAAATATAATGACTTGGACCAATAAGGAATTACCACGTGACAATTTATATACTTAACAATTAACCGTCAGGTACATACAAAAGTTCTAGAATTATAACTTAGTTATTATTATCGCAAAAAATTAAACTTAGATATTTATTTGCAACTGTTAGTTAAATTTAGGTATTTATGCCACAAATTACTCTTATACTAAATAATTAATAACAATATTCAATTGTTTCTTTAATTTTATGAAAACATTTATTATTATTTTTTTTATTAAAAAAATTACTAACAAATTATATATTTAAAAGGTATATCAATTCAGTACAATCATTTTGTACAATATCAATATCGATTAACAAATCACGAATATATAGAATAATTTTATGGTAGTAACTATACTTTTGTTCTTATATTATATATAAACTTTTTAACCATTTATCTATATAATTTTTAAAAATTAACATCGTGTAACATGTATTTGTTTGTAGCTTATTAAACTTTTTATTTAAAAAAAATTAGCACAAAATTAAAAAAAAATTAACAACCAATTAAAATTAACTTTAAATTATTTTTTTTGACCAAATAATAACTTAATTCCCAGTGTTTAAAAGTATTATTTCGCATAAATTTTTCAATTTTTCTTTTTTGAGATTTTATTACAAATCTTCTTTTAAGCATATATTTCTCCCTTTTAAATTAGTTTCTTTGACCAAAACAATTAAGACAATAATTATTTATTTTATTGAAATAATTAATTAGTGAAAACTCATCTTATCCTAAAATAAGAAAATAAAAAAAAGGAGAATGATTAGAAGTGAGACTAAGATACCATAACTTTTTACAAATAATAAATTTTGACTTATATTATTAATATTTTTCATCAAACTTCATCAATTACATCCTAATTAATTAATGAAATATATGTAGAGCAAAAAAAAAAAAAAATTAAATAACATGTAAAAATGTAAATGAATAAACATGGTTCCCAAGCAAAAGAATAGGATTTTGAAGGTTTGAGTTTCTGAATGAAAGAGAAAAAAAAAAAATTAATTGGAAGAGGTAAGAATAAATTAGTAATCTTTTTGAATAATTATTATTTAATTTAAGAATATTATTAAAAAAAATTAATTTTATGAATAACCTAGTACATTCCACATATTAACCATTTATATACACTTATCAATTTATTATCATTACATTAAATATCTATAGCTATAAAAATATGCCTACCAATAGAAATAAAACTAAGGTGTTTACCATAAACATGCATATCCTATATATATTATTTTTTTTTATATAAATAAGAAAATTATATTGCTCCAACCAATTATCAAAAGGGCCTAACTAAATCCATTATACAATCTGTACAATTTTTCCTCCCATTTTTGAGTTTTTTTTAGAGTGACATTATAATGCATGAAACCATGCTTTGCCAGGCCAAATCAAATCGAATCTCTAAACCAAACTTGCTTTAACATCACTGATAAGCTTGGTAGGTTCCTTTAATTAGTTCATCCCCTCCATATCTTGGCATTTTGAATTCCCCATATGTTGTACATCAGACTAGCAAAAGCAGCTACCATGCATTACCTATTTTCTAAATTTGCTAGTCTTTGCTCTGTCAATCCATCAAATTAGACTAGGCAAAGAAATAGAAGCTGCTCTCTAATGCAGTCAATTCTTTATCTCCTGCAAAAACATTGGACAGTATATTGACATTCAAAGAACAAATGCAGTGTTGTTTATTTCTACTGGTGACACATTATACATGTCTCATACTAAATTTGAGAAGTCCATCTTTTGTTTTTAAGTCTAAGTTGCACAACCATCCATAGCACAAACTATATTTAGAGGTATTAAATCTCCCCCAAACTTCATAGTTCCACTGAGCTTTGTTTTGTGGGGGACAAAATATTTATAGCTTTTAGTCACTGTGTTTGTGTTCTGCAGCAAATGCTGGCCATCCAACAAGGATATATATGACTATTAAAAGCTTGAAAATATTGTAAAAACATAATAATAACTAAATTAGGTGTATAAAATATATTACTTGTCTCTTAATGCTTTCTTTTTATTTTATATATGAAAAGATAAAAATTATTAATTCAAATAATAATAATAATAAAAAAATCAATTCAATTCTATCATAATTTTTTTAAAATATAAATTTAATTTAAATTTCTACTTATATAAATATATATATACTATATAACATAAGCTTTATTAACAATAAAAGAAAATTTAGAAAAAATATTTAATAAATTTGTTTAAAAAGATAATTAATAATTGATGTAACGGTATTATTAATTTTTAATTGTTAAATATAAATAAAAAAATATTTCTAAAACAATAATTCTCGTTAAATAGTTACATTTTATGTGTATAAATGTTATATAACAGAAAATATTATTCTTTTTTAAAATATTATAATTTAAATTTAAATTAATTATTATGCATATATCTTTTCTTTTATCTTATATCTTGACTATATAATATAATGTATTTTTTTTAATATTGTATTTAAAATTTAAACTCATTGTACATATCTAATTTTTTTTTTTGTATTATCATTTTTTATCCAATCCACCTATCTAAAAAAAATATATCTTTCTATTATTGTTTTCTTTTTAAACAATAAAATAAAAAAAATGTTATGTTTCTTAAAGAATCACTGTTGTAAGGCCACTATCTTTTGCGGTTACCAAAAGCATAGTTTTTTTTTATTATTATTATTTAAAAAAAAGTATATGATATTTTAAAAAAATAAAATTATTATGAAATTAATAATATTGTAGTTAAACTAAAATTATAATTAATAATAAATTTTGAATATTATTTTTTTTATATAAATATTACTTAAATTAAATATTTTGTAATAAAAAAATAATATTATTTATTAAATAATATTAAAAAATTAATTATATATAACTTAAATATACATAACTAAAATAAAAATTAAAAATATAATTACATCCAAGTCATATTAGTACAAAAATAAAGATATACGCACACATAGACAAATAATAATATTTATTTCACTATATATTATTACATTTATATTTATGGCCCAAATATATGTATATTCATATATTTATATATATAAATTTATTTATAGATATATATGGTTAAGAGGAGGGCATCGTGGAGCTTTCAAAGTCTCTTTTATCTCATTCTTGTATAGATTTATAATTATAATGTTGGCACAACACAATATTAATGCAAACCTATTTAACTGGTTGTATTATAGAAATTTTTGGTTCTTTAATTTGTAACCTGTTATTATTTTGTTTTCATTTCATTGTCTAATTGTAGAGTTATCATTGGCTATTTTTATCGCTATATATATGTCATGTATATTATATATATTTATTCTATATAAAATGTGGCTATATAACAGAATTTTTGGTTTATGAAGAATTATTGGGTGACTTTTTTTTTAAATAAAAAAAAATAATAAATTATTAGATGTTACCACGTAAAGGTCAGCATCCATATAATTCGTTAAACCTAAACACAATTAATAATAAATCTGTTCATATTATTTATTTTTTTATTAAAAATTATTTTCAAATTTTGATATTTAGAATTAGTTAAATTTTAAATATTATTTTAAATTAAATTTATTATACTACTGCAAAGTATAATAGTAATTTTTGTTTATATTTAAATAATTATTATGCTTTTAAATTTCAATAATTATCACTACATTAAATATTATTAATTTTAAAATTATGATATTAAAAAAAATTAAAAACTAAAATAAAATTAACATACGTGACTTGGTACGTAACATCTATCTAGTCTATATATATGTATGTATTTCAAAATATATATACAACTATACAATTATATTTTAAATGATGACTTGAGTCTAAATTATCACTAAATTAATAAACAAAATCATAAAAATGTTTGTAATATATCTCTCTTATATTAAATTAGGTATTATGGTCGCTCTTTATATAGTGGTTTTAAATATTTATTTTTGTGCAGTAATTTAGATATTTTAAATTTTTATAATTATTTTTTAATTTAATTTTATATTTGTTGTTATTATTAATGAATAAAATATTATAAAAAATTAAAGTGATCAAGTAATTGTGGAATAGGGTCCGACCATATTTTCTTCCCAAACTGACTTCCTTTTAGCAACATACACAAACGATGAAGTGAAAAAAGTAGTTTTTGACATTTAGGGCACAAATGCTCCAGGTCCAGATGGTTAAGTAAGTTACTTTTTTCAAGATAATTGAGAGACAGTAGGTGAGGAAGTGTGTAATGTTGTTCTTG
Organism: Cannabis sativa; assembly: GCF_029168945.1. Classification (NCBI taxonomy): domain Eukaryota; kingdom Viridiplantae; phylum Streptophyta; class Magnoliopsida; order Rosales; family Cannabaceae; genus Cannabis; species Cannabis sativa. Next base: position 54,392,397 of record NC_083602.1, on the reverse strand, counting down.
ATTTTCTGCACAAAAGCCCCGCTTCTCCTTGATGCTTAATGGTACCATGCATAGTTATTTTGAAGAAAAAAGAGGCTTGAGACAAGGTTACCACATGTCTCCCTTACTGCTTGTGCTTGGGAGGGAATATTTATCTCGAATTTTGAAGAAAATTGGGGAAAAAGAGGATTTCAAATTTCATTACAGGTGCAAAAGTCTTGCTCTTAATCACTTATGCTTTTCTGACGATGTACTCATGTTTTGTCATGGTAACTTTAAATCGATATATATTTTGCTCCAAGGTTTAAAGCTCTTTTCTAAGACCTCAAGACTATTTCCTAATGAAGCTAAGTTATCGATATATTATTGTGGCATGGATAGGTATGAGGAACTAAGGGTGATCGAAGCTTCAGGGTATTCAAAAGGTGTTATGCCTTTTAAATACCTTGGTGTTCCAATTTTCTCCAAGAGACTTTCGAAATTGGATTGTGAAATTCTAACTGAGAAGATGATACAACGAGTGCGGTTATGGAGCTCTAGGAATCTCTCTTTTGCTGGGAGAGCCACATTCGTTAATTATGTGTTGATTGCAATTCATATTTATTGGTCCCAAATCATGATTCTGCCAAAGAAGATTCTCGAGATGATAAATGCTATTTGTAGGAGCTTTTTGTGGAAAGGAGAGGCAGAGTCGATTGGTATAGGAAAAGTTGCTTGGAGCAAACTTTGTACTCCAAAATCAGCAGGTGCATTGGTATTCAAGGACATTATTAGTTGGAATCCTGCTGCAATTGGGAAATTTGTTTGGGCTTTAACTTTGAAAAAAGAAAATCTCTAGATCAAGTGGGTTCATAATGTGCATGTTGACGAGGTTTTTCATCAATGGATCTAAGAAGATTGTAAAACGAGCAAGATGAACACAAGCAATAGTTAATCAAAGTAAACCGGTTTGTAAAAATAAATTTAACAAATACAAACACGAGAATTTTATAGGGGTTCACCCCCTTTCAGCGGTAATAAGGTAGTCCACTTGGAGTGTTATTGATCTCAATGCTTGAGGAGAGTTCTCTAGACTTATGTTCTCCAAGAGTTCAATCCTCAAGTGAGTTTTTGGAATTTAAGAATGGGAGCTCAAGAGTATGGTTCGTGAGTATCAACTTCAATGTCCCTTTACAAGTGATTTCACTCCCCTTATATAGATTTTCATCTAGGATTTAAAATCCTTAATCATAGGTACACCTTCCCATAACTATAGTTGGGTTAGGTTTAAGATACAAAATAATAATAAAATAATCATTCAAAAAATAAATATCTCTTCACTTATCATTTTTTGACTATATTTTTGGAATACCTTTAAGAGCACGTGTCTTTCGCATTTAGCGGACCTAGATGGTCATGGAAAGACGAGGGGAGCCAATCGGGTCGGTTTGTGCCAATTAGGTCCTTAAGTTAATTTGGTAGAGGAGCTCTTTGTGCCTTAGCAACTGACGGAGCCGAGAGCTTAGTACACCCAAAGTGCTCCATTGGTAGGAGGTGCAATGTGTCAATGTGCTCTATTTGTGTCAAAGTGCTCCATTTAAGCCAAAGTGCTCCCTTTATGCCAAAGTGTTCCATTTGTGCCAAAGTGCTCCCTTTGTCCAAAGTGCTCCCTTTGTCCAAAGTGCTCTCTTTGTGCCAAAGTGCTCCCTTTTACCAAAGTGCTCCCTTTGTGCCAAAGTGCTCCCTTTTACCAAAGTGCTCCCTTTGTGCCAAAGTGCTCCATATGTGCCAAAGTGCTCCCTTTGTGCCAAAGTGCTCCATTGGAAGGAGTGCAATGGGCCAAAATGCTCCTTTGGTTGGACTTCCATATCTGGAACAAAAATTCATGCGCAATTATCTTGGATTTTATAGGGATAATATTTGCACCCAAGTTTATCATAATTTTATAATATTATGATAGACTTGTAGAAAAAATAATTCCCGCACTTTGGGACTCCATACCCGTAAATATTGATACTACCAAGAATAAATATGTAGAAGACTACCAATATTTTTAAGCACCTTGGAAAAAGTTTGTGGCTATTTAAAATTTAAGAAATAAAATAAAAATAAAAGTAAAACAAACCCTTTAATACATATGTTATATAAATAAAAAATATATACAGTTGATTACATTAAGTTTGTTTTTTTTTTTCGAAAACTAATCATGCTAATTGGGTCCTTTTTGACCAAACAACTCTTTTGCTTTTATTTGAGGAGCTAATGGAGCCATTCGACTCCTTTGGTGCCATTCAGCTCCCCTTAGTGCATTTTAGCTCCTTTGGTGAGTAGTAGAAGCATTCAACTCTTTTATTGGAGCCAATTGGCTCCCTTGTTATTTTGTGTACCAAAGAGGTCCTTTGAGGAGTTTGAGCACACACATTTTTATACAACAAGAACACCAATAAAATTATTGCTTCTAATTTTATAAAGTGGAACTTTGATATACCCAAAATATCTACTAAAAATAAAATATTTAGATTCAGAATCAGTACAACGGACCAATGAAGCTATAGAAAAGATCAAGGCCAGAATGTTTGCCTCTTAGAGTAGGCAAAAGAGTTATGCTGATCCAAAACGCAAAAATGTAGAATTTCAAGTAGGAGATCATGTATTCCTACGAGTGTCTCTGATGAATGGAATTAAAAGTTTCAGGAAAAAGTGCAAGTTTTGCCCTAGATTTACAGAGCCTTTTGAGATCCTCTAAAAGTTTGGATTGGTAGCTTACCGTCTAGCCTTGCCTCCAGCACTTTCAGCATTTCATAACGTATTTAATGTTTTTATGTTACTGAAATACGTTTTAGATGTTAGGTTTTATGCCCTAAATAAAACTCCATTTCAATGTAATGTATTTTATTCAACATCAATAAAGAAACAGAAGTATTTTTTCATTCATTTGTGTATGTTTTGGTTCACTTTATCAATTGCTTGTCTATTTGATTTATAAATTCATCTTAAACCCTTTTCACATACTTGATCATGTTTATTGTGCTGTCATCACATTGGAAAGTAAACATGACTATGTGAATAAAGTTTCCTAGATTTATCAGACACAGAGTTTTACTGATATGATAATCTACAACAAGAGTTTACTTGTATTTGGAGAAATACTATGTTCTTTCCAGAACATTGGTTAAAGTAAAGCTCAGGTTGGATGCATGGAGTATGCATCGGAAGGGACCGATATTGAACTTTGACTTAGATTTAATTAAACTTACCGTAGAATCTATTCAAGTCAATATCGCCAAGTTGATCCTAGATCAAATGATCTTAATCCTGTTATGATTAGGCTCAATCTTGAAAGGCTATTCGTGTTCTTTGATTTGTTAGTTAAGCCTACTTTTAGGTCAGGGTGATACGTACTTTTTGGGAACACGGTAGTGCAATTGAGTGGGAGCACTAGCATAAACATGGAATCTATAGCTTCTATCTGGCGAATAGTAAGCAAAGGATGATCTCCTTCGAGCTTGACCAAACGAAAATAAATGGTGGAGATCTCATTTCACATAAGCTGAAATATCATTTATACGGGGTCAAGTGTTTTAAGGATAAAATACATAGTAGGGTGTTACGTGTAACACCCTAACTAACATAGGCGTATTACGTGATTTTTAAACATGCTGTGCAGCTCGTTGCTAATCAACGAGGTTTATGGAAAACGTGATTAATTAAAATTTTTGCTTTTTAATTAAACTTATAAAACAATATTACAAAAGACTCGGGATCCCGATTACAAAATCATTTACAAAAAGTTTCAACTGTTTATACAAAATAATGTCGCCTAGCGACCAGTTACAAAATCAGCTTCGCTGTCCCGAGGATCGTACTCTCCACGCCTAACCGCCCCGACATGTACAACCTTCATAAGCTCGCTCACGGTCCATCAGCTTTAGCCTTGCCTTTACCTACACATAAACGTAAAACTGTGAGTCGACAGACTCAGTAAGAAAAGCATAATAATATTCATACATAATCTCGGTCATGATCAGACGCCCATACCCCTGATCATAACCCTAACTGCCGTGTCCAACACGATACTGAGTCCCGCTACTGCCGTGTCCAACACGGTACTGAGCCACTACTGCCATGTCCAACATGGTACTGAGTTCTGAACGTTCATAGGGACGGTACTATTGACACGTAACAACCTGATCGGTCGAACCTGGTCATACTCCATTCTCGGTCATACTCCGGCTGTACCGACGTGTTACTATATCCTCTGATCGGTCGAGCCGGTCATACTCATTCTTGGTCATACTCCAGCTGTACCGACGGGATACGTCAATAGTACGGAACCACCAACCAAGTGTCAGCCTGATCGGTCGAACCGGTCATACTCCGGCTGCTGGTCATACTCCAGCCTGTACCGACGTGACAGGGTTGGATGGTTCGAAGCCAACATACATAACTAATGTAATCTAACAGGCTTCCTACATGCACGCTTAACATGTAATCTACATATGCATACTGTTATACTAATCTTACCTGGATTCCGAATTCAGGTGCGTCAACCCGACCGGAACTTTAATCGCGACGAATTACAGGCTCCTAAACCATAAAAATCACAACACTATAAGTGACACGCTAAATCACTTCCCGGGAACTTAAACTAGGAACTAAAAGTTTCCCTATCGATAAAAAGCATGGCCATACCCCCTAAAACATAAAAACGAGGAAAACACGGGTTTTTGAAAATTCCCCAACCGGTAGACCGGTTCTGCAACCGGAATTTCGGTTCTGGGAATTACTGGACCCTCATCCGGAATTCCGGTTGCACAACCGGAATTCCGGTTCCTCGCAGGAATTTTTTCAAAAATTCATAACTCGATCAATTCTAACCCAAATCACACAAGATCTTCCAGACCTGTTCTATATGCCCCAAATAACCATTCAAAGGCAACAAAACCACCCAGAACTCACAGAATCACAAAACACCATTAAAGACCAAGCTTTGAGTTCAAAAACTCAAACTTGGTTAGAATCCACTAACATGCAATCAAACTAGATCAAACCTACATAATCAAGCATAACTAAGCCTCTGAAAATGAAAACAACCAACTACAGCAAGTAATTACAGATTCAATATATATTTTTCAAAATTCATGCTCTTGAGCTAAAAACTTCAAAACTTGAATTTAAGCAACTATCATGCAAACACTAGCTCTAAACCACTTAAAATAGCATGATTAAACCACAAAAAATAATCACACAGCAGCAAGAACATAATAAAATCAAGCATGCATCATCATCTTTTCACACATTTTTTCTAAAATTACAAAAAGAAAGGTTTAGAAACTTTACCAAGGATTTGAAGAACACTTAGATTGAAGGAAACTAGCTTTAAAATAAAAAATTCCAGCCCTTGGAACACCCTTCAGCCGAGAGAGAAAGAGAGGAAAAGAGAGAGTGCTTGAGAGCTTTTCTTTGAAAATTTTCTAACTTTTTCTAACTTGTGATTTTTTGTAAAATGAAAAAAATGAATAAAGACACCTAGCATATAACCCATTTCAGCCAAATAAACAATAAAATAAACATTTATTTTCCATTTAATAAACTCACTAAAAGACAAAACATCATTGGGGAAAAAAGACCAATTCGCCCCTCCACACTAAAACCACATAATAATCACTAAAGGGGTATTTTTGAGAAATTCTAAATTCCCGGCCATTCCCGACATTCCCAATGTCTACTAACCCGTCCCAAACTACTAACATACTAAGTTGTGATTTCTACTGAGCCAAACGCCGGGTTCCAAAATACCGGGCACCGGAAATGCAAAATATGTAAACTACTACATGACATAAAAATGCATCTCTGAATTCCATAAATAACAGTATAATAAATTATTTAAATAGCTATAAATAATTTTCATAATTAACCATAATTAACTGCTAATTTCCAAATTAAACTAAGTGGGCTTTACATTACGGTAATCTAATCCCTTTACAGTGTAGATCATTCATATAGAGGATCATTGATCACATTAGGATTATAACAATGGATAACTAATGATGTGTCTATATGGTGGAACATATAGAGCATTCTATATACGGAGAGTGCAATTCTAAGTTCTATGCGTGGATTCAACGAAGAATTAATAAGTTAGTGAATTTTAGTGCTAAATTCTTGATCTACTTATTGGAAGCTCGGTTATATAGACCCATGGTCCCCCCACTAGTTGAGATAATATTGTTTGTAAGTCTCATGTAATTGGTTTTGATTAATCAATTATAATTCACAAATTAGACTATGTCTATTTGTGAAATTTTCACTAAGTAAGGGCAAAATTGTAAAGAAAGAGTTAATAGGGGCATATTTGTTAATTATGATACTTTGTATGGTTCAAATAATAAATATGATAAATGACAATATTATTTAATAATTATTTATAGTTATTAAATAGTTAGAATTGGCATTTAAATGGTTGAATTAGGAAATTGGCATTTTTGAGAAAATCAGATACAAAAGGTGTTAAAATTGCAAAATTGCAAAAAGCAAGGCCCAGTCCACTAAGCCATGGCCGGCCACCTTTGTAGGCTTTTTAAGTTGATATTTTCATTATTTTAATGCCATATAATTCAAATCTAACCCTAGTGGAATGCTATAAATAGATAGTGAAGGCTTCAGGAAAATAACACTTCACATCAGAAAAACCTGAGCCTCTATCTCTACCTTGGCCGCCACCCTCTCTCTCTCTTCTTCCTTGATAATTTCGACCTACCTTAGTGATTAGAGTAGTGCCCACACACATCAAGCAATACCTCAATCATAGTGAGGAAGATCGTGAAGAAAGATCATCAGTAAAGGAGATTCAGCATCAAGGATTCAGAGAAAGAAGATCCAGGTTCAGATCTTGATAATACTCTGCTACAGAAAGGATACAAGGGTTAGAGATCTGAACGGAAGGAGTCATTTGATTCCGCTGCACCCAATGTAAGGTTTCTTAAACTTTATATGTGTTTAATTTATCGTTTTAGAAAGTTCTTATTTAGGATGTTAATAAACATACTTGTGAGTAGATCTAAGATCCTGGTAAAATAATTTCCAACAACTGGCCTCAGAGCCATGGTAATTGATTTACTTGCAAGAAATTTGGACTTTAAAACGATTGTTTGTATGTTTTTGGATGGTATCATGTTGTATTGAGTGTTATTTGATGATTGATTGATGTTTGTAAATTTCGTGAAAAATAATTGCGATTCTGTTTCTGGAATTATTTTTATTGGATAGTATGGAAAAAATTAAGCAAGTTACCTTTTTACAGAACTCAATTTCGATTTTATTTGAATTAGTTATGAATTTTTGAAGATTTGAAAAAATCGGGGCTGTGCTGAAATTTTCATTCGATCGCGAAAACTGTCCGTACAGCTCACAATTTTTTCGTTTTTCTTCGATTTTTCATACTTTTTCATGGAATTAACTTCCGATTTTTTGTGTAGGTTCTATATTTATACTATTACTATTCCTAATTCAATTCTAATTATCATTTTGAATTAATTTAATATTTTTTAAATTTAATTCAAGATATTAGTGTAATTTGAATTTGAATAGAATTACTATCTATCTTCTTGCTTAAAAATCTATCTTATTTTAAAATTTGATTATATCTTATCCTATTTTAAATTTAAAATAAGATAATTATAATCATGTAATTTTTAAATGATATAAGATATTTTGCTAATTTTTTTTTTTAAATTTTGTTATTTTATTTATTTAAATTACATTTAAAATTTGAAAAAGATATTCATTTATCTTTTCTAATTTTTTATTTAATTTTTATTTATAAAATAACATTTAAAATTTAAAAGTAGTTAGCAAATTTTGAAATGATATTTAGGTTTGTTGAAACCTAATTTTTTAAAATTGTAGGTTTAATTTTAAATTTAAATATTTAAATAATTTTCGAATTTTTTTTTATTTTCAAATTTTTTTAAATTTTCGAAAATTTATTTATTTTTTTAATTAATTATTTTCGAAATTAATTATTTAATTTAAAATTAAATAAATCCTACATCCAACTATCCAACTAACCTTGTTGCAGGAGTATGTGTTTTTAACTTGTGTGTTAGTTTTCAAAACCTATTATTACTTGATTGCAAATAGCCATGGTTACTTTTTGCCAGATCTAATGATCTGATGGCTCCCTTGGTCAAGTAAATAATTTGTAACAGGTATATTTACAATCTTCTTTCATCTGTGTATGACCTAGCAACATGATAGGACCCATCCAAAGTGTGCCTGTGTGAGCCTATGTGTTTAATTTTATTATAGATGCATATAGGTTGTTGTTGCTAAAATAAATTATCATAGTTCTTGATAGAATTTATTTAGGCCCATTTAGTTTTTGGGCCTATCAATTAATAACAGTTGTTCTTATTAAGGTTAAATTCCTCTCTTTTGGGCCTTGTGTGAGAGTTGAGAGCCATAGAAGTGGGTACGACATACTGAACCCAGCCCCCCTCACATGAACCACCCCAATTGTGAAGGCCCATTTGCCTGATTTGAATGACTGTACTAGGTTAATTACACTAGTTTAACCTAATTAAAATTGATTAGCGACATAATTAATTTCATTTATTTTGAAATTAATTTAGAAAATCATTGTTTAAAGAATTTTATATTCTAAGCTAAACTATATGTATTTTCTTGTATTTAATTAAATATAGAATTATAACCATCTAGATTCTTTCTGAAGCTTAATTTAAATTTTTCATTAAATATTCCTATTTAAGTTGATATTTAGTTATTTACAACTAACCAACTTAAATCTGAATATCTTTTGGATTTAAAATTTCAAAATTAAGTTGAGGAATTTTAAGCATTGGTTATTAAGATTCTTTAGATATTTTTTAAGTTAATATCTTTTCGAATATTAACTTAAAATGGAATATTTTAGATATTTTTTAGGTTAATATCTTTTCGAATATTAACTTAAAATGGAATATCTTCAAATTAAGTGGTTACAACTTAAATTTAAATTTAATTAAATCTGATTTGAAAGATATTTAAGTTGATTTTTTTAGATTCTTCTAAAACAACTTAAGTGAGATATTTTCAAATTTGTTCCATTTAAATATTCGAATTTATTTTTCGAATTTAAATAATAATTGAAAATTAATTAAAGTTGATTTTTTTTATTTAAACCAACTTTAATTTGTAATTTTTCATTATTATTTTATGAAACTTGTTCCATTCATTATTCGAATTTATTTTTCGAATTTAATTAATAATTGAAAATTAATTAAAGTTGATTTTTTATCAACTTTGATTTGTAATTTTTCATTATTATATTATGGAACTTGTTGGATATTTATTTGAATTTATTTTTCAAATTAAATAATAATTGAAAATTAATTAAAGTTGATTTTTTATTTAAACCAACTTTAATTTGTAATTTTTCATTATTATAATATCGAATATTATGATTATACAAAATACATATATATATTTTTTAAATAATGAGCTTTTAATCAAAAGATATTCGATCTCCATTGTTGGTCTTACAATAGTTAAACTTTTTCAATATAACCTCGATACGCTAGACTTCGTCCCCCTATGGATGGTTATTCGTTGAACACTTTTAACACCGTAAGATTTCATTTGATAAGTGTTTTGTGAGTTTTCGTCTCTATTTAGACTCTCCCCTACGGTGACTACTTAGAGATAAACTCATAAAACATGAAACAATGGTGGAAGCTCATAAAATGAGAATAACCTTGATTCTCGCCTACCGGGACAACGTTGGATTCTCATTTTGATCGAATAAAAGGTTGCTAAAATGTTTAATTTTAGACAAGCTGACAACTCTATTCAACTAATGTTATCTTTGACTCTTGCCTACCGGGACACTGTATTTCATTATGTTAGAAACCTTGGAAAATAAACTATGTTAGATTTAGTATTTCTATAACATATGTCATGACTTGTTATTTTCTGAACTTGTGTATGAATTTTGAACCAAAACCTTACTTCTGTTTTATTGATGTGTTGTAGTGTCTATAATCCCCTTCTCATTCCACTCCTAGTTAATATCTTAGCAATTGAACTTGAAGTTATAAACTCCTTGTCAGAGTAATACTTCACATATGCTCATGATGGACTTTAAATTCCAGAAAGCAGGTAAGCTGGGAATTGTTCACTCTGAAGAGCAAATAGTTCATAACTCCATAAATCCTACTACTTCAAGCTTAGTTGAAAAGATAAGAGAAAGTGATTCTACTTCCTCAAGTTATACTTCACAACAAAATGAACTAGCAAGAACAACAATTAACAAACGAAGAAGCAGTAATGCTTTAGTCTTCGAATCATGTGTGTTAGAGAATGATAAATCCATTTGGATTCTTGATTATGGGTCTACAAACCATGTGAGTTGTTCATTGCAATTGCTTGAGAATTGGAATTATTTGAAATCCGGAGAGTTGAAACTTAAAGTTGGTAATGGCGAAATGGTTTCGTTTAGAGCTAGAGGAAAAGCCAAACTCAAGTTTCAAAACAGAATTTTGGAATTAGACAATGTCTTATACATTCCAAATTTCAGTAGAAACTTGGTTTCTGTTTCATGCTTACAATTGCAACAATACAAATTAGATTTTTCGGATTCTGGTTCTACCATTTCTCGAAATGACATTCAGATTTGTGTTGCATCCATGGAACAGGGGCTTTATGTTCTTAGACCAGAAACACCATACATAACGAACTTTTTAAAGTAGCTAAACCTAGAAAAAACAAAAAGCAAAAGATCGTTGATGATAATGAAACATATCTATGGCATTTACGTTTAGGTCATATAGGCTTTGATAGACTTAATAGGCTAACCAAAGACGGTCCATTGAAAAATGTCGTCTTAGGTGAATTGCCAGTATGCGAGTCCTGCCTGGAAGGAAAAATGACTAAACGTTCTTTCTCTGCAAAGGGAGAGCGTGCCAAAATCCCTCTAGGGTTAGTGCATTCTGATGTCTGCGGACCTTTGAATGTCAAAGCCCGAGGTGGTTATGAGTACTTTGTGACTTTTATTGACGATTACTCTAGATATGGACATATTTACCTTATGCATAAGGAATCTGAAACATTTGCAAAGTTTCAAGAATTTCATGCTTTGGCCCAAAACCAATTAGGTAAATCATTAAAGATCTTGCGAACTGATAGGGGTGGAGAATATATGGATATGCAGTTCAAAGATCATTTAATTGAACTTGGAATTGAATCCCAATTAACTGCCCCTAGCACTCCACAGCAAAATGGAGTTGCAGAAAGACGGAATCGCACACTTTTGGAAATGGTTAGGTCTATGCTTAGTTTTTCAACTCTACCTACGTCCTTCTGGGGATATGCAATTCAGATGGCAACCGACATTTTAAATGTTGTTCCATCTAAATCAATCCCTAAGACACCTTTAGAACTTTGGAATGGTCATACACCTAGTTTACGCCATTACAGAATCTGGGGGTGCCCTGCTCATGTCTTAAGAAAGAAAGACGGCAAACTTGAGTCACGAACTGAAGTTTGCATGTTTGTCGGTAATTCTAAAGATGACTATATTAAGAATTTCAAATCACAAAGTAAAGTAGTGTTGGAGGAAATGCTTTCAGATATAAGTCCTTCCAATGTTCCGTTCTCTTCCACACGTGAAGAAGACAATCCCACTCCCTCAGTTGAACAAACTGAAAAATCTACTACTAAAGTTTCTGTTCAGAAGACAACCGTACCTCGTCGTAGTGGGAGGGTTCCAACAAAACCTGCTCGTTATGGCTTGTATGGTGAAATCAATATGGTCGTAGGTGACGGTATTGATGACGATCCATTAACCTATAAACATGCAATGGCTAGTCCGCAACGGAAACGATGGTCAGCCGGGATGGATTCAGAAATGGATTCCATGAAAAAGAACAAAGTCTGGGAATATGTAGACGCACCTGACGACTATCATCCGATAGGATGCAAGTGGGTTTACAAGAAGAAAAGAGGAACTGGAGGCGAAGTCGAAACTTTTAAAGCTAGACTTGTAGCCAAGGGTTATACCCAAAGAGAAGACGTGGACTATGAGGAAACTTTTAGTCCTGATGCCATGCTCAAATCCATCCGAATTCTTCTCTCCATAGTTGCTGCTTTCGATTATGAAATCTGGCAAATGGATGTCAAGACTGCCTTCCTTAATGGGGTACTTGAAGAAACCATGTATATGGAGCAACCAGAAGGTTATGTTCTTCCTGGGCAGGAAAAGAAAGTTTGCAAGTTAAACAGGTCTATCTATGGACTTAAGCAAGCTTCTCGCTCATGGAACAAGAGGTTTGATGAAATCATCAAGACCTATGGCTTTCTTCAGAATGAAGATGAACCTTGTGTTTACCAACTCAAGGAAGACCAAATAGTAGTATTCCTGGTCCTTTATGTTGATGACATTTTGATCATTGGAAACAATGTCAAGAAAATGACTCACATTAAGGAATGGCTCAACACTCAATTCGATATGAAAGATTTGGGTGAAGCAGCCTATGTTCTTGGTATTCAGATTATCAGAAACCGGAAGAACAGATCTCTTGCTCTCTCTCAAACAACCTACATAGACAAAGTCTTAGAGAGATTCTCCATGAACAACACCAATGGGGTAAACATGCCTTCTTGATATGGTATTCGTCTATCTAAGGCACAGTCACCGACTGATCCTCAAGAGATAGAGGACATGGCGAGAATTCCCTATGCCTCTGCAGTTGGAAGTCTAATGTATGCAATGTTATGCACTAGACCTGACATCTGTTATGCTATTGGAATCGTGAGCAGGTATCAGTCTAATCCAGGACAAGAACATTGGAATGCAGTTAAGTATATTTTGAAATACTTAAAGAGTACAAGGAATCTTGTGTTAGTCTACAAGGGTGGTGCTTTAAATCCCATAGGCTACACTGATTCAGATTTCCAGGCAAGTCTTGAAGACAGGAAATCTACATCTGGGATGGTGTTTACTCTTGGGGGTGGAGCAGTGGTTTGGAGAAGTGCTGAATACATAGCAGCAGCCGAAGCTGCTAAAGAACTTGTCTGGCTAAGAAAGTTCTTCACCAGCATAGGTGTTGTTCCTGGAATGGAAAAGTCTCTGGTACTACTCTGTGATAACAATGGAGCAATAGCAAACAGTAAAGAACCTCGAAGCCACAAGAGAAGCAAACACATTGAAAGGAAGTATCACATTATCAGAGAATACGTGGGAAGAGGGGATGTACTAGTTGAGAAAGTTGACACAGAGGACAACCTAGCTGATCCATTTACCAAAGTCCTGGCCGTGACAGCCTTTGAAAAGCACCGTCAGAATTTAGGATTAATTGATATGTACTAATTAGTTTTATATTAGTGCAAGTGGGAGTTTGTTAGGTTTTATGCCCTAAATAAAACTCCATTTCAATGTAATGTATTTTATTCAACATCAATAAAGAAACAGAAGTATTTTTTCATTCATTTGTGTATGTTTTGGTTCACTTTATCAATTGCTTGTCTATTTGATTTATAAATTCATCTTAAACCCTTTTCACATACTTGATCATGTTTATTGTGCTGTCATCACATTGGAAAGTAAACATGACTATGTGAATAAAGTTTCCTAGATTTATCAGACACAGAGTTTTACTGATATGATAATATACAACAAGAGTTTACTTGTATTTGGAGAAATACTATGTTCTTTCCAGAACATTGGTTAAAGTAAAGCTCAGGTTGGATGCATGGAGTATGCATCGGAAGGGACCGATATTGAACTTTGACTTAGATTTAATTAAACTTACCGTAGAATCTATTCAAGTCAATATCGCCAAGTTGATCCTAGATCAAATGATCTTAATCCTGTTATGATTAGGCTCAATCTTGAAAGGCTATTCGTGTTCTTTGATTTGTTAGTTAAGCCTACTTTTAGGTCAGGGTGATACGTACTTTTTGGGAACACGGTAGTGCAATTGAGTGGGAGCGCTAGCATAAACATGGAATCTATAGCTTCTATCTGGCGAATAGTAAGCAAAGGATGATCTCCTTCGAGCTTGACCAAACGAAAATAAATGGTGGAGATCTCATTTCACATAAGCTGAAATATCATTTATACGGGGTCAAGTGTTTTAAGGATAAAATACATAGTAGGGTGTTACGGTAATCTAATCCCTTTACTGTGTAGATCATTCATATAGAGGATCATTGATCACATTAGGATTATAACAATGGATAACTAATGATGTGTCTATATGGTGGAACATATAGAGCATTCTATATACTGAGAGTGCAATTCTAAGTTCTATGCGTGGATTCAACGAAGAATTAATAAGTTAGTGAATTTTAGTGCTAAATTCTTGATCTACTTATTGGAAGCTCGGTTATATAGACCCATGGTCCCCCCACTAGTTGAGATAATATTGTTTGTAAGACTCATGTAATTGGTTTTGATTAATCAATTATAATTCACAAATTAGACTATGTCTATTTGTGAAATTTTCACTAAGTAAGGGCGAAATTGTAAAGAAAGAGTTAATAGGGGCATATTTGTTAATTATGATACTTTGTATGGTTCAATTAATAAATATGATAAATGACAATATTATTTAATAATTATTGATAGTTATTAAATAGTTAGAATTGGCATTTAAATGGTTGAATTAGGAAATTGGCATTTTTGAGAAAATCAGATACAAAAGGTGTTAAATTACAAAATTGCAAAAAGCAAGGCCCAGTCCACTAAGCCATGGCCGGCCACCTTTGTAGGCTTTTTAAGTTGATATTTTCATTATTTTAATGCCATATAATTCAAATCTAACCCTAGTGGAATGCTATAAATAGATAGTGAAGGCTTCAGGAAAATTACACTTCACATCAGAAAAACCTGAGCCTCTCTCTCTACCTTGGCCGCCACCCTCTCTCTCTCTTCTTCCTTGATAATTTCGACCTACCTTAGTGATTAGAGTAGTGCCCACACACATCAAGCAATACCTCAATCATAGTGAGGAAGATCGTGAAGAAAGATCATCAGCAAAGGAGATTCAACATCAAGGATTCAGAGAAAGAAGATCCAGGTTCAGATCTTGATAATACTCTGCTACAGAAAGGATACAAGGGTTAGAGATCTGAACGGAAGGAGTCATTTAATTCCGCTGCACCCAATGTAAGGTTTCTTAAACTTTATATGTGTTTAATTTATCGTTTTAGAAAGTTCTTATTTAGGATGTTAATAAACATACTTTTGAGTAGATCTAAGATCCTGGTAAAATAATTTCCAACATTAGATACCACTCATGTGTTTGAGTTATGAAAATCTAGAACTCCATCTAGATTTATCATACGAAAAGCAACCAGTTCAGGTTTTAGACAGAAAATATAATGTCCTTTGAAACAAGACCATAGTTTTGGTCAAGGTACTCTGAAGAAATTTTAAGGTGGAGGAAGTCACCTGGGAGTTGGAGACTGACATGAGGGATCAATATTCAGAGTTGTTTAGGTTATATTTTGAGGACGAAATCCTTTTAACGGGGGATAATTGTAAAAACCGCTTAATTTTAGTATGAGAATTAGTAGATAACTAGGGTTTAACTCTGAATTTAAATTTTAATTATGATTCATGAATTTATGGAGATATATTTGAATTTTAAGCGTGCTATTTATGTTATATATGAAAATTTATATTTTTCATATTTTATGCCCGATAAAAGTAGAACGCGACGTTTGGCCGATAGAGTCACATTTTTGTATGGTTTAGTATTTTAGAAATAGCAAGGCAATTTAGATAGACGTTGGGAATGTCGAGAATATTGGTATTTTTAGATTTGACCCAAATGCCTCTAAGTGGCAAGGTTGATTCTTGGTGATGCAAGGGGCAAAATAGTCTTTTCCCTTGGATTGACCTTTATCTTTCAGTGACTTAAAAGATTAAATTAAGTTTATGTAATTTGATTTTTAATGTTATATTTTATATTATTATGTAAAACAATTAAGTTATTCTTTTTATTTTATTCAAAAATTAGAATTTAGATAAATTACACTCTCTCTCTTCAACTCTCTCTCCCTCTCGACCTCTTTGGAAAAACAACAGCAAGTTAGGGTTTTTCTACTTAATTTTTGGTATATTAACAAGATCTTAGTGGTTCCAATCCAAGGTAAACTTCCAAGCTCACTTCTCTTTATTTTCTTAAGTTCTAAGTTAGGTTTTATGCTTGATTTTTGGAGTTAGGGTTTTGTAGTTTTAAAGGATGTTGATTTTGTTTTTAGATGTTGTTTTGATGTTATTGAGCTGATTTATAACTGAATTGAGTGTTGTTGTTGTGTTTGAGTAAAGTTTGAACTTTAGAGCTCAAACTTTGCTATCTCATGGTGATTTTTGATTATGGGAATTTTAATTCAGTTCTTTTTCATGTTTTATGTTCATTATGGCTTGAATAGGTGATCTAGAAAGTTACGTTCAATTTGGGGTCGAATTGAGGTGTTTTTGTGGTTTTTGGAGATTCTTGTATTGAAACGGTCGACCGGTTCAGTATAAACCTGTAGGAACCAAAATTTCGCTTCATCCCCAAGCAAACCCCATTGAATTGATTTTCTAGTTGGGAACCGATCTCCCCGATGGGGCAGTTTAGAGCACCCTAGATTTTCTCATTGTTACGATATTTAAGGTATTGCCATGTTATCCATCGATAGAGAAATTTTTAGTTTTGATTTTAAGTCCCTGAAAAAGTGATGTGGCATGTCACTCACCAATTTTACGAATATTGTGACTTAAAGGCCTGTTAATCGTCGAGCAGCAGTTCCACTTAGGTTGACCAGTACACCTGCATTCGGAAACGAGGTAAGATTCATATAATGATATGCATATGTGATTACATGTTTAGTGTGCATGTTTATGAAGCCTGTTAGATTACATTGAAATAGCAGTATCAATATACGTAGAGTTGTGTTGGATACCGATAAATGTATGTTTGGCTCAAGTACTGATTGGCATTATCACATCGGATGAAGATTGTACATGTCGTGGCGATTAGACCTTGAGCGTATGATCTTTGGGACAGCAGGTTGTATTTTGTATAGTCGCTAAGGGAAAATTTTTGTATCAAATATTTTGTGACTCAGCTGTAAATATTTTAACTACGGGATCCCAATTATATATATGTTATTTACTTTGAAATTTAAGAGTAATCCTGTAAAGTTTAATTAATTACGTTTTTTAATAAACTCGTTGGTTAGCAACAGATTGTACAATTAATATAAAATTTTAATAACACGTCTAATCTAGTATAGAGTTACAAAGCAGGTCCATAAAATAATAGTTCATGCTGTTCCGATTGTGAGTAAAGCTAAAGCTACCTGGCTGCTAAGAGAGTATTTGATTGATGATGTAAAGCAAGCCCTTTTCTCTATCCAGAATGATAAAGCGATTGGTCCTAATACCTATATATAGTAGTGCATTTTTAAAGACACTTGGGATATTACTGGGAATGACCTTGCTGAAGCAATTCTCTCTTTTCTGTTGGGTTTTATGCCCTAAATAAAACTCATTTTCATATAATCAGATTTACTTATTAATAAAGATCAGAAATAACATTTTATGTTGCATGGTTCACATGATTTATTTCATGATTATAGGTATATAATGTATGAATTCTTTTTAAGCCCAGAACATATGAGTTGGTTAAAGATTATAGCGTTGTCAGCACAGCCGAATATAATCTTAATTATATGTTCAAAAGTTTATTCCCTGATTTGTCAAAACACTAGATTTAGACTGACACGGTATAATCAGCGATAGGTATTCTTACACCTTGGAAAAGTGTTATGTCCTTTCCAGGACATTGGCAAAGTTTACCAGTATCGGATGTATGGAGTATACATCGGAAGGGACCGATATTGAACTATGATTAAATATATTAAAATTTACCGTAATATCTATTCAATTCAATATCACATGTTGATCCTAGATCAAATGATCTTAATCCTGATATGGTTAGGTTCAATCTCAAGAGTGTTACTCGTGTTCTTTGATTTGTTAGTTAAGCCTACTTTTGGGTCAGGGTGATACAGACATTTTGGGAACACGGTAGTGCAATTGAGTGGGAGCGCTAACATAAATATGGAATCTATAGCTTCTATTTGGCAAATAGAAGTAAAGGATGATTTCCTTCGAGCTTAACCAAACGAAGATAAATGGTGGAGATCTCATTTCACTTAGCTGAAATATCATTTATACAGGGTTAAGTGTTTTAAGGATAAAATACATTGAAGGTGTAGCGGTAACAGTAGTGCCTTTTCAATGTAGATCATCTATATAGAGGATCATTGATCACATTAGGGTTATAACAATGGATAACTAATGACGTGTCTATATCATGGAACATATAGAGCGTTCTATATGACTGAGAGTGCAATTCCAAGTTCTAAGTGTGGATTCAATGAGGAATTAATAAGTTAGGGAATTTACTTGGTAAATTCGGTTCGACTTATTAGAAGCTCGGTTATATAGACCCATGGTCCCCATACTAGTTGAGACCATACTGCTTGTAAGACTCAGTTAATTGATTTTAATTAATCAATTATAATTATAAAAGTTAGACTATGTCTACTTTATGAATTCTCACAGTTTAAGGATGAAATCATAAAGAAAAAGGGTTTCTAGGTTTAATTATTAATTGAGAGACTTTGCATGTCTAATTAATTATTATTTTAAATGACAATATTATTTAATAATCTATTTTAGTTATTAAATAATTAGTTTTGGCATTTAAATGATTAGAATTGGAAAAGTGGCATTTTTGGAGAAATAGAAATAAAATTGAGGAAACTACAAAATCCAAGTGAGGCCCATTTCACCTTATGGCCGGCCACATGATTTTGATTTTCCCAATTATTATTTTCAATTTTAATTGTCATGTAATTGCTAATCAAAGCCTAGCAAAAATAGGAAAGTGGTGGATCACACTAAATAAGGCAGTTAATTGATTACACAGTAATTAAGGAAACTGTTTTATTTGGAAAGTTGTGCTCTCCCTTCTCCCTATATAAAGAAACCCTTTGTTCTCTTCTCTGGTATGCTAAAAGCCACGAAATTAAGAGAGAAAAAGAGAGAAAAATTTTGAAATCCTTGTGAGATGAGTAGTACACACATCAAGTGGTACCTCAATCATAGTGTAAGACTATGGAATTTCTGCAT
This sequence comes from Cannabis sativa, assembly GCF_029168945.1. Lineage (NCBI taxonomy): Eukaryota > Viridiplantae > Streptophyta > Magnoliopsida > Rosales > Cannabaceae > Cannabis > Cannabis sativa. Next base: position 54,373,247 of record NC_083602.1, on the reverse strand, counting down.
CAAAGAAGGAGAAAAGAAGATCCAGGTTCAGATCTTGGTGATGCTCTGCTACAGAAAGGAATCAAGGGCTAGAGATCTGAACGGAAGGAGTCATATTACTCCGCTGCACCCACTGTAAGGTTTTCTAACTTTATATGTGTTTATTTTCATTGTTTTAGAATTCATATTAGGTTGTTAATCCAACATACATGATAGTAAATAGATCCTGGTAAAATAATTTCCAAAAACTGGCACCAGAGCGATGGTAATGATTTACTTTCATGTAATATGAATTAAAACGATGACTTACATGTTTTTGTGTTGATTTGGATGGTTTCATGTGGTTTATGTGTTAGTTGATGAATGTTGATGTTGTACAGTTTCGTTTTCCATGAAAAATATTTTTTCAATTTTTGAAAATATTTTATTTGGATTCCTTGTGAAAAATTAAGCAATTTTGTTTTTTACGGAACTCGATTCCGATAAAAATTGAGAAAGATATGAATTTTGGAAGATTGGAAATCATGGATGCTGCATGCAGCCTATCCTGGCAAACCTCTACAAATTGCGAATTTTGTGGGTTTTTCCCCAAAAATCCAATTTTTTCATGAGATTGTTTCCCAAAATTTATTTTTCCTTTCTTAAATATTTCTAAATTGAAATGTTTCCAATTTTAAATATTTTCAATTTGGAATTTTTCCAATTTTTAAATATTTCTATTTTGGAATGTTTCCAATTTTAAATATTTCCTTTTATAGTCAGATTTAAAAATTTGTTAACTTATTTAATATTTATTTATTATTTAATTATAAGATTAGATATTTTGATATTTAAGATATTTTAAATTAAAAGATAACTTTGTCTTTTTATTTAAAATATTATATTAAAATTATCTTATATGACAAATTAAATAATTAATAAATTTGAAATTAACATAGATATTTTTATAGATATACTTACCATAATATTTTCAAATTCAAAATTTGTTATTTAGTTAAATATTTAATTATTTATAAATTATAAGTATAAAAATGATATCTTTTCTATATATATATATATATATCATTTTTTTCCTTATTAGAAATTTATAAATCATATCTTAAATATTTAAATAACATAGATATTTTTGTAGAGATTTGAATATTGCTTAATTTGAGATATTTTGACATATAATTATGGTAATTATTATTCATTTATTATTTTATTCCTAAAATAATAATTATCTATCCAAATCTATTTTAAAATTGGTTTATTTTATTACTTTATTTTATTAAATTATAAGATCTGAAAGTGATATTGAAGATTCTTTCCTTTCAAATCATTGATCTTATTAGATATTTAATTTAATTTGATTCAAATAAACCTAGATATTTTAAAATTAGTTTCCTTTATTTGGTTAGTTTAAGAATAATAATTTAATTATATTAATATCTTATTTCACATTTGTTACATGGACAATGTTTGTTTATTTATATTGTTTATTCAAAAACTTTTTTAACAAACCTATTATTTATCTGATCTAAATTGGTATGATTAACTTGTTGACAGATCCAATGATCTGATTTTAATCATAGTCCAATTGTCAATAGATCTTATAAATAATTTATAACAGGTAAATTTTGTACTTCTTTCATCTGTGTAAACCTAGTAACATGATAGAGCCCATCCAAATCATTTGACCTGTGTGAGCCTATATGTTTGCTTTTGGGCTTAGATGCATATAGGAAGCCCATTTAAGTTTTTTACTAAGTAAATGGACTAGGTTGCAAAAATAAATTTTGACATAAGGAAATTTATTTAGGCCCAATTAGATTTGGGCTTATTCAATGAATAACAATTATTTATTTTAAGATTAAATTCCTCTCTTTTGGGCCTTGTGTGAGAGTTGAGAGCCATAGAAGTGGGTACGACATACCGAACCCAGCTCCCCCTCACATGAACTACCCCAATTGTGAAGGCCCATTTGCCTTATTTAAATAATTGTATTAGGTTAATTATATTAGTCTAACCTAATTAAAATTGAATTAGCAACATAATTAACTTTTAAAATATATGAAATTTTTTTTCATGTAATATTTTAAAGTTAATTTTAGAAAAACACTTAGTTAATGATATATTCTAGATAGTTATTTCTAGTACTAGTTATTATTTCTAATATTAAATAGGAAAATATTATTGATTGTGAAATTAATTGTCTCATAATTAATTTTGGTACAATCTAAGTTTAGAATATTTTCATAGTATTAAACTAGAATTAATAATTAAGTTTCCTCTTTACTTAATTATGTGTTTCTTGAATTTAATACATTTAATTAAATTAAAAATTTCAATATCTAAGTTGATTTTCATCATGATACTTTAATATTGTTATTTTCATGTTATTTAATTAAAGTTGAAAATTATTTTAAGTTTGGAATCTTATTTCAGAATAACTTAAGTTTGAATAATTTTCAAAATATATTTTATTTTATTTTATTAATCATTTCCCAAAATTTTGAAATTGCATTTCTTTAATGTAGAAATTTCGAATTTTATTTGAAAAATAGATTAAAGTTAAAAATTATTTATTTAATTTTGGACCAACTTAAATCAATGACTTTTTCATTTAATGGTTAATTAAAATAAATGAACTAATATATATTATAATTAGAAATTGGATTAATTGGTCTATGAAAGTCTAGATAGTTATTATCTGTTTTGCTTGAAGTATTTTTCTAGTGTATTTAATTAAATAGAAAATTAATATTTAAGTTGATTTTTTAATCATGATACTTAAACATTTGAAATTTTTCTTAGATATTTAATTAAATAGGAAAATTATATTTTTTGTTAAAAATTAATTTTTAATTAATTTTGGGACAAAATAAAATTAGAGTAATTTTTTAGGATTTATTTTATTTTGTTTTAAAGCATTTTTCGAAATGCAATATATATTTATAGAAAATTAAATTTGAGTTGTAAATTAATTTAAATTAATTTTGAAACAACTTAAATTGAATAATTTTCTAAATATTTATGGAAATTATTACTAAGATGGAAATAATTTACGTTATTTTCATATCCATCTAAGTATAATTTATAAATATTACATTAAAATTTATATTTAGAATATTTTATTCTAAATTGGAAATTTTAATTAAATAAATATATATTTAAAATAAATTGATTAAAATAAATATTAGAAAAAAATACAACCCTTCATTAAATAATGAGCTTTATTATTATAAGGATATTCGATCTCCATTGTTGGTTTTACATAGCTATTGTTTTAGTGAGTAATCCTCCCTAATGGAGGAACGTTCATTAGCAAGTTAGCACCGTTTAATCTCGAAAGATAAGTAATCTTCTAAGTTTTTTTATATAGTTTATGACCACCCTAATGGTGGCGACTGTATAAGACTTGCAAGAATATGAAACAATGGTGGAAGCTCATAAGATAGAATAGCCTTGACTCTCGCCTAAACGGGACAACGCGGATTCCAATCTTGATCGAATAAAAGGTTGCTAAAATGTTGATCATTTTAGATGAGCTGACAACTCTATTCAATGAATGGTAGCTTTGACTCTCGCCTAAACGGGACACTGATATCAGTTTGTTGAAAACCTTGGAAATTATTTAGGATTGTATGTTTTAGTATTTTTACTTGTCATTCCTACTTGCTATGTGCTTCATAATTTCTGAATTGTGTATAAATTTGTATTGAACCATGTTATTTTCTGTTATTAAATTGTAGTTGAATTTCGAATCTTCATTGTTGGTCTAACTTGATTTGTTTTTCTAATGAGATAAATCCCTAATGGATTTTCACCATTAGACTAACATAATAGTGTTAGATCTCGAAAGATAAATATTGTATATGCAACATCTAGCTGTTCATCAATTGATGACACCTTAGACTAGTGTTTTACAATATGAAACAAGAAGATTGTATAAATAAGATTACTTTGACTCTCGCTAATCGGAGCATCGTTGGATTCTTATTTAAAACGAAATTATCCTAATTCCTCTTAGCTTATTCATTTCGAATTAGCTTAATGACATATCATTGGATGAATGGTCTATAAATCATATAAAGTCTTATTTTCTCTTAAGAAATTAGATGACGCATATGATTATATTCCCGGAATTCTATCCCTAAATGATATAAATCCTCAATCTTAGATATCTCCTACTTGTATAGGAAAATCATAGAGTTAGATTAGTAGTGGTGGTCCAAGAAAGAGTTACTAATTATACAGTTACACTTTCACAAGTGCTTAATAACCATTTTCTTTCAATGGATTCAAACTGTATGAGTTTAGTATTCTGTGACCAGAATCCACTTGCACTATTCTAAGAACTCTTTGATGTAACTAAAGTAAGTCATCAAAAGATACAACCACATATTTTATAAATCTATGGCATTTGTATCTTGTTCATAGTGGTTTTGACAAGATCATTCTCTGCAAAGAGTTAATATGCCTATATCCACTGAAAGTAATTTCATCTCATTCGTAGATGGATGTACATTCAGGGGTGGATATGAGTTTTCGTTGTATTCTTAAAACGATCACTCTAGATTTTACCTTACGCAAAAGAAATTTGAAATGTTTGAAAAATTTCATGAATTTCTAGCAATGGAAAGTGGTTAAAGATCTTGCGAACTGATAGGGGTGGAGAAAAAGTTAGTAGATATGCAATTCAAAGATCATTAATTTGATTTTGAATTATATCCAAACTTACCTCCCCAGAAATTCGAGTTTCATATTGATGATTAGTTACTAGTCGTTGCCTAAATCCTTCTATGGAAATAAAATTTCAGAATGATGCAATGGTTGTATACTTAATGTAAATCATTACTAGATTCATGGATGACCTAATCGAAATCTTAAGAAAAGCTAGAACTGCTAACTCTGGTTTGCATGTTTGTTAGCTATTCTAAGTGATTAGGGGTGGAGCATCCCATAGTCATTAGACAAGAAAGTGTTTGTTTAAACAAATACTAATTTTCTAAGAAAATGACTAAGTCTGAAAATAAAGTAGCAAATAAAGGAGATATTTTTTTTCTTGATTCCATAAGTGTTCTATCATCTTATTCGTTGCAAGATGATCCCACTTCCTCTGTTGTCTTAACACAACCGAAGAGGTCAATACCATTTAGTTTTCTTATACATAGTTCACGGTACCTTGTTGTAGTGGGAGAGTTTCAAGGAACTTTACCTTCATATGACTTGGAAGACACTAGTGATTAAAATCTATTGTGAGTTTAAACAAGTAATGGATTGTCAAGATAAGAAACTAAGAAGAAAGCCAATATAACTATGGTTTGATCCATTCACATGGAGTAACCTAAAGTTTTCTGTTACAAGGACATGAAAGGAAATTTTCGTTCATAAGTCTATTCAATGGACTTAACAAAACTTCATGTTCCTAGTATTATAGGTTTGAGTTTATCTAAACCTATGGCTTGTGGTATACCTGGTAATTACTTACTCTAATGCAAGCAACTTACTTTAGTAAGATGCTGGAGCATTTTCTTTCCAATGGCAATCTATAGAAGCTTCACAACTTCTAAGCATAGATTTTATTTATCTGAGGAAAAGTCTCAACTATTCCAGAAAAGATAAAGCCATGAAAGAATGTCTTGAATCAACAGTGAGAGGTCCCAGATATGCTTTAATATGCATGCCTTAGACCAAACACTTGCTGTTGAGTGGGAGTAATGAGTAGGTATCAGATTAATCCCGGAGAGGAACATTGGAAGAAAATCAAGTAAATCTTAAGATTAAGAAGATGAACTATATGTTAGTCAATAAGGGTGGTCTTTGAAACTCTTAGACTACACCACATCAGATTTCGAGACTTGCCTGTGTGCTAGAAAGTCAGCTGATGAGATGGTGATTACTTTGGGGGTGGAGTAGTGATTTTGGAGAAGTGTAAAAACCTATCTAAAATCTCTTGGTCTACCAAAAAGAGACTGAATGTTAAAAGTTGCAGGAAAGATACTTATTCAGTCTAAGGAAAGTTCTATACTTTTGTGGCACTGTTCCAACTTGCCTTAACTACTAGGGTTACTTCCTGAATAACCAAAGAGTAGTTGCCAAAAGTATATAATCCAGTATCCCAAGAGAGTAGACATATAGAGAGGAAATTCACATTATCAAGGATTTTGTGATTAAGGAAGAGTAATGGTAGAGAAGAGGTTGTGTTTAATTCAACCTGTCAGATCCTATTACGAGGAGTTTACTACTATTACACTTGATTTGTATATCAAGGTGTTAATGATTACTTGAAATGCACTTTTTGTTTTATATTAGTGCAAGTGGGAGTTTGTTGGGTTTTATGCCCTAAATAAAACTCATTTTCATATAATCAGATTTACTTATTAATAAAGATCAGAAATAACATTTTATGTTGCATGGTTCACATGATTTATTTCATGATTATAGGTATATAATGTATGAATTCTTTTTAAGTCCAGAACATATGACTTGATTAAAGATTATAGTGTTGTCAACACAGTGGAATATAATCTTAATTATATGTTCAAAAGTTTATTCCCTGATTTGTCAGAATACTGGATTTAGATTGGCAGGGTATAATCAGCGATAGGTATTCTTACACCTTGGAAAAGTGTTATGTCCTTTCCAGGACATTGGCAAAGTTTACCAGTATCAGATGTATGGAGTATACATCGGAAGGGACCGATATTGAACTTTGATTAGATATATTAAAATTTACCGTAATATCTATTCAATTCAATATCACCTGTTGATCCTAGATCAAATGATCTTAATCCTGATATGGTTAGGTTCAATCTCAAGAGTGTTACTTGTGTTCTTTGATTTGTTCGTTAAGCCTACTTTTGGGTCAGGGTGATACAGACATTTTGGGAACACGGTAGTGCAATTGAGTGGGAGCGCTAACATAAATATGAAATCTATAGCTTCTATTTGGCAAATAGAAGTAAAGGATGATTTCCTTCGAGCTTAACCAAACGAAGATAAATGGTAGAGATCTCATTTCACTTAGTTGAAATATCATTTATACAGGGTTAAGTGTTTTAAGGATAAAATACATTGAAGGTGTAGCGGTAACAGTAGTGCCTTTTCAATGTAGATCATCTATATAGAGGATCATTGATCACATTAGGGTTATAACAATGGATAACTAATGACGTGTCTATATCATGGAACATATAGAGCGTTCTATATGACTGAGAGTGCAATTCCAAGTTCTAAGTGTGGATTCAATGAGTAATTAATAAGTTAGGGAATTTACTTGGTAAATTCGGTTCGACTTATTGGAAGCTCGGTTATATAGACCCATGGTCCCTATCCTAGTTGAGACCATACTGCTTGTAAGACTCAGTTAATTGATTTTAATTAATCAATTATAATTCTAAAAGTTAGACTATGTCTACTTTATGAATTCTCACAGTTTAAGGATGAAATCGTAAAGAAAAAGGGTTTCTAGGTTTAATTATTAATTGAGAGACTTTGCATGTCTAATTAATAATTATTTTAAATGACAATATTATTTAATAATCTATTTTAGTTATTAAATAATTAGTTTTGGCATTTAAATGATTGAATTGGAAAAGTGGCATTTTTGGAGAAATAGAAATAAAATTGAGGAAACTGCAAAATCCAAGTGAGGCCCATTTCACCCTATGGCCGGCCACATGGTTTTGATTTTCCCAATTATTATTTTCAATTTTAATTGTCATGTAATTGCTAATCAAAGCCTAGCGAAAATAGGAAAGTGGTGGATCACACTAAATAAGGCAGTTAATTGATTACACAGTAATTAAGGAAACTGTTTTATTTGGAAAGTTGTGCTCTCCCTTCTCCCTATATAAAGAAACCCTTTGTTCTCTTCTCTGGTATGCTAAAAGCCACGAAATTAAGAGAGAAAAATTTCGAAATCCTTGTGAGATGAGTAGTGCCCACACACATCAAGCGGTACCTCAATCATAGTATGTAAGACTATGGAATTTCTGCATCAAAGAAGGAGAAAAGAAGATCCAGGTTCAGATCTTGGTGATGCTCTGCTACAGAAAGGAATCAAAGGCTAGAGATCTGAACGGAAGGAGTCATATTATTCCGCTGCACCCACTGTAAGGTTTTCTAACTTTATATGTGTTTATTTTCATTGTTTTAGAATTCATATTAGGTTGTTAATCCAACATACATGATAGTAAATAGATCCTGGTAAAATAATTTCCAATATTTTCTCCATACAGGTAGATTACTCAAGGAGATTAATTCTACTACAGTTACTTTGGTTCGTGATTATAAACCAATTCATCGCTTGCTGCAATGTGGTCTATAAAATAGATACCAATGATTTGTTTCAAATTGAGAGAAATTCCCCCTAATATTATCTTTGAAAACCATAGTGGCTTTGTCAAAGTTGTCAAATAATTCACAACATCATGATTTGTGAGGGCATGGTTAAATATTATGGTAGAAAATGGCCTAAGTCTACTTATATGTTTAAGATAGATCTTCAAAAAGCCTATGACACTTTTGATTGAGATTTTTCTCGAGAGATATGCTAGAAGCTTTAAATTTCCCAGAAAAGTTTGTGAAGATAATCTTGGTGTATGTTACAACTCTTTGATTTTCATTGATGGTGAATGGTTCTCTTCATATTTTTTTCAATCCCAGCGAGGTCTTAGGCAGGGCGATCCATTGTCACCTCTTCTATTTGTAATAGGGATGGAGTATTTCTCTCGTATTCTTGCCAAAGTTACTACTAATGCTGATTTTCATTTTCATCCAAGGTGTAAGCACTTGAATCTCACGCACTTGGTTTTTACAGATGACCTTTTACTTTTTTGCAAAGGTGATTACAAAGCAGCCACTCTTTCACTACGGGAATTTAAACTCTTTTCTAGTACTTTGGGGCTACTAACTAATGTGGGCAAATCAATATTTTTGGAGCAGGTATGGATCCCCTTAGTCTTGATCGAATAGATGTTCTTTCTGGCTTTTCTTGTAGCAAACGTCCTTTCAAGTGTTTGGGAATGAAAATCTTCTCTAAGAAGATTAATAAGGTTGACTGTGATTGTTTTGTTGAAAAAATGACAAGTTAGATTCGTGTTTAGAGTAGTAAAAGTTTGTCTTATGCTGGCATGATTACTCTTATCAATTTTGTTCTCGTTACAATCAACACTTACTAGTCTCAAATAGTTATCTTACTAGCAGTTATCCAAAAGATTAATTAAATATGGCGAGCTTTTCTTTGGAAAGGGAGTGAATAGTTCAATGGGCCGAGTAAGATTTCTTTGTCTGTAGTTTGTAGGCCAAAAAAGAATTGTTGCTTGGGGTTCAAAGATATTGCTCTTTGGAATCTTTGTGTCTTGGAGAAACATGTTTGGGTTATTTCTTCTAAGAAAGATAACCTTTAGGTTCGATGGGTCAATTCTGTATATATAAAACAAAACAATTGGTGAGACTATATATGAGGTCCCCAATGACTCAAGCTGGTATTTGAAAAAGGGTTGTGCAAGTGAAAGAGAAGTTAAAGAATTTTTTTATTGAGAAAGATTTTCAGCAGTACAACTACTCTATTGATGAAATGTTCATCATTATGCAGCAACTTCTCATGGAAAAATAGAAATATTCTATGTTTTGGGATAGATTTTGTGTTCCTAAACATAAAATAATCACTTGGCTGGCTTTGAAGCAAATACTCTTAACAAAAGATAGACTTTTTCAGTTTGGAGTGGTGAGTAATCAAATTTGTCCAATTTGTGAGGGAGAAGATGAGTCTCATAATCATCTTTTCTTCTCTTATTGTTGTAGTAAAAAAACTGGATGAGCAACTTGAATTCCATGATTTTTAAGCTCAAAAAATTAAAGATTTCTCAAGGAAGAATGAAGATTTATACAATACTAGCTGCTACTCTTTACTCTATTTGGGATCACAAATTCCAATGGTCAAAGCGATTGTCAATTGCATAGAAATATCAATTTGTCATAGAATACAATAAATGAATTTTAATTCTTTGAATAGGATAGACAAAGATTGGGTGGAAGCTTTATATAAAGATTGTAACTAATAGTTCTTGGCTTTAAGTTGTAAATAGTTCTATGATCAATATATTTCTTACTGATTTTCCAAAAAAAAAAGTAAGCTATTTTAAAGTTTACTTTCAGTATGGTAAATAATCTCACACAAATTTAATGGATTTTTGAAATAATTTATTAAATTTGTTTTGAGTACTCATTAGTATAGATGATTAGGGCATAATATATAGAGGAAATTACACTCTATACCATTTTTATATTGTCCTCTTTTATTTTTACCTTCTTTTTTAAAATCTATCATTTTTACCTCTTTTTTTAAATATTGTACCAATTTTGCCCCTATCACTTTAAGATACTCTCCATGTTATTCTCTTATGTAAGGATATTTTGGGTACAATACATATAAAAAAAGGTATGTTTCAAATAAATATAAAATTAGAGGTAAATTTGATTAATTGATGAATAAAAGATACATTTTTCAACTTACCCCTAATATATATTCAGGGCTAACCTAAACATAGGCCGACTAGGCCCGTGTGTAGGGTTCACAACTTTCGGAGGCTCAAAATAAAAAATAATAAAAAATTATTAAGTTTTTATTTAAGTAAAATTAATTATATTGTAAACAAAAAATTCATAACTTAGCTGGTTAAAGTGTATGATATATTATACAATATCATGGTTTGAATCTCATAACACTTGTTTTCAATATTTTATATGTATATATATGTTTTGGATGCTCTAAAATCAAATTTGCCTTAGACGACCCATATATTTTCAGAGTCGGTCCTAAATATATTTATTATAGAAGATTAAATAATGTCCCCTTAAATAACATTTTGAAAGTTTATAAATCAATTATTCACTAATAAGTTGATAGTACTTATAGATAATAAGATGATTAAAAGATAAATTTATAATTTACTCTAACTTTGATTGTGAACTAATTGTTGAAATTTTGAATTGCATGATATGATTATATTAATTGCAAAAGAATAATTCCATAATTTGTACTAGAATCTCATAGTATTATTAAATTATTGTTATCTCCATTAATTTTAGGGAAATTATCCCATATACTGTTTTTTTAATTTTTTTTTTCAAATTTACAGTTTGGGTTTCTAAAGTGGTTGCAACGCTAGTTGCAATAGGGGTTTCTGTACGATTTTTTGTTGCGATTTAGGTTGCATCGCTAGTTGCAATAGGAGTTTCTATATAGAATTTCGTAAAAATGCAAAAAAAAAAAAAATATATATTTAGAAGTGTAAAAATGAAAAAGACCCTTAATTTTATCATCTCCAAATAATAATAATAATAATAATAATAATAATAATAATAATAATAATAATAATAATAATAATATACAAACCTCTAATCACTTATTAATTAGGGAAATTTTTATAAATACCCTTTATTTTATGTTTATTTATAATTTTACCGTCTAAAATTTTTATTTATAAAAATTCACTTGTAAAATTTTAAGATTACAAAAATACACTTTGTTTAGCAAAAAATAAATTAAAAAACAACAAACATGACAACTATAAATCAACTATAAATAAATTATAAAATAATCAAAAACAAACTAGAAAAGTAACATCACGACAACTATAAATAAATTAAAAAAAATAATTTATTACTTTTATTAAAGAGATATTTTTGTAAATAAAAAAGTTGAAAATGAAAAGTGGCGGTTACGTAAATGAAAAGTGGCTGAAGTGGTTGTCCGCTTTTCATGCGTGATGGCAATTTGGCGAGAAACTCTCCCTTAATTTGTAACTGGTTTTATTATTATTATTATTATTATTATTATTATTATTATTATTATTATTATTACTTAACTAAAATGTATCCTACTATACAATTATTTTTCTATTTTTCGTAAAATTTCTTAAATTATATATATTTTTTTAAAACAAATTAATATTTATTTATTTTTTTAAGAAATTTTTACATCAAAAATCCAATTTACTCAATTTATTACAAAAAAACTCTTACACGCTTACATCATCATTTTTACCTTTCCTCTTTCTTTTATTACAATTATACCACTTACACATCAATTCCATGCATGCAGCCACGTCATTGATTGATGACTTATATCAATCACACCTTACATCATTCACTTATCTTTTTCTCTTCTTCCTTTTTTTTTTATTATTTTCAATTTCTTTTCAGTTTTTTTTTAAAATAAAACCTCCATAGCTGAACTCTTCTCCTCCCCTTTGCTAAAGAAAAGTTCTAAAATGGGGTTGAAATCTGTAGCTAATAGGAATAAGACGATAACTCCGATTTTGCTTCTCAACTGTCGAAACGTGAGCAAGCTCCCCCTAAAAAAAATTAAAGGTTGCTGCCCAGGAAAAAATTCATCAAGATAATGCTCAAAAAATGATTAAGATGGAGCTGGTCTTCGATCTCAGGTTTGTTTTCGGTTTCTTTTTCGTTTTCCCCCTTTTTGAAATTTTTTTCGTATTTGACATTAGTGTGTTTTGTGTTTATCGATTTTACTATTTTAGGTTTTTCATTTTAACATTTCTTTTAGTTTTGTTTGGTTTTTTAAGGCTTCTATTTTTTAGTTTAATTTATTTGTTCTTTTTATGAGTTTTTCATTTTTGTTTGTTTAGTCTTAATTTCTGTTTTATTTTGTTGTTTTTTTTTTTTTCTGTTTTTGTTTTTCGAGATGTTTTATTGTTTTTCATTTGATTATTTCTCATTTTGTAATAGTTTTTTCATAGTTTTTTAATAGTGTAAACACCTTCTGTATGTATTTTTTTTTTAATATGTTTTTTGTCTAGTTGTTTCCTGTCCATTTTTATATCATCAATGGGTAACAATGAGATTTATCATGGATGTTGATGTTCAAAGAGTTTTTTCTGTATTTTAGTTTGTATACAGTTGTTTTGTAGTTTTATTATAGTTTTGCTACTTGCATATGTTATTTCATTATAAAACTAATATGCAACTATTTTGCACAAAACTTACTATGTATAACTACTATTTCTTAGTCCCCGTCAAATTAAATTCCTGCATAATATATAAACTAACATAAAACGATAATGCAACTATAAGGCAACCAAAACAAAAAATAAACTGACTTATACGTAACTGGTTGTACCTTAATTCGAATTTACTCTTCTTATTGTGTTTCTAAAAAAATATATATTGGAAACCAGTAATCAATCAAAATGCAACTGTATATAACGTAGATGTATTATTCATGAGGTTTTTTTAAATTTTTCACATCATACATTATTTTAGATTTGGTGGGAGCTCCAGATCTGTTTGTTACAGATCTACATTTCATGAATATAGATTTCGATAATAGGGGGAGTTATTTTGATCGAATAAAATAGAAAACAAATGTGTAATTTCAGTTTCTTCACAGTTTTTCTGATTTTTTTTCGTCATTTTCTGTTTAGATCATTGCAGGTCTTCTTTTCCAGTTGATTTAGCCAGAATTAATAGTTGTATTTTTATCGTTTTGGTTTCATTTTGGTTGTTTTGCGGTTTTGAAACGATCGCGGTATTTTCACCTTCATGGTTCGCTCTGTACAGCTGAAGGCTTAGTGAATGTGGTATTTTTGTAAATATTTGTATGTGGACTGTATAAATGTATAATGGGCCGGCCCAAAGTATTTTCGTAATTTTTTTTCCTTTTTTGTATTTTTCTGTTTTTTTCCCTTTTTTTTAACATAATAATAAATTAATATTTATATTCATTACTTTTTGTCTTTTCCTAAAAAATACATTACTTTTTGTTATGACTACTTTTAAAATTTTATTATTTCAATAATATAAGAAATATTATATTAATTTTTTGAAATTTTTACACCAAAAATACAAAATGCATTCTTTATTACTGAAATACCCTCACACGGTTATTGTTACTTTTTTACTCATCAAGTTTATTTTATTACACTTTTACCACTTGCACACACATTTCATGCATCACACTTGTTGCTTACACATCAGGGGTCTAGGATTGACTTCTATCAATCAATCCATCATTTCCCTCTCTTTTTTTCTTCTTTATTTTAATTTTATTTCAGTTTTTATTTTTAAAAATTAAATTCTCCATAACTGAACTCGTCTCCCTCCACGATCCAAAACCATTTTCCCCTACTTTCTTTTCTGCCATTTTTTTCCAAACTCCCATTAACCGATTTCTATAACTGTTTTCACTCTCTTTATATTGCTGTGAATCTATATATAATCATGGCTAATTAATCGTTCTTCATCCATCCCTTCTCCATGCCAAAAAAAAAAAAGTTCTAAAATGGGTGTTAAATCTGTAGCTAATAGGTCTAAAGAAAAAAGACAAGTTGGAGAAGCTGATGACTCCGAGTTTGCTCCTCCTTTATTGAAACATGATCGTGGACCTACAAAGAAGAAAGCTAAAGTTGATGTTCCTCAAAAAATTTCCCCATCTTCTGATAATAAGAATGAGCAGGTTGAAAATGATTACGGGTTGGAGGTTTGTTTTTTGTTTCTTTTTAGTTTTTCCCAAAGGAAAATACCCAGTTGTAGAAGATGATGACTCCGACTTTGCTCTGCCTGTATTGAAACGGGGGTCGTGGACCTGCGAAAAAGAAATTTAAAGTTTATATTTCTTAGAAAATTTCCCCAACTTCTGAGAATAGGAAAAGGAAGGTTGAAGTTGATCATGGCTGAAGACGTTTCTGGGAAAAAAGCTAATGTTGATGCTGATGTTCGAACTGAGGTTTGTTTTTGGTTTCTTTTTGGTTTTCTCCCATATTTGAAATTTTACACCTTCTGTATGTATTTTTTTAATATGTTTTTTATCTAGTTGTTTCCTGTCTATTTTTATATCATCAATGGGTAACAATGAGATTTATCATGGATGTTTATGTTCAAAGAGTTTTTCCTGTATTTTAGTTTGTATACAGTTGTTTTGTAGTTTTATTATAGTTTTGCTACTTGCATATGTTATTTCACTATAAAATTAATATGCAACTATTTGCACAAAACTTACTATGTATAACTACTATTTCTTAGTCCCCATCAAATTAAATTATTGCATAATATATAAACTATCATAAAACGATAATGCAACTATAAGGCAACCAAAACAAAAAATAAACAGACTTATACATAATTGGTTGTACCTTAATTCGATTTTACTCTTCTTATTTTATTTTTCAAAAAATATATTTATATTGAAAACCAATAATCAATCAAAATGTAACTGTATATAACGTAGATGTATTATTCATGAGGTTTTTTTAAAAAATTTCACATCATACATTGTTTTGAATTTGGTGGGAGCTCCAGATCTGTTTGTTACAGATCTACATTTCATGAATCTGGATTTCGATATTAGGGTGAGTTGTTTTGATCGAATAAAACAGAAAACAAATGTGTAATTTCAGTTTCTTCACAGTTTTTCTGATTTTTTTTTTCGTCATCTTCAGTTTAGATCATTGCAGGTCTCCTTTTCCAGTTGATTTTGCGAGAATTAATAGTTGTATTTTTCTCGTTTTGGTTTCATTTTGGTTGTTTTGCGGTTTTGAAACGAGTGCGTATTTTCATCTTCATGGTTCGCTCTGTACAACTGAAGGCTTAGTGCATGTGGTATTTTTGTAAATATTTGTATGTGGACTGTATAAATGTTTAATGGGCCGGCCCAAAGTATTTTTGTATTTTTTTTTCCTTTTTTGTATTTTTCTGTTTTTTTCCCTAATTTTTTTACTCATTTTGATTTCCGTTAATTTAGAAATTATATCAATTTAATGAATTATATTTTGGACAGTTTTATTTTTCTTATAATTTCTCTTCTTAACAATTTGTGTTTTTTCAAAACTTTCTTTTTCATTATATTTTATTTCGTACTTAAAAAGAGTGATATAGTATTCTCACAAGTTCTCAGTTTGTCAGTGTATTTTTGTTGTGTTATTTATTTTTTAAGTGTATAGATATAAACTTTAAAGCTTATTGGAGGATCAATGAATATTGAAACATATTGGTTTTTAAATTTAGTTTTTTTTATAAGTTAAATCCTTACCTCATTTATCTTTTTTGGTGTTTTGTAGGTTGTTTATTTATACTTCAAAGGTGGAAAATTCATACATTGCGGAAGATCTAAACTTGTTGGTTACTTCTTAGTCAATCAAGCAGGAGCATTAGCCTTAGTGGTTGTGCTATAGATTGGTTTCACACGTTGCTCTTCCTTTTAGTTATGTGGAGTCTGATTGTTTAGCTTTGGTTTCTGCTGTTCAAAAATGCTCTTTCTTTTGTAATGAGCTAGGCTTTTTTAGTTTTTTTGTAATGAGCTAGGTTTTTCAGTTTTTTGCTAGTTTGTTTTCCAATTTTCTTGAGGCATCCCTAGTTCATGTTTGTTTCACATGAATTAGTTGTGCATGCACTTAGGGTGGATGGCGAATTAGCTTAGATTGAGGATTTTTTATCTTTTCATATTGATTTGTATTAAACTCTGATTCTTGTTAATAAGAATTTAATTTCAAAAAAAAAAAAAAGTTGAAAATGTAAAATAATTTTTTTTTTTCATGTTGAAGTATTTTTATAATTTTTTTTTTTAAATTTTTGTCAATTATATAAATTTTCTATTAATTAAGTAACTTGTGGGTTGACTTTATGGTTTTAGTTTTACATTTTTAAAAAAATTTAAATATAGAATTATAGTATTTAATGTTATATTTAAATTCCATTATTAGTTTAATTTATTAATTTATAATTTATAAATATATATAATTATCAAATATAAAGTTTTTTAATATTTCGCATCGTATCGTGAATTTTGAGTTTGTCGATTAGTGTATCCGTGTTTATGTGTTATATTTTTTGTGTTCCGTGCCCTGTCGCGCTTAGGCATATATTTTTCGTATCATGTTGTTCTAATTTATAGTATTGTGCCATGACGTGTTTAAGCTTATATTTTTTTCGTGTCTACCTGACTCGTACCAGATTCGTACCGTATCAAAAAGTCTGACCCATATCTAAAGTACTATGACCAATACCAATAGTAGGTGTCACTTAAAAAATAGAAAAATACTAAAGGACACCTTAAGATGCCAAACAATACAAGAAATGACACAACACTATTGGTACAATTCAATATTTAGTGCTACATATTTTGATTTACTAAATTATATAAAAATTTAATTGTCATTCATAACGTACTACATAAATATAATATTTGATGTAAAGCCCGCTTAGTTAATTTGGAAATTAGCAGTTATTTATGTTAATCAGGAAATTATTTATAGCTAGTTAAATAATTTATCATTGTTATTTATGGAATTCAGATATGCATAATTATGTCATCAGCAGTTTTTATATTTCGCATTTCCGGTGTCCGGTATTTTGGAACTCGGCGTTTGGCTCAGTAGAAATCACAACTTAGTATGTTAGTATTTTGGGGACGGGTTTTAGACATTGGGAATGTCGGGAATGGCCGGGAATTTAGAATGTCCCAAAAATACCCCTTTAGTATGATTTTAGTGATTTTATGGTGGAGGGGCAAAATGGTCTTTTTGCCCCATTAGTATTTTGTCTTTTATGACTTTATGAAATGGTAAATAAATAATTATTTAAGTGTTTAATGGGCTGAATTGAATAAGTATATGTGTTATATGTTATTTCCCTTTTTTATCAAAAAAATCATTAAGTGTTGAAAAAGAAAAAAAAAAATAGAAAAAAAACTCTCTTCCTTTTCCTCTCTTTTCGGCTGAAACAAGGGGGTTCTAAGCTGGGATTTTTGGTGGTGATTCAAGCTTGGATTGCAAGCTCTAGTAACCCTTGTTGAGGTATTTCTTTAAATAATTGTTCTACCTTGTTTTTCTTGAGGAAAATGTGTGAAAAAGATGATGCATGCATGTTGTTTTAGATGTTGTTGCTGCTGCTTTTGTTGTTGATTTTTGAGGATCAAAGCATGTTTATGTGAGGTTATTTAGGTTGTTTGAAGCATGATTAGTTAGAATTGTTCAAGCTCTTAGTTTTTATGTGAAAAAGTATGATTTTTGAAGGAAAATGTTGTGATTATATTCTGTGATGTTGCTGGATGTTCTTGTTAGTTTGCAGAGATTATTTTATGCTTAGTTATGTTGAATTAAGCTAGTGGATTGCTTGTTTAGTTGGTTTTGCTCAAGCTTGAGTTTGGAACTCAAAGCTTGAGCTTCAATGGTGATTTTTGCATGTGGGGTTTCTGGGTAGGTTTGATGCTCTAGAATTGTTATTTGGGACCTATAGATCAGGTCTGGAAAGTTTGGGATCAATTGGGTTCGAATTGGTCAAGATGTGTGAATTTTTGGTTGCTGCCTGCGAGGAACCGGAATTCCGGTTGAGCATCCGGAATTCCGGATGGGGTCCTGAATTTTCCCAGAACCGGAATTCCGGTTGGGCAACCGGTCTGCCGGTTGGGGATTTTTCAGAACCCTAGTTTTCCTCGTTTTTGGGTTTTTAGGGGTATTGCCATGCTTTTTATCGATAGGGAAACTTTTAGTTTCAAGTTTTAGTCCCCGGGAAGTGATTTAGCGTGTCACTTATAGCGTTGTGATTTTTATGGTTTAGGAGCCGATGTCCGCCGTTCGGCTTCGGTTCCGGTCGGGTTGACGGCACACACTGAAATCGAATCCGGAGTAAGATTAGTATAACGGTATGCATATGTAGTTTACATGTTTAGCGTGCATGTAGGAAGCACTGTTAGTTTACATTAGATATGTATTTAGGCTTCGAACCACCCAACCTGTCACGTCGGTACGGTGGAGTATGACCAGCGGCCGGAGTATGACCGGTTCGGCCGTCAGTGACACTTGGTTGGTGGTTCGGTCTATTGACCTATCCGTCGGTACAGCTGGAGTATGACCAGCGGCGGAGTATGACCGGTTCGGCCGATCGGGAGGATACTTGTCAATAGTACCGTCCCCCGAACGTTCAAAACTCGGTACCATGTTGGACATGGCGGTAGTGCTCGGTACCATGTTGGACATGGCGATGGCGGGACTCGGTATCGTGTTGGACACGGCGGTCGGTTTTATGTATGATATTAGTATGCTTTTCTTGCGAGTACGTCGACTCACGGTTTACGTTCATGTGTAGGTAAAGGCAAGGCGATTCTTGATGGACCGTGAGCGAGCTTATGGGATTGTACATGTCGGGGCGGTTAGGCTGGAGCGTACGATCCTCGGGACGACAGGGCGAGATTTTGTAACGGTCGTTAGATGACCTTATTTTGATGTAAAAGTTGAATAGTAAAAACGTTTGTAAATATTTTTATAAATCGGGATCCCGAGACTTTTTGTTAAAATGGTTTATAAGTTTAATGAAAAAGCAAAATTTTAATTAATCACGTTTTTCCATAAACCTCGTTGATTAGCAACGAGCTGCACGGATACGTTTAAAAATCACGTAATACGCCTAAATTAGTTAGGGTGTTACAACTTGGTATCGTAGCCGCCGGGTTGTCTTAGAAGATCGTCACGACATGTACAATCATCATCGGCGAGTTAGCTCGGTTCACGGTTCGGTAAGCCTTTATTGCTTTAGTAGTTTATCTTATTCAGTTATGAAAAAGAAAAGCCTGTTAGGAAGCATGTTAGTAGCCTGATAGTAGAATAGGCGCATGTTTCATTTCTGATTTCCAAATTAAGCGGCATTAGTAAGCTCGCCTTAAATACGACCTGATATGCCAACTCTTGGTTTCGCAGGCGGTTCTAACTAGATGGACGCCAGGCGGACTACCAGGAGTCGAGGCAACTCAGTGGGGTCGAATCAGGGAGAGGGAGCTCGGTTTCCCCCACCTGCTAGGGGCCGAGGTAGAGGTCCCCGAGGCAGGGCTCGTGGTCGGGGTGATGAGAACCCGCCACAGGCTGCCCGAGCTCCCCCACCTCGATCAGGGAGCCCCGAACTGGGAGTTGCGGTTTGCGGAAATGCAAGCCCGGATCGAAGAGCAAGACCTCGAGATTCAGAGGCTGAGACAGCAGGGTGCTCCTGCAGTTCCAGTGCTAGTAGTTCCAGCGGCACCAGCCCCTGCTGCCCAGGCCGAGATGGTAGTGGCGGCCCACAGATTGGAACCTTTATATGAGCGGTTCCGGAAGCAAGCACCTCGGTATTCTGGGAGGTCCGGATGTGTCGAAAGCCGAGCCGGTGGCTTACGGTGATCACCGAGAATCTTGAACTTTATGGGTGTCACGGCAACGACGACGAGTGGTGTGCGCCACATTTCAGTTCCAGGAGGACGCCCTGGTATGGTGGGACATGGTGTCTCAGATCCATGACGTCACCACCATGACTTGGGAGAGGTTCCAAGAACTCTTCAACGCGAAGTACTACAATGAGGCGGTTAGAAGCGCCAAGAGGAAAGAGTTTGTTCACCTGACCCAGCGGGAGAACATGAGCGTCACTGAGTATACTACTCAGTTTGACCGGTTGGCGAGGTTAGCCTCGGGAATTGTGCCGACCGACTTCGGCGGAAAGGAGAAGTATGCGGACGGGTTAAATCCCAAGATCGGGCATGACACGATGATTACCAGCGACGACGGCACCACCTACGCTCGGATGGTGGAGAAGGCCTTTGCGGGCGGGGGCGCGGTGGGATGTATGTCGGATTCGGCCGGTACTCGGTTGGTGGCGGAGCTCCTACCCCTCCTGCATCAGGATTTAGCAGGGGGAGTAGTGGTTCGGCCATTGATCAGAGGAAGAGGGCACCCACGCTTCCGGCGGCTCGAGTCGAACAAGAGGTTCGGGGAACCGAACGAGAGGGAGTCGTCTGGTGGTAATGAGACCCGATTCTCCTATCCCGAGTGCCCTAGGCTGCAAGAGGCACCATCGGGGTGAGTGCAAGGGCGGGGATGCTTTCATTGTGGCATGCCGGAGCACTTCAAGAGGGAATGTCCCCGGCTCGGCCGGAAGCACCGAGAGCTCCGGCGATACCCACTCCGGCCCGGGGTATTCGCGATCACGCAGGCGATGCGGATGCCGGCCCATCGGTTGTTACGGGTCGGATTCTTATTAACGACTCGCTTTATTCGGTCTTTGTTTGATTACGGGGCTACACGTTCTTATGTGGCGGCCGAGTCTTTAGTAAGTTGGGTAGACCCTTTGATAGATATGAATCGGGGTTTGGAACCTGTTACAGCGGAGAATTGGTTATCTCCAATAGGTGGATTAGGTCTATGCCGATCGGGATAGATGGTAGAGAGTTGAGCGGCGATACGATAGAGATGAGCTTAGTCGAATTTGATATTATTTTAGGAATGGATTTCCTATCTAAATATTCGGCGAGCATTGATTGCAAGAGGAAGATGGTGGTCTTCCAACCGGAAAGTGAAGAACCGTTCGTATTTGTGGGTTCGGTTCGGGGATCTCGGATCCGGTGATCTCGGCTATGTCGGCGAGAGAATTATTGCACGGTGGGTGCTTAGGGTTTACGGCCGTGGTGGTGGACACCACTCGGCCGGACACCACTCGGCCGAAGGACATCGGTGTGGTTCGGGAATTTTTGGACGTTTTCCCGAAGAACTTCCGGGGTTACCACCTCGACGGGAGATTGACTTTGTGATTGACTTGGCACCAGGGGTGGATCCGGTTTCTAAAGCCCCGTATAGGATGGCTCCATCTGAACTTAAGGAATTGAAGATTCGGCTCCAAGGGTTGCTTGACATAGGGTTCATTCGGCCCGGTGTGTCACCCTGGGGAGCCCGGTTTTGTTCGTGAAGAAGAAGGATGGATCTATGAGGATGTGCATCGACTACGGAGAGTTGAACAAGGCGACGGTGAAGAATAAATATCCATTACCTAGGATCGATGACTTGTTCGATCAGCTTCAGGGGAAGACGGTCTTTTCTAAGATTGATCTCCGTTCGGGTTATCATCAGTTGAGGATCCGAGAGGAGGACATTCCAAAGACGGCTTTCCGCACTAGGTATGGACACTACGAGTTCCTGGTTATGTCATTCGGACTAACCAACGCTCTGCGGCATTCATGGACACGATGAATAGAGTATTCAAGGATTTCCTCGATATCTGTGTTATTGTGTTTATCGACGACATCCTCGTGTACTCTCAGTCAGAAGAGGAGCATGAGTTACATCTTCAGATGGTACTGCAACGACTTCGAGAACATAGACTCTACGCCAAGTTCAAGAAATGTGAGTTCTGGTTGTCTCAAGTGTCCTTCCTAGGACACATTGTGGGTAAGGACGGGATCAAGGTGGATCCCGGGAAGATCGAATCCGTCAGGGATTGGCCGAGACCGAAGACAGTGACTGAGATCAGAAGCTTCTTGGGATTAGCTGGGTACTACCGTAGGTTCGTGGAGGGGTTCTCCAAAATTTCTATGCCCCTAACCGAGCTTACAAAGAAAAATCAGCGATTTATCTGGACAGATAAATGCGAAGCTAGTTTTCAGGAACTGAAACAGAGATTGATTACTGCACCGGTACTAGCTTTGCCTTCGGACAAGGAGAAGTTCGTGGTCTATTGTGACGCATCCAAACAGGGTTTGGGGTGTGTATTGATGCAAGCCGATCGGGTTATCGCTTATGCCTCCCGTCAGTTAAAGGATTATGAACAGCGATACCCGACTCATGATTTAGAATTGGCCGCAGTGGTTTTTGCACTGAAGATTTGGCGGCATTACTTGTATGGGGAGAAGTGCGAGATCTATACCGACCATAAAAGTCTCAAGTATTTCTTTACTCAGAAAGATTTGAACATGAGACAAAGGCGTTGGTTGGAGTTAGTGAAGGACTATGATTGTGAGATCCTTTACCATCCCGGGAAAGCCAATGTGGTGGCCGATGCCCTGAGCAGAAAGGGTCCCGGGCAAGTGGCTAGCATGGTTCAGATCTCACCTCAGCTAGCAGAGGATATGGTTAGATCCAGCATTGAGTTTGTGGTAGGTCAGCTTCACAATTTAACGCTGCAATCTGATCTGTTAGAAAGAATAAAGGTAGCTCAGACAACAGATCCGGAGTTAGTGAAGATCCGAGATGAGGTATTGGCTGGTCAAGCCAAAGACTTTTCAGTGACAGACAGTGGGATGCTTTTATATAAAGCCAGGGTTTGTGTCCCGAACAGTGTGGACTTGAGGAACGAGATCTTTGAGGAGGCTCATTCTACTCCATATTCTCTACATCCCGGCACCACCAAGATGTACCAAGATTTGAAACCGTACTTCTGGTGGAGCGGTATGAAGAAGAATTTGGTAGAATTCGTTTCGAGATGCCTCACGTGTCGGCGGATCAAGGCCGAACATCGGAGACCCGGCGGGGTTGTTGCGGCCTCTAACCCTACGAGTGGAAATGGGAGGATATTGCGATGGATTTTGTGGTCGGGTTACCTAGGACCACGGGTATGTATGACTCCATCCGGGTAGTGGTGGATCGATTTACGAAATACGCTCATTTTCGCCGGTTAGAACAACGTTTACGGTGGATCGGTTGGCGAGTTATATGTCAGGGAGATAGTGAGACTTCACGGGGTACCGAAGTCTATAGTTTCGGACAGGGATCCGAAATTCACCTCCAAATTTTGGCAGAGTTTGCAACGGGCAATGGGTACGAAGCTAAAATTCAGTACAGCATTCCATCCTCAGACAGATGGTCAGTCCGAAAGGACAATTCAGATATTGGAGGATATGCTGAGAGCCTGTGTTATGGACTTTGAGGGTTCATGGAGTAAATACCTACCGTTAGTGGAGTTCTCGTACAACAACAGTTACCAGAGTACGATAGGGATGGCACCCTACGAACTGTTGTACGGTAGGAAATGTAGATCCCCTATCCACTGGGATGAGACAGGGGAGAGGAAATACCTTGGTCCAGAATCAGTCCAACGGACCAATGAGGCAATAGAAAAGATCAAAGCTAGAATGCTTGCCTCCCAGAGCAGACAGAAGAGTTACGCAGATCCGAAACGTAGGGATGTTGAGTTCCGAGTAGGGGACCATGTGTTTTTGCGAGTATCTCCGATGAAGGGGATCAAACGTTTCGGGAAAAGAGGCAAGTTATGCCCTAGATTTACAGGACCTTTCGAGATTCTCGAGAAGATAGGTCAAGTGGCATATCGGTTAGCATTGCCTCCAGCTTTATCAGCAGTGCACAACGTATTTCATGTCTCAATGTTGAGAAAATACGTTTCAGACCCCTCTCATATACTCAGTTATGAGAGCCTTCAGCTTCAGTCAGATATGTCTTATGAGGAACAGCCAGTGCAGATCCTGGATAGAAAGGATAAAGTCCTTCGGAATAAGACCATAGCGTTGGTCAAGGTTCTCTGGAGAAACAGTAAGGTGGAAGAAGCCACCTGGGAGCTTGAGTCAGATATGCGAGCTCAATATCCAGAGTTATTCAGGTTAGATTTCGGGGACGAAATCCTTTTAAGGGGGGAATAGTTGTAAAGCCCGCTTAGTTAATTTGGAAATTTAGCAGTTATTTATGTTAATCGGGAAATTATTTATAGCTATTTAAATAATTTATCATTGTTATTTATGGAATTCAGATATGCATAATTATGTCATCGGCGGTTTTATATTTCGCATTTCCGGTGTCCGGTATTTTGGAACTCGGCGTTTGGCTCAGTAGAAATCACAACTTAGTATGTTAGTATTTTGGGGACGGGTTTTAGACATTGGGAATGTCGGGAATGGCCGGGAATTTAGAATGTCCCAAAAATACCCCTTTAGTATGATTTTAGTGATTTTATGGTGGAGGGGCAAAATGGTCTTTTTGCCCCATTAGTATTTTGTCTTTTATGACTTTATGAAATGGTAAATAAATAATTATTTAAGTGTTTAATGGGCTGAATTGAATAAGTATATGTGTTATATGTTATTTCCCTTTTTTATCAAAAAAATCATTAAGTGTTGAAAAAGAAAAAAAAAAATAGAAAAAAAACTCTCTTCCTTTTCCTCTCTTTTCGGCTGAAACAAGGGGGTTCTAAGCTGGGATTTTTGGTGGTGATTCAAGCTTGGATTGCAAGCTCTAGTAACCCTTGTTGAGGTATTTCTTTAAATAATTGTTCTACCTTGTTTTTCTTGAGGAAAATGTGTGAAAAAGATGATGCATGCATGTTGTTTTAGATGTTGTTGCTGCTGCTTTTGTTGTTGATTTTTGAGGATCAAAGCATGTTTATGTGAGGTTATTTAGGTTGTTTGAAGCATGATTAGTTAGAATTGTTCAAGCTCTTAGTTTTTATGTGAAAAAGTATGATTTTTGAAGGAAAATGTTGTGATTATATTCTGTGATGTTGCTGGATGTTCTTGTTAGTTTGCAGAGATTATTTTATGCTTAGTTATGTTGAATTAAGCTAGTGGATTGCTTGTTTAGTTGGTTTTGCTCAAGCTTGAGTTTGGAACTCAAAGCTTGAGCTTCAATGGTGATTTTTGCATGTGGGGTTTCTGGGTAGGTTTGATGCTCTAGAATTGTTATTTGGGACCTATAGATCAGGTCTGGAAAGTTTGGGATCAATTGGGTTCGAATTGGTCAAGATGTGTGAATTTTTGGTTGCTGCCTGCGAGGAACCGGAATTCCGGTTGAGCATCCGGAATTCCGGATGGGGTCCTGAATTTTCCCAGAACCGGAATTAGGTTGGGCAACCGGTCTGTAGGTTGGGGATTTTTCAGAACCCTAGTTTTCCTCGTTTTTGGGTTTTTAGGGGTATTGCCATGCTTTTTATCGATAGGGAAACTTTTAGTTTCAAGTTTTAGTCCCCGGGAAGTGATTTAGCGTGTCACTTATAGCGTTGTGATTTTTATGGTTTAGGAGCCAGTAATCCGCCGTTCAGCTTCAGTTCCAGTCAGGTTGACGGCACACACGAAATCGGAATCCAGGTAAGATTAGTATAACAGTATGCATATGTAGTTTACATGTTTAGCGTGCATGTAGGAAGCCTGTTAGTTTACATTAGATATGTATTTAGGCTTCGAACCACCCAACCCTGTCACGTCGGTACGAGGTGGAGTATGACCGACGGCCGGAGTATGGCCGGTTCGGCCGTCAGTGACACTTGGTTGGTGGTTCGATCTTATTGACCTATCCGTCGGTACGAGTGGAGTATGACCAGCAGCCGGAGTATGACCGGTTCGACCGATCAGGAGGATACTTGTCAATAGTACCGTCCCCTGAACGTTCAAAACTCAGTACCATGTTGGACATGGCAGTAGTGCTCAGTACCATGTTGGACATGGCAGTAGCGGGACTCAGTATCGTGTTGGACACGGCAGTCAGTTTTATGTATGATATTAGTATGCTTTTCTTACTGAGTCTGTCGACTCACAGTTTACGTTCATGTGTAGGTAAAGGCAAGGCAGTTGCTGATGGACCGTGAGCGAGCTTATGGGATTGTACATGTCGGGGTGGTTAGGCCTGGAGCGTACGATCCTCGGGACAGCAGGGCTGAGATTTTTGTAACGGTCGTTAGATGACCTTATTTTGATGTAAAAGTTGAATAGTAAAAACGTTTGTAAATATTTTTATAAATCGGGATCCCGAGACTTTTTGTTAAAATGGTTTATAAGTTTAATGAAAAAGCAAAATTTTAATTAATCACGTTTTTCCATAAACCTCGTTGATTAGCAACGAGCTGCACAGTACGTTTAAAAATCACGTAATACGCCTAAATTAGTTAGGGTGTTACATTTGACATCATAAAATATCTATTAGGAATGCTCTAAAAAAAAGACAGGCGTTACAATAATAACATCTATAAAAATCACAATTTGAATCCACACAAAAATCTACAATTTACTATATCAATTTAAAATATTATTTTAATGGATGATATGGTACAATAATAAAACCCATATTTGATCGGTTACCAATTTCATTCGGAAAATTTGATTTTCTATACTTAAAAAACCTTAATATTTTATTCTTAAACCAATACATTTCAAACTAAAAAAAAATATGACATTTTTATCTAAAACCCAAAAATACTCCTCTCATAACTCAACCCCATCTCTCTCTCTCTCTGCTCGTCTACAACCCAAACCGAACCCAACCCAAACCCCCTGATCACCACCGTCCACAACCCAAACCCCCCTTCACCACCGTCCACAACGCCGGCCCCCTCCCAAACCAAAACCGATCTCCCACCGCTGGCCTCCTTTGTTTTGTGATTTTTTTTTTTTGTGTGATATATGTTTTGGAGTATTGATAGGTATTGATTTTAGGGTTATAATGTATAATGTATGTGTTTATGTGTGCACCGTGAGTTTTGTTAGATTTATGTTCGATTTTAGGTTCAGATCTGTGATTTGGGAAAATTGTAGTTTGGGGAAGACGATGGCCCGATGGGGTCCGATGGGGGGGGGGGGGGGAGTCCGATGGGGTCCGATGCTTGCGAGTTGGGAAAAAAATTAGGTTGGGGTCCGATGGGGGGTCCGATGCTTGCGAGTTGGAAAAAAATTGGGTGGGGGTCCGATGGGTCCGATGGGGTCTGATGGTTGGGGTCTGATGGGGCCCGATGGAGTTCGATGGGTCCGATGGGAGGTCCGATGGGGGGGGGGGGGTCCGATGCATATGCGGGTTGGGAAAAAATGGAGCTGAGTTATGAGAGGAGTATTTTTAGGTTTTAGATAAAAGTGTCATATATTTTTTAGTTTGAAATGTATTAGTTTAAAAATAAAATATTAAAATTTTTTAAGTATAGAAAATCAAATTTCCCTTTCATTCAAGTCTCATACCTTTGTTTTTAGGTATATAGAGACATATCAACCTACTTATGATACCAACAAATACATACTTTTCATCAATCTAATGGTTGAAAAGATAGTGAAATTTTACATAATTGGCCTATATAAATATATTTATTAATTTATTGAAGTCCGGGATCACCTTAATTTGACTCAAGTAAAAACTGAAAAGGGTAAAAAAAGAAAAAGTGATAAAGTGATCAAAAATGAGACTTTCATGAACTTTGAGTACAATTATATATTAATCATGATAAACATATTTAAAGTAAATCGAATGATTGAATATATATCTGGCGAAGGATTATTATAAGAAACTAAAAATGACTTCTTTTTCTTATTTTACAATTATCTTTTCATGGCTTGGAAAGAAATTCTAAGACAAGATGATCAATAGACAACTTCATATTACTCTACAAGTAGATACTTATATATTCATTAACGTGGACCAGTGAGTTTTGATACAATGAATTGGAAAAGCAACGTACCATTAAATCTATATATGATATATCCACTCAAATAGGATTAATTATAGTTTGTATGTATATATATAACTTTAACTTTATAGTGCAAACATGCCAGCTAAAGGGGACAAAATCCATTGTTCAAAATCATGAACTGAATCAATGGCTCTTTCTTATCACATATATTCATAAAATTTATTAATCTGAACCTGGAGATCATAACCAAATAGATGGTAGTAACCACAAATATATAAGATGAAGCTGGTTTTAAAATAAAGTAATAAGATCATAATAATCATGTCTTAAAAAGTGGTGCATGGTGGATCAAGTACAAGAAGATAATAAAGTTGAAAAAAGTACCATATACGGTCATAGAGAATATTAGCTTCAATCATACTCTCTTAACACCATTAATGATAATCATTAATCAAAACTATATTTTTATAAACCAGTTATTTGTTTATACAGATAAAACATTATTATATATATTATAATATTAATGATCTCAATCAAAACCCCAACCCCAAGAAAAAATCTTATTTAATTTATATGAAAAAAAAAACAACGAGCTATATCGAAGGATTAAATAATAAATTGAATTTCCACCTTGGCTTTAGTGTAAAGACAGACTAAGCTCACGTTGTTCAATAATTATAAGAGATGATGAATAGCCTTTATTTTCCCAATTTTTATTTATATAATAAAATTAATTAAATCTTACATTCAAGTTCAGGAATCTTATGGCATACCTCGTGCGTTGCTATATATATTTAACAACCGTTGTTGTCTTTTGTTACTTTTAATTAGTTTTAGTTTGTGTTAATAATAATAATAATAATAATAATAATAATAATGATAAATATCATAATTTTATGTTTTAATGATTGAATTTTTTATTTTGTTAAATGATAAAATAGACTTGTATTTTTCAGAATAGTAAAAATAGGATCTTAAATTGATCTTTTTATCAAAATAAAATTTAATAATAATCCGCTCTAAAAGTATTATGATAAAACTGTTTATATTTTTTGTATTTGTTCGTAATTTCAAGTTAGTTATATTAAAAAAAAAAAATTATCAAAAATTAAACTCAGGGTCCTATCTATACTATTTTAGTAAAAACAACAAAATTTATTTTATCATTTAACAAAATAAATAATCCAATTAATAAATTTTATAAAAACACAAGCTCAAAATAATATTTATTTATTCTAATAATAATAATAATAATAATAATAATAATAATAATAATAGTAGTAAATGAGAGTTTTCCGCTGGCTTAGAAGGTCGGTGCCCGAAACCTTGGTGCCACGAAGCTTCGTTTAATTGATGCCATGTACTTCAATGGTTATATATCTATATGTATAGATCACCCACACGCCTATATATATATAATATAATCATAATATAGTAGACACTATTAACTCATATCTGACTATCACTTTTGTCACCATATATATACTGTATATCACCGATGTTCACCATACAAAAATTAATGAACTTGGTCACTATACATATAACTACAATTAACCTTTTTATCACTGATTAATTATAGATATTTACATTTTATATCAACCGACAATTATTATACATATAAATTTTTGGATCTCAACTATATATATGATCAGTTATGTTACGCGGCCTGGGAATATTTATGTTTGGTTTTAATTAAAATGAATTAATGAATAAAATTAATAATATGTATATATGTAATACTAGATCCATATTACAAGTGTTCAAAATATATACACACTTAATATTTTTACACATAATTTGTAATTATATCTTAATCATATATATATTTAAAACAATGTACCTAACTAGCTACACAAAATTATATGTAACTAAAATTACATACAGTCATTGATGTGCACAATTTGAATGTAATTACTCTATCTTATATTATTAATAATTACGTAAATATGTTAATGTTACCATACCTTTATATTTACTTTTCTGGAAAATGAATGCATATATATATATATATACAAGTTCAATATAATAAGGATGTTGAGTTTAGACTTTAAATAAATATTTTGGACATTAATTATAGCTTCAAAAAAATAGTAGATCATGATGAATGGATTATTCCATGGTCAAAAGAATCTGTTTATTCTTTGTTCAGTAGACAGCTAAGATTATTATTTTCACAATAAATAAATAACCATACTTTTTTTTTTAAAAAAAAAAAAAATTATATCCTACCGAAGAAAATAACACTATTTGCGTTTTTTTTTTTAAATAAAAACATTAGTTATTGTTTTTATTCGGTTATAAGGGAGACCATGGAAGTAAGCCTTTGTACGTATATGTTTATTTTTCCTCTCTCTCATGGCACTTATTCCTTCAATTATTTGAGTGAGAGAACGTTTTGCTTTTCCTCTATCGAAATGTTAAAGGGCACCAATAGTACCTAACATTCTCCTATTATCTTATGTGTCAATATCACTATTGGTCCAACTAAATATCGGATCACATATAATTTAATATAATAACTTTTAGAAAGTATCGCTAACCAATCGCAACTCGACATGTGGAGAAAGTGCTAAGCACCACTAATGCCTAATAACAATGCTCTAATTAATTTGTACGTAATTAATAAACAACTTATCTAATTATATCGAGAATATGTATTTATAAAAGTTATAAGTTCATGTTCTATTATTTCATCCACTAATTAGTCGATTATGAGTAGTGGGGAACAATTTTTATGACACTTTAATCAAGTCTGAAAAATTTATACAAGTCCTCCAAGTGTCGTTTGGTTTTGGGACAAGAATTGGGTTTGAGATCCACGAGGGATAGAAGACCTCGCGCATGAAATCATTAGTTAACAACTTGTCAACCTCTTCTTTGAGTTCTCTTGTCTCTCGGAATCTAATAGTCGTCGTTTTTATCTTTTTGCTATTTAAATGATGACAAATTATATTAGGATTTATCCCTATCATATGTGAGTGGCTCCATGCAAATTGATCTTGGTTTGCCTTCAAAAACTCAATTAAATGCTATATTAGTTCTTCCTCTAATTTTTTCCCAATGTAAACGCATTTAGTAGGATTATTTAGATCTAAAATAACTTATTCTAGCTCCTCAATAGGTTTGAGCTGGTTACTCTCGTCTTGGATTCTAGGATCCCAATCTTCTTCTTCCGTCTTGCCTTCTACAGTTAAGATTACCATCAATTAATGATTGGCTCTCCTATTCTGAAGTTCTATTCGATAACACTCCCGAGCCAATAATTGGTCGTCTATGACTACTCCTACTCCTGCTTGGGTTGGAAACTTTAGGGACAAGTGTTTGATTGAACTTACTGCCCCCAAGCCAATTAGTGTTGGGCGACCCATCAATAAATTGTACACTGATGGAAGATCGACAACTAAGAACTCCGGCATTAGTGTCATTGATAAGGGTGGCTCTCCTACAGTCAATGGAAGTTTGATGATGCCAAGGTTGGCGACACTATCGCCTGTAAATCGACATAGGCTCACCATGCAAGGCTTCAACTTCACATCCTCTAATCCTATTTTTTTCAATGTGTCCCTATATAGGATGTTGATTGAACTCCCGTTGTCCACCAATACCCTTTTCATACTCTTATTGGCGAGTTGTACTGTCAAGACGAGGGGATCAACATGTGGGTATTGTACGTGTTTTGTATTTTCCTCCGAGAAGATAATCGAAGGTTTATTTTACTTTACTTTTTTTAGTGGTTCTAGAGCAAATGTCGATTGTCTATTTTTTATTTCATTGATATACCTCTTTTGGCCATTATTACTATTTCCAACGAGGTGCGGCCCTCCTGAAATGACCAAGATATCTTCGCCCTCAATAGGAGGAGGTTGCATTCTCTGGTTATTCGGGTTATTTGGGTTGTTTGGCTGGTTAGGCTCGATTCCTTGATGCCTTACAGATTGTCTAAAATATCCCCGCGAGATCAGGCTTTCTATCTCGTCCTTTAGTTTTCGACATTCATATGTCTTTGTAAAATTGGCAATATTTTGTTGAATCACGCTTATGTCTCGCATGCCTCATGGGCTTAGGTTTGCAAAATGCAATTCTATGTTTGTTAGCGAGAAATATGTTCTCACGAGTTTCATTCAACTCAGTGTATACTGAATAAATCGAAACTTATTTGTCATGCCTTTTCTGTTTTTTTTTATTCTTAGATAATCGAATCATCCTTTCTTTTCGTGTTTGAAACATTAGGATTGTCTAATTTAGTCGAGATCGTGCTTATTTTTGCCGTACTCGTGGTAGGTTTACTTTTGGAGCTAGTTTTCAATAGCTTCATCTCATTTCTCGCTTCCTCTTTACGCACAAATACTTATGCTCTTTCGTTAAACTCATTAATGTTTCTCACAGGGTGACCCTGGAGATCATCCCATAATTTGCCTCCAACAATGGATAGGTCAGTTGTTATGCCTGCCTGAAGTGTCGTGAGTTGTATACTGCCATTCAGGTTTCTGACCTTTGCGGTGGCTATGCTAAAGTGACTTAAATAAGCCTTAAGTGACTCGCTTGGTTGTTGTTTTTATTGGTTAAGGATGATACTTTAGGTCGTCGGTCTCTTGCGACTTGAAATTGCTTTTTGAAGTCCCTGGACAATTTCTCCCAGGACGTTATGGAATGATGAGTAAAATTTTTCGAACCAACTGCTCGCAGCTCCTGTTAAAGAGGTCGGGAATAAATGCAATGCAAATTATTCGTGACATTGCTGGCTCGCATAATAATGTTAAAGTTGTTTAAGTGAGTGACTGGGTCTGTGGTCCTGTCATACTGCAAAACATGTGGGTTCAAATCCTTGGGGAAATTCAAAATTTAGGATATCTAGATGGAATGGCTTGGTTTCCTCATCCGAGTCGTAGCCTGGAAATTTACCATGTTCTCCATCTTGATACTTCCTGAACTTATCTTCTTATTCAATTATTCGCAGTTGGATGGGGTCATCTTGTTGTTGATTTGCATTTTGATTAAGTTGATGGCGCAAATCCAGGTGCATTTTGATTCAGACGCTCGCGAAGATCTGGCTGTCTTCGATTTAAGTGTTCTCGAAGGTCAGGCTGTCTTCGTTCATAATTACTCACAAATCTCATCTTCGAGTAACTCTCGGATCAATAACTTCGTGAATTGCTAATACTTTCTCAGTCAGCATAACGTCGAGATCTACTTCCTTCTCGTGTATGCCTACTCGATCGATTATGTCCTCGAGACCTTGAACATCCTGAACTTGAACTTGCTTCATCTTGTATCGGCCTTCTCCTACGAAAGAGGTTAGATACACGTCCTTTATTCAAGTACGTGTATACATCCTCTCTCTCTCTTTGTTCGAGAAGGACGTTGAGGGTGTCTCGGAGGTAGCCCACTTGACCTTGGTTAATTTCTAGGGTTTCTCTCATTACCACGAGGTATTCCCTGGTTCTTTGGTCGAGGCTGTCTCAACTCTTCATTCCTACGAGATGCCTCTGACACATCAGTTTGCTTATTCCCTTGGTTTTTAAAATCCATGGGAACTTTGAGGAACATCTCACCATTGTTCTTGATTATTTGTTTGATTATCCATTGGGACATCCCTTGTATCCCCAGGTTGTTCTTCTTGGGTGTTTGAGGATTCCCCTGGTTTGTTTCATGTCTCCTGGTTCTAAAGCCTCGAGGTCGTCCTCGTGGTCTTTTTACTACAGGATCAGGTTGATTCTGAGGAATTGTTCCCTGTGCCGCCCTGATTGCTATAGCCTCTCTCTCCAACTCAGCGTTTCATCGGTTAGATTCAACTAAACGTTGTCGAAGTTGCCTATTCTCCAACTCCACCAATGGTACATATCTAGTTGGGTCATAAACATCTTCACTCATAGGCACGTATCTAGTAGAATTATAAGCATCTTCATTCCTTCTTTCAAGAATTTGATCGCCACCACCATCGTTCCTTCTTGAACATGATGTTCTAGTGGTATAGGGTCTTAGAGATCCCATGGGTTCTTTTCTAGGGCGACGAGTTGTTTCTTTAGGGCAATTTTCATCGTTTTGATTGTCATTAGCTATTGAATGTGATCAGATCAAGTTTATAAGGAGATATTTTTCTGAGTTTTATCACCAAGGCTCTCAATGAAAGCACTAAACTATTAATGTAAATTTTTGTTAACCAAAATATAATAGCCTTTATGTAATAAATTCTCTACAAATATATATATATAAGTAATAAATGATCAGATAACACCAGATACTT
The DNA here is from genome assembly GCF_029168945.1 of Cannabis sativa. Taxonomy (NCBI): domain Eukaryota; kingdom Viridiplantae; phylum Streptophyta; class Magnoliopsida; order Rosales; family Cannabaceae; genus Cannabis; species Cannabis sativa. The sequence goes on along the minus strand of NC_083602.1, from coordinate 54,338,899 downwards.
TTTACGTTGTTTTGTAGTTAAAATCTACATACTCCACGAGTCCTTATTATTAAGGATATTTATTGAGTACAGAATACAATATCAGAATTTGAATAATAGTATTTTCTCTCTCAATTTTTTCGTCTCTTTTCCTCTGGAATATGTCCCTATTTATAAGAATATAGGTTGGCAATTATTCTTTTAGGGTTTGATTAAAAATATAATGGTTCATGAAACGTGGATAATCCCTACATTTCATTTAATCGCATGTGGATTAATATTTAATAATTACTCAACCGCTTTTTACTCTTATCCTTTAGACGATTATTGCTAAGTTGGAAAGTCATATCTCGCTTGATTCGAGTTATCCTCCTTGTCCATCTTAATAAAAAAATACTAAGTGTTGGGAAGTAGATCATCTCTTCATATTCTTTTGTTGGCATTAACATAGTGAGGTGATCTTCTCGCTATGTGTAATGCGAGACAATTATGTTGTTACATTCATTCTACTCGAATGGATGAATGTCCCCCTTCTTGTCTGTATATTCTGAGGCATGCATATGTCTCGTTAATCTCAACTCAATTGTTATTATCCTTGTCTGTAGAGTTGATTCCTATACCTTTTGTTGGACACGTGTCAGCTTCTGGAGTATAGCTAAATTTTGGGTATAACATATATGCATTGTGAACAAATGATCGAAATATCTTCAGTCATTGATTATTTAAGCTTCAATCCCACATGATCTTTGGATCTACAAAAGAAAAAGAAACTAGTTTGTGTCGGTAATCAAATTTCCAAGCTCTCTACTCCCTTTAGATCTATGGAATTAGCTATTTTCATAGAACGAGTGAGCAGCTCGAGGACCAAGGCCTTATATTTATTGGTGAGATACTCCATCAGTATCTTTGCCACATTAGTTATCAAGATATTTTAATAATTAATTCAGAAAATCAAATCGGAAAATGAATTATTTGATAAATCGTAATCCGACCATATATAGAATATCAACCAATCAATTGGAATCAAATGCAATGAATATAAAATATTCATTATCTCTCATACACGTTAAAATTAATAAATTAATTTTATGCCTAATATAAAAAATATTCTAATACCACGCCGGCATGAAAGAAAGGATAAATATTCCACGAATGGAGCACCACTAGCTTCAAAGAAGAAACAAGTGAGCTTCAATCGAGAAACTCACAAGGGAAGACCTGCAGCTAGGGCAACAGACCCTAGGCTAAGGCAAGCTAGACCCACGCCTAGAGCCCACTCATCCTAGGGGCCCAAATAAAAAAAAATAACTTTTAATAAATATATATTTTTTTTAAAAAAAATAGAAAATATCATTTATTCTTATAGTAAAAGTCTAAAATATTTATTTTTTTTTTAAAACCTAAATCAACTCAGGACCGGCCCTCTAGGGCAACGACACAGAGAGGAAACAACTTTAATTTATTTACTATTTTGTGGGTTCAACTTTTACCAAATTATTAAGTGTTGAAAAATAAATTACTTTCTATATTCAAAATAAATAAATAAACAATAAACAAAATAATATTTCTTACAGGTCAAATATCATAGTTTGATAAGACCCAAATGGTTCTAACTAATAGAGAATTACTAAAAGGTATTATTAGTTTTAACATTTTTTTTCAGTATCATGTCGTTATTGTTGTAATAAGTATCGAGTCCTATACACTACTACAAAAACCCCCTTTAGAGGCGGTTTTTAAGCCCTTTCAGCGTCGGTTTTCGCGAAATTCGCTACCGACGCTGATCAGGGCGACGCTAAAGGGTTTACAAAAACCGACGCCATATGTACCCCTATGGCGTCGGTTATTATGAAATAACCGACGCCATAGGACCCCTATGGAGTCGGTTATTATTAAATAACCGACGCCATAGGGGTACATATGGCGTCGGTTTTTATAAAATAACCGACGCCATAGGGGTTTCCTAAATTTTTTTTTAGCTTTCATTAATATATTTTTTTTTACATTTATTAAAAATCTAAATTTATTTTTGTATTATTAATTAAATTAAATTAAAGCATAAATAAAATTAAATTAAAAAGTTAAATAAATACAAATTTACATTGCTCTATATGTTTGTATATTAGGTATTTTTTTATTAATATTTTATATTTTATAATTAATATGTGTTTGTATTCTAGTATTTTAGTATCATTTTTATAATTTTTTAAGTTATGTTTTATATAATAATTAGTATATTGAATATTAAAATAATGTGTAATATTTTAATTTTTATGTAATTTAATATTTTTATACATTTAAATTTTATAATATGGGTTTGTATTTTTCTAGTATATTATTATTATTTTTATAATTTTTTAAGTTATGTTTTGTATAATAATTAGTTTATTGAATAATAAAATAATGTGTAATATTTTAATTTTTATGTAATTTAATATTTTTATACATTTAAAATTTATAATAGGGGGTTGTATTTTTCTAGTATATTATTATTATTTTTATAATTTTTTAAGTTATGTTTTGTATAATAATTAGTTTATTGAATAATAAAATAATGTGTAATATTTTAATTTTTATGTAATTTAATATTTTTATACATTTAAATTTTATAATATGGGTTTGTATTTTTCTAGTATATTAGTATTAATTTTATAATTTTTTAAGTTATGTTTTGTATAATAATTAGTTTATTGAATAATAAAATAATGTGTAATATTTTAATTTTTATGTAATTTAATATTTCTATACATTTAAATTTTATAATATGGGTTTGTATTTTTCTAGTATATTATTATTATTTTTATAATTTTTTAAGTTATGTTTTGTATAATAATTAGTATATTATCCCAATATTTTTGTATTTTTTTAGCTTACTATATCTATCATTAACACTCAACAATATCTATCCTATGTATTAATATTACTCGAAAATTACTCTAAGTATTTAAGGATTATCTAAATATATATAAAAAATATTCTTATAAAAGTAAGTTAAAGAAAACATACCTTATACCAAAAATTATGTACTTGACTTCCGATAAAGTCACTTCCGATAAAATCCTAACAACCAAGTTTAAGAGAAACGAAAATCAAATATTATCCTAATTCTACCAAAATTTCGTCAGCATAACGGCTATAATTGAACGTTTCCAAAAAATTTAAATCTATTAATAACATTTTCCTAATACCATTAATAAACAAAATTTGAGAACCTTTCAAATATGAACTTTGACATTGATAATCATGGTACTAACACGAACATGTTATGAGTCAAATATAAAGACCTACTAAGTATAATAAATGCATAGACACATCAATTAGATTATACAAGACAAGTGCCTAAAGTAACAAACAAAACAAATGTCACCTAATTTCACGAACATGTTTTGAGTCAAATATAAAGACCTACTAACACGAACATGTTTTGAGTCAAATATGAATGTGTTATGTCACCTAATTTCTTACAACTAGCGAGTAATAACCTAGTTATATATGTTATGTACTTTTCCTTTAACATTTATGTTTTTTATAATAAAATTTGATCCAAATTCTACTGAAATTTTGGCAGCATAACGGCTGTAATTGGACGTTCCCAAAAATTTTAAAAGTGCCTAAAGTAACAAACAAAACAAATATAACAATACAGAACAAAGAAACTAACATAAACAATACAAAATTTATCCATCCATCCGACCGCAGTACATGTATTCGCAGAACCTACTTCACTACGGATGAATATTTAAGATATTCAAACTCAACTAAGCATGCATTGATAATTATTTATACTAACAAAAGGTTAGTGGATGGATATACCTATTGCAAATTCGATCAACACCGAAATATGTCGACCCTCAAATATTAGCACACAACCAATAACATAATGCAATATACAACCAATTTAAAATTTTAATTATTAAATTACTTACTAGTTATCAAACAAAGTAGCAAGTTACTAGCTAGTTACTAATTTCCATAGTTAATTTTTTAAAAAATAACATATAAATATATATACATATATAATCAATTATATATTCACACTACCATTATTTTAAAAATTTTATCTCTAAACTAATTAAATTCCTACTACCTCTCATTCTCATTCACAACAAATATATATACAATACAAATACACAAAATACACAAATAGTATATACACACAAGATATATATAAACACATATTCAATAATAAAACACAAAATATATACATATATATTATATATCAAGTTAATAAATATTTACCTTATAAACGCAATCCGGCGATAAAATGCTACAAAAATCCGACCACCTCTAGAACACACACAATATAATATTAATAAAATAAAAAAATTCTAAAAAAAATTTACAAAAACGAAATAATACCAATGTACACAAATAAAATGAATAGAAAGCATATTTATACCTTAATGGACGTTGAGACTCAACGTTTTCTCCGCTAAAATCGGTGGCCGGAGTTATACCCACCACCTTTCTTTATAATAGGTTCGGTTTGGTATATAGAGGGGAAAAAAACTAAACTGTTTTACAGTATAGGTTTAGGTATAGAAAATAGAAGATTTTAAGACAAAAATGGGGTAAAATGGTTAAGAAATGAGGGAGAATGAGGTTGTTTTAGTGGTGGTTGGCGAGGGTTTTTTCGTGGGTTTGGGGCTGCTGTGGGTGGCTGTTCTTCGTGCTCAGCAAGGTGTGAAATGAGGAAGTGAGGAAGACGAAGCAGAAAGGGTCTGATATATAACCCTATGGCATCGGTTATTAGGTATTAACCGACGCCATAGGTGCCACGTGTCGAATAAAGGTGGCACCTATGGCGTCGGTTAATACCTAATAACCGACGCCATAGGGTTATATAAAAAAATCCTGATTTTTCCCAACCCCCAACCGACGGCATAGATATATATACACTCTATACCTACGGTTTTTACCAAAAAACTGCCTCTAAATGTCAATGTAGATATTTTCACCCTCTTTAGCTTCCCTTTTTATAAATTAGATTGAAAAAAGGGAAATTAAAAGCTTAGATTGTAGTAGTGATAAAAAAATAACTTTTAAGTATTGATATAATCAATCTTAAAGTGTTACAAAAGGTGTTTGTTAAAGCACCATTAATACTCAATACCAATGCTTTGACCAATAATATATGACTGTGAGTCTGTGAGTTAAAACAAAATTGTTGTGTTGGGTTAGTTAATCAATTGCTCGAAGAATACAAAGAAATTATATTGTACATATCAGTAGTACTACCAGAGTAGTCGTAGTCTTAAATTTTCAATCCGTACCTAATCACATATTTATGAGTGTAAGGCAATTATTTACTCTACTTAATTTACTTTAATTAAATTAAATTATATATAATTAAATAAAAAAATAAAGAAATCTGTTCCTAACTTAATTCCTACACTTCTCAATGCCTGAATTCGCGATGACCAGTCAGCATGGTCATGTTGTGGGATCCACACACACCCCAAAAGCCCATAATAATAATATTATTACCTGATAAGTTATTTAATAATCAGCCTCTCATTCAGTAATAATTTTACTATTATTGTTTTTTTTTTTTTTTTGAAATGGAATTCATTCATTCAACAAAAATTACATAGGATTAGGCGAGTCAAGCAGAACCGCTTGTCTCGCACAAGGGGGTACAACCCCAACCCACATTGCACTAGCTTTGTTAATCAAAGCTTCATTGGCTAATACATGAGCAAATTGATTTGCTTCCCTATAAACAAAAGATATTCCATGAACCCTTACATCTTGCAAAAGACACCTAATTTGAGTAACAAGTCCATCAACATCCCTACAGCCCCCATCGTCTTTCAACACCAAATTAACGGCCTGCAAGCAATCAGTTTCAACATGAAAAGAAGGAAGCTTCTGCTGCAACCCAGCCTTGATCCCGTCTGCTATGGCAGTAAGCTCAGCATGAAGGGGAGAAAGTTCTTTTTCCACTACTCGGACAGCAGCCACCTTTACTCGCCCCTCATGATCACGCATAACTGAACTAACACTTGCCAAACCTTCTCCCACTTTCACTCCCGCATCCACATTGATTGTATAGGACCCCCGAACTGGTGCAACCCAACGAGCAGCAGCCCTCGCTGCTCCAGCCTTCTGTGAGACATTACTATCCCGAAACTCAGCGAGAAACTTGCTGCACCATTCAACAATGGCAGCAGCCACGGGTTTGTGTCCCCCGTGGTTAACCGAATTCCTGATGTACCACAGGTTCCAAGTCAAAACCAGAAAATATTCAAAGTCCTCCTTAGCCAAACTACTTGACATTCTCATCAAAAAAGCAAGGACATCCTCTTTACCTTGTCTCTTAATTTTGCTTGAGAACCCAGAAATTTTCCACACATCACAATTCACTCTACAACTCCATAATGCGTGAAAGACATTTTCATAAGCACCACTTGAACACCGTGTACAGTAAGGCTCAATCTGAACTTTTCGATGAGCAAGAGCCGAATTGGTTGGTATCCAAGAATGGGCCATCTTCCACACAAAGTGTTTCACCTTTGGCGGGATTTTGAGCTTCCAAAGTTGTCGCCACCACCGATTAGTAGCCTCCGTATTGGACTGGATATCTCTAACCTCCAAAGCCGCCGCCATACGATAGCCACTACGAACTGAATATTCACCATCCTTACTGTAGTGCCATAATATCTTATCTTCAATGTCACATTCCGAAGTAGCCATTTGAAGAATTAACTCCGCATCCGTTGGATTGAAGACAGCTCTAACAAACTCCTCATCCCATTCCCCATTCCCTTTCTTCAAATCAATGACATGCAGGTTATCCGGTAACGGAGGCTTGTCATAAATCTTGAAAGTAACCGGCCTAGGCAACCATGGATCATCCAGAACTCGCACCGAATTGCCATTCCCAATTCGCCATCGATACCCCGCTTGAATAATCTTCTTCCCCCACACTAAGCTTCTCCACACGAAAGACGCATGATTCCCACATTTAGCTTCCAACACCCCTACATTCGGATAGTAACTAGCCTTCAATACTTTGCTACACAAAGAATTCGGGTACCTTATACACCTCCATATTTGTTTAGCAAGAAGGGCTTGATTGAAGAGACCCAAATCCCGAAATCCAAGACCACCTTGCTCCTTGTGCTTGCAAAGAACAGACCACTTACACCAATGAATTTTTGCATCCTTTTCCGACGATCCCCACCAAAACCGGGCTGCCATACTATGAATACTATTAATTGTCTTCTTAGGTAAACGAAAACAACTCATTGTATACGTAGGAATAGCTTGAACAATCGCCTTAATTAGCACCTCTTTCCCAGCAGCCGAAAAGAATGACCCTTTCCATCCCTTCAACTTATTCCACACCTTATTAATGAACTCAAAATGTTGCTTTTTTGTTCGCCCAACAAAGGATGGCAGCCCCAAATACTTCCCATAATTATCTACCACTTTCACTCCCATGAAAGTAGCCAAGTGAGTCCGAACCGGAGCCGAAACAGAGCGACCAAAGCACATCTCAGATTTATGAAAATTCACAAGTTGACCAGACGCAATAGAGTATTTTTCCAACAACTCTCTGAAACACCTACACTCATCTTCGGTCGCATCAAGAAACACGAGACTGTCATCCGCAAAGAACAAATGTGACACCATTAAACGCTGCCTTCCAAACACAACCCCATGTAATCTACCTTGTTGTTCAGCATGTTGTATAAGACACGAAAAAGCTTCAGCACAAAGTAGAAACAAAAAAGGTGAAAGTGGATCACCTTGTCGCAACCCCCGTTGTGGGAGTACTCGGCCCTGAATTTCACCATTGATAATAAAAGAAAACTGCACCGAAGTAAGACAATTCATGATCTTTGCAACCCATAACTGACTATACCCGAGCTTCACCATCATAGCTTCCAAAAACCGCCACTCCACCCGATCATACGCCTTTGCCATATCTAATTTCAAAGCAACTTTTGAACCATTCCGAAATCTATCCTTCCGCATCACATGCAAACTTTCATAGCCCACAATGGCATTATCATGAATGAGGCGACCCTTCAAGAAAGCACTTTGCGAATCAGAAACCACACTTCCAAGAGAAACCCGCATCCTATTAGCCAAACACTTTGAGACAATTTTATAAATCACATTACAAAGACTAATAGGTCGAAACTCCTCAATTCTTTGAGGTTTATCCACTTTAGGAATCAATGCCACCACTGTATCATTAAGACATTGCAGATCTGCCCCGTTATTCAACACATTTAAGCTCACGGCAACAACATCTACTTTCAGTTTGGACCAAAACTTTTGATAGAAAAGTGCTGGAAGTCCATCAGCACCAGGCGCTTTTGTAGGATTCATCTCTTTCACTGCTCGGATCACTTCCTCTTCACCAAATTCAGCCAACAAGTCATTATTCATAACTGAAGAGACCTTCGGCTGGACTACACTAAGCACCTCGTTTAGGACAGATTCATTAATATCAGAACTCGTAAACAGCTTCTCATAATAGTCCTCCACAATCCTACACACGAGAACCTTATCATCTTGCCAAACACCCATATGATCTTGAAGCCCTTTAATCTCATTCTTCTTTCGACGGGCAGATGCTTTATGATGAAAATATTTCGTATTACGATCCCCCCATTGTAACCATAAAGCTCGACTCCTTTGCCGCCAATATTGTTCATCCTTTTCTAACAATCCATTCAATTTAGCTTCCATCTGTTGTATAGTTTCCCACACCCCCGGTTGCTGCATCATTGTTAGCTCATGCAGTGCTTTTTTAAGCTTCTCAACTTCACTGTTCAGCTTAGACTTCTTCTTTCGATTCCATGTCTGAAGGGCTTTCCCACATTTATTAATCTTACATCTAAAAGACCCCACTCGACCACTAACATTCTCCTCACTCCATAACCGATCCACAATCTCAGTACACTCCTCCTCTTGACACCATGCCTCCTCAAAGTGAAACCTACTCTTGCGTTTAGCCTTCCCACACTTATCTCCATCCAATCGAACCGGTATATCCACAACCAACGCACGATGATCTGATTCCCACCAATCAAGCAGCGATATATCAGCCCCTTCGAATTTATCCAACCACTCCTCAGTACATAAACCTCGATCCAACCGCTCCATAATCCTTGAATTACTATGCTCATTACACCAAGTCAACTCATGTTTTGTAGAGCTGAAATCAATAAATTGACAATCATCTAGTACTTCTTTAAACCCATCCATAACCCCTGGAAGACGATCACGGCCACCCACTTTCTCAGACAAACTAACAATTTCATTAAAGTCCCCGATACAAAGCCACGGCCCTTGCACTTCCTTCCTCAAATCCCGCAAGAGCTGCCACGAAAAACGACGTTGACCAGCATCAGGATTACCATAGAAACCAGTAAAAGACCAAGGCGGAAATCCGCACCCTGCAACAGTAGCAAGTATATGTCCGGGAGAACTAGACAAAACTTGCACCTGAATATCAGCTTTCCACATTAACAACAGTCCCCCACTCAACCCAATTCTATCCACAGTCCACAAATTCTCATATTGAAGAACACTACACACCCGTTCAGCTTGAACCCGAGTTAACTTACTTTCAGCTAAGAAAATTATACTCGGTTGAAGATCACGCACATGAGATTGTAATGCTCTTAATGTCCAGGGATTCCCAATTCCCTGGACATTCCAACTTAAGAGTTTCATTGCGCTCGGCGGCCTTGATTAACAAGGCTCGCCGCTTCAAATTCAGTAAAAGAAGAAGGCAAATCCAAACAATTAGAAATACCAACCTCAGAAATAGACTCACAACCGCTGATTTCTTCATTCCCAACAAGAGCATTTACTTCAGGCATTCCATCCGTGCTTGTCCCTAATGTCTGCTTCTCGGAGAGACTACAATCCACATTCGGACCACCCTGCTTAGCTTTATTCCGAGCCTTATTTTTGATAGAAACTCTTTTCCTACCTTCTTTGCCATGATTCCCGTCCCCAGGTACTGCCTTCCCATAACCCATATTAAATCGGCCAGCTTCCACCATATCCACCATCGTCTCGCCTTCGATCGGAGCTGCCCCACCATCCATAGTAACTCCATTACGACCACACCTCCTCTTTCTGCCTTCCCGTTCCTCCTGGGTATCAAATTCTACCCTACAGTCCTTCCCCTCCCGATATCTCACCCCTTTTTCATTTCCAACAGACACTTTTGGTAATTGGGTATCCAACCCAGCACAAAGTGCTTCCCCACGTGAATGATTTAAATTACTAGTGGGTCCAAGTTTTTCCAGCCCAAATGAGCTCTGTCCAGCTTCAAACATAAGTGGGCTTTGAACAAAGCCCATCTCTTTTTGATAAGGGCCCACATCAGAATCCATGGACACTTTCCCTTTTAATTTTTGATTATGAGCATCCTCCATAACTTCCATCCCACGATCATTCCCATCACCCACATCATTCTCTAACTGCTCCATCGTGGACTCGACCCCCTTAGCCATGTCTCTCTCAATCACCCGAGCCACCGCCGGCCGACGACTCACCGCCTCATCCGTTACATCACCGCCAGCCATGGATCGTTCCGCATGCAACTTTGCTCTCCTCTGATCATGAGCCACGAAGCAATTTGGAATGGGATCCTCATCCTTTAACCATGTTCCAAATTTTGGAACTTGATCACCATGCTCATTCAATTCCAATGCCAGTGGTTTAGTACAAATAGCCTGATCATGTCCCCAAACACCACAGTTGAAACAAATTAAGGGCATTTTATCAAACTTAAGTTGCACCCATCGCTTTCCACCATCCACAGGAATGAATCTGCCTACAAATACCTCACCCATAATCGGAAATCCAATCCTTACTCGAACATATCCATTAAGAAAAATTTGTTGCGGGTTATTCCAAACAACGTCCTGAACCACTCCCGCCAAGTTGCCAAGTCGCTTTACATTATTCAATGTCAAAGCTTTAAGAGGGAAGCCTCTCATCTTCACCCACAAAGGAACTCTATCCAATCGAGCATCTCTCCACTGTCCACTATTTGGCCATTCCTCAAGAACCAGGAACCCTCCATTGAAAAGCCAAGGTTGCTTCTCAAGAACCTTTTTCGCATCTCCTCGGTTGTGAAAAGATAAACCAAAATAGCTACTACCTTTATCCTCTTCCATAATCTTCACTTTCCACTCTCCAAATGTTTTCCACATTCGAGTGAAAATCGTTCTAAACAATCCTACACTGAGATTTTGTTTGGAAACAATTCTCCCTACCAAAGATTTATCTCCAAACTCAGAAGCTTGCTCTTCATTCACTTCCCATTCCTCCTCCTGATCCATACCCAACTTATCAGTCAATTGCACAATCTCATCAACAGAACTAGTGGCCATTACAGTAGCCATGAATCCACAGAACAGTACCAGATTACTCAGCAAGAGTTGAGTCCCAAAGACCATTAGACGTTACTCGGAGTCACAAAGACCATACATAAGATTTAATTAATCTATTTTACTATTATTGTTAGTCAGTAAGTATTACTGTTACAAAAGATTCTTGATTTTATTATTTTTCTTCCCTTATATATTATCTGTAAATGGAAGAGAGAACACATATATAAACTTGTATGACTTATGTTTAGAAGTTTAGTACTGTGGTTTAATTATATATTATAATTAAGTAGACAGATAAATCATAAACCACGATTGAAGAGAACATTGTAACGTATAATAAATTTGGTTTATTATTACTTAATTAAATTAAACAATTGTATAGGACTAAAGTTTTTCCACTTAATATAGTTTGAATATAAGTACTTGTTTTGTTTTATGCTTTGTCTAATTAATTAATGTTTTATATAAAAATTATAATAATCATCATTGATCCTATAATTTGGATAAACCATATGTAGGATCATGCAGTTTATTATTGTGAGTTAATTTGATGAACCTTAATAATAATTAATGTTCTAGCTCGAGCCCTAAAATCTTTTGTTTTTAGTTCAAATTCAGAGTATGCTATAATTAATTAATTTTGTTTAATTAATATGTGTATAATCAAACTTAATTAGTTACAAGTTCCAATGACTTCATTTGGAACCATATGGAAAAAAATCTAGGAGTACCCTGGTTTCTATTATTATTATTAGTAGTAGGATTTTTATTTTTTACCTAAACTTTAACATGTATCAAATCATGTCCTTTAAATTTTTCTGGCGGTTAAAAATTTCCCTGAACTATTGAGATTGTTAGATTTAAGGACTTTTATTTAATTTCATTCAATTTTACTATTTTAGTGATTGTTTATGTACTAATTAAACCATGCTCCCCAGACTTTGATATCTACTAAATTATGCCTCTCGAACTTTGACATATACTAAATCATGCTTTCTGAACTATCATCCATGTTAGATTTTTTTTACTAAAATTAGACAAAAGTCCTTAAATCCAACAATTTTAATAGTTTAGGGGCATTTTTAACGACCTTAAAAGTTCAGATAATATAATTTAGTACTTGTCAAAATTCACGGGTAAAAATCGTAATAAAGTATTATTCTTATTTTGCTTGAAAAACTGAATTATTGCATAGAAAATGGTGTTTTGTTTGTTTGTAATTTAAAATTAATCTCATTAGATTACACAAAGAAATAAAAATAATAATATATAGTACGTTAAAAAATGATCAAGTACTGTTAAGCTGATTAATTTTTATAGAATTTTATGTTAAGATGATCATCAAACACATTTAAATCTTTTACTATTAATTAATATTAATTAGGCTTGAGAGATGTGCTTAATTAAGAAACTATTGATGAGTAGTAAAGAATAGAGTAGATGAAGTTAAGATCACGTGCACACGGTTATTTTTATAAATGTAATTGTAAAATCTATATATTTCTCTCTTATCCAAGATCTAAATATTAAGTTAAATTTGATAAAAAAAAAATTAATAAAGGTTATATTTATTGTAATATTTGTTATTGTGTCTAATGCACAATAATATTTTGAACATTGTTATTAGACACTCGTAATACCTAGTATTTAAGTGATTTCCTACAATTAGTTAGTAATATTCTCTAAAAATTATTTCTTAAATTATATGAGATCTAATTAATAAAGATGCACTTTTCTCCCATGGGGATGGGCCCCGTGAGGACCCGCCCCTAATGGGACGGAGATTCCTCGTCTAAATGGGAAACGGGGCAGGGACGGACCTTACTTTTTGTCCCCGAATATTAAACGGGGTAGAGACGGGAATTACGCTCCTCTCGCTCTGACGGGAACCCGTTTAGTATTTAATTTTATATTTTTAGTAATATTTTATAATTTATAATGTATGTTTGCCTTTTTTAGTATATTAGTATTCTTTTTATATGAATTTTAAGTTGTGTTTTAGATAATAATTAGTTTATTGAATAATAATTAATGTGTAATAGTTTAATTTTTATGTAGTTTAATATTTCTATATAGTTAAATTTTTATTATAAACTTTTTTTTATTAGGGGATTCTCCACCTCATCCCTGATGGAGAATAAGTGGGGATGTGGATTAAAGTCATTAACGGGGATGGAGACGGCAGGAGCACTCCCGGCCGATTTTTCACCCAGTGTGCATACCTAGACCTAATACTTAACTACACCAATAACAGTATGATACTAAAGAGGGTGCTAGGCACTAGTAAAGAATTTTAGTAATTATGTAACATTTTATAGTGCAAATTATAACAAAAAAATAAAATAAAATAACATTAATGATCATAAATAAAATTAAATATTTTAAAAAATAATTAAGGACAATATTACAACTAGAAAGTGTATATTAAAGTTTATTATTAATGATCAATGACAAAATTGTAATTAAAAAATGTGCATTAATTGTGTGTTAAATTTGGAACAATATATATTGTTAATTTTGGCACAACTTTCAGCATTAATCAAATTTGACACAAGATTTAGCAAGAACTAATTTTTTTAAGTCCTAAAATATCACTACACTACTATTTTACATTTCATTAGAGATGCTCTAATGCAAATACACTTGCTACGTGTAAAATTTTAATGTAAAAAAATCTAGCACAAAATATTATATTAAGATAGTCTTTTGTTACAATTACTTGTAAAAAAATATTCTTACTGATCACTACAAAAAATTATTTTTAACCACAATAAAACTTGTGAATAAAAGTGAAAAAAATTATGCTAATTATAAATCATTATTCTTATATTGTGACTAAAAAGTACGTGGCTAAAAGTATTAGTCATAAAAATTATAAATAGTTGTGACTAAATGTATTTTTAATCATAATACTTGTCGTGATTGAAACTAAATTAATGACAACTTGTCTGTATATAATATATTTTAGTCACAAGTAACTTTTTGTTGTGACTAAAAGTTTTTGTTGTGACTAAAAGTCACATTTAGTCATGAAAAAATTATGTTATGATTATAAGATTGTCACTAAAGATAGATTTTTTCGTAGTGGATGTTAGCTAACACAACCTTGAGTTAGTTTAGTTAGTTAATTGTTTACTTTACAATTCTATTTTTTTTCTTTTTTTTGGTAGAGCTTTGTTTAGCTCCTTTCTTTGTCCACTTGTATTAACTTTGTGCTTATAAATAAAGAATCTTTCATTAATGAGAGATAAGCTTTTCAGTCAAATCTTTCTCTCTTCTTACTCTTGCTTTTTTTGGTTCTTACCATTTGCTTTCTCTGGTTTTTACCATCTTTCTAATCTTGCTGCAGCCAAGCTTATACATGGCATCAGTCGCCTCCAATGGAGTCCTCGATTCATACCTCCACTTCCTTCGATCCTACTACTCAAATTGGTCATACCGCTGCTCCTTTGTTTGCGCCTGCTCCATCCCTGCCCAATTGGAATCCATTCTCCAGCTCCGTCTCCTCTTCTCTCACCATAAAATTAAATCGTGTTGTTAACTATCTTGCATGGAAGTCTTAGGTTGTGCCAATTGTTATTGGTTACAAGTTGGATGAGATCTTGTTAAGTGGTGTGCTTCCTATTCAACATCTTGTTTCTCGTGAAATCAACTTGATCAACAATCAATGGAAGAAACGAGATCAATTGTTACTTTCTTGGCTTTGATCGACTATGTCCAAATGGATCTTGGCCTCATTTACAAATCACTTCACCTCCTTCGTTGTTTGGAGAGCTTTGGAGCAGAAGTTTACCAGTCAAACTCGAGCTCGACTGTTTCAACTTAAAGGCCAATTCTCTCATGTACGGAAGGGAAACTCATCAATCTTTGACTATATATGTTGATAAGGTTCAATATTTAGCTGATTCTCTTGCCAGTGCTTGATCTTCTTTGAAAAGTCAAGACATTGTTCTTTAACTTCTCAATGGTCTAGGCCCTGAATTTGACTCTGTTGTGTCTGGTATATTATCTTGGAGTGGTTCTTTATCCATTGAAGAGGTTCAAGCTTTACTCTTGTCTCATGAAAGTCGTCTTGAGCATCATAATGCTATGACAGACCTTACTGTCAAGATGCAAACCAACCTTGTTTTTGGTTCTTCAAGAAATGGAAACTATAGACCCCCTTCTGCTTGAGAAAATTCCCAAGATAGCCCAAGACCAACTGGTTGTGGTACTTCTCGTGGTTATCCAATGGAAAATCCATGACTCATCTGTCAAGTTTGTCTTTGATTTGGTCACACCAATCCTATGTGTCACTATCATTTTGACAAGAACTGGGTTACTCCCAAACCTAATGGAGCATCCCCATGATCCTACTTAACTGAAACTGATTGTGACTATGATCCTCAAGTATATGCCTTTACCTCTATTCCTGATTTTGGCAATGATTCTGCTTGTCTTGTTGACACAGGAGCCACAAATCACATCTCTCCAATGGACATCACAACTTAGATTCTACAATTGCTTACTCTGGAACATAAACTATAGCAGTGGGAAATGGTAAAGGTTTGCTCATTACTCACATTGGTTCTGCAAGATTACCATCTTCCTCTAATGATTTATTACTGTTAAATTTTGTTCTTCAAGTACCTGAGATGAAAAAGAATCTTATAAGTGTGTCTATAAGCTCACTAACGATAATGATATTTTTCTTGAGTTTCAAAGAATTGTTTTTTTGTCAAGAACAATGACACGGGGAAAGTTCTTCTTAAAGGAAGGCTCAAGGAAGGTTTATACATGCTTCCAGTTCCAGATGATGGTTCAAGCAAAGTTGCTTATGCTTTTGAGTTATCTTACAACAGTTACTGAACCATCTTTCCGTTCTTGCTATAATAAAATGAAATCTTGTAACTTGATTACTATGTATAAAGATTCTTCTTTTGAATACTTTCCAGAATCTTGCTCTCAAGTTTTCATTTCTCAATTACAAAATTACATTAACACATGGCATAATAAATTGGGACACCCTGGACCTGCTACACTGTCCAGAATTTTAAAACTTGTTGCTCACACTAATTCCCTTAAAGATCTTCAATTTTGTACTGTAGCTTGTAAACTAGGAAAAAGCCACAAACAACCATACTCTTCATCCACAAATCATGCCACTTAGCCTCTTAAATTAATTCATACAGATCTTTAAGGGCCTACTCATGAGGTCTCCAAAGAAGGTTTTAAATACTATGTTCACTTTATGGATGACTATATTAGATATACATGGATATTCTCTCTTACCCTTAAATCTTAAGCATTTGATGTGTTTTTCAAGTTCAAGAGTATGGTTGAAAATTAGTTCAACCTCCCCATTAAAGGTGTTCAAGCTGACTGGGGTGAATATAGACCTTTGTAAGGTTCTCAAAGGATCAAGTGATCAAGTTTACTCATCCATGCCCTCATAATCATGAACAAAATGGAAGAGTAGAACAAAAGCAACAGAAAATGGACTTACTCTTTTGGCTCAATCAGGTTTGGACTTTTCATGTTGGTAGTTGGCTTTTCAGAGTGCAGTGTTCACCATAATCAGGCTTTCCACATCTGTACTTGATTACTTGTGCTCTTATGAAACTTTATTTGGTACCAAATCTAATTATAGAATTCTAAAACCCATTGGATGTGCTTAACTTTCCACACCTGATTTCAGATCTGAGCAGTGTTTGTTCCTTAGTGCATATTTGACATCATAACTAAAAACTGTTTTTTGTTTTTAAAAACAGAAAATTGTTTTTTGAAAACAATTTGGCTTGTTTGGCTTTGTGTTTTGAAAACAGTTTTCAGAAAACAAAGTTACAAAAAACAAGAATTTTGAAAATAACAAAATGTTGTTTTCTGTTTTAAAAACCAATTCACTTTTAGTCAATATTGTTTTTAAAAAACACTAACCAAACATGACTTGTTTTTAAAAACTTCAAAAATTATTTTTTGTTCTCATTTCTAAAAACAATTTTTTGAAAACAAAAAACAGAAAACAATACCAAACACGCTCTTAGTTATTCTCCTAATCACAAAGGGTACATCTGTGAGAACTCTGAAGGCAGGATCTACATTGCTAGGAATGTGATTTTTAATGAACATTATTTTCCTGCTACCATTGCTACTGCTCCCTCTTAGATAAACAACACTTCTCAACCATGTTTTCCTGCTACTATTTTCTCAACTATACATGATCATCAATACACTAATCCAGTTGCTGGTTCTTTGTTGTCATCTAATGTTTTACTTGAGACATCTTTATCTCAGCCTACATTGTAGCTTGTTATCCCAAACACATCTCATGTTACAAAACCTTCTCTAGAAACCCAAACCATGCACCCTGCTCCTCCTATAATTCCACCACTTATCCCAAATACATTGTCTCATTCCACCACAGATCATATGTCTCCTTTATCAAATCCTATACACTGCAACTAACATTTACCTAACATGTCCAATACTATACTAGAAACCACCATGCAACCTGTCTCTATTCCCACATCATGCACCTAGTACTTACCTACTATATCACCTACTGTCCCAAATAATGCGCAAAATACTACACCCAATGCGTTACCTGAAACTAGTACTAATGATCCAGAAAATAAAAAAGATGTTACTACAGCTCCTAGAACTCATCTAATGAGAACCACGTCTCAAAGTAGCATCTCTCCAAATCCAAGATTTACTTGTCAACAACGCATCCTCTTCCAAAATTATTATTTCCAACACTAGATTTGTAAAAGCTACTCTTCTTGATCCTAAATGGTATGCTTCAATGCAGCAAGAGAACAATGCACTCATCAAAAACAATACATGGACCTTGGTGTCATATCAGCCACGAATAATTGTCATTGATAAAAACTGGGTGCATAGAATCAAGTTAAAAGTAGATGGAACCTTGGACAGATACAAATCAAGGTTAGTTGCAAAGGGTTACTTGGAAACACCTGTAATTAATTATGCAGAAATGTTTAGTCCTGTAGTAAAACCAACAACAATTCGAGCGGTTCTCTCTTGCTGTTACCTTAAACTAGCAAGTTACACAATTAAATGTCAGTAATGCTTTCTTACATGGATAGCTTCAAGAAATAGTTTACATGCATTAGCCTCAAGGTTTTGTTGATCCTGAGAAACCTACACATGTATGTCATTTGCATAAAGCCCTATATGGATTGAAGCAAGCTCCTCGAGCTTGGAATGACAAGCTCAACCAGACTTTACAAGACTACGGGTTTTCTACATCTAGGTTAGATTCCTCTTTGTTTCTTTCTGGTTTAGGTACAATGTAGATCATTTTATTGGTGTGTGTTGATGACATACTTATAACTGATCTCAATTCACAACTTATTTCCAAACTTATTAAGGATTTGAATCATTCCTTCTCCTTAAAAGATCTTAGACCAGTGCATTATTTCCTTGGTGTTGAAATATATAGAGATTTCAGGTGAGATCTTTTCCAAAGCAAGTATGTCACAGATTTTCTTGTCAAGTTACACATTGAATGTGCTAAAATTTGTTCAAACCTTACAAGTTTTGCTCAAAAACTGTCTTTAACAAAAGGGCCCCTTTTTCTAGATCCTACTCTATGTAGAAGCACTTTGGGAGCTCTTCAATATTTGAATCTTACAAGACTAGATGTTGCTTTCATCATCAAAAAAATGAGTCAATTTATCCATGCTACAAAGGTACATTGAGAAGCTTGCAAGAGGTTGTTGAGGTACCTAAAGGGCATAATCTCAAATGTTCTTCTGCTCAAACCTGCTACCAATCTTCAATTGTATGCTTACTCTGATGCTGATCAGGCTAGTTGTGTAGATGACAGGAGATCTACGGTGACTATGTCGTTTATCTTTGTGAGAATCTCATCTCATGGCTTGCCAAAAAGCAACAAGTCATTGCACGGTCTAGTACTGAAAGTGAATTCAGATCACTTGAAAATATAGTTGCAGAACTTAAATGGCTTGTCAACTTGCTGCACAAGCTTCATGTTTCTCTTCATGAAACACCAATTATTTGGGTAAGTAATCAAGGTGTAGCCGCACTTGCTACAAACACTGTATTTCATGTTGTACATTGAAATTGATCTTCACTTTGTGAGAGATTAGATTTTGGACAAAACACTCTCGCTCAGATTTGTCCCTTCAATTGATCGATATCATGCTGTCGATATTCTAACTAAACCTCTCTCAACAGATCATTTTCTCTATTTTGAGGGCAAACTTCAAATGTCTTTCACTCCTTTTCGTTTGAGGAGGGATGCTGGCTAACATAACCTTCAGTTAGTTTAGTTAGTTATTAATTAGAAGTTAATTAATTGTTTACCTTATAATTCTATGTTTTTTGTTTTGGTAGAGCTATATTTAGCTCCTTACTTTGTCCACTTATATTAACTTTGTGCTTATAAATAAAGAATCTCTCATTAATGAGAGATAAGTTTTTCTATTAAATCTTTCTCTCTTTTTCCTCTTGCTTTTTTTGGTTCTAACTATCTTGCTTTCTCTGATTTTTACCATATCTTTCTAATCTTGCTACTGTCAAGCTTCCACAACTAATGACCCCGAATTTTTACTACGTAGAGTCTAGTTATAATAAAATATGTATTTGTGTCAATATTAAGTAAAAATTATAATTAGATAAATATTATGTTATTATAATTATATATATAAATTATAATTGCTTTTTGTAAATTTATTTAATTTCATATGTTTTATTAATTACTATAAAATATATTTTTATTACTATTTAAATATTTATTTATCAAATAAAATAATATATTTTTTATGTATATATTTTTTTTAATTGGGGTATACATGTGTGTCTCTCATTAGTACTCTCAGATATAAAAGTTGTTTATTATTAATGTTAGGTAATAATATTTTCATAGGTTTTTGGCGGTTAAACCTTTTTTTATTGTCGTTTTGCTAATTGTATTTAACTATCTAAGCTGAAATTTTAGCGGTGAAACCCTCCAAGTTACTAAATTAGTAGCAACTTTAAGGTGTCATCCAATTAATTGCTACAATGGGCTGCTTATGTGTACATGCTTGTACACATAACACGTTTATATTGGTACACCTAATACTATTATTTAAAAACTATTTTCAAAGTTAATTTTAAAATTAAAGAAAATATTTAAAATATATATTATAAATTTTGAAATAATTTTTATATTTTCTAAATAATAATATTAGGTGTACCAATATAAATTTAACGCATGTACAAAGTGTACACATAAACAGTCGATATTAGCAATCATGTGAAAAATAGATGAACACCTTAAATTTACAAGCAGTTCGGTAGTTTGAAGGGTTTTAACATCAAAATTTAAACCTAGAGAATTAAATACAAGTAGAATGATAGTGGAAAGGATTTAGCCACAAAAAACTTTATTTTCATACCAAAATTGATAAAATTTCAGTCTATTTTCCTAATTCATTGCATTTGAAGAAATGAAAATGTTATTAATTTGATAAAATTGAGATTTAAGGCACTCATAAATTATTTGCATCCGTACGCTAGCTTAGACCAAAGACTTAATCAACTTGTTAGAAAAGACTAATCAGAAGAAGTTAATTATCAAAGCAATAATAATGTTTACTGTCATTAGTGTATGACTGGGCGGCTTAAGTCATTATCCTACTGAAGGAATAATTAATAAGAATCGAAAAACCAAAAATACCCAGGACAGGAGTACTATGCATGAAAACTCCAAACGAGGACATTTTAGTCATTTCACAATACAAAATAATAATGCATATAATATCCACGTATACCATACACAATCATAATTAATTATATTAATAATAAGAATCCTCATCGTATGTGTAGTGTACGTACGGTAAATTATACTTATAATTCTCATCTATATATACAAACACATTCTCAGTTTCTCTATCCCATTGGACCAATTATATATTTATGTATATTCCTTCCAACTAAGTTCACAAGATCAGAAAAAGAGAGAGAAAGAAGATTAGCTAATATTTCTCCGGCGACATATACAGTGAGAGTGAGAGAGAAATCAATATATTTGATCTAATTATTATTATTATTATTATTACAAAATGGGAAACAGCTTAAGGTGTTGTTTGGCTTGTGTTCTTCCATGTGGTGCCTTAGATTTAATTCGTATAGTCCATTTAAATGGCTACGTCGAGGAAATTACACGTCCGGTCACCGCCGGCGAGATTCTCAAGGCCAACCCTAATCATGTTATTAGCAAACCATGCTCTCAGGGAGTTGTTCGCCGGATTTTGATACTTTCTCCGGACACAGAGCTCAAAAGGGGCAGCATATATTTCTTGATCCCATCTTCTTCCTTACCGGCCGACAAGAAAAAATCCTCCGGCAACGCTCTCAAGAAAATACCCACAAAAAATAAGATCAAAATAAAGTCAACCACCACTACTACTGCTACTACAACCGCTGCCGCCGCCGCCGCCGGTTTCGTCGACTCCGTCGACTGTGATCGGTACTTGTCGAGTATTATCTCCGAGAAGAAATCTTCACGCCGGCATCATCGAAGAAGTAGCTCCCAAATCGGAGTATGGCGACCTCATCTTGAAAGTATCTCCGAAGATTGATTTACTTTCTTTTTACTATTTCTTTTTTTTGCCGGCGCCGGAATGTTGACTTTTTTTTTTACCGGTGATTAGTATGACCAAAAGGATCAATCATGCAATGGGGCCGGTTACTTTTTTTTTTTTTTTCTCACTTCGTTTTAATGTTTGTGAGGTTGTTTACGGTTTTGTGGATAAATATATATATTTTTATTTTTACTCTCAAATTTGTTATTATGATCAGTTTAAAATTTTCTGTGTTTGTTGTTTCGGTCATGAGATCGATTTAAAATAAGTTCTTGAGAAAATGCATATGCCGGAGCAAGAAGGAAAAAGAGAGAGAGAGAGAAAAGAAATAACGGTTGTCCTTCATTCATATATTTAAGCCTAATTAATTAATATGTAATTATAAGTTGTTAAAAAAATAATTATAATTATATTAATTATGCATATATATAGTTCTCTTCTTTATATATATCTAGCTACTTGATCTAATAATCTGAAGATGTTTCTGGGTGGGAAAAGAAATTACCAAAAATTTCTTGATGAGTGTGTGTGTGTTTTTTTACAATAATTTTAAAATTTGGTTTGTTTTATCACTTTTGAATCTTTGATTGATCAAATTATATTACTCTGTTTTGTGTTTTTGTTAATAAAATAGTAGACACATTATATGCATGGTAAGTAATAAATAGCAAAAATATACCGAAAAGTTGAATTAAGTAATTATTACTCTGTTTTATGTACTTGGGGTTTGGTAAATATTATAGAACCTCAAATATATTCAACACTTTTTATTATATATGGTTAATTAGAGACCCATATATATAATTGGCCTATATAATTCATGATTAGTTGATTAATATGTTTGATGGTATTCATTAATTGACCAGCAACCAACAATTACAACTCATGATTCAATTAATTTGTAATTTTGACTATAATCTCTTTTATATATATTGTCCAACAAATATTTAATAGAGCAATTTTATTGTATTGAAATTTGAAATTGGGTCAGTCAGCTCATATTAATAATATACATTAAAAAACCATTATGGGTTAGTTGTATGATTGGGGCAAACGTGCCATCATGCTAGTGTTGAGTAATTAGAGAGGCTAATGTTATTGTATATATATGTATTGGAATCCAGGGCATCATATTTGGTTCTTCTATGCATGGAAATTTAATTTAAATAGTGCTGACCCCATTAGTACTTTCTTTATAATTAATTTTATAAAGATAAAAATATATGCATGTTGACAATTATATATGTCTTTCTATTGTAATAATTATTTTTTCATAGTGTGTAGCTTACGAATTGAGACATTTTATTAGTAGCCTACAAATAGAGAGGGAATATCGGGCAGGTAATAACTAAAACAACTTTCTAATACAATATTTTATCGTAAAATATTCATTTATAAATAATTAAAAAGAAATATATAGGATAATAACACATATCATTAATTGCACACCATTCTCACTCTTTTTAATTAATTAATTAATTAATTATTACCAATTATATTATTGAAAAACTAACACAGATATATAATTAAAATAAAAATAATTATTTAGCTTCTTTAATAAAAATATATAATAAATGACTAAGGTATTGATTAATTAAATTTTAGGAAATAATTTTGTTAAAGTATAGTTTGTAGTTGTACAAGTATATAAAAATTTAATAATGATTTTATAAGATTTTTTTCATATTAAACTGTTGTTATGTTGAGTTAAAAATCAAATCAAAACTTGTGATTGGGTTATTATTCTTTTTTTTTTTTAAGAAAAAAAAAAGACATTATTTTTTAACGAATATTATTTTAGAGTAAATATACCTTCTGTCAATAATATTGTTATACGTTTAATACTTTTTTTAAGAAATAATACGATAATACATTTAAATTAAATACTTATATTTTTTCTTTTCAAGTATTAGGTCTCATCTTATAAAAATAAACAAAATATATATATATATATATGTTATCCTAAATATTATAGTCAAATATTATACACAATTTTTCTCTTAAGAAATCTATGTCAACAAAATACAAGTATATGATGCTTATTATTTTTCTTCCATATGATAAATAATTAATTATTAAGTAAAAATATTAGAATAACAGCTTATTCATGAACTAATAAACTTGACATTTTGATACTATAGTATTAAACCTCATGACTGCGGTAATAAAATTAATATTTGAGGACAGAAGCTTCAAACCCCTTATGATTTATTTTATTTAGAAATAATTATATATATATAATAAAATAGTATAAATTATCAGCATATAAATCCAAAATTTCTTCCCACACAAAAAAAAAAAAAAAAAAAACGACATCTTCACGCTACATTGTAATTTTTTTTTTTGGAATAATTGAAGGTACATCGTATTAAATGCAAACAACCTGGCAAATCTTCTTAAACGTATTTCGTATATAACTCGGTTTCCTCACTTGGATTCCCTCTTTCTCCTTCTCCCACTTCCCTCACCACACACAAATTCATCTTATATATTATTTTACAATTTTATACATATATAGATATAAATATAGAAATATATAATATATCTACTTATAATTAATATATATTTGTACCATGACCCCCTCCATCGGTTCTTGCCATATTTAGATCCTACATTTCCATTTTCATAGAAAATTTTAATCATTTTTTAACATATGGGTGTTTTCTCTTTATAATTTGTAGCACTAATCATGGGATTATAATGTAATTAGTTAAGACATTATAAAGGACTAAAATGGGAGATCCCAATGAACTACTCAAGTACTCATTGAGCCTTGAAAATGTATTGGTTATGACAAAAAGGATCTTAATTCACGGGTCCAATAGCTTAAGTAAAAGACATAAATTTATATATAAACTGTTTTGGCATATCTTGCTATACAAATTATTTATATTAATTGTACATACTTATAGAAATTGGGATTTGAGTTTCAGTGTCAGTTGGTCAATATGGAGTTTATTAAGTCTAGCCCCAACACCAAGATTAATAACTTGAAATTATATATAATTAATTGCACCATAAATCATGACAGGCTCATTATCTAAAGGAGACTCAGTTTCTTTTCAAAGAAAGAGATGTCAACTTAATTTATTTATTTGAGTAATAATATAATTAGGCATAATAGAATGGTAAAATGAAATATATGTTGTCCAAATTATTTAATATACAGAAAAGAAATAGAAGTGTATAATTATATAAATGTGGTTATTAATTATTGAGAAGACTGAGTGAGCCATATCCTTGCTGTCCTTGTTCCCCTGGCAAACTATTAGTAGTTGAGAACTCAATATCATCAAAAGGGAATTCACTTCATGCATGCCCTGTGTTATCTAGATCCATCAAGCCAAGCCAGTCGTTTTTCTTTTTTTTTTTAAAAAAAAAAAAATCAAAATATATTTTACTATTATTATATATTTTGGCTAAGTTTGATGGGCATGTGAGAGATCAAATGGGAAGATCACACGTGGCTATATGGTAATTTTAGTGAGAAGCATATACTTTAATAAAATAAAGAATTTGGCTAATTAATCACAAAACATCACTTATTTGGTGTTAAAAACTCCAAGTGTCCTATATAGGAATGTTTTATTTGGTGTTGTTCACGGTGTTTATTTTTGGTCTGATCGTCTTTTTACTGAGAGCAATGTTTCACATGATCTTCAGTCTATTGTGTTAGCGGATATTGTTGTTTAATGAATTATTTTGTTCAAAAAAAAAAATAATATGGACAATTGTTTGATTGATTTCAAACGTTTAATATAGATATATATGATCCAACATTGACAGTAATAATATTTACAGTGATGTCTTGTGAATAATTAATAATTTTTTTCTTTTTTTTGATGAATAAATATATAAAACTTGACACAATAACAATAAATAAAACTTCATGATATTATTATAGCACCATTACTGCCGTTTAAGAGAACGATTTTTTTTTCTCCAGTTAATTAATTAATTAATTGCTACAACTAACTACAGAACAGTCCCTACAATACTTCCCATCAATCATTCCAGTCTTTTTCTTTCTTTTCTCTTTCGAAGTTGGGTTGGGCTGGGCCCATCAGTGGCATGTGCGGGGCCCTGGAAGCGTGCATGACTAGTTTGTCTACATATATATATATATATATATATAGATACAACTTTATCAATAATTATTAGTTCGTCTACATTTATATACAACTTTATCAATAATTATTGATTTGTTGGACTATTATACCCTATAATTTCCTCAATCCTTGGTGACAGGTTATTTGAAGTCACAAAAGTTTTATATTCAAAATGCTCTTTCATTTATGTCCACCTCACGTAAGTGTCCAGAATTTTATGATCCATGTTCATCTTCGAGAGATCAACAGATAATAACGTGTCAGCCATTATCACTTTAAATACTGTGTATATACAGAGAAATGGTATGTATAATTGTAAATACATATATATATATATAAATATATATTTTTGGTGTTTCTCGGAATATAATATGTAAATTATCAGAAAACGACATCATTAATTTTCATTTCTATGATATACTAGTGAGATAGCACGTGCTTCGCACGTGAGTGGCTCCTAAAACTATTTAAGTATAACTATTTTAAGAAATAATTAATATTTTGTCTCTTGAACTTACAACACTATATAATTGTATCATTTAAAATGTATATCATGTTGAAAAAATTTCGTAAACTCTTCTATTTAGAGATATAATATTTTTGTTAACTATCATTCTTTTTTATCATTTAAAAGTTGATGTGGCATTATTAATTAATATTTTTTTCTCCAGATCTTATCTACTTCTAAAGCATGGCTCCTCTTAAAAAAATTAAATAATTAAATAATTTTTCATATTTTTTATTTTAAAAAAAAATTCTTACCTAAAATGTATTTTTGATCAATAAATATATTATTCTTGATTTAGATGAAAAATTTGTATCTTCATTTTTTTATACTTAATTGAAAAAATTCGATAAGTAATATATAGATATAAGTTAGTAAAAATAGAGAAGTTTGAATCTAATTGTTAAGTAAAAATAAAATTTTAGGAAAAAATTAAATGTTCTTAGAAATATTTTTGGATTTTCAATACTACTAATAATAAATAAAAATTAACACAGAATTAATTTTAAAAAAATTATAAAAATAGGCATAAGTAAACAGATTATTTGAACCTTGTTTCTCGCATGTTAAATTATTTTGAATTTATTGAAAATTTGCAAGATGTTTTTAAAAAAAAAAACTACAATGTACATTGTCATATAAAATAATTAAGATTAATATTATTTGGATATCGAAAATACGAAAGTAGTGTTTGGTACACTTAATTTTAGAGAGTAAAACATAGAATTTCCCAAATTAATTATAGTGTTGTTTTGTTATTATCTTTCATTATCTATATTTAATTTCTTATAACTTTTTGAGTTGTATGTTTATTTATTTTTTTCATAAGTTTATTTTTCAGCTTTAATTATAAATTTAATAGAATGAGAATATAATGTTATATTTTTTTATTTAAGTAATAATTATTTATCAATAATAGTATTATTATAGTAGAAAAATAATCACATGATAAACTTTACTTTATGCTGTTAAAAAAAATTAAATATGTTTTATGTATATTTTATAAATTGATTATTTAGTAAAAATTCTTTAGTATATAATATATATGATGAGAAAGAATAACACTAACTCTTCAAAATAATTAAGGGGTTTTTTTGTAAATAAACTATGAAAAGCCCAAAAATCTATTCTCTCTTTTATAAGGTTTATAGATATTCCTTGGCTGTTTTGTTTTTCTCCTTTCATTTATTAAAATTAATGACATATTTATGTGATTTGAGTGCATAATTTAAATGCCTCAATCATTTCTCTAAAACTAACACAATAATGATCAAAATAATCTAAAATTCGTTATATATGAAAACATTTTTAATTTTTTAACACACTCACCCAAAAAAAAAAGTGTATTCCTGTAATGATTATCAGTCCATATGTATACAAATATATGTACGGTTGTATATATACACACACATACGTGAACTATACACCTAATGATTCTCTGTTTGTTTCGTGAGAAACTGGGTGGACTTTGTTATTATTATTATTATTATTATTAGTATTAGTATTATTATTAATATTATTACTACGTGGTATATCCACACGAACCGAGCCTGCAATATTATTGTTGTTATTATTATTATTGGTGGTAACAACGACGCCAGGGCACTTAGCCTTACTGGTTTTGCCCTCGTCGGATTGTTGAACTACCAAAAGAGAGACCCCACAATTATTACTCGATGATGCCAAAACATCTCCAATGAAACCCAGCTCAGGATACTCACTCCACTCCGTAAGCCCAGCAAACAGAGGTGACTCGCTCGAATGGCGTCTCCCCACTAAAATCAACTCGTATAACTTCTCCATCGACCGAACCACATTGATCATTTCCACGCTGTTCTTAACACCTTTGTCTCTGAAGTGATGCCTTTTCTTCCCAACAACCCCGGCTCCCTTAGCCACCGCCATGAACTTTTCCAACATCTTAGAATCAAGCTCTATGTTTCTAACGTCCTCTGCATCAACCCCTGTTGCTGCTTTGTTCAAATCTCTGAGTCTAACAACCGTGACGCCAACCGAAGGATGCTCTGCCATTCGAGTTGCGTATGCCAATGCTTCTCGGTCGTCAGGTCCTTCAAGGAAGACCATTCCGATTGAGTGAGTTGTTTTTGTGGAGGAAACAGGTGGATTCATGATGCCACTTAAGGAGCCACGGTCGACAAGGATCCCAACCGAGCAGGGTGCGTTTCTTAGGATGTTAAGGTTCACTGTTCTTAAAGGGTTGTTCATCAATGTCTCGTCTGAGCCGTGTCGTGTCCACAACTTGTGGAAAGGGATGATCACCATGGCAACCCTTTTCTCAAGAGCCAGAGTGCACACGTCGTTATGCATGCTGGCAGAGGGCGCCATGGCCGTGACTGCAGTTATCGTGAGTTTGCCATGATTTTCCTCCTCGAAATGTTGGAAAGCGTTGATTATGCGGCTGGATTGAATGGAGTGGGAAGACTTTCTTTTGCCTGGACGGTGAGTTATGAGAAGGGCTGAGGATCGGCCAACAAGTCGGATTAGGTGGACAACATAGAAGCAGATGGGTTTCTTGATTGTGGGGTTGGAGAGTTGAAGGAGATGGATGATGGAAGGAGTGTTGTCTTGGCGGTGGATGCAGGCTAGCAGCCGGAGCTCGGAGTCGTTTTCTGAGGCATGCTCAATGGTCCTCAGTTTGGTTGATGCGTATCTCTTCGATGGGTTATAGAGTAGTTTAATTAGTGGGGTTATGGTTCCTGTTATAAAGATGGTTGATAAAATCATGCAAGTGTATGATTTTTGGTCGACCAACTGAAAAATCAAAGATATGCACACAAAACACACAAGTTAATTAGCTAGAAACAAAGTATATTCAGATTAATCCAAAGAACAGTAAAAAACTAGATATGATGTTATTATGTACGTCTGCAAGTGCGAGTATCTAGGCTCCTGGCTAATCATGCAAGTTTTTTGGTTAATGGTCTCGTTGTATGTACAGGGCAGGGCCGGTCCTAAGCTCAAAATAAAATTTTGCTGCCTATACAAATACCTTTTAGTAAATTAATATTAAATCTGGTGCTTCGGTGTAGTAATGAAATAAGTTTTGATATTTGAAACTCTTAGCATCAATTTTATTATTGGAAAATATAGTAAAATATCACCAAGTTAAAGTATAGATGTAGGTTGTCACCACAGAGTCATTTTGATACTTTAATATAGTGATGTATTAATTTATATTTTGTTATGTTTCAATCTGTAACCTTAATCAAAATTTATGGGGCTGGAGTTTTGAGGTCAAAGCACGGGCCTAATCTGCCTTAGTCTAGGACTGGCCCTATAGAAGGAGTGTTCGAACGTGCTTTGTTACAAGTTTCAAATCTTTATAGACTGAAAAACTTCGACGCCACTAGTGGGTCTCCACAATAATAGAGAAAAAAAGAAGAGTTTTTTGGTTTGTATTTTCAGAGATCAAACTACTTAGTACATTGATGATAATAAAGTTAGTTAATCTGACATGAATTCTTAAACAGAGCAAATAATGATAGTTATATGGTTTAGAATTTTATTTCAGATATGATTTGTTCGTTTTCTTTCCTCAAAACTTTTTTGCATACTCTGTAATTGTTCCTTTTTCGTTACTAAAAAACTATTTTGAGAATGGGGGCATTCTACCTTTTTAGTAGAGTACCACCATTACCAACCAAGTTGAGATTCTATTTTTTAGCACTTTGTTCTTTTTCTTCAAAAAAAAAATAATAATTAGATAAACTACATGTAATAAATAGCTAGCAAAAGAAAGTTGATGAGTTGATTACCCGGAGCATCATGCCATGTTGCCATATGAGAATGTCAGTGATGCCTTGGGTACTCAAGACAAGGCCAAGTGCTAGGGAGTCAACCAAAGGCATTTTGCACAAGAGTGAAGGCACCATAGCTGCTACGAGTTTTGCAAAGAAGCTAGAAAAAACCAAAACCCAAACAATCCCAAACGTTTTCATGTCAACGGAACATAGATCGATGGAAGCACCGCTGTAAATAAAGTAACTTGGTAACAATATTGAGGAAACATAAGACTCTAGCTTATCGACCAAGGCCGATCCCAATGGCGGACCATCTGGTACAACGAGACCCAAAATCATTGGCCCCAACATGAAATGCTGCCCAACAAACTCCCCCAAGAACGCACAGCATAACACCATTAAAAAAACGGAAGTGATGTAATGCTCTGGGACTGCTCTTCCTCTGTTTGTATTTTTAACCATGGAACGCATAATAGGCCTGAGGATGCCCAGTATGATAACCACCATAACGCACAAACTTACTGCCAAAAGAGGAAGTGGGTGTGTACTTCCAAAAGAACTCTGTCTAACAGTGAAAGCCATAAGAATCACGAGCCAAGACAGTGTCCCGCTGATCATAGAAGAAGACACGGCTAAGTAGCCGAGTTCCGAGTTGAGGAGCTTCAAATCTGTTAAGAGACATGCCGTGACGTAAAAAGAACTCATGGATTGAAAGCATGCTATGCTAAACAAAGAATTATCTAATGCTACATCCATTTTCACCATCTGCTTTAAAATTACAGCAACGGATGTGTTCATAAGAAATGGAAAGATGAAACAACAGAGGCCGATTGCCACTGCTTTCCTTCCTGAAGTAAACACCGAACCCAAATCCATTTTAACTCCCACGAGGAACATAAAGAGCATGCACCCGAAAAAGGCAAAGGTTCCACTGATATAAAAGCTGGTCTCAGGGAAAACTGTCTTTGCAAATGTAGTATCGCCTATAATTGATGGACTTAGAATAATACCCACCTGCAGTTTTGAGTAACAACATTCTTTAATCAAAGAAGGCATAAAAAAGTGTTCAAGATCAAGTTTTTATGCATGCCCATTTCCTTTAGCCATTTTTTGTACAGGAAAAACCGTTCAGACATTTAAACAAACACCTGGGTGGCGAAAGTAATACCCAAAAAAAAAAGGAAAATAGCATTAGTACGTACGAGCATCTGAGAAATAAAAGCACTTTGGCCAAGTGGGTTGAGAATCAATTGAAGAAGAGCGGTGAGCAAGGCAGATATAGAGAGCTGTGCATAAAGGATCGGAGTAGAAAAATCGAAAGGATTGTCGCCATAAAAAACGCCTGCGGACCTTACCAGCTTGCTGAGATCCTTGCAAACCCATTTCTTAGCCCCAGTCGTGGACTCATTCATTTCAAGAATCTGGGCACAGAGAGAGGAAAGCTTATTACGTGGGAAAATTATCAGAGAAACCAAACGAAGAAGAGAGAGAGAAAGAGAGAGTTATTTGTTTTTGGGAATTATGGGATTGCATGGTGCATGGGAAATGGGAATGAGATTGAGTGGGTGAGAGAATGAAGCGGATATTGGTGGCCAATTTAAAGCTTTATATTTATATATTTTAATTTTAAAATGTAAGCGTTTCATATTAGACCACTTTTTGCCTCAACTCATGAGGTTCACATTTGCCTTAAATTACGGTTTAAGGACCTAATCTAAAAAAAAAAATCTTTTTAAAATGCTAATTCATTAACAAAAGATAAAATATAAAAAGGATATTAGCCGATAATGTTAAATTATCATGTAGAGTATGAGCTCCCATTCACACATTCAACATTAATCAATATTGTTCATAATCATAAAACTAAGATTAATAATTTATTTAGAAAATTAAACAAATACACACATACCTCTCATTGAGATATCCATGTGAGCCATTTGAATCCAAGAATCACCACCAATGCAATGCAAACTCAAGATTGGAGAGGAGCACAATGTGGAGCTAAGCTATCCCCTCTTCAACTTATTACCATTAACCTAGTACCACTTCACTTAAGACATACACATATATATATATATCATGCCCCTCTAACCCTAAAGGGTTATTTACTAATTGGGCTTAAGTGATCCAATAATAGTATACTATAATTTAATGGGTCAATTATAGTTTTTAAGCGTGTTCTCATGTGCCTCTAATATAATATATGATTATTAACCATCCCATTATGGTAGTGAACAAATATTAGGCACATAGTTAATGATTGTGTTTATGGTATTAAGCTCACGATTATATTAGTCCACAATAATAATTTTAACATTCTCCCACTTGGACAATATAATCAACCACCATAATATTGTATTGTCTATCACACATAAGAAACCAATTAAGACGTACACAATATCATATCGACAGGATACACATATTATGTATGAATTGACCTTGAAGACATTTTAATCCAATAACAATCAAACCAAACATGCATGAGGTACAACAAAATTGAGACTATGCGCATTCATCTCCTTTTGTACCTGTCACTTCAGTAAACAACACATGTATGCATGACAACAATAATTAGAATTGACTTCAATATCATTATGCATGTTCAAAAAACAAGTCATAAGCATTCAATACAAGATACTAACATGTTCAATACATAATAGAAAATTAGGCGTTTTGAATTTTATTTAATTTTTTTTTTCTTACTCAATTTTCTTTCTATTATACAATTGCATTTTTAGTATAACCACTTTGTTGTATAGTGTAGTGGTAGGTTTGAATCCACTAAAGCTTCTCATGAGAAAATTTATGTTTAACTTTTTGGAAGACTAGGTGTCATTACTTATTTACCAAATTAAGTAAGGATAGGTATTAAGTAGGGTGGTAATTCTTGTTCGTGGTCTTGTTCGTGTCGTGTCGTGTCGTGTCGAAATTTATGTATAACAAGTATATGCTCGACTCAGATATGATCAGTTTAATAATTGTATCAAAATATAAAACCCAAACAAGATCCGTTTATAAACGGGTTGACACGACATGACTCGTGTAACCCATTTATAAGTATATTTTGTTTAAACATATCAACCAATAATACGTTTATAACTCATTAATGACATGTTAAAGTACTAAAATAATTTTAAATAGGTCATTAACAGGTCAATTTCGTGTTAGTCGTGTTAACTCGAACACGACCCATTTATTAAACAGGTTAGATGAGTTAACTCGAACACGACCCTAATCTATTTAAGGCAAATCCAAACCCGCTAACTCTCGTGCAGGTTTCAAGTCGTGTTATCGTTTCTGACCCGTTTTGCCGACCTTAGTATTAAGGCTTTTATAGCTTGTAAATGCTCCCTTGGATTGTCTAAGAGCTAGTAAATGCTCCCTTGGATTGTCTAAGTTAGGAAAAGAGTGAGGAAGGAATTTCAAATTTTAAATTTAAGAAAAAAAAGTAGGGATGATATTCTTCTTAGCATTTTGAACTATGGTTTTTAAAATTCGATGCCGTTTGTAAATTAATTTGAACTAGTTTGGAATATGGAAAGAAAATAAGTGAGTGATATTTGTTTTCTGTGTAAACTTAAATTGATTGAGCTCTCTTTCATAACAACCATTGTCATAAACTCTCTTCAACTAAATTGCTCATCTTAACCATCCGAAGATTTGTAGGGTTTCACTCTTTAAGCTTAGTTTTACAGTCTTCGTTCTTGCGCGCCTTCTTTGAATTTTAATTCTTGGAACTTTGATAAGGATTAAACTATTTTACTGTGCTTTGGGGAGATATTTAGTGCTTTTGTCGTCGATCATAGAGTTGGGAAGGAATTCTTGACCAGATTTTTCTTTTTGCTTTTGAGGTAAGCTGAAATACTTTAGTTCTTTGGAATTTATGTTCATGAAAAACTTCAATTCTTTATTTTGGGGTAATTGAGTTGATATTTGATTGTCTTTTTTCATTAGATGTTTGATTCAATTTTATTTTAATTTGCACTTTGTAGATTTAAAGTACATACATACTGAAAGTTGGGTCCCAACAAATCCTGATATCATTTATGGTGTAGATGATCTCATGCACAGATCGATTATCAAATGAGTCATCTGTATTGTACATTCTTCAGTACAAGTCAGATAGAAATGTTGGGGCTTGAGTCAAAGCCTCTATAGAAGGCTCAGCCGTCAGCTGTGTGGTATGTGTGGTCGTTCAAGTGTCTTGCATTCATGAAATCTCTACTGTTCTGTAGTGTGGAGTTAAGGAAAAACGATTGGATGAGTTCCTGAAGATACAAAAGGGGCTTAGGCTCATCTTTCTTTCTGCCACTGGTATTGTGATTTTTTGTCTCTTAACCCAATCTCTTTCTCAATTTCAACCCCAATTACTCTATTTTTTTAATGTTTAAACCTGCCTAATAGGGATGCATTACTTGTATTTCTATACTATGACATTTCTTTGCATGTAGTGCAAAATATTGTGTTAAGTGTCAGCGTGAAAGAACCATTTCGTGTTTCTCATTAATTTTCCTTTCCTTTTTTTTTTCCCCTTCAATTTAAGCATTTATACAGTCAACTAGCTTTCCTGGGTAACTTCAAATACTTGGTGTATAAACTTGATACTTAATACTAAGTGTTATGACTTAAGACCTTCGAAGAATATATGGATTCAGAGGCAACAATGCCCATGTGGAGATTGGAAGTGTTATGTAACATATGAAGGGGATGCCGAAGAAACATCCATAGCATCCCAATTGGTAAAGAATGATACTTCACCTTCAGAGGCTATGATTTCCCCTTATGTTGGAATGGTTTTTAAGAGTGATGATGATGCTTTCGAGTACTACGGAAATTTTGCTAGAAAAAATGGGTTCTCAATTAGGAAAGAAAGATCAAGACTAAGCCCTCAATTGGGTATTTATAAACGTGATTTTGTTTGTTATCGTTCTGGATTTGCTCCTGTTAAGAAAAAACCTACTAGAGAACATCATAGGGATAGGAAATCGATGCGGTGTGGATGTGATGCTAAGATGTACTTGTCAAAGGAGATTGTTGATGGGGATTCACAATGGTTTGTTGTGCAATTTAGTAATGTTCATAATCATGAGCTTCTAGAGGATGACCAAGTTCGCCTTCTTCCAGCTTATCGAAAAATTCACGAGGCAGACCAAGAAAGAATACTTTTACTCTCTAAAGCAGGTGTTGGGTTTTATGCCCTAAATAAAACTCATTTCATATAATCAGATTTACTTATTAATAAAGATCAAAAATAACATTTTATGTTGCATGGTTCACATGATTTATTTCATGATTATATGTGTATATAATGTATGAATTCTTTTTAAGTCCAGAACGTATGAGTTGGTTAAAGATTATAGTGTTGTCAGCACAGTGGAATATAATCTTTATTATATGTTCAAAAGTTTATTCCCTGATTTGTCAGAACACTGGATTTAGACTGACATGGTATAATCAGCGATAGGTATTCTTACACCTTGGAAAAGTGTTATGTCCTTTCCAGGACATTGGCAAAGTTTACCAGTATCGGATGCATGGAGTATGCATTGGAATGGACCGATATTGAACTTTGAATTAGATTTTGAAACTTACCGTAAATATCTATTCAATTCAATATCATAAGTTGATCCTAGATCACATGATCAAAATCTTGATATGGTTAGGCTCAATTTCAAGAGTATTATTCGTGTTCTTTGATTTGTTAGTTAAGCCTAGTTTTGTATCAGGGTGATACGTACATTTTGGGAACATGGTAATGCAATTGAGTGGGAGCGCTAACATAAATATGGAATCTATAGCTTCTATTTGGCAAATAGAAGTAAAGGATGATTTCCTTCGAGCTTAACCAAACGAAGATAAATGGTGGAGATCTCATTTCACTTAGGTGAAATATCATTTATACAGGGTTAAGTGTTTTAAGGATAAAATACATTGTAGGGTGTTACGGTAATTTAATCCCTGTACAGTGTAAATCATCTATATAGAGGATCATTGATCACATTAGGGTTATAACAATGGATAACTAATGACGTGTCTATATTGTGGAACATATAGAGCGTTTCTATATGACTGAGAGTGCAATTCCAAGTTCTAAGTGTGGATTCAATGAGGAATTAATAAGTTAGGGAATTTACTTGGTAAATTCGGTTCGACTTATTGGAAGCTCGGTTATATAGACCCATGGTCCCCATACTAGTTGAGACCATACTGCTTGTAAGACTCAGTTAATTGATTTTAATTAATCAATTATAATTCTAAAAGTTAGACTATGTCTACTTTATGAATTCTCACAATTTAAGGATGAAATCGTAAAGAAAAGGGTTTCTAGGTTTAATTATTAATTTAGAGACTTTGCATGTCTAATTAATAATTATTTTAAATGACAATATTATTTAATAATCTATTTTAGTTATTAAATAATTATTTTTGGCATTTAAATGATTAGAATTGGAAAAATGGCATTTTTGGAGAAATTGAAATAAAATTGAGGAAACTGCAAAATCCAAGTGGGGCCCATATTCCCTCTATGGCCGAGCACTCCCTTTGTGTTTCCCAATTATTATTTTTATTTTTTAATTGTCATGTAATTGCTAATCAAAGCCTAGCTATAATAGGAAAGTGGTGAATCACACTAAATAAGGCAGTTAATCAATTACACAGTAAAAGAGGAAACTGTTTATTTGGAAAGTTGTGCTCTCCCTTCTCCCTATATATAGCAGCCCTTGTTCTCTTCTCTTGTACATCATATGAACCATGAGCCACGAAATTGAGAGAGAAAAATAGAGAGAAATTTCGAAATCCTTGTGAGATGAGTAGTGCCCACACACATCAAGTGGTATCTCAATCATAGTATGGAAGACTATAGAATTTCTGCATCAAAGAAGGAGAAAAGAAGATCCAGGTTCAGATCTTGGTGATGCTCTGCTACAGAAAGGAATCAAGGGCTAGAGATCTGAACGGAAGGAGTCATATTATTCCGCTGCACCCACTGTAAGGTTTTCTAACTTTATATGTGTTTATTTTCATTGTTTTAGAATTCATATTAGGTTGTTAATCCAACATACTTGTTAGTAAATCTAGATCCTGGTAAAATAATTTCCAACAACTGGCACCAGAGCCATGGTAATGATTTACTTTCATGTAATATGAATTAAAACGATGATTTATATGTTTTTGTGTTGATTTGGATGGTTTCATGTTGGTTTATGTGCTTATGTGATGAATGTTTATGTTGTACGAAATTTTTCCATGAAAAATATTTTTTCAATTTTTGAAAATATTTTATTTGGATTCCTTGTGAAAAATTGAGCAATTTTTATTTTTACGGAACTCGATTCCGATAAAAATTGAGAAAGATATGAATTTTGGAAAATCGGGATTCAAGGCTGTCAAGGGTGGTGCTCGTGCGCACCAGACCCTCGGATCAGCCTCCCCATCCGCGCGCGTAAGCCTGGGCGTGCACCCTGCAGCTGACCGAGGCTTCTCGGTCGAAGAACCTGCAAGCGCCGAGTTTGCTCGGCGCCCCTCCCTCGTCCGCGCGCGTAGACAGGCTGCTTGCAGCCTCCTGGGCTGCTGCATGCAGCCACTTTCCCAAAATTGCGATTTTTGGGATTTTTTCCCAAAAATCCAATTTTTTCATGGGATTGTTTCCCAAAATTTATTTTTTTCCTATTTTAAATATTTCTAAATTGAAATGTTTCTAATTTTAAATATTTTCAATTTGGAATTTTTCCAATTTTTAAATATTTCTATTTTGGAATGTTTTCAATTTTAAATATTTCCTATTATGGTCAGATTTAAAAATTTGTTAACTTCTTTAATATTTATTTATTATTTAATTATAAGATTAGATATTTTGATATTTAAGATATTTTAAATTAAAAGATAACTTTGTCTTTTTATTTAAAATATTATATTAAAATTATCTTATATGACAAATTAAATAATTAATAAATTTGAAATTAACATAGATATTTTTATAGATATACTTACCATAATGTTTTCAAATTCAAAAATTTGTTATTTTGTTAAATATTTAATTATTTATAAATTATAAGTTTAAAAATGATATTTTTTCTATATATATCATTTTTTTTCTTATTAGAAATTTATAAATCATATCTTAAATATTTAAATAACATAGATATTTTTGTAGAGATTTGAATATTGCTTAATTTGAGATATTTTGACATATAATTATGGTAATTATTATTTAACCAAATCTATTTTAAAATTGGTTTATTTTATTAAATTATAAGATCTGAAAGTGATATTGGAGATTCTTTCCTTTTAAATCATTGATCTTATTAGATATTTAATTTAATTTGATTCAAATAAACCTAGATATTTTAAAATTAGTTTCCTTTATTTGGTTAGTTTAAGAATAATAATTTAATTATATTAATATCTTAATTCACATCTGTTACATGGACAATGTTTGTTTATTTATATTGTTTATTCAAAAACTCTTTTTAACAAACCTATTATTTATGTGATCTAAATTGCTATGATTAACTTGGTGACAGATCTAATGATCTGATTTTAATCATAGTCCAATTGAAGATAGATCTTATAAATAATTTGTAATAGGTAAATTTTGTACTTCTTTCATCTGTGTAAACCTAGTAACATGATAGGGTCCATCCAAATCATTTGACCTGTGTGAGCCTATATGTTTGCTTTTGGGCTTAGATGCATATAGGGAGCCCATTTAAGTTTTTACTAAGTAAATGGACTAGGTTGCTAAAATAAATTTTGACATAAGGAAATTTATTTAGGCCCAATTAGATTTGGGCTTATTCAATGAATAACAATTGTTTATTTTAAGGTTAAATTCCTCTCTTTTGGGCCTTGTGTGAGAGTTGGGGGCCATAGAAGTGGGTACGACATACTGAACCCAACTCCCCCTCACATGAACTACCCCAATTGTGAAGGCCCATTTGCCTTATTTAAATAATTGTATTAGGTTAATTATATTAGTCTAACCTAATTAAAATTGAATTAGCAACATAATTAACTTTTAAAATATATGAAATTTATTTTTCATTGTAATATTTTAAAGTTAATTTTAGAAAAACACTTAGTTAATGATATATTCTAGACAGTTATTTCTAGTACTAGTTATTATTTCTAATATTAAATAGGAAAATATCATAGATTGTGAAATTAATTGTTTCCTAATTAATTTTGGTACAATCTAAGTTTAGTATATTTTCCTAGTATTAAACTAGAATTAATAATTAAGTTTCCTCTTTACTTAATTATTTATTTCTTGAATTTAATACATTTAATTAAATTGAAAATTTCAATATCTAAGTTGATTTTCATCATGATACTTTAATATTGTTATTTTCATGATATTTAATTAAAGTTGAAAATTATTTTAAGTTTGGAATTTTATTTCAGAATAACTTAAGTTTGAATAATTTTCAGAATATATTTTATTTTATTTTATTAATCATTTCCCAAAATTTCGAAATTACATTTCTTTAATGTAGAAATTTCGAATTTTATTTGAAAAATAGATTAAAGTTGAAAATTATTTATTTAATTTTGGACCAACTTAAATCAATGACTTTTTCATTTAATGGTTAATTAAAATAAATGAACTAAAATATATTATAATTAGAAATTGAATTGATTAGTCTATGAAAGTCTAGATAGATATTATCTGTTTTGCTTGAAGTATTTTTCTAGTGTATTTAATTAAATAGAAAATTAATATTTAAGTTGATTTTTGATCATGATACTTAAATATTTGAAATTTTTCTTAGATATTTAATTAAATAGGAAAATTATATTTTTTGTTGAAAATTAATTTTTTAATTAATTTTGGGACAACATAAAATTAGAGTAATTTTCCAGGATTTATTTTTATTTTATTTTAAAGCATTTTGCGAAATGCAATATATATTTATAGAAAATTAAATTTGAGTTGTAAATTAATTTAAATTAATTTTGAAACAAGTTAAATTGAATAATTTTCTAAATATTTATGGAAATTATTACTAAGATGGAAATAATTCACGTTATTTATCTATCTAAGTATAATTTATAAATATTAAATTAAAATTTATATTTGGAATTTTTCATTCTAAATTGGAAATTTTAATTAAATAAATATATATTTAAAATAAATGGATTAAAATAAATATTAGAAGAAAATACAACCCTTCATTAAATAATGAGCTTTATTATTATAAGGATATTCGATCTCCATTGTTGGTTTTACATAGCTATTGTTTTAGTGAGTAATCCTCTCTAATGGAGGAACGTTCATTAGCAAGTTAGCACCGTTTAATCTCGAAAGATAAGTAATCTTGTAAGTGTTTTATATAGTTTATGACCACCCTAATGGTGGCGACTGTATAAGACTTGCAAGAATATGAAACAATGGTGGAAGCTCATAAGATAGAATAGCCTTGACTCTCGCCTAAACGGGACAACGCGGATTCACATCTTGATCGAATAAAAGGTTGCTAGAATGTTTGACATTTTAGATGAGCTGACAACTCTATTCAATGGATGATAGCTTTGACTCTTGCCTAAACGGGACACTGATATCAGTTTGTTGAAAACCTTGGAAATTATTTAGGATTGTATGTTTTAGTATTTTCACTTGTCATTCCTACTTGCTATGTGCTTGATAATTTCTGAATTGTGTATGAATTTGTATTGAACCATGTTATTTTCTGTTATTAAATTGTAGTTTAATTTCGAATCTTCATTGTTGGTCTAACTTGATTTGTTTTTCTAATGAGATAAATGTTTGGTTTTATGCCCTAAATAAAACTCATTTCAATATAATCAGATTTGCTTATTAATATAGATCAGAAATAACATTTAATGTTGCATGGTTCACATGATTTATTTCATGATTATATGTACATAATGTATAAATTCATCTGAAACCCTTTTCACATACTTAATCCTGTTTATTGTGCCGTCAACACATTGGAAAGTAAACATGACTATGTGAATAAAGTTTCCTAGATTTATCAGACATAGGGTTTTACTGATATGATAATCTACAACAGAGTTTACTTGCATTTGGAGAAGTGCTATGTTCTTTCCAGAGCATTGGTTAAAGTAAAGCTCAGGTTGGATGCATGGAGTATGCATCGGAAGGGACCGATATTGAACTTTGACTTAGATTTAATTAAACTTAACGTAAAATCTATTCAAGTCAATATCGCCTAGTTGATCCTAGATCAAATGATCTTAATCCTGATATGATTAGGCTCAATCTCGAGAGGCTATTCGTGTTCTTTGATTTGTTAGT
Organism: Cannabis sativa; assembly: GCF_029168945.1. Taxonomy (NCBI): domain Eukaryota; kingdom Viridiplantae; phylum Streptophyta; class Magnoliopsida; order Rosales; family Cannabaceae; genus Cannabis; species Cannabis sativa. Next base: position 54,297,297 of record NC_083602.1, on the reverse strand, counting down.
TAAGCCTACTTTTAGGTCAGGGTGACACGTACATTTTGGGAACACGGTAGTGCAATTGAGTGGGAGCGCTAGCATAAACATGGAATCTATAGCTTCTATCTGGCGAATAGTAAGCAAAGGATGATCTCCTTCGAGCTTGACCAAACGAACATAAATGGTGGAGTACTCATTTCACACAAGCTGAAATATCATTTATACGGGGTCAAGTGTTTTAAGGATAAAATACATAGTAGGGTGTTACGGTAATTTAATCCCTTTACTGTGTAGATCATTCATATAGAGGATCATTGATCAAATTAGGATTATAACAATGGATAACTAATGATGTGTCTATATGGTGGAACATATAGAGCATTCTATATACTGAGAGTGCAATTCTAAGTTCTATGCGTGGATTCAACGAAGAATTAATAAGTTAGTGAATTTTAGTGCTAAATTCTTGATCTACTTATTGGAAGCTCGGTTATATAGACCCATGGTCCCCCCACTAGTTGAGATAATATTGCTTGTAAGACTCATGTAATTGGTTTTGATTAATCAATTATAATTCTTAAATTAGACTATGTCTATTTGTGAATTTTTCACTAAGTAAGGGCGAAATTGTAAAGAGAGTTTATAGGGGCATATTTGTTAATTATGATACTTTGTATGGTTCAATTAATAAATATGATAAATGACAATATTATTTAATAATTATTTATAGTTATTAAATAGTTAGAATTGGCATTTAAATGGTTGAATTAGGAAATTGGCATTTTTGAGAAAATCAGATACAAAAGGTGTTAAAATTGCAAAATTACAAAAAGCAAGGCCCAATCCACTAAGTGTATGGCCGGCCACCTATTGTAGGTTTTTAAGTTGATTTTTTCATTATTTTAATGCCATATAATTCAAATCTAACCCTAATGGAATGCTATAAATAGATAGTGAAGGCTTCAGAAAAATAAGACTTTTTCCTGACACTTTCTGAATCAGAAAAACCTGAGCCTTCTCTCTCCCTATCTGGCTGACCACTCCCTCTCTTCTTCTTCAATATTTCGAAATCTTTAGTGATTAGAGTAGTGCCCATACACATCAAGTGATACCTCAATCATAGTGAGGAAGATCGTGAAGAAAGATCATCAGCAAAGGAGTCTCAACATCAAAGATTCAGAGAAAGAGATCCAGGTTCAGATATTGATAATGCTCTGCTACAGAAAGGAATCAAGGGCTAGATATCTGAACGGAAGGAGTCATTATATTCCGCTGCACCCAATGTAAGGTTTCCTAAACTTTATATGTGTTTAATTTATCGTTTTAGAAAGTTCTTATTTAGGATGTTAATAAACATACTTGTGAGTAGATCTAAGATCCTGGTAAAATAATTTCCAACAATAAATCCCTAATGGATTTTCACCATTAGACTAACATAATAGTGTTAGATCTCGAAAGATAAATATTGTATATGCAACATCTAACTGTTCATCAATTGATGACACCTTAGACTAGTATTTTACAATATGAAACAAGAAGATTGTATAAATAAGATTACTTTGACTCTCGCTAATCGGAGCATCGTTGGATTCTTATTTAAAACGAAATTATCCTAATTCCTCTTAGCTTATTCATTTCGAATTAGCTTAACAACATATCATTGGATGAATGGTCTATAAATCATATAAAGTCATATTTTCTCTTAAGAGATTAGATGACGCATATGATTATATTCCCGGAATTCTATCTCTAAATGATATAAATCCTCAATCTTAGATATCTCCTACTTGTATAGGCAAATCATAGGGTTAGATTAGTAGTGGTGGTCCAAGAAAGAATCACTAATTATACAGTTACGCTTTCACAAGTGTTTCATAACCATTTTCTATCAATGGATTTAAACTGTATGAGTTTAGTATTCTGTGACCAGAATCCACTTGCACTATTCTAAGAACTCTTTGATGTAACTAAACTTAAGTCATCAAAAGATACAACCACATATTTTATAAATCTAAGGCATGTGTATCTTGTTCATAGTGGTTTTAACAAGATCATTCTCTGCAAAGAGTTAATATGCCTATATCCACTGAAAGTAATTTCATCTCATTCGCAGATGGACGTACATTCAGGGGTGGATATGAGTTTTCGTTGTATTCTTAAAACGATCACTCTAGATTTTACCTTATGCAAAAGAAATTTGAAATATTTGAAAAATTTCATGAATTTCTAGCAATGGTAGGTGGTTAAAGATCTTGCGAACTGATAGGGGTGGAGAAAAAGTTAGTAGATATGCAGTTCAAAGATCATTAATTTGTTTTTTGAATTATATCCAAACTTACCTCCCCAGAAATTCGAGTTGCATATTGATGATTAGTTACTAGTCGTTGCCTAAATCCTTCTATGGAAATAAAATTTCAGAATGATGTAATGGTTGTATACTTAATGTAAATCATTACTAGATTCATGGATGACCTAATTGAAATCTTAAGAAATGCTAGAACTGCTAACCCTGGTTTGCATGTTTGTTAGCTATTCTAAGTGATTAGGGGTGGAGCATCCCATAGTCATTAGACAAGAAAGTGTTTGTTTAAACAAATACTACTTTTCTAAGAAAATGACTAAGTCTGAAAATAAAGTAGCAAATAAATGAGATATTTTTTCTTGATTCCAAAAGTGTTCTATCATCTTATTTTACAAGATGATCCCACTGCCTCTGTTGTCTTAACACAACTGAAGAGGTCAATACCATTTAGTTTTCTTTGACATAGTTCACGGTACCTTGTCGTAGTGGGAGAGTTTCAAGGAACTTTACCTTCTCATGACTTGGAAGACACTAGTGATTAAAATCCATTGTGAGTTTAAACAAGTAATGGATTGTCAAGATAAGAAACTAAGAAGAAAGCCAAGAGAACTATAGTTTGATCCATTCATATGGAGTAACCTAAAGTTTTCTATTACAAGGACATGAAAGGAAATTTTCATTCATAAGTCTATTCAATGGACTTAACAAAACTTCCTGTTCCTAGTATTATAGGTTTGAGTTTATATAAACCTATGGCTTGTGGTATACCTGGAAATTACTTACTCTAATGCAAGCAACTTACTTTAGTGAGATGCTGGTGCATTTTCTTTCCAATGGAAATCTATAGAAGCTTCACAACTTCTTAGGCATAGATTTTATTTATCTAAGGAAAAGTTACAACTTTTCCAGAAAAGGTAGAGCCATGAAAGAATTTCTTAAATCAACAGTGAGAGGTCTCAGATATGCTTTAGTATGCCTTAGACCAGACACCTGCTGTTGAGTGGGAGTAATGAGTAAGTATCAGATTAATCCAGGAGAAGAACATTGGAAGACAATCAAGTAAATCTTAAGATTAAGAAGAGGAACTATATGTTAGTCAATAAGGGTGTTTTTTGAAACTCTTAGACTACACCACATCAGATTTCAAGACTTGCCTTTGTGCTAGAAAGTCTGTTGATGAGATGGTGATTACTTTGGGGGTGGAGTAGCGATTTTGGAGAAGTGTAAAAATCTATCTGAAATCTCTTGGTCTACCAGAAAGAGACTGAATGTTAAAAGTTGCAGGAAAGATACTTATTCAGTCTAAGGAAAGTTCTATACTTTTGTGGCAGTGTTCCAACTTGCCTTAACTACTAGGGTTACTTCCTGAATAACGAAAGAGTAGTTGCCCAAAAGTATAGAATCCAGTATCCCAAGAGAGTAGACATATAGAGAGGAATTTCACATTATCAAGGATTTTGTGATTAAGGAAGAGTAATAGTGGAGAAGAGGTTGTGTTTAATTCAACCTGTCAGATCCTATTACGAGGAGTTTACTACTATTACACTTGATTGGTATATCAAGGTGTTAATGATTATTTGAAATGCACTTTTTGTTTTATATTAGTGCAAGTGGGAGTTTGTTGGGTTTTATGCCCTAAATAAAACTCATTTCATATAATCAGATTTACTTATTAATAAAGATCAGAAATAACATTTTATGTTGCATGGTTCACATGATTTATTTCATGATTATATGTGTATATAATGTATGAATTCTTTTTAAGTCCAGAACGTATGAGTTGGTTAAAGATTATAGTGTTGTCAGCACAGTGGAATATAATCTTTATTATATGTTCAAAAGTTTATTCCCTGATTTGTCAGAACACTGGATTTAGACTGACATGGTATAATCAGCGATAGGTATTCTTACACCTTGGAAAAGTGTTATGTCCTTTCCAGGACATTGGCAAAGTTTACCAGTATCGGATGCATGGAGTATGCATTGGAATGGACCGATATTGAACTTTGAATTAGATTTTGAAACTTACCGTAAATATCTATTCAATTCAATATCATAAGTTGATCCTAGATCACATGATCAAAATCCTAATATGGTTAGGCTCAATTTCAAGAGTATTATTCGTGTTCTTTGATTTGTTAGTTAAGCCTAGTTTTGTATCAGGGTAATACGTACATTTTGGGAGCACGGTAATGCAATTGAGTGGGAGCGCTAACATAAATATGGAATCTATAGCTTCTATTTGGCAAATAGAAGTAAAGGATGATTTCCTTCGAGCTTAACCAAACGAAGATAAATGGTGGAGATCTCATTTCACTTAGGTGAAATATCATTTATACAGGGTTAAGTGTTTTAAGGATAAAATACATTGTAGGGTGTTACGGTAATTTAATCCATGTACAGTGTAAATCATCTATATAGAGGATCATTGATCACATTAGGGTTATAACAATGGATAACTAATGACGTGTCTATATCGTGGAACATATAGAGCGTTTCTATATGACTGAGAGTGCAATTCCAAGTTCTAAGTGTGGATTCAATGAGGAATTAATAAGTTAGGGAATTTACTTGGTAAATTCGGTTCGACTTATTGGAAGCTCGGTTATATAGACCCATGGTCCCCATACTAGTTGAGACCATACTGCTTGTAAGACTCAGTTAATTGATTTTAATTAATCAATTATAATTCTAAAAGTTAGACTATGTCTACTTTATGAATTCTCACAGTTTAAGGATGAAATCGTAAAGAAAAGGGTTTTTAGGTTTAATTATTAATTTAGAGACTTTGCATGTCTAATTAATAATTATTTTAAATGACAATATTATTTAATAATCTATTTTAGTTATTAAATAATTAGTTTTGGCATTTAAATGATTAGAATTGGAAAAATGGTATTTTTGGAGAAATTGAAATAAAATTGAGGAAACTGCAAAATCCAAGTGAGGCCCATATTCCCTCTATGGCCGAGCACTCCCTTTGTGTTTCCCAATTATTATTTTTATTTTTAAATTGTCATGTAATTGCTAATCAAAGCCTAGCTATAATAGGAAAGTGGTGAATCACACTAAATAAGGCAGTTAATCAATTACACAGTAAAAGAGGAAACTGTTTATTTGAAAAGTTGTGCTCTCCCTTCTCCCTATATATAGCAGCCCTTGTTCTCTTCTCTTGTACATCATATGAACCATGAGCCACGAAATTGAGGGAGAAAAATAGAGAGAAATTTCGAAATCCTTGTGAGATGAGTAGTGCCCACACAAATCAAGTGGTATCTCAATCATAGTATGGAAGACTATGGAATTTCTGCATCAAAGAAGGAGAAAAGAAGATCCAGGTTCAGATCTTGGTGATGCTCTGCTACAGAAAGGAATCAAGGGCTAGAGATCTGAATGGAAGGAGTCATATTATTCCGCTGCACCCACTGTAAGGTTTTCTAACTTTATATGTGTTTATTTTCATTGTTTTAGAATTCATATTAGGTTGTTAATCCAACATACTTGTTAGTAAATCTAGATCCTGGTAAAATAATTTCCAACAGCAGGCTTCCCTATACATCGAATTGTGAAGGTGTTGGAGTTGGAAAAGGGTATTCAAGGTGGGCAGCTTCCCTTTTTGGAGAGGGATGTTAGAAATTTTGTTCAAAATCAGAAGAAGGTTGTTCAAGAGAATGATGCGTTGCTAACAGAGAAAAGGGAGAGTGATACAATGGAACTCCTTGAAGCATGCATGCTGGCCAAATATGTAGATGAAAATTTTGTTTATGATTTTACTGTTGATGAAAATGATAAGGTTGAGAACATCATGTGGTCTTATAGTGATTCAGTCCACGCATATAACATGTTCGGTGATGTAGTTTATTTTGACACTTCATATCGATCAATAACATATGGCATGCTTTTTGGAGCGTGGCTTGGCATTGACAGTAATGGAAGAACCATCTTCTTTGGTTGTGCTCTACTCCAAGATGAAACATCTCGTTCATTCTCGTGGGCTTTACAGGTTTACCATCAGTATCCTCTATAGTGATTTTAGCTGTGTATTCATATAGCATTCCTGACGATGCTTTTTCTACTTTGCATACAGACTTTTGTTCATTTCATGAGAGGAAATTGTCCACAAACAATTCTAACTGATCTTGACCCCGGGCTTAGGGATCCTATACAGACTGATTTGCCAGCAACTAAACATGTCATTTCTGTGTGGAATATTTTATCCAAGGTATACAGTTGGTTCTTTCAACCACTTGGATCTCGTTTTGCAGAATTTAAATCTGAGTTTGACACACTTTGTCGATTGGAAACTACGGAGGAGTTTGAACTTCAATGGAATCAAATGATTTCTGTGTTTAGATTCAATGCAGACAAACATATTGCTTTACTCTATTCATTCCGTTCATCTTGGGCTCCATCCTATACAAGAGGATACTTGCTTGCTCGAATGGCAAAAACAGTATATTCGAAATCTGTTGATGGATTTTTGAAGGGCATTTTCAATGCCCAAACATGTTTGCGCACTTTTTTTGAGCAGGTACTGGTTTATATTATTTCTCACAACTTTGCTCAATTGATTGTCCTTAAGTTCTTGCACTGATCAAAATTTCACCTTTTTAGGTAAGCATCTCTGCTAATTTTCAGAATCAGACGCGTCCAGAGATGCAATACATGTATACCAAGACATGCATCCCCATTGAGGAGCATGCTAGGAGTATTCTTATGCCTTTTGTTTTCAACGAATTTCAGCATGAACTAGCCCTGTCAATGCAATATGCTACTTCTGAGATGGCTAATGGATCCTATATTGTACGCCATTTCAAGAAGATGGACGGGGAGCGTCTTGTTATATGGGTTCCAGAAGATGAACAGATTCACTGTTCCTGTAAAGAATTTGAATCTTCAGGATTATTATGCAGACATGCTCTGCGGGTATTTATAGTAAAGAACTACTTTCAGCTTCCTGAAAAATACTATCTGAATAGGTGGCGAAGAGAAAGCTCTCTAGTCTTTTATGAAGAAAATGGTACTCAACATAGCAATGATGACTGGATTCCAGAATTTCAATGTCTTATGGAAAATCTATTTGCGGAATCATCTATTACTAGGGAGCGTTCTGATTATGCACGTTCGGAACTGATAAAACAAGTTGCAAGGATACTGAATGAGGTTGGAAATATGCCAGAGGCTGAAGGTGTGGCTATGGATGTGACACTGTCACCTAATGGTTAATTTTGAAGGTACTAGTGGGTTAGTGCTAGATGGGGTAGCAAATGCAGCCCCTGCTTAATGCGGAGTAGATTAGAGAAGTGATTTATATAAAAATCAGAAAGCCATTAAAGAGTGACATTATTTTGATTCTTACTTCCAAATTTGAGCACAAAGGCTAACATTTGGAGTAAGACCATCTAACAATGAGTAAAATTCAGTGTGTTTGATTAATCCTTACTTGATATTTGCGAGTCTATGACCCAATGGAAGAAATGTAGCTCACGCTGCATCAAATGCAGAATAAGGATAAAGGAACTTGCCAAGGGGAAATGTATAATGTATATCATTATATTCTAAATAGTAAGAAATTTAGTTTCTACTTTTCTTAAATGAAATATCAACATAAATTTAGCTCTGGATATAATTAAGGTTTTGAAATCAGCTGAACTATTAGACTAATAAATGCTACAACTGAGAGTGTCTAGGCACATAGTGTGCTACTCGATTTGTTGATTCTCTAATGAAAACTAACAAGCTAATAAATTTGACAGTCATGGATAAGAAAACCAAAAGTGGAGTGCATTATTTGATTGTCTTTGATAGCTTGTACTAAAACTATACTATCAGTTTCAATTTCAACTTCTTTAATGCCCATATCCTCAACCACTTGTATTTAATACTCTCTTGTTCCAAAATTATAATGGGAACTGCAAAATGTTACTTTCATGACTGATTGCTTATTTGATCACCAATTTCTAACTTTTATGAGGAAATATTTTGTTCCTATTTGAAGCAGAGTAGAGAAAGGTTTGCTTTGAAGGTATGGCAGATTGGCAGTGAATCAATCTCTTGCCATTTGTAGTTATCTAGTTTTGGGAAGATTATCTGGGTACTCTCTCGATTTATTAATTTACTGGAACATATGAAGCTTTTCATGGTAGAAATTCTACTGCTCCCACTACATGTGCTCATCTTTCTCATTGCAATAATTCATGAATTTGTGTTAGAAAACTTACTTTTTTCATGCATTTGCCGAAACTTATACAACTCCAACATATTCTCATGTCTGAATTCATCTACTCCACCATCCATATGGCTCAGGATCCAATTGAATATTATTGCAACTTTAACTAGCCATCTATCTAGTTTTGAATTCGATGCTTTAGTTAAATTTTCTTGTCAATCAGTATGATAGGGACACCTTCACATGCCTCGTTTGGATGACACATGGAGCTGCAAAGTTGTACTTATCTTCATACATTCACACACATAAATACACACATCTACTAACAATATTCAAAACATAAATTTACCAACTGGGAGAGTTGAATTTATAAATTTTCTCTCTTGGTTAATTACTACTCTTTAGTGTTTAAATTCACATAATTATATAATTGTGATCACGCATAAACACGAGGAGAGTAGTACCAAACCAAACCAAATATGGAAATGTGTAAGTATATAAGAACGAGTTTGACAAACACTGCTAGATCTAAAGGCTGTACATAATACAATAAATAGGAGTCACTAATTAAGCATCTTGTCTAGGATTAGTACTGTCTCTTTGCAAGTGCATAGACTCCTCAGGATCACGTAGCCCCCAAACTCTTGTTTGTTGTTGCACTACCAAAATTGAAGCAGCAATTCTGATTTCAGAGCTAGCTAGAAGCTCACCGATCGCCCCGAGATCCCCACGGTCTTTCCATTTTGCTATTTGAGTCATCAACCACGACTCTGCATGGCGCCTTCCAACCATGACAAGTTCATATGCGCCATCCAGAGACCTCAGTACGTCAAGCACTTCCTTCCCACTTCCCACCTCAACCTCCTGGAACGAGACTCTGTCATCGCGAAAGGCGCTGAGCCTGAACTTGCTCAAGACATCAGTGTCTAGTGCCTTGCTCCTGGCGCTTCCCTCCACTATGTCTGTCGAAGAAGAGAAGCAGAAGAGAGTGGTCAAGACGTTGGAATGCTTAGACATGCGGCCTGCGTACGCCAATGCCTCTCGGTCGTCTGCACCACCGAAGAAGAGCACTGCAATTCTATACAACGAAGTGTTTATGCAAAGAGAGGATAGATACTTCCTACGGTTCACTCGGTCAACTAGAACCCCTACCGAGCAAGGAGCCTTTTCGAGAACATTCTTGTTGAGGTGGCGAAGAGAGTGAGAGGTCTCAGCAACCGAACCGTTTATCCAAAGCCTGTGAAAAGGGATGATAATAAAGGTTGATCGCTTTTCTAGAGCCAAAGAACAAACGTCGTTGTGCATTGTCGAGTATGGGGAAATGCCCTTAAAGCAATGTACAGTGACATGTTCGCTGTAATGTTTTTCAAACTTGTGGAATGCGTTGAAGATTCTCTCAGATTGAGAAGGGTATTGGGTTGAAGGTGGCTTTTCTCGTGGCTGGTGGGAGACGAGGAGAGATGAGGCTTGCCCAACAAGCTTGATCAAGTGGAGGATGACAAGATTGATGGGGCTCTCCTCGGTGGGATTGGAGGCTGCCAAGAGGTCCAAAATGGCAGATACATTCTCTTGCCTATGGACACAAGCTAGCATTCTCAACTCTTCTCCTTGCCTGTGATGTAAAATAGTCCTCCTTCTATATGCCAAGAAACGCTTTGATGGATCATAGAGAACTCTCACAAGAGGTGAGATAATTCCTGCAACAATCACCACAGAGATAATCATAATGGCAAAGCATTCTTCGTTTAGTACCTGCACATTAATTTATAGGGTCACTTATATTAATCATCATCAACCAACTAAACCAAATTGTTATGTACTAGACCAAAAAGTATAGGTGTATAGGTGACTTACTTGTTCGGTCTTCCAAGCCAGAAGCAAGAAAAGTTCAACAACGCCTTTGGAGTTCATGATGAGACCAAGGGAGATAGCATCCAGGATTGGCATTCTGCAGAAGAGGGGAGGGATTGCTGATCCAATAATCTTCCCGGCAAAAGCAAGGAAAACAATCAATTGAATAGTGGCTACGTTCTTAAACTGTTGAATGGCAAATATATCCATTCTTAATCCACACATGGCGAAAAAGATGGGCATGAGTATTTGAGAAACAAAGCAATCAAGTTTCTCTACTAAAGCAGCTCCAAGAGGGGGACCATCTGGAATGACCAGACCCAAAAGGAATGATGGGAAAAATGCATTAAGACCAATAACTTCTCCAATAAAACCACATACCAATACACTGATCAGAACGGCAAAGACATATGCCTCTTTTACAGGTTCCCCTTCTGGGGTCTGTCGAATTGCCCACAAAACAGCTGGACGGACTCCAAAGAATAGTATTGCAGCAAAAAGGCCAACTGAGAGTAAAAACCCAAATGATATTCTTATTGACCTTTGTGAAGCTAAGTGTGTTAGAAACTTCAAGACAAAGATAAACCAGTGGCATACATCACATACTATAGATGAAGAAGACGCTAGACGTCCAATCTCTGAATTGAGAAGCCTAAGCTCATCGAGAAAGCAAGCTACAGTAGGAAAGGCTGTTAGGGTCTGTATTGAAACCACAAAGGGAAGCGCACTTGAAACATCAGGATCCAAAGACAGAAAATGGTCTATGACAAAGGCAACAAATCCAGCCAACGCATAAGGAACAGAGAAGGCTAAGAATCCAACAGCAATGGCTCTCTTACCTGATCTTAGAAGAATGTAAGGGTCCATCTTCACCCCAATTAAGAAAACAGAGAGCATGAAACCAAAAACTGATAATGTCTCGAATAAAGCTCTCCCTTTAGGTGGGAAAACTTTGGTTGCAAATGTAGGACTTCTTCCTATAACCGAGGGACCTAAAATTATACCACCCTGGTGACAAAACATAAATCAGACATAATTGTATGACAAATTAAAAACAAGTTCTTTATAATAAAGTATTCACTTACAAGAATCTGAGAAACAATTGAGGGCTGGCCAAATGGTTTGAGGATGAAATAGATGAAGCGGGTGACTATTGAGATGAGAGAAAGCTGCAGCAGCAACAATGGAAGAGAAAATGCCAAAGGGTCATCTCCAAACCATATACCCCGGGAATTGATCTGATCAATAATATGGCAAATGTATGAGGTTGTAACCTCTCCCTTAAGATCATTCTTACCCATAAACATTGGGTCCGATACGGGCTTACCCTGCCAGCGTCAATGGCTAGTTGAACCTTGCAGCATAATAACACAGAGAGGTGTGGACAAGAACCCCTCTAATTTGTTTTTTATGGAGAAAGCTATGGAGAGAAGAGGAGAGGAAACGCTATGGCTGTTGCATGGGAGACCAACTGGGAGAAATTGAGACACATATGGGAAACAAAAGAACCAAAAATGAGAGGTAATTGTTCCTTCTTATACGTTGAGACGTTTGACCAATCCACTTGGCAAAGGATAATTTGTCACTTTGGCATTTCCATACATCCTTGGCTTAGTATTTATGAGATGTAACTCGGAATTTTATTTATTTTATATAATTTTTGTATAGAGACAAGATAGACATGTAGAAACTGAACCCCGATTTGGACGGACTGAAATTAAAATTGGACGTTGATTAATTAGAATCATGATTAGGTCTAACAATATAAACCTTGTCTTAAAGATAAATTATCACCATTTTTATAAACTTAGCAAAGAGAATATGTGTATTGACCAGAAAATCAGACGATTTAAAGGAACTGAAAAACTGATATAAAAGAATGTGTTTGATTCATTATTCCATTGAAAATTGTCACAATTGAATTGATGATTATAAAGAAGAAAAAAAGACCAACTTTATAGTTTTCTCAATACAAAGAATATACAGCCTATCATATACAGAAAATAAGAAACTTAGCAGAGACAGTTTTGTGTTACCCATCACCACCATTGATGTACAAGAACTCCACTCTTTCTAAGCGAAATGAACAAGTCCAAGCATTGATCGTATGTCTTCTCATACTTGGAACTCCTCACACCAGGGCAGCATTTTTGCAATCTATCGTAATGACACTCTAAAAATAGCTCATCAATCAAGCATATTGCCCCTGTTTCAATCAACTTGGGTATCAGATAAAACTCAGTTCCTTCTACATCCATCTTCACCACCACGAAATCGTTCTGAGTTACTGTGTTTTTCAACCAATTTGCAAAATCAAATCCCTGAATCTTATCCAGGTCTTGCATATAACTTGTTGAAGGCATCACTGGCTGAATCCTACCCATCCCTCCTCCTCTTCGTCTTCTTTGTTTCCCAATTCTGTTGCTTGTGTCTCTGGAAATCTCGAAAAATAGAGTCTCGTTCCTGATCCAGGCTGCATGAGGCAAAAGTATTACCCCTTTCTTTCTTTTGTAGTCTTCATGAAAAGTATTATCTGCCTCAATTGCATATATTTCAAAAGTCTTGTTCTGTTTTGGATAGTGTTTAAGAAACCAATTTCCTATGCTTGAACCATAATTACGAGCTCCAACATCAACGTAAACATACCTCTGCTTGAAGCTAATGTCCACCATTGAAGTCAGATACTTTATACTCTTTATATTCCTCTTCAATGAAACCCAAGGCTTTAATGACTCTTTCTGGATCAATGGCTCTGCATTCCCAATTATATGCCGTTTATACGCAGGAACTGAGCAATTATTCCCAATGGATAATTCTTCTCCATGGCCAAGAAATGCAGTCTCCTTCCTCATCACAATCTCGCGAACTGATGAAGAATCAAAGCCATCGATTTGTCGAGCCCTAATCAGTCTGCAACAGTTGAACAAATCAAGAAAAGAATTGAAGCTGTACAAATCTTTAGCCATTGTGTGAACCACAAAAAACCCACCCGGTTTCAAAGTCCGACAAACTTCGGAAGCGAAATCCCCAGGTCGACCTGACCAGTCCATACGATTTTTCCCAACGAACTCGAAATCGAAGGTGTTATCATCGAAAGGTTGGCGATAGGCTTCGCCGGAGAAAAGCAACGGCGGCGAGGGGTTCTTGGAGATTCCTACAGAATCAAACACGCCAATCTCTCTAAGCGCCACCACGTCCTCACCGGCTTGGGTTTCCACACAGAGAGCCTTAAAATTGTACGATAAGAAACCTTCGGATTCCAAATCTTGGAATATGGAAGAATAATAATCAACAGTTTTACGGTACCTCTTAGTGGTGGAGAAGTCAGGGATTAAAGATTCTCCGGCGAGAGTATCTCGGTGACATACGTCTTCGACTCCGGGAAGAACGTCGTTCTTGGGGAAGAAGCAGCGGCCGGAGCCACAGTAGCCGCCGGCGACGGTGACGATGAATGCAAATCTAACGGCTAGTATTAAAACACTGAAGGAGAGGAGTCTTAAGAGATAATATCTGAGGAGAACAGGTTTGAAGGTAAGAAATCCCATTGTTAATCAGGAAAATACAAGGGTAAGATTTGAAGATTGAGAACAATTCTGAGGGCTATTATGGAAATTCAACAGTGTCTTCTACGGTTTTTACCCGCCAATTTCTGGCTACTCCAAAGTCCAAACGGCTTTTCAAGAATTTAATGTCGTTTATTTCTTTGTTTGAGACGACAAGTCGGTTTTTTTGTTTTTCTCTCGCACTAATGACGACTTGTCGTTTCATCACAAATGCCAAGTAAGTATATCTTATTTAGATTTAGGTAAATACAATTTTACCCTTTGTTTTGTAAAAGTTACTAATTAGAGTCTCTGCTTTATCAAATGACAAAATAGACCCTGTATTTTTTAAAATTGTACAAATAGGATCCATTTTTTGTCAAAATAAAACTTAATAATAATCTGATCTAGAGATGTTATGACAAAACTAGTTACATTTTCTGTATTTGTTTGTGTTAAAGAATTTCTTAAAGTTGATTATATTAAAAAATAAAATTGTTGAAAATTGAACTGAATGTTCTATTTTTACCATTTTGAAAAATATAAGGTCCATTTGCCATTTAACAAAACAAAAAATCCAATTAGTAACTTTTGTAAAACACAGAGTCTAAAATAAAATTTACCCTTTACATTTTTACTCAAGTATATATTTTTTTACAATCATATAAATTAAATATTTTCTTTAAGAAAAATCAAATTTTTTAAAAATATGATTTTAAAATTTTAAATTATAAAAATACTTTTTTCTCATCAAAAAAATAAGTGTAAATAATTCAAAAATAACAAAAAATTAATCTCACAACAACTTAAAATTAACTATAAATAAATTATAAAACAATGAGAAAATTAACTTGTTGAAACATTGTTTATGAATTATTAAAAAAATAAAAAGGTACATTTTGAGATCTTTATAAGACTAATCTTACATTGCTTATTTATAAGTATATATAAATAAGTTGTTTAATTTTTATTTTATAGCTTAAATGAATAATATTTAGATATTACCTGTATTATGGATTTTTATTAAATATTTAGATATATGGATAAATTTTAATTTTAAGTAAGTTATGGTATTTTTTTATTTTAATTTATTATGTGGATTTTTTTTTGAATAATTATCTTTTTTACCCCCTGTACTTATGACACTATACTATTATGCCCCTTAATCTATTCAGCTTGTTACAAATAGTCCTTGTATAATTTTATATGCATACATTTAGTCCTTCTGTTTATTTTGTTTAAAAATACCGTTTGTATTGATGATGTGGTATTATAACAAAGGATAGAGTAGTAATTTCATCTCTTTTTAGAGGGAAAATTGACTATGAGATGGCATAATAACTGACAATGAAAGATGATTAAAAAATAATTTCATAACCTTTTAAAAAAAATTAATAAAAGTAATTTTATTAAAATAATTCCAATCGTTTTTTAGCCGTTCAAATTAGAAAAATGTGTAAAATTAGGATTCTACAGTATTTGAAGAGATGGATATCACTAGAAAGAACATGGGATTTTTGGAAAATTAAGGTAATGATATTCTATTTTTTGGGATGTTATTTTTCATTTTTTTTTTCCTGTGATTGTAATTTTTATGACTTGTAATTTATTTTCCTAATGGTATATAATTTTTCAACTACTATCTATGTATAATCCCACATTATTAATTTAACAGTCAACTTTAGTCAATTTTAACAGAATTAGATAGAAGGATTATACTATTCCAACTGATATATTTTAGGGGGTATTTTTAACTACACTTATAAATTAAGGGGCATCATAGTATAGTGTCATAAGTACAAGGACTAAAAAAGCTAATTATTCTTTTTTTTTTCATTTTTTTAACTTTTTTTTTTATATATTTTTCCAGAAAACCACTTTCTCTTTTACCTTTTTGTCTTTTTCTCCACCATTGTTCCTCTTCACCTCTCTGTCTTCTCCTCCATCTTCACCCCTTTCATTCTCAGGTGAAGCTTCTTCTAAAACTCATCTCCATCGTGTTCGTCTTCTGCCATCTTCACTCATTTCCTTCTCAGGTTGGTGACAACCAGGTGTGAGTTTCTTCTCAAGCAGAGTTAGGGTTCTATTCCCTTTTCCGGCGAAGCTAGCTTGTGGTTCAATTCCGACGAATCGAGTTGTTGAGACAGAGGTGGGAAATCAAAAATGGGAGAAGGTAAATTTGAGCATCTCCTTCCTAGTGTGACTGTTAGTTCTTTCCATCAAGGTGGGCTGATTTTAATTATCATATTTCTTGAAAAATTAGAATGTTTGGATGTTTGTGCCAATTCTCAGGCTCTAATTTGTGATGCAAGTAAATGAACAATGAACAATGAACATTGATTTTTTTTTGGTAACTTTTTTATGGTGTCATACTTTTTTACATGCTCTAATAATTTCTCTAAAACTTTTTCCATGTCTTATGATTTTTCCCTTCTCTGAAATCATTAATTTCACACCTGTATAGCATTGATGTGGATCATGGTGAGTGATAACCATAGCTTTTTCTTAGATGTTGTCTGTCGTCGTTTTCACAAACTGAACCGAGTACCAAAGCATTCTGTTTTGTTTCTTTTCTCTCATTAATGACGAATTTACTACAACATGATCTTGAGAGTATAGATAAAACATTACATTGTATATACACAACTATAATTCATACACGCAAGAGTTCTTAAGATAATCTCCTTTTTTTCCTAGTATACTCCATTCTATATTAGAGGCATAAAACCAAGAATAAAATAACGTAGTGAATCAGTCTCAGCATCTCCATATATATTTTTTATATAAAAATACATATATCATATTACCAAAATGAAATTTTGATGAAGACTAAGATGTGCAAAACTAAAATGTAAAGCACAAAACCTGATCTGAGCAACATAAGCCTTTGCTGACTTTCATTTCGGCCACCAGGAGAATAAGGGTTCTTGTAATTAATTAGGTTCAACAATGTAATCAGAAGAAGCAGACCCCTTCTCTGATGCACTTCGTACAAACTGATTTCTTGTTGCATTCACTTCTACACTGCTAGTTTCAAGCTACCTCCACACACCATTCAAATTTTCTAGTTCCATCCCTTTTATATGAATTTCACTTACCAAGCCTTCTGCTTGTGCCTGTTTCGAAGCCAGCTGCTCAATGAGGCTGTGAAGCTGCTTATCCAATATCCTCTCTCTTTGTGCTGGGGTGGGTTTCTTTTCTCTCATTTATAGCTTGGTGTGTTACGGGGTTCAAACGTTTTATATCTTTACTTGTTTTATTCACTCCTTTTGAGAGGGATTAAAGGGTTGCTTTCATTGCCATTTAATCATTTTATTTACTTATTTTTTTCCTTTTTAATGAGTTGATTTAGCAAACATTTTTCGGATTCGCCCTAACTCCAATTTATTACATATAACGACTTCTCACCATTCTTTTGCAGGTTCTCTTGTAGATTCCTACTTTTAATCCCATCTTTTTGTTTTGTTCCCCTGTTAAGAAGTTCATTCTTTTGGTTCCTCGATTTGTTCTACAGTTGATTAATGTTTTGTCTTTATCCCTTGAATAGTTGAATTTGCAATATTCTCTTCTACTTTGCTAGGTGAAAAAAACTTGTCATTTAGTTCTTTTTGCTGTATGTTTGAATTGGTTTTTTCTTTTCCTTTATGAAATGGCTTGATGTTAGAACCTTCTTGTCTTGAAGAATTCTAATCTGTTTTTTCTTGACCATTTCCAGAATATAATAACTTCATATTCAGGAAGGTTGAATAAATTTTTTGGCAAGTCCAAAGGTACAACAAGTAGTACCTTGGTATGAGATCTCAACATTGTCCCAATTAGTGTTTATTTCATTTTTGATCAAATTTCCCAAATCAAATAATGAACAATTTTTTGGAATATGTACACCAGACACTTTGTAAATTGAGTAGCTTCCACTCTCCTCCATAATGAATTAATGCTTTAATAAAATTTATTCTCCAAGAAAATTACAAGTACCAGGTCACTTCTTGAAGCAAAAATAAAAAATGAAAATCATTTAACAAGTTACTTTATAAGAAATTTAAAATAACATGTTTCTTTCCAACACAACAACCACAATCTTATTCAAATGTAAAGTACCATGTTACATTCAGAGGCAATATAAAATCCTAAGATTGAACTAGCAGGTAACTTTTTTCAAGACATGGTATTTTTTTTTCCTATAAATTGCAGCCACAAGAAAATAAACACAACCATATTCAAATGTAAAGTACCAGGTTACTTTTAGAGGCAATATAAAACTCTAAGATTGAACTAGTAGGTGACTTTTTTCAAAAACATGGTATTTTTTTACTATAAATTGCAGCCACAATAAAACAAACACAGTCATATTCAAATGTAAAGTACCAGGATACATTTAGAGGCAATATAAAACCCTAAGATTGAACTAGTAGGTAACTTTTTTCAAGACATGGTATTTTTTTCCTATAAGTTGCAGCCACAACACAACAAACACAACCATATTCAAATGTAAAGTACCAGGTTACATTCAAAGGCAATATAAAACCCTAAGATTGAACTAGCAGGTGATTTTTTTTTCAAAATATGGTATTTTTTTGCTATAAATTGCATCCACAACAAAACAAACACAACCATATTCAAATGTAAAGTACCAGGTTACATTCAGAGGCAATATAAAACCCTAAGATTGAACTAGCAGGTAACTTTTTTCAAGACATGGTATTTTCCTATAAATTGCAGCCACAATAAAACAAACACAACCATATTCAAATGTAAAGTACTAGGTTACATTCAAAGGCAATATAAAACCCTAAGATTGAACTAGCATGTGACTTTTTTCAAGACATTGTATTTTTTTGCTACAAATTGTAGCCACAACAAAACAAATACAACCATATTCAAATGTAAAGTACCAGGTTACATTTAGAGGCAATATAAAACCCTAAGATTGAACTAGCAGGTGACTTTTTTCAAGACATGGTATTTTTTTGCTACAAATTGCAGCCACAACAAAACAAACACAACCATATTCAAATGTAAAGTACCAGGTTACATTCAGAGACAATATAAAACCCTAAGATTGAACTAGCAGGTGACTTTTTTCAAGACATTGTATTTTTTTGCTACAAATTGTAGCCACAACAAAACAAATACAACCATATTCAAATGTAAAGTACCAGGTTACATTCAGAGGCAATATAAAACCCTAAGATTGAACTAGCAGGTGACTTTTTTCAAGACATGGTATTTTTTTCCTATAAATTGCAGCCACAACAAAACAAACACAACCATATTCAAATGTAAAGTACCAGGTTACATTCAGAGGCAATATAAAACCCTAAGATTGAACTAGCAGGTGACTTTTTTCAAAACATGGTATTTTTTTGCTATAAATTGCAGCCACAACAAAACAAACACAACCATATTCAAATGTAAAGTACCAGGTTACATTCAGAGGCAATATAAAACCCTAATATCGAACTAGCAGGTGACTTTTTTCAAACCTGATATTTTTTTCCTATAAATTGTAGCCACAACACAGCAAACACAATCATATTCAAATGTAAAGTTCCAAGTTACATTCAGTGGCAATATAAAACCTTAAAATTAAACTAGGAGCTGAACTTTTTCAAGATATGAGAGTTTTTTGTTAAAAATTACAATCACAACACAACACATTACTATCAAATAAAAACCTAAAATTAAAATTTCTTATCATTTTTCCTAAATAATATGTTAACTACGTCAAGAATGTAATCAAATTCAATAGTTTCTTACCTTTGTTTATTTTGACTTCAGATTTTATTGATTTTCTTCATTGCTAGTAGGAACATGAACAATAAGATGAAGAATGATAATCACACCAGAGGAGAAAGAAAGAAATCAGAGAGAAATCGGAGGAGAAGGAAAGAAATCGTTGAGAAATCGGTGGAGAAGAAGAAAGAATCGTACGATAGGTGAATTTGGATATTTTGGGTGTGAATTTTATAAATGGAAACATCCTTTTATAGGTATTCTATTTTTTTCCATTTTTTAATTTTTTAATTTTTTTTTTTTCAGATTTTAAGTTTTTTCATTAAATGTCTATATTTTTCAAAATGCATTTAAGAAATTCCATATTTATTAAAAAAAAAAAAAAAAAAAGCCCTATTTATAAGTATATATAAATAAGTTGTTTAATTTTTATTTTATAGCTTAAATGAATAATATTTTTAATATTGTGTCTATCCTATCTTAAAATTAAGAACAGAAATAATACTTTATTACCTGTCTCATTGAACACCAACCGGTTTCCAGCAGTGGAAGAGTTATTCCCTTCATCAGTATCACTAGCATACTAGGCCTATTATCATTCCAAGTAGGTAAATTCACAAAAAACAACACTAAATTCCCATCTTGATGTAACGTCAACTCAATTCGTCCTTTCAACAATACATTTTCCCTTCAACGACTCAAAATCCTTCTTCGCATCACAAACTCTGACCAAGCAAAAACGTATCATTCGGGTGATCAAAGCTCTCCTTAAGCTTCTCAGACCCAAAGATCACAAAGTTTCTTTTGCCCTGCATAATAGCGTGAGAAGCTTCTTTGCTTACTATCTCCGAACTCCATACCACTTTTCCTTGAGTATCAACCAATTCAAGTCCCCAGTCAGTTGTTAAGTTGACCAGGGACCCCCTTAACACTACAGCCGAGGAATTTGTTTTAGTAGCATACCAGACAACTGCTTTGTCTAGTATGTTTCCATACCATATAGAGAGTAAGAAGAAATCTTTTAGGTTTGTGTTTTTGAAAATTAAAAGCGAATTCAGTTGAGGGAGAGAGCCATTGTGATGAGTTGTCAGTTAAGGTTATTGTTACGTCCATTGTACGTATATTTAGTTATATTGTTAGTTTTATTTTTGTTATGTGTATTTTTAAAATTTTACAAATTAAAGGAAATCACTTATTAATTATTTATTTTTTTAAAATAATATTTAAAGATTTAAAAATTTGAGAAAAATAAATATAAAGTTTAAGAATATTAAAATTAAACATGCTCTCTATATTAAATTTAACAATAATAAAAAATAATAACGTTACAAATAATATATATATATATTTAAATTAACCTAATATAAATAATATTAATATTTATATATTTATAAAACTAACTCTACTAACACCGTTAAATTTAACAGAATATTTTTATATTATTAAAATATTTTGTTAAACCAACAAAACCATTAAATAGTCACATTTTACATATAAAGATATACATATTTATACTATGTGGAAACTACGAGCAAAACACGTTGTATCTTTTTTTTTGGCAATTTTTTTTCTATTTAAAATATTTAATTTAATAATAGAAATATTATTTGTAAATCTTTATATATATATTTTATAAGGTATGATATTTAATCATTTAAAACTGTTATACAAGATAAGTTTTTTATTATAATTTTTAAAATATTACTACTTATATGTAATTTATAATCTAAGTTGAAGATTTAACACTTCTTATTATCTTGCTTCTTCAATAGAGTACACATTAAAATTCTTGTATTTTTGAGTCTTCATCTTCTTTTGATGAGCATAAATTTGTAGTATCCAACACATTAGAAATACTTTCAATATGTTAATTCCATTTTTGGCATATTTAATTGACAAAAATATTTTATTATTTATTGTATTTTCGACTGGTATGTATTAATATGGTTTCCTTATTTTGTGTATCCAAACTTGGAAGGAAAGTTGTCTAGCTTTCCTATTTATGGAAATTGGGGTAAAAATGGTAAGTTTTAATTACACATTTATTCTTATCTAACCAGCTGTATAATCTGATCTTGTGTTGAGTTTCCCATTTTCTCAGATCAGATTTCTTGAAGAGAAAATCGGAGCTAAACTTCCTTTTCTATAAAAGGAAAGTTGTAGTTACTGCCCACGATTTTGTAGGTACAGAAACGGAAATTCCTGAACTGATTGAAGAATTATTTTAGGGAAGTTCTAGTGGGCTAGGGTCTTGTTCGGACCGTTTGTAAGCTGTCAATAAGATCTATATTCATTATAAATACATCTTATAGCAGCTAGGTTTTGGATCTCTTTCATTCACTTTCATATCTTAAGGAAAGAGTGTCTTTGTTATGTAGAGAAGAGTTATTCGACTCTTACTCTGTTTATTTGTAGTTCTATTGTCTTGAGTCTGTATTCAAGTTTACATCTAAGAAGAACATCAGTGCACCTTCGGGAGAAGGTATTTACAAGATTTTGGGAGATTGCTTTTGAAGTCTTGCATCGGGAGGATACAAGCACACCTTCGGGAGAAGGGTTTTTACAAGCTTTTGGGAGATTACTTTTGAAGTCTTGCATCGAGATGATACAAGCCCACAACTTTCGGGAGATGGTTGTATAAGCTTTCGGGAGATTGCCTTTAAGCCTTGAATCGGGAGGATTCAAGCACTCTTCAAGGTGATCGAAGGGAGTTCGAGCTCTTGGAGTTCTATCAAGATTCGGTTAGTAAGGTGGAATACATCAAGCTTGCGGCATACAATAAGAGGGATGCATAAGTCAATTACTTTGTATTTTTGATACCGATCTAATGAATCTTATCTCTGGGCGTGGACCCGTGGACTAGTAACAATTTGAAAGGATTGTTGAACCACGTACAAAAATCTTGTGTGTTTTTACTTTTTATGCACTGTTTGTTTTTCTGGGTTTCTCTGGAGTTACAGAGTTGTATTCTGTAACTACGGAAAAACTATTTTTCAGTACCAGTTTCATTATTCCGCATTTAATTAATCACTTAATTAAATAATTAAACTGGGAATATTAAAATACGGAATTTCAGTTGGTATCAGAGCAAGTCACTAAATTCTTAGTGAGATCTTGAGGTTATTCCGTTTAACTTGTTTTGTGTGAGATGTCTTTGTTTGCAGAAGGAAGCTCTATCTCTCGACCACCTCTGTTGAATGAGTCGAATTATCCTTATTGGAAGGTCAGGATGAGAGCATTCATCAAATCGCAAGATGAGAAGGCTTGGAGAGCTATACTTACAGGCTGGACACAACCTACTGAAAGTGATGATAAAGGTAATACTAAGGTAAAACTTGAACTCAATTGGACTATTGAAGATGAAAAATTGTCTGGTCATAATAATAAGGCTTTACATGCTATTTTTAATGGTGTTGGTGAAGGATTTATTAAATTAATTTCATCTTGTGAATCTGCAAAGGAGGAGTGGAAAATCCTTTAAATTCAATTTGAAGGTACCGCTGATGTAAAAAGATCACGATTTACCATGTTACAAACTAGATTTGATGAATTGAGAATGTTAGAAACTGAAACTTTAAATGATTTCTATGAAAGATTATCTGATATTTCTAATGAGTTTTTTGCCTTAGGAATCTAGATCCGAATCAGATGAGTCATAAATTGATGAGAATTCTATGGCTAAATCTTACAAGGTAATGTTTGGTAAGTGGTTGGAAACATGTGCTGAAAATCGCTCCCTGGTTAAAGAGAGTAAAGTCTTGTGTAGCAACATTAATGAGTTGGAAGATAAACTTAAATGTTGTGAATCTGAACTGTTTTTAAAAGAGTCTAAAATTATTTCTTTAACTAAGGAACTTGAAAACATTAAAAAGAATGTTAAAATGCTAAATCCAAGTTCAACCATTTTTGAAAAAATTCAAAAATCTGGCCAAACTAATCATGCTGGTCTGGGTTATGTTTCTAATCAATCTAATTCTAATATCACTTCTGTTAAATCTAACAGTTTTGTTTCTGGAAGAACTGTTTCTACCTCGCAGGTTTCTGTCTCTACAGCAAAGCACTCCGCTGTTACAAAAAAGAAGCAGCACGGTAAGTTTGACAATTTCAAGGGGAATGGAAGACGTTTCATCCCTATTTGCCATTTTTGTGGAATAAAAGGTCACATTCGACCTAAGTGCATAACTATGCAAAACATGTTTAAATCTAATTATCTTGAAACTAAACATGTTTTACAAAAACAAAAAAGGGTTGTCAAAAATAAATGCTTGGTAGGTTCTACTTATTTTAAAACTATTGCTTCTAACATGTGGTACTTTGATAGTGGTTGTTCTAGACACAGGACAGGTGAAAAAGAATATCTTGTGAACATTAGACCAATGCAATGTGGAGAAGTTACATTTGGTAACGGTCTTACTGGAAAAGTCATAGGGATGGGAACTCTCAAGTTCGAAGGACTTCCTAAACTAAAGAATGTCATGTTGGTTGATGGACTAAAAGCTAATCTTCTTAGCATTAGTCAGATTTGTGATCAGGGTTATACTGTGAGCTTTGATAGTAATCATTGCTATGTCTATAATATTCTTGATAAAATTGTCTTACAAGGGCTGAGATCTAGTGATAATTGTTATAATCTCACTACGTATGCTACTTGTCATTCTGTCATTGAAAATGTTACTGATCTATGGCATGAAAAACTTGGTCATATTCATTTTAAAAATCTAAGGAAATTGTCTGTTTCAGGGATTGTTCGAGGATTACCTAAATTAGGTGTGGAGTCTTTGGGAAAATGTGGACCATGTCAGCTGGGTAAGCAACTGAAAATTTCTCACAAGAGTTTCCCTGATGTGAATACTTCTAGAGTTCTCGAACTCCTGCACATGGATCTGATGGGTCCAATCCAAGTAGAAATCTTGAATGGTAAGAGGTATATTTTTGTGTGTGTTGATGATTTTTCTCGATTCTCATGGGTGGATTTTTTGAGAGAAAAATCTGATACTTTTGAAGATTTCCAATCCTTGTGTTTGAAATTAAGAGTTGAAAAAGATTGTAACATTGGTAAAATTGTTAGGATTAGGAGTGATCATCGAAAGGAATTTGAAAATACTATATATGATGAATTTTGTAAAGCTAACGGTATTTCTCATGAATTTTCTGCTCCTAAAACTCCTGAACAAAATGGAGTGGTTAAAAGAAAGAATCGTACTCTAATAGAAATGGCTAGAGTAATGTTGAATAGCAAGAAACTTGCGAGGCATCTTTGGGCCGAAGCTATTAACACTGCTTGCTATACCATCAACAGAGTATTCTTACGTCTAGGTACTCACAAAACACCATATGAAATTTGGAAAGGTAAGAAACCAAATGTAAATCACTTTCATGTGTTTGGATGTGTTTGTTATATTTTAAGAGATCGTGATTACATTGGTAAATTTGATGCTAAAAGTGATGAAGGTATTTTCTTAGGATATTCCACAAATAGTAAGGCATATCATTTGTATAACATGAGAACCCAAACTGTTATGGAATCTGCTAATGTTGTTGTTGATGATTTAAAAGATTTGTCTGAGTTTTCTACAGAAGAACAGATTGAAGACCTGCTTGAAAAACTTGCTGCCGAGGAAAAGGAACCTGACGGAGCTACATAAGCAGTAGTCGAGACTACAGTGCAGGAATCTGTTGCTACAGAAATCTCAACAACAAAAGAATCCGAGCATTCTTCAAATTCAATCACTGATCCAATACAGTGGGAACCATCTTCCAGGGTTAAAAAGAATCATCCTTCAGATCTCATCCTTAGAAACTTGGATGAGAGCATGGTTACAAGAAGAAAATATGCTAATATAATTCAATTCTTATGTTTTATTTCTTCTTTAGAACCAAAATCTGTAAAAGAAGCACTAATGGATGAAGATTGGTTTTTTTCTATGCAGGATGAGCTACATCAGTTTGTTCGAAACAAAATCAGGAAAATGATTCCAAGACCACCGTTTGTGAACATCATTGGAACCAAGTGGATCTTCAAAAATAAGAGTGACGAGTTTGGCACTATCATTCAGAACAAGGCAAGGTTGGTTGCCCAAGGATACACTCAAGTTGAGGGTATTGACTTTGATGAAACATTCGCTCCAGTTGCTAGACTGGAATCGATCAGGTTACTTCTTTCCATAGCTTGCATTCTTGGTATTAAATTGTATCAAATGGATGTCAAATCTGCCTTTTTGAATGGGCTGTTAAAAGAAGAAGTGTATGTTGAACAACCTAAAGCGTTTGAGGATCCTCATTTTCCTGACCATGTTTATAAGTTAGACAAAGCTTTGTATGGTTTAAAACAAGCACCACGTGCTTGGTACGAGCGTCTTACTGAATTTTTGCTTTCTCATGATTACAGGAGAGGAAATGTTGATAAAACACTTTTCATCAAAAATATTAATTCTGATGTAATTGTTGCACAAATGTATGTTGATGATATTGTGTTTGGCTCTACCTCTAACTCTTCCCAAATGCAAAAAGAGTTTGAAATGAGCATGGTAAGTGAACTCACTTATTTTCTCGGTCTTCAAGTGAAGCAATCAGATGAGGGAACGTTTGTCACTCAAAGCAAGTATGCAAAGAACTTGGTGAAAAAGTTTGGTCTTGAGAAAGCCAAACATACCAACACTCCCATGAGCACAACTTTGAAATTAAGCAAAGATGAACAAGGAGTAAAGGTAGATCAAACTTTGTATCGAAGTATGATAGATAGTTTGCTTTATCTCACTGCTAGTCGTCCTGACATTAGTTATAGTGTTGGTGTTTGTGCACGATATTAGGGAAGTCCCATGGAATCTCATCTTTCTGCTGTGAAAAGAATTATTCGCTATGTAAATAGCACTATTGATTTTGGGATTTGGTTTTCTAAAGACATTAACTCTAATCTTGTTTGCTTTAGTGATGCTGATTGGCCAGGTAATGCAGATGATAGAAAAAGTACTAGTGGTGGATGTTTCTATCTTGGAAACAATCTTGTTTCATGGCACAGTAAGAAGCAAAACTCAATCTCTCTATCCACAGCTGAGGCTGAGTACATTGCTGCGGGTAGTTGTTGTACCCAATTGTTATGGATGAAACAAATGATGGCAGATTATGGGTTTGATTTGAAAACTTAACTATTTTCTGTGATAATACTAGTGCTATAAACATTTCTAAAAATCCTGTTCAACACTCTCGCACAAAGCACATAGACATTCGTCATCACTTTATTAGAGAGCTTGTGGAAAATAAAACTCTTGTCTTAGAATATGTTGAAACTAGCAAGCAAATAGCAGATATTTTTACTAAAGCTCTTGACTCGGTCCGTTTTATATCTCTAAGGAAATCCTTGGGGTATGTACTGTTTAATGTTTCTGTTCTTCTTGATCCTTGACTTTTTTAGTTGTCTTAGGGTTCATAATGTATTGTCTTTGCCTTTGTCCTAGAAGAAAATCTCAACCTTATAAGAATTACAGTCATTATTTTATTGCTAATGTTTTTGGTGTTATGGTGTCATACAGGTTTGTTCAGGAAAATTGTTCACTCCTCACAGGAATATTCAGGTTCATCAAACAATGTTATGTAAGCTACCATTTTTCGAATAAAAATGTTTAAAAACTATGTGTTCAAGCTCCATTGGATGAATAGAGCTACCTATCTCAATGTGTGAAAGCAGTCTCTGAGTAAGTTGGAACTATGTAATTAGGAGTTATGTAGAAGATACGCTACCATTGAAAAGGGCTACCATTGAGGTAGTGTGACAGCGTCTCCTATGGTTACAATTTATTAGAAAAAGTTTGACAAATTGGGCAATGTTCCCTGCTTACACTTTCACACACTTATGCTTGACACATTTTGTGGTAAAAATTCTTTCATCTTCTCGAAAATGGTGTTATAAAGCTGTTACATACTGTTTGATTTGCTTTAATATTCTTGGTGACTGAGTCAATTTTTTTCTTGTGTAACCAGTATGACCTCATTCTACTACTTCATTAGCTTGATAAAATAATTTCTGACTATTCTTATGAGTTTGATCTTTTCATCAGGGACAAAGACAAGCGGACATTGTAAATTTTAGGTGCAAAAATATCAAGGTTACTTTATTTTTCTGTCTTTTAATAAAAAAAAACAAAAAAACAAAAAATTATAAAAAAAAAATTGTGACCGATTTAGTCAATTGAGCTTTCTTAAAAATTCTTGTTATTTTCTTGTTATGTTTCATTATTTTCTTAGGCACTATTATTTTCGCTCTTTAGTATTGATTGGTGTTTTATGTGTCATTTAGTGTTGTCTTGTTCATTCTTTACACATCTTTTTGGGGGGCATTTTTTTGAAAAAAAGTAAAGAAAAGGGAGCATAATTTTCGATTCTTTGGCATTTTTTTTCTTTTATTTTTTTTTTATTTATGGAAACATGTTTTAATTGTATTCTTTATATTGTGTTTCCTTTATTTTTAGAGATTTGGTCTTATTTTTGGAGATTTGGTCTTATTTTGGTGTTTTTAGGAAACTTGTTCTAAAATAATTAATTATTTTTGGTTTCCTTTTTGGTGGCAATTTCGGATTTGGTTGGAGTTTTAATAATTAGATTTTGTGGGAATATTTTGTTTTTTTTTCCATTTAAGGAAACATTGACCATTTTTTGAAAAATCTTTTTGGTTTCCTCTTTTCTCTCCACACGTGTATCAAGGTAAGGAAGTTACATTCCTTTTTCAATTTTTTTTTTCTGATTTTGGGTAAGTAAAATCAAAGTGTATATATTCTCAACTACCCACTCACCCACGATCACCACTCTCTCTTCTCTTTTTATTTTTTCTCAAAGGTCTAATTTTTTTCAAAGTGTGAGAGTGTGCTTGTGTTCTAGGGTTTCAAAGAGAAATGGCAAAAACAAAGAATGCTCAAGCATCCAAGAAGCCCTCTCGTGGCTCTGCCTCTGCATCTCCGATCACCCCACCTGTGCCGCCTGCTCCAGTGACCGGAGTTCCTGGTTCGTCTTCTGCTCCGACAAAATCTGCCAGAAAAACAAAGACCCATGCTTGAAAATCAGTCATCAATCTCGCATCTCCACCAGTCTTTGCTTCTCCAATTGCTTCTTCAACACCTGGGTTTGGTGATCATGATGAATCTCATTCATCCGATCACACATTTTCGAAGTCTTCTTCTTCGAATGGTGCTCCTAATGTTGACAAAGCTATAGTGACCTTGCCCACGGTGAGTTCTCGAACAAGGTCCAAAGTATCCACTCCTCAAAAGCCCAAAGTGGTTCTGCCCAAAATTATTTCCAAAGGGAAAAAGGTGGCGATTTCATCTTCAAAGGCCAAAAATCTTAAGGAGAATCCCCCTTTCGTCTCGTCCTCGGATTCTGAACCTGAAAAAGGAACTGAGGAGGATCATGGTTCAAAGGGCTTGTCCGATTCAAGTGAAGAATTTGTGCCCAAAGATCAACCTTCTGTTGATGATTCTGCATCCGAAAGTGAAGAACCTGAAGCTGATCCTGTCACTACAGAACCTGTTGCTGTCCCTGCTGCAATTGCAAAGAAGGACAATGGAAAAAGACCCATTGTCTCTCCAAGTCCTGTTCTTCCTCAGAAAAGAAAGAGACCCTCTGGTATTTCTCTTGAAAACTTCAAGCCCCACTCTCATTATTTTTGTTATAATGATCATGCTAGAGATATGAAATTCTATGAGAATAGGAATTTTACTGTGGAGAAAAATTTTAATGTCATTTCTCATAAGCCATTTGGGGTTTATAACATGTTAAAAGAAAGACAATTGGTAGATACTTTGATCGGTTTTGATGGCTATGTGAATAGAATTGTGAAGGAATTTTATGCTAACATCACTGATGAGTTTCTCGATGAGGACTCTTTTATGTTTGGCAAAGTTTTTGTCAGAGGACACTGGTATTCCTTTACTGTGAAGGATGTGGCTGAGGCTCTCAATCTGCCTATGGGAATTGAGCCAACTGAAGTTGAGTTTGATCGTCAAAAGGTGTTCGGTTATCTCACTGGTGATAATGATGTGGAACTCTCCGACACCATGCATATGTCTCAACTCACCTATCAACATGCTGTACTCGTGAGGTTTGCCCTATCCAATTGGTTTCCTTGCTCCAATCAGGTAAATGTTTCAAATGAACTTGCATTCTTTTTGTATAAAGTTCCAATTGGTGCTAAAATTGATTTGGCTGACATGATTTGGGAGCAAATTGTCTCTCTTAGAAAGGGCAAGAAACCTAGGCTCAATCTTATCTTTCCTCATTTAATCTATAAGATTTTATCTGATCAAGAGGAATTGATTCTTGAAAATGACAATTGAGATGCCTGCTATTGGAACTACTTTCAAAGTCCCTGAGAAGCCTCCTCAAGGAAAAACTGCTCAAAGAAAGGCGCGGTCTGCTTCCCCTGGTATTACAAATGATCCTGTTGCTGCATCTGCTTCCACTTCTGCTCATACAGAAATGGCAGAATTCAACTTGCGTTTGGGAAGAATGGAGTCCAGTCAAGCTTTGCTTCTTAGGAAGATGGAGAGCATCATGAAATACTTCTGACCCAATGATAAAGAATAAGTGGTTCATTTTTTATCTCTTGCTTTTTAATTTTGTATGCTTGAACTTATGACTTTGTCCATGTTTTTTTTTTTTGTTATCTTTGGCTCCTTGATAGACAAAAAGGGGGAGTAGTACTTTTTTTTTTATTTGGATTCTATGTTACAACTCTGGGCCCTTGTTTTTAGGGGGAGTTGGTTGTTTGTGGTTTAGCACTTTTCCGTTTAAAAAGTTATTTTCGGTTTGTAAGCTTTTCCGTCCAAAAAAAGTTATTTGTTTTATGTGTTAGAGTGCTTTCATGCAGGGGGAGTATTTTCTATACTCTTGTATCTTTAAAAAGCTACTTGCTTTGGTTTCTAACACTTGATGCAGGTTTTCTCATAATAAAATATTTTGTCAATCAAAGTACCAAAGGGGAAGATTGTTAATTCTATTTTTGGCATATTTAATTGACAAAAATATTTTATTATTTATTGTATTTTCGGCTGGTATGTATTAATATGGTTTCCTTATTTTGTGTATCCAAACTTGGAAGGAAAGTTGTCTAGCTTTCCTATTTATAGAAATTGGGGTAAAAATGGTAATTTTTGATTACACATTTATTCTTATCTAACCAGCTGTATAATCTGATCTTTTGTTGAGTTTCCCATTTTCTCAGATCAGATTTCTTGAAGAAAAAACCGGAGCTAAACTTTCCTTTTCTATAAAAGGAAAGTTGTAGTTACTGCCCACGATTCTGTAGGTACAGAAACAAAAATTCCTGGACTGATTGAAGAATTATTTTAGGGAAGTTTCTAGTGGACTGGGGTCTTGTTCAGACCGTTTGTAAGCTGTCAATAAGATGTATATTCATTATAAATACATCTTATAGCAGCTAGGTTTTGGATCTCTTTCATTCACTTTCATATCTTAAGGAAAGAGTGTCTTTGTTATGTAGAGAAGAGCTGTTCGACTCTTACTCTGTTTATTTGTAGTTGTATTGCCTTGAGTCTGTATTCAAGTCTACATTTAAGAAGAACATCAGTGAACCTTCGGGAGAAGGTATTTACAAGCTTTTGGGAGATTGCTTTTGAAGTCTTGCATCGGGAGGATACAAGCACACCTTCGGGAAAAGGGTTTTACAAGCTTTCGGGAGATTGCTTTTGAAGTCTTGCATCGGGATGATACAAGCACACAACCTTCGGGAGATGGTTGTATAGGCTTTTGGGAGATTGCCTTTAAGCCTTGAATCGGGAGGATTCAAGCACTCTTCAAGGTGATCGAAGGGAGTTCAAGCTCTTGGAGTTTTATCAAGATTCGGTTAGTAGCTGGAATATATCAAGCTTGCGGCATACAATAAGAGGGAGTCTATTTATGCATAAGTCAATTACTTTGTATTTTTTATACCAATCTAATGAATCTTATCTCTGGGCGTGGCCCCGTGGACTAGTAACAATCTGAAAGGATTGTTAAAACCACGTACAAAAATCTTGTGTGTTTTTACTTTTATGCACTGTTTGTTTTTTGGGTTTCTCTGGAGTTACAGAATTGTATTCTGTAGCTACGGAAAAACTATTTTTTAGTACCAGTTTCATTATTCCGCATTTAATTAATCACTTAATTAAATAATTAAACTGAGAATATTAAAATACGGAATTTCACAATATATTTAGTCTTTTCCTTTCCTAATAAATAAATTTTAAAAGCTTATATTAGTTTTTAATTATTAATTATTTAAATAAATAAATATCGCTACTACAAAATAAACCTTTAGAGGCACTTTTTTTTAACTGATTAATAAATTAACAACCAATGTCATAAAGTATGGCCGAATGAAATTTTAATAAAAACACATGCGTCGTCGGTTATTTTGTAATAACTAACACCATAGGATGATAATTTTTTAATTTTAACGAAAAAATACATATGGCGTTAGTTATTTTGTAATACCAGATGCCATATGTATTTATATAATTCTCTATCGTCTTCCTCAAACCCTGAAATAACCAGAACCCACAAAAATCTCACCTAACCACCCATTTCTTCATTTTTATCCATTTTACCTATTTTTGTTTTTAGATCTTGCATTTTTCATATCCAAAAATATATTCCTGGAGTTTGATCGTCTTTTGTTTAGTTTTTTAAGGTAAACCAAGCTTAGAGGTGGTGGTTGTGCTGGTTCATGTAGCTTCGGCATGCACTTTTGGTGGGAAAATTATTGAGTCTCAACGTCCATTAAAGTATAAATCTAAATCTCTAATAATTTTATTAATGTAAATTGCTTTATTTTATAATTTTTTTTTAAAGTTTTTCTATATTTTTAAGATTGTGTTCTTGTGGTTATGCATGGTGGCCGAATTTCAATAATAAAGTAAAAATCTATGTATAGAAATCAGTGTTCAAACAATTTATTTCACACGCGTACGCGCGCAACAGACTTTTTGAATCTTATTTTTTATGTGTTATTATTTTTTTTTTTTTGAATATCTCAAAATTTTGCCAAATATTTTAAATAACTACAATGTATACGACCATAAAGAAAATTGGATTAAATATTTTTTTAAGTACTGAAACAGATAAAAGGTGCATTAATCCACCCATTTCAAGGTGTATTATCGAATTTTCCTAAATTTTATCAGTAGATGTTGGAAAGTAATTAAATTTTTTTTAAAAAAAATAAAAATATTATAAATATAATGTAACTAAAATACATTTATTTTTTCTTGAGGGAACTACCACTCTCGTCTTTTCGTGGGCCCAAAAAATAATTAATATAATTGTAACACCATTAAATCATATACTTTTCTTTTATATACCATAATACATAATTTGTTTTAACAAATAATGATACATGATATATATATTAACTAAAATATAATTGGAAATAGACCTCCACATCAATATGAAAACTCAAAATTTCCATATAACACTTTTGTTTGGGATTATTATTATTATTATTATTATTATTATTATTATTATTATTATTATTATTTAATATTTTAAACAATATCGAAAGGGATAAACCGTGAATTTATATTCCATTTTGTTATTGTCAATGGTCAATAAGTCAATTATCCCGTGTCTATTTTACAATATTATATTCATAAACATGACGTAGCAGTGATTCTGATGATTACGTAAGTCTTACGTCACTTTACTTGGAGGCAGTAACATGAACTTTACATCTGTAAGTTGCTAATTAACAATTGATTAATTAACTCTTGGGCTCGTTTGGAACGCCGTATTAAGTCGGATTGTATTGTATTGTATTATATTGAATTGTATTTTATGCGATATTTTTACATAAAACTATATGTGGTATTAACTTTTATGGACACCTAAATATATAATATTTTAGTATAAATTAAAGTTTAACATAGTATTATATAAAAATATGATATATAATCTAATTCAATATAATACAATACAATACAATACGACCTAATACGGCGTTCCAAACGAGCCCAAAAAGATTTGGACACAATGAAAATGCCAGAGCAATTAAATACTCAATTAAAATGATATGATTTAACAAAATAAAAATATTAAATTGAAAATGATACAATTTAGTTAAAAGATAAACACATAGAAAAGATTAGCCTTGGCCAATAAGGCAATAACTATTGCTTGGTCGGTGGGTGAGCGACCCACAGGAATGGGGTATGGTATGGACCCATTTGCCTTCTTCACCCATTATGCAGACGTGTCGTACTCGAAGGGCATAATAGTAATTTCACATGGGAGCTACGCAGAAGCATCCATTACAATACAAAAGAACATAATAGTTGACCTTTGACTTCCTTGTACAGCAAGCAATCCAACAGCTCCTCATATTTGACCAATTCAAAACCCTTTTCATATTATCACTCTCTATCTAATGACGTAACATCCACTGTCTCAAAACCAATGCATAAGCTATTAAGGTAATAATGTTCAGTTTCTTTACTCATTTTCTGTAATTTGTCATATGAAAAGTGAAAATATTTTCCTGTTTTAAACACAAAAACCTCAAGATTGTGATGTACAGAATTTTTGTGGTTAGTTAATAGTCGTTTAATTGACTTAATTTGTGTACTATTTTTGGATATATGACTATAAATAAATAAACAAGACGAGAGAAAATTAAACATCGGACTTTGTTTTCCCTAAATATAATTAAATTAAAATCAACTTAATTTCTTTGTTTTACATATAACTCCCAAAAATGAGAAGAAAAAAACAGACTACCACCACGTCATGTGTGGTACCAAAAAAAAAAAAAAAGAGAGATTTAAGGCTTTTATCTCATCCTAAGAAAAAATATATAATAATAAATAAAGATATATAAGAACACCTATATCATACAACGTTTGATATACACAAACCAATCCCCTGTAATTGTAATCCTTCTTTTTTTCTTTTCTTTTATCCTAAGAGAAAACAATATACAACACAATACAAAAACAAAATCTAATGAATTGAATGGACTTGATCAGCTAGCTGCTACAAGATGCCTTCTTATTTTTGATGTTTTTCTTTCTTTGGTATTGTTTGTTTTAATTCATTTCAACACAGTAAAGATTCGAGGAACGTGTTGTCATCTCTGGGCTCTTCTTTGGTTTTAGAATACACAGCATTGTCTGTGAGTTGAGACTGAGTCATGTAAGAACTCGTTCCCGAGTTGCCACCAAAGCCAGAGAAGCCAAAATTCCCTGGACTATTATGCAACATCTCAAGAGTGAAAGGCACTTGCCCTTCTGAAGAAGATGTGGGCAGCCTCAGATTCTGAAGATGATTATGATTGTTGTTAGTGATATTATGGTTAGTGATGCTGTGTGGAGCCATAGCCGATGGCCTAATGGCAGCCACAGCATTGTTGTTGTTGTTACTTGGTAAAGGCCTGTTGATGGAGTGGCCGCCACTGCCACGAGCGGCGGGGACATCGTGGTTGTGCTTTCCTTCGTAGGTGGTGATCACTGCTCTAAGATCATGGGAAGCTCGCTCCACGTGCTTTCTCACTGGACATCCTGGATTTGTGCACTTGTAGTAGCTCCTAATAAAATAACAAAGGAAAAGGTGTGAGAGACTATATATATGTTGAAAGTTGTAACACAAATTCTTATGAAGTGAATCTTGATGAGTTTATAAGTACTAAAACAAGAGGCAAAGTCCTTGCACTTTTTAGAAAGAATATAGCTTAGCTCAAGCTACCACTTTGTGTATATAAAAGAAAAAAAGACCAAAAAAGATCAATAATGTGTTTATTCCAATGGAAATGGTCCCCATTTAAAAAGATAAGAGTGGATGATGATAAGAACAAAGGTAGGGTGTGAAAGTCAGAGACACAATGGAGAAAAACCAGTACTGCAATAATAGTTGTAATGATACATCATGATAACAATATGGGAACTTTAAGAATAAACTACTATATTATATTTCCAAGTTTTGTAAGAGTAAATATATAAAAAGAAAAGTTGAGGTTTACCTAGGATTGGGGTTTCCTTTGACAACTTTCTGCCCATATTTTCTCCATCTGTAACCATCATCTAGTATATCAATATCACTAGTTGTTTGAACTACAACTCTTGGTTCTCTCACTGTTCTACTACCAGGAGCTGAAATACCTTCATTTTCAGCTTCTCTTTTCCTAAAATTAAGAATAAATAAACAAACAAATCAGTACAAAATAGGACAGGACTAAACCAAGCAAATCCCAGAAAATAATTTCACTAGAAAAACAAAAATGCTGCAAAATGAATCCAAAACTTCAAATTAACCACAAAAACTTACCATCTTTTGGCATCAGGTTCATCTTCATCAAATTCATCTCCCCCTGATTTGGTCTTCTGAGAACTTTGCTCAAAATCTTCATCCCCAATTGATATAGAAGAATTCTCAGGCGTGGCAGCTGAATCCATTTGGCCATTGCCTTGTGAGACATAAGATTGATCTGGGATTTCAGAGTTTGATAAATTCGAAGATTGGATTAAAGCTGAAGAAGCTGGTGGTGGTGGTGCTGCAGAAGATGACCTCCTTGTAGCCTGAGGCTTAGGATGGTTATGGCTACCCTTGTAAACTATCTCAGTAATCTGCCCATCTAAAGATCTTTCGACCTTTTTCTTAGTTGGACAATTGGGGTATGTGCACTTGTAATAACTCCTCGGATTTTCACTTCCTTTAACTTGTTTTTGACCATATTTCCTCCAATTGTAACCATCATCTGATCTTCGGCTCAAGGCCTGAGCCTGCTGCTGAGGGTGATTATTATTACTGTAATCTGACTGAAACCCACCACCGTTTGTTTGAACATTATTATTGGCCGTACTCTTTCCTGATGAATACTCATCTCGTTGCTTGGTTTGTTCTTGGAAGCTATTAGTCCATGCCTGTTAAAAAAAAAAGTTAGTTGAATTCATGAAAATGGAAAAGGCAAACATCAAGAGCAGAGGAATTATGAGATTAAAAAAAAAGAAAGAAAAACCCCAATAACTTACAGTCTGAGCAGAAGTGTTTGAAGATTGAAACATGGAAGATGATGAAGTGGGAGGCTTTGTTTGAGTTTGGAAAGAGAAATCGGAGTAGCTTTTCTGTTCTTGTTTGACACTTTGCTGGTTATCCCCATAACTGTTCTTCCAACTAGAAACCTGAGATGCAAACCTTCCAGTAGTTGGAGACGGCAGAATCTGTATTGAAAAAACCAAAACAACAAACTTTATTAGGATCGATTTCAAAACTTGGGTTGATCAAATTAAAAGAAAACTGATCTTAATACTGAGAAAACCCAATTGGAATCTACTTACGTTGGATGAGTTAAGAAGAACAGGGGAGTCGAGGAGCTCAGCTGGGCTTAACCCAGGTGGGATAGCAAAGTAAGAAGAAGGAGAAACAGAAGGTGGAGATATGGGAAGTGAAGGAGGTGGAAGAGACTTGAACTTAGGGACACCCCAACCAGTACGCTCGGCGATTCGATCCGACAACCCACGTCGGCCTTCTTCTCCGGCGGCGTCGTTGATGGGTTCCTCATCGGTACCGGAGGACAACAGGTCGGAAAAGGAGGTGGTCATAAATGGATGAGAGGAAAAAGTAAAGTTGGAAAATGAATTTGCAGAGGTATCTAAGCTCCCAGAAGAGGAAGCCATCAGAAGCTAAAATAAAAATCAAAGCTTTGAGTTTCGGTATCAGAGAGACAGAGAGGGAGAGAGAAAGAGATATATAGAGATAGAGAGAGAGAGAGTGTGAGAATATCTATATAAGTTGAAAATATGAAAATGAATAAGAATAAGAAATGAAACTATGAAAAGAAAAGAAGGTTAGTCACGTATTGGCCCAAAAAAACCAAAGGTCTTTCTCTTTGTATTGGGGGATATTTCTAAGAACCTCTCGTGTGGAGCTTAAGAGCTTTGACCGTGGAAATGTTTTTGTCCTTATTATTACAAATTTCTTTATTTCTTTTATATTTTTTTTTCTTTCAAAAAATTATTAAAAATGTAATTTTGGGTCAAACTTGTGGCTTTGACTGGATGGCGGCTATGCTGCTGCTGCTACAACACTTAGATATATATTTTCTTTTTTCTTTTTGTGAACTAATTAATATCCTTCTTGTATTGTATGGTGGTATGAATATTGGCCTTTAAAGAACCAAGAGAAAAAGGAATGAGTTGTAATTAGTGTTTTTCTTTCCTTTATATTTTTTTGGTTAAAATATGACATGATAACTAATTAGGTTTAATTAAGACTAATTAGTAAGGATCCAAATTTGATCAAATTATATAAATAGCTAAGAAGATATACTTGGTAGCTTCAACTCCAACATATATATTTGTGTACGTGTTTTATATTCAAGACTTAATGCATTACATAAAAAATCTCACGTGACTTTAATAACATATGCTTTAAAACATTTGACTTCTCTAATGTTGAGTATACATAAACATATTTATTATCGTTTATTCTCTGCAAAATTTTCCTTTTAATATTTAATATGGTTTTTATTTTTGCAACCAACAAGTATGTATCTTAAAATGGCAATCTACAAGAGAAATTAAAGAAGTCACAGCCTATCAAAAGCTTCAAAACTACCCAACTAACTGATCCAATTATTTTTGCATAGATAATATTATATATTTAATGTATTATTTTTAATGAAGTTTTATTTTTTGCGTATTAGAAAAGAATATATAAATATTATTTGGGTCTTTTCTTGTATTTTTTTTTTCTTGGTCCATGTTTAGACAAAAGGAAAGAGAAAGAAATAAAATGGTTTTGTACCTAAGTTAAAGGATATAATAAATAAAGCGTCATCATTATCTGTTGATATATTTACATGACCAATGGCATTGACAAATTTGTCACTATCTAGTACAGCTTTTATGGTTTCTTTCCTTTTTTTTTTTTATAATTTTAATAAAAACTTTAAAGCTGGCATGGCAGGGATATTTGAGAGATTTTAGGAGTTCATCTAGAAGATCTAAAATTGTTAAGTTTAGTTCTTTGTTCTAACGTGTGAAAAAGGGTATTGTCTGCTGTCCATGGAATCTGTACAAATCTTCTTTTGTGGGGAAAAGATGCCACTATGTCGTGGTAGACTTTGGGGTACAAAACTTATTATTTTATCTCCTCTAAAAAAACAATATAAATAAAAAAACAAGTTTTTTTTTCTTTTCCTCAAAATCCCAAAATAAATAAATAAAAAAAGGTTATTTCTTGAGTATTTTCATGGTGGACTTATGAATTTTATATGGTCCACTTTGCATATAGGATACAGTAAGTTCTACTAGATATGTAGTACATCTTTGTATGGTTATAGCATAAAGTAATGGGATTAAAAAGTGCCAATGGTTGAGGAATATATAATTATAGTAATACTCTTTGACAGCTCTAATCAACAATGTCTCTCAACACATAAAAAAAAAATAAAAAGGGCTATTTTGTTTTTGCCTTTTTCAATTTATTATTTATTTATTTTCTCTTTTTCTTGATTATTAAGATATTGAAGACATCTTTTTCGCCATTAATGGTTCAGTAATAAACCTTTTGGTACGGCTCTGTATAAAAGGTACAATTACCAATGACTAAGTCCCCAATGCTCTAGGATATTTCTATATAAATGTGTATATGTGATAATGTGAATGAATTTTGAGGGTTTTGATTTAGTTGGTGGGGGGCTTTTAATAGTCTTTATTGGATGAGGTTGCAAGTGTAGTTTTTTCTGCTAAACTTCCATGATTACTTTTAAGGCTCGTTTGGAACGCCGTATTAGGTCGTATTGTATTGTATTGTATTATATTGAATTGTATTTTATGCAATATTTTTATGTAAAACTATATGTGGTATTAACTTTTATGGACACCTAAATATATAATATTTTAGTATAAATTAAAGTTTAACATAGTATTATATAAAAATATGATATATAATCCAATTCAATATAATACAATACAATACAATACGACCTAATACGGCGTTCCAAACGAGCCCTTAGAGAATATACATGCAAATTTATTTGACTAATTATATTATGGAGTATAGTACTTTTGTTTTGCTTCCACAAAAATTGAGTTTTTAAATCTATGAAGTAAAGTTAGGGCTGAGTATAAAATTTAGAAAATTGAAAAAATCGTTCAAACCGACCTATCAAATATTGTTGGAATCAAAACTGATGGAACCGAAAACGAAAAAATCACTAACGGTTAAAACCGTCATTGAACGGTTAGTTTTTTTAGATAATAAACTGACCGAAAAAACTAAAATCGACCGTTATACATATATATCAGGGTCGGCCCTGAGTAAAATTGGGCCCTATAAAAAAAATTGGGCCTTTTTTTTAAAAAAATAAATGACATTTTTAAAGTTATTAAAAAATGAGAAATGCTAAAGGGCACCAGTGGTGTCGAGCATCCTCCTATGTGTCAATATCGCTATTGGTCCAACTAAGTATCAGGTCCCATATAATTTAATATAATAGCTTTTAGGAAGTATCGCTAGCCAATCGCAACGCGACACGTCGAGAAGGTGCTAGGCACCACTAGTGCGTAATAGCAATGCTTTTAAAAAATATATATTCATCAAAAGCTTTTTTCTATTGGGTTCCTACTAGGAGTGGGCCTTAGGCGTAGGCCTAGTCTGCCTTACCCTAGGGCCGGCCCTAATATATATTAATTTATTATGTTTTTTTTGTTTTATGTATTGAAGTTATTAATAATATATTATAATTATATTAATATTAAAGTTAAAAGAATAAGATAATTAGTTTTTGAACAATTAATTTGTATGTTTTTAGTTGTAAAATGTAGTATAATGTGTTTATATATAGAATAAATTGGATCATATTTCAAAGAAAAAAAGAAGTTTAGTTTGGCGATTTAAACTAAGCAAATCGAGGTTCGAAACGGTCAGTTTTAAGATACGTTCTCGATTGGTCAGTTGGTTTTTAAATTGCACCAATCCAGACCGAAAATTGAATTTTAGATTTTTATATAAATAAAACCGACCAAACCAACTGATGCTCAACCCTAAGTAAAGCTTTACCGGTATTCTGCCCTCAAACAAAGAGAAAAAAGGCTTTATCGTTTTAACATATGATTTTTTTTTTTGTTAAAAATGATTGTGATTTATATTTTTTTGGCAAGTTAAAGTAGTTAGTGACTTAAGGGCTTTGTTTAGTATGTTTGGTATGTTTGGTATTGACTTGTATTAATGGATTGTGTAAAATTATTATATATTTTTAATAATTCAATCCCAATACTGACTATAGGGTCTGGGTCCAAGTCCAGAGTTTGGGTTCGGATTTGGGATTTGGGTTTGAATTCGAGGTTCGGCATCCAGGTCTCGGGTCCGGTCCCGGGTTCGGGTCTCGGGTCCAGTTCGGGTCCTTTGTAAATATTAATATAATGTAAAGTAATAGTTCGTATTAGCTTATATTATAATGTAAAGAATTCAGGTTCCTGAACTGACACAAACTTGTTTACAGTTATTTTCATTTTATAAAGTCCACTAATTGTATTTATCTCATTACCGTTTCAACGAAAACTTCATTATCCTAGTACTTCTAGTTACGACTCATATCTAGAGGGACAACTAAATTTCCTCTGTTAATCATTAGGGTGATAACCCCTACTCAATTTGATAATGAGTGAAAACTTCAAGTGATCTTTCCTTTATAGCAAATCCCCAGTCCATATCAATAGTAATACCTAGCTTAACCACTTAAGTATACGTCTATTAACTCACATGTTGATTAGTCATTATAATCACATCTCATGTTTTGTGCTCCTCCACTCTTTGAATGAACCTTACCCTTCCCAATACTTTCAGTTGCCACTTCATATACAAGGTTGAACAACTGGTCATACTTAATAGCATACCTCATCATCGTTGTATCATCTCAGACGAACAAAATAAACCCCTCGTCTTAGCTTCATAAATGATCTCATTATCATACCCTTATAAGTTACTAGCCGAATTAGATTCTAGATTATAGGATTCAATTCATGATCCTCGGCTCAGTCTTCTACCACATACACACCTCCTCCTAGTATAAAATGGCTCAACCTCCTTGATCATCGCCTTTGTCCCATATAAAGTCCCGGATGAAAGTAATCATACTCACCTACTATTCCACCTTTGGTGCACCTGCACCACCCTTAAAAAAGGAAAGTTCTGTTTTCTTAACCGCTCATACAACGACTCCAAACAGTTTTTCTCATTTTGCGGCACAACCAGACATGTCTAAGAAATAAATTTATCATCAAACTTACTACACCTAGTTCTCTTATCGACTCACCTTTCCAAATAATCTGTTATGTAATAGCGTACATCGCTCCATAGTCTTGGGTGGTGATGAATTGTTGGAAATTATTTTACCAAGATTTTAGATCTACTCACAAGTATGTTGATTAACACCCTAAATATGAACTTCTAAAACGATTATAAATTAAACACATATAAAGTATGAGAAACCTTACATTGGGTGCAGCAGAATAAAATGTCTCCTTCCGTTCAGATCTCTAACCCTTGTATCCTTTCTGTCGCGGAGTATTATCAAGATCTGAACCTGGATCTCTTTCTCTCCTTTCTTTAGTGCTAATCAATTTTATTAGGTCAAACTAATATAATTAACCTAGCACAGTTATCCAAATCAGGCAAATGGGCCTTCACAATTGGGGTTGTTCATGTGAGGGGGGGCTGGGTCCAGTATGTCGTACCCACTTCTAAGGCTCCCAACTCTCACACAAGGCCCAAAAGAGAGGAATTTAACCTTAAAATGAACAATTGTTATTAATTGAATAGGCTCACTACTAAATGAGCCTAAATAAAATCTATCAGGTATGATATTTTATTTAGCAACAACAACCTATATGTATCTATAATAGAAATTAAACATATAGGCTCACACAAGCACACACATTTGGATGGATCCTATCATGTTACTAGGTCATACACAGATGAAAGAAGATTGTAAAAATTACCTGTTACAAATTATTTACTTGACCTATTGACAATTGAACCATGGGTTAAAATCAGATCATTGGATCTGTCAACAAGTTAACCATGGCAATTTAGATCAAGCAATAATAGGTTTTAGAAAACTTACAAACAATCTAAAACACATACTCCTGCAACAAGTTAGATTTGGATAGTTGGATGTAGGATTTATTTAATTTAAAAATATATATTTCGAAAAAAAAAATTTAAAAATTAAACCTACCATTTTGAAAAATTAGGTTTTGGGTAACCTAAATGTCATTTCAAAATAAATTGCTAACTTTCCTTTTAAATTTCATGCTATTTAATAAATTAAATAATAAAATAAAAAATGGTAAATACATACCCTTTTCTTATTTTACAATTTAATTTAAGTAAGAATAACAAAATTTAAAAGTTAATAAAAATACATTATTTCCTCTTTTAAAATATCATGATTATTTTGATCTTATTCTAATTAAGGTCAAGTTACAAAAAAAAAAAAAATTAATATCTGACCTAAAAAAAAATAAAATAATCAAATTTTAAAGGAAATAAGAAAAGAGATAAGCAAAACTTGATTTTTCCTATTTTCAAAATCAAATTACACCAATATCTAAAATTAATTTTAAAAAATAAAATTAATTTATTTCTGATAATTAGATTTGAAATTTGAAAAACAAAAATCAATATACAAAACTACACAAAAAATCGGAATTTAATTCCATGAAATAGCATGAAAAATTGAAAAAAAATTGAAAAATTCGATGAACTGTACGGATGGCATGCCAGGCATGCCCATCCGCGCGTGCCCAGGTGATGCACGCCGAGGATTCACGGCGCAAGAAGGCTGCTTGCAGCCATTCCGCGCGCGTGATGAGGGTGTTCATCATCCTGATTTTTCCAATTTTCAAAAATTCATAACTAATTCAAATTAAATCGAAATCGAGTTCTGTAAAAAAGTAAATTGTTTAAAATTTTCCAAACTATCCAACAAAAATATTTACAGAAACAGAAAAGTAACGATTTTTCCCAAAATTCACAAACAACAATCAAACATCAATATGACACACAAAGCAACATGATACCATCCAAAACACAAACAAATCGTTTTAAGTCCAAATTTCTTGCAAGCAAATCAATTACCATGGCTCTGGGGCCAGTT
Organism: Cannabis sativa; assembly: GCF_029168945.1. Classification (NCBI taxonomy): domain Eukaryota; kingdom Viridiplantae; phylum Streptophyta; class Magnoliopsida; order Rosales; family Cannabaceae; genus Cannabis; species Cannabis sativa. The sequence goes on along the minus strand of NC_083602.1, from coordinate 54,253,588 downwards.
GTTGGAAGTTATTTTACCAGGAACTTAGATCTACTCACAAGTATGTTGATTTAACAACCTAAATATGAACTTCTAAAACGGTGGAAAATTAAACACATAAAAGTATCAGAAATCTTACATTGGGTGTAGCGGAATATATGTCTCCTCCCACTTAGATCTCTAACCCTTGATTCCTTTCTGTCGCAGAGTATAATCAAGATCTGAGCCCGATAGTCTTTCTTTGTTGTTTCTGAATTCTACACAGCCTTCCTCACTATGATTGAGGTATTACTTGATCTGTGTGGGCACTACTCCAACACTTATAGATTTTGAAACAGTGAAGGAATAGAGAGAGAGAGGGTGGCGGCTCAGAGAGAGTTTTGAGTGAGAAAATTCTGTCAGAATAATGTGTGTTCAAAACTGAGGCCTTTGTCTTCTATTTATAGAAGACCACCCAGGGCTATGGTTGAATTAATTGACATTTAAAATTGAAAAATCAATGAGAAAAGGGAAGCTTAAGTGGCCGGCCTAGGCATTGTGGAAACAAGGCTTGCCACTTTTCCAACTTTCCTTTTCCTACATTGATAGTTTCCTGTTTTGTCAAAAACTACCAATTCCTTTGTTCAACCACATAAATGTCAAATCTATTTAATAATTGAAATTAATTATCAAATAATTTATTGTCATTTATTTTATTAATAATAAAACTAATTAAAGTTTCCTAATTAATAAATATGCCCTTCAAAATCTCTATTTACTGTTTTGCCCTTAATAAGTGATAAATTCTCAAATAGACACAGTCTATCTTGAGAATTATAATTGATTAATTAAAATCAATTAAATGAGTCTTACAAGTAATATTATCTCAACTAGTGGGGGGACCATGAGTCTATATATCCGAGCTTCCAATAAGCAGATCTAGAATTTACTACTTAAATTCACTGACTTATTAATTCTTCGTTGAATCCACACATAGAACTAGAATTGCACTCTCAGTATATAGAATATTCTATATGTTCCACCATATAGACACATCATTAGTTATCCATTGTTATAATCCTAATGTGATCAATGATCCTCTATATGGATGATTTACACTGTAAAAGGGACTTATTTACCGTAACACCCTACAATGTATTTTATCCTTAAAACACTTAACCCTGTATAAATGATATTTCAACTAAGTGAAATGAGTACTCCATCATTTATCTCGTTTGGTTAAGCTCGAAGGAAATCACCCTTTGCTTACTATTCGCCAGATAGAAGCTATAGATTCCATATTTATGTTAGCGCTCCCACTCAATCGCACTACCGTGTTCCCAAAATGTACGTATCACCCTGACCCAAAAGTAGGCTTAACTAACAAATCAAAGAACACGAATAACACTCTTGAGATTGAGCCTAACCATATCAAGATTTCGATCATGTGATCTAGGATCAACTTAGTGATATTGAATTGAATAGATATTTACGGTAAGTTTTATAAATCTATTTCAAAGTTCAATATCGGTCCATTCCAATGCATACTCCATGCATCCAACCTGAGCTTTACTTTAACCAATGTTCTGGAAAGAACATAGCATTTCTCCAAATTCAAGTAAACTCTGTTGTAGATTATCATATCAGTAAAACCCAGTGTTCTGATAAATCTAGGAATCTTTTTTTTCACATAGTCATGTTTATTTTCCACTGTGTTGACAACACAATAAACATGATCAAGTATGTGAAAGGGGTTTGGATGAATTTATAAATCAAATAGACAAAAAATTGATTAAGTGAACCAAAACATACACAAATGAATGAAAAATACTTCTGTTACTTTATTGATATTGAATAATCTGGATTACATTGAAATAGAGTTTTATTTAGGGCATAAAACCCAACAAACTCCCACTTGCACTAATATAAAACAAATCAGTACATTTCAATTAACCCTAAATTCTGACGGTGCTTTTCGAATGCAGTCACTGCCAAGACTTTGGTGAATGGATCAGCTAAGTTGTCTTGCGTGTCCACTTTCTCCACCAGTACAACCCCTCTTACCACATATTCTCTGATAATATGATATTTTCTTTCTATATGCTTACTTCTCTTGTGGCTCTGAGGTTCCTTACTGTTGGCTATAGCTCCACTGTTATCACAAAGCAGGACTAGAGGCTTTTCCATTCCAGGAACCACACCAAGACTGGTGAAGAACCTCCTAAGCCAGACAACCTCTTTAGCTGCTTCAGCCGTAGCTATGTATTCTGTCTCCATGGTAGAATCTGAAATCGCAGTTTGTTTAGCACTTCTCCAAACCACTGCTCCACCCCCAAGAGTCAACACCATCCCAGATGTAGATTTCCTGTCTTCAAGACATCCCTGGAAATCTGAGTCTGTATAGCCTAAGGGATTCAGAGCACCACCCTTGTAGACTAATACATAATCTCTTGTACTCTTTAAGTATTTCAAAATATACTTAACAACATTCCAATGTTCCCTTCCTGGATTTGACTGATACCTGCTCACGATTCCAACTGCATAGCAGATGTCAGGTCTAGTGCATAACATAGCATACATTAGACTTCCAACTGCAGAAGCATAAGGAACTTTTGCCATGTCTTCTATCTCTTGAGGATCAGTAGGACACTGTTCCTTAGATAGACGAATACCATATCTAGAAGGCATATTTTCCCCATTGGCATTAGTCATGGAGAATCTCTCTAGAACTTTGTCAATGTAAGTTGTTTGAGAGAGAGCCAGGGATCTGTTCTTCCGGTTTCTGATAATCTGAATACCGAGAACATAGGCTGCCTCACCCAAATCTTTTATGTCGAATTGAGTGTCAAGCCATTCCTTGATGTGAGTCATTTTCTTGACATTGTTGCCAATGATCAAAATGTCATCAACATAAAGGACCAGGAATACTACTATTTGGTCTTCCTTGAGTTGGTAAACACAAGGTTCATCTTCATTCTGATGAAAGCCGTAGGTTTTAATGATCTCATCAAACCTTTTATTCCACGAGCGAGAAGCTTGCTTAAGTCCATATATGGACCTATTTAATTTGCAAACTTTATTCTCCTGCCCAGGAAGAACATAACCTTCTGGTTGCTCCATATAGATGGTTTCTTCAAGAAGCCCATTAAGAAAAGCTGTCTTGACATCCATTTGCCAAATTTCATAATCTAAAGCGGCAGCAATGGAGAGAAGAATTCGGATGGATTTGAGCATGGCAACCGGACTAAAAGTTTCCTCATAGTCCACACCTTCTCTTTGGGTATAACCCTTGGCGACCAGTCTAGCTTTGAAAGTTTCGACTTCGCCTCCAGCGCCTCTTTTCTTCTTGTAGACCCATTTACATCCAATTGGACGATAATCATCAGGTGGTTCTACATATTCCCAGACTTTGTTCTTTTTCATGGAATCCATTTCTGAATCCATGCCGGCTGACCATCGCTTCCGTTGCGGACTTGCCATTGCCTGTTTATAGGTTAATGGGTCGTCATCAATACCGTCACCAACGACCATATTGATTTCACCATCCAAGCCATAACGAGATGGTTTTGTAGAAACCCTCCCACTACGACGAGGAGCGGTGACCTTCTGAACAGGAGCTTTGGTAGTAGTTTTCTCAGTTGCTACAACTGAGGGAGTGGGATGTTCCTCTTCTTGAGTAGAAGAGGATGGAACATTTGAAGGAACAGTATCTGTAAGCATTTCCTCTAATACAATTTCACTTTTCGGTTTGTTGTCTTTCATATAGTTATCTTCAAGGAAAGTAGCATTTGTAGAAACAAACACTTTGTTATCCTTGTGACTATAAAATAGTCCACCCCTAGTCTCTTTAGAATTTCCGACAAACATGCAAACTTCAGTTCGCGATTCCAGTTTGCCTTCTTTCTTTCTCAAGACGTGAGCAGGGCACCCCCAAATCCTATAATGGCGTAAACTAGGTGTACGACCATTCCATAGTTCGACGGGTGTCTTAGGGACTGCTTTAGATGGTACAACATTTAGAATGTCGTTTGCCATTTGAATAGCATATCCCCAGAAGGACGTAGACAGAGTTGAATAACTCAGCATAGACCTAACCATTTCCAAGAGAGTGCGATTTCTTCTTTCTGCAACTCCATTTTGTTGTGGAGTGCTTGGGGCAGTATATTGGGATTCAATTCCAAGTTCAGTTAAATGATCTTTGAACTGCATATCCATATATTCTCCACCCCTATCAGTTCGCAAGATCTTTAATGTTTTACCCAATTGGTTTTGAGCCAAAGCATGAAATTCCTGAAACTTTTCAAACGTTTCAGATTTCTTTTGCATTAGGTAAAGAAAATTGTATCTAAAGAAATCGTCAATGAAAGTGACGAAATACTCATAACCACCTCAGGCTTTTACGTTCAGAGGTCCGCAAACATCTGAATGTACTAACCCTAGGGGTTGTTTGGCACGCTCTCCCTTTGCAGAGAAAGAACGTTTGGTCATTTTTCCTTCTAGGCAAGACTCGCATACTGGCAGTTCTCCTAAGACGACATTTTTCAATGGACCGTCTTTGGTTAGCCTATTGAGTCTATCAAAGCCTATATGACCTAAACGTAAATGCCATAGATAAGTTTGATCATCATTATCAATCTCTTTTCTCTTAAGGGATCTAGGTTTAGCTACATTGAAAAGTTTAGTATTTAGTGAGATTTGAGTACCAGGTCTTAAAACATAAAGCCCTTGTTCCATGTTAGCAACACATATATGAAATCCATTACGAGAAATTGAACAGTTTGAACTCAAAAAATTCAATGTATAAAATTGTGTCTGTAAACATGAAACACTAATCAAGTTTCTACTAAAATTGGGAATATATAAAATATTCTCTAAAAGTAAAAACTTCTTTGAATGAAACTTGATTCGGGTTGTTCCTCTTGCTTTAACTGATACCAACTCGCCATTTCCAACTTTAAGCTTTAACTCATCTGGGTGAAGATTCTCCCAAGTTTCAAGCAGCTGCATTGAAGAACGTACATGGTTAGTAGATCCAGAATCAACAATCCAGGTGGATTTGTCATTCTCTAAAACACATGATTCAAAGACAAAAGCATCACCTTCGTCTGAATTGTCTAGAAGCCTGGGACATTGTTCTTCTTTATGTCCCTTTCCATTACAATTCGCACATAGAACATGATGTCTGATAATTTTACTTGAAGAAGCAGCTTTGTTAGAGCCCCCATACTTAATCTTCTTCCTCTGATTAAAGTTTGCAATACCAGGAGGTCCCATTGCAATCAGATTCTGCTCATGGACCCTCAACTCAGTCTCGAGTTTGTCCATGTCGGAGGAGTGAGGATTGTTCAATAAGTAATATAGAACAAAACTATCATACTCCTGAGGAAGACTATTAAGTATGAGTCGTACCCATTGTTCCTTTGATAAATCAATTCCTAGTAGATTTGCCTTTTGGAATTTCAGATTCATCAACAATAGGTGCGAGTTAATGCAACTACCAGGATGCATTTTCACACTATTGAGTTCTTTTGCAAAGATACTAACTAGGAGTGGATCGGGATGAGGGTTATTCATATTGGCACTACAACAAATCAATAAACAGAAGTAAGGTTATCATATCAGTAAAACCCTGTGTCTGATAAATCTATGAAACTTTATTCACATAGTCATGTTTACTTTCCAAAGTGTTGACAACACAATAAACAGGATCAAGTATGTGAGAAGGGTTTCAGATGAATTTATAAATCAAATAGACAAGCAATTGATAAGATGAACCAAAACATACACAAATGAATGAAAAATACTTCTGTTTCTTTATTGATGTTGAATAAAATGGATTACATTGAATTGGAGTTTTATTTAAGGCATAAAACCCAACATGAATTACCATCTCTTCGATCATTCTTGAGCCGTCAAGCATCCTATTAAATCTCTTAGATCACCTTAAACATATTGTTCAATACTTCACCAATCATCAACTCGTATAAGTTAGAATTCTTGAGAAATAACAACGCTAATAAGCATTTCTTCTATACTTTACTTAACAATTAAACACATATTTTCTACCATGATATTCAATTAGTATAAAATCATAGTATACTACTGACAAACTTAACTTATGACTTTCTAAACATATTTCTAACCATACCATATAAAGATTTAATCACATAATAGGTAGGTAAATAATATTTTACTATACCATGAGTCAAGCTTGTCTTCACAATAAATGTACATATCCAGTCAGTCTTTAGGACCTCTAAAATTGTGGTTGCTCTAATACCATGTTGTAATACCCTAACTCATAAGGACGACACATGTGTGCTTTTATAAATTAGTTTATAATAATAAACTAACAGTTTATGTAAAATTATGATTTAATTAAAATCCTGTTAACTAATTTGAAATAAAAAGATTATTGGCATAACACTTTTTAAGATCGGAGATCCCCTTTTAAAATATTACAAAAGATGTCATTACATTATTTCAATAAAATATAGATTAAAATCCACAACATCGTAAAACATAAATCTTGATAATTCAGCTCCACTTGCCAGATAAAATGATATGTACATTTGCTGGAGAAGATCCCTGACTCATGGCTGACCAAATATTACCTAACCCTTACCTGCACCACATAGCACTCGCGAGTCACAATGACTAAACAATAAAAGCAATAACACATCTCAAAATATTACACAGATATCATCAACTAAACTCAGATAATCAGAATCTGATAATCATATATTCTAAATCAGAAACAATAAGCCATCCCATTTATTGAAGAAAATATCAAAACATGCAACAGTAATAATTATTTTGATTAGTAATATAAACGTATATTGTTACTTAATAAAGTAACCACCAATTCTCGTTACCTAATGAGGCAACCTTCAATCTGTTGCCTAATGAGATAACCTTTCACCATATGAGGCAACCGAATATAATTATCATTACTTTATGAGACAATCGATAAGTAAGAAACCTAACAAATTTTATTTGGAAAAGTATCTTAGAATCACAATCATTGTTAGAAGCTGGCTGTAGATGGTCACGGGTGTTCATGTTTGGGACGATGATATTATTGATGGTTTGTTTCATGTTAATGATCGCCAACTCATCAAGAATATTGTGTTAAATGATGGTGTTAGGTTAGATCACTGGTATTGGTTCAAAGAGGCCTCGGGTATATAAAGTGTTAAAAGTTCTTACAAGTTTCTTCAAGCTATGCATGGACATTGGAATGACCAAAATAATCTTGATTTTTAGAGGATTTTATGGAATTCCAAAATACCTCCAAAAGTTAAAATTTTACTATATAGGGCTTGTACTGGTTGTTTGCCCACTTTAACTTAACTTAAAGGGCGACATGTGAAAGTGTCTCCTATTTGTCTGGTGTTTCATGGGGAGAATGAATCTATTCTCCACATGTTGGTGGATTGTCCTTTAGCGAGAGCTTGCTGGCAACAGTTTGATGCTACAGTTGTGAGTCTTTAAAAACGATATTTCTTTTGCTAGTTTCAGAGTGTTATAACTGATTTCTCCAAAGCTAAAGTGTGCCAAGTTGCTATGATTTTGTTTTTTGTCTTTGTGATGTGCTCGAAATAGTTCAGTGTGGCAAAGTAAAATTTTTGCAACTAATTATGTTGTTTTTGTTACCATTGCTTACTTTAATCAATGGAAGGATGCTCAACAAATAAATACTAATGCAATTGAGTCTAGTTCTTCTTGTGTTAGTTTAGAGCATTGGGTTGACCAAATATTGATACGATTAAAGTTACTGTAGATGCACCTGCCATTAGTGAAAATGATCACTTTAGAGTTGGATGGCCAACCCGTGACCATGAAAGCGTTGTGCTACATTCTTGTTCGAAGTTGCTGCTTGGCCAGGGCTAAAGCAGTGGCGATAAAAGAAGCACTCAGCTGGATCAAACAATAAGGTTTTTCAAAGGTCATAGTGGAATCCAACTGTAAGGTTGTTGATGTTTTTTGTGGTTCTTTTTAAATGTGTTCTTTGGTTTAATTATTTCAAATTGTCGTGCATTAATTTTTAATTTAAAAAATATTTCAATTATTTTTGTTAAACAATCTGAAAATAAAGCTACTAATTATTTGGCAAAAGTCTCTTGTTCTTTCTCGATTGTGGCTAGGGTAAGAGGCTTGTCCTAGTGATTTTCAAGCTATTGTGATGACTGATTTGCTTCAGTAATAAAAATAGATTTTCTACTTAAAAAAACATAAGGTATTTGTAGATCTCAATTAAAAATTACATATAAATTCTTAATAATTACGTAAAATAATAATATTGTATAATAATTAATTATTTATTCAGTTATGAGAATGGGAGAGTTTAATATTGGTGCCTCATATAATTATTGTTATTACTAAAAAAAATAAATACGTCAAATCTTATCATTTAAATCAACAGTGATGCACCATTTGAAAATGGTATATTAAATATTTTCTCTCTCTTCTTCTTCTTCCTTTTTTTTTTTTTTGGTATGGAATCCCATACAGTGATATGAAATTAAAAATTCTAGGATATACATTATAATGTCTTTAAAATAAAAGAAAGTTCTCAATAAATAATATGTACCCTACCTACCTAATTTTTTTTTTTCTTTTTCTTTTACATGGATTTAGTTAGCTATATATACTAATCAAAATTATTTAGTATGACTGTAAATACAAATGTTATTATTTGAGCATATTTTGAAGATCGAAAAAAAAAAGGAATAAAAATTTGAACAACATTGTTTAATTCATCAATCCTCAGTTCTAACTAGCCAATGTATTTTAATTCCCACCTAATAGGATTGTGTTAATAGTTTTAATTGTAGAAAATGGTTATGGTGAACAAATTTTTATGTCACTTTTCACACTAAACAGTAAGAACATCTTTTAGCTTCATTACTTCAGAAGTTGACCACCTTTGATGTTATTCTATTTAAACGATGTATGACTTTGAGGATAAATTCTTTCAACTCCACTCTTAATGTTCTGGTTCTTCAGATTCATCTCAATTGATGTGATATAAAATATATACCTATAGCCTAGAAGATGGTGAAGAAAATGGCAGACCCCAAAAACACCAACTAGATTTAGATAAATTATTTGAACAGTTGACTGACTAACCTAAAAGGAATATAATAATACATAATTAAATACTTCATTATATTACATTTTTGTCTGGTTCCGATTCAAGAGAAAACATTGATTAAATTATACTTTTTTTTGGGTCCCAACGCTACTAATTTGTAGAGATAAAAAAATTGAATAGCATTACCATTATATAATACATTTGAAGGAAGAAAAAACAAAAAAGGGAGCAGTAGAGTTAGATCCATCTCTGACTTTGGCCAAATTCCTCATACAGACAGATGGGGTCTTTACCATAAATATTAGGCCAGAGAGACTATCTCTTGCTTGTATTATTGACTATATTTCAAGTCAAATGTATCACAAGGTAATGAACAAAGACCAATTTCTGTGCTCAAGTAAAACAGATAAGAAAAATGTGGCTAAATATGCACTCAGGTGTACATACTGTTCTGACCCAACACAATGTCTCTGGTTTTCTTCCTTAATTATGAAGGTCTTCCCAAATGGAGTTGCCATCCCTTAGGATCGATTTCCTCCTGAAAAACATAAATATAAGATGATTTAGTCTTTTTGCCGAAACGAATTTGGCAGCATAGCATAAAAGTATTGGAAGGTAGAGTAACTAAGAACCTGAAATGCTTTGTTACGCCAATGAAACACGCAGCCACGTGACTCCATGTACTTGTAGATGTATTGAGGAAGTAACGGTTTAAAGGATGAATGAAGTTTCACCTTTGTTAAGCCTCCACATGTCAAGAGAGCGGCAGCAAGGCCATTCGGTGTCAATCCAGACAAATGCAAGATTGTCATGTTTCGGAGCCTGTTGATCCTGGTAACTGATAACAGGCCAGCGTCTGTGACTGAACAGTATGACAAGTTGATCTGTAACACGACCAAATGAACCCCTCTTCTTAGTTTAAGAATTGTTTATTTGAATTTTCTAGGGAACTAGTGTGAGGAGAAATGAAGAAGCATTTACCTGTTGCAGGTTCTGTGAAAATTTACCAAGTGGGTGCATTGCGTTATCATTGATGTTAAAGCATTTCTTTATGTCCAGCTCTGAAAGTTGCCTGCATTCCATGGCGATCGATGATAGACCAACTGAGGAGATGTGGGGACATCCTCGAATTTCGAGCACCTTTAGACTTGAACATTTCGACAAGGATATCAAGGATGTGTCTGTGATTTTGCTGTTATAAGCAATATTAATCATCTCCAGAGCAGGGCAGCCATGGCCTATAGCTTCAATGCCCCTGTCAGTAACTCCAGCACACCTTTGAATAACAACATTATAGAAACAAAACTTGTGTCATTTTTCAAGGCAAGACAAAAATGTCCCTTTTTCCATAAGAATTTGGATAAGAAGCAAACCTGTAAAGATCGAGCTCTTTGAGTTTTGAACAACCTCTCCCAACATGGATAAGTCCCTCATCAGTCATGTTTAAGCAGATTCCAAGCTTTAGACTCTGAAGTCTAGAACATCTTGAGATGGCCTTCAAACCTGCAAAACAAAAACAAATAAGGTAACCACTTTAAATCATTTAAAAGAACAACATATTATAAATTTTTACACTAGGAATGTTGAGATTCATTTCTTTCAAACCTTCATCATCCATCTCATTATCTGTGACATCGAGATCCTCCAACATTTGGCAATGTTGTCCAATCAAAACAAAGGCTTCTTTCGAAACCAGACTGCAAGATTCCATTCTCAGGGAGGTAAGGGAAGTACATGATTTTGTTATGCCTTCAATGGAGGCAATAGTTATCTTTCGGCAGCAAGTGATGTCTAACTTTCTCAACTCTTTATGTCTTTCTGCCAGGAAGCAGAGACACTCATCAGTAAGTCCCGAGCACTTACTGAAGCTGAGTTCAACTAGAGAGGCACTCCAATTTGCTATAGAATTTATACCAGAACATGTAACCAAGCAACCATCTAGTTTAATTGATCGCAAACTGGAAAATTGACTTAGGCATTTTGCAAGATCAGCCGTGACCTGAACCACCGCAGATATCTTAATGAGCCAAGGGAGAGGTTGTTAATTATGCAAAATGAAAAAAAGTTAAAAGGGTATCAGGCAGGCAGGCTTACAGAAGGGCCATTTGCTAAGATAAGCTGCTCTAAAGAATTAGCGCCGTTAGTCAGAGAGGATAAACCAATGTAACTGAGACTCTGACAGTTTGACATGTTAATCATCTGCATAAAACCACAAGATTAAGTGAACAAGTTTAAGTAAGATGTCTGAATGTGTTTCTTGTTTACAAGTGTAACAATAGAAGGAATGGTGACTTTAAAATGGTTCCAAATTACTACACTAAATAAGATAAGGTAGACATTTCAGAACATTACAATTTAAATGCCTTTCGATTTTTATTTTTTTTTTGGTAAAGTTAATATACATAGCATAACTACATATGCAATTATGAACATGCTGAAAACTAAAAGTCATATGAGAAAATCTCTACTCTCAAGTCTCAAGTATTGGCATTAAGGAGAAAATGTTACTTTTATTGACTTGCAAGTATGGTTGAGTGTAGAAAGGCCATTGTCATCAATCCCATGACAGCCTTCAAGAATCAAATCCTCCAAATGTTGCAGTTGCAGGATATGTGAAAGGCATTTTTCAGTAATCTGCAAAAGCATAGGTAAATATTGGTTGAAGAGAATACTTAACATAAACATATAAATACAAACATATACATTGTATGTACACCCAAAGTTAAGTATATAACATAAATTATATATAATCTTATAGGAAGTCACTTCTCTGATTCAGGAATTTCTCTTCCTATTTTAAGCATGATTTGGAACCTTGGAAATGTTCCACGTAAAAAGAAATAAAAATCATAACTCTCAGAAATAAAATTTGCAAAAGCTTTCACTTAAGACCATTGACATAAATAGATAAGTTCATCACTTGGAAACTTTTTCTTGTTCTTTTTTGGACCCACAATCCATTAGGACCATACACTTTTTCATCCACTATCTCTATTGGTTTAGAAAACAGGCCAACAACTTAAGAGAAGTAAGTAAGCATATCATATACATATTTCTCAAAAGTGAATTAACTGTTTTATAATCCAAGCTACGACTAGCCTTAACTATGTGACATAGTAATAATTCATTATCTAAAACAACTGAAATAAAAAAACTCATATTAAGAATCTGATGCTCACAAAACAAATTCAATAAAACCCCACCAAGGTCTTAAACCATAATGATAAAAATCCCAGAACTCAATCACCAAACAATTAAAAAAATTCTTCACATTAATCTTAGCTACCAAAACAAAGAAGAATAAAGTTACCGGTAAGTAAGAGAGATCCAAACTCTGAATTTCTTTGCACTTCATAGCTATTAAACCAACCCCCAAATCAGTAATCCTTAAGCACCATCTAAGACAAAGGGTCTTTAGCTTTTTACACCCAACGGCAATACACCCAATCCCAATATCCGTAATTGATTTACATCTAGACAACCGGAGAATCTCCAGATTCCGGGCCTCGGCGATAGCCTTGGCGGCAGAGTCAGTGAGTTCTGTCCCGTTAGACAAATCAATTTCGACCAATCCCGAACAGTTATTGACCAGAGTCAACAACCCAATGCTGGAAAAAGCTCTAGACCGGGAAAGATTTATGGAGCGGAGGGTGGATTTCCAGGCCACGGAAACGGCGGCGAGATTGTTGTCGTCGACGAGTGAACAGAGCGAGAGGTCGAGGTGGGAAATCGAAGAGTAGCGGCGAAAAGTCCTGGGAAGGAGGTCGGAGCGGAGTGGCTTCAGGGCTCTGCGGTGGCGAGACTCGATGAAGTAGAAGGACTTGCAGACTGAGGAGAAGGATCTTTTGGAAAAAGGGTCTCCGTGAAGGTGGTCGAGAATGGCGTATACGATCTCATCGGTGAAAATATCAAAAGGGTTTGTCATGTTTGGATTTGGGTCTCTGTTTTCGATGTCTTTTTTGAGCTTTTTCATCTGTGAATAATGATAATGGATGATGGTGGGTGGGTTCTTCTGTTCTTTTTCTTTAGAAGAAGGTCAAAACATGGGGAGTCAAGTTAAGTGATTGGGTTGACTAATTTGATGTGTTGAAAGAGTTGTAGGTTTCGAAGATTCGGAGGTTTATTGTTTAACTGCAAAAGTAGCAGTTCGCTTTAGTTTAGCTGAGAAGAGAGTTCGTTCGTTTGTTTGTTATTTTGTACAGAGTAGAGAGATTAAGAAATGAGCAGGGTCTGGAGTAGAAGAAGAAGAGTCTAATTACCAAAATGGCCTTCCTGCTGGATTTATCTCCATTGAAGGAAATTCCTAAGTTGCCCCCATTTAAATATATGGTTCCTTGTTTTTTCTCGAAAGAAAGGTATTAATTGTTTCTGCATGTAGAAAAAAAATTTAATTTAATTTTTTTTAATATTCGTTTTAATTATTTAGGATATCTTACATTTGAAAAATTTTAAATAATTATAATATAGAAAACAATATTTAAACAATCTATTTTACACACGTGCAACATTGTGAACACAATTTTCAACATGTTAAATTTTTTTAAATTTTTTAAAATTTTGTAAAATGTCTTAAATAACTATAATTTACATGACTATGTGAAAAATTTGACTAAAAAATTATTTTGGATACTAAAACATATAGAGATGTATCGGTGCATTTCTTTTAGGGATAATTACACTATACACCTACTTTTACATCTTAATGTTAAAAATAACTTAATTTAAATTAATCACTATACCGTATTAACATTTATACTAACAACTGCAACTTTTATTTTTGCTAGATGCTGCCTGCCACTTCTTCTTCTTCTTCTTTTTTTTTTTCTTTTCTTTTTTAGCCATTCTCCCCCTTTTATATATATTGATACATATTATATTTTTCCTTTATCTCTATTTTATATCTAATTTAAAAATTTATACTGCTCAATTAAGTTTAAAAAAGTTACAATCATGATTGTATGTAGTCAATTTAATACGTGGAAAATATATAATTTATTATTTTCTAAAAATAAAAGAAATATTTGAGTTACATTTACACATGCTACCAATCATATACTAATTAGTTACCATTAGATTATATTATCTACATTAGATATTTTTATTTAAACTGGATCATTTTATAAAAAATAACCAATTGGTATATTATTGAAATCATAATTAATTTAAATATTACTATAAAATATACTAAATAATATTATTTTATATCTATGCTTATTTGTTATACTATATGAAAATTAGTTAGTTTTTACTGTAAACTTAAAAGGTAACTAAAAATATAACTTAAAAATAACTAATTAGCAATTTAAATATTTAGTAAGTTTACTAATAAGTTATATGCATTTTTTTTAACTTTATTGTAACTTATTAGTTTATTAAATAATCTAAGAAACATAAATATTTTAATAAAGGTAAAATAAAAAAGTAACGTAAAAGTATTTAAAATAATAAATTAATTTAATATAATCTAAAAATAAACACAAGTAATAAAAATGTATATAAAATAATTGGTAAACAAAAATAGTAGTTTATTATATTATATTATATGACAACTCATTAGTTTTAAGAATAAACTTTAAGATTACCCAAATGTATTTTAAATAATAAGATAACACAATATAGTTTAAAAATAGCTACTTGATTATTAAGATGTTTATAGATAAGATTTTAGAGGTAACCAAATTATATAATTTTAAAATGAATTTTTTTTACGTAAAAGTAACTAATTAGTTTCTTATCAGCATCATAAGTAACCAAAATGTTACTTTTAAAAACTCACGAAAATAATAAAAAACGGAATTTGGAATTAATTTTGTTTCTGGCATATTATTTTAGAATTAAGGTATTTTTTAATGATGTGGCAAGGTATTATTGTAATTGAGATTTATTAAGGTATTTTTATAAATAATTTATATTTTAAGTATATAATTGAAAAAATCCCTTTCTTTTAAGGGGGTGCTGGTGCATTATAGAATTTTCCTTACTTTTATCTTTAAAATCATCTTACTTAACATTCCTTACAATTTTGCTTAAAAAAAAGACGGGTGATTTTACAATGTACTCCCTTAAAAGAGATGTATTAATACACATTCTACTTGTTTTAGCATCCAGAAGAGTTATTTAATCTAATTTTTTTCATATTCATGTACGTTATAGTTATTTAAGTTATCCTACAAAATTTTGAGAAATTCCAAATAATTTATAATAGAGAAAACAATATTCCAACAGTCTATTTTACATGCGTATAAAATAAAATAGTCACGCATGCAACACACTGTTTGAACGTAGTTTTTTGCGTGTTAAACTTTTCTAAATTTCTTAAAATTTTGCAAGATGTCTTAAATAACTATAATTTATATGACCATGAGAAAAAATTTGACTAAAAAATTATTTCGATACTAAAACTGATAGAGATGTATCGGTGCATTCCTTTTAAGGGTGTGCATTATAGAATTTTCCTAAAAAAGACTATTCGTTGAAATTTAATATAAAAAAATACACGTAATACAATTGATAAATTTTATAATACACCTCCTTAAAAAGGATGTACGGAAGCACCCCTATCTACTTTTATATTCAAAATATTTTTTAGTTATTTTTTTCTCATGGTCATGTATGTCATAGTTATTTAAGATATTCTACAAAATTTTAAAAAATTTGGTAAAATTTAAGACGCCGAATATAAGGTTTAAACAGTGTGTTGCACACGTGACTATTTTATTTTATACGTGTATGAAATAGATTATTTGAACACTGCTTTCTATATTGTAAAGTATTTCAAATTTCTCAAATTTTGTAGGATATCTTAAATGATTATAACGTACACGAATATAAAAAAAATTGGACTAAAAAAATCTTCTAGAAGCTAAACAGGTAGAGGGTGTATCAATGCATCTCTTTTAAGGGGGTAAATTGTAGAAGCACCTAATACAATTTTCTTTTGTTAATTTCACTTTTGAATATATATTTTGAGAAAATTCTACAATGTACCCCTTTAAAAAGAGTGCACTGATGTATCCATATCTGTTTTGGTATCCCAAATAATATTTTAGTTATTTTTTTGTCATGGTCATATACGTTATAGTTTTTTAAGACTTCCTGCAAAATTTTAAGAAATTCAGAAAAATTTAACATGTCAAAAATGGGGTTCAAATATTATATTGCATGTGTGATTATTTTATCTTATACATGTGTAAAATAATTTGTTTAAACACTGCTTTCTATACTGTAAATTATTCTGAATTTCTCAAAATTTTGTAAAATATCTTAAATAAAAATAACATACACGACTATGAAAAAATTAGACTAAAAAATTATCCTAAATAGTGAAATAAATAAGAAGTGCATCAATGCATCTATTTAAAGGTACATTGTCACCCCCTTAAAAGGGATGTACTGATGCACCCTTAACTTGTTTCGGCATTCAGAAAATTTTTTTAGTCTAATTTTTTTTCATATTCATGTACGTTATAGCTATTTAAGATATCCTACAAAATTTTGAAAAATTCGGAATAATTTTCAATATAGAAAACAATGTTCAAACAGTCTATTTTACACGCGTATAAAATAAAATAGTCACGCGTGCAACACACTGTTTGAACATAATTTTCGGCGTGTTAAACTTTTCCAAATTTCTTAAAATTTAACAGGATGTCTTAAATAACTATAACGTACATGACCATAAAAAAAAATTTGACTAAAAAATTATTTCGGATGCTAAAACAGATAGGGATGCATCAATATATCCATTTTAAGGCGGTGCATTGTAAAATTTTCTCCCTAAAATATATTTTTAATTTATACTATTTTTTTTTCTTTCTTTCTCATATTCTTAAAAAATATACTTATAAAATAAAAAATAAAATATATTCTAAATATTCAGACAAAAATTAAAATAAAAATGATATAAATTTTGTTTAGAAATATTAAATAAAATAACCATACATAAATGTAAAGAAAATAACCATACAGGTGATAATTTTTTGTTTGTTAGAATATATTAATGAAAGAAATTATATGCTAATCAATTTTTTTTTGGGTGTTTTTACCATGCACTTCTTTAAAAAAATGCATTACTACACCATTTATTTATTTCGGTATCTAGAAAAATTTTTTACTCTAATTTTTTTTATATAGTTATTTAAGATATGCTACAAAATGTTAAGAAATTTAGAATAATTTATAATATAGAAACTATTGTTCAAAGAATTTATTTCACACACGTGCAACACAATATTTGAACTATGTTTTTGGTGTGTTAAATTTTTCTAAGTTTCTTAAAATTTTACAGAATATCTTAAATAACTAATGTATATGGCCATTAAAATTTTTTTGACTAAATAATTATTTCAGATACCAAAATAGATAGGAATGCATCGATACATCTCTTTTAAAGAGTGCATAGTAAAAATTTTCTAAATTTTTTCATAATTAAAAAATTATATGCTTGAAGGGGAGGTGTGCTTAATGGGTGCTTCGCGGCTGGGACCTAAGGCCTTGCCGTGGGTGGCCTTGTCAATTGGACATGTTAAGTTGAATTGTGATGCTGGCTTGTCCGAGATTCCTTTGAAGATTGGGTGTGGAACTGTTACACTATAAAAATACTATAGGGGCTTATTAGTAATTTGTATAAGCCTATAAATATATAATTGTGTAGCTATTATGGAATAGAGATTGAGAAAATAGAACTTTGTTCAATTAGAGTTTAGCACTGACTCGAAGAGTGCATTTTAGAAAATTTGTCCTATCTCAAAGAGGACTTTATCTAACAATTGGTGCTCTCATTGAGCTACGAGTTGCCTTCTTCGTGGTAAATCGAATGAGATTTGATTTCAATCTACTTAGATTGATACAGAGATGAGCTTCACTGCCATCTATGGTTGCCGAAAAGATCATCGACACCGTACACAACTCCAGTAAGAATCACCGATGAATTCTCCTCTCTCTTTTATTCAAGTGGACCATCAATGTGGTTGTCGACCTCTAGAGAAGTAGGTGGTGTCGAAGAAGTGGGAACCAAAAGTGTCTCCATTGATGTAAGATAGCTCTTAAACTTGGCATCTAGTTTCTCCAATTGATCATCGAGAAGTTCTCTGAAATACAGTTTCATTGCCATCGTTTGAGCATCGAAACGCTGCTCCATACGCAACTCTATAGCTTTGAAGAGTTGAACAATCTTTTCATCTTCCATGGCCGAGAGTTCTTATAGTGAATCTTTCACTGTAATTTCTCAATAAAAGCACCAATTGTGATAATAGTCCTCTTCTTGACCGGACAAATCTCTTAAAATACATTTTTCGAGTCAGTGCCAAATTTCAATTGAACAAAGTTTATTTTTTCAATCTCTATCCCATAATAGCTACACAATTACATATTTATAGCTTTCACATCTTTTACAAATTACTAATAAGCCCTATAGTATTTTAATAGTGCAATAGGAACGGTAGTGCATGATGGAGTTGGTAATTATCTTGCTTATATTGTTACACCTTATTTCTCTATGGTTTCGCTAGCCGAAGCTATGGCTATTCTCCAAGGATTGCTTTTGTGTTACAGGCAGGGATATAACCGTGTGGAAATTGAGTCATATCGTAAACATGTTATTTTGATTCTATCCAACAAAACTCCATTACTTGTTGAGTTTGGTAATCTAATTCTTCATTTACCTTATGTTAGTTCTAGAATTGATGTTATTAGTATTACTCTTTGTAAGCGTTCCGCCGATATCATAGCCCATAACTTGGCTAAAATTGCTTTTTAGTTAGATGTTGCTATGGTGTGGTGGCTTGGAACTCCTTGATTGTCTTGAAGCTTTGTTTTTTCGCTCGCTGATTTAATGAGAATTCCTTAAAAAAATTGAAAAAAAAAAAAAATTCATCAATTTATAACTATATATATATTTTTTTTTCCTAAAATGACACTTATTTAGTACTAAGTAAAAATGAAAATTGCCTAAAACAAAACATTGTTGTATAATTAATTTAAAATAAAAATAATAATTTATTTAAGTATAAATAAATAAATAAAGGGTAAATATTATTTTGAACTTTTTATTTTGTAAAAATTATTGATTGCATGATTTGTTTTGTTAAATGATAAATTAGATCTTATATTTTTTAAAATGGTATAAAAATAGTATCTTGAACTAATTTTTGTTAAAATAAAAATTAATAATAACTCAATCTAGAGTTATTATGATAAAATTAGGTACATTTTCGACAATTATTGGTGCTAAAAATTATTTTTAAGTTGTTTATATTAAAAAAATTAATTTTAATGTACTATTTTAAAAATATATAATTTAATGAGACTTTTTTATTTTTACACTTTAAAATAATTTTTTTTTTTGTATTTTTACGGAATTCTACATAGAAACTCCTATTGCAACTAGCGCTGCAACCTAAATTGCAACAAAAAATCGTACATAAATCCTTATTGCAACTAACACTGCAGCCACTTTAGAAATCAAAACTGTAAATTTGAAAAAAAAAAAAATAAATAAAAAAACTAGTATATAGGAAAATTCTTTTTATTTAATATGTTATTTTTTTAAATAAAAATTCGAAATCAATAATTTTTATAAATCACATTGTCAACATGATATCACATTATAAAAATGGAAGGAGGGTAGTTACGTAATTTAAGTGAGAAGAATACGAGGGTAAAATTGGTATAAAGGAGAAGAGGAGGATACTATAGTATGGGAGGACGGAGCTGAGGAAATTTTATGTGGTGAGAGTGTGTGAATTTGATGTCTTTCTCATTTTCTTGTTTATATGGGGGAAGTACCATTCGAGGAAGGACAGATCCAAGTGCACATGGTACGGTTTCATCATTTTTTATATCATCACTACTAACTACGTACATGCAGGACACTCTTCACGCTCCTCTCCCCGCGTCAACTACACTCGCCAATTCTATTCCGACACGTGTAACAATTCTTACTCGTTTACAACAAAGTTCTACTACCATTGCTCTTTCTTCGACTTGGACTGGTTGGCGGTTGCAGCATGTAGCTTACCTGTAAAATTTGACAGGAGGGCCAATTATGTAAGTCCACGTGTAATTCTAACTTTTCTTTTCTTCAAATGCTTAGTTTGCAAAGATGATAACAAAATTGTTATTAAGAATTAGTGGTACTTAATACTCTACTACTAGTTAGCCATATTTATTAAATATTATTTTTTGAAGTTATATAAGATCCGATACTTAATTATACTAAGAATCTATTTGGAACGCAAGACTATACTAGATTAGACAAGCTAAGTTGTCCAGTCTAATATTTAGACATACTGGAAGTCTGGATAACTAATCCAGCTAATCCTATCCATCTGCGTTACATATCCCTTCCAGTAGCATCGGATAAATAATACTATACAGATGATTTTTTTTAATTCTTTTTTCATTTTGATTTTGTTAATATATTTCAATTTAATTAATAAGAATTGTAATGAGAGAATTATTACAGATTTATTTATAGATTTTTTAATCAAAAACTTATTCATTCAAAATAGTGGAAATATATAATTTTGAATTATCATACACATGCTTTCAAAATTGAAAATAATATTAATTAATAAACCATAGTTATTTAAATTAATTTCCGGAGAAATGATATGATAATAAAATTATATATATTTTTTAAATTACTAGAAAAATTATATCATTAATTTAGAAAATTAATATTTGTATTAAATTAGTAGTTAAATTATTATTTAGTATAAATAATTTTATATTATTCAAATATTTTTATTTTACTTTGTAATTATTTATTAATTATAAATATGATAAAATATTTTATTATATATTCATGATATATATATTTGATCATTTATATGATATATTATTTTATTTTATTTATAATTTAATTAATTTTATTATTCTTTTTTTTTATTATTTTTATTGAGAATTATTATTATTTATTTATTTATTATTATATATTTTATTTTAATTTAAATTTTTTAAAATGAAATAAATAAAATAGTCGAGTCTATTAGCATAATTCAACTTTGTACAGTCTAGTCTAATTCAATCTAATCTTTTCTGGTTCAATTTTAAGTTTTAAACAGGTCCTAATAGCAATATGACATTGAAAGGTTGGTTTGGTTTCCAATTGGTTGTTAGTTTTTCTTTTTTAAGTCAAAAGTCTACTTGTTGAAACGAAAAGGTTGTGGGTGGGTGTACGGATAAGAGTTTAATGTGTAGTGGTGGAGCCAATGTTGTGACGAGAATAGGATACATACTACGTCGTACTAGCATAAAATAACCATACATAAATGGGTAATGGGTTTTTTTATTGGTCAAATGGAAGTTGGTCATTACATCGATGTAAACAACTGTTTTGTTTGTACGTTCTTTCCGAAGGTACTACTACGCATATATTTATTTATAATTTGGAATCAAAAGTTTATTATAAATGTTTCTAAGTCCACGGAAACCAACCAACTTTATATTAAAGTGCTATCGTTGAATATCAATAGTTGTAATCAACCTCAAAATCGAATATTAAACTTCAAATTAAATCAAATAGCAACCAAGAAAGAAAACAAGTGGAGAAGCTAACAGAAGTGGGATTGGTTTGCTCTAAATTCTTGGTCTTTCTAATCGAATGGCATTTACTTTGCCAATTATTACATTTAATCCGATATTCATCACATATTTTGGAACATATTCACATTTTTTTCTCATAATAAACACAGGAGATTTTGTACTGAAAAGTGCATTAACTAATAACACGTGATTTTCACCCACTTTTCTTTTCTTCCCCATGGTGAACAATAGGTGTCCCTTCCCTACCTTATGTGGAAGTACAATTACATAACATAGTAATTTGCCCAGAGAATTATGAAACATAATAGGAAATGATCTTTATCAGCCACCAAAATGTGCTTCAATCCAGTCACATAGTAAAGAAACTAACACAAATATGTAATGAGAAAAAAAATATTACTTGGGACAGTTTAAACAATCTGTTAACCAGATAAAACGAATATACTACACTGTTGCTACATTTTTAACCTTTTAAACCACAACATAGCATTCTTTCATTTCCTCTTTGCATCCTATTGGTTTCCCACTTTCATTGGATAAGGTTTTAGTGAAATTTCTAGAAGATCTACATGACTACAGCATTAGTAAAATACTTCAACTATTTTTATCTTCCTGAAAAATGGACTCACTCACATAAAATGGAAAAAAAGGCAGTTACTTCTTTGCAAAGGTAATGGCCATTGGGTTCTGTGGAGTAATTTTGAACCCTTGAAGTGCTTGCATAGCCATGGATGACTGAACATCATCTTCAAATTCTACAAAGGCAATACCTGGCTTTGCTTCAATTATTCGAACTTCCCTAAATCCTGGGTATTGTTGGAAGAGCAGTTCCAGCATCATACTAGTGGTTTCATGGGGCAAATTCTCTATGAACAGGATATTATTTGGAGCTGCAGCTTCTTGTGCACTTGTATTTCCTTGGCGGAATGGAGCCTATACATAAGACAAAGAAACAGGTACACAAATTAGCATTCTGAGCCATAAATTCTTATTAAAATATACTAAACATAAGATAAATATTGGTGAAACATACTGGTGTGGCTCCATTTTCAGCTCTTGTTCCATTTGCTGCAGCAGATGGTGGTGCATCATCTGGGCGTCGCTTCCTTTCAGCTGGAAAACATATATTTACATTTGCTAAATAAAATCTGGAAATTTATAATATTGATATCAATATAGTATATTCGATCATATCATAATCCATAAAAAGACTTGTCACCTTTTTCTTCTTGCTTCTTTTTCTTATCTCTAGGAACAAAACTTCCATCTGCTTTAGCAATACAATCTGACTTTGTCTTTGCATATTGAATTCGCTGAACCAAATCACAGTAAGTTTATTTAGGAAATATTATCGACAGATATAACAAAATTATCATTTACAAAGATTAGTTTTGCTTTATAGATTTCCAACACTACATGACAGAAGGGAGACAACAGTTAAAATCAAACCCCATACTGTAATTTCCACTAAGAAGAGTCACATGGATGGCGGAAAATAATATTACCTAGTCAGCTACAACTACAGTAGAAATGTATCTTTCTAATCTCCTTTCCTTCTATAATTTTCGGCTCTAACTAATTCAAGAAGCCTCCTCACATGTTTCTTAATAAATTTAGATGTAGTTAGTTCGCTGTATTGGCGAGGGTTGTTACACCTAGGGATTGTTGAGGTAGGCAACTTTTCTGAGTTATTTTGTCAACTTCAGCTCCAGGGAGAGTTTTCCAAGTATCATGAACTACTTGGAACCCTAGAGCCAGATCTC
This sequence comes from Cannabis sativa, assembly GCF_029168945.1. Classification (NCBI taxonomy): domain Eukaryota; kingdom Viridiplantae; phylum Streptophyta; class Magnoliopsida; order Rosales; family Cannabaceae; genus Cannabis; species Cannabis sativa. The sequence goes on along the minus strand of NC_083602.1, from coordinate 54,230,224 downwards.
ACAAAATGACCAATCTAAATTCCCTATCTCCCTTAGACAATACTATACATACCCCCACCCCCCAAACAATATGAAGGTGTAACTAAGCATTGTTAAAATCAGAACACAATAACTAAAACACCCCCAACCCTTCACCAGTGAGAGAACGCAGCAAGCTCTCACTAATTCCTCTTCCCCTGTGTCTATGTGAAATATATGGGATGCCTATCACTGACTATATTAAACTCTGTGTGCATTGAAAAACCCTCATGTCTCAACTTCAACCACAACAAAAGCTTTCCCAAAAACATTTTCCACTCTCAGCAGGAATAAGCTCGCATATATGTGCTTTACTTTTATTTTAATACAAACAACATACATAAGGCACACAAGGTAGGTAGAATCTGATGCAAAACAGTATGATGATGACATTAATATACAACATACACCATAGACCCCATACAATCATGTACACAACATATAATAATAAACAAAGGTAGGCCAGCATATATTATGAATACTACTTACTATGGGTTTATCATAAAATGGAAAGTTCTGCATCTGCCGCACTGCATTACTTGCAGCTGGCACTTCACTAAACGCAATCCAAGCTTGTCCTCGTAGTCTTGGTGTCTTCAAGGCAACAACGTCCAAAATTCTTCCATATTGAGAGAATAACGCATAAAGGGATCTCTTAAGTTCTGCAAAAGAGAAGGTAATGGTGGCAATAATTAAGCAAGCAATGGAAAAAAGAAGAAGTAAATGTTGTGCAATGTCACATAATTCGAAACACCATAAGCTTATCATAAAGAATATAAACAAGCCCATAAAGCTTTCACCTTATTTATAACAGAATAAGTGTCTGTTATAAAAGTAATAAACATAACAGATGCTAATTTCTCAAATTTAACCTTTCCTATGACATATTCTACTCCTTCAGCAAGAACCCAAATTCCCCGGTAATCTATAATTAGAGTTTCAACTTCCAATACATGAATCCTAACCCCTACGCCCAAAGACACTCTTGAAAAAGGTCCCGAGCAAGTTCTTCAAAAAGTGAATAACACAATTATTTTCATTGTTCCTAGAGTTCCATTAACATTGCTTCGAATTGAACACACCCTTTATCAGACAGCTAAGATAATCAACTTACATAAACAATAATGTAATGACACTAAAACAAGAATAAACACTTATTATACACTTAGACAACCAAAACCCCTATAGCCCCAACCTTATAGCGCTACATTTCATTACACGACCCAGAAGAAAAACACTGGTGAGCTTCGAATAGTGGAAGACGTATAGATTGAAGAAAATTTCTCGGGTATGCAAACAAAGAAAGGGTTAGAAGAAAATAATACCTTCTTTCTTGATCTTCTCATTGAGATTCTTAAGGTATATTGTTTGGTTAGGAGGTATATCCCCAGAGAGCATTGTTGCGTGGTGTAGCAAGAGAAAGAGAGAGGGAAATGGGAGTAGGAGCCTGATCGGAGTGAGCCCTAGAGAAACAATGGAATGGAAAACGATGATTTCCTCGGATCTTCAGGCGAAAGTCCCTTTGTTATCCAATGAGACCAGCCCTATAGAAAGGCCCAAACTCAGCCAATCTGGGCCTCAAATAAAAAATTGGGATTATTTCATAAATGCACAAAATCAACCAAAAAATTATAAAAATACAGTTTCATAGAATTTTAAATATTTTTATGATTTTTTTAATTTTATTTACAGAAAATACTTTTTTTTTTATATTGTACTCTTGTTAATTTGTTGTTGATTTTTTGTTATCTGTATGTTATTTCTTGTTGTTGTTTTGATGTTATTATTTTTATGTATTTCTTTTATTGATTTTATGCTATTTCTATAAAAAAAAACTAAAAATATTTTTTTCTTTTAAAAAAAAAATAGTGTTGTACTTGTTTGTAATTATCTCAATAAAATTCTAAATCTATACTTGTAGGAGTAGGGATGCACACGCGGCGGAAAATTAGTGGGGAGTGCTCTCCTCGTCCCTATCCCCGTTAAGGATTTTAATCCCCATTCCCGCCCCATCCCCGCTTATTCCTCATCAGGGACGGGGCGGAGAATCCCCTAATGGGACGGGGACGGGGCGGGGAATCCCCTATTGTAAAATAAATTTTATTTTAAAAATTTAAATGTATAAAATTATTAAATTACATAAAAGATAAAATATTACATATTATTTACTATTCAATATAGTAATTATTATACAAAAATACAACTTCAAAAATTGTAAAAATGATATTAATATACTAAAAAAAAATACAAGCGCAAATATAAAATATTAATAAAAAATAATTAATAAATTAAACGGGTGTTGGGGGAGTGTCATCCCCGTCTCCGCCCCGTTTAATATTCAGGGACAAAATTTGATCCCGTCCCCGCCCCATTCCCCATTTAGATGGGAAATTCCCAACCCCATTAGGGGCAGGTTCGCGGGGGCCATCCTGGAAAATGTGCATCCCTAGTGTTGAGTTTAACTCGCATTTCCGTACTTTTCATTATCTCCTCTTCTGGTCGACGACATGACGTTTTACAAATGCAACGGCAAAGTTTTATTAGAATAGAATAGAACAGAACAATCAAGAAGAAAGTGCGAAAGCCATTAGTTAGTTTCTTCTACAACATTCCATTGCCCTCTTCCCCAAGCTTCTTCATCTTCCTCTTCTTAATCTTAATATTACTTCCCTTCTGCCACCGCCACTTCCACCGCTTTCTCTCACACCTCACCACTCGCCGGACTCTCTCTCTCTCTCTCTCTCTCAACTCACTAACTCTCCTGATCTTTCCTGCTAGTCTATGTGATTCTCTCGCCCCTTCACCTTACAGACACTGTACAGTTTTCTGTTAACTTGGGTCTGCGGCATTTCTCTAAACTGCAGGTATTATTTTCAATTTTGATTTATTCATTGTAATTCTATTTTGTTCTGATACTGCATTGCTGACCCTCAATTGGATTTCTCACTCTGTTTCTCTTCTCACAGTGTCTCAGCTCCCTTATTTGTTTTACTGATATGGATAGGTGTTATGATGTTTTATAATCTGTTTTTGATATGACTATGTTTCATGTTTTGATTATCTATTTTGCTGGCGTGCTGTTAATTTGAACATTTTTATATAGTTTGGTTTGCTCTTATGGATAATTGTCTTGAATATTGCTCTTGACAGTTGTGGTTCAAATTTATCAAATATGATTGTGCAGGAAATTTTACTTTGAATATTTGTTCTCTATAGCTATTAAAAAGAAAAAAAAAACTGGAATCGATAATTGTGAAATTTGATTATTTAAGAAAATCGATTTACCTTAACATTTTGGCTATTACCAATTCTGGAATGCCTTTTTCTCTGATGCCCAATCATTCGCTCGGACTGCTTGTTAGATCATAGTTTGCTTTCGTTTAAAATTTTCAAGAATTTTTTATAGAGTTAGTGAGTTTGTTTTGCACTTTTTACAAATTACGCTTTTTTTTCCATAATCAGTTAGTACTGTGTAGTAACCAACCATTTGAATTGCAGGTGCTGTTGATTGTCGAGATGGCAATGAGGAAAGCCACAAGGCTCGCCCAGTCGGCTTTGTTAACCATCAATGCAAGAAACTCTCTTTTACAGTCTCGTACAATAGTCACTTGTGCCCGCCCACTCTGTGGTTCAATCACTTCTCTTCATCGGTCTTGTGTTGCTGATTTATTCTTCGCCAACCAGAATAACATAGTTTCAGGCCAGCTATCGTCAATCAACTTTACTCGCAAGTTTCACTCTTCTGCTCCGTCTTTCTATTCTGCAACTACTTCACAGGTTTTAAAATTTAGTATTGATATGTAACATGGGTTAGAGTAAAATTGTGTTTTTATTGAATCTTTTATTAGAAATGGTAGAAATTTGATTAAACTTTTTGTGGTATTGAAATTTGTCCAGATTAGTCAAAATGAGTTCACTGAAATGGCTTGGGAAGGCATTGTGGGTGCAGTTGATGCTGCAAGAGTCAGCAAGCAACAGGTGATTGAGACAGAGCACTTAATGAAAGCACTTTTGGAGCAAAAAGATGGTTTGGCTAGGAGAATTCTCACAAAGGCTGGACTTGATAATACTTCGGTTCTTCAAGCTACAGATGATTTTATATCTAAACAACCTAAGGTATGGTGGGTTTTTTGGACCATTTTTGTTTGTTTTGTAGTGTAGGATCTTTGCTTATGTATCTTGTTTGTTTTTGTCAGGTAACGGGGGATACTAGTGGCCCCATTATAGGCTCAAATCTAGGCTCTCTCTTGGACAATGCTCGGAAGTGTAAGAAAGAAATGGGGGATGATTTTGTTTCAGTGGAGCATCTTTTGTTGGTTTTTCACTCTGATAAGAGATTTGGGCAACAATTATTTAAGACACTACAACTTAGTGAAAAGGATTTAAAAGATGCTATTAAAGCTGTTCGTGGAAGCCAGCGGGTTACTGATCAAAGTATGTAATTACCTTTTGTATGTTTTATGTTTTTGAATTTTGACATTTTACTCAGTAAGATTGATTGAATTGTTACATTTTGAACTTTTGTTTATGTTCGTTTCTTAATGTGTCTTTTTGATACTTGTAGACCCCGAAGGAAAATATGAGGCACTAGAAAAATATGGAAGTGATTTGACTGAGCTTGCTAGGCGTGGAAAGCTTGATCCTGTTATAGGCCGAGATGATGAAATAAGGAGGTGTATACAAATTTTATCTAGGAGAACAAAAAATAATCCTGTAATTATTGGGGAGCCTGGTGTGGGAAAGACTGCAATTGCTGAAGGGTATGCTATTAATTTGACCTAAAATATCAAAATTTCCACTTTCGTACATAAAATCACTTAATCCTCCTATCCTTTATTTTTAGATTAGCTCAACGGATAGTGCGTGGAGATGTTCCAGAACCATTGCTAAATCGAAAGGTACCAAATAATTTAATATAAATTAATATATAGTTAATTTTGATTGTTCTGTTATCATCTTAATAATTGAAGTCATATTTCTCTCTATGCTTTTGCTTTCTTTTATACATTTCCAGGACTATTTGATTAGTATGTATAATTATTATAGTTGCTTGTTCATTTGAGATTGTTTTAAAGCTTTACTTATGTTTGTTTAAGACTTATTTTGGATTATGGATAAGCTCTAAGTGTGTAGTATATATGTTTAGTTTACTTTGCTCAAATTTGTATTCAAGGATTTTGAATTAAATCTTGTACTATGCAGTTAATCTCTCTAGATATGGGTTCATTGCTTGCTGGTGCCAAGTTTCGAGGGGATTTTGAGGAAAGGTTGAAAGCTGTTCTTAAGGAAGTTACTTCATCCAATGGCCAAATTATATTGTTCATCGATGAGATTCATACAGTTGTCGGTGCAGGTGCGTGCCTATATTAGGTGAAATGTTGGGAACTTTCAATCGTTTTCTATTTATTCATGATGCTCTATAATGTTGAATGTGTCACACCGTCATTACAAGTTATATATCACTGGGAAATTCTAAAGGGCAACCTCCTAGGAAGGGGTGCATTGGTGCATCACCTCTTGTTTTTGGTAGGTGAATAGTTATAATTCCAATTTGTTATAACGGCGGTGTATAATTTAGTTATTTAGAATATACTACATGTTTAGTTATTTAGAATGTTCTACATATATTTTTTTAAATATTTAGAATATTTACATTGTTGAAACATGATTCAAATATTTTGTTGCATGAGTTTTTATTATTTTATGCTCGTGTGAAACATATTGTTTTAGTAATGTAAGTTATTTAGAATTTTCCAAAAGTTTGTGTGATTGCTAAATAACTACAATATATACAGTCATATAAAAACAATCGGGTTGTTGGCCAATTAATTATTTTGAAGTCAAAAAAACGATGGGTGCACCGGGTGCAGCCCTTTTGGGTGCAACATTGAAGCCTTCATATATCATTATATTGATATAAAAAGAATGTTGACAATTTTTAGGGGCTACTGGTGGTGCAATGGACGCTGGGAACTTGTTAAAACCAATGCTTGGACGAGGTGAGCTTCGATGTATTGGAGCAACTACTTTGAACGAGTACAGGAAGTACATTGAGAAGGATCCCGCACTGGAACGTAGGTTTCAACAAGTTTATTGTGATCAACCATCTGTTGAAGACACAATATCTATTCTTCGTGGATTGCGTGAACGCTATGAGCTGCATCATGGTGTTAAAATTTCAGACAGTGCCCTTGTTTCGGCTGCTGTGCTTGCAGATAGATACATAACTGAACGATTTTTGCCAGATAAAGGTAATTTCTAACTTGAGCTATTCAATGATATAATCGTTGAGAAAAACTTTCAACTTTTCATGAAAATTAAATTTATATGTTGGATATCTGAATATGATTTTCATTTTTCCATTTTGCACTTGGTCATCTCTATTAAAGAATTTTAAAGTCTTACATCTCTTTGCAACCCAATTGTTCCTTTTCAGCCATTGACCTTGTTGATGAAGCTGCTGCAAAGCTAAAAATGGAGATTACTTCCAAACCTACAGAGCTGGATGAGATAGATAGAGCTGTGTTAAAATTGGAGATGGAGAAGTTATCTCTTAAAAATGACACAGATAAAGCATCCAAAGAAAGATTAAGTAAGTTGGAAAATGATCTAGCATTGCTTAAACAAAATCAGAAAGAGTTAAGTGAACAATGGGATCGTGAGAAGGTGCTTATGACTCGAATAAGATCAATTAAAGAAGAGGTAAAATTAGATGTTGAAGTAAATTTACCTTTTGGTTACTCTTAGGATGTTTTATTTGATTTTGAACTTATTGTGAGTTGTTTTGTAGGTTGATAGAGTTAATTTAGAGATGGAGGCTGCTGAGCGTGAATATGACTTAAGTCGTGCTGCTGAGCTCAAATATGGAACACTTATTTCTCTTCAGCGCCAATTAGAAGAGGCTGAGAGGAACCTTTCTGAATTTCAGATGTCAGGGCAATCTTTGCTTCGAGAAGAGGTCACTGATCTTGACATTGCTGAAATTGTTAGTAAATGGACCGGTATACCCTTGTCAAACCTTCAACAATCAGAAAGAGAAAAGCTAGTTTCGTTAGAAGAGGTTCTCCACAAGAGAGTCATTGGACAAGACATGGCAGTGAAATCAGTGGCTGATGCAATCCGACGATCAAGGGCGGGGTTGTCTGACCCTAATCGACCAATTGCTAGCTTCATGTTCATGGGACCAACAGGTGTTGGAAAAACAGAGCTTGCAAAGACCTTAGCTGGTTACCTCTTCAACACAGAAAATGCTCTTGTAAGAATTGATATGAGTGAATACATGGAAAAGCATGCAGTTTCACGCTTGGTTGGGGCACCTCCAGGCTATGTGGGCTACGAAGAAGGTGGGCAGCTTACAGAAGTGGTTCGACGAAGACCATATTCAGTGGTACTCTTTGACGAAATAGAGAAAGCTCACCATGACGTGTTCAACATTTTGCTACAATTGTTGGATGACGGAAGAATAACTGATTCTCAGGGAAGAACTGTGAGCTTCACAAATTCTGTTGTTATAATGACTTCTAATATAGGTTCCCATTTCATACTTGATACACTACGTAACACTCAAGATAGCAAAGAGGCAGTATATGACATAATGAAGAAACAGGTCGTTGAGTTAGCTAGACAAACATTCCGTCCAGAATTCATGAATCGAATTGATGAGTACATTGTCTTCCAGCCTTTGGATTCCAAAGAAATTAGCAAAATCGTGGAGATACAGGTAAAATTGTTGGTTTCTTTTTCCTTATTCTTTTCTGTCAGTGGCAAATAATTTAACTCGTGTGTTGTTGGTGCGTGTATCAGATAAACCGGTTGAAGGAGAGGTTGAAACAGAGGAAAATCGAGCTTCACTACACAAATGAAGCTGTTGAGCTTCTGGGAACGCTTGGATTTGATCCCAACTTCGGAGCGAGGCCAGTAAAGCGAGTGATTCAGCAGCTGGTGGAAAATGAAATTGCAATGGGAGTTCTAAGAGGTGATTTTAAAGAAGACGACACTGTCATTGTTGATGTTGATACATCTTCATCAGCCAAAAGCGTTCCTCCCCAAAGTAGATTGCGCATCAAGAAATTGGAGAACACTTCTATGGATGTTTTGGTTGCCAATGACTGACTGTTTTAAGATATGGTGTTGTAAATAACTGAAAACAGCAAAGAATGATTTTCTTGTAATGTTTTTTATTTTCCCCTTCGGTTAATCTGTATGTCATTTTGCTATACGTGTTGAAACAAAAACATTTTTACCTAAGATAGTTTGGGGTCGGTCTTGTCCTACTAAGATATAGGAGTTAGGACATAGATTGTGAAGCGGGTCCGATCATACCGGCTCTGTTTTATCCGGATTCAGGAGCTTCTGTATTTAATAAATAAATAAAAAATTAATGACTAATTAAGCAACTCCAATCGTTCCAAACATGTGTTTGTTCAACTAATTGATACCACCAATTAGCACTCATCTTTTCTGGCACTCATCTTTCTTTCTGTCAAATTTTTATTTCAGCAAAAAAGTATCACAACACCTTTAAAATTACGAAGATATCATGAAGTATCAAACCTTGTTCTGTTAAGGACTTTATATCTTCATATATGAACATATACATATACGCATATACCAGCATTGTTTCAGTACAAGCTATTAAAGACAATCAAATAATGCACTCCACTTTTGGTTTTCTTATCCATGACTGTCAAATTTATTAGCTTGTTAGTTTTCATTAGACAATCAACAAATCGAGTAGCACGTTATGTGCTTAGACACTCTCAGTTGTAGCATTTATTAGTCTAATAGTTCAGCTGATTTCAAAGCCTTAATTATATCCAGAGCTAAATTTATGTTGATATTTCATTTAAGAAAAGTAGAAACTAAATTTCTTACTATTTAGACTATAATGATATACATTATACATTTCCCCTTGGCAAGTTCCTTTATCCTTATTCTGCATTTGATGCAGCGTGAGCTACATTTCTTCCATGGGGTCATAGACTCGCAAATATCAAGTAAGGATTAATCAAACACACTGAATTTTACTCATTGTTAGATGGTCTTACTCCAAATGTTAGCCTTTGTGCTCAAATTTGGAAGTAAGAATCAAAATAATGTCACTCTTTAATGGCTTTCTAATTTTTATATAAATCACTTCTCTAATCTACTCCGCATTAAGCAGGGGCTGCATTTGCTACCCCATCTAGCACTAACCCACTAGTACCTTCAAAATTAACCATTAGGTGACAGTGTCACATCCATAGCCACACCTTCAGCCTCTGGCATATTTCCAACCTCATTCAGTATCCTTGTAACTTGTTTTGTCAGTTCCGAACGTGCATAATCAGAACGCTCCCTAGTAATAGATGATTCCGCAAATAGATTTTCCATAAGACATTGAAATTCTGGAATCCAGTCATCATTGCTATGTTGAGTACCATTTTCTTCATAAAAGACTAGAGAGCTTTCTCTTCGCCACCTATTCAGATAGTATTTTTCAGGAAGCTGAAAGTAGTTCTTTACTATAAATACCCGTAGAGCATGTCTGCATAATAATCCTGAAGATTCAAATTCTTTACAGGAACAGTGAATCTGTTCATCTTCTGGAACCCATATAACAAGACGCTCCCCGTCCATCTTCTTGAAATGGCGTACAATATAGGATCCATTAGCCATCTCAGAAGTAGCATATTGCATTGACAGGGCTAATTCATGCTGAAATTCGTTGAAAACAAAAGGCGTAAGAATACTCCTAGCATGCTCCTCAATGGGGATGCATGTCTTGGTATACATGTATTGCATCTCTGGACGCGCCTGATTCTGAAAATTAGCAGAGATGCTTACCTAAAAAGGTGAAATCTTTTGATCAGTGCAAGAACTTAAGGACAATCAATTGAGCGAAGTTGTGAGAAATAATATAAACCAGTACCTGCTCAAAAAAACTGCGCAAACATGTTTGGGCATTGAAAATGCCCTTCAAAAATCCATCAACAGATTTCGAATATACTGTTGTTGCCATTCGAGCAAGCAAGTATCCTCTTGTATAGGATGGAGCCCAAGATGAACGGAATGAATAGAGTAAAGCAATATGTTTGTCTGCATTGAATCTAAACACAGAAATCATTTGATTCCATTGAAGTTCAAACTCCTCCGTAGTTTCCAATCGACAAAGTGTGTCAAACTCAGATTTAAATTCTGCAAAACGAGATCCAAGTGGTTGAAAGAACCAACTGTATACCTTGGATAAAATATTCCACACAGAAATGACATGTTTAGTTGCTGGCAAATCAGTCTGTATAGCATCCCTAAGCCCGGAGTCAAGATCAGTTAGAATTGTTTGTGGACAATTTCCTCTCATGAAACGAACAAAAGTCTGTATGCAAAGTAGAAAAAACATCGTCAGGAATGCTATATGAATACACAGCTAAAATCACTATAGAGGATACTGATGGTAAACCTGTAAAGCCCACGAGAATGAACGAGATGTTTCATCTTGGAGTAGAGCACAACCAAAGAAGATGGTTCTTCCATTACTGTCAATGCCAAGCCACGCTCCAAAAAGCATGCCATATGTGATTGATCGATATGAAGTGTCAAAATAAACTACATCACCGAACATGTTATATGCGTGGACTGAATCACTATAAGACCACATGATGTTCTCAACCTTATCATTTTCATCAACAGTAAAATCATAAACAAAATTTTCATCTGCATATTTGGCCACCTTGCATGCTTCAAGGAGTTCCATTGTATCACTCTCCCTTTTCTCTGTTAGCAACGCATCATTCTCTTGAACAACCTTCTTCCGATTTTGAACAAAATTTCTAACATCCCTCTCCAAAAAGGGAAGCTGCCCACCTTGAATACCCTTTTCCAACTCCAACACCTTCACAATTCGATGTATAGGGAAGCCTGCTTTAGAGAGTAAAAGTATTCTTTCTTGGTCTGCCTCGTGAATTTTTCGATAAGCTGGAAGAAGGCGAACTTGGTCATCCTCTAGAAGCTCGTGATTATGAACATTACTAAATTGCACAACAAACCATTGTGAATCCCCATCAACAATCTCCTTTGACAAGTACATCTTAGCATCACATCCACACCGCATCGATTTCCTATCCCTATGATGTTCTCCAGTAGGTTTTTTCTTAACAGGAGCAAATCCAGAACGATAACAAACAAAATCACGTTTATAAATACCCAATTGAGGGCTTAGTCTTGATCTTTCTTTCCTAATTGAGAACCCATTTTTTCTAGCAAAATTTCCGTAGTACTCGAAAGCATCATCATCACTCTTAAAAACCATTCCAACATAAGGGGAAATCATAGCCTCTGAAGGTGAAGTATCATTCTTTACCAATTGGGATGCTATGGATGTTTCTTCGGCATCCCCTTCATATGTTACATAACACTTCCAATCTCCACATGGGCATTGTTGCCTCCGAATCCATATATTCTTCGAAGGTCTTGAAGTCATAACACTTAGTATTAAGTATCAAGTTTATACACCAAGTATTTCAAGTTACCCAGGAAAGCTAGTTGACTGTATAAATGCTTAAATTGAAGGAAAAAAAAAAGAAAGGAAAATTAATGAGAAACACGAAATGGTTCTTTCACGCTGACACTTAACACAATATTTTGCACTACATGCAAAGAAATGTCATAATATACAAATACAAGTAATGCATCCCTATTAGGCAGGTTTAAACATTAAAAAAATAGAGTAATTGGGGTTGAAATTGAGAAAGAGATTGGGTTAAGAGACAAAAAATCACAATACCAGTGGCAGAAAGAAAGATGAGCCTAAGCCCCTTTTGTATGTCGCCGGCGGCTACTGTGGCTCCGGCCGCTGCTTCTTCCCCAAGAACGACGTTCTTCCCGGAGCCGAAGACGTATGTCACCGAGATACTCTCGCCGGAGAATCCCTAATCCCTGACTTCTCCGCCACTAAGAGGTACCGTAAAACCGTTGATTATTATTCTTCCATATTCCAAGAATTGGAATTCGAAGGTTTCTTATCGTACAATTTTAAGGCTCTCTGTGTGGAAACCCAAGCCGGTGAGGACGTGGTGGCGCTTAGAGAGATTGGCGTGTTTGATTCTGTAGGAATCTCCAAGAACCCCTCGCCGCCGTTGCTTTTCTCCGGCGAAGCCTATCGCCAACCTTTCGATGATAACACCTTCGATTTCGAGTTCGTTGGGAAAAATCGTATGGACTGGTCAGGTCGACCTGGGGATTTCGCTTCCGAAGTTTGTCGGACTTTGAAACCGGGTGGGTTTTTTGTGGTTCACACAATGGCTAAAGATTTGTACAGCTTCAATTCTTTTCTTGATTTGTTCAACTGTTGCAGACTGATTAGGGCTCGCAAAATCGACGGCTTTGATTCTTCATCAGTTCGCGAGATTGTGATGAGGAAGGAGACTGCGTTTCTTGGCCATGGAGAAGAATTATCAATTGGGAATAATTGTTCAGTTCCTGCGTTGATCCAGAAAGAGTCATTAAAGCCTTGGGTTACAATCTCTATTTCCAAACCCTCAATCCACTCAAAGATCTAACTGAAAAACAACCTCAGAATGGTGTTCTATTACCCATCCATGAGATCATACCACAATCATGATGACGTGGATGACGAAGAAGACGACGATGAGGATGACGATGATGATGATGATGGGAGGGTGGTAGATATAGAGAGGTTGAGAGAGTCTTTGGCTGAAATGTTGACTAGTTTTGCAGCGGTGAGTGGAAGGTTGCAAAGAAATGAGGAGAATGGGGAGTGGATGATAAAGTGTAATGATGCAGGAGTAAGAATGGTGGAGGCTAGAGCCCAAGGGAGTGTGGAAAATTGGTTGAGCTGTGTCGATAGGGATGGAGAGCTTAACCTCGTTTATTGGGAGGAGTTGTATCATAACCCTTATTTTTGGTCAACTTTCTATGTCCAGGTACCTAAATATCTTATAAAAAATTGGGATTTTTTTAAGAATATACTAAATTAAGTAACTTTTTACAAAAATGACGTTTTTTTTTAAATGAAAACAAAATGACGTGACACGTACAAAGAGTGTGTTTTAAAAAATTGGGCCGAAAAAACCGGGATTACAAGCCCAATATACAAATCGTTAAAAAATAAAAAATTACCATAAAAACGTCAACTACATATACGGAAACTTAACATAACAAAAATAACGTCATTTTTGAAAATAATTGCCAAAATAAGGTGGCCCATGAAAATTTCCCTAAAAAATAACTCTATAATACGCTCCCAAACTGTGTTTCAAAGTCTTTACCCAAACTGTGTTTTGTTAAATGATAAAATGGACCCTGTATTTTCCAAAATGACAAAAATAGGACCCTGAACTGTTTTTTTATCAAAATAAAATTTAATAATTATTCTATCTAAAGGTGTTATGACAAAGCTGTTTACATTTTCTGTATCTATTTGTATTTTCAAGTTGGTTATATTAAAAAAAAAATTGTCAAAAATTAAGCTCACAATCATATTTGTACTATTTTGGAAAATACAGAGTTCATTTTGTCATTTAACAAAACAGAGAGTCTAATTGGTAACTTTTGCAAAATACAAGATCCAAAATCGTATTTACCCCATAAATGTCTATGGTGACGTGTAAATTTTGAAAGTTTGAATATAAAATTAATTTTCAGCAAAATATTTTGAACTTAATTTTTTATACTGGAAATTATTTAAAAAAAAATTAAAATTTATAAATTGACCTAAATAACTACAACTTATAATCATAAAGAAAAAAATAAACTTAAAAATACAAATTATTATTGTACAAATTAATATATTTAACAGTGCCTATATATAAATCGATCTATTGTGTATAACATTTGTTACTTTACTTTCTTATTATAGGAAATTTTGCAAATAATAATAATTATTATAATTAAATAATTAAAATATAAAGTGGCCAGTATGCATATATATTTTTATTTATATATATGTACGCATATATAAGAATTAAATGAGAGAGTAATTAATTCGAATAATGATATATAGTGTGGTCTATGGGCAGATCATATATGTCTAATGGTGGTATTCTACTGGCCTTACACCTTAAAAAAATATATTAAAAAGTAATTTTTTTTTTTTAAAAAAAATATATATATATTTAAAACGGATCGGGTCAGATCCGATCCGTAAAAAAATTAAGCGGGGCGGGTCGGATCTGATCCAAGATCCAATAACTATCCGAATGTTTCGGATCAGTAATGATCCGTCGGATCGGATCACTGATCCGATCCAAATGAATGGATCTTTTTGCCATGCCTAAACAATCTCTATTTACAAACCCTCAATCCACTCAAAGATCTAACTGAAAAAAAATTGTAAACTTAATCATGGTGATCCCCTTAGTTTTTTTTTCTCTGGTTTCTCTCTTTATTACAGAAGCTCTCTCTCTCAATCTTGGACACTATTAACTTAGAGCTGGTATTTATAGTTATGACAGTTAAGGGACAAGCATAACCACATGCTGAGCTGTCAAAAAACAGTTAACATAGAAAAAAATCATTTTATTACACTTTTTCAATACTTTAAATACAACCAATTAATAAAAGAATTGAATGAAAATTATAGAACAAGAATTTTGACATATAGCAAATTAACATATATAAAATTAGAATTAGTTCATTTTGTCAATGTTTATTACATTCCAAATAACACCATGAATTTGCTTCATGAATCTCTTAACAATTTATAAATTTATTATTCACTAAAAAATAAGAAGAAAGAAGTAGAAAATGATGAATGTATGTGTGTCTATATATACAGGTGACTAAGTTTACACACATATTTATTTCAAATAGGAGTATATAAAAGGATGTTCCTATAATGTAAGATACTCTTGACTTCTGCTCTTCTTCTTCTTCCTCTATGACAATCCTTCATTTATCTGCACCAAAAGAAAAGTCATTAAATATAGCGTGTTACTAGATTTTTATCATTGAAAAAAAATCAACAACGTTAAATTCACATCAAATTTTCATGAAAATTTAGCAAAATTATGTATATTGTCATCTGATGTTCATGTACATTACACAAAATAAGTTTCAAGCTCTATGGAATAATGTGATTAATTTATTGCAAAACATTTCTGATTCATTATTCTTACCCTGAAAAACATGCAACAATGTGTATATAAAAGATAATAATGATTTATTACAAATCTTATTATAATAGAAAAAAAAAATAGAACAAATTATGAATTATTACAAAGAGAGAAATTAAATTACCTCTTAACTATAAACTACGATCGAATTGAATTAATAAATCTAGTCGTAACCCCACCGTTTAAAAAAATCCACCCTAATAATCAATACCTGCAAGCAAGTATATTTAATTAATTTCCGAGTACTTTTAATTACACATTTTAAAATAAATAATACGACTCGATATTAAATTACACTAACCTCGAAAACTAAAGGCTGTATTAATCGAAAGCAGAGAACATCCCCATCGTTCAAATAATGATCACGTGCAAATGATTTCCACCCATTACTCAGTGTTCTACTCTCAGCTAAGTACTTAGCTTCATATTCATTTCCTCTTTTATCTTTTAATGTAATAATCTCATCTTTCTTAGACAAGTTCTTTGTACAAAAATCATTCGGAAGTGCCTGTTAATGAGGATTAAAAACAAATTAATTAAAACAATACTTGATTATAATTATATATAATATATATAATAATTTCATGCATGCATAATACACTAATTAATTTATATCAAAAGTAATAATCAAAAGATTATGTACCAGCCAGAATCCCTCAGTGATATTAGAAGGGTTCATTGATTTCAAGAATGTGGGAAAATCAAGTTCGGACCCTGATGTTAGTTCTTTGGCTCTTTCCATGGTGGCTTTCCTAACTTTATCCGAAACCTTATTAATATTATTTGTCATCATTTTTAAATTGAAGCATAAACCAATAGTGTCGATCTGTTATGTATTCAACAAAAAATAAAAAGATATAGTTAAAGAAACATATATATTAATAAATTATTAGTTTGACCAACAAATGTGTTGAGACAAGAAGTCAAAGAAGAAGAGGGGATAATAATTCCATTATTAGTCAAATAAGTAGTTAATAAATATTCCTAGGGGAACAAAAAAAAAAAATTCTAAATAAAGACATAATTAATGATATTTTACCAGTTTATAATGAATCTTTTTCTTTGTGTGTTTGTGCTCCAAAAAAAATCAAAGACTCGATGAAATATATATATAGTCGCTGCACCGTTAATTTATATATGGGAGAAGTACGAGGTGATGTGATATTCTAATTTCACTTTAAATAGGTTTATCTTTTATTTCCTTATTTTTTTTTATTAAATTTATAAATATTTATTTATTTTTTTATCATTTTATTATTAATAATTATATTAATTAATAATTTTACGTTGATTATTGTTGATTATATATATACTAATCTAACAACTAACATCTTATTCTCTTTTTTTTTTACCAAACAAATAAAAATTTATCAATATAATAAGCAATTGTATATACATGTTCAAAATATAATTTTTTAAAAATATCTAACCCCACTAAATATTTCAACGGTATATATACCATTATATCTTTTAAAAAAAAAAAAAATTGTATATCTAATTCAATCAATTATTCAATAAACTATAGAAGAATATCGATTATTCTTATTAATATTAATATATATTTTTATCTTTTTTTCCTCATTCAAATATTTATACTCTCTTAGTCGTTCTTTCTATTTCTTCTACTATATTTTTATTCTATTGTTGAATGTTTTATGCAGATAGGTAGGTTTCGCTTCAACAACTTGCTCGAACTCATGAGATTCAATAATTATTAATTGCTTGATGTACGTGTATGCACTTCAATGGATGCGATGAGCGGTATTGATAGACGACAAGTAATTTTTTATTATGATTAAAGAATATCTTAGAATGAATTGTTCATTATATTTAGGATAAATACTATTTTAGACTGTCTGTTTTATAAAAGTTATCAATTTAATTTTCCATTTTGTTATCAAAATAGACCATGTATTTTTCAAAATGGTAAAAATAAGACTTTGAGCTTAATTTTTAATAATTTTTTTATTATAACCAACTTGAAAACAATTCTTAACACGAACCGATACAAAAAATATAATCAGTTTTGTCATAACATCTCTAGATCAGATTATTATTAAGTTTTATTTCAACAAAAAATTAATCAGAGTCCTATTTATATTATTTTGAAAAATACAAAGTCCATTTTGTCATTTAGTAAATAAAGAGTTCAATTGATAACTTTTGTAAAATACATCGTCTAAAATAGTATATTTACTATTAAAGGTGGGTTTAACAATAAATGTTATAGTATCAATTTAAGCATAATCTATATATATATATATACTAGCAAAAACTACGTGCGAGGCACGTATACTAAATTTTATGCTAGTTTTTTTTCTATGTTATTTGAAAGTGATATAATTAAAAATTAAAGAAAAAATATTATTAGTTATTAGGTGAGATTATTATTATGTGTATCTAAATATTATAGTTTATAATGTTGTCAATTAAAAGTGAATACCGAATGCAATATATTAGTGTTTAAGAAATCTTGATGATTTAAATATGTTCTTAAGTTATCCAAAAATAAATTAAAAATTGATGTTCCAATACTTAAAAAAATATTACTTAAATGGGTGTAAGATAAAAAGAAAATTAAAAATCAATCTCTAAATTGTTGGTAATTGAAGATAACATTTGTCTAAATATTGTAAATAAGAAAACTAATGATAGTCATTGGTGGATTTCAATCTTCATTTGCTTCGATAGAGACAATAGTGTAATTTTTGTATTTTGCACTTTTCATTCTAGCTGGGTCCGCATATATGTGGATTGTCTATATTTTTTCGTTGATAATGAAATTCCGTATTTTAATATTCCCAGTTTGATTATTTAATTAAATGATTAATTAAATGCGGAATAATAAAACTGGTACTGAAAACAGTTTTCTGTAGTTACAGAATGCAACTCCGTAACTCCAGAGAAACCCAGAAAAACAAACAGTGCATAAAAGTAAAAACACACAAGATTCTTGTACGTGGTTTCAACAATCCTTTCAGATTGTTACTAGTCCACGGGGCCACGCCCAGAGATAAGATTCATTAGATCGGTATCAAAAATACAAAGTAATTGACTTATGCATAAATAGACTCCCTCTTATTGTATACGCGAAGCTTGATGTATTCCACCTACTAACCGAATCTTGATAAAACTCCAAGTGCTCGAACTCCCTTCGATCACCTTGAAGAGTGCTTGAATCCTCCCGATTCAAGGCTTAAAGGCTATCTCCCGAAAGCCTATACAACCATCTCCCGAAGGTTGTGTGCTTGTATCCTCCCGATGCAAGACTTCAAAAGCAATCTCCCGAAAGCTTGTAAATACCCTTCTCCCGAAGGTGCACTGATGTTCTTCTTCGTTGTAGACTTGAATACAGACTCAAGACAATACAAACAACAAATAAACAGAGTAAGAGTAGAACAACTCTTCTCTACAAATCAAAGACTCTCTTTTCTAAAGATATGAATGAAATTCAAAGATACAAGAGAGGTACCAAGAGAAGTACTAAACAAAGACACTCTTTCCTTAAGATATGAAAGCAATTCTAAGTGTGTGAAAGAGATCCAAAACCTAGCAGCTATAAGATGTATTTATAATGAATATACATCTCATAGACAGCTTACATTCGGTCTGAACAAGACCTCAACCCACTAGAAACTTCCCTAAAATAATTCTTCAATCAGTCCAGGAATTTCCGTTTCGTACATACGAGAATCGTGGGCGGTAACTACAACTTTCCTTTTATAGAAAAGGAAAGTCTAGCTCCGGTTTTCTCTTGAGAAACTTGATCTAAGAAAATGGGAAACTCAACACAAGATCAGAATAACAGCTGGTTAGATAAAAAACGAAATGGGTAACCAAACTTACCATTTTTACCTTTTTTCCAAAAATAGGAAAGCTAGACAACTTTCCTTTCAAGTTTAATTTACACAAATATGGAAACCATATCAATTATATGCCAGCCGAAATATACATTAAATAATAAAATATTTTTGTCAATTAAATATGCCAAAAATGGAATTAACAATCTCCCCCTTTGGCACTTTGATTGACAAAACATTTTATTATGAGAAAACCTGCATCAAGTGTTAGAAACCAAAGCAAATAGCTTTTTAAAGATACAAGAGTATAGAAAATACTCCCCCTGCATGAAAGCTCTCTAACACATAAAACAAATAACTTTTTTTGGACGGAAAAGCTTGCAAACCGATAACTTTTTTTGGACGGAAAAGCTTGCAAACCGAAGAACACAACTTTTTAAATGGAAAAGTGTTAAACCACAAACAACTTTTTAAACGGAAAAGTGTTAAACCACAAACAAGCAACTCCCCCTAAAACCAAGGGTCCAGAGTTGTAACAAAAAGTTCAAGGAATCCAAAAAATAATACTACTCCCCCTTTTTGTCTATCAAGGAGCCAAAGATAACAAAAACAAACATGGACAAAGTCATAAGTTCAAATAAACATTAATAAAAAAACAAAAGATAAAAGATTGAACCACTTATTCATCATCATTGGGTCGGAAATATTTCATGATGCTGTCCATCTTCCTAAGAAGCAAGGCCTGACTGGTCTCCATTCTTCCCAAACGCAAGTTGAATTCTGCCATTTCTGCAGGAGCAGAAGTGGAAGCAGATCCAACAGCAGGATCATTTGTAAGACCAGGAGAAGCAGACCGAGCCTTTCTTTGAGCAACTTTTCCTTGAGGAGGCTTCTCAGGAATTTTGAAAGTGGTTCCAACAGCAGGCATCTCAATTGATTCATTTTCAAGAATCAATTCCTCTTGATCAGATAAAATTTTATAGATTAAGTGAGGAAAAATGAGATTGAGCCTAGGTTTCTTACCCTTTCGAAGAGAGACAATTTGCTCCCAAATCATGTCAGCCAAATCAATTTTAGCACCAATTGAAACTTTATATAAAAAGAAAGCAAGTTCATTTGAAACATTTACCGGATTGGAGCAAGGAAACCAATTGGATAGGGCAAACCTCATGAGAGCAGCATGTTGATAGGTGAGTTGAGACATATGCATGGTGTCGGAGAGTTCAATTTCATTATCACCAGAGAGATAACCGAACACCTTTTGACGATCAAACTCCACATCAGTTGGCTCAATTCCCATAGGCAAATTGAGAGCCTCAGCAACATCCTTCACAGTGAAGGAATACCAGTGTCCTCTGACAAAAACTTTGCCAAACATGAAAGAGTCCTCATCGAGAAACTCATCAGTGATGTTAGCATAAAATTCCTTCACAATTCTATCCACATACCCATCAAAACCGATCAAGGTATCTACCCATTGTCTTTCTTTCAACATGTTATACACTCCAAAAGGCTTATGAGCAATAACATTAAAATTTTTCTCCACAGTAAAATTCCTATTCTCATAGAATTTCATATCTCTAGCATGATCATTATAACAAAAATAATGAGAGTGGGGCTTGAAGTTATCAAGAGAAATACCAGAGGGTCTCTTTCTTTTCTGTGGAAGAACAGGATTAGAGACAATGGGCCTTTTTCCTTTGTCCTTCTTTGGAACAGCAGGAGGCACTGGAGCGGTGCAGCAGTGACGGGCTCGGTTTACGGTTCTTCACTCTCGGATCCGGAATCATCAACAACGGGGAAGATCTTTGGGCACAAATTCTTCACTTGAATCGGACAAGCCCTCTGAATCATGATCTTCCTCACTTTCTTCTGGTTCAGAATCCGAGGAAGAGACCGAAGGGGGATTCTCCTTGAGATTTTTGGCCTTTGAAGATGAAGAAACCACCTTTTTCCCTTTGGATGCAATTTTAGGTTTAACCACTTGAGGCTTTGAAGGAGTGGAAACCTTGGACCTTGTTCGAGAACTCACCGTGGGCAAGGTCACCAAAGCTTGGTCGACATTAGGAGCACCATTCGAAGAAGAGGACTTCGACAATGTGTGATCGGATGAATGGGATTCATCATGATCACCCAACCCAGGTGTTGGAGAAGCAATAGGCGAGGCACCAACAAGAGGAGATGAAAATTTTGCCACTGATTTTCGAGCTTGGGTCTTCGATTTCTTGGCAGACTTCGTCGGAGCAGAGGACGAACCAGAAGCTCCGGTTGCTGGAGCAGGCGGCGCAGGCGGAGACACCGGTGAAGCAGAAGCAGAGCCACGAATGGGCTTCTTGGATGGTTGGGCATTCTTAGTTTTGGCCATTTTTTCTTTGAAACCCTAGAACACAAACCCTCTTACTTTGAACAATGTTAGACTTTTGAGAGAAAACAATAAAAAGAGAAGAGAGAGATGTGATCGTGGGATAATGGGGAGTTGAGAATATATAACTTCCAATTTTAAATGCCCAAAATTAAAAAAACTGAAAAGGAAGGAACTTCCTTACCTTTGACCCACGTGTGGAGAGGAAAAAAGGAAACCAAAAAACATCTTTCAAAGTTTGGTCAATGTTTCCTTAAATGAAAAAAGGAAACCAACAATCCCCACAAAATCTAAGAATTTAAAGGCCCTTACCAAAACCGAAATTGCCACCAAAAAGGAAACCAACAAATAATTAATTATTTAATTACAAGTTTCCTATACACACCAAAAGGACCAAATCTCCACAAATAAAGGAAACATTCTAAAATAAATACAATTAAAACATGTTTCCATAAAGTAAAAAATTAAAAGAAAAAATATATACAAGGATTCGAAAATGAATTCGAAAAAATATGCCCCCCTTTTTCTTTTATTTTTTCAGAAAATGCCCCCCAAAGAAAAAATTGCAAATAAGGAACAAGAGAACACACCAAGACACAAAAGCACTAATCACCACTTAAGAGCAGAAAATGTGTCTAAGAACATAATGAAACATAACAAAAAAATAACAAAATTTTTAACAAAGCTCACTTGACTACTCGATCACGAACCCTTTTTTTTTTTTTTTTTTTTTGATTAAATGACAGAAAAATAGAATAACCTTGATATTTTTGCAACTAGAATTCACAATGTCCATTTGTCTTTGTCCCTGATGAAAAAATCAAACTCATAAGAATAATCAGAAATTAATTTATCAAACTAATGAAGTAATAGAATGACGTCATACCGGTTCACAGGAAAAATTGACTCCATCACCAAGAGTATTAAAGCACATCAAACAGTATGTAATAGCTTTATAACACCATTTTCGAGAATAAACAAATTTTACCACAAACTGTGTCAAGCATTAGTGTGTGAAAGTGTAAGCAGGGAACATTGCCCAATTTGTCAAAAAGACTTTTTCTGATAAATTGTACCCATAGGAGGCAATTTGTCACACTACCTCAATGGTAGCCCTTTTCAATGGTAGCGTATCTTCTACATAACTCCTAATTACATAGTTCCAACTTACTCAGAGATGGCTTTCACACATTGAGATAGGTAGCTCTATTCATCCAATGGAGCTTGAACACACAGTTTTTGAACAACAACATTCGAAAATGGTAGCTTACATAACACTTGTTTGATGAACACGAATATTCTGTGAGGAGTGGACAATTTTCACGACAAAGCTGTATGACATCATAATATTACAACATTAGCAATAAAATAATGACTGAAATTCTTATAAGGTTGAGATTTTCTTCTAGGACAAAGACAAGACATTATGAACTCTAAGACAACTCAAATATCAAGGATTATGGAAAAATAAAAGCATTAAACAGTACAAACCCCTAAGGATTTCCTTAGAGAAATAAATCGGACCGAGTCAAGAGCTTTAGTAAAAATATCTGCAATTTGTTTGCTAGTTTCAACATATTCTAAGACAAGAATTTTATTTTCCACAAGCTCTCTAATAAAGTGATGACGAATGTCTATGTGCTTAGTGCGAGAGTGTTGAACGGGATTCTTAGAAATGTTTATAGCACTAGTGTTGTCACAAAAAATGGTTAAAGTTTTCAAATCAAACCCATAATCTTGCCATCATTTGTTTCATCCATAACAATTGGGTACAACAACTACCCGCAAAGAATGTACTCGGCCTGCTTGTGGACGGAGAGATTGAGTTTTGCTTCTTGCTATGCCATGAAACCAAATTGTTTCCAAGATAGAAACATCCACCACTAGTACTTTTTCTATCATCGGCATTACACCTTGATCGGCATCACTAAAGCAAACAAGGTTAGAATTAGTGTCTTTTGAAAACCAAATCCCAAAATCAATAGTGCTATTTATATAGCGAATGGTTCTTTTCACGGCGGAAAGATGGGATTCCATGGGATTAGCCTGATAACGTGCACAAACACCAACACTATAGCAAATATCAGGACGACTAGCAGTAAGATAAAGCAAACTTCCTATCATACTTCGATACAAAGTTTGATCTACCTTTACTCCTTGTTCATCTTTGCTTAATTTCAAAGTTGTGCTCATGGGAGTGTTGGTATGTTTGGCTTTTTCAAGGCCAAATTTTTTCACCAAATTCTTCGCATACTTACTTTGAGTGACAAAAGTTCCCTCATCTGATTGCTTCACTTGAAGACCGAGAAAATAAGTGAGTTCACCTACCATACTCATTTCGAACTCCTTTTGCATTTGGGAAACAAAAACCCGCACTTCGAGTTAGAAGTAGAGCCAAACACAATATCATCAACATATATTTGAGCAACAATCACATCGAATTAATGTTTTTGATGAAAAGTGTTTTATCAACATTTCCTCTCTTGTAATCATGAGAAAGCAAGAATTCGGTTAGACGCTCATACCAAGCACGTGGTGCTTGTTTTAGACCATACAAAGCCTTGTCTAACTTATAAACATGATCGGGAAAATGTGGATCCTCAAACCCTTTAGGTTGTTCCACATACACTTCTTCTTTTAATGACCCATTCAAAAGCGGATTTGACATCCATTTGATACAATTTAATACCAAGAATGCAAGCTATGGAAAGAAGTAACTTTGATCGATTCCGTCTAACTATTTGGAGCAAATGTTTCATCAAAGTCAACACCCTCAACTTGAGTGTATCCTTGGGCAACCAACCTTGCCTTGTTTCGAATGATAGTGCCAAACTCATCACTCTTATTTTTGAAGATCCACTTGGTTCCAATGATGTTCACAAACGGTGGTCTTGGAATCATTTTCCGGACTTTGTTTCGAACAAATCGATGAAGCTCATCTGCATAGCTAAAAACCAATCTTCATCCATTAAAGCTTCTTTTACAGATTTAGGTTCTAAAGAAGAAATAAAACATAAAAATTGAATTATATTGGCATATTTTCTTCTTGTAACCATGCTCTCATCCAAGTTTCCAAGGATGAGATGCGAAGGATGATTCTTTTTAACCCTGGAGGATGGTTCCCTCGTATTGGATCGGTGATTGAATTTAAAGGATACTCGGATTCTTTTGTTGTTGGATTTTACGTAGCAACAGATTCTGCACGGTAACCTCGACGATCGCCACGAAGCTTCGTCGGGTTCCTTTTCCTCGACGAGTTTTTCAAGCAAATCTTCAACGTTCTTCCGTGGAAAACTCGGAAAAATCTTTTAGATCATCAACAACAACATTAGCAGATTCCATAACAGTTTGGGTTCTCATGTTATACACACGATATGCCCTACTATTTGTGGAATATCCTAAGAAAACACCTTCATCACTTTTAGAATCAAATTTACAAATGTAATCACGATCTCGTAAAATATAACACTTACATCCGAACACATGAAAGTGACTTACATTTGGTTTCTTACCTTTCCAGATTTCATATGGTGTTTTGTGAGTACCGGCGCAAGAATACTCGTTGATGGTATAGCAAGCAGTGTTAATGGCTTCGGCCCAAAGGCGCTTTGTGAGCTTCTTGCTATTCAACATTACTCTAGCCATTTCTGCTAGAGTACGATTCTTTCTTTCAACCACTCCATTTTGTGGAGGAGTTTTAGGAGCAGAAAATTCATGAGAAATACCGTTAGCTTTACAAAATTCATCATATACGGTATTTTCAAATTCCTTACCATGATCACTCCTAATCCTAACAATTTTGCCAATGTTACAATCTTTTTCAACTCGTAATTTCAAACACAGAGTTTGGAAAGCTTCAAAAGTATCAGATTTTTCTCTCAAAAAATCCACCCATGAGAATCGAGAAAAATCATCAACACAAATAAAAATATATCTTTTACCATTTAAGCTTTCTACCTGGATTGGACCCATTAAGTCCATGTGCAAGAGTTCGAGAACTCTGGAAGTATTCACATTTGGGACACTCTTGTGAGAAATTTTCGATTGCTTACCTAGCGGCATGGACCACATTTTCCCAATGACTCTTTACCTAATTTAGGTAATCCTCGAACAATCACGACACGAGATAATTTTTGATTTTTAAAGTGAATGTGACCAAGTTTTTCATGCCATAGGTCGGTAACATTTTCAATGACGGAATGACAAGTGGCATGCGTAGTGAGAGTATAACAATTATCACTAGATCGCAACCCTTGTAACACAATTTCATCAAGAATATTATATACATAGCAATGATTGCTATCAAAGCTCACGATATAACACGATCACAAATCTGACTAATGCTAAGTAGATTAGCTTTTAGTCCTTCAACCAACATGACATTCTTTAGTTTAGGAAGCCCTTCGAACTTGAGAGTTCCCATTCCTATGACTTTACCAGTAAGACCGTTACCAAATGTAACTTCTCCACAGTCCATTGGTCTTATGTTCACAAGAAATTCTTTTTCACCTGTCATGTGTTTGGAACAACCACTATCAAAATACCACATGTTAGAAGCAACAGTTTTAAAACAAGTAGAACCTACCAAGCATTTGTTTTTGACAACCCATTTTTGTTTTTGTAAAACATGTTTATTTCCAATGTAATTAGATTTAAACATGTTATGCATGGTTATGCATTTAGGTCGAATGTGACCTTTTACTCCACAAAAATGGCAAATAGGAATGAAACGTCTTCCTTTCCCTTTGAAGTTGTCAAACTTACCGTGATGCTTCTTTTCGTAACAACGAGTGCTTTCTTTGTCGAGACGAGAGACTGCGAGGTAGAAACAGGTTCTTCCGAAACAAAACTATTAGTGGTATTAGACACGAGTTGATTTGGAACATAACTTGACCCGGCATGATTGGTTTGGCCGGATTTTTGAATTTTTCAAAGATGGTGGAACTGGATTTAACATTTTAACATTCTTTTTAATGTTATCAATTTCCTTGGTTAAAGAAATAATTTTTGACTCTTTTAAGGACAATTCAGATTCACAACATTTGAGTTTATCTTCCAACTCATTAATGTTGTTACACAAAATTTTATTATCTTTAACCGGGGAGCGATTTTCGCACTAGTTTCCAACCACTTACCAAACATTACCTTGTAGGATTCAATCATGGAATCCTTATCAATTTCGACTCATCGATTCGGATGCCGGATTCTTCCTTGTTGTCATTGATCGGGATATTGTTCAAGCAAATGCTTTTTCCTTTTTCTGCAAATTTCTTGACAAAACACTTGTTAGGACAACTTTTTCTTTTTCATCCTCACTACTCTCAGAATCATCACTCCAAGTAACATTCAATCCCTTTTTATTTTTCTTTAAGGTATTAGCACATTCGGATTGAGTGTGACCAAAACCTTCACATTCTCTGCATTTAATACCTTTATTGTTAGATGGAAAAGGTTTAGAGGGAATGTTACCAGAAATGTTACCTTTTGGGTTCTTTGAAAAGAACTTTTTATTTCCACAGATTTCAAGAATTTTTGGAAATTTTTTGCCAATAGAACCATTTCATCATTATTTTCATCATCAGAAACAATATTTTCAGAAGCATTAAAGGCAATACCTTTGCTTTTCTCATTCGAGAGATTTTGCTTACTCTTTTTCTTGATTTGTTGATTCAACTCAAAGGTTCTTAAAGATCCCATGAGTTCCTCAACCTTCATTTTGCCAAAATCTTTTGCCTCTTCCATTGCAAGCAATTTTGTATCAAACTGTCGGGAAGAACTCGAACAATTTTTCGAACCAAGACGATTCATCTAGTTTTTCTCCCAAGGCAAAAAACTCATTAGAAATATCGAGATAATCTTTCATAGAAATCATTTAAAGTTTCGGTATTCGACATTCTCAATTCATCAAATCTAGTTTGAAGCATGGTAAATCGTGATCTCTTTACATCGTTGATACCTTCAAATTGAATTTGAAGGATTTCCCATGCTTCTTTTGCGGATTCACAAGATGATATTAATTTAATAAAACCTTCACCAACACCATTAAAAATAGCATGTAAAGCCTTATTATTATAACCGGACAGGTTTTTCATCTTCGGTGGTCCAACCGAGTTCGATTTTACCTGAGTATTACCTTTTTCATCATTTTCAGTAGGTTGAGACCACCCTGTAAGAATAGCTCTCCATGCTTTCTCATCTTGCGATTTGATGAAAGCTCTCATCCTGACCTTCCAATAAGGATAATTCGACTCATTCAATAGAGGAGGTAGAGATGGAACTTCCTTCGCAAACAAAGACATCTCACACAAAACAAGTTAAACGGAATAACCTCAAGATCTCACTAAGAATTTAGTGACTTGCTCTGATACCAATTGAAATTCCGTATTTTAAATTATTCCACTTTGATTATTTAATTAAATGATTAATTAAATGCGGAATAATAAAGCTGATGCGAAAACGATTTTACGTAGTTACGAATGCAACTCCGTAACTCCGGAGAAACCCGGAAAAACAAACGAGTGCATAAAAGTAAAAACACACAAGATTTTTGTACGTGGTTTCAACAATCCTTTCGGATTGTTACTAGTCCACGGGGCCACGCCCGAGATAAGATTCATTAGATCGGTATCAAAAATACAAAGTAATTGACTTATGCATAAATAGACTCCCTCTTATTGTATGCCGCAAGCTTGATGTATTCCACCTACTAACCGAATCTTGATAAAACTCCAAGTGCTCGAACTCCCTTCGATCACCTTGAAGAGTGCTTGAATCCTCCCGATTCAAGGCTTAAAGGCTATCTCCCGAAAGCCTATACAACCATCTCCCGAAGGTTGTGTGCTTGTATCCTCCCGATGCAAGACTTCAAAAGCAATCTCCCGAAAGCTTGTAAATACCCTTCTCCCGAAGGTGCACTGATGTTCTTCTTCGTTGTAGACTTGAATACAGACTCAAGACAATACAAACAACAAATAAACAGAGTAAGAGTAGAACAACTCTTCTCTACAAATCAAAGACTCTCTTTTCTAAAGATATGAATGAAATTCAAAGATACAAGAGAGGTACCAAGAGAGGTACTAAACAAAGACACTCTTTCCTTAAGATATGAAAGCAATTCTAAGTGTGTGAAAGAGATCCAAAACCTAGCAGCTATAAGATGTATTTATAATGAATATACATCTCATAGAAATTTACATTCGGTACGAACAAGACCTCAACCCACTAGAAACTTCCCTAAAATAATTCTTCAATCGGTCCAGGAATTTCCGTTTCTGTACATACAGAATCGTGGGCAGTAACTACAACTTTCCTTTTATAGAAAAGGAAAGTCTAGCTCCGGTTTTCTCTTCAAGAAACCTGATCTAAGAAAATGGGAAACTCAACACAAGATCAGAATAACAGCTGGTTAGATAAAAAACGAAATGGGTAACCAAACTTACCATTTTTACCTTTTTTCCAAAAATAGGAAAGCTAGACAACTTTCCTTTCAAGTTTGATTTACACAAATATGGAAACCATATCAATTATATGCCAGCCGAAATATACATTAAATAATAAAATATTTTTGTCAATTAAATATGCCAAAAATGGAATTAACAGATAAATTGAATATGGTAGTGTCGACAAAAAGTGAAAACCGTATTTAGCAAAAAGTGATAGTATTCTATAACAAAATACTATTAAATTATTTGAATTTAAATTATTTTAAAATACTATATTTTATTAAAATAAAACTCTATACGATTAAAATTTCATATTTATCTTTATTCAAAAAGAAAAAAAAAATTGATAAAAAAAAAAATGAAAAAAAAAATGAAAAGTTTCTATTATTATCTCTACTGACTTTCTATAACAAAATACTATTATAATTAGTCTCTGTTGAATGTACAAGAAATAAATTTTATATACCTTTGATAAATGACAGAGAAGAAGAGGTATATGATGTTTGCAACGGCTGAGGTTCAAGCACTTGAGTAGTAGTACATTTGCTGAGGTTGAAAATATGAACAGTACCCGTGTCACTTGAGACTGCCAACCATTCAATTGGTGAAGAAAAAGCCAAACTATAGATCGTAGCTCTTTCAGTACCCCTCCATAACTATATATATAATTCACTCAACTCAGCTCTTTACATTAACGTAAAAACTAATTAAAAACTGATCATAATCAAGTTATATATATTATGTGGTGGTTTTATGTTTCTCAAAATATATAGAGATAGATATAGGTAGGTACCTCTTGTAACAGCGCCCCATCTCTTGTTCTGAAGACCCTAATTACAGTCCCTTTCACGCTTGCCGTGGCCACTAAGCTACCCTCACGCGTGATCCCTAAGCAAGCAATTTCAGAAGAGTGAGCAGCGATGAACTTAATCTTCCTTATAGAATAATGCTCAACTCTAATCTCCCCAATCAGCACCCCAAGACAAACCATCACAGCAGGACTATCCGCTACCGAAGCGGCGCAAAGCCCCTTAGGATTCGCCGCAGTCTCAATCTGGCAATAAAGTTTCAAATTGGAGTAATTGTAAACCAGAGTTCTATTCACCAACACGACGAAGATGAAGTCCCTTCGCATTCGTACGGACAGGATTACAGAGCGGCAGGATATCTCGCCAATGAAGCAGTTTTTAGCGTTTTCTTATATTTTTATTTGAATTTAATAGGATTTATTTTATTTATTTTATTATATATAAATAAAAAGTGACTTATAAATTTTTCATAAACTATTTTATTTTTGATAATAAACCATTTTATTTTTAATATAAATAAAAAATCACCCATAAATTCTTCATAAACCAAAAATTTTATTATATAGGCACATTTTATATAGAATAAATATATCTATATTTATATTTATTCTTTCATTAATTTTTTTTTACTTTTTTATTAAGTGAATTAACTAATATGCATCGGTGGAATAGCAATTATAATGATTAAAAAAATATCAAAAAAAAAAAATCAAATGAAAAATCATTAATCATGTGTAACTACTTTATTTATTTTTATTTTATTTAATCTACTTATTCTACATAATTAATAGCTTATTTAAAGTCCTATAGTACCCAATCTTAATCTATTCTTCTTTTTGTTTTTGCTCTCTCCGTATTATAATTTTATCTCTCTATATTGTTATATTCTTTATAATTGTGGAGAAATCAGTGAAAATAGTTTCATGAATATAATGTATTTTTTTTTCTTTTTATATATATATATGATTTTTATTTCTTTTTTTTTATTAATATTTGTGTTCTTTATAATGGTTAAAAAAGTTATTGAGAATATATATTTTTAAATCGTATCATATCTATATTTCTTATTATATTTTTTTTATACAACCGAACCGAACATTAAAATTTTGATATAGTTTTATGATTGAATGATCATTAAATAATATACAACCGCACGCAAAGTGCGGTTTGTTTTCTAATTAATTTAAGCAACATGATTAGCCAAAGCTAAATTAGTATTTAAGTAACTAATTTCAAATAAATGTCAAAATCATATAAAATATATATATTTTTTTTTGAAGGAAAAAGCATGTTAGCATGTATTTTTGGATAATATAAAATTATTTTTTTTTGAAGGAAGACAAAATAAAATTCATATCAATAATATATGAATATTAACATTAGTTGGTATATAAATTAAAGTCTAATACATTAATAGCTATGTACGTATATAGGGAAATTTGAAATTCCATGCTTACAATACTTTAATTTTTTTTTTCCTAAATACATAGTTATTAAAATTGGTCATATATGACCATATTACTAATATCCCACAAATACCCCTCCCATTTCAAAAACTCAAAACTTCTCTCTCTCCCTCTCGCTTAACGACGCCACAGCCTACACCCACATCCCACGACGTACGCCACAGCCTTCACCTCCGACGACCGCCGGCCCACCACCACCGGTGGCACCGCATGACCACCAGCACCGGTATCGACCACCCACAGTGGGGAATATGTCCAAGGTTAGTTTTTCCTCACTTTTATCGGTTGGTTTTTGAGTTTTTTTAGATCTAAGGTTGAAGACATCAGGCCTCCTATTGGCCCGATGTCGTTCGATGGGTTACAAAAGGCACGGTCCGATGGTATTTGTGGGGTCCGATGCGATTTTTGTGGGGTCCGATGGGTTACAAAAGGTAGGGGGTCCGATGGTTACAAATGGCAGGGGGTCCGATAGTATTTGAGAAATAGGGTTCGATGGGTTACAAAAGGCAGGCCCGATAGTGTCTCGGGTATGGGGTACGATGGGTGTTGGTGGTCGATACCGGTGCTGGTGGTCATGCGGTACCATTGGTGGTGGTGGGTCGGTGGTCGTCAGAGGTGAAGGTTGTGGCGTCGTGGGATGTGGGTGTAGGCTGTTGCGTCGTTCAGCGAGAAGGAGAGAGAGTAGTTTTGAGGGATATTAGTAATATGGTCATATATGACCAATTTTAATAATTATGCATTTAGGAAAAAAAATTTAAGGTATTGTAAGCATGGAATTTCAAATTTCCCCGTATATAATATGAATTAATATGTTTACTACATTAATAGCTATATGTATAAATTAAGTGTAAAAATTGTAAAATGATGATGTAACAAATTTCAATCATATTTTTTTTTTATAAAATCACACTAACCATAGAATTTGTCAAATTATCAAAATTCTATCACGGATCTCAATCATACGATGTAATAATAATGTGATTTTCACTCAAAATTATATGACTAAAATTAAATACATATTATTGTAAATAAAAAGTATAAATTAGAGGTGTTTATAAAATACTCAATTCAATCCAATCAACAAAGTGCGGATGCATGTCTACACTTGTGTAGATTAAATTAGATTGAAAAATTTAAAATCCGCAATCCAATCTACATATATTTATATATTTTTTTTTTAAAAAATTATATATACAATTAATATTTTAATGTAAAAAAATAGTAATTTAAAAATTTAATACATATGATACAAATATATTTCAAAATATAGTAGATCTCTATCAATAACATCTCTAGTAATCTACTCTTCAAAGCCTCTAATAAACTTGACTTTCGTGCAACTTCAATGGCCACTTCATCAGAAGCAAACTTGGCCAATCTGTCAAACTTGGTAGCGTATTCTGTCACAATCATGCTACCCTGAACCAACCGTATAAACTCTTCTACTTTGACGACACGTATGGAATCATTATAATATTTCTCATAAAATTAATATTACCTAAAACGTATCCCAAGTCATGGTATTCAGATCATGACCCTGAGATACAATCTCCCTCCAAATTCGAGCATCATCTCTCAACATATATACAACACATCGAACTCGATTATTATCCTCAACCCACATAAAATTAAAGATAGAAGTAATCATACTCATCCACTACTCTGCCTTTAATGGATCTGGGCCATCCTCAATTGCAGGCGGATTTTGTTTCCTCAACCGTTCCTAAATTAGTTCCATACAGTCGCTCATATTTTGTTGCACTACCTAATATAAGGTGCCAAGGGTTCCAGAACAGGGGCAGGACGAGCTTGTTGCTCTCTTAGGTCTCGAATTTGCTCCCCTTACTACCTAATTGTATCTTGCATAGCAACAAACACTTGTTCTCAGTTATGAAGTGGTAGAGAATTCTTTTTCTCACCACCTACCCTGAGCCCCAGATCGCGGTTCAATCGACCCGATCACAGTGGTTGCATGATCTAATGCACTTGCGATCCATAACTTCCAACTATTTACAACTCAGCTAGATATCAATGGTAATAAGCATATCCCACACATATAATCATATCACTGTCATTACTATATTACTTTTTTAGCATGCTTGGTAATAAATAGGCAAGTAATAAAATAACAAACAATTATAAAAGACTTACAATACCATGAGTCGACATGTCCTTGCAGTAAATGTAAATATCCGACCAGTTTTTAGAACTTTTAAAATCATGGCTGCTCTGATACCAAGTTATAACGCCCTAATTCCTAGGGATGCCACGTATGTATTTTTGGAACATAGTTTAGTAATAGATTAATGATTTAATCAAATATGTGATAAAAGCACAAACTTCACTAAACTAAAACCATAGGAATAATAGGATAACATCGCTAAAAATTTGTTTCGAGGATCCCTTGTTACAAAAATTTTACAAAAAGGGCTATATACAAAGGTAAGTTAAAATACACATTAGGTACAACCAAAACAACTCTTGTCAACTCGACCACACAAGTCGGATAAGTCGATATGTACATTTATCGGAGAAGATTGTCGTCTCATGGTTGCCCTAGTTTCCCCCTGCCCTTACCTGCACCACAAAACACTTGTTAGTCACGAGACTCAGCAAGAAAAGTAATTAACATCATAATTCAGATAGATACTCAATCCAAGTCAAAAAAGAATAAATCCCATACTGATTATCATAAGTATAATAAGAATCCATATTAAACAAGTAATTACCTCATGAGGCAAACCATAAACATCACTATATAGGGTAAACATTCAAGAATCAATCTAGCAAAACATCTATGATGCTTAAATCGATATTTAAATATTATTATAGTTGTAAAATCAGACAATCCGAATACCTAGCCACCAGTATTCCTGATATGTCATTAGCGTCATCTAATTAGATAACCGGCAAGTAAGAACCCTAATAATAATTACAGTTTAGAGTCATGACTCTTCTTTCATAGCAGTCATCACAACTCCTTCACGTTCATAACAGTAATGACCATCTCGTTGGTTTTATAATGGTAATGATCATCTCGTTCATTTCATAACGGTAATGGCCGTCTCGTTCGTTTCATAACGGGAATGACTATCTCGTTAGTTTCATAACGGTAATTGTAATATCCCAAAAAATATTATAATATTTAATTGGGCATATTTTATTAAATATGTGATTATACTAATATTGGGAGTAAAATTATGATCTTACTTAAGCTAGTTGTGTAATTATTAATGTAAATTTAATAAATGACTAAATAAAGCAAAATTTATTAATTACGGAGATTTTATTGGATTAAGTAAGTAATGTAAATACAATTTTTGAAATAAAATATTTTTGAGTTCGGCGGCCTTAGAAACTTGACGGAGTGGTCAGAAATATCACGACAATTAAGTTAAGTTGTGTTAGAATTTTATTGGATTAGTTTAGAATTTTAAGTTATCGGTTTGGCAGGATTAGCTAGAAATGACCAAAATACCACTAGGTTATTCCATAGCCTAAGTTTTAAGAGGAGGGGTAAAATGGTCATTTTACCATAATTTGTCTTTTATAGTTTTCTAGTGGGTGTGGGCTGATTAATAACTTAGTTTTTTTAATTATTTAGTTTAGATAGATATTATTTTAGAAAATTAAATAAAACTTAGAAAAGTAAAAAAAAAAAAAAATCAACACAAGCTTTTTCTCCTTCTTTCTCCCTGCTCGAGCCCTAGGACCAGCTACACTCTAAGGATTTTTCTCAGTATTTCTTTAATTTTTGGCTGAATTGACAAGGTTTAGAAGTTGTTTAGGCATTAAGGTAAGTTCTTCAAAATTTCTCCTTTGATTTTCTTAAGTTTTAAATTGATTTTTCGTTAGGGTTTTTCAGGTTTTGGGGCTGTGATGTTAAACTGAAGTTAGATAATATTTTTAGGTTTGATTTAGGGTATGCTTGATCTTAGATTAAGTGAATTCAATGGTTGTTTGACTTGATTTTGGTTTGGATGGAGTTTAGTGAGTTTTATTTCACTTGATTATGTAATTTTGATTAAATTGATGAATTATTGTGAATTAGTGCTTTGAATATATTGTGTTTATGGTATTATAATGTTCTGGAACAATTGAATAGGTTTGAAGAAGTTTGGAATCGATTTTGGGGAGGAAAACCTAAAATTTCCTCACCTTTTATAACCGGTCGACTGGTTGGTCTGGAGGGAAAATTTCAAGTTATCTTCGAGGTTGGTTTTAAGCTCGGGGTGATTTCCAGTACCTAGTTGTTGGAAATTATTTTATCAGGATCTTAGATCTACTCACAAGTATGTTGATTAACACCCTAAATATGAACTTTCTAAAATGATGAAATAAACACATATAAAGTTTAGTAAACCTTACATTGGGTGCAGCAAAAATATGACTCCTTCCGTTCAGATATCTAGCTCTTGATTCCTTTCTGTAGCAGAGCATTATCAATATCTGAACCTGGATCTCTTTCTCTGATTCTTTAGTGCTGAAACTCCTTCTTGCTGAAAGTCTTTCTTCACGATCTTCCTCACTATGATTGAGGTATCACTTGCTGCGTGTGGGCACTACTCTAACACTAAGTATTTCGAAATTCAAGAGGAAGAAGAGAAAGAGGGAGTGGTCGGCCAAAGATAGGGAGAGAGAGAGGCTCAGTTTTTTCTGAATGAAAAGTCAGAAGAAAAGTGTAATTTTCCTGAAGCCTTCACTATTTATTTATAGCATTCCACTAGGGTTAGGTTTGAATTATTTGGCATTAAAATAATGAAAATATCAGAGGTAAAACCCTACAAAAGTGGCCGGCCATGCAATGTGGATTTGGGCCTCACTTTTTGCAATTTAGCAGTTTTATCTTTTCTGCATCTAATTTTCTCAAAAACGCCAATTTTCAAATTCAACCATTTAAATGCCAATTCTAACTATTTAATAACTATAAATAATTTTTAAATAATATTTTCATTTATCATATTTATTAATTGAACCATACAAAGTATAATAATTAACAATTGTGCCCCTAAAACTCTTTCTTTACAATTTCGCCCTTACTTAGTGAAAAAATCACAAATAGACACAGTCTAATTTGAGAATTATAATTGATTAATCAAAACCAATTATATGAGTCTTACAAGTAATATTATCTCAACTAGTGGGGGGATCATGGGTCTATATAACCGAGCTTCCAATAAGTAGATCAAGAATTTATAACCTAAATTCACTGACTTATTAATTCTTCGTTTAATCCACGCATAGAACTTAGAATTGCACTCTCAGTATATAGAATGCTCTATATGTTCCACCATATAGACACATCATTAGTTATCCATTGTTATAATCCTAATTTGATCAATGATCCTCTATATGAATGATCTACACTGTAAAGGGATTAGATTACCGTTACACCCTACAATGTATTTTATCCTTAAAACACTTAACCTCGTATAAATGATATTTCAGCTTATGTGAAATGAGATCTCCACCATTTATTTTCGTTTGGTCAAGCTCGAAGGAGATCATACTTTACTTACTATTTACCAGATAGAAGCTATAGATTCCATGTTTATGTTAGCGCTCCCACTCAATTGCACTACCGTGTTCCCAAAATGTACGTATCACCCTGACCCAAAAGTAGGCTTAACTAAAAAATCAAAGAACACGAATAGCCTCTCGAGATCGAGCCTAATCATAACAGGATTAAGATCATTTGATCTAGGATCAACTAGGCGATATTGACTTGAATAGATATTACGGTAAGTTTAATAAATCTAAGTCAAAGTTCAATATCGGTCCCTTCCGATGCATACTCCATGCATCCAACCTGAGATTTACTTTAACAATGCTCTGGAAAGAACATAGCATTTCTCCAAATGCAAGTAAACTCTATTGTAGATTATCATATCAGTAAAACCCTATGTCTGATAAATCTAGGAATCTTTATTCACATAGTCATGTTTACTTTCCAATGTGTTGACAACACAATAAACAGGATCAAGTATGTGAAAAGGGTTTCAGATGAATTCATACATTATGTACATATAATCATGAAATAAACCTTGTGAACCATGCAACATTAAATGTTATTTCTGATCTATATTAATAAGTAAATCTGATTATATTGAAATGAGTTTTATTTATGGCATAAAACCCAACACTAGTTTAGGTTGTTTTAGTGTTGTATAGCCTATTTTGGAGTTATTAGAAGTTAGGGTTGTCCGGTTTTGGTTTTAGGGTTTGTGTCAGAAATTGGTTAAAGTATTTACTGGATTTCGTTATCATGACATAGCACCTGCGATTATCGAGCATTGTTTCCATTCAGGTTGGCATGCACATATGATTTCTGGACTAAGGTAAGAAAAGTTTTATGCACTGCTAAGTTTGCTAGATAAGAAACGATTATAATCGTTAGTGCCTCGATTATGATCGAGTTAATTATATGTATTTGTTATGCCTCGATTATGATTGAGGGATAGAAATGGTCATTACTTTTATGAGTAATTACTCGTTTGAAATCGCAAATAGGTTTCTTACTTATCGTTTACTTTGGGCAATGATAGTGACATATGTAGCTCGTGAAATAAGAGTGGTAATGGTGCTTTATGAGGCACTGAGATTGTCTCGTCTTGTAGACGTTTAATTGATTATGCATTGTTGAATATATGTTGAATGATGAGTATGTATGTTATAATTTAGATATGATTACTTATATTTTACACTGTGTGTAATTTAATAGCTTTTCTTGCTGAGTCTCTGTGACTCATGGGTGCTTCGTGGTGCAGGTAAAGGGAAGG
Organism: Cannabis sativa; assembly: GCF_029168945.1. Lineage (NCBI taxonomy): Eukaryota > Viridiplantae > Streptophyta > Magnoliopsida > Rosales > Cannabaceae > Cannabis > Cannabis sativa. The sequence continues at coordinate 54,192,438 of NC_083602.1, read as the reverse complement.
GTAAAGCAAAGCAACCATGAGTTAGAGGTTTACCAGCAGTGTACATATCAATCGCAGTGTCACGACTACCAGTGGACAGGATCCACCCCTTTTGGCAGTATTTTGAAATGTAATCTTATTTTGTAAAATAAATTTTAGAACAGAATGTAAAAGTTTTATACAGGGGATTCCCATACGTAACGGTGGTTTTATGTTTAATACCATTTATGTTTATTTTAATTAAAAGTTGAAATTAAACCACACTTTTCTTAAGCTAATAAATTAAGTTAAAAATAAGTTTGTAAAAGCACACACGTGGCGTCTTGGTGGGACAGGGTGTTACAGTAATGACTGCCTCTTTACTTTCATAACAGTAATGACCATCTCTTTGGTTTCATAATGGTAATGATTGTCTCTTTACTTTCATAACCAACTAACTCGCGAACGATCATGATCGTATCTTGATATGCTATGTGGTACATATGTACTTTTCTTACCTCAAGTTTCAATTCAGGTGTGTCGGCAGACCTGAATAGAGAATGATCAACGATCCTGAGACCTTGCTTCCCTTCCAGTAGGATTACTTGGACAGAAATCAAATCAATTTTTTTTTTTGTTTCTTGGCTTGGTTTCTTTAGCTTGAGAGAAAGGGAAAAGAAAGAGATGAGGAGGGTTTTGACATTTCCTTTAACTTATCAATATATATGTATATACATTTCAGTTCTTTAAAAAAAAATTAAAAGAAAAGAATAATAAAAAGAATTAACGTAATTAAATTAAAATAATCATTTTATCTCTTTTTTGGTTATTAAGAAAATTCTAACACTAGGGCATTTGGTCAACTCCGAGTATCCCGAGTTACTTCAGTAATTCTAAAACTAACTTACCTTAATAATCCCATTAAAATTACTAACTGAACTCATTGTGACATTTTTGACCTCCGATCGGGTCTCCAAAGTTGCCAAACTTAAAATATTTTTATTCAACAAATAACCCACATTATACCTACATATTCCAAATAAATTTCTGCAGTTAATAAATTACACTTATTTATTTACTTATGGAAAAATTTTATAATTCACGTTGAATTAGATTAGTATGATCATAATCCTACTCATTACTCTCTAATTAACCCATAATATATAATAAACCTTAATTATCCATAATTAGATTTTCGGGATATTACAAAGGTCCAATGGAGGCTTGAAGTAGGGCGAATTTTGTAATTAAACTTCAATGTATGGTCTATATGACCCAATTAGCTATGAACTGGTTATGAATGATGAATGATGATTTGTAACGCCCTAAATAATTAGGCACACTACCCAAGTTACTTACGAAACCCCAATCCCCTAAATGGGATTACTAATTAAAAAGGCGCAGAATTTAAACTTTTTTTAATAAACAGAATGAAAATCAAACTTGTAATAATTTGAACTTTACAACAGTTGGGATTCCAAAAATATTTACGAACTTTATTACAAGTCTTTTTCTTTCAGCCGGCCTGAGTGGCAAAATAGAGTTTAAAAAATATAACACTGGTAGACCCTTAACCCGCTTGGTCTGATGTGGCTCAAACATGTACATTCTTCGCCCTGCTCCTGAACTCATGGCTAATAAGCTAAAGTTTTACCCTTTCCTGCACAGTAGAGCACCCGTGAGCCAAGCCCAACAAGACAATATAAATAATAACAATTATATGCTCATCATGCAATCTAAATAGTATGCCATTCACATATGTCTGTGTGACACAGACCTACATATTGCATTAACATGCCTATTTATGTCTACGTGGCGTACACCTATGTTGCGCTCACACATCTGTTTATATCTACGTGACGTAGACCTACGTGTTGCTCTCACACGTCTAAATACATTAAGGCCTTAGAATGGTTTATCTCGGTTATGGTTATTGAGTCTAACCTGATTATGCCTTAAGCGCATAATCCTTGAATCTCATTACATTTAACATGGCATTACATTTACACACATATATCACTAGGGTAATAACCCTAGGCTATTAGACCGTTCTTATTAGAGTAATAACCCTAATCTCGGTTACTAAACAATCATGCATATCACTTTCAATATAAGAGCTACTACGCATACTTTACGTACTAACCACTGTCTTACCTTTTGTCTCGCAATAGCAGAGATTCCGAATCCTCGGGTTCTCCTGATCAGGTGCTGGTAATCCTAGTCACACAAATCTGGGATTTTCAATACTAGGGCTAACCCCTGATTTCAAACTCATAACATATTTCCATGGCATTAAAAATTCAAATAATCACAAAGAGCTCGGAAAAAGCTTTCAAACGATATAAAGAACTCCCAAATCGGAGTTCACAATCAAAAGATATGGAGTTTCAAAGTTCGAACTCAAAACTGCCCAAAAACACAAGGGCGGGTCGCGGCATGCCCAAGCCATGCCGCAACACCTGGGACAAATCCCAGGTTCCACCAACAAGGGGCGGGCCGCGACATGCTCAGAGCATGCCGTGGCACCTGGGTTGCAAACCCAAAAACTAACCACCAAGAACACGAATTTTCAGCCTCAAAACCATACCAATTCCATCCAAAGCTCAACCAAACACTCAATTCAATTCTACAACCTAACAAGCTTAAGATAGGGCATAAAAAAATACATACAACATGCATTAAAACTCACACTTTACCTTAAAAATTCAGATTGCAAAAACATCTCAAAATCATACTTAAACTCACAAATCTCAAGCTCTTTAAACTTGAGCATAATTTCAACTTATCCAAATATTTTTCCAGCAACAATCATCATCAAACAATTGAATTCAAGTTAAGGAAGAAACCCTAGAATTCCATCTAGAGCTTAAACAACCCACACACCATTCAAGCAAAATTCACTTAAATTAGCAAAAGAACCACACCTCATGCAACCTATACTTATCATCTTCATCAACACCAAAATCATGCATTACTAACTATCAAAAAATTCAGTAGATACAACTAGATTCACAATTGAAAAGATTACCTCAAATCTCAAGCTAGGATTGAGCACAAATACACCAAGAATCCAAGCTCAATCAAGTCAAAATCAAGTAATCTCTTTCCATAATCAACTTTTAAAAATTAGAGAGGGTTAGAGAGAGAGAGGGTTCGGGTGAGAGGGGTAGCAAACCAGAATTCTCTTTTCCTTATCCTCAAAAATCAATTTTGTCAAACATAGTAAGTAAAGGTCAAAAGACCAAAATGCCCCCAAGGCCAATTCCCACATTTTCAAACATACAAGGGCAAACTTGTCATTTCATGCATAATTAAATCCCAATTAAATTTCAGATTATCAAAAATCAAATGAAATGCCATTTAATTCAATCCAATTGCATTTCGGGCCCGAACCCGGTTCGGCCCGAAATACCCGGTTGTGACTTTACTACGCCAACCTGTCAGAACGCACCTGAAAAGACAGCACAAGCATAATGTATAATAATATAGTTCTATTAAGCACGTAATTAAATTAATTTCATCAATTTACCCTTCTTGGATCATAATTACTAAAATGCCCCTAGCTCACCAACGGGGTCTTACCATGTTATAAATCATATTAAAATCACATATATTGAACTATATAATAATATAATTCCTCATTTATTCATAACTATCTAATTAGGGTTTTGATAATCCATTTCTTAATTCTAGGGTATTACAATTACTCCCTCCTTATAGAAATTTCGTCCTAAAATTTACCTGAACAACTCTAGATATTTTTACTGCATATCTGTCTAGAGTTCCCAGGTTGCCTCTTCCACTCTTTTTGTTTCTCCACAGTACTTTTACCAGTGCCACTATCTTGCTTCTCAAGACTTTCTCTCTTCTATCGAGTATCTGCACTGGTTGTTCCTCATATGACAAGTTTGGCTGAAGTTCCAATGCTTCATAACTCAGAACATGGGACGAGTCTGAGACATATTTCTGAATCATAGAAACATGGAACACATCATGTACAGCTGCCAGTGCTGGGGGCATAGCCAACCTGTACGTTACTTGCCCTATCCTTTCAAGGATCTCAAAAGATCCAATGAACCTCGGGCTAAACTTTCCTTTCTTTCCAAAGCGTTTAAATGTCTTTTATCGGAGATATTCAGAGAAATACAATGTCCCCAACCTAGAAATCAATATCACGACGCTTTGGATCAACGTAACTCTTCTGTCTACTCTGAGCCGCGAGCATTCGCGCTCTAATCTTGTCAACTGCATCACTTGTTTTCTGAACAGCTTCGGGACCCAAGAACTTTCTTTCACCTACTTCATCCCAGTGAATAGGTGATCTACACTTTCTTTCATATAAAAGCTCATAAGGGGCCATCCCAATTGTTGCCTGGTAGATGTTGTTATAAGAGAACTCGATCAAGGGAAGGTATTTTACCCATGATCCCTCAAAGTCAAGCACACATGCCCGTAGCATGTCTTCTAAAATCTGTATCGTCCTCTCGGATTGCCCATCCATCTGAGGATGAAATGTTGTGTTGAACTTTAACTGAGTACCCATAGCTCGATGTGGACTCTCCCAGAATCTCGATGTAAACTTCGGATCTCTATCCAAAACAATGGACTTTGGAACACCATGAAGACGAATAATTTCTCTGACATATAACTCACCATACTGGTCAATGGAGAAATTCGTCTGAACAGGTAAAAAGTGAGCTGACTTTGTAAACCTGTCCACTATGACCCACACAGAGTCAAACTGTCCTGTGGTTCTAGGCATACCTACCAAGAAGTCCATAGCAACATCTTCCCAATTCCACTCTGGTATATTCAGTGGCTGCAATAACCCTGCAGGTCGCTGATGCTCAGCCTTAACTAGCTGACAGGTAAGGCACTTTGCAACATACTCAGCAATGTCATTCTTCATGCCTGGCCACCAGAAGATGGCTTTCAGGTCATGATACATCTTCATTGACCTTGGATGAACTGAATAAGGAGTCGTATGAGACTCATCCATGATCTCTCCCTTTTAATACTTTCATCCATAGGCACACAAACACGATTCCCGAATCGTAACATTCTCGTTTCATCCACTGAGAAATCACTAGCCTTCCCAGCCGAAACCCTAGCTCGGGTTTTTACCAATTCCAGATCTTGCATTTGTACTTCTTTGATTCATTCTAAAAGAGTGGATTGTAGGGTAATATTATCCAGTTGCCCCACAACCAATTCAATCTTAGCTCGGGTCATCTCATTTGCTATCTATTGGGAGATTTGTTTCACAACGCTCATGTAACGTTCTCGCTTCAAGCCTCCATTGGGCCCTTACACCCACGGACTAATGGCTCTTATACATGAGTTCATCACTCTGGCTACTTCATGGACTAATGACTGACCCTACAGACCAACACGAGTGTTTTCAGCGTGCTTTGTCCTCACTCACACGCATCCTGGGAAAACTTCCCAGGAGGTCACCCATCCTTGAAATTGCTCCAGGCCAAGCACGCTTAACTATGGAGTTCTTTCGAGATGGGCTACCGAAAAACAAGATGCACCTTGTTGACATAGGTAGTACCAATCAATCCATTTAAGCTCTATTCAACTATGTAGTCCCATACCTACACAGTCTTAGAATCATCCCACTTGACCTTCCCCAGGCGGTGTGAGATTGTACAGCTTACCCGGTATTTCCCCTTACGGATCACGGGACTACTGACTGTCACAATCACCCCCCCTTACGGGGTTCGACGTCCTCGTCGACCACACTTCCGGCTGGGTCAAGGCTCTGATACCATTTGTAACGTTCTCGCTTCAAGCCTCCATTGGGCCCTTACACCCACGGACTAATGGCTCTTATACACGAGTTCATCACTCTGGCTGCTTCATGGACTGTGCTTTGTCCTCACTCACACGCATCCTGAGAAAACTTTCCAGGAGGTCACCCATCCTTGAAATTGCTCCAGGCCAAGCACGCTTAACTATGGAGTTCTTTCGAGATGGGCTACCGAAAAACAAGATGCACCTTGTTGACATAGGTAGTACCAATCAATCCATTTAAGCTCTATTCAACTATGTAGTCCCATACCTACACAGTCTTAGAATCATCCCACTTGACCTTCCCCAGGCGGTGTGAGATTGTACAGCTTACCCGGTATTTCCCCTTACGGATCACGGGACTACCGGATCGTCACAATCACCCCCCCTTACGGGGTCCGACGTCCTCGTCGACCACACTTCCGGCTGGGTCAAGGCTCTGATACCATTTGTAACGTTCTCGCTTCAAGCCTCCATTGGGCCCTTACACCCACGGACTAATGGCTCTTATACACAAGTTCATCACTCTGGCTGCTTCATGGACTGTGCTTTGTCCTCACTCACACGCATCCTGGGAAAACTTTCCAGGAGGTCACCCATCCTTGAAATTGCTCCAGGCCAAGCACGCTTAACTATGGAGTTCTTTCGAGATGGGCTACCGAAAAACAAGATGCACCTTGTTGACATAGGTAGTACCAATCAATCCATTTAAGCTCTATTCAACTATGTAGTCCCATACCTACACAGTCTTAGAATCATCCCACTTGACCTTCCCCAGGCGGTGTGAGATTGTACAGCTTACCCGGTATTTCCCCTTACGGATCACGGGACTACTGACTGTCACAGCTCAACTGACTCTGACCCTTTCTGCTCAAGGCATCAGTAACCACGTTGGCCTTACCAGGGTGATACAGGATATCACAATCATAATCCTTCACCAACTCTAGTCAGCGTCTCTGTCTCATATTCAGATCTCTCTGGGTAAAGAAGTATTTCAGACTCTTGTGATCAGTGTATATCTCACATTTCTCGCCATATAGATAATGCCGCCAAATCTTTAGCGCAAAAACCACTGCTGCGAGTTCTAAATTATGAGTAGGGTACCTCTGCTCGTACTCCTTTAACTGCCAAGAAGCATAGGCTATTACCTTTCTAGCTTGCATAAGCACATAGCCGAGACCCTGTCTCGAGGCATCACAATAAACCACAAACTTTTCCTCATCTGAAAGAAGAGTTAGTACTGGAGCGGTAATCAAGCATTGCTTTAACTCTAGAAAACTTTTCTCACACCGATCAGTCCAAACAAACTTTAGGTTCTTTCGAGTCAACTCCGTTAAGGGTACAGCAATCTTTAAAAATCCCTCAATGAACCGACGATAATACCCAGCTAAACCCAGAAAACTTCTGACCTCAGTAGCTGATTTTGGTGTTGGCCAATCCCAAACAGCTTCAATTTTGGCTGGATCCACCATGATCCCATCTTTATCCACTATGTGTCCCAGAAATGAGACACGAGATAACCAGAATTCACACTTTTTGAATTTAGCATAGAGTTTATGATCCCGTAACCGTTGTAAAACTGCTCTGAGATGAAACTCATGCTCTTCCTCTGACTCAGAGTACACCAAAATGTCATCTGTAAACACAATTACGCATATATCCAGGGAAAAAAAATCACCTGTCCCCATATTCCTGTCCCATCTCTGTCCCAACGAATTATATTTTGCCAACTCATTTAAAATGCCAACTGTACATTTAACCAATCAAATATTGCTTTAGTAGTAACTGGTCGTTAGACGACTTTTAATTTTATGTAACAGTTAAACAGTTAAATCTTTTGTAAATGATTTTATAATCGGGATCCCGAGTCTTTTGTAATATTGTTTTATAAGTTTAATTAAAAAGCAAAATTTTAATTAATCACGTTTTTCCATAAACCTCGTTGATTAGCAACGAGCTGCACAGTATATTTAAAAATCACGTAATACGCCTAAGTTAGTTAGGGTGTCCATTTATTTTCCTTGTATTTTATTTTCTTTCTTATTAAAAAGAACAAAAGTAATCATCTCCCTCTTTATTCTAGTTATTAGTCTACAATGGCTATACACAGTATATTTTCTAACTTGCTATAAGTGGTTTTATGAAGTATATACAGTATGCTTAGGATTTTCTTTTTCTTACCAGGTTGAATAATCTTCGTCAGAAAAATAAGAGTTTTGATTTTTACCTTTAAGCTTCTAAATCTGATAAAAAATATGAAGATTGAAGAATAAAAATATGATAATTCATATCAGAAATAATTAATATTGATTAATGAGATTTCAATTTTAGTTAAATATAGAATATCAATCGTCAATCCACATGCAAACGGATGAATTATAATTTGGAGGGGCTGATTTATTTAATAAAGATATACATATAAATTAAAGGAAAACAAACAGACCAACGGAGACTTAGGCTCTTAAATGTACAGTTGGCATTATTGAGTTGGCAAAATATAATTTGTTGGGACAGAGATGGGACAGGAATATGGGAACAGGTGATTTTTTTCCTCTATCCAGGTAGTCTTTAAACACCCAATTCATAAGATCCATCAATGCTGTCGGGGCATTGGTGAGTCTAAAAGACATCACAAGGAATTTATAGTGTCCATACCGAGTACGGAACGCAGTTATTGGAATATCTTCCTCTCGAATTCTCAGCTGATGATAGTCTGAGCGAAGATCGATCTTGGAAAAGACCATTTTCCCCTTCAGTTGATCAAACAGATCATCAATTCGAGGTAAAGGATACTTGTTCTTGATGGTGAGCTTATTCAATTCTCGGTAATCAATACACATTTGCAGGTCCCATCATTCTTCTTCACATATAATACCGGAGCACCCCAAGGAGAGTAGATTGGTCTAATGAATCCCAGATTCAGTAACTCTTGTAATTGTATCTTCAATTCTTTCAATTCTACTGGGGCAATCCGATACAGTGCTTTAGATACTGGATCCACTCCTGGAACCAACTCAATAACAAATTCAATCTCTCGAGTAGGCGGCAATCCCGGTAAATCTTCTGGAAAGACATCAAGGAACTCGCATACCAACCTTGTATTCTCAGGCCCTGATGTCACAGGTTGGCTGGTATCCACTGCTGTGACTATGAACCCCAGACAATCTCTGCTCATTAGGTCCTTAGCTTTCAACAATGTTATTCTTGGTATGTGTGCCCCCTAAATCTTACCCACGAACACCGCTGGGTTAGCACTATCGGGCTCAAACACCACCATCTTTCGTTTACAGTCAATTGTCGCTCCATATTTAGACAGGAAATCTATTCCCAAGATTATGTCAAAGTCAGACAATTGTAATTCAATTAGATTGGTGGTCAACTCACAATCTTCAATCCAGAAGGACAAAGACCGAATCCACCTTGTGGATACTATAAGGTCTCCCGAGGGTAACATGGTTCCAAACCCCGAAGCATAAATATCACATGGCTTATGGAAACTTTCAATAACTCTACTCGACACATAGGAGTGAGTAGCTCCCGAATCAAACAACACAATATATGAACAATCATTAATAGATAACTGACCTGTCACAAGCATCAACGTCAGCCTAAGTCATGGTAAACAGTCGCCTCCGGTTCAGTGAAGTATTCTTCTTAGGCTCCTCTTTCTTGGCCTGAGGACAATCTCTAATAAAGTGGCACACCACGCCACACTGGAAACATGCCTTGGCTTGACACTCAGCAGGATGGTGTTTCTTACATTTAAGACACTCAGGATATGATCGGAATGAGGACACGTGACCCTGACGACCACCTTTATTTCCCCGAAACTTTCTATTTCCCCCTGATGCTCCAGAAGCCTCAGCCTTCCGTTTGTGATCACGGTTGCCACTGTCGGTCCCCTTACTAATATTACCACTGACGAGAGGATTTGATGTCGTGACGGCATCCTTTGCAGCCTGCTCTTTTATTACTTGCTGCTCAGCCTCCTCAGCAATTAAGGCCAAGTATACCACTCTCTTATACAGAGTGTCATGTGATGGGATAATTTTCAAGTCTCAACTGATTGTGGCATTCAGTCCTCAAACTTACTTCTGTATCCTAGTGAAATCTGTAGGCACCAGATCACTAGCAAATTTAGACACCCGATCAAATTCTAGAGTATACTTGACCACAGACATCTTCCCCTGAGTCAACTTTACAAAATCTTCCTGATGTAAAGTCCTCACAACAACATTATAAAACTTTTCTTCGAATAGTTTCTTGAATTCTTCCCAGGTCATTACACTGACATCCCGGGTCTGACCCACTATGTCCCACCAGACGCGGGCATGGTCTTGTAACATGAAGGTTGCACAATTCACTCTCTCAGTTCCCATCACCCCTATATTGTCGAGGATACAGGTAACAGTGCTCATCCACTGCTCAGCCTTTATAATGTCAATACATCCCAGAAAAGTTGGAGGTTGCAACTTCACAAATCGCTCGAACATAGAATCTCGGTGCGGCATAATAAACCCCTGGTTACCCACCACTGGCACGGGTGCTGGTGCTGGTGGTAACCCTTAATCAACTGGGGCAGCCGGTTGCCTTAAACGTTGCAACTCTTCCTCTTGAGGAAGTATGATACTTCGCATTTTATGAAACATCTGCTGCCAATCAGTAGGAGGATTAGCATTACCAACCCCCGCGTTATCCCCCGGATTTTGCAGAGGTGGAGGCGGTGTCAGTGGATTGGTTCAGGCAGCCCCGGGCTCTACTTGCTCACCTTGTGGTCTGGATGATTGCGGAGGGTCCATTATTAGTAACCATGTAATCAACAACCCCAGCGAGTTAAGCACTAATACTGTAACGTCCCCGCTTCAAGCCTCCATTAGGTCCTTACACCCACAGAATGAATGGCTCTTATACACGAGTACATCACTCGGGCTGCTTCCTGGATTGATGACTGACCCTATAGACCAACACGAGTGTTTCCAGCATGCTTTGTCCTCACTCACACGCTTCTTGGGAAAACTTCCCAGGAGGTCACCCATCCTGAAATTGCTATAAGCCAAGCACCCTTAACTGTGGAGTTCTTTCGTGATAGGCTAACGAAAAACAAGATGCACCTTGTTGATATAGGTAGTACCAATCAATCCATTTAAGCCCTTTTCAACTGTGTAGTCCCATACCTACACAGTCTCAGAATCATCCCACTTGACCTTCCCTAGGCGGTGTGGGATTGCACAACTTACCCGGTATTTCCCCTTACGGATCACGGGACTACTGACTGTCACAAATACCACACTTACGCACTTATTGCCTTAAACCCTAACTCATCTATTTACCTCAAATAATATTCACATAAACAAGTAGCATTTAAAGCATGGCATCACATAACACATACATACTCAAGATGCTTGCATACTGCCTAAAATGGAAAGCGGTAGACAAATGATCACACAATCAGTAAAGTATTTACTCTCAATACTTACTGCACCATGAGTCGAGCTTTTCTCTGACGATGAATGTACATGTTTGGCCGGTTTACAGAAAATTTAAAAACCTTGGCACTCTGATACCAAATTGTAACACCCTAAATAATTAGGCACGCTACCCAAGTTACTTACGAAACCCTAATCCCCTAAATGGGATTACTAATCAAAAAGGCGCAGAATTTAAACTTTTTGTAATAAACAGAATGAAAATCAAACTTGTAATAATTTGAACTTTACAACAGTTGGGATCCCAAAAATTTTTACAAACTTTATTACAAGTCTCTTTCTTTCAGCCGGCCTAAGCGGCAAAATAGAGTTTCAAAAATATAACACTGGTAGACCCTTAACCCGCTTGGTCTGATGTGGCTTGGACATGTACATTCTTTGCCCAGCTCCTGAACTCATGGTTGATCAGCTTAAGCCTTACCCTTTCTTGCACAGTAGAGCACCCGTGAGCCAAGCCCAACAAGACAGTATAAATAATAACAATTATAAGCTCATCATGCATACTAAAAGTTTGCCATTCACATATGTCTGTGTGACACAGACCTACATATTGCATTAACATGCCTATTTATGTCTACGTGGCGTAGACCTATGTGTTGGGCTCACACATCTGTTTATATCTACGTGACGTAGACCTACGTGTTGCTCTCACACGTCTAAATACATTACGGCCTTAAAATGGTTCATCTCGGTTATGGTTACCGAGTCCAACCTGATTATGCCTTAAGCGCATAATCCTTGAATCTCATTACATTTAACATGGCATGGAATTTACGCACATATATCACTAGGGTAATAACCCTAGGCTATTAGACCGTTCCTATTAGGGTAATAACCCTAATCCCGGTTACTAAACAATCATGCATATCACTTTCAATATAAGCGCCACTGCGCATACTCTATGTACTAACCACTGTCTTACCTGTTGTCCCGCAATAACAAAGATTCTGAATCACCAAGTGCTCCTGATCAGGTGCCGATAATCCTAGTCACACAAATCTGGTATTTTCACAACTAGGGTTAACCCCTGATTTCAAACTCATAAAAATATTTTCATGGCCAGATAATCACAAAGAGCTCGGAACGAGCTTTCCAACATTATAAAGAACTCCCAAATCGGAGTTCAGAATCAAAAGATATGGAGTTTCAAAGTTCGAACTCAAAATTGCCCAAAAACACAAGGGCGGGCCGCGGCATGCCCAAGCCATGCCGCGACACCTGGGAAAAATCCTAGGTTCCACCAACAAGGGGCGGGCCGCAGCATGCTCAGAGCATGCCGTGGCACCTGAGTTTCAAACCTAGAAACCAGCCACCAAGAACACGAATTTTCAGCCTCAAAACCATACCAATTCCATCCAAAGCTCAACCAAACACTTAATTCAATTCCATAACCTAACAAGCTTAATATAGGGCATAAAAAAATACATACAACATGCATTAAAACTCACACTTTATCCTAAAAATTCAGATTGCAAAAACATCTCAAAATCATACTTAAACTCACAAATCTCAAGCTATTTAAACTTGAGCTTAATTTCAACTTATCCAAATATTTTTCCAGAAACAATCATCATCAAACAGTTGAATTCAAACAGTTGAATTCAAGTTAAGGAAGAAACCCTAGAATTCCATCTAGAGCTTAAACAACCCACACACCAAAAATTCAAGCAAAATTAACTTAAATTAGCAAAAGAACCACACCTCATGCAACTTATACTTATCATCTTCATCAACACCAAAATCATGCATTACTAACTATCAAAAACTTTAGTAGATACAACTAGATTCACAATTGAAAAGATTACCTCAAATCTCAAGCTAGGATTGAGCACAAATACACTAAGAATCCAAGCTCAATCAAGTCAAAATCAAGTAATCTCTTCCCAAAATCAACTTTTAAAAATTAGAGAGGGTTAGAGAGAGAGAGGGGTCGGGTGAGAGGAGTAGCAAACTAGAATTCTCTTTTCCTTATCCTCAAAAATCAATTTTGTCAAACATAGTAAGTAAAGGTCAAAAGACCAAAATGCCCCTAGGGCCAATTTCCATATTTTCAAACATACAAGGGCAAACTTGTCATTTCATGCATAATTAAATCCCAATTAAATTTCAGATTATCAAATATCAAATGAAATGCCATTTAATTCAATCCAATTGCATTTCGAGCCCGAACCCGATTCGGCCCGAAATACCCGGTTGTGACTATACCGCGCCAACCTGTTAGAACACACCTGAAAAGAAAACACATGGATACTATATAATAATTTAGTTCCATTAAGCACGTAATTAAATTAATTTCGTGAATTTACCATTCTCGGATCATAATTACTAAAATGCACATGGCTCAGCAACAGGGTCTTACCATGTTATAAATCATATTAATTCACATATATTGAACTATATAATAATATAATTCCTCATTTATTTATAACTATCTAATTAGGGTTTTGCTAATCTATTTCTTAATTCTGGGGTATTACATGAATGGTAGATGCTAGATATTAGTTTGGTATTTATTGACTTATTAAATCTATCTTTTTTGTGATTACATAACTATGAGGATATTATTGTTCTTTTATATTGATGAGTGGTCCTGATTTGGTTAATAATATTGTATGTATAATTACATGAGTTATTTCATTAATTTTAAATATGTATTTTGTAAAATAAATTAAAGGATAATTTGTAAATGTTATTTTCCTAAAAGGGTCAAAGTGTGACATTTAACCACTCAAGTTATGGATATTACATATCTTCCAAAACTCAGAGCTCGAGTCGCGACAAAAAAATAGTATCAGAGCACCAAATTTAAATACCTCAGAGTGCGTTACTAAATATTTCCTACTGGGCTTTATTTTTTCTCACGAGAATGGTACCGTTGAGAAAGAATTTCGTTATTATTTTAGTCTTATTTGGGATATTAAACTTTCTTTTGAAATCTAATTTTGTAATTAAACTTCAATGGATGGTTTGTATGACTTAATTACACTTCTACAAAAATGGGTTTTTGTGTCAGTTAACACGTAAGTCAACGCCCAAAATCAACACAAAAAATTACTTTAAAATTATGCGTCGTTTATAAAGTGGCACTACTTTGCATCGGTTCGAAAACTGATATTTTTATAAATTCATCAAGTTGTTCCTTTTCATTTCAAGATCTTCTAATTTCGAGAACGAGAATCGGGAGTGACGTTTTTATTTATCTTTTGTTTTTTGAGTTTATGAATTGGTGATTTTTCTTTTGTGTGTTTAATTTTGAATTTTGTTTCAGGTTTTTTATTGTCGGTGGAGGAAATGTTGCTGGTTATGCAGCTAGATGTGGGTTTTTCAGAATATTTTTTCATTTTTTTTCCTTTAGACACTCATATATGAGTTCTTCTTATTTTTATTTTTCTTTTTCTGTGTTGTGGTGGAAGAAATACTGATGGTTTTCATTTTTACAAGTGATTTATTCATTTTTGGGTTGTGGTGGTTGATGATGGTGGGTTTGGGATGGCCATCGCAGGTTTAATTTTTGTTCTCCTTTTTTTTTCTCTCACGACTAGGGGTGTTCATTGGATCACATCCAATGATTTTAGGCCCATCCAGATCCGATCCAATCATATATTGGATGTTAGATTTTACCATCCGATCCGATTCAATCAATTTCAGTCATCCAATCGATCCAACATCCATTGGATGTTGGATTGGATCGGTTCTATCCATTGGATGTATTTTATATATATTTATTGGTTTAATTTAGGTTTATCCAATATTTTAAACCTAGTATTTTTTGGATCGGATCGGATCCATCCAATATTTTTGGTCTAGTATGTATTGGATTGGACTAGATCCATCCAATCCAAGAAAAAAGAGTAAAATTTTAATGTTAATTTTCATGTATACATATAGATTTGACTTATAATAATGTAAAATCCAATTACTCATCCAAACTAAAGAAAAATACAAATTAGTTCGATTGGATGTTGGATGTATTGGATTTTTAGACACCTCATCCACCATCCGATCCGATCCAATTGGATATTTAAAAATAACATCCAATCTGATCCGATCACAATTGGATATCCAATGTTTTGCGGTCAGTTGTAATTGAATCGGTCGGTTCTGATTGGATTGGATCGATTTATGCACACCCCTACGACAATTCAAAACTGAAGCTAATAAGTAAAAAAAAATACACTAGTATATTGTGTTAATTATGAATTGGTGCATACAACCTTATTCATTTATTTATAACCGATGCAAACAAGTTAGTACTTGCATTACAATATATATGTCAATTTTGAGAACTGGTGAAATTAGATCAAATGTCATTTAATAAACGATGTAAATTAAGCATTTTGTAATAATGTTAGTTGCTGGTTATTAGAAATGAGGAAAGAATGATGGATGCTAGATATTAATTTGGTGTTTATTGACTTATTAAATCTAGGGCCAATATGCAAAATGACCCTAAATTTAACAATAAAGTTAATAAATGTCCATTTTTTTAAAAAAATTAACAAAATGCCCATTTTGTTAAAAGTTTGATAAGAAAATTACAATTATAACCTTGAATAGTTAAGTGTTTGGTATAGTTATTTTGCACAATAGTATATCGTATTTATGTGCAATAATATATTAAAAAAACTGAAAGGTAATATATATATATGTATTTTTTTTTTGAAATAACTGAAATGTAGTATATTAGTTTAAGATTGTAGTATATTATTTTAATGTGCTATGGTATATAATGAACGAAAGACAGAAATTAAAAAATATGGAATATTAGTTTAAGTTTGAGGTATAGTTATATTTCACTAGGAAATATTGTCTTTATATTCATTAGTATATCATGAAGGAAAGAAAAAAAAAATGTAAACTATTAAATTAAGTTTTTGGTATATATATATATTTTCCACTATACTAGTGGTATATTAATTTTTTACTATAATATTTATGCTTATGATTGCAGAATATAATTTTTATATGCTATTGTATATCGTGAAAAAAAATCATTTAATAGCATATTAGTTTAAGTTTATGGTATATTTATATTGGTCTAAGGTATATCGTTTGTAGGTGATATGTATATCGTGAAGGATAGAAAGGAAAAAAAACTATTAAATATTAATTTAAGTATGAGGTATAGTTATATTTGACTGAGGTATATTGATTTTATGTTCATTGGTATTTCATGAAGGAAAGAACAAGAAAAAAAAATTTGTGGAATATTAAATTAAGTGTTTTGTATAATTTTTTTTCACTATGCTGGTGGTATATTAATTTTTGGCTATGGTATATCTGGTTATGATTGTGGTACAAGTTTTTGTATGCTACTGTATATTGTGGAAAACAATTCATTTAATAGTATATTAGTTTAAGTTTGTGATATGTGTATATTGGTTTAAGGTATATTGTTTGTATATATATTAATAAAAGACTAATTATATGCTTAAATAACATATTATAACCTTGAATAATTAAGTGATTGGTATAGTTATTTTGCACAATATTATATCATTTTTATGTGCAATAATATATTAAAAAAACTGAAAGGTAGTATATATATATTGAAATAACTGAAAGGTAGTATATTAGTTTAAGATTGTAGTATATTATTTTAATGTGCTATGGTATATAATGAACGAAAGACAAAAATTAAAAAATATGGAATATTAGTTTAAGTTTGAGGTATAGTTATTGTTGACCGAGGTTTTCGGCAACTATTAAAATATGATTATAATAAAGAGCTGTAAGAAAGTGAGATGAAGATTTTTTACGTGGTTGGGGCGTTAATGAGCCTTAGTCCACGAGCCACTGTTATTAATGGATGTATTTAATACAGATTCTACACTTGAGAGAATGTCTTTCTCATAAATACAGAGAATGTTCTTGGTGAGTATTTTCTCTTCTTGCTCTTTTGCAACCCAAGATTCTCGACCCCATTAAATGAGCATTGAGGGGGTATTTATAGTGTTTTGGTGGGGTAATCCCTAGAATTGTTCTTACACATGTGTCTGTAAGTATCCATAAAGTTGGGCATTTCCGATGAATATACCATGGGTGATGCATGGTCAAATCTCTAGGTGTTGTAGGGCTTTTATGAAGAATGTCCTTTTTGCCTTGTGATTGACGTGACTCTTCGCAGAGTAGCCGTCGCTAGACTTAAATGATCATTACTGTAGCGCTGCTGTTTGGGGGTTGTGCCGTCAGACTTTATTGCGTGTTACAGTCCCAACACGCTTCCTCCCATGCAGCATTAAATGCGACTTGATTGCTCGGGAGAGACCTGACATGTCCTGGAGAGCCTTCACGCTATACTAGCTTCCTGGAGTACCTTGTACTCCGGATGCCTCCTCCGGGACCCATGCTAACAGCGCTTCTTGGTGGCGCCCAAAGACTTAGCAAATCTTTCCAAGTTATCTGATCCACGTGTCCCCTCTCGACTGGTCCACGTATTTTGGGCGAATTCTGGAGCAACATTTACCCCCCAAGCCTTGTTTACTTAGTAAAAATAAACCAAGGCTTGTTCAAGTGTCTCCGGTTGACTCCTCGTTTCCCTAGCTCGAGCCTCGAGCGCGTGGGGGCAAATTAAATGATGTCATTTAATGCAGCGATTTGCTTTTTGCAGGAATGTCTCCAGCCGCCTCCTCGGTCTTCTAATACGAACCTGGGGGCGCGTGGAGGTGCGTCTGATAATGGCATTAAATGCAGCGATTCGCTTTTGCAGAGGTCGATTCGTTTCACGCCCCATGATTGATGCGGCGCATTAATGGTGTCAGACGGATACTCAAACGTTTCCACCGCCTTAATGGTAGATTGATCTAATCCGTTGATCTTTGGGAATTCGAATCGTGCGTCTCCCCCACCGTGCGATTGGTAGGTGATGACACCTGTTCCTCATGCGTTTTTGCCTATAAAAGCCACCACCTTTCCTTCATTTCGGTTACTTTCCATTCCTTGCCATTTCTGCTCGAATTTCTTAGGGAGAAAATTCCTCAAAGTAGCACGAACTGTCTTAATACCCAGACACTTCATTTAGTTTTCCGGTGTTTGACTTTGCCAGTTCTTCTCAACTCTCAGTCAACCACATTCAGTACCTCCAGTTCAACGATCGACTGTAAGTTTCTTGCATCCTTAGATAATAACATGCTTATATTTACTTCGTTCGTTTTCTGGGTTCGTACTTAGAGGCTTCTGTGAGTGTTTAAGTTCTTCGAGTTCTGCTGTATGTTTACTGCGTTAGTTGTAGAATTGCCATTATCGTGCCCTTGTTGTAGTTATACAGTTCTGTTTGAAGAGGGCCATGTGTTCTTCGTTTATCAGTCGCTTAGGGCATAGGATGGCTTTTCTCTTTTCTTTTCTTTTTTTTTCTTTTTGCAAAACCACTTTCTGCGATTTCACTGCACCCGACACTTGTTCAGGGATTCTTTCCAGAGTTTCCCAAGTGACACGTGTCCGGAGGGGGCCTCTTTCCAGCGGTTAGGGGACCCCCACTCCCTTTTTCTTGATTTAGGGTTTGGTATGGGACCACACTGCTGGACTTTTCTTTTTCCCTTTTTGTTTTTTCTCAGAACACGAAATGTCTGCTTCTGGCTCAAAATCTTCGAAGAAGAAAGGGAAAAATATGGCCACGCTGGAGGAGGTTTCTCTGGGACCCGTTGCCCAGGAGGGGTACAAGTCCCGTGCAACCGGTTGGGAAGCGGCCGAGCTTCGATCAACCCTGACTTGTCCTCACCAGCTGGAGAACATTATTAATGTGGTCGGGATCAAACCCTCCCCCTCAGGGACATTTCACCGGCCTCCTCGCGACTCGGAGACGCCCAATCATAACTATGACGGCTTCGGGGCTTGGAGTCAGACCCACTTGATGACCGGTGCCATGCTCCCGCTCCAAGATTACTTTGTTAATTTTCTTGTATTTGTCGGCCTTGCGCCATACCAACTTATTCCTCAAGCTTACCGCCTGCTCTCAGGCTTATTTATTTTTTACACCGCCCGTGGCTGGGGGTCTCCCAGCCCGGCGGAAATTTTGTATTTTTATGAACTTGTATCCGTCCCCAAGAAAGGGGACAAACTTAAGGATGGTTTTTATGGGTTCCGGATCCACCCTGCTAACGAGGGGGTGGTTCCGTATAATAGGCAGACTCATGTTAAGGAGTACCGCCACCGCTTTTTCTTTTCTTCCGGGTTCAGGGCCGTGGACCACCCGGAGCTTCTCACGGAGTGGGTGCGGATCCCACCTTACCAACGGACGCTTCCCACTCAGGCTTTCCTTCGAAGGGCCCAAGCCTTTGCCTCCTACGACCACGCCGATCTTGATGTCGGGGGCCTAGTCACCACGGAGAATTGTAGGAAGGCCAAACTTATCCTTTCTCACCAATCCGTGGATGACTCCAACCTCTCACGGGTCATCTGCCCCAATGTGAGGGCGCCGGTTGCGGAGAAGGCCTTCCGGGATGAGCTCATTGCTACGGCAGAGAAGAAGTACCAAGATTATCTCTACCGGAAGGCCCAGGAGAAGGCGTACTCTAAGGCCCAGGCTGCCGGGAGAGGGCTTCGCGTGGGGAGTCCGGTGGTGCGAAGGAGCCAAGCCATTGGCGGGAAGTCCGAAGCAAAATTTTTTGACAAGATACTTCAAGAAGAGATTGAGGATCGTCCCGCCGGGGGGCCCCTTCGTCTTGAAGATTCTTCCGAGAGACGGACTTCCCGGCCTCAGCCTTCAGCCCCCGAACCAAACTCGGGTGCTTCCGGTGCTAGCACTTCCGGTGTCGGCGGTAAGTCTCCCTTGACAATACGCTATGTTCCTTCCGTTGATGAATATACCAGTCATAGGCCCGTAGGGTTCGACGAGCGTCTTCGTAGATTTAAGATGCCGTTGACCCGGTGGGGGGATCGATTGAAGGACTTTTATTTTACGAACTTAGGAGATTACCTAGGTCGGTCCCGGATGGGCGCCGGCCCTCCGGAACCTATTCCCTTAGGTCCATCAGCTTACATAGCGTCCAGCTGGTTTCGGCCCTCGGACAGTTATCTTGGAGATGATGCTGCCAGCATTAAAGTTCAGGACTTTGCTAGGGCCGAATTAGGAAGTTCGGGTAGGAGTAGCTTATTTGCTGTATCTTTTATAAGCGGTTTCTCACGAACTTCTAACACTTGCTTATTTTTTGGAACAGATACCTCCATGGATGCCATCCTGGAACAAATTGCCGGGGTTCATACTCCCGTGGCTCCTCCGGCTTTCACCCCCTCTCCCCCGGCCCCTTCCTTGAAGGTTCCTTCCAGCGCTCCTCCCGAAACCATTGACTTAGTGGATGACGAGGAGGTGCTTCTGGGAGAGGCCGTTGAGGGTGCAGGAGAGCCTCAAGCCCTTCCGGAGGTAGCAGAGGAGGACGAGGAGGAGCCTGAAGTGGCTCTGATTCGCAAGCGTAAGGGCAAGATGATTGCCCAGGACGAGCCGAAGAGGCCTCGGAGGGCCGACACTCCTGCCCATGGCCTAGACGGCGGGGTCTCCCCGATGGAGGAAAATCCTGCTCCTCCCCACATCGAGCTTACCCCGATTCCGGGGGATGAGGGGAGGCAGGAGCTTCGCATAGCCAAACACAACTACGCTATGGACGAGTACTCCCGGGGGTATGCCGAAGTGGAGGCCCTTAGGAGGATTCTGCGAGCTGAGATTGAGGCGAGCATCAACCACCCGGAATACCGGGATCCGTGGAACCTCAATCTGGACCCCTTAACGGACTGGTTCCGGCCTCTCCTAGGGCCTACCTTGGCTCCCTTTGCCGCGGAGATGACCGGCGAGTTCGCCTCTCAGCTTACACGTTGTGCGCCCAAGCGGTTTGCCACTTGTGCTTCCCTGAACTCCATCTTCCAGGTCCAGGACCTCAGCCATTCTCTCACGGTGGTAAGTACTTTGCGATTTTTTGCGTTTCCTTTTTGTTGTTTGTATTTTGTTTTCTTCCTTTGAGAAATTTTTCCTTATATCTCGTTATGGTTCAGCTTGCTGCTGAGGCTGGCCGCCTCTCCAGGAACATCATAAATCATGGCTTCGCTCTGTCCGACTTTGGGGACATGAATGACGTCAGGAAGGTCCTCCAAGACCTCACAGCGGAGAGGCAGATCTACCAGGAGGCTGCCGAGCGCCAGGAGGCAGCGGCCAAGGCCAAGGAAGAGGAGGCCAGACGGAGGGAGGCTCAGGCGGAGGCCATGATCCGGGACGAGGCTCAGCGGAGAGACAGGATGGAGGCCCATCATCACGAGGAACTAAGGGCTGCTGCCGAGAAGGCCAGGCGAGATCTCCGGGAGGCCAGGGAGGCTATGGATGAAATGGCCGAAAAGGTGAGATCTCTAGAGGAGACTCACCAGTCGGACATTGAATCCAAGGCCGCTTTAGCTGCGGAGCTGAAGGAGCTTAGGGATTTCAAAGAACAGTCCACCAGGAAGGCCAAGAGGGCCGAGCTCCTTTCTCCTGTTTCCTGCGCCCGGTGCCCGAAGCGCTTTGATGATGGTGTCTACATGGCTTGGGCCACCAATGATCAGAGTATCAAGCTTACTTTTTATCCCAAACCCGAGGAGATGATTGCCAGATTTCGGGAAAAGAAGAAGAAGCTTGATGCTGCGCTTGAGGCACGGATTGGACCTCGTCTTCCTCCGCGGGCTGACTGAGCTGCCGTATTTATTGACCCAGATTCTACCCGTTTCTCTTATAACTCTTTTTTTTTTGTTTGTACATATTTGCTGCTGCCTTAGAACAATTTGCATTTAGGCGGCAGCTTTCATTTGAAGGGGAGACAATTATATTTTAAGGCCTGTCCCCGGGCCATTTATATGTATATGACCTGCCCTTTGGGCTAGGATATTTTTTTTTTTATATATGCGATCTTTATTTGTCACACTTATATATTTTAACCTGTCCTTTGGCTCAGGGTTTTTATACTTATGCTTTTTATTTTTGCGCATACTTTTTGACCTGCCCTTTGGGTCAGGATATTTTACTTAGTTTGACCTGCCCTTTGGGTCAGGATATTTTACTTAGTTTGTTTTTGTTTGTCCGTGCGGTATACCCTAGTACCCCCCTGAGTGGCATAGAAACTTTGTTTTTAAGGCACTCAGTTTTATTTAGTATAGAGGAGGCATACATTTGGACGGTACAAACCCTTTGAACAAAATCTAAGTTTAATTCGCTACTGGTAATATTTTCTGAGGTGATCGGCATTCCAGGCTCTTGGGACAGTAGTTCCGTCCATTCTTTTCAGTTTGTAAGTGCCAGAACCGATTTCGTCCTCGATTTCATATGGTCCTTCCCAATTTGGTCCAAGTACCCCCACTCCGGGTTCTTGGGTGGCTGGAAAAACCCTTCTTAGGACCATATCCCCAATAGCAAATTTTCTGTTTTTAACCTTGGAGTTAAAATACTTGGTCACCTTCTTTTGATAAGCAGCCATCCGTATTTGAGACTCATCCCGGAGTACTTCGACTTGATCCAAAGCCTCTTGGAGCAAGGCTGCGATTAGTGGCCGGATCATAAGTCGTCCTCCCGTGGGATGGGAATAATGTTTCCACCGGACCATTGCTTCACAACCGTACGCCATTGAGAACGGCGAGTGACGGTTGTGGTTACGGGGGTCGTCCGGTAGGCCCACAATACCCTTGGCAATTCTTCGAGCCGTTATTTTTACGAGCCGCAGGTAGCTTCTTTTCAAGGTGACCTTTAGGATTTTATTGATCGCTTCCGCCCGGCCGTTTGTTCGAGGCCGGCTACCGCGAGAAGCTTTTTACCACTCCGTGTTGGTTGCAAAAGTCGCAAATTCCTCGCAATCAAATTGCTTTCCATTGTACGAGACTATTTTATGAGGCAAGCCGTATCGACACACTATGTTTTTAATAACAAAGTCCAATGCCTTCTTAGCAGTTATTGTCTTCATAGGCTCACCTCGTCCACTTGGTGAAGTAGTCCATCGCTACTATTGCATACTTTACCCCTCCTTTTCTCGTAGGTAGAGACCCGATGAGATCTATTCCCAGTACCGCGAAGGGCCAGTGGGCCGGTCATCAAAGTGATCTCATTTGGAGGGGCTCTCGATATGTTCGCGTACCTTTGGCACGAGTCACACTTTTGGACATAGTCTGTACAATCTTTTTTCATCGTTGGCCAGAAGTACCCTTGCCTCAATATTTTCTTTGAGAGGCTGGGTCCTCCCGTATGATCTCCACAGAACCCTTCATGGACCTCCAAGCATGATTTGTCTAGCTTCGTGGTCCGATACACACCTTAAATAAGGCATGCCGAGTCCTCTCCGTAGAGAATTTTATCCATCATTACATAACGATGAGCCCGACATCGAATCTTTCGAGACGGTACCCTCTCTTGGGGCAACTCACCTGTGGTTATGTACTTTATGATGGGGACCATCCACCGGGTTCTTGCCCAACCGTTTGTGTGGTCTCTTTTATTTTGATGCTTGGCTCCGCCAAGCGTTCCACCGGTACTACCCCCGACTCTTCGATTTCGCTGTCCGAGGCTAACTTAGCCAGACAGTCCGCATGAGCATTCTTCTCTCGAGGGATTCTTTCTATTTTGTAGTCCGTGAACTCGTGGAGCAATTCTCGGACTATGGCTACGTACGCGGCCATCCGCTCGCCGCGAGTTTGGTATTCTCCGAAACTTGGTTTACGACCACCGAAAATCACCGTAGACTTCCACTCTCTTGGCTCCTACGGCTTTAGCCAATTTTAGCCCCGCTATCGTGGCCTCATATTCGGCTTCGTTATTCGAAGCGGTGAAGTTGAATCGGAGTGCCGCCCGGAGCCGCAATCCAAGAGGTGATATCATAGCCACTCCGCTCCCGAACCGTTCTCATTAGAAGCTCCGTCCACAAATACTCTCCAAGTGGGGATTGGTGGCTCCGGTGTATTGGCTGTCGCCTCGGCTTCATTGCATCTCGGTGATGAAGTACGCCAAGGCTTGGCCTTTTATGGAAATCCGTGGGCACGTAATGTAAGTCGAACCGACTCGGCTCCATCGCCCACTCGAGGAGTCTTCCGGATGCTTCAGTGCTTCGGAGAACTTGCCGGAGTGGATGATTGGTCAAGATTCGATCGGATGGGCTTGGAAGTATGGTCTCAACTTCCTTGATGCCATCGGGAGGCGAATACTAATTTTTCAATAACCGGGTACCTTGTCTCGGCCCCTACCATGCGCTTACTAACATAGTACACGGGGTGCTGAATTTTTCTTCCTCCCGACCCGGTGCGACGCGACCGCATGCTCGGAGACGGCCAAGTAAAGGAACAAGTCTTCTCCAAGGACGGGTTTTGATAGGATAGGAGGTTTGGCCATGTGGTCTTTTAACCTTTTGAATGCCTCCTCGCATTCATCTGACCATTCGAATTTTTGGCATTTCTTCAGTATGTTGAAGAATGGTATGCACTTGTCCGTGGATCGTGAGATAAAGCGACTCAGTGCGGCTACCTTTCCGGTCAGGCTCTGCACGTCCTTATGTTTCTTTGGGGATGGCATGTCCAGGAGAGCTTGGATTTTCTCCGGGTTCGCCTCGATCCCCCTTTGGCTGACTATGAAGCCCAGGAATTTTCCCGACTTGACCCCGAAGGTGCATTTTTTCGGATTGAGCTTCATGTCGTATCTCCGGACGACTTCGAAACATTCTTCTAAGTCGCTTGCATGGCTGTTGCATGCTTTGGATTTGACGAGCATGTCATCTACATATACCTCCATGTTTCGTCCCAGGAGGCTTCTAAACATCCGGTTAACCATTCTTTGATAGGTTGCTCGGCGTTTTTCTCCGAAAGGCATGACTAGGTAACAAGATACCCCCTTATCGGCCCCGAAGCTAGTGCACTCCTGGTCCGCCGTATGCATTTTTATTTGGTTGTACCCGCATAGGCATCCATGAAAGACAGCAGCTTAAATCCGGACGTGGCGTCTACCATCTGATCGATCCTGGGCAGCGGAAAGCAGTCCTTTGGGCAGGCTTTGTTTAGATCTGTGAAATCTATACAAACCCGCCAAGTCCCGTTCGGCTTGGGCACCAGGACCGGATTGGCCAGCCATTCCGGATAATACACGTCGCGGATCATGCCATTGGACAAAAGTTTATCCACCTCTTTCTCTAAGGCCTCGGCTTTCACCGAGTCGAGCGGGCGTCTCTTTTGCTGTACAGGGGGCATGTCCGGGTTGACATTGAGTACATGGGTGATGACATGAGGGCTGATGCCGGTCATGTCTTCTTGGCGCCATGCGAAGATGTCGATGGCGCCCTTCAGTGTTTTTATTATTTTATCTTTTTCCTCCGGATCCAGGCTCCTCCCTATCCGGAGTACTTTGGTGGAGTCGTCGTCGCACACTGGTATTTCTTCGACGTCCTCCATTGGTTCCACGACCCTTTCGGACCCTATGCGAGGATCCAACTCGTCCTCTTCAGCCTTCTCTATCTCAGGGGGCCCCCGGACCATGAGTACTGGCAAGTGGGTGGCAACATTGTAACATTGCCTGGCCTCTCCTTGATTTCCCCTCACCGTTCCGACTCCGGCTTCCTGGGTAGGGAATTTTAGGCATAGATGTCGGATTGAAGTAATTGCACCAAAGTCGACGAGGGCCGGTCGGCCTAGGATTGCGTTGTAGGCTGTTGGACAGTCTACCACCACGAAGGTGCAATACTTGAATGTGCTTTGGGGGGTATCCGGGCACAGGGTAACTGGGAGCCTGACTTTTCCCATCGGGATTAGCGTCGTCCCGTTAAACCCTGTGAGCTGCGATCCACTAGGCGAGAGGTCCCGGTCGGTCAACCCTATCGCAGTGAAGGCTTCTTTGAAGAGCAAGTTCACGGAACTCCCATTGTCAATCAGGACCCTAGCCACCACCTTATTTGCGATGGGGGTCTCTATGACCAGCGGGTCGTGGTGAGGAAAACGCACCGTCTTGGCGTCTTCTTCCGTGAACGTTATGGGCTGGTCCATTAGCCGAGGTCTTTGAGCCGGGAGTTGAGTAACCTCCCACACCTCACTGTGTCTTGCGGCCTCGGCATATCTTTTTCGCTCCTTGCGAGTGTTTCCTCCGATATGGGGACCTCCGGAGATCATGGCTACCCGTCCATTAGGCCGGGGCGGTAGCCCGGGTATATGCTGGGTGTCACCTGCGGGGGCAGCTGGAGGCAATACTCGCTCGTACCCCCGGCGTTCCCGGAAGCATACCCCCGGCCACCTGCCCTGGATTAAGGTGGGGCAACCTATTTTTGATCCACTCATAGAGGTGGCCCAAACGGATCAAATTTTCAATCTCGTCTTTGAGATTTTTACACTCATTGGTGCTATGACCAATGTCGTTGTGGTACTCGCACCTTTTACTCGGATCTCTCCGGGAGCTGTCTTTGTACAATGGCTGGGGTCTCCGGTAGTGTGTATTCTGCCTTGTGGCAAAATATACACGTTCCTGCGAGTCCGTGAGCTCTGTGTACTGGGTGTATTGGGGTGTGTACCCCTTCTTTTGGCGCTTCTCTCCCGTTCGGTGCTGCCCTTGGAGGACCTTTTGCTCCTCGACCCCTGGGTAGGGTCTCTGTAAGCTAGCGCACGGTGGGCAGCCGGTGAAGGAGTCCGTCCATTCACCCCGGACGGGTTGCCGTAATGGGAAGATGCCGGGGCCAAAGCTTGACCCTGGCTGTATCCGGGAGTGGCAGAGAACTGTATGCCACTTACCGGGGGAGTCGCGGTCGGGACAGTACCCGAGGGCGACACTCCTGGCATGTATCCCGCTATCCCGGTGGGATAATAGCCTCCGTAAGCCACGATCTGGGCTTCTTCGAGGTTAATATATTTTTGGACTCGCTTCTGGAAGTCCTGAAGGCTAGCGGCGCCTTCTTGCTGTAATTCGTTCCAGAAGGGAGTCCCAGTGCGGATTCCTGCTTGGAGAAGTGCAAGCTGTTGTCCGTCGTCGACCTTCTTGGTCTTCGAGGCTTCCTCTCGGAACCTCTTGATGTAATTCTTCAAGGTCTCGGTGGGCAGTTGCTTGATGTTGGTCAAGGCACTAACCTCCAAGTTGACCTTCCTGGCAGCGACAAATTGTCTCCGGAAGTTGGTTTGGAGTTTGTTCCAGCAACCCACCGATCCTGGTTCCAATTTTTTGAACCATTCCTCTGCTGACCCGCTCAGAGTGAGGGGGAAGCACAAGCATTTGGCGTCATTGCTGACCCGCATGACTGTCATGACACGGTTGAACCGTGACAAGTGATCACTGGGGTCGGAGTTCCCAGTATATGCCGCCATTTCGGGCATCTTGAAGTTTTTAGGGAGCTCCGCCTCCAGGATATGCTTGGCACAAGGCTCCCGATCCTCACTGTCTGAGTCGGAGTCGTCTCCCTTCTGCCTCCGGGAGACTCGAGCGATATATTTTCGAAGTATGGCAAGTTCCGCCATAATCCCTTCGCTTACAGTACCCGAGGAGACCACGGGCCTGTATCTTTTTTGGTCAAGGTGATCTTGGAGGTCACCTTGATTCCCATCGATTTGATTTCTCAGATCAATGGGAGGACATCTCTGTCCTCTTCTTCCTCTACCCCCTGGTTCCTGGTGCACGGAAACGCTTTTCCGGTCCCCTCGATCCTGAGGGCCAAGACTCCCTCTTTGGGGCTTGCCCCTCTGCGGACCTTTCCCTTTAGGGAAATCCGAGCGGACCCTTCGCGGATCCTGCACCTTTTTCTTCCGACCAGGGGTAGAAGTAGGGTTTTTTGTTTGGTTTTCCTCAGCAGGGTGCCTTATAGGGCTAGGTTCCCTAGGTCTTTGCTGCTGGGAATTAGGCGAAGACGTCGCTGGCTCCCCGTCGAGCCCAGCGGCCATCGCCTTGGGATGCACGTGAATACCAGCTGCCTCCATGGCTTTCTGCATGGCTAGCATCACTTCCTGCATTTTTTGATTTTGCACTTTCTGAGCTTCGATCTCAGTTTCATGATCGATAGCTTTTTGTCTAAGGAGCACCAACTCCGAGTAGCTTCCTCCATCGTAGGCATACTCGTCGAGGTGTTCCTCGTAGTTCTCGTCGGGAACTATTTCTTCTTCTTCTTCCTCGGACTCCTCTGCTGCCCTTGAGGCTACATCTTCCTCATTGGGATCTTGAGCGTCTTCTAGAGGGCGAGGATGACGTGTAGCTCTTGTCTCCACCATTGTCGTGAAGTTAAATGCTTGTTGTGAAGCAGCTTTCCTCAGCTCTCAATGAAAGCACCAAAATGTTGACCGAGGTTTTCGGCAACTATTAAAATATGATTATAATAAAGAGCTGTAAGAAAGTGAGATGAAGATTTTTTACGTGGTTGGGGCGTTAATGAGCCTTAGTCCACGAGCCACTGTTATTAATGGATGTATTTAATACAGATTCTACACTTGAGAGAATGTCTTTCTCATAAATACAGAGAATGTTCTTGGTGAGTATTTTCTCTTCTTGCTCTTTTGCAACCCAAGATTCTCGACCCCATTAAATGAGCTTTGAGGGGGTATTTATAGTGTTTTGGTGGGGTAATCCCTAGAATTGTTCTTACACATGTGTCTGTAAGTATCCATAAAGTTGGGCATTTCCGATGAATATACCATGGGTGATGCATGGTCAAATCCCTAGGTGCTGTAGGGCTTTTATGAAGAATGTCCTTTTTGCCTTGTGATTGACGTGACTCTTCGCAGAGTAGCCGTCGCTAGACTTAAATGATCATTACGTAGCGCCTTCTTCGTTTGGGGGTTGTGCCGTCAGACTTTATTGCGTGTTACAGTCCCAACACGCTTCCTCCCATTCAGCATTAAATGCGACTTGATTGCTCGGGAGAGACCTGACATGTCCTGGAGAGCCTTCACGCTATACTAGCTTCCTGGAGTACCTTGTACTCCGGATGCCTCCTCCGGGACCCATGCTAACAGCGCTTCTTGGTGGCGCCCAAAGACTTAGCAAATCTTTCCAAGTTATCTGATCCACGTGTCCCCTCTCGACTGGTCCACGTATTTTGGGCGAATTCTGGAGCAACAGTTATATTTCACTAGGAAATATTGTCTTTATATTCATTAGTAAATCATAAAGTAAAGAAAAAAAAATATGTAGAATATTAAATTAAGTTTTTGGTATATATATATTTTTTTCACTATACTAGTGGTATATTAATTTTTTACTATAATATTTATGCTTATGATTGCAGAATATAATTTTTATATGCTATTGTATATCGTGAAAAAAAAATCATTTAATAGCATATTAGTTTAAGTTTATGGTATATATATATTGGTCTAAGGTATATCGTTTGTATGTGATATGTATATCGTGAAGGATAGAAAGGAAAAAAAACTATTAAATATTAATTTAAGTATGAGGTATAGTTATATTTGACTGAGGTATATTGATTTTATGTTCATTGGTATTTCATGAAGGAAAGAACAAGAAAAAAAAAATTGTGGAATATTAAATTAAGTTTTTTGTATAATTTTTTTTCACTATGCTGGTGGTATATTAAGTTTTGACTACGGTATATCTGCTTATGATTGTGGTATAAGTTTTTGTATGTTACTGTATATTGTAGAAAACAATTCATTTAATAGTATATTAGTTTAAGTTTGTGATATATGTATATTGGTTTAAGGTATATTGTTTGTATATCATACCATATATTAATAAAAAACTAATTATATGCTTAAATAACATATTATAACCTTGAATAATTAAGTGATTGGTATAGTTATTTTGCACAATAGTATATCATTTTTATGTGCAATAATATATTAAAAAAAACTGAAAGGTAGTATATATATATTTTGAAATAAGTGAAAGGTAGTATATTAGTTTAAGATTGTAGTATATTATTTTAATGTGTTATGGTATATAATGAACGACAAACAGAAATTAAAAAATATGGAATATTAGTTTAAGTTTGAGGTATAATTATATTTTACTAGGAAATATTGTCTTTATATTCATTAGTATATCATGAAGTAAAGAGAGAAAAAACATGTAGAATATTAAATTAAGTTTTTGGTATATATATATTTTCCACTATACTGGTGGTATATTAATTTTTTACTATAATATTTATGCTTATGATTGCAGAATATAGTTTTTATATGCTATTGTATATCGTGAAAAAAAAATCATTTAATAGCATATTAGTTTAAGTTTATGGTATATTTATATTGGTCTAAGGTATATCGTTTGTATGTGATATGTATATCGTGAAGGATAGAAAGGAAAAAAAAACTATTAAATATTAATTTAAGTATGAGGTATAGTTATATTTGACTGAGGTATATTGATTTTATGTTCATTGGTATTTCATGAAGGAAAGAACAAGAAAAAAAAAAATTTGTGGAATATTAAATTAAGTTTTTGTATAATTTTTTTTTTTCACTATGCTCGTGGTATATTAATTTTTGACTATGGTATATCTGCTTATAATTGTGGTATAAGTTTTTGTATGTTACTGTATATTGTAGAAAACAATTCATTTAATAGTATATTAGTTTAAGTTTGTGATATATGTATATTGGTTTAAGGTATATTGTTTGTATATCATACGATATATTAATAAAAAACTAATTATATGCTTAAATAACATATTAGACACCAACAACAACAGTAAAATCTAAAAAAACAAAATATATAAAACCTTTTATATAATGAAAAAATAATTGACAAAAATTCAGTAGAGAGATTTTGATCTATTGTTTTTCATAATTTCTATTTAAGGAATAAAATATATAATACCTTTTATATAATGAAGGGTATTTTAGGTATTAAAAAGTAAAAAAGGACATTTGCTTTATTATTTTAAAAAAGGGACATTAACTATCTATAAAGTTAAAAATAGAGCCATTTACTTACATTTCTCTTAAATCTATCTTTTTGGAGAGTGCATAATTACATGAGTTATTTAATTAATTTAAAACATTATTTTGTAATGTAAATTAAAGGATTATTTGTAAGTGTTATTTTATTTTAAGGATAAAGTGATATTTGATCACCCAAATAATAAATATTAGGGTAAATGGCGGCAAAACCCCCAATACTTTCGTTTTGGTTTCATTAAACCCCCACAACCTAAATTTCTGCGGGTAAACCCCCAAAACCACTATTCTGTTAGCAATTTACCCTTTCTGTCCAAATTTAGCTGTTAAGTGCTAGGTTGGCTTGTCCACGTGGACACAATATACACGTGGCACAATTTTATTGGTCCACATAAATAATTATATTAAAAAAATTAAAAAATTAAAAAAAATTAATTTTAAAATTAAATAAAATATTAAATAATTTTTTTTTCTTTCTTCTTTCTTTTTTTTTTTCTTTCTTTTTCGTTTCTGTTCAGAGATACAGTCTCTCTCTCTCTCTCTCTCTCTCTCTCTCTCTCTCTCTCTCTCTCTCTCTCTCTCTCTCTCTCTCTCTCTCTCTCTCTCTCTCTCTCTCTCTCTCTCGATGTAGGTACACACCCACGGCCGGCGCCGTCGCCGATGACCACCTGCCAGGCGCACGGCGTTGCTAAAGTTTCCCCGACCCAGGTAAGCTTCCCCAGAACTCAGATCTACGCCCCTATCTTGTCTCTTTTATTTTCCCTCTCTCTCTTTCTCTTTGTTTCTCGCTCTCTCTCTCTCTCTCTCTCTGTGTATTTTTTTCTGCAGGTTGGACGGACGAGGACGACGATGGGGTTCGTGGCTCGAAGGGGATGGGGACAGATTTGTGGGTTGTGGTTCGACGGGGATGGTTTGGGTTTGTGGGTTTGTTGTTTGATGATGGGGACAATATTCTTGGTTCGACGGGGATGGATGGGTTCGTGGGTTCGTTGTTACGCTGATGGTGGGTGAATCGGGTGATGGGTGATGGTGGGTTGTGGAGGGTGGTGGTGGGTACTGGTAATGGTGGTGATGGTTGAAGAAGAAGGTTGAAAGAAAGAAAAAGAAGAAAAAAAGGAAAGAAAAAGAAGAAAAAAAGGAAAAAAAAAATCAGATTTTTATTTTTATTTTTTTAGAAAAAAAAAAAACTGAAAAATACTTTTTTTTATTTACAATTTTTATAACTCTAATTTTTTTTATTTTAAATTAATTTTTTTTTACTTTTTAAATAATTTTTTTTTGAAAAATATATATTTTTTATTTTAAATTAATTTTTTTAAATTTTTTAATTTTTTAAATAATTTTTTACTTGGACCAATAAAATCGTGCCATGTGTACATCTTGTCCACGTAGATGTACACATGGACAGTCCAACATGTCACTTAACACTTGAAATGGACGGAAAGTGTTAAATTGCTAACAGAATAGTGGTTTTGGGGGTTTACCCGCAGAAATTTGGGTTGTGGGGGTTTAATGAAACCAAAACGAAAGTATTGGGGGTTTTGCCGCTATTTACCCTAAATATTATATATTTGCCACGGTTTATGGTTCAGGTCATGACAATTTTTCATAATGAGATTTTCGTAGGTGGCATTTGGTAATACTTTTTTAATTAATCAGTTTTTTATTTTTAAAATTAAAGAAGTAAAAATATTTTTCAAAAATATGTTTTACAAAATTGTTTTCACTTTTAATTTTTTAATTGAGAATCAAAATTTTGAAAGCAAAAAAATATTATTTTCAATAATTTTTTAAACAATTTTTTTTCTTAATTAATCAATATTTTGGACTCCAACCCATATTCTCTACAGAGCCTTGGCATTGAACCCGACCTCTGACTCGAACCCGAATCCGACTCCGAACCTAGACCAGACTTAAATAAAATCAAAAAATAAAAATGAACTTTAAAGAACATATTTTTATTTTCTGTTTTTAAAATTAAAAAATAAAAGTAGATACAGATGACATTTTTATTTTTCAAAAACAAAAATTTTACTTTCATTTGGTGATTAAAAAATTAGAAAATAAAAGTATTAACAAACTGCCTTAATTATTATTATTATTTAATTTCCATTTTTTTCCTTACATTTTCCTTATTTTTTACTTTCTTTACCAAAACCCAACTTCGTACAGGGATAAAAATATATAATTTATTCAATCTTGAGCTTTTTTAATAATAATATATATATAGGGATATGATTTTGTCCTGTTATTGTACTTTCACAGATTGTAATCCGTGATATACGACAGCCATCAGATGAGGGAGTTTTTGATCTGACGGCTGAGATTGATCTAGGGGTAATTAGGGTTAAAAAGTATAAACGTGCCCTGACACTCATTTAATGTACCCTAAGACCCATCTAATGTACCGCGGAATACATTCCGTGAAAGTACATCACGGGACAAAATTATATCCCTTTATATATATGGAAGAGGTTTCAATAGTTACATTTTTATTGTAACCTATCATGGTTACATTTTTTTAAGCCAATTGATTACTATTAAATGGTTGTGATTAATTTAGAAATAAAATAAAAATAAATAATAAATAACTTGTAACCTGAAAATAACCTAATAATTTATTTCCTTATAAAACTTTAATTAAGATTAATTATATTTTAAAATTAAATTAATTATAATTATTAATTAATTTTTTGTAGTTTATTGCTATATAAGAATCTTTAAGCAATTTTTTTTTGCACTTAAATTATTTAAAATTTTATAGCAAATTTTTTTATAATTTAAAATTATACACATATAATTTCAGAATTTAAATTTTATTATACTTGTAATCTTAATTTTAAATTATTACACTTAATTATTTAATTTTTTTATTTAAATATTTAAAAAGAAAAAAGTAAAATAAGTTGAAGAATTTTTTTTAAAAAAAAAAATTGCTATACTTGTTATCGATTGACTAACTTGAGGCATCATACTTAGTTCATCTAATTGTAACAAAATAATTAAAAATCATTTAAAAATTTATTATAAAAAGAGAATTTAAATTTGTGTGGAAAGAAGTTTAATTTTTATAAAAAATAAATTTTATATTAAATATTATAATTAAATGACTTAATTGTTAAAATAATTAGAGTAAGGATTTAAATATAAATAAAAAAAATTATTTATAAATATTAATTGCTAAAAAATGTTTTGTTAAAGATTTAACTAATTATTTTAAGAAAATAGTTAATTATAATTAATTATTTTAAGAAAATATTTAATTATAATTAATTAATTCTAAAAAAAGAATATTTACCTATTAGTAAACTGCTATTACATGTAAAAAAAAATGTAACCTTACAATAAAAATGTAACCATTAAATAGTCACTCATATATATTAAAATCATCAATGAACTTAGATTTAATGTAATTAAAGACACATATGAGAGAACTTTATTACAGAAACAAACTGCAAATATATATTTAAGTACAATGCAAAACCCAAGTAATGAATAAGAAGAAGAAGAAGGAATTAAAGCCGATCATATATTATTTTGATGGGCTCACAAACCACTAAAATCCATACACAACACTTTATTTTTGTGGGTGAATATATATAATAAGATCACAATCGTCACCCAACTACATTATCATGACAAACACACAAACACATATATGTAAGACAAAGACACTACTATTTATAGCTAATTTATTAATATTAATATATTTTACAGTGCCAAAACCAAACCAGGCACTGATGACGAACCACACAACATACTTTGCCAAACACTCTGGCACTTACAGTTACCCGACTGTGATGATGATGAGGAAGATGATGGAGATGGGGATGTAATATTATTATCCTCCACGTCAGCATTACCAAGGCGGGTGACGGTGAGGGAAGTGTTGTAGTACTCTCTCACTTGAGTAATTACGCCATCAGAGCCGAGTGTCCAAGCGTGAACCCAAGACACGATGTCTGAGCAGTAGTGTTGTTGGCCTTCGGCTATTACGGTTGATTCAAAGGCAACGATTGAGAAGGGAATGAAGGGAAACGACAAGTCGTTTGGGGATGAATTACCTGTGAGTAGCCTCTTCAAATGTTGGTGAGATGGTGGACCGTGAAACCACCACTCCAGATATGGTGCGAAGATCAGGTTGGGATCAATAATAGTGGTGTCGTTTTTGGATTTGTTATTAAAAGCTTCATAGAGTGATTTCACCACTCTTTTGTTGCGTTCCTCTATTTGGTTATTATTATTATTAGTCGATAATAATAATATTGCTTGTGAGTTCGCCAGTTTCTCTTAAACTTAATAGCTAGCTCTATAGCTAGCTCTTCGATCTATATATATGTATATAATATATATAAGATTAAATATTAAAAACCCAAGATAGAGAATGATCTCAGAAGGTTAATCACTTGGTTGTTGCTGTTGTTGTTGGGATTTGACAGTTGGGATTTTGGGAATGTCTCGGCTGACTTTTATAGCTTCCCAGGATCTATTATGGCCACTATTTTAATATATATATTTAGCACTCTGAATTACTAGCTATATTGTTTAGTCTATTATTGATTCTGTTATATATTAAAATATTATAAGTATTGGGAATTTGAGATGATATTTATATATATTACTATATTATTTAATTACTCTATTATTTCTGTTATATATTAAAATAGTATTGGGATGATATTGTTTATAGGAGACACAATATTACTAGTTTTTAATAATAATGCCGACCACTTTAAAAATAATGTTGGATGTGTGCTTACTATGCTGTGTGCGTACGTACGTAGTAATTAGAATTGATCCTTAATATTTAATTTTAAAAACTGATGAAAATACTAGAGAACTGCACATCCTCATGTAAAATTTGTAACAAATGTATGACAAATATGTATATTGTATGTATATATGTTTGAAATCAATCCACCACCAATTGATGTCCTGGGGACAAAATTATATCTTCTTGTGAAGATAGTGAAAGATTATGGATTGAGTAAATTATTAATCCATAAATATTGGTGTGTTTTGTTTAATATTGTTGTATTTTTGTGCCTAATCTAAATTATCTATGTCATATTTTTTTATGAATCAAGAAAGTTTGTATTGCTCAAATTTAATTTTTACAAGCAAATAGCACACATAAGGGCCTAGAAAACAGTATGATCTATACAGTTATGTATAATGCTTAAGTCTCTTACATACAAATCATATGTAGACAGTTACAAGCTTTGAAACCACCTGATATATCCTCTGCACTAACTTTTTTAGGCCAACATATGCTAATTCTTTGTATCACATTCTGCTTTAAACCATTGATTAACACATCCGGGTCAGTTCTTGTATTCTCCTAAAAGTTGGTATTTTGAGCTCTCCATAGTGTATAAACTAGGCAAGAGAGAGCAGATGCAAACACATGCTTTCTAAATTTGCTAAGTTTTGATCTGCCAATCCACCTGGTGAGATTGGGCAAATTGGTAGCTGTTGCATGCCATTGTAACCAATTTTTAGTAACCTAGAGACAAGCTGTTGCAACAGGGCATTCGAAGAAAAGGTGTGAAGCTGTTTCTTTATGCAGGTAGCATAGTACACAATGGTCATCAACTACTATCCCTATTTTCAGTAATCTGTCTCTAGTCTTGAGCCTCTGCTGAATTGCCAACCAGGTGACAAAGTTGTGTTTTGGAGTGTTCAACCTCCCCCAAACCTATTGGCACCGGTGCACCTTGGCTTGATTTGGACATAGCAGGGTGTAAATCTTGGATACATAGTAATCTTGCATAAAAAGTTGATGTCCTGCGGTCAATTCCTTCTATGTCACTTTTATATATTATTATTTTGCTTTAATGTGTAGGTGCATTGACTATGGATGACCCCAATGACTATAATGATGATTTTGCCTTTTGGAAACAATCTATTGTTGAGGAACATGAATCTGATCCAGTTGCACTAGAACTGGAACTTGAACTTGATTCACAACCAAAGAAGAAAATATATAGGGAGAATATAAGGGTTTGAAGCATATAAAGAATAAAAGTGAAGGAATACTCCTCGAAGTCGAGTACAACCAATGGGGCCAGTGAATTGGGGACACTGCAAATGATCTGGCTAGAGAGATTGACTTGTATGCAAGACGAAATCTTTCACTGGCATACAATGATTGGAGAAAAGTTCTAAAAGAATTTAAAAATCCATTATGGGAGTACATCAAGGTAATGCTAATAGCCAAAATTAATTTAGCATATGAAGTTGAATATTTAATGTCATTCTAACTATTATTGCTAATTCTTGCAGTCAATGTTCAAGTTAGGCCCAAAAGATAAGCATTCTACCTAAAAAATTGCTGGACAAAGATGGAAAGACTGGAAATCGTTCCTAACAAAGAACCTAATTTTTAAATACAAAGATAAAGTTCCAACAATGCTCAATCGTCCTCTAGATGCTTATGCCACATGTTACACGCTCGAAGACCGGAAAGCATTTGCTGCCAAAAGATGTAGTCCTGGATGGGCAAAAAAGAGAAAGAAAATACAAGATATCAAGAGCAAAAATACATACAACCACCATGCAGGGCGAGGTGGTGTTAAGAAAGTTGGAGAAAGAGTTGGGCCACCAGCTCACTATATATGACAGAGCAGACTTGTGGATTAGAATACACAAGAGCAAAAAAGGCGAGCTCGATGGCCTTGCCCAAGAGGTCGTTGACCAGATTGTAAGTTTCATTTATCATATATGTTCTTGTATCAAATCTTTAAACACTTTTATGTTGTTCAAATTCTTATTAATTCTACTTTATTAAATGTAGGCTGAGATACAAAAGCAGGTTGAGGAGGGGACAATATTAGTAGAAGGCTCAAAAGACATACTCACTCTAGCCTTGGGAACAAAAGAGCACGTAGGACGTGTTAAAGGAATGGGGCGTGGCGTCACACAGACACAAATTTTCAAAATCTCACGTCCTAAACGAAAGAGAGTCAATGACAATGATTGTATGAGTGAGGTAGAGAAGCGACTTCAAGAGTCAGAGGAACGGGGTCGTAAGCAAGACGAATTATTAAAGAAATTCCTCCAAATAGTCCAAAGCCAAAGTGGTGTTGTTGGCACCTCACATGCATCTAATTCAGGTGTTGGGGGAGCATCCAACGAACCAACTTTTGCTGTTGTTACCTCAATTGTAGGAGAAACACCTGCTGCATGGGCCTCTATTCCACCAGCTGCCAGGGCCTCTACTCCACTAGCTCCCAAAGCCTTTGCTCCACTAGTTGTTCCAACACCACCACTTGTTGCTCTACCAGCCACAGCCAATGCAGCTGCTCCACCAGCACCATCTTCGGTTACTTCTAATAATGTATTATTTACTTACTTTTTAAAATGATTTTCATTATGCATGCTTAATTTTCATATGATAATTATTTAATTTCTTTTTAAAATTAATTTTATTTGTCTCTTGTTTTGTTTGCAAATGAAGAGATTGAGGTATGATATGTACGTGATTGATCCAAAGAAAAAGATCCAATCTTAGTTGCATCAGGTTATATGAAACTTGAAAAGGCAGACAAAGAAGGCAATATTACCGTACATGGAGTAAAAAAGAAGTTTGCTGATTTTAAACGTGTCTTTATTGAGAAGGTGGTTGAAAAAAATATCATTCTCCCATGCCCTATAGAGCATGAAGGCTTCGACACAGTTGGTTTAGCTGTGAATAATTTTGTAGCTTGGCTAAAGAACCTAATCGGCATACATCCAGATGATTTAGAAAAGGTATGTCACTTTATTTAAACTTATTTTATTTTACTATAAACATCTAGTATTTTTAATTAATGTTATGTTTGATGTAGATGAAAGAAAAGAAGAAGGTTTCGAGAGATCATTCAGCTCCACTAACTCAGCCACTGATAAACCCAACAGTGTTGGCTATAAGCCTGTGAACCCTGGTCTATTGCACAGGGCCCATTTAAATAAGGGCCCAATTCCTTGCCTTCTTTTCGTATTGGTTTTTTTTTTTTTATGAAATAAAACATTAAATGAAATAAAACAGTATGAAAAAAAAGGAACAATTATTACTTTCCACTTTTTAAGTGATGCATAATCTCGTAAGCAATCATGATGTTATCCGAGATCAACTGACCTTGCAAAAATACACTTTGAGTATCAGATATGATAGATGGCATAACACTCTTAAGTCTATTAGCAACCACTTTGCGCACAATCTTGTATAGCACATTGCATAACGCAATGGGTCTTAAATCTCTCATATCCATAGGTTGCTTCTTTTTAGGGATTAAGACAAAAATGGTTTTGTTAAGGTCTATAGGAAGAGAACCATTATGAAAAAACTGCTTAACCAGATTGATGACATCATCCTTAACAATCGGCCAGCACTTCTGAAAAAAAAAAACCTGAGGTCATTCCATCAGGCTCTGGGGATTTATCCGGATGCATTTGGAACAAAGCTTTCTGAACTTCTTCATCTGAAACCGGTAACAGCAGATCAGCATTCTGATGGGATGATACACGAGTTTGCACACTGCTTGTGACTTCTCTCTAGTCGGTTTGGGAAGAGAAAAAAAGCTCGTGGAAATAAGAAACCATAAGATCATCCAAACCACTAACCCCGTCAATCCATGCACCCAAATGATCTTTAAGTTTTGCAATAAAATTATTCCTTCGTCTCGTAGTTGCAGAAGCATAAAAATACTTGCTAATATGATCTCCCTCTTGCAACCACAATTGCTTCGATCGTTGACGCCAAAAAACTTCCCGCTGCACATAACATTCGGCCAAGTGCCTCTTTGCTTGTTTGTAATTGGCTACAGAGACTTCATCTCGACCTAATTTCCACTTCTGCACTTTATTTTTACACTTTTTTAACCTTTCTTTAAAATTGCCAGTAACCTCCTTACCCCAAACAGCCAGCTTGTCTCCACAAAACTGAATTTTATGCATAACATCATCAGACTCACAAATCTCCCAGCTATCCTTTACAATCTGATAACAAAGAGATTCCCTCAACCACGCATTTTCAAACCGAAACTGCTTAATAGAATTGAGCAGGAACCATGACCATAAGAATCGGAGCATGGTCTAAAGTTGAAATTTCAAGATTATGGAAGCAGAAGTGAACATGTTCAACCAAGCAAGATTAGCTAGCCCTATCCAAACGCACTTCTATCCAATGATTAGTGCCCCACCCACGCTCCCAAGTAAACGGATAACCATATAACTCCATGTCTTGAAGTCCACTGTCAACCAAAGACTGCTGAAAACCTTGGATTCAAAAGTCAGGGTACCTATTAAACTTATTTTATTTTACTATAAACATCTAGTATTCTAATTAATGTTATGTTTGATGTAGATGAAAGGAAAGAAGAAGGTTTCGAGAGATCATTCGGCTCCACCGACTCAGCCACGGATACATCCAATGAGGCCAAAGAAGCAATCTGTCAACGTTACATTTTGCCTGCAAAGAGACAAGTATTGCTTGGACTTTCAGAGATTATGAAAAATTAGCTTGCTAAGAAATTAAAGAGATATTATATTAAACCAGAAGTCTTCGGAGGAGAAGGCCAAGAGTGTTGGATCAGCGTAGACGAGGTGGAAGATGCGTGCGAGCTGCAGAAGATTGGAAATATTGTAATGTCTCTTTGGTGCAGGTATAATAATTAATAACTAAGTTAATATCTAAGCTAAAAATTATATTTACAGCTGTTTATTAATAATCTGTTTTGATTTACTTATTTGCAAAAAAACACACTTAATCTTAGTGGGTTGAGAAATACATACTCATTTAATACACATGCTTCAGTAACAACTAGAGCTGGTAAGCTCGAACAACATTCAGAGAATCTATGTTAACGATTGATGGATATGCAACCTAAACAATAGTTGATATGTTCGTGAAATTTAGAGTAAGTAAGTTTTTATAATAATAAATGTAACGAACTAATGGATCGATTAGTGAGTTGACTAAATTAACATGTTTTAATCTGTAGTGATCACTGGATGACAATTATGATCCATGCCAATACTCAAAGTGTTGCATATCTCGACTCAACGAATGACTTTATCCCCACTGATATTATGAATTGTATCAAAAAGTAATTGTTATAATTTTTTAAATTTAGATTATGTTACAAATCAATTCACTAATTAATTTTTTTTTTATTTAGTGCTGTGGACATTACAGGATCCAAAAAATTTTACGAAATAAGGGTCCAGTAAACATCAATTAGTACACGTGTCGACAATATCCGGATGGAATACAATGTGGTTATTATGTTATGAAGATTATCCAAAGTTTTATGATGGTTGTTAATCTTGCAATTTTTTTTGAAAAATCATGTAAACATGAATAATTCTTCTTTATTTAGTTTTTATTTTAGTTATACTTTTAATGTAATAATTAATATTTTTTATCTTTTGTTTTACAATTTAAGTCAGACGCTTCCCACAGTAACGAGAAAATCAGTGCAGTACGAAATGAGTGGGATACAATTTAAGTCAAACGCTCTCTACAACAATTTTTTTGAAAAATCATGTTGAAAAACGGAATGTATATAATGTTACTTGCTGCAATTCTTTTGTTTTAATGCTGAGATCAAATTACTTTAATGTATTATAAACTTAGTTTGACATATTTTCTTTTTAATGATTAACAATATTATTGATCTAACGAGTGTAATAATAAATGGAATACATATACACATGAAATAAATCGTATTTCATATATATTAGATTGTTTGTTTTGTGGTGCATGATGATGGGAGGTGAAATATTTTTATTGAGTAGTGAGTGTGAGTGAGTGAGTGCTACCCCATTATTATACTTAGTAAATATAATAATGTTTGACATTGTAGGACCAACTTTATGTTATAAAAATTCCAAAGGCCATGAAGAGGGTCAAGTTATGGAATGGGACATTGGACTCTTATTGACTCCCCAACCTAATTCTGGCCCTTCGAACACCAAATCATGTAGTCTTATACACAGATGACAAAAAAATCATTTATTCATGAGGCTCAACTTTATGATTTAAAAGTAATAAATAGACATATTAGTTTTATAATTTATGTGATTTTATTATTACAATTATACTTTACTACACATAATGTCGTTTTATAACATCCACAAAGTCACTCAAAAAGATAATAAAAGAAAAGAAAGATATATAAATTGCACTAGTGGTACAAATATCTTCTTCTCCCCCTTATTTTTATTTAATTAGTGTTGTCTTTTAAATTTAAAGTAAAATCACTAGGAAAGTTTGTGAATATATAAGTGTATGTATATTATAAGATGTAATAATAATAATAATAATAATAATAATAATAATAATAATAATAATAATAGTAAATTAACCACATCATATACTAAATCAATAAACTTGTGGTTCATGCTGCAAAACGAAAAAACTTGTGGTTCAAATCATGACACTTCATAATTAAATGAATTAACAAAAGAATGAAAACGAATATAATATTACTATATAATGAATCCACTCACAAATTGGCCAATGAAAAAAAATATATATATTTTTTATAAAATTGGCCAATTGCTAGAATAATGAAATATATAATATTATAGTGAAAAAAAAAAATAGAAGGTGGAAAGATCCAATCATCAATTAATCTTAAAAATTAGGAATAATTACATAAGGCACCATTTTTTGTAAAATATTTACATTTTTACGTTCAAAGAATATATTTTTACATTTTTACGGTTTTCCAAAAAATAACACGAAAATAACATAAAATCAACAAGAAAACAACATAAAAGTAACATGAAAATAACATTAAAATAATAACAAAAAAACACCAAAAAATAACATACATATAACAAAAAATAAACAACAAATGAACAAAATTTCAACATAAAAAGGCCGTATTTTATGTAAATAAAATCAAAAAAATCGTAAAAATGTTTAAAATTCCGTAAAACCGTATTTTTGTTGTTTTTTTTGTTGTTTTTGTGCATTTGTGAAATTAACCCTAAAATTTATCTGGTGAAGGTAACTATATGCAACAATAAACTAGAATTTATTGAAAAGACGGACACAAAAGATACAATCTCTCATATTAAAGAGAGAAAATATAAATCGAAGTTACCCTATTATGATATTGGCATGTTTGTTTGTTGTGATGGAAATAAATTATCTATTATAATGTTTATTTTGTTTTAAAAAATGATGTAATGAGATTATATTGTAATTATAATTATATTATACAAGAGAATTTTTATTGAAAAAATTATATGTAATGAAAATTATATTATAAAAGACTGAAAAAAGTAAAGCTAAAATAACTCTAATACTTTTTTTAGGGCTAATTAGTAATTTTTTAACCTGAACTTTAACATGTACTAAATCGTGCCCCCTGAACTTTTTTGACCGTTAGAAATTCCTCCTGAACTCTTGAGATTGTTAAATTTAAGGACTTTTGTCTAATTTCATTCAATTTTACTGTTTCAGTGATTGTTTATGTACTAAACCATGCTCCCCAAACTTTGATATCTACCAAATTATGCCCCTCAAACTTTGATATGTACTAAATCATGCCCCTTGAACTTTCATCCATGTTAGAATTTTTTTACTAAAATTAGACAAAAGTCCTTAAATTTAATAACCTCAATAGTTCAGGGGAAATTTTTAACGACCAAAAAAATTCAGGGGGCACGATTTAGTACATGTCAAAGTTCAGAAAAAAATATTACTAATTAACCTTTTTTTTTATATGTTAAAGAGAGAAAATATATATCGAAGTTACCCCATTATAAAATAGTAGTATAGCTAAATATTGTATGATAGATTGAGAGTAATTAATTAGTGTTATAGTATATAATTTGTTTATGTATATGTCAAATTGGCATAAGAGTTAAAGTGAAAAATATTAGAATAAAATACAAGCTTATTTGTGGGATTTCTCATAGCTATCAAATCTTATAGTTTATAAAAGAGAAATTTACACACAACGTGACATTTTAAAAGTTATTTACTTAAATATGTCACTTTTAAGTTTGACTAATTTATATGATATTTGTTTATTTTTAAGTATTTTTATGGTATTTGAAATGACATATATATGTAACTTAGATTTTTAAAGCCCAATATTTAATAATTTTATTTGTTTTTAGGTAGTTTTACAGGGTAATTTTTAGTAATTTTTCGAGCACTTCTGTTTTACTGTAATGGGGTTGCTTCATTTTTTATTGTATTTTGTCTTTTTTTTATTACAAGTTTTTTATTATAAATTTTACTTTTATATAATCAAAACTATTTTTCTGATTTAATAAAAAAAAAATCAGTTTCTTGATGAAAAAACCAATTTTTTGATGAAAAAATAAAAATCCTGATGAATGATCTTTGGTGATTGATTTTGATCGCATGAGAAACTAAGCAATTTGAATCGTAAGAGAGAAAAAAATCTTGTGTGGCTGGAGAGAGTAGTTTGATTTTTGTGTTTTTTTTAGCACCTCTGTTTTACTGTAATGGGGTTGCTTCAATTTTTTATTGTGTTTTGTCTTTTTTACATTATAAGTTTGTCATATTATCTTTTTACATGGTCAAAATTGAATTTA
Source organism: Cannabis sativa (assembly GCF_029168945.1). NCBI lineage: Eukaryota > Viridiplantae > Streptophyta > Magnoliopsida > Rosales > Cannabaceae > Cannabis > Cannabis sativa. The sequence continues at coordinate 54,147,832 of NC_083602.1, read as the reverse complement.
TAAGTTTTTTTATTATAAATTTTATTTTTATATAATAAAAATCAGTTTCTTAATGAAGAAACTAGTTTCTTGATGAAGAAACTAATTTATTGATGAAAAAAATCAGTTTCTTGATGAAGGATCTTTGGTGATTGGTTTTGATCGCATAAGAAAATAAATATTTTGAATCGTAAGAGAGAGAAAAAAAAATCTTGTGTGGCTGGAGAGAGCGTGATTCTATTTTGAAAATTTGATTATCTTTTTAATATTTATTTATGGCATTTTCTATTTAAATACTCATATATTATTATTTAGTTAGTTTGGTTATGAAATGCTATATTTAGTTGCATTAACTTTACATACCATATATAAAAACTTTTATTTATTTTTCTATATTTTTGTAAATATCCTTTTATAAAAATACAAACTTATAGATAGGAACAAGGATAAAAGCAAAGGTTAAGGCCAAAAAATAAAATAATAAATTAAAAGGGGCCAAATACATAATTTTTTAGAAAAATAAAATTTTTAACATAAAATTGCTTCAAAAAAAAATTTAAAATTTTGGGAGGGGTCATGCCGCCTTTCCATAGATGGGATAATTACATAAAATATTAATTTTTGTAAAAAATTTACAGTTTAAAGTTTTTTTTTTAACATTTTTACAGTATTTTATAAAAATACAAAAAAAAAATAAAAACACATAAAAGTATCAAGAAAACAACAACAAAACAACATAACAAATAATATACAAATAAAAAATTCAACAACAAAATAACAAAAGTACAATATAAAAATATATAAAAAAAATTATATTTTAGATAAATAAAATGAAAAAATTATTAAAAATTTTGTTTAATGATTTTTTGAAATTATCCCATAGTGGATCCTGTATAGGAATAAGATATATAGTATGTAATATGATAAAATAAAAAATTTATCTCACAAATTTATCATATGATTATTATGATATGTGTATCATTGAAATCTATCAAAAAAAATTATTAATTGAAGAAATTATACTAATATGAGATTTTAAGTTAATTTTGATAAATATGATAAATTTTTGTTGTTTGTTTTAATAGTTTCACGACATTTTTTTTTTTTATCTTTCTCGGTATTTAATTTGTTATGTTTTTTTTAATAGTTAGTTTAAAAGTCCATATTTATATTATAGGTTATTTAGAATTTTTGTCCTCTGAACTATGATATATGTATTATTGTGTCGTTGATTTTTTTTCCTGAACTATTCAGAGTGTTGTAAATTGGTCTTTCTATCAATTTTTGTCACACACGACAACAATATGATGCCATGACTACTTTGTCAGCTGTCACGCTAGTGTCATGTCAATGCTACGTACATATGTAATTAATTTTAAAAAAATTAATTTTTTTTAATTTACTTTTACTAATTTTTCTAATAATTAATTAATTTTTAGTTTAATGATTCTCTAAAAATGCATAAGTTTTACTTTTTTTTAATGTTAAATTACACATGTGGCATTGATGTGTCAATATGTGCCAATTAGCTAAGCAGTCATGTCATCATTTTATTTGTCACGTGTGACAAAACTTGACAGAAGGATTAATTTATAATATTGTGAATAGTTTAAAAACTATTTATTGCGGGCTCAAGGAATACAATAATGCATAAGTAATTTAGGCTACAAAAATCCTAAATAACCTTTATTATATTATGTTTATTACAATTGTTGACCGAGATTTTCGGCAACTATTAAAATATGAATATAGTAAAGAGCTGTAAGAAAGTGAGATGAGGATTTTTACGTGGTTGGGGCGTTAATGAGCCTTAGTCCACGAGTCTTTGTTATTAATGGATGTATTTAATACAAATTCCACACTTGAGAGAATGTTTTTCTCATAAATACAGAGAATGTTCTTGGTGAGTATTTTCTCTTCTTGCTCTTATGCAACCCAAGATTCTCGACCCCATTAAATGAGCTTTGAGGGGGTATTTATAGTGTTTTGGTGGGGTGATCCCTAGAATTGTTCTTACAAACGTATCTGCAAGTATCCATAAAGTTGGGTATTCCCAATGAATATACCATGGGTAATGCATGGTCAAATCCCTAGGCGCTGTAGGGTTTTTATGAAGAATGTCCTTTTTGCCTTGTGATTGACGTGACTCTTCGCAGAGTAGCCGTCACTAGACTTAAATGATCATTACTGTAGCACTGCTGTTTGGGGGTTGTGCCGTCAGACTTTATTGCGTGTTACAGTCCCAACACGCTTCCTCCCATGCGGCATTAAATGCGATTTGATTACTCAGGAGAGGCCTGACACATCCCGGAGAGGCTTCATGCTATGCAAGCTTCCGGGAGTACCTCGTGCTCCGGGTGCCTCCTCCGGGACCCATGCCCAGGGTGCTTCCTTGTGGCACACAAAGACTTATCAAATATTTACAAGTTATCTGATCCACGTGTCCCTTTTCGACTGGTCCACGTATTTTGGGCGAATTCAGGGGCAACATTTACCCCCCAAGCCTTGTTTACTTGGAAAAATAAACCAAGGCTTGCCTAGACGCCTCCGGTTGACTCCTCGTTTCCCTGGCTCAAGCCCAGAGCGCGTGAGGGCACATTTAATGATGATATTTAATGCAGCGGTTTGCTTTTTGCAGGGGCGTCTCCGGCTGCCTCCTCGGTTCCCTGACACGAGCTTGGGGCACGTGAAAGTGTGTCTAATGATGGCATTAAATGCAGCGATTCGCTTTTTGCAGAGGTCGATTCGTTTCACGCCCTTTGATTGATGCGGCGCATTAATGGTGTCAGACGGATACTCAAACGTTTCCACCGCCTTTACGGCAGCTTGATCTGATCCGTTGATTTTCGGGAATTCGAATCGTGCATCTCCCCCACCGTACGATTGGTAGGTGGTGACGCCTGTTCCTCATGCACTTTTGCCTATAAAAGCCACCATCTTTCCTTCATTTTGGTTACTTTCCATTCCTTGCCATTTTTGCTCGAATTTCCTAGAGAGAAAATTCTTCAAAACAGCACGAACCATCTTAACACTTCGCCATTTCTTCCAGTTTTCCAGTGCTTGCTTTCACCAGTTCTTCTCAACTTTTACTCGACCACATTCAGGACCCCCAGTTCAACGACTTACTGTAAGTTTCTTGCATCCTTAGATAATAACATGCTTTTACTTGCTTCGTTCGTTTTTCTGGGTTCGTACTTTGAGATTTCTGGGCATGCGAGTGCTGAGGTTCTTCGGGTGTTCTGTTTTTGTGTCTACTGCTTTAGTTGTAGGACCGCCATTATCATGCCTCTGTTATAATCGTGCGTTTTTGTTGAAGAGAGCCATGTGTTCTTCGTTCAACAGTTGCTTAGGGCATAGAATGGGTTTTTTTTTTCTTTTTTTTTCTTTTTATTCTGTAAAACCACTTTCTGCGATTGCACTGCACCCGACACTTGTTCAGGGGATCTTTCTAGGGTTTCCCATGTGACACGTGTCCGGAGGGGGCCTCTTTCCAGCGGTTAGGGGACCCCCACTCCCTTTTTCTTGACTTAGGGTTTGGTATGGGACCTAACTGCTGGAATTTTCTTTTTCCCTTTTTGTTTTTCACAGAACACAAAATGTCTGCTTCTGGTTCGAAATCTTCGAAGAAGAGTGGGAAAAGCATGGCCACGTTGGAGGAGGTTTCTCTGGGGCCTGTTGCCCAGGAGGGGTACAAATCCCGAGCGACCGGGTGGGAAACGGCTGAGCTTCGATCCACCCTAACTTGTCCTCACCAACTGGAGAATATCATAGAAGTTGCTGGGATCAAACCCTCCACTTCAGGGACCTATCACCGGCCTCCTCGCGACTCGGAGACGCCTAATCACAACTATGACGGCTTCGGGGCTTGGAGTCAGACTCATTTGATGGTCGGTGCCATGCTCCCGCTTCAAGATTATTTTGTTAATTTCCTTGTATTTGTCGGCCTTGCGCCATACCAACTCATTCCTCAAGCTTATCGCCTGCTTTCAGGCTTATTTATTTTTTATACCGCCCGCGGATGGGGATCTCCCAGCCCGGCGGAAATTTTATATTTTTATGAACTTGTATCCGTCCCCAAGAAAGGGGACAAACTTAAGGACGGTTTTTATGGGTTCCGGATCCATCCTGCCAACGAGGGGGTGGTTCCGTATAATAGGCAGACTCACGTTAAGGAGTATCGCCATCGCTTTTTCTTCTCCTCCGGGTTCAGGGCCGTGGACCACCCGGAGCTCCTCACGGAGTGGGTGCGGATCCCACCTTACCAACGGACGCCCCCTACTCAGACTTTCCTCCGAAGGGCCCAAGCCTTTGCTTCCTATGACCGCGCCGATCTCGATGTTGGGGGCTTAGTCACCACGGAGAATTGTAGGAAGGCTAAACTTATCCTTCCTCACCAATCCATGGAGGACTCCAACCTCTCGCGGGTCATTTGTCCCAATGTGAGGGCGCCGGTTGCGGAGAAGGCCTTCCGGGATAAGCTCATTGCTACGGCAGAGAAAAAATACCAAGATTATCTCTACCGGAAGGCCCAGGAGAAAGCATACTCTCAGGCCCAGGCTGCCTCTGGGAGAGGACTTCGCGTGGGGAGTCCGGTGGTGCGACGGAGCCAAGCCATTGCCGGGAAGTCCGAGGCTAAATTTTTTGACAAGATTCTTCAAGAAGAGATTGGGGATCGTCCTGCCCGGAGGCCCCTTCGTATTGAAGATTCTTCAGAGAAGCAAACTTCCCGGCCACAGCCTTCGGTCCCCGAACCAAACTCGGGGGCTCCTGGTGCTAGCACCTCTGGTGCCGGCGGTAAGTCTCCCTTGATAATTCGTTATGTTCCTTCCGTTGATGAATACACCAGTCGTAGGCCCGTAGGGTTCGACGAGCGTCTTCGTAGATTTAGGATGCCATCGACCCGGTGGGGGGATCGTTTGAAGGAATTTTATTTTTCGAACTTAGGAGATTACCTAGGTCGGTCCCGGATGGGCTCCGGCCCTCCGGAACCTATTCCCTTAGGTCCTTCAGCTTACATAACGTCCAACTGGTTCCGACCCTCGGACAGTTATCTCGAAGATGACGCTGCCAGCATTAAAGTTCAGGACTTTGCTAGGGCCGAATTAGGAAGTTCGGGTAGGAGTAGCTTATTTGTTGTATCTTGTATAAGTGGTTCCTCACGAACTTCTAACACTTGCTTATTTTGTGAATCAAGTATCTCTATGGATGCCATTCTGGACCAGCTTGCCGGAGTTCATACTCCCGTGGCTCCTCCGGCCTTTACCTCTTCTACCCCGGCCCCTTCCTTGAAGGTTTCTTCCAGCGCTCCCCCCGACACTATTGACTTAGTGGATGACGAGGAGGTGCTTCCGGGAGAAGGCCAAGGGAAGGGATGGGACTTCTCGGAGGAAGCCGCTGAGGGTGCGGGAGAGCCTCGAGCCCTTCCGGAGGAAGCTGAGGAGGGCGAAGAGGAGCCCGAGGTGGCTCTGATTCGTAAGCGCAAGGGCAAGATGATTGCCCAGGATGAGCCCAAGAAGCCTCGGAGGGCCGACACTCCTGCTCATGGTCTGGACGGCGGGGTCTCCCCCATGGAGGAAAATCCTGCTCCTCCCAACATCGTGCTTACCCCAATTCCGGGGGACGAGGTGAGGCAGGAGCTTCGAATAGCCAAGCATAACTATGCTATGGATGAGTACTCCCGGGGGTACGCCGAAGTGGAAGCCCTTAGGAGGATCCTGCGGGCGGAGGTCGAGGCGAGCATCAACCACCCGGATTACCAGGATCCGTGGGACCTTAATCTGGACCCCTTATCGGACTGGTTCCGCCGCTTCCTAGGGCCCACCTTGGCTCCTTTTGCCGCGGAGATGACCGGCGAGTTCGCTTCTCAGCTCACCCGATGCGCGCCTAAGCGGTTCGCCACTTGCGCTTCCCTGAACTCCATCTTCCAGATCCAGGACCTCAGTCATTCTCTCACGGTGGTAAGTACTTCGCAATTTTTGCTTTTCCTTTTATCGTTTATATTTTATCTTTTCTTTGAGAAGCTTCTCCTTCTTATCCTTGCATTATGGTTCAGCTTGCTGCTGAGGCTGGCCGCCTCTCCAAGAACATCATAAATCATGGCTTCGTTCTGTCCGACTTTGGGGACATGAACGATGTCAGGAAGGTCCTTCAGGACCTTACAGCGGAGAGGCAGATCTATCAGGAGGCTGCCGAGCGCCAGGAGGCGGCTGCCAAGGCCAAGGAAGAGGAGGCCAGACGGAGGGAGGCCCAGGCGGAGGCCATGATCCGGGACGAGGCCCAGCGTGGGGACAGGATGGAGGCCCAACACCAGGAGGAACTAAGGGCTCAAACCGATGCTGCTGACAAGGCCAGGCGAGATCTCCGGGAGGCCAGGGAGGCTTTGGATGAAATGGTCGCCAAGGTGAGATCTTTAGAGGAGACTCACCAGGCGAACATTGAGTCCAAGGTCGCTCTAGCTGCGGAGTTGAAGGAGCTTAGGGATTACTGTTGTCGAGTGAATTTCGCAACACCAAAAAGTATTATTTAATTGATGTAAAAGAGAATTTTTTTGGGAAATGACAAGTGCGAGTATTCGACCTAAAATGGCGAGTACTCGACTGGGAATGCAAGAACAAAAAACCAGGCTGGAAAAAGTAAACAAGACAATGAATTATAGTGGTTCAGTCAGATTTCGTTCTGCTTAGTCCACTGTAGCAAAGGATTCGTAGGTCCATTTTCATGGTGGATCACCCCTTTATATACAAAGTAGGTGTCCAATCGGTTACATGAGGATCACATTCATTGTTAATCCATTATTTACACATTGAATTGCAATAACTAAACTCAAACAACGTTAACATTAATAAATGTGTGACAGTTACTAAATTCATCAACGTATGCGTCTTCCGCATCTGCGAGTTGACCGTTCATGTTCCGTTTGTTGAGCTCGCAGGATCGCCAGTACGTTTGGAACGTCTGCGTCCTTAGGTAATCGCCCTTTGTAGACGTCGCATGTTGGAGCTAGTAAAGTCTGGACATGCGAACTTATATTGGTCTGTCAGGGCTATTGGGTCGTTGGGACCAAACTGCATCATAGGGGGTTGGTCTCTATACTTGTCGCGGAGATATAGAGGGGACACTCGCACATGTTCTGACATATGCGAGTTGGATCTACCCTGCATGATGAGAATTATGGTTATGCGGTGCGACTTAAGTCACACTTACAGTATCTCGCTGTTTTTATCCTGAGCGAGGTCTAAACTTCGAGAAGTCTCTCACGGACATTCAGCCTTCATTGGAAATCTGAATACACGTGTCCTTTAAAGAGGAGTCTGGTCTCGAGTTTCTAGGTGAGAGAAATCTCACTATAACACATGCCCCTAGTTTCGCGACGTGACAAGAGCGGTCACTGAGGGAAACTATTACTCGAGAGACAGGTGAAAGGTTGTCACGAGGAGGTGACCTTTTGGTTGTCCCATCGAGGGTTTCGAAAAATGACGGCTGTAATAATTAATTTTTATTATCTCTAGGATGCCACGTCACAAAACCCTTCGGTTTTCGTGTAGGCGTGGCCATAATTGGCCGTTAGATTAGGCGACCTTAGACATTCTGGCTGCCACGTGTCACAATCCCAATTAATAAGGGATATGGGTATTTAAACGCTTTGATACGAATCAAATTTCCCCATTTTTCCCTCTTCTTAACTTCCCCACAGTTCATACACTTCAGAAAAAATTCATCCCCAGATTTCCTGCCACTTTCCACAACATTTTCAATCTCAGACGTGATCGAGAGCAATTCGCAGGAATCAAAACTAAAGGTTAGTTTTCTGCATTTTCGTTTTTGTTTTTGGAGAAATTGCGCTTTACTTTCTGGGTTTGGATGTTTTTGAAGGCTTTTTAGGAATGTATGCTAGTGGGTATTTATGTGTTTTGGGTAAATGAAACTGGGTAACATTCATAGTATAGGGCCTGTAAACTGACATAACCGCACACAATTCATAGGCACTGATTCACGTCTCGAATACTCGCGGATATTCGGATGAACAATTTGAATGTTCGCGGGTGTTCAGATGAACAGCTTGAATAATCGCATGTTTCCAAGACTTATTTCCGCTTAACTGTTAGCTAGACCTTTTAGGATCTTTACATGTCGCGGGCTGAGTGGTGAGAGTATTAATTGCCATTCCAAATGGTGGGTGTGTCACAGTATTCTAATGGCCATATATGCGATTATATGCCCCTTGAGATACTGTGATACACCCAGCCATTTGTTGACGTGCGTTAATGCTCGAATGATCGCACTCTTTGGTTGATAGGTAGTCTCGAAACGGTGGGGGTCTCCCAGTAACTTCAGGGTTATGCTCGAAAATGCATACCTCTTGAGTCACTGGGAAACTCCCAGCCGTTTTTGGAGGTATACCGCACGACCGAGGATGCGTGAATTACTTGCCCAAAGATAGCTATATCTCTTCTCGCATATTGACAGGATGGTCAGTTTTTGCATGGAGGCTGACCTTTCTGTCGAATGCGACTTTATAATCTACTGCGGGTGAGATCACTTACTTTTATTTTTCACACATCCATCACGCTGAAAAGATCTTCTATCTTTCAGATGAGCGATCTATCGGATAGCCAGCAGCTCGGCTCAGGAGGCCGCGCCTTTGACGGAGAGTCGGACCAGGAGAGAGACAGTTTTCTCCCTACGGACATCTCCGAAATGGAGGCTGCGGAAATAGAGTTAGGTCCGATGTCTTCCGTAGACATCGAGAGGATGGTACAGGAGCTCGCTGAACCTGGGACAATCGATATCCGGGACAGCGAGTCCACAGTGTCAGCACGCGACTACCTCATACATACGAGGCATGCTCCCGACATCGAGGTCGAGGAGGTGGAGGAGGAATGGACTACTCCAGTCCGCGAGTCAGGTGGGGAAGAGGAGGAAGCGGAAGGGAGTGGGGACGATCTTGGCCGATGACTCCCAATTGAACGAGCCCTTCTCATGCGAGGATTTAGTCTCGAGGGTTGCCAAATCTGACTTCACCACCTTTGTGAGGTTGAATTTGTTGCGACTCGCGTTTCAACGTCCTAAACCATCTCAGAGAGCGCACCTTCCATTCACCAACCCTGCGATCATTCCTACAGAGGATGTGGTAATCTCAATACCCATCCTTCGATGCGGTGTATCGGTCCCCTTTCATCCCTTCATCGCTGCCATTCTTAGGCGATACGACGTATCGCCCTTTCAGCTGACACCCAACAGTTATCGCACCGTATTGGCTTTCTACGCGATGTACATGGAGTATGCCCATAGGGCTCCGTCAGTAGAGGAGTTTAGTTACTTCTACGACATAAAGAGCGTGGGTCTCCATAACGGCTTCTATTGCTTTAGTAAATGGGCGACTTCTGAAATAAACGGTGTTGAGGGGATGGTATCGAACATGGGTGACTGGAAGTCGAAGTGGTTTTACGTCTTTAAGGTTCCTGGGATTAGGACTGACTTTAATCGCAGACCCAGTATGTCGCGTATTTGTTGACTTAGATATATTTTTTACTTTGCTTTCTGAAATCTTTTGCTAACTCGCTTTTTGTTGTCATCGCAGATAGACCAGCTCGACCAACTCTTGACGCGACTAGGAAGGAGACAGCTGAAATTCTCGGGAGTCTTCCGGTACAAGATCGCGACTGGCGATTATTGTGCACAACTGCGAAGTTGCGAGAACACCAGCTGATTCCCGAGAACGCGAGTCTTCAACGGGAGCCAGTATACAAAGAACCATCTGAGAAGCAGCAAGAGCGGATAGACAAGCGTCTTTCTAAGCAAACTCCTCGGCAAATTTCAGGTAACTCGTCTTTTTGCTATAAACTGACGGGTAGGATTGTGATTTTTTACTTATCTGTCATTTATGCTTGTAGACATGACTTTTTTGAAGTCTGCCCCTGTCCTGAAGATCAAACAAAAGGGTGGAACACCGGCGACTTCGCCGGTCGTCGCCCAGAAGAGGAAGAGCGATGTGATGGCTTCGCTTGTCGCAGACTCTTCCAAGAAGTTGGCCAAGACTACTCAGGATAAGGGGAAGAAAGTCGTCATCGACCCTCCAGTTCGTGCTCGCGACTTCCTGGCCATGCAGGAAAAATTCCTGACTGAGATCCCTTACGAGGATCTCGTTGCTCGATCTACTGAACTGGCCGCGCAATCCATGGCTTTGTTCATAAAAGCCGCGGCTACTCCTTCGAAGGAAGCCGACTCGCTGAAGAGGCAGAACGCCCATTTTCAAGAAAATATAAAGAAGCTGAAGCAGGATGTGGCGAGGATTGAGGAACTTAACAAGGCCAAGGAGAAGGAGCTCGAGGAACTCAGCAGGGCGAAAGAACAGGCGGAGCTCGAGGTCAAGAAGTCGCAGACAACGATCGTTGAGATGGCTCGCGACTTGGAGGCTGAGAAAGAGAATGGGAAGAAACAGTACGATCAGGCTGTGTCTGATTATATTTATACCACTCTTTCCAAAGTCCCCGACTTCGACTTCTCGCTTCTTGGAGCTGAAGCTGCTGAGATGGCTGAAGCCTTTCGCGCCATGTCGCCTACCCAGACTCAAGGTGGGGGAGGCAACCTTCTGGACGAGGTTGAGGGCGTACAGGCTGAAGAAGTCGAGAATGAGGTCGTCAGCAAGGTCGCGGACGAGGCTGCTCCTGATGAGACTACTCCTGCTGCTCCAGACGCTTGATTATCTTCCAATTTATGTTGTTGTTTAATTTCACTTTTTTTTTTATATATGCGGTACATGGGTACTCGCACTTCTGTACTTGAACAAATTTACTTTATCTTTTGGACAAATTTCTATCCTCGCGGGGATAGCTTATACTTTAATATTTACGCAGTACACGGGTACTCGCGATTTTATATATTTTTAACTTTGATTACAGCTCGGTGTAATCGCAATTTTATATACATGTGCGACTTTAATTACAGCTTGGTGTAATAAAGTAGGAAAATTTTCAAAGTTGGTAAACTAAATTTAAATCACTTGAAAAACTTAGCAAGTAATTTTATTCATGCAATCAATAGTACATGCGGGCATATATCCCCCTATACTTAGGATTTTTTGAACAAAAAATATCTAAGTATAAGTACACGAATTAACATAATCGAATAATGCGAATACTACTGATAATAAAATTTCAAGCTCTCGCTATTCCATGCTCGTGGAATCGCGGTTCCATCGAGTGTTGCGAGTCGATAAGTTGCATCACCAATTTGATCTGCGATGACGTATGGTCCTTCCCAATTATCCCCAAAAACCCCATGCGACGGGATTTTGGTGTTTGGCATTACTCTTCTAAGGACCAAGTCTCCTACTCGCAGGGTTTTTATCTTTACTTTGGAGTTAAAGTACCTTGCTGTTCGCTGTTGATAAGCCGCATTTTGTAGTTGCGCTTTATCACGCTTTTCCTCCAAAAGATCAAGGCAGAATAACTGATTCTCGTTGTTCTGCGAGATATTGAAAGTATCCCTGCGTAGGGAACCTGCCCCAACTTCTACTGGCAACATGGCCTCGCACCCGTAAGAAAGCGAGAAGGGTGTTTCGCCAGTTGTAGATCGAGGGGTCGTATTATAGGACCATAGGACTTGCGATAATTCATCTGGCCACGCCCCTTTGCGATCTTCTAATTTTCCCTTTATGGTGTGCTTAATTATTTTGTTGACTGCTTCAGTCTGTCCATTACTCTGTGGGTAAGCGACTGCGGAAAAAGCTTTTTTAATCCCTAAATCATCGCATAGCTGTCGCATCTCTTTACAGTCAAATTGTTTTCCATTGTCTGAAATGAGTTTATGCGGAATGCCAAAACGACAAATGGTGGAGGTGTAGACGAACTCGCGTAACTTCGTTGCAGTGATGGTTGCGAGTGCTTTTGCTTCAGCCCACTTCGTGAAATAGTCAACCGCGACCACAGCATATTTGACTCCGCCTTTTCCCTTGGGTAACTCGCCAATTAAATCAATTCCCCATATTGCAAAGGGCCAGGGACTCGTGATAGAATGGAGGTTACTCGGGGGCTGGTGTGTGTAAGTGGCTATTCGCTGGCATCTATCACACCTTTTTGCAAATGCGAGGGCATCTTGTCGCAATGTTGGCCAGTAATACCCTTGCCGCATAATTTTTAAGGCAAGGGAATTACCTCCAGTATGATTGCCACAAATTCCCTCGTGCACTTCACGCAGTATGTAACCGCAGTCTTCTCCACTGATACATTTGAGAAGTGGTTGACTAAAACTTCTGCGATACAAACTCTGGTCATATATCACATAACGGGCTGCTCGCTGTTGCAATTTCCTTGCTTCTATTTTATCATCAGGTAGGAGCCCCTTGTCAAGGTATGTGAGGATAGGAGTCATCCAGGTAATCTCCTGAACGTCATCGATCTCCATGATTGTTTCTCGATCTATGGTTGGATGAGCCAATACATCTACCGGAATTACATCGAGTAATTCGGCTTCTCTGGTGGAGGCCAGTCGGGCCAATGCTTCTGCGTGGGCATTTTGAGTACGCGGTACTCGAGACACAACCACATGTTTGAACTTCTGCATTATTTCACGAACGATGGCTAAGTATTTAACCAATCTTCCGCCTCTTGCTAGGTATTCTCCACTCACTTGGCATACCACGATTTGAGAGTCGCTAAAAGCTTGTAGATACTCGACTTTCATCTCGAGAGCCAATTTCAGACCTGCGATTAAAGCCTCATACTCGGCTTCATTGTTAGATGCAGAGAATTCAAAACGCAGAGCAGCGTGTACCTTGAAATTATTGGGACTGATTAACAAGATCCCGCTGCCAGAACCTTCGTTATTTGAGGCTCCATCGACATACAATGTCCATACTTCTTTGCTTGCCACGGCAATGTCATTTCCACCCTCTACAACTGCCACCTCGGTGCTTGGGAATTCAAGTATAAAATCTGCCAAGGCTTGCCCCTTGATCGCAGTTCTTGGTTTATACCTGATGTCGAACTGACTTAACTCCATCGCCCATTTTAACAATCTCCCCGATGCTTCTGGCTTTGCCAAAACCTGCCTTAAGGGGAAGTTTTTCAAAACTTCAATGCTGTGAGCCTGGAAATAAGGTCGCAATTTTCTTGAGGATATTATCAAGGCAAAAGCTAGTTTCTCCATTTGAGGATAACGCGTCTCGGCGTCTAATAATCGCTTACTGACGTAGTACACCGGGTGTTGACGTCCTTGGTCCTCGCGGACTAGTACTGAACTAATCGCGTATTCGGAGACGGCCAAATAAATAGACAAAACTTCTCCGGGCAACGGTTTTGATAGAACTGGAGGTTGCCCCAGATGCGTTTTTAACGCTTGAAAAGCCTGCTCGCATTTCTCATCCCATTGAAACCTTTTGTTACCTTTCAAAGTCTGGAAAAACTCTTTACACTTGTCAGAGGATCTGGATATGAAGCGGTTTAAAGCCGCGACTTTGCCTGTGAGGCTTTGAACCTCCTTTGGCTTAGTCGGTGACGGCATTTCTACCAACGCTCTAATCTTCGCAGGATTGGCCTCTATTCCTCGCTGATTTACCATAAAACCAAGGAATTTTCCGGAACCCACTCCAAAGACGCATTTTAATGGGTTTAGACGCATCTTGTATCGTCGCAATATGTCGAACATGGCCTGTAAGTGCGTAATATGATCCTCCGCATGTTGCGATTTTACGAGCATATCGTCAACATATACCTCCATTGTCTTTCCAATAAGATCTGCGAACATCATATTCACTAGCCTTTGATAAGTCGCACCTGCGTTTATTAAACCGAAAGGCATTACTTTGTAGTAGTATAATCCTCGATCAGTAATGAACGAGGTATGTTCTTGGTCTGGTTCATACATCGGGATTTGATTGTATCCCGAGTACGCATCCATGAAGCTTAAAAGTGCGTGACTTGCAGTGGCATCGACAAGCTGGTCAATGCTAGGAAGAGGAAAGCTGTCTTTGGGACAGGCTTTGTTCAGATCTGTAAAGTCAACGCATGTACGCCATGAGCCATTGGGCTTTGGCACGAGTACTGGGTTAGGTAACCAGTCGGGGTAAAATGACTCCCGTATAAAGCCGCAGGCAAGGAGGCGGTCAACTTCTTCTTTCAGCGCTTGGTACCTCGCGGGGTCCATTTTGCGGCGCTTTTGTCGGACACCTCGCACTTCGGGGTCAATGTTCAAGCGATGACACATGACCTGTGGAGATATCCCGACCATATCTCGATTGTATCTTCCGCGGCTTGGGCTGCGGCGGTGTGATCAAGGATTCTTGGATCCAAGTCCGGTTTGTCCACGTGCGGTACCTCCTCGATCCTGAGGATCTCCTGGCGAGGTGGTGGTGCATTCAAAAGGTGAATAACATTCACTGTCCTTTTTTCTGCGAGTTTGACAGCTGCATTGTAACATTCTCGAGAGTCAGACTGGACTCCCCTCACCGATCCTACTCCAGAGGGAGTGGGGAACTTCATCGTTAGATGGTAGATCGAGGTTATGATCTTCATCTCCTTCAGAATTGGTCGACCAATCACGGCGTTATACGCTGAGTATTGGTCGATTACTGCGAAGTCGGCCATCGACTTGGCAGTTATCGGGGCAGTTCCCAAAGTGATTGGGAGTTTGATCATTCCTTTGATTGCTATGACATCTCTCGAGAAGCCATAGATGCTCGATGTCATAGGTCGCAAATCCTTTTCTTGTAATCCCATTTGCTTGAAGGCTTGGAAATTCAGTAAATTCACCGAACTCCCATTGTCGACTAATATGCGATGGACATTGTCTCCACCAATATTGGCGACTATCACCAGTGCGTCAGAGTGCGGGTGGTGGACCCATCTCGCATCGCTCTCCATAAAGACGATGTCCTCGCATTCCTTCTTGAAGAGCTTCTCTGGCCGTTCACCAAGATTGTTCACATTGGTTAACGGCCTCTCCTTGGCTTCTCTAGCATACCTTTCTTGTGATTTGCGAGAGTCGCCTGCGATATGCGGTCCTCCGATTATAGTTAAGATGTTGCGAGGCGTTCTCGAGCCACTCGCGTTCTGACTATCTCCTTTGCCATCCGCTTGGGGATGTCCCTCCTCGCTTCTTTTGTACTTGTCGAACTTCCCTCTTCTGATCAGTTCCTCTATCTCGTCCTGCAAGACCCAACACTCAAGGGTAGTGTGACCAATGTCTTTGTGGTACTTACAGAACTTTTTGGGATCTCTTCGGTCGCGATTTCCCCTGATGGGGGGCGGCTTCTTGAAGACGCCGTTCCTTTCCTCAATCGCATAGATATGGTCTCGAGGTACGGCCAGTTCGGTATAATTGACGAAGCGAGGTCCCCCTTTCCTTTTCGGCGAGGACTCCTTCTTTGGGGGTGACTTAGCCAACTTCGGGCTTCGCGGTCTGCGCGGGCTGCGTCTTCTTGGGCTTCGGCCCCTGGAATTCTTCCCTCGCGGACTGCGAGAACGCGACCGCGGTACGGGTGATCGTCGTTTGTTCTTGCCCTTCTCTAATTCTGCCAAAGAATTCTCGATTCTCTTATGAGGTTCGGCCATGGCGAAGAACTCTACCAAGGATTCTGGCCTTCGGGCCTGTAGCTCCTTCCAGAAGTCGGTTCTTGGCAAGATACCTGTTATTAGCATGCAAACAAGCGAAGACTCGGGGGCCTTCTCGACCTTTGTTACTTCGGCGTTAAAACGCTTGAAATAATTTTGTAAAGACTCACCAGGCTCTTGTTTGATGTTGGCCAAAGTCGTATAGGGTGGCCTATACGTCATCGTGGCCTGGAAATGTGTGAGGAATAAGTCGACGAAGTTTTCCCACGTCGATATCGATGCCTCTGGTAATTGGGTGAACCAATCATGGGCATTCTCCTCGAGTGTGGCCGCGAGAATGCGACACTTCGCAAGTTGCGGTACCTGGTCCACTTCCATTATAGTGTTAAACTTTTCTAGGTAATCTAACGGGTTAGAAGTACCTTTATATTTGAGGGATTCGGATAAACGAAACCCTTTTGGAAGTTGGGCCTGCCGCACTTCTGCGGTAAAAGGCGAAGTGCCGTGCAGCTTGTATATGGGCTTACGCTGCTGCTCGAGCATCTTCAAAGCTTGCAGAAGCATGCTTTGATCGATTCCTCCTGTCGCAGGGGTTGGAGTCGCTACGACTGCGGGGCTCGCAACCACTGCGGCAAGGTTCGAGGGGATATTAATCCCAGTGGTCGCGATCGGCGCGATAGGCGGGTTGTTAACTGTATTGACACCCTGATCGCCCGTATGGGGATCATGGAGCGTCTCAGTGTTATGCGGGCCGCGGGAGCGTGCCCTAAAGACTGCGTTGAGGTGATCACGCAGATCACCTCGGTGTACACGATAATGTCCTCCCTGCTGTGTCTGTACAGAGCCAGACCTCGTATACCTGCTCGGAGTGCGGCCATGCGAGGATGAAGAGGCCGACTCTGCGTCGTTATCTCGAGGTGGACGACTGCGAGGGTTGCGGCGCTCAGGATCCTCGTCGATTTGTGCGCTCTGGTTAGGAAACCTTGCAGATTGATCTCTTGACGTCGGGTGATTCAAGTCCAGAACTTCAGGATCAGTTCTTCGTTCCCTGCGTACACGGTTAGTTTGACGTCTGGAAACTGTTACCTGAGGGTTTTCGTTGCGAATGGCAGGAACTCGAGGAGGGCGTCGAGCTCGACTCTGTCCATCTACCTCGGCTTGTAGTGCTCGCAGCTGATCCTGGATTGCAGCATATTGATCGGTCGTGAGCTGGACCACTCCTTCGGACACTACCGCCGGGGTGACGGGGGGAAAGTGCATGGTTGCTGGTGGTGTGGACGTGTCTCCGACTTGAGGGCCAGTTGTTTCTGGGAATAGGTTGAGAGGTCTGATGTTGCTCCTCCCTACTCCGCCGTTGATGACGTCTACAGGTGGCACTCCAGCTCCAGGCAATGGTACGCTCATCATTCCAATATTGATGGATCCGTTGTTAGCTCCGTTAACGTGATTTCCAGCCATGATGAGTGGTGTTCTTTGAAGTGAATAAAATCTTACAGTCGAATTCCCACAGACGGCGCCAAATGTTGTCGAGTGAATTTCGCAACACCAAAAAGTATTATTTAATTGATGTAAAAGAGAATTTTTTTGGGAAATGACAAGTGCGAGTATTCGACCTAAAATGGCGAGTACTCGACTGGGAATGCAAGAACAAAAAACCAGGCTGGAAAAAGTAAACAAGACAATGAATTATAGTGGTTCAGTCAGATTTCGTTCTGCTTAGTCCACTGTAGCAAAGGATTCGTAGGTCCATTTTCATGGTGGATCACCCCTTTATATACAAAGTAGGTGTCCAATCGGTTACATGAGGATCACATTCATTGTTAATCCATTATTTACACATTGAATTGCAATAACTAAACTCAAACAACGTTAACATTAATAAATGTGTGACAGTTACTAAATTCATCAACGTATGCGTCTTCCGCATCTGCGAGTTGACCGTTCATGTTCCGTTTGTTGAGCTCGCAGGATCGCCAGTACGTTTGGAACGTCTGCGTCCTTAGGTAATCGCCCTTTGTAGACGTCGCATGTTGGAGCTAGTAAAGTCTGGACATGCGAACTTATATTGGTCTGTCAGGGCTATTGGGTCGTTGGGACCAAACTGCATCATAGGGGGTTGGTCTCTATACTTGTCGCGGAGATATAGAGGGGACACTCGCACATGTTCTGACATATGCGAGTTGGATCTACCCTGCATGATGAGAATTATGGTTATGCGGTGCGACTTAAGTCACACTTACAGTATCTCGCTGTTTTTATCCTGAGCGAGGTCTAAACTTCGAGAAGTCTCTCACGGACATTCAGCCTTCATTGGAAATCTGAATACACGTGTCCTTTAAAGAGGAGTCTGGTCTCGAGTTTCTAGGTGAGAGAAATCTCACTATAACAATTACAAAGAACAATCCATCAGGAAGGCCAAGAGGGCCGAGCTCCTCTCTCCTGTTTCCTGCGCCCGGTGTCCGAAGCGCTTCGACGATGGTGTCTACATGGCTTGGTCCACCAATGATCAAAATATCAAGCTTACTTTTTATCCCAAACCCGAGGAAATGATTGCCAAATTTCGGGAAAAGAAGAAGAAGCTTGATGCCGTGCTTGAGGCACGTATCGGACCTCGCCTTCCTCCGCGGGCTGACTGAGCTGCCATACAACTGACCAAGATTCCACCCGTTTCTTTTATAACTCTTCTCTTTTTTTTTTTTTTTTTTGTACATATTTGCTGCTGCCTTAGAACAATATACATATAGGTAGCAGCTTTTATTTGAAGGGGAGACAATTATATTTTTAAGGCCTGTCCCCGGGCCATTTATATGTATATGACCTGCCCTTTGGGCTAGGATATTTTTTTATGCGATCTTTTTTGTCACACTTATGTTTTTTAACCTGTCCTTTGGATCAGGGTTTTTATACTTATGCTTTTTATTTTTGTGCATACTTTCTGACCTGCCCTTTGGGTCAGGATATTTTACTTAGTTTGTTTTTTGTTTGTCCATGCGGTATACCCTAGTACCCCCCTGAGTGGCATAGAAACTTTGTTTTTAAGGCACTCAGTTTTATTTTACTTAGTTTTATTTCGCTACTGGTAATATTTCCTGAGGTGATCGGCGTTCCAGGCCCTTGGGACGGTGGTTCCGTCCATTCTTTTCAGTTTATAAGTGCCGGAACCGATCTCGTCCTCGATCTCATATGGTCCTTCCCAATTTGGTCCAAGTACCCCCACTCCGGGTTCTTGGGTGGCTGGGAAAACCCTTCTTAGGACCATATCCCCAATAGCGAATTTTCTGTTTTTAACCTTGGAGTTAAAATACTTGGTCACCTTCTTTTGATAAGCAGCCATCCGTATTTGAGACTCATCCCGGAGTTCCTCGACTTGATCCAAAGCTTCTTGGAGCAAAGGTGCACGATTAGTGGCGGTGGATCGTAAGTCGTCCTCCTGTGGGATGGGAATAATGTTTCTACCGGGACCATTGCTTCACAACCGTACGCCATTGAGAAGGGCGAGTGGCCGGTTGTGGTTCTGGGGGTCGTCCGGTAGGCCCATAATACCCTTGGCAATTCTTCAGGCCAGTTATTTTTACAGGCCAGCAGCTTCTTTTTCAAGGTGACCTTTAGGATTTTATTGACCGCTTCCGCCTGACCGTTTGTTTGAGGCCTGGCTACCGCGGAGAAGCTTTTCACTACTCCGTGTTGGTTGCAGAAGTCGGTAAATTCCTCGCAATCAAATTGCTTTCTATTGTCTGAGACTATTAGGCAAGCCGTATCGACACACTATGTTTTTGATAACAAAGTCCAACGCCTTCTTAGCAGTTATTGTCTTCATAGGCTCAGCCTCTGTCCATTTGGTGAAGTAGTCTACTGCTACTATTGCATACTTTACCCCTCCTTTCCCCGTAGGTAGAGACCCGATGAGATGTATTCCCCAGACCGCGAAGGGCCAGGGGCTGGTCATCAAGGTGATCTCGTTTGGAGGGGCTCTCGGTATGTTCGCGTACCTTTGGCACGAGTCACACTTTTGGACATAGTCTATACAATCTTTTTTCATTGTTGGCCAGAAGTACCCTTGCCTCAATATTTTCTTTGAGAGGCTGGGTCCTCCCGTATGATCTCCACAGAACCCTTCATGAACCTCTAGCATGATTTGTCTAGCTTCAGGGTCCGATACACACCTTAAATAAGGCATGCTGAGTCCTCTCCGGTAGAGAATTTGGTCCATCATTACATAACGATGAGCCTGATACTGAATCTTTCGAGACAGTGCCCTCTCTTGGGGCAACTCACCTGTGGTTATGTATTTTATGATGGGGACCATCCAGCTGGGTTCTTGCCCAACCGTTAGTGTGGTCTCTTTTATTTTGATGCTTGGCTCTGCCAAACGTTCCACTGGTACTACCCCCAGCTCTTCGATTTCGCTGTCCGAGGCTAACTTAGCCAGACAGTCCGCGTGAGCGTTCTTTTCTCGGGGAATTCTTTCTATTTTATAGTCCGTGAATTCGTGGAGCAGTTCTCGGACTATTGTTACGTACGCGGCCATCCTCTCGCCGCGAGTTTGGTATTCTCCGGATACCTGGTTTACGACCAGTTGAGAGTCACTGTAGACTTCCACTCTTTTGGCTCCTACAGCTTTTGCCAATTTCAGTCCTGCTATCAAAGCTTCATATTCGGCTTCATTGTTTGAAGCTGTGAAGTTAAATCGGAGTGCTGCCTGGAGCCGCAGTCCAGTTGGTGATATCATAGCTACTCCGGCTCCCGAACCGTTCTCATTAGAAGCTCCGTCTACAAACATCCTCCAGGTGGGGATTGGTGGTACCGGCGTATTAGTTATTGCCTCGGCTTCATTGCATTCGGTAATGAAATCTGCCAAGGCTTGGCCTTTTATGGAAATCCAGGGGACGTAGTGTAGGTCGAATTGGCTTAGCTCCATTGCCCACTTGAGGAGTCTTCCGGATGCTTCAGGCTTCTGGAGAACTTGCCGGAGCGGATGATTGGTTAAGATTTTGATCGGATGGGCTTGGAAGTATGGCCTCAGCTTCCTTGATGCCATCAGGAGGCAGAATACTAATTTTTCAATGACCGGGTACCTTGTCTCGGCCCCTATCATGCGCTTACTGACATAGTACACGGGGTGCTGAATTTTTTCTTCCTCCCGGACCAGGGCAGCGCTAACCGCGTGCTCGGAGACGGCCAAGTAAAGGAACAAGTCTTCTCCAAGGATGGGTTTTGATAGGATAGGAGGTTTGGCCATGTGGTCTTTTAACCTCTTGAATGCCTCCTCGCATTCGTCCGACCATTCGAACTTTTGGCACTTCTTCAGTACGTTGAAGAAGGGTATGCACTTGTCCGTGGATCGTGAGATAAAGCGGCTCAGTGCGGCTACCTTTCCGGTCAAGCTCTGCACGTCTTTATGCTTCTTGGGGGATGGCATGTCCAGGAGAGCTTGGATTTTCTCCGGGTTTGCTTCGATCCCCCTTTGGCTGACTATGAAGCCCAGGAATTTTCCTGACTTGACCCCAAAGGTGCATTTTTTCGGGTTGAGCTTCATACCGTATCTCCGGACGACTTCGAAACATTCTTCTAAGTCGCTTGCATGGCTGTTGCATGCTTTGGATTTGACGAGCATGTCGTCTACATATACCTCCATGTTTCGTCCCAGGAGGCTTTTAAACATCCGGTTAACCATTCTTTGATAGGTTGCTCCGGCGTTTTTCAGTCCGAAAGGCATGATTAGGTAGCAGTATACCCCCTTATCGGTCCTGAAGCTAGTGCACTCCTGGTCTGCCGTATGCATTTTTATTTGGTTGTACCCAGCATAGGCATCCATGAAAGACAGCAGTTTAAATCCGGACGTGGCGTCTACCATCTGGTCGATCCTGGGTAGCGGGAAGCAGTCCTTTGGGCAGGCTTTGTTTAGATCTGTGAAATCTATACAAACTCGCCAAGTCCCATTCGGCTTGGGCACCAGGACCGGATTGGCCAGCCATTCCGGATAGTACACGTCGCGGATCATGCCACTAGACAAAAGTTTGTCCACCTCTTTCTCTAAGGCCTCGGCTTTCACCGAGTCGAGGGGGCGTCTCTTTTGCTGTACATGGGGCATGTCCGGGTTGACATTGAGTACATGGGTGATGACATGAGGGCTTATGCCGGTCATGTCTTCTTGGCGCCATGCAAAGATGTCGATGGCGCCCTTCAGTGTTTTTATTATTTTGTCTTTTTCCTCCGGATCCAGGCTTTTCCCTATCCGGAGTACTTTGGTGGAGTCGTCGTCGCACACTGGTATTTCTTCGACGTCCTCCATTGGTTCCACGACCCTTTCGGATCCTATGCGAGGATCCAACTCATCCTCTTCAGCCTTCTCTATCTCAAGAGACTCCCGGACCATGAGTACAGGTAGGTGGGTGGCAACATTGTAACACTGCCTGGCTTCTCCCTGGTTTCCCCTCACAGTTCCGACTCCGGCTTCCTGGGTGGGGAATTTTAGGCACAAGTGTCGGATTGAAGTAATTGCACCAAAGTCCACTAGGGCCGGCCGGCCAAGGATCGCGTTGTAGGCTGTTGGACAGTCTACCACCACGAAGGTGCAATATTTAAATGGGCTCTGGGGGGTATCCGGGCACAGGGTAACCGGGAGCCTTACTTTTCCCATCGGGATGAGCGTCGTCCCGTTAAACCCCGTGAGCTGTGATCCACTAGGCGAGAGGTCCCGGTCGGTCAACCCTATCGCCGTGAAGGCTTCTTTGAAGAGCAGGTTCACGGAACTCCCGTTGTCAATCAAGACCCTAGCCACCACTTTATTTGCGATGGGGGTCTCTATGACCAGCGGGTCGTGGTGAGGAAAACGCACCGTCTTGGCGTCTTCTTCCGTGAACGTTATGGGTTGGTCCATTAGCCGAGGCCTTTGAGCTGGGAGTTGAGTAACCTCCCACACCTCATTGTGTTTCGCGGCCTCGGCATATCGTTTTCGCTCCTTGCGAGTGTTTCCTCCGATATGGGGACCTCCGGAGATCATGGCTACCCGCCCATTAGGCCGGGGCGGTAGCCCGGGAATATGCTGGGTGTCACCTGCGGGGGCAGCTG
This sequence comes from Cannabis sativa, assembly GCF_029168945.1. Lineage (NCBI taxonomy): Eukaryota > Viridiplantae > Streptophyta > Magnoliopsida > Rosales > Cannabaceae > Cannabis > Cannabis sativa. The sequence continues at coordinate 54,125,231 of NC_083602.1, read as the reverse complement.
GAGGCAATACTCCTGCTGTACCCCCTGGTGTTCCCGGAGGCATACCCCCGGCCACCTGCCCTGGATTAAGGTGGGGCAACCTATTTTTGATCCACTCATAGAGGTGGCCCAAGCGGATTTGATTTTCAATCTCGTCTTTGAGATTCTTACATTCATTGGTGCTATGACCAATGTCGTTGTGGTACTCGCATCTTTTACTCGGATCTCTCCGGGAGCTGTCTTTGTACAATGGCTGTGGTCTCCGGTAGTGCGTATTTTGCCTAGTGGCAAAGTACACACATTCTTGGGAGTCCGTGAGCTCTGTGTACTGAGTATATTGGGGTGTGTACCCCTTATTCTGACGCTTCTCTCCCGTTCGGGTGCTGCCCTTGGAGGACCTTTTGCTCCTTGACCCCTGGGTAGGGCCTGTTAAGCTAGCAGTCGGGGCAGCCTGTGAAGGAGCTCGTCCATTCACCCCGGACGGGTTGCCGTAATGGGAAGATGCTGGTGCCAAAGCTTGGCCCTGGCTGTACCCGGGAGTAGCAGAGAACTGTATGCCACTTACTGGTGGAGTTGCGGTCGGGGCAGTACCCGAGGGCGATACTCCTGGCATGTATCCTGCTATCCCGGTGGGATAATAACCTCCATAAGCCACGATCTGGGCTTCTTCGAGGTTAATATATTTTTGAACCCTATTCTGGAAGTCCTGGAGGCTAGCAGCACCTTCTTGCTGCAATTCATTCCAGAAGGGAGTCCCAGTGCGGATTCCTGCTTGGAGAAGTGCAAGCTGTTGTCCGTCATCGACCTTCTTGGTCTTCGAGGCTTCCTCTCGGAACCTCTTGATGTAATTCTTCAAGGTCTCGGTGGGCAGTTGCTTGATGTTGGTCAAGGCACTAACCTCCAAGTTAACCTTTCTGGCGGCGACAAACTGTCTCCGGAAGTTGGTTTGGAGTTTGTTCCAACAACCCACGGATCCTGGTTCCAGCTTTTTGAACCATTCCTCCGCTGATCCGCTCAGAGTGAGGGGGAAGCACAGGCATTTGGCGTCATTGCTGACCCGCATGACTGTCATGACACGGCTGAACCGTGACAGGTGGTCACTGGGATCGGAGTTCCCAGTATATGCCGCCATTTCGGGCATCTTGAAGTTTTTAGGGAGCTCCGCCTCCAGGATATGCTTGGCACATGGCTCCCGATCCTCGCTGTCCGAGTCGGAGTCGTCTCCCTTCTGCCTCTGGGAGACTCGAGCAATGTCTTTTCGAAGTATGGCAAGTTCCGCCATAATCCCTTCGTTTAACGTGCCCGAGGAAACCACGGGCCTGTATCTTTTTTGGTCAAGGTGATCCCGGAGGTCACCTTGATTCCCATTGATTTGATTTCTCAGATCAATGGGAGGACATCTCTGTCATCTTCTTCCTCTACCCCCTGGTTCCTGGTGCACGGAAACGCTTTTCCGGTCCCCTCGATCCTGAGGGCCAAGACTCCCTCTTTGGGGCTTGCCCCTCTGCGGACCTTTCCCTTTAGGGAAATCTGAGCGGACCCTTCGCGGATCCTGCACCTTTTTCTTTCGCCCAGGGGTAGAAGTAGGGTTTTTTGTTTGATTTTCCTCAGCAGGGTGCCTTATAGGGCTAGGTTCCCTAGGTTTTCGCTGCTGGGAATTAGGCGAAGACGTCGCTGGCTCTCCGTCGAGCCCAGCGGCCATTGCCTTGGGGTGCACGTGAATACCAGCTGCCTCCATGGCCTTCTGCATGGCTAGCATCACTTCCTGCATTTTTTGGTTTTGCGCTTTCTGAGCTTCGATCTCGGCTTCATGATCGATAGCTTTTTGTCTGAGGAGCACCAGCTCTGAGTAACTTCCTCCGTCGTAGGCATACTCGTCGAGGTTTTCCTCGTAGTTCTCGTCGGGGACTATTTCTTCTTCTTCTTCCTCGGACTCCTCTGCCGCTCTTGAGGCCACATCTTCCTCATTTGGATCTTGAGCGTCTTCCAGAGGGCGAGGATGACGTTTACTTCTTGTCTCCACCATTCTTGTGAAGTCAAATGCTTGTTATGTAGCAGCTTTCCTCAGCTCTCAATGAAAGCACCAAAATGTTGACCGAGATTTTCGGCAACTATTAAAATATGAATATAGTAAAGAGCTGTAAGAAAGTGAGATGAGGATTTTTACGTGGTTGGGGCATTAATGAGCCTTAGTCCACGAGTCTTTGTTATTAATGGATGTATTTAATACAGATTCCACACTTGAGAGAATGTTTTTCTCATAAATACAGAGAATGTTCTTGGTGAGTATTTTCTCTTCTTGCTCTTATGCAACCCAAGATTCTCGACCCCATTAAATGAGCTTTGAGGGGGTATTTATAGTGTTTTGGTGGGGTGATCCCTAGAATTGTTCTTACAAACGTATCTGCAAGTATCCATAAAGTTGGGTATTCCCAATGAATATACCATGGGTAATGCATGGTCAAATCCCTAGGCGCTGTAGGGTTTTTATGAAGAATGTCCTTTTTGCCTTGTGATTGACGTGACTCTTCGCAGAGTAGCCGTCACTAGACTTAAATGATCATTACTGTAGCGCTGTTGTTTGGGGGTTGTGCCGTCAGACTTTATTGCGTGTTACAGTCCCAACACGCTTCCTCCCATGCGGCATTAAATGCGATTTGATTACTCAGGAGAGGCCTGACACATCCCGGAGAGGCTTCATGCTATGCAAGCTTCCGGGAGTACCTCGTGCTCCGGGTGCCTCCTCCGGGACCCATGCCCAGGGTGTTTCCTTGTGGCGCACAAAGACTTATCAAATATTTACAAGTTATCTGATCCACATGTCCCTTTTCGACTGGTCCACGTATTTTGGGCGAATTCAGGGGCAACAACAATTATAAAAAAAAATATTATGTTTATTACTTTTTTTTTATACTTATACTTACTAACATATCTACATTTTCATTTCAAAAAAAAAAAACATATTTACATTTTTAATAATAGAAATATTTTTCAATAATATTTAACAAAGTATATAAAAAGTTCTTATTTTAATTTTAATTATCATTATTTTAATAATATTATATTATTTTTCTATTAATTATAAATAAATATTTAGAATTTTTTTCATTTTTACACTTTAAAATAGTTTTTATTTTATATTTTTACGGAATTCTACACAAAAACTCAGAGCAACCTAAATTGGAACTAAAATCTGTATAGCAACACACATAGAAACCACCGGAACAACTCAAACTGTAAATTTAAAAAAAAAAATTAAAATATAGTATATGGAGTAATTTTTCTAAATATTTTATCTATTTTCAACCTACATTATTATAAAAATCACCATTTTTTTTTACAAAACTAACTTTAACTTCTACAATAAAAAATAAATAGTTTATATTTATATTAATTAATTTTTAAAATAAATATTCATTTCATATATTTTTATTTTTTATTTTATAACAATCAACTTAAGTTATGTTTACCTTTTATTTATATTAGGTTTATTTAATAATAATATACTTAAAGTCATGTTTACTTTTTAGATGTGCTGTTTAGAATTAAGATGTTACAGTCACCACATTATCTAGTAAAAATAAAAAAATTCAGTTGATTATACGTGGTGATCACTATTATGGTATTACACCTTCAAAGTAGGGGAGAACATAAATCATTCCAACTAGAAAAGAACCAATTGATCAAGCTACAACCGACCATTAAATATTAGATATTTAATTAGATTAGATCAGACGTTGGATGTGATGTCTAAAAATTCAATTACATCCAACATCCATTTGAACTTATTAGTATTTTTTAAAATTTAAATTAGTAATTAAATTTTATGTTGTTATACGTAAAATATATATATGTGTATATATAAAAATTTACATTAAAATTTTACTCATGTTTTTTGAATTGAAGTTCAATCCAATCTTATTAATATTGGATTCTAAAATATTGAATGAATGTGATCTGATCCAAAAAATAATAGGTCTGAAATATTAGATAAACTCAAATTAAACTAATAATTATACATAAAATACATCCAATGGATAAAACTGTTCCAATCTAACATCCAATATATGTTAGATCGATTGAATGACTGAAATTAATTAGATCAGATTGGATGGTAAAATCTAACATCCAATATATTATTAGATTGGATCTAGATAGACTTAAAAATATTATATATGGTCCCTGAACACCCCCTACTTCACAAAATTTTTATAATGATAACTAAATATCTCAGCAATATCAATATATTTTTAATCTTTCACTTTATAATATTATTTTTATATTTGATAGGCTAGTACTAACTGGTTTCTATTGAGAACTTTAATATATATGGGTGCATTAATAGGTATTCTCATGAATGGGTAGTAGCTAAGAAAATTTGAGTTTTTATGCTTAATTTTTTAATTTAATCAGACGAAAGTTTCTAGGTAGTTGCTGGGTGGCTGGCCGAAGGTTGCATCAGACGAAATAACTGTTAGTAAAATATTTATGCAACTATTGTGAAATATTAAAAATCATAACAGTGTTTCCACGTGCGTATAACTCTATCTACATGTCTCTTTATGATTTAATATGAACAAATTCACCATTAGAAATTTGGAAAACAACGAAAATACACCAGGATAAACATTTATTATAGTATTGACATAATTTTTTTTGAATTATACTTGAGTTGGATTGTTTGGGAACTCCAGTTCAACTTTTTGAGATCTGCCTTTCATGGATCTAAAAATTGAAGTCAGGACATTAGTTTTATGCAAATTAAACTGGATTTCCGGTTGAATTTTAGTTTTGTAGTAGTTTTTCTACACTTTTTTTCATGAATTCGAAACAACCCCTCTTTTGATTTTGGTTGTCTTCTTAGGTGAAGTCGCTGAAATTAATGGTGGTTCTCTTTCTGGTTGAATTTTCGTTTCAGTTACGTCAGGTTGCTGCGTGGTTGCGTGATAGTTGCCCAGAAAGCATGGATCTTGGGTTGAAGGTGTGTGTAAGTGGTATTTGTGTAATTTTTTTTATTTGGGTTGTATATTTGTTTATTTGACCAGCTGGAAATATTTTTGTAATATTGTTCTTTTTTTTTTTTTTGGTTAAAACTGAAAAAAGCTCTTTTTAATATAGTGTAAAGAGAGATATTTTTTTTTAATTAAGTAGCTAAAATTAAGTAAAAATTTTAAATTTCTATTTTATTATTCGCTATTGGATTAAAATCTAATGATTTGATATTTTAAAATTAATATTTATTGTTAAATTTATTTAGTAACTATTAATGGGTAATACCCATTGAAAAGTCTTTCATATATATAATTAGTTATTGCCATTAGTTATTGAGTAAGTACATGTTGCAACCTTTCAAACAAAAATTATAAATAAAATATACATATTGATTGGTTACAATAAACTTTTTAGGGGCTTTTTTATTTTTGCACTTTAAAATAGTTTTTTTTTTTTTTTTGCAATTTTATAAAATTCTACATAGAAATTTCTATTACAACTAGCGGAGCAACTTAAATCGTAATTAAAAATCGTATAGCAACTCACATAGAAATCACCGAAGATATCACTTTATAAACACAAACTGTAAATTTAAAAAAAAAATGTTAAAAGAATAGTATATGAAGTAATTTCTTTTTTTTTTTTTTAATTTGTTACAAATATTGATGTCTTGATTGCAAATGTAGTAGCAACCAATTGTCAATATAAAATGAGTTATTTTTTTTTTATTATTTTCAATGATGTGTTGGTAAACGATTACTAATTGCTTACTGAGATTTCAGAAACTAATTATAAAATAAATGAGAGTTTTCATTTTTGTATTTATAATCTAATTTATTTTCAAAAATACAGTAATATTAAAAACTAAGCAAAATTATATTTTGTTTTACAAAAATACTTGGGTTGGGCTTCTACTTTTCCCTTCTCACGACAATCACGCCTCCCTCGCCCTCAGACGCAGCCCCAGTTGCCGACGGCTTCTACTCAAGACCCAGCTTCGACCACTACACCGGCCTCTCCCCCAATTGGTCTAACCACCATACTCCGTCGCGAGATCGCCAGAAAGGACCTCCACTGGCACCACAGGCACCGGCTTTGGTCATTGGCTTGGTTCAAAAATCTTACAGACTGGGCTTTGTTCCCAGGTCTAAGGTGGTGGCGATGCTCAGGTGGCTATTGGAGGTTGCTGGTGGAGGCTTTGTGTGGGTCGGGGTGAAGGTCTCTGGTGTTGGGGTTGTATCCAGTAAAACCAGTGTTTTGATTTAGCAACAAAAATTAAAAATGAATTTGAAAAGTCAAAAAAGTAATATTTATGTAAATAAAATTTTATAGAATTGAAAATTTTAAAAAAAAAAAACGGAAAAACGAAAAATAATTGTAAATAGGTGGTATAATGGGTAATTTATCTAAAATAAATAAGCTTAAGAAAGAAGTAAATTAGAGAAGAAGAAATCAAGATTTTTACGTATTCGAGTGTTATTGAACTCTAGTCCACGAGTCAATAGTATTGAACTAGAAAACCTTTGTGATTAAAAAATTTGAAAATATTTTCCAGAAACATGTTAAATAATATTGTTTTCACTTTTCAATTGTTTAATTAAGAATTAAAATTTTAAAAAATTACTTTCACAATTTCTTTAAACAGATTTTTTTAATCAATATTTTAGACTCCGACCCCAATCTGGACCTTAGGACCCAAACTCCAGCCCCAGCTCAAGTCTCGAACTCAGATCACGATCCCTATCCCAAATCCAGACCTGGACCCGACTTAAATAAAATTAAAAAATAAATATAAAAATGAAAGTTATAGAACACACTTATATTTTCTGTTTTTTAATAAAATTGTTATAGAATACATTTTTATTTTCTAAAAATAAAATTTTAAAAACACAAATTTTACATTTATATTTTTGTGATTAAAAAATTAAAAAATAAATAAAATAAAAGTGTTATCAAATGCCCATTTGAAAGTGATTCTTTTTTTCTAAAATTTTTAAAATTTTAATTCTCAATTAAAAAATAAAAATAATTTTATTGAATATATTTTTAAAAATATTTTCATTTTCATAATTAAAATTTTAAAAATATAAAAAATTAATTAAAAATTATTACCAAACTCAAAGTGATGGGAGTCTTAGAAAGTTATGAAAGTCCTTTGGTAACATAGCCCATTAGGATGTCAAACTCATAAAATTGGGCCTAACTCAATCACTTCCAACTTCCCCAAAACCTCGTAAAAACCTCTGAAACGAAACACAGAGAAAGAGAGTGTGAGAGAGAGAGAGAACAATGTTGAGGTCCATTCTGAGACGAGCAGCGGCGACCGGCCCAATAGCTCAGCCCTGGTACCTCTCGTCGACGGCCAATTTCTCATCCTCCAAGACCACGAAGACCAATGTAAAGAACGAGAAGAACAGGAAGAAGTCCAAATCCAAAGGCGGAGATGCCGCAGCAGCCGACGAATCAGCCGCCACCGATGTCGACGCCGCACTCTTTGAAGATGGCTCTCGAGCTCGAAGGCTCGCCGCTGAGGAGAACGACCCTTCCCTCAATATAGGCCCCAATGGACAACCTTTGTTCACTTCCACGCCTTCGTTGTCTGAGCTCACTCGCAAGGATTCCTGCACTTACTTCAAGTTCAAGTATGATAACCCTAACCGTATCTGTCTTTGTATCTATGTATGGATGTGCAAATATGGGTATGGGGTTTTGATTTGATCGAGTTCGCATGAAATTGCTTTTTTTTTTTTAATTATTATTTTTAGAATGGAGGAATTGAATGAGGCATTGCCGGAGGGGTTGCCGCTTGGAATGGTGAAAGAATTCGAGGATTCGATGCGAACCGCCGTGCTTGTTCGCCAGAGTTTTCTCGATCTCCGTGACAATTTTCGTCGAGTCGTGGATCCACCAATGTTGGTGTCGAGCACTAAAGGTTCGTGCTTATGACTATTGGAAACACAACATATAGATTGTTGGAATGGGTATATTTGGAAAATAAATAACCTTAGTTTTAGAAATGGTTCGTTTGTGGTTTCTAATATTGTTATTGGCATAAATTGCAATATGAAAAAAATACATGGTGGTTCTCTTTCCCTATTCATACGAGGATTTCTTTTAGTTTCATTCCTTTTATGTAGTCAATACATTAGGTGTTGAGATCATAATGCATGATTATGCACTAAATTATCTGTGGATTTGGTATTTTCAGATACAAAAGTTAGAAAGCAGATAGTATTGGATGGTCCTGTTAGCTGTGGGAAGAGTATTGCTCTTGCAATGCTTGTTCATTGGGCCCGTGATGAAGGTTGGTTGGTTTTTTATGTTCCCAGAGGATGGGAGTGGACGCATGGAGGGTTCTTCTATAAAAATCCACAAACGGGTCTTTGGGACACACCCGTTCAAGCTGAAAAAATTCTCAAGGCAAGAATTTTTAATCTTTTATCATTTTTTTGTATAATTCAGTATTGAAGTTCTTATATGGTCTGCCAAAGTATGCTGAACATAATTTTGAATCAATAGTTCAGATAAATTAATAATTATTCAGTAGACTCAAAACCAAAACAAAACAAAAAAAGAGAAGCAAGTCCATGTCATTAAATCATTAGTTGATTATATGTACTCAGTCTTGATTGTTATGCTCCTCATGCATGTAAATTTTAAGATTACCATACTATTCAGATTCTTAATTTGCAGTTCTTTCTAATTTCTATTTGATTGTAATATTCACATGCGCTATTCCCGTCCAGGACTTTCTGAAATTTAACGAAACCCGTTTAAAACAATTGCCATGCCAAATATTTGATCTCATTCCCTTGGGAGAGGGTGCTGGTGTTGGATGGATGAAAGACGGCACTGATACAATGGCTATGCCTGAGGGTTCAAGTCTGTTTGACCTTGTTGATACAGGAATCAAGCACACCCATGCAGCCGTTGGAGTGTTAGTTCATTTAAGGAGGGAGCTATCAGTTGTGAAAGATATACCTGTTCTCATTGCAATTGATCAAGTACGATAGTCTTCTGATCATATCCTATTGTTGTCAACACTTGATGACATTTATTGGAAAATTCCCAACAACTTTCTGAATTCATTGTTATTGCTTTTTCTCCAGTACAATAGCTGGTTTACATTCAGCGAGTACGAGGAGGCAGTAACTGTTCGTTCTACTCGACCAATACATGCTAGAGAACTTGCTACAGTAAGTATCCATTGTTTAGTTAGAGTTATTTAACTGTTAATGGTAATTATGTATTTTTTGTGGCATGTAATCTATATTAATATTTATTACTGGAAACGAATAACTTTGCCATTAATATTCTTCTAATCACTTTGGTGCATTCTGTGCATTGTATAAGAAACTTATATGCCTTTTGTGAGGAATCCTTGCAGGTTAATGCTTTCAGATCTATGATGCACGATGACATGATGGTGGGTGCTTTCTCTCATTCAACAGCAGTAGGAAAGCTACGACAACAGTTGCCTAATGTTCCTGCTGAGGCCCGTGTTAGTCTTCCACGCTACACTTTAGACGAAGCAGCAAGTGTGAGCCATTACTACATGAGGTAATTTGACAGATAGCCAAGTTCATTATATTGCTGCTTTAGAAAATAGTGTTGCCTGATTTGTTACCAACTGTTATAAAGTTTTGTTTACAATTCACCAAAATCATCTTTCATGCCATCCATATATTTTATTGTCTCTGGAGAGTATGATAGCAAGTTTATAACTTAAAAACTTTCTAAACAACATGATAAACTCTACTATCATAAATGATTATGACCATAGACAAACAACAAACATTGATAAAACCTGTGCTTAATCGTCATGGAGCTCTTTTCTTATCTATTGGTCATGTAAACAACATACCATGATTTGATTAATGGGGGCAGGTCGTATTCATTGCAAGAGTATTGCGGTATTAATAACTTGTTGAATGCAAAAATATGTGTTCTCATACTGAGAAAGGCATGTATACTACTATTTTTCTTCTAGTGAAATGCTCGCTCTCTAATATGCCCTGCTCGTTGTTTTATGACAGACAAAGACTAGCGCGGCGTGAATCATTCTCTGAAGAAAGCTGGAAGAAGATATATTACTTGGCAAATGGAAATGGATCTGAGATGAGATGGTTAATGCCTTTCATGCGGTGACATTTCAAGCATACCCTTTTTTAGTGACAATACTTTAGGAAAAACTCAAGTGAAAGGGCTGCGTCTAGATTCAACCCCTCGCTCAAATTCACATTCATATATGCTTAAGCTCTCAATTATATTTGCCTGAGGACGTTCAAGTTTTGGTCCCAATAAATTTCTTCGGGCCACTGAGATTATTTTTGTCAAAGGACTAGTGGACTACCATCTGAAGCATTTTGTTCCTTCTGTAAAACTTCTCTTGTGCCAAGCTTACTATACATTTGCTTTTGCTCTATTTGACCTCGTGTATCAAGTTTCAACCGTTATTGTAACATTAAGAGCGGTCAGTTTGACCCCAAAGGCACCGAAGTAGTGTGTAAGTTTCGTTTGATCCTCTAATTTTGTAATTATATGTACAACCATGACTATTATATCATCAGATAAACTAGTAAAGCATAATGAATATTATTACTTAATTTGCAAAACTTGAGTAGAGAACTCGTGAGAAAGGACTAGTTCTGTATCTGTACATTCTACTGTATTCACGTCTCACCTCTGACTAGAATTAATATTACAAAGAGAACCCAAAAAAAAATGGCACTAAAGACTCGAACAACATGTTCTACTCACTATGGCTTGGAATCGATCTACCACGTGTCCGCAGAACCTGTTTGTCCAGTACAACAAATCCAAGTCAAGCTTCGATGGTAGACATTAATGAGAACGAAAAACAGAGATTAATATTCAATTTAACAGAAAAGAAAAAAAAAAATGTTTATACTCTAAATTGCTGAGATTCATTTTATCTACCACTACTTACCAACCTTATGAAAACTAAGCATTTTTACAAGGAGAGAAAAATATATAATTTCAGCATAACAAAATATTGCCAAACTTACAAGTACATTGTAGCAAGAGCTCGGCATATATTTGCTCTCCAACCAGAATGGACCATATATGAGATCTCAAAACCTGGATATATGGACCATATATGTATACATTCGGGAGACAATCATATTCTGGTTCACACCGCTCGTTAACAGTCTTCCACAATAATTCAAACTATTTGTTTATGCATGTTTATACTTTCTTCTTTAACTTCATCAAGATCAACTTCTTTGGCAGAAAGGTTCAATGGGAATTGCAATGTCCATGAAACCCACAACTAAAATTCAATTTTCATTTTAAAAGGGAGACTGGCACAATGGGCAGGTTGATTTATGAGAGGTTGAGAACCACTTGTAAAGACAAGCTGAATGGAATTTATGCTTGCAAGTTTTGCAAGCAAGACGAGGAAGGCTGTTGTTTGCAGTATGAATAACACTGTAACATATAGGGCACTCTTCAACACCTTCAAATTCCTTGTCAAAATTCCGCTTCCATATCCCAATAGCTTCAGCCAAAGCTCCATTCTGCATTACAAAGGTAAGAAAATGATACATAACGCTAAATGAGTCAACCTATTAACCCAAAAATATCATGTTTGTACATTGTTCCTACCCCACCAGCCACTAAATATTATTCTTGATATACTATTCTGAAAGAAAAGGTGGCTCTTAAACTGGCTGATATACTACCACTCTCCCATTTGAAGAGCCTAGAAAGTTTTACCCAAATTCAATCTCAGTTTCTGTTTCCACATCAATTTATGTTTCACTCAGTATTATCCTAAATACTTCAGATACTGAATCGTCTACCACTGAAGAAGGCAATAAACATAAAGAGATTTAAGAGGATAATAAGTACCTGATTGCGAACAAAAGACATCATAGACATTAACCACTTTCTCTGCTTTACATCACTAATTCCTAGGCTCCTTGTACAATCAACATCTACAGGTCGTAATGGGTAAGAAACAGGAAGCCGGATAACTAGGTCCATTCCTGTCTCCTCCTTTGTATAGGTAGCGACAGCCTCATTTGCTGATTTGCTTACACTAACTGAAAAATTCTCATCTGAAAATTTATTTTTCTTTATCTGCATTAAAATACAAATCAGTATAAATTTCATAATCTGTCACAACATTTTTTATACCACCGCTAGTAATAACATTTTTTCTTTATCAGCTGCGTGTAACAAGGAGTCAATTCTAAAACTAATTAAAATTAGAGAATCAGGTTGACCAGTTTTTTTTAAGTTTTCTTTAATTAGATAAAATAAATGGCACCTGCCCAACAATTAAAAATCTTATAATGTGGCTTCGGTCACTAATTATACATTGTTTATTACTAAGTCATCATTATTTATGCATGCATGCATTTGTTCGTGCATCAGTGGTTGTATGCAAAATACTGTTGTGTAGGTAAAATTCAGCTGACAAAAACCAGATCCTCCATCCAAGTACACATACCTGTGACAGCTCGTTCGCTATAAGACTTGGACTACACCATGCCCTGGTGAAATATTCAATTGAAGATGACGTAGATCGATCACGCAAACAACTAAACCATTCTCTAACATAAGCAGGAAGAACACAGATCATTAAACCATATAATGCTCCAGCAAGTGATGCCAATTTCACTGGTTCAACAGGCCAAAGAGACTCTATGGAAAACAATAATGAGCCAGTTTTGATGGCATGGGTTGCTGCGATTGCAGCTTCTGATAGCCCTGCAGGAAGCTCTACATCTTTCTTCTTAGTATTTTGTGAAATTGAAAGATCTACAGGTATATGCTGGAAGATGCAATCTAATATAACTGGAGTAGCAAAACTTTGTATATACTGAACTAGTCTTTCTCTTGCAGGTGATGATGATGGTAATGACCATAAATACGAAAGCAACAAAGACCATGCAAGGAATACATTTACCTGAAAGTTAAAAGAGCACATCACATTATTATTAAAATTGTCCTAGCTAGAAAGTGCATAAAAGAAAGAGCTGTAAGGGAATATATAAATGTGAATATTACAACAGGCCACAAACAAAGTGGCTACATAAATGCAGCATATTACCCGTTGTTGTGCCATCAAGTCCATTTCAAGGACCTCGTAAGGATACTTTTCAATCATGCAAGCTATTTCCTTTTTCAAATGGACGCTTGTTTCCACTGACAGATCAATCGGGCGTGAATCCTCTTCACTGTTAATATTACCATCTAAGTGAGTGATGTCTTCCAAAATAGCCAGGTTTGAAACAGGTTCAGTTGAAAGAATAACGTAAGCAGCAAACTGCAATGAAGGAACTGGTTTGGAAGAAAAAAGGATGGCAAATAAAGAGCTGATCGGCCCTTTGCTCAAGCCCCAACATTCTACCGACTTCACTGCTCTATCTCTAGCATTTACTGAAGAGTTAACTACACTCGAGGCCACTAACTCCCAGAAATAGAGGTGCTCAGATCGAGATGAAGATATGACAGATGCAGCTTCATCGCAGTAGGAACTACTAATAGCTTCTGCAATGCCTGTGCAGAAGAACAAACGTAGAATACCTTCTAGAATCCGATCCTTGATGGGGTCCCATCTTTCTGTTCCAAGAGGATTTATATTTTCTGCATCATTTAATTGCTTAATTCCAAAAGGTCCGCAACATAGAGAAAAAGATAAAAGGGCATTTTTAGCAATATCAAAAGGAAAAGAGTCGGGAATTAAAGCAATTTGCTCAAGCTTTTTAAGATCGTCATCCATGTTCTCTAAAGTAAAGTTGTTAGTAATATTTTCATCCACATTCTCAGCAAGTTCTTCCATAAGAACCACAGATGATTGAATCCAACGCCTTAATTGAAATAAAACATACTCCCAGTCTTCGTCATTAAAATCTTTCCAACAGTAACCAACTGAAACTACTATTAGTTTTGATAGCAGCAGCTGTACCACCGGTGGCATATTAGATATACTTGATGTGCCAACACCTTGTCTCTGTTTGCGAAACAATTCAAGTAAAAGAGTCCTCTCCAATTGACTGATAACTCTCCCCAGACTCAATTCTTGTATGCCCCCGATTGCAACAAAAGGATAACTGCTTATAACCAACTGAAACCAATCTTCCACACCTTAAAAAAGAAAAACATCAATAAGATTAGAAAAAAATGAGAAAAAATTAATAAAAGAACTACAGGGAAAACTATAACCATGACTCTTTGCCAATAGTGGAATAATAGGAGCAGAGGCCATTGTCATCAAACCTTTCTTTGACTGGCCAAACCTACAATCAAATGCTAGTGAATCAATTTTTTACTGACTTGATGTGAACATTTACCTTGCCCTGTTTCCAACATGACCAGAGGTGGGAGCAGAATAGTTTTTTGGACCCAACCAGCAATGATGCCTTGGATGTGATTATTCCATGAAGAATCATGTTCAGCATCTCTATCAGCTTCACCAGATCTGCTATCACACAGTGGCTGAAGTAAAACGTTAACAAGCCAAGGAAGAATCCTCAGACAGTTCATATTTATTGCTTCACCAATATAAAGCTTATTAACAACCAGTTCAAACAGCTTGATAGCGTTGCATGTTTCCCATATATTTTCCTTAAACAAAGTTGAAAGGAAAGATACAAGAGCTCTCAGAAAAGGTTCTTCAATATGCTCTACTTCATCATTTAAAGCAGGCCATGGAATGACAAAATTCAGTCCGCCACAGCCTCCATGAACAAGAGCACCATCAAGTAAAATGATGAAAATGGAGTCTAACAAGGTCTCCTTTGAAGGAGAAGTGTTATTCTTGGCATATGCACAGAGTAAAGGTAAGAAAGAGTCTCGAGCACTGCCTCCAGGCCATTTCCACGTGCACAATATTTCAGCAGCAAGCCAGGATCGAACAGTAACGTCTTCATGTATTGTCTCTTCTGAGGAAGAGAGTGTTGTCCCTCCTGGCGACAAGAGTGCAAGCTTTCTATAGCCAGTAAGAACCTTATCAATCCCAAGTTTCAATGAAAGCTTGTCAATAAAGGAAACAAACTTGCAATGACCTGAGTCCTGCATTTCCACAAAGTCAAACTTTATAAGTAAGGAACCTTATACACTTATATGAAGATTCTAACAGACTATTTATTTGCGGAAAGAACAAAATACCACATAAGATGAAGCAGAGTATGTTTTATTCCCTCTCATAGAATGTTTATAACCATACCATGTACAACAAAGTTTTAAAGTGTTTAAAGTTAACTATTGGATTGGCTGAGTCAATACAAACTCTGAAAGTTTCCCAGCTTGGAAAACCATACACAGACAAAATATAAATTGCATCTCAAGTGCTGGGTAATTTACTCTATACCTAAAATTCAAGTCAACATGTTGACATAAGTGTCATTGGCACTAAAGAAGAACAAGATAAAATATCAATAGATCACCATAATATTTCTAGGCTACTATTACAACTCACATGAATAGATGCTTTTCTGAAAGCTAATTGCTCTGGGCTGCTAAAATCAGGAACGATCCACAAAGGCCACGTATCATTCTCACACAGAAGCTTTTCTAACAGTACTTGTTCTTCCAACTGACCTTGACAGAAACAACTTAAAAAGCCTAGTATCCATGAGCAGCACCAAGAAGTGATAATCTCTGTGTTTAATTTACATTCATTATAGATGGAGGATCTAATGCATTGAATCAGGATACTCCATAATCTTTGTAGATTGTTTATGTCAAGACCATTCCGAAATTGCTTATTTCTCTTACAGCAAAAGGCATGAACAGAATCACCAAATTCAAGCCTGGCCTTAGATTCTATGTTAGTTTCATTATTCTCAGCAACGTTATCCAATGACTTTCTCAAGCTATACTCCCAATCAATAACTAAAACTGCACCTAAAATTCCTGGCACTAACTCACTATCCTTAATGAGTGTCTTCAAGCAAAAAAAACTACCATCAAGTACTTGAAGAGCAAAATGAGACATCTCTTTTGTGCTAGCAGAACTCTTAGATTCTAACCCAGAATTGATTGCCCAAGCAGTTATCATGGAGCCGGCATCTCTAACCCAATCAAATGATGACTCATGGATAAAAGAAAGTAACTTCTTCAAAATTTCCTCAAAAATCAGGATTGATGCCTTTCTAGATACAAAAGAAGTAAGCTCGCCTTCAGTTGAACCACCTAGAACAGCACTGCACATATGAAGAAAATGTAAGTGTTAGAAATCCTCATGATACGTTTTCCAAATCATAGATGGTGAAAAGCATCATGTAAAAGTCTTCTTATTCACGTACCACAGAAATCGAGAATTACATGTCCCGTAGGACAATGGGGAACATGCTAAAGCAACAGTAAATGATTCTAGAGGCTCAGAGTGCCAGTGCTCTGGCTCTGCAGCTATCCAGTGTCTGCAGTCTTCATCCTTCTTCAGTTTTGTAATTCCATGTCTTGCTTTCTCCAGAAGTAGTGCCAAAATGGTTATTTGGTCCGAATCTAGAGACTCAGATGAAGTTCCAGAATCTTCTAGGTTAATAGCATACATGATAGCAGCACACCACTGCTCAGAAAAGCATTCCTTGTCAAGCAAAGAAAGCAATAGATCAAGTCGAGCACTTGTTGACCTATCATGACTGTGCAAACACCAGGGAACAAAAGTATCCTTGAATATTTGTATAAATTTATCAGCCTCCAAACTTCTATCTACCCGATCATCAGGACTAAAGGAATGCTCTTTATTGTGAACAAAAAGTTCTTGCACAATCTGGCGTGGACCAAATACAGAAACGGCAACTGAGAGAAGTTTCACACCTTCTGGTGAGTCCTGGAGATTGAACCAAAGGTAAATAATAAAAGGAAAGAAAGAGAAAACAAAACCAACAGCCCCAAAATTGTAACACACATTTTCCACAAAGAGTCCATTGGCATTAATTAGTTACAAAAGTAAGAATAGGAGGAGGGAGAGAAACTCAAACAATTAATTGACTTAAAGACTGACTCCATTGGCTTTAATTAGTTAGAAATAAAATGCCCAACCATAGATGTTCATTGTTACTCATATGAACAAATTCAAGACAGCAATGGCTGAATCGTAGAACACCACACGTGTAGAATAAATCTAACGACTCAAATAAATCATCAAAAACTAATAAATACTTACAAGTGATCTTATCATTGGAAAGGATTTGGCCAACATTGGTCCCACTACATAAGCCAGAGGCCAAGTTTCACCTTTCTGTGAAGCATGTTGTCCTATTAAAATAATAAATTGAAAGACCCGTTCAAAACTTTCAATTGTTGGATCTATGTTCAAAGGGAGTTGAAATAAACCCAAACAATTTTTCTGAAATTCCATACAAAAGCCAGAGAGCAAATTGGGCTCCAAGGCAAAGATACCCGAGAGGATGTCAATTATGCAGTTCTTCAAGTCTTGCAAGTAAGTAATGGGACACTTAACATTGGATGCTTCTAAAGTCTTGCTCAAGGGAAAACCACTATCCTTAGATAAATACTGTTGCTCATTTGAACCAATGCAAGAAAAGTAGTTCTGCCACAAAATCTTTACCAAAACATTCTCAATAAGTGTGACTCGAAAATGATGAATTGAATCCGCTCCGTCATAATACCTGCAAGCAATGAAGCAAGATAATATAACAGAAATTAAAGAAAGAAATTTTTGAAAAGACAATCTGAAGCTTCAATGAACAGAGTAGCAATTGCCGGCACAGCTTACACAATGCCAAGAGAAAAGGTCCTACCTGGAAGCTTTATGCAATGTCCAGAGAAAACACTCCTTAAATGCTGCAAAAAATGCTAATCTATCTGCAGTTGATGAATTGGAAAGGCTTCCTCCTGCCCAGCAGTTCTGAAAAAAGTCAAGAAAAAAATTCTCCCCAACTACAGCTTTTGGTGGCACATAGTCTAAGAATAAAACCAAAGCTGGATAAGAAGTCCGCTGGGATCCAAAGCACCCCTTTCTAAGAAAATGCCAAAAACGATTTAGAATAGTTTTCTGGACATTTATTGATGTCCAACTATCAGGAAATCTTTTCGAGAACAGCAAAATCATATCCCACATTGATGAATGACAAGCAGGATCCTTCTCCTGAAAGGCACCTAGTATTAATCCAGCAACAGATTTCATATTGCCATTATTAATAATATGAGGAACATTTTTTACGAAACTCCTTAACACTGAATATGTAGCTGAACGAATTGCAGCACTCTGAAATTTTAGGAAGTCCGAGAAACAATTATGAGCAGCAAACAACTTCTCAGCAAAGGAGGTAGCAACCAGCCTAGCTTTTGAAGCATTCTTTGGTTGAGCAGCCACACTCTCAGTGTCAGAACTTGACCTTTCTAATTGAACACCAACCAAGACATCAAGGAGGGTAGCCAATGCCAGTAACGATGAAGATATTATCTACAGAAAAAAATAAACACAATAAATATTATAAATGAATAATATGGTCTTTGACTTCTTTATCTTTTTAAAATTTTAGTTTGTGATCATCTTCATCACTTTGATAAATAGTGACTATTGCTGCTGACCAAGTAATACAAATTTAAATTTTTACAGCACCTGTCACTTGTGATTTAAAAAATCAGTGGACTAACCACAATCTATACACAATAATGTAATATTAGAACACCACTAAACTTTAAATTACTTCCACAGAACTCCATTTTGTCAAATTTCAGACTTTTATGGTTAGTTAAATACCAAATTATGTACAAGAGCGAGATATTAATTCCCACTAGAAGCAAGAGTTATCCTAAGGAAAAAATAAATATTATTAAGAAGCATAAACCTTCTTGGTTACCATTTAATAAGAAACTTCTACATGTAATGGAACTAAACAAGTGTAGCCACTACATATTTCTCTTGAGTGAGTACCTGATTATGCATCTCTTCTACTTCATCCAAGGCAGCAGCTTTATCAGTCATGTCTTTTGGTGTGAGATTTAAACATTCTTCCAAATACATAAGAATCTCTTCTGTGCACATAATTAAAGCATCTAGTCTTTTTTCCGATGCTGGAAAAGCCGCCTGTTGTCAGCATTTAGATATTTAATAAGAAAAAGAAACTGTTAGACCTTACATCTACTTGAGAACATCTGAATGTAACCTTTCATATATATGAATTTAAAGAAATATTGTAAAACTTAAGTAAAATGTTCCTCCATGACCATAAGTACATTTTAAAGAAAATTAAGTAAAAACATTCTGCAAAATTTTTTAGGATTGCACCACATCCAATTTAGAAGAGAAGGAAATGAAACTCTTGAAACAACAATTAAAAATGACCAAGTGGAAATAAATTCCCTCCCTCGTTTTTACTCATGGCACAACTATGTCTTGAATATTCAATTAGTTACATTGCTACTTCACTCCACTCCACTCCCATCCATTGTTTGTCTCAAAAGTATTTCAAATGATACTAAATGAAGCTTTATATTCATGAAAGCAAACCTGTAATGACCTCTTTGCAGCTTGTGCAACTTCAGAAACTGAATCGAACTGAGACAACCACCATGGCCCCATTAAAGACTTGAGATGTGGAGCCAAGTCTCTTCTGGAAAAAAAATATAAAGAAAATATGCATGTAATCAAAGCATTTAGGAGAAGAAAAAAAAAACTACAACTAGTGAAATAATGAAAGTTGGAATTCACCATTTCACAAACATATAGAATAATCAGTGTGTACGTGCACAGATAATCATAATATATGAGCTTCAAGATTACATACAAAAACACAACAAGAGGAGAATACTTAAAAGTCACACATAACTACATATCCTGCTATCAATTAAGTTTTCAAATTGTAGAGATACTAAAATTTCTCTATAGCTACATGTGTTAAAAAAAAAAAAAAAGCTTTCATCTTAGTGCTCACTCATCTAGTTCAGTAAAACCCATTTCCTTTTTTTTTTTATTGGAGAATCAGTAGAACCCATTTCTATTTGTCTTTAATAATTGAAATTGAGCAAGTCAAATTAGTTTGTTCTTTTCCGGAGACCAAGCTCACTGCTCACACATTACTGGCTTATTTCTTGTGAAGAACATGACCAATATTTACAACCAAGCTATACAAAATCAAATGACATAAAAGGAATGCATTTATTGACAAAAATGACAAATAAATTTTCCTCACATTTATAACATTTTAAAACAGCGCAATACAAAGAAGAAGAAGAAAAAAGTAAACATATATACTGTATGTGGGAGAAATTCAAACCCGACAGCAGTTACAAGGTTGGTCATTGTGTCATGAGTTGCTCGCCTAACTTCCCTGTTATAGTCCATCAACAGTCTTTTGTATTCAAATGCCTGAGAATACAAAAACAAAACTATAAAATAAACAAAAGCTTCAAAATCTATTATGAGAATAAAATTCAGAAACTTCATAACCAATCACGATAATAAAAAAAGACAACCGCTGATAGAGTTCTTCACTAGAGTAAACATGCTAATATAGATAAATATAGGCATCAAGAGGCCCCGAAACTATACCCATTGTGGAATTACGGTCACTAAGTCCTTCCCAGGCTTTTCCTTGATCAACTCAGATAGAGATGATAATGCTTTAAGCTGTTGAAAAACAGTGAACGAAATGAATAATCGAAACTTTAATTACAAAGGCAAGCACACACACATAAATATATATAAGCATGTTGAAAGTAAAGAAAATAGAAATTTTCTGTGAATAGTAAACACACAAAAATCATAAACAAATTTTAACAGGTAAACCTTCGTAGTCGGATCTTTCCTCGCAAGCCTCTTCAAATGAACTGCCACTTCACTATCTATATCCTATAAAATCCAAAACAGAAATCACCTGTGAATTAAATATATACACATTCTTATAATGCATAAAGATTAAAATTTTCAACTTCAGACTTATTAATAAACCAAATTCAAATGAAAGTAAAAGTAAAATGGAAGCGTACCTGAAAGGAAGCAGAATCCTCGCCAGCGAGAGAAGAATCGAGGCGAGACCTACCGACATAGCCGCCAAATCCCACAGCTGCAGTAGAACCCGACGGCAAAAGCGATGCCGCTAGACTGTAGAAAATTCGAGTATATACAATATATCGGATTTATACACACAAATACATACATATATGTATACAAATGTGTGTTCTTGAGAATGAATACATATATAAACAAATACCTGCTGCTTGAAGGGCGAGCCTTGCTTCTTGCTCCTTCTCCTTTTTGCCTGCCCATCTTAGTAGTTGATACAAAAAGACTCGGCGGTGGAAATGGGTTTGAGGTTGGGGTTTAAGCTTTGGTAGGGAAACCCTTCTTTTCTGTTAAAGAAAAGCCGTCGTTCGTTTGAGTCAGCGACGGTGCATTGAAGAGGAAGAGAGGGCCGAGAGAGATCGATACTTTTGGATCCACTGCGGACAGGTTTATGATTTGCTTGGCGCGGCACTAATCGTATGTGGAGATCCGCATATCAAAAGCGGTAGATACTTGTTGAATATTTTTAAATACATTTCTTTTCAAATCACATATAGGTGTGCATATTTAGCTCAATCATTGTTAAACAGTATTTTTTCATCATTCTGATCATATATCTCTTGAGTTTTAACCATTTCTACACCGTTTATAATATGTGTTTGGGAATATAAGTACCATTAGACATTATATGTCATAAACCATAATTCATAGATTGAAGGTAATTTTTCATTAAGGAAAATCTACGTATAGTGCTTTATTTGTGTTCAAACCTTCTAACATGTTATTTTGTAAATTACTTGGAAACGTCATGCTCTAAATAGTGAAATCTAATCGAATAAATGAACCCTCACTTTGTTTCCAATTGTTAACCTAAGATAAATTTTCAAAAGAGAGTGAATTGAAAATTTAAGTTAATTTCACTAAATTAAAACTTTCAACACAAATCTATGCAATTAATCAATTTTATAAAGTAAATAAATATAGTATAGTAAGAAAATATAGAGAGCAAATAATCAAGCTTGTGACGTAAAGAGTTTAAGGGTAAGAAATTGTAAACTCTCGATTTTTACAAGGTTCGGTAAAACTAAGCCACATACGTCCTTAGTTTTTTAAGTTATGGACATAGCTTTGATTTTCACTATTGAGTTAAGTTAACAGGCTTGACTAACCCTTACAATCGAGAATTTTTCACCAAAAGTATTTTCAAACCTCTTACAATAGTTTACTACCACCAAGGACTATCAATCTCTTTCTTAGATTGTTGTAGTACCAATCTCACCCTAACCAGTTTGTTTACAATATTGGTGTCAACCTCATGTTAGGCTATTTTTAGCCTACTTTTTGGGTCGCTTTTTATAGTTGTTTTCCTTCTTTATTATTATATTTGGAATAGAATTACGCTTGTTTTCTTTGGTTCCAGGTTTCATACTTGGAATGTTTAAATTGATCAAATTTCGGAAAACAACGATCTATAGAATAGAGAAAATTCTGCAAGAAAATAAAGCTAAAACTTCAAGCTTAAATTTGACAATATTTTGATCCGATTTTAGAAAAAGTCAAAACATAAAAGTTTTAGATTTCTTTTTCTTCTTTCCAACGCATCTTGAATCAACTCATTTGGAGTTGGTATGCGAAAGTTATGCACATTTTACTGAAAGATACTGAGGCTGTCAAATTTTGCTCCAGTAGTCGCGACCACCACTTTCCATGGTCGCGACTCTTTTTCATGGTCGCGACCCTAATTTCTATTTAAGGGGCTCGTGTTTTAGAAGGAAGGGGGCAGAAATTGGGTCCAAAAGTGAAAGAAGGAGGTAGAGGAAGCAATGGTGGCGATCTGGAATGCAATCACCAACTAGTTCTTTCTTAAACTCTTAATTTCTATGTTAATTTCTGTTTTAGTTTTGATTATGGATGTTATTATGGATTTTATGAACTAAACTCCTATTTGGGAAGATGATGAATGTTGATTGAAATTACTTTTGGTTAATGATAATTGTTATTTCTCCTTTCTTGATTGTGAATTTATCCATATTTGTGTCTAATTACATGTTTAAGATTGATCACCTTCTACATGTTCTATGATCCCAATTCAAAATCTGAAAAGTGAGAATTGGGAATGCTAAAATTGGATAAACTAGGTTTTGATGTGAAACGAAAGTATTTGCATAGCCTTTGTGACATTTAGATTATTGCTTAATGCTGATTATATGTTAATCTATCTCAGAGATGATTAGATAACATGTGATTTAGGACCTAAAAGATCTGAAAAGAGTTAGGTTAATTTTATAATCTGTCATTCACATAAAGAAAGAGGAATAGTAATTAGCATTAACAATTGGGTAATTAAATCAACAGGATTCTTTTCCCTAATTTCTCATCCTTGATTAAACACCTTTATTGCTTTCTTTAATTTTCTTGTTTTTCTTTATTTCAAAATCTATCAAAATTATTTATCTATCAAATAGAATCATAAGTCTAATTTAGTGGTATTCAGTTCAATTCCCTGTGGTTCGACCTCACCTGCGTGAGTTTACTACTTGATTACGTGCACTCGCGTATTGTTCATAATTTTGCAACAAGTTTTTGGTGTCGTTGCCGAGGAATTGTTTAAAAATTGATATTACAAAAATTAGATTAAATTCTACTTTGGTTAATTCTTTTTGCTTATTGCTAATCTGTTTCTTTTAGATTGTCTATTTTAGGAATTAAAGGTGTATGCGACGTCAAGGACAAGGTGTCATACTGCCGGTGGATCCTGAAATTGAAAAGACTTGTAGGAGAAACAGAAGAAAGAAGAGGCAAGAAAGAGTTTCAGCAACTGCTGAAACACAAGAAATCATGGCTGAGAATGCTAATGGCGGTAACAATGGAGGCAACAACGGTAATAACGGTGGTGCCATTGAAGATCAAGCAAATGGTCGTAGTCTGAGGGACTACATTCTTCCAACTTTGACGGGGGTTCAGTCTTGTATAAGACCACCAGCCGTAGATGCCAATAACTTTGAAATAAAGCCTGCCATACTCCAAATGGTGCAATCCTCAGTTCAGTTCGGTGGACTCCCCTCTGAAGACCCCAATCTGCACTTGTCAAATTTCATGGAGTTATGTCAGACTTTCAAAGTCAATGGAGTTAGTGATGATGCAATCCGCTTGAGACTTTTCCCATTCTCGCTGAGAGAGCGAGCTAAGAGTTGGCTGATCTCCTTGCCACCGAACTCTATTGCAACATGGACTGATTTGGCGACAAAGTTCTTGTCCAAGTTTTTTCCTCCAGCAAAAGCTGCCAAGCTGCGAGGTGAAATTAATAATTTTTGTCAACTGGACAATGAATCTTTCTATGAGGCTTGGGAGAGGTTCAAGGATCTCATCAGAAAATGTCCACATCATAGGATCGAAAAGTGGATGTTGGTTCATAATTTCTACAATGGGCTGATTGGTAATACCAGAACAATTATAGACGCCGCAGCTGGTGGGGCATTTATGAGAAAAAGTGTAAATGAGGCCTATGATCTGCTCGAAGAAATGGCCATGAATAACCAACAATGGCCAACTGAAAGAAGCCAAACAAAGAAAGCTCCTGGTATGCACGAGGTAGACGCCATCACCAAGTTGACAGCCCAAGTGGAGGCCCTGACGAAGTTGATGACTGCTCAGGTGAAACAGGCTCAAGTTACTTGTGAGCTATGTGGGGGCCCTCACACATATGACACATGCTCGGTGGATGTGAACAGTTTGCCAATGGATCAAGCAAAGGCCATTGGGAACTATTCTCAAAACAATAATTATGGGCACAACCAACAGGGGTTCTACCAGCAGATAAATCAGCCCCAACAAAACCAACAACAATTTCAACAACAAAGTCCTAGTGGAGGCTTAAATATCCAAGCTGACTTATTGCTCCAATTCATGATGGAGACTAAAGCCTCTATTAAAACTCTAGAAACTCAGATGGAACAATTTTCTACTCAAGTGGCAAAACAAGCTCAAGGAAATTCACCTAGCACTAGTGAGGCAAAAGGAAAAGAGCAATGTAAAGCAATTTCCTTGAGGAGTGGAAAGAGTTATAAGGGACCTAGTGGCAAGCAACCAGTTGAAGATGGGGTTCAGGATCAACAGGCACAGACACAAGCACCAAAGGAAAAGAACACTACTGAGGGTCTTGCACCGAAAGAAGCTTCACCTCCGATCAGCATAGATCACCATATTAAAATTCCTTACCCTCAAAGACTCCGCAAGAACAACCTCGACAAGCAGTTTTCAAAATTTCTTGAAATATTCAGGAAACTGCACATTATCATTCCATTTGTTGAGGCCTTGGAGCAAATGCCAACTTACCTAAAGTTCATGAAAGAAATTTTAGCTAAGAAAAGGAAGTTGGAAGAATTCGAGACAGTGGCACTCACTGATGAGTGCAGTGCAATTTTGCAGAAGAAACTACCGCCCCAAGCTTAAAGATCCGGGTAGTTTTAATATTCCATGCTCTATAGGGGGTGCGGTGGAAACTAAAGCTCTATGTGATTTGGGAGCGAGCATTAATCTAATCCCTTGTCTGTCTTCAAAAAGCTAGGATTGGGAAAAGCAAAGCCCACAACAGTGACTTTACAACTGGCGGATCGTTCTTTGACTCATCCTCGTGGGATAATTGAAGATGTACTGGTGAAGGTTGGTAAGTTTATCTTCCCTGCTGATTTCCTAATTCTTGATATGGAGGAAGATTCAACTATCCCCATTATTTTGGGAAGACCATTCTTAGCCACGGGGCGAGCATTAATAGATGTTCAAAAGGGGGAGTTAAAGTTGCGAGTGCAAGATGAAGAGGTTAATTTTAATGTTTTTGCTCCAACCGACATTCCTACTTGTTGCAAGATTGAGATGGTGAAGGGTTCTTTTGTTAAAGCTGATAAAAAGAGAGTAAAGCCTAAAGAGCGACTTCGAACGATTAGGCGCCGTTGGAAAAGATTGATGTGTGGTAGTTCTGAAGGTGGACTTACTCTTGTGCAAAACTCTAAAATTAACAATATTGGAGGTCAATTTTCTTCATTCCGTACGAGGGCTCTATTGGATGCAAGGGGTGGACTTGATCCAATTTGAAGTAGTATTGAGGTTCAACCCCTTCTGATGGGGGTGCAGGTAAGTCTCCCTTTCCTTGTTTTGCATGACACATTGGGGACAATGTGTATTCTAAGTTTGGGGGAGGGGACTTATAAAAAAAATTTAATTGTTTTAGTTATTCTGTTCTTTTTAGTTATTTTGCTTTAGTTTAGTCTTTTTATTTGGTTGTTAGTCGATTAAATAAACTGAAGATAGTTGTGTGCTGCTGTTAATTGTGATATGTCCTGAAATTTTGAAACTGTGTGCTTAATTCTGTTAGCTCTTTGGATTAGTTTGGATGCTTGTGAAACCTGTGTATGAATGCGATTTGACGATCTGTGAAATATGTTATAATTATTTTACTGTGGTTTGTGGTAAGATTGATTGAATAACTTAGAACGTGCATGTCTTATTCTCTTGAGGCGAAATCCTTGACAACATTTAATAGGAACATGATTTAGGCAGTTTGTTTGTATAGTTTGAGCCTTTCAAGCCTACCATAAAATGAATATCCTTAGTGAACCCTTTTGAGCCTAAACCTGTTTCGTTTCTTCACCCATTGAACTAAAAGATGTATCCACACTGTTGTTTTTGTCCTCATTACATTTTGAATGGTATCATAAGCCTTACAATAAGTTTGGGGGAGTGAAATATATAGTATGTGGAAGTATTGAAGAACAGAAAAAAAATCTTGTGTGATTGAGAAACATGTGAAAAAAAAAAAGAATTGTAACTCGCCATCACTTGAAAAAAAAAATGAAAAAAAATCAGAAATAAAAGAAAATTTCAGTGATGTCTAGTGATTGAAAAAAAGTAGAAAAATCTCAATCATGGTTAGTTGTGGGAACACTTTGGGAAATTTTAAAATTATGAGAAGCTTGTGGGTTCTTTTGTGCTTATGATATCTTTAGCCAAAATTGTCTTTCATTTTCCAAATATCTAAGCCATAAATTCTAACCTTAAAAAGTCCTTTTGATTCCGAAAAGAATGTTATCAACATTAGTGGAGAGAGGTAAGCATGCAAGCATATGAGTTATTTGCTTGTGGACTGATTTGATAGAGTGAAACAATTATGACATTATTTCAATATTGAAGTTAGTTTGTATCTGTACATTGTGTGATAAGATGAGCATCCTAATTAATTGTTAGAGTTTTTAGAATTGAAAATCTAGTTTAGTTAATGGAAGTAAATTTCACATGAGCCAGCAGTAATATAATTATCTGATAGCTTAGTTAATCGAGTTTTAGTATAAGTCTTAGTCTTACTCGAGAGCGAGTAAGAATCTAGTTTGGGGGAATTTGTTAGGCTATTTTTAGCCTACTTTTTTGGTCGCTTTTTATAGTTGTTTTCCTTCTTTATTATTATATTTGGAATAGAATTATGCTTGTTTTCTTTGGTTTCAGGTTTCATACTTGGAATGTTTAAATTGATCAAATTTCGGAAAACAACAATCTATAGAATAGAGAAAATTCTGCAAGAAAATAAAGCTGAAACTTCAAGCTTAAATTTGACTATTTTCTGATCCGATTTTGGAAAAAGTCAAAACATAAAAGTTTTAGATTTCTTTTTTTTCTTTCCAACGCATCTTGAATCAACTCATTTGGAGTTTGTATGTAAAATTTATGCATATTTTACTGAAAGATGCTGAAGCTGTTAAATTTTGCTCCAGTAGTCGCGACCACCACTTTCCATGGTCGCGACCCTTTTCATGGTCGCGACTAGGAGGCCAGAAAACAAGTGTTTTTTCGTATCTTTCCTATGGTCACGACTAGGCTTTATATGGTCGCGACCAGGGGCGAAATACGGGATTTTTGGCCAGTTTTTGACTTTTTCAAAGGTAGCAACCCTAATTTCTATTTAAGGGGCTCGCGTTTTAGAAGGAAGGGAGGCAGAAATTGGGTCCAAAAGTGAAAGAAGGAGGCAGAGGAAGTAATGGTGGCGATCCGGAATGCAATCACCAACTAGTTCTTTCTTAAACTCTTAATTTCTATGTTATTCTGTTTTAGTTTTGATTATGGATGTTATTATGGATTTTATGAACTAAACTCCTATTTGGGGAGATGATGAATGTTTATTGAAATTACTTTTGGTTAATGATAATTTTTATTTCTCCTTTCTTGATTGTGAATTTATCCATATTTGTGTTTAATTACATGTTTAAGATTGACCACCTTCTACATGTTTTATGATCCCAATTCAAAATCTGAAAAGTGAGAATTGGGAATGCTAAAATTGGATAATTAAACTAGGTTTTGATGTGAAACGAAAGTATTTGCATAACCTTTGTGACATTTAGATTATTGGTTAATGATGATTATATGTTAATCTATCTCAGAGATGATTAGATAACATGTGATTTAGGACCTAAAAGATCTGAAAAGAGTTAGGTTAATTTTATAATCTGTCATTCACATAAAGAAAGAGGAATAGTAATTAGCATTAACAATTGGGTAATTAAATCAATAGAATTCTTTTCCCTAATTTCTCATCCTTGATTAAACACCTTTATTGCTTTCTTTAATTTTCTTGTTTTTCTTTATTTCAAAATCTATCAAAATTATTTATCTACCAAATAGAATCATAAGTCTAATTTAGTGGTATTCAGTTCAATTCCCTGTGGTTCGACCTCACCTGCATGAGTTTACTACTTGATTACGTGCACTTGCGTATTGTTCATAATTTTCGCAACACCTCACCTCAATCACAATTTGGAAATATGCTTAGAATTACAAGCAAACTCACTCTAGATGTATGATGATACAATGAAGAACTTAGAGTGATTATCAAACACACTTAGGAGAAATAAATACGAATTTTTGTGCCAAATAAGTGTGTGAAAAGTGTTTTATTGAATTTTAAACTTAGAAGCTCTTAAAATCACTTGAATATGTTTGATATATGGATTAAAGGCTCAACCAACCTAAATTTTTGAGTGAAAAATGAATTTTTATAGTGAATGAACAAAAACTAGCCATTTATACCCGTTAGCACACTTTTCAAAAAGGAATCTTGGGAAAAAGGATCTGCCATTTTTTAAGCGATCTATTGTTTTTGTGAAAAACGGTAGACCGAAAACAGAGTAGGGGCAAAGTCCCATTTTATCGGCTCTAAAACACGCATAACTTTCTACTTATTCATTCGATTTCAAAAATTAAAATTTTGTTCTCTTAGTTAAATGATATGTGATCTTAAAAATCAATTTAGAAACTTTAGATATCATTTTTGTTAAATAAATTGTCACACAAGTTAGTGGCCCAAAATTCGTACTTAGAACTTGTTGAGTATGGATTTGAAAATCATTGTACAAAACTAGGAAGCATAAATAAATCTTCATAGAGAATTATCTTGAGTTCCTTGAGCTTTTGAGTTTGCTTTTGCTCACTTTTGAGAGTTTCGATAAAATTACCATTTTTTTCTTGGAGTTAATTTTGCCTTAAAAATCTTATTTTATCTTTAATTGTGCTACAAAATCAAATAACTCATAATTGACAAATAATAAAATATTTGTTAATCATCAAAACAAGAAGACTTAAGAAATTGAGTCAACAAAAATAAATAAATTTCTACGTTCTTTTTCTGATAGAAAACTAGGGTAAAACTTTTAAGATTATAATTGTACATTCATTGTTAAATTTTTAACAGTTGAACCATTTTCCTAAATATTTGAAAATGGAGACATTTACTTAATTTTAAGATTTATGGTCATTTTGTATCTCAGCCCTATTCCTAATACAACCATTGGCCACAATCCCAACCCGGCCATGTTATGTGCTGGCTAGCAAAGCCAAGTTGCTACTCACCATCCCACAACGCGGGCTGACTCCACCATTGACCTCCAACCACGGCCTGTCCAACAGTAGGGCAGGTTGGGTCTTTGCCCAAAGCCTTTTATTTTGGCGCAAAAAGTTTTTTAGAAAAGAAATTCTCAATTCATTTTTTTTAAATATATATTTTGTATTTTCTCTGCTACTTAATTTTATAACAACACTACCAATTATTTTTTCAAACTACCCAAGTTGCCACCAGCAACCTTCCAACTTTCCTGGGTGTTCTCTTTGAACATCTCGAGAGTCATTATGGGCCCTAAGAATATTTTCCTCTATTCGTACATCTTGCATAACTCTAAGCTCACCACTTCCAAAAGCCCTAAGTTTTTGTCACAAAGCTCAGTGGTTGCCAACTTCGGGTCATCTCAATCTCTCATTTTTGTAAGAAAGGAACAAATAGGGATGAGATGATATCTCACAACACAATTCGTTTTCTTCTTCTTTACACACAACAACTATATTTTCTTTAACCATCTCCAATGGGATCTTACTAATTTCTTTCACACAACATTCACTTCTTATGTTGCTACTAAAAGTGTATAATAAAGTTGTCGAAAGTATTTAAAAACATACATATGAAAATATACTTAAGAAAAAACATACACTATTGATTTGCAAATTAATAACCATCTCTTTACATATTGTACATTTTATTTTCCTTATAAGAAATAACTTTTATTTTATTTTACAAATAATATTGCTGTATACATTAGCATATACTTACATATAATAGTAAGTAGAAGAAGCTTCTACAATAATGAAGTGCCCATACAAAGATATATATTTGTATGCATCGATCTCTAGCTAGCTAGCTCATCATTCTCTTGACCTTTCTCCCAACATCTTAAGCCCAATGTACCTGCTCAATTAAATTATTAAGACACTTATACAATATTTCAAAACAAAAATAATGTGCATTTGCAATGAAACATATAGTAATTAACTAAAACTCACCGGCCTAACATCATAAGAGTGGCCTGAGGATTTGTACCAGGAGAGATATTAAAAGTCGAGCCATCCACAACTCGAACTGACTTAATTCCCATCACATTGAAATCACCATCGACCACCTTCCCCACAACGCATCCACCATGATAATGATAAAACGTACCCACAGTTGTTCGACAAAACGATTCCCATTCCCAATTATTACTATTATTATTAGGTAAAGATGGTCCAGAGAACAATAACTCTCCATTGTGTTTAAATTGATTCATTGCCTCAGTTTCCAACATTTCACCAATTTTTCTCATTCCCATAACGCAACGCGAGAGGTCAATTGGATTATCAAAGTAGTTGAATCGAACATTTGGTGTGACTTTCACATCGGTCGAATTGGCCAACCACAAAGAGCCAATTGACAAGGGTCCTGGTATTTTTTCAGCAAGGCTACCTGAAGTCATATTTAGTTGTGGTTGAAAGATGACAGGCTCTATGAAATAGTTGTCATTAATTCCTACAACTTTTGTTATGGAAGGCTCCATAGAAGAATTTGGGAGTAGGATGTTGATGATGTTCATAGGATTATCAGCCATGAATTTTCCAACATTTGGGTGTTGGGATTGTGGACCGATTCCGCTAAGTAGTAATAGTTGAGGGCTTCCAATGGCACCAGCACTCAATATGATTTCACCTTTTCGCCGTAGAAATGCTTTGTGAGATTTTCCTTTTGAATCACTATATTTCACTCCAATTGCTGAGGGTTCTGTGTGTATGTTATATACCATCATCATTAATTAATTAGTTTATGTATGTAGTTATTAATATACTGAATAATAAACCAACTTTATGTATTTAATAAAAATTTAACAAAAAAGCTATTGTAGAGCATAAAAAAGAGGGGGTATCCGCTGCATTTTTTTTTCTCCTATTATTTTTTTAGGGAATTTTTAGAAGAATTTTTCATTTATACTCTTATAATTAACTTTTTATTATGAGAAAAGCATAATTTTATGACTTAAAATTTTTTATTTATAAAATACACTTGTAAAGTTTTAGAAAACAAAAATACACTTTATTTATCAAAAAGTAAGAAAACAATTAAAAAAATAACGAGAGATCAACTTCACGATAACTATAAAACAACTAAAAATAACCTCATGACAATTATAATACAATTATAAATAAACTATAAAATAAAAAGAAATATAATTTATTTTTTTACTAAAAATATATTTTTATAATGAAAAAGTTCAAAGTGTAAAAATAATTTTTTTTCCCAATTGATATATTTTTGTATTTTTTTGTTCAATTTTTTATGTAAATTTTTTATTTTTTTTCTTAAAAAATTCTTTTACATTAGAGTTATTTAAATTTTTTTTAAATAATTTAAGTGAAAAAAACATGGTTCAATATGTTATAATGTTTGTGACTATTTTTCTTATGTATATGGAAAATATTAAAATAATTTGTTTGAACTTTATCTTTTATATTGTAATTTTTTTTTTCAAAATTTGTATAAATACTTTAAATAATTACAATGTTAAAAAACTATATTTTATATAAAATTAATAAAAAAATGTACCAAATGCCTATTTATTTTGTTAGATGTGCACCATATAATAAGCAGCCTATATATATGTATATATTTATGTAAAAACAAACATACTTGATGATGAGTAGGGTTTGGTAGTGGTGGAATCAAAGATGATTCTGTCTACAGTGGCCTGCACAACCACTCGTAAGTTATCCAAATTTGCTCGATTGAGAAGCTGAACAGCTCCATGCCTTGTCCCAAATTGATCAAAAAGAGAGCCAGAAGTTTTGGTACCAACTTTGTGATTCAAACTAAACCCATTATCAGGACCAACACCAGCTTCCAAAAGAGCTTCTCTCATAGAAGATTGCCACACATCCAATCTTGGATGAGTTGAAACCACACTCTCTTCAACCCATTCATACGCCTTCTCCACCAAATCCATCTCCCATTCCACGCCCGATTTCGCAAAGAATTCATCATCCGCTCTCGAGTAGAAACCGCCGTTAATCATGCTCGACCCGCCTAGAACTCTTCCTCTTCGGTTTCCAACTCCGTCTTTGGAGGTGAAACTCTGAAACGGTGTCGTTCCGTCGTCTTGTTTTTGGAGATCAGAGAAGAACCCAGCTAATGTGAAGACAGTTGGGTGTGATTGTGGAGCATTGCCTCTTTCAAGGACAAGAACAGAGTAGTTTTCGGATAAAGTTGCTGCTAAAGGGCAACCTGCTGTGCCTCCTCCAATAATAATATAGTCATAATAATTATTATTATAGTTTGATGATCCAATTTCTTCTTCGCCATTAATATTGTGTACTGATTTCATGTAACTAAAATCTTGATCAAAAGGATTATTTGCCAGAACTAATTGCAGTTGATGATGATTAAAACTACATGACATTAGTAGTACAACCAACAATGATATTGGCGCCATTATATTATGATTGTTGGATATTGGATATAATAATTGCAATGAGAACTAAACCTAAATTTATAGAATAATGAAAATTGACTTTCTCTTAACAAATTAATAAAGTCAAAATTTTCATTTTCATTCTTCAAATACAGCTTTTGTTTCCGTAAGGACTTAACATTCCTAGCATACATCAAGACTTTGTGTATAAGAATACGTGAATAAATTTTTTTAACGATTTGAAAAGTTTTTTTTTTTTATTTTTTGAAACAAACGACTTGAAAAGTTTAAGGAGAAAATTCTAATTAAATATTTATATAGGTTATGGAGTTAATTTATTTTTCAAGACAATGCCACTTGAAAAGTATTTACAAATATAAATAGAAAAATTATAATGTTGGACAAAACAAAAATACTCACGGCAAAGTTTAAATGTTTGGCTTACATTTGATACTCTCCAAAAGATAAAATGAAGAAAAAGATGGATGATAAAAGAGGAATTAGAAACTAGCCACAAAACTAACAATACAGATAGTGATAGATAATTATTTTAGATAAAGATAAATGGAAATATATCTATTATGGGATATTGGATAACGTTTATAAAGTATAATCATTTAAAATAGGTTAACTGTTTATGGTAATTATTAAGAAAATAAAAAAAAAATCTAACAACTACTTATATAATGCTACATTAGTATTTTTTTAGCTATTGCTACATTAGTATGCCATTTGAATGTAATTTACTATATTTTTAACCAAAACTCACATAATCAAATTTAAGGGTGTCTATATATATAGACAGAATTCATAAATTTGATGTAAAGATTTTTTATTCTCAAACTTTACGAAAAATATAATTTGTGAATCGGTTTACTATAACTAAAACAAAAACAATCAATTCCTTATTACAATATTTTAATTTAAAATATAAAATAAATAATAAAAAAATTAAAAATATGGTTAAAATATTTTTAATATTTTAAATTTAATTTTTTTGTTTGTATAAAATATCTACATAATTTTTTTATTTTAATTTAAAGTTAAACCAATAAATTTCAAAATATGATTAAAAATATCTACAATATTTTAATTATTTTCAATTTAAATTAAAAATTTAAAAGTATGATTAAAAATATCTATCCTATTTTAACTATTTTAAATTTAAATAAATTTTTTTTATATAAAATAACTATATAATTTTTATTTTTACATATATATATAATAATATTATAAAATTAATAAAGAATATTCTGTTAAATAATAGGATATTCTGTTAAAAATTAATGTGAAAACCCAAATAGTATCGTTAAACCAAAAATTAAAATTGCTCTTGATTTTGAGAAAAAAGTGGATCAAGTGGCAAAATAATAGGAATGTTATATCTTTCAAATATATAGCCAAGTCAACAAATGAATGAGCCACGTTCCTTTCTTTTGAAATATATACACATAATATTATAAATATACACATATATCTATATCTTACAACAACCCTCCACATATTTCAAAAGAAAGTCTATAAAAAATTAATATTGTTGGGTAAAATATATGAGTGTAAAATGCTTCGAATTTGGTATCTTTTAGACTATGAACCAGTTCTAGAAAAATAAGATACAATTGATAAAATATTGGTGAAACATTTAGCTTCTATGAACCAATACTCTTTAATATAAATTATAATCTTATCAATCACACCCCCATAGTTTTTGCTGTTTGGCGCGGTATTGCGCAAAT
The DNA here is from genome assembly GCF_029168945.1 of Cannabis sativa. NCBI lineage: Eukaryota > Viridiplantae > Streptophyta > Magnoliopsida > Rosales > Cannabaceae > Cannabis > Cannabis sativa. Next base: position 54,090,267 of record NC_083602.1, on the reverse strand, counting down.
AGGTCATGCACGTGCCTGGTAATTCACGAGTGCTCAAATTATGCCACAATCTCATTGGAGCGACCCCACTCCACACTCATATAGGTGATTTCATCAAGTATAAACTGCATTTAATACACCACCCATAATAGATATGAAATTCATTAAGAGCACAGTAGCTCATCCTCACAATTATGCAGTTTAGCACTTCTCACACATAGGAAGGGACAAAATTAGTGCTAGCAGTATTAGCAAACAACTTGTTGTTACCCATATGAACCTTACTCATGGGATCTCCAACAAAAAAGGTTGGGTTACTATTACTGCTAATATATTAAATAGGCTTAAGTCCCATTCCCCTCGATGTTTCATTAATTAATTTTCTACCCATAGTTTAGTTAGAGGGTTGGCCAAATTCACTTCTGACTTCACATAATCAATGGAAATAGATTCATATTTTAGCAGCTACTTGATCACTTCATGTCTTAGACGAATCTGTCTATTCTTACTATTGAAGGTTTTATTCTTTGCAATAACAATTGCTACTTGACAATCACAATGCAAAGACACAGAAGGTGTTGATTTTATACCCAATGAAATATTGGCTAAGAAGTTTTTTAACCACTCAACCTCATTTCCAGCTGACTCTAAAGCTACAAATTCAGACTCCATAGTGGATTTTGCAATAATAGTTTGTTTGGTTGATTTTCAAGAAACTACACCTCCACCTAGAGTGAATATATAACCACTAGTGGATTTTATCTCATATGAATCTGAGATCCAGTTAGCATCATTGTAGCCTTCTAATATAGCAGGAAATCCACTATACAGGATACCATAATTCATGGTTCCTCTCAAATATTTCATCAGTCTGACTATTGGAGCCCAATGATCACGATTGGGATTGTGTGTATATCTACTCAATCTGCATATTGCATAAGTTATGTCAGGTCGAGAGAAATTCATTAAATGTATCAAACTCCCAATAAGTTGTGCATATTCAAATTGAGCAATAGGCTCTCCCAAGTTTTTCTTTAATTGAGTATTAACGTCATAAGGGTTATCACAGGTGTGACATCAAAATGTCCAAATTTCTTAAGAAGTTTCTCAACATAATGTTCTTGTGATAGCATTATACTATCACCCTTCTTTATGATTTTTACACCCAATATCACACTTGCTTCATCCATATCTTTCATATCAAATTTGGAAGCAAAGAAAGCTTTGGTATTAAGTATAATGTTAATATTAGTACCAAAAATAAGCATATCATCTACATAAAGGCTAATTATTGCACACTCGTTATCAACAACTTTAGTATATATGCATTTATCAACCTCTACAAAAGAAAATTCATCACATATTAACACATGATCCAACTTCTCATACTATTGTTAAGGAGCTTGTTTTAGGCCATATAAAGATTTTAACAATTTGGACACTTTATTCTCTTCACCATAAACAACAAATCCTTCAAGTTATACCATAAAAATTTTCTTCTAAATCACTATTCAAGAAAGTAGTTTTAACATCCATTTGATGAATCAAAAGCTTATGGACAAAAGCTAAAGCAATTAAAACTCGAATTGAAGCAATTTTAGCAACAAGAGCAAAAGTGTTAAAATAATTAACATTTTCTTTTTGAGTAAAACCTTTTGTAACCAATCTAGCTTTAAATTTATCAATAGACCCATCTGGATTATATTTTTTTTAAAAAAAAATCCACTTACAACCAATAGGTTTAACTCCAAGAGGTAAGTCAACCAAAATTCAAGTTTTATTTTTAATAAGAGAATTAATTTCAGTATTATTTGCTGTATTCCAAAATGATGAATCAAATGAAGAAATAGCTACAAAAAATGTTAAATGGTCACTTTCAATAAGATATGTATAAAAATCATTTCCAAAAAAAGTTTCTTTCCCTTGCCTTTTACTTTTTCTAAGCTCTTTAGAAAAAATTTCAAAATTATTTTCAGCATGTGTATGGGAAATTGAATCAGTTTTCAAAGGAAAAATATTTTTAAAAAATTCAGCATTCTTTGTTTCAATAATAGCATTACAATCAAGCACATCACTTTTCACAACAAGGAATCTATAAGCAATGCCATGATTAGCCTAACCAATGAATATGCAATCAGAAGTTTTAGAGCCTAATTTTCTATTCTTAGGCTCAAGTAACAAAACCTTTCCTAGACACCCGCACACTTTTAAATATTTTAAGTTAGGCTTGTATCCCTTCCATAACTCATAAGGAGACTTACCTGTTTTCTTATATGGAATTCTATTTTGTAAATGACAAGCAGACAAGATAGCTTCACCCCAAAGGTTATTAGGTGCACAAGAACTAATAAGCATTGCATTCATCATTTCTTTTAAAGTTCTATTTTTTCGTTCTGCAATTCCATTTGATTCAGGAGAATACAGAGGAGTTACTTCATGAATTATGCCTTCTTTTTCACATAAATCATTTATCGAAAGATATTCTCCTTCACGATCAGATCTAACTCTCTTAATCTTTTTATTTAATTGGTTTTCTACTTTTGCTTTATAAGATAAAAACATTTAAATGTTTCATCTTTATTTCTAAGTAAATATACCTTAACATATCTAGAAAAATCATCTATAAAAATCACATAATATTTTTTAGGGTAAATAGTGGCATAAGTACCCAAAGTTTTAAGTTTGTAAGTGCCATAATCTCAATGTTTATTTTTAGCGGCATAAGTACCCAATGTTTGTAAAACTGTAAATTTTCTCTAATTTTGTCAGTACAATTTCTATTATTTTCTTAAACAGGCCACATATAAGGTCCAGATTCTTGATCACTGAGTCTAGACATAAACATGTAGTATCAGTTACTTCTAAATGTTCTTTTAATATATTCAAAATAGAGTCTGTACTGATAAAACTAGAGGAAAATTACAGTTTTACAAACATTGGGTACTTATGCCGCTAAAAATAAACATTGGGTTTATACCGCTCACAAACTTAAAACTTTGGATACTTATGGCGCTATTTACCATATTTTTTACCACCTCTTGTCATAGTTTGTTTTAAATCTCCTAAGTCAGTGTAAATTAAACTTAACAATTTAGATTCTCTTTAAACAGATTTACAAGATTTCTTAGTTAATTTAGCTTCAACACAAATTTCACATTTATTTAGACTAGAATTATTAACTCCAGAAATTAGACTAAGAAATTGCATTTTATTTATATAACTAACACTAACATGTCATAGTCTAGCATGCCATAAATCAATAGAATCAACCAAGTAAACAGAAGAAGATGCATTCTCATTAATAACATCAAAAACATTCTATACAAAAAGACCCTGATTACAATAGCCTTTCCCCACAAATATATTATTTTTGGTCATTACAATCTTCTCAGATTCAAATGACACCTTAACTCCAACCTTTCTGAATAGAGCCACGTAAATTAAATTTGCTCTTACATTAGGAACATGAAGTACATCATTTAGAGCCAAAGTCTTGCCAAATGTGAGTTTAAGAACAACTTTTCTTTTACCAAGAACTTGAGTAGTTTGAGAATCACCAAGATACACATGTTCTTCTCCATCACCTACTGGGTTTATTGGCATACCTTTTATTTTTGTTTTGTGATTTGTACCAAATTTGCATTTGCTGCCATTTCTCTCACTTTGGTAGCTTGGAGTTCCTTGCAGTTAGTATCTTCAATAATGATGTGGGTAATTAGATCTGCAATGGACAACTGCTTATACTTGTGCTTTAGGTGACTCTTATATTTTTTCCACGATTCAGGACTCAACTAATAGTCTAGTCAAAAAAATTTCTGGTAGGATAATGCTCTCTACCTTGAGATCTTCATTGAGTTTGTGATACTTATTAATTTGAACCTTGATGTCTTAGTTATCCTCCATCCTCCAACGATCAAGATTGCCAACCACGGACTTTTATTTTCCAGCATCTTCAGCAGTGTACTTTGCAATCATGGAGATATGGAACTCTCCTTGGCTTCCTTGTAAGAGCAGTAGACATCAAACAAATTATTAGAAAGTATACTCAAAATAGTGTGTCTACATACTTTATTGGAATGAGTCCAAGCATCAACATTGGTGTTTATTTTCTCTTCAGAAAATGTCCATGCAACAATATGTATATCAATGAGTGAAAAGACTCTTGCTTGCCATCTTTTGAAAAATTGACCATCAAATATTTCTATTTTCAAATTGTCACGGAATGACTTGGAGAATGGAACAGCAGCAGCAGATGAAGGAGCAGAAAGATTGATTGCTCCAATACCAGAAGATATATCTCCATTAATGGCAGCGGTGACAGAGGGAGTACCACCAATGGGAAGAGAACCTGAGGTATTATCAACAGTAGCAGCAGCAGTAGCATTGGGATCCATAAATCCTTAAGATTGTTAGAAAAATAATTACAATAATAAAATGATAACACCTGAGGCGTGCAAACAAGACACTGTCCCTAAGGATTTACAAAAAAAATCTCCCAAGATACAACATGTCTTCTGATTACAATGAGAGAACCAGGAAGACAAAAACAACTAAAATATAATAACCTATCTAAGAACAATTGTATATATATAAATATTATGTAATATATTTATACATGGAAGAGGTTTCAATGGTTACATTTTTATTGTAACCATCATGGTTACATTTTTTTAAGTCATTAGATTACTATTAAATGGTTGTCATTAATTTAGAAATTAAATAAAAAATAAATAATAAATAACTTGTAACCTGAAAGTAACCTAATTATTTATTTCCTAATAAAACTCTAATTAAGATTAATTATATTTTAAAATTAAATTAATTATAATTATTAATTAATTTTTTACAATTTATTACTATATAAGGATCTTTTAGCAATTTATTTTTTTACACTTAAATTATTTGAAATTTTATAACAAAACTTTTTATAATTTAAAATTATACACATATAATTTCATAATTTAAATTTTATTATACTTGTAATCTTAATTTTAAATTATTACACTTAATTATTTAATTTTTTTATTAAAATATTTAAAAAGTAAAAGGTGAAATAAGTTGAAGGATTTTTTAGAAAAAAAAATGGCTACGCTTGTTATCGATTGACTAGCTTAAGGCCTCATACTTAGTTCATCTAATTGTAACAAAATAATTAAATATCATTTAAAAATAATTAATTATTTAAAAATTTATTATAAGAAGAGAATTTTAATTTGTGTCAAAAGAAATTTAATTTTTGTAAGAAAATAAATTTTATTGTAAATATTATAATTAAATGGCTTAATTATTAAAATAATTAGAGTAAGGATTTAAATATAAATATTAATTGCTAAAAGAGGTCTTGTTAAATATTTAATTAATTATTTTAAAAAAATAGTTAATTATAATTAATTAATTCTAAAAAAAGAATATCTACCTATTAATAACCTATTATTACAGGTCAAAGAAAAATGTAACCATATGGTTACAATAAAAATATAACCATATGGTTACAATAAAAATGTAACAATTGAATAATCACCTATATATATTATATTTGTGCGATACGATATATGCATGAAACCTTTGTACGATACACTCCGATCCTCCTTTTAGAACCTATATATATGGGTAACCATTCATATATATATAAAATTAATATTTATAATTAAATTTATTTAGTAACGATTCATGAGTAATACCTGTTGACCGAGGTTTTCGGCAACTATTAAAATATGATTATAATAAAGAGCTGTAAGAAAGTGAGATGAAGATTTTTTACGTGGTTGGGGCGTTAATGAGCCTTAGTCCACGAGCCTCTCTTATTAATGGATGTATTTAATACAGATTCTACACTTGAGAGAATGTTTTTCTCTTAAATACAGAGAATGTTCTTGGTGAGTATTTTCTCTTCTTGCTCTTTTGCAAACCAAGATTCTCGACCCCCTTAAATGAGCTTTGTGGGTGTATTTATAGTGTTTTGGTGGGGTAATCCCTAGAATTGTTCTTACACATGTGTCTGTAAGTATCCATAAAGTTGGGCATTTCCGATGAATATACCATGGGTGATGCATGGTCACATCCCTAGGCGCTGTAGGGCTTTTATGAAGAATGTCCTTTTTGCCTTGTGATTGACGTGACTCTTCGCAGAGTAGCCGTCGCTAGACTTAAATGATCATTCTTGTCGCGCCGTTTGGGGGTTGTGCCGTCAGACTTTATTGCGTGTTACAGTCCCAACACGCTTCCTCCCATGCGGCATTAAATGCGACTTGATTGCTCGGGAGAGACCTGACACATCCCGGAGACCCTTCTCGCTATACTAGCTTCCTAGAGTACCTTGTACTCCGGGTGCCTCCTCCGGGACCCATGCTAACAGCGCTTCCTGGTGGCGCACAAAGACTTAGCAAATCTTTCCAAGTTATTTGATCCACGTGTCCCCTCTCGACTGGTCCACGTATTTTGGGCGAATTCTGGAGCAACATTTACCCCCCAAGCCTTGTTTACTTAGTAAAAATAAACCAAGGCTTGTTCAATTGTCTCCGGTTGACTCCTCGTTTCCCTAGCTCAAGCCTCGAGCGCGTGGGGGCAAATTAAATGATGTCATTTAATGCAGCGATTTGCTTTTTGCAGGAATGTCTCCAGCCGCCTCCTCGGTCTTCTGATACGAGCTTGGGGCGCGTGGAGGTGCGTCTGATAATGGCATTAAATGCAACGATTCGTTTTTGCAGAGTTCGATTCGTTTCACGCCCCATGATTGATGCGGCGCATTAATGGTGTCAGACGGATACTCAAACGTTTCCACCGCCTTAATGGTAGATTGATCTGATCCGTTGATTTTTGGGAATTCGAATCGTGCGTCTCCCCCACCGTGCGATTGGTAGGTGATGACGCCTGTTCCTCATGCGTTTTTGCCTATAAAAGCCACCACCTTTCCTTCATTTCGGTTACTTTCCATTCCTTGCCATTTCTGCTCGAATTTCCTAGAGAGAAAATTCCTCAAAGTAGCACGAACTGTCTTAATACCCAGACACTTCATTCAGTTTTCCAGTGTTTGACTTTGCCAGTTCTTCTCAACTTTCACTCAACCATATTCAGTACCTCCAGTTCAACGATCGACTGTAAGTTTCTTGCATCCTTAGATAATAACATGCTTATATTTACTTCGTTCGTTTTCTGGGTTCGCACTTAGAGGCTTCTGGGTGTGTGAGTGTTTAAGTTCTTCGAGTTCTGCTTTATGTTTACTGCGTTAGTTGTAGAATCGCCATTATCATGCCCCTGTTGTAATTATACAGTTCTGTTTGAAGAGGGCCATGTGTTCTTCGTTTAACAGTTGCTTAGGGCATATGATGGCTTTTCTCTTTTTTTTCTTTTTTTTCTTTTTGCAAAACCACTTTCTGCGATTTCACTGCACCCGACACTTGTTCAGGGATTCTCTCCAGAGTTTCCCATGTGACACGTGTCCGGAGGGGGCCTCTTTCCAGCGGTTAGGGGACCCCCACTCCCTTTTTCTTGATTTAGGGTTTGGTATGGGACCTAATCGGACTTTTCTTTTTCCCTTTTTGTTTTTCTCAGAACACAAAATGTCTGCTTCTGGCTCAAAATCTTCGAAGAAGAAAGGGAAAGGTGTGGCCACGCTGGAGGAGGTTTCTCTGGGACCCGTTGCCCAGGAGGGGTATAAGTCCCGTGCAACCGGTTGGGAAGCGGCCGAGCTTCGATCAACCCTGACTTGTCCTCACCAGCTGGAGAACATTATTAATGTGGCCGGGATCAAACCCTCCACCTCAGGGACATTTCACCGGCCTCCTCGCGACTCGGAGACGCCTAATCATAACTATGACGGCTTCGGGGCTTGGAGTCAGACCCATTTGATGACCGGTGCCATGCTCCCGCTCCAAGATTACTTTGTTAATTTTCTTGTATTTGTCGGCCTTGCGCCATACCAACTTATTCCTCAAGCTTACCGCCTGCTCTCAGGCTTATTTATTTTTTACACCGCCCGTGGCTGGGGGTCTCCCAGCCCGGCGGAAATTTTGTATTTTTATGAACTTGTATCCGTCCCCAAGAAAGGGGACAAACTTAAGGATGGTTTTTACGGGTTCCGGATCCACCCTGCTAACGAGGGGGTGGTTCCGTATAATAGGCAGACTCATGTTAAGGAGTACCGCCACCGCTTTTTCTTTTCTTCCGGGTTCAGGGCCGTGGACCACCCGGAGCTTCTCACGGAGTGGGTGCGGATCCCACCTTACCAGCGGACGCTTCCCACTCAGGCCTTCCTTCGAAGGGCCCAAACCTTCGCCTCCTACGACCACGCCGATCTTGATGTCGGGGGCCTAGTCACCACGGAGAATTGTAGGAAGGCCAAACTTATCCTTTCTCACCAATCCGTGGATGACTCCAACCTCTCACGGGTCATCTGCCCCAATGTGAGGGCGCCGGTTGCGGAGAAGGCCTTCCGGGATGAGCTCATTGCTACGGCAGAGAAGAAGTACCAAGATTATCTCTACCGGAAGGCCCAGGAGAAGGCGTACTCTAAGGCCCAGGCTGCCTCTGGGAGAGGGCTTCGCGTGGGGAGTTCGGTGGTGCGAAGGAGCCAGGCCATTGGCGGGAAGTCCGAAGCTAAATTTTTTGACAAGATACTTCAAGAAGAGATTGGGGATCGTCCCACCGGGAGGCCCCTTCGTCTTGAAGATTCTTCTGAGAAGCAGACTTCCCGGCCTCAGCCTTCAGCCCCCGAACCAAATTCGGGTGCTCCCGGTGCTAGCACTTCCGGTGCCGGCGGTAAGTCTCCCTTGATAATTCGCTATGTTCCTTCCGTTGATGAATATACCAGTCATAGGCCCGTAGGGTTCGACGAGCGTCTTCGTAGATTTAAGATGCCGTTGACCCGGTGGGGGGATCGTTTGAAGGAATTTTATTTTACGAGCTTAGGAGATTACCTAGGTCGGTCCCGGATGGGCTCCGGCCCTCCGGAACCTATTCCCTTAGGTCCATCAGCTTACATAGCGTCCAGCTGGTTTCGGCCCTCGGACAGTTATCTTGGAGATGATGCTGCCAGCATTAAAGTACAGGACTTTGCTAGGGCCGAATTAGGAAGTTCGGGTAGGAGTAGCTTATTTGTTGTATCTTTTATAAGCGGTTCCTCACGAACTTCTAACACTTGCTTATTTTTTGGAACAGGTACCTCCATGGATGCCATCCTGGAACAGCTTACCGGGGTTCATACTCCCGTGGCTCCTCCGGCTTTCACCCCCTCTCCCCCGGCCCCTTCCTTGAAGGTTCCTTCCGGCGCTCCGCCCGAAACCATTGACTTAGTGGATGACGAGGAGGTGCTTCCGGGAGAAGGCCAAGGGAAAGGGTGGGACTTCTCGGAGGAAGCCGTTGAGGGTGCGCGAGAGCCTCAAGCCCCTCCGGAGGTAGCAGAGGAGGACGAGGAGGAGCCTGAAGTGGCTCTGATTCGCAAGCGTAAGGGCAAGATGGTTGCCCAGGATGAGCCGAAGAGGCCTCGGAGGGCCGACACTCCTGCCCATGGCCTAGACGGCGGGGTCTCCCCGATGGAGGAAAATCCTGCTCCTCCCCACATCGAGCTTACCCCGATTCCGGGGGATGAGGTGAGGCAGGAGCTTCGCATAGCCAAACACAACTACGCTATGGATGAGTACTCCCGGGGGTATGCCGAAGTGGAGGCCCTTAGGAGGATTCTGCGAGCTGAGGTTGAGGCGAGCATCAACCACCCGGAATACCATGATCCGTGGAACCTCAATCTGGACCCCTTAACGGACTGGTTCCGTCCTCTCCTAGGGCCTACCTTGGCTCCCTTTGCCGCGGAGATGACCGGCGAGTTCGCTTCTCAGCTTACACGTTGCGCGCCCAAGCGGTTTGCCACTTGTGCTTCCTTGAACTCCATCTTCCAGGTCCAGGACCTCAGCCATTCTCTCGCGGTGGTAAGTACTTTGCAATTTTTTTGCGTTTCCTTTTTGTTGTTTGTATTTTGTTTTCTTCCTTTGAGAAATTTTTCCTTATACTTCGTTATGGTTCAGCTTGCTGCTGAGGCTGGCCGCCTCTCCAGGAACATCATAAACCATGGCTTCGCTCTGTCCGACTTTGGGGACATGAATGATGTCAGGAAGGTCCTCCAAGACCTCACAGCGGAGAGGCAGATCTACCAGGAGGCTGCCGAGCGCCAGGAGGCAGCGACCAAGGCCAAGGAAGAGGAGGCCAAACGGAGGGAGGCTCAGGCGGAGGCCATGATCCGGGACGAGGCTCAGCGGAGAGACAGGATGGAGGCCCATCATCAGGAGGAACTAAGGGCTCAAACCGAGGCTGCCGAGAAGGCCAGGCGAGATCTCCGGGAGGCCAGGGAGGCTTTGGATGAAATGGCCGCCAAGGTGAGATCTCTAGAGGAGACTCACCAGTCGGACATCGAATCCAAGGCCGCTCTAGCTGCGGAGTTGAAGGAGCTTAGGGATTTCAAAGAACAGTCCACCAGGAAGTCCAAAAGGGCCGAGCTCCTTTCTCCTGTTTCCTGCGCCCGGTGCCCGAAGCGCTTTGATGATGGTGTCTATATGGCTTGGGCCACCAATGATCAGAGTATCAAGCTTACTTTTTATCCCAAACCCGAGGAGATGATTGCCAGATTTTGGGAAAAGAAGAAGAAGCTTGATGCTGCGCTTGAGGCACGGATTGGACATCGTCTTCCTCCGCGGGCTGACTGAGCTGCCGTATTATTGACCCAGATTCTACCCGTTTCTTTTATAACTCTCTTTTTTTTTGTTTGTACATATTTGCTGCTGCCTTAGAACAATTTACATATAGGCAGCTTTCATTTGAAGGGGAGACAATTATATTTTAAGGCCTGTCCCCGGGCCATTTATATGTATATGACCTGCCCTTTGGGCTAGGATATTTTTTTTATATATGCGATCTTTATTTGTCACACTTATATATTTTAACCTGTCCTTTGCTCAGGGTTTTTATACTTATGCTTTTTATTTTTGCGCATACTTTTTGACCTGCCCTTTGGGTCAGGATATTTTACTTAGTTTGACCTGCCCTTTGGGTCAGGATATTTTACTTAGTTTGTTTTTGTTTGTCCGTGCGGTATACCCTAGTACCCCCCTGAGTGGCATAGAAACTTTGTTTTTAAGGCACTCAGTTTTATTTAATATAGAGGAGGCATACATTTGGACGGTACAAACCCTTTGAACAAAATCTAAGTTTAATTCGCTACCGGTAATATTTTACGAGGTGATCGGCATTCCAGGCTCTTGGGACAGTAGTTCTGTCCATTCTTTTCAGTTTGTAAGTGCCAGAACCGATTTCGTCCTCGATTTCATATGGTCCTTCCCAATTTGGTCCAAGTACCCCCACTCCGGGTTCTTGGGTGGCTGGAAAAACCCTTCTTAGGACCATATCCCAAATAGCGAATTTTCTATTTTTAACCTTGGAGTTAAAATATTTGGTCACCTTCTTTTGATAAGCAGCCATCCGTATTTGAGACTCATCCCGGAGTTCTTCGACTTGATCCAAAGCCTCTTGGAGCGATTGCTCGATTGGTGGCGGATCATAAGTCGTCCTCCCGTGGGATGGGAATAATGTTTCCACCGGATCATCGCTTCGCAACCGTACGCCATTGAGAACGGCGAGTGACGGTTGTGGTTACGGGGGTCGTCCGGTAGGCCCACAATACCCTTGGCAATTCTTCGAGCCGAGTTATTTTTACGGGCCGGTAGCTTCTTTTTCAAGGTGACCTTTAGGATTTTATCGATCGCTTCCGCCCGGCCGTTTGTTCGAGGCCGGCTACCGCGGAGAAGCTTTTTACCACTCCGTGTTGGTTGCAAAAGTCAGTAAATTCCTCGCAATCAAATTGCTTTCCATTGTCTGAGACTATTTTATGAGGCAAGCCGTATCGACACACTATGTTTTTAATAACAAAGTCCAATGCCTTCTTAGCAGTTATTGTCTTCATAGGCTCAGCCTCTGTCCACTTGGTGAAGTAGTCCACTGCTACTATTGCATACTTTACCCCTCCTTTTCCCGTAGGTAGAGATCCGATGAGATCTATTCCCGTACCGCGAAGCGGCTGTGGGCTGGTCATCAAAGTGATCTCATTTGGAGGAGCTCTCGGTATGTTCGCGTACCTTTGGCACGAGTCACACTTTTGGACATAGTCTATACAATCTTTTTTCATTGTTGGCCAGAAGTACCCTTGCCTCAATATTTTCTTTGAGAGGCTGGGTCCTCCCGTATGATCTCCACAGAACCCTTCATGGACCTCCAGCATGATTTGTCTAGCTTCAGGGTCCGAGACACACCTTAAATAAGGCATGCTGAGTCCTCTCCGGTAGAGAATTTGATCCATCATTACATAACGATGAGCACGATCTTCGAATCTTTCGAGACAGTGCCCTCTCTTGGGGCAACTCACCTGTGGTTATGTACTTTATGATGGGGACCATCCAGCTGGGTTCTTGCCCAACCGTTTGTGTGGTCTCTTTTATTTTGATGCTTGGCTCTGCCAAGCGTTCCACTGGTACTACCCCCAGCTCTTCGATTTGACTGTCCGAGGTAGGGGTGAAAATCGGTCGGTTATGGTCGGTTTTTAAAATTTTATAACCGACCGGACGGTTACGGTTTTTATTTTACGAAAACCGTAACCGACCGTTTAGAAATTATAACCGTATAAAACCGACCGTACGGTTTTTGGCGGTTTTCGGTTTGGCGGTTTTAGGCGGTTTTGGGCGGTTTTTGGCGGTTTTTGGCGGTTTTGGGCGGTTTTTGGCGGTTTTGACGGTTTTTTGGTTAAACTATTTTTTTATTTCAAGAACCGAAACCGATGTCCAGTCAAAATCGAAACCGAAACCGACCGCCAAATTCGGTGATGACGTGGAACCGAAAATTCGGTTACGGTCTGGTCGGTTTGATGGTCGGTTTCGGTTTTTCGGTTTTTATGAACACCCCTAGTCCGAGGCTAACTTAGCCAGACAGTCCGCATGAGCATTCTTCTCTCGGGGGATTCTTTCTATCTTATAGTCCGTGAACTCGTGGAGCAGTTCTCGGACTATTGCTACGTACGCGGCCATCCGTTCGCCGCGAGTTTGGTATTCTCCGGAAACTTGGTTTACGACCAGCTGAGAATCACTGTAGACTTCCACTCTCTTGGCTCCTACAGCTTTAGCCAATTTTAGCCCTACTATCAGGGCCTCATATTCGGCTTCATTATTCGAAGCTGTGAAGTTGAATCGGAGTGCCGCCTGGAGCCGCAGTCCAGTAGGTGATATCATAGCCACTCCGGCTCCGTCCACAAATACTCTCCAAGTGGGGATTGGTGGCTCCGGTGTATTGGCTGTCGCCTCGGCTTCATTGCATTCGGTGATGAAGTCTGCCAAGGCTTGGCCTTTTATGGAAATCCGGGGCACGTAATGTAAGTCGAACTGACTCAGCTCCATCGCCCACTTGAGGGGTCTTCCGGATGCTTCGGTGCTTCGGAGAACTTGCCGGAGTGGATGATTGGTCAAGATTCTGATCGGATGGGCTTGGAAGTATGGTCTCAACTTCCTTGATGCCATCAGGAGGCAGAATACTAATTTTTCAATAACCGGGTACCTTGTCTCGGCCCCTACCATGCGCTTACTAACATAGTACACGGGGTGCTGAATTTTTTCTTCCTCCCGGACCAGTGCAGCGCTGACCGCATGCTCGGAGACGGCCAAGTAAAGGAAGAAGTCTTCTCCAAGGACGGGTTTTGATAGGATAGGAGGTTTGGCCATGTGGTCTTTTAACCTTTTGAATGCCTCCTCGCATTCATCCGACCATTCGAATTTTTGGCATTTCTTCAGTATATTGAAGAAGGGTATGCACTTGTCCGTGGATCGTGAGATAAAGCGGCTCAGTGCGGCTACCTTTCCGGTCAAGCTCTGCACGTCCTTATGTTTCTTGGGGGATGGCATGTCCAGGAGAGCTTGGATTTTCTCCGGGTTCGCCTCGATCCCCCTTTGGCTGACTATGAAGCCCAGGAATTTTCCCGACTTGACCCCGAAGGTGCATTTTTTCGGATTGAGCTTCATGCCGTATCTCCGGACGACTTCGAAACATTCTTCTAAGTCACTTGCATGGCTGTTGCATGCTTTGGATTTGACGAGCATGTCGTCTACATATACCTCCATGTTTCGTCCCAGGAGGCTTTTAAACATCCGGTTAACCATTCTTTGATAGGTTGCTCCGGCGTTTTTCGATCCGAAAGGCATGACTAGGTAACGTATACCCCCTTATCGGTCCCGAAGCTAGTGCACTCGGTCCGCCGTATGCATTTTTATTTGGTTGTACCCGGCATAGGCATCCATGAAAGACAAGGCGGCTTAAATCCGGACGTGGCGTCTACCATCCGGTCGATCTGGGCGGCGGAAAGCGATCCTTTGGGCGTGCTTTGTTTAGATCCGTGAAATCTATACAAACCCGCCAAGTCCCGTTCGGCTTGGGCACCGGGGACCGGATTGGCCAACCATTCGGATAATACACGTCGCGGATCATGCCATTGGACAAAAGTTTATCCACCTCTTTCTCTAAGGCCTCGGCTTTCACCGAGTCGAGCGGCGTCTCTTTTCTCGTACGGGGGCATGTCCGGGTTTACATTGAGTACATGGGTGATGACATGAGGGCCGATGCTCTGGTCATATCTTCTTGGCGCCACGCAAAGATGTCGATGGCGCCCTTCGTTGTTTTTATTATTTTATCTTTTTCCTCCGGATCCCTGCTCTTCCCTATCCGGAGTACTTTGGTGGAGTCGTCGTCGCACACTGGTATTTCTTCGACGTCCTCCATTGGTTCCACGACCCTTTCGGACCCTATGCGAGGATCCAACTCGTCCTCTTCGGCCTTCTCTATCTCGGGGGCCCCCGGACCATGAGTGCGGTAAGTGGGTGGCAACATTGTAACATTGCCCGGCCTCTCCCGATTTCCCCTCACCGTTCCGACTCCGGCTTCTCGGGTAGGGAATTTTAGGCATAGATGTCTGATCGAAGTAATTGCACCAAAGTCAACGAGGGCGGTCGGCCTAGGATTGCGCCGTAGTCGTTGGAGCCGATCTACCACCACGAAGGTGCAATACTTGAATGTGCTTTGGGGGGTATCCGGCACAAGGTAACTGGGAGCCTCGACTTTTCCCATCGGGATTAGCGTCGTCCCGTTAAACCCCGTGAGCCGCGATCCACCGGGCGAGAGGTCCGGTCGGTCAACCCTATCGCGATGAAGGCTTCTTTGAAGAGCAAGTTCACGGAACTCCCATTGTCAATCAGGACCCTAGCCACCACCTTATTTGCGATGGGGGTCTCTATGACCAGCGGGTCGTGGTGAGGAAAACGCACCGTCTTGGCGTCTTCTTCCGTGAACGTTATGGGCTGGTCCATTAGCCGGGGCCTTTGAGCCGGGAGTTGAGTAACCTCCCACACCTCACTGTGTCTTGCGGCCTCGGCATATCTTTTTCGCTCCTTGCGAGTGTTTCCTCCGATATGGGGACCTCCGGAGATCATGGCTACCCGTCCATTAGGCGGGGCGTAGTCCGGGTATATGCCGGGTGTCACTGCGGGAGCAGTGGAGGCAATACTCTGCTGTACCCCCCGGCGTTCCGGAGGCATACCCCCGCCACCCGCCCCGGATTAAGGTGGGGCAACCTATTTTTGATCCACTCATAGAGGTGGCCCAAACGGATCAAATTTTCAATCTCGTCTTTGAGATTTTTACACTCATTGGTGCTATGACCAATGTCGTTGTGGTACTCGCATCTTTACTCGGATCTCTCCGGAGCCGTCTTTGTACAATGGCCGGGGTCTCCGGTAGTGCGTATTCTGCCTTGTGGCAAAATATACACGTTCCTGAGAGTCCGTGAGCTCTGTGTACTGGGTGTATTGGGGTGTGTACCCCTTCTTTTGGCGCTTCTCTCCCGTTCGGGTGCTGCCCTTGGAGGACCTTTTGCTCCTCGACCCTTGGGTAGGGCCCGTTAAGCTAGCAGTCGGGGCAGCCTGTGAAGGAGTCCGTCCATTCACCCCGGACGGGTTGCCGTAATGGGAAGATGCCGGGGCCAAAGCTTGACCCTGGCTGTATCCGGGAGTGGCAGAGAACTGTATGCCACTTACCGGGGGAGTCGCGGTCGGGACAGTACCCGAGGGCGACACTCCTGGCATGTATCCCGCTATCCCGGTGGGATAATAGCCTCCGTAAGCCACGATCTGGGCTTCTTCGAGGTTAATATATTTTTGGACTCGCTTCTGGAAGTCCTGAAGGCTAGCAGCACCTTCTTGCTGTAATTCGTTCCGAAGCGGAGTCCCAGTGCGGATTCCCCGCTTGGAGAAGCGCAAGCTGTTGTCCGTCGTCGACCTTCTTGGTCTTCGAGGCTTCCTCTCGGAACCTCTTGATGTAATTCTTCAAGGTCTCGGTGGGCAGTTGCTTGATGTTGGTCAAGGCACTAACCTCCAAGTTGACCTTCCTGGCAGCGACAAATTGTCTCTGGAAGTTGGTTTGGAGTTTGTTCCAACAACCCACCGATCTTGGTTCCAATTTTTTGAACCATTCCTCTGCCGATCCGCTCAGAGTGAGGGGGAAGCATAAGCATTTGGCGTCATTGCTGACCCGCATGACTGTCATGACACGGTTGAACCGTGACAAGTGATCACTGGGGTCGGAGTTCCCAGTATATGCTGCCATTTCGGGCATCTTGAAGTTTTTAGGGAGCTCCGCCTCCAGGATATGTTTGGCACAAGGCTCTCGATCCTCACTGTCCGAGTCGGAGTCGTCTCCCTTCTGCCTCCGGGAGACTCGAGCAATATCTTTTCGAAGTATGGCAAGTTCCGCCATAATCCCTTCGCTTACAGTACCCGAGGAGACCACGGGCCTGTATCTTTTTTGGTCAAGGTGATCCCGGAGGTCACCTTGATTCCCATTGATTTGATTCCTTAGATCAATGGGAGGACATCTCTGTCCTCTTCTTCCTCTACCCCCTGGTTCCTGGTGCACGGAAACGCTTTTCCGGTCCCCTCGATCCTGAGGGCCAAGACTCCCTCTTTGGGGCTTGCCCCTCTGCGGACCTTTCCCTTTAGGGAAATCCGAGCGGACCCTTCGCGGATCCTGCACCTTTTTCTTCCGACCAGGGGTAGAAGTAGGGTTTTTTGTTTGGTTTTCCTCAGCAGAGTGCCTTATAGGGCTAGGTTCCCTAGGTCTTTGCTGCTGGGAATTAGGCGAAGACGTCGCTGGCTCCCCGTCGAGCCCAGCGGCCATCGCCTTGGGATGCACGTGAATACCAGCTGCCTCCATGGCTTTCTGCATGGCTAGCATCACTTCCTGCATTTTTTGATTTTGCGCTTTCTGAGCTTCGATCTCAGCTTCATGATCGATGACTTTTTGTCTAAGGAGCACCAACTCCGAGTAACTTCCTCCGTCATAGGCATACTCGTCGAGGTGTTCCTCGTAGTTCTCGTCGGGACCTATCTCTTCTTCTTCTTCCTCGGACTCCTCTGCTGCCCTTGAGGCTACATCTTCCTCATTGGGATCTTGAGCGTCTTCTAGAGGACGAGGATGACGTGTAGCTCTTGTCTCCACCATTGTTGTGAAGTTAAATGCTTGTTATGTAGCAGCTTTCCTCAGCTCTCAATGAAAGCACCAAAATGTTGACCGAGGTTTTCGGCAACTATTAAAATATGATTATAATAAAGAGCTGTAAGAAAGTGAGATGAAGATTTTTTACGTGGTTGGGGCGTTAATGAGCCTTAGTCCACGAGCCTCTCTTATTAATGGATGTATTTAATACAGATTCTACACTTGAGAGAATGTTTTTCTCTTAAATACAGAGAATGTTCTTGGTGAGTATTTTCTCTTCTTGCTCTTTTGCAAACCAAGATTCTCGACCCCCTTAAATGAGCTTTGTGGGGGTATTTATAGTGTTTTGGTGGGGTAATCCCTAGAATTGTTCTTACACATGTGTCTGTAAGTATCCATAAAGTTGGGCATTTCCGATGAATATACCATGGGTGATGCATGGTCACATCCCTAGGCGCTGTAGGGCTTTTATGAAGAATGTCCTTTTTGCCTTGTGATTGACGTGACTCTTCGCAGAGTAGCCGTCGCTAGACTTAAATGATCATTACTGTAGCGCTGCTGTTTGGGGGTTGTGCCGTCAGACTTTATTGCGTGTTACAGTCCCAACACGCTTCCTCCCATGCGGCATTAAATGCGACTTGATTGCTCGGGAGAGACCTGACACATCCCGGAGACCCTTCTCGCTATACTAGCTTCCTGGAGTACCTTGTACTCCGGGTGCCTCCTCCGGGACCCATGCTAACAGCGCTTCCTGGTGGCACACAAAGACTTAGCAAATCTTTCCAAGTTATCTGATCCACGTGTCCCCTCTCGACTGGTCCACGTATTTTGGGCGAATTCTGGAGCAACAATACCCATTAAAAAGTGTTCCATATATAATATTATAAATATACACATATATATCTTATAATATAAAATACTTAGGCCGGTGTAATATCAACATAATTAGTATTGTTATCCATAAATAAAAAATATTTTTAGTGTCACGTGGATTTTTTATTCAAGATGCACAGAGAAAATTTGTAAGACACTCTCGAGTCTCAAGAGTAACTATCAAATATACCTTGATTGTTAGCATAAAAGCGTTTGGTTCTATGCATTTATAAAATCATATTTTTGTTATTAATATTAATAATTATGTGGATGCCCAAATCTTTTATTTATTACCATAATTGTAATCAACATTCTTCTTTTTCTTAGTTTCCATTTTTCTTAGTTTCTTAATATTTCACTCTTGTATTTGTATAAATAAGGGTTCACCCCATTGGAATAAACAACTCAGAAATTTTCATTCACTTTCTCTTTCTCTCTTCATCTTCTACTTCTTTCTTCTCATCTACTTTATATTATTTTATATTATTTTATAACACGTTATCAGCACGAGTCTCTGCCCAAGTTTCAAGCATGAGTCTCTGCCCAAGCTTCAAGCATGAGTCTCTGCCCAAGCTTCAAGCATGAGTCTCTGCCCAAGTCTCAATGTAAGTATCTTGTTAAAGTTCTTGAATTGTTTCAAAGTCAAAATACACTAAATATATATTTATATATATACTGCTCTGACTGAAACAATTTCAAGAATCATTTGGTTTCTTTTTTCTTTTTATCTATATATCTATATATTATATATGTATGTATATGTTTTTATATATTTATTATTGATTCATATATATATATATATAATGTTCTTATCATTCATAATATCTACAATATATGTGTGCCTATGATATGATAGAGAAAATCTATATAAATTATACATATATCCAGAAGATTATGTATCATCGATAAAATATTGCATATATCCTAAAGATTATGCATCATCGATAAAATATTGCATATATCCTGAAGATTATGCATCATCGATAAAATATTGCATATATCCTAAAGATTATGCATCCTCGATAAAATATTGCATATATCTTGATGATTATGCGTCCTCAATAAAATCTTGCATACATCCTGAAGATTATGCAAACGTAATATTCATTATATAGTTGATGGATATATAATGAAGGAGATGAATACATATTTATATATATGTTCTTGTATTCTTTGAGGACAATGAAAAGTAATCTAATATCGATATAGATTTTGACAAACATTTCCTGAAGTAAATGTTTTATATTTATCGAAGAAAAAAAAGATTGTATCTATGTGAATACATCTAAAGAATCATTAAAAATGATTATTATTGATGCAATTTTATAGTGGTTTAGAATACCTAAAAAGAATGTTAAGAAAATTGCATTGAAACATCAAAGTATAAGAATAGCAGTGAGCATGACTAATGTTATTTAAATACATGAGACATGTATTTATTGTTCATCATTCCCTGCAGAGAATGATACGAATTGAATTCAACTACTTTTAAAGATTGTTTGTATTAGTCATGTTACTATACGTTGTTATTACTTGCAATGTTGGAAATTATTGCATGTGACATATATTAAAGATCAAATTTTGCATACATCTTGGAGATTATGCAAAAATTGTATTCATATATTCTTTGAAATATTGTAAAAGAAATTGCTGAATAATTTCTTATATCTTTATGGATGAACAAGTAATAAATTTTTAAGAAATTTATAATAATGTTCTACTTGTTCAACGTCATTCCCCAAAGTGAATGTAATAATTTTAAATAATCGATGACATTATTTACTACTCAAATATTTCCAGAAGAAAGTGGAAACAACCAAAAGATGAGATACCACACACAATCAAAGTGTATAAAATCTATATATCATGTGTGGAATTGAATAATAGTAGTCACGTACCTGTAGTACGGACACACTTATAATCAAGATAAAAGTATATTTGACTATTGAATAGAATGTGAATTGTACAAACTTATTGTACATTTAGAATATTCAAATATCATTCCCTAAAGAGAATGAATAGACATAAATTTTATTTCAAAGAATATAGATTTCACATATATTAGCAATGCCAGAAACAAATTAATATATACATATTTTATTATTTCTTGAAATCAATAGTTTCAAACTATTGTTAGTACAGGATATGTATATATATAGTTACTATATAATTCAGTTTACATATTCCCAAAAGTGGATATATAATTTACTAATATTTGTTAGTGATCCAATATAATCAAAGTGATAAAGAATCACAAAATGATTATTTGAAAAGCTTCCTGAAGAAGTCTTACATACAATTGCTACTTGGAGTAGTAAAATATATTTGTATGCACCTAGATGTATAACTTTTATCTAGTTATGAAAGTAATAAGAAATAACTTATTGTATGTACTGGTTGTACATTTAAATATATAATATATCAAGTCATGATAATTAGACTAATGAATAGTCTATTAATAAATTAGACGACTTGTTAAAAAGATACCAGGAAAAATGAATGATATATTATGGTTATATATGTTTGACCATTACAATAACATGATGAAGTTGTCATGTATCTTTAAATTATACATGTCATTAAATTGATGATAGTGATTCCTGAAGAAATATAAAGTTTGATAAACATAATAGTGACTCCTGAAGAGTGTAAATGTTTTGGAGAATAATATAATTATATTATTCGTGTATATAAAAATGAAACTTTTTATGATTACTTATATGTTGTAGTGATTTTACATTACCTTGTGAAAGTTTCATTGAAATACAAATTATAGTGAACCTGAAGTTCATGAATTGAGTTATTTTGACATGATCAATCATATGCAATAAATTGTCAAAGGATTTGACTAAATTTTGTTGAAGAACCAGAAGATTCTTCTCATTATTAATTTATAAGGCTCAAAAGAAGAATATGCATATATTTGCACATAAAAAATATTTAAATTATATTTCTTAAACAATCTTGAGCATTGTTAGATTTTTATTGCATAATTTTTTATCGATGTGATAAGATTTTATGATCATGCATTTACAAAATGTGTAAATTTATGTATTTCTTATTATACACGTGTGACTCATTCTTAGAAATGAATTAAGTTCATAAGTATTGAACTTGAACCTGAAGTTTATTGAACCTGAAGTTCAATGTCATATAGTATATATGGGTTTAAATAAATATTGATTCATTGTGATATATTAAAATCCCTACAGGTGTATTAATATTATTAGATATCACAATTTTTAAAAATTCTCTCGATCAGGGGGAGAGAAGCAGTTGGGATCGATGATAATTTTTGAAAAATGATCCTTGCACAAAGTATATAAGAACGATATAGTTCAAAATGATATATACCAACTGCAAATCAATATTACTCAACGTTGAGATAGAATGAGTTGAAAACGCTTGAAGCGTAAATGAACAATATAGAAATTATTAATAAATGTTCATTTGATTTGCCCTGAAGTTGTTAAATCTAGAGGTACTCATGGAGATACCTTAATGTTATAAAGTATTAAAATGATAACCGTGATGAAAACGGTACTCGAAGAGACTCCTAAGAGAAGTTAGACATAACACATTTCATCATAATTGAATCCCTGAAGTGATTCGTTATAGGTACCTATAAATGATAAACATATTTGAAAATATGTAATTTAAAGAGATCTCTATAAGTTATGTCAATATGGGAGGAAATTATCATTTATTGAAATTTTTGTCGACAATAAATATTGAATGTGTGCATATGCAATAAACTAACATGAGATAGCAATGATCATTGTATTAGATTTGTCGAGAATTATCGACATACATTTTGATTTTTGGCCAAAATATTATGACGCAGTCCAGACAAATTTACTCACATAAAGTGAAGTAAGACCTGTAGGGTGTGCAAATAAATATTTCTAATGAGAAATTTGCATATATGTATTTGTACATAATGAATTGTTGTACAAAGTTTGCATAGACATGAGATTGATTGAAGTAAGGCTTAAATATTGAGAAAATATAATAATGATTTGATTATAGCCTGGAATATATTTTATGAGAATTTATAAGCGTCACATAAATGTTGCAACAAAAAATTATTTATTTGGAGTTCCTAATATAGTGAGAATTTGAAATAAGCCTTATCTAAAAATTCTAGAAGAATTTAATATATGTCTTAAGTGATATAAATTCAAAGTCGCGCGCACTATATGACAAAGATCTTTGCATGAAATAAAGACATGTAAGTAAATTATTATTTGAAAAATACCTATGGTTGTTTATGCAATATAAATTCGTAAATTATACGTTGTGATAGACTCTTGGAGAGTTTTTGATTAATTGAAGAACAAACTTTTATTTCTTTTGTATTTCGAGAAATATTAATGTATAAAATTTGTTCATTAGTATTGAAGTCCTGAAGTACTTCATATGTATCAAGAATTATAGATATATGATCTTTTGATATGGAAATTAAGATCATACAACAAGGTGGAACAAATATATGGTCTTGGAGTACCATCATTGTCACAAATGAAAATTTATAGTACCATTAATGTGTTATGTTCATATCTAATTGAAATTTTAAATTTTCGTATGAACAAAGTTGTGTACACACATGAATGATACAATTAGTTGGTTAAAGACTAATGTTCCACAGACCCCTCATCTATAATTTAGAAGTCCATACATACTCTGGAAGAGTTATAGAAAATATATGATCAAAGATTATATATGGTGATATTTTAAAAGTGATAACAATAATCTTATGAGATCTATTATCACCAAAAGAATTATGGATCATATGTGCATGAGGGGAAGACATATTTATGTTGCACTCTTTTTCCCTTAGTTCAGGTTTTGTCCCACTGGATTTTCCTGGCAAGGTTTTTAATGAGGCAACTTGCAAATAGTTATGAATATGAAATATATATTGTACTCTTTTTCCCTAGCTCAGATTTTGTCCCACTGGGTTTTTCTGGCAATGTTTTTAACGAGACAACTATAAATCATGTTAACATACTTGCATTTTATGAAGCAAGTAGAGAATGTGTGTGAGTGAGATCATTGACATAGCATATTTAGAAAACATATGGATTGCACTCAATAGAGAAGTATCAACCCAAGCAGTTCTCTATGAAGATAATACTGCTTGCATCGCTCAACTTAAAGGAGGGTACATTGAAGGAGATAGAGTTAGAACACATTTCACCAAATTCTTCTTTATACGCTTCAAGAAAACGCATATTGGTGTTCAACATATTCAATCAAGTGTCAATCTTGCAAACTTATTAACAAAGTTATTACCAACATCAATATTTGAGAAGACAGTAGACAAGATGGAATTTCGTCGATTAGAAGATCTCCACAAATACCTAATGAGGGGGAGTTAGTTTACACTATACTCTTTTTCTTTTTGATCAAGTTTTTCAGCAAGATTTTAATGAGGCAGTTATTATGGACATCCAAGGGGGAGTGTTATAAATATTAATAATTATGTGGATGCCAAAATCTTTTATTTATTACCATAATTGTAATCAACATTCCTCTTTTTCTTAGTTTCCCTTTTTCTTAGTTTCTTAATATTTCACTCTTGTATTTGTATAAATAGGGATTCACCCCATTAGAATAAACAATTCAGAAATATTCATTCACTTTTTCTTTCTCTCTTCATCTTCTACTTCTTTCTTCTCATCTACTTTGTATTATTTTATAACTATGTAATTTATTTATTTATTAATAAAAAAGTAAAAATTATTTTTGGTCTGTCAATTGCATTGTTTACATGCTTTATTACATAATTAATTGCTATTAATACAAACATTTACAAAATCTTGAACACATAATAAGTTACAAGGATAGTATTACAATCACAGTGAATTATAATTATAATTATATGTGTAAAATACTTTTATCTTAAGATTAAATCAACACACTAAATCTTTGCTGATTCAGTTATCTACAATATGATCTACCTATACATCTAGTGTGATGTCCTATTGGACTGACCAAGTAGATATGATCGAATACATTTTGTTATATTGGACTGAAATTAATTATTGATAAGATAATTAATTATCGTTATTGTATATTATGTAATCATATCATAGGTCAATTTGATCTTTATTCCGAGTGATAAATATATTCTACTAATTATATTATTAAGTCTTTTGATTTGTTCATTTTCGACTTATCCTACGGACTAGTCCATACTTACACATTGGAGATTTAGTAGTATAACTGAGTGAGAGTATTTATCATAAACATAAAATCTATAGCTTTTAAACTTTTGTTTAAGAGGTGAAACATTGATTTCCTTATAGCTAGGTTCAAGTGTTAAATGATAGAGTACCCATTTCTATAATTAAGTTTGTAGAAATATCATTTATAAAGAACTTAGTGGGAGTTAAGGATAAAATACTAAGAAGGGGTAAAACGATAATTTGTACCCACCTCATTAGTATATCATCTATAGATGATTGAATAACAGGAATAGTTATAACAATTGATAACTTATTTATACTTGGCGTAAAACGTTCTATGAAATCAAGAGTGCGATGTCGAGTCTATAGTGGAGTCACGAAGAATTAATAAACTAGTGAGATTATTTGTTTGAAATAAAATCACTGTAACTTATTGGAACTTGAGTTCATGAATTCATGGTTCCCATGTCATCTCTTATAAAAATAAACCCAGTAGCCTTAAATAATTAATTTAATTATTAATTATAAAAATGTCATAAAGATAT
This sequence comes from Cannabis sativa, assembly GCF_029168945.1. Lineage (NCBI taxonomy): Eukaryota > Viridiplantae > Streptophyta > Magnoliopsida > Rosales > Cannabaceae > Cannabis > Cannabis sativa. The sequence continues at coordinate 54,065,117 of NC_083602.1, read as the reverse complement.
CACATTGAGAAAAGAAATAACAAAATTTTTAATAAAATGAATTAAATAAAGGTCAAAATTATAATAAGATAATCCAACTGCGTAATGCAAATGATAATTGGGTTTCTTGGGATTCGGGGTTGTCAGACGTGGTTTTTAGCTACTTTCAGGAAGTGTTTCAGACTTCGGGTGCTTCTTGTCGAGAAGTTGTGGATTGTGTGGAGCCGATGGTGCCTGACCACGTTAATCTGGAGTTGTGTCAGCCACTTACGTTGAGGAAGTGAAGAAAGCTCTGTTCTAAATGCACCCAGATAAGAGTCCAGGCCCGGATGGGATGACACTGACTTTTTACCAAAAGTGCTAGAATATAGTTGGGAGCGATGTTATTGCCTGTGTTCGAAAGTTTTTTGAGAATGGTACATTTGAAAACGGTTGTGGTGAGGCTAATATTGTTTTGATCCCCAAAAAGAAAAACCCAGAAAGAATGAGGGATCTTAGACCTATAGCTTTATGTAGTGTCCTATAAAAGATCATTACTAAGGTCATGGTTAATAGAATGAAGCCCTTCATAGATACAATCATCTCAGCTAATCAAAGAGCCTTTATCCCTGGTCATTTAATCTCTGATAATATTCTGGTTTCTTTTGAAATCTTGCACTATTTAAGGAGGAAACGAAAAGGCAAAGATGGTTACATGACCCTTAAACTAGACATGAGCAAAGCCTATGACCGTGTGGATTGGAGTTTTTTAGAAGCGATGTTGAGGAAGCTGGGTTTTGCTAATCATTGGGTTCAACTGATTCTCAACTGTGTGTCTTCGGCAAGTTACAGGGTTATTCATGGTGCTCATGAGATAGGTCCTATTCTCCCAACCGGAGGCATTCGTCAGGGGGATCCCTTGTCCCCATATTTGTTCATCCTGTGTGCGGAAGGTTTCTCGGCCTTCCTTCGAAAGTATGAGAATCGGGGTTGGTTGCATGGATGCAAAGTAGCTAACGGGGCCCCTCGTATCTCACATATGCTCTTCGCAGATGACAACTACCTGAATTGTAAAGCTACTTATGAGGAAGCACACCGAATCAAAGAAGTACTTCAAAAGTTTGAATTGGCTTCGGGTCAGAGAGTTAATTTTGCAAATTCGTCAATCTTTTTTAGTGCCAATACTACGGATGATAATAAGGAGAGGATTGTGGAGTTGTTGGGTGTGCCTATTGCTCTAGAGGGAAGTATGTATCTAGGTCTTCCAAGTTCAATGGGTCGAAACAAAATGGCAGCCTTGAGTTATTTGAAAGAAAAGTTGAGAAAGCAGCTTCAATCTTGGGGCTCAAAGTTCCTCTCCCGAGAGAGTAAGGAGATTCTTATTAAAACTGTGGCACAAGCTCTTCCTAGTTATCTTATGAGTGTTTTTTTGCTTCCTCTTGAGATTGTTAGAGATATGGAGAGTATGATTGCTAAGTATTGGTGGAAATCGTCTAATAATTCATCCTCAGGCATACATTGGATGTCTTGGAAGCGGCTTTGTGGGCACAAAGATAAGGGAGGCATGGGTTTTAGAAACCTTCGTGATTTTAATCTTGCCCTTTTGGATAAGCAAGGATAGCGGCTTTTGGTTAGTTCGAAGTCGCTCATGGTGAAGGTGTTTAAGGCTAGATATTTCCCCATGGTTCGTTCTTCACTACGACAATTGGTCCTAATCCAAGTTTTGTGTGGAGGAGTATCTTGGAAGCTCAATCCTTGGTAAAGAAGGGGACCCGATGGGTTGTTGGAGATAGAAAAAGTATATCCATTCTAGGTGAACCTTGGCTTCCGGATGTTGAGAATCCTTTGATTATCTCATCTCACCCGAGCTTAACCAATGCCAAAGTCTGCAACTTGATGAAGATCGACGGTTCGAGCTGGGAGGAAGACATTCTTAATGATTTGCTGCTGCCTCGTGATAGATTGTTGGTGCAGTCCATCCCTGTTCTATCTCGACCAACCATGGATACTTTAAATTGGTCGCTTGACCTTTCTGGGTTATATTCAATGAAGAGTGCATATAAGCTTCTGCATCAACTTAATGGTGAGTTTGGGTTGGATGTTTTAGCCGAAGACAGGTTTTGGAGGAAGCTGTGGAAGCTAAAAACCCCCACCGAAAATGAAAAATATGTTATGGCGTGCAGCGAAAAGATGTCTCTCAACAATGATCCAGCTGCAATAAAAAAGAGTGCATGTGAATTCCACCTATCCGGTCTGTAATATGGCTCTGGAAACCATTGAACATGCACTTTTATTTTGCCCAGTTGCAGCAGCTGTGTGGGATCGGGTGGGTATTGGCACGATATTGCAACAGGAGATCTCTTTTTTGGCTTGTGCATGAATCAATTTGAAATGCTTGATCTGAATAGTGCAAACTTGCTGGTGGCTTTGTGCTGGGCAATTTGGAATGCTAGGAATGATAAAGTTTGGCAAGATAAAGTCATGGGGATCGAAGGCATCGTTGCATCTACAACAAACTACCTTAATCAATGGCGTGTTGCTCAGAATTCTAACAATGAGTTGTTGTTCACTGGGTTCATTCCGGGGGATGGGGCTGAGCAATGGAGTGCTCGGAGTGTTAGTAGTATTAAGGTTATCGATGCGGCTGTGTTTAATGATTCCTCTACCTATGGAGTTGGTTTTGTGGCAAGAGATTCCAGTAGTTTCTTTGTTGAAGGCAGTACAAAGTTATTTCATGGCTCGATTTCTCCTGTGGTGGCTGAAGTAATTGGAGTCTGGGAGGCATTGAGTTGGATTAAAGATCATTCATTGCTTAATGTGACTTTAGAAACGGATTGTCTTTCAATTGTTCAAACTGTTCGTAGCTCTATGGTTATGATTTCTTTATTTGGCAAAGTTGTAAGTGATTGTAAGAATTTGTTAAGTACTTTGCGTAATGTTTCTTTTCATTTTGTAAAACGATCAGTAAATGTAGCAGCTCATTCCTTTGCGAGGGCCTCTATATCCCATCCTGATCGACTGTTCAACTTGGACACTGTTCTAGTTGAGTTGTTACCTAATTTGGTAACAGAGATATTCGTTTGATAAAATGATGACTTTTATTTTTAAAAAAAAAAGGTCAAAATTATAATTGGTTAGTTTTTGACAAGCATTTAATTGATTACAATTATTTTAATAAATAAATAATAATTTGTTTTTAAAACAAATTTGGAAACTATTTTTGAAATTTAAAGTTGGCTCATATAATTGGTATATACTATATACCACTTATGTGTGAACACATTTATATGGTTTTAATTTCCTTTTAATTTATTTACTAAATAGTTTAAAATAAAATGGGCAAGTCAAACCTATTTTATGACCTAGCTATTGCCTATATATATTAAGTGATGTATGAATTGAAAAATAAGTGCTTTGTGACAAGTAATTTTCACCAAAAAAAAAAAATCTACCCTAATCTAACTACTCTCTTTGGAGTCATTATTCCCACTGTGTATTCGTAACTAAATTAGTAAGGGTGCGTTTGGAAAACCACGATGAAATTGGATTTGTGTGTAATTGAAGATAATTACACAATTCAACATGTTTGTCTAACCATGTAATTACACTGTAACTGTGTAATTGGAAGTAATTGAGGGGTTCCAATTACACTCTCCAATTCTCATGGCCCCCCATGAGAATTGAATGTAATTAACTGTGTAATTACTAAAAACTTTCCATATTATACATTAGCTACTAAAAAATATTATTTTCCCATGTAATTACTAACTATTTTGCCAAACAAGATATTAAAAATTCACATATAATTACCACCTCATATATAGTGTAATTATTAAACTGTGTAATTACCACCCTAGTAATTACCCTACCTAGTAATTACACAATTACTTCCAAACACACCCTAAATTAAATCTCTATCTTATTTTTACGAATCTTTGACTATGGATACATGTATTATGCTTTCTATTATATGCTATATATTATAGTAGGAATCATCCATATAGATTATAATTTATAACATCCTACAAAAAGACATTCCCCAAATTACTGGAATAGTTCAAGTGGATCGTACAACTGATACTCCTCTTTGTAGTATAGTTCTCATTCTTCATAAGAGAACTGTTTGGAGCACATTTTTCACCCTTTATAAGAGAACTGCAGAACAACAATGGGTGAAAACTCAAGCCCCAACGATGTAAAAACTATGGAGCATGGATGGAGTGAGCACTCATCAAAAGGGGTGAGAACTACCTCTACTAGAAAAAAAGATTAGATGTTCGTCTATGATCGACTTCGTTAAAATTAACGTCAGTTCCTGCCTATTAGTTTTCTCCTCCAAGAACCCAAAGATCCAAAAAATTCGTGTTATTTCCTCATGTTTCAAGTGAAAACATAGAATAGTAGGTATTATATGTGAAATAGAGAAAAAAAATATACCTTCAGTCTTTGGCGTTATTTCATCCATGATTCAAGTGAAAACATAGAATAGTGGAAATGAAAGGGAGAGAGAAACATGAAAGAGAGAGGAAGAAAAAGAGAAAAAGTAAAACTATTGAAGAAATGAGAGGAGAATTTCAGTATTAGAAAAAGAAAAATTGGCATAATTTTGATAGTGTACAATAGATGAATTTTTTAAATTTTTTTATTATTTCTTTTATGGTGCCATTGAGCATAAAAACTCAAATTTCCCTTGATTGACCTACCTACACAACAGAATTGCTAATATGAATCTTAATTCTATTATTTTCCCTATCTATCCATGAAGGAATATTACAATCAAAGCTACAACGAAAGCATGGTCAACAGATCCAGGAAATATAGTCAATCGAAATTTACCCCTCTTAACAAAAATCTGGTTGAGTTTGTACATGAGGCTAGTCTGCATTTAAAAAACCATTCTGTTTCAGAACAGTCCCCAAGCCAGAATGAAGAAATAATAATTCAATGTTGATGTTTGAACAATTCACAAGACCATCTTCAATAAATGATATAAAACTATGCTAAATTAGGCACATCAAAAATGAGTAAATCTTATAATTAGTATACTTTTTGCAATTATATTCCAAAGTACAATAACAAATCGAAGATAACTATTATTAATAGTAATCAATAAATTAGAAAAAGCTAGATTAACTTTTTGTACCCAACACTTCAGAATAACTGACTTAACCAACAAATAAACCAGCTCAGCCACGCTGTGAAAAAGCTGAACAATAAATAAAAACGAACTAGAACCTACCCTGGCAAAAGATAAATGAAAACAGATTTAACAGATGCATCTAATACAGTCTTAGATGCACAACTAATAAATCCAGAAAAGATGCATCTAAAGACTGCAGACAAACCAATATTTAAGATAATTTGCCATAGAAAACATGACACCTACAATTATCATATCAAGTTTGATAATCTTGTTCTAAATTTAACTCTGCGGCAAAACTTTTAGCACACTATTGGTGAAGATTTTTTATAAAAATATTAAAATAAAGTACTGCATCATAAATTTAGCACTCTATTATTGTAAATATGTTAAATGCTCAAAGAAGCTTTATTGTTCTTGTCCCAAAACTCAATTAGCTGAATTCAACCATGAATAATTCTAATCTTTGGTGTTAATCTTAATGGTAGAGTCATGAGCATACCTGAGCTACAATGTCATTGCCTTTATAAATGGTGCAGGATTTTTGAAAAGGGAAACCTTTGACCTTGAGATCAGGAGGTGAATCTGGGAGATCTTCAGCCACAAGAAATACCTCCAACTCAGTTCTAGTGAGAGTATTTTTGGTCCTCAGTACCCTGAACAAGAAATCTTTAGACTCACCATCACCCTTATAGCATTGCCAACATCCCTTCTATAATCACAAAAGTATAATCGGTAATCTAATGCAGAAACCAATGCTGTAATATTCCAAATACAACACTAACGAAAAAGAAATGAAACAGGAAAAATATTCCCACTTGGGAGATGCTAATTTAACAATTCAAACAAATGTGACTTATAAATTTTGTTCAAAGTTGTCACAATGTTAGTATTGCCAAAATTAAGTGAATTGATATGAGAAATTTTCTATGACTGACTTATTTATTTAACTAAGAAGTAGAAAGAATGATGTTTGGGCCAGAATTTTACTTCTAGGATTTCCAGGGAAACAAACAAAGGACATGGAGAGAGAGAGAGAGAGAGAGAGAGAGAGAGAGAGAGAGAGAGAGAGAGAGAGAGGAATTGAAATAAAAGTTGGAGGCTCACATGGTGACTGTGGATAGAAATGAGAGGAGTTCCTTCGGCGTCACGCAAAACTCGCTTGGTCGATGATGATGATGATGATGATGATGATGAGTCAGTAGAGGAACGACGATTGACCTTGTAAACGATTTTATCATCGGAATTAAGGAAGTAGGAGTCTCCATTTTTATGGGTTTTGTCATGTTTCTTGGACACAAATAGATCAATCGGGATTGGTATTGGCATTGATATGGGTATGGGATCTGATTTTGAAAACTCCATGTTAGAATAACTCAACCAAAACAAAAAGAAAAATTGAAGAATTTTTTATTTCCGGAAAGAATGAAAAAATGGGGATGGAATCGAATTTCTGAGTTTGAATGAAGAATAATTTTGAGATCAATTAACTTTAGTGTTTGGTGTTGTTCCTAAATCAAACCGAAAAACAATTTTGAGAATTGTGTTAATGAATTAGTGATGAGAATTGAGAAGAGAGGCGGAGGGAAGAGACAGACAACGCAATCTCACTGTATGCACCAGCTGTAAAGAAAAACAATTTATTTGGGTTACAGCCCAATCCAATTCATGGGCCTTGGACACTCATCACTCAACAGTTCAGATCAACATTTTATGGCCTTTTAGCAATTTTACAAAAATACTGGATTTTGGATCAAAGTTTACAATTTTACTGATACGGAATTTTTTACAAAAATAATATCTTTTTATAAAACAACTGTAAAACAACAAAATAGAACAATTAAAAACAACAGTAGAACAACCATAAAACAACAGTGAAAACTTAACATAGTACACAATATATTTTTTTTTTTAAAAAAAAACAGTATTTTTAAAAAAAAATTCCACCCCACAATAAAAAAATAAAAAAGATTTAAAATTTCAATATGGTATAAAAACCCCAAATAATATATATATATATATATATACTAGCAAAAATTACGCGCGAGGCACGCATACTAAATTTTATGCTAGTTTTTTTCTATGTTATTTGAAAGTGATTCAATTAAAAATTAAAGAAAAAATATTATTAGTTATTAGGTGAGATTATTATTATGTGTATCTAAATATTATAGTTTATAATGTTGTCAATTAAAAGTGAATACCGAATGCAATATATTAGTGTTTAAGAAAACTTGATGATTTAAATATGTTCTTAAGTTAATCCAAAAATAAATTAAAAATTGATGTTCCAATACTTAAATAAACATTACTTAAATGGGTGTAAGATAAAAAGAAAATTAAAAATCAATCTCTAAATTATTGATAATTGAAGATAGCATTTGTCTAAAAATTGTAGATAAGAAAACTTATGATAGTCATTGGTGGATTTCAATCTTCATTTGCTTCGATAGAGACAATAGTGTAATTTTTGTATTTTTCACTTTTCATTCTAGCCGGGTCCGCATATATGTGGATTGTTTATTTTTCGTTGATAAATTGAATATGATAATGTCGACAAAAAGTGAAAATCATGTTTAACAAAAAGTGATAGTATTCTATAACAAAATACTATTAAATTATTTTAAAATACTATATTTTATTAAAATAAAAATCTATACGATTAAAATTTCATATTTATCTTTATTCAAAAAGAAAAAAAAATTGATAAAAAAAGAAAAAAAAATGAAAAGTTTCTATTATTATCTCTACTGCCTTTGTAGATGTGAATAATGGTCTCTTCTTTCTTCCATATTCTTCTTTATTTTTTGAATATTGTGTTTACAGCATATATGTAAATTATTACGTAACTTTAAAAACTTTACCCCTGAAAATTAATGCATATGCCGAGCACTTAGAATCATTTATTTATTTTATTATATATAAATAAAAAGTGACGCATGAATTTCTCATAAACTATTTTATTTTTAATAATAAACCATTTTATTTTTAATATAAATAAAAAGTCACCCATAAATTTCTCATAAACCAAAAATTCTGTTATATAAGCACACTTTATATAGAATAGAAATATCATATTTTTGTAATAAAATTTTGAAATACCATTTTCTTTTCCTCTCTTTATCCTTTACAAAAATTATTATTAAAATATTAAAAAACGCACAAAATGGTTCTGCCATGCAGAGCAAGTACTCGAGTAGCTAAGTATAGTGTAGTAGACTAGCTCTTTGCTTAATCTCCAAGTCTTAGTCTCTTCACCATTATTCTTCATTATTTTACTTGTTTCTTTTTCCTCTTTCTTCTGCTTTCCTTCTCTGTAATTCATAGAAATTGGGTTTTCATTCGGTTGCAAATATTTAAGTCGGTCTTCATATATTTTCGAAGTTAGAATCAATTTTGGGCAATTATTGTGAGTTTCAATTTGTTGATCGATCGTGTTAAGTTTAACCATTTTTGTTTTTGATTTATTGTATATGTTTTTTTTTTTTTTCAATTCTATGTTATCTGAAAGATTATTTAAAAAGTTTAATCCAGTGTACATTTAAAACGCAAACGGAAGGGGAAGAAAGGTTAAGTCATATGTTTCCACCAAAAGCTAGCTATTTCCGTCTCAATGGCATGACAAGTTCCTTTAGACAAGAGGAACACACTCATAGCTTAAGTTAGGAGTGATTGTAATACTGTTTTAAGAAGAATCTTCTTTCTAGCACGAGAAAAAAATTTACCTTCCCACCTATTGATCTGATTGATAATATTGTTCTTAATAAAGCCAAGAATAACATTTTTATTCCTCCCAACAATATTCGGTAAGCCTAAGTAAAGACTACCATCGAGAGCTTCAGCCATACCAAGATTGGTGCAGATCTGAGCTCTAAGGGCAGCTTCAACACTTGTACTAAAGAATACCGAAGACTTTGAAACATTCACCTTTTGGCCTGAAGCTTCTTCATATGTATGAAGAAGAGTAAGAACACTCTCAGCAGCTCCCAAAGAAGCTTGACAGAACAAGTAACTGTCATCGGTAAAAGCATGTGGGTAATCGAAGGATCCGTCCTAGCCACACGAGAACCTTGCAAGATGCGATTATCTTTAAATTTTTGAATCAAAGATGAAAAGCCCTCCGCACAAATAATAAAGAGATAAGTAGAGAGCAAATCGCCTTGCCTAATACCACGGGAAGGTAAGATAGGTTCGATTGTCTGATTACCATGGATAATAGAGTAGCTAACAGATGAAACGCAATGCATCACAAGAGAAATCCATTTCTCAGCAAAGCCCATACGGTTCATAACAACCTTCAGATAACCCAATTCTATATGATCGTATGCTTTGCTCATGTCGAGCTTTAAAGCCATAAAACCTTTCTTCCCCTTCTGTTTGCGCTTTAATAAAGCCATCAAAGTTGGACTTCATGAAGTCTTTTCAGACCATTTTATGTTAAACATGAAAGAGATATTATCTTAGTCCAATATTAATAGACTAGAAATCGCTGGACTAGAAAGTGGACCCCGCCCAAATAATGCAATAAATTTATATTGTTATGGGAACTTCTATTTTTTTTTTAAATAATAATAATAATAATAATAATAATAATAATAATAATAATAATAATAATAAATAAGTAATAAATAATTCAAATTCACTAAATAATAAATGATAAGAACACAATCATCATGATTAATGTTTATAAGTTTAAGTCCTCTTGCCTAAAAGTTTAATCCAGTGTACATTATTTAAAGACTTATCATGATTATATGTTTAAAAGTTTAAGTCCTATGATTTGTCAGTACACTAGATTTAGACTGACATGATAATCAGCGATAATGTATACTCACATCTTGGATAAGTGTTATGTCCTTTCCAAGGCATTGACAAAGTTTACCAGTATCAAATGTATGGAGTATACATTGAATTAGACCGATATTGATCTTGGATAAGATATCATAAACTACTGTTATATCTTTCTAAGTCAATATCACTGGTTGATCTTAGGTCTATAGATCTTAATCCTGGTATGGTTATATTCGATCTTAATTGCATTATTTATGTTCTTCAATTTGTTCATTAAAATCGACCAATTGGATCTTCTTGTGACATACAGATTAAGGATATGGTAGTTCAATTGAGTGAGAGCGCTAATCATAGATATGAAATCTATAGCTTCTATAAGTATTTAGAAGTGGAACGATAATTTTCTTTGAGCTTGGCTTGATAGAGATAAATGATTGAGATCTTATTTCAGTAATTATATTAGTTTACTGAAATATCATTTATAGGTAGCTAAGTGTTTTAAGGATAAAATACATTGAAGAATAGAACGGTAAATTTGTCCCTACTCGATGTAGATCATCTATATTCTATAAAGGATCTTTGACTATTAGGATTGTAACAATGGATAATCTTAACGTATCCATATCTTGGTACATATAGATCATTCTATATAATTAAGAGTGGAATTATGAATCCATAGTGGCACAAGGAGGAATTAATAAGTTAGAGAATTTACTTTGTAAATTCTAGTTCTACTTATTGGAAGGTTGATTATATAGGCCCATGGTCCCTACACTAGTTGAGATAATACCGCTTGCAGACTCAGTTAATTGGTTTTAATTAATCAATTATAATTCTAAAATTAGACTATGTCTTATTTATGAATTTTCACTAAGCAAGGGCTTAATTGTGAAGAAAAAAAGTTTTGGGATTTATTTGTTAATTAAGAGACTTTGTATGGTCTAATCAATAAATAATATAAATGTAATTTTATTTGATAATTAATTATAATTATTAAATAAGTAGTTTTGGCATTTATAAGATTGAAATTGGAAAATATGGTATAATTGAAAGAAGAATAAGTGGTTAAAATAAAGTGACAAAATTGTAACTAGTATAGCCCATTAAGTGGCCGACCACTAGTGATGGATTTTTTCCCATTATTTTATTCTTTTTAATCCATATAATTTAAACATAAACCCTAGTTAAAATACTATAAAAAGGAACATGATGCTCTCATTCTCATCCAATTTTAAAACCTACCAAATCTAGTTTTCTAACTCTGTGATACAACTAGTAGATAAGAGACACATTCTATAGTGATTTTTGAACCCTCCTTTATTGTTCTTCACCTATTCTGCCCATAGTGATAGAATGCCATGCCCACACATAGCAAATCAAGTACTCAATCATAGTGCGAAAGACGGTGGTAACCAGCCCAAATGAGAGAAAGAGATCTAGGCTCAAATCGATCTTGATAATACTCTGCGACAGAAAGGAACAAGGGTTAGAGATCTGAGCGAAATGAGTCATTATTATTGCGCTGCAATCAATGTAAGGTTTTCTAAACACTTATGTGTTTCGTATTAGAAAATTTATATTTAGGATGTTAATCAACATACTTATTAGTAAATCGAGATCTTGGTAAAATAAATTCCAACAAATTAACACTTTTATTTTTTAAATTTTTTAATCATAAAAATAAAGTAAAATTTTTATTATTTTTTTAATTTTGTTTTTAACAACTTTTATTTTCTAATTTTATTTAAGTGAGGAATAAGAAAATAGGTTAGATAAAGTGGGTCGGGTCCCGACCCTAGGGTTTGGGTCCCGGGTCGCAGTCCGTGCCTGAGTCCAATTCTCGAGTCTCAAGTTCGAGTCCTCGGTCTCGATTCGAGTCTCAAATCTCGTTTTTCTAGTCCAACTCTAAGTTCAAAATTGATTCAAAATATTAATGATAGAAATTACAAATAGAGTATAATTAAAAAAAATTGATTTTTGCTCAAAAAAAAATGATTTTTTTTTTTTTTTAAATTTTCAAAATTTAGTTTTTAATTTTAAAATTAAAAGTAAAAACAATCTTACATAACATCTTTTTTTTCTTCAAATATTTATACTTTTCTAATTAAAAAAAAAATAACTCAAAAAATATTATTGAATGCACTTTTTATATAATATCTTCCATTAAAAAAACAAACCTATATAAAATATCATTATTTGTTAACGACACGCAGTGAAAAAATTACTAATTTTGGTAGCATGGCAACATTCAATGTCTTCAACTAACTGTATATGAACGAAATAGAAAACTTAATAAATATATATAGATAAATAGTTGAAGGGATAACATAAAGCTTGGTAATTACTCTCACCAACTATAATTTGCGCAATCTTATTATTAAAGGATATATAATTGACACGTGGACTTAATTCTCAATTAAAAAGATAACAAGTTAATAACAACCCTAGTATGATTATTCTAGCATGATCAAAACTTATGAGAATATATGACCGAGATAGCATTTAGCTGCACACTATGCATAGCATAGTAAAGTAAAAAGCAAGATATAGAGAGAAGTTAAATAGTCACGTATCTAATATTCATATACGGGACAATTCATTTTGAACTCGTAGTACACGAATGCCCAATATGCAACCGATACAGTCTCAGGATGTTCTATTTTATAGAACCTCGAGAGATTCACACATCGGTAAAAACTCCAAAGGGGTCTTATGGATTTTTGAATTGTCCAAAGACCTCATATGCGAGTAACACAGAACCCGCAAGTTTATGTTACTCAAGTTGTGGGTGGGCGATGTGCAACTTTATTAGTCGTACCTGTTTGAATATTAATAAGAATGGTCAACACTGTTCTATTATTTATTTTATAGGCATTTTTTAATTTTAATTGAATGTAATTAATATTGTAATAGTCTTGTCTGACCGTTTATGTAAATTAAAAGATCACTTGCTTTCTATATAAATGAGTGATCCAATCAGAATAAGACTAATTAAAATATTCTTTTTTAAAAGTGGACTAAGTAGATCGAGCTTTGGTTGAACCACTATATTAATCTTTTGTGTTCTATATTTGTTTGCTGTTTATATTCTATTAATCGCATTGTTATTTTAAGTATTCACCAACGTGAGTACTATTCGCAGTTTTGTACATAAGTATTTTTGATTAGTTTGAATACTCATATTTTTTTAGTGTTATCTAAATTGCTTCACAACATTTATGCGTATCAATATTTCTAGAGGAGTGCCAAAGAAACTCACTAAACAATGATCTCTTTTGTACTCTTTTAATTTAATCTATCATAAGAACGTGCAAAATAGAGTTTGCTACGTATTAAATCATTGTTTTTGATTTTATGAAAATAGAAAGAAATGAAATCTGTTTGAGGAGAGTTGTTGAGAGTGTGAACTTCCCACACGACAAGAAACGAGTGGTGAGTTGGTTTGACGAGACGCACAAAACTGATATATATAATGCTAAATTTGACAAACTTTGACTGTTTTGCATCGTTCAAAGTCAAATAAAGGCCTTTAGTTTAGACATATACCAAGAAGAACATGGAACTAGATTAGGATTGTTAATTTAATTTTTGGTATATTTAATATTACAAATATATTTTGATTTGTAGAGGTAAGTGTGTCCGACTTTATCTCTGTTTTCAAGTCTTGTAATTGTATTGAGTATTCAATCAAGTTAACAGGAGAAGAACAAAAAGTATAAAGCCTTTAGAAGGTTCTTCAAGCTTTCGGGAGAAGATGGTTCAAGTCTTGCATTGAGAGGAAACAAGCATTTTTCCTAGCAAAGCGCTTCCTAATGTTCTTGGCTCTCGCGAGTGGTGACCCTCCTCGACTGTAGTGTGGTGCTTAGGAGTTTTGTGATGTTTGACAATAGTCTGGTGCTTGGTTCATTATTGGTGTGCCCCTTGTGCTTAGTTTTAATTGTTTAAGTTAGTTTAGTTTTATGATATTTTACATTAGTTTTTTTATTGGGTGCATTAATGTTTCATTGATTGGATCAAATTGTTTTAGTGGGAGTGAAATTTTCCTCTTTCTTGGCCAAATCTATCTTTTGGTCTTGTGTTTCATGGGGTTAAGTTCTTTTGGACGCCTTGCCATAGTTGGTTGAATTATTTTCCTTATTTCGTGCGTGAATAATGAGGTTATCGTGTCACAAATTTTGTTAGAAGATCAATAATAGTCATTGATAGATTGATTTTGCCATATGTTTATGTGGGTTGAAGATTGCTATTATTTGGGTTGAATAGACTTGATATATTCATTGAATCTTTACTGTTGTTAAAGTTTTTTTTTTTTTTTTTTTTTTTTTTTTTTTTTTTTTTTTTTTTAGGATAAAGGCTTGGTATCTATGAACTATATTTTTATGTGATGAACTTTATCCGATTTTACTATTAAAAGTAATTTCTATTTTATCTAAAAAATATATATAAATTAATTTCCTTCCCCTTAACTAATGACAAACTTATATAATTTTTCTTAAAAAAAATAAAATAAAACATTTAAATATTTCACATAATTTGAGAGTTTATCTATTGTTGGATTCATGAGAATCATTACTCATAGGCCTCCTTAAAAAATTGAAAACGCAAAGAATTCCGATATACAACCTTTCAAGGGAGAAGAAAACAAAATTATTTTCAGTAACAATTAACAAATAATATGTATAGCTAAAAAAACAAATATTCGTAGATCGCAGTAACAAATTTGGTAAATTATGAGAATTTGCAACAACTGAGGCAAGAGGTTAGACCCACTCCACGCACATAAAAAATGTCAGAATTACACTTACACAAATATACCCAATAGGATATATAGAAGGTTAAAATTAAGAGAACAAAACATCAGAAGCTAACGTCAGCCTAGCTATATGCATGGGCAACAACTTAATTAATTTTGACAAAGGAACTTAAACAAGAAAATATATAGTATGTAACACACCAACTAACCCTTTATTTTTTTTACTTGTAATTGCTAACCACTTATTGGACTAAATTAAGGGCTATAATTTTATTGTATTTGTTTTAATAATATGATTCGAATTAGCTCTCAACAGCTTTGTGAAATGTCCATTGATCATGTACATTTTCGTCTATACAAGTTAGATAGATAGCATTATCTTATGTAATTGGTACGTACCTGAATCTTGACTTGTGAGACTCTAATTTTGTTATTACTTACTCTTCAGTTATTTTCTTACCCCTCATATATTTTGGACTAGAATTTATATATACAGAACCATGTTATGTATATGTACCTAATTTAAAACAGTCTCCATTCCCAGATGTCTAACTGCGGGCCCATAAAAACCAGTCTCCATTCCAGTTGGTAATTACCTTAATTTATACTAAAAAAAAAACTACCCACTTAGTTGATCAAATAATATATGGATTAAGAACCATTAAAATAAATAATAAAATATAGGAAGCAAAAACCAATTTGTTTAGGAAGCGAAAAACCATGTTAATTATAATTATAGTGCTTTTATTATAAAACTATTACAGACAATTTTTTTTTTTTTTTCAAAAAAAAAAAAAAAAACCAAAATGGTGGTTTTTAGACTAGAAAAGAGAAAGTGAATCCGACTTTCGTAGAAAATGATGATAAGAATGAATATATCAAGTCTATTCAACCCAAATAATAGCAATCTTCTCATATTCCCACTAATAATATTGTGCGAATGCGACCACACATCAAATGTTGCTTCAAGCACACAATAAAAAAGAGTAGCACATGTTTTTTGTTTATTGTTTGTTAAATAATTGTACTAGTCGAATTTTTATATTGTAATTACTAAAGGAAAAATACTTTAACTAAAAAAGCAATATAATATTACATATAATTATTAATTACCATTTGTTTAAAAGGCAGCCCCCCAATGTATTAATTCTTAACACGTATAAACTAACTTCAATATATGTTTCCAACCATTATTGACTATGGCAAGTTGTAGTCCAAAACAATGATGTTTTGGTTGGTGGGGGCTTATATATTCAACTATATATGTGTATGTATATATATATATATATATATCTAGGTTAAGCTCACCGAAATCACAAAGCTAATTTAAAAAACACACGCTTCTAAAGCGGATACTATATATATAAGGTATTAGCTTCTCAAGTAATAAATCACTACTCTTTGCTCATTCAAAGTAAAATCACCAAAAAGTTTCATATTACAGTACCCTTAAACTCTCCCTATTCTTAGCCATTTTTTCTTTCAGTATTTCAATATAGTTATATTGATATATACGACAATATGGCTCCTCATCTTAACACCACTGAATTTTCGGTTGTGAAGGAGGAAGTTGAGCTTGTGAAGCCCTCTGAAGCCACACCTTCAGATGTTTTGTCTTTGTCCACTCTTGACAACGAGGCCAACCTCGAATGCTTCTCCAAAGCCATCTACGTATACAAGGCCCAACATGATCACACTGCTAACAGTGTTGACCCGGCTGAGATGATCAAGCAAGCTCTCTCCAAAGCTCTCGTCTATTACTACCCTCTAGCCGGGAGACTCAAACGGCTAGCCCATGACGGAAGGCTTCAACTCACTTGTGACACTACTGGTGTTCCCTTTTTGGTTGCCACGGCCAACTGTCGTCTTTCCTCACTCAATTACTTAGATGACATTGATTTTGAGATGGCCAAGAATTTTGTTTTCCCTTCTCCCACAAGCGACTGCCCTTTTGTTCTACAAGTCACTCGATTTGCTTGTGGAGGTTTCACCATTGGGTTCGGAATATCTCACATGGTCTCCGATGGTTTCGGGGCTGCTCAGATCTTCAAGGCCTTGGCTGAGCTCTCCAAAGGAAAAGAACTCTCGGTGAAGCCTGTATGGGAAAGAGAAAGACTTGTGGGAACACCTATCAAGGAGCCTCTCAAGCTCAACACATGTCCTCCTGCTAAATCACCTTACATGCCCTCTTCTGACATTGTAGATGAGATCTTTTACTTGAAGAGTGATACCATGAAGAGACTCAAAGAGGAGATCATTAATGGTGGTTCTCCAAGTAATGTTACTACGTTTGAAATACTTGCAGCCTTTGTTTGGAAAGCAAGGTTGAGAGCCTTAGAGCTCAACCATGATGGAAAAACATGTCTATACTTCGCCACAGGGCTAAGGAAGTTGATAGACCCTCCTCTACCTGAAGGGTATTATGGAAATGCATTTTTGACATCTGCAGTGGAACTCACTGGTAGAGAACTCGAAGAAAAATCTTTATCTGAAATAGTCAATATGATAAAAGAGAAGAAGAAGGACGTTTTGGACAACAACTACATCAAAAAATCTATTGATATTTGTGAAACAAAATTAGCTCACGGTGATAATCCAAAGATTAAAGCTACGGGAGCACTCATGGCATTGACTGATTGGAGGAATTTGGGGTTGGTTTCGGATGAGTTTGGATCAGGATGGAACATTGAGAATGTAACGTCGTTGCCATGGGACTGTTTTGGATCAGTAGATTTGTGCACCTTCTTGCCTGCTCCAAAATCTGATCCTTCATTGAAAGGTGGAGTTGGAATATTGGTCTCTCTTCCAAGACTAGCCATGCCCAAATTCAAGCAAGAGATTGATACTCTTAACTA
Source organism: Cannabis sativa (assembly GCF_029168945.1). Taxonomy (NCBI): domain Eukaryota; kingdom Viridiplantae; phylum Streptophyta; class Magnoliopsida; order Rosales; family Cannabaceae; genus Cannabis; species Cannabis sativa. Next base: position 54,047,620 of record NC_083602.1, on the reverse strand, counting down.
ATGATTCTTAATTGTTAAGCTTGATTTGTTATTAATAATTTATTGTTTGAAAGACAAGTACTTATATAATAGCTCGATGACACATATATATGTATTAATATAGTATAAAGTTTCATATACATTAAAAATAATAATGTACTATAATAATTAAGATATAATAATAAAACATTTGCTTACTTTGTGGATTTCTTTTTGGCCAAATTTTATACAAGCCGCAAGTTATCATTTCAATCATATGGTGACATGGTCACTAATATTTATTCCTATCCATATATATGTAACTTAAACAATATTCTATGCTACAAAGTCCATTACAAGGCCAAAATGCACAAGGCCAAAATGCACAAGGACAAATTCAGATGAAGAGCTTAATTTTAATTAATGGAAAGGAAATTAGAAACCCTAAAAAAAGGTTTAATTAGACTGACAACTTCCATACTATATGTGGGGGAAAACTTGCTTAACTGAGTTTTGATAGACTAATCCTAATATAATGGCGAAAAACTAAGATGATGTTTGATTGAAAGAAATGAAAATACAAGAATAGAAATAAGAATGAGAATAAAAATAGGAATGAAATAAAATAAAATTTAAAATGTATAAAAAAATTTATAAAAAAACTATTAATTTTTTTCTTATGAAATGTTGTTCCTTTCATTTCAAAATAGAATAGTCATTCCACCATAATGGTAGATTAGAATATTCTAATGCAACCGAAAAAATAGAATGAAAATTATTTTCTTTCCATTCCATTTCATTACATCTAACCAAATGACACTTAAAATTTTCAACTAATAAGGAGGGTGTGCTAACTTATTAGATTATAAAAACTAAAACCATGATTCCTAAACAAAAACTCCACCAGGATTTCTCACAAAAATAAAAAAATATAAAACTCCATGAGGATATAAAATCTAACGACTAAAGTTTATATAGTTGTAGTTAAAAGTGTTAATTAAAAAAAGAGCATTGTTATTAGGCACCAGTGGTGCTTAGCACCTTCTCGACATATCGCGTTGCGATTGACTAGCGATACTCCCTAAAAGCTATTATATTAAACTATATGGGACCTGATACTTAGTTAGACCAATACACATAGGAGAGTGCTAAGCACCACTGGTGCCCTTTAACATTTCTCTAAAAGAAACTACGCCAAAAAGTTTGATTGGAAGACTAGCAGCCTCTGTATCACAAACTTACAAGCCTATCCCATTTATTAACTTCAAATTTTTTAGATTGTTTGTAGGAATTTCAACAAACAAGCATTAGTAATTTTACCAAGGTTATCACTTTGGACCTTCCCTATCCTAAGCCTATATCTCGGACACACCTAAAATAGTTTCGTAAAATACAAAGTCCATATGAATAGTTTTAACCATAGTTCCCTTAGCTTTGCTTCTTAATTTTTTATTCTGACTATCCATTGCTTGTTTAAACTAACAATAATTTTTTATCACAAGTGTCTTCCAAGTCATAACATGATGGGTTCCTTGAAACCCTCCCACTAAGACGAGGTACTGTGATTTTCTTATAAGAATATTTTATTGAAGGATATATATTTCTATTTAAAGAAATAAATTTCTATTTAAGAAAATAAATAAATAATTGATTTTCTGATAAATGAATATTTTAAATTCATTGAATCTAGATAAAATAAATTATGTAATATTCTATATATGGTCAGATTTCTATATTCATTACCTTATTTGATTTCCTGAATTAATTGTCAAAATATTCTGACAATTAATGTGGCGCAGATACTGATGGAGTATCTCACCTACAAATATAGGGTCTCGGTCCCCGAGCTCCTCACTCATTCTGTTCATAACAGCAAAATTCCATCTAAAGAGAGTTGAGAGAGCGAGGAAGCCCGATTACCCACATCAATCGGTTTCTTTTGCAGATCATGCTTATGTGGGACTAAAGCTCAAAGATTCAATGGCTAGAGGTATTTCGATCCTTAAATTATAGTGCATATATGATTTATTAATTCCGCACTTTATTCATAATCATGTATGTTTTAGTCTATACAAATAAATGTCTAACAGTTGGTATCAGAGCGGTTTTTATCTCTGCCTTGATTTTAGTTTGAGTTTCATTTATATATATATATATATATACTCGTATATACAGTGTCTATATATATATTTAATTCAGTGTTGATATATATATATTTATTTTCGTTCGTATATATATTTATATATTCATATTCATTCAATCCCAATTATATATATACATATATATTTTCATACATATATACTTGTTCATTTATTCAGTTCATATATATATATATTCATATACATATATATATTTTTCTTCATTTCATTACGTATATATGTTGTATATATATATTATTTATATACCTAAATGCTATATACAAATATATACATATATACATTTCATGTTTATATATATATACATACGATATTTTTATTTTTCTGTATATATATGTATATATGTTTATATATATATTATATATGTATTAATACATTCATATATTAATATAGATTGTTCTAAGCATGAAAATCCACTTTGAAAAAACAAAGAAATCTCAAAATTATTTTTCAGAAAATTTTGGTGATTTTTAAAGTCTTTATTTTATGTATTTTCGATGCATAAAATCTATATGAATGTCTTAATTTTTACATTTAGATTCATTTGGAATTGATTTGGGCATTTTTGGTCGTCGGAATTGTCTTTTCCGATCGGGTTTGGGTCGGGTCCGTCGAACCCACATGCAGAAAAACGGGTCAAAATCGACCCGGTTGGCTGAAGAAGACGACTCAAAACGACATGTCGTTTTCTGGGAAACGACGTGTCGTTTGGATAAAACGACGTGTCGTTTGGCTAAAACGACGTGTCGTTTGGCTAAAACGACGTGTCGTTTGGCACGTTGCAGTTGTCGTTCGTTGTAAACGACATGTCGTTTTTCACAATGTGAAAAACGACATGTCGTTTTTCCGTCTTGTGAAGCAGCCCTACAGGAGAGAAACGACGTGTCGTTTTTTCTATGCATTTTCAGCCCCCTTCATATTGGCAGAAACGACGTGTCGTTTTGTTTTTTTACAAAAACGACATGTCGTTTATGCAGTGTGATTTTTCAAAAAAAAAAAAATCCGAATTTTTGTAAATTTTTTTTTATTTATTTATTTGGAATATTAATTATTTTCCTATTTTTGGTTAATTTAGTCAATAAATTGCATTTAGTTAATTTTCCATTTTTGTTTAATACATATATCTAGTATAAATTGAAAATGGAAATTTGTTTAATTTGGAAATTTATTACATGATTTATTTAGGCATGTAAAAATTGTGCTAATTTGTGCATTTAATTATATATTACCAAATTTATGCAATTTATTGTCTAAATTAATTTTGAAAAATCTGCCATTAATTTCATATTAAGGAATTAGCATTTAATTAGTTATCATACATTAATTGTATTATTTTGTATTTATTTAACAAATTTATGTTTAATGCAATTAATTTAGATCTGTACGATTTAAATGTTATACATAAATTCCTTTTATAGTGCTAGATATATTTAGAAATATTCAAACATTAATATAGGTTGAATATTTTATTTAGCAATTAAGTTTCATAAAACTTCATAAAATTATTCATAAAACTTTATAAAATGAATAAAATATGAATAAAATGTAAGTAATTTTGTGGTTTGACATAAGAAAACATGAACTTGGGACAAATACTCATATCTAGAACGGTTTTTAATGATCTTCGGACGACCACACTAGGAGCACTAATCTCAGTGATTGTCTATTATGTTAATAACGAAATTACTTTTAGGTAGAGCCCAATACCTAATGTCTAAGTGAAAATATAATTTTAAATAATTAGAGAGTAGCCATAGCATCTTTAATTATATAAAATTATATATAAATTAAAATTCACCTTAATGGACAAAACTTGTAATTAATTATTTGGATATAATAATTTTACCCCACAGGAATTTTATTATATTTGTATAATTAATTAGGATAATATGTTAAATTAAATTTTCTTAATTTACCCCACAGGGAGTTATGGGGATTTAATTTAATAGTGTTATCACAAATTTAATAAAGATAGATAATAAACTTCATTTTCCTAAACTAGTTGCACTACTACAAAAACACCCTTTAGAGGCGGTTTTTAAGCCCTTTCAGCGTCGGTTTTCGCGAAATTCGCTACCGACGCTGATCAGGGCGACGCTAAAGGGTTTATATGAACCGACGCCATATATACCCCTATGGCGTCGGTTATTAGCTAGGAACCGACGCCATAGGGGTATATATGGCGTCGGTTCCTAGCCAATAACTGACGCCATATGTGGCGTAGCAACCGACGCCAAAAGTGAGCAGATTTCAGTTTTTTTCATTTTTTTAATTTAATTATATTATTTTAATTTTATATTTATTAATTTATATATTATTTTATTTAATTTAAATTACGTATTTATTTAAATTTTAAATTACATATTTATTTAATTTAATTATATATTAATTACATTTTAAATTAAATAGTAATTAAATTTGGGTAAAAACATAATTTGATTTCATAAAAGTAATTAAATATTACACAAACATATAAAATTAGTTAAAAATATTAATAAGTTAATAAATCTATCTACAAGTTAATCTATAAAAATTACATAATGAAGAAAAATTCTTTGACCTTTGAACCTCAATCGTCACCGTGAATCACCGCCATCAATTGTTCGATCCACTTTCGCTGTAGTGGTAACAATTCTATTTTTGGATCATATTGCTTCTTACCCCCAAACTGTTAAAAAATTAAAAATTTATATTAGTTTATGTATATGTATATTATATATTTGTTATTATAAAATTTATATACTATAATCAATAATTAAAACTTACAGCTTTTTGATCTTGTATGTAACGGGTGGGGTTGGCACGTGCGACGATGTCAGTGATATATTTCAAAACATAAAAACCGCATTCTTGGCTTTTAGGTTGTCTTGGACAGTTTGCTTGTGAAATTCCTTGCCACGGGCCAAGATACTGATGTGCGTCCCCTATATACATGAATGCCCTGTTTGGGAAAATTATATTAGCATTTCAATTCGTTAGTTAATTTAAATTCGTTACATAAGAAGTCATTAAATTATTACCTTCCGATCATTTGTTCTATTTCTTCGGGAATTGGGCGGCCTTTTACAGGGTTTAAATGGATAATTTTCCTTGGCGCAACCACCACTAGCGTCCAATGCATCCTAGAAAATTATATTGGAATATAAGTAAGATAGTATAAAAATAATTTGAAGACATAATATAGAAATGAACAATTAACACTAAAGAATTTAATAAAGTTTACCCGATATTCCAAGGAATAAAGAACATTTGGTGGTTGTTGTTCATTAATGATAACCAATTAGCCAATCGTCTTGCCGCATCATCAAAAGACTGACTCTGTTCTTCATCGTTGATCCCATGCACTGTGAGAAGCTCTGGGTCGTAAAACTTGAAAATTTTTCTCAGACCGTTGATGCTCTCCCATATGTGCCTGCCAAAAAAAGTGTTAGTGCCTTATAATAATTTAACTATAATTTGATATAAGGTTAATTATATTAAAGAAGAGTATACATCATTCCAAACAGCATTCCCTGGTTGCCGATGTAGTCACACGTAGCAACCTGCTGCAAATCCTTTCCAGATAACGTGATCTGGGTACGCGGTGCAATGAATCCTCGGGAGACAGGAATTGTGATTATATCACGTTTATCTTTGAGCCTTAGGAATTCATGAATCATCCATTTTAGCGAATTAGGGATCAACGCCATCTTCTCTTCCGTGAACAAGTCATCTTCCCGTGCACCACGGCCTTGTGGAGAAAGCATCGGAGCTTTCCCCTTTGACGCATCACGTCTTGAGGGCGGTTGAGCGAGTGGACCCTAAACAAAACAGAACATAATATATATATATATATATCAAATTTTATCCAAATTCTACCGAAATTTCGGCAGCATAACGGTTGTAATTGAATGACCCCAAAAATTTTGAACATGGCTGTATAACGACAAATAACACATATATAACAGTAGTTTGTTCATCCATCCCACCGCAGCACATATATTCGCAGAACCTACTTCACTACGGATGAATATTGAAGATATTCAAACTCCACTAATCATTAATAATTAATTTGAGTTGAGAAGTTACCTCGGTTGTTAAAATTAAGTGTTTAGGCCAAGGAAGGAACATCTGGTATACGTCCCTAACATATCTGCACTCTTCAATTGGGACTGGGATTTCAGCGTCCTCTTGCAGGATTTCCGAAACCATGATCCGGGCATGTGAATCATCGTAATCCTGGCAGTGAACTTTGATCATACCCACATGCTCGTACAAATACCCTCGGGCCACAATATTGTCGATGTTGTCAGAGCAGAGATGTACTTGCTGATTAAGGGCCGCATGGTCATCAAAATTGTATAGGATACCTTGGTCGTTGAGGGAAATAAACTCCTCAGCATAAATTTGTGGTTGTACCTCATCCTGAGGAGCGTATGGTTGTGGAACATACGCCTCACCAGCCACCTCTCCTTCTTCCTCTTGTTCGGCAGCGTTCCTCTGCTGCTTAAGGGATTGGACTTCGGCTTTTAATTTTTCAATCTCCTTCGCTTGCCGAGCCACAACATCAGACACTTCCCTTTTCTTCCTGCCGAACAGTTGAGATGCCCTGGTCAGGAACCTACAAATCATAAAATGCAAATTAGCAACGATTTCATTTGTGTAACTAAATAAATAACATTTGAAGTAATAGCATACCCAGCAGCCCTGACACGTCCAGGATGCTCTGGTGTCCCAAGCGCCTGCGTGAGGATATCGTTTTGGCCCTGGACCTGAATTTGTCCCTGACTAAGATTCTCCTCTAATTGAGCCTAATGCACGCATATATTCAAGCAATTAGTATATGAATTATATACACTAACTCATGAGTAGAACTCAATTAAGGATTAATATATACTTACTATCTTCTCTGCAATTTCCTTGTCGTAATCAGTGACAAGTTTTCTACTCTTGGTGCGAGATTTAATCCAAACACGGTGGCGGGGGGGATCTGCAACTTCGAGGTCCTTTTTCTACATAACGTTATAACAATGAAGGATGTCTAAGTTTTCCATCTTTCACTCTCTTGGTCTCATGCCAAATCAAATTTTCAGAATGTTCTGCACTACGATATAATCGTTTCAGTCGCGGAATCAAAGGCATGTACCACATCACTTTTTGGGGGATAAGTTTCCTATTCTCCCTACTCTTGTTTACTTTATGGCGGGATAAACCGCAAGTCGAGCAATAATTCATGTCTGCATATTCCTTACGATATAAATGCAATCGTTCGCACATGCATGAATTTTTTCATACTTCAATCCTATAGAATTTAACGTTTTTTTCACTTCATAAGTAGATTCCGGAAAGCAGTTGGCAAATGGTAAGATATCTTTAAAAGCAGCTAAAAATTGAGTAAAACATTTATCGCTCACTCCATTTTCTGCTTTTATGTTGTAAAACTTTACCATTGTTGGTAATCTTAGTTTTTTACAACCATCGAACAGAGGTTTATCAGCATCACTAAGAAAATTATCGAATTTCTCAGGATCATTAAGAAATTCCTCCTGTGCTTCGTTAAGAAAGTCCAATGGATAATCATCGAAATCATTACCCTCGATATCATCTACCCCCCGCTTTCCTAATGGATATGGATCATTAGGTAAATGTTCGCCATGGTAATACCAATTAGTATAACTTCTATTGAAACCTCGTAAATACACATGGTCCTTAATCATTGTAATATTCCCTTTAGATACATTACAACAATCTACACACGAACAATGAATACGATCGTGATTTGTAGAATTCTTTAAGGCAAACTCTAAAAATGCATCGAACCCTACTTGAAATCGCAGTGTGTCTCTCTCCTCACGCATCCATGATTTATCCATAACAAAAATCCTATCCAAAAAAATTCAGTATTTAGTAACTAATTATAGCTAGTTACTAATTACACAATGTAACTAACTAAGTTTCTCACAATTTATTCATATTAATTTATAAATTACTCAAATTCTCGTTTTAGATTAGTTCATATTATTAGGTTGTTTTGTTGATTAGAATGTTGGTAAAATGTTAAATATTTTTAATAAATAAAATTGAGGGGAAAATTTTTTGGTAAAGCAATAAAGGTATTAACTAATATTTTCCCCTTTTAATTAACTTTTGCTCTTTATTTTCTTTGAAAAATAAAAATCCACATTGAACCAAAAAAAAAAGAAGAAGGATTTTATATGTTTATTTTGTTAATGTATTTAGTAACTAATTATATCTAGTTACTAATTACACAATGTAACTAACTAAGTTTCTCACACAATTTATTCATATTAATTTATAAATTACTCAAATTTTCGTTTTAGATTAGTTCATGTTATTAGGTTGTTTAGTTGATTAGAATGTTGGTAAAATTAAAAAGTTAACATAAATGTGAATATTATTATTTTTTATGTGACCTAACTTCTTATTACTATGTTATAATTAACTATCTTATGAATGGTTTTAGTAAGATTTATCCTAATTCTACCGAAATTTCGCCAGCATAACGGCTGTAATTGGACGTTCCCAAAATTTTTACAAGTGCCTAAAATAACAAACAAAACAGATAAACAATACAAAATTAATCCACCCATCCGACCGCAGTACATGTATTCGCAGAACCTACTTCACTACGGATGAATATTTAAGATATTCAAACTCAACTAACATGCATTGATAATTAATTATATATTAAGAAAAAGTTAGTTAAAGTATATACCTATAATTGCAAGCCCAAATACGCTACACACAAAATTATGCCGAACCCCTATAATATAAAGAAATTCAACGAAATTACAAAATTAATTATTTCATAACTTATAACTAGTTATAAAAAATTGTAACAAGTTACTTAGTTACTAAATTATACATACATATATATAATCAATTATATCTCACACTATTATCTCAAAAAAATAAAATTATATCACACACTAATTTAATTTTAAAATTTTTATTTCTAAACTAATGAAATCCCTCCAATGTCATTTTATTCACAATAAATATATATTGCAAAAAATATATAAAATACGATTACAAAATTTATTTCCATAAAAAATATACACACACACTATATACACACACAATATATACACACATTATATACAAATATTCAATAAAATATACAAATACATATATATACTATACATTGAGGTATAAATTATTACCTAATAACCGCAATCCGACGACCACCGTAAAAAATCCCGGCACTATACACATAAAACACAAAAATATTACTAATAAAATAAAAAAACTCAAATAAAAATTTACAAAAACAAAAAATAAAACAATATACATAATACAATAAGAATAGAAGAAATATTTATACCTTAAACGAGGTTGAGATTCAAAGATTTCTCAAGAAAAATGGGTGGCCGGATTTCACACCCAAACTTTACTATTTGGGTTCGGATGACACTCAAAGAAGGTAAAAAATCAAAACTTTTTAGGTGTATGTTATTAAGTATCGAAAATGGAGGATTTTAAAAAAAAAATGGGCTCAAATGGTTGAGAAATGGGGGAGATAGGGTGGAGAAAAGAGGGTTCGGCGAGGGTTTTTCTGGGTTAGAGAAGCTCTCTGGTTAATTTGCTGGTTGCTGAGTGAAGTGGGAAGGAAGAAGAAAGGTCGAAGAGTATATACTCTGATCGACCCTATGCCGTCGGTTCCTTCATAGGAACCGACGGCATAGGGTACACGTGTCATGATCTCGTGTACCCTATGCCGTCGGTTCCTATGCGGGAACCGACGGCATAGGTTATTTCAGAAAAAAAATAAAAATTAATTTCCAACCGCCTCTAAATGGTATAATGCAATTTTATACCTACGGTTTTTATCAAAAAACCGCCTCTAAATGTCAATTTCGAACATAGCGGGTATTTTCACACCCTTTAGCTTCCCTTTTTATAAATGGGGTTGAAAAAACTGCCTCTAAAGGCTAACATTGTAGTAGTGTTGTTTAATTAAATCTATCATAAAGTTCATATAATTTTATTAAATTTAAAATTTAGCCCACAGGCAATTTTGGATTTAATAAAATTTTAATCTTCAGTTTATACTTTGGTGTCTAGTGAACCACATAATTTTAAATAATTAGGGAGTAGCCACAACATCCTTAATTATATAAAATTATATACATTAAGTGGATCAAGATCACATAATGGATATGAATTATGTGAACATAATAATCTTACCCTACAGGGATTTTATTATATTTACATAATTAATATGTTAAATTAAATTCTCTTAATTTATCCCACAGGAAATTATGTAGATTTAATTTAATAATTTTATCAAAAAGTCATAAAATTTTGAAACATTTATAAATAATTAAGTGTTTCATACCTTTCATTGAGATAGAAATATTAAACTTTAAGTTTTTTCATAAATTGTGTAAATCTATCATAATCTACATCTAAATTTAATCTTATGAAATTAAAAATTTAGCCCACATGTAATTTTTGTTTAATAAGATTTCATATTTAAGCATGTTTATTCATTGGTAAAAACATGATTCATTTAAACCTCAAAACTATATATGTAATTTTATTACATCACTATTCATAAATTTTTACCATATCAGTAGAAATTTCAAAAATTTATTCTGATAACTTCATCCAAAATCTACAGTTTTTACTGTATAATTTAAAAAAAAAAAATCACACTTTATTATCACCAATAAATTTTAATTTATTGTGTATGAATTCATTCTAATATAGTTAATGTGATTATTAACACATAGTGGATTATTTTAGATTGTTATTCCACATTCATAATTTCTTGCAAGGTTTACAAATAAACCTAAGAAAGTCAGTAACTGTGAGAAAATCTTATCCACAGACAAGATAAGTTCTCACATTTAGAAGTTTAAGGAACAAGCAATATAGTGGTGACTTTGTTTTAAAATTGGCAAAGACCTTTATGTTCCAAGATTCTATTGAAACTTGATTTAGACACATTTAGAGGTCTTTACTACAAATGATGTCACTCATAAAGATATGCAAGTTCAATCTGACAATATGAAATGTGTTATTAATAAGAATTCTTCTACATTATAGCACCAAAAAAAAAAAATTATGGAACATATCTCTATAAATAGAATAAATGTTAGTAAATGGTAGGGATATTCATTACACTTGATTTTACTAACTTTATTTAGAACTTGTGTGAATTTCATTAAGAATATGCATTCCAACAAGTCAAAATCGGTGCATACTAGAATTCTATCATATTAGAAATCATACAAGTCAATTAATTTTGAAGACATGGACTCAAATTTTGCATCTCTTTTTTAACGATTACTCACATAAATAATTTTTCTACAAAAGTATAGATTTATATGTCTCAAAGACATTTAAATCTTAAGTAGAGAAATGGTGCATTTTGCATATTAAGATAGTGAGATCAAATATAAAATGGAGAATACTACATTAAAATTCGTGAGTATGGATAAACTCCCAGTCTATTTGTAAAGTTTTTTTTAAAAGCATGGGTTTATTGCCCGATACATATGCTTGGTACACCCAAATTATAGTGTGTGACAGATTTAAGAAACTAAGCATTTTTTGGACATGGGGTGGAGCCTACATAGCCAACTCCAAACTTTCATAAATCTTTGTCTATTGATACTCTTCAATGGGGGTGTACATATCGAATCGTGTTCTAACCAAAGTTGTTTCTCAAATATATTTTGAGTTGTGATAAGGTTGAAAACCGACTGGATGACATGTACACATTTTATAAATACCCATATATAGTTAGAGTACAATTGTCGAAGAAAAGATCTGGGCCCAAAACCATAAATGAGCATATTTCATTTGAAAAGCTATAAGGTTTAAGGGTTACATATTTTATTATCCATCTCACAACACTAGAACTGTGGAATTAAGAATTGACTTGATCAGTGGGAGTGATCAATCTAGGAACCTAGTTTTAGAGAAAGATCATTCATATTTTCTCAAACTTCCACCTCATGTGTTAGATTAATTATGATTCACAACAACCCTTAAGGTTAATGGTTATTGAGAATTCATAACTAATCATTAATAATCTACAAGCCATTGATAAAATTCTAATAAGTTATGTTATTTAGTAATTGCTAAAATAACATGCATATTGAACCATTTGCTCTTTTAAGAGTTTGTTGGTCCATCCTTAAGATGACTTATTAGAACAATAAGATCAATGTTTTCTAGTGATTACATTTTGTACAATAAGAGTTCAACTACAATATTAATTTGAGACACAAATTAAATTATAGAATGATAAAGAATTGAAGTTGTAGTACAATATGTCACGAATGAAGAAATGAATATCTTAAAGAGCAATAAAGTTTATCTTTAGTAAAGTTGCCTAATGGGGTGGAGAACATTAATTAAGCATAGGTTTTTTCACCAATAATCTTCATTAGGCAACATTGAGAAACATAAAGATATAAAAGAATATTCATTGCTAAGAAGTTCATTTTGAAATAAGAATTATCAATAACAAAGGAGATCTGCATTCTCACTTGTTTTTATAAAAGATTCTATTATAGACCTTGGCATTTGTTGCTTGTTTTAATTCATTAATCAATTCTAAACAGTGAACTAGAAGAGAAGGTATACAGACTGCCAAAAAGATTTTCCTCTAATAAGTGGTGAGAATATGCAAGCTTAAAGTGTCTACCTATAGATTAAAACAAACATCTCACAAATTGGTATTATATCATCTTTTCCTTTAGGTTTGAAAAGAGAATTATGAAAATAATTATATACCAGAAGGTTAGTGGGAGTAATATTTGTTTTATACGTAGACAATATGTTACTTGCAAATGATGATAAAAGTTTTCTATATAAGTTGAAATAATTCATATCTCAAATTATTATTTTGAGATAAAGAATATAAATAACATATATAATTTTAATTAATTAGAGAGTAGCCACAGCATCTCTGATTAAATAAAATTATGTATAACTTTTATCTTTAAGTGTGATAAATTCAACTCGAACCAGCATCTGAAAAATGGTCTGGAGTGAGAATAAATTAAGAACATTCATTTGTTTCTATTTTAGAAGCCTAATGTATGCCTAAGAGTCTGAATAAGACTTTGTATTACATTTGTTTCAGGATCGTTAAGTAGTATCAGAATAACTAAAGTTAAGACCACTTTATTCTTCATACAAAGTGATGAGGTGTCTTTAAGATACTTAAATTATATTCATACATATTTTGTTAAGATGAATTGACCATCTGGAAATATAGTTAACCAATCAGATTCTAACGTACTTCACTGGTTGTATTGATTCACGTAAATTAATATTTTATTACAACCTTAAGATTACCAGTAAGTTATATTGTAGAGAATCTTGATTGTTATTTTCACTATAGAAGTCAGATTCATTTATTGTTTTGAGGATACATCTCGTATGATGTATTATAGAGTTTCATAGTAGGCCTAGAGTTCAGAATTACAGTTTCATTAGGCCATTAAGAAAATTTTGCGATAAATTCAGCTACAATATTTATGGCTAATAACTATAAAGTACTGGTCGAAGCTAGCATATCGACATTAAGTATTTAGCCATAAAAAGGCGTGATAAGTGGTCATTAATCACGCAAACTGAATTGGTTAATCGCATATCCTTGACTAAAGGCATGCCGCAACACAAATTCAAGGATCATAAAGTAAATGTGGGATTCAGTTAACCCATATGCAGTTTTTTATTTGTACAACCAAAAATTATTCAATGAAACTCTAATTTCGATATTTTCTCATATTTATGTGCACCTTAATTTCATCTGAGAAAATTATCGTAAGAGGACCTGAATAAACATAAGGGTTAGGATTTATTCGCTTAAGTACATTGCCACATAAAGGACATTGTTATATAATAAATATATCGTAATACATGGAAGATAATACTCGACTTATAATGAGGACATGTCGCTATGATTCGTATGTTTTTTATATAATGGGGAACGTTTGGGTTTGAATGTTTTAGTCTAAATGCTGACCAAGTGGGAGAATATAAGAATATTTTATTTAAGGAAATATATTTCTATTTAAAGAAATAAATTTCTATTTAAGGAAATAAATAAATAATTGATTTTCTGATAAATGAATATTTTATATTCATTGAATCTGGACAAAATCAATTATGTAATATTCTATATATGGTCAGATTTCTATATTCATTACCTGATTTGATTTCCTGAATTAATTTTCAAAATATTCTGACAATTAATGTGGCGCAGATACTGATGGAGTATCTCACCTATAAATATAGGGTCTCGGTCCCCGAGCTCCTCACTCATTCTGTTCATAACAGCAAAATTCCATCTAAAGAGAGTTGAGAGAGCGAGGAAGCCCGATTACCCACATCAATCGGTTTCTTTTGCAGATCATGCTTATGTGGGACTAAAGCTCAAAGATTCAATGGCTGGAGGTATTTCGATCCTTAAATTATAGTGCATATATGATTTATTAATTCCGCACTTTATTCATAATCATGTATGTTTTAGTCTATACAAATAAATGTCTAACATTTCTCTCTAGGAACATTAGTGATATTGACCTCATTAGTTACAACAGAGGCAGTGTGACCACCTTATATACAATAAGATGATAGAACACTTTAAAATTGAATCAAAAAATATCTCCTTTACTCTGCTACTTTGTTTTTAGATTTAGTCACGTTTTTAGAAAAAATAGTATGTGTTGAATCAAACACTTTATTATCTTAATGACCATAGGATGATCCACCTCTAATCACTTTAGAATAGCTATCAAACATACAAAAACCATAATTAGCAGTTTTAGCTTTTCTTAAGTTCATGATCAGGGCATCTCTGAATCTAGTAATGGTGTACACTAAGTATACGATCATTCCATCACTTTGAGGTTTTCTCAGGATCATACTTAGATGAAATGACATAGAATGTCGTTTGCCATCTTTAAGGCATTTCCCTAGAAGGACTTGGGCATAGCTGCTAGTGTTAGGTTATTTTTAGTATTAATTTTAGATTAAGTTTAGTATATTTTTAATTGAGTTTTAATTGTGTTTGGAGCATTTTTATGCTTGTTATTTTTTATTTTTGTAGATTTAAAATAAAAGAAGATTATAAAAATATCAGAGGAAAAAGATAGAAAAAAAGATAAAAATATCTCACAAAAAGATGATATTTAAAATAGAGAAAATTGTGCAAGAAAATAAAGGTGAAACTTTAAGCCTGAATTCGACTATGTTTTGATTATATTTTGGAAAAAGTCAAAACATAAAAGTTCTAGATCTCTATTTTATCTTTCCGGAACATCTTGAATCGTCCGATTCTGAGCAATATCGAGAGATTTATGGCCAAAATACTATCAGTCAACGCAGCAGAAAACTCACCTCCTATTCTAATCCTAAGCAGAATAGGTTTTCTAATCCTAAGGAGAATAGGTTTTTTCTTCAACGTTTATTTTATCATTTTTTGGCTATAAAAGAAGTAGACTTCAATAGTTTTGGGAGAGGCAATTGAGAGGGAAAAAAGAGTACGAATTTCAGAGACAGAAGTCAATACTGGAGGCATTCTGCAGATAGTTTTCAGCACTATTTTATTCTCTATCTCTCTCTTAAAGTTAATATGTGTGATTTTGCTTCCATGTGTAGCTAAACACTTGATTAGGGTTAGATGGATATTGTTTGATATTGCTTTATGGTATTAATATGATTTATTTTCCCCCCAGTTTCTATGTATTCTATTTCATTCATGCTTAACTACTTTTAATTGCCTGATCACCAATTAATTGTCTATGATTTTGATGCGAGATCTGAGAAGTGAGTGTCAATTATGCTATAGTGAAATAGAACTGAATTTCGATATAGGACGAGATTACCTATTGTTAAGTTTTGTGCCCATACTAGTTGAGACCATACTGCTTGTAAGACTCAGTTAATTGATTTTAATTAATCAGTTATAATTCTAAAGTTAGACTATGTCTAGTTTATGAATTTTCACTAAGCAAGGGCGAAATTGTAAAGAAAAGAGATTCTAGGTTTATTTATTAATTAAGAGACTTTATATGTCTAAATTAGTAAATATATTAAATGACAATATTATTTAATAATTATTTTTTAAGTTATTAAATAATTAGAATTGACATTTAAATGGTTGAATTGGAAAATTGGCAATTTTGAGAAAATGGGATTGAAAAATAACAAAATAGCAAAATTGCAAAGTGAGGCCCATTATCCAATAATATGGCCAGCCACTTTGTATAGGATTTACTATTTATATTTTTCATTATTTTAATGTCATTCTAACCTAAACCTAGATGGCATTCTATAAATAGAAAGTGTTGGCTTCAGGAAACTATGGACTTGCATCTTATTCTTTTTCAGAGAAAACCTAAGCCTTATAGCCGCCACCCTCTCTTGTTTTTCTTCTCTTCAATTTCGAAATACCCTAGTGATAGAGTAGTGCCCACACACATCAAGTGGTATCTCAATCATAGTGTGGAAGATTGTGTAGAATCCAATCAAGAAGGAGAATCAGCATCAAAGGAAGGAGAGAAAGAGATCTAGGTTCAGATCTTGGTGATGCTCTGCTACAGAAAGGAATCAAGGGCTAGAGATCTGAACGGAAGGAGTCATTATATTCTGCTGCACCCAATGTAAGGTTTCCTAAACTTTATATGTGTTTATTTCATTGTTTTAGAATTCATATTAGGATGTTAATGAAACATACATGGTAGTAAATCTAGATCCTGGTAAAATATTTCCAACACCTATATGGTTTAGATAGCTTATAGGGTTTTTCTGTTTAATGCCTATTGCATGTTAAATTTATTATAAGAGTAGAAAGTTTGCATGTGATTGAGATTTATATATCTGAGAAGACTATAAATTACCTTAGTAAACCTGCTATTGCATAAAAATAAGGCGATAATCATATTAGGCCATAATCAATAGATACAATTGAAATCGAAGCCCTAGTTTTTATTAACTGTTAATTTCCTTAAATTGTTTCTCCTATCACTGTTTTTATTATTTTTCTAGTTTTAGCCTATTCTTAATTTTTATTTAACCAAATAGAAGTAAAAGTTTAATTTTAACGTACTTCACTACAATCCTCGTGGGATCGACCTCACTCTTAGTGAGTCTACTACTTGTAAACGATACGTGCACTTGCGTGTGCAAAATATCACAACAGCTAGTAACTAATCATAGACCTTATATTTTCATCATTATGTGACTCTGAAGTTCTAGGGAGGTAAATTTGGATACAATTCAAAGTTTAACTTAATAATTTTTGAACTACATAAACAATTATTCTCCACCCCTATTAGTTGCAAGATATTTAACCACTTACACTAATGGCTTTCACAATTTCTAGAGTTTCATGAAATTTCTCAAACATTTCAATTTTTTTTGGCATAAGGTATATTCTAGAGAGATCATCTAAGAACTTAGCAATAACTCATATCCACCCTTGAATGTACATCTATATGTTCGAATACAGATAAACATACTTCCAAGTAGATATTGGCATGTTTTCTCTTTGCAGCGAATGATCTTGTCAAAACTACTATGAACAAGATGCAAATGCCATAGATGCATAATTGTGGGTGTGATCTTTTGATGATCCCTAGGTTTAGTTACAACAAAGAGTTCTTAGAATAGTTCAAGTAGATTCTAATCACAAAATATAAAACTCATAATCCATACATTTAACATACAGTTTGGATCCATTGATAGAAAATAAATATTAATCACTTGTGAAAGTTATATCGTAGTGTTCAATGTATTCTAAAAATTGAAATTGAATTTTTATTTAAAATCTAAAATTTAAAGTCAATGACATAAATCTATACCAAATATTCAATGAGAAATTATTCTAGCTTGGACCTCCATTTAAAATACTAATTCAACTCTAGGTTTAAGTTGCCTTTAGTAAGCATATGTAAGTAGAAGATTTTTTTAAGATCGATGATTTATATCATTACGAGATAGAATATCTAGAATATGGTCATCTACACGACTTATTTTTATAGATGAAAACAGACATCATATAAGCAGATGAGTCACAAACCTTCTTGTCCAATGATATACTATCTTAAGCAATTTCTTAATGAAAAAGCTAAGAGGAAAAACTAAAGGATAATTTCGATTAAAATAAGAATCCAAAAATGATTCAGTAGGCGAGAGTCAAGGTTATTTCATAAACCTCTTCATTATTTCAGCATTGTAAACACTACTCTAAGTTGTCATCGTTGGGATGAGTCAACTAGATTTTGTATTTACAAAATACTTGTCTCACGAGATCTAACACTATTATGTTATCTAACGGATGAAAATCTATTGGGATTGTCCCATTAAAAACATCAAACCAAGTTAGACCAACAGTGAAGTTCAAAATTGATACTACAGAATTAATAACAGAAAACAATACAAGTTCAAAATAAATTCATACACAATTCAGAAATTTGTAAACATTTAGCAAGTAATGAAGACATGAGAAAATACAAAACAAACATATCTTAAATATTTCCAAAGTTATCAACTAAATAATATACAGTGTTTCGGTAGATGAGAGTCGAAGATATCATTAGTTGAATAGAGTAGTCAGCTTATCTAAAATGGACATCATTTTAGCAACTTTTTATTCGATCAAAATAAGAATCCAACATTGTCTCGGTAGGTAAGAGTCAATGTTCTTCTTATTTTATGAGCTTCCACTATTGTTTCATATTTGTAAATTTAATTCTAAGTAGTCATGGAGGGATAAGTCTACTAGAAAAAAAAAAAGAATAGAAAATATTTATCTTTCGAGATCTTATGGTGTTAGTGTTCAATGGATCACCATCTATTAGGGGGACGAAGTCTAGCGTCTAGAGATCCCATTGAAAATAAAAAATCATGTAAGACCAACAATAAAGATCGAATATCTTAAACTAAAGCTCATTATTTAAAAAGGCATTGTATTTTCATTTTGATATCTATTTTAATCTATTTATTTCAAAATTAATTAATTTATTTAATTAAATTACTAATTTAGATAAATTTAAATACAAATTTTAATTTAATATTTATAAAATTATATTCATAGAAAATTGAGTGGCAATAAACTTAAAAAATTGGGGAATAAGAAAGGAAACATCAGACTTGTTAGTAAGCATATAGTCCCAAGTAAACCGAAAAAATCATCCATAATGGTAAAAAAAATATTTATATCCCTCAATACTTTCAATATGAAAAGAGCCCCAAGTATCAATATTGATTAAATTGAAAGTGGCAGCAGCCATATTATGTTGAGAATTAAAAAGAAGACATTTTTGTTTAGCAAAGTAACAAATAGAACAATGTTTACTATAAGACTTTGTAGAAAATTGTAATGTCTTATTTATTGAATTAGAAATGAACATTGAAGGATGTCCATGGCAAAAGTGCCAAGGATTATCGGTAGTACAATTATTATTTGTAGAAACTAATGCATCAGAAGTAAACA
Source organism: Cannabis sativa (assembly GCF_029168945.1). Classification (NCBI taxonomy): domain Eukaryota; kingdom Viridiplantae; phylum Streptophyta; class Magnoliopsida; order Rosales; family Cannabaceae; genus Cannabis; species Cannabis sativa. The sequence continues at coordinate 54,028,042 of NC_083602.1, read as the reverse complement.
AAATGGATTTCTTGCTCAAAGAAGAAGAGCTTCCCAACTTTCTTAGCCGTCCCAATCATTAAATTCTGAGAGGGTGTCTAAATAACACACCAAGAATAAAAAAAATCAGCAAGTTAGGATTATTCTTCAAAAAACCAGTCACTGAAAATAAATTGAATTTAAATTCAGGGAAGAAAAGGCCATTTTTCAGGCTAATATCTTTGTTAAGATGAACAATACTAGAGACAATGACTTTAATTTGCTGACCATTAAGCAAAGTAACTAAAGTAGCAGCAATATTATAATCAAGAGCAGTAAAACATCTAATATTATTGCATATATGGTGTATAGCACCACTATCAACAATCTAAAAAGTTGAGAAAAAATTAGAGTTACCAAACACATTAGAGGCACTCGAAAGAACATCTCTGGAAGTTGATGGTTGCTGGAGCTGCTGGCTCAGAAGTAGAATGAGTTGTTGACTGAGTTGCAGTTGTGAGGTTGTGTCCTATCCAGTAATAAGAGTGGTCGAAGCTTGATTACACTTGGCTAAATCGGGTTGTTTGCGCTTGTCACCATATCCAAGAGGGAAATCGTGGAGAAAGTAATATTTCTCAACCAAATGACTTAGTTTGAGGCAGTGAGAGCAAGTAGGATGAGGTTTCTATTAGTGGTGGACGGAGGACGGTTCGATGAGGCAGCAGTATAGCCATAGCATTTGCAAGAACAAGAGAACGTTGATGCTCTTGCTGCACCGCCATGGAGAAAACCTTGGAGAGTGGTGGAAGGGGGTCAAACATTAAGATTTGATCACGAGTACCAACATAGAGTTCATTAAGGCCAATAAGAAATTGCAAGATCTGATCACGAGCATAGTGATCCTGGATCTGTTGCATAGCACCACAAGTACAGCCATAAGAACACGGCGTGAATGGTTGAAACTCATTGAGTTCATCCCAAAGGGACTGCAGCTGAGTAAAATAAGTGGTGATAGAATTGGCACCTTGTTTGATGCGAGTTAGAGAAGTCTTGAGATGAAAGATCTGAGGGCCATTACTCTGATTGAATCGATCGTGAAGATATTTCCATATAGCAAGAGTCGAGTCTTTGAACATAATGCTTGCTGCAATTTCTCTTGAAATTGATTGCAATATCCATGCCATAACCATACAATTACATTGATCCCAAGCAGATCTATACGGATGATTAATAGGGGGACGAGAAAGAGAAACTTTAATGAAGGGAGTTTTATTCTTGGCAGCCAGATTGATTGTGGCAGCATGCTTCCATGACTGAAAATTATCTTGGGGTAGTCAATTGGAAGGGAACAATGAGGAAGTTTGGGTTGTCTCTAGTTCCAAGATGATATGAATTGCGTTCATCAATAGAAGGTTGATCAAGATTCACACCAGGAGGATCAAACATACCAAAGCCAGGTGGAAAGATGTCGTTAGAACCACAGGATGAGGAGCTGAAAAACTAGAAAAAATAGAGGACACTAGTGCGAAGCTCATAAAAAAATAGAGGAAAATGAAGGTAAGGAGAACGATCCATTAGGATTCAATGAGGGCAGTGGAATGAATAGCGAAGATGACACATCGATGGTCAAGATTTCAACAGGAAGAGAACCAATCGTAGATGTAGGAGAGATCATTGAAGCTTTTGAAGAAGGACCTTCAGAGGTCGGCAAAGGTGCCAGAGAAGATGCCTGAGCCACAATTGATTCAACATGAACCTAGTTCGAAGCTTCAATGGAGGAAAAGGGTGGTCGACAACATTGGCAGTGACGGCAGGCGAGAGACAAAGGATACCTCGTGTTTGAACCATGGTGATTAGGGTTTTGAGGTAAAGTTGTTAGAATGAAAGAAGAATATCATCTGATACCATATTAGGAAAAAATATCAAGAAAGTGGTGAAATTCTCATATAATTGTAAAAGGAAATAAATGGTAGTATTTATACAAGAGTTGTACAACCCAATTATAGAGAGACTAGCCCAAAGGAAAAAGCTCAATAACATAAAACTAATCAATTCTAATAGTTTCGCTATACAGAAAAAATATATAGTCAATTTTTTTCATGATCATGTATTATAGTTATTTATTATATTGTAAATTTTCAAAATTTTTTGAGTAACTTATAGTACCTAAATAAGTTTTACATATTTGTTGCAAGCACGATTATATTTTCTTATACACATGCATAGTAAGTAATTGTTTAAATTTAATTTTCAGCTCTGTAAACTATTCTGAATTTTTTAAAAATTTACAAGTAATCCTAAATATTTACAACATACTCGATTATTATAAGAAATTAGACTAAAATGTTTTTTCGGTTACCGAAACAGATAAAAAATCTACCAGAACGAACATTTAGGGGCCTACTACATAAATTTCATTGAGGTTTTCATTTCTGAAAAAAAAAATCTAAAACTTCAACCAAACACTTTTTAATTTTTGAAACTACCAACACTGGTTGGTTTTTGCATTTTCTAAAACAATTTTAAAAATATTTCAATAATTTTTTTTTTCTGATTCAACCGATGAAACCTTGTTTTTATTTGAGTAATTTGTGGCATAAATACCTAAATTTAACTCCTAACTGCAAATAAATACCTAAGTTTAATTTTTGGAACTTACTGTTGCAACCTCTTAGTCAACCTCCATGGCCGAAAACACATGTCGGAATATTTTTTTCTATTTTTTTTCACTGCGGTGTTTGTTATGCTTACAACATCATTCCTGTAAAATTTTGAAAAATTTCGAATAGTTTTCAGTGCTGAAAATACGTTTGAAGTTTTTTGAACACGCGTGGTAAATTGGAATATCAAGAACTCTGTTTTCGGTATCGTAAATTATTCGAAATTTTTCAAAAATTTACAGGGATGATATCATATCTATAATGAATAACGCTATGAAAAAAATATTTCGGCATGTGATATCAGACGTGGAGGTTGACTGAGAGGGTTGTAATAGGAGGTTGGAATTAGCACTCCTCGCGACAATAATACCTAAGTTATACTTTTAAAACTCTGTAGGTACCTGATTATTTAATATTAAGTAAATTTTCACGTGGATATCTCTGATTGGTCCATGTTATGAATTTTTATTTTTTTTAAAAAAATTAATTAAATATACCAATAAAAAATGACACGTGGATGACGACTTGACATTTAACTGTCAGATACCTACAGAGTTCTAGAAATATAACTTACGTATTATTACTGCCAAAATTAAATTTAGGTATTTATTTACGACTGAGAGTTAAATTTAAGAGTTTTTTTATTTTTACACTTCAAAACAGTTTTTTTTTTTTTTTTTTTTTTTGCATTTTAACGGAATTCTACGTAGATTCTCCTATTGCATCTAGCGCTGCAACCTAAATTGCAACAAAAAATCGTATAGATATCCCTATTGCAACTAGCGTTGCATTCACTATAGAAATACAAACCGTAAATTTGAAAAAAAGTTAAAAAAATAGTATATGTGGTAAATCCTCTTAAATTTATGTATTTATGCCACAAATTATTCATTTTATTTACTTATTTATTTTTAGTTTTTAGTTAAATAAATAAAAACTAATTAATTATTAATTAATAGTTACCGACCAGGCCAAAAAAATAAAATAAAAAACAATCGAAAAGATCGTTAGAATAGTGTAATAGAAGGACTTAATAACAATTCTGTGAAAACCATCAATGTTTTGTGAAAACGCTACGTACGGAGATGGTTAGTGTAGAATTAATAATGACTTGGATTCAAATCTTTTTTTTTTATAATCCAATTCAAAATTAATAAAGGTTAGACCTCTCATCTTTATTCAAGAATCAAGTTAGAAGCCATGCACTTTCCCAGAAATTAACCATATATGTTATAATGTTCCATGGTCCAACCATTCTTGACCAGCAAAATATAATTTTTAAAAACTTTACACTCCAATTGGATAAATAATATAAACATATGAGTATATTGGTCAAGTCAAAAATGAAGATATATAGCACGCCAAACTAAGCAGACCCACCCACCAACCATGCAAAGTTAGAAGACACGCACATTTGCACTAGTAGGGAAAGCAGCTGATGATATATTATATATATAGTATAAATAAGAGAGATAATTCCCCATATTCGAAATCATCACTTCTACTTAATCACTACTCTCTACCATTGATCATAATTCACTACCACAATATATAGCCCATATTGGATATTATACTTCTTAAGCTTATTTCTAATTTCATCTAAACATTTCAATATTATTATTGCCATGTCTCCTCAACTCAACACTACTGAATTTTTGGTTGTAAAGGAGGAAGTTGAGCTTGTGAAGCCATCCAAAGCCACACCTTCGGAAGTTCTCTCTTTGTCCACTCTTGACAATGAGGCCAACCTCGAATGCTTCTCCAAAGCCATCTACGTATACAAGGCCCAACATGATCACACTAATGGCGTCGATCCAGCTGAGATGATCAAGCAAGCTGTCTCTGATGCTCTCGTCTATTACTACCCTCTAGCCGGGAGACTCAAACGGCTAGACCACGATGGAAGGCTTCAACTCACTTGCGACGCTACTGGTGTTCCCTATTTGGTGGCCACCGCCAACTGTCGTCTTTCCTCGCTTAATTACTTGGACGATATTGATTTCGAGATGGCCAAGAACTTGGTCTTCCCTTCTCCTACAAGCGATTGCCCTTTCGTCCTACAAGTCACTCGATTCTCTTGTGGAGGTTTTACCATTGGGTTTGGAATATCTCACATGGTCTCCGATGGTTTTGGGGCTGCTCAGATCTTCAAGGCCTTGGCTGAGCTTTCCAAAGGCAAAGAGCTCTCAGTGAAGCCGGTATGGGAAAGAGAGAGACTTGTGGGAACACCCATCAAAGAGTCTCTCAAGCTCAGCATGAGTCATCCTGCTACGTCACCATACATGCCCTCTTCTGACATTGTAGATGAGATCTTTTACTTAAAGAGTGATACCATGAAGAGACTCAAAGATGAGATAATTAGTGGTGGTTCTCCCAGTAATGTTACTACCTTTGAAATACTTGCAGCCTTTGTTTGGAAAGCCAGACTGAGAGCCTTAGAGCTCAATCATGATGGAAAAACATGTTTGTATTTCGCTACAGGTTTGAGAAAGCTCATAGACCCTCCTTTGCCTGAAGGGTATTACGGGAATGCATTTTTGACCTCTGCAGTGGAACTCACTGGCAGAGAACTAGAAGATAAATCTTTATCTGAAATTGTAAATATGATAAAGGAGAAGAAGAAGGATGTTTTGGACAACAACTACATCAGAAAATCTATTGATATTTGTGAGACCAAACTAGCCAACCGTGATAATCCAAAAATTAAGGCTACAGGAGCACTCATGGCATTGACTGATTGGAGGAATTTGGGATTAGTTTCGGATGAGTTCGGATCAGGATGGAATGTTGAAAACGTGACATCGTTGCCATGGGACTGTTTTGGGTCAGTAGATTTGTGCACCTTTTTGCCTGCTCCAAAATCTGATCCTTCATTAAAAGGTGGAGTTGGGATATTGGTCTCTCTTCCGAGGCTAGCCATGCCCAAGTTCAAGCAAGAGATTGATTCTCTCAACTAATTAACTACTCTACTTTTAATATTGATTTATTTATTTGATATTGTTTGGTTTTCCCATTTGAAGAGCCAATTAGGCAATTATATATACAGCTTTACTCCTTCATTACAATTTACACTTGCAAGATAAATTAATGTATTTACTTGCGTGAATATCAGATATTTCGATTACATGTCATGATTCTTCAGCCCAAAAAAAAAGTGAAGTCATCATTCAATCAAGACTAAAGAAAATTGGAAAAATAGCTAGAAGTCTTAACACTCCAAGAATTTGGTTCAATACCGGCGGAGTCAAACCGCCGGTATAAATGGAGTTATTACCGGCAAAAAAGGTATTTCGCCGGTAATATTTTTTAATAATTAAGAAAATAAATATTTAATTAATAATATTAATACCGGCGGATATAGAGTATTACTGGCGGAAATTAAATCCGCCTCTAATACTTTGGGCCGGATTTTGACCGCCCAAAATTTGAAATAACTAATACCAGCGAATTATTAGAGGTGGGTTTCACCGGTATTAGTCAAAAATTCTTTTCGGTGGAACCCCTATTAACACCGGCGGGTCTCACCGATAATAAAACACTATATAATACCAACCCCTAACTCATAATACATTTTTCATTTTTCTCCCACAAAATTCACCCCGACCCTCCTCTTCCTCTGACCATTTCTCCACCGTCAACCGCCATTCCACCGCCATTTTCTTTGACAGGTAATATTTTTTTCACTATTTTTTTTTTCATTTCTCCCTTTCATTTTTGTTTTTTTTTTTGTATGGTTATTTATTTTTTGTCCATGCTTGAAGTATTGGGGGAGATACTCTGCTCGGAACACTAATGGAAAGTGAAAACGAGGGAAGAGTAAAAAGCTTGGCGAGAAATTAACAGGTTTTTTTTTTTATTAGATTTATTTTTCCATCTTTGAATGTTTAGTAATTGGTATGTTGTATATATATATGTATGTGTAAATATATGTGATTGGTACTGTATAAATATATAATTTTATTTATGTGTATATATTATATGTATGTATGCACTCTTAAGGGTATTACTAATGAATGGGTAAAATTAGAAAATTTGAATTTTTATACTTAATTTTTCTATTTAATTAAAAAATATCGCATTTTTATATCATATAGGTTGAGATTGCAGTTCCATCGGTAAAAAAAAAACTTTTAAAAATCGTTTTTTAGCAAGAAGAATATGAAAAGAAAAAGTTGAGTTTGAGTTAAATATTTTTGCATGAACATATTTTTGATATAGTGTAAAAAGAGATATTTTTTTATACTTTTTTTAATTAAGTAGTTAAATTAAGCATAAATATTCATTTGTAATTTAATTATTCGTTATTAAATCAAAATTCTATGGTTTGATATTTTTAAAATTAATATTTATAGTTAAATTTGTTTAGTAACCATTCACGGGTAATACCCATTAAGAAGTGTTCCTTATATGTATATATATGTATATATATGTGTGTTTTATGTAAATGTATAATTTTTAAACAATGTATATATATACATATAATATTTTGCTTAAAAATTTTAAATGTATAAATTTGTAAAAATTTAGATTTTAAGTGTATGTAGTAATAAATGCATTTTATATGATTATAATTTTTTTTTTAATTTTTTGGCAAAGTTATTACATTTGAAATTTAGGAGACAGATTCCTAACAACATATTTGATGAATTATTGAAGTTATTAAAATTAGCTTTTCGAAAGGAAAATAAAATTCTGTCAAACTACTATGATGCCAAGAAAAGATTGAAGAAATTAGGGCTGAGGTATGAGTCAATTCATGTGTGCAAGCATAATTGCTGTTTATTTTACAATGAACATGCAAATGATTCATGCCAAGTTTGTGGCACCAATAGATTGATAACTTCAGAAAATTAAGGAGCAAAAAAGGTGCCTCATAAGGTGATGCATTACTTTCCGTTAACTCTGCGACTAAAGAGACTGTATACTTCTAGGCATACACCAAAATACATGGCACCACACTGGTAAATGAAAAGATGACGCTGTGATGCGACACCCTTTGGTTGGTGCAGCGTGGAAGAATTTTGATGCCAAACATCTTGATTTTGCTAGTGAACCTTGAAATGTTCTTCTAGGTTTAGCTACCGATGGCTTTAATCTATTTGGCAACATGAGCCAAGCTTACAGTATGTGGCCTGTAGTTTTGGCGAACTATAATCTTCCACCTTGGTTATGTATGAAAGATAATAATTTTATGTTGACCATTCTTATTCCTGGAGAAAAATCACCGAGAATGGACATAGATGTATTTTTAAGACCCTTGGTGGATGAATTGAAGGAGTTGTGGGTTAACGGAGTAGATATGAGAGATAGTTGAACCAACACTGTGTTCAAGCTACGTGCAGCTCTTCTGTGGACAGTTAATGATTTTCCAGCTCGTAGTTATTTGTCTGGTTGGAGTGGTCAGGGATACAAAGCTTGTCCCACTTGTAATGAAGATACCGTTCCATTCGAGTAATTGGTAAGACATCTTACGTAGGTCATAGAAGATTTTTGCCAAATAACCATCGAATGAGAAGGGATACTCAATTCGACGGACAAATTGAGAGAAGACCTCCTCCAAGGCGTTTTACTTGTGAGGAAGTATTAGAACAAGTAAATAAACTCCCACCCCATCTCCCGGGAAATCGTGAGCTATTTGGTGGTGTGAAGCGTAGGCGAGTTGCAGAAAATCAAAATTGGAGGAAAAAAAGCATCTTCTACAAGCTTGACTATTGGTTTTCAAACATTCTTAAACACAATATTGATGTCATGCAAGTTGAGAAGAATGTTTGTGATAGTTTATTAGGAACAATCTTGGACAATGATAAATCCAAGGACACTACCAATGCAATACACCATTTGAAGAAGTTAGGAGTCAGAGAATGGTTATGGATTTATGAAGATGAGAGGGGGAAGCTGTTGAAACCTCATGCACCTTACGTTCTTAAACTTGATGATAGGCTCCAATTTTGTAAATTTATTAAAGATGTGAAATTTCCTGATGGCTTTTGTTCGAATTTGAAAAAGAAAGTAAACAAAAATTTAACAAATGTCATCGGATTGAAGTCACACGACTGCCATCACTACAAAAAAACCCATTTTCACCGACTAGTTTTTTAGTCATTAAAACTCGTTATTTAGTCACCCAAAATTTTTTGTGACTAATTATTTTTAGTCACCATTTAGTCGCTGAATGTCGGTCGTAGAAGAGATTTAGTGACTAATATATTTAGTCACAAATAATGTTATTTTCTATGACTAAAATTTAGTTACAAAATATATTAAAGTTAGTCACAATAAGATTGATGTATTGGTCACATAAATACCAATATGCACTTTCAACAACCAAAAAAGTAAACTTTAACAACTAAAATTTAGTTATAAAAAAACTAATATTTTGTGACTAAATAGTTTAGTTAACAATAATAAATAAAGAATTACATAAATTAATTATTCAGTGACTAATATTTAGTCATAAAAACTAATTTATAATTTTTTTTAATTTAAAATATATTCATTTAAATTATATAATAAAAACAAATTATTCAAAAAGCTATATTTAAATAATATTGAACACATTTATTCAATACATAAAAATTACAATAGAAATCATAAAAAATTCAATTACATAATCCTTGCTTGAATTGTATTGTCTATGAACTACAACAACAAACTCCATGGATCAGAGTTGCTAACATGGAAAACAAAAAAAAGTTACCCCAATACAAACCAAACTAAATGAACAAAAAAAAAAAACTAACACTAAATTAGGCAAACAAACAAACATAAAAAAGAATGTGAAGCCCCTATCTCCAACTCAGAAGCTAAAAGCCCCTATACATTCTTGTAGTACACCTTTTTATAGTTAAAATAGTTAGTAGCCAGCAAGTCCAAGCACTGACCAAAGTTCTGGATCAAACAACACCTGTGAAAGTACCCTAACAATAACATTTTAAAATCAAAACAAATTTAAAAATGCACTTAAACATCAAACATCAAACAGCAAAACAGAGCATAACATCAAAGTATGCATATTTACTTTTCTTTAAATTTCCATATTCTATTGTATATATATAGGGAAATGTAATTCTTAAATTCACCATCAATGTGGTCCAAAGTCTGCATAATTTTTTTTGAACTAAATATTAAAAGTAGATATTGTGTGCAAGTTGAATCATTTACAGAAGTTGACCTCTTCATACCACCTGCATCACCACACCAAAGTCTGCATAATAGACCAACATATCAGGATATGAGCCATCTACCTTTGCCAAGCGTACAAAGAAAATAAAAGCTATCATTCACCAAGGTCTCCAATTTGAAAGTTTGGCAGAAAGTTACAAAGTCCTTAATGTTAGACTTTTATTTGGGCTTACATTATATTTTATTGGTTTATTAAAACTTGGGTTGATTGGATAGTTCTTTGCTGTGTTAGCCCATGTTGTTGGTGATCAATTGTTAATGGGCTTAGCATCTGTGAGTAAAGTCTAGGTGAAGCAGAAGTGTGGGCTTTTCTAGTTGACTGAAGCCTTTGATGAGCAGGCCCAGCCCAACTAGGGTTTTGTAGCTAAGTCCCCTCCCTAACTCTATAAATACATATTGTTTCATCACAATTGTATACCTTTTGATAATCAGATAAAACAAACTGCTTCTGATTTAGAGATCTAGGGAGGAAGATTTAGTTGATAGTATTGCACTATCGAATTGGAGTAACTGCTGTGGATCAAACAGAGATAATTGCTATGGATCAATCAGGTACACATACCTAATTATTATATCTTATTATTGTGTTCTATGTTATATACAAATAGATCTTGGGTTAATTGTTAATTTATCCATAATTTCATATTAATTTCGTTATTATTTTATGTTGAATTTTTTGTTTTTAAATCTTAAAACTTTAAGGGTTTTGTTTATCATTAAATTCTCTTTCAATTAATATATTATATGCATGAAATCATTGTGTATATTAAGAGAATTTTAACTTTAAAGTTTTAGGGTTTATATAATTACATTATGAAATTGTAATTTGTGTTTTTTGATTTTATTATTTTTGATCTAAAATTAATTATAGATATCTCATTATTAATTGTTTATGAATGTTCTTAAATGATTAATTTTGTATTTTGATTAAGATTGATATTCCAAATCAATTTTTTTATGTTCTTTATTTTTTGGATAGCTTTTCTTTAGATCTATTGTTTTTTAGCAGTTAATAGCCGAAATTAGACACTTAGATTGATTAGAAATTCCATCTCGACCGAAACCCATGAAAAATCTGGTGTTTTCGTCGAATTTTGGCCGGAAAACATCACATCAGACCCGACTAGGCCAAACCGGGTCGCGTGACCCGCATTCAGACCCGGATGCAGATGTTGGAGGTTGAAGGTGACTCCAAGCCGCGAAGCCCACTCGCGCAGGCGGCGCGTGGGGGCGCGTGGGGCCGCCAGGGATGTCGTTTTTCGACGTTTTTTTTTCAGCGTTATTAGAATTTAATTTCTGATTTTTCTATGATTTTTAATTAGTTTTTTGACTCCGTTTAATAATTATTATTATTTTAATGATAATTATGTAGTTAAAAAATTATTAAAAATATTTTTTGATTATTTTTCGAAATCTGTCGATCATAGAAAATTTTTTGGGTTTCTTCTCGTTCCATAAAACATAGTCACTCTCTTATTTAATTTATTTTGACTATGTAGTCTCCACCAATTTTCTTATATTCACATCTTTTGATTATTTGTTGTTCTAAAATTATAAAACTTGGTTGTTTGATACAAAAATAATGTGTTATGGTGGACACTTTATTTTTTGATTATCAATATAATAAAAGCAATTATATATCTCTTTTAGAAATTTGGTTGAAAATTATTAATCTTCAAAGATTGTTTTATCACCAAATTTCACATGTTGAAGAAAATATTATATCTTTTGGTTGACTGTATGTGTAATTACTTGCCCAAAGGTAGTATTTACATGTATTAGTTCACATTCCATGAAGTGAGTTAATATTAAATATATATATTTTAATTATTTGCCCAAAGGTAATAATTTAAATATATAAATTTATTATTATTTTTTGCTTGAATTAATACATATTTTTAAGAAATTTATTTGCCCAAAGGTAATAAAATTCTTAAATGATATGTATTTTTTTTTCTTTGTTGTTAACTTCATGAAGGTAGATCATGTGTGTGTTATATTCTCACCCCAAAGGGGAGTTTATAATGACCAGTTGATTCTACAATATTTTCTAATACATTGCTCATATTGCTTATTCAAGTTTTAATTTTTGAATTTTTCAGTCTCCTTTTCTGTGAACAACAATAATGCTTCCATCCATATTTTGAATGCTTCCAACTACAAGACATGGAAACGAGATGTGGAATTTACTTTAGGCATAATGGATTTGGACTTGTGCCTACGAGAAGAAAAACCTGTTGATCTTATCGACTCAAAGATACCGCCTTGAGAGAACTCATCATGCACAATGGGAAAAGTCAAGTCGTCTTAGTCTTCTTACTATGAAAAGATCCATTCCTGAACATCTATTGAGTGGTTTGCCAGACACTACAAATGCCAAAGAGTTTTTCAATGCTGTAGAAAAATTATACGACACTGGTGAAAACGCTGAAGCTGGACATCTTATGGATGAAATGAGAACCATTAAGTATGATGAATTAAAAGGAGTGCGAGATTTTATTCTGAAATTGGTGAATGTTCAGTCCAAGTTGAAAGATCATAATATTCCTCTTCCTGACTCTTTCATTATTCATCGAGCTCTTCATGCTCTTCCTGCCTCTTTCAGCCTTATCAAGACAGCCTACAACACTTACAATCAAACATGGACTATCAGCGACCTAATTTCTCAGTGTGTAGCTGAAGAAAGCAAGCTTAAAAGGGAGAAGAATGAATTTGCTAACTATGTTTCTCACCTCAAGCCCAACAAAGGAAAAGGAAAATTCAAGAATAAAAATGATGGTGCTACTAAACAGAATGGTAATGGTAAGGAGCATAAGAATAAACAGAAGAATAACAATGGAAAGTCCAAATACTCTAATGTGAAGTGTTACTTTTGTGAAAAATTGGGGCATCGGAGAACAGACTGTCACAAATTTAAGACTTGGTTAGAAAAGAAGCAAGCACAATCAGGTAATCCATTAGCATGTGTTTGTTTTGAATCTAATCTAGTTGATGTTCCTATTGATTCTTGGTGGTTAGACAGTGGTGCTACTGTTCATGTTTCTGCTTCCTTACAGGGGCTAAGGGATCTCAGGAAGCCAAGTGAGAGGGAGTCCAAGCTTAAAGTGGGCAATGATGTTGGAGTTGACGTTATCTATGTTGGAACATTTATTCTTGAATTACAGTCTCGTGATAAGATTATTCTGAACAATACTTTTTATGTTCCTACTTTTAAAAGGAATTTAGTTTCGCTTCCGCTTTTGGTTAAACAAGGATATTCTTTTCATTTTGCAAATGATAATGTTGACATTATGCTTGACTCTCGAATTATTGGAAATTGCTTTTATTCTGATGGTCTTTACAAGTTGTCATTGGCTCCTTTAGATTCCTCTTTTAATGTTGTGAATACTGTGGGTAAAAGACCTCATATTAAGGAAACATCCTTATTGTTATGGCACAAAAGATTGGGTCATATTTCCAGAGAAAGGGTTGATCGTTTAATTAAATCTGAAATACTTCCTCCTCTTGATGCTTCTGATTGGGATACTTGTGTTGATTGTACTCGTGGAAAATTGACTAAAACAAGAAAGAAGACTGTAAACCGCAGTCAATCTTTATTGGAAATTATACACACAGACATCAGTGGTCCTTATTCCACCACATTGTGCAGAAATAAGTATTTTATCACTTTTATTGATGATTTTTCTCGTTATGGATTCACCTATTTAATTAAAGAAAAATCTGACGCCCTTGATAAACTCAAAATTTTTCGAAATGAGGTTGAGAAACAATTAGGAAAAGTCATCAAAGTTGTTCATTCTGATCGTGGAGGAGAATATTATGGTTGTTATACAGAATCTGGACAACACATGGGGTTTTTTGCATAGTACTTACAAGAAAATGGTATAGTTGCTCAATACACTATGCCTGGTTCACCTGAGCAAAATGGCGTTGCTGAAAGGAGAAATCGCACTCTCATGGATATGGTTAGAAGTATGATGAGTAGAACAAATCTTCTAGAGTTTTTATGGGGTGAAGCACTTATGACTGCAACTTATATTTTAAATCGTGTTCCCAGTAAATCTGTTCCCAAAACCCCTTTTGAGTTATGGACTGGGCGGAAGCCTAGTCTGAATCATCTTCGTGTATGGGGTTGTCCAGCTGAAGTAAAGATTTATGATCCTAATTTGAAAAAGTTAGATCCGAGAACAAATCCCTGTTATTTCATTGGTTATCCAATGCGCTCAAAAGGCTATCGCTTTTACTGTCCTACTCGTGGTACGCGAATTGTTGAATCTCGCATCGCTAAATTTACGGAATTTGATGTTGCTGAAAAAATTCCTTCAACATCTCTTGAAATGGGGGAGTCATCTAAAGGAATTTGTATTCCTATGTCATTTTGAAGAGATGATAATAGTAGTCTCCATCCTACTCCAGTTGGTAATGCTCCCATTGTTGATGAATACATTGCTCCCGATATCGAAGATGATGAAGGTCCTATTATTGATGAAGGGCTTGTTAATGATGAAGCTCCTATTGTTAATGAGAATCCTGTTATTGAAGAAATTCCAGTTGTGGAAGATGTTATTCAAAATAATGATCAACAAAGAGAAGTTATTCCAGAAGTACCTCCTCTAAGAAGATCTCAGAGACAAAAGAAGTCAACAAAGTGTCATGATAATTTTGTTTATCTTGGAGAAGGAGAATATGATATTGATCATTTTGTGGATCCTGTCACTTTTAGTGAAGCCCTTAATAGTCCACAATCTTCAAAATGGTTAGCAGCTACGGATGATGAGATCGACTCCATGAAGAAAAATGGTGTATGGGAGCTAGTTTTATTACCTGATGGTTTTAAACCAATAGGTTGTAAGTGGATTTTAAAGGCTAAAAGGGATAAAAAGGGACAGATTGAAAGGTTTAAAGCACGTTTAGTGGCTAAAGGCTTTACTCAAAGAGAAGGTATGGATTACACTGAAACTTTCAGTCCTGTTTCCACTAAAGATTCATTCAGAATTATTATGGCCTTAGTTGCACATTTTGATTTAGAGTTGCATCAAATGGATGTTAAAACTGCTTTTCTGAATGGAGAACTGAATGAGGAAGTCTATATGTCTCAACCTGAAGGCTACAAGGAGAATGGAAAAGAACACTTGGTTTGCAAGTTGAAACGATCCATTTATGGTCTCAAACAGGCATCTCGCCAGTGGTACTTGAAGTTTGACAAGGTTGTGACATCGTTTGGTTTCGTAGAGAACAAGTTTGATCAGTGTATTTATATGAAGATCAGTGGGAGTCGTTATATTTTTCTTGTTCTTTATGTAGATGACATTTTACTTGCCAGCAATGATTTGTCACTACTAAATGAGACCAAAAAATTTTCTGTCTTCCAATTTTGATATGAAAGATCTTGGAGAGGCATCCTATGTTTTGGGGATTGAGATCCATCGTGACAGGAATCGAAAAGTTCTTGGCTTATCTCAAGAAGCTTACATTAATCGTGTGCTCAAAAGGTTCAACATGGATTTGTGTAAAGCTGGTTCTGTTCCTATTCTGAAAGGGGACAAGTTCACTAAGCAGCAATGTCCTAAGAACGACTTGGAAAGAGGAGCAATGAAGAACATCTCTTATGCAAGTGTAGTAGGGAGTTCGATGTATGCTCAGGTTTGCACTCGACCTGACATAGCTTTCGTAGTAAATGTTCTTGGGAGATATTTATCTGATCCTGGCCATGATCATTGGGTTGCAGCCAAGAAAGTTTTGAGATATTTGCAAAGAACGAAGAGTTTTATGCTTGTGTATAAGCATGTTGACAATCTTCGACTTGTTGGTTATTCAGATTCAGATTTTGGTGGTTGTGTAGATGATTTAAAGTCAACTTCTGGCTATATTTTCACCTTGGCAGGTGCTGCTATTTCTTGGAAGAGTGTCAAACAGACTTTGATCACGTCATCTACTATGTATGCTGAGTTTGTTGCATGTTATGGGGCATCTTTGCAAGCTTTGTGGCTAAAGAATTTTATTTCGGAGATACGAGTGGTTGATTTTATTTCCACACCTATGCTAATCTATTGTGATAATAATGCTGCTGTTTTCTTTTCAAAGAATAACAAGATTAGTAGTGCTTCTAAACATATGGAAATAAAGTATCTCACTGTCAGAGACTTGGTCAAGAAAGGAGACATTGTCATTGAAAATTGCAAGACCGAGTCGATGTTAGCAGATCCTCTAACCAAAGGGTTAAGTGCCGTGTTGTTTAATAAACATGTTGTTAATATGGGCATTTTAGAATCTTTTGATCTTTTGGGTTAGTGGGAGTTTAGTTTTCTGTTTGTTTTTAGAAATTATTATTTATAATTTTCTGAATAAAGTTATGAACTACATTTTATGTTTCAATATTTTATTATTGAATGGATATGTTTTCAATTATGTTTTGTTATATTCTCGAGAATGATTGAATTGAAAGCATGTGGTTCATATTGTTGTGATCATTGTCTTTTAAATTTATTTGCTTATTGACAATGATATCTTGTTGGCTTAATTCTTTAAGCATGTTTAGTGACACTTACTTATTTTAAGTGGTGTATGTTTAATTTCACTGGCTTATTTATTAAGCATCACGGTATCAGTGAAATTGAGGACTGATAAGGATATTATGTTATTTTAAATTGATCACATGTTGAACATAATTCCTTACCACACTACTAGACTTATTGACCATGTCGATTTAATACTTTGGTATTTGTGATTATGAATGTCTTTTGTTGAGTTAAAAACAATATGACTGTTATAGTTCATTATCAAAGGTTAAATTGGACCGGTATGTTGAGATGCTATCAGAGAACTATCATTTTTTAAAGTGGCCACAAATGTTTTCTTGTTGTTCAACCCATGAGTCGTTTTCAAATAAAATTATTTTGATATATAATATATATGTATTAAAATCAATGTAGCCCAAGTGGGAGAATGTTAGACTTTTATTTGGGCTTACATTATATTTTATTGGTTTTATTAAAACTTGGGTTGATTGGATAGTTCTTTGCTGTGTTAGCCCATGTTGTTGGTGATCAATTGTTAATGGGCTTAGCATCTGTGAGTAAAGTCTAGGTGAAGCAGAAGTGTGGGCTTTTCTAGTTGACTGAAGCCTTTGATGAGCAGGCCCAGCCCAACTAGGGTTTTGTAGCTAAGTCCCCTCCCTAACTCTATAAATACGTATTTGTAACGCCCCAGTATTTTGCCTTATTTTACAAAAATACTATTTTCATGCATAATTTGAAAAGATAAAAAAAATAATTTAAATACAACAGTGGATTTTAAAAAAAATCAAAATGCAACAGAGAAGGATCCTTCATTTGTAAAACAAGATACAGTAAGTAAATAATTTTAAATAATGCATTTCCACTGTGTTAGATTTATCAACTGCTTAAAATAAAACTAAGGCACCACCGGCGTTCTAGATCGTTTGTCCGCCCGTAGCCGCTCACAGTATACGTACCAGAACTGACCCTGCTCACTATACATACTTCCCTGTCTAATACCTGTAGGGGGAAAGTAAGGGGGGTGAGCTAAAAGCTCAGTAAGGAAATGCTTATCAAACAATACCATATAATATCACACATACCATTAATGTATTTATTAAGTTTTAGCAATATCATACATGCTCTTTTATAACTATAACCAAATAACTGTACATATGGAAACCTTTATCATACAAGTCTATATTATTTGTTCACACCGTACACATATACAGAGATCATAACTCCAATATCATACTCATAACATAATCATATCAATACTATAAATAATAATAACATTATCACAATATTGGCATATCATAGCCATTACTTACATAACCCGGACCTAGCCTGACCCTACAATATCCTGGGCCTAATCTGCCCATATAATAACATGGGCCTATGCAGCCCTACCATTGTTATAGGATAGGGTATCTCTATATTCAACAGTAACATCACTGTATCATACCCACCATAACAATCTCATACACGACTCAGTAAAATGCAGGGTAGGGTATCTCTACATTCAACGACCTTATCCCGTATCATACCCCACCATGGTCCCCCACTTTACCTGAGACGTTAGCATACAACATACAACATACAACATGCAACATACAAATATCATACAACATACAACCTGAAACATACAAATACAACATACAACATATACAAGTCATACAACCATAATCTATGTATCAATTCACAAACTCATATTGTGTCCATACCACACATTCTCAGTACCATATACATATTCATAATAACAAATCATAAATCATATTTCAATACATAAAGAGTTTAAATTTATGCAGATAAACACATACAAAACTATCTAATTTCCTTACCTCAAATCCCGCTGCTTAAACTTGTTATCTCGTCACTACTACCTATAATAACACATGGGTCAAGGCCCTAACATTAAAATTCACACTCTTACAGTACAGCAGAAAGAATACTATTTTTGACCAATAACTACACGAATTCAGTAAACGTTTCCTTCATAAAAATTATAGGAAATTCAATTATCTTTCCAACGATATATAGATCATTAAAAATGGATTAAAACTGAGGGAGTTATGATAGTTTTACTGAAGCTATTTCTGAGAAGGAATATGGAGTAACGAATTACAGGAGACATCGGAAATACAAAGTTTTGATACTGAAATATTCTAAATCAGAGAATACTATCTTCATAAAAGTTTTAGAAAATCAAATTCCCTTTCTAATGACACTAAAATCTTTCAAATCGGAGTTATAACGTAAGAGATATAGATATTATACCGAAACAGTTTTCTAGAAATCCTGAAACAAATGGATTTCGAACTACAGCAATAAAACAATAATTTTGACTTAGAATAATCAATAATTAGTGAATGGTTTCTTCATAAAACATTTAGAAAATTGAATTATCTCTTCAACAGTACCAAGATCGCTAGAATCGGATCATTATTCAGAGAGATATTCGGATTTTACTGAAACAACTTATATAGAAAATATGAAAAACGATTTACAACAAACAGCGTAAAAATACTAATTTTTGACATAGATAAATTTCGATTCAGTAAAACCTTTCTTCATAAGAATTATAGGAAATTTAATAAGCTTTCTATAGACACCAAGATTGTCAGAATCAGATGAGTATTTAAAGAGATATGACAGTTTTACTGAAACATGTTTCATTCTGAAAAATAAGAAAAGGAGACCTACGAAAATTCTCCTATTGTGATCAATAAATAAGTAAATGTAGAGTTTCTTACCTCAAATACATCAAGCTACTTGGATCGATAGACATAAGATGATAAGATGATGGTGATCAAAGATGAGAGTGAAGAGTGGTATAGATTTGGCTAAGGATGTAATGGAAAGATGACTTGAAAATTTTTAGGGTTAGTCTTGCTCAGATGGGTGGGAAGAATAGAACGATATAATTTTAGGGTTAATGAAACATATACTGACTCTTATTAGGTTTAGTTTTATGAATAATAATAATATTAACATAATAACAATAATAATATGATAAATTATTAAATAAACAAATATCTAACTTTTAAATTTAAATTGTAAGCTCTCAATCTCGTAACTTTAGGGCTTAGTTTTGACCTAGAAAAATTACGAATTCTGATATAGTTATTTCTACAAAATTTATAGATCTTTAAATTATCTTTCCAACGCCACTGGAATCACCTCAATCGGAGTTCTAGAACTCCAGATATGATCGTTTTAGTAAAACAGTTTTTAATCCTGCGAATTTATCCAAACCTACGAATTTTTAACATTAATTCTATAATAATGTTATTTAATATCACTTATACCATTAATTAAAATCCACTAAATAATTTATAAAACCCTAATAAATTTTCATATTGGGCTTTAATTAAATGATTACCTACCTTGTAAAAATACCATAATATTTTACTTTCGTAGTTAATATAACTTTAACTCTCTCTAGAAAATTGGTACAATAATCTAAGCAACAATCTCAACTCACTAACAACACAAATATATAAGATAATTATCCTCACACAATTAATATCCCAAGGAGAGAAAAAAAAATTAAATACTATTTTAAATCTGGATATTATATTCTACCCTCCTTAAAAGAAATTTCGTCCTCGAAATTTAACTTACCAACACTCGGGGTGTTGAGTCTTCATGTCTTTCACCACTTACCGCATAACCTCCTTATCTACTATATGGAGCCAACAAATATGCATTTAACCTATATCTTGTCGATCAATCCATAACATATATAATACAAATAACTTATTAATTAAGCATTATTATTTCTCTATACATTACTTAAATATCAAAACGTACTCTATCATAATGAATTACATATACATACTTTAAATACATAAGTTTTGCAATAGCATGCTCGTGATATTATAAAAAAAATTCTTCTCTTATGACCATCTTACATGTCATTAAGAGTTAAACTATTTATTCTCGAATGAACATCCTTACATGCCATCAAGAGTAAAACTATTCATTCTCTCATGAACATCCTTACATGTCACTTGAGAACACATTATATAATACAAAAATAACAAACACAGAGAGTAGGGTAAAAGATCTTATGCAAACTTATCTTTAATTATTCCCATTCTCTCATTGAATGTTATTATAGACTAAAATCTTACTCTCTCTCTCTCTCTCTCTCTCTTTTATTCCACTGTAAAGCTACAGTGTCATTCTTGCAGTTTCATAGTTGTTACTCATCGATAGACACTTTTTCCATGGCACTTGGAAATAAACATGGAATCTCTTTAAAAGGTCTTCCATGTATAAATATTTAACTATCTATCCGACTACCTTTTTGTCTAACGTTCACTTCTTAATTTCCTTTATCCATGCATTCGTTGCACTTGTCATGACTTCCCATTTTTCAAGATAATAGTCTTTGGTTCCTTTGTTGTCTGATTTTTGTATCACTCTATTGTATTTTCTTTGCTAATCTCTCTTATGGTGCTTGGTCCTCCATTACTCCCTTCAATCAAGTTGACTTGATTATGAGATTAGCTAGTTTTTTTATACTAACTTTTATCTGCTTTGGTATTATCTTGCTATAGTAGTGAAGTTTGAATCTGTAATGCCGATAGATTCTGATAGTTATGTTTAATGATTGCTTCTTCTAATATACTAGCCATCTGAGGTATCACATAACTTCATACTTATCATAGCATTGATTATTCCAGCCATATTCATGCCCTCAATATTGTAGCCGTCTTTAATTCACCAAAAAATATCTCAACTTCTTAATTGTACTTCTAAAACTTTTAAATCTCTTAAACATACATTCCAATACTAATTATTTACTTAAGACTATACCATATATGTATTAAAACATAGAAAGCACACTAATAACCCCTTTAAAATAAGTTCAACCCTACCATGGCTTATCGTAGCCTAATTATTTATTATCTGTTATTAACAATAAGTCAACCATACCAATCTCATAATTTATTGATCATCCAAGTTATCAGGGTAAGGATACTATATATATAATTTGCAAACTATGCCGAACAGACCATACTCTGTCCATCACTATTATACCTCCTATACCCCTACTTGTATTTGATTTATTACTGGAGACTCACTATTTATAATTCCTTAGTCAGGAATTTTTTATTCTTACTTCCCATACTACCTTTAAGCACAAGTCAATAATTCGTTCAAGCGTCTCATTTTACATCCAAACGCCACCAAATTATCAATACCTATCTTGTTTTTTTTTCTTCTTCTAACTTTTGCACTTTCAATTGGACAAGACTTAGTAGTGTGCAATAAGTTAGTTATTGTCAGCTTGAGAGAGTCCTTCCAAAGATCTCTATTACTGGCTTTTTAGATTGAGAAAAATATCTAATATATTTTTTTTTTTTTGCTCTTAACAATTTTAGCTTTTGACAAATCCATAGTCATTTTCTTCTCGGGCATTATAGGACCTAGAAACACCATCTCTTTTCAGCAGGGCTGAACTTTGTGAGTTTTCCTCTTAGTTTCTCATTAGATGACACTCCAACATACTTATACTATTGCCCATAATATAAGTCGTAATTGGATTGTAGTATCCTTTGCTTACGTTGTGCCTTGAATTCCTTTATGTTGCATGAGTGTATTTTCTAATCCCAACACTTATCAAAAACTTGTATAGTCCTTGACATGCCATGACATTCTTCAATATATGTTACTTTGGTCCTAATTGTGTCTCACTTTTCTCCTGTCTCTAAGTGAGGCTTTCCTAACATTTTCTCATTGAGCTATACTCCACACCATTGTTGTTGTATCAGTGAGTATTTGGAATCTAGGGATGTCACCCTTGAATGCTAATTCCTCCTCTTTCTCAAGTTTTGAATTTGCGATCTACTCTCTATAGTTGTTTGTTGTACACCTGCCACAAAGCTGCATCCACAATCTCTTAGTTGTGTAGTTGTGATCAATTCCGAGTAGTCACCCTCTTAGTTGTCTCTCATTCATGTTGTACCCAAATTGTTAGCCGTGCCTGGACTTTTTTTTTTTGTCTTTCTCCTTTGAAAATGTCTCTGTCGAAACCATACACATTTTTCTCTATTGTCTCCTCCACCAAGTAGATGACCTTGAGTTTAAATTTTACAACTTTCCTTGGTAATCTAATATTTGTTGATGCTCTGCTTATCTCTTAGTGTTTAAGATACCTTCATAAGTTATTACCTCTAGTAATTTTATCATGTCTCTTTCTAACTTCTTATTTTGGATTCTATACAGCACACTACACTCCTTTCTATATGATGGCATCGTCCTCTCCTGACTCATTTCTATTACATACTTATCTCCAATGTCTTTGCATACAGTACTCATACTTCTTACCATCTAACTTAGGAGTGTGTAACTTATAGAATATCCAACAAGATAGTACCTTCTCCTTAAAGGTCTATTATTTCATCCTTCTTAATAAGTAGGTTTCGTAAATTATATTGTCCCAGTCCGGTATAACGTCTACTATTCTAAGTCATCCCTACTTCCTATATGTTGGGCTTCCATTCATGGCTAGGTGTAGAGACCGCTTCTTCAACCATTCATAGATAGGTGAAAATATATGCGTCGGTACTTAGTTGGCTATTGGTACATTTCATTATGTGCTTCAAGTTCCACTACTAGTGTTGGTGATATTTTGCTGAGCCTGTGAAAACTCTTCAACAAATTGTCTTAGTCATGCTCGTAGTCCTTCCAATACCTCTATTAGATCGTTAGCCTTAACTATTATTGGGTTCTCTGGAACATCAACCATCTGTGGGTCAGCGGAACACACATCCTTAGCCCCCACCTCTATTGGTCGTTCCTTTCACATTGATTCTAACTGATCTTCTAGTTTCATGTGTGAGCTCTTACAAGAAAGGTTGATTTAAAAGAAACAAAAGAGTTCAATTATTGGAAGAGAAGATTCTATGTACATATCTAAACTTAATGTTGTCAAGCTTAACTAGTAATATTCTATTTATCAAATAAAGTCTTATGAACTCCTAATATAATTTATTCTAAATTTTCAAGAAAGGAACACGGTCCTTCCTAGTTCAATTCAAGACAATAAAGAAATATAAACCTATACATCTTCTTCCTAAAAAGTGTAATCAATCATAAGAGATAGAGGGTACTATTGATGTATCTAAGCACCACCTAAGATGAGGCTCTAATTATATGTATCACATATAAGACTATTAATGGCAATACCAAGAAAATTAAAACTGACACTTACATAATAGTGAGAGGGATCTTTTCGGTCTTACGTATGTATACCGTGAGTATCCTTCGGGCTAACGGACGATCGGCTCTGATACCAACTGTAACGCCCCAGTATTTTGCCTTATTTTACAAAAATACTATTTTCATGCATAATTTGAAAAGATAAAAAAAATAATTTAAATACAACAGTGGATTTTAAAAAAAATCAAAATGCAACAGAGAAGGATCCTTCATTTGTAAAACAAGATACAGTAAGTAAATAATTTTAAATAATGCATTTCCACTGTGTTAGATTTATCAACTCGCTTAAAATAAAACTAAGGCACCACGGCGTTCTAGATCGTTTGTCCGCCCGTAGCTGCTCACAAGATATACGTACCAGAACTGACCCTGCTCACTATACATACTTCCCTGTCTAATACCTGTAGGGGGAAAGTAAGGGGGGTGAGCTAAAAGCTCAGTAAGGAAATGCTTATCAAACAATACCATATAATATCACACATACCATTAATGTATTTATTAAATTTTAGCAATATCATACATGCTCTTTTATAACTATAACCAAATAACTGTACATATGGAAACCTTTATCATACAAGTCTATATTATTTGTTCACACCGTACACATATACAGAGATCATAACTCCAATATCATACTCATAACATAATCATATCAATACTATAAATAATAATAACATTATCACAATATTGGCATATCATAGCCATTACTTACATAACCCGGGCCTAGCCTGACCCTACAATATCCTGGGCCTAATCTGCCCATATAATAACATGGGCCTATGCAGCCCTACCATTGTTATAGGATAGGGTATCTCTATATTCAACAGTAACATCACTGTATCATACCCACCATAACAATCTCATACACGACTCAGTAAAATGCAGGGTAGGGTATCTCTACATTCAACGACCTTATCCCGTATCATACCCCACCATGGTCCCCCACTTTACCTGAGACGTTAGCATACAACATACAACATACAACATGCAACATACAAATATCATACAACATACAACCTGAAACATACAAATACAACATACAACATATACAAGTCATACAACCATAATCTATGTATCAATTCACAAACTCATATTGTGTCCATACCACACATTCTCAGTACCATATACATATTCATAATAACAAATCATAAATCATATTTCAATACATAAAGAGTTTAAATTTATGCAGATAAACACATACAAAACTATCTAATTTCCTTACCTCAAATCCCGCTGCTTAAACTTGTTATCTCGTCACTACTACCTATAATAACACATGGGTCAAGGCCCTAACATTAAAATTCACACTCTTACAGTACAGCAGAAAGAATACTATTTTTGACCAATAACTACACGAATTCAGTAAACGTTTCCTTCATAAAAATTATAGGAAATTCAATTATCTTTCCAACGATATATAGATCATTAAAAATGGATTAAAACTGAGGGAGTTATGATAGTTTTACTGAAGCTATTTCTGAGAAGGAATATGGAGTAACGAATTACAGGAGACATCGGAAATACAAAGTTTTGATACTGAAATATTCTAAATCAGAGAATACTATCTTCATAAAAGTTTTAGAAAATCAAATTCCCTTTCTAATGACACTAAAATCTTTCAAATCGGAGTTATAACGTAAGAGATATAGATATTATACCGAAACAGTTTTCTAGAAATCCTGAAACAAATGGATTTCGAACTACAGCAATAAAACAATAATTTTGACTTAGAATAATCAATAATTAGTGAATGGTTTCTTCATAAAACATTTAGAAAATTGAATTATCTCTTCAACAGTACCAAGATCGCTAGAATCGGATCATTATTCAGAGAGATATTCGGATTTTACTGAAACAACTTATATAGAAAATATGAAAAACGATTTACAACAAACAGCGTAAAAATACTAATTTTTGACATAGATAAATTTCGATTCAGTAAAACCTTTCTTCATAAGAATTATAGGAAATTTAATAAGCTTTCTATAGACACCAAGATTGCGAGAATCAGATGAGTATTTAAAGAGATATGACAGTTTTACTGAGACATGTTTCATTCTGAAAAATAAGAAAAGGAGACCTACGAAAATTCTCCTATTGTGATCAATAAATAAGTAAATGTAGAGTTTCTTACCTCAAATACATCAAGCTACTTGGATCGATAGACATAAGATGATAAGATGATGGTGATCAAAGATGAGAGTGAAGAGTGGTATAGATTTGGCTAAGGATGTAATGGAAAGATGACTTGAAAATTTTTAGGGTTAGTCTTGCTCAGATGGGTGGGAAGAATAGAACGATATAATTTTAGGGTTAATGAAACCTATACGGACTCTTATTAGGTTTAGTTTTATGAATAATAATAATATTAACATAATAACAATAATAATATGATAAATTATTAAATAAACAAATATCTAACTTTTAAATTTAAATTGTAAGCTCTCAATCTCGTAACTTTAGGGCTTAGTTTTGACCTAGAAAAATTACGAATTCTGATATAGTTATTTCTACAAAATTTATAGATCTTTAAATTATCTTTCCAACGCCACTGGAATCACCTCAATCGGAGTTCTAGAACTCCAGATATGATCGTTTTAGTAAAACAGTTTTTAATCCTGCGAATTTATCCAAACCTACGAATTTTTAACATTAATTCTATAATAATGTTATTTAATATCACTTATACCATTAATTAAAATCCACTAAATAATTTATAAAACCCTAATAAATTTTCATATTGGGCTTTAATTAAATGATTACCTACCTTATAAAAATACCATAATATTTTACTTTCGTAGTTAATATAACTTTAACTCTCTCTAGAAAATTGGTACAATAATCTAAGCAACAATCTCAACTCACTAACAACACAAATATATAAGATAATTATCCTCACACAATTAATATCCCAAGGAGAGAAAAAAAAATTAAATACTATTTTAAATCTGGATATTACAGTATTGTTTCATCACAATTGTATACCTTTTGATAATCAGATAAAACAAACTGCTTCTGATTTAGAGATCTAGGGATGAAGACTTAGTTGATAGTATTCCACTATCGAATTGGAGTAACTGCTGTGGATCAAACAGAGATAATTGCTATGGATCAATCAGGTACACATACCTAATTATTATATCTTATTATTGTGTTCTATGTTATATACAAATAGATCTTGGGTTAATTGTTAATTTATATAACACTTAATACAAATTAACTTTAATGCATTTATATCTTGGATGTACATATATTTCATTAAAAAATCAATCACATTATTAAGGTTTAGAATAATACCACTTCAAACATCACCATAAAAAACATAGAAGACGTACATTTCCATTCGTATTAACACTAATAAGAAACTAACAGGAAACATACCATACAAATCTGATTATGTCATTGTTTCAGGCATTTTCCCAAACAAGGTATGTACACTAGCAGATGCTTTCAAAACACCCACTATTGAATCCCACTTAGGCACCTGCGAAGCAAAAAAAAATAGAGTGAGAGTGAGGGCGAGAAGAGAGTTGGCTTTGGGTCTCGAGAGACGAAGGATGATTCAGATACAATGAGGAGAGGGTTTTAGATCAGAAATTGAATATAGCTTATAATGTATACCTTTGCCTGGAACAATTATGACTGGAGCTGGTTTGCAATTGTGGAAGCAAAACTCACTTACGCTTCCTTGAAGAACACTGAACACAATCCAATTCCACATATATATTTATGTTAATAATAAGAAAATACTTAGTATATGTGTATTATGATGGAAGCAGCCTCTGGAAACTACATGACACTATGAGATTAGTCAATGAGTATTGTTATAGTGCTTGAATGATGAGGATTAAGCTTAACTGTATCAAAGTCCCCACTCGACACTATAAAACGTCCCTCGCAAAAATCTAATTCTAATTGAATAAAAACTAAACTGAGCAAATCATTTAATTATAACACACAATTTTTTAATTATCAAAATCTAATAATGGCAAGTCAAAATAAATACCAGTGACAAACCACTTTACATTGATCACAGCGAGTAGTGGTGGGGAAATAAACAACGACACATTGATTCAGAGTAACCATGGAAACGACGCTGTAACTTGATTCCGTATTCACCTCGAGCTCAGCCTAGCCACCTCTTCGGAGGCCAAAAGGACCAAACTCCTAATCTCTTCCTTCCTAGATACAGAAAGGCTCCATTTTTCGTGGAAGCTGAAATATCGTTTGGGTTTAAAAGTATATATATTGCAAATATTTTGTATATATATAATTTAGGATTTTATAAATACCTGCTGGCATATTAATTATATGTTTTAATTAATTAACAAATGACAAATTAATTGTCTCACATTCTTTGCAGAAGCACTAAAGGCCATATATGCTCAAGTTTTTTCACTATTTGTTGTGATTTGCAATACTACAAAACAATCAGTAACAAACAAAATATTTCACTATTTTTCTTCAGCTGGCCTATTTTATACTATTGCTAAATTGAGTCAAAATTACAACAATTATTGTAAAAAAATATAAGAAAATCTCAAACCCAGAAAAATCAAATGAATTCTATACATATATATATATATATATATATATATATCATTTTCTAGATTTTTTGATGAAAATTATTATTAGATAAGTTTGGATCAGATCTAACCTCTTCGTAGCCGGAGATGCTTCATGGGCGGAGATTCTTTGTGGTCATCGTCATGGTCGGAGAGGGAACAAAACGGGGTTGGGCGATGCCGACTGAGATGCTCGGGGTTGGGCGACGCCTTCGACGAGATGAGGATGAGAACAGGCGTGGGGTATGAGTCAATCAGGGCCGGCCCTGAGGGTAGGCGGGCTAGGCGTGCGCCTCGAGCCCCCGAACGGTCAGGGCCCCGAAATTGTAAAAAAAAAAAAAATTAATACATAGATAAACTGTTAAATAAGAAAAAAAAAATATAACAAAAATTTGTTTGGTGTAGTGGTAAAATGTCTTACTTTAAAGTAAGAGGTTATGGGATCAATTCCCAACCTCTACTTTTTAATTTTTTTAAAAAAATATTTAATGTGTAGTTATGAGGGATTGAACCTTTGACCTGTTAAGAGTTTTTTAAAATTTTACCATTACACTAAGCACTAGAACTATCATTTTTATAATAGTTAAACTATATATAGGGGCCCCAAAATTTAATTTCGCCTTAGGCCCAATATACCTTAAGACCGGCCCTGGAGTCAATTCATGTGTGCAAGCATAATTGCTGTTTATTTTACAATGAGCATGCAAATAAAGATTCATGTCCAGTTTGTGGCACTAGTAGATGGATAACTTCAGAAAATTCAGGAGCAAAAAAGGTGCCTCATAAGGTGATGCATTACTTTCTGTTAACTCCGCAACTGAAGAGACTGTATACTTCAAGGCATACGGCAAAATACATGGTATGACACCACACTGGTAAATCAAAAGATGACGCTGTGATGCGACACCCTTTGGATGGTGCAGCATGGAAGGATTTTGATGCCAAACATCATGATTTTGCTAGTGAACCTCGAAATTTTCTTCTAGGTTTAGCTACCTATGGCTTTAATCCATTTGGCAACATGAGCCAAGCTTACAGTATGTGGCCTGTAGTTTTGGCGAACTATAATCTTCCACCTTGGTTATGTATGAAAGATAATAATTTTATGTTGAACATTCTTATTCCTGGAGAAAAATTACTGAGAATGGACATAGATGTATTTTTAAGACCCTTGGTGGATGAGTTGAAGAGTTGTGGGTTAACGGAGTAGATACGAGAGATAGTCGAACCAACACTGTGTTCAAGCTGCGCGCAGCTCTTCTGTGGACAGTTAATAATTTTTCAACTCGTAGTTATTTGTGTGGTTGGAGTGGTCAGGGATACAAAGCTTGTCCCACTTGTAATGAAGATACCTCTTCCATTCGAGTAATTGGTAAGACATCTTACGTAGGTCATAAAAGATTTTTGCCAAATAACCATCGAATGAGAAGGGATACTCAATTCAACAGAAAAATTGAGAGAAGACCT
Organism: Cannabis sativa; assembly: GCF_029168945.1. NCBI lineage: Eukaryota > Viridiplantae > Streptophyta > Magnoliopsida > Rosales > Cannabaceae > Cannabis > Cannabis sativa. The sequence goes on along the minus strand of NC_083602.1, from coordinate 53,998,480 downwards.
CCTCCAAGGCGTTTTACTTGTGAGGAAGTATTAGAACAAGTAAATAAACTCCCACCCCATCTCCCGGGAAATCATGAGCTATTTGGTGGTGTGAGGCATAAGCGAGTTGCAAAAAATCAAAATGGGAGGAAAAAAGCATCTTCTACGAGCTTGACTATTGGTGTTCAAACATTCTTAAACACAATATTGATGTCATGCATGTTAAGAAGAATATTTGTGATAGTTTATTGGTAACAATCTTGGATAATGATAAATCCAAGGACACTACCAATGCAAGACACGATTTGAAGAAGTTAGGAGTCAGAGAATGGTTGTGGATTTATGAAGATGAGATGGGGGAGCTGTTGAAACCTCATGCACCTTACGTTCTTAAACCAGATGATAGGCTCCAATTTTTAAATTTATTAAAGATGTGAAATTTTCTGATGGCTTTTGTTCGAATTTGAAAAAGAAAGTAAAAAAAAATTTAACAAATGTCATCGGATTGAAGTCACACGACTGCCATGTAATAATGCAGTGATTACTTTCTATTGGTGTTCGCAAGTTTCTCCCGAATGCTATATTGACCACCATTTCTGAACTGTTCAACGTTTTCATGCAAATTTGTTCAAGGACTATAAATGTTAAAGACATGAAGGTTGCTCAACAAGACCTTATTTTAATCTTGTGTAAAATGGAGTCCATATTTCCTCCAGTATATTTTGACATAATGATTCATTTGGTCCTTCATTTGCCTGAAGAAGCAATTTTGGGTGGACCTGTTTTTATTAGGTGGATGTATCCATTTGAAAGGTACATGAAAAAATTGAAGAACTACGTAGGAAATAAAGCACGTTCTGAAGGGTCGATAACGGAAAGTTACGTTGTTGATGAGGCTTTGACATTTTGTTCAATGTATTTCAAGGGGGTTGAAACAAGGTTTAACCGTCTTGATCGCAAGGTTGTCCCACGAAAGCTTTCTGTGTTTCAATCTCAATGTCGACCCATTACAAAAGCCAATCTCTGGCCTCTTGATCGCGCATCTCGTGAATAAGTAGAGTGGTATATATTCAACAATTCACCTAAAATTCAAGCTTACTTAGAGTGAGTTTCTTTTTTTATTAATTTTTTTTCGCCTGAAATTTCAATCAATCAATTTAAATCTATTTGATTTTACAGTGAACACTTGGAAGTGATCTGACAAAACTACCTGAATGGAGATCATAATGTTTTACACAAAAAAACATTTTCGTCCGTGGTTTCACAAGAAGGTGAATATAGATGTGTAGTAAATATTTATTATCTTAAGTGATATTTGTCATTCTCTAATGAGGTATTTATTTTTATAGATATATGACTTGCACAAGTTTGGATCATTAGAGAATGACGAAGAGTTGCTAGCTTTAGCATCTGGGTCTGATCACTTAGGTACTTACTATATGAAGGTTGTATTGCGAATGAAGTTCTATTTATGGCTACCAAACGAGATGAGAAGAGGAGCACACAAAATAGTGGAGTGTTTGTGGTGGGAACAAAAGGTTTTAATTATTACGACACCCTTACTGAAGTACTAAAGTTAACCTTCACTGGTGTTTACTCTGTCACATTATTTAAGTGCAAGTGGTACAATACAGATCCAAGACGGAAGAAAACAATCGTCGAGAACCTTATCACTAGTATTAATGTTAGTGGTGAATGGTATAAAGATGACCCATACATACTTGCTAGTCAAGCAAAGCAAGTGTTTTATCTCGATGATTTATTGAGAGGGAAACATTGGAAAATAGTTGAGAATGTAAATCATCGACAAATTCGGTACATCGTGGATGATGATGCTAATGTCGAATTTGATTTGGTACACGGCACCAACTCATCCAATTTTGTGTTAACTGTTAATCTTGGGGAGTAAATTTTGCTACGTAATCAACCTCCGATGGACATTGGCACTGAACCAAGTTTGCATGTCAACGAAGATGATGCAACATGGACAAAGAAGATGCTACTGAAGAATCTGACGATGAAATTTTAGTTGACCTTTTTGAAGATGATGTGAACGATAATTTAATTAATAATGATAGTGATATGGATGATTAATTTTCAGACACTTTATTTTGTAATACATACAATTATTAATTTCAAGTTGACTTTATTAATTTTAAATTATTGTTACAATTACTAATATATAGAATATTTTGTTTTTTTTTTTTAAAAAAAGTAATGTCAGCTGATGTATCAATTTATCATGGTGGAGATGGGGGTGGTACCAATCCACTAGACCCTAGGAGGGTACCGTCGACATGTGAGTCGACTCCACCACCAAGAAGAAAGGGACGTAGCCTTGCTACCAACCTTAACGTTTAACAAAAAAGGCAGGATGCAGGAAAACCATTACCATTAAAACTTGATGCCGTGACAGGCAAAGTGATTGGTACAGAGAACCAAGCTTTTGTACGTCAAATGGGTGTTGAGGTCACAATTACGTTGACAGGACACTACTTGAATTTTAATGATATACCTCAACACTTTAAAGACCAAATTGTACAAAAAATGAAGGTAAAACATATTAACAAGTTTAATGTTGCAAATATTTAATTTCAATTAATACATAATTCTTTAACAAATACTATTTGTTTTGTAGTATTTTTACGATATTCATGGCCATCTTGAGCCTGAAAGATCAAATGATTTGGCAAGTGTCATTGAAGCTGTACCTGATCACTACACTACAGAGAGCTGAAAGCAAATCATTGACTTATTTTTGAGCCCAAAGTTTATTGCGCGATTAAATAAAAACAAGAAAAATAGAGGGGATATGAAGTATTTGTCAACGCAAGGCACAAAGTTGATGGCAGCGTCTCGTAATGAATTTGTAAGTAAAATTGTTAACTTTCTATTAGCAATTTCTTTTACTAATAACACAAACTAACCCTATTTTTGAATAGGACGTCCCTGAAGACTATGCAATTCATACTTGGAAAAAAGACCACCTTAGAAAAAGAATGGAAGACACTTGGATTAGCGAGACATGCAGAGAAATACATGTAAGTTTCAATTTTTTTAATAATATTTTTAAAATTAATGCATGGTGGTATTATTGTGTTTCTAATATTTTATTTGATCAGGAACAAATGCTTGAAGAGGTTGCTAACATGACGTGAACAGAAAATGATTCAAGCGATGGATCTTCTAGCAAATACAAGCAATTTCAAACTATGAATAAAGTTCTTGGGAGTCGATCGGACTATCAAAGAGAAGTGGATTATAAATTGAAAGACAGCTCAGAAATAAGTTCTAGTCCTCAAAGTCGAGCTCAATCACAAGGCCTTACTCCATCCATTAGTCCGGAAGATATAGAAGTCTTCGCTGAGTTTATGTTAAAAATGCGTGATAAGATTGATCGGTCTGGCACCTCCAGTGATGCTTCTCTGCATGACCCACGGTTTGACAATAATTTACAAAAAAATTTACCATCACAACTGCAAGGTAGTGCATCCAGTTCAGCCCCCCCTCCAATGTCAGTGCCACAACAACAACAACAACAACAACAACCACGATCGCGTCAGATGCCTCAGTTCTTTCAACAACAACAACAAAATTCTCCCAACATGTCTGCTGGCTCCTCACAATCGCCTCATTTACATTACATTTCAGGCAGGGCCGGCCCTAGGCATAGGCGGGCTAGGCCCGCGCCTAGGGCCCACACTTTCCGGGGGCCCAAAATAAAAAAAATAAAAAAAATTATTTAGGCTTTTATTTAAGTAAAATTTAACTGTATTATAAGCAACAAATATTCATAGCTTAGTTGGTTGAGGTGGATGGCATAATGTCTAAGGTCATGGGTTTAATCCCATAACACTCTTCTTTTGATTATTTTTTTATATATTTTTGAGGGCCCCAAAATTTACTTCGTCTTGGGCCCATATATTTTCAGGGCCGACCCTGTGTTCAGGCATGCTTCACAGTCTCCTCCTATATTTTTTTCTGTATGCCGCAAGAGGATCTCAGACACAACAACCTATAGTTGGCCATTTTGGAGACTCATCCCAACAACAATACCCTATATATGGTCAATTTGGATCATCCCAACAATAACCTGTGTACGGTCAATTTGGGTCATTGTTGCAGCAACAACCTGTGTACGGTCAAATGGGAGGATCTCCCCAACGGCCTATGTATGGTTAGATTTTCAGTGCGCAGAGTCAGCAACAACATCAACAACAACAACAATAGCAACCTACTTTGGTTCGCCCGCACACTCGACAATTTGTGGAGATCTTACCTACACCGCAGATTGGACAACCTTATTACCCTACCTCGCTGACTCCTCAATCTCGTGATAATCCCGACAGTTCAAGACTTAGCTCGAATGCAGATGAATTTATGGAAATTATTGATTTGAACAATGAGAATTAAGTTTTTTAAGTTTTTTAATTTTGTAAATTTTTATTTTTTAAAGTTTATTTGAAGACATTTCCTAATTTTATTTAAGATAATAGTTTATATTGTTATGGACAAATTAATGTTAATGTTTGATTTCTTAAATTTAAATTCTAATTAATAATATATTTATAAAATAATCATTATATATAATTATAATTAATTTTATTATATAAATATTAAAAATAATAAATTTTTTTATATAAGAAAATATTGGCATGTGGTCAACCGATATCAATGTGTCAGCGTGTAAAAGTGCAGACACTAGTACCGGCAAACCCTACTGCTATTAATCCACCGGTATTAATATTATTACCGGCAGAAGTTCATTTTGGCTGCTAATAGTCATTAATAACGACCAATTAATACCGATGAATAATTACCGGCGAATTCCGCCGGCAATAATTAATACCGACGGTTTGGATATTTATTACCGGCGGATGTCTCCGCCGATACTATGGGAAATTCTTGTAGTGTAAAAACTATCTCTATTAGGCACTTTATAGCTTAGGCTATAAGAGCAATTCCAGTATCTCCAACCATGCTTTCTAAACATTTTTTAGTTAAAAAAGAGAGTGAGCTCTAAAAAAAAGCTCCAACCGATGTATTTTATGTTACTAGAATGTATTTTACGTATGTATATATATCGATAAAAATTTTAATTTTTTGTTTTTCTGATTCAACCAATGAATTTTTTTTTTTAATTTTTGGTTAAATAAATAGAAAAGTAGTTAATTATTAATTCATAGTTACCGAACAGCCAAAAAAAAATAAAAGATAAAACACAATCAAAAGAGTATTGCTACCAATGGTGCTTAACCCTTTAGACAGTGGAGCCAGCCACAAATAATAAGGGGGTAATTTTTTTATTTTTTTTGATAAAAATTACTTATAAAAAATATTGTTTTTATTATAAAAAAAATATAAATTTTATAGAGAAAAAAGTAGATATATGAGAATAAATATGAAAATATGTAAAAATAAAAATAAAAAAATGTAAATTTATATAGACAAAATTATAATATGTGATAGCAAAACTAAAATGAAAAATTAATATTATGGGGGAAAAAATATATATATAATACATACAAAAAATAAATTTGAAAAAGTTGAGTAGGGTAATGCGTCCCCACATGATCCCATGTCTTCTGTCCTTTTGCATTGACTAGCAATAATCTCTAAACATTATTATGTTAAACTATATAAAATCCGATACTAATTACACCACTGGTACCTTTCAACATTTGTGCAAGCATAAAGTTCTCGTTAGAGCATATAGAATATTGTAATGGAAGGAATTGATAACAACTCTGTGAATATAGCGCCGGCAAAGAGCTGTTGATATTTGTATGTCGTTACCTTGTTTTGTGAAAATGCTACGTACGAAGATGGTTAGTGTAGAATTAATAATTAATTAATAATGACTTGGATTCAATTAAGAATCAAGTTAGAAGCCATGCACTTTCCCAGAAATTACAGCATCTAATAGGCCAATATAGCCCTATGTATAATTAACCATATGTTATAATGTTCCATGGTCCAACCATTCTTGACCAAAATATAATTTTTAAAAACTTTACACTCCAATTGGATAAATAATATACACATATGAGTATATTGGTCAAGTCAAAAATGAAGATATATAGCACGCCAAACTAAGCAGACCCACCCACCAACCATGCAAAGTTAGAAGACACGCACATTTGCACTAGTAGGGAAAGCAGCTGATGATATATTATATATATAGTATAAATAAGAGAGATAATTCCCCATATTCGAAATCATCACTTCTACTTAATCACTACTCTCTACCATTGATCATAATTCACTACCACAATATATAGCCCATATTGGATATTATACTTCTTAAGCTTATTTCTAATTTCATCTAAACATTTCAATATTATTATTGCCATGTCTCCTCAACTCAACACTACTGAATTTTTGGTTGTAAAGGAGGAAGTTGAGCTTGTGAAGCCATCCAAAGCCACACCTTCGGAAGTTCTCTCTTTGTCCACTCTTGACAATGAGGCCAACCTCGAATGCTTCTCCAAAGCCATCTACGTATACAAGGCCCAACATGATCACACTAATGGCGTCGATCCAGCTGAGATGATCAAGCAAGCTGTCTCTGATGCTCTCGTCTATTACTACCCTCTAGCCGGGAGACTCAAACGGCTAGACCACGATGGAAGGCTTCAACTCACTTGCGACGCTACTGGTGTTCCCTATTTGGTGGCCACCGCCAACTGTCGTCTTTCCTCGCTTAATTACTTGGACGATATTGATTTCGAGATGGCCAAGAACTTGGTCTTCCCTTCTCCTACAAGCGATTGCCCTTTCGTCCTACAAGTCACTCGATTCTCTTGTGGAGGTTTTACCATTGGGTTTGGAATATCTCACATGGTCTCCGATGGTTTTGGGGCTGCTCAGATCTTCAAGGCCTTGGCTGAGCTTTCCAAAGGCAAAGAGCTCTCAGTGAAGCCGGTATGGGAAAGAGAGAGACTTGTGGGAACACCCATCAAAGAGTCTCTCAAGCTCAGCATGAGTCATCCTGCTACGTCACCATACATGCCCTCTTCTGACATTGTAGATGAGATCTTTTACTTAAAGAGTGATACCATGAAGAGACTCAAAGATGAGATAATTAGTGGTGGTTCTCCCAGTAATGTTACTACCTTTGAAATACTTGCAGCCTTTGTTTGGAAAGCCAGACTGAGAGCCTTAGAGCTCAATCATGATGGAAAAACATGTTTGTATTTCGCTACAGGTTTGAGAAAGCTCATAGACCCTCCTTTGCCTGAAGGGTATTACGGGAATGCATTTTTGACCTCTGCAGTGGAACTCACTGGCAGAGAACTAGAAGATAAATCTTTATCTGAAATTGTAAATATGATAAAGGAGAAGAAGAAGGATGTTTTGGACAACAACTACATCAGAAAATCTATTGATATTTGTGAGACCAAACTAGCCAACCGTGATAATCCAAAAATTAAGGCTACGGGAGCACTCATGGCATTGACTGATTGGAGGAATTTGGGGTTAGTTTCAGATGAGTTCGGATCAGGATGGAATGTTGAAAACGTGACATCGTTGCCGTGGGACTGTTTTGGGTCAGTAGATTTGTGCACCTTTTTGCCTGCTCCAAAATCTGATCCTTCATTAAAAGGTGGAGTTGGGATATTGGTCTCTCTTCCGAGGCTAGCCATGCCCAAGTTCAAGCAAGAGATTGATTCTCTCAACTAATTAACTACTCTACTTTTAATATTGATTTATTTATTTGATATTGTTTGGTTTTCCCATTTGAAGAGCCAATTAGGCAATTATATACAGCTTTACTCCTTCATTACAATTTACATTTGCAAGATAAATTAATGTAACTACTTTGGTCAATATCAAATATTTCGATTACATGTCATGATTCTTCAGCCCAAAAAAAAAAAAGTGAAGTCATCATTCAATCAAGATTAAAAAAAATTGGAAAAATAGCTAGAAGTCTTAACACTACAAGAATTTGGTTCAATACCGGCAGAGCCATAAATGGAGTTATTACCGGCAAAAACAGTATTTCGCTGGAAATATTTTTTAATAATTAAGAAAATAAATATTTAATTAATAATATTAATACCAATGGATATAGAGTATTAATGACGTAAATTAAATCCGCCTCTAATACTTTGGGCGGGATTTTGACCGCCCAAAATTTGAAATAACTAATACCAGCGGATTATTAGAGGTGGGTTTCACCGGTATTAGTCAAAAATTCTTTTCGGTGGAACCCCTATTAACACCGGCGGGTCTCACCGGTAATAAAACACTATATAATACCAACCCCTAACTCATAATACATTTTTCATTTTTCTCCCACAAAATTCACCCCGACCCTCCTCTTCCTCTGACCATTTCTCCACCGTCAACCGCCATTCCACCGCCATTTTCTTTGACAGGTAATATCTTTTTCACTATTTTTTTTTTTTCATTTCTCCCTTTCATTTTTGTTTTTTTTTTTGTATGGTTATTTATTTTTTGTCCATGCTTGAAGTATTGGGGGAGATACTCTGCTCGGAACACTAATGGAAAGTGAAAACGAGGGAAGAGTAAAAAGCTTGGCCAGAAATTAACAAGTTTTTTTTTTTATTAGATTTATTTTTCCATCTTTGAATGTTTAGTAATTGGTATGTTGCATATATATATATATGTATGTTTAAATATATGTGATTGGTACTGTATAAATATATAATTTTATTTATGTGTATATATTATATGTATGTGTGTACTCTTAATGGGTATTACTAATGAATGGGTAAAATTAGAAAATTTGAATTTTTATACTTAATTTTTCTATTTAATTAAAAAATATCTCATTTTTATATCATATAGGTTGAGATTGCAGTTCCATCGGTAAAAAAAAACTTTTAAAAATCGTTTTTTAGCAAGAAGAATATGAAAAGAAAAAGTTGAGTTTGAGTTAAATATTTTTGCATGAACATATTTTTGATATAGTGTAAAAAGAGATATTTTTTGATACTTTTTTTAATTAAGTAGTTAAATGAAGCATAAATATTCATTTGTAATTTAATTATTCGTTATTAAATCAAAATTCTATGGTTTGATATTTTTAAAATTAATATTTATAGTTAAATTTGTTTAGTAACCATTCACGCGTAATACCCATTAAGAAGTGTTCCTTATATGTATATATATGTATATATATATGTGTTTTATGTAAATGTATAATTTTTAAACAATGTATATATATATTATATATACATATAATATTTTGCTTAAAAATTTTAAATGTATAAATTTGTAAAAATTTAGATTTTAAGTGTATGTAGTAATAAATGCATTTTATAGGATTATAATTTATAATTTTTTGGCAAAGTTATTACATTTGAAAGTTAGGAGAAAGATTCCTAACAACATATTTGATGAATTATTGAAGTTATTAAAATTAGCTTTTCGAAAGGAAAATAAAATTCTATCAAACTACTATGATGCCAAGAAAAGATTGAAGAAATTAGGGCTGGGGTATGAGTCAATTCATGTGTGCAAGCATAATTGCTGTTTATTTTACAATGAACATGCAAATAAAGATTCATGCCAAGTTTGTGGCACCAATAGATTGATAACTTCAGAAAATTAAGGAGCAAACAAGGTGCCTCATAAGGTGATGCATTACTTTCCGTTAACTCTGCGACTAAAGAGACTGTATACTTCTAGGCATACAGCAAAATACATGGCACCACACTGGTAAATCAAAAGATGACGCTGTGATGCGACACCCTTTGGTTGGTGCAGCGTGGAAGGATTTTGATGCCAAACATCTTGATTTTGCTAGTGAACCTTGAAATGTTCTTCTAGGTTTAGCTACCGATGGCTTTAATCTATTTGGCAACATGAGCCAAGCTTACAGTATGTGGCTTGTAGTTTTGGCGAACTATAATCTTCAACCTTGGTTATGTATGAAAGATAATAATTTTATGTTGACCATTCTTATTCCTGGAGAAAAATCACCGAGAATGGACATAGATGTATTTTTAAGACCCTTGGTGGATGAATTGAAGGAGTTGTGGGTTAACGGAGTAGATATGAGAGATAGTTGAACCAACACTGTGTTCAAGCTACGTGCAGCTCTTCTGTGGACATTTAATGATTTTCCAGCTCGTAGTTATTTGTCTGGTTGGAGTGGTCAGGGATACAAAGCTTGTCCCACTTGTAATGAAGATACCGTTCCATTCGAGTAATTGGTAAGACATCTTACGTAGGTCATAGAAGATTTTTGCCAAATAACCATCGAATGAGAAGGGATACTCAATTCGACGGACAAATTGAGAGAAGACCTCCTCCAAGGCGTTTTACTTGTGAGGAAGTATTAGAACAAGTAAATAAACTCCCACCCCATCTCCCGGGAAATCGTGAGCTATTTGGTGGTGTGAAGCGTAGGCGAGTTGCGGAAAATCAAAATTGGAGGAAAAAAAAGCATCTTCTACAAGCTTGACTATTGTTGTTCAAACATTCTTAAACACAATATTGATGTCATGCAAGTTGAGAAGAATGTTTGTGATAGTTTATTAGGAACAATCTTGGACAATGATAAATCCAAGGACACTACCAATGCAATACACAATTTGAAAAAGTTAGGAGTCAGAGAATGGTTATGGATTTATGAAGATGAGAGGGGGAAGCTGTTGAAACCTCATGCACCTTACGTTCTTAAACTTGATGATAGGCTCCAATTTTGTAAATTTATTAAAGATGTGAAATTTCCTGATGGCTTTTGTTCGAATTTGAAAAAGAAAGTAAACAAAAATTTAACAAATGTCATCGGATTGAAGTCACACGACTGCCATGTAATAATGCAACGATTACTTTCTATTGGTGTTCGCAAGTTTCTCCCGAACGCTATATTGACCACCATTTCTGAACTGTTCAACTTTTTCATGCAAATTTGTTCAAGGACTATAAATGTTAAAGACACGGAGGTTGCTCAACAAGACCTTATTTTAATCTTGTGTAAAATGGAGTCCATATTTCTTCCAGTATATTTTGACATAAATGATTCATTTGGTACTTCATTTGCCTGAAGAAGCAATTTTGGGTGGACCTATTTTTATGAGGTGGATGTATCCATTTGAAATGTACATGAAAAAATTGAAGAACTACGTAAGAAAAAAAGCACGTCCTGAAAGGTCGATAACAGAAAGTTACGTTGTTGATGAGGCTTTGACATTTTGTTCAATGTATTTCAAGGGGGTTGAAACAAGGTTTAACCGTCTTGATCGCAAGGTTGTCCCATGAAAGCTTTTTGTGTTTCAATCTCAATGTCGACCCATTACAAAAGCCAATCTCCGGCCTCTTGATCGCCCATCTCGTGAATAAGTAGAGTGGTATATATTCAACAATTCACCTAAAATTCAAGTTTACTTAGAGTGAATTTCTTTTTTTAATAATTTTTTCTTTTTTTTTTTCACCTAAAATTTCAATCAATCAATTCAAATCTTTTGATTTTACAGTGAACACTTGGAAGTGATTTGACAAAATTACTCGAATGGAGATCATAATGTTTTACACAAAAAAACATTTTCGTCCGTGGTTTCACAAGAAGGTGAATATAGATGTGTAGTAAATATTTATTATCTTAAGTGGTGTTTGTCATTCTCTAATGAGATATTTATTTTTATAGATATATGACTTGCACAAGTTTAGATCATTAGAGAATGACGAATAGTTGCTAGCTTTAGCATTCGGGTCTGATCACTTAGGTACTTACTATATGAAGGTTGTATTGTGAATGGAGTTCGATTTATGGTTACCAAACAAGATGAGAAGAGGAGCAAGCAAAATAGTGGAGTGTTTGTGGCAGGAACAAAATGTTTTAATTATTACGGCACACTTACTGAAGTACTAAAGTTAACCACTGGTGTTTACTCTGTCACATTATTTAAGTGGAAGTGGTACAATATAGATCCAAGACGGAAGAAAACAATCGTCGAGAACCTTATCACTAGTATTAATGTTAGTGGTGAATGGTATAAAGATGACCCATACATACTTGCTAGTAGAGCAAAGCAAGTGTTTTATCTCGATGATTTATTGAGAGGGAAACATTGGAAAATAGTTGAGAATGTAAATCATCGACAAATTTGGGACATCGTGGATGATGATGCTAATGTCGAATTTTATTTGGTACACGACACCAACTCATCCAATTTTGTGTTAACTGTTAATCTTGGGGAGTTAATTTCGCTACCTAATCAACCTCCGATGGACATTGGCACTGAACCAAGTTTGCATGTCAACGAAGAGGACCGCAACATGGACAAAGAAGATGCTACTGAAGAATCTGACGAAGTTGACCTTTGTGAACATGATGTGAACGATAATTTAATTAATAATGATAGTGATATGGATGATTAATTTTCAGACACTTTATTTTGTAATACATACTATTATTAATTTCAAGTTAATATTTTTTATTTCAAATTAACTTTATTAATTTTAAATTATTGTTACTATTACTAATATATAGAATATTTTTTTTTTAAAAAAAAGTAATGTCAGCTGATGTATCAACTTATCATGGTGGAGACGGGGGTGGTACCGATCCACCAGACCCTAGTAGGGTACCGTCGACATCTGAGTCGGCTCCACCGCCAAGAAGAAAGGGACGTAGCCTTGCTACCAACCTTAATGTTGAACAAAGAAGGCAGGATGGAGGAAAAACATTACCATTAAAACTTGATGTCGTGACAGGCAAAGTGATTGGTACAGAGAACCAAGCTTTTGTACGTCAAATGAGTCTTGAGGTTACAGTTATGTTGCCAGGACACTACTTGAATTTTAATGATATACCTCAACACTTTAAAGACCAAATTGTACAAAAAATGAAGGTAAAACATATTAACAACTTTAATGTTGTAAATATTTCATTTCAATTAATACATAATTCTTTAACAAATACTATTTGTTTGTAGTATTTGTACGGTATTGATGGCCATCTTGAGCCTGAAAGAGTGATGCAAACTCTTTATCATGAGATAAAGAGAAGATATTCTGAGAGAAAGAATATTAGGCACACGTTGTTTCAGGAACATTATCCTGGGGATCCAAATGATTTGGCAAGTGTCATTGAAGCTGTACCTGATCACTGCATTACAGAGAGCTGGAAGCAAATCATTGACATATTTTTGAGCCCAAAGTTTATTGTGCGATTAAATCAAAACAAGAAAAATAGAGGAGAAATGAAGTATTTGTCCACGCAAGGCACAAAGTCGATGGCAGCGTCTCGTAATGAATTTGTAAGTAAAATTGTTAACTTTCTATTAGCAATTTCTTTTACTAATAACACAAACTAACCCTATTTTTGAACAGGACATCCCTGAAGACTATGCAAATCATACTTGGAAAAAAGGCCACCTTAGAAAAGGAACGAAAGACACTTGGATTAGCGAGACATGCAGAGAACTACATGTAAGTTTCAATTTTTTATATAATATTTTTAAGATGAATGCATGGTTGTATTATTGTGTTTCTAATATTTTATTTGATCAGGATCAAAGGCTTGAAGAGGTCTCTAGCATGACTGGAACAGAAAATGATTCAAGCGATGGATCTTCTAGTAAATACAAGCAATTTCAAGCTATGAATAAAGTTCTTGGGAGTCGATTAGACTATCAAAGAAGAGTGGGTTATAAATTGAAAGACAGCTCAGAAATAAGTTCTAGTACTCAAAGTCGAGCTCAATCACAAGGCCTTACTCCATCCATTAGTCCGGAAGATATAGGAGCCTTCGCCGAGTTTATGTTAAAAATGCGTGATAAGATTGATCAGTCTGGCACCTCCAGTGATGCTTCTCTGCATGACCCACGGTTTGACAATAATTTACAAAAAATTTTACCATCACAACCGCAAGGTAGTGCGTCCAGTTAAGCCCCCCCTCCAATGTCAGTGCCACAACAACAACAACAACAACAACAACCACGATCGCCTCAGATGCCTCAGTTCTTTCAACAACAACAACAAAATTCACCCAACATGTCTGTTGGCTCCTCACAATCGGCTCATTTACATTACATGTTCGGGCATCCTTCACAGTCTCCTCCTATATTTTTTTCGGATGGCGCAAGGGGATCTCAGACACAACAACCTATGGTTGGCCATTTTGGAGGCTCATCCCAACAACAATGCCCTATGTATGGTCAATTTGGATCATCCCAACAATAACCTATGTACGGTCAATTTGGGTCATTGTTGCACCAACAACCTGTGTATGGTCAAATGGGAGGATCTCCACAACAGCCTATGTATGGTCAGATTTTAAGTGCGTAGAGTCAGCAACAACAGAAGCAACAACAACAACAACAACAACCTACTTTGGTTCGCCCGCAGACTCGACAATTTGTGGAGATCTTACCTACACCGCAGACTAGACAACCTTATTACCCTACGCCGCCGACTCCTCAATCTCGTGATAATCCCGATGGTTCAACACTTATCTCGAATGCAGATGAATTTATGGAATTTACTGATTTGAACAATGATAATTAAGTTTTTTAATTTTGTAAATTTTATGTTTTAAAGTTTATTTGAAGACAATTTCCTAATTTTATTTAAGATAACAGTTTATATTGTTATGGACAAATTAATGTTAATGTTTGATTTCTTAAATTTAAATTCTAATTAATAATATATTTATAAAATAATTATTATATATAATTATAATTATTTTTATTATATAAATATTAAAAGTTATAATTTTTTTATATAAAAAATACCGGCAAAATACTAAATGTGGTCCGCCGATATTAATGTGTCAGCGTGTAAAAGTGCAAGCGAACCCCACCGATGTATTTTATGATATTAGAATGTATTTTACGTGTGTATATATATCGATAAAAATTTTAATTTTTAGTTTTTCTGATTCAATCGATGAATTTTTTTTAATTTTTGGTTAAATTAACAGAAAAGTAATTAATTATTAATTAATAGTTACCGAACAGCCAACAAAAAAATAAAATAAAACACAAAGTATTTCTACCAATGGTACCTAACCCTTTAGACAGTGTGAGCCACAAATATTAAGGGGGATAATTTTTTTTTTTTGATAAAAATTACACTTATAAAAAATATTATTTTTATTATAAAAAAATATAAATTTTATAAAGACAAGAGTAAATATATGAGAAT
Organism: Cannabis sativa; assembly: GCF_029168945.1. Lineage (NCBI taxonomy): Eukaryota > Viridiplantae > Streptophyta > Magnoliopsida > Rosales > Cannabaceae > Cannabis > Cannabis sativa. The sequence continues at coordinate 53,983,375 of NC_083602.1, read as the reverse complement.
AAATATGAAAATATATATAGATAAAAATAAAAAAAAATATATATGTATATAAATTTATATGGGCAAAATTATATTATGTAATAACAAAACTAAAATGAAAAATTAATTATGGGGGTAAAAAATATATATATATATCTATGATACATAAAAAAGAAAAAAAAATTTAAAAGTTGGGTGGGATCATGTACCCTACATGATCTCATGTTTTATGTTGCTTTGCGATGGGCTAACAATAATCTCTTAACATTATTATGTTAAATTATATAAAATCCCATACTTAGACCACAGCTACCTTTAAGCATTTTTGCAAGCGTAAAGACCGTTAGAACTTAAAATAGTGTAATGGATTGGAAGGATTTAATAACAACTCTGTGAACATAGCGCCGGCAAAGAGCTGTTAGATATTTGTATGTCGTTACCTTGTTTTGTCAGAACGTTAAGTACGGAGATGGTTAGTGTGGAATTATAATAATGACGTGGATTCAATTTTTTTTTTATTCAAGATTCAAGTTAGAAGCCATGCACTTTCCCAGAAATTACAGCATCTAATAGGCCAATATAGCCCTATGTATAATTAACCATATATGTTATAATGTTCCATGGTCCAACCATTCTTGACCAGCAAAATATAATTTTTAAAAACTTTACACTCCAATTGGATAAATAATATAAACATATGAGTATATTGGTCAAGTCAAAAATGAAGATATATAGCACGCCAAACTAAGCAGACCCACCCACCAACCATGCAAAGTTAGAAGACACGCACATTTGCACTAGTAGGGAAAGCAGCTGATGATATATTATATATATAGTATAAATAAGAGAGATAATTCCCCATATTCGAAATCATCACTTCTACTTAATCACTACTCTCTACCATTGATCATAATTCACTACCACAATATATAGCCCATATTGGATATTATACTTCTTAAGCTTATTTCTAATTTCATCTAAACATTTCAATATTATTATTGCCATGTCTCCTCAACTCAACACTACTGAATTTTTGGTTGTAAAGGAGGAAGTTGAGCTTGTGAAGCCATCCAAAGCCACACCTTCGGAAGTTCTCTCTTTGTCCACTCTTGACAATGAGGCCAACCTTGAATGCTTCTCCAAAGCCATCTACGTATACAAGGCCCAACATGATCACACTAATGGCGTCGATCCAGCTGAGATGATCAAGCAAGCTGTCTCTGATGCTCTCGTCTATTACTACCCTCTAGCCGGGAGACTCAAACGGCTAGACCACGATGGAAGGCTTCAACTCACTTGCGACGCTACTGGTGTTCCCTATTTGGTCGCCACGGCCAACTGTCGTCTTTCCTCGCTTAATTACTTGGACGATATTGATTTCGAGATGGCCAAGAACTTGGTCTTCCCTTCTCCTACAAGCGATTGCCCTTTCGTCCTACAAGTCACTCGATTCTCTTGTGGAGGTTTTACCATTGGGTTTGGAATATCTCACATGGTCTCCGATGGTTTTGGGGCTGCTCAGATCTTCAAGGCCTTGGCTGAGCTTTCCAAAGGCAAAGAGCTCTCAGTGAAGCCGGTATGGGAAAGAGAGAGACTTGTGGGAACACCCATCAAAGAGTTTCTCAAGCTCAGCATGTGTCATCCTGCTACGTCACCATACATGCCCTCTTCTGACATTGTAGATGAGATCTTTTACTTAAAGAGTGATACCATGAAGAGACTCAAAGATGAGATAATTAGTGGTGGTTCTCCCAGTAATGTTACTACCTTTGAAATACTTGCAGCCTTTGTTTGGAAAGCCAGACTGAGAGCCTTAGAGCTCAATCATGATGGAAAAACATGTTTGTATTTCGCTACAGGTTTGAGAAAGCTCATAGACCCTCCTTTGCCTGAAGGGTATTACGGGAATGCATTTTTGACCTCTGCAGTGGAACTCACTGGCAGAGAACTAGAAGATAAATCTTTATCTGAAATTGTAAATATGATAAAGGAGAAGAAGAAGGATGTTTTGGACAACAACTACATCAGAAAATCTATTGATATTTGTGAGACCAAACTAGCCAACCGTGATAATCCAAAAATTAAGGCTACGGGAGCACTCATGGCATTGACTGATTGGAGGAATTTGGGGTTAGTTTCGGATGAGTTCGGATCAGGATGGAATGTTGAAAACGTGACATCGTTGCCGTGGGACTGTTTTGGGTCAGTAGATTTGTGCACCTTTTTGCCTGCTCCAAAATCTGATCCTTCCTTAAAAGGTGGAGTTGGGATATTGGTCTCTCTTCCGAGGCTAGCCATGCCCAGGTTCAAGCAAGAGATTGATTCTCTTAACTAATTAACTACTGTACTTTTAATATTGATTTGTTTATTTGATATTGTTTGGTTTTCCCATTTGAAGAGCCAATTAGGCAATTATATATACAGCTTTACTCCATTCATTACAATTTACACTTGCAAGATAAATTAATGTATTTACTTGCGTAAATATCAAATATTTCGATTACATGTCATGATTCTTCAGCCCAAAAAAAAAAGTAAAGTCATCATTCAATCAAGATTAAAAAAAATTGGAAAAATAGCTAGAAGTCTTAACACTACAAGAATTTGGTTCAATACCGGCGGAGTCAGACCGCGGGTATAAATGGAGTTATTACCGGCAAAAAAGGTATTTCGCCGGTAATATTTTTTTAATAATTAAGAAAATAAATATTTAATTAATAATATTAATACCAGTGGATATAGAGTATTACTGGCGTAAATTAAATCCGCCTCTAATACTTTGGGCGGGATTTTGACCGCCCAAAATTTGAAATAGCTAATACTAGCGGATTATTAGAGGTGGGTTTCACCGGTATTAGTCAAAAATTCTTTTCGGTGGAACCCCTATTAACACCGGCGGGTCTCACCGGTAATAAAACACTATAATACCAACCCCTAACTCAGAATACATTTTTCATTTTTCCCCCACAAAATTCACCCCGACCCTCCTCCTCCTCTGCCCATTTCTCCACCGTCAACCGCCATTCCACCGCCATTTTCTTTGACAGGTAATGTTTTTTTCACTATTTTTTTTTTTTCATTTCTCCCTTTCATTTTTGTTTTTTTTTTTTTTTGTATGGTTATTTTTTGTCCATGCTTGAAGTATTGGGGGAGATACTCTGCTCGGAACACTAATGGAAAGTGAAAACGAGGGAAGAGTAAAAAGCTTGGCCAGAAATTAACAGGTTTTTTTTTTATTATTAGATTTATTTTTCCATCTTTGAATGTTTAGTAATTGGTATGTTATATATATATATATGTATGTATGTGTAAATATATGTGATTGGTACTGTATAAATATATAATTTTATTTATGTGTATATATTATATGTATGTGTGCACTCTTAATGGGTATTACTAATGAATGGGTAAAATTAGAAAATTTAAATTTTTATACTTAATTTTTCTATCTAATTAAAAAATATCTCATTTTTATATCATATAGGCTGAGATTGCAGTTCCATCGGTAAAAAAAACTTTTAAAAATCGTTTTTTAGCAAGAAGAATATGAAAAGAAAAAGTTGAGTTTGAGTTAAATATTTTTGCATGAACATATTTTTGATATAGTGTAAAAAGAGATATTTTTTGATACTTTTTTTAATTAAGTAGTTAAATTAAGCATAAATATTCATTTGTAATTTAATTATTCGTTATTAAATCAAAATTTTATGGTTTGATATTTTTAAAATTAATATTTATAGTTAAATTTGTTTAGTAACCATTCATGGGTAATACCCATTAAGAATTGTTCTATGTATATATATATGTGTGTGTTTTATGTAAATGTATAACTTTTAAACAATGTATATATATATATATTATATATACATATAATATTTTGCTTAAAAATTTTAAATGTATAAATTTGTAAAAATTTAGATTTTAAGTGTATGTAGTAATAAATGCATTTTATAGGATTATAATTTTTTTTTTAATTTTTTGGCAAAGTTATTACATTTGAAAGTTAGGAGAAAGATTCCTAACAACATATTTGATGAATTATTGAAGTTATTAAAATTAGCTTTTCGAAAGGAAAATAAAATTCTGTCAAACTACTATGATGCCAAGAAAAGATTGAAGAAATTAGGGCTGGGGTATGAGTCAATTCATGTGTGCAAGCATAATTGATGTTTATTTTACAATGAACATGCAAATAAAGATTCATGCCAAGTTTGTGGCACCAATAGATGGATAACTTCAGAAAATTAAGGAGCAAAAAAGGTGCCTCATAAGGTGATGCATTACTTTCCGTTAACTCTGCGACTAAAGAGACTGTATACTTCTAGGCATACAGCAAAATACATGGCACCACACTGGTAAATCAAAAGATGATGCTGTGATGCGACACCCTTTGGTTGGTGCAGCGTGGAAGGATTTTGATGCCAAACATCTTGATTTTGCTAGTGAACCTTGAAATGTTCTTCTAGGTTTAGCTACCGATGACTTTAATCTATTTGGCAACATGAGCCAAGCTTATAGTATGTGGCCTGTAGTTTTGGCGAACTATAATCTTCCACCTTGGTTATGTATGAAAGATAATAATTTTATGTTGACCATTCTTATTCCTGGAGAAAAATCACAGAGAATGGACATAGATGTATTTTTAAGACCCTTGGTGGATGAATTGAAGGAGTTGTGGGTTAACGGAGTAGATATGAGAGATACTTGAACCAACACTGTGTTCAAGCTACGTGCAGCTCTTCTGTGGACATTTAATGATTTTCCAGCTCGTAGTTATTTGTTTGGTTGGAGTGGTCAGGGATACAAAGCTTGTCCCACTTGTAATGAAGATACCGTTCCATTCGAGTAATTGGTAAGACATCTTACATAGGTCATAGAAGATTTTTGCCAAATAACCATCGAATGAGAAGGGATACTCAATTCGACGGACAAATTGAGAGAAGACCTCCTCCAAGGCGTTTTACTTGTGAGGAAGTATTAGAACAAGTAAATAAACTCCCGCCCCATCTCCCGGGAAATCGTGAGCTATTTGGTGTTATGAAGCGTAGGCGAGTTGCAAAAAATCAAAATTGGAGGAAAAAAAAGCATCTTTACAAGCTTGACTATTGGTGTTCAAACATTCTTAAACACAATATTGATGTCATGCAAGTTGAGAAGAATGTTTGTGATAGTTTATTAGGAACAATCTTGGACAATGATAAATCCAAGGACACTACCAATGCAATACACGATTTGAAGAAGTTAGGAGTCAGAGAATGGTTATGGATTTATGAAGATGAGAGGGGGAAGCTGTTGAAACCTCATGCACCTTACGTTCTTAAACTTGATGATAGGCTCCAATTTTGTAAATTTATTAAAGATGTGAAATTTCCTGATGACTTTTGTTCGAATTTGAAAAAGAAAGTAAACAAAAATTTTACAAATGTCATCGGATTGAAGTCACACGACTGCCATGTAATAATGCAACGATTACTTTCTATTGGTGTTCGCAAGTTTCTCCCGAAGCCTATATTGACCACCATTTCTGAACTGTTCAACTTTTTCATGCAAATTTGTTCAAGGACTATAAATGTTAAAGACACGGAGGTTGCTCAACAAGACTTTATTTTAATCTTCTGTAAAATGGAGTCCATATTTCTTCCAGTATATTTTGACATAATGATTCATTTGGTACTTCATTTGCCTGAAGAAGTAATTTTGGGTGGACCTATTTTTATGAGGTGGATGTATCCATTTGAAAGGTACATAAAAAAATTGAAGAACTACGTAAGAAATAAAGCACGTCCTGAAAGGTCGATAACCGAAAGTTACGTTGTTGATGAGGCTTTGACATTTTGTTCAATGTATTTCAAGGGGGTTGAAACAAGGTTTAACCGTCTTGATCGCAAGGTTGTCCCACGAAAGCTTTTTGTGTTTCAATCTCAATGTCGACCCATTACAAAAGCCAATCTCCGGCCTCTTGATCGCGCATCTCGTGAATAAGTAGAGTGGTATATATTCAACAATTCACCTAAAATTCAAGCTTACTTAGAGTGAGTTTCTTTTTTTATTAATTTTTTTCTTTTTTTTTCACCTAAAATTTCAATCAATCAATTCAAATCTTTCGATTTTACAGTGAACACTTGGAAGTGATTTGACAAAATTACTCGAATGGAGATCAAAATGTTTTACACAAAAAATATTTTTGTCCGTGGTTTCACAAGAAGGTGAATATAGATGTGTAGTAAATATTTATTATCTTAAGTGGTGTTTGTCATTCTCTAATGAGGTATTGATTTTTATAGATATATGACTTGCACAAGTTTGGATCATTAGAGAATGACGAATAGTTGCTAGCTTTAGCATCCGGGTCTGATCACTTAGGTACTTACTATATGAAGGTTGTATTGTGGATGGAGTTCGATTTATGGCTAGCAAACAAGATGAGAAGAGGAGCAAGCAAAATAGTGGAGTGTTTGTGGCGGGAACAAAATGTTTTAATTATTACGGCACACTTACTGAAGTACTAAAGTTAACCACTGGTGTTTACTCTGTCACATTATTTTAGTGCAAGTGGTATAATACAGATCCAAGACAGAAGAAAACAATCGTCGAGAACCTTATCACTAGTATTAATGTTAGTGGTGAATGGTATAAAGATGACCCATACATACTTGCTAGTAGAGCAAAGCAAGTGTTTTATCTCGATGATTTATTGAGAGGGAAACATTAGAAAATAGTTGAGAATGTAAATCATCGACAAATTTGGGACATCGTGGATGATGATGCTAATGTCGAATTTTATTTGGTACACGACACCAACTCATCCAATTTTGTGTTAACTGTTAATCTTGGGGAGTTAATTTTGCTACCTAATCAACCTCCGATGGACATTGGCACTGAACCAAGTTTGCATGTCAACGAAGAGGACCGCAACATGGACAAAGAAGATGCTACTGAAGAATCTGACGATGAAATTTAGTTGACCTTTGTGAAGATGATGTGAACGATAATTTAATTAATAATGATAGTGATATGGATGATTAATTTTCAGACACTTTATTTTGTAATACATACAATTATTAATTTCAAGTTAATATTTTTTATTTCAAATTAACTTTATTAATTTTAAATTATTGTTACTATTACTAATATATAGAATATTTTTTTTAAAAAAAAGTAATGTCAGCTGATGTATCAACTTATCATGGTGGAGACGGGGGTGGTACCGATCCACCAGACCCTAGTAGGGTACCGTCGACATCTGAGTCGGCTCCACCGCCAAGAAGAAAGGGACGTAGCCTTGCTACCAACCTTAATGTTGAACAAAGAAGGCAGGATGCAGGAAAAACATTACCATTAAAACTTGATGTCGTGACAGGCAAAGTGATTGGTACAGAGAACCAAGCTTTTGTACGTCAAATGGGTCTTGAGGTTACAGTTATGTTGCCAGGACACTACTTGAATTTTAATGATATACCTCAACACTTTAAAGACCAAATTGTACAAAAAATGAAGGTAAAACATATTAACAACTTTAATGTTGCAAATATTTAATTTCAATTAATACATAATTCTTTAACAAATACTATTTGTTTGTAGTATTTGTACGGTATTGATGGCCATCTTGAGCCTGAAAGAGTGATGCAAACTCTTTATCATGAGATAAAGAGAAGATATTCTGAGAGAAAGAATATCAGGCACACATTGTTTCAGGAACATTATCCTGGGGATCCAAATGATTTGGCAAGTGTCATTGAAGCTGTACCTGATCACTGCATTACAGAGAGCTGGAAGAAAATCATTGACATATTTTTGAGCCCAAAGTTTATTGCGCGATTAAATCAAAACAAGAAAAATAGAGGAGAAATGAAGTGTTTGTCCACGCAAGGCACAAAGTCGATGGCAGCGTCTCGTAATGAATTTGTAAGTAAAATTGTTAACTTTCTATTAGCAATTTCTTTTACTAATAACACAAACTAACCCTATTTTTGTACAGGACATCCCTGAAGACTATGCAATTCATACTTGGAAAAAAGGCCACCTTAGAAAAGGAACGGAAGACACTTGGATTAGCGAGACATGCAGAGAACTACATGTAAGTTTCAATTTTTTATATAATATTTTTAAGATGAATGCATGGTGGTATTATTGTGTTTCTAATATTTTATTTGATCAGGATCAAAGGCTTGAAGAGGTCTCTAGCATGACTGGAACAGAAAATGATTCAAGCGATGGATCTTCTAGTAAATACAAGCAATTTCAAGCTATGAATAAAGTTCTTGGGAGTCGATCAGACTATCAAAGAAGAGTGGGTTATAAATTGAAAGACAGCTCAGAAATAAGTTCTAGTACTCAAAGTCGAGCTCAATCACAAGGCCTTACTCCATCCATTAGTCCGGAAGATATAGGAGCCTTCGCCGAGTTTATGTTAAAAATGCGTGATAAGATTGATCAGTCTGGCACCTCCAGTGATGCTTCTCTGCATGACCCACGGTTTGACAATAATTTACAAAAAATTTTACCATCACAACCGCAAGGTAGTGCGTCCAGTTAAGCCCCCCCTCCAATGTCAGTGCCACAACAACAACAACAACAACAACCACGATCGCCTCAGATGCCTCAGTTCTTTCAACAACAACAACAAAATTCACCCAACATGTCTGCTGGCTCCTCACAATCGCCTCATTTACATTACATGTTCGGGCATCCTTCACAGTCTCCTCCTATATTTTTTTTTGGATGCCGCAAGGGGATCTCAGACACAACAACCTATGGTTGGCCATTTTGGAGGCTCATCCCAACAACAATACCCTATGTATGGTCAATTTGGATCATCCCAACAATAACCTGTGTACGGTCAATTTGGGTCATTGTTGCAACAACAACCTGTGTATGGTCAAATGGGAGGATCTCCACAACAGCCTATGTATGGTCAGATTTTAAGTGCGTAGAGTCAGCAACAACAGAAGCAACAACAACAACAACAACAACCTACTTTGGTTCGCCCGCAGACTCGACAATTTGTGGAGATCTTACCTACACCGCAGACTGGACAACCTTATTACCCTACGCTGCCGACTCCTCAATCTCGTGATAATTCCGATGGTTTAAGACTTATCTCGAATGCAGATGAATTTATGGAATTTACTGATTTGAACAATGATAATTAAGTTTTTTAATTTTGTAAATTTTATGTTTTAAAGTTTATTTGAAGACAATTTCCTAATTTTATTTAAGATAACAGTTTATATTGTTATGGACAAATTAATGTTAATGTTTGATTTCTTAAATTTAAATTCTAATTAATAATATATTTATAAAATAATTATTATATATAATTATAATTATTTTTATTATATAAATATTAAAAGTTATAATTTTTTTATATAAAAAATACCGGCAAAATACTAAATGTGGTCCGCCGATATTAATGTGTCAGCGTGTAAAAGTGCAAGCGAACCCCACCGATGTATTTTATGATATTAGAATGTATTTTACGTGTGTACATATATCGATAAAAATTTTAATTTTTAGTTTTTCTGATTCAATCGATGATTTTTTTTTAATTTTTGGTTAAATTAACAGAAAAGTAATTAATTATTTATTAATAGTTACCGAACAGCCAACAAAAAAATAAAATAAAACACAAAGTATTTCTACCAATGGTGCCTAACCCTTTAGACAGTGTCAGCCACAAATATTAAGGGGGATAATTTTTTTTTTTTGATGAAAATTACACTTATAAAAAATATTATTTTTATTATAAAAAAATATAAATTTTATAAAGACAAGAGTAAATATATGAGAATAAATATGAAAATATATATAGATAAAAATAAAAAATATATATATATAAATTTATATGGGCAAAATTATAATATGTAATAACAAAACTAAAATGAAAAATTAATTATGGGGGTAAAAAATATATATATATATATATATGATACATAAAAAAAAAAAAAATTTAAAAAGTTGAGTGGGATCATGTACCCCTACATGATCTCATGTTTTATGTTGCTTTGCGATGGGCTAACGATAATCTCTTAACATTATTATGTTAAATTATATAAAATCCGATACTTAGACCACACCACAGCTTCCTTTAAGCATTTTTGCAAGCGTAAAGACCGTTAGAACTTAAAATAGTGTAATGGAAGGATTTAATAACAACTCTGTGAACATAGCGCCGGCAAAGAGCTGTTAGATATTTGTACGTGGTTACCTTGTTTTGTCAGAACGTTAAGTACGGAGATGGTTAGTGTGGAATTATAATAATGACGTGGATTCAAATTTTTTTTTTATTATTATTGTTTTAAAATCCACCTCTCATCTTTATTCAAGATTCAAGTTAGAAGCCATGCACTTTCCCAGAAATTACAGCATCTAATAGGCCAATATAGCCCTATGTATAATTAACCATATATGTTATAATGTTCCATGGTCCAACCATTCTTGACCAGCAAAATATAATTTTTAAAAACTTTACACTCCAATTGGATAAATAATATATACATATGAGTATATTGGTCAAGTCAAAAATGAAGATATATAGCACGCCAAACTAAGCAGACCCACCCACCAACCATGCAAAGTTAGAAGACACGCACATTTGCACTAGTAGGGAAAGCAGCTGATGATATATTATATATATAGTATAAATAAGAGAGATAATTCCCCATATTCGAAATCATCACTTCTACTTAATCACTACTCTCTACCATTCATCATAATTCACTACCACAATATCTAGCCCATATTGGATATCATACTTCTTAAGCTTATTTCTAATTTCATCGAAACATTTCAATATTATTATTGCCATGTCTCCTCAACTCAACACTACTGAATTTTTGGTTGTAAAGGAGGAAGTTGAGCTTGTGAAGCCATCCAAAGCCACACCTTCGGAAGTTCTCTCTTTGTCCACTCTTGACAATGAGGCCAACCTTGAATGCTTCTCCAAAGCCATCTACGTATACAAGGCCCAACATGATCACACTAATGGCGTCGATCCAGCTGAGATGATCAAGCAAGCTGTCTCTGATGCTCTCGTCTATTACTACCCTCTAGCCGGGAGACTCAAACGGCTAGACCACGATGGAAGGCTTCAACTCACTTGCGACGCTACTGGTGTTCCCTATTTGGTCGCCACGGCCAACTGTCGTCTTTCCTCGCTTAATTACTTGGACGATATTGATTTCGAGATGGCCAAGAACTTGGTCTTCCCTTCTCCTACAAGCGATTGCCCTTTCGTCCTACAAGTCACTCGATTCTCTTGTGGAGGTTTTACCATTGGGTTTGGAATATCTCACATGGTCTCCGATGGTTTTGGGGCTGCTCAGATCTTCAAGGCCTTGGCTGAGCTTTCCAAAGGCAAAGAGCTCTCAGTGAAGCCGGTATGGGAAAGAGAGAGACTTGTGGGAACACCCATCAAAGAGTCTCTCAAGCTCAGCATGTGTCATCCTGCTACGTCACCATACATGCCCTCTTCTGACATTGTAGATGGGATCTTTTACTTAAAGAGTGATACCATGAAGAGACTCAAAGATGAGATAATTAGTGGTGGTTCTCCCAGTAATGTTACTACGTTTGAAATACTTGCAGCCTTCGTTTGGAAAGCCAGACTGAGAGCCTTAGAGCTCAATCATGATGGAAAAACATGTTTGTATTTCGCTACAGGTTTGAGAAAGCTCATAGACCCTCCTTTGCCTGAAGGGTATTACGGGAATGCATTTTTGACCTCTGCAGTGGAACTCACTGGCAGAGAACTAGAAGATAAATCTTTATCTGAAATTGTAAATATGATAAAGGAGAAGAAGAAGGATGTTTTGGACAACAACTACATCAGAAAATCTATTGATATTTGTGAGACCAAACTAGCCAACCGTGATAATCCAAAAATTAAGGCTACGGGAGCACTCATGGCATTGACTGATTGGAGGAATTTGGGGTTAGTTTCGGATGAGTTTGGATCAGGATGGAATGTTGAAAACGTGACATCGTTGCCGTGGGACTGTTTTGGGTCAGTAGATTTGTGCACCTTTTTGCCTGCTCCAAAATCTGATCCTTCCTTAAAAGGTGGAGTTGGGATATTGGTCTCTCTTCCGAGGCTAGCCATGCCCAAGTTCAAGCAAGAGATTGATTCTCTCAACTAATTAACTACTGTACTTTTAATATTGATTATTTATTTGATTTTGTTTGGTTTTCCCATTTGAAGAGCGAATTATATACAGCTATACTCCTTTATTACAATTTATATTTGCAAGATAAATTAATGTAACTACTCTGGTGAATATCAAATATTTCGATTACATGTCATGATTCTTCATCCAAAAAAAAAAGTGAAGTCATCATTCAACCAAGAATATTAAAAAAAAATTAGAAAAATAGCTAAAAATCTTAACACTACAAGAATTTGGTTCAATACCGATGGAGCCAAACCGCCGGTATTAATGGGGTTATTGCTGGCAGAAAAGTTATTCCGCCGGTAATACTTTTTAATAATTAAAAATAATAAATATTTAATAAATAATATTAATACCGGCGGATATAGAGTATTACCGGCGGAAATTAAATACGCCTCTAATACTTTGGGTTGGATTTTGACCCCTCAAAATTTGAAATGACTAATATCTGCAGATTATTAGAGGCGGGTTTCGCCGGTATTAGTCAAGAATTCTGACTGTTTTTTTATAATCGGCGGAACCCCTATTAATACCGACAGGTCCCACCGGTAATAAAACACTATATAATACCAACCCCTAACTCAGAAAACATTTTCTATTTTTCCCCCACAAAATTCACCCTCGACCCTCCTCCTCCTCCGCCCATCCTCCGACCCTCCTCTTCTCCGCCCATTTCTCCACCGTCAACCGCGCTATTCCACCGCTATTTTCTTTGACAGGTAATATTTTTTTCACTATTTTTTTTTCATCTCTCCCTTTCATTTTTTTTTTGTATAGTTATTTATTTTTTGTCCATGTGCTTGAAGTATTGGGAGAGATACTCTGCTCGGAACACTAACGGAAAGTGAAAACGCGGGAAGAGTAAAAAGCTTGGCCAGAAATTAACAGGTTTGTTTGTTTTTTTTTTAATAGATTTATTTTTCCATCTTTGAATGTTTAGTGATTGGTATGTTGCATATATATATGTGTATGTGTAAATATATGTGATTGGTACTGTATAAATATAATATTATTTATGTGCATATATTATATGTATATATGTGTTTTATGTAAATGTATAATTTTTAAACAATGTATATATATTATATATATATATATATTATATATTCATATAATATTTTGCTTAAAAATTTTAAATGTATAAATTTGTAAAAATTTTGATTTTAAGTGTATGTAGTAATAAATGTATTTTATAGGATTATAATTTTTTTAAACTTTTTGGCAAAATTATTGCATTTGAAAGTTAGGAGAAAGATTCCTAACAACATATTTGATGAATTACTAAAGTTATTAAAATTAGCTTTTCCAAAGGAAAATAAAATTCCGTCAAACTACTATGATATACCAAGAAAAGATTGAAGAAATTAGGGCTGGGGTATGAGTCAATTCATGTGTGCAAGCATAATTGCTGTTTATTTTACAATGAACATGTAAATAAAGATTCATGTCCAGTTTGTGGCACTAGTAGATGGATAACTTTAGAAAACTCAGGAGCAAAAAAGGTGCCTCATAAGGTGATGCATTACTTTCCGTTAACTCCGCAATTGAAGAGATTGTATACTTCAAGGCATACGGCAAAATACATGGTATGGCACCACACTAGTAAATCAAAAGATGACGCTGTGATGCGACACCCTTTGGATGGTGCAGCGTGGAAGGATTTCGATGCCAAACATCTTGATTTTGCTAGTGAACCTCAAAATGTTCTTCTAGGTTTAGCTACCGATGGCTTTAATCCATTTGGCAACACGAGCCAAGCTTACAGTATGTGGCCTGTAGTTTTGGCGAACTATAATCTTCCACCTTTGTTATGTATGAAACATAATAATTTTATGTTGACCATTTTTATTCCTGGAGAAAAATCACCGAGAATGGATATAGATGTATTTTTAAGACCCTTGGTGGATGAGTTGAAGGAGTTGTGGGTTAACGGAGTAGATACGAGAGATAGTCGAACCAAAAATGTGTTCAAGATGTGCGCAACTCTTCTGTGGACAGTTAATGATTTTCCAGCTCGTAGTTATTTGTCTGGTTGGAGTGGTCAGGGATACAAAGCTTGTCCCACTTGTAATGAAGATACTTCTTCCATTCGAGTAATTGGTAAGACATCTTACGTAGGTCATAGAAGATTTTTGCCAAATAACCATCAAATGAGAAGGGATACTCAATTCAACAGACAAATTGAGAGAAGACCTCCTCCAAGGCATTTTACTTGTGAGGAAGTATTATAACAAGTAAATAAACTCCCATCCCATCTCCCGAGAAATCATGAGCTATTTGGTGGTGTGAAGCATAGGCGAGTTGCAGAAAATTAAAATTGGAGGAAAAAAAGCATCTTCTACGAGCTTGACTATTGGTGTTCAAACATTCTTAAACACAATATTGATGTCATGCATGTTGAGAAGAATGTTTGTGATAGTTTATTGGAAATAATCTTGGACTGATAAATCCAAGGACACTACCAATGCAAGACACGATTTGAAGAAGTTAGGAGTCAGAGAATGGTTGTGGATTTATGAAGATGAGAGGGAGAAGCTGTTGAAACCTCTTGCACCTTACGTTCTTAAACCTAATGATAGGCTCCAATTTTGTAAATTTATTAAAGATGTGAAATTTCCTGATGGCTTTTGTTCGAATTTGAAAAAGAAAGTAAATAAAAATTTAACAAATTTCATCGGATTGAAGTCACACGACTGCCATGTAATAATGCAACGATTAGTTTCTATTGGTGTTTGCAAGTTTCTCCCGAAGGCTATATTGACCACCATTCTGAACTGTTCAACTTTTTCATGAAAATTTGTTCAAGGACTATAAATGTTAAAGACATGGAGGTTGCTCAACAAGACCTTATTTTAATCTTGTGTAAAATGGAGTCCATATTTCCTCCAGTATATTTTGACATAATGATTCATTTGGTACTTCATTTGCCTGAAGAAGCAATTTTGGGTGGACTTATTTTTATTAGGTGGATGTATCCATTTGAAAGGTACATGAAAAAATTGAAGAACTACGTAAGAAATAAAGCACGTCCTGAAGGGTCGATAACGGAAAGTTACGTTGTTGATGAGGCTTTGACATTTTGTTCAATGTATTTCAAGGGGGTTGAAACAAGGTTTAACTGTCTTGATTGCAAGGTTGTCCCACGAAAGCTTTTTGTGTTTCAATCTCAATGTCGACCCATTACAAAAGCCAATCTACGGCCTCTTGATCGCGCATCTCGTGAATAAGTAGAGTGGTATATATTCAACAATTCACCTAAAATTCAAGTTTACTTAGAGTGAGTTTCTTTTTTTTATTAATTTTTTCTTTTTTTTTTCACCTAAAATTTCAGTCAATCAATTCAAATCTTTGATTTTACAGTGAACACTTGGAAGTGATTTGACAAAATTACTCGAATGGAGATCATAATGTTTTACACAAAAAAACATTTTCGTTCGTGATTTCACAAGAAGGTGAATATAGATGTGTAGTAAATATTTATTATCTTAAGTGGTGTTTGAATTGTCATTCTCTAATGAGGTATTTATTTTTATAGATATATGACTTGCACAAGTTTGGATCATTAGAGAATGACGAATAGTTACTAGCTTTAGCATCCGGGTCTGATCACTTAGGTACTTACTATATGAAGGTTGTATTGTGAATGGAGTTCGATTTATGGCTACCAAACAAGATGAGAAGAGGAGCAAGCAAAATAGTGAAGTGTTTGTGGCGGGAACAAAATGTTTTAATTATTACGACACACTTACTGAAGTATTAAAGTTAACCACTGGTGTTTACTCTATCACATTATTTAAGTGCAAGTGGTACAATACAGATCCAAGACGAAAGAAAACAATCGTCGAGAACCTTATCACTAGTATTAATGTTAGTGGTGAATGGTATAAAGATGACCCATACATACTTGCTAGTAGAGCAAAGCAAGTGTTTTATCTCGATGATTTATTGAGAGGGAAACATTGAAAATAGTTGAGAATGTAAATCATCGACAAATTTGGGACATCGTGGATGATGATGCTAATGTCGAATTTGATTTGGTACATGACACCAACTCATCCAATTTTGTGTTAACTGTTAATCTTGAGGAGTTAATTTTGCTACCTAATCAACCTCCGATGGACATTGGCATTGAACCAAGTTTGCATGTCAACGAAGAGGACCGCAACATGGACAAAGAAGATGCTACTGAAGAATCTGACGATGAAATTTAGTTGACTTTTGTGAAGATGACGTGAACGATAATTTAGTTCATAATGATAGTGATATGGATGATTAATTTTCAGACACTTTATTTTGTAATACATACAATTATTAATTTCAAGTTAATATTTTTTATTTCAAATTAACTTTATTAATTTTAAATTATTGTTACTATTACTAATATATAGAATATTTTCTTTTTTAAAAAAAAGTAATGTCAGCTGATGTATCAACTTATCATGGTGGAGACGGGGGTGGTACCGATCCACCAGACCCTAGTAGGGTACCGTCGACATCTGAGTCGGCTCCACCGCCAAGAAGAAAGGGACGTAGCCTTGCTACCAACCTTAATGTTGAACAAAGAAGGCAGGATGCAGGAAAACCATTACCATTAAAACTTGATGCCGTGACAGGCAAAGTGATTGGTACAGAGAACCAAGCTTTTGTACGTCAAATGGGTCTTGAGGTAACAATTACGTTGCCAGGACACTACTTGAATTTTAATGATATACCTCAACACTTTAAAGACCAAATTTTACAAAAAATGAAGGTAAAACATATTAACAACTTTAATAACGCAAATATTTAATTTCAATCAATACATAATTCTTTAACAAATACTATTTGTTTGTAGTATTTGTACGGTATTGATGGCCATCTTGAGCCTGAAAGAGTGATGCAAACTCTTTATCATGAGATAAAGAGAAGATATTTTGAGAGAAAGAATATCAGGCACACGTTGTTTCAGGAACATTATTCTGGGGATCCAAATGATTTGGCAAGTGTCATTGAAGCTGTACCTGATCACTGCACTACAGAGAGCTGGAAGCAAATCATTGACATATTTTTGAGCCCAAAGTTTATTGCGCGATTAAATCAAAATAAGAAAAATAGAGGAGAAATGAAGTATTTGTCCACGCAAGGCACAAAGTCGATGGCAGCGTCTCGTAATGAATTTGTAAGTAAAATTGTTAACTTTCTATTAGCAATTTCTTTTACTAATAACACAAACTAACCCTATTTTTGAACAGGACATCCATGAAGACTATGCAATTCATACTTGGAAAAAAGGCCACCTTAGAAAAGGAACGGAAGACACTTGGATTAGCGAGACATGCAGAGAACTACATGTAAGTTCCAATTTTTTTAATAATATTTTTAAGATGAATGCATGGTGGTATTATTGTGTTTCTAATATTTTATTTGATCAGGAGCAAATGCTTGAAGAGGTTGCTAGCATGACCGGAACAGAAAATGATTCAAGCGATGGATCTTCTAGCAAATACAAGCAATTTCAAGCTATGAATAAAGTTCTTGCGAGTCGATCAGACTATCAAAGAAGAGTGGGTTATAAATTGAAAGACAGCTCAGAAATAAGTTCTAGTACTCAAAGTCGAGCTCAATCACAAGGCCTTACTCCATTTATTAGTCCGGAAGATATAGGAGTCTTCGCCGAGTTTACGTTAAAAATACGTGATAAGATTGATCAGTCTGGCACCTCCAGTGGTGCTTCTCTGCATGACCCACGGTTTGACAATAATTTACAAAAAAAATTTACCATCACAACCGCAAGGTAGTGCGTCCAGTTAAGCCCCCCCTCCAATGTCAGTGCCACAACAACAACAACAACCACGATCGCCTCAGATGCCTCAGTTCTTTCAACAACAACAACAAAACTCACCTAACATGTCTGCTGGCTCCTCACAATCGCCTCATTTACATTACATGTTCGGGCATCCTTCACAGTCTCCTCCTATATTTTTTTCGGATGGCCATTTGGAGGCTCATCCCAACAACAATACCCTATGTATGGTCAATTTGGATCATCTCAACAATAACCTGTGTACGGTCAATTTGGGTCATTGTTGCAGCAACAACCTGTGTATGGTCAAATGGAGGATCTCCACAACAGCCTATGTATGGTCAGATTTTTAGTGCGCAGAGTCAGGAACAACAGAAGCAACAACAACAACAACAACCTACTTTGGTTCGCCCGCAGACTCGACAATTTGTGGAGATCTTACCTACACCGCAGACTGGACAACCTTATTACCCTACCCCGCCGACTCTTTAATCTCGTGATAATCCCGACGGTTCAAGACTTAGCTCGAATGCAGATGAATTTATGGAATTTACTGATTTGAAAAATGAGAATTAAGTTTTTTAATTTTGTAAATTTTATGTTTTAAAGTTTATTTGAAGACAATTTCCTAATTTTATTTAAGATAATAGTTTATATTGTTATGGACAAATTAATGTTAATGTTTGATTTCTTAAATTTAAATTCTAATTAATAATATATTTATAAAATAATTATTATATATAATTATAATTATTTTTATTGTATAAATATTAAAAGTTATAATTTTTTTTATATAAAAAATACCGGCAAAATACTAAATGTGGTCCGCCGGTATTAATGTGTCAGCGTGTAAAAGTGCAGACACTAATACCGGCAAACCCCACCGATATTAATCCGCCGTTATTAATATTATTACCGGCAGAAGTTCGTTTTGGCCGCTAATAGTCATTAATAACGACCAATTAATACCGACGATAATTACCAGTGAATTTCGCAAGTAATAATTAATACCTGCGGTTTGGATAATTAATACCGGCGGATGTCCCCGCCAGTACTATGGGAAATTCTTGTAGTGTAAAAACTATCTCTATTAGGCACTTTATATCTTAAGCTATAAGAGCAATTCCAGTATCTCCAACCATGCTTTTTAAATATTTTCTAGTTAAAATAGAGAGTGAGTTCTAAAAAAAAGCTCCAACCGATGTATTTTATGATATTAGAATGTATTTTACGTGTGTATATATATCGGTAAAAATTTTAATTTTTAGTTTTTTTGATTCGATCGATGATTTTTTTTTTTAATTTTTGGTTAAATTAACAGAAAAGTAATTAATTATTAATTAATAGTTACCGAACAGCAAAAAAAAAAAACACAATCAAAAGAGTATTGCTACCAATGATGCCTAACCCTTTAGACAGTGCCAGCCACAAATATTAAGGGGGGTAATTTTTTTTTTTTTTTGATAAAAATTACACTTATAAAAAATATTATTTTTATTATAAAAAAATATAAATTTTATAGAGACAAGAGTAGATATATGAGAATAAATATAAAAATATGTAAAGATAAAAATAAAAAAAAAATGTAAATTTATATAGGTAAAATTATAATATGTGATAGCAAAACTAAACTTAAAAAATTAATTATGGGGGTAAAAAACAATATACATATATACATATATATATATGATACATACTAAAAATAAATTTTAAAAAGTTAAGTGGAGTCATGCACCCCTACATGATCCCATGTCTCATATTGCTTTGCGATTGAGTAACGATAATCTCTGAACATTATTATGTTAAAATATATAAAATTCGATACTTAGACCACAGGTAGCTTTTAGCATTTTTGCAAGCGTAAAGACCGTTAGAACTTAAAATAGTGTAATGGAAGGATTTAATAACAACTCTGTCAATGTAGCGCCGGTAAAGAGCTGTTGATATTTGTATGTCGTTACCTTGTAATTGTGTCAAAACTCTACGTACGGAGATGGTTAGTGTGGAATTAATAATGACTTGGATTCAATTTTTTTATTTATTTTTATTTTAAAATCCACCTCTCATCTTTATTCAAGAATCAAGTTAGAAGCCATGCACTTTCCCAGAAATTACAGCATCTATAATTAACCATATATGTTATAATGTTCCATGGTCCAACCATTCTTGACCAAAGTATAATGTTTAAAAACTTTACACTCCAATTGGATAAATAATATATATATGAGTATATTGGTCAAGTCAAAAAATGAAGATAGCACGCCAAACTAAGCAGACCCACCAACCATGCAAAGTTAAAAGACACGCACATTTGCACTAGTAGGGAAAGCAGCTAATGATATATATATAGTACAAATATAAGAGAGATAATTCCCCATATTCGAAATCATCACTTCTACTTAATCACTACTCTCTACCATTCAGCATAATTAACTACCACAATATATAGCCCATATTGGATATTATACTTCTTAAGCTTATTTCTAATTTCATCTAAACATTTCAATATTATTATTGCCATGTCTCCTCAACTCAACACTACTGAATTTTTGGTTGTAAAGGAGGAAGTTGAGCTTGTGAAGCCATCCAAAGCCACACCTTCGGAAGTTCTCTCTTTGTCCACTCTTGACAATGAGGCCAACCTCGAATGCTTCTCCAAAGCCATCTACGTATACAAGGCCCAACACGATCACACTAATGGCGTCGATCCAGCTGAGATGATCAAGCAAGCTGTCTCTGATGCTCTCGTCTATTACTACCCTCTAGCCGGGAGACTCAAACGGCTAGACCACGATGGAAGGCTTCAACTCACTTGCGACGCTACTGGTGTTCCCTATTTGGTCGCCACCGCCAACTGTCGTCTTTCCTCGCTTAATTACTTGGATGATATTGATTTCGAGATGGGCAAGAACTTCGTCTTCCCTTCTCCTACAAGCGATTGCCCTTTCGTCCTACAAGTCACTCGATTCTCTTGTGGAGGTTTTACCATTGGGTTTGGAATATCTCACATGGTCTCCGATGGTTTTGGGGCTGCTCAGATCTTCAAGGCCTTGGCTGAGCTTTCCAAAGGCAAAGAGCTCTCAGTGAAGCCGGTATGGGAAAGAGAGAGACTTGTGGGAACACCCATCAAAGAGTCTCTCAAGCTCAGCATGAGTCATCCTGCTACGTCACCATACATGCCCTCTTCTGACATTGTAGATGAGATCTTTTACTTAAAGAGTGATACCATGAAGAGACTCAAAGATGAGATAATTAGTGGTGGTTCTCCCAGTAATGTTACTACGTTTGAAATACTTGCAGCCTTCGTTTGGAAAGCCAGACTGAGAGCCTTAGAGCTCAATCATGATGGAAAAACATGTTTGTATTTCGCTACAGGTTTGAGAAAGCTCATAGACCCTCCTTTGCCTGAAGGGTATTACGGGAATGCATTTTTGACCTCTGCAGTGGAACTCACTGGCAGAGAACTAGAAGATAAATCTTTATCTGAAATTGTAAATATGATAAAGGAGAAGAAGAAGGATGTTTTGGACAACAACTACATCAGAAAATCTATTGATATTTGTGAGACCAAACTAGCCAACCGTGATAATCCAAAAATTAAGGCTACGGGAGCACTCATGGCATTGACTGATTGGAGGAATTTGGGGTTAGTTTCGGATGAGTTCGGATCAGGATGGAATGTTGAGAACGTGACATCGTTGCCGTGGGACTGTTTTGGGTCAGTAGATTTGTGCACCTTTTTGCCTGCTCCAAAATCTGATCCTTCCTTAAAAGGTGGAGTTGGGATATTGGTCTCTCTTCCGAGGCTAGCCATGCCCAAGTTCAAGCAAGAGATTGATTCTCTCAACTAATTAACTACTGTACTTTTAATATTGATTATTTATTTGATATTGTTTGGTTTTCCCATTTGAAGAGCCAATTATATAAAGCTTTACTCCTTCATTACAATTTACATTTGCAATGTATCTACTTGCGTGAATATCAAATATTTTGATCACATAAAAGAATATAAAGTGAATTTGTATAAATTAAATGAAGTTGGGTAGCACTGTGTTCCTAGTTTAATTATAATTAATTTTTTTTTTCCAAAAAAAGGATAAAAAAATTTATATATAACTGGGTCTGGGGCCAACTTTTATATAAGTCCCATGTCATAAATATGCTTCAGCCAAAAAAAGTGAAGTCATCGTTCAATCATAATATTCTTAGAGCACTCTCATCAGCTTCCTTTATAATAGCTAAGAAATAATAATAAAAAAAATAGAAAAATAATTAAAAGTCTTAAAATCTATGTGTCATGCATTTTTTTTTTTTAAGAAAAGCGTTTATATTATAGAATCAAACTCAATTTAGACCTCACGGTCATTACATAAAAGAGCTTCCGGTATAGAAGGGATCGGGATAGACCCATAAAACTGATAGGAGAAAGCCCATCTAGCCACATTATATGTCATGCATTTTAAATCTCGAAAAACTTACAAAAAAAATACTGACTTTTGCTAATATAAGGGAACTTTCTATATAAAGCAATACAAGAAATCAATATTCAATATTTTTTAAAACTTAACATCATGTCATGTTTATTAACCACTCTAGATAATAAAATTTTGTAAGGGAGTACATACCGGTAATTTTTCCAATATATTATTCTAGTATAACATATACTTGCTCTTCGCGTGATTATTCTTTAAATAAAAATCATAATTTAAAACATTATAATTGCATGAGAACAATTCCTTAAAATTCTCAAAAAAAAAAAAAAAAAAAAAAAAACCTCCTTAAAGTAATCTCTATTTTTTTTTTTTTAAGAAGAAAAATACGTGTTTTGATGTGAGTAAATAACTCTAAACATTAGAATATAACATACTCTACAATTATTCTCGATAAATAAGTAAATAGTCTTCTCTCATTTTTTACCGTTTGAAAGATTTATCAAGTTTTTACTTGACTATAATTTACAAAATTTTGAAATGATATTATTTTAAATTTATTTATTTATTTAAAGATTATTAAGTATTTTTCTTTCTCACATCATATATCTAGATAAAATCTCTTCTTAAACACAATGTAGTTGAACCATCACTCTCACATTATTTTCTTCATGCTAACTTTAAGATTAACTCAAATATATACTGAAATACATAATCTTATTATAAAGATATTTTCTCAATATAGTGTACTTGAGTTGATTCAAGATTTGCACCTTGCCAGAAAAGTTTGTTAGTTATTTTCTTAAATACTACTTACTGACATATGATGTGGAGTAACATTTTTGTGAAGCTGTGGTTGACATTTTTTCAAATATATGCGTAGATAAAAGCTTTAATTCTTAAAGGATTTTGCTAGACAACTCAAGGCCCAAACAAGTCTCATATTAAGGACTTTGCCTAATAATAAACTATTCCCTCTACAACATTATGAGAACGCTCTAAAAAGAAAGTGACAACTTTTATAGAGTTCAAATACTCATTTGAATATTTGAAATTATCCACCAACTCCATGGCTATCACAAAATATGTTATTAGATGTTTATGAACACAAATAAAAATACGACCCATTAGAACAAGCAATAAGTTGCAAAATAATTCCAAAATAGAGTTTTTATGTACCTGATGATATGCACACTAAAAACCCTTTTGTAGATTTTGAGAAAAGGGAAGAAGTCGCGAGCTACTTTAAATCTTTAATTCTTCAACGAGTGTAGTCTTTTTTTTTCTAGAAAATCCTTCAACTTATTTCACTTTTTACCTTTTAAATATTTATTTAAAAAACTTAAATAATTAAGTGTAATAATTTTAAATTAAGATTATAAGTATAATAAAATTTAAATTATGAAATTATATGTGTATAATTTTAAATTATAAAAAATTTTGCTATGCAATTTTAAATAATTTAAGTGTAAAAATTAAAAAAGTCGACTCTGTTTCTCGATGCTCTGCTAGGGTTCCCAGATGCGTTCAACCGGTGCCATGGCAGGTCGTGGGCGTCCTCGAAAAGGGGTATCTCAGGGGCGGGGCAAGACAGTGAAGAACCTGGAAACTAAGAAAGTGAAGAAAAAGGGGCCATCGTCGACTGCAGACGTGAAGAAGACGAAGAGGATGGATGAAATTTTGGGGGTTGAACCTATGGAGTTTTCTGATGAAGAAGATTCAATCGGTAGTGAGGATTTAGATGATGCTGGGTTAATAGATGTCCTTCCAGCGCCTATGACACCCAGATCATCATTGAAATCCATCCAACAGCAGGAGGCAATATGCTCGGATTTTAATTTTTTCTTACAAGCAAATCAAGAGTGTGCTGAATCATTAAAGAAAGGTAATGTATCTATTCCCCCTGTTCTCAGGTCTGAAACAGTTAAGAAAAATCTAGTGAATTCTTTTGAAAGTAATAGCCGAACCAAGATTAAAGTAAATTTGGAAGATATTGAAGATGAAATTGCTTTTTGGAATCCATCTATTGTTTGCTATGTCCTAGGAGCAAATCCTCCACTGGCTGTACTTGAAGGGTTTGCAAGAAGACTATGGCAGGATAAGGTGGATAAGGTAGGACTGTTAGCCTATGGCATTTTCTTGATTCGATTTACTGATGTTGCAATTAGAGATGAGATACTATCTGGTGGATACATTTTCTTCAATAAAAGACCTGTTATAATGAAAGAATGGGATCCGAATATGAATGTTAAAAAGGAAGACATTAGGGCAGTACCTATTTGGGTGCAATTGGAAGATTTGGAGCTGAAATATTGGGGGGAAAAATCTCTCTTCAAAATAATAGGACAAGTGGGAAAGCCAATTATGGTGGATGCAATTACTAAACAAAGAGATAAGTTGGCGTTTCCACGAGTCTTAATTGAAGTATTACTTAATCAGCCTCTGCCTGATTTGATTTGGTTTGAGAATGAATTCGGTTCTAATGTCTCTGTTCAGGTGAAATATGAGTGGAAGCCAGATGTTTGTGGGCACTGTTCTGGTTTGGGACATAGCACGGAGGAGTGTCGCAAGAAAGTGGCAAAAAAGCAGCAATGGGTGGTCAAACCAATAGGGCAGCCAGGTGCTGAAAGGAAAGTTGCAGAGGAAAAAGCCACTGCAATTGATTCTGATGGCTTCCAACCAGTAGCAAAAGCTTGGAAAATCAAAGAGAAAGAGCCTGTTCAACAATTGAGGGTTGGAAACACTTTCCAAGCTTTAGTTGAGGCATCTACAAGTGAGAAGCATGATCGGAATGAGAGGGAAGATAGTGCAGCAGTCAGAGAAATACAAGCACCAGTCAAGCTAAATGGAAAGGGTATTGATGGGGAAAATGACAATACAGAAGGAGGGGGAGGACCTCCTCTTTGTAATGGATAAAATAGTTTGTTGGAACGTCCGAGGAGCAAATAATCAGCAGAAACAAGGCGTAATCAAGCAATTTATTGCTCGACAAAAAGCTGGTTTTGTTTGTCTCCTTGAGACGAGAGTCAAGGCTTCTAAATTGGGAGTCTTGTACACAAATGTTTTTAATGGTTGGTGTTTCACGTCGAACTTGCCTTGGCATCCAGGAGGTCGCATAGTAATTGGTTGGAATCCTCATAGTTTCAACATTAACATTTCGAGATGTACTAGTCAGCTTGTGCATTGTCATATTACAACAACTGATGGGAATATCTCCTTTTATGCTACCGTTGTATATGCTTACAATGATAGGGAAGGAAGGAGGGAATTGTGGAGAAATTTAGAAGAGATTGAAACACAGGACCCGTGGTTAGTACTTGGGGATTTCAATGACATTTTGACAAGAGAAGAGAGGATAGGGCATAAAGTTAGAGGAGATTTGGCGCCTGAATTTCTACATTGTGTGGAGAATTGCAAGCTTGAGGATGTCAAATATAGTGGTAATTACTACACTTGGAACAACAAGAAACATGGCGAAGCTAGGATCTATTCCAAAATAGATAGGATCCTTGCAAACCCAAACTGGATTGATAAGTACACAGGGGCTGAGGTTTTGTTTTTAAATGAAGAGCTATTTGATCATACTCCTGGAATCCTGACTATCCATCCTGACACAAGAAGTGGCAAAAGGCCATTTAAGTATTTCAGGATGTGGAGTTCCCATCCGAACTATGGGAAGAAAGTTAGAGAAGTTTGGGAATCAAGTATAAAAGGGACTAAGATGTATCAACTGGTGTCAAGACTGAAAATGCTGAAGACAGAGTTGAAGGAGATAAACAAGCAAGGTTACTCAAATCTCAATGCTGCAGAATTCAAAGCCCGAGAAGAGTTAAACAGCTGCCAAGATAAACTCAAGCTTGATCCTTTGAATCCTTCTTTGCACAATGAAGAAAGGGAAGCAAGGGAGAAGCTGATCAAAATTACAGCAGATCTTCATTCAATGCTACAGCAGAAAGCAAAGGTAACTTGGGTGAAGAATGGAGACGAAAACACTTCTATTTTTCACTCCAATATCTGAATGAGAAGATTACAGAACAGAGTGTGGTCAATTGAAGAACAAGATGGTAACAGAATTACTCAACCCGAGTAGATAAATGAAGCTTTCTTAGCTTATTACAAGCTGTTATTGGGGAGCACAATGAGCAATAGGAGGAGGGTGCTGCCAAAATTGATCAAACAAGGGCCTCTAGTCACAAATCATCATGCTGAGCTATTAATGAGTAAAATCACATTGGAGGAAGTCAAGAATGCAGTGTTCTCTATTCCTGGCCTTAAAGCACCGGGTCTGGATGGATACTCGAGTTATTTCTTCCAAGATAACTGGGAGCAGATTGGAAATACAGTTTTTGAAGCTGTGGAGTCCTTCTTGTCCTTCGGGAAGATTCTGAAGGAGATAAACTCGACAATCTTAACCTTGATTCCTAAGGTAAAATGCCCTAACACTGTTAAAGATTTCAGACCAATAGCATGCTGCAATGTTATCTATAAAGTAGCAACGAAAGTAATATGTTCTAGATTGAAGCATGTTCTCCCAGATTTGATAGCACAGAATCAAGGAGGGTTTGTTAAAGATAGATACATTGCACATAACATCATGATTTGTCAGGATCTTATCAGACACTATGGAAGGAAGATGACAAAGCCAAACTGTATGATTAAGCTGGATCTCCAAAAAGCTTATGATACCATTGAGTGGGACTTCATTGAAGAGGTAATGATGGCTTTCAATTTTCCTAAGCAGTTCATCAATCTGATCATGACTTGTATCAGGACGCCTAGATTCTCTCTTATGCTTAATGGCTCATGCTATGGTTTCTTTGAATCAAAGAGAGGTTTAAGACAAGGAGACCCCATGTCCCCTTTGCTCTTTGTCCTTGGGATGGAGTATCTATCTAGAATCCTGAAGAAGATTGGGTCTTTAGAAGATTTCCAGTTTCATGATAGATGTGGAGAAATTAAGCTTAATCACTTAAGCTTTGCTGATGATGTACTATTGTTTTGTAAAGGTGATTTCAAAAGTGTATAT
This sequence comes from Cannabis sativa, assembly GCF_029168945.1. Classification (NCBI taxonomy): domain Eukaryota; kingdom Viridiplantae; phylum Streptophyta; class Magnoliopsida; order Rosales; family Cannabaceae; genus Cannabis; species Cannabis sativa. The sequence goes on along the minus strand of NC_083602.1, from coordinate 53,955,991 downwards.
TATCTCCTCAAAGGGTTGAAACTCTTCTCATGTACCTCGGGTCTTCATCCTAACCCAACAAAATCAGCAGTTTATTGCAGTGGAATGCAGGAGCGTGAAATACAACGTATTCTTGATGTATCAGGTTTCTCAAAGCAAGAAGTTCCTTTTAGATACTTGGGAGTACCAATTTGTGCAAAGAGAATTTCAGCAAAGGATTGTAAAATTCTAGCTGAGAAAATGACAGCCAAAGTTAAGACTTGGAGCTCACGACAGTTGTCTTTTGCTGGAAGAGCAGTGTTAGTTAATTCTGTGCTGATGGCCATCCACTCCTATTGGAGCCAAATAATGATTCTCCCTAAGAAAATCATCCAGGAAATTGAAGCAATTTGTAGAGCCTACTTGTGGAAAGGACACTACAATTCACAAGGAGGCAACCCGATTGCTTGGGATTATGTGTGTCGGTCAAAAGCAGATGGTGGATTGGGGATTAAAAAGATAGCTATTTGGAACCAAGCTGCAATGTTTAAATATGTTTGGGCTATTGCAAACAAAGAGGAGAACTTATGGGTGAAATGGGTCCATGGTGTCTATCTCAAACAGGAGGATTGGTGGAGCTATGAAGCTTCACCACAAGGGAGCTGGTATTGGAAACAAGTAGTGGCTGCCAAAAATCAGATTCAAAGTTTGATAGATGTGCACCAATTCACACAAGGTAAATATCAAATCTCTTTAGGCTATCAATTGCTTTGTCCTTCAAATAGTAGAGTTAATTGGAGTAATGAGGTTTGGGGGCGTTTCAATACTCCAAAGCATAGCTTTATAATGTGGATTGCTATCCAACAAAGATTGAGAACAAGAGATAGATTGCACAAGTATGGGATCATTGATGACTCTTCTTGTCTTCTTTGCCACGGTCAAGAGGAATCAAATGCACACTTATTCTTTGAGTGTCCTTTTTCAAAGGCTTGTTTGGAGGAAATCAAGAATTGGATGCTTTGGCACACTACCACCGTTTCAGCAACCAATTTGGCAAGATGGATTTCACGGTCCAAGGTGAGTAAATTCAGGAAGAAAGTAATGGCGGCGGCATTGGCAAGCTTGATATACCATGTATGGAAAAATAGAAATAACAAGGTATGTAATGATAAATGTGATGATGTAGAGAATGTTGTAAATAGAGTCAAGGAAACTACAAAAGGGAGAATATTTGTTGTATGGCCAAAAAAAGTTAGTAGAATTGATACAACATGGTTTCATACATTGTAAAAAGCATTGATATTTTGAGGTCTTCTATTGGAAGATGCTCTTTGGTTGTAAATTGGTATAGTGAATGAATATACTTGCTAAATTCCCAAAAAAAATAATTTAAGTGTAAAAAAATTTGCTAAAAGATCCTTATATAATAATAAATTGTAAAAAATTAATTAATAATTATAATTAATTCAATTTTAAAATATAATTAATCTTAATTAAAGTTCTATAAGAGGAAATAAATTATCAGGTTACTTTCAGGTTACAAATTATTTATTATTTATTTTTATTTAATTTTTAAATTAATCACAACCATTTAATAGTAATCCAATGACTTAAAAAATATAACCATTGAAACCTCCTTCATATATATATATATTTTTATATATATATATATATTTATACTAGTTAAAAGTTACGTGCCAAGGCACGTAAATATTAGTTTTCAAGTTACGCCCACACAAGCCCGGAGAAAACCGAAGGAGCAAAAGAAACTATGTTTGAATCGAAATTAATCTTTTTTTTAAAAAAAAAATAAAATAAAAACTGAGGTATACTTACAGTTGCATGGTAGAGAGGTTGATACAAAAATACCTTAAAATTTGAAAATTGTATCAGAAGAGAAAAAAAAATCTTACACTTCTAACGAAGTGGCTGCAATTGAAAATAGTAGAAACTTAATGTATAAATTTGATGTCATTTAATGATTAATTAGGCAAAAACATTAGAAAAAATTTCTTACATTGGGAGCTATGATTGCAATTTTGTTCTAAAGAAACCATGTTTGAATCGAAATTAATCATTTTTTTTTAAAAAAAAAAAACTAAGATTTACTTACAGTTGCATGGTAGACCAAAAAACACAACAATTACGACAATCATTAAACCAAAAAAAAAATGATAGTTACCTTCATCATCGATCAAATCTCTGCTGGCCATCGAGCCTCGGTGAAATCAATATCAAAAGACCGCTCCAAAAAAAGATCAACCACGTACATGCTTTGCTTTATTTTAGTTGCTATATAATTTGACTTTTAATGACATAACAAATAATCATACATAATTTAATTTATTTTTTTTCATCTCTTTATAAACACCCAAAATAGATATAATTTCCTTTTCTATACCAGATACTAAATTTAGTAATACATATTACCTTTCTGACAATGGTTAGTTTTTGATTTACCACTGATAGACCACCCGGTGGAAGCCTAGGTGCACCAGTGACAAACTGGCAGAAGGCCCACTGCTGTTCAGGTGTGAACTCTCCCATAATCTCAAGCAACTATGAACTATGAACTTTCACTATTAGCACATTTGCATAGTGATGATAAGTGATAGTAATGAAGTTACTGATTTCAAATGCATTTACCTCCCACATGATCTCTCTACGCCCACAAAGTAGACAATCCAACTCATATGGTGTGAATATTTGTAAAGATGAGATGTCAAATACCTGACTGTTATGAAGAGTATAAAAAGTACTTAAATGTAAAAAAGCAACATCGTGGAGAAGAGATGATATAAACACTACAAAGTAAAACTAACTATAAACTGTCACATCATAGTGTAAACATGATTGTGATTATGTGTACAAAATATTATAAAGAAAAAGAAACTAACATGATAGAGTAGCAGATGATACAAACAGTGTGAATCAAAAATTATGTCACATGTTTGGGACAACTACCTACCTATCAGATTGACAAATTCAGGATCTTCTTCAAAACTGAATGTGCATAAAGGCACATGTACCTAAAGCCTACATATTCATATTGTTCACTATAAAAACTATGCATTTGCACTTATCCTTTTAGCTTATTATTAAAATTCACTCTAAAACAAAATAAACACCGTCATTACCCACTTCTCTGATAATAAACTTTCACCAAAACCAGGAAGGATCACAAATATACCTAAAATTTCCTAAGTAATATTGAATAAAGAACCTATAGTTGGTCCCAATTACATTGAAAAAGAGAACAATGATGTATATGAAATCACGATTATGTTGTTAATTAGATCCAAAAAGATGTAAACATGTCATGAGCAATATAAACTTACAATCGTAATTTAAACCAACAACTTTATTTTACCTAATTGAAACTGGCCTAAATGCTTCCAAACGCCACGCAATTCCAATCTTGACTGTTGAATCAACAACCAGGGATTAAACAATATTCACAACAAATTCAAACAATATTCTCGTTATTTCTTGGAAGACAATTTTCCATCTCTTTATGTACACCAAAACAAATCCAATTTTCGAAAGAAAAAAAATCCAATCACGATCAAACCTTTACAAAATTCGAATCCATATAATTGAGAACTAAAAGTAAAATCTCTACAATTGTCATCCCTAACATGGTATCTCGCATTCTATATATGCTCTCTACTACCATTTTGAACGACTATTTGTTTCAAAAATCCCAAATGAACTCAATACCAACAGGGAAGCCAATCCAGGTTGAACCCAAATCTTTTTCAATCGTAGACTCCAACCGAAGGAATTTTATTTAAAAATTTAAAAATGGTAGGATTTGTTAGAGAGATATGTGGGTAAGATATTTTTTTTAATTTAAAAAAAGATTGTTTAATTTTTTGGGTTTAATTATTGGGTTTATTTATTTGTTAACGTTTAACGTTAACAGTCTGTTAAGTTAATCGTGTAAGGCTAAATAAAAAAAAGAATCGTTAAACCAAGAATCGTTAAACCAAGAATTGCCGTTAGATAGACACTTTTAATATATAAAGATAAAGATATGCAGGAGTATATGAATGAAATAGTAATCCTACAAATACAAGAATGTTAGCAAATTGAAAGAAAAAAATCAATTTAATAACTTAGTTACACAAAATTATGCAATGTTGAGAGATAAAGAAATATTAAAAAAATCTTATAACTAAGATCATCTTCCTTCAAATTTCTGGAGAACTCAATTTCATATATATATATATATACAAATTATAATTGAAAGCAAATAAAGAATTGCTAAAAATAAAACTTAGTATTTACAAACTTCTCGTATGTGTAAATATATATATGACCTATTTGGCCATTACATCAATCAATTAAAAAAAAATATACCAAAACACAAATCAAAATATTACTACAACAAATACATGTACATATACATAGATTTATGAAAATGGAGTGACAAGTAAAATGACAAAGAAAAATAAAAAATTGTAACTTTTATTGTCATTTTGTAAAAATTTATAATAAAAAATAATATACATTCGTTAGTTTTATAACTTAAAATCAAAAAATAATAAATTATAATTAATATACAATTTTTGTTTTTTTATTAGAAACTTTAAATAAATAAATAAGAAAACTAGAGAAAATAGAAAAAATAAAACAAAGTTCATACAAAATGATATATCACCTACCTTAATACAATTATATAAATATGTATAGATAGATAGATTGTTTTACCAAATTAATGCAAAAGAAAAAAAGATGACGTCGCTTTTGTTACATATATATATTAACGTAGGCACTCAACTATTTATAATAAATATATACATACATTAGAATACTATATAATTCTGGGTGAGAACTGAGAAGGTAGATAGGGATGTGAATAATTAAGTGTGAAATGATCTGGATTCAATTTATTTATACAGACCAATCCAAAATAGAGGTAGAGATTTCATTTTAGTTAGGGATAAGCCAATTTCCTAGAAATGATCTTTTACTTTGAACAGCCCCACCACTAATATGTACGTTTCAACCATTGTTGACCATATATATTATAATTCAGTACATAATAAGATTAAGGTATTTTGAAGTAGTCAAATTCCAACAAGTTGGATATATACTAATTATATGTGTCATACAATACTTGTTATTGAGGACCTTCGTGATGAGTTTTTGTGACATGCCAACAACAAAGAATATTTTTATGAAATAAAAAATGTTAAATTCATCTACTTCTTTCTTTTACTACTAGCATTAAATTCTCTTATCATTGATCACTACAAAATAGAACATACAAAACTCATCATTTTTTATTTTTTTTTTGCTAAAAGGAAACTTCATTAAACCAGAAAAACAACCGAAGCGCACAAAGGAACGCTCCTCCCTTAAACAACTTAGTTCATTAAAATACTAGTGAACACAATCAGTGACGGACCCAGGATTTTTACTTTGTGGGGGCTTATTTATCATAAAAATATATTTATAGCTACATTATAATCACTTTTACTAAATTTATCTAATTTAGTGGGGGTTTTTCTACTATTTTGGCCTATAATTATTAAATTAAAAAATTTACATTTAATTTTTTAAAAGGCCCAGAGGCAATAGAACAGTACTCGGATGTTGTACCGTCACCTGCTAGTGAGATTCATCTGGATTTCTCCGACTGGCTTTCGGGGGCAAATCGTGCTTCTCAGGATGTGAGTTTGGGGAAGAATCCTTCTCCTCCAATTCTCAGATCCAATATCGCACGAAACTTGGAATCTTGTTTTGAGAAAACTGAATTGAAAGCTGCTGAATCACAGTCGAGGGATGCTGATGCTGGTGCGAGAAGGGGCGCGAAGGTGAAAATTGATTTTGAGGATATTGCTGAGGAGGTTCAATACTGGCAGCCGTCTATCGTATGTTACGTGATTGGTGCTAACCCTCCAATTAACATTCTGGATGGATTTGTGCGTAGAATATGGAAAGATGCAGTAGTGAAAGTTGGATTGTTAGCTAAAGGAATTTTTATTATCAGATTCCAGAACTTGGAAATGAGGGATAGGATTCTGGAGCAGGGCTATGTGTTTTTTGATCGAAAGCCAATGGTGATGAAACCATGGAACTCGGTGGACGATTTCACCAAGGAAGAAGTTACCTCTGTGCCAACTTGGATCCAGCTGCAGGGATTAGATATCAAATATTGGGGAGAGTCCTCTTTGTTCAAGATTGTGGGACAATTGGGGGATCCGCTTCAAGTGGACCAAATTACCAAGAATCGAGATCGACTCCAGTATCCAAGAATCCTCATCCAGGTGAGTCTTTCTCAAGAGTTTCCTAAAGTCATTTTGTTTATTGATGAGCATAATCATGAAATTGAATTGGAAGTAAAGTATGAGTGGATTCCATTAGTATGCTATAACTGTTCGGGAATAGGACATGATACTCAATCTTGTAGAAAGAAAGAGAGTAAGGAAGAGCAGGTGAAACAGGTATGGATTCCTAAGAAACCTAAAGAAAAGATGGCAACTACGAAGGATCAAGAGGGATTTCAGCAGGTTCTAAAAGGAAAGAGAGTGATGATGGAACAAGAGGATTTAAATACTGTGATACAAAATAGATTTGGCACTTTGGAATTTGTAACAGGGGAGATCATAGAAAGTGAGGGTAACATAGGAGAGGGGGGAGTTCCCTCTACTTCTAATGGATAGATTATTATGTTGGAATGTGAGGGAGATTAATAGCCAACAAAAACATAATGAAATCAAGCAATTGGTTTCTTTGAAGAAGGTTGGGCTAGTTAGTCTCCTAGAAACTAAGGTGCAGAATAAGAATATGGGAAAATTGTTGTAAAGCCCGCTTAGTTAATTTGGAAATTAGCAGTTGTTTATGTTTAATTATGAAATTATTTATAGCTATTTAAATAATTTATTACTGTTATTTATGGAATTCAGAAATGCATGATTATGTCATCAGCAGTTTTTATATTTCGCATTTCCGGTGTCCGGTATTTTGGAACTCGGCGTTTGGCTCAGTAGAAATCACAACTTAGTATGTTAGTATTTGGGGACAGGTTTAGACATTGGGAATGTCGGGAATGGCCGGGAATTTAGAATGTCCCAAAAATACCCCTTTAGTATGATTTATGTGGTTTTATGGTGGAGGGGCAAAATGGTCTTTTTGCCCCATTAGTATTTTGTCTTATGTGATTTATTAAATGGAAATTAAATGTTATTTGTTTATTTTTAGTTGGCTGAAATGAAGTGTGATAAGTGGGTATTTATGTTTTATTCTCTCATTTTTACAAAAATTAGACTAAGTGTTGAAAATAGAATTTTTTCAAAGAAAACACTCTCCTTTCTCTTTCTCTCTTTTCGGCAAAGGCTTGGCTGTGCAAGGGCTGGGTTTTGCTTGGTGATTTCAAGTGGTTTAGCTAGATCAAAGTGAATTTTCATTGAGGTATTTCTTGGCTTTAGTTTCTTACCTTGTTTTTCTTGAAAAAAATGATGAAAATGGGTGTTGCATGCTTGAATCTTTGATGTTGTTGCTGCTGATTATTATTGTTGTTGTTCTTTGTTTAAATGTTGAAATAATTAGGTTTTATGAGACTGTATAGCATGCTTGAATCCTTGTTCTAGTTGGTTAAATGCTTATGTGAAAAAGTTATGTTTTTTTTTTTGAAAGAAATGGTTCATTTTGTTCTGTGAAGTTGCTGGATGTTCTTGTGCGTTTTCAGAGGTGTTATTATGCTTAGTTAAGTAGAATTAACTAGGTTTGGATGCATGTTAGTGGATTTAACCAAGTTTGAGTTTTGGAACTCAAAGCTTGGTCTTTAATGGTGAATTTTGCCTCTGTGTTTTCTGGGTGGTTTTGAGGCCTTAGATTTGTTCTTTAGGGTGTTTAGAACAGGTCTGGAAAGTTTGGTACCAATTGGGGTTGAATTGGTCGAGTTATGAATTTTTGAAGTTGCTGCCTGCGAGGAACCGGAATTCCGGTTGTGCATCCGGAATTCCGGATGGGGGTCCTGAATTTCCCAGAACCGGAATTCCGGTTGAGCAACCGGTCTACCGGTTGGGGGATTTTTCAGAACCCTAGTTTTCCTCGTTTTTATGTTTTTACGGGTATTGCCATGCTTTTTATCGATAGGGAAACTTTTAGTTCCAAGTTTTAGTCCCCGGGAAGTGATTTAGCGTGTCACTTATAGCGTTGTGATTTTTATGGTTTAGGAGCCAGTTGTAAAGCCCGCTTAGTTAATTTGGAAATTAGCAGTTATTTATGTTAATCAGGAAATTATTTATAGCTATTTAAATAATTTATCATTGTTATTTATGGAATTCAAATATGCATAATTATGTTATCAGCAGTTTCTATATTTCGCATTTCCGGTGTCCGGTATTTTGGAACGCGGCGTTTGGCTCAGTAGAAATCACAACTTAGTATGTTAGTATTTTGGGGACGGGTTTTAGACATTGGGAATGTCGGGAATGGCCGGGAATTTAGAATGTCCCAAAAATACCCCTTTAGTATGATTTTAGTGATTTTATGGTGGAGGGGCAAAATGGTCTTTTTGCCCCATTAGTGTTTTGTCTTATATGATTTATTAAATGGAAAATGAATAATTAATTAAATGTTTATTTGGCTGAAATAGATGATTTATGTGATTTATATTTCCCTTTTCTCAAATTTCATCACTTAGTCATTTTAAAGAAATTAGAAAAAAATCACTCAAAGCTCTCTCTTCCTCCCTCTTTTCGGTTTGGTGTTGGGCTGCTAGGGCTGAGATTTTTCCTCTTCAAGCTTGTGATTTTCTCCTCCTCTAAGTGTAATTCAAGTAGGTTTGATCCCTTTTATTTCCTTTGTGTTTTATTCAAGAAAAATGATGAAAATGGATGATAATGCATGTTAATTTTGAATGTTGTTGCTGCTGCTTTTGTTGATTGATTTTTGAGGATCAAAGCATGTTTATGTGTTGAATAATTGAGTTGTTGAAAGCATGTAAGTTGATTGAGCTAGGTTTTGGTTTTCTATGCAAAATATGTGAAATTTTGAAAGAAAATGTGATGTTTTATTTCTGTGAATTGCTGGATGTTGTTGTTTGTTTTCAGAGGCTATATTATGCTAGTTTAGGTTGATTTTAGTTGGGTTGCATGCTTGTTTTGTGGTTTTGCTCAAGCTTGAGTTTGGAACTCAAAGCTTGAGCTCCAATGGCAAAATTTGTGTATGTGGTTTCTGGGTAGGTTTGATGCCTTGGAAATGTTTATTAGGGTCTATTTAGCAGGTCTGGAAAGTTTGGGATCAATTGGGTTCGAATTGGTCAAGATATGGGAATTTTTGGTTGCTGCCTGCGAGGAACCGGAATTCCGGTTGAGCATCCGGAATTCCGGATGGGGGTTCAGATTTTCCCAGAACCGGAATTCCGGTTGGGCAACCGGACTTCCGGATGGGGGATTTTTCAGAACCCTAGTTTTCCTCGTTTTTGGGTTTTTAGGGGTATTGCCATGCTTTTTATCGATAGGGAAACTTTTAGTTTCGAGTTTTAGTCCCCGGGAAGTGATTTAGCGTGTCACTTATAGCGTTGTGGTTTTTATGGTTTAGGAGCCAGTAATCCGCCGTTCAGCTTCAGTTCCAGTCAGGTTGACCGGCACACCTGAAATCGGAATCCAGGTAAGATTAGTATAACAGTATGCATATGTAGATTACATGTTTAGCGTGCATGTAGGAAGCCTGTTAGATTACATTAGATATGTATTAGGCTTCGAACCATCCAACCCTGTCACGTCGGTACAGGCTGGAGTATGACCAGCAGCCGGAGTATGACCGGTTTGACCGATCAGGCTGACACTTGGTTGGTGGTTCCGTGCTATTGACGTATCCCGTCGGTACAGGCTGGAGTATGACCAGCAGCCGGAGTATGACCGGTTCGACCGATCAGGAGGATATAGTAACACGTCGGTACAGGCTGGAGTATGACCAGCAGCCGGAGTATGACCGGTTCGACCGATCAGGTTGTTACGTGTCAATAGTACCGTCCCCTGAACGTTCAAAACTCAGTACCATGTTGGACATGGCGGTAGTGCTCAGTACCATGTTGGACATGGCAGTAGCGGGACTCAGTATCGTGTTGGACACGGCAGTCAGTTTTATGTATGATATTATTATGCTTTTCTTACTGAGTCTGTCGACTCACAGTTTATGTGCATGTGTAGGTAAAGGCAAGGCAGTTGCTGATGGACCGTGAGCGAGCTTATGAGATTGTACATGTCGGGGCGGTTAGGCCTGGAGCGTACGATCCTCGGGACAGCACGGCTGAGATTTTGTAAATGTCGTTAGACGACTTTATTTTGATGTAAAAGTTAAACAGTAAAAACGTTTGTAAATATTTTTATAAATCGGGATCCCGAGACTTTTTGTAAAATGGTTTATAAGTTAATGAAAAAGCAAAATTTTAATTAATCACGTTTTTCCATAAACCTCGTTGATTAGCAACGAGCTGCACAGTACGTTTAAAAATCACGTAATACGCCTAAGTTAGTTAGGGTGTTACAATTTGGTATCAGAGCCGCCAGGTTGTCTTCCGAAGATCGTCACGACATGTACAATCATCATCAGCAGTTAGCTCGGTTCACGGTTCAGTAAGCCTTTATTGCTTTAGTAGTTTATTTTATTCAGTTATGAAAAAGAAAAGCCTGTTAGGAAGCATGTTAGTAGCCTGATAGTAGAATAGGCGCATGTTTCATTTCTAATTTCCAAATTAAGCGGCATTAGTAAGCTCGCCCTGAATACGACCTGATATGCCAACTCTTGGTTTCGCAGGCGGTTCTAACTAGATGGACGCCAGGCGGACCACGAGGAGTCAGGGCAACTCCGTAGGGTCGAATCAGGGACAGGGAGCTCAGTTTCCCCCACCTGCTAGGGGCCGAGGCAGAGGTCCCCGAGGCAGGGCTCGTGGTCGGGGTGATGAGAACCCGCCACAGGCTGCCCAGGCTCCCCCAGCCGATCAGGGAGCCCCGAACTGGGAGTTGCGGTTTGCGGAGATGCAAGCCAGGATCGAAGAGCAAGACCTCGAGATTCAGAGGTTGAGACAGCAGGGTGCTCCTGCAGTTCCAGTGCCAGTAGTTCCAGTGGCACCTGCCCCTGCCGCCTGTGCCGAGATGGTAGTGGCGGCCCACAGGTTGGAACCTTTATATGAGCGGTTCCGGAAGCAAGCACCTCCGGTATTCCTGGGAGGTCCAGATGTGTCGAAAGCCGAGCAGTGGCTTACGGTGATCACCGAATCTTGAACTTCATGGGTGTCACCGCAACGACGCAGTGGTGTGCGCCACATTTCAGTTCCAGGAGGATGCCCTGGTATGGTGGGACATGGTGTCTCAGATTCACGATGTCACCACCATGACTTGGGAGAGGTTCCAGGAACTTTTCAACGCGAAGTACTACAACGAGGCGGTTAGAAGCGCCAAGAGAAAGGAATTCGTTCACCTGACCCAGCGGGAGAACATGAGTGTCACTGAGTATACAACTCAGTTTGACCGGTTGGCGAGGTTAGCCTCGGGTATTGTGCCGACCGACTTCAGTAGAAAGGAGAAGTATCTGGACGGGTTGAATCCCAAGATCAGGCATGACCTGATGATTACCACCGACGACAGCACCACCTACGCTCAGATGGTGGAGAAGGCACTGCGAGCTGAGGGCGCAGTGGGGTGCATGTCAGAGTCAGCTAGTACTCCGGTTGGTGGCGGAGCTCCTACCCCTCCTGCATCAGGCTTCAGCAGGGGGAGTAGTGGTTCGGCCATTGATCTGAGGAAGAGGGCACCCATCGCTTCCGGCGGCTCGAGCCGAACAAGAGGTTCCGGGGGAACCGCAACGGAGGGAGTCGTCCCGGTGGTAATGAGACTCGCTTCTCCTACCCCGAGTACCCTAGCCGCAAGAGGCACCATCGGGGAGAGTGCAAGGGGCGGGGATGCTTTCATTGTGGCATGCCCGAGCACTTCAAGAGGGAATGTCCCCGGCTCGGCCGGAGGCACCGAGAGCTCCGGCGATACCCACTCCGGCCCGGGGTATTCGCGATCACGCAGGCTGATGCAGATGCCAGCCCATCAGTTGTTACAGGTCAGATTCTTATTAACGACTCGTGTTATTCAAAGGTCTTTGTTGATTACGGGGCTACACGTTCTTATGTGGCGGCCAGAGTCTTTAGTAAGTTGGGTAGACCCTATGATAGATATGAGTCAGGGTTTGGAACCCTGTTACCTGGCGGAGAATTGGTTATCTCCAATAGGTGGATTAGGTCTATGCCGATCAGGATAGATGGTAGAGAGTTGAGCGCTGATCTGATAGAGATGAGCTTAGTCGAATTTGATATTATTTTAGGAATGGATTTCCTATCTAAATATTCGGCGAGCATTGACTGTAAGAGGAAGATGGTGGTCTTCCAACCGGAAAGTGAAGAACCGTTCGTGTTTGTGGGTTCGGTTCAGGGATCTCGGATCCCGGTGATCTCGGCTATGTCAGCGAGAGAATTATTGCACGGTGGGTGCTTAGGGTTTCTGGCCGTGGTGGTGGACACCACTCGGCCAGACACCATTCGGCCAGAGGACATCAGTGTAGTTCGGGAATTTTTGGACGTTTTTCCCGAAGAACTTCCAGGGTTACCACCTCAGCGGGAGATTGACTTCGTGATTGACTTGGCACCAGGGGTGGATCCGGTTTCTAAAGCCCCGTATAGGATGGCTCCAGCTGAACTTAAGGAGTTAAAGATTCAGCTCCAGGGGTTGCTTGACATAGGGTTTATTCGGCCCAGTGTGTCACCTTGGGGAGCCCCGGTTTTGTTCGTGAAGAAGAAGGATGGTTCTATGAGGATGTGCATCGACTACAGAGAATTGAACAAGCTGACGGTGAAGAACAAATATCCATTACCTAGGATCGATGACTTGTTCGATCAGCTTCAAGGGAAGACGGTCTTTTCTAAGATTGACCTCCGTTCGGGTTATCATCAGTTGAGGATCCGAGAGGAGGACATTCCAAAGACGGCTTTCCGCACTAGGTATGGACACTACGAGTTCCTGGTTATGTCATTCGGACTAACCAATGCTCCTGCAGCATTCATGGACCTGATGAATAGAGTATTCAAGGATTTCCTCGATATCTGTGTAATTGTGTTTATCGACGACATCCTCGTGTACTCTCAGTCAGAAGAGGAGCATGAGTTACATCTTCAGATGGTACTGCAACGACTTCGAGAACATAGACTCTACGCCAAGTTCAAGAAATGTGAGTTCTGGTTGTCTCAGGTGTCCTTCCTAGGGCACATTGTGAGTAAAGATGGGATCAAGGTGGATCCCGGGAAGATTGAATCCGTCAGGGATTGGCCGAGACCGAAGACAGTGACAGAGATCAGAAGCTTCTTGGGATTAGCTGGGTACTACCGTAGGTTCGTGGAGGGGTTCTCCAAAATTTCTATGCCCCTAACCGAGCTTACGAAGAAGAATCAGCGATTTATCTGGTCAGATAAATGCGAAGCTAGTTTTCAGGAGCTGAAACAGAGGTTGATTACTGCTCCGGTACTAGCTTTGCCTTCGGACGAGGAGAAGTTCGTGGTCTATTGTGACGCATCCAAACAGGGTTTGGGGTGCGTATTGATGCAAGCCGATCGGGTTATCGCTTACGCCTCCCGTCAGTTAAAGGATTATGAACAGCGATACCCGACTCATGATTTAGAATTGGCCGCAGTGGTATTTGCACTGAAGATTTGGCGGCATTACTTGTATGGTGAGAAGTGCGAGATCTACACCGACCATAAGAGTCTCAAGTATTTCTTTACTCAGAAAGATTTGAACATGAGACAAAGGCGTTGGTTGGAATTAGTGAAGGACTATGATTGTGAGATCCTTTACCATCCCGGGAAAGCCAATGTAGTGGCCGATGCCCTGAGCAGAAAGGGTCCCGGGCAAGTGGCTAGCATGGTTCAGATCTCACCTCAGCTAGCAGAGGATATGGTCGGAGTCCGGCATTGAGTTTGTGGTAGGTCAGCTACACAACTTAACGCTGCAATCTGATCTGTTAGAAAGAATAAAAGTTGCTCAGACGACAGATCCGGAGTTAGTGAAGATTCGAGATGAGGTATTGGCTGGTCAAGCCAAGGACTTTTCAGTGTCAGATAGTGGGATGCTTTTGTATAAAGCCAGGGTTTGCGTCCCGAACAGTGTGGACTTGAGGAGCGAGATCTTTGAGGAGGCTCATTCTACCCCGTATTCTCTGCATCCCGGCACCACCAAGATGTACCAAGACTTGAAACCGTACTTCTGGTGGAACGGTATGAAGAAGAATTTGGTAGAATTCGTATCGAGATGCCTCACATGTCGGCGGATCAAGGGCCGAACATCGAGACCGGCGGGGTTGTTGCAGCCTCTAACCCTACCAGAATGGAAATGGGAGGATATTACTATGGATTTTGTGGTCGGGTTACCTAGGACCACGGGTATGTTTGATTCCATCTGGGTAGTGGTGGACCGATTTACGAAATCTGCTCATTTTCTGCCGGTCAGAACAACGTTTACAGTGGATCAGTTGGCAGAACTGTACGTCAGAGAAATAGTGAGACTTCACGGGGTACCGAAGTCTATTGTTTCGGACAGGGATCCGAAATTCACCTCCAAATTTTGGCAAAGTTTGCAACGGGCAATGGGTACAAAGCTAAAATTCAGTACAGCATTCCATCCTCAGACAGATGGTCAGTCCGAAAGGACAATTCAGATAGTAGAGGACATGCTGAGAGCCTGTGTTATGGACTTTGAGGGTTCATGGAATAAATACCTACCGTTAGTAGAGTTCTCATATAACAACAGTTATCAGAGTACGATAGGGATGGCACCCTATGAACTGTTGTACGGTAGGAAATGTAGATCCCCTATCCACTGGGATGAGACAGGGGAGAGGAAATACCTAGGCCCGGAGTCAGTTCAGCGGACCAATGAGGCAATAGAGAAGATTAAAGCTAGAATGCTTGCCTCCCAGAGCAGACAGAAGAGTTACGCAGATCCGAAACGTCGAGATGTTGAGTTCCGAGTAGGGGACCATGTGTTTTTGCGAGTATCTCCGATGAAGGGGATTAAACGTTTCGGGAAAAGAGGCAAGTTATGCCCTAGATTTACAGGACCTTTCGAGATTCTCGAGAAGATAGGTCAAGTGGCATATCGGTTAGCATTGCCTCCAGCTTTATCAGCAGTGCACAACGTATTTCATGTCTCAATGTTGAGAAAATACGTTTCAGACCCCTCTCATATAATCAGTTATGAGAGCCTTCAGCTTCAGTCAGATATGTCTTATGAGGAACAGCCAGTGCAGATCCTGGATAGAAAGGATAAAGTCCTTCGGAATAAGACCATAGCGTTGGTCAAGGTTCTCTGGAGAAACAGTAAGGTGGAAGAAGCCACCTGGGAGCTAGAATCAGATATGCGAGCTCAATATCCAGAGTTATTCAGGTTAGATTTCGGGGACGAAATCCTTTTAAGGGGGGGATAGTTGTAAAGCCCGCTTAGTTAATTTGGAAATTAGCAGTTATTTATGTTAATCAGGAAATTATTTATAGCTATTTAAATAATTTATCATTGTTATTTATGGAATTCAAATATGCATAATTATGTTATCAGCAGTTTCTATATTTCGCATTTCCGGTGTCCGATATTTTGGAACGCGGCGTTTGGCTCAGTAGAAATCACAACTTAGTATGTTAGTATTTTGGGGACGGGTTTTAGACATTGGGAATGTCGGGAATGGCCGGGAATTTAGAATGTCCCAAAAATACCCCTTTAGTATGATTTTAGTGATTTTATGGTGGAGGGGCAAAATGGTCTTTTTGCCCCATTAGTGTTTTGTCTTATATGATTTATTAAATGGAAAATGAATAATTAATTAAATGTTTATTTGGCTGAAATAGATGATTTATGTGATTTATATTTCCCTTTTCTCAAATTTCATCACTTAGTCATTTTAAAGAAATTAGAAAAAAATCACTCAAAGCTCTCTCTTCCTCCCTCTTTTCGGTTTGGTGTTGGGCTGCTAGGGCAGAGATTTTTCCTCTTCAAGCTTGTGATTTTCTCCTCCTCTAAGTGTAATTCAAGTAGGTTTGATCCCTTTTATTTCCTTTGTGTTTTATTCAAGAAAAATGATGAAAATGGATGATAATGCATGTTAATTTTGAATGTTGTTGCTGCTGCTTTTGTTGATTGATTTTTGAGGATCAAAGCATGTTTATGTGTTGAATAATTGAGTTGTTGAAAGCATGTAAGTTGATTGAGCTAGGTTTTGGTTTTCTATGCAAAATATGTGAAATTTTGAAAGAAAATGTGATGTTTTATTTCTGTGAATTCTTTGGATGTTGTTGTTTGTTTTCAGAGGCTATATTATGCTAGTTTAGGTTGATTTTAGTTGGGTTGCATGCTTGTTTTGTGGTTTTGCTCAAGCTTGAGTTTGGAACTCAAAGCTTGAGCTCCAATGGCAAAATTTGTGTATGTGGTTTCTGGGTAGGTTTGATGCCTTGGAAATGTTTATTAGGGTCTATTTAGCAGGTCTGGAAAGTTTGGGATCAATTGGGTTCGAATTGGTCAAGATATGGGAATTTTTGGTTCTTTGCGAGGAACCGGAATTCGGTTGAGCATCCGGAATTCGGATGGGGGTTCAGATTTTCCCCGAGCCGGAATTCCGGTTGGGCAACCGGACTTCGGATGGGGGATTTTTACGAACCACTAGTTTTCCTCGTTTTTGGGTTTTTAGGGGTATTGCCATGCTTTTTATCGATAGGGAAACTTTTGGTTTCGAGTTTTAGTCCCCGGGAAGTGATTTAGCGTGTCACTTATAGCGTTGTGGTTTTTATGGTTTAGGAGCCGATGTCCGCCGTTCGGCTTCGGTTCCGGTCGGGTTGGCGGCACACACGAAATCGGAATCCGGGTAAGATTAGTATAACAGTATGCATATGTAGATTACATGTTTAGCGTGCATGTAGGAAGCCTGTTAGATTACATTAGATATGTATTAGGCTTCGAACCATCCAACCTTGTCACGTCGGTACGAAATTTGGAGTATGACCCGGCGGCGGAGTATGACCGGTTTGACCGATCAGTGACACTTGGTTGGTGGTTCCGTGCTATTGACGTATCCCGTCGGTACAGCTGGAGTATGACCAAGACGGCGGAGTATGACCGGTTCGACCGATTAGGAGGATATAGTAACACGTCGGTACAGCTGGAGTATGACCGGCGGCGGAGTATGACCGGTTCGGCCGATCGGGTTGTTACGTGTCAATAGTACCGTCCACCGAACGTTCAAAACTCGGTACCATGTTGGACATGGCGGTAGTGCTCGGTACCATGTTGGACATGGCGATGGCGGGACTCGGTATCGTGTTGGACACGGCGGTCGGTTTTATGTATGATATTATTATGCTTTTCTTGCGAGTACGTCGACTCACGGTTTATGTGCATGTGTAGGTAAAGGCAAGGCGATTCTTGATGGACCGTGAGCGAGCTTATGAGATTGTACATGTCGGGGCGGTTAGGCTGGAGCGTACGATCCTCGGGACGACACGGGCGAGATTTTGTAAATGTCGTTAGACGACTTTATTTTGATGTAAAAGTTAAACAGTAAAAACGTTTGTAAATATTTTTATAAATCGGGATCCCGTGACTTTTTGTAAAATGGTTTATAAGTTAATGAAAAAGCAAAATTTTAATTAATCACGTTTTTCCATAAACCTCGTTGATTAGCAACGAGCTGCACAGTACGTTTAAAAATCACGTAATACGCCTAAGTTAGTTAGGGTGTGACACCAGTAATCCGCCGCTCAGCTTCAGTTCCAGTCAGGTTGACCGGCACACCTGAAATCGGAATCCAGGTAAGATTAGTATAACAGTATGCATATGTAGATTACATGTTTAGCGTGCATGTAGGAAGCCTGCTAGATTACATTAGTTATGTATTTAGGCTTCGAACCATCCAACCCTGTCACGTCGGTACGGGCTGGAGTATGACCCGGCGGCGGAGTATGACCGGCTCGACCGATCAGCCGACACTTGGTTGGTGGTTCGGTCTTATTGACCTATCCCGTCGGTACGGTGGAGTATGACCGACGGCGGAGTATGACCGGTTCGACCGATCAGGAGGATACTTTTCAATAGTACCGTCCCCTGAACGTTCAAAACTCAGTACCATGTTGGACATGGCAGTAGTAGCTCAGTACCATGTTGGACATGGCAGTAGCGGGACTCAGTATCGTGTTGGACACGGCAGTTAGTTTTATGTATGATATTATTATGCTTTTCTTGCGAGTACGTCGACTCACAGTTTATGTTCATGTGTAGGTAAAGGCAAGGCTATAGCTGATGGACCGTGAGCGAGCTTATGAGATTGTACATGTCGGGGCGGTTAGGCCTGGAGCGTACGATCCTCGGGACAGCAAGGCTGAGTTTTTGTAACTGGTCGTTAGACGACTTTATTTTGTTGTAAAAGTTAAACAGTTAAAACGTTTGTAAATGATTTTATAAATCGGGATCCCGAGACTTTTATAATATGGTTTATAACTTTAATTAAAAAGCAAAATTTTAATTAATCACGTTTTTCCATAAACCTCGTTGATTAGCAACAAGCTGCACAGTACGTTTAAAAATCACGTAATACGCCTAAGATAGTTAGGGTGTTACAATTTGGTATCAGAGCCGCCAGGTTGTCTTCCGAAGATCGTCACGACATGTACAATCATCATCAGCAGTTAGCTCGGTTCACGGTTCAGTAAGCCTTTATTGCTTTAGTAGTTTATTTTATTCAGTTATGAAAAAGAAAAGCCTGTTAGGAAGCATGTTAGTAGCCTGATAGTAGAATAGGCGCATGTTTCATTTCTAATTTCCAAATTAAGCGGCATTAGTAAGCTCGCCTTGAATACGACCTGATATGCCAACTCTTGGTTTCGCAGGCGGTTCTAACTAGATGGACGCCAGGCGGACTACCAGGAGTCAGGGCAACTCCGTAGGGTCGAATCAGGGACAGGGAGCTCAGTTTCCCCCACCTGCTAGGGGCCGAGGTAGAGGTCCCCGAGGCAGGGCTCGTGGCCGGGGTGATGAGAACCCGCCACGGTCGCCCGGGCTCCCGGCCGATCAGGGAGCCCCGAACTGGGAGTTACGGTTTGCGGAGATGCAAGCCCGGATCGAAGAACAAGACCTCGAGATCCAGAGGTTGAGACAGCAGGGTGCTCCTGCAGTCCCAGTGCCTATAGTAACAGTGGCACCTGCCCCTGCTGCCCAGGCCGAGATAGTGGTGGCGGCCCATAGATTGGAACCTTTGTATGAGCGGTTCCGGAAGCAAGCACCTCCGGTATTCCTGGGAGGTCCGGATGTAATGAAAGCCGAGCGATGGGCGACGGTGATTACCGAGAATCCCGAATTTCATGGGTGTCACCGGTAACGACAGAGTGGTGTGCGCCACGTTTCAGTTCCAGGAGGACGCCCTGGTATGGTGGGACATGGTGTCTCAGATTCACGATGTCACCACCATGACCTGGGAAAGGTTTCAGGAACTCTTTAATGCGAAATACTACAATGAGGCGGTCAGAAGCGCCAAGAGGAAAGAGTTCGTTCACCTGACCTAGCGGGAGAACATGAGCGTCACTGAGTATACTACTCAGTTTGACCGGTTGGCGAGGTTAGCCTCGGGAATTCTGCCGACCGACTTCAGCAAGAAGGAGAAGTACTTGGACGGGTTGAATCCCAAGATCAGGCATGACCTGATGATCACCACCGACGACAGCACCACCTATGCTCAGATGGTGGAGAAGGCCTTGCGAGCCGAGGGCGCGGTGGGGTGTATGTCGAATCGGCCCGGTACTCGGTGAGTGGCGGAGCTCCTACCCCTCCCGCATCGGGCTATAGCGGGGAGTAGTGGTTCGGCCATTGATCGAGGAAGAGGGCATCCACCGCTTCGGCGGCTCGAGTCGAACAAGAGGTTCGGGGGAACCGACCGAGGAGTCGTCCTGGTGGTAATGAGACCCGATTCTCCTACCCCGAGTGCCCTAGCTGCAAGAGGCACCATCGGGGTGAGTGCAAAGGTCAGGGATGCTTTCATTGTGGCATGCCCGGACACTTCAAGAGGGAATGTCCCCAGCTCCGACCAGAGGCACCGAGAGCTCCAGCGATACCCACTCCAGCCAGGGTATTCGCTATCACTCAGGCTGATGCAGATGCCAGCCCATCAGTAGTCACAGGTCAGCTTTCTGTTAACAACTCGTTATATTCAGTGCTGTTTGATTCTGGGGCTACACATTCTTATGTGGCGGCCAGAGTCTTTAGTAAGTTGGGTAGACCCTTTGATAGATATGAATCAGGGTTTGGAACCACATTGTTACAGCGGAGAATTGGTTATCTCCAATAGGTGGATTAGGTCTATGCCGATCAGGATAGATGGTAGAGAGTTAAGCGCTGATCTGATAGAGATGAGCTTAGTCGAATTTGATATTATTTTAGGAATGGATTTCCTATTTAAATATTCGGCGAGCATTGACTGTAAGAGGAAGATGGTGGTCTTCCAACCAGAAAGTGAAGAACCGTTTGTATTTGTGGGTTCGGTTCAGGGATCTCGGATCCCGGTGATCTCGGCTATGTCAGCGAGAGAATTATTGCACGGCGGGTGCTTAGGGTTTCTGGCCGTGGTGGTGGACACCACTCGGCCAGACACCGTTCGGCCGAGAGGACATCGAGTGGTTCGGGAATTTTTGGACGTTTTTCCCGAAGAACTTCCAGGGTTACCACCTCAGCGGGAGATTGACTTCGTGATTGACTTGGCACCAGGGGTGGATCCGGTTTCCAAAGCCCCGTATAGGATGGCTCCAGCTGAACTTAAGGAACTGAAGATTCAGCTCCAAGGGTTGCTTGACATAGGGTTCATTTGGCCCAGTGTGTCACCTTGGGGAGCCCCGGTTTTGTTCGTCAAGAAGAAAGATGGATCTATGAGGATGTGCATCGACTACAGAGAGTTGAACAAGTTGACGGTGAAGAATAAATATCCATTACCTAGGATCGATGACTTGTTCGATCAGCTTCAGGGGAAGACGGTCTTTTCTAAGATTGATCTCCGTTCGGGTTATCATCAGTTGAGAATCCGAGAGGAGGACATTCCGAAGACGGCTTTCCGCACTAGGTATGGACACTACGAGTTTCTGGTTATGTCATTCGGACTAACCAATGCTCCTGCAGCATTCATGGACCTGATGAATAGAGTATTCAAGGATTTCCTCGATATCTGTGTGATTGTGTTTATCGACGACATCCTCGTGTACTCTCAGTCAGAAGAGGAGCATGAGTTACATCTTCAGATGGTACTGCAACGACTTCGAGAACATAAGCTCTACGCCAAGTTCAAGAAATGTGAGTTCTGGTTGTCTCAGGTGTCCTTCCTAGGGCACATTGTGAGTAAAGATGGGATCAAGGTGGATCCCGGGAAGATTGAATCCGTCAGGATTGGCCGAGACCGAAGACGGTGACGGAGATCGAAGCTTCTTGGGATTAGCTGGGTACTACCGTAGGTTCGTGGAGGGGTTCTCCAAAATTTCAATGCCCCTAACCGAGCTTACAAAGAAGAATCAGCGATTTATCTGGTCAGATAAATGCGAAGCTAGTTTTCAGGAGCTGAAACAGAGGTTGATTACTGCTCCGGTACTAGCTTTGCCTTCGGACAAGGAGAAGTTCGTAGTCTACTGTGACGCATCCAAACAGGGTTTGGGGTGCGTATTGATGCAAGCCGATCGGGTTATCGCTTATGCCTCCCGTCAGTTAAAGGATTATGAACAGCGATACCCGACTCATGATTTAGAATTGGCCGCAGTGGTTTTTGCACTGAAGATTTGGCGGCATTACCTTTATGGGGAGAAGAGCGAGATCTATACCGACCATAAGAGTCTCAAGTATTTCTTTACTCAGAAAGATTTGAACATGAGACAAAGGCGTTGGTTGGAATTAGTGAAGGACTACGATTGCGAGATCCTCTATCATCCCGGAAAAGCCAATGTAGTGGCCGATGCCCTGAGCAGAAAGGGTCCCGGGCAGGTAGCTAGCATGGTTCAGATCTCACCCCAGCTAGCTGAGGATATGGTTAGATCCAGCATTGAGTTTGTGGTAGGTCAGCTTCACAACTTAACGCTGCAATCTGATCTGTTGGAAAGAATAAAGGTCGCTCAGATGACAGATCCGGAGTTAGTGAAGATCCGAGATGAGGTATTGGCTGGTCAAGCCAAAGACTTTTCAGTGTCAGATAGTGGGATGCTTTTGTATAAAGCCAGGGTTTGTGTTCCGAACAGTGTGGAATTGAGAAACGAGATCTTTGAGGAGGCTCATTCTACCCCGTATTCTCTGCATCCCGGCACCACCAAGATGTACCAAGATTTGAAACCGTACTTCTGGTGGAACGGTATGAAGAAGAATTTGGTAGAATTCGTATCGAGATGCCTCACTTGTCAGCAGATCAAGGCTGAACATCAGAGACCAGCAGGGTTGTTGCAGCCTCTAACCCTACCAGAATGGAAATGGGAGGATATTACGATGGATTTTGTGGTCGGGTTACCTAGGACCACGGGTATGTATGATTCCATCTGGGTAGTGGTGGACCGATTTACGAAATCTGCTCATTTTCTGCCGGTTAGAACAACATTTACAGTGGATCAGTTGGCAGAGTTATATGTCAGGGAGATAGTGAGACTTCACGGGGTACCGAAGTCTATAGTTTCGGACAGGGATCCGAAATTCACCTCCAAATTTTGGCAAAGTTTGCAACGGGCAATGGGTACGAAGCTAAAATTCAGTACAGCATTCCATCCTCAGACAGATGGTCAGTCCGAAAGGACAATTCAGATATTGGAGGATATGTTGAGAGCCTGTGTTATGGACTTTGAGGGTTCATGGAGTAAATATCTACCGTTAATAGAATTTTCTTACAACAACAGTTATCAGAGTACGATAGGGATGGCACCCTATGAACTGTTGTACGGTAGGAAATGTAGATCCCCTATCCACTGGGATGAGACAGGGGAGAGGAAATACCTAGGTCCAGAGTCAGTTCAGCGGACCAATGAGGCAATAGAAAAGATAAAAGCTAGAATGCTTGCCTCACAGAGCAGACAGAAGAGTTACGCAGATCCGAAACGTAGAGATGTTGAGTTCCGAGTAGGGGACCATGTGTTTTTGCGAGTATCTCCGATGAAGGGGATTAAACGTTTCGGGAAAAGAGGCAAGTTATGCCCTAGGTTTACAGGACCTTTCGAGATTCTCGAGAAGATAGGTCAAGTGGCATATCGGTTAGCATTGCCTCCAGCCTTATCAGCAGTGCACAACGTATTCCATGTCTCAATGTTGAGAAAATACGTTTCAGACCCCTCTCATATACTCAGTTATGAGAGTCTTCAGCTTCAGCCAGACATGTCATATGAGGAACAGCCAGTGCAGATCCTGGATAGAAAGGATAAAGTCCTTCGGAATAAGACCATAGCATTGGTCAAGGTTCTCTGGAGAAACAGTAAGGTGGAGGAAGCCACCTGGGAGCTAGAGTCAGATATGAGAGCTCAATATCCAGAGTTATTCAGGTTAGATTTCGGGGACGAAATCCTTTTAAGGGGGGGATAGTTGTAAAGCCCGCTTAGTTAATTTGGAAATTAGCAGTTGTTTATGTTTAATTATGAAATTATTTATAGCTATTTAAATAATTTATTGCTGTTATTTATGGAATTCAGAAATGCATGATTATGTCATCAGCAGTTTTATATTTCGCATTTCCGGTGTCCGGTATTTTGGAACTCGGCGTTTGGCTCAGTAGAAATCACAACTTAGTATGTTAGTATTTGGGGACGGGTTTAGACATTGGGAATGTCGGGAATGGCCGGGAATTTAGAATGTCCCAAAAATACCCCTTTAGTATGATTTATGTGGTTTTATGGTGGAGGGGCAAAATGGTCTTTTTGCCCCATTAGTATTTTGTCTTATGTGATTTATTAAATGGAAATTAAATGTTATTTGTTTATTTTTAGTTGGCTGAAATGAAGTGTGATAAGTGGGTATTTATGTTTTATTCTTTCATTTTTACAAAAATTAGACTAAGTGTTGAAAATAGAATTTTTTTCAAAGAAAACACTCTCCTTTCTCTCTCTCTCTCTTTTCGGCCAAGGCTTGGCTGTGCAAGGGCTGGGTTTTGCTTGGTGATTTCAAGTGGTTTAGCTAGATCAAAGTGAATTTTCATTGAGGTATTTCTTGGCTTTAGTTTCTTACCTTGTTTTTCTTGAAAAAAATGATGAAAATGGGTGTTGCATGCTTGAATCTTTGATGTTGTTGCTGCTGATTATTATTGTTGTTGTTCTTTGTTTAAATGTTGAAATAATTAGGTTTTATGAGATTGTATAGCATGCTTGAATCCTTGTTCTAGTTGGTTAAATGCTTATGTGAAAAAGTTATGTTTTTTTTTGAAAGAAATGGTTCATTTTGTTCTGTGAAGTTGCTGGATGTTCTTGTGCGTTTTCAGAGGTGTTATTATGCTTAGTTAAGTAGAATTAACTAGGTTTGGATGCATGTTAGTGGATTTAACCAAGTTTGAGTTTTGGAACTCAAAGCTTGGTCTTTAATGGTGAATTTTGCCTCTGTGTTTTCTGGGTGGTTTTGAGGCCTTAGATTTGTTCTTTAGGGTGTTTAGAACAGGTCTGGAAAGTTTGGTACCAATTGGGGTTGAATTGGTCGAGTTATGAATTTTTGAAGTTGCTGCCTGCGAGGAACCGGAATTCCGGTTGTGCATCCGGAATTCCGGATGGGGGTCCTGAATTTCCCAGAATCAGGATTCCGGTTGGGCAACCGGTCTACCGGTTGGGGGATTTTTCAGAACCCTAGTTTTCCTCGTTTTTATGTTTTTAGGGGTATTGCCATGCTTTTTATCGATAGGGAAACTTTTAGTTCCAAGTTTTAGTCCCCGGGAAGTGATTTAGCGTGTCACTTATAGCGTTGTGATTTTTATGGTTTAGGAGCCGATGTCCGCCGCTCGGCTTCGATTCCGGTCGGGTTGACGGCACACCTGAAATCGGAATCCAGGTAAGATTAGTATAACAGTATGCATATGTAGATTACATGTTTAGCGTGCATGTAGGAAGCCTGCTAGATTACATTAGTTATGTATTTAGGCTTCGAACCATCCAACCCTGTCACGTCGGTACAGGCTGGAGTATGACCAGCAGCCGGAGTATGACCAGTTCGACCGATCAGGCTGACACTTGGTTGGTGGTTCAGTGCTATTGACCTATCCCGTCGGTACAGGCTGGAGTATGACCAGCAGCCGGAGTATGACCGGTTCGACCGATCAGGAGGATACTTGTCAATAGTACCGTCCCCTGAACGTTCAAAACTCAGTACCATGTTGGACATGGCAGTAGTAGCTCAGTACCATGTTGGACATGGCAGTAGCGGGACTCAGTATCGTGTTGGACACGGCAGTTAGTTTTATGTATGATATTATTATGCTTTTCTTACTGAGTCTGTCGACTCACAGTTTATGTTCATGTGTAGGTAAAGGCAAGGCTATAGCTGATGGACCGTGAGCGAGCTTATGAGATTGTACATGTCGGGGCGGTTAGGCCTGGAGCGTACGATCCTCGGGACAGCAAGGCTGAGTTTTTGTAACTGGTCGTTAGACGACTTTATTTTGATGTAAAAGTTAAACAGTTAAAACGTTTGTAAATGATTTTATAAATCGGGATCCCGAGACTTTTATAATATGGTTTATAAGTTTAATTAAAAAGCAAAATTTTAATTAATCACGTTTTTCCATAAACCTCGTTGATTAGCAACGAGCTGCACAGTACGTTTAAAAATCACGTAATACGCCTAAGATAGTTAGGGTGTTACAATTGTATTGTCGTCTTTTTCAAGGGTGGTGTTTTTCTAATAATAATCCTTGGTTGGATAAAGGGAGAATCATTATTGCTTGGCAGCCCAATGTGTTTGCGGTTAATATAAATTTCTGTTCTAGCCAATTGATTCATTGCCGGGTGCAATCAATGCAGCAGAATGGGAATTTTTTGGTAACTTTCATTTATGGTTTTAATGATGAGCAAAAAAGGGAAGAATTATGGGGTGATTTGGAGAGATTAGCTGCTGGTATACAGGAGCCATGGATAATATTAGGAGACTTAAATGAAATAATGTTCGCCAATGAGAGAATCGGTAGGAAAGCTCAAAATAATCCTTCATCAAGGCTTCGGGATTGTATGGAGGCTTGTGACATGTCTGATCTGAAATACTCTGGGTCCTTTTTTTACTTGGAATAACAAACAAAAGCCTGAGGATAGAATATTTTCGAAGATAGACAGAGCCATGGTTAATTCGCGATGGAGCTATGCTATGCCAGACTCGGAAGCAGTGTTTTTACCAGAATTAACTTTTGATCACAGTCCTATTCTAGTGTCCATTTATCGTGATTGGTGCTCGGGGAAGAAGCCTTTCAGGTATTACAATATGTGGAAATTAGCCCCTAATTTTGATACAAAAGTGAGACAATGTTGGCAGGGGGATGTTAATGGTACAAAGATGTTCAAGGTGGTGTCCAAGCTCAAAAGGTTGAAACCAACTCTGAAACAGATAAATCAAGAGGGCTTTTCTGAGATCCAAAAGGCAGATTTGATGGCAAAGAATGAGCTGATTGCAGCCCAGAATGCACTGACCAAAAATCCGTCTTCCTTGCAATTGATGGAAGCTGAACAAGAAGTTACTAGACGATATAAGGAGATTCATAAGGCATATTCAATGTTTCTCTCACAGAAGGCTAAGATAAATTGGGCTTCATTTGGAGATGAGAATTTAGCGTTTTTCCATGCTTCTCTGAAATCAAGAAGGATGCAAAACAAGATCTTCTCGATTGAAGATGAACAAGGAACTTGGTTCGACTCTCCTGATGGTGTTCAACAGGCTTTTTTGAGTTATTATGAGAAACTATTGGGGACAAGTATGCAGAACAGACTGTAACGCCCCGATTTCCCGAGACGTCACACTAGCTAGTCCGTTTAAAACCATTTAAGATAAAGACAACAAAAGACTTCTTTAATGAAAAATAACTAAGCATGAGATCTCATTATTTTTAAAACAAAACATTTATTTATTCATAACCTTAAAATATAAAGCTTTACAAAAACTATTTGAATCATAATCTTTAATGAAATATTTTTAAACCAAAATATCGTGACAATCCCCTAACATGTAATCCACGCCTCGAGCTCGCCACCCTCACTATATAGTTTTGCCTTTACCTGCACACAGAGTACCCGTGAGCTAACGCCCAGTAAGAAGAGCTATGTAGGACATAACCCCCCCAACCAGATAACATAGTCATAAGTATAACAATATCACAACATCAAATCAATTCATACCATACTTGCATACATATACCAACATATCATATCACATACTATTCTCAAATACAATATAACATCATATCACAATGTAATCTTAATGCATGCTATACTCACACACATAACACATAGTATTTTATCGCACATTGTCCTCACATACGATAATCTACTCCCACTCATGTTGATCAGACATGAAGTGTAACTTGCCCTGCCTTGTGCTGTTCTCACACTCGGCATCCAATAGGGCAATCCCTTATCACAAGTTGTACTCACCCATGATAGGATAACCTACAAGTAAACCCATACAAGCAGCCAAAAATATATCCTGCAGTGCTATGCTCACACCAGCAGCAGAAAACCTATCCTATAAGTGCTATCCTCACACAAACAGTCAAAAGCCTTATCACTATCACACACTAATAACATTAGCATAAAACAACAATCTACCATAGAATAAAACATGTAAATACAAACCCATAATACAGTTGTATGTTTCAACATACACCCTGTGCACAGATGTCCACTCTTCTTACCTCAGTTATTAAGAACACCTTCTTGCTACTCCAAGCACCTCAATGAATTTTCTTGTTGAGGACAAGATCCTCAAATTCCGTTGCTTAAGACTTGTTATCTCGTCATTACTACCTATAACAACACATGGTTCAAGGCCCTAACATTAAAATTTGTACTCTTACAGTACAGCAGAAAGATCACTATTTTTGACCAACAACTATACTAATTCAGTGAAAGTTGTCTTCATAAAAATTATAGGAAATTTTATTATCTTTCCAATGATATAAAGATCATTAAAAATGGCTTAAAACTGAGGGAGTTATGATTGTTTTACTGAAACTATTTCTGAGAAAGAATATGGAGTAACGAATTACACAACTTAGCAAAAATATAAACTTTTGACATTGAATGGTTCAGAACTAGAAGCTAACATCTTCATCAAAGTTTTAGGAAATTAAATTCCCTTTCCAATGATACCAAAATCTTTGAAATTGGAATTATATTCAAGGAGATATTACAATTTTACCAAAACAGTTTTGCAAGAACAAGATTCAAGAAACGAATCACATGATATTGAATAAAACTAACTTTTTTACATAGTATGACTTCGAATTAACAAAAAGTTTCTTCATAAAACTTATGGGAAATCGAATAAGCTTTCCAACGATATAAAAATCTCTAAAAATGGATCAATATCAAGAGAGATATCATCACTTTACTGAAACTTGTTTTTCTGAAAACGAAAAAATATAATAGATCCGAACCCTAGATAACATTTAGCATTATTGAGCAAGAAAATATTTCATACCTCTTCACATATTTCTATTCGATGTCTCAAGCCCGCAAGCCTTGATTATAAATCCAAAACTTTAAGAATGAAGGTAGAAAATAAGAAGAATTGTGGAAGGTTTGAGAGGAGCAAACATGAAGAAGAATGAGGCTTTGACTAATTGGTTTGGAGAGGAAAAATAAAACTATTATAGTTTGGTTTGATAAAAAGATTATGAGATATCGTATTCTGATAGGTTTAGGTTAACTAAAAATTATAATATATAATAAAATGCTAAAATATTATTAAATCAACAAATATCTAAATTTTTAAATTTTAAAAGTAAGCCCTTTATTTCGTAACTTTAGGCTCAGTTTTCACCTAGAAAAATTCCGAATTATGATATAACTATTTCTACAAAATTTATAGATCTTTGAATTATCTTTCCAACGCCACTAGAATCACTTCAATCGGAACTCTAAAACTCTAGATATGATCATTTTAGTAAAACAGTTTTTAATCCTGCGAATTTATCAAAACCTACGAATTTTTGTGAGATTAATTCCATTATAATGTTATTTAATGCACTCATACAATAGATTAAACCCACTAAATAATCTATAAAACTCTAATAGACTTTCATATTGGGCTTTAATTGAGTAATTAACCTAATTCGTAAAAACACCATAATTTTACCTTGACACTTACTATAATTTCAACTATGTTTAGAAATCTATCTATACTATTCTAAGCAATAGTCTCTATTCACTATTAGCAGAAATAAATGAATATTTATTCTCACACAAATTGTATAACAAATAAAATTTAAAATATATGTATATTTTTACCGGGTATTACACAGACGTAGTGTATTGCAGACCGTGGTTAATCTTGGACCCAAAATTACGAATGTACATGAATCCATCTTACTGGCAGATTACACGAGTCAAGAGGTGAAAGATGCTCTGTTTTCAATTCCTGGTATCAAGGCTCCGGGACCGGACGGGTTTGGAAGTGCTTTTTATCAGGATAATTGGGACACAGTGGGAACTGATTTTACAGAAGCTATTTTGTCCTTTCTCAATACAGGGAAGATACTGAAAGAGATTAATCATACCACTATCACCTTAATCCCCAAAATTGCTTGTCCAAAGAATGTTGCGGACTTCAGACCAATTTCCTGTTGTAATGTACTCTACAAGACAGCTACTAAGGTGCTCTGTAATAGATTGAGGAGAGTGTTGCCAGATCTTATTGCTGAAAACCAAGGTGGATTTGTCCATGGAAGATATATTGCCCATAATGTCCTAGTGTGTCAGGATATGGTGAGATTATATGGGAGAAAAAGTTGTAAGCCAAGCTGCATGATTAAAATAGACTTGAGGAAGGCCTATGACACCATAGAATGGAGTTTTCTAGAGGAAATGCTTGCTGGTTTTGGGTTTCCGGTTCAGTTCATTGAGCTAGTAATGACCTGTATCAGAACCCCAAAATTCTCTCTCCTTTTTAATGGCTCTATGTGTGGTTTCTTTAATGCAAAGAGAGGGTTAAGGCAAGGTGATCCCATGTCTCCCCTTCTCTTTGTATTAGGAATGGAATACTTATCGCGAATCCTTCGGAAGATTGGAGAAATGCCTGGTTTTAAGTTTCATGATAGATGTTCCTCACTAAAACTGAATCATATGTGTTTTGCTGATGATCTTTTGATATTTAGTCATGGAGACTTCATTTCAGCCATGTTGATGCTAAGAGGGCTGAAACTTTTCTCTTCAACTTCGGGATTAATGCCTAATGAACAAAAGACAGCAATCTATTGTTCAGGCATGCCAGATGCTGAAGTTGGAAGAATCCTAGATGCCTCACAATTCAACCGAAGTTCCCTTCCATTCAGGTACCTCGGCGTACCTATCTGTTCAAAGAAAATTTCTCATTCTGAATGTCAAATTTTGCTTGAGAAGATGGTAAGTAAAATCAGAGGGTGGAGTTCCCGCAACTTGTCATATATGGGAAGAGTTACCTTGATAAATGCTGTCCTTATAGCTATTCATACATACTGGGCTCAGATTATGATATTACCAAAGAAATTGCTTAAAGAAATTGAGGCAATATGTAGATCATACTTATGGAAAGGAACTCAAATGATGATGGGTCCTGGTTTGGTGGCTTGGGAGCATGTTTGTACCCCCAAAAATACTGGTGGACTTGGCCTTAGAGATATTCAGAAGTGGAACACAGCAGCCATGACAAGGTACGTATGGGATATAGCTAGCAAGAAAGATTGCTTGTTTGTCAGATGGATTCATAATGTATACTTAAAAGATAGTTGCTGGTGGGATTATGAAGCCCCCACCGATTGTAGCTGGTTCTGGAAAAAATTAGTTGGGGTGAAAAATCAGGTGAAGGCTAAGGTGGATCGGCAAACTTTTAGCATGCAGAAATTCAGTATATCAAACACATATCACTTGTTGTTTATTAGGCCGGAGAAGAAGGACTGGTGCAAACATGTGTGGGATAGACTTGTTATTCCCAAACACAAGTTTATCTTATGGCTTGTCTTGTTGGATAGGTTGAAGACAAAGGATAGAGTATGTCGGTATGATCCACAGGTTGATCCAACCTGTTTGCTTTGTGGGAAGGCAGATGAGTCGGTCCAGCACCTATTTTTCCAATGTGAATACAGCAGTAAATGCCTTGCCGAATGGAAGTCTAGACTGAACTGGGGCACGAAAGCAATTGATGTACACAGGCTGCTGCAACTCATCAGCAAGCTTAAGGGAATTTCAGCAACAAGGAGGAGCATGATGTTGACTATGCTGACTGCCTTGATATACCAGATCTGGGGTGCACGTAACGATGTGTTGTGGAACCAAAAACAATGGCAAATTAGGATAATTGTGGATCGGGTACAGCAGGAAAGCAAGAGGAGAATTGTTGGGGTTTGGCCAAGCAAAACAAAGGAGAAGGATAAAAATTGGGTACTGAATTTGTAACTTTTGATTTATAGTTGTAAATAGCAGATTTTGTACAAAAACTTGAGTTGTAATTGGTAGTTTGAGCAATACAAGATTTCCTTATTCATCAAAAAAAAAAAATAAGATTAAAAGGCAATATTTTTGTTCGTGGGGGCTATAATGGGTCCGTCCCTGAACACAATGGGGTTCACTTCCCAGAAATTAACAAAACCGTCACACACATGGCTGAGCCCCCATCTCGCGAGGGCATGCGCACCTCCGTTATTACTTCTAGGGACCCAACAAATCTCAATCCCAGCACCGTCAATGGCCAATAACAGCTTAGCAAACGATGAAGCAATAGATTTGGCTGTCACAATTCAACGACAACAAAAAAAAAAATATAGGTTGAGAAAATAACCTTAAATTTGGAAACTAAGTTAGTAAATGTCCACTTTTTAAAAAAATTAAGAAAATAGCCAAATCTAATAAATTAGTTAATAAAAATTATAAAAATACATTTATCACATATTTTTTTTAAAAATATATATATAAAAATAAAATTAGGTTATATAATTTTTTTAGTATTGCATATTATTATATTGTAACAAAAATAAATAAATATATTAGATTATTTAAATATATACAGCAGTATTAGATATATCGTAGTATTGAAAATTAATATACCATAGCAATAAAATTATATACCTCAAAGAAATTATAACAATACTAAATTAATGCTCAAAAAATATATACATCATGCTAACAAAATTATATATACCACCATTAAAATATGAACACATACCAAAAAATTTATATATAATAAAATAGAAACAAATATCATATTGAATAAATGATATATTATAGACAACAAAAACCATATACCATACAAGAAAACGTATATACCTACAATAAAAAATAAAACAAAATAATATAATATTATTAAAAAAAAAATTATATATATCATATTAAAAAAATTATATATTACCTTTATGTATACTAAAATAAAAACTAAACATGCATTATCTAAAATAAAATTATATACCATACAATAAAACTTATATACCATATCACAAAAAATATATAGCTTACAATAGAAATATATATAATAATAACAACAAATAAAAATATATAGGATGCTAATAAAATTACATATCATGTCAACAAAAGTACAATAGAAAATAGAACTTAAATATTATTTAAAAAAATTATATACCGTATAGCAAAAAATACATATACCATTCACCAAAACATATATACAGATAATAATAATAAAAAAAATATAGATTACTAATATATATATATGTATGTATACTACACTAACCAAATTATATACCACAATTAAAATATATATACCATGATAACAAAATTATATACTACCATTGTATATAATAAAAATAAAAACTAATTAAACATTATTTAAAATAAATAATCATACAATCAAAAAATATAAAAATAATAATTAAATATATATAGCATGGCAATAAAATTACATACATACATTAAAATATTTTTATTATGCTAATATACCACACAACAAAATAAAAATATACCGTACAACAAAATCTATATACCAACAACTCACAAAAACTTATAAAAAATTAAAAAAATTTGACATAACTTTTAAATAAAAAAGATTTTAACAAAACTAATATAGATATACCATAATGTTTAAATAATTTGCTTCTAATTCTAAAAAAAATAAAAAATAAAAATTAATGATTTTGAAATGAGGACACTTACAAACATACTCTTATGATTTAGGGTCATTTGCTATATTTTTTTGAAATCAAGACATACACTAACATAGTGCTATGATTTGGGCCCGTTTACTATAATTTCCCAAAAAATATTAAGTAAAAATCTCTCAAAACTCTCTTTGAATATATAATGGATTTATTTGTATTTTTGGTGTATAATTGGTTAAGCTAGATAAATTGTTTAATTAATTTTTTTATTTGTTATTATATGAATTAATTTTTTTGTTCATCAAAACTAAAGAATCCAATACACGGTGTGTCTATGCATCGCGAGAATTTCCGCGAAGAAGCATAGAAATGCGGCTCCCGATATATTCATTTTTTAATACTTTTTTAAATAAAAATAAAGTATTTTAGATAGTAATGATAATGTTTTTGGAGGTTATATTGTGTAAATGGTCGAGAGGGCCCTGAGTGTTATCTAATAGTCTTTATGACTCTTCTTAATTTTGAATGCTTTTTGATCCTTGGATTTATGGTTTTAACAATGGAAGAAAGTACTGTAGATGAGATTGTGCAGTTAACTGATCAGTTGGGAATGAATCAGGAAGAGGACTGGGAGGTTAATGAGGAGCAAGTTGCTGAGTTTGGTGAAAAATCGTTAGTAGGAAGAATTGTCTCTAAACAGAATGTGAGTGTGGGATTGTTCAGGACTATGTTCTCTAGAATGTGGAAATCAATTGGGGATTGGAAAGTCAAAAGTCTGGATGAAAATAAAGAAGCTCAATATTTTGGGTTATCTTTTAATAGCAGAGCTGAAGCAAAGAGGACATTGGAGAAGCAGCCCTGGCTCTTTAATGGAGGAATGCTGGTATTGGAGGAATGGCCGACTAGTGGCCAATGGAGAGATGCGAGGTTGGATACAATTTCGTGTTGGGTTCGAATGAAAGGGTTGCCTTTGAAAGCTATTACTTTGAATAATATTCAACGGCTAGGCAATTTGGCGGGGAAGGTTGAAGACATTGTGTGGAACAACCCGCAACAAATATTCTTGAATGGTTATGTGCGTGTGAAGATTGGTTTTCCGATTCAGCGAGAGGTGTTTGTTGGCAGATATATTCCAGTTGATGGTGATAAAAGATGGGTCCAGTTTAAATTTGATAAATTACCTTTAATTTGCTTTAAATGTGGGTTTTGGGGCCATGATCAATTGAACTGTACCAAGGAGGTGGTGATGGAAATGAATTTGCAAGGAGCTCCGGTTCAGAAATATGGGCAGTGGTTAAAGGAGGAAGATCCGACTCCCAATTGTTTTTTGGCGTATGACCAGTTGTTGGCTCGACAAGGAGGAGGGAAGGTTATTGGTGATGGTGGTAGTGGGATGGTAGAAGAGATTAGGCGGTCGGAGATTGATACACCGGTGGTCAGGGGATCTCGCCAGGTGGGAGGTAGTGGGAAGGAGCAGTTTGCTCGATCGACTCAGGGTGAGGAAAAGGCGGATGATGGGGTAGATCGTGGGAATGATGTCAATGGTGTGGTAGAAGTTAATAAGCTCAAGGGCAAACTTGACAATGTGTCAGCACTGGATCAAAGTGGTATTTTTCTAAAACAAACACCAAGCCCAAAAATTGATAAAATTAATGTTGGGCCGACAGTCAATGGGCCTACTCATTTTCAACCTCAATTGAGAGAAAGGTCTTCCTTGTTTGATCAAACTCACCAACATGGAAGCAGCAGGGGTAACAAGGAAAAAGGAATTCGCAGCTGGGAAAAGGATACTGGTGCTCATGATTTTGAGGATGAGGATGGAAGGGAAGGAAGGAAACGTAAATGTGGGCGTAGTGGTGGGATTTCAAGCCGAGGAGAAGGAGGTGAGGTTGGAGAGAGTTCTTGTGAGAATGGGTTTGATGTGGCCGTGGAGATGGGAGGTGCAGAAGACGTTGAAAAGGGGAAGACGATGGGAAGGAAGGGTCTGGGAACGAAAGGAGGAGAGTCCAGAAAACGAATTTCACTTAAGAACAAGGCTCGGGCAAAGGCTAAGATGGGAGGAAATCAGTCGGGGGGTGTTTTCGATAGTGCCAGGGAGCAAGGGACGAGTGAGATGGTTATGTTCACAGCTGGAGAAGTTAGTGCGACTGGAAGGGACAGAGATGTGAGCAATTCTGCTGAGGTAGGTATTTCTAATGATGTGGATTTACCTTCTTTGTTATCTGAAAATGAAGCGGCGAGCCTTGATGTTCAAGGCCGCCGAATGCAATGAAACTATTAAGTTGGAATGTCCAGGGAATTGGGAATCCCTGGACATTGAGAGCGTTGCAATCCCATGTGCGTGAAGTTGACCCGACCATCATTTTCTTGATCGAAAGTAAGTTGACTCGGGTTCAAGCGGAGCGTGTTTGTAATGTTCTTAAGTTTGATTCAGTGTGGACGGTAGATAGAGCGGGATTGAGTGGGGGGCTGTTGTTAATGTGGAAAAATGATGTAAAATTGCAAGTTTTGGATAGTTCTATAGGGCATATTTTGGCTACGGTAGCAGGGAATGGGTTCTCGCCATGGTATTTGACAGGCTTCTATGGTAATCCTGAAGCTAGCTTGAGGAAATTTTCATGGCAATTGTTGAGAAATTTGAAAAAAGAAGTTCAGGGACCGTGGCTATGTGTGGGGGATTTTAATGAAATTGTGAGCTTAGCGGAGAAGATTGGTGGTAGGGATCGACCTCCGGAAGCTATGGATGGATTTAAAGAGGTAATTGATGATTGTCGGTTTATTGATTTTGGGTCTTCAAAGCATGAATTGACTTGGTGTAATGAACATAATTCATCTCAGATTATGGAGAGGCTTGATAGAGGATTGTGTAATGAGGAGTGGTTGAGACAATTTGAGGGTGCGGATGTTCAGTTGCTTGATTGGTGGGAATCTGATCATAGGGCGCTAGTAATTAATATTCCGGTGAGAGTGGATGGGGATAAGTGTGGCAAGGCTAAACGTAAAAATCGCTTTCACTTTGAAGAAGCCTGGTGTCAAGAAGAGGAGTGTACCGAGATAATAGATAATATGTGGAAGGAAAGGCAAGGGAGGGGTCGGCCAGTGTCATTTAGATGCAAAATTAATAAATGTGGGAAAGCACTACAAGATTGGAACAAGAAGAAGAAGGCTCGGTTGAATAACGAGATAGCTAAGACTAAAAAGATACTGCACGAGTTGACAATGCAGCAACAACCGGGTGTTTGGGAGGCGATACAACACATGGAAGATAAGTTAAATGGGTTGCTTGAAAAGGATGAGCAGTATTGGCGACAAAGAAGTAGAGCCTTATGGTTGCAATGGGGGGATAGAAACACGAAGTATTTTCATCACAAAGCGTCTTCGCGCAGGAAGAAGAATGAAATTAAGGGGTTGCAAGATCAAATGGGAGTTTGGCAAGATGATAAACTGTTGGTTTGCCAAATTGTGGAGGACTATTACAAAGGTTTGTTTATGGGTTCGGACATTGATCAGGGCGTAATGCAGGAGGTTTTAGAAGTGGTACAGCCGAAAGTTTCTATGTCTATGAATGAGGAATTAATGGTTGATTTTTCTGTGGAAGAGGTTGTGCAAGCAGTAAAGGGGATGAATCCTACTAAAGCACCGGGGGCGGATGGGCTGCCTGCGCTTTTCTATCAAAAGTTCTGGTCTAAACTCAAAGATGAAGTCATTGCGGTGTGCTTGAATGTTCTTAATAATGGGGCTGATTTGAGTTGTTTAAATGATACGGTGGTCGCCTTGATACCCAAAGTTGATAAGCCTCAAAAAATAGAAGAATTTAGGCCGATTAGCTTGTGTAATGTGATTTATAAGATTGTCTCGAAGTGTTTGGCTAATCGGCTTCGTCACTCTTTGGACCAAGTAGTGTCTGATTCACAAAGTGCTTTTCTAAAGGGTCGGCTCATACATGATAATGCAATAGTTGGGTATGAATGTTTACATGTGATGAGGAAGAATAGATTTCGCAATGGTACAAAAGTAGCTTTGAAACTGGATATGGCGAAGGCGTATGATAGAGTGGAGTGGCGATTTTTGGAAGCAATGATGTTGAAGTTGGGGTATGATGTGCCGTGGGTCTCAAAGATTATGAGGTGTCTTACTTCGGTTCAGTTCTCTTTTCTCATTAATGGTGAAATTCAAGGAAAAGTTACGCCACAACGGGGACTTAGACAAGGTGATCCACTTTCGCCTTTTTTGTTTCTTCTTTGTGCTGAGGCTTTTTCCTGTTTGATACAACATGCTGAACATTCGGGGCAGTTACATGGGATTGGGTTTGGAAGGCAGGGAGTGTCGGTGTCACATTTATTTTTTGCGGATGATAGCTTGGTGTTTCTTGCAGCGAATGAGGATGAGTGTAAGGGATTTAAAGAGCTGTTGGAAAAATATTCTAAGGCATCTGGACAGTTGGTAAACTTTCACAAGTCAGAGATGTGTTTTGGGCGTAAGGTTACACTGCCAGTTCGAACTCATTTAGCAAATATCATGGGGGTAAAGGTGGTGGATAATTATGGGAAGTATCTTGGGCTGCCATCTTTTGTGGGAAGAACGAAAAAGCAACATTTTGAGTTTATTAAGAATAAGGTGTGGAACAAGTTGAAAGGATGGAAAGGGTCGTTTTTCTCGGCGGCCGGAAAAGAAGTTCTTATAAAAGCAGTCATTCAAGCTATTCCCACTTATACAATGAGTTGTTTCCGTTTACCGAAGAAAACTATTAATAGTATTCATAGTATGGCGGCAAGGTTTTGGTGGGGCTCATCGGAGAAAGATTCAAAGATACATTGGTGTAAATGGGACGTCTTATGTAAGCACAAAGAGCAAGGCGGGTTGGGTTTTCGGGATCTGGGACTTTTTAACCAAGCTCTCCTAGCTAAGCAGGTTTGGCGGTGCATACGGTTTCCAAATTCGTTATGTAGTCGGGTGTTGAAAGCAAGCTATTATCCAAATGGTGGGGTGATTGAGGCAAAAAGTGGGAATCATGCGTCGTTTGTTTGGCGAAGTTTGGTTTGGGGGAAGAAGATTATACAAAAAGGGTACCGATGGCGCATTGGTAATGGCAATTCTGTTAGAGTCATTGACGATCCTTGGTTACCTCGTCCGGTTACCTTTAAGATATATGATAAACCGCCCCTACCAGACCAGTTGTATGTCATTGATTTGAAGAAAGGTAATGGGGAATGGGATGAGGAGTTTATTAGAGCTGTCTTCAATCCAACTGATGCTGATTTAATTTTGGGAATGGCTACTACTGAATGGGATATTGAAGATAAAATATTATGGCATTATAGTAAGAATGGGGAGTATTCTGTTCGTAGTGGATATCGTATGGCGGCTGCCTTACAAGTGCGAGATGTGCAGTCCGATACACAAGCTGCTGAGAAGTGGTGGAGCAAGCTTTGGAAGCTTAAAATCCCACCGAAAGTGAAACACTTTGTTTGGAAGATGGCTCATTCATGGATTCCTACTAACTCGGCGCTTGCTCATCGACATATTCAGGTAGAACCTTATTGTAAGCGGTGTTCTACAGGTGCGTATGAAAATGTTTTTCATGCACTATGGGGATGTCGAGTTAACCGGGAGGTTTGGAATGGAGCTGGTTTTTATGGTAGATTGCAGCGACAAGGCCGTGAGGATGTGCTTGCGTTTCTCATGAGAGTTTCAAGCTTGTTCACTAAGGATGAATTTGAATTTTTTCTGATTTTATCTTGGAACCTTTGGTATATTCGCAATTCGGTTAATCATGGGGGACACAAACCTCAAGCTAGTGCAATTTTGGATTGGTGCAGCAAGTTCCTTCATGAGTTTAGGGAGAATAATGTGGCGGTTCAGGTTGGACAGCGGAGAGAAGAAGCAAAGTGGACTCCACCTAGGCGAGGCTCTTTTAAAGTTAATGTGGATGCAGGGATTAAGGCAGGGGAAAACTTGGCTGGGCTTAGCTCTGTCGTGCGGGATCATGAGGGGCGGGTTATGGTGGCTGCTACCAGATTTGTGGAGAAGAAGACCTCGCCATTGCAGGGAGAATTGCAAGCAATTCTGCTGGGTATTCAGACTGGTATACAACGCAACCTGCCGTCATTTTCTGTTGAATCGGATTGCCTTCAAGCTGTTAATCTAGTGATGAAAGAGGAGGAAGGATGTCGAGATGTTGATGGGCTCATTGCGCAGATAAAAGAGCTGCTGCAACATGACCGAGTGGCTGGGGTGTTTTTTGTATTTAGAGAAGCAAATCAAGTTGCTCATGTTTTAGCCAATGATGCTTTGATTAACAAAGCTAGTGCCATGTGGGTAGGGGTTGTTCCCTTTTGTGCGAGTCAAGCTATCCGGCGAGATTCGCCATATCCATTGTAATGTTTTTAATTAAATGAATTCTGTTTTAAAAAAAAAAAAAAAAAAAACTAAAGAATCCAATATAATTTATTATAAATAAATACTTGGTCTATAAGGTCATTTATGTATTGTGTGTAATTTATGTCTAGCTTTTCGTGTTTTTGTTATTTTTTTTTTTGTATAATTAAAAAAAAAAAGGCAAAGTGTACATTTTATTGATTTTTTTTTTCTTTTTTCAAATAAAAAAATATTACCTTTAATGATTATTTTTCTGACGCTGCCCAAAGTATCTATATTAAAAAATAATATACATTTACAATAAGAAAATACGTTATATAATAAACTTATTAACATTGTTTCAATTAAAAGTTTGATATACTCTATTTTTGGAATTGAAATGAAATGGCTTGAGAATAATTTTAGGTAACTCTGTATAATTAGGTTTATATATAAATATATATTTTCTTTGCTTAACCATATATATATTTTTAGTTTTGCTAGATATCATTAATTGTATATATATGTATTATATTATATATGTATCTAGCAAAACAATTAATTATATTATATATTAGATTTTATATATATACAATTAATGATATCTGCCAATTATAAATAATTTATACATTTAATTATGTTATATTTATATTTGTGGAATGAAGTAATTATTTGAAAGCAACCATCAAGGACATATCAAATATATATTATGATTCAATTTTTACTCAAATTTTCTAGCCAAAAAAAAAAAAAGAAAAGAAAAAAAATCACCCAATTAATAATGGTATACTTTCATTAGATTTTTTGGTTTGTATGTCATACTACAAAAAATATTTACTTTTAGTCAAAATAAAATTTATGACTAAAAATAAAAAAAAATTGTGACTAATTGTAAGTCATTATTCTTATGTTGTGACTAAAAAGTTTATAGTTAAAAATATTAGTCACAATACTTGTTGTAACTAAAACTAAATTAATAATAATTTGTTCAAATATTATATTTTAGTTACAAATAATTTTTTATTGAGACTAAAAGTGGTATATAATTACAAAAAAAAATTATACTATAATTAAAAAGTTGTCGCGTATTATTTTTTGTAGTGTTAACATCCTAGGATAAATATTTTGCAACACTAATGTTTCTCCGTGCCAGGTTTTGTGAAAACTAATTTTTATTTTGTTTTTTTAGCTATTTGTCTTTTATAGGCTTTTTATTTATTTTATTCTTTAGACATTTATAAAAGGATGAATAAGTTTTTGTTGGGCAAGAACCCAGGTTCATAAGAGGATGAATAAGTTACTTTTTTGAGTTATCAACTCTATCTAGATTTATCTTGAAAAAAAAAATAAAAAAAATATAGAGCAAAATCACAACAGTAGTGTTACATTTTCTATTTTTCATTTCTTTTTCTTTGTCTTTTTT
This sequence comes from Cannabis sativa, assembly GCF_029168945.1. Classification (NCBI taxonomy): domain Eukaryota; kingdom Viridiplantae; phylum Streptophyta; class Magnoliopsida; order Rosales; family Cannabaceae; genus Cannabis; species Cannabis sativa. The sequence goes on along the minus strand of NC_083602.1, from coordinate 53,914,968 downwards.
TTTTTTTCCAATGTTCTCTTTGAAGTATTTTTTTTTTTTTTTTTTTTGGAGAGATTCTCTATGAAGTATTGATGTCACTCTTTGTTGTTTTTATTTTTTCATTCATAACACGTCTTAGTGTAACATATATATCTTGTTGTCAACTCTCAAGCCAATCTATGTCATGGTCTTATTATATATACAACGGGTACGTGCATAGCACCTACCATGACTAATTATAATAAATACATATACAAATCCTACACTAATTACCAATTAACGTGCATGCATATAATATATATATTTATATATTTACATTAGTTATATATATATATATGATTATCATGGGTTGAGACAAAAATAAAGACAGCATACCAAACTCACCAGACCTAAAAGTTAAAAACAGGCGTACTTACACTTACACTACGGTATAATTATAGCAGTGGATATATAGTATAAATAAGAGAGACTTCCTCCATCAAAATAATCATTGCCACTACTCAACCCTTTCCCAACAATAACCAACATTACATATTATAATTCTTAAGCTACCTTATTTGTAATTATCATCAAACTTCAATACTGCTGCAATGGCTCCTCAACTAAACACCACTGAATTTTCGGTTGTAAAAGAGGAAGTTGAGCTTGTGAAACCATCTAAAGCCACACCTTCAGATGTTCTGTCTTTGTCCACTCTTGACAACGAGGCCAACCTCGAATGCTTTTCCAAAGCAATCTACGTATACAAGGCCCAAGATGAGACTAATGGCGTCGACCCTGCTGAGATGATCAAGCAAGCTCTCTGCGACGCACTGGTCTACTACTACCCTCTTGCCGGGAGACTCAAACGGCTAGACCACGATGGAAGGCTCCAGCTCACTTGCGACGCTACTGGTGTTCCCTTTTTGGTCGCCACCGCCAACTGTCGCCTTTCCTCCCTTAATTACTTGGACGATATTGATTTCGAGATAGCCAAGAACTTTGTCTTCCCTTCTCCCACGAGTGACTGCCCTATTGTCCTACAAGTCACCCGATTCTCTTGTGGAGGTTTCACCATTGGGTTTGGAATATCTCACATGGTCTCCGATGGTTTCGGTGCTGCTCAGATCTTTAAGGCCATGGCTGAGCTCTCCAAAGGCGAAGAACTCTCGGTGAAGCCAGTATGGGAAAGAGAGAGACTTGTTGGGACACCCATCAAGGAGCCTATCAATTTCAACTCGTGTCCTCCTGCCATGTCACCTTACATGCCTTCATCAGACATTGTTGATGAAATCTTTTACTTGAAGAGTGATACCATGAAGAGACTCAAAGAGGATATCATCAATGGTGGTTCTCCCAGTAATGTCACTACGTTTGAAATACTTGCAGCCTTTGTTTGGAAAGCCCGATTGAGAGCCTTAGAGCTCAACCATGACGGGAAAACATGTTTGTATTTTGCTACAGGGTTGAGGAAGCTCATAGACCCCCCTCTACCTGAAGGGTATTATGGGAATGCATTTTTGACATCTGCAGTGGAACTCACTGGCAGAGAACTCGAAGAGAAATCTCTATCTAAAATCGTGAATATGATAAAAGAGAAGAAGAAAGACGTTTTGGACAACAACTACATCAAAAAGTCTATTGATATTTGTGAGACAAAATTAGCTCACGGTGATAATCCAAAGATTAAAGCTACGGGAGCACTCATGGCGTTGACTGATTGGAGAAACTTAGGGTTGGTTTCGGATGAGTTTGGATCAGGATGGAATATAGAAAATGTGACATCATTGCCATGGGACTGTTTTGGATCAGTGGATTTGTGCACCTTCTTACCTGCTCCAAAATCTGATCCTTCATTGAAAGGTGGGGTTGGGATATTGGTCTCTCTTCCTAGGCAAGCCATGCCCGTGTTCAAGCGAGAGATAGATGCTCTTCAATAACTACCATAAAATGGGTATACGATATGATATAAGATTTTTAATAAGGCCGTTATTATGGACATCCAGGGGAGTGTTATAAATATTAATAATTATGTGGATGTCTAAATCTTTTATTTATTACAATTAATTGTAATCAACATTTCTCTTTTCTTAGTTTCCATTTTTCTTAGTTTCTTAATATTTGACTCTTGTATAAATAGGGGTTCACCCCATTGGAATAAACAACTGAGAAATTCTCATTCACTTTCTCTTCCTCTCTTTTTCTTCTTCTTTCCTCTCATCTATTTTATATTATCTTATAACATAAACTATATTTTATTCTATTTTTGTTAATATATATGATGTGATTGAATACTCGATCATGCAACTCATGGATAAAAATATAACACAGAACAACAAATGATTGATCAAGATCAATTGTAACCAAAACACACAAAAATTAAACCAGCAAACAAGAACAGATTAACAAGAAGATTATTATGAACAAATTCAACACAACGAGAATTTACGAGGTTCGAATAATCGAATGCTCGATCATGCAACTCATTGATAAAAATATAACACAGAACAACAAATGATTGATCAAGATCAATTGTAACCAAAACACACAAAAATTAAACCAGCAAACAAGAACAGATTAACAAGAAGATTATTATGAACAAATTGAACACAACGAGAATTTACGAGGTTCGAATAGAGTGATAGTGAATCACTTGCCTATTCTTCGGCCACAACAACCCCAAAGGCTCCAATATTTATTGAGCTAGATGAAAGAATTACAAGGTGTTGATCACCAATGTGTACACGACACAATCACTCAATGAAGCACAACTTCAATTTACATTCAAAATCACTTGTGGCACTATCGATCAAACACACCATAGGCCAATACAACACTCTTCTTTTCTCTTTCACTCTAAACTAGCTCACAATAACCTCTGAAAACTCTCTCTCTCTCTCTCTCTCTCTCTCTCTCTCTCTCTCTCTCTCTCTCTCTCTCTCTCTCTCTCTCTCTCTCTCTCTCTCTCTCTCGGCAAACACTAAAGCAGCAGTATGAGTTGGCTATAATAATAGCCTTTGGTTGTTGAACTCGAGGCTAAATGTCAATTGAAAGTAGCAGCCCAAAATTTGTATCCATTTTTCATGATATTATGCATAGATTAGATATATCATGGCGAATTCTTCAAAAAAAATTGTCTTCCACAATGAAATCTGATAAGTGAGATTTCGAGTAAGTGTTTACATAATCTTCATCTGTCTAAAGAAATGATTCATCAAAATAATGAGTCACCATTGATATCGACACATCTGAGATAGACAAATGTTCGAGTTCGGGAGTTCCTCTATTGAATCATTTGCCTTCTTCTTCTTGTTGGATATCTCGTTATTCGTACACATTTTTTTTTTTGTTTCTCGAGCCTATAGTGAGTAACAGACAACTCACTTAAAGACCAATCACAATAATTGTCCACCATGATCATTAAGAGAGGAAAGAGTCATTGAGATTTGCTGAACTAGTCTTGAATTCTCATCTAGTATTTGAGAATGTTTAGTAAGTTTCTACATTTACTTCTTTTTTCACTATGATATATCTCTTATGAAATGTAGTTTAATTAATGTCTATATGTTTGGACCTCCCATGGAACATGGAATTTTTCATTAAATGCAGTGCACTTTGGGATTTTTAGTTCAGTGCCATAAATTGTATTTATTATTGTGATTTTGGTTTAAATCTCATTTATTACTATTCCGCGTGCTTCATGAAATATTAGTCTTTATTCGCACCTCATTTCAAGATAGCTACGCGTGTTTCATATATGAATTTTTTCACTGAGACCTTATTTCATGACCTATTATACACACAATACATTCTTTTTCGTGACCTGTTATGTGCTTCATGATGAAATTAATAAGAACATATAAATTACACAATACTGATTAGTTGAGCTACATACTTAGACATTAATTGTAACAAGTGCCTAGGAAACAGAAAGTAAGAGGAGAGCAAATACATTTAAAAGATGTATTTAAAGGATCAGCAACAAGACTACATAATCTGGCCTATAAATCTTAACAAAACATAAGAAAATTAGCACAGTCGTAGTTGAAGAGAAAAAAATAAGCATATCATTTCACTACAAAAAAAAGGATATTCAGCTACAAAAAAATTGGTAGCAAATAATGCCTATTTGGTAGCTATTGAACTTTTTGCTACTAACTTTTTTTGGTGGCTACTTCGTAGCTAATACTCCGTAGCTGAAAGTTTTTTGCTACCAAGACAATTTGTAGCAAATTCGCTACTAATATTTTTGTAGCAAAAAATGTCAAATGTAGTAGCAAAATAATTACTTTGAAAAACTACTAAAACTTTTTTGCTACTACATTTTGGTAGCAAATCACTTTAAAATTGGTAACAAATACAACTTTAGTACTTAAAAATATAATAATTTTGCTACTGAAATTTTGTTGCAAAATAAATTTGAATTGAATTATATGTGATTTTCGAACTAAATTTATATTTAATATTTAATTTTAATTATTCCATTAATGCAGAATTTCTAATTATATATTTGTAGAATAATTAAAATAGCAAAACTCACTTTAATAGAATTAATAACTTATATATATATACACAATTCAACAAGTAAATTGTTGATAATACAAAATCTCTAACATAATTTAAAATTTATAACATACACAAATCTATAAAAATCAAATCAATGTTGGATGTTGGCTTATATCCGACCAATCTATTAGTATTTCCCCAAACATTTTATATTTGCTATACAATAGATTGAGCCCTCTTGTGATGCCATTGGTGTGGACTCTCACAACACCAATTGACCAGATCATGAAGGGTATACGATTGCAATAAGGGCTGTCGGGTTGTGAAGGTAAACACCTAAACCAGATAGCAAGTAAATCCTTCCAGATAGCAACTTCTAGATAGCAAGTAAACAAGTAAATCCTTCGAGATAGCAACTTGTAAAATTACTACACCAGATAAGAGAACCTGAATAAGATGAACCACAAAACATGTCACAAAAAATAGCTGACAATAGGCTAAAGACACCTGAAATATATAGCTGACTGGCAATAGGGGGAGACCAGCCATATATGGCCTCCTTCTCTTTTTTCAAAAAACAAATATTAAACAGTGATAAATTCATAATTTTCATGTATTGTTTTTGTCTTTAAAGTAAAATTGATGATGGAGATTATCTCAAACAATCTTTGAAGACATCTCTAAACAATATATAAAGCATCTCTCAACAGTAAAGTAAAAAAGAAAAATGGGGAAGGAATCACAGCACAACTACAAAGCAAACAAATTGAATCTGCATAAATACATGTACAGAAAATTACGTATGTGTTATATAACTAATCAAGATGACCAACAAACGTAAAGAACGAGAATTAAACATGAATCTACGATGCAATGACATGATATGATTGGAAACTCGTTAATTTCATTAGATGCGTGTAAAGAATATTGAGAACATATGAAGGAAGCATACACCAAGGGAAGGGAAGGGGCTGCATCTTCCATAGCAATAGAGAAATCATCCGCTGCAGGTAGTTGCGCCTGACTTGACCAACTATTCCGTGTATCAAACTCCACATGGGTAGTTCTTGGTGCTAAAAAATCTGTGGAGAATATATTTAAAAATCTATGAATCTATTTTTAAATTAAAAATTATACTTAAAAATAATTAAACACAAATGTAGAACATTTTAGTTATAAAATTTACCAGAAATTTTAAGAATATTGAATTTAGTTTATCCAAAAATAAAAAATTAAAAAAAACACGTATATACAACATACAATCTGTACAGAATAATTTAAATTTAAATTTCCAAAAAGATAATTATCCCACAAAACAAGGGTTAAAAAATAACAAAATTACAAATAAGTATTTCAAAAATTAAAATTTGAATTTGATTTTAAATATATACCGTGTACGTACGATACATTAATTTTTATCATCATTTTTTTTCATTACTCTATTCACCGTTAAAGATTTTCACTGTATTTTTTTTTCTCTCAAAAGAAACTTAATTTGCCTCAACAGTCTCAACAAACCTGAAGAGCAATTCAGTGCATAGTTGTTAAGGTATGAGCTAAATGATATTTGATATATATCATGATTGACATTATAATCTTGCATTGATTAGATTGTTAATTAAAAAATCCCTTCAGGTGTTTCAACTGGTTAGGTGTTTCAAAGAATTTCAAAAAGGATACAAGGAGTCAGTACATACAAACAGGTTTGAATAAATTTCTATTTTATTTCAGTAAAACAATATGCATTGAAACCAACTAGGAAATATAGAATTGACATGGATTAATGATCTTTGTTTTCGAATCTGTATAGTTGTTCTTTCTTGGGCTAATGAATTTACAATCTTCTAAATTAAAAACATGAACAGAGATAAAAATAAATATCTTAAATCTGAATCAAATATTTAAACAAAACATGCCTCAACAAACAATTAACAATCTGGAAATTTTTCATCAATCAAGATACTAAAAATATACCTCAATAAAAATCTACTAAGCCGCAACATAGCCGCTGCAATCGAAAGCCACAATCGAGCGACATTGTACCAAAATCTACAACTGCCAAAGCCATTCCACAACTGTAAAGGCCAAAGAACCAGATTTTAGTAGGCAAAGGACAAGAAAAATTCAAAACCCACCAATATATTCCCTCAAATTGTTATGTTTAATCTACCCAAACCCAATGTAGCCTTAACCAAATAAATAAATCATACCTTAGAAGCATTTACGCTAACACGATTCCACCTTTCAGCAGGTGTTTCAGGTTTTTAAGGGTATAAATTCCATTAAAAAATTGTGAAACAGACATTTTCATTAAAAGATAAAATGGGCTAACTTTCAAAATGCCTAGCACATAGCAGCTACCTTACAATTCCATAATGAAACGAAAACAATAGAAAGAGAAATAATCAAGTCAAACCATCCACAGATCAAACAATAGAAAGAAACGAAAAGAATATAATCTGTGGAGCTACTTATTTCAAGTTCTCCCATTCGAAAGCACTTCTCTCTAATCCAACTGAAACCAAAACCAAAGAATCTATAAATTTATAGTGTATATAATTGAAATCATCCAAATAGTTTATATATATTTATAATTTTTTTTAAAAAAATCTTATTTAAGATTTGTAGAAATCCATAGCACATTTAAATCTGTTGAGAAAGCTCTCAACTTTTTTCATTATCCTCAATCCTCAAATCCAAACCAATGAAACCAAATAAGTCACACACAATATATATGTATTAAATACCATATCAGCACATTATTATTTTCCATAAAAAGAAAAGCTAGCTAAAATAATCCTACTCTTTGAACTGAAAACAGAGAAAAAGAGAGTGAGATTTCATGAACTTTACTAGAGCTCTTCCGCCACAAAACGACAGTGTCCCCTAACCTACACCGTATGCGATAACCCCTATAAAGCTTCTGAAGCTTCACCGCAGCAGTAGCTGATTTGTCACGCGTTGTCGAATCTGCCTGAGCTGCCGTTCTTCGCCTGCATGAAACCAATATATTAGTAACAAAATATGGAAATGTTGAACTATAATTGATATCACACTCCATGTCACCTTGTATGGCCCATCCACTTCAAATTCAATTGAGCATTCACTATGAGTTGTATAAGATTTGGCCAAGGGATCTGTCAAGGTCTGTTAAGAGAAAAGTGTTAGTAGCAGGTTTTTGTCAAACAATCAAGCTTAAATTGCTCCTTTGCAAATTCGCTTTCTGTTTCTTTTTTTCTAAATGAATAAATTAATAAAAGGTAACCACTATATAACCACTCCAGCCATTTCCATAGAGTACCATCGTGCACCCCTGTAAGACCAGGAAAAGCATTAGTAAAAGGTATATATATTTTGTAGTTAGGAAAAAAAGGAAATCACTATATAACTCACTTGCGCATGACATATCCATAAAAGGAATTAAGAATGCACTTATGAGCAAGTTGTAACGAATCATAAAGAGCAGTAAGCAAACAACAACGCAAGTTTCAAGGTTCAAAGTCAGTATCAACAATCATCCTCAACATGGTGTGATGCTTATTGTATACAAACGCTCAAACAAGCATATGAATTTTCCATACCTGTGCCTCTTGGATTTTAATAGAATTTCCAGTAGCTTTGGCTTCAGACAATTTTCCTTTCCAGGCCTTATTAAGTCCTTTGTACTCGTATCTTCTATCTCGAAAGCTTCAAATAATATGTATTTCCTGCTCCATACTTTGTACTCACAATCGCAACTCCTCCCACCGCCAATCGCAACTCCTCCCACCGCCACACCCCCAAATGCAACTATGTTGGTTTCTAGTTTAGATTTCCTGCTCCATACTTTGTAACCAGACTTTGTAACCAGACGAGAGGGAGAGACTGAGAGCGATTTTAGGTTTAGGAATTTAGGCGGCACGATCGATATCAGGTTTAGGAATTTAGGAATTTAGGAATAAGCTGCGATAGATCGATTTTAGGTTTAGCTTTTGGGAGTTTAGGGTTTGTGTGTGTTAAAGCTAGCTGCTAGCTTATTCCTTCTTATTTTATTTATTATTATTATTTTTTAAAAATTAAACCTTTTACTAGCCTTAAAAAATATTAGAAAAATTTACCCTAATACTATTATAAATAATTACTAATATATAATTTTCAAAAAAAAAAAAATAATTACTAATATATGATGCATAAACCTATACCCACTTTTTCATATTAAATAATTTAAATAACCACATTTAAAATTTCATTAAAAAAAACTACAATTAAAATTTAATTATTATTTTATTGGACCTATTTATTTAGTAAAATATGTATTTATTTTCCATTTTTATACTTTAATTTTTTTTTTTTTGGTACATTTTTTTTTCTTCAACAGAATTAATAACATCTAAATCTATATCTTTTAAGATTCTTATATATTATGTGGTAGCTACTTTTTGAATTTCAATTTATAATACTTAATGGTAGATAATTTTTTTTTAATTTGTATACTCTTATTACATAAATTATACCTCTTGGTAACCCACATATAGATATAGTATAAATTAATCAATTTAATTATACCAAATGATTTCTATATAAAAAATATTAATCTATACTTAATAGTATCTAAATTAAAATAATAATCTGTGCAAAAAAAAATTAAAACAAAAACTACTAATTAGTATCTAAACCCTTAGCTAACCTACTAATTTTTTAAGGAGGTAACATACTAATTGGTATCTAAATATATACACATATAAACTATATTAGTCTTATATGATAATTATTGTTAGATTATGGGTATATTATTTATTTCTTAACAAAATTAATATTATTCACCTTTCTTAGTATAGATGTGTAAACTCCCCAAAAAATTAGGAGCATGTTTGGTATTATTTTTTGTTTTTTGTTTTCAAAAGAGTGTTTTTAGAAATGAGAACAAAATAGTTTTTGAATTTTTCAAAACACATATCATGTTTAGTTAGTATTTCTAAAAATAATATTGTCCAAAAGTGATTTTTTTTGAAAAAAAAAATAGAAAAGTTGTTTTTAAAATTTTTATTTTTTGTAACTTTATTTTTTGAAAACTGTTTCTAAAAAACTAGGTCAAACAAGCCTAATTGTTTTGAAAAAATAATTTTATGTTTTTATTAACAAAAAATAATTCTTAATTATGATGTCAAACATGCACTAGAAATATGATCAGAATTCTTATTTTTTTTTAATAAAAAAAATAAGAATTATCAAAAATTAAATGCTTATATTGATTTTTTAAAAAAACAAATATTTTTGTAAATCTCATTTATATTTGGTCTACTATGTTTTTAATATTTTAAATTTTGATTTAAATGTATTAGTTTTATAAACAAAAATTTAAGTGTTTGTTAAGTCGGAAATTCAAACTCTTACATTTCTCTCGCTATGGACATTGTTATTTAAATTTCTTACTTCCAATGTTAATCTATATATAGGTACTTCTTTTCCTTCTACCATAATTTATAATTGGTATTGCCCTAGTATTCTTCACATTAATATTAAATATTTTTTGCTGTAGTATAATCCATCGTGTTTATCGAAAGATAAAATAAAAAATGATAGATAAGAAGTGGATTTTCCAAGAGAATAGATTATCGGTGGAGTATTTCAACGGACTTAAGAATTTTCTTAAATTATCATCCTTTCACTTGAATGATGAAAATAAGATTCGATGTCCATGTGTTTCATGTATGAACTTATACTATTATGACTTGGAGACAATTGAGCGTCATATATTTGTAAAAGGATTTTATACAAAATATGTTCTATGGGAGTTTCACGGGGAAGATATCACAGGAATACACGAGGATCAAGAGAATGCAGAATCAAACGTTGAGGAAGACAACACATTATATGATAGTGATGATGAAGATGATGACGATATGATACCAGCATTAGAGGATTTAGCTAATCAATCTCATAGAAATAGTGATTTTGTGAACCTTGGAGATTCAAATGGCGACAACAATGCAAGGAATTCATTGCCTAACTTATTTGATGAAGCTGAAAAGGAGTTGTACCCCGGATGCACGGTATTCTCAAGCTTAACATTTATTGTTAATCTAATGCACATTAAAGTGATGTGTGATTGGAGTAACAAATCATTTGATCTGCTATTGGACTTACTTTGGAAAGCATTTCCCAAAGACAATAAGATTCCACGGTCGTATTACGAGGCTAAGAAAATGTTGCGTGATCTTGGTTTAAGATATGAAACCATTCATGTGTGTAAGGATAATTGTGCTTTATTTTGGAAAGAGAATGAAAATGCTGAAAGATGTCCTGTATGTGATCATGAACGATACAAATTTCAAGGAACTAAAGGCAAGAAGATCCCATACAAAAAGATGCAATATTTTCCCATAACTCCACGTCTACAACGACTTTTTATGTCTCGCCATACATCAACTGATATGAGGTGGCATAAGGAAGAACGTGTTGATACTGATGGTGAACTTAGACACCCAGCTGATGCAGAAGTCTGGAAGGATTTCGATCGACAATATCCTAATTTTGCAAAAGAAACTAGAAATGTTAGGTTGGGATTTGCAACAGATGGATTCAATCCATTCGGTGATTTATCAAACGCACATAGTATGTGGCCAGTGTTGCTAATGCCATATAACATGCCTCCATGGAAATGTATGAAACGAGAATTCGTAATGATGGCATTACTAATTCCAGGACCCAGTGCTCCAGGCAAAGACATAGATGTCTTTTTACGACCTCTAATTGATGAGCTCAAGGAATTATGGGAAAATGGGGTGCGTACTTTTGATATTGTTGACCAAGAATATTTTACAATGCGTGCTGCAGTATTATGGACGATTAATGATTTTCCAGCATATGGTACTGTGTCTGGGTATAGCACTCAAGGGTATAAGGCTTGTCCTGTTTGTGAGGAAGACACATCTTCATTTCGAGTAAGAGGAAAAACATGTTTCATGGGTCATCGTCGATATTTGAGTCTGAACCACCAATGGCGCAATGATAAAGAGTACGATGGCACAATTGAAAGACGTTCGGCTCCAAGAATTTTAACAGGAGATGAAATCTTGGACAAAGTAAAAGGTTTATGGAAATGTAGGCCAGGGAAAAATGATAAGATCATTAAGGAAGATAAGCAACAAATGAAGGATGCATCTTATGAAAACAAAACAAACTGGAGGCGAAAAAGTATTTTGTGGGAGTTAGAATACTGGCCTAAGTTAAAACTAAGACATAATTTGGATGTGATGCATATTGAAAAAAATATATGTGAGAGTGTGGTCGGTACAATATTTAGTATCGATGGGAAGTCTAAGGATACTGAAAAGGCAAGACTTGATTTACAAGACTTAAATATTCGGAAGCAGCTACACATGAAAAAGAAAGGGAATAAATGGTTGAAACCAGTAGCATGTTATACACTATCGGCAAAGGAACGACAAGAATTTTGTACGTTCATAAAATCTGTAAAATTTCCTGATGGGTATGCAGGAAATATTTCTCGAAATGTTAACATGAAAGATGGAAAATTATTTGGGTTGAAAAGCCATGATTGTCATATCTTACTGCAAAGGTTGTTACCTATTGGTTTAAGGCCATATTTGAATAAAAAGTTGATGGATGCAATTGCTGAGTTATCATTGTTCTTTAGAAAACTATGTGCGAGGACATTAAATGTGAAAGACTTAGATGAATTGGAAGAGGGCATTGTACTTACCTTATGTAAATTGGAAAGTATTTTTCCTCCTGCTTTCTTTGATGTGATGATTCATCTTGCGGTGCATTTGCCATTAGAAGCTAAGTTGGGAGGTCCAGTACAAATGCGATGGATGTATTCAATCGAAAGGTATCATAAATTGTATTTTAGTTAAATTTGTATTATTCGATAATTGTTGAGTACAATATTTTAAAATTATACATTGAAAACATAATAAATTTCAGGGAATTAGGTCATTTAAAGAAATATGTAAAGAACAAAGCTCGACCTGAAGGTTGTATTGCTCAAGGATACATTATTACCGAAGCATTAAATTTTTGTTCCATGTATCTTCGTGGAATAGAGACACGATTTAATCGCCCTGATCGTAATTCTGAAAACCTTGGCGTCAGAAAAGAATCTACCTTGTCTATATTCAACATGCCTACAAGACCATTTGGCAAACAATCATCTTTCACACTAACTCAAGAGGAACGAAACCAAGTTCAATGGTACATTTTGAATAATTGTCCTGAGTTAGACACATACTTAACGTAAGTTAATTTGTTTTTTCTTCCCAAATATTATAATATTTATGTTTTAGCATAAAATTAATATTTCATAGTACTTGTTATGAAAACAGAGAACATAGATTATTCTTACAATCTCAAGGATTTTCCGACATTGACCAAGTACAACAAAATGAATTTTCAAGATGGTTTGAAAATAAAGTAAGTATAAAATATAAATTAAAATATCTTATAACATAAATTTGTGTTTGCATCATAAAATGACAATATGAAATTTGAAATATTCACAGATAAAAAAGATGAACGAAACAACTTCTGGTCAAGCAGTAGAAGATTTGTATGCAATTGCAGTGCAACCTGATTTGTTGGTTTGTTCATATGATGGTTGTATGGTTAATGGAGTTCGATATCATACAAAAAGTCGAGATGAAAAACGTGCAACTCAAAATCATGGTGTTTTGGTTGAAGCAGAATATGAAGGAAAAATGTGTAATTTTTACGGCGTCATTGATGAAATTTGGGAAGTACACTACCTCTATTGGAATACAGTTGTATTGTTCAAATGTTCTTGGTACAATACCAATGGGAATAAAATGTATACTGAGTATCATTTTACTAGTATAAACATTAGCTCAAAATGGTTTGAAGATGAACCATTTGTTCTTGCTAATCAAGTATGTTCAGTCTTTTATTTAGATGATATTAAAAAAAATAAAGATTGGAAAGTAGTGCAGAAAGTGAATCATCGCCACATTTGGGATATACCACCAAAGCCAGATCATGGTGAAGATGATGATGAAGATCCCACTATCATCGGTTCTGAAGCATATCAAGAAGAATTTTCGAATAATATTGATTTAAATTTTGATTCAACAATAAGTAATATCAATCTTATTCGGGATGATATCGAAGATATAGAATGTGATGATGGAGTATTTAGTGATATTCCAATAAATCACAATGACGATACAGAAGAAGAACCGTAACTTGATGATTCTGAAGATATAATATTGAGTGATAAAACTAATTAAGTATAAAGTGCATCAATTTTTTGTTTTTTTTAATTTTTTAATATAAAAATTTGTTACATGCAATACTAATTAATTTTGTATTTTTCAGCTTTACAGTCATGTCAAATAAGAAGTCACGTGATCTACCATTAAGCCGTACAAGGTCATTTGGTCCAAAGAAGACACATAATAATGATTCAACATCTACAAAATCTCCACCTCATGTGCCTTGTTCTCCAAATGAAGATTCAACAACACCATCTGATGATGAAATTCAAGAATTGTTAGGTACAAACCGTTCATACATGCATGACTTAATTAAGATAATATATACATAAATATAGTTATATCACAAATTATATTGTAATTATGGACAGAGTCAAAGAAGAACACCCGTGGCCCTACTCGTGGGGATGGAGTTAGACGTTCATCAAAAAATGATACAAGTAAGAAAATAATTTCTTATAGGAAAGGTGAACTTAGAGTATATGGGCCAAATGCAACTATATTTGGAAACACTGTTGGTGTAAAAGTACGTCATCATGCTCCACTTCAGTATAGTGGTTGGGCCAAAATTCCTCCAGAAGATAAGAAAGCTGTATATGCTCGTATCATGGTATACATATTTATAATACAATTTTTATGTACATAAAGCTATAATTTTATAATTCATTTAATAATTATCTTTTTTTTAGGACATCTTTGACATAGATTTTAAAAAAGATCCATACCTCGAAACTATTTGCAATCACTATTGTCAAGAGAGATATAGGGGCTACCGTAACAAATGCCACAGTAAATATAAATCTCTTATCGAGGAAGGTAAAAATCCATTAGAAAATCGACCTAAAAAGTTGGTGCTAACAGACGAAGACTGGGAATGGATGTGTAAAAACTGTTTTTCTAATGAAGAATGGAAGGTATCATAATATTTCTTTAATTTGTACACATTTAATACTTTTAAATTCTTAATACTGACATGAGATATGTTATGTAGAAAAAGTCAGCTGCAGGTTCTAAAAATAGAGCAAAAGTTTCTTTTATGCATTCTGGTGGAACAAAATCCTTTATTCAATACTTACATGAAGAGGTAGTATTTTTTTTTCGTATAATAGCATTAAAATATTATTATATTTTAATTTTATTTATTATTTAAATGTATTACAGAAATCAAAACAAAGCATAAGTGATGAAGTACAACAACAAACTATGAAGTGTGGAGAGATCGAAATGTTTCGAAAAACTCATTATACGATTGAGAATGGATGGATCAACGAAATAGCCAAGGAAAAATATGTATGTTAACTTTAAAAGTTAATAATTTTATTTAATCATTTTTGTAAAAGTAATAAATCATTATTTTATTGTTATTGTAGAATGAAATGGTTGAGTTGCGACGAGACAAACTTATTCAATTTGAAGATGGCTTGCTACTAGTAGTTGATGAGGCTGCTATATATAGGCAGGTGTTAGGTGAAGGAAAATACGGTTGGTTACGAGGTTTAGGTCCAACACCTGGAAAAAAGATCTCAGTGGAATTATCATCCAAACATAAAGAGATTGAAGAAGAACGTTTGGACAAATTAGAGAAAATCATTGAAGATCTAAGGAAGGATCAAGATAATAATGTTGCAAGAATCGTTCAAGAGAATATGAAAATATTCTATGAATCACAACAAGGCAGATTGTTAGAGGAACGATCATCAGAGTCACCAATCAGAATTCCATCAATGGTTTTATTAGAACATAAATTTACTCTCACATATTTTTTTTCATGTCTTAAAAATAAATTATAACAATTTTTTTTTTGATTCAGGAGAAACAAAATAGTTTTTTCACGGAACTGGAACCAAGTAAAGAAAAAGATCAACCCTCATCTTCACAAAAACCCACTCAATCGTCCTCAAATTTAGAAGAAGCGCGAGATTCTCCAATTAAATTTGAGATTCCTAAGGACACTCCAAAGGGTGTAAAAGCTGCATTACTAGCTGTTCGATTTATAAAAGCTTCACACACTTTTTCCATGGTCATGGACCCAGAAATTTTGGATAATGATGAATATTTACATATTTCACCTATTGATGTAATTCATCTAGGCACTATGAAACGGATTGGAGCTGCTTGCATAGTATTCTACATTAGGTAAAAAATTTATCTTTAAATTACACTTAATGCACTAAATAATATTTTTTCCTTATTAATCTAATTGTAATATTTAGGATCTTACATGAAAAGTTGGTGAAGGCAAATCGAGCACAATATTTTCGTTTCTTTCATCCAATTTTAGCTTTGGATTCATGTCAAGCACAAAATGCAATGGCAATGGCAGATCGCATGGAAGGAACAGAAGCGGGACAATTTTGGTTGCTTTCTGTTAATACTGGGTAAGAATTATTTAGTTAACTATTTATGTTATCAATATATTTGACTTACATATAATATTTTACTTTGGTGGTCAACAGAGACCATTGGATGCTAGCAATTATTGATGTATTGCGTGAAACATGTTATTGGCTTGACTCAATTGGATTACCCCCGCCTAATAAAATTAAATCTCTAATGGCAATGTAAGTTAGATAATATTATGGTTTAGTCTAATTTAATTTTTATTTTTAAATTATTTTAATATTTCTTTTGTTTATTAGGACTTTTGATTACTACAATGCTTCCAGTAATAGGCAGCCAAAAAAGTCTGGCATTACATGGAAATCTATAAAAGTAAGTTGTAAAATAAAATTACATTAATATAACAATATAGTAATTATTCTATAAATTTTAAATTATTTATGTGTTTTTATTTCATAAATATGTGCAGTGTCCTCAACAAATATCGGATTTTGAGTGTGGATATTATCTAATGAGATACATGCGTGAATTTTGCATGAATTCTAGACCTATCAATTGGCTAACCACTCAAGTAAGTTATATATATATATATATATATATTTGGGGTATATACACTACAATAAAATATTTTTCTATTCTATTATAAATACTACTATATGAACTAATACTTACCTTACTCATTGCAGTGGAATGGGAAAAAAACTTATACAAAACAAGAAATTGATGAAATTCGTTTGGAATGGGCTGACCAATTTTTAGAAGAAATTACAGAAGATGGAGTGCTTTAATTGAGTGATCACAATAAAAGAAACATTGTTATTGTGTTATGCAAACCTTTCAGTTTATTAATTTGTTTTAAGGTAGTAAGTGCTTTTTTTTTTTCCCTAAGATGCTTTTATCTATGTTGGTTTCTTTGAAATTTTTACTGAAGCTTATTAGAGGGTCCATCTAGTATCTTTGTTTCAACAAAGTTATATGTATCCTATATGACGTTGTTTATTTCATTATTTTTCTTTCAATTTTTTATGGCGTTTATAATTTTTTAAATTTAGTTTATCTTGTTCATTTATTATAAATTTAATTATTTCTTTTTACCTTTCTTTAATATTAGAACAAAATATAATTTATATACATATTGTTTTTTAAGAAAATATAGATTAAATATTTTTTTTAATTTGGAGCACAAGTACAGATTTAATTATGTTTTTATGTTTACTATTCTTACATATATATTATATTATATTCTACATTTATTAATTAGTAATATACATAAAACACTTCGATCAACTAGAAATATTTATTTGTTAGTGTAAAAATATGATATAATTTAGTAGCAATAAATTTATAATTGCAATAAATTCCAATATATACAAAATGCATCAATTTTATATTTTACGCCAATATAAAATTTTAGCTACAAAAAATACTAGTAGCTAAAAGTATTCATATGCCACCAAAATTTTTAGTAACAAGCATATTTAGTGTCATTTTGATTAAAACTCATTTTGCTACTAAAATTTAGTAGCAAATTTTTATTTAGTGCTCAAAATGTTAGCTACCAAAGATAATTGTAGCTAAAAATATAAATTTGCTACTAAAATATTTGGTAGGAAACTCATATAGTATTTTTTTATTAGAACTTGCTACAAAATCATTTTGCTACGAAAATTTAGTAACTAATATTAATTAACTGCTACCAACTATATTTGGTAGCTAAAATTTTGTTGCTAAAAAGTTGGTTTCATTTACGATTGAAATATGAATATTTTATTAATATTGATACAACTTACAAAGTTAATGATCGAGCAGAGAATATATTGGGAAAAAAAATTACATTCATTTAATATATTAATTAAATAATAAGAAAAAAGAAAATATAAAAATAATAATATATACAAGCTAATTAGTGAAGAGAATCGATTTCTAGTTTGAACTTAGGCATGGCTTGTCTGGGAAGAGAGACCAATATCCCAACCCCACCTTTTAATGAAGGGTCAGATTTTGGAGCAGGCAAAAAGGTACACAAATCCACAGACCCAAAACAATCCCATGGCAATGATGTCACATTCTCTATATTCCATCCTGATCCAAACTCATCTGAAACCAATCCCAAATTCCTCCAATCAGTCAACGCCATGAGTGCTCCCGTAGCTTTAATCTTTGGATTATCACCGTGAGCTAATTTTGTTTCACAAATATCAATAGACTTTTTGATGTAGTTGTTGTCCAAAACGTCCTTCTTCTTCTCTTTTATCATATTCACGATTTCAGACAGAGATTTCTCTTCGAGTTCTCTGCCTGTGAGTTCCACTGCAGATGTCAAAAATGCATTCCCATAATACCCTTCAGGCAGAGGAGGGTCTATGAGTTTTCTTAGCCCAGTAGCGAAATACAAACATGTTTTCCCATCATGGTTGAGCTCTAAGGCTCTCAACCTTGCTTTCCAAACAAAGGCTGCAAGTATCTCAAACGTAGTGACATTACTGGGAGAACCACCATTGATGATCTCCTCTTTTAGAATCTTCATGGTATCACTCTTTAAGTAAAAAATCTCATCTACAATGTCAGAAGAGGGCATGTAAGGTGACTTGGCAGGAGGACATGTGTTGAGCTTCAAAGGCTCCTTGATGGGTGTCCCCACAAGTCTCTCTCTTTCCCATACGGGCTTCACCGAGAGATCTTTGCCTTTGGAGAGCTCAGCCAAAGCCTTGAAGATCTGAGCAGCCCCGAAACCATCGGAGACCATGTGAGATATTCCAAACCCAATGGTAAAACCTCCACATGCAAATCGGGTGACTTGTAGGACGAAAGGGCAGTCACTCGTGGGAGAAGGAAAGACGAAGTTCTTGGCCATCTCAAAATCGATATCGTCCAAGTAATTAAGTGAGGAAAGACGACAGTTGGCGGTGGCGACCAAAAAAGGAACACCAGTAGCGTCGCAAGTGAGCTGGAGCCTTCCATCATGATCTAGCCGTTTGAGTCTCCCGGCTAGAGGGTAGTAATAGACGAGTGCGTCGGAGAGAGCTTGCTTGATCATCTCAGCTGGGTCGACGCCATTAGTCTCATCATGGGCCTTGTATACGTAGATTGCTTTGGAAAAGCATTCGAGGTTGGCCTCGTTGTCAAGAGTGGACAAGGAGAGAACTTCAGAAGGTGTAGATTTGGCGGGCTTCACAAGCTCAACTTCCTTCTTCATAACAGTAAATTCAGTTGTGTTTAGTGTAGGAGCCATATTAATTGCAGTAAGTACGTAGTATTGAAATGAATTTGATGATTATTTAAGAACAAGCTAAGCTTAATAAGGGTGGTACGTAGCTTGAGGGGATTATATATAATACTACTGAATGAAGGTGTGATCTTCTTGTAGTAGCTAGTTAGTGATGAATGAATTTGAAGTGGAGGTGTCTCGTATTTATAGTATAGATTCTTGCACGTGTGATTTTGCCTTTGGTTGGTGGGCTCTGGTTTGTGCGGCGTGCTACGTTTCTTTATTTGAATTGACTTAATTGACTCCAATATATCACATAACTTTATATATTTCTCATTTATGTAAAATAAATTTATATTTATAAGTCTTAGTTAATTATTATTAGATTTGTATTTATATCATACAACTATTCCGACTTGTGGTTTTTGACTTATTTAAAACATATACCTATACAGATTTCTTTCTACAAATTAACAGAATTATTTCTTTATTCTTTATTTTTTTTTTATGATGAATATTATATTATTTATTTGTAGGTACTTATGGTCAACAAATTGTGTCTCCTAAATCGAAAGATATAAAAAGACTAGACATAAAGGTAGGCGCGGCCTTTTGGATAATTTCTGAGAAAGTTTCCCTTACTTTTCTTTTTTTTTTTTAAAATAAGGCATAGTTGTTGGTCTTAATAAAAAGAGGTGTTTTAGTTTATTTTGAAAGGGATACCATTTGAAATTTGAAACAACGTCATTTCACACTCACTTTCCTAGCTTATCTCTACAAATACAATTGTGACTAGTATTATAAATTATAAATTTGTCATGTTAATTAGGTTAACCGGTGCCATATAAAAAATGGATGTATCATGTTAATATTTAATTATGTTAGCTCTAACTAAATGGTTAACAACACGATTAGCACAGATGGCTTGACAAAAATCAAAAACACAATATTCAAATTAAAAAAAAGTTGTCTGCACCCTAAAATGCAGAACTCAGAAACAAAAGTCATATCTAATGAACTTCAAATAGCATCAACCAACTCAACACCTCCTTAATCCCAAAGAACCATCCAGTGCCCTTCTCTCTCTCTCTCTCTCTCTCTCTCTCTCTCTCTCTCTCTCTCTCTCTCTCAATTTTTCTATGATCTCACAATTGTTGTTTCTTGTTTGCAGGTGTCACTGTTGACATATTTTGGATTGTTTGTATTGAATCAGACACAATTTCTCTATATTAATCATCTCCATCTAACTTAAAACGAAGTGAAATTAAATAAATATATGTAAATATAAAAATTACCTTATAGTTTTGGTTATTTTGCTTATAACCGAAGACATACACTATCCTATGACCTCAGTTATTAGCGAAATAACCGAAGCCATATAGGGGGTCTTTACTTTCAGTTTTTTCAAATCCTTTTTATTAAGGCAAATTAATTAGTGTAATTCAAGGGCTTTGTCTAATTCTGGTTTAGGGGTAGAATACTCCTTTTTCTGTTATGCTATTTTGTCTTGTTCAATTCTGCTATTTCCTTTTTGCTTGATTTCCTCTGCTTCACGTTGTACGCTGCCACCTGGCTTTGAGCCGTTGTAATCATTGTGCCTATAAATGCAATCATTAGCCTCAGTCTCTTCTGAGCTGAGATTTTATCCTTACTGCTGTGTGTGAATATTCTCACTTGGTATCAGAGCAAAGGTTTGCTCTCGCCATGTCGACCGGAGGAAATCAGACCCCAGTGGGTCGCCGTACTGGTGCTGAGCAACAGGGCCATAACTCCAGCCGTCCCAGCTCCCCGCAGGTCACAAGTGGAGTCTCCCAATCGAGCTTTCATCTTGGATCTGGAGGTTTTAGCAGTTTCCCTTTCGGTAACACACTCACTCATCCCTTTTCTATTAAACTTGATAGAAACAACTATACTCTTTGGAGAAATCTTGTTACCACTGTGATTAGGGGCCACAGGCTTGAAAGCTTTGTCAATGGCACAAGAGTTTGCCCACCAGAGTTTGTTCCAGCCATTGGAGAACCTGGTGAAAACACACCTGGTTTTGGAGTTCAACCAAATCCAGATTATGAACAATGGGTTATGTGTGATCAGCTCCTTATGGGATGGCTGTATGGGTCTATGACAGAGGGCATTGCTACAGAAGTCATGGGGTGTGCCTCTGCTAGATCTCTTTGGGTTGCACTTGAAAACTTGTATGGTGCCCATTCTCGTGCAAAGATGGACGACACTCGAACAAAAATCCAAACTACTCGGAAAGGAGGCACTACGATGACTGAGTATCTTCGACAAAAGCGTGCTTGCGCTGACAGCCTTGCATTAGCCGGTGATCCTTACCCCGAGGCTCATTTGATATCTAACGTTTTAAGTGGTCTTGATGCAGAATATCTCACCATTGTTTGCCAACTTGAAGCTCAAGCCAAAATTAGCCTCACTTGGCAGGAGATGCAGGAGACTTTATTGAGCTTCGATAGCAAGCTAGAACGATTACACCTCTTGACAGCAAACAACAAGAATTCTGGTGTTAATACTAGTGCAGGCCCTTCTGCAGCTCTTGCAATTAAACAGTCGAATCACAACAGTCATGGAGGCAGGGGGTATTCGAACTACAGCCAACACAACACTGGTAGAGGAAATGGCAGAGGTTCGAATCATCCCAATAATCGTGGAGGAGGACATCCAAGTCGAGGTGGCCGCGGTCGTGGTGGTAGAAACACCAAAGCAACGTGCCAAGTATGTGGGCGCTATGGACATTCAGCTGCTCATTGCTATAATAGGTATGATGAGACCTATATTGGCTTCACCCCAGGCAGCAACAACTCTTCACAAAACACAAAAGATCCCAGCGCGTTTGTGGCCACACCTGAAGTTGTCGATCATGAAGGGTGGTATGCGGACTCGGGTGCAAGTAATCATCTCACTTAGGACCACGAAAACATGAGCAACAAGTCTACCTACAGTGGTAAGGACAAGCTAACCGTAGGTGATGGTAATCAACTCAATATTACTTATATTGGCTCAGGAAACATGCATTCTTACTGTGGTTATAATCTGCAATTAACCGATGTATTACTTGTGCCCAAAATTGCCAAAAACTTGATTAGTATTTCAAAACTAACTGCTGATAATAAAGTGTTTGTTGAGTTTTTCTCTGATGTGTGTTTTGTGAAGGACATAGCAACAAGGACAGTGGTGCTTCAGGGGAAGCTTAAGGACGGTTTATATCAGTTAGAAGGGTCCACTGTCAAGAATGTCAAGCCGTCTGCAACTCCCACTTCTCAGCCTCTTTCCGAATCTGCTTTCAGCCCTTTTACTGGTTTAGTTGAGTCAAATGTTACCCCTGCTATAGTCAGGAACAAGTGTCAAAGAAGGATGTGTGGCATAGGAAGTTAGGCCACCCTTCATCCAAAGTTTTAAATCAAGTGTTGAGTCTGTCCAATGTAAAAATTTCTACTAATGAAAATTCAAGTTTTTGTGAGGCTTGCCAATTTGGTAAGTCCCATGCTTTGCCATTTAAATCTTCTTTAAGTAGAGCCACTAATGTTCTTGATTTAATTCATACTGACCTTTGGGGGCCAGCACCTGTAATGTCCAACACCAATCTAAGATACTATATTCATTTTGTAGATGACTTTAGTCGCTACACTTGGATATATCCTCTTAAGGCCAAATCCGATGCTTTAGCTGCCTTTGTTCATTTCAAAGCCTTAGTTGAAAATCAATTTGATAGGAAGATCAAAGAGTTACATACGGATTGGGGAGGAGAATATCAATCGTTTAGCAACTTGGTTGCTGAGAATGGAATTCTCTTCAACCATTCGTGTCCTCACACATCTGAGCAAAATGGTCGTGCTGAACGAAAGCACCGACACATTGTTGAAATGGGCTTGACACTTCTTGCTCAAGCTAATATGCCCCTGAAGTATTGGTGCGATGCCTTTCAAAATTCTGTGTACCTAATCAATAGGTTACCTACTCCCGTGCTTAAGGGAAAATCACCCTTTGAGACTCTTTTCCTTAAAAAACCAGATTATAACTTCCTAAAGGTCTTCGGTTCTGCTTGCTACCCATGCTTAAGGTCCTACCAAAGTCACAAGTTCCAATTCCATTCTACCAAATGTGTCAATCTTGGTTATAGTGAATCTCATAAAGGCTATAAATGTTTAAGTTCGAATGGAAGGCTATACATCTCTAGACACGTTGTGTTCAATGAGAATGAGTTTCCGTTTAAAAGAGGCTTTCTAAACAACTATCACAAGGAACCCGAAGTCACTGTCCAAACTCCCAATAGCTGGTTTTATCTTCCTGTACAGCCACTTGCTTCTTAAAATACTACTACCTGTACTGAAGATGAAACAACAAATGTCTCTCCCAGTGACCCTCAACAAAGCACACCACAACCTGGACATTTTTCGACTGATATAAATCATCCAGAAATTTCCCCTGCTATGTCACAGTCTACATTGCCAGGTTCTTCACAACAGTCACAACATCAGGTAGATCTCACTAACAATCCTTTTGTCGAGTTAGATATTGGCACACCTTCTGCTACAGGTCCAGAACTCACTTCCAACCGTGCTGAGTCTGTACCAGAAACAACTGAGCAGCAACCACAAACAGTTCAACAACCTGGCCATCCAATGATTACTCGATCAAAGGTTGGCACCTTTAAACCCAAGATGTACTCTGCTCAAATGGCCAGGTAACACAACAGAACCAAAAACACTCAATGAAGCTCTTGCACACAAAGGTTGGAACAAGGCCATGTCAGATGAGAATATGCCTTTGAGGAAAAATAAAACTTGGATACTGGTTCCAAGGAAGAAAGGGATGAACATTGTTGGCAATAGGTGGGTGTACAAGGAAAAATATAATGCAGATGGAACTTTTCAGCGCTTTAAAGCTCGACTAGTGGCAAAGGGGTTTCATCAAAGACCTGGTTTAGACTTTGGTGAAACTTTTAGTCCCGTTATTAAAGCCTCTACCATAAGAATTGTCCTCACGATTGCTGTTATAAAAGGCTGGGAGGTCCGACAACTTGACATTAATAATGCCTTTTTGAATGGTAAACTTGAGGAAGATGTGTACATGTGTCAACCGCCTGGTTTTGAAGACAAGGACAAACCCGATTATGTGTGCAAATTGGAAAAATCTCTCTATGGCTTGAAGCAGGCCCCTCGGGCCTGGTATGACTCACTGAAACGAACTCTAATCAAATGGGGTTTTGTTAATTCACGGGCAGATACTTCTTTATTCCTGCTGAAGACTCCCAAGTTTGTCATCATGGTTCTTATCTATGTTGACGACATTGTGGTTACAGGTA
The DNA here is from genome assembly GCF_029168945.1 of Cannabis sativa. Taxonomy (NCBI): domain Eukaryota; kingdom Viridiplantae; phylum Streptophyta; class Magnoliopsida; order Rosales; family Cannabaceae; genus Cannabis; species Cannabis sativa. The sequence continues at coordinate 53,890,406 of NC_083602.1, read as the reverse complement.
ATGACACTCGAGAACTCAATATGTTCATTGATAGACTGAATTCTACTTTTGCATTGAAAGATTTGGGAGATCTTAATTTCTATCTTGGAATTGAAGTCTTTCGAGATGTAACTGGCATGTATCTTTCTCAAGGGAAATATGTTATGGAGCTTCTCACTCGCCTTGATATGACTAACATTAAACCATGCACAACACCCATGACCGGGGGGAAACCATTGTCTCTGAAAGATGGTGAAGAATTGGCCGATCATACCCAATATAGGAGTGTCATAGGGGCACTTCAGTATCTCACTCACACACGCCCAGACATTGCTTTCGCTGTAAATAAACTCAGCCAATTCCTCAAATGCCCTACCACAACTCATTGGAGCGCTGCCAAGAGAATCCTACGGTATCTAAAGGGCACTATTCACCATGGAATTCATATAAAATACAGTGAACACTTGTCGATCACGGGGTATTGTGATGCTGATTGGGCATGTTGTCCCGATGATAGGAAATCCATAGCAGGGTATTGTGTGTATTTCGGTGAATCTCTTGTTGCTTGGTCATCTAAAAAACAAGCTGTGGTTGCTCGCTCAAGCACTGAGTCTGAATATCGAGCATTAGCTCAAGTTGCAGCTGAAATCATTTGGATTGAGTCCTTACTTGACGAAATGCAATTCAAGCTGCCCTCTACACCAATCATTTGGTGTGACAATATGAGTGCCAAAGCCTTGGCATCGAATCCTGTTTTTCATGCTCGCACAAAACACATTGAACTTGATGTTCATTTTGTCCGTGATCGTGTGCTTCAGAAAAAGGTGGAAGTCCGATACATTCCCTCTCAAGAATAGGTTGCTGATTGTTTCACAAAGGGTCTCACACATTCCAAATTCAAGGCTTTCATTGACAAACTTGGTGTGATCAACTCACCCCTGCGTTTGAGGGGTGGTATTAAGGCAGATTAATTAGTGTAATTCAAGGGCTTTGTCTAATTCTGGTTTAGGGGTAGAATACTCCTTTTTCTGTTATGCTATTTTGTCTTGTTCAATTCTGTTATTTCCTTTTTGCTTGATTTCCTCTGCTTCACGTTGTACGCTGCCACATGGCTTTGAGCCGTTGTAATCATTGTGCCTATAAATGCAATCTTTAGCCTCAGTCTCTTCTAAGCTGAGATTTTATCCTTACTGCTGTGTGTGAATATTCTCACTCTTTTAGCTGCACATAGAATGCCTGCGGTTGCGAGTTTTTCAAAAATCAAAGCTAAAGGGTCGAAATAACCATACTTAAAGGCTCTTTTTATAATAGTAGCTATTGGATGTGTCGGGTTCGAACCTCATGGGTGGGCTGAGTTTCGAGTCTCCATTAATTGCAGCCCTAAAACACATTATGTTTCCTAGTTAAATTAATTAAAAGTGGATATGATTAATATTTTTTAAAAATGACCATATATATTATAAATAAATGTAGGGTCTTTTTATTTTTACACTTCAAAATAGTTTTTATTATTTTTTTTTTTTTGCAATTTTACTGAATTCTACGTAAAAACTCCTATTAAAACTAACGGAATAAAAGTTAAAAAAAATAATATATTAGGTAATTTCCTATAAAGATATAGGCAGCCGATTTTTTGCTCATATGTGCAAAACACGAATTGGAATCTGTTGTACGACAGGTGGGTCCCACCGTACTTTTAAATGTTTTTTAATTTTTGAAATTTTGGTGGTTACCGGTTGGGAGTTTATTTTTTAATTAAAAAATAGTTAGGTACGAAAAAGGTACAAAATAGTACTGTTTGTGTTAGTTAGAGTACAAAAAGGTACAGCAGTCTTCACTGTTCCTGGCAGTTGATGGTACCAAAACACTGTAGGCAGTGGGTCCATGTTGTCGGATTGAGGCTATTTTGGTATTTTTCTTCATTCATAGGATCATATGTATTTGTGGGATGGTAATTAAGTACATTATATCGAGTACCGTGTACATTACTTGTTTATGCGTGATGTTTAGTAAAATTAGTGTACATAATATCACGTACCGAGTACAAAATTTCACGTACCGAGTACGTTCATTTACGTTTTGTAGTATATTGTTTAGAAATTTTTTTTTAAGTGATGAAATTATTTGTTGTTATACATTGAGTTTTTAGTTGGTGTAATTTTTTAATTGTAAATATTTCGTATATTAAAAATTACCACAAAAATATATTTTTTTCACCTTATAAGATTGAGTTTTTTTTCCTAGGCATAATTTAGTTGTTCGTCAATAATAATTTTGAGATTTGGTGAAGATGAGAAAATTACCTTAAACACGCCAAACATAACAAGAAGTATATAAATGTAGAATTTTTGAAGCAATAACTAGAGTCGTAAACGTTAAAACAACAATGGCTAAAAGTAGCTAGTTATAAGAATGACCATAGTAAGACTCTTGTGTGGAGGAAGGCGATTCCGGGAAATACGCGTTGGAGTGGTCATTGAATGAGTCAGATGTTGGTTGATTGTTTGGAGGTTGTTGCCCCTGAGATCCAGTGTTATGTTGACGATTTGGGCACCGTCGATAATCATGGTCTGATGAGCGACAAATGCAACAATGTCTTGAGTTTCTTGGGATATGCTCCCCGTTTGGTCCTTCCCTTGTATTTCCCGTGCCCTTTGTTCTCACAACTTCGGGGTCTTTAATAATGTTGGGGTTGCTACGATATCTTCCAGGTTGTGGCGTCTCTCCTTTCGGATTGGAATTCAAGTCAAATTCTTCCTTGAACATTAGAGTTAGCCATTCAAGCTCTTCCTTTGCACGGTTGTACAAGTCCTCTGATTTTGCTGCATAGAAAGTGAAGTTATAAGTCAGTGAATTGAGAGATCCAAACCTAGCCATCTCGTAAATGTGCTGTTGTGGTTGTGCTGGCGGGTTAAAATGTAGGTGGAGATTTATCTTTGCGGATTTGCTCCATCGCTTCATGAGAAGAGAATTAGGTATTCTTCTCATGTTTAATCTTTTCATTGTAGCCCATAAATGTCTACAAGGGTATCCTTGACTTTCATAGAGCAAGCAACTACAGTGTAGTGCTCGTCAGCCTTCACAGTAATGAACTCGGTATTGGACGTCCGGATGCTGAAACTTTCCAATGGTGAATATCTGCCACTCTCCTTCTTGCTCCTGACTTATGACAAAATAGTTATTCTCTAAATCAAGCTGCTCAGCAACCTTGTGGTACATAGTTCTTGTGTAGAATTCAGCACATTGGTTGTAGTAAGTGGTCAAGCATGTAGGATTAGGTGGGTGAGGTCGAGTGCATCTGCTTTTGAAGTCATTTGGAATCTCGTTGTGTCTGAGCTTTGAGACTGTCATATCTATGGTTGTTACAAATTCACGCAAGCAATAATTCTTCTCTAAAAAATTTTTTACAGCGGAGTTGATGGATTCGCAACGTTGTGTGGTTCTCATTCCTACAACGAATGAACCCCTTAAATAAGTTTCTGCCCATTGTTGTCTTGACTCGAATGTTGTTTGACACCATTCATTATCTGTTAGTTGTTGGGTTTGGATGACGTCTAACCATCTTGCTTCAAATTCTTCCTCCTCGTAGTAGTTGTACATGAGATCCTTAAATGTTTTTAAGAAGATCGGATCTTTAACCTTTTTCGAAGCATTTGTATTGAGATGCCAAGCGCAGAGACGGTGCGTAACATCGGACATGTGTTCAACGATAGCCTGTTTCATGGCCGCATCTTGGTCAGTAACTACAACATTTGGCTTCTTATCTCCATGGCATTCTAGAAATTTTTGAAGTAGCCAAGAATATAATGGAAGCTTCTCGTGGAGGAGGAGAGCAAAACCGAAGATGCATGTGTTGAAATGGTGGTTGACGCCAATGAGAACAGTGAGGGGCTTATTGTACTCATTTGTCATGTAGGTTGTGTCAAATCCTAGTACATCCCCAAAAGCTACATAGTCCACGCGTGAGTTTCCATCTGCTCAGAATAAGTTAGCCAAGCGATTCTCGTCATCAACCTGATAGACAACGAAGAAATTAGGATCCTTCTCTACGAGACAATCAAGAAATCCCAGAGCCCCTTCTTAGTCTGTCTCTATCTTCTCTTCTCGCTTCGCACCAGCAACCCTGTTGTACACATCTCGAAGTTGACATGGTATTTTCTCGTAACCTCCACTTTGCAAAGCAACATAAGACATTATGTTGGCAGTTTTAATTCCTACGGAGTTCATCGACCTAACTTGGGCAAGCAACCCATCAGACACAACTCTATATGATCTCAAAAATTGTACCTCACTCGATGAAGCCAGCTCGTGATTGTGTATTGTGCTGAACTCTTTGCATTTCCAAGTGTTACACGGTTGTGTGAGTAAAATACGGAATGCTGCCTGACATCCGGTTCTAGTGACATCATGAGGTCTTTTTTTTCTTGGTGTGTCCGGTGATGCGATTTTTTTCGAACCCTCGGAACAACAAACCCACCTCCGCATTACAATGACCCCATGAGAACGTCGTACATCGTCTTTCCTTGTGCCGAAACCCATCCGTTTCGCGTACATTTCGTAGAATGCTTCCCATTTTTCTAGTTTGTCGAGACTCTTGCCTAGCATGTCCTGTATTTCAATCTCATTCATTGGTTTTATGATGTTTAGCTCTACTGTGATGGTTTCCCATTCATAAGTGTGTTCGTCATTCATGTTGGCTTGTTATTGATTTGTAAGAATTGTAGATGAGGAGTAAGGTTTAGAGGGTGCTGAGGGGATTGAAATTAGATTTTGTGAGTTTAAAGGGCTGAGATAATAGGGTTGTGTGGAGTTGGTGATCACATTTAAAGCTGTTGGGCTGATATTAATGGGCCTCTACAATATTACAATCTGAACTCAACTCCTCTCGTACGTCAGAACAGTATAATAGTACAAATTGTTTTAATTTCATTCCACATGTAATTGTAAAATAAGGTTATTTGACGAAAAATTTAAAGGGGTGATGTTATTGGGTTGAAAGGGTTGGTGGTGGCATTTAAATAGATTGGCCTTATGTTAATGGGCCTTCACCTAAGTTTTTCAATGAGTTGAACCATTTTCGTACGTCCGAAATAAAACATTGTACTTTTTTTATTTTTGAAAAAAAATATGTTAAGAAAAGAAGAAAATTTTAATAAATGGTTAGTTGTTCACATTTAAATCCATTGGGCTTATATTAATGGGCCTATACCAACATCTTTTAATGAATTCAACCATTCCTGTACTTTACAAAGATAACGCAATACTATTATGAAAACCCCCTGCGTGTACACGTGTATTAAAGTGATGACATTTTTTAGTAGAATGGGTGGTTTCTCCCATTTATATATGTTGGGCATTTATATATGTTGGGCTGATATTAATGGGCCCTTCACCTACATCTTCTTATAAGTTAAACTATCGTCGTACGTTAGAACAGTACCGTAGGACATTAGGTTTTTTGGAAAAACGGGATTGATGAATAATGTTGACATTTGACCATACTACGTACGCCTACACGTGTATTTAATTGTGTAATTCAGAGATTTAAGCACCCCTCTTTTGACACATCAGATGTGCCCAATGGAGTACATCCCAATGGAGTACAACTAACTAAAAAATGTATTATAGGGTTATTATCCACGACTTATATAACACACTTGAGACGTTTTCCAATCCAACATCAAGTTTATAGAGAAATTAACTTGTAATTTATTTATTAGCATTACAATATATCAAGTATGAGTTTAGGTCCACACTGGGTTATTTTCAATGGACCAAATGAAGGTATCTATAGTAGGTACGAAGATGTTGTAAGCAAAAACACTACTTCTGATGTTCCGCCAGTTTGTATGACTCCTGCTTGGCCTCCGTGGCTCTTAAATGTGCCTTCCTTATAAGTTTTTCGTGTTCGTGGAGAACAGTCTCGAGCCTTGCACAGTTAGGACATCCTGAAACGGAGGCTGAACGGAGTCTTGGACTCCGTGACGGTGTACCTACGGGTCTTGTGGAAGAAAAATGATGCGGTGGGGATTTTGGAGGACTTGTTTCAAAAGGGTTGAAGTTTTGGTAAGGGTCCATTTGATGTAGGTAACAGTAAAACGGGGTTTGAAAAAAATACTTAGTTTGGATAACCTAACCTTTACTTATATAGTGGTTTGGTGGGTTGATGTACACGTGATTGGGTTCATGTAATAATAATGGATTTTTTTTTTCCCAATTTAACCATTTAATAGTTAATAAATTTTGACAATGGTAATATCCACTTAGGACAATCTGAGAAATCTCAATTTACCCATTTATTAGTTAACCAATTTTAATACAACGAGAAGGTCAATCAAATCCCACAAACAAAATCTAAGCAATATCGGGAAAGTACTATGTGATGTGACATTTTTATATTAAAAACAAATATACCTACGGTTTTATGATTTAAATAATAATTTCCAGAATTAAAGTAAAAGTAAAATGCTTTAAAGTATTAGTACACATGGAAGACATAATGAATGAAGTCAATTGATTTATCACAGCCGTATAAAAATGTCACATCACCATCTTCAAATAATAAGTACATGGTTTAAATGGTGAAATTAAAAATATCATATGACATCCACTCATTTCAGTAGTCAATAATTTATTAAAATTTGACATCATAATCGTTGTTGGTACTACTATCACAATTTATTAAATCTGACCTAATTGATTTGTCCAAATTTTAATAAGAAAAATGTCATATTAGTATATTAGAGCCCAACAAATATTAAATCTCCTTAAGTAATATAGGTAGGTTTCGTATTTTCATATAGTATCTTAATTAACTCAAATCAGAGAATCTCATGAGATCTGCATGTCATAATGTACTGAGTTTGATTTGACGTTACACTGTGAAATCGCTGACGTACGTTATTTAAAGTATAGGAAATACTCCATTTAACGTCAGTGAGTACACTGTGGGACGTACACAGAAAATTAAATATTGATAAGACAACAATTGGTTTTTTTAGTGAGTATCTACAAATTAAAATTACAGGAAATAGTCCATACTTGGTTAAGAAGACTACAATATTTGGACAATTACCTTTGTTTAATTTTTGTCTTTTGTTAATAAAAACTCATACAGTACGTATGATGTGACTTATATATATTTAAAACTCAGGCAAGTACGGTTTTATAATAAAATAATAATTTGAACACTTAAAGTAAATAACAAATCCTTCAAAACCCTAAAGAACGATTTTAAATAATTGTTATTAGTTTGTATTGGAATACTAATTTCCAATAATCAGTTGATATCTGTAGGATGTACTACCTTCTTTAAAAACATAAAAAATACAAATTTAGGGATATTATTATAACACAAACCTTTGAAGTCCATATGAAAGAAAATAATGTTTTAATTTAAATATACATTTTCACTGGGTTAATATCAATAAAACATAAATTACCTTTGTTTAATTTTTGTCTTTTGTTAATAAAAACTCCTACAGTACGTATGATGTGACTTATATATATTTAAAACTCAGCCAAGTACGATTTTATAATAAAATAATAATTTGAACACTTAAAGTAAATAACAAATCATTCAAAACCCTAAAGAACGATTTTAAATAATTGTTATTAGTTTGTATTGGAATACTAATTTCCAATAATCAGTTGACATCTGTAGGATGTACTACCTTCTTTAAAAACATAAAAAAATACAAATTTAGGGATATTATTATAACACAAACCTTTGAAGTCAATATGAAAGAAAATAATATTTTAATTTAAATATACATTTTCACTGGGTTAATATCAATAAAATTTAAATTACCTTTGTTTAATTTTTGTCTTTTGTTAATAAAAACTCCTACAGTACGTATGATGTGACATATATATATTTAAAACTCAGCCAAGTGCGGTTTTATAATAAAATAATAATTTGAACACTTAAAGTAAATAACAAATCATTCAAAACCCTAAAGAACAATTTAAATAAATGAGGAGGACCTTTTTTGTATTTTGAAATAATAAATATTTTAATAATATTTTCCCATCAATCCATATACGGTCAAATCAGTAGGTTGTACTATCTACTTGGCTATATATAGTACTTGTGGATGTGATTGTGTTGTGTAGTCTTTTCAAAAATTAAGAAATAATAATTAATACAAACTGGTACGGCTAAAGATGGGGTGATATAACACCAATATAAATTTGATTTTGTCAATGCATTGAAAACCGTAAGTTCAACATACCCAACCAACTAATAAATTTTCCTTGAAAGACGTAATTTGAACCAACCTAATAACCGGTTTTGTTATGGTTTGGTTGAATTTGGTTAGAAAAATCAAATATTTAAATAAGTGAAATGTTGTCCCATCCTTAAAATTGTCACATGTAGCAACAAATATGCCCATATTATGTCCAAATAAACATGTGTGGCCAAATGAATAAGAAATTAAATTATGATGTTTACTAATAATCAAAACTCAATTTGAACACTTAAAGTAAATAACAAATCCTTCAAAACCCTAAATAACGATTTTAAATAAATGAGGAGGACCTTTTTTTGTATTTTAAAATAATAAATATTTTAGTAATATTTTCCCATCAATCCATATATGGTCAAATCAGTAGGTTGTACTATCTACTTGAATAACCTAAAAAAAATAATTACGTAGAAATATGTTATTACTATAAAGATACCTTCATTATTTTTTAATTAATTATGATAAACTATTTTTTAAATGATACATGTATATTTTTTGTGTACCGAAGGGTGCAAAGTTAGTTGATGTTTTTTTTCATCTCATTTTATTTTTATCCGTTTTTGTCAAATTAAATAGATTATTTAACTTATTCTGCTAATTCTGTTCTTAATAAAAGTACAGAATTTATTAAAAAGAAAATCAAGTAATATAGCAGTATATATTTTTTTGATCTACGTCAAATATTGTATGTATAGTTTTTTAGTACAGTTTTCTTTAAAAAAAATGATTTTAATAATTAATATCTGATTGATTGGGACAAGATATCGTAAAATATGGTTGTTTAATTTTTGGTATAATTTATTAGTGGATATAATATAAACCAGTTAACCATGTACATCCTCAGATTTGAGTTTGAGCGTCAAATAATAGACAAATTATGGAAGCAATTAATTATCATTATTATTTTAGTACGTAAATTGATTAATTATCATTATTATTTGATACTGTAAATATACACTGTATTGAGATGAATTTGTACATATACTATAACATCGGGACTCTTATTACATGAGGAAGCAATTTGACCTAAGAATGTAAAAAACGCTGACATTTGCCTCCCGCGTATCATTTTGTTCGAGAGTCTGGCGCACTGTTGTGTCAAATATGATAACACTCATTCCACAGTCGCCTTGTCGACTCGGGAGGTTGAGGTTCGGTAGGATGACATATTTGGGTGGCCGTATTGGAAGTAGTTCCGTCCACCCTACTCCCCCCATCCGAAACCTTCGTCAACCGTAGTGACTCCGGTACCCCAAAGCTAACTTGACTACATACTGTGTATTACTGGGCCCGTAAACACCGCAAGTCATAGTGTGAGTAGTACGAATGGTTGAATGTCACTCTGTACAACCCTAGGTCGAACTGGATTCGGTGAGTTCGTTGGGAGAGTAGTGAGTCTGGTACCCCACATCTAACTTCACTACATACTATGTGTCACCGGGCCCGTAAACACCGCAAGTCACAGTGTGAGTAGTACGAATGGTTGAGTGCCACTCTGTACAACCCTAGGTCAAACTGGATTCGGTGAGTTCGTTAGGAGAGTAGGGAGTCCGGTACCCCAAAGCTAACTTGACTACATACTGTGTGTCATCGGGCCCGTAAACACTGCAAGTCACAATATGAGTAGTACGAATGGTTGAGTGTCACACCGTACAACCGTAGGTCGAACAAGATTCGGTGAGTTCGTTGGGAGAGTAGTGAGTCCGGTACCCCAAAGCTAACTTGACTACATACTGTGTGTCATCGAGCCCGTAAACACCGCAAGTCACAGTGTGAGTAGTACGAATGGTTGAGTGTCACACCGTACAACCGTAGGTCGAACAAGATTCGGTGAGTTCGTTAGGAGAGTAGTGACTCCGGTACCCCAAAGCTAACTTCACTACATACTGTGTGTTACCGGGCCCGTAAACACCGCAAGTCACAGTGTGAGTAGTACGAATGGTTGAGTGTCACTCTGTACAACCCTAGGTCGAACTGGATTCGATGAGTTCGTTGGGAGAGTAGTGAGTCTGGTACCCCAAAGCTAACTTCACTACCAACTGTGTGTCACCGGGCCCGTAAACACCACAAGTCACAGTGTGAGTAGTACGAATGGTCGAGTGTCACTCCGTACAATCCTAGGTCGAACTGGATTCGGTGAGTTTGTTAGGAGAGTAGTGACTGTGGTACCCTAAAGATGAGTTGACTACATTCTCTGTGTCACCGGGCCCGTAAACACCGCAAGTCACAGCGTCAGTACTACGAATGGTTGAGTGTCACTCCGGTCAACCCTAGGTCGAACTGGATTCGGTGAGTTCCGCTCGGTAGAACCCTAGCCAGAGAGGATGTTCAGTGAGTTCGTGAGGAGGATAGTGACTCCGGTACACCAATGGTAACCTGAGTACTTACTATGTGTCACATTAACCAAAAAACACCACCAGTAATAGTGTGAGTACTATGAACGGTTGACTGTCGCTCAGTAGAACCCTAGCCCGAGAGGATGTTCAGTGAGTTCGTGAGGAGGATAGTGACTCCGGTACACCAATGGTAACCTGAGTACTTACTGTGTGTCACATTAACCAAAAAACACCGCCAGTAATAGTGTGAGTACTATGAACGGTTGACTGCCGCTCAGTAGAACCCTAGCCCGAGAGGATGTTCAGTGAGTTCGTGTGGAGGATAGTGACTCCGGTACACCAATGGTAACCTGAGTACTTACTGTGTGTCACATTAACCAAAAAACACCGCCAGTAATAGTGTGAGTACTATGAACGGTTGACTGCCGCTCAGTAGAACCGTAGCCCGAGAGGATGTTCAGTGAGTTCGTGAGGAGGATAGTGACTCCGGTACACCAATGGTAACCTGAGTACTTACTGTGTGTCAGAGATACAGATAGTAACAGGATGTTCATTGTTACCTGTTCGAATATTTTTGAAACAAGGATGACATTGTTACCATAACGAACCCCTCGTGAAAAATTGTAATTTTTAAAAAAATATTCTGACATGTAATTTTCGGCTTCACGATGGAGACAGAGATAGAAACAGGATGTTCACTGTATCAGTCCCACAGAGACAAGTGTATCCCAGTGTAAGGCCATCTCCAATGGGCCTGCATAAACCAAAAAATAGGGTGATATTACACTAAAAGCATGTCCAACCGGACGGCATTTGCAACATCAATTTTGGGTTTGTCTACAGTGTCTCACCATATTTAGGTTGGCACTGTAGACAACACTAAACCTTTTTTTTTTTTTACTTTTTTAATAATTATATAATATTAAAAAAAACTAAATAATTATCAAGAAATATTAATCAAAACTTTTATAAATGTATTTGTTTATACTTTTATATTTTTAAGTGTGCTAAAAATATATGAGGGTGTTTGCAGTGTGGGTAGTGTAGTTTTTAACCTTTTTTTTTTAAACCAATCCATACATGCGGTTTTTCCAATTTCTCAAACCGCACTCACACCCCGAAACTAAAAATCGCAGAAATCGCACCGCGAAAAATGGTGCAATGCGGTACAGTTTTTACGATTTGGACTATTATCAATAATTAAGCTATCACAAATACAACAAAACTTGAGCAACATTTGTCAAAAATACCATAAGGATTGAAAATAAATATAAAAAAAAAATTCAATAAATGTAAATTAAAATATTTAATATTTACTAATATTATTTAATGGATTTAACAAATATTTAGTATTAAAATATTCTTATTATATTAATAAAATAATAGAATAATAAAGAATATAATATTTGGTGTAATTTTTAGTGTTGTGGTTGGAATTGAAAAAAAAAATTGTGTTGAAATATTAGATTTTTGGTGTTAATATGGGACGTACACTGTTCACTCGAGGGACCTTGTCAATTCACACAGCACTAAAATATTATTTTAAAAGAAAGGACTGCTTGTGACATGACATGATACGCTTCCCAACGAAACAATCAGCCATGCCCTATTATGTTGTACGAATTAGGTTTTGAAATTGGGGTTTATTTTGGCACCAAGATTGATCAAGTTAAAGGTGAATGTGAGAAAGTTTTAAAAAATATATTCATTTTCCCACCACTAACTCATTTGGAGCAGCCTATATATAAACAGGTGCCCCCTTTCCTTGTGAGTAACACACATTATCTCCACCATAGTTAGAACAACAAAAAAAAAATTGTATACCTCACAAATTATAGTACATCGAACATGGTGGCTGGTGCTGGAGAAGACTCATGCGGGTTCGATGGGGGTGGTTCGCCTTGGAGAAATTCACTTCAGGGACACCCCCATTGCTACTGTGGTGATCTAGCTTATGTTTGGACTTCTAGTAGTAGAGCAAATCCTGGTCGTCGATTCTTCGGATGTCCACACTATGTAAGAGTTTTGTCTTTTTAGATTCAAAAGTACTTCTCATTTATGTTTTCTGGACTTAGGCGGCCATGATAAACTAATAGGGATATTTATAACTCAGGAGAACGATGAAAGTCGAGGATGTGATTACTTTTGTTGGATCGATAAATCACATGTTAAGAGAAGTACAGATGCTACACCTGGATTGCGAAACCAAATCAAGATTTTGGAAGAAGATAAGAAACGCAATGAGAATGTTATTAGAAAATTAATTTTTATCATTTTTATTTGCCTTTTCATCATTGTCTAACTTATGTTGCGTTAAAGATATGGGTTGTCACAAAATGAGTATGTTTTGTATATCTTATGTTCTCAAAACTAATGTTTAACTTAATTGTGTAGAACTTAATAGATACGTGTGGATGATGACGAAAATTATATTTGGTATGAAGTACCCACTACGTTCTCAAAATTAACATTTGGTATAAAGTACCCACTACGTTCTCAAAATTATATGTTTTCTACATTTCGAATTTCTGTAGCAAATTTCCTCAATGGGTTCAATGTGAAGTTGCAAAATTATATGTTATTCACATCTTCGTATTTGTTATGTGAAGTAGCGCAATGAGAATGTTCTATATTCCATATTTTTCCTCATTACTATGTTATGAAAAACCAAATTTAAGGGGGCTATTGTCTATTTACATTTGGTTAAAGTAATGGGAGTTGATATGGTATGGTTTCAATCTGAATTTTAATATGTTTTCAAAACTCAGTTTAAAGTGGAATGAGTACAAAGATTTGGTAAGATTTGGTAACTAACATCATTTTCTTTAAATAATTAACAAGTCACCTTTGTCGTTATCTGTAATGTTATTGTACATGTGTTTTGAAAATTCGGTTTAAACTTCAATGACTACAAAGATTTTGTAAGATTTGGCAACTAACATGATTTCCTTCAAATAATTAAGAAGAAGTCACCTTTTAACTAAAAAAACAAATAAAGGAAATTAAGAAGTCACATTTGTCGTGATTTCTAATGGTATAGTACAAATCATAAAGTTTTGGGGTTGAATAATTTCTGTGAAGTACAATCAAGTACTTCTTAAGTATGGGTACATTGTAAGAGTTGTTATGGTGTGAGTACAAAGATTTGCTAAGGATGGTGCAATCTCAAAGTTAATATATTCTCAAAACTAAAATAAACACAAGTCTGTCAACATAATAACCAGTTCCAAACGTCAACTAATAAAAACAGATGTCTAAATCCAAATGCTCCCAAATCCAAACTAAACAACACACAAATAACACAACCTATGCTCCCAAATCCAAACTAAACAACACACTAATAACACAACCTATTAATAACACAAGTGCTTTTTACAGACTATTCACCATATGAAATCTTAGCCTTGCTAGACTGAAACCTAGGGGAGGCTCTTGACGGGGGAAACATGTTTGTATGGCGAGACTTCGCTGCACTGAACCGAGGATCGCATGGAGACTTTGACGGACTACGCAAAGGGGCCGAGGATGATGCAAATGAGCTGCCTTGTGCAGCCCTACGATCTTCAACCACTTTGGTACGAATTTCATTTTGTTCATCAGTTATGATCCTCGCAGCGATTTCCAAACGTGCCTCAACCGGGTGAAACTGTGGCACAATACAGAAACAAAAACAAAAACTTGTGAAAATGTAATTAACTCTAATCAACTTGACAGTACAACACCGAATAAAATTTAAATTACACAACGTTAATCTCAATCAAACTTGCGTAGTACATTCTGAAATAACTAAACAGTGGTATACCTGATCAACTACTTCTTCTTCATTGGCCACAGCCTCCATGTACTTCATTACGTATACACCGCAATCTCGGTCATTGTCTTGTTGAGGAAGCCCGCGATCTTTCCTGTCAATTTTGAAATCCACGAAAGTCACATTCTTCGACCTATTCTCCTCAAACAAAAGGTCCAACGTCGACAACTGTAAACGTATACAATTAGTTAGATTCAATGAAGAATGAGTTCACATCAAACAATGAAACTTTGCAACTTTACCATTTCTTTCGTAGCATCCACACGATACTTCTCATCCATTGCGGTGTGTCGGGAGTCCAGAAATGAGACAACCTTGGACTTCATATTAACTTCGGCACCAAACCAATGTGGTGCACCTTCTAGAGTCAACACAGGCACAAACATCTACAATTTAATAGAGGAACAATAAAGTCAAAAATAAATTGAAATTACAGACCATATAGATATTCGACACTACAATGACCAATATGCATCGCTAACATATCTCAGTTTTCAAAATTACAATTAAGAACGACCATGTGTATATGATGAAGTACCTTGACGCATTTTTGGAAGTTGTCTTCGTAAAACAGTTTTGACCATTCCCGGTCTTTCGCAATCCTCTTCACATTAAACGAACCGAGAGTTTTTTGCTGCAAAAGCATTGTTCATCTTGTCAAGTAACAGAAATTACAACCAAACTGAAGAATTACAAAATTTAAAATAAGTTGTACAGCAAAGCAATTACCGAGATGCGAGTGGGCATGTACCAAACACGAGGTTGGTCAGCTAATCGACTATCACGTTCGTACTTGTTCATTAGTATAGAAAAACAGTCAATGATCTGCAACAAAATGAAATATGATTTACACATGTACAATAAATGATACATATTTAGTAACTACTTTGACACTTACGGATCCCTCAACTTCTCGCAAGGGTCGCAACGATACCATGCACCTCCTATCCACTTCAAACTTTCGAAATTTTGCAAGCACATATCTTATTCAATTGCAATCAATGTAACTGTTATTAAAAATTTCTACAAGTATATGATAATGAGAAATACGAAAATAACATTTACTTACCCCGGATCTAATGTGTTGCTAAAAATAAACTTGTAAAACCCATATTGGTTACGGGGGATCGCTTCCTTCGTCTTGAAAGGCCCGACAAATGTTCTGCCCGACTCAATAAATTGCTCGTAGGCCTTATCGTTGAAGTCATCCTCAATTAAAGGCACATTCTCCGACTGTGTCTTCTTTGATTTGACGAGGGCTTTGCCTTTATTCCAGAAAGACGCCACTTCTACTATATCAAAGTCCTCATCGTCGAAGGTCTTATGTGCAGCACCTTCATCTTCAAAAGATTTTGTAGCAGATAGTGAAGGCGTACTTACAGATTCCACCACATTTTCCTCGGATAGACCAACAACATTAGTCTTCGAACGGACAGGGGACTTCAACGGGGACTCCTCCACGGCCTAGCTGCACTCACCTTCTTCCCCACTTCCGCAGCAGCATCCTCCTCCAACTCTCGGTCAATACCACCTACACCTTCTCCTTTGTCCATAAATTTCAAAGAAAATGATCTCAACTGAGACTTTAACTCATTGGAGAAGTACTCCTTCAACTCATTGATAGAGCTGACAAAGTGGTCACTGCTCTTTCTTCCTTCCGAGTCGGAGTAGTAGTTGAGCAGTATTACGGGATTCGAAGTGAGTGTATCTGTTAAACATAACAAATTAAACAAATTTAATTTTTCAAACCCAAAATAATTAATATCAACTGAAATCACATTACCACATTATAACCAAAATTCGATGTACCTTGTCGCTGTTGGGACCCCCATTGTCTTTCAGAAATTTATAAGCGGACTTACATTGTTTACTACCCCAAAAATCAACGGGGAGCACTGTTCGGTCGACATATCCAAAGTTCCACTCCACGTGAGTCAAGTACACCAACTGTGACAAACAAACAATGTATTAGGAATACATTTGACTAATAATTCACAATATTATATTATAAACTTAATAAACACATTTACATAAATGAAAGATAACAAAATCAATGTACCTGGAGGAATAAGGTGCAGCCAGACACATTCTTCGTGGCCTTATTTCGGAATCTGAAAATTGAGTTCATCAGATACCTGAACCCGGCAGTTGCCCAGTTCTTGTGGCGAATGTCCCTGGTAACCCTAAGGGAGTGCAAGTACCCCGAAGTGATATCGCAGCCCGTTTTTGGTGCAAGGACTGTACCTACGACCACCAAAGAAAATTTAATCAGAAGTAGGTTGTCTGCCTCAACGCACTCCAACAAAGATTTCTCCAACCCTGTCAACGACACGGTGTACTCGACAATGTTCAATATCTCCTCCAGATATCGAGTGTCACTATCACCCTCGGTGACTACAGGATCCCCTCCGTCGTCCACTCCCATAACATCTCCGAACATCGCAGCAGATAAGTGAATTTTCCTCCCATACAAATCCAGTATGCTAGTGGTTGGGTCAACATGTTTGATTAACCAACTCACTAGTCGGGTGTCAATGTATGGTGCATCCTCTCTGATGAATGATCCAAATCAAGCATTTTGGATCGCATCTTTCTGCTCCAGGTTAAGGTTCTTGCAAATCCTAATTAAACGGTTGAAGGAGCATCGACCGTACACAGATGCTTCTTCACTTTCAGGAGCAACCTCTTCCTCATCCACCTCCACTTTCTTCCCCTTGCCATCAGCTGCCTTTGGTTTCCTCCCCCTTGTTTGCACCGCCTTCTTAGCGGGAGTAGGGTTAGGGTCATAGCTTCTCCACTCAGACTTCTCCTCGTCGGTGAAACCTTTATATTGCTTTCAATTTGTCGGTAGCCAGTAATATGAGGCAAACTTACATCAACTACAGAGTACATGGAAAGAATCTTAAAGTATGTCAAACAATTACGATGAATTACGGACAATTGACATAAAAAAATTGAGTGACATCAAACCTCTTTCTCAGTTAATCCCTTCTCAGCTGCTCGAAGGGCTTTGTAGTTCGCATTGCTACATATGGACATAATTTCAATCAAATATATAATAAAATAAATGTTAAACATCATTCACACGAGTAAACAACTATCCATCATTCAAAACTTACAAGAAATTTCTCCAAGCAACCGCATTATCGTTCGGCTCGGGGGTGACATCCTTCTTTACGGGTTCATTTCCCCCTTTCCTTTTGCGTTTCCCAGCCATGTATGATGAACCTAACCAAATTAAAGATAAACAAATTTAAACGTTAATGACTACATATTTCAGCAAATACACTATATAAAAAAAAAAAATTGACCAAAACACAATGAAAATCGTGCATTGTAATCACCTAAAATCACATAAAATCAACTTAACCATTCGGCATTGAAAAAATTCAGATTTCAAACACACATTTCATGCTTCTTGCATGTTACACATTAAAGTACATTAAAATGATGTGAAACTCTTTTCAACTAAATGATTTCCAATACTTAAAAATTATACGAAACAAAAAGCATTCCCAGAATTCAAACTTCAAACACACCATGCACATCAGATAAAAACATATGATGTTTGACACACAAAAAAGTTTGCTTCCAAGCAATTGATGAACTACTCCAAAGAATCTACACCTTGCACAACCAAAACAATGAACAAAACAAAACTTAACCAACAACTGCCATACACAATAATGAACAGAACCATATTTGGCAGAACCATATTTGTGAAATAGGTCTAAACGGGCTTATAAAAAAAATTCTCAAACAAGAATTAAATGAGGTAAAATCCAAGTTTTTTTACACACAAAATGGACTGAATTGAACAACAATTACTAAATCCATGAAATTGTAATACTTAATTGGCCACGAATTAAACCTTTTTGGCTAACACTTAAATCATCAAGATCAGAGCCAAGAGGGGTCAATGACATGTACTATGAATATAATCACGGGTTTCCCTCTCTTTGTACGACCAAAGCCAAAAAAAAAACTCAACAATGCTTAACCAATCACGGTACCTTGTACCTCTTAATTCATAATGAACAGAGAACAAAACAAGTTCGAAAACATTTAATATCAGAATTAACAAAACAGTGCTTAACTACTAACTGTCATAACCAATTTCAATAAATTCTCCGATAATTGATTTACACAAAAAAAAAATCAAAACTGCCATATTTTTTTTATCAATACTGTATCTCATTAACTCGTGAATCTTATGTCTAAACAATCAAATTTTTCATAACGAATTTATGACAATAGGAAAATCCAAACTAAAACTTGTAATTAAATTACAACAATCACTCACTACCCAACAGATAACAAAAAAAAATCACATTCCATTGTTTCTTTACCTAACTCAAGACATGACAGCCATCACCATTCCATTGTTTTCCTTACTTCCAAAAAAAAAATTGGGTCAATATAGGGCAGCCGAGGGTAAAACATTTAGGTAAAATAAATACACACCAAAATGACCAAACACGTGAATCCAAAATACTTTCACAATAAAATTACCAAATTACCAAACAAAATTGATTTTCGAAAACAATTATATTTCAGCAACACTGTACATACCAATGTTTACATAGCTCTTCTTTCTTTCATTACATTCTTTTGTTAAAATTGTTTCACTGTATTAGGATTGTTAATCCTTCTGTTCATGATTCAAGAATCATGGCAGTGACAATGGTGAAAACAGAGAATGAAATCCAATCTTCAATAACTGAATATATTGAGTATTATTGCATATATTCAGAGTACAATAGAAGAGTACTTTATATAATAACTACACACCATAACCAAAAAAAAATTAAATGCAATCTTCACTAACAGAAAAATAACAACCACTTACAGTGATGAACTAACTCTAACACACTCTGAACAAAGACCCCTAATACACAGGGTATAAATTAATCCAAAATACTTTCACAATAAAAAAACAAACAAAAAGGGTACACACATGTACCTTCGATTTTCAGAAATCTGAGAATCAAACCTTGTTCACGAAACAGATTTAATGCATGTACAAAGGATTAAAATTACTCAATAAACCAAAAATAGAACACAAAAACAAAATTAAATGCACATCCACGGTTGAAGAACAACACTTCTCTTTACAAAAGTTTAAATCTTTCTTTAACAATGTTAGACAATTTTTCACATCCCCAAACTAAAGAACGAACAAACATGCAAAAGAAGAATAAAATTGCTACATTCGGAGAAACTTCCTTGTACACCGAGGTCGGAGACGGAGCCGGAGAACCAGAAAACGAAGTACAGTAACTCCGAACGTACTGCAGTTTCCTCCCCCAAACTTTAAAATAATTTTAATCACTACAACAAAATGTGAAGAAGAAGAAGAAGGAACTGTGAAGAAGAAGAAGAAGGAAATGTGAAGAAGAAGAAGAAGAAGAAGAAGGCAATGTGAAGAAGAAGAAGAACGAAATGTGCCATAATAACCCATGAACCCACTATTTAGAGTATTTTCAAAATTGGTATCTGTCACCCGTACATCAAACGTCAAACGTCAAATGTCAATCGGTGTCAGTTTTTAAAAAATTAATTAATTAAAATTTAAAAAAAAAAAAACAAACCGGTTACCATTTTTCCCCCACTAAATACCTCTACTTTAACCCCAGCCATTAGATCGTGCCCCAATTCAATCCAACGGCTACAGTACAATCAGGGATTGTATTCCCTATTTTGGCATAACGGGACCAAATCCTACCCCTAAATATATATCACATATTAATTGATTATTTATTAATAGTAATATACATGTGAGAAGAAATAGCTTATATTTTGTAATTTAAGTAAAACAATAATAAGTAGAGAATAAGGATAGCAACATAAATCGAAGTTATAATTCATAATCAATTAATTATTCATCATATGTGCATTATTTCAGTAATCATCTTTAAGATTGTGCAAGAAATAATCAATCATCCATAAGATTAAAGATGAATTCTAAATCGATCGTATACAATAATAACATCAAATCTACAAAAAGAAAAACCAAACATAAAATCAATAAATCATGTAGCAGTTGTAAAGTATTTAGTGAAGAGAATAAATTTCTTGCTTGAACTTGGCCATGGCAAGCCTTGGAAGAGAGACCAATATCCCAACTCCACCTTTCAATGAAGGATCAGATTTTGGAGCAGGCAAGAAGGTGCACAAATCTACTGATCCAAAACAGTCCCATGGCAACGACGTTACATTCTCAATGTTCCATCCTGATCCAAACTCATCCGAAACCAACCCCAAATTCCTCCAATCAGTCAATGCCATGAGTGCTCCCGTAGCTTTAATCTTTGGATTATCACCGTGGGCTAATTTTGTTTCACAAATATCAATAGATTTTTTGATGTAGTTGTTGTCCAAAACGTCCCTCTTCTTCTCTTTTATCATATTGACTATTTCAGATAAAGATTTTTCTTCGAGTTCTCTACCAGTGAGTTCCACTGCAGATGTCAAAAATGCATTTCCATAATACCCTTCAGGTAGAGGAGGGTCTATCAACTTCCTTAGCCCTGTGGCGAAGTATAGACATGTTTTTCCATCATGGTTGAGCTCTAAGGCTCTCAACCTTGCTTTCCAAACAAAGGCTGCAAGTATTTCAAACGTAGTAACATTACTTGGAGAACCACCATTAATGATCTCCTCTTTGAGTCTCTTCATGGTATCACTCTTCAAGTAAAAGATCTCATCTACAATGTCAGAAGAGGGCATGTAAGGTGACTTAGCAGGAGGACATGTGTTAAGCTTGAGAGGCTCCTTCATAGGTGTTCCCACAAGTCTTTCTCTTTCCCATACAGGCTTCACCGAGAGTTCTTTTCCTTTGGAGAGCTCAGCCAAGGCCTTGAAGATCTGAGCAGCCCCAAAACCATCGGAGACCATGTGAGATATTCCGAACCCAATGGTGAAACCTCCACAAGCAAATCGAGTGACTTGTAGAACAAAAGGGCAGTCGCTTGTGGGAGAAGGGAAAACAAAATTCTTGGCCATCTCGAAATCAATGTCATCTAAGTAATTAAGCGAGGAAAGACGACAGTTGGCCGTGGCAACCAAAAAGGGAACACCAGTAGCGTCACAAGTGAGCTGAAGCCTTCCGTCGTGGTCTAACCGTTTGAGCCTCCCAGCTAGAGGGTAGTAATAGACGAGAGCTTTGGAGAGAGCTTGCTTGATCATCTCAGCCGGGTCAACACTGTTAGCAGTGTGATCATGTTGGGCCTTGTATACGTAGATGGCTTTGGAGAAGCATTCGAGGTTGGCCTCATTGTCAAGAGTGGACAAAGACAGAACATCCAAAGGTGTGGCTTTAGATGGTTTCACAAGCTCAACTTCCTCCTTCACAACCGAAAATTCAGTGGTGTTGAGTTGAGGAGACATGTCTGTAGCGTTTAAAAATTAGATGATAATTAAGAATTATAATATTAAATGTGTGTCAATTATATATAGTACTGAAGGGTCGAGTAGTATGAGTAATGATTTGGGTTTTGGATGGAGGAGTAGCCTCTCTTATATATCCTATGGTTTTGGGAATATGATATTCTAATCATATAATACCTTTTAGTTGGTGGCTTTAGTTGTTATGGTATTGCTATAGATTTCTTTATTTGACTGGACTTGTGTTAGAGAC
The DNA here is from genome assembly GCF_029168945.1 of Cannabis sativa. Classification (NCBI taxonomy): domain Eukaryota; kingdom Viridiplantae; phylum Streptophyta; class Magnoliopsida; order Rosales; family Cannabaceae; genus Cannabis; species Cannabis sativa. The sequence goes on along the minus strand of NC_083602.1, from coordinate 53,868,392 downwards.
TGAGATAATAATCGAATTTATGTAAGAATATTTTAGATATGTATATATGTTTTACAAGTCAATTCAAACGTGTTTTTATCACAAATTTTACAAATATTTGTGTGTACTTATGGTCAAAACTGGATGGAAAAACAAACCAAAACTGAACAAGGGATATCATTTCTGGGAAAGTGGGTGGCTGGCTGATAATCACTTTCACTTAACTAACTGAATTTTATTTCTAGCTTAGATTATTAGTTACATATAAATTGATTCCAAGTCATTTGACACTAACCCCACTTTCTTTGCATGTCACCAAGAGATAAAATATATTTATTATATATATGTAGGGACAGAGATGATATTTTCTTTCAAAGTTTTAGTAAATTTTATTTGCACTCCAAAGAATATCAATTCACCACATTTTATTATTTTTATTTATAATAATGGATTATATTTGTATCTCAAAATATATAAAATCACTCCAATATTTTTGAAAAAAAAAATGATATTAAATTTTTTTTCCTAATTTATTCTAAACACTTTTGTTCAACGTTTTTTTTTTTTTTATAAATTTTTGTGTTAATTTTAATAAAATATTTATAACGTTTTTATAGAGAAAAAAATACTTTAAAAAATTTATAAATTTTTTTGTTAACTATTAATATTTGAAATGCATTATATATATGTGTATTTTTTAAAATATATATTTTATGCACCAACATGATACTCAAGTAAACCACACTTACATTTCTTTTTTTCTTTTTTTTTTAATAAAATCATCAAACTTTATTTAACTGCAATCATTCATGATTACAAAAAGCAAATCGGTAGACACCTCATTGCTCAAAAGAGTCCGATCAGCGACGAAATAGGAAGCTCGAGCTAACGAATGAGCAACTCTATTTGCAGACCGTCTAATAAAAATAACAGAAACACCACGCAATTGTTCTAAAATCATTTTACAATCAGAAACAATACTCCCAAAATATGACAATAAAGGAAGATCACTCCTAATTGCTTGAACCACAGATAGACAATCCGTTTCAACAACCGCTCCTTGCCAATCTCCTTGCCAATCTCGTTGTTTAAACCACACTTACATTTCTAATTAAAGAATTTTAAAACTTTAATTAGTTGTTCACTATTTTATTCATTCATTATCTTAATTCTCTCGTACTAATACAAATTCTCAATAATAAGTATGAAATTTTATGATATTTATATAAATTATTCAACCAATAATTTAATAATTTAAATATAATAGTAATATAATAATAAATCGTTGTACTTATTTATTCAATTAAAATAATAAATCTCTTTACATGTTTTTAGCTAGGACACACTCCTAACAATCTCCTACTAGTGCTTAAAGCAAGTGAGGCATTTGCTTCAATCCCATATTACTTACATGACCCTCGAATTGCTTTGCTGGAAGCATCTTCGTAAACAGATCTGTCAAGTTGTGTTTTAATAAAATTTTCAGAATATGGACACATCTCCTCTATGTACAATTTCTTTGACCATATGGTATTTACGCTCTATATGTATAATCTTCTCTTGTGGCTTCTTGGTTCTTTTGAATTAGCCACTGCTTCACTGTTGTCACAGTAAATAACAAGTGGATTCTCTATTTTCAGAACAACTTCTAGATCTGTGTAGAACTTTTTCAATCAAACTACACCTCTTTAGCTGCTTCACAAGCTGCTATGTATTTAGCTTCCATAGATGAATCAGCTATGTTGGATTGATTAATGCTCCTCCAGACAACTGCACCACCACCAAGAGTGAACACTAATCCAGAAGTAGAATTTCTACTATCTTTCTCTGATTAAAAATTAGAATCAATGTACTTAGTAGATTCAAGGTCACTACCTGAATATACTAGCATATAGTCTCTCGTTCTCCTAATATACTTGAGAATGTGTTTCACTGCAATCCAGTGTTCCAAACCTAGATATGACTGATAGCTGACAATGACTATTGCATAACATATGTCAGTTCTAGTACATAACATATGCATGCATAGGGAACTTACTCATGTCCTCTTGCTCTTGAGGTGTCTTAATTAGGACACTGATCTTGGCAAATTCCATGTCTGATCAGAAACTAGCCTTTTCTTAGAATTTTGCATAGAGAATCTTTCAAGTACTTTATCAATATAATTTTCTTAGGAAAGTTCCAAGAGCTTATTCTTCCTATCTCTTAGGATTTTAATGCCCAGAACATAACTCGCTTCTCCCAAATATTTCATTTAGAATTTGTTAGCCAACCATTTCTTTACATTTGATAATGTTCCTACATTATTCCCCGATATCATCAATGCATAGAACTAAAAAAACTGCAACTTTCTCTTTGATGTATTTATAAACACATGATTCGTCAACTTTTTTTTTTCCAAATCCACATGTTTTTATAATTTTATCAAAGGTTATGGTCTAAGATCTTGATGCCTTTTTTAATCCATTTATGGATTTTTCCCTTGATCCTTCTTTTTATACCCTTTTGGTTATTCCATATATATATAGTTTCGTCAAGTTTATCATTCAGAAAAGCCGTTTTGATGTCCATTTGTCAGATTTCATAATCATAGATGGCTACTATGGACAAGAGTGTGCGGATAGACTTAAGCATAACTACAAGGGAGAATGTATCTTCATAATCAATACCTTCCCTTTCACTACTACAATTTAGGCTTTTAGTGACACTATATAGTGACCCACATAAAAGTGTGGGTCACATTAGAGTTAGAAGTAATTTTTAGTTACACACACAATTAGACTCTAAATATTTGGTGTTTATCACCCGAAAGAGTCACTAAAAATATAGAGGGTCACTAAATACTAAAACCCAAAATTTATAATTTTATACAATAAAAAAAAACATAGACTATAGAGACGAGCTACGCGAGTATGCAAAAGTTTGTACCCACAAGCTATGCGTGTCACTAAAGCCACGTGAACATGTGGCTTTAGTGACGCGCATAGCGTGTGGGTATACACTTTTACATACACACAATGCGCGTCCCCATATGGCCTCATATTAAAAAAAAAACCACATTATAACTATAATCTCTCAACCCTTATTCATTGTCTCCATATTATAATTATAATTTGAATTAATAAGAAAAACGTGTACAGTCATTAAATTTACACAACCCTAAATATCAAATAACAAAATCATACTATTTTTCTTTTAGAACAGCGCCTCCTCTCTCCTTTCCAAAAACAAAGTACTGCCTCCTCCCTCTAAAAAAAAGACGCAACACCTCCTCCCTTTGAAAAAAAATGCAGCACCTCCCTCTCTAACACTTTGTTCGTCTCGACCTCCGGCGGTCTAATCTGACCACAAAATGGAGAGCCCCGCTCCATTAAAACCTTAAATCCATCTTTCTCTCTCTCTGAATCGTATTGCAAGGTTCCCTCTCTCTCTCTCTCTCTCTCTCTCTCTCTCTCTCTCTCTCTCTCTCTCTCTCTCTGTTACGATCTCTCTTTATCTCTCTCTCGATAATGTTCTCTTTCTCTCTCTTTGTCCCTTCTCTTTGTGGATCTTCAACTGAAAGGCTTGCTTTGGGGTTCGCGGAGTTGGCTGGAGTTCGAATTACAGAAGCGGTTGGTGGGGAGATCGGGATTTGCTGGGCTTGAGTTTGGTTTCGATTTTTTTGTTAATGCTGCTGGTTGAGGCTGCCTTGTTCATTATTTTCTCTATTTTGATTAGTCTATGTTGTATTTTTTATTTACTCAATTAGTCTTTAGTTTCTAAATTTGAGTTTTAATTAAGTTTTCGATATAGATTTGGAAAATTATTGTATATTTTTTTTTGTACATTTTGTCATGTAATTTGTTTGTAACTTATTCCACATTTGATTTACACTTAATAATTTTGTTTAATTTCACCAATCTGAAATGCATAGATTAACTTGTAAAAATATAAATGAGTTTTTCTAATTTTTTTGGTACCACTCTAAGAATGAATCATAAGTTGTTTGGAAAATTGGACTGGTATTTCACCTTTTAGTATAAAAAAAAAATTAATCCAATTCCTTGAATATTATTATTTAAAATTTATAATTATTAATTTGATTGAATATATTTTTAAAAGAATAAATTTAAAAATAGATACAGTGTAACACCCTAACTAACATAGGCGTATTACGTGATTTTTAAACATGCTGTGCAGCTCGTTGCTAATCAACGAGGTTTATGGAAAAACGTGACTAATTAAAATTTTTGCTTTTTAATTAAACTTATAAAATAATATTACAAAAGACTCGGGATCCCGATTATAAAATCATTTACAAAAGATTTAACTGTTTAACTGATACACAAAATAAATGTCGTCTAACGACCAGTTACAAAAATCAGCCTCGCTGTCCCGATGATCGTACGCTCCAGGCCTAACCGCCCCGACATGTACAATCTTCACAAGCTCGCTCATGGCCCATCAGCTTTAGCCTTGCCTTTACCTACACATAAACATAAAACTGTGAGTCGACAGACTCAGTAAGAAAAGCATAATAATACTCATACATAAACCCGGTTATGATCAGACGCCCATACCCCTGATCATAACCCTAACTGTCGTGTCCAACACGATACTGAGTCCCGCTACTGCCGTGTCCAACACGGTACTGAGCCACTACTGCCATGTCCAACATGGTACTGAGTTCTGAACGTTCATAGGGACGGTACTATTGACACGTAACAACCTGATCGGTCGAACCGGTCATACTCCTGGCTGCTGGTCATACTCCAGCCTGTACCGACGTGTTACTATATCCTCCTGATCGGTCGAACCGGTCATACTCCGGCTGCTGGTCATACTCCAGCCTGTACCGACGGGATACGTCAATAGTACGGAACCACCAACCAAGTGTCAGCCTGATCGGTTGAACCGGTCATACTCCGGCTGCTGGTCATACTCCAGCCTGTACCGACGTGACAGGGTTGGATGGTTCGAAGCCAACATACATAACTAATGTAAACTAATAGGCTTCCTACATGCACGCTAAACATGTAATCTACATATGCATACTGTTATACTAATCTTACCTGGATTCCGAATTCAGGTGTGCCGGTCAACCTGACTGGAACTTTAGCTGAGCGGCGGATTACAGGCTCCTAAACCGTAAAAATCACAACACCGATAAGTGACACGCTAAATCACAACGGGGACAAAGGTTTTAAAACCAAACTTAACCTACTGTAACTTAATACAAAAATACCCCCAAACTAGCAGAGAACAAACTGTCTGAAAACCCGAAACTAGCACGAAACGGCAAGTTGAGAAAAACCGGTTTCTCACCCTACTGCAAAATTCGGGTAACCGGTTTTACAAGCAGTGTAAAACGGTTAGCCGGTTTTACCCAGAAAAACCACAAAATTCAATTCTCCAACCAAAACGTTTCCAAACTCAACCAAACTTTCCAGACCTGCTAATTAGACCCTAATAAACATTTTTCAAGTGATAAAACAAAGCTTCATGCACGAAATCAAAATCCACCATTAAAGCTCCAAGCTTTGAGTTCTAAACTCAAACTTGAGCAAATCCCACAAACATGCATTCAAACCTGGTTAATTCTACTTAAATATGCATGATTAAGCTTCTGAAAACAAACAAAAAACAACAGCAACAACACAGTAACAGATTACACAACATTTCTTCAAAATCACATATTTTACATAGAAAACTCAAAGCTTTGCACAACCTATCTAACATGCTTTCAAAACCACTTAAATAACCCTAATCTAACAAGCTTTAAACTACAGAAATCAAGACAAACTTACAGCAGCCACAACAACTAACAATTAAGCATGCATCAACAATACTCATCATTTTTTTCCAAGAAACAAAGAAATAAAGTTAGAGAGACCTACCACAACAAATGATTACTTGAATAAAGGTTGAAACTAGCTGAAAATCAAAGCAAAAATCCAGCTTCAAGCACCCTTATGCCCAGCCGAAATAGAGAGAAAAAGAGAGAGAAAGCTTTTTCCAATTTTTTCTAATTTTTTTGCTAAGTGTTGAGAATGAGAAGAAAAAAGAATAAATGCCACATATACCATTTTATTTCAGCCACTAATTAAACAATAAACATTTATTTTTCAATTTAATCAAGTCACTAAAAGACAAAAGTCATTGGGGCAAAAAGACCATTTTGCCCCTCCACACAAAAATCACATAAGTCATACTAAAGGGGTATTTTTGGGAAATTCTAAATTCCCGGCCAATCCCGACATTCCCAATGTCTAATAAACTGTCCCAAACTAATAACATGCTAAGTTGTGATTTCTACTGAGCCAAACGCCGAGTTCCAAAATACCGGGCACCGGAAATGCAAAATATGAAAACTACTGAATAACATAACCATGCATTTCTGAATTCCATAAATAACAGTATAATAAATTATTTAAATAGCTATAAATAATTTCATAAATAATCATAATTAACTGCTAATTTCTAAATTAAACTAAGCGGGCTTTACAACTATTCCCCCCTTAAAAGGATTTCGTCCCCGAAATCTAACCTGAATAACTTTGGATATTGAGCTCTCATATCTGACTCTAGCTCCCAGGTGGCTTCCTCCACCTTGCTGTTTCTCCAGAGAACCTTGACCAATGCTATGGTCTTATTCCGAAGGACTTTATCCTTTCTATCCAGGATGCGCAGCCGGGCTTGTTCCTCATAAGTCATGTCTGGCTGTAGCTCAAGACTCTCATAACTGAGTATATGAGAGGGATCTGAAACGTATTTTCTCAACATCGAGACATGGAATACGTTGTGAACTGCTGATAAGGCTGGAGGCAATGCTAACCGATATGCCACTTGACCTATCTTCTCGAGAATCTCGAAAGGTCCTGTAAATCTAGGGCATAACTTGCCTCTTTCCCTGAAACGTTTGATCCCCTTCATCGGAGATACCCGTAAGAACACATGTTCCCCTACTTGGAACTCAACATCTCTGCGTTTTGGATCTGCGTAACTCTTCTGTCTGCTCTGTGAGGTAAGCATTCTAGCTTTTATCTTCTCTATTGCCTCATTGGTCCGCTGCACCGACTCTAGACCTAGGTATTTCCTCTCCCCTGTCTCATCCCAGTGGATGGGAGATCTACACTTCCTACCGTATAACAGTTCGTAGGGAGCCATCCCTATCGTACTCTGATAACTGTTGTTGTAAGAAAATTCTATCAATGGTAGATACTTATTCCATGAGCCTTCAAATTCCATAACACAGGCTCTCAACATGTCCTCCAATATCTGAATTGTCCTTTCGGACTGACCATCTGTCTGAGGATGAAATGCTGTACTAAATTTCAGCCTTGTACCCATTGCCCGTTGCAAACTTTGCCAAAATTTGGAGGTAAACTTCGGATCCCTGTCCGAAACTATAGACTTCGGTACTCCGTGAAGTCTCACAATCTCTCAAACATACAATTCTGCCAACTGATCCACTGAAAATGTTGTTCTAACCGGCAGAAAATAAGCAGATTTCGTAAATCGATCCACCACTACCCAGATGGAATCAAATAAACCCGTGGTCCTCGGTAACCCGACCACAAAATCCATCGTGATATCCTCCCACTTCCACTCTGGTAGGGTTAGAGGCTGCAACAACCCTGCTGGTCTCTGATGTTCAGCCTTAATCTGCTGACAAGTGAGGCATCTCGATACGAATTCTACCAAATTCTTCTTCATACCGCTCCACCAGAAGTACGGTTTCAAATCTTGGTACATCTTAGTGGTGCCGGGATGCAAAGAATACGGGGTAGAATGAGCCTCCTCAAAGATCTCATTCCTAAGTTCCACACTATTCGGAACACAAACCCTGGCTTTATACAAAAGCATCCCACTGTCTGACACTGAAAAGTCCTTGGCTTGACCAGCCAATACCTCATCTCGGACTTTTACTAACTCTGGATCCGTCATCTGAGCGACTTTTATTCTTTCCAACAGATCAGATTGCAGCGTTAAGTTGTGAAGCTGACCTACCACAAACTCAATGCTGGATCTAACCATATCCTCTGCTAGCTGAGGTGAGATCTGAACCATACTAGTTACTTACCCGGGACCCTTTCTGCTCAGGGCATCGGCCACTACATTGGCTTTTCCAGGGTGATAGAGGATCTCACAATCGTAATCTTTCACTAATTCCAACCAACGCCTCTGTCTCATATTCAAATCCTTCTGAGTAAAGAAATACTTGAGACTTTTATGGTCGGTATAGATCTCACACTTTTCCCCGTAAAGATAATGCCGCCAAATCTTCAAGGCGAAAACCACCGCGGCCAATTCTAGATCATGAGTCGGGTATCGCTGTTCATAATCCTTCAACTGACGGGAGGCATAAGCGATAACCCGATCGGCTTGCATCAATACACACCCCAAACCCTGTTTGGATGCGTCGCAATAAACTACGAACTTCTCGCTGTCTGAAGGCAAAGCTAGCACCGGAGCGGTAATTAACCTCTGTTTCAGCTCCTGAAAACTAGCTTCGCATTTGTCTGACCAAATAAATCGCTGATTCTTCTTTCTAAGCTCGGTTAGGGGCATAGAAATTTTAGAAAACCCTTCGACGAACCTACGGTAGTACCCAGCTAAACCCAAGAAGCTTCTGATCTCTATCACTGTCTTCGGTCTCGGCCAATCCCTGACGGATTCGATCTTCCCGGGATCCACCTTGATCCCATCTTTGCTCACAATGTGCCCTAGGAAAGACACCTGAGATAGCCAGAACTCACATTTCTTGAACTTGGCATAAAGCTTATGTTCTCGAAGCCGTTGCAGTACCATCTGAAGATGTAACTCATGCTCCTCTTCTGATTGAGAGTACACGAGGATGTCGTCGATAAACACAATCACACAGATATCGAGGAAATTCTTGAATACTCTATTGATCAGGTCCATGAATGCTGCAGGAGCATTGGTTAGTCCGAATGACATAACCAGAAATTCGTAATGTCCATACCTAGTGCAGAAAGCCGTTTTCGGAATGTCCTCCTCTCGGATTCTCAACTGATGATAACCCGAATGGAGATCAATCTTAGAAAAGACCGTCTTCCCCTGAAGCTGATCGAACAAATCATCGATCCTAGGTAATGGATATTTATTCTTCACCGTCAGCTTGTTCAACTCCCTGTAGTCGATGCACATCCTCATAGATCCATCCTTCTTCTTGACGAATAAAACCGGGGCTCCCCAGGGTGACACACTGGGCCGAATGAACCCTATGTCAAGCAACCCTTGGAGCTGAATCTTTAATTCCTTAAGTTCAGCTGGAGCCATTCTATATGGGGCTTTGGAAACCGGTTCCACCCCTGGTGCCAAGTCTATCACGAAATCAATCTCCCGCTGAGGTGGTAACCCTGGAAGTTCTTCGGGAAAAACATCCAAAAATTCCCGAACCACCCTGATGTCCTCTGGCCGAATGGTATCTGGCCGAGTGGTGTCCACCACCACGGCCAGAAACCCTAAGCAACCGCCGTGCAACAATTCTCTAGCTGACATAGCCGAGATCACCGGGATCCGAGATCCCTGAACTGAACCAACAAACACAAATGGTTCCTCACTTTCCGGTTGGAAGATCACCATCTTCCTTTTACAATCAATGCTCGCCGAATATTTAGATAGGAAATCCATTCCTAAAATAATATCGAATTCGACTAAACTCATCTCTATCAGATCAGCACTTAACTCTCTACCATCTATCCTGATCGGCATAGACCTAATCCACCTATTGGAGATAACCAATTCTCCGCCAGGTAACAGGGTTCCAAACCCTGATTCATATCTATCATACGGTCTACCCAATTTACTAAAGACTCTGGCCGCCACATAAGAATGTGTAGCCCCAGAATCAAACAGCACTGAATATAGCGAGTTGTTAATAGAAAGCTGACCTGTGACAACTGATGGGCTGGCATCTGCATCAGCCTGAGTAATAGCGAACACCCTGGCTGGAGTGGTTATCGCTGGAGCTCTCGGTGCCTCTGATCGGAGCTGGGGACAGTCCCTCTTGAAGTGTCCGGGCATGCCACAGTGAAAGCATCCCTGACATTTGCACTCACCCCGATGGTGCCTCTTGCAGCTAGGGCACTCGGGATAGGAGAAGCGGGTCTCAGTACCACCAGGACGACTCCCTCTGTTCTGGTTCCCCCGGAACCTCTTGTTCTGACTCGAGCCACCGGAAGCAGTGGGTGCTCTCTTCCTCTGGTCAATGGCCGAACCGCTACTCCCCCTGCTAAAGCCTGATGCAGGAGGGGTAGGAGCCCCGCCACTCACCGGAGTACTGGCTGATTCTGACATACACCCAACTGCGCCCTCAGCTCGCAGTGCCTTCTCCACCATCTGAGCATAGGTGGTGCTGTCGTCCGTGGTAATCATCAAGTCATGCCTGATCTTGGCATTCAACCCGTCCAGATACTTCTCCTTCTTGCTGAAGTCGGTCGGCACAATTCCCGAGGCTAACCTCGCCAACCGATAAAATTGAGTAGTATACTCAGTGACGCTCATGTTCTCACGCTGGGTCAGGTGACCGAACTCTTTCCTCTTGGCGCTTCTGACCGCCTCGTTATAGTACTTTGCGTTAAAGAGTTCCTGGAACCTTTCCCAGGTCATGGTGGTGACGTCATGGATCTGAGACACCATGTCCCACCAGACCAGAGCGTCCTCCTGGAACTGGAATGTGGCGCACACCACTCTGTCGTTACCGGTGACACCCATGAAGTTCAAAATCTTGGTGATCACCGTCAGCCACTGCTCGGCTTTCATCACGTCCGGACCTCCTAGGAAAACCGGAGGTGCTTGCTTCCGGAACCGTTCATACAGAGGTTCCAATCTATGGGCCGCCACCACTATCTCGGCCTGGGCAGCAGGGGCAGGTGCCACTGGAACTACGGGCACTGGAACTGCAGGAGCACCCTGCTGTCTCAACCTCTGAATCTCGAGGTCTTGCTCTTCGATCCGGGCTTGCATCTCCGCAAACCGTAACTCCCAATTCTGGGCTCCCTGATCGGCTGGGGGAGCCTGGGCAGCCTGTGGCGGGTTCTCATCACCCCGACCACGAGCCCTGCCTCGGGGACCTCTACCTCGGCCCCTAACAGGTGGGGGAAACTGAGCTCCCTGTCCTTGGTTCGACCCTACGGAGTTGCCCTGACTCCTGGTAGTCCACCTGGCGTCCATCTGATTAGAACCGCCTGCGAAACCAAGAGTTGGCATATCAGGTCGTATTCAAGGAGAGCTTACTAATGCCGCTTAACTTAGAAATTAAAAACGAAACATGCGCCTATTCTACTATCAGACTACTAACATGCTTTTTTTTTTTTATAACTGAATAAAATAAACTACTAAAGCAATAAAGGCTTACTGAACCGTGAAACGAGCTAACTGCTGATGATGATTGTACATGTCGTGACGATCTTCGGAAGACAACCTGGCGGCTCTGATACCAAATTGTAACACCCTAACTAACATAGGCGTATTACGTGATTTTTAAACATGCTGTGCAGCTCGTTGCTAATCAACGAGGTTTATGGAAAAACGTGACTAATTAAAATTTTTGCTTTTTAATTAAACTTATGAAATAATATTACAAAAGACTCGGGATCCCGATTATAAAATCATTTACAAAAGATTTAACTGTTTAACTGATACACAAAATAAATGTCGTCTAACGACCAGTTACAAAAATCAGCCTCGCTGTCCCGATGATCGTACGCTCCAGGCCTAACCGCCTCGACATGTACAATCTTCACAAGCTCGCTCACGGCCCATCAGCTTTAGCCTTGCCTTTACCTACACATAAACATAAAACTGTGAGTCGACAGACTCAGTAAGAAAAGCATAATAATACTCATACATAAACCTGATTATGATCAGACGCCCATACCCCTGATCATAACCCTAACTGCCGTGTCCAACACGATACTGAGTCCCGCTACTGCCGTGTCCAACACGGTACTGAGCCACTACTGCCATGTCCAACATGGTACTGAGTTCTGAACGTTCATAGGGACGGTACTATTGACACGTAACAACCTGATCGGTCGAACCGGTCATACTCCGGCTGCTGGTCATACTCCAGCCTGTACCAACGTGTTACTATATCCTCCTGATCGGTCGAACCGGGCATACTCCGGCTGCTGGTCATACTCCAGCCTGTACCGACGGTATACGTCAATAGTACGGAACCACCAACCAAGTGTCAGCCTGATCGGTCGAACCGGTCATACTCCGGCTGCTGGTCATACTCCAGCCTGTACCGACGTGACAGGGTTGGATGGTTCGAAGCCAACATACATAACTAATGTAAACTAATAGGCTTCCTACATGCACGCTAAACATGTAATCTACATATGCATACTGTTATACTAATCTTACCTGGATTCCGAATTCAGGTGTGCCGGTCAACCTGACTGGAACTTTAGCTGAGCGGCGGATTACAGGCTCCTAAACCGTAAAAATTACAGCACCGATAAGTGACACGCTAAATCACAACGGGGACAAAGGTTTTAAAACCAAACTTAACCTACTGTAACTTAATACAAAAATACCCCCAAACTAGCAGAGAACAAACTGTCTGAAAACCCGAAACTAGCACAAAACGGCAAGTTGAGAAAAACCGGTTTCTCACCCTACTGCAAAATCCGGGTAACCGGTTTTACAAGCAGTGTAAAACCGGTTAGCCGGTTTTACCCAGAAAAACCACAAAATTCAATTCTCCAACCAAAACGTTTCCAAACTCAACCAAACTTTCCAGACCTGCTAATTAGACCCTCATAAACATTTTTCAAGTGATAAAACAAAGCTTCATGCACGAAATCAAAATCCACCATTAAAGCTCCAAGCTTTGAGTTCTAAACTAAAACTTGAGCAAATCCCACAAACATGCATTCAAACCTGGTTAATTCTACTTAAATATGCATGATTAAGCTTCTGAAAACAAACAAAAAACAACAGCAACAACACAGTAACAGATTACACAACATTTCTTCAAAATCACATATTTTACATAGAAAACTCAAAGCTTTGCACAACCTATCTAACATGCTTCCGAAACCACTTAAATAACCCTAATCTAACAAGCTTTAAACTACAAAAATCAAGACAAACTTACAGCAGCCACAGCAACTAACAATTAAGCATGCATCAACAATACTCATCATTTTTTTCCAAGAAACAAAGAAATAAAGTTAGAGAGACCTACCACAACAAAGGATTACTTGAATAAAGGTTGAAACTAGCTGAAAATCAAAGCAAAAATCCAGCTTCAAGCACCCTTATGCCCAGCCAAAATAGAGAGAAAAAGAGAGAGAAAGCTTTTTCCAATTTTTTCTAATTTTTTTGCTAAGTGTTGAGAATGAGAAGAAAAAAGAATAAATGCCACATATACTATTTTATTTCAGCCACTAATTAAACAATAAACATTTATTTTTCAATTTAATCAAGTCACTAAAAGACAAAAGTCATTGGGGCAAAAAGACCATTTTGCCCCTCCACACAAAAATCACATAAGTCATACTAAAGGGGTATTTTTGGGAAATTCTAAATTCCCGGCCAATCCCGACATTCCGAATGTCTAATAAACCGTCCCAAACTAATAACATGCTAAGTTGTGATTTCTACTGAGCCAAACGCCGAGTTCCAAAATACCGGGCACCGGAAATGAAAAATATGAAAACTACTGAATAACATAACCATGCATTTCTGAATTCCATAAACAACAGTATAATAAATTATTTAAATAGCTATAAATAATTTCATAAATAATCATAATTAACTGCTAATTTCCAAATTAAACTAAGCAGGCTTTACATACAGTGACACAATTTGTGTGTAGCTGTTATCTTTAAGTGGGACTGTAAAAGAGTATGGTGACACGCTTTGAGAAACTCTAAAAAGTATTAGTGACACGTATGCAGAGTCACTAAATTATACTTTTACAGTTACCCACATTATTGACGCGCATTGAAGTGTCACTAAAAATTTTTAGAGTCACTCTAAGTGTGTAACTGAAACCCATTTTTGTAGTAGTGTTTAAGCGTAGTCTTTGGCAACAAGCCTTGCTTTATAAGTCATTAATTCTCCATTTGCATCCCTTTTCTTCTTGTATATCCATTTACATCCAATGGGCTTTACATCTTCATGTAGATCTATAATATGTCAGGATTTATTAGAATGCATTGATTCCAGGTATTGATCCATAGAATTATATTGCATTTACCAACTTTAGGGTTTTCTATTACTTCTTTAAAAGTCAATGGATTGTCTTTTTCTGTATCTGATACAAGAACATGTGCCTTTAGTTCACAGCGACCAGGTTGTCTCACAATCCTCCCATTACGACGTTGCACCGAATTTTCCTTTGCAAGAATTTTGGTTTCTCTGGTTGATTTATCATTAACTAATGAAGAAGGTGGAGATGAAATCTTATCTGTCATTAGTTCTTCTATAACTATCTTGCTACGAGGTTTATAGTTATTCATATATATAGTCATGTTCTAAAAAGGTTGAATTTGTTGAAACAAATACCTTCTTATCACTTGGACTAGAAATATGCACCTCTTGATTCTGGAGCATATCCCACAAAATACACACTTTAAACCTTGAATCTAGTTTTCTAAATTTAGCACATAAGTTGGACAACCCCAAATACGAAAATATCATAAACTCACTTTACTTCCATTCTATAATTCTAGTGATATTTTACTCACAACTTTGGATGGAACTACATTCAAAATGTAGTTCAGACCTTGAAGTGCATATCCCCAAAATGATAGAGGGAATGAAGAGTAGCTTAGCATGGACCTGACCATGTCCAACGAGGTTCGGTTTCTTCTTTCTAAAACTTTGTTTTGTTATAGTGCTGCAGGTGCTGTGAGTTGGGATAGAATACCATGCCCCAATAAGAAATCTTTAAATTTAGAATCCAAATATTCACCACCACTCTAAGACCGAGGTGTCTTTAAAGATATACCTATTGCTTCTCAACTAAGTCTTTAAAATCTTTAAACCTATCAAAGATTTCAGACTTTCTAAGAATTAGGTAAACGTGACCATATTTATTGTAGTTAACAATGAATATCACAAAATACTCATAACTACCTTGAGCTTGAATGTTAATTATACCACACACATCACTATGTATAAGCTCTATGTTAGGTTATAATTAACCTATATTTCGGGTCTTTAAAGTTAGCATTATCTCGTCTATTGGTGTCTTTTGGAGCAGTTTTACGCTTGATTTTCATTATTTCAGGTTCCCGGGGTGTTAAAGTTCGAATTCAGTCAAATGGCGAAAAACTGGGTCAAACTTGGAAAAATTGGAAAATTCGGTTCCAGAAGCATCAGTAGTCGCGACCTCCAAAGAGCCAGGTCGCGACCCTTTTTCCTGGTCGCGACCCTGGTCGCGACTTCGTAAGTTTGGCAGTAACTCGGTTTTTCGAGTTTTGCCTGTAGTCGCGACCAGCTTAAATGCTAGTCGCGACTAGGTACGGAAATCGCAGATTTGACCTAATTTTGATTTTTCACTCAATTGGAGGCACACCACTCATCCCTATATAAAGAATACGACATTGAAGGTCAGAAAGCAAGCAAAAACAGACCTAATAGTGGAGGCAAGTGGAGAGGAAGCTATCTTGAAGACCCGGAGTGATACCACCTTCTAGTTTCTTTCTTTTACCCTTTTTATTCTTCTTTATGTTTGTTTTTATTTCAGAATTAATCATGTATTTTTTTTAGAGTTATTATGAACTAAATTTCCCAATAAGGGAGGATGATGATTGTTGTTTAAGTTTATGCCTAGTTAATAAATACTTGCCATTCCTTCATCTTATGTGTGAATACTATCTTTATTTGTGTTTAATTTCATGTGCAAGCCTGATCACCTTTTACATGTTCTATGATCCTAATTCGAAATCTGAAAAGTGAGAATTGGGAATGCTAAAATTTGGATAGTCTAGGTTTTGATGTAAAACGAAAGTATTTACATAGCCTTAGTGACTAATAGATTATTGCTTAATGCTGATTTTGTGTTGATCTAATTAAGAAGTTAATTAGAGAACATATTATTTAGAACCTAAAAGATCTGAAAAGAGTTAGGTTAATTTATAATCTGTCTTTCACATTGAGATAAGGATAGCAAGTAGGTATTAACATTGGTAGCTTATCAACAGGATTCACCTCCCTAATCTCTCATCTTGATTAATCTTCGTTTATTTTCTCTTTAATTTCTGAGTTATTTACTTTTAAAATTGCAAACTTATTATTTTACCAAATAGAATCATAAGTATAGTTTAGTAGTACTTAATCCAATTCCCTGTGGTTCGACCTCACTTGCGTGAGATACTACTTGATACGTACACTTGCGTGATAAACAGAATTTTCGTAACAAGTTTTTGGCGCCGTTGCCGGGGAATTGTTTAAAGATTAATATTACACAAAATTATACTAACTTCTACTTTGGTATATTTTCTCTTGCTGATTTTTCTAACCTTTTTCTTGCAATATTTTCGTGATCTATTTCAGGAATCATAAGTGTATGCGCCGTCAAGGACAAGCAGTGATATTACCAGTTGATCCCGAAATCGAGAAAACTTGTAGGAGAAACCGAAAGAACAAGAGGCAAGAGGGAGTTTCAAAGAATCGCCGAAACTTCAGACATCATGGCTGCCAATGCTACAAATAATGGAGGCAATAACGGTAACAATGGTGGCGCAGTAGAAGATCAAGCTAATGGCCGCAGCTTGAGAGATTACATTCTCCCTACTCTAACGGGAGTGCAGTCGTGTATCAGGCCACCGGCAGTGGATGCAAATAACTTTGAGATCAAACCTGCCATACTTCAGATGGTGCAGTCTTCAGTTCAGTTTGGTGGCCTTCCTTCTGAAGATCCTAATCTGCATCTCTCTAACTTCATGGAACTTTGTGAAACCTTTAAAGTTAATGGAGTTAGTGATGATGCTATTCGACTGAGACTGTTCCCATTCTCTCTTAGAGTGCGAGCCAAGAGTTGGCTAAACTCCTTGCCACCCAACTCTATCGCCACCTGGAATGATCTGGCAACGAAATTCTTGTCAAAGTTCTTTCCTCCAGCCAAGTCTGCAAAGCTGAGAGGAGAAATTAATAACTTCTGCCAACAAGATAATGAATCTCTCCATGAGGCTTGGGAGAGGTTTAAAGATCTGATCAGAAAGTGCCCTCACCATGGTATAGAGAAGTGGATGCTGGTCCACAACTTCTACAATGGGTTGGTAGGAAACACAAGAACTTTGATAGATGCTGCAGCTGGAGGAGCCTTTATGAGGAAGAGTGCTAATGAGGCTTATGATCTATTGGAGGAGATGGCTCTAAACAATCAACAGTGGCCAACTGAGAGGAGTCAATCAAAGAAGGTAGCTGGTGTGTTAGAGGTCGATGCCATCACCAAGTTGACAGCACAGGTTGAGGCATTGACAAAGATAATTGCAGGGCAAGCTAAACAAGCCCAAGTTGTGTGTGAGTTATGTGGGGGAAGCCATCACTTTTCAGAATGCCAAGCTGATGTGGATGATTTGCCAATGGATGAAGCTAAAGCCATTGGAAACTATTCACAGAACAACAACAACAACTATGGGTTCAACCAGGGTAATAACCGAAGAAACAGTGGGTTCTATCAGCTACGAAATCGAACCGAATCGAATCAACGGTTTAATCGGCGGCAAACCTGCGGTGGAAATTCTAGTTTGCGAACAGATTCTTGCTTCAATTCATGACTGAAACTAGATCTTCAATCAAAGACCTGCAGACACAGATGGGCCAACTAGCAACTCAAGTAGCAACCCGTCCTCAAGGGAATTTGCCTAGCACAATAGAAGTAAACCCCAAGGAAAACTGCAAGGCAATCACCCTGAGAAGCGGTAAAAATTATGATGGTCCTGAAATACCACAACTAGTGAATGGAGAAAAGGAGAATGAAGAGCAACCGATGTCGACCCCAACACCCACTCCAACGAAGGCTACTAGTCAAACACAGCCACAGCAGTCTCCACCAACTAATATTGATCACCATGTAAAAATACCATACCCTCAAAGGCTTAGAAAGTCAAGCTTAGACAAGCAGTTCACCAAATTCCTGGAAGTGTTCAAAAGACTTCACATTAACATTCCCTTTGCTGAAGCTTTAGAGCAGATGCCAAGTTATGTGAAGTTTATGAAGGAAATCCTGTCAAAGAAGAGAAAGATGGAGGATTATGAGACAGTTGCTCTAACTGAAGAGTGCAGCGCCATCCTACAGAAGAAACTCCCTCCTAAACTCAGAGATCCAGGGAGTTTCACTATTCCTTGTACTATAGGAAAAATTGAGGGAATAAATGCACTTTGTGACTTGGGAGCTAGCATTAACTTGATGCCTCTATCTGTGTTTAAAAGACTGCAGTTGGGTGAAGCAAAGCCAACAACAATAACTCTCCAATTGGCGGACCGATCACTAGCCCATCCTAGAGGAGTCATTGAGGATGTGTTAGTTAAGGTTGATAAGTTCATCTTTCCAGCTGATTTCATCGTTTTGGATATGGAAGAAGATAGCAATGTCCTAATTATTCTTGGGAGACCATTCTTGGCAACTGGCCAAGCCTTAATCGATATTCAGAAGGGTGAATTAAAGCTGAGAGTCCAAGGAGAAGAAGTGGTCTTTAATGTGCTCAAGGCTATGACGTACCGAAAGGCAAGTGATAACTGTTTCTTCATTGATTTGATTGATGAAATGGTGAGTGAGAAAAAGCTGCTAGATGATCCTCTTGAACTAAGTCTAACTGAAGATGAATTGACGGAGCAAGAAGGACAAGAGGTCATGGGGTATGTGAAGTGGCTTGATTCCTATGGGCCTTTGAACAGAAGATATTTTGAGGAATTGGGAGCGGTTCCAAAAGAGCTAAAGCCATCTACTGAAAAGCCCCCAGAACTTGAATTGAAGGTGCTTCCTAGTCACTTGAGGTATGAGTTTTTGGGTCAAGATAAAAAGCTGCCAGTTATTGTTTCAGCTTCTCTCTCTGATGTGGAAACTGATAGACTTTTGAGGGTACTTCGAGCTCATAACAAGGCCATCACTTGGACACTAGGAGATGTTAAAGGAATCAGTCCTTCAACAGTGATCCATCGAATTCTCATGGAAGACAACGCCAAACCAACTATTGATGCTCAAAGAAGACTCAATCCACCCATGAAAGAAGTAGTCAGAAAAGAAGTAGTTAAATGGTTGGATGCTGGAGTTGCCTATCCTATTTCCGATAGTAAGTGGGTTAGCCCGGTGCAAGTGGTCCCGAAGAAAGGTGGAATGACGGTGATCAAGAATGAAAAGAATGAGTTGATTCCTACAAGAACGATCCTTTGGTTGGAGGATGCATCGATTATAGGAAACTCAACAAAGCAACAAGAAAAGATCACTTCCCTTTGCCCTTCATTGATCAAATGCTAGACGATTAGCGGGGCAGAATATTCTTGTTTTCTTGATGGATATTCTGGATACCACCGTATAGCTATAGCACGCGAAGATCGGGGAGAAGACTACTTTCACATGTCCCTATGGTACCTTTGCTTTCAGAAGAATGCCCTTCGGCTTGTGCAACGCCCCTGCCACTTTTCAAAGGTGTATGATGGCTATCTTTTCAGATTTGATTGAATCTTGTATTGAAATTTTTATGGATGATTTCTCAGTGTTTGGTTCTTCCTTTGATCATTGTTTGGAAAACCTGGAAAAAGTACTAACAAGGTGCGAGAAGTCTAACTTGGTGTTAAATTGGGAGAAGTGTCACTTTATGGTAACAGAAGGAATTGTTCTTGGGCACAAAATTTCAAAGGCAGGAATTGAGGTGGATAAGGCAAAGGTCTCAACAATAGAAAATTTGCCACCTCCAGTTTCTGTAAAAGGAGTGAGGAGTTTCCTGGGACATGCTGGCTTTTACCGCAGATTTATCAAGGACTTCTCTAAAATCTCCAAACCTTTATCAAGCTTACTTGTAAATGGAGTTCCATTTGAGTTCGGAGAAGATTGTTTAAAAGCTTTCAAGATTTTAAAGGAGAAATTGATTACAGCACCGATAGTAACTTCACCAAATTGGGAACTGCCGTTTGAGTTGATGTGTGATGCTAGTGACTATGCCATTGGAGCGGTTCTGGGTCAAAGAGTTGACAGAGTATTCCACACAATCTACTATGCTAGTAGAACTCTGAATGATGCTCAATTAAACTACGCCAATACAGAGAAAGAAATGCTGGCAATAGTGTTTGCTTGTGACAAATTTCGACCCTACCTAATTGGAAATAAGGTAATTGTTTACACAGATCATTCAGCAATCAAATACCTTATGACCAAGAAAGATGCAAAACCAAGACTGATTCGGTGGGTACTTTTACTTCAAGAGTTCGACTTAGAGATAAAAGATAAAAAGGGCACCGAGAACCTGGCAGCAGACCACTTGTCAAGATTAGAGCTGCAAGAGAGTCAGAATACAAAGGAGGTACAAATAAATGAGCAATTTCCTGATGAACAACTCTTTAGTGTGAGGGAAAACCTGATGGTACCTTGGTACGCTGACTATGTTAATTTCTTGGCTGCAAAAATAACTCCACCCAAGCTCTCGCGTCAACAATTGAAGAAATTCTTTTCTGAGGTGAAACATTACTATTGGGAAGAACCAATCCTCTACAAGCACTGCGCTGATCAGATCATAAGGAGATGTGTTCCTGAAGAGGAGATGTATTCTATCCTAAATCACTGTCATGCTTTACCAAGGGGGGACATTTTAGTGGAAATAGAACAGCTGCAAAGGTGTTGCAAAGTGGATTCTTTTGGCCAACGTTATTCAAGGATGCTACTACTTTTGTAAAGGCATGTGATCGTTGTCAACGAACAGGTAATATCTCAAGAAGAAACGAGATGCCTTTAACAGGAATTTTAGAAGTTGAATTGTTTGATGTATGGGGAATAGACTTTATGGGTCCTTTTCCTTCATCCTTTAGCAATCAGTACATTCTTTTGGCTGTTGATTATGTGTCTAAATGGGTCGAAGCTTCAGCTACACCTCAAAATGATGGAAAGACAGTTCTCCGCTTCTTACAAAAGAACATTTTTACTCGGTTTGGTACTCCTCGAGCAATCGTAAGCGATGAAGGGAGCCACTTCTGTAACAAGCAGTTTGAAGCACTTCTTTCAAGATATGGTGTCCGACATCAAACTGCTTTACCATACCATCCCCAAAGTAATGGCCAAGCTGAAATCTCTAACCGAGAGATTAAGATGATTCTGGAGAAAACAGTGCAAAGATCAAGGAAAGATTGGTCAAGGAAGTTAGATGACGCACTGTGGGCATACAGAACAGCTTTCAAAACACCGATTGGTATGTCCCCATATCGGTTGGTGTTTGGAAAGGCTTGTCATTTACCGGTGGAGTTAGAGCATAGAGCTTTTTGGGCCATGAAGACTCTTAACATGGAACTAAAAGCTGCAGGGGAGAAAAGACTGTTACAGCTGAATGAGCTAGATGAGTTTCGGAACGAAGCCTATGAAAACGCAAAGATATACAAGGAGAGAACTAAAAAGTGGCACGATCAAGGTCTAATACGGAAAGAGTTTCAACCAGGGCAGCAAGTGTTACTCTTTAATTCAAGGCTGAAACTGTTTCCTGGAAAGTTGAAATCAAGATGGTCGGGACCATTTACGGTGGTCAAGGTGTTTCCTTATGGAGCGGTGGAGTTAAAAGGTGAAAGTCCAACAACTTTCAAAGTCAATGGACAGCGTTTAAAGCTCTACTTGGGAGGTCAGTTTGACCAAGCCAAGTCCGCCATGATCTTGGCGCCACTTTGAAGTGCAAGGCTCAGCGTCTAGCTGTATGACGACAAACACAGCGCTTTTGGGAGGCAACCAAAGTATTATTGTGTTAAACTTTTGATTATGTTTTAGTCTGCTTTAATATTGTTAGTATTTTCAATTTTTAGATTAGTACCAAACATTATTTCTTTTTAAATGAATCGTGAAAAGCGTGAAAAAAAAAAAATTCGACCTGAAACCCAGTAGTCGCGACTAGCATTAAGCCTAGTCGCGACCTATTTCTCAAGTCGCGACCTCAGTCGCGACTTGCTGATTTTCCAGAAAGGCCTGAATTTTCCTCGTTAGCAAGTCGCGACTAGCCTTAGGCCAAGTCGCGACTTGCTGACCAAAATTTCTATAAATTCACACTTTCCCCCTCATTCAACCCTACACAAACCAAATTCAAATTTCAAATCCTTTCAGCCGACCCTACCCTATTTTCATCTCAAAAATTCAATTTTTCATCTCCAATCTTCAATCTTTTCATCTTTTCTCAAATTCCTTAAACCCAATCTAATCAAAAACCCAATTTCACTCAACAATCTACACATATCATCAAAACCCACACCAAAAAAATTACCCAAATCCAAAAAAATCACCATTGTTGTCACCCTCAACCTCAAGCTTTCAAGAACATTCAACAATGGAGGTGGAGTAAAGCTTTTTCGGGTTTGTAAGTATCACTTTCTTCATTCTCTCAAGAATTTGATTAATTACTTTTAGATTTTGAGTGATATAAATGTGTGTGGTGCACAAATATTGATGATATTGGGTTTGTTATTATTGTATTGTGGTACTGAGTGTTTGGGAATATTGTTTGAGTGAAATTGTATCGTTGGGATAGAGAAAATTTAAGGGGAGGTGCTGCCCAATTTTTCTTAGGAAAAAAAAAAAATTCGAAAAAAAACAAATTTGAAAAAAAAAGAGAAAAAAAAATGGCACCAAAGAGGACTAGGAATGTTGAGGAAGGTTCGTCTTCGAACCCACCGCCAACGGGTTTTGACAGAACCCGCTTTGGTAGTATCGAGGCTCACAATCGCTTCGTAAGGTTGAAGAATAGAGCTTATATTGAAGATAGGGGTATTGAATTCCCGGAAAATCCATTGAGGCGCCAACCTCAGTTTGAAACGATCAGAGCGCAAATTGAGAGAATGAAATGGGGTAGTTTTGTGGATACTCGGGGTCGGGCTAATGTTACTATGGCCTGTGAATTCCTTGCGAATTGGCCCGACCGCCGGAATGGGGAAGTGAAGGTTCGTGGAAAGAAAGTTCCCGCCACTGCTGTCGCATTCAATGTGATGTTCTCTGTCCCAGATTACACTAGGGAGGAACAACGCCTCCGAATTATTGAGGAGGAAGAGCAGTTTGATATGGTGGATGTCGCGGAGACAGTGGGATTTCCTGGGTTGAGGTTCCATGACAATGATGGTACCGAGGGGTCGCCCAATATTCTATACCGGTGTGAGCTGAACCCGGTGGCAAAGACATGGCTGTACTTTGTGAGTGCTCGGTTAGTGCCCAACAAGCACTTTTCCGATGTCCAAATGGATCGCCTAAAATATGTGTACGCCATAATGAAGGGGTACAACATTAACATTGGACAAGTCATAAGGCAAAGCATTGACCAAATCGTGCAGGGAGCCACGGGAGGTGGTTTCGGTTTGGCGGGAGTTATCACAGAACTCTGCGGGGCATATGAAGTTCCCCAGTTAGAGTTTGACAACACGGTGTTGCCACTTCGTAAGATGGACATCGCCTTTGTCAACAGGCTGAAAGAGCCACACCCCTATGGTCAGCCACCACCTGATGCACCGCAAGGGCGTAGGCGGCAACGTGAGCCTAGTGTTGAAGAAGAAGAAGAGGAGCAACCACTACAATTGCCTGGGCCCATCGATCCTACAACACAATATACTCATGCACAGCTGAGTTACATAATTCAGCAGAACAACCACATGCAACAATACATGGTGCAGAGGAGTATCTATGATGAGGGACAAGTTCAGCAACTCAACTCTCTCATCAACAGAATGAACATTGGGATTGATGACCCGAACTACTTGGCACAACCTCCTCGGTTCTATCCCTATGACCAGCCGCCACCACCTAACCCTTTCTGAAAGGGTCTCAGGTAAGTTTCTTCTCTCTGCATATTACTGTATACATTGGGGACAATGTAATATTTAGTTTGGGGGGAGAGGCTTAAAAAATTTTTAATTTCTGCATTTTAATTTTCTGTTTTAGTTTTTGTTTTAGTCAAGGAATGGCAATAAGCTTGATGATAGTTGTATACTGCTGATTAGTGTGATGTGATCTGAAACTGTAAAATAACTGTGTGCTTGATTTTGTTAACTCTTTGGATTAGTTTGGATGCTTAGAAACCTGTGTTTTCTGCAAATACTCAACTTGTGAAAATGGTTATAACTGTTTTACTATGGTTTGTGGTAAGATTGACAGGATAGCTTAGAACTTGCATGTTTATTCTTTTGAGGCGAAATCCTTGATAGTGTTCAATTGGAATATGACTTAGGCATTTGTTGGATAGTTTGAGCCTTTCAAGCCTACCATAATAATGTTTATCCCTAGTTAACCCTATTGAGCCTAAACCCGTTATGTTTTTCACCCATTGATCCGAAAAATTTTAACCATACTATTCATTTTTCTTCACCATTATATGCATGATATCATAAGCTAAATAATTAGTTTGGGGGAGAGAAATATTTAGTGTGAGAAAATAGTTAGAGGGAGAAGAACTTGTAAGATTGAGAAAAGAAAAAATGTGTAATTCAATGTCACTGAAAATTTTTTTTTGAAATGATGATGAAATATGAATGATGAAAAAAAAAAAAACACAATAAAAAGTAAGAATGTGTTTGAAAAAAAATTCAGTGATGTTGGGAAAAATAATAGAGATATCTTCTCTCAATCTTGGTATATGTGAGAACACTATGGGGTTTTGAAAAAAAAAAGAGTAAGAAGTTTGTGGGTTCTGTTTGTGTGCTTATGATATCTTGAGCCAAAAATTTTCTTTTGTCCATTTCTGAATATCTGAGCCATAATCCTAAAGTTTTTGCAAGGAAGTAAACAGAGCATGAGTCAGCAGCATAGTGATTATCTGATAGCGTAGTTAGTTTTTTTTTTATCTTACCCGGGGGCGAGTAAGAATCTAGTTTGGGGGATTTTGTTAGGTTATAATTAACCTATATTTCGGGTCTTTAAAGTTAGCATTATCTCGTCTATTGGTGTCTTTTGGAGCAGTTTTACGCTTGATTTTCATTATTTCAGGTTCCCGGGGTGTTAAAGTTCGAATTCAGTCAAATGGCGAAAAACTGGGTCAAACTTGGAAAAATTGGAAAATTCGGTTCCAGAAGCATCAGTAGTCGCGACCTCCAAAGAGCCAGGTCGCGACCCTTTTTCCTGGTCGCGACCCTGGTCGCGACTTCGTAAGTTTGGCAAAAACTCAGTTTTTCGAGTTTTGCCTGTAGTCGCGACCAGCTTAAATGCTAGTCGCGACTAGGTACGGAAATCGCAGATTTGACCTAATTTTGATTTTTCACTCAATTGGAGGCACACCACTCATCCCTATATAAGGAATACGACATTGAAGGTCAGAAAGCAAGCAAAAACAGACCTAATAGTGGAGGCAAGTGGAGAGGAAGCTATCTTGAAGACCCGGAGCGATACCACCTTCTAGTTTCTTTCTTTTACCCTTTTTATTCTTCTTTATGTTTGTTTTTATTTCAGAATTAATCATGGATGTTTTTAGAGTTATTATGAACTAAATTTCCCAATAAGGGAGGATGATGATTGTTGTTTAAGTTTATGCCTAGTTAATAAATACTTACCATTCCTTCATCTTATGTGTGAATACTATCTTTATTTGTGTTTAATTTCATGTGCAAGCCTGATCACCTTTTACATGTTCTATGATCCTAATTCGAAATCTGAAAAGTGAGAATTGGGAATGCTAAAATTTGGATAGTCTAGGTTTTGATGTAAAACGAAAGTATTTACATAGCCTTAGTGACTAATAGATTATTGCTTAATGCTGATTTTGTGTTGATCTAATTAAGAAGTTAATTAGAGAACATATTATTTAGAACCTAAAAGATCTTAAAAGAGTTAGGTTAATTTATAATCTGTCTTTCACATTGAGATAAGGATAGCAATTAGGTATTAACATTGGTAGCTTATCAACAGGATTCACCTCCCTAATCTCTCATCTTGATTAATCTTCGTTTATTTTCTCTTTAATTTCTGAGTTATTTACTTTTAAAATTGCAAACTTATTATTTTACCAAATAGAATCATAAGTATAGTTTAGTAGTACTTAATCCAATTCCCTGTGGTTTGACCTCACTTGCGTGAGATACTACTTGATACGTACACTTGCGTGATAAACAGAATTTTCGTAACACTCTAGTGGCTCTTTAGCTCTATTTCCTTTTGATGTGAAAGGTTGTTTGGTCATTTTTCCTTTTAAATAGGATTCACAAATCGATAGGGTTCCAACTGTTAGTTCCCTCAAAGATCCATCTTTGGTTAACCAGTTTATCCTATCTATACTAATATGACCTAACCTTAAGTTCTTAAGATACGTCTTTTATGGAAACCTTTTATCTTTTCTTACTTTGTGGATTAGCTAATTTAAATAATTCAGAATTATTAAGTGTTCTTTCAATTGGGTCAAGCATATAGAGTCTGTTCCTTTGTTTTGCACGATAAATATTGTTTTCATTCTTTGAAATAAGAATAATTCTATTATTAAAAGAAATACCCAAATTTTATTAATGCAACAAAGATAAAGAAACAATGTTTCTAGAAAATCTAGGAACAAAATAAACATTATTCAAAACTAAAAAAAATCTAAAAAAAGAAGTGAACGGTCCCATATGCCTCAGCTAAAATAAGCACTCCACTTTCAACTCTCATAGTCACCTCTCCTCGTTCTAACTGTATTGGGAACTAAAGCATCTATAAACAAGAAAAAAATATGATCAATGGAACTAGAATCAGTTATCCATTGTTGATTTATCATTTTCCACTATACAAGCTTCTTGTACAAGTAAATCAAATTTATCTTTCTTTTTTTCTTTCAGCTCGACGAGATACTTTGGATAGTTTCTCTTCTAGTGACAATCAACATTGCAGTAGAAATATTTTCCTTAGGTGCTTTCTTTTTGAGGTCATTGTATCTTTTGTTCTCAAATGCTTTGGATGACTTCTTTGCCTTTTTCGGATAGTCTTTTCAAGTGCATAGCCATTACTTTTTCTTTTCTTATTCTTTGAAGAAGAAGGCTTATCCTCAGTAACATTTACTTCAAGATGAATCGAGATAATCTTGCTCAAAGATTCAAAAGTTTGCAATTCATTCAACAATTGTGTCATGTTGAAATCTAATTTGTTCATGACATAGTTTGTTGTGAATGTAGAAAAGGAAAGGGTTAAAGACTCAAGTATGATGCTTACTTGTGTCTTTTCATCCATGATTACTCTGTGCATCTAAGCTTCATGTAGAACACGTACTAATCATGTTCAAAACATGTTCACGCACAGTTTATCCTTTCTTCATCTTAGCATTCATGTAGGTTCTAGTAGCCTTATGACAACTTTCATTTGATTATTGTCCAAACATTTCCTTAAGAGATTCCAGTATTTCATAAGTTGTGTCCATGGTTTCATGCTTTCTTCATAAGACATCATTCATGCTTACGAGCATAGTAGTTTACCTTGTTATTGGATTGGATCTAAGCATCATATTCTGCAGAAGATAATGTTGGGTTTTATGCCCTAAATAAAACTCATTTCAATATAATCAGATTTACTAATTAATAAAGATCAGAAATAACATTTTATGTTGCATGGTTCACATGATTTATTTCATGATTATATGTATATAATGTATGAATTCTTTTTAAGTCCAGAACATATAAATTTGTTAAAGATTATAGTGTTGTCAGCACAGTGGAATATAATCTTAATTATATGTTCAAAAGTTTATTCCCTGATTTGTCAGAACACTGGATTTAGACTGACATGGTATAATCAGCGATAGGTATTCTTACACCTTAGAAAAGTGTTATGTCCTTTCCAAGACATTGGCAAAGTTTACCAGTATCGGATGTATGGAGTATACATCGGAAGGGACCGATATTGAACTTTGATTAGATATATTAAAACTTACCGTAATATCTATTCAATTCAATATCACCTGTTGAGCCTAGATCAAATGACCTTAATCCTGATATGGGTAGGTTCGATCTCAAGAGTACTATACATGTTCTTTGATTTGTTAGTTAAGCCTACTTTTGGGTCAGGGTGATACGTACATTTTGGGAACATGATAGTATAATTGAGTGGGAGGGCTACCATAAATATGGAATCTATAACTTCTATAGGAACTTAGAAGTGAAACGATGATATCCTTCGAGCTTGGCTAAACAGAAATAAATGGTGGAGATCTCATTTCACTTTGCTAAAATATCATTTATACGGAGCTAAGTGTTTTAAGGATAAAATACATTGAAGGTGTAGCGGTAACAGTAGTGCCTTTTCAATGTAGATCATCTATTAGAGGGTCATTGATCACATTAGGGTTATAACAATGGATAACTAATGACGTGTCTATATCATGGAACATATAGAGCGTTCTATATGATTGAGAGTGCAATTCCAAGTTCTAAGTGTGGATTCAATGAGGAATTAATAAGTTAGGGAATTTACTTCGTAAATTCGGTTCGACTTATTGGAAGCTCGGTTATATAGACCCATGCTCCCCATACTAGTTGAGACCATACTACTTGTAAGACTCAGTTAATTGATTTTAATTAATCAATTAAAATTTTAAAGTTAGACTATGTCTACTTTATGAATTTTCACTAAGCAAGGGCGAAATTGTAAAGAAAAGAGATTCTAGGTTTATTTATTGATTAAGAGACTTTACATGTCTAAATTAATAAATATATTAAATGGCAATATTATTTAATAATTATTTTCAAGTTATTAAATAATTAGAATTGGCATTTAAAAGGTTAAATTGGAAAATTGGTATTTTTGAGAAAATGGGAATGGAAAATAACAAAATGGGAAAGTTGCCAAGTGAGGCCCAATTCTTTTTGTATGGCCGGCCACTATGCACAAGAAATACCATTTGTAGTTTCTATTATTTTAATGCCATACAATTCTAACCTAAACCTAGAGGGTTTTCTATAAATAGAAAGTGTTGGCTTCAGGAAACATACAACTGACACACAACTTTGATCATTGATTTCTCTCAGAAAATGCTACACGCCCCTCTCTCTCTTTTCTTCTCTCTAAATTTCGAAACACTTGAGTGAATGAGTAGTGCCCACACACATCAAGTGGTATCTCAATCATAGTGTGTAAGACTATGGAAAATCAGCATCAAAGAAGGAGAAAAGAAGATCCAGATTCAGATCTTGATTATGCTCTGCTACATAAAGGAATTAAGGGCTAGAGATCTGAATGGAAGGAGTCATAATATTCCGCTGCACCCACTGTAAGGTTTTCAAAACTTTATATGTGTTTATTTTCATTGTTTTAGAATTCATATTAGGTTGTTAATCAAACATACTTGTTAGTAAATCTAGATCCTGGTAAAATAATTTCCAACAGATAAATGCTATTTGTTGGAGTTTCTTGTGGAAATGAGAAGTAGAATCAATTGGACCAGGTAATGTTGCTTGGAGTAAACTTTGTACCCCAAAGTCAGTGGGTGGATTGGGTTTTAGAGACATTGTTACTTAAAACATTGCTACAATAGGGAAATTTGTTTGGGACTTAACTACAATATTATATTTACATAAATAAAATACACAATATATACATACATATTCAATAAAACACAAAATACATATAACCATGCACATACACAACAACAATGTTAAAAATATGAAAAAATCCTAAAATTTACAAAAACAAAAAATAAAGCAATGTACAATACAAAAATGAATAGAAATCATATTTATACCTTAATAGATGTTGAAATTTAACATTTTCTCAACTAAAATCGGTGACCGAAATTATACCCACCACTATTTTCTAATAGGTTCGGTTGACACTGAAATAGGGAAAAATCATAACTTTTTGGGTGTATAGGTTTAAGTATCGAAAATAGGTTCGTGAGGAAGGAGATGAAGAAGACGAAGCTAAAAAGAGTTTTTATATAATCCTATCCTATCGGTTATTAGGAAATAACCGACGGCATAGGGTACACTTGTCAATTATCGCGTGTACCCTATGTTGTCAGTTATTTCCTAATAACCGACGGGATAGGGTAATATAAAAACCTTTAGAAATAAAAATCCCCCAACCGACTTTAAATGGTATATTCCAATTCTATACCTACAATTTTTATATATAAAAAAAAATTAAAAAAAAAAAAACCTACCTCTAAATGTCAATTTTCAATAGACAGGTATTTTTACACCCTTTAGCTTTCCTTATTATAAAACTTGTAGAAAAAAAAAAGCCTCCAAAAGGTTATTTTTTTGTAGTGAAGTTGCCCAATATACCCTCACCCTCTACTTAAGTCTAGCACATAGTTTACATCAACTTAAGGGGTTTAATGGAGACATCATCTATAAAAGTGGGTATATTCAAAGAATATGAAAATGAAGGTAAAAATTAAAATAAGTAAAGTAAAATGAGTATACAATGTAATTTCCCCTATAAATATTGATACATTAAATTGGATTGTAGTCTAATTGGTTTTTTTGTTGTTTTAATTAGAGGAATTTACACTCAATTTGGAATTTTAAATGGTGTTTACTTAAATATGGCATTTTTAGGTTAGACCAATTTATATAGTGTTTTTTTTTTTATTATTATTTTTCAGTATTTTTATGGTATTTGATATGTCATATATATATAAATTAAGTTTTCAAAGCTCATATTTAATATTTTTATTTATTTTTAGGCAGTTTTATAGGGTAATTTTTAGTAATTTTACAAGCACCTCTGTTTTATTGTAATGGGGTTGCTTCATTTTTTTTTTTTTTTTGTGTTTTGTCTTATATTATTTTATATTATTATAAGTTTTTTATTATAAATTTTATTTTTATATCTCGTTATTCGTACACATTTTTTTTTTTTTGTTTCTCGAGCCTATAGTGAGTAACAGACAACTCACTTAAAGACCAATCACAATAATTGTCCACCATGATCATTGAGATTTGAGGTTGAACTAGTCTTGAATTCTCATCTAGCATTTGAGAATGTTTAGTAAGTTTTTACATTTACTTCTTTTTTCAGCTATGATATATCTCTTATGAAATGTAGTTTAATTAATGTCTATATGTTTGGACCTCCCATGAAACATGAAATTTTTCATTAAATGCAGTGCACTTTGGGATTTTTTATTAAATGTAGTTCAGTGCCATAAATTGTATTTATTATATTGTGATTTTGGTTTAGGTCATTCCGCATGCTTGATGAAATATTAGTCTTTAGGCACCTCATTTCAAGATAGCTACCCGTGTTTCATATATGAATTTTTTCATTGAGACCTTATTTCATGACCTGTTATACACACAATAAATTCTTTTTCGTGACCTGTTATGTGCTTCATGATGAAATTAATAAGAACATATAAATTACACAATACTGATTAGTTGAGCTACATACTTAGACATTAATTGTAACAAGCGCCAAGGAAACAGAAAGTAAAAGGAGAGCGAATACATTTAAAAGATGTATTTAAAGGACCAGCAACAAGACTACATAATCTGGCCTATAAAACATAAGAAAATTAGCACAGTCGTAGTTGAAGAGAAAAAAATAGGCATATCATTTACGATTGAAATATGAATATTTTATTAATATTGATACAACTTACAAAGTTAATGATCGAGCAGAGAATATATTGGGAAAAAAAAATTACATTCATTTACTATATTAATTAAATAATAAGAAAAAAGAAAATATAAAAATAATAATATATACAAGCTAATTAGTGAAGAGAATCGATTTCTAGTTTGAACTTAGGCATGGCTTGTCTGGGAAGAGAGACCAATATCCCAACCCCACCTTTTAATGAAGGGTCAGATTTTGGAGCAGGCAAAAAGGTACACAAATCCACAGAACCAAAACAATCCCATGGCAATGATGTCACATTCTCTATATTCCATCCTGATCCAAACTCATCTGAAACCAATCCCAAATTCCTCCAATCAGTCAACGCCATGAGTGCTCCCGTAGCTTTAATCTTTGGATTATCACCGTGAGCTAATTTTGTCTCACAAATATCAATAGACTTTTTGATGTAGTTGTTGTCCAAAACGTCCTTCTTCTTCTCTTTTATCATATTCACGATTTCAGATAGAGATTTCTCTTCGAGTTCTCTGCCTGTGAGTTCCACTGCAGATGTCAAAAATGCATTCCCATAATACCCTTCAGGCAGAGGAGGGTCTATGAGTTTTCTTAGCCCAGTAGCGAAATACAAACATGTTTTCCCATCATGGTTGAGCTCTAAGGCTCTCAACCGTGCTTTCCAAACAAAGGCTGCAAGTATCTCAAACGTAGTGACATTACTGGGAGAACCACCATTGATAATCTCCTCTTTGAGTTTCTTCATGGTATCACTCTTTAAGTAAAAAATCTCATCTACAATGTCAGAAGAGGGCATGTAAGGTGACTTGGCAGGAGGACATGTGTTGAGCTTCAAAGGCTCCTTGATGGGTGTCCCCACAAGTCTCTCTCTTTCCCATACGGGCTTCACCGAGAGATCTTTGCCTTTGGAGAGCTCAGCCAAAGCCTTGAAGATCTGAGCAGCCCCGAAACCATCGGAGACCATGTGAGATATTCCGAACCCAATGGTAAAACCTCCACATGCAAATCGGGTGACTTGTAGGACGAAAGGGCAGTCACTCGTGGGAGAAGGAAAGACGAAATTCTTGGCCATCTCAAAATCGATATCGTCCAAGTAATTAAGTGAGGAAAGACGACAGTTGGCGGTGGCGACCAAAAAAGGAACACCAGTAGCGTCGCAAGTGAGCTGGAGCCTTCCATCATGATCTAGCCGTTTGAGTCTCCCGGCTAGAGGGTAGTAATAGACGAGTGCGTCGGAGAGAGCTTGCTTGATCATCTCAGCTGGGTCGACTCCATTAGTCTCATCTTGGGCCTTGTATACATAGATTGCTTTGGAAAAGCATTCGAGGTTGGCCTCGTTGTCAAGAGTGGACAAGGAGAGAACTTCAGAAGGTGTAGATTTGGCGGGCTTCACAAGCTCAACTTCCTTCTTCATAACAGTAAATTCAGTTGTGTTTAGTGTAGGCAGGCCCGGCCCTGGGCATAGGCGGGCTAGGCCTGTGCCTAGGGCCCACCCAGCCCAAGGGCCCAAATTTTTTTTTTCTCTTTTAAAATTATACATTTTTTTTAATCAATTTTGAAAAATACCATATTTTTTCTAACATAAGGGCCCAAAAAAATTTTCTTTCCCTATGGCCCACTTTGTTTCAGGGCCGGCCCTGAGTGTAGGAGCCATATTAATTGCAGTAAGTACGTAGTATTGAAATGAATTTGATGATTATTTAAGAACAAGCTAAGCTTAATAAGGGTGGTACGTAGCTTGAGGGGATTATATATAATACTAGTGAATGAAGGTGTGATCTTCTTGTAGTAGCTAGTTAGTGATGAATGAATTTGAAGTGGAGGTGTCTCGTATTTATAGTATAGATTCTTGCACGTGTGTTTTTGCCTTTGGTTGGTGGGTTCTTGTTTGTGTGGCGTGCTACATTTCTTTATTTGAATTGACTTAATTGACTCCAATATATCACATAACTTTATATATTTCTCATTTATGTAAAACAAATTTATATTTATAAGTCTTAGTTAATTATTATTAGATTTGTATTTATATCATACAACTATTCCGACTTGTTGTTTTTGACTTATTTAAAACATACCTATACAGATTTCTTTCTACAAATTAACAGAATTATTTCTTTATTATTTATTTATTTTTATGATGAATATTATATTATTTATTTGTAGGTACTTATGGTCAACAAATTGTGTCTCCTAAATCGAAAGATATAAAAAGACTAGACATAAAGGTAGGCGCGGCCTTTTGGATAATTTCTGAGAAAGTTTCCCTTACTTTTCTTTTTTTTTTTTAAAATAAGGCATAGTTGTTGGTCTTAATAAAAAGAGGTGTTTTAGTTTATTTTGAATGGGATACCATTTGAAATTTGAAACCACGTCATTTCACACTCACTTTCCTAGCTTATCCCTACAAATATAATTGTGAGTAGTACTATATAAATTATAAATTTGTCACGTTAGGTTAACCGGTGCCATATAAAAAATGGATGTATCATGTTAATATTTAATTATGTAAGCTCTAACTAAATGGTTAACAACACCTCAGTTAATATTCAAATTAAAAAAAATTTGTTTGTACCCTAAAATGCACAACCCAAAAATAAAAGTCATATCTAATGAACTTCAAATAGCATCAACCAACTCAACACCTTCTTAACTCCGAAGAACGCTCCACTGCCCCTTCTCTCTCTCTCTCTCTCTATTAATTTTTCTATGATCTCACAATTTTTGTTTCTTGTTTCCAAGTGTCTCTGTTGACATATTTTTGATTGTTTGTATTAAATCAGACACAATTTCTCTCTATATTAATCATCTCCATCTAACTTAAAACGAAGTGAAATTAAATAAATATATGTAAATATAAAAATTACCTTATAGTTTTGGTTATTTTGCTTATAACCGAAGACATACACTATCTTATGACCTCAGTTATTAGTGAAATAATCGAAGCCATAGGGGGTCTTTACTTTCAGTTTTTTCAAATCCTTTTAGCTGCACATACAATGCCTGCGGTTGCGAGTTCTTCAAAAATCGAAGCTAAAGGGTCGAAAAACCCATACTTAAAGGCTCTTTTTATAATAGTAGCTATTGGGTGTGTCGGGTTCGAACCTCATGGGTGGGCTGAGTTTCGAGCCTCCATTTGCAGCCCTAAAACACATTATGTTTCTTAGTTAAATTAATTAAAAATGGAAATGATTAATATTTTTTAAAAATGACCGTATATATTATAAATAAAGGTACGGTCTTTTTATTTTTACACCTTAAAATAGTTTTTATTTTTTATTTTTTTTTACAATTTTACTGAATTCTACGTAAAAATTCCTATTAAAACTAACGGAATAAAAGTTAAAAAAAAATAATATATTAGGTAGTTTCCTATAAATATATATCACATATTAATTGATTATTTATTAATAGTAATATACATGTGAGAAGAAATAGCTTATATTTTGTAATTTAAGTAAAACAATAATAAGTAGAGAATAAGGATAGCAACATAAATCGAAGTTATAATTCATAATCAATTAATTATTCATCATATGTGCATTATTTCAGTAATCATCTTTAAGATTGTGCAAGAAATAATCAATCATCCATAAGATTAAAGATGAATTCTAAATCGATCGTATACAATAATAACATTAAATCTACAAAAAGAAAAACCAAACATAAAATCAATAAATCATGTAGCAGTTGTAAAGTATTTAGTGAAGAGAATAAATTTCTTGCTTGAACTTGGGCATGGCAAGCCTTGGAAGAGAGACCAATATCCCAACTCCACCTTTCAATGAAGGATCAGATTTTGGAGCAGGCAAGAAGGTGCACAAGTCTACTGATCCAAAACAGTCCCATGGCAACGACGTTACATTCTCAATGTTCCATCTTGATCCAAACTCATCCGAAACCAACCCCAAATTCCTCCAATCAGTCAATGCCATGAGTGCTCCCGTAGCTTTAATCTTTGGATTATCACCGTGAGCTAATTTTGTCTCACAAATATCAATAGATTTTTTGATGTAGTTGTTGTCCAAAACGTCCTTCTTCTTCTCTTTTATCATATTGACTATTTCAGATAAAGATTTTTCTTCGAGTTCTCTACCAGTGAGTTCCACTGCAGATGTCAAAAATGCATTTCCATAATACCCTTCAGGTAGAGGAGGGTCTATCAACTTCCTTAGCCCTGTGGCGAAGTATAGACATGTTTTTCCATCATGGTTGAGCTCTAAGGCTCTCAACCTTGCTTTCCAAACAAAGGCTGCAAGTATTTCAAACGTAGTAACATTACTTGGAGAACCACCATTAATGATCTCCTCTTTGAGTCTCTTCATGGTATCACTCTTCAAGTAAAAGATCTCATCTACAATGTCAGAAGAGGGCATGTAAGGTGACTTAGCAGGAGGACATGTGTTGAGCTTGAGAGGCTCCTTGATAGGTGTTCCCACAAGTCTTTCTCTTTCCCATACAGGCTTCACCGAGAGTTCTTTTCCTTTGGAGAGCTCAGCCAAGGCCTTGAAGATCTGAGCAGCCCCGAAACCATCGGAGACCATGTGAGATATTCCGAACCCAATGGTGAAACCTCCACAAGCAAATCGAGTGACTTGTAGAACAAAAGGGCAGTCGCTTGTGGGAGAAGGGAAAACAAAATTCTTGGCCATCTCGAAATCAATGTCATCTAAGTAATTAAGCGAGGAAAGACGACAGTTGGCCGTGGCAACCAAAAAGGGAACACCAGTAGCGTCACAAGTGAGCTGAAGCCTTCCGTCGTGGTCTAACCGTTTGAGCCTCCCAGCTAGAGGGTAGTAATAGACGAGAGCTTTGGAGAGAGCTTGCTTGATCATCTCAGCCGGGTCAACACTGTTAGCAGTGTGATCATGTTGGGCCTTGTATACGTAGATGGCTTTGGAGAAGCATTCGAGGTTGGCCTCATTGTCAAGAGTGGACAAAGACAGAACATCCAAAGGTGTGGCTTTAGATGGTTTCACAAGCTCAACTTCCTCCTTCACAACCGAAAATTCAGTGGTGTTGAGTTGAGGAGACATGTCTGTACGTAGCGTTTAAAAATAAGATGATAATTAAGAATTATAATATTAAATGTGGGTCAATTATACTCAAGGTAGTACTGAAGGGTAGTATGAGTATTGATTTGGGTTTTGGATGGAGGAGTAGCCTCTCTTATATATCCTATGGTTTTGGGAATATGATATTCTAATCATATAATACCTTTTAGTTGGTGGCTTTAGTTGTTATGGTATTGCTATAGATTTCTTTATTTGACTGGACTTGTGTTGAAGACTGAGATATAATAATCGAATTTATGTAAGAATATTTTAGATATGTATATATGTTTTACAAGTCAATTCAAACGTGTTTTTATCACAAATTACAATTTGTGTGTACTTATGGTCAAAAATGGATGGAAAAACAAACCAAAACTGAACAAGGGATATCATTTCTGGGAAAGTGGGTGGCTGGCTGATAATCACTTTCACTTAACTAACTGAATTTTATTTCTAGCTTAGATTATTAGTTACATATAAATTGATTCCAAGTCATTTGACACTATCCCCACTTTCTTTGCATGTCACCAAGAGATAAAATATATTTATTATATATATATGTAGGGACAGAGATGATATTTTCTTTCAAAGTTTTAGTAAATTTTATTTGCACTCCAAAGAATATCAATTCACCACATTTTATTATTTTTATTTATAATAATGGATTATATTTGTATCTCAAAATATATAAAATCACTGCAATATTTTTTTTTTAAAAAAAAAATGATATTAAATTTTTTTTCCTAATTTATTCTAAACACTTTTGTTCAACGTTTTTTTTATAAATTTTTGTGTTAATTTTAATAAAATATTTATAATGTTTTTATAGAGAAAAAATACTTTAAAAAAATTATAAATTTTTTTGTTTATTTTTCATCAATATTTGAAATGCATTATATATATATCAGTATTTTTTAAAATATATATTTTATATACCAACATGATACTCAAGTAAACCGCACTTACAATTCTAATTAAAGAATTTCAAATTTTTAATTAGTTGTTCACTATTTTATTCATTGATGTGATTTTAATTCTCTCGTATTAATACAAAAGCACATTCTCAATAATAAGTATGAAGTTTTATAATATTCATGTAAATTTTCAATTAATAATTTAACAATTCAAATATAATAGTAATAATAACTATAAATTATTATATTTATTTATTTAATTAAAATAATAAATCTCTTTACATGTTTTTAGCTAGGACACACTCCTAA
Organism: Cannabis sativa; assembly: GCF_029168945.1. NCBI lineage: Eukaryota > Viridiplantae > Streptophyta > Magnoliopsida > Rosales > Cannabaceae > Cannabis > Cannabis sativa. The sequence continues at coordinate 53,830,455 of NC_083602.1, read as the reverse complement.
CAATCTCTCGCTTGTACTTAAAGCAAGTGAGGCATGTGCTTTAATCCTATATTACGTACATGACTCTCGAATTGCTTTGCTGGAAGCATTTTCGTAAATAGATCTGTCAAGTTGTACTCTAATACAATTTTTCAAAATGGACGCATCTCCTCTATGTACAATTTCTTTGACCATATGGTATTTGCGCTCTATGTATTTTTTTCTCTTGTGGCTTCTTGGTTCTTTTGATAGTCATTGCTCCACTGTTGTCACAGTAAATAACAAGTAATTTTTCCATTTCTGAAACCACTTCTAGATTTGTGTAGAACTTTTTTTGATCAAACTACACTTCTTTAGCTGCTTTGAGCTGCTATGTATTTAGCTTCCATAGTTTAATCAACTATGTTGGATTGATAAATGCTCCTCCAAACAACTGCACCACCACCAAAAGTGAACACTAATTCAGAAGAAGAATTTCTACTATCTTTCTCCTAATATACTTGAGAATGTGCTTCACCGCAATCCAGTGTTCCAAACCTAAATATGACTGATAACTGACAATGAGTACTGCATAACATATGTCATGTAGTACATAACATAATATAAATTAGGCTCCCTACAGTTGATGCATAGAGAACTTTCTCATGTCCTCTTGCTCTTGAGGTATCTTAGGACACTGATCCTGGCAAAGATTAATTCCATGTTTGATATGGCCTTTCTTAGAATATTGCATAGAGAAATTTTCAAGTACTTTATCAATATAATTTTTTTAGGAAAGTTCCAAGAGCTATTCTTCATATCTCTTAGGATTTTAATGCATTAAATTTGTCAGTCAACCATTTCTTTACATTTGATAATTCCTATATCATTCTTAATGAGTAGGATATTATCAATGCATAGAACTAAGAAAACCTGAACTTTCTCTTTGATGTATTTATAAACACGTGATTTGTCAATTTTTTTTTCCAAATCCACATGTTTTCATAGTTTTATCAAAGGTTACGTTCCAAGATCTTGATGGCTCTTTTAATCCATATATGGATTTTTCTCTTGATCCTTCTTTTTATACCCTTCTGGTTGTTCCATGAATATGGTTTCGTCAATGTGACAGTCAGTAGTCCCGTGATCCGTAAGGAGAAATACCGGATAAGCTGTGCAATCCCACATCACCTGGGGATGGTCAAGTGGGATGATTCTGAGACTGTGTAGGTATGGGACTACATAGTTGAAGAGAGCTTCAATGGATTGATTGGTACTACCTATATCAACAAGGTGCATCTTGTTTTTTGGTAGCCCATCTCGAAAAAACTCCACAGTTAAGCGTGCTTGACTTGGGGCAATTTAAGGATGGGTGACCTCCTGGGAAAACTTCCCAAGAAGCGTGCGAGTGAGGACAAAGCACGCTAGAAACACTCGTGTTGGTCTGTAGGGTCAGTCATCAGTCCATGAGGCAGCCAGAGTGACGTACTCGTGTATAAGAGCCATTCATTCCGTGGGTGTAAGGACCCAATGGAGGCTTGAAGCGGGGACGTTACAAATGGTATCAGAGCCTTGACCCAGCCGGAAGTGTGGTCGACGAGGACGTCGGACCCCATAAGGGGGGTGATTGTGACAGTCAGTAGTCCCGTGATCCGTAAGGGAAAATACCGGGTAAGCTGTGCAATCCCACATCGCCTGGGGATGGTCAAGTGTGATGATTCTGAGACTGTGTAGGTATGGGACTACATAGTTGAAGAGAGCTTAAATGGATTGATTGGTACTACCTATATCAACAAGGTGCATCTTGTTTTTCGATAGCCCATCTCGAAAAAACTCCACAGTTAAGCGTGCTTGACTTGGGGCAATTTAAGGATGGGTGACCTCCTGGGAAGTTTTCCCAGTAAGCGTGCGAGTGAGGACAAAGCACGCTGGAAACACTCGTGTTGGTCTGTAGGGTCAGTCATCAGTCCATGAAGCAGCCAGAGTGACGTACTCGTGTATAAGAGCCATTCATTCCGTGGGTGTAAGGACCCAATGGAGGCTTGAAGCGGGGACGTTACAGTCAATTTTACAATTCAGATCAAAATTCATCTTGATGTCCATTTTCCAGGTCTCATATTTATAGATGGCTGATATGGACAAGAGTGTGCGGATGGACTTAAGCATAACTATAGGGGAGAATGTATCTTCATAATCAATAAGTGTAGTCTTTGACAACAAGCCTTTCTTTATAAGTCATTACTTTTCCATATGCATTCCTTTTCTTCTTGTATATCCATTTACATCCAATGGGCTTTACATCTTCAGGTAGATCTATAATATACCAGGATTTATTATAATGCATTGATTCCAGTTATTGATCCATGGAATTATTGCATTTACCAACTTTAGGGTTTTATATTGCTTCTTTAAAAGTCAATAAATTGTCTTTTTCTGTATCTAGTACAAGAACATGTGCCTCTAGTTCGCAGCGACCAAGTTGTCTCACAATCTTCCCATTACGATGTTGCACCAGATTTTCCTTTGCAGGAATTTTGGTTTCTCTGGTTGATTTATCATTAACTAATGAAGAAAGGTGGAGATCAAATCTTATCTGTCATTAGTTTCTCTATAACTACCTTTCTCCAAGGTTTATAGTTATTCATATATATATATATATAGTCATGTTCTAAGAAGGTTGAATTTGTTGAAACAAACACCTTCTTATCACCTGGACTATAAGAATATGCACCTCTTGATTTGGGAGCATATCCCACAAAAATACACATTTTGAACCTTGAATCAAGATTTCTAAATTTAGGTTTAAGCACATAAGTTGGACAACCTTAAATACGAAAAATATCATAAACTCGCTTTACTTCCATTTTATAATTTTAGTGGTATTTTACTCACAACTTTGAATGGAACTACGTTCAAAATGTAATTCGCACCATGAAGTGCATATCCCCAAAAATAATAAAGGTAATGAAGAGTAGCTTAGCATGGACCATGTCCAACTAGATTCGATTTTTTCTTTCTGAAACTTTGTTTTGTTATGGTGTTGTAGGTGCTGTGAGTTGGGATAGGATACCATGCTCCAACAGAAAATCTTTAAATTTAGAATCCAAATATTCACCACCACTGTCAGACCGAGGTGTCTTTAGAGATATACCTATATTGCTTCTCAGCTAAGGCTTTAAAATTTTTAAACCTATCAAAGATTTCAGACTTTCTAAGCATTAGGTAAACGCGATCATATTTATAGTAGTTAACAATGAATGAGACAAAATACTCATAACAACCTCGAGCTTGAATGTTAATTATACCACACACATCACTATGTTTAAGCTCTCGTGGTTCTTTAGCTCTATTTCTTTTCGATGTGAAAGGTCATTTGGTCATTTTTCCTTTTAAGATTCACAAATCGATAGGGTTCCAATTGTTAGTTCCCTCAAAGATCCATATTTGGTTAACTGGTTTATCCTATCTAGAATAATATGACCTAACCTTAAGTGCTTAAGATACGTATCGTCTTCTATAGAAACCTTTTGTCTTTTCTTACTTTGTGGATTAGCTACTTTAAATAATTTAGAATTATTAAGTGTTCTTTTTATTGGGTCAAGCATATACAATCCGTTCTTTTATTTTGCATGACAAAATATTGTTTTCATTCTTTGAAATAAGAATAATTTTATTATTTAAAAGAAATACTAATATTTTGTTCATGCAACAAAGATAAAGAAACAATGTTTCTAGAAAATCTAAGAATAAAATAAACATTATTCAAAACTAAAAAAAAATCTAAAAAAGATTAACGAACGATCCCATATATATGTCTCAGCTAAAACAAGCACTCAACTTCCCACTCTCATAGTCACCTCTCCTTCTAACTGCTTTGGGACCTCAAGCATCTATAAACAAGAAAAAAAATATGATTATTGAAACTAGCTAGGATAAATTATGTTGGAAATTATTTTACCAGGATCTTAGATCTACTCACAAGTATGTTTATTAACATCCTAAATATGAACTTTCTAAAACGATGAAATAAACACATATAAAGTTTAAGAAACCTTACATTGGGTGCAGCGGAATATAATGACTCCTTCCGTTCAGATATCTAGCCCTTGATTCCTTTCTGTAGCAGAGCATTATCAATATCTGAACCTGGATCTCTTTCTCTGAATCTTTGATGCTGAAGCTCCTTTGCTGATGATCTTTCTTCACGATCTTCCTCACTATGATTGAGGTATCACTTGATGTGTGTGGGCACTACTCAAATCACTAAGGATTTCGAAATTCTAAGGAAGAAGAGAGTGAGTGGTCAGCTAAAGATAGGGAGAGAGAAGGCTCAGTTTTTCTGAATAGAAAAAGTCAGAAGAAAAGTGTAATTTTCCTGAAGCCTTCACTATCTATTTATAGCATTCCTACTAGGGTTAGATTTGAATTATATGGCATTAAAATAATGAAAAAATCAGTTTAAATTTCCTACAAAAGTGGCTGGCCCTAAACTTAGTGGATTGGGCCTTGCTTTTTGCAATTTTGCAATTTTAACACCTTTTGTATCTGATTTTCTCAAAAATGCCAATTTCCTAATTCAACCATTTAAATGCCAATTCTAACTATTTAATAACTATAAATAATTATTAAATAATATTGTCATTTATCATATTTAATAATTGAACCATACAAAGTATCATAATTAACAAATATGCCCCTATAAACTCTTTCTTTACAATTTCGCCCTTACTTAGTGAAAAATTCACAAATAGACATAGTCTAATTTGAGAATTATAATTGATTAATCAAAACCAATTACATGAGTCTTACAAGCAATATTATCTCAACTAGTGGGGGGACCATGGGTCTATATAACCGAGCTTCCAATAAGTAGATCAAGAATTTAGCACTAAAATTCACTAACTTATTAATTCTTCGTTGAATCCACGCATAGAACTTAGAATTGCACTCTCAGTATATAGAATGCTCTATATGTTCCACCATATAGACACATCATTAGTTATCCATTGTTATAATCCTAATGTGATCAATGATCCTCTATATGAATGATCTACACTGTAAAGGGATTAGATTACCGTTACACCCTACAATGTATTTATTCCTTAAAACACTTGACCCCGTATAAATGATATTTCAGCTTATGTGAAATGAGTACTCCACCATTTATGTTCGTTTGGTCAAGCTCGAAGGAGATCATCCTTTGCTTACTATTCGCCAGATAGAAGCTATAGATTCCATGTTTATGCTAGCGCTCCCACTCAATTGCACTACCGTGTTCCCAAAATGTACGTATCACCCTGACCTAAAAGTAGGCTTAACTAACAAATCAAAGAACACGAATAGCCTCTCGAGATTGAGCCTAATCATATCAGGATTAAGATCATTTGATCTAGGATCAACTAGGCGATATTGACTTGAATAGATATTACGGTAAGTTTAATTAAATCTAAGTCAAAGTTCAATATCGGTCCCTTCCGATGCATACTCCATGCATCCAACCTGAGCTTTACTTTAACCAATGTTCTGGAAAGAACATAGTATTTCTCCAAATACAAGTAAACTCTTGTTGTAGATTATCATATCAGTAAAACCCTGTGTCTGATAAATCTAGGAAACTTTATTCACATAGTCATGTTTACTTTCCAATGTGTTGACGGCACAATAAACAGGATCAAGTATGTGAAAAGGGTTTCAGATGAATTTATACATTATGTACATATAATCATGAAATAAATCATGTGAACCATGCAACATTAAATGTTATTTCTGATCTATATTAATAAACAAATCTGATTATATTGAAATGAGTTTTATTTAGGGCATAAAACCCAACAAACTCCCACTTGCACTAATATAAAACAAAAAGTGCGTTTCAAATAATCTCAACACCTTGATATGCAAATCAAGTGTAGTAGTAGTAAACTCCTCGTAATAGGATCTGAAAGGTTGAATTAACCACAACCTTTTCTCCACCATTACTCTTCCTTTAATCACAAAATCATTGATAATGTGAAATTCCTCTCTATATGTCTACTCTCTTGGGATACTGGATTCTATACCTTTGGCAACTACTTTTGGTTAATCAGGAAATTAACACTAGTAGTTTAAGGCAATTTGGAATGGTGCCAAAGATGTATAGAACTTTCCTTAGACTGAATAAGTAACTTTCCTGCAGCTTTAACATTCAGTCTCTCTCTGGTAGACTTAGAGAATTCAGATAGGTTTTTACACTTCTCCAAAATCACTATTCCACCCCCAGAGTAACCACCATCTTATCAGAAAGATTTACTAGCACATAGGCAAATTTCGAAATCTGATATGGTGTAGTCTAAGAGTTTTAAACACACCCTTATAGACTAACATATAGTTCCTCTTCTTAATCTTAAAATTTACTTGATTGTCTTCCAATGTTCTTCTCCTGGATTAATCTGATACCTACTCATTACTCCCACTCAACAGCAGATGTCTGGTCTAAGGCATACAAAAGCATATCTAAGACCTCTCACTGTTGATATAAGAAATTCTTTCATGGCTTTATCTTTTCTGGAATAGTTAAGACTTTTCCTTAGATAAATAAAATCTATACCTAAGAAGTTGTGAAGCTTCTATAGATTGCCATTAGAAAGAAAATGCTTCAGCATTTTACTAAAGTAAGTTGCTTGCATTAGAGTAAGTAATTACTAGGTATACCATAAGCCATAGGTTTAGATAAACTCAAACCTATAATGCTAGGAACAGGAAGTTTGTTAAGTCCATAGAATAGACTTATTAACTAAAATTTCCTTTTATGTCCTTGTAATAGAAAACTTTAGGTTACTCCATGTGAATGGATTAAACCATAGTTCTATTGGCTTTCTTCTTAGTTTCTTATCTTGACAATCCATTACTTGTTTAAACTCACAATGGATTTTAATCACTAGTGTCTCCCAAGTCATAAGAAGGTGAGTTCCTAGAAACTCTCCCACTACGACAAGGCACCGTGAATTATGTCTAAGAAAACTAAATGGTATTGATCTCTTCGGTTGTGACAAGACAACAGAGGCAGTGGGATCATCATATGTTATATAAGATGATAGAACACTTTTGGAATCAAGAATTAAATATCTCCTTTATTTGCTACTTGTTTTCAGACTTAGTCATTATCTTAGAAAAGTAGTATTTGTTTGAACAAAAACTTTCTTATCTATTGACAATGGGATGGTCCACCCCTAATCACTTAGAATAGCTAACAAACCATGGTTAATGGTTCTAGCTTTTCTTAAGATTTTGATTAGGTCATCCATGAATCTAGTAATGATTTACATTAAGTATACAACCATTACATCATTCTGAAATTGTATTACCATAGAAGGAATTAGGCAACGACTAGTAACTAATCATCAACATGCAACTCGAAATTTCTGGGGAGGTAAGTTTGGATATAATTCAAAAATCAATGTAATGATCTTTGAACTGCATATCTACTAACTATTTCTCCACCCCTATCAGTTCGCAAGATCTTTAACCACATACCTTAATGGTGTTTAACCATTGCTAGAAATTGATGAAATTTTTTCAAACATTTCAAATTTCTTTGCATAAGGTATAATCTAGAGTTATCGTTTTAAGAATACAACGAAAAACTCATATCCACCCCTGAATGTACATCCATCTGCGAATGAGATGAACTACTTTCAGTGGATATAGGCATATTAACTCTTTGCAGAGATTGATCTTGTCAAAACCACTATGAACAAGATACAAATGCCATAGATTAAAAAAAATGTGGTAGTGTCTTTGGATGATATAGGTTTAGTTACATCAAAGAGTTCTTAGAATACTTCAAGTGGATCCTGGTCACGGAATACCTAACTCACATTCCATACGCTTTTAATCCATTAATAAAAGATGGATATTAAACACTTGAGAAAGTGTAAGCGTATTGTATTCGGAATTAGAAATTTAAGAAAATTTCTATTTGGAATCTAAAATTAAAGTCAAAGACTTAAATTTATACCAAATATAATGAGTAATTCTATCTTGGACCGACTACTAATACAAACTCTAAGTCAGATTTGCCCATACAAGTAGGAGATTTCTAAGATTGAGGATTTATATCAATTGGGAATAGAATTTCGGGATTATAATCGTATGCGTCATATAAAATGACATGAAATGATTTATAGACCATTCATCCAATGATATGTTTTGAAAGCTAATTCGAAATGAATAAGCTAAGAGGAATTAGGATAATTTCGTTTAAAATAAGAATCCAACGATGCTTCGATTAGCGAAAGTCAAAGTAATCTTATTTATATAATCTTCTTGTTTCATATCGTAAAAATACTAGTCTAAGGTGTCATCAATTGATGAACAGCTAGATGTCGCATGTACAATATTTATCTTTCGAAATCTAACACTATTATGTATGTCTAATGGTGAAAATCCACTAGGGATTTATCTCATTAGATAAACAAGCCAAGTTAGACCAACAATGAAGATTCGAAATTAAACTACAACTTAATAACAGAAAATAACATGGTTCAATATAAATTCATACACAATTCAGAAATTATAAGCATATAGCAAGTAGGAATGACAAGTGAAAATACTAAAACTTACAATCCTAAATAATTTCTAAGGTTTTCAACAAACTGATACAAAGGTCCGGTAGGCGAGAGTCAAAGCATCATTTATTGAATAGAGTTGTCAGCTCATCTAAAATAGAAACCATTCTAGCAACCTTTTATTCGATCAAAATAAGAATCCAACGTTGTCCCGGTAGGCGAGAGTCAAGGTTATTCTCATTTCATGAGCCTCTACCATTGTTTCATGTTTCATAAGTTTATCTCTAAGTAGTCACCGTAGGGGAGAGTCTAATAGAGACGAAAACTTACAAAACACTTATCAAATGAAATCTTACGGTGTTAAATGCGTTCAACGAATAACCATCCATAGGGGGACGAAGTCTAGCGTCTCGAGGTTATATTGAAAACATTTAACTTTTGTAAGACCAACAATGGAGATCGAATATCTTAATAATAATCAAGCTCATTATTTAAAGTGAGTTGTATTTTCTTTGATTCTCTTTATTTAATTTATTTATTTTAAATATATATTTATTTAAAAATTCCAATTTAGAATGAAAAATTCTAAATATAAATTTTAATTTAATATTTATAAATTTTACTTAGATGGATATGAAATAATATGAATTATTTCCATCTTAGTAATAATTTCCAATAAATATTTAGAAAAATATTCAATTTAAGTTGTTACAAAATTAATTTAAATTAATTTACAACTCAAATTTAATTTTCTATAAATATATATTGCATTTCGAAAAATTAAAGTATATAAGAATACAATTTTCGAAAAATGCATATTAAAATAAAAAAATAAATCCTGGAAAAATTATTCTAATTTAATGTTGGCCCAAAATTAATTAATAAAATTAATTTACAACAAAAAATATAATTTTCCTATTTAATTAAATATATAAGAAAAATTTCAAATATTTAAGTATGATGATGAAAATCAACTTAAATATTAATTTTCTATTTAATTAAATACACTAGAAAAATACTTCAAGCAAAAATATAATCTATCTAGATTTTTCTTTGACTAATTAATTCAATTTCTAATAATATACTTTAATTTAATTTATTTTAAATTAATCAATAAATGAAAAAAATCATTGATTTAAGTTGATCCAAGAATTAATTAAAATAAATAATTAATTTACAACTTAATCTATTTTTCAAGATAAAATTCGAAATTCTAGCATTTAAGAAATGCAATTTCGAAAATTGATTAATAAAATAAAAAATAAATATATTTTGAAAATTATTTAAATTTAGTTGAAAAATTAAATTTCAACTAAAAATAATTTTCTTTTTAATTAAATGTCATGAAAAAGAAATATTTAAGTATGATGATTAAATCAACTTAGATATTTTATTTTCAAATTAATTAAATGTATTAAATTCAAGAAATAAATAATTAAGTGTAGAGAAGGCTTAATTATTAATCTCTAGTTTAATACTAGGAAAAATATACTTAAAATAAATTGTACCAAAATTAATTATATAAATAATTAATTTCACAATTTATAATATTTTCCTATTTAATATTAGAAATAATAAGTAGTCTAGAAATAACTATCTAGAAAATATCTTATTTGACTAAGTATCTTTTCCACAAAATTTGAAAAAATATCTAATTTAAGTCGTATTAGAAAAAATCTAGAACCTAAATATTTTTCAAATTTAAATTTAATTAAATATCAAAAATTAAGTTGTAACCACTTAATTTGAAAATATTCCATTTTAAGTTAATATTCGAAAAGATATTAACTTAAAAAATATCTAAAGAATCTTAATAACCAATGCCTAAAATTCCTCAACTTAATTTTGAAATTTGAAATTCAAAAGATATTGCATTTAAGTTGGTTAGTTGAAGATAACTAAATATCAACTTAAATAGGAATATTTAATGAAAAATTTAAATTAAGTTCCAGAAAGAATCTAGATGGTTATAATTCTATATTTAATTAAATACAAGAAAATACATATAGTTTAGCTTAGAATATAAAATTCCTTAAACTATATTTTTCTTAAATTAATTTCAAAATAAATGAAATTAATTATGTTGCTAATCAATTTTATTAGGTTAAACTAGTTTAATTAACCTAGTACTGATCATTCAAATCAGCAAATGGGCCTTCACAATTGGGGTGGTTTGTGTGAGGGGGTCTTGGAGTTCGGTATGTCGTACCCACTTCTATGGCTCCCAACTCTCACACAAGGCCCAAAAGAGAGGAATTTAACCTTAATAAGAACAATCGTTATTAATTGAATAAGCCCAAAACTTAATGGGCCTAAATAAAATCTATCAATGACTATGACATTTTATTTAGCAACATTAACCTATATGCATCTATAATAAAATTAAACACATAGGCTCACACAGGCACACTTTGGATGGGTCCTATCATGTTGCTAGGTCATACACAGATGAAAGAAGATTGTAAATATACCTGTTACAAATTATTATCTTGACCAAGGGAGCCATCAGATCATTAGATCTGGCAAAAAGTAACCATGGCTATTTGCAATCAAGTAATAATAGGTTTTAAAAACTTACACAGAAGCTAAAACACATACTCCTGCAACAAGGTTAGCTGGATAGTTGGATGTAGGATTTATTTAATTTTAAATAAATATTTAATTTCGAAAATAATTAATTAAATAAAAAAAATAAATAAAAAATTTCGAAAATTTTTAAAAAATTTAAAAAAATTCGAAATTTAAAAAAAAATTTAAAATTAAACCTACAATTTTTGAAAAATTAGGTTTCAACCAACCTAAATATCATTTCAAAAATTTGCTAACTACTTTTAAATTTTAAATGTTATTTTATAAATAAAAATTAAATAAAAAATTAGAAAAGATAAATAAATATCTTTTTCAAATTTTTTAAATGTAATTTAAATAAATAAAATAACAAAATTTAAAAAATTAGCAAAATATCTTATATCTATTTAAAATTACATGATTATAAATATCTTATTTTAAATTTAAATATGGTCAAAATATCTAAAAAAAATTTAATTAAAAAAATCTTAAAAGATAAGATATTTTTAAAATATCTTAAAAGATATTATAAATATCTTTAAAAGATATTATAAATATCTTAAAATATCTGACCTTAAATTTAAAAAAATATAATCAAATTTAAAAATAAGATAGATTTTTAAGCAAAAAGATAAATACTAATTCTATTCAAATTCAAATTACACTAATATCTTGAATTAAATTAAAAAAATTTAAATTAATTCAAAATGATAATTAGAATTGAATTAGGAATAGTAATAGTATATATACAAAACCATACAAAAAATTGGAAGTTAATTCCATGAAAAAGTATGAAAAATTGAAGAAAATTGAAAAAATTCGAAACTGTACGGACAGTTCTGCGATCGCAGGAAACTATCAAACCCCGATTTTGTCAAATCTTCAAAAAATCATAACTAATTCAAATAAAATCCAAATTGAGTTTTGTAAAAGGCTAACTTGCTTAATTTTTTCCATACTATCCAATAAAAATAATGCCAGAACCGAAATAACAATTATTTTTCACGAAAATTTCACAATCATCAATCAATCATCAAATAACACTCAATACAACATGATACCATCCAAAGAACATACAAACAATCGTTTTAAAGTCCAAATTACATGTAAGTAAATCAATTACCATGGCTCTGAGGCCAGTTGTTGGAAATTATTTTACCAGGATCTTAGATCTACTCACAAGTATGTTTATTAACATCCTAAATATGAACTTTCTAAAACGATGAAATAAACACATATAAAGTTTAAGAAACCTTACATTGGGTGCAGCGGAATATAATGACTCCTTCCGTTCAGATATCTAGCCCTTGATTCCTTTCTGTAGCGAGCATTATCAATATACGAACCCGGATCTCTTTCTGCGAATCTTTGATGCTGAAGCTCCTTTGCTGATGATCTTTCTTCACGATCTTCCTCACTATGATTGAGGTATCACTTGATGTGTGTGGGCACTACTCAAATCACTAAGGATTTCGAAATTCTAAGGAAGAAGAGAGTGAGTGGTCAGCTAAAGATAGGGAGAGAGAAGGCTCAGTTTTTCTGAATAGAAAAAGTCAGAAGAAAAGTGTAATTTTCCTGAAGCCTTCACTATCTATTTATAGCATTCCTACTAGGGTTAGATTTGAATTATATGGCATTAAAATAATGAAAAAATCAGTTTAAATTTCCTACAAAAGTGGCTGGCCCTAAACTTAGTGGATTGGGCCTTGCTTTTTGCAATTTTGCAATTTTAACACCTTTTGTATCTGATTTTCTCAAAAATGCCAATTTCCTAATTCAACCATTTAAATGCCAATTCTAACTATTTAATAACTATAAATAATTATTAAATAATATTGTCATTTATCATATTTAATAATTGAACCATACAAAGTATCATAATTAACAAATATGCCCCTATAAACTCTTTCTTTACAATTTCGCCCTTACTTAGTGAAAAATTCACAAATAGACATAGTCTAATTTGAGAATTATAATTGATTAATCAAAACCAATTACATGAGTCTTACAAGCAATATTATCTCAACTAGTGGGGGGACCATGGGTCTATATAACCGAGCTTCCAATAAGTAGATCAAGAATTTAGCACTAAAATTCACTAACTTATTAATTCTTCGTTGAATCCACGCATAGAACTTAGAATTGCACTCTCAGTATATAGAATGCTCTATATGTTCCACCATATAGACACATCATTAGTTATCCATTGTTATAATCCTAATGTGATCAATGATCCTCTATATGAATGATCTACAATGTAAAGGGATTAGATTACCGTTACACCCTACAATGTATTTATTCCTTAAAACACTTGACCCCGTATAAATGATATTTCAGCTTATGTGAAATGAGTACTCCACCATTTATGTTCGTTTGGTCAAGCTCGAAGGAGATCATCCTTTGCTTACTATTCGCCAGATAGAAGCTATAGATTCCATGTTTATGCTAGCGCTCCCACTCAATTGCACTACCGTGTTCCCAAAATGTACGTATCACCCTGACCTAAAAGTAGGCTTAACTAACAAATCAAAGAACACGAATAGCCTCTCGAGATTGAGCCTAATCATATCAGGATTAAGATCATTTGATCTAGGATCAACTAGGCGATATTGACTTGAATAGATATTACGGTAAGTTTAATTAAATCTAAGTCAAAGTTCAATATCGGTCCCTTCCGATGCATACTCCATGCATCCAACCTGAGCTTTACTTTAACCAATGTTCTGGAAAGAACATAGTATTTCTCCAAATACAAGTAAACTCTTGTTGTAGATTATCATATCAGTAAAACCCTATGTCTGATAAATCTAGGAAACTTTATTCACATAGTCATGTTTACTTTCCAATGTGTTGACGGCACAATAAACAGGATCAAGTATGTGAAAAGGGTTTCAGATGAATTTATACATTATGTACATATAATCATGAAATAAATCATGTGAACCATGCAACATTAAATGTTATTTCTGATCTATATTAATAAACAAATCTGATTATATTGAAATGAGTTTTATTTAGGGCATAAAACCCAACAAATTATCCATTGATGATTTATCATTTTTTACTATACAAGCTTCTTGTACATGTAAATCAAAATACATACATGTAAACTATATTATTAACATGTATACAAAATACCATGCACATACACGACAACAATGTTAATAATACGAAAAAATTCTAAAAAAATTACAAAAACAAAAAATAAAGTAATAAACATTACAAAAATGAATAGAAATCATATTTATATCTTGATAATGGACATTGAGATTCAATGTTTTCTCAACTAAAATCGGTGGTCGGAGTTATACCCACCACTATTTTTTAATAGGTTCGATTGACTCTGAAATAGGGAAAAATCGTAACTTTTGGGTGTATGAGTTTAGGTATCGAAAATAGAAGATTTAAAAAAAAAATAGGCTCAAATGGTACAAAAATAGGAGAGATATTGGCTGTGGGAGAAGTTGGCGAAGGTGGCAAGGGTTTGGGGTTTGAAAGTCTGCTGCTATAGTTTGGTGAGGAAGAAGGAGATGAAGAAGACGAAGCTGAAAAGAGTTCTTATATAATCCTATCTTGTTGGTTATTAAGAAATAACCGATGGCATAGGGTACACGTGTCAATTATCGCGTGAACCCTATGTCGTCGTTTATTTCCTAATAACCGACGGGATAGGGTAATATAAAAACCTTCAAAAATAAAAATCCCCGAACTGACTTTAAATGGTATAGTCCAATTCTATACCTACGGTTTTTATAAAAAAAAAAAAAAAAAAAAAAAAAAAAAAAAAGGCCTCTAAATGTCAATTTTCAATAGATAGGTATTTTTACACCCTTTAGCTTTCCTTATTATAAAACTTGTAGAAAAAAAAGTCTTTAAAAGGTTATTTTTTAGTAATGAAGTTGTCCAATATACCCTCACTCTTTACCTAAGTCTAGTACATAATTTACATTAACTTAAGGGGTGAAGACATCATCTATAAAAGTTGGTATATTTAAAAAATATGAAAATAAAAATAAAAATTTAAATAAATAAAATAAAATAGGTATATAATGTCATTTCCCCTATAAATATTGATACATTAAATTGGATTGTAGTCTAATTGGTTTTTTGTTGTTATAATTAGAGGAATTTACACTCAATTAAGAATTTTAAAAGTTGTTTACTTAAATATGGCACTTTTAAGTTTGACTAATTTATATAGCATTTTTTTATTTTTAGGTATTTTTATAGTATTTGATATGTCATATATATGTAAATTAGATTTTCAAAGCCCATATTTAATGTTTTTATTTGTTTTTATAGTATTTTTATTTGTTTTTATATTTTCAAGATTTTTTTTTTTGTGTTTTATCTTTTTTTTTATTATAAATTTTACTTTTATATAATCAAAATCACTTTCCTAATGAAGAAATTAAAAACCAGTTTTTTGATAAAGAAACCAATTTCTTGATGAAAAAATCAGTTTCTTGATGAAGGATCTTTGGTGATTGATTTTGATCGCATGAGAAACTAAGCAATTTGAATCGCGGGAGAGAAAAAAAAATCTTATGTGGCTGGAGAGAGTAGTTTGATTTTTGTGTTTTTTTGAGCACCTCTGTGTTTACTGTAATGGGGTTGCTATATTTTTTTATTGAGTTTTGTCTTTTTTTTATTATTATAAATTTGTCATATTATCTTTTTACATGGTCAAAACTGGATTTATAAGTTTATTTTTTTTATAAATTTTACTTTTATATAATCAAAATCAGTTTCTTCATGAAGAAATCAGTTTTTTCATGAAGAAATCAGTTTCTTAATGAAGAAACTGATTTCTTGATGAAAAAAACAGTTTCTTGATGAAGGAACTTTGGTGATTGATTTTGATCGCATGAGAAATTAAGCAATTTGAATCGTAGGAGAGAGAAAAAAAATCTTGTGTGGCTAGAGAGAGTGTGATTCTATTTTAGAAAATTGAGTATCTTTTTTAATATTTTTTTATGGTATTTTTTATTTAAATGCCGATATATTTAGTTGATTTGGTTATAAAATATCATATTTAGTGGCATTAACTTTACATGCCATATATATCAAAATTGCTATTTATTTTCTCATATTTTTTTGTAAATATTCCTTTTCATTATCTATTATTATTATATTATATTATCCCATTTTAAAATTGTAACATACTATTAATGTAATCTTTCATTTTACTTGTACAATACAAGTTGTTATTTTAGCTGTCACTAACCCCCCTCCTCCCCCTTCCAAAAAAACAAAGATGGTGAGAAATATGAAGCTAAAACAAATAACTTTCAAGAAAAATTAACCTAATAGTACAAAAGGATAGTCAAAATGTCAAAACTTAGTAAAAAAACAGTAGTACTAAATTAAGTTGAGGAGATGATATTAATTTGCATATTGCAATTGAGTTGATGTCTTGTTATTTTGTAGCTGCCGTTTTGTTATTTTTTAAAAATTTTTTAATTGGAACACTGTATTTTTATAATTTGAGACTTTAAAAATTTAAATCAATATTTTTGAAAAAAAAATAATTTTGTAAAAATGTAAACAAAAAAAAATAAGAAGAAGAAGAAGAACAGTAAACGTGTAAAAATGACCAAAAAAAAAATAAGTATTTATGTAAAATCTTAATTTTTTTGGCTACGGGCTCAATGCTAGGCCCACAGGCCCATTAATCCCAGTTTTCACTGCTACAGCTTAAGCTCATCCTTATTTGGGCTTGGGCTCCATCATTTTTCATCATAATTCTGTCATTTTTCACGATGTATAGCCTTTAAATTTTTTTTTTTAAAAAAAGTAAATGAAAGGGATATAAAACAAGATTTTAGATGGTTTAGAGTTTAGACTATTAATTAGTCCTAGTAGTCAGTTGGAATGAGAACTTGCAGAGATCCAAGTTGTCATGGTTGTACAATCCAAATCCATAGGCCTGTCTGTGTTGGAGTATAAAGCAAGTAAAAGCCCTTCGTACGTAATCTCTCTTTGGGCGGTCACGTGGAGACCAAAGAAGGTATTTCACCTATTTTTTCAAGAAAAATGGTGCATAATAATACTATAATCAGAAGGGGTTAGAGAACAAAGGCGCACACACATAACCTGCGTAAACTTTTCTGTGTCCAAAACAAAAATTAATTATTGTAGAAACTACGCTATAAGATAAAAATTAAAAAGTAATGTTATGTAACAGTTTCTTCCATATTTTAATAAAAATTAGGTGGCTTTTAGTTGGTGGTAATAGAATGAAAAAGGAAATAATTTTTATCTCATTTTTTTTATTTGATTGCATTTTAAACTATTAGAATATCATTCTAATGGAATGACTTTTCTACTATTTTGAAATATAAAGAAAGACCATTCTAATGCGAGATTTGAAAAAAATTAATAATTCTTTTATTAATTTTTTTTATACATTTTAAATTTTATTTTATTCCTATTCCAATTCTTATTCTCATTCTTATTCTTATATTTTTATTTCTTCCGACCAAACGCCACATAAACTTGCCGTTTTGATATATTTTAATCCGCAACAAAAAGTTGTGACTATTACATAGAAAAGAACTATATTCGAAAGCTAAATTTGAAAAGATAACCCTTATAAACTCATTTTATTAATCCCACTTCAAAATATAAATAAAAAGAATGGATGTAGTATCAAAATATGTGAAAATTTTCATATTAATAAACAATATATTTTCATGATATAATTTTTTTATTATAAAAATCGTTATAACTTGTATGCCAAATCTCTAAATTAAGTTCAAAATAGAGTTGCCGTTATATTTAATTTTAAATATCTTTGTAGTTCTTTTCCCTTTTAGATGTCACCTAAAAAATCTACATTAAAGATATTAGTTTACTAAAGAAAAAAAAATATGTTGAAAGTATAAGTGAGTGAATTTTTGTGTTTCAATTCGTTCAAGAGACCCGTTTTAAAAAAAAAATTGAAAAAATTCATTGGAGAGACAAGCAAGTGTATATTGGATATGTTACACGTGAGGGTGACAAAAAACGACAAGAGAGAGCGCAGTAATTGTTGAAGTGTTGTCTCCAACACTTGTAGGTTTCTCCCTTTCATAATGTGTCCACCGTTTGACCAATCACTTCGAAAAGTCCAACACTACATTTTAACTATTCTTATTAACATAATAATGCTTTTTTTTTTTTGAAAAAAAAAACATAATAATGCTTTAATTAAGGGATTGTTGAAAAAAAAAAGTGTAAACTGTGTATCTCAATATTTTACCACATAATATGTCCACCTCACCAAAAACATCTATCTTCTAAAATTTTATCATTAGAGATGTTCTTATGTGGCAAAATATTGAGATGTTATACCATTAAAGAGAAAAGAATGTCACTACAACATTAAGGACCAATAGCGGCGGCCCCTCGGCCGCTATTGGTCCACAAACTGGCCGCTAAAGGGCAATAGCGGCGGACCTCGGCCGCTATTGGTCCGCCGCTATTGCTTGGCCGCTATTAATAGTATTGGCGGCCAAAAACGGGGTCCGCCGCTAATACTATTAATAGCGGCGGAGCAATAACGGCGGGACCCCGCCGCTATTGCCCTGTGTCAGTTTCGTGTTTCGAGACTGACACAGGGCAATAGCGGCGGGTCCCACCGCTATTGCTCCGCCGCTACAACACCCCAGAATAAAAAAAAATTATAATTATTTTTAAAAATTTATTTATATATTAATCCTATATATATAAATAAATAATTAAATATTTAATAAATAAATCTAATTAATATAATTAAAACAATTTAATAAAATTCATTAATAATTTAAAATTGTCTCCAAAGTAATTAACTTTAACATATTAATCCTAATAAAATATTGTCTCAAAATTAAACTAAATTATTACAAAACATAAATAAATTATTCATTAACATCTTCATTCAGGTCTCTAATTATGAAGTCTTGATCTGGATTATTTTCGGTACGAGTCCCCGAAGCCCGTGGCGGAGAAGGCACATACGCTTGGTCTGATGATAAACCCAGCGTTAAATTACCGAGCTCAGCTTGGTTGAAAATGGGAGTTGAATAAAATTGGTTCTCCTGCGATGAACTCCCAAATAATCCAAAATCAGCAAAGTTTGAGCCGAGCGGAGGAGACTCTGACGGTGTTCGGTATAAGAACTGATTTCCCATTGGCGGAGCAGACTGTTGTTGCTGCTGAGGAAACTGCTGAGGAAAAGATTGGGGTTGTTGCTGCTGCAAAAAATTTTCAAATTGCTGCTGTGACAAATTTTGGAATTGTTGTTGCGAGGAAGGCTGAAATTGTGGTTGCGAAGGAGGTTGTTGTTGCTGTTCCGGAGGAGCGGCATGACTCTGAGAAGACGAACCACCAGGCGACTGCGACTGACTATACGTTTGAATGAAATTGTCAAAGCGTGGGTTAAATATTTGGGCACGTTGTTCAGGCGTCAAATTACCCCCCCAAGTGGCACACATAGCTGAGAATATATCTGCCACAGTGCTCATCATTTCAGTAGTTGGTTGGGGAGGCACCGTTGATTGAGTTTGAGGGATTGGTTTCTTTCCTTTGCCCTTGAGCCTTTTACCCACGCCTCTTTGATAGTCAGATCTTTGGCCTAGAACTGTTTCCATAACGTCAAACTGATAACCAGTATCAGATTCAGATTCAGTCCCAGTATCGCTCTGGGATTGTCGTTCCAGTCGCTTCCTATCAAGCTCCTTGATCAGTTCCTCCTATTTAAATCAAAATTATTAGAATATGTAATTAATATAAAATATAAATTTTAATAATAAATCATTTTAATCACTTACATAATCTTTTGCAGCTAATTCATTAACGAAAGTTCCAGACGGTTTTTTCACATGGATCTCCTTCCATGCTTCAACTACATGCTCTCCAGGAGGACCCCCCCTATACAAATATAAACAATTAAATTAGTTTATTATAAGAAAAAAAATATTATTAACTATTAAAGAATTTTTTTTTATATGAAATATTTAACAATTAAAGAATTAATACATACCATTCCGTGGCGTATGGACGCCAACGATTTTGTGCCTTGCGTTGTTGGATATTTCATTAGTTGCCGATTCGATTTATTTTTAGTTGAACGATTCAAAAATGCCTCGCTAACGAACAATTCGCAAACCGGTTTCCAAGTCTCGGTATTCAAGTAGTCAGGGGGAATTTGAGAACTGTGTCCCAATCTTACGGTTTTTGTAATGTTGTTTGAAATGCTTGTGTCTGAGTGTCTTTCGCTCACTATACCGCTCCGCCATCACCGAGTATAAAGTCCCCATAAGTAGGTCTCGATGGGGATTCCCATCGATATCAAAGTAGTACTATGTAATAAAAGTAATTTAAAATTATGTTAATTTATAAATGAGGACATAAAATTATTACAACTTTTAATAATTAAAAATCACTCACTCTAATTCGATTGAGCACTTGATCCTTGTATTGTTGGGGTACATCAGAAAAATTTAGATGACCACCCGGGCACAACATGCTTACTTGTTGGCCAAGAAATCGAACATAATTGCTTGCTTCAGTGCCAACAACTTTGCCTGTTTCAAGATCTACCTCCACCGGTAAGGGCTTACCAGCTTCTCTCCTTTTTTTTTCGAGATTAGCGTTTGCGGCAACCCCACGACCCTTTCTGACCGGAGGTGGAACTATATATATTCGAGGGAAAAATAATTTTATTAGTAAATCATACATTCACTATTTATATTCAGAACAATTGTAGATTTGAAAAAATATGAAAACCTGCTTCGCAAGACGACGGTACCCTAGAAGGATCAGGGGGATCCCTGCCATCACCATCCCCACCGTGGTATGTCGCTAACGTAGCTGACATTTTACTTTACTTTGAAGACGGAAAAAAATGTAAGAATTCACAAATGTGAAACACATAATTGAAATATCACACAAATGTTAATGCGAAAGAAATTAAATAGTCCTTTAATTGTAAAAAATTTTAGTAACAAATGTTTACAAAATAAAAGTTACACTGAAGAATCACTATCATTTCCATCATTCACTAAGTTTATATTTTCATCCTCCACATGTTCAACTAGTAAATCATCTACTTCTTCAGCAACATAATTTTCATCAAGTTCATTATTCTCTATCTCAGAATCCACTAACTGATCGGACGATTCAACAATTACTGGAGGTTCATTCGATTGCATAATCAACTCTCCAAGATCAACCGTCAACACAAAATTGGCAGAGTTAGAATCACTAACAACATCTACATCAGTCTCATCTTCGTTGTCAGTAATGTCCCAAATTTGTCGATGGCTAATATCTTCAACAACCTTCCAATCGCGACCTCTGAGTGGATCTTCAAGATAGAAAACTTGCTTCGCCTGGTTAGCAAGGATGTACGGTTCATCTTAATACCAATATCCACGAGTATTTATACTAGTTATATTATTTTCAGTGATTGTCTTCTTTCTTATTGGATTAGTGTTATACCATTTACATTCAAACAATGACACTGTATATGCACCAGTATAAGATATAGTGATTACATCTTCAAGTGTGCCGTAATAATTAAACCCTTCAGTTCCAAAGAACAAGAATAACACCACTATTTTGTGTCTTCCGCTTTTGGTCTCGCTTTGATGCAATAAACCGAACACCATTCACTACACAACCTTCGTAAAATGTTGCTAAGTAATCGGACCCGGAAGCGAGAGCGAGTAACTCATCACCATTTTGTAAAGTTCCAAGCTTGTGCAACTCATATATCTAAATACATAAAATGTATTAATATGAGAGGAATATAAATGATTGAATTAAAACTTTACAATTTTGTCGTTATACCTTCTTATGAAACCACGAACGGAAAGTTTGCCTATGCAAGATATCGTGATTACCATTAGGATATTCATGCCTGATCTTGTCCAAATGTTCACTGTGAAGTATGATAATGTCAAGATACAATAGAGGGAGATAGAAAATAAAAACTAAAAATTTAATAAAATAATTTATAAAAATGTAACAAACTTACTCTAAGTAAGCTTGGATTTCAGGAGAATTTTGAAGAATGTACCACTCAGCTTTTTCACGACTGATATGATCAAGAGGCTTGATAAGTCCGCTAGTTAAAGGACGAGATTGAGAATTAAAAACTGAGAGATAGCGACAAACAGAAGGCGCATCTTCATTTCGATCAAGCCGATTAAATCTTGTTTCACACCCTTTAAAGTACATTGAACAAAAGGTTACTGCCTCATCAGCAACATAACCTTCTGCAATTGACCCTTCAGGACGTGCCTTATTTCCCACATAATTCTTCAATTTTTTCATGTACCTTTCAAAAGGATACATCCATCTCATAAAGACCGGGCCACCCAATATCGCTTCTTCAGGCAAATGCAATACCAAGTGTATCATTATGTCAAAAAAAGCTGGAGGAAAAATCAATTCCATCTTGCACAATAACAGAATTAAATTATTTTGAGCATCCTCCATATCTTTTACATTTAGAGTTCTAGAGCATAACTATCGAAAAAAATTACACACCTGAGTAATAGTTGTTGCAGTGTCACGAGGTAGAAATTTACGGACACCAACCGCTAGTACTCGCTGCATAATGACATGACAATCGTGGGATTTTAACCTAATAATGTTAGACTCATCTGGAGAAACTTTGCTCTTTAAATTTGAACAGAAGCCATCGGGAAACTTTATTCCTTTAACAAACTGACAAAAAAGTTGTCTTTTCTCACGAGTCAAAACATAAGGAGCATGCGGTTTCATTAGCCTCCCATTGATGGTTCCTAGGAGACTATCACACACATTCTTCTCAACATGCATGACATCAATGTTGTGTTTTAAAATATTCGTGCTCCAATACTCCAACTCGTAGAAAATACTTTTTTTCCTCCAATTACAATTTTCTGCAACTCTTCTACGTTTCACGCCCCCAAAATTTTCATGATGTCCGGGAATTTGGGGTTCGAGAGCATTAACTTGTGATAATATTTCTTCACAAGTAAATCGTCTTGGAGGAGGTCTTCTTTCAACTTTACCATCAAATCGAGTATCCCTTCTCATTGCATGGTTACTTGGCAAGAACCTTCGATGACCAACATATGATGTCTTCCCGATCACTCGAATGGACGTCGTGTCTTCATTACAAGTAGGGCAAGCTTTATAACCTTGACCACTCCACCCAGACAAGCTACTACGAGCAGGGAAATCATTCACTGTCCACAAAAGCGCAGCACGCATGGTGAACATCGAGTTGGTCGAACTATCTCTCGTTGCTACCCCATTATTCCACAACTCCTTTAATTCATCCACCAAAGGTCTTAAAAATATATCCATGTCTTTACCTGGAGATTTTGCACCAGGAATTAGGGTAGATAGCAAAAAATAATTATCTTTCATACATAACCAAGGTGCTAGATTATAGTTAGCCAACACCACTGGCCACATGCTGTATGCAAGACTCATGTTGCCAAATGGATTAAATCCATCAAAGTCGAACATTTCTTGGGTCCCTTGCAAACTCGGGATGTTTTGTATCAAAGTCTTTCCAAGCTAAACCATCGACTGGGTGTCGCAACACCCCATCATCTTTTGATTTTCTAGTATGATGCCATATCATGCTTTTCGCTGTAATCCTCGAACTATATAATCTTTTAAGTCGAGGTGTCAACGGAAAGTATCGCATGACTTTGCAAGGAACTTTTTTTCCTTTCCCGTTCTCGGAAGTAACCCAACGACTAGTTCCGCAAACTGGACAAGCCTCCTTGGATGCATTCTCCTTATAAAATAAGCAACAATTATACAAACAGACATCGATATTATCATAACCCAAGCCTAATTTCTTCAATCTCTTTTTTTCCTCGTAGTAAGTTGATGGAATATTATTTTCCTTCGGAAACGCAAACTTTAAGAGCTTCAATAATTCTTCAAAGATGTTATTAGGAATTTTTCCCCTAACTTTTAAATGCAATAGCTTTGCTAAAAAGTTAAGAGATGAAATTCAATCACAATCGGGATACAATTCAGCTTCAATTTCCTCAAATAAGTCATCAAATTGTGGGTTTGTGGTTGGTTGTTCATCTTCTCCTTGTGGTTCCTCAGTTGTCGAGGGAAAGAAGTCTTCTAAAATAAGAATCATTTCATCCTCTGATTCAACATCGGCAAATGCTACATCAACGACGGCATCCTCAGGCTCCCCGTGATAAATCCACTTCTCATATCCTTGCATAAAACCTCGATCAAATACGTGTGCTCTAACCCTATCTATTTTTTCAAACCTACTATTTATACATCTCACACAAGGACATCGTATTCGTCCATCACAATCCTTATGTTCTGATGCCATTGCTAAAAAGGCTTGTAGACCATTCCAAAATTCATGGCAACCACGATTTCTGATTTTGGTCCAAGACTTATCGATTGTCGCCATCTACAATTTAGACGACAAATGAAGTATTAAATATTTAAATTTTTGTAAAGTCTTATGAAATTTTATGAGTACAAATTTTATGATATATTTTTAAATATGAATTATTATTGTTCTTTATTATTAATTTTTAAATTTTTGTAAAGTCTTATGAAATTTTATAAGTACAAAAGTTATGATATATTTTTAAATATAATTATAAATATGAATTATTATTGTTCTTTATTATTAATTTTTAAATTTTTGTAAAGTCTTATGAAATTTTATGAGTACAAAAGTTATGATATATTTTTAAATAGAATTATAAATATGAATTTTGTAAAGTATTATGAAATTTTATGAATACAAATTTTATGATATATTTTTAAATATAATTATAAATATGAATTATTATTGTTCTTTATTATTAATTTTTAAATTTTTGTAAAGTCTTATGAAATTTTATGAGTACAAAAGTTATGATATATTTTTAATATAATTATAAATATGAACTATTATTGTTCTTTATTATTAATTTTTAATTTTTTGTGTTATTTTTATTATTTATAAAAAAAATAAATTTATTTTCTAAATTTAAATAAATATAAAATAATTAAATATTAAATGAATTATTATTTTTTGAAACTTAAAATTAGTTATCAAAATTTAAACTAATTATATTATAAAAAAAATTCATTTTGCATATTACACTATAAAAATTCATTAAATTACTAAATTTTAAATTTTTAATTTCTAAAATTTTGAATTATTTATCATTTATATAAAAATAAATTTATTTTCTAAATTAAAATAAATATAAAATAATTAATTTTTACCACCTTAAAAATACAAAAAAAATTATTTTTTAAAATTCAAATAAAAGTTAATCCATTTAATTTAAATTAAAAAAATAAATCAAATCTTCTAATTAATCTTTTTAACTTTTAATATTTATATTATTTATTAAGTTACTAAAAAACTAATTATTATTATTAAAAAAATCATTTTATATATATATTAAGCTATAAACTAATATTTTTTTTTCTAATTTTTTAAATTTTTTTCAATATTCTAAATTTGCTAAATTTACTTTTCAAATTTTAGCAAACTTAACAACAAATTAATTTAATTTCAATAAAATCTAACATAAAATAAACAAATACAAATAAATACAAATTACTAATAATACCAATCTGAAAACAAAAAGTATAACATATTACTAATTACTAAAATTAATTAAAAAACCTACAAATAACAACAATACAATATACAACATTGTTACAATATATAAATTATATATACATTAACATATACTATATATTTTCTTCAAAAAAAAAACCATATACTATATATTTTATATACACAAATATATAAATAAAAAAAATAAATATATACAAAATATACACTACACTATTATGTTTAAACTGTTATATAAATATAATATATATACAGATTAATATATACAATACATACACTACACTGTTATGTATAATATATATATATATATAATGTACAGTTTTTATACTTTACATAATAATACAATACAATATATATACTACACTGTTATATACATATATATATAATCTGTTATATACAAATATATATATATAATATACAGTTTTTATAAAGTATATATACACATAAAAAAAAATCAAAACTTATATATATACCCAATTATATATACACAAATATAGATAAACATATTTTTATATATAAATATACCCAATTTTATATACAAAAATATATATACACACAGATTTTTCTATATAAAAACCTACATTTATAAACTCAAAAATTATTTAAAACCTAACATATATAACATTCGAAATTTAAATATACATTATATAAACCAATCTAAAACCTAAAACTATATAATAACAAATATAAAATAATAAAAAAAAAACAATACTTACCTAAAATAACCGGTGGTGCGTCGGGATGGTGGTACGTCGGGGTGGTGGTGCGTCGGTGTGGTGGTCCGTCGGAGTGGTGGTGCGTCGGAGATGGAGGCGGTGGGAATTTTCAGCAAAGGAGAAGGGTAAGGAGGAGGCGGTTAGGGTTTTAAAATTGAGAGAAAATGGGAAAATGGGGAAGAGGGGTCTGATGGGGTATATATAGTGTTACTAGCAGTGGGGTATTAGCGGCGGACCCCGCCGCTAATAACATTTAATTATTTTTTTTATTTTATTTTTTAAATAAAATACTATTAGCGGCGGGGTCCGCTCGCTAATACCCCGCCGCTAATAGTTTGAATCACAATCTATTAGCGGCGGGGTATTAGCGGCGGACCCCGCCGCTAATAGTAATAGCGGCGGGCATTAGCGGCGGACAGCCCGCCGCTATTAATTTTTTTTTTTAAAAAAAAAATTCTGCCCCCGAATAGCGGCCAAGCAGGGGCTCCGCCGCTAATAGCCCCATTATTAGCGGCGGAGGAGCTCCGCCGCTATTGGGGGGAATTCTTGTAGTGTGTGATCTTAAAAATTTGCATGGATGCTATGTTGTAGCATTGATTGTTATATTATTTTATATAATATAATATTTAGATTAAATAATTAAGTTGTAAATAATTAAGTGTGACAAAGTATTAATTTTGTCAAATTGTAACATACATTATGGAGTTACAAAATGTATGTAGAATGATCACAAAATAGGCGTTGCAAATCCTTTACATTGATGATCACTTGAATATGTAACTCTCATCTCTTTTTCACTCTTAAATTAGTAAAAGATGTTACTAATTATTTATGAATGTGAATGAATGATAGTTATTGAAAATATTGTTGTTGGAGACTTGATTTATTCATTTATAAGGTGTATAAATGGTTCAAAATCAAGTGGGAATGATTTGGAACACTTTGGAAAAGAATTGGCCAAAGCTGAAAAATGGTAACTAGTAACTAGTTACTGTTTTTTTCAGCATATTATTGCCCACGTTTTTGAAAGTTTGAGAGCCTTTGTAACAGCCCAAAACTCCTCCAAATCACCAAATTAATAACATAAATGCCCAATTTATGATTGGTAACATCCAAGGGCTTTATGGTGGTCATTCATGTTCATATGAGAGTAAAAACTCTATAAATAGATGCCATATTGTTCACTTGTAAAAAGAAGTGGTTGAAACCATTTGTTGTGGTTAGAACCTTGTGAGGATATGCTCATCCTTAGACACTAGGCTGAGCATATGAGACTTGATAAATCCTTAAGAGCATTTCTAGAGTTTCCCTAAGTGTTTATATGAGGGAGGAAATGACTTTTAAGACAAAGGTCCTTGAGCCTTGGTCAAGCTTTTTGTGTGTTATCCTTCTTCTTCTCTAGATTTCTTGTAATCTTGATGAAATACTTTTATTTGTATTTTGAGTATTTTGATTGTAATCCTCCTATTCTCTCTTGTAATGAGAATTTTTCCAACAATCTAAAAGTCATTTATGTGGCATATTCTTCTTTCTTAAAGACATGCCATGGAGGTCAAACAATCAAAGAAAATTATCCATGAGGGAGAGCATCAATCAAGATCATGAGAAGAAAAATAATGTGGTAAGAGATTCAAGCCATCCATGGGTAAGCGTGGTGGATTTATTTTGTGATATCTTATTTATTTAATAGTAATATATATTAACATATTCATATGATGAGATATGATATTTTGGTATAAAGTTTTTACATGTTAATATATATGATATATGTATATTATATTATTATGTATAGTGATATATAATATTATAATTGAGATTATAACATATTATTATATGTATTTATGTGTGAGAGATATATATATCATATAATATGTGACATATGTGAGTTATATGTATATTATATGATGAGCATGAGATATAATTACATATATATATTTGTGAGAATAAATATGTAGAAATAGTGATTTCTATATACATGCATACATGATATATATTGTGTATATGCATATTAATGTATTTGTATGTTAATATATATAATATGTAACATATATATATTTAATTGTGGAATTAATATTGATATTTTGTATATGTTATTTATGATAGTATGGTAACATATATACAATATTAATTAATATAAAATTATTTGAGAGTTATAATTTTATGGGAGATATATTAATTTTGTGTATTAATATATGTATATAGATTATCATATTAATATATGTACTATATGGTATGATAATGGAGATGATGATAAGAAAAATGTGTTCATTCTATCATTATTATTGTGAAACTAAATTATGATTAAAGATAGTTACTTGGAAATGAAGTTCCATTTTGGTGATAATCATCTCATTTTATGAGATAAGAAAAAGTGAACTATGTGAGTTACACTTTTTTGTGTTTGTTCATTTTATAGCAAGAGCATAGTGATCAAAGTGGATCTATATTGTGAAATGAGCTCATACAATTGGAAGGACAATTTTAGACTCAAAGAAAGTGGATCATTGTGGATTCAAATAATGAGATAAAAGATTATAAAATTGGAGAAGCAATTTTGAATCTTAAAAAGTAAAGTGGTGAAATAAAATTGATGAGAAGTAATTTTATTAACTTTGGACTAATCTCAATGAGGAGATAACCATAAAATTGAAGAAGCAAATTTATCATTATGTGAATTTTGTGTTATCTATTAACAAATTTTAAGTATAATTTTGTTAATAAAGGACAAATAATGGATAAAATAATTCTATTAATTTGTAAGTGGTATTTGGAGAGATTATCATGTGATATCGAAAGGTTCATGATAATTTTGAGTGCACATTATTTTGAAAGATAATGTGTAGAGAACAAAATAAAATAAAGAGATTTATTTTAAAGTGATATGTGGTATTTTAACTTTATGGTTAAATGTGGGGGTGAGATTTGAATTTAATCAAATTTATTGAGAAATTATTGATTATATATATGTGGTTTTGAATTTAATATTCTAAATTAATATTTTGCTATGTGCATATGTGAAATTTTGACATATTTAGTGTCAAAATTTGGTGGTAATAATTTCAAGAAGGAAATTAAATTTAAGATAGTGGGGGTGCATACTCCAATATGAGAAGTTTAGACATATTGAGTGTCTAAAACTAAAAATGTATATATTTGAGATATATGCTTGATGTCTTAAATATAGTATAACTTTGACATGTTTGATGTATAAAGTTAAGTGTGTAATTTAGACATGCTTGGTGTCTAAATTAATGTTTAATTTTGATATGCTTGATATCAAAATTATTGAGAATTTGAGTTGTGTGAAAATTAATCTTTTATGATTGAATTTTCAAGCTTAAGTACTTAAGGAGAAAAGTGGTCACAAAGTGAACACTATATATTTGGCTAGCATGATTCGTTTGGAATCAAAAGTGTGAGGTTAACAAATCGCTTAATCTTCATACAAGATTAAAGCATGAATTTCGAGGGATGGGACCTAAACTCCCTTAGTAATTTGCTCGTTGATGGTAACCTATCTTAACACTAGTAAAAATCTAGTCTTAAGTTCAATAGGTAATAACAAATCAATAGAGTGAATGTGGTACTCAATTGTCCCATCTATGGATGAGTACATGTGGTGAAAATTGAGGGTTAAAACTGAAAGATTTTTTAATGGAGCTTAAGCTTAAGAAAACTCACTTAAGCTTAAGAAAGTGTAAGTATTGTGAGACACTAAAACTCCACCTATATGGACTAGGGGTGGTGCCGCCTCTTATGAGAGTTGGGAATTATTTTCTAGAAAGTCCATGAATTGGATTTGTGCACATGGCCATTAACGGTGCAAAAGCAATCCATAAGGTTCTTGAGTGAGCATAGCAAATGTGTGTGTGTTATCACCGGTTTGTTATCAAGAAATAGTGGTTCAATGCTACGGCAACCAAAATTTCGATAAACTTTGTGGTAAATACACTAAGGTAAAATTCAAGTCGAAAGACATTTTACACTATGCACAAATGCAATGGTTTCTATTAGAGTGAAGTTATTTAATCAAGTGGGGGAATATTATATTACTCCATAATATAATGTTTGATTGATTAAATAAAATGTTGTGTTACAAAATTATTTGATGAGATATTATTTAATCTAGTGGGGGAATGTTATATTATTTTATATAATATAATATTTAGATTAAATAATTAAGTTGTAAATAATTAAGTATGACACAGTATTAATTTTGTCAAATTGTAACATACATTATGGAGTTACAAAATGTATGTAGAATGATCACAAAATAGGAGTTGCAAATCCTTTAAATTGATGATCACTTGAATATGTAACTCTCATCTCTTTTTCACTCTTAAATTAGTAAAAGATGTTACTAATTGTTTATGAATGTGAATGAATGATAGTTATTGAAAATATTGTTGTTGGAGACTTGATTTATTCATTTATAAGGTGTATAAATGGTTCAAAATCAAGTGGGAATGATTTGGAACACTTTGGAAAAGAATTGGCCAAAGCTGAAAAAATGGTAACTAGTAACTAGTTACTGTTTTTTTCAGCATATTATTGCCCACGTTTTTGAAAGTTTGAGAGCCTTTGTAACAGCCCAAAACTCCTCCAAATCACCAAATTAATAACATAAATGCCCAATTTATGATTGGTAACATCCAAGGGCTTTATGGTGGTCATTCATGTTCATATGAGAGTGAAAACTCTATAAATAGATGCCATATTGTTCACTTGTAAAAAGAAGTGGTTGAAACCATTTGTTGTGGTTAGAACCTTGTGAGGATATGCTCATCCTTAGACACTAGGCTGAGCATATGAGACTTGATAAATCCTTAAGAGCATTTCTAGAGTTTCCCTAAGTGTTTATATGAGGGAGGAAATGACTTTTAGGACAAAGGTCCTTGAGCCTTGGTCAAGCTTTTTGTGTGTTATCCTTCTTCTTCTCTAGATTTCTTGTAATCTTGATGAAATACTTTTATTTGTATTTTGAGTATTTTGATTGTAATCCTCCTATTCTCTCTTGTAATGAGAATTTTTCCAACATTGATGCTATTCATTTTTTAAAATAAAAAATTAAGGCTAAAAAGTTATTGTACTTAAAAATTAGATATATATTAAATAATAATGAGTGAGATCATAATTATAACATTTTTAAAGAGTGCTATACATTTGAGTATTTTTAGAAGTAAGAGTGCCAAAAATAATGTGAAAAATAGATAAAATAAAATATTATATTTTTAAATGATGTGTAAATTTTTAGTATCCTTAAAGGATGCTAGTATTAGAGATGCTCTAACATCCTTTTATTATGAACGAGCATTACTGATACTTTCTAAAAGAAATATTTACTTACACTAATAGTAATATGACACTAAAAGAAATATTAAACACTAGAAGTATCTTTTAACATTTCTCAATTTAAGGGCTTTTTCATTTTCACACTTTAAAATAGTGTTTTTTTTTTTTTTTTTTTTTTTTTTTTTTTGCATTTTTACAAAATTTTACATAAAAACTCCTATTGCAATTAACAGAGCAACCTAAATCGCTACAAAAAATCGTATAGCAACCCACATAGAAATCACCGGAGAAACCACTTTAGAAACTCTAGCCGTAAATTTGAATAAAAAAATAGTATATGGAGTAATTTTCTTAAAATTTAATCATTTAATATATATTATATATATTAAATAATGATATGATATTATTTTAATAATTTTTAAAAATATTTATTATTAGAACATTTTATAACAAAAAGCAGGGGTGTTCGCAGTGGGAGTGGTGTAGTTTTTGACCATTTCAAACCAACCCGCACATGTAGTTTTTTCAATTTCTCAAACCACACTCGCACCTCGAAACTAAAAAACGGCGGAAACCGCACCGCAAAAAATAGTGCAATGCGGTGTGGTTTTTACGGTTTGGACTATCACTAATAATTAAACTATCACAAATACAACAAAGTTTGAGCAACACTTATCATAAATATCATAAGGCTTGAAAATAAATATAGAAAAAAAAATGAAATTTTAATAATACAATAATTAGTGGGCTTTGGGTTGGACATTCACATATTAGACCTAAATAAATATAAAAATTGGTATTTTTATAATGTGCGGTGCAGTGCGGTTTGAACCGCATATTAACAATTCAAAATCGAAAACCACACCGCGCGATTTAAGAAAATTTCAAACTGCGACCAAAAAGAATTTCAAACCGCATTTTTTTTTGCGGTGCGGACAATTTAAGCACTTTGAGCAGTTTGATGAACACCCCTAACAAAAAGTACTAAAAATAATCCACTACAAGAATTATGGGCAATACCAACGCCACTATTACCAACGCCTAAAAGTCCTCATTAAAAATAAAGGTATCAATAACGACATTTTAATGTCGTTGGGAAAGCAATTAAATTTTTTTTTTTTAAAAAAAAATATTTATTAAAAACGAATATTTTTTTCAATAACGACAATGTCGTTATTGAAAAACTATTCAATAACGACATTGTCGTTGGGAATGTGGGAGAGGTTTTTGAAAAGAAGCCGTTGAATTAGGCGGTAATTTTCCCCCCAAAACTGTCCCCAACGACATACCCTAACGACTATGTCGTTGGTGGCAGACTGACACTGCAACGTGTCAGTCTGTCACCAACGACATAGTCGTTGGGGGTATGTCGTTGGGGACAGTTTTGTATAAAAAAAAAAAAATTCACACGAAACCCTCATTTCATCAGCCTCTCTTCCCCAGCTGAAACCCTCATATTCCTCTTCCCCTAATCAGTCATCCTCTCCGCCCATCGTCAGCCGCCCGTCGTCACCGGTCGTCGTCGTCGACTGGAGTGGAGCAGGTCGTCGTCGTCGTCGTCACCACAACCTTCGACTGGAGTGGTAATTTCTTTAAATTATTTTTAGTTTAAAAAGATTGAAAATATTTGTATAAAGAGAAGTTGTGTGATTATATTTGTGTTTGAGGTGTTTGTTTTTTTTGTAATTTGTTTGTTTGGCTGAGTGGACTGGACTGCTAGATCTATATATATATATTTATATGAGAAGTTGTGTGATTATATTTGTGTTTGAGGTGTTTGTTCTTCTTTTATTAATTTATTCATACCATATTTTATATTATAATACAATAATAATCCACATTTTTAGTTTAAATATATATTATATGATAAAGAAAAAAAGAAAAATAATCTGTCATTTACGGTTTTTTACAAAAAAAAAAATAAATATATTTTGTTTTTTAATTTTTTTTAACAGATTGTGTTATTTTTTTTTTATTTATTATTGTGAAGTTGTGATTATAATAAATTTTATGTGTTTGTTTGTGAATGTGGTGGCAGTCCGGCCACCTCCCTCTGCCTGAAGCCACGCGCGTCAGCCCAGCACCGTTCGTCAGAACACCTCCGGCAGCCATTTTTGAGGTATATACTCCATTTTAAATATGTATAGTTTATTCTATATTTATATATGTTTTTATATGTTTAGATATAATTTTATTGTGTAAATATTTTTATAATGTGTTATGTAATTTAAAATGACTGCCAATATTCTTTGTTTTTAATCAATAATGTTTTTAATGTCCTATTTGTAATAATGTTTTTAATCAATAAAAATTCTGTCTTTTATATAATATAAGTATGTGAAAAGAAATATGTAATTTAATTTCGTTCCCAATGTTTATTCTATTTCTGCCATTGTATTTATTTTTAATTTTTCTAAAAAGTATCTTCGTTTGTATTGAGGTTCAATATTCTTTGTTTATGTTTAACTTTTTTTTTTAGATATATGTATTTGAGATATGTGTATGTATTTTTAACAATGTATGTATTTTGTTGTTATAAGTGATTGTAACTTTTTTTTTTTCTTTTTAATATTTATGTGAATAATCTGAATTTTTTTTTAGATAATATTCCGAAAAAAGTATGTGTGTTTATATGTGTTTTTTTTTTGTTATTTTTTGTATTGTTATAAATTTTTGATTTATTTTGAAAATTAGTAATATTTAAAAATTTGTAATGTATTTAAAAGTTGTTAAGATTGTATAAATTAGGTTATTAAATTTTTGGGTATAGTTTAAAGTATAAATGTTATTCTGCCCAAATTTTAACAAAATTTTGAGATAATAAAAAAAAATAGGTTAACTTAATAAATTTTAATAAATTAGTAATTTTTTTTAAAAAAAATATTAAAGTGATATTTAGAAAGAAAAATTATAAGTTAATAATTATTCATAAAAATTAATGTTAAAATTAAGTAATTTAAGTAAATGAAATTTGTATTTTGTTTAAAAAATAATAATAAATAATTAAATATTTAATAATTAATTTTTATTTTTTTTTTGAATCAATAAAGATTTTTTCTAAAGACTAAGCATATAATAGCATCAAGTATCACTTTATTAAAGATTTTTGAACTTTGAAGCAAATAAAAAATGTAACTCAAGTATTACATTGAAGAGCAGTTAATAGACATACTCACAAAAACATTATCAAGAAACAAATTTAAACTATTACGAGATATGATGAGAATTACAAAAATATGTACCAAAAAAAAGTATTAAAATTTGTACACATTTAAATATTTCTTGGAAATATGTTGAATAGTAATAGAATTTCTAGAACTTTTTCATTGTAGAAACTTCTAGTTGTATATATTAAAAATGTTGATTAGAATGATCTACAAAAAATGTAATATCTACTACTAGTGTAATGTCGGATTGGTATATACCACCTATTCTAGCTATCACATAATAAGTAGCTCTCAATGTATCCAAAATGATATGTAACGAGGAATCAATCACTTCAAACAATAACTAAAAGCCAAGCCTTCACTACCTCTTACTACTATTCCATAATATACTAATCTAACCTTCCAATACCTTAATACAAAAAAAAAAAAAAAAAAAAAAAAAGCCCAATATAACTCTTCTAACTTGTCTCATCAAATTATCAACTGAACAGTACTAATTAACATCATCACACCTACTTATTTTCTATCATAACTATATTAACTAAATTAAACCAAATACAAAACATAACATTTTTACTCTATCCAATTAATAAATATCAAGTTAAAGCCGACTTATTAGCTAAAAGTATTTATTAACATAACAAGTTTTTTTTTTTAAATAGACAATTATTTAAATTAATATTTATTTAACAAAATTTGTGAAATAAATCCTACAATTAAGTAATTGAATTTAAAAGATTTTTTGTATATTTATTAAAAATAATAATAAATAATTAAATAATTATAAATAACATAGGTGGTGACGCGAGAAAAGGCCGTGGGAGGAATGTTTTAGTAAAGTTAGAAGAGAGAAGAAAAAACTCTACTGGCCCGTTGCCATTAGAAGTTGACAGTGTCTCGAACAAAATAGTAGACTTGGAGAGTAAAGCTTTTCCTCGATTGGTAGGGCGAGAGGTTGCACTGCATGTGCCTGGACATCATCCAAGTTGGGCAAATGTCCCGGAGCAGTACGAACACCTCATCTTAACCAAGCTTCGGGTAAATAATTATTAATTTATCTACACTAATAAATGTGATTATTACCATGTTATTTTAATTTATTTTTGTCATATGCAGCATTATTACCAGTTGGACAGTCATCCAAAGTTAGTAGCTATTTCGATAGCTGAGATGGCCGAGAAGTACAAAACACGAAAGAATATTAGATTGCAACACACTACAACATTCAGGAGCAATAGCGGCGGGCCCCTCGGCCGCTATTGCTCCATTTTTTGGCCGC
This sequence comes from Cannabis sativa, assembly GCF_029168945.1. Lineage (NCBI taxonomy): Eukaryota > Viridiplantae > Streptophyta > Magnoliopsida > Rosales > Cannabaceae > Cannabis > Cannabis sativa. Next base: position 53,794,339 of record NC_083602.1, on the reverse strand, counting down.
TAAAGGGCAATAGCGGCGGACCTCGGCCGCTATTGGTCCGCCGCTATTGCTTGGCCGCTATTAATAGTATTAGCGGCCAAAAACTGGTTCCGCCGCTAATACTATTAATAGCGGCGGAGCAATAGCGGCGGGACCCCGCCGCTATTGCCCTGTGTCAGACTTCGTGTTTCGAGACTGACACAGAGCAATAGCGGCGGGGTCCCGCCGCTATTGCTCCGCCGCTACAGCACACCAGAATAAAAAAAAATAATAATTATTTTTAAAAATTTATTTATATTATATATAAATTTATTTATATTATATATATAAATAATTAAATATTTAATAAATAAATCTAATTAATATAATTAAACTAAATATTAATCTTCATTAATAATTAAATATTATTAATAATTTAAAATTGTCTCCAAAGTAATTAACTTTAACATATTAATCTTAATAAAATATTGTCTCAAAATTAAACTAAATTATTACAAAACATAAATAAATTATTCATTAACATCTTCATTCAAGTCTCTAATTATGAAGTCTTGATCTGGATTATTTTCGGTACGAGTCCCCGAAGCCTGTGGCGGAGAAGGCACATACGCTTGGTCTGATGATAAACCCAGCGTCAAATTACCGAGCTCAGCTTGGTTGAAAATGGGAGTTGAAAAAAATTGGTTCTCCTGCGATGAACTCCCAAATAATCCAAAATCAGCAAAGTTTGAGCCGAGCGGAGGAGACTCTGACGGTGTTCGGTATAAGAACTGATTTCCCATTGGCGGAGCGTACCGTTGTTATTCTTCGAGGAAATTGCTGAGGAAAAGATTGGGGTTGCTGCTGCAAAAAATTTTCAAATTGCTGCTGTGACAAATTTTGGAATTGTTGTTGCGAGGAAGGCTGAAATTGTGGTTGCGTAGGAGGTTGTTGTTGCTGTTCCGGAGGAGCGGCATGACTCTGAGAAGACGAACCACCAGGAGACTGCGATTGACTATACGTTTGAACGAAATTGTCAAAGCGTGGGTTAAATATTAGGGCACGTTGTTCAGGCGTCAAATTACCCCCCCAAGTGGCACGCATAGCTGAGAATATATCTGCCATGGTGCTCATCATTTCAGTAGTCGGTTGGGGAGGCACCGTTGATTGAGTTTGGGGGATTGGTTTCTTTCCTTTGCCCTTGAGCCTTTTACCCACGCCTCTCTGATAGTCAGATCTTTGGCCTAGAACTGTTTCCATAACGTCAAACTGATAACCAGTATCAGATTCAGATTCAGTTCCAGTATCGCTCTGGGATTGTCGTTCCAGTCGCTTCCTATCAAGCTCCTTGATCAATTCCTCCTATTTAAATCAAAATTATTAGACTATGTAATTAATATAAAATATAAATTTTAATAATAAATCATTTTAATCACTTACATAATCTTTTGCAGCTAATTCATTAACGAAAGTTCCAGACGGTTTTTTCACATGGATCTCCTTCCATGCGTCAACTACATGCTCTCCAGGAGTACCCCCCTATACAAATATAAACAATTAAATTAGTTTATTATAAGAAAAAAATATTATTAACTATTAAAGAATTTTTTTTATGAAACATTTAACAATTAAAGAATTAATACATACCATTCCGTGGCGTATGGACGCCAACGATTTTGTGCCTTGCGTTGTTGGATATTTCATTAGTTGCCGATTCGATTTATTTTTAGTTGAACGATTCAAAAATGCCTCGCTAACGAACAATTCGCAAACCGGTTTCCAAGTCTCGGTATTCAAGTAGTCAGGGGGGAATTTGAGAACTGTGTCCCAATCTTCTGGTTTTTTGTAATGTTGTTTGAAATGCTTGTGTCTGAGCGTCTTTCGCTCACTATACCGCTCCGCCATCACCGAATATAAAGTCCTCATAAGTAGCTCTCGGTGGGGATTCCCATCGATATCAAAGTAGTACTATGTAATAAAATAATTTAAAATTATGTTAATTTGTAAATGAGGACATAAAATTATTACAACCTTTAATAATTAAAAATTACTCACTCTGATTCGATTGAGCACTTGATCCTTGTATTGTTGGGGTACATCGGAAAAATTTAGATGACCACCCGGGCACAACATGCTCACTTGTTGGCCAAGAAATCGAACATAATTGCTGGCTTCAGTGCCAACTACTTTGCCGGTTTCAAGATCTACCTCCACCGGTAAGGGCTTACCAGCTTCTCTCCTTTTTTTTTCGAGGTTAGCGTTTGCGGCAACCCCACGACCCTTTCTAACCGGAGGTGGAACTATATATATTCGAGGGAAAAATAATATTATTAGTAAATCATACATTCACTATTTATATTCAGAACAATGTTAGATTTGAGAAAATAAGAAAACCTGATTCGCAGGACGACGGTACCCTAGAAGGATCAGGGGGATCCCTGCCATCACCATCCCCACCATGGTGTGTCGCTAACGTAGCAGACATTTTATTTTACTTTGAAGACGGAAAAAAATGTAAGAATTCACAAAATGTGAAACACATAATTGAAATATAAGTATTTAAAATGTTAATACGAAAGAAATTAAATATTCCTTTAATTGTAAAAAAATTTAGTAACAAATGTTTACAAAATAAAAGTTACACTGAAGAATCACTATCATTTCCATCATTCACTAAGTTTACATTTTTAAATATAATTATAAATATAATTATAATTATAAATTTTAAATTTTTGTGTTATTTTTATTATTCATAAAAAAATTAATTTATTTTTTAAATATAATTATAAATATGAATTATAATTGTTCTTTATTATTAATTTTTGAATTTTTCTAAAGTCTTATATTTTATGAATACAAATTTTATGTTATATTTTTAAACATAATTATAATTATAAATTTTAAATTTTTGTGTTATTTTTATTATTCATAAAAAAATTAATTTATTTTTTAAATTTAAATAAATATAAAATAATTAAATTTTAAATAAATTATTATTTTTTGAAACTTAAAATTAATTATCAAACTTTAAACTAATTATATTATAAAAAAAATTATTTTACATATTACACTATAAAAATTCATTAAATTACTAAATTTTAAATTTTTAATTTTTAAATTTTTACCACCTTAAACTAAATTTGTTTTTTAAATTAAAATAAATATAAAATAATTAATTTTTACCACCTTAAAAATACATAAAATTCCATTAACATATTTTTTCTTAAAAAACTTACATAAAAATTTGATAATTTAATTACAATTATTATTAAAATTAAAAAAATTGTTTTTATTTAACTTTTTAATTTTCAATATTCAAATTTTTATGTAATATTATACTAAAAATTTTAGGCTAAAATTATACCAAATAATTTTTTAACTATCCTAAAAATTTTAGGCAACAATTATACCAAATAAATTAAATCAAATAACAATTACAATATAACAACAAAAATAACAAAAATATATACTTTCAATTCCAACAAATAAATTAAAAAAGTAAAAAAAAATTACAACAATAAAATAAATATATAAATTTTATAAAGTATATTTATTTAGTATATACACTCACTAAAATTATATATATTAAATTTACATATATATAAACATAAAAAATATATATTATATATAAAAAAAATACATTACATAAATAAATATATATATATACAGTAAAAAAATATATATTATAAAAAATACATATTATATATAATATATATATATACAGTGAAAATATATACTAATATAAAACATAAAAAATATATATATACAGTGAATATATATATAGAGAAAAATATTTATATATAGATAATATACAAATAAATAAAATAATAAATACCTAAATAAATTATATAAATACACAAAAAAATATATATATCAATTAATATATATATAACAATTAACATATAATACAATATTTATACACAGAAAACATAAATAATATATATATAAAGAAATATATATATACAGAAATAAAATATATAATACAATATATATATATATACAAAAAAATAAAAAATTAATACCCAAACAATATATATATACACATATTATTAATTATACACCAAAATACACAATATACACAATATACACAATATACGTATCTATCACAAAAACAAAAAAATCCGATCTAAACATAAAAATATACCCAGATTATAAATCAAAATGTGCATACAAATACAAATCTAAAACCTAAAACTATAAGATTACAATATGCATACAAATACAAATACCCAGATTATAAGATTAAAAAAAAAAACATACCAAAAAACGTCGGGAGTGCGTGGGGATGTACTGTTGGTGCGTCGGGATGGTGGTGCGCCGGGGTGGTGGTGCGCCGAGTGGGGTGCTTCGGGGTGGGGCTGATGGTGGGGAAGGGTCGGATTTGGGGGAAGAGGGGTAAAGGGGTTTGAATTTTGAAATGAAGGAAAAGTTGGAGAAGTGGGGCTGATGGGGGTATTTATAATATGTGTAGCGGCGGACTATTAGCGGCGGGGTCCGCCGCTAATAGTATTAAAAATAAAAAAATAAAAAAAATACTATTAGCGGCGGACCCCCGCCGCTAATAGTCCGCCGCTAATAATTTGAAATACATGAGCGGGAATTATCCCGCCCATTTATTAGCGGCGGAGTATTAGCGGCGGGGTCCGCCGCTAATACTAATAGCGGCGGACCAATAGCGGCGGGCCCGCCGCTATTAGTATTAGCGGCGGAGCAATAGCGGCCTACTGCCCGCCGCTAATGATATTCAAAAAAAAAAAAATATGGCCAACTATTAGCGGCGGACCCCACCCTCCGCCGCTAATACCCCTCTTATTAGCGGCGGAGAGGGCCCGCCGCTAATAACCCCGCCGCTATTGGTATTATTTGTTGTAGTGACACTTCAGAGAATATTACAAAAACCCAGAAGACTTTGAAAATGCAGTGAAGAACCCTCCCAATGAACTTAATGAAGACCAATGGCGACTAATATGTGAATTGTTCACAACTCCTGATTTCATTCAACGGTCGAAGCAAAACTCTATCAATCGACAGAAGATGAAATTCTCTTCAACAACAGGGTCGGTAACTATGGCTGAGATTCTTCGTCAAAAAGTAAGTTAATATATTAAATTTCTATTTTACAAAGTTTACTTTATGTATAATTTTCTAACAAGTTATATTTATCAGCAAGGAAAATATAATAAAATATTATATTTTTTTTTGGCCATTGTAGATTTTTGACGCTCTTGATCTTTAATGAGAATGCTATAAAGAATACTTAATCACATAAATATATTCTTAGCATCTTTTAATAGATGCATAAAAGAATACCTTACACACATCCTTTATATCTTCACAATAAAGTAAGAAAAATATAATCATTTAATATATATTAAATAGAGTAATTTGCACTATAAATATTTTTAATTATTAGTTACAAATAAATACATAAGTTTAATTTTTGGCAGTAAATTTATAATTGTAAAATTTTTGTAAGTACCTAGGAGTTAAGTATTAAGTAAATTATGATCAATGTAGCAATCCTTAATTTATTTAGGTTATTAATTTTTATTTTTTTTCAAAAAATATTAGTTTAAATATAACGATAAAAAAATGACAAATGGATAATTACTTAATATTTAATCCTCAGATACTTACGGAGTTTTAGAAATATAATTTAGGTATTATTAGCACAACAAAATTAAACTTAGATTTTTGTTTGAACTAAAAATTAAATTTAATAATAATATATTATTATTTTAATAAGTTTTAGATTTACTTCTCATTGAAAATTTTAGAATAAAAATTATCAAAAATAATATGGAAATAGAAATAAAATAGGTTTTTATTATTATTATTTTTATACTTCAAAATATGTATATTTTTTTGTATTTTTACAGAATTCCATACAAAAATTCATATAGCAGCTAATGGAGCAGCCTAAATTGCAACTAAAATTTGTATAGTAATCCGTATAAAAATTACTAGAGAAACTACCGAAACAATCTAAACTATGAAAAAAAAGTTAAAAATAATGTATAAAATAATTCTCTAATAAAATATAATATTATATTTTTAAATAAGATATTGAACTGAAATATTATATTTGAGATGCTCAGAGTAATACCATTCAAGTGCATCAAGCATGCGCAATACATTTATGACAACAGGTGATACATAGTGTACAATAAGTGAAATAAAATAATAACAATAGTTTTGAATGATTGAGATATAAAAATAATATATTATGAAACGCCATAATCTTTTTATACCACCTTATTTATTTATTTTTATAAAAATAATTTCTTTTAACAAAGAAATTTAAATAATAATAATTTTAACTTTTTGATAAATAATTTTAAATAATAATTAATAAAATTGTGCATTTAGTTTTAATAAATAAATTATTAATAATTATATAAAATAAGATAATAGATTTAATTTATAATTTTATTATATATTATAATTATATTTTTAAATAATTATTTATTATAATACTAAAAAATAAATTAGCCGTGCTAAAAGCGACTATATTGCCTAGTTTATTATAATACTAAAAAAAATTAAATTAACTCCCCAAAAGAGGCTATATTTCCTAGTTTTATAATAATTCTATTTTTTTTAGATAATATATTAAAGAGTAATACCATTAAAGTGCATCACGCATGCGCAATACATGTATGACTAACTCCAAATTTTAATATTTCTACATTATCCTACCTGTTCTACTTCTTTGACTTTACTAATCCACCTTCTCATGGAAAAAGCCAACTTGATCAATTTCCTAAAGGCCACCATATTAATTGATTTTTGTTTTATTTTAGGGTAATGGTTGAAAAATCAACAAGACAACTTCAAATTAGTAAGAGCAACGAACGCCAGGCCAACCTCTTTCTTTGTTTTTTTGCCTCCATAACACGTGGTGTAGGGTTTCATAATTCATTATCTCTTTCTATGCATATCAATATCATCACGATCGATGATCATGTATTCTTATTTCAATTTGATCAATATTTTCATTGGTACTGTTACATCTTATATTATAGTTTGTCTTTAGTACTTGTCATACATTACACTGTGGATATATATAGTAGACACATAAGATAATTAATTTAATATATATAATGTTATATATAATTATTATTATTAATGATAATAATAATATTATAATGTCGTCTCACTCCCGAGATACCTGGTCATGGTTTGGTTTTGCTCAATATATAGTAAATTCGATCCCCACACAGATCACTAAAAATCATGAATAAATTTATTCAACTGCTACAATTCAACAAAACCATATATATATGAGACGTGAGCAATTACGTGAGAACAGTGAACTTCTTTTTTCTTTCTTAACTCCAATGGAGAACAGCAACCAGTTATATCTTTATATATTAAAAGTGCCTATCTAACGGCATTTCTTGGTTTAACAGAATATACCTTAAAAATAAAAGAATATTCAAGTATTTCAATAAATATTCAATAAATTCAAAATCAAAATCAAAATCAAAACCAATAAATATTAAGTATTTCAATAAACTCATAAACAAATAAATCAGAACAATTCAAAATCTCAAATCAAGAAAATTAAAAGTTTAGATTTAAAGAATATTCTGTTAAATTTAACGATGTTAATAGGTTTGATATCCGTTAACAAATAAACCCAATAATTAAATCCAAAAAATTAAACAATTTTTTTTTAAATTAAAAAAATCAAAAAATTAAACAATCTTTTTTTAAATTAAAAAAAAATCATCTTAGCCACATATCTCTCTAACAAACCATATAAAATAATATATTTTTTTTTTTCTAGAAACATAAAGTTACAGACTAATTTCATTAATAATCATCAGCATAAAATTTAAACTCTATATTAAAAAATATCTTTTTTTTTTCTAAATCCATAAAGCTACAGACTAATTTTATTAATATAAATATTCAAGTATGAATACATCAGAACAATTCAAAATCAAAACCAATAAATATTCAAGTATTTCAATAAATTCATAAACAAATAAATCAGAACAATTCAAAATCTCAAATCAAGAAAATTAAAAGTTTAGATTTAAAGAATATTCTGTTAAATTTAACGATGTTAATAGGTTTGATATCCGTTAACAAATAAACCCAATAATTAAATCCAAAAAATTAAACAATTTTTTTTTAAATTAAAAAAATCAAAAAATTAAACAATCTTTTTTTAAATTAAAAAAAAATCATCTTAGCCACATATCTCTCTAACAAACCATATAAAATAATATATTTTTTTTTTTCTAGAAACATAAAGTTACAGACTAATTTCATTAATAATCATCAGCATAAAATTTAAACTCTATATTAAAAAATATCTTTTTTTTTTCTAAATCCATAAAGCTACAGACTAATTTTATTAATATAAATATTCAAGTATGAATACATCAGAACAATTCAAAATCAAAACCAATAAATATTCAAGTATTTCAATAAATTCATAAACAAATAAATCAGAACAATTCAAAATCTCAAATCAAGAAAATTAAAAGTTTAGATTTATAATCTTTACAAATATGAAAAACTTAAATAGATTTATCTACCATTGTTGTTGCCGTTGCTCAGTTACTGGATTCTTAAACAAAAACCACTAAAACTTATATAAAACTAATATTTACGTGGCTCGCCCCGTAACTCTCATCTAGTATCTATATGTGTGTGTGAAAGAATATATATATAGTAATTACCAATACCAACTGCATGCTATATAGTGCCACAAAAAGTGGGTGACCTATAATTGGATCATATATCTAGCTAGCCCTTGACTTTTAATATAATTATTTCAGATGTTATATTTATTTGATCAAAGTGGTTTTTCACTTGATATGATTATAATTTACTGATCGGTTCAGTATTATTAATTTGCATCGTTAAATATATATCGTTCATTTATTATTCGTTCAAATTTGAAGATTTGTAAGAAGAAAAATACATTAATTAATGTTTGAAATAAAAATGAGAGACCATATATATTAATTAAGTGAAACGTGTATAGTATTAAATACATAGTGCTTGTACATACATATACATGTACAAAAGTCTTCATCAACACTCAAGCTAATAAAAGTCATAATTATTAAAAATGTACTTTATAAAACATTCCCTTAATTAAGCACGTACCTTCTAATACATAGTATGCTTTTTTATACATTTAATTATAGATATTTATTATTTTTGATTAATTAAACAGTAATAATTTATATATAAATAATCAAACCGAAAATTTAAGCAACATATATATTAAAAGTAATAATAAAAAAAGCAAGAATAATTTAATTAATTAATAACCATAAGATCGTTCATCTCTTCCTTGAACTTGGTCATGGCTGGTCTAGGAAGTGAAACCAAAATCCCAACGGCATTTTTCATCGAAGGGTCAGATTTTGGAGGAGGCAAAAAAGTACACAAATCAACGGACCCAAAACACTCCCATTGCAACGTTGTAACATTCACCACTTTCCAACCAAACCCAATTTCCTCAACAACTAAGCCCAAATTTCTCCAATCAGTAACAGCCATGAGTGCACCCGTGGCCTTAATCTTCTCATTCTGTCTAGTCACCAACTCAGTCTCCAACACATCAATAGATTTTCTAATGTAATTATTATCAAAAACATCTTTCTTCTTCTCCTTAATCAAATTGGCCACCTCAGATAACGGTTTCTCATCAAGTTCTTTACCAGTTATCTCAACAGCCGAAGTCAAAAAAGCATTCCCATAATACCCTTCAGGCAAAGGAGGGTTTATAACCTTTCTTAAACCAGTTGCGAAGAACAGAGTTGTTATCCCATCAGGGTTGAGTTTCAATGCTCTTAATCTTGCTCTCCATACATAAGCAGCAAGTACTTCGAAAGTAGTTAAAGAACAATGAACACTATTCATCTCTTTAGCTAAACTTTCTTTTAGTCTCTTTATGCTTTCACTCTTCACATAAAAACACTCATCAACAACATCAGAAAATGGTAAATAAGGCGATTTAGCAGGAAATAACCCATTATCAACCTTTATAGGCTCTTTAATAGGTGAACCAACAAGCCTTTCTCTTTCCCAAACCGGCTTAACCGAAAGCTTTTTACCTTTAGAAACCTCAGCTATGGCTTGGAAAAACTGAGCCGCGCCAAACCCATCACTAACAGAGTGAGAGAGACCAAATCCAATAGTGAAACCCCCACAAGAGAATTTAGTGACCTGCATAATGAGTGGGGCGTAACCGGTCTTTTCGTCGATGAAATCAGCTGGGGTTGAAGTAGAGACGAATTCTTTGGCTATTTCGAAGTTGAGATCGTCTAAGTAACTTAGTGAAGAGAGTGTACAGTCGGCTGTGGCCTCCAAAAACGGCACGCCGTTTGTGTTGCAAGTGAGCCTAAGCCTTCCGTCGTGGGTGTGTCGTTTGAGTCTCCCTGCTAAAGGGTAGTAATGCACCAAAACCTCGGACAGAGTTTGTTTGATCAACTTAGCTGGGTCTTCTTCGGCGTTGTTGTTATTATTATTGGTAGTAATTATTGATTGGCAGACGAAGATAGTTGGGGAGATTGTTTCCATGTTAACATCGTTATCAATGGTTGAGAAAGAAAGAACCTCTGAAGGAGTTGGTATTGAGGGCTTTACAAGCTCGAAATCTTTCCTCACAACACAAAATGGCGCCATGGATTAATAATATGAGAAAATTAGAATATATAAAGTGTATGGGTATGTTTATAAAGGGAGTTTTAGGCTTATTTATAGAGATGTGTATATACTCTATTGTATGTAGATTGAATTGCTTTATATTGATCTTGTGAGCCACCTCTATATATAGTTCAGTTGTTGGTTGGTGGGTGGGTTTGGTCAAGATTAAGATGATATAATATATCGAAAGTTATAGATACGTATGAATAGTTCAAATTAAAATAGTACCATGTATATATTTTAAATAATTATGTATATCTATAGGTTTTGTGAAAATATATTATTTATGTTTTTCGATATTCATTTTGGAATAGTCAAGTATTATGGTTTGGAAAATGGATCAGATGGGTAGGTTATAGCATATGCCACTTGTCCGCCGTTTTTCAATATATTTTATATAGCACTATTTAAAAAAAAGTAGTTGATTATTTTGTAATATTCCATTAATTTATTTTATACACCATTTTTCAATGTGAATGGACCCTTTTAATTACGTACTTACAAGTCTTCAAACCGGCCAGTACATTTTTTTCTCTACCTTTTGATTTCATAGAAAGATGAATGAAAAAAATAATAGCCATTTGCTTTATACATATGTACACACATACAAGTAAAAAGTCTTTTATCACGGACATGTAAGCATATCACTCATAATATTACATATGCATATTTACAAATTACGTTGTTGTGTATATTAATCTATTATAATAAGTAATTTTTTTTTCAAAAAGCAACTGTACGAACATACATATATATATTTATTTATACAGAATCCGAGTTGAAATATTCTCTCATATATATATTTGTTTTTGTTTCATAAAATTTTTAATATTGATAATTTGGTTGTAAAATATGGTTTGATGCTTTCTTACGCGTATTTTGCTCACCTACAACGTAATCAAAAATTAAAAAATGAAAAAATAAATATTTAACAACACACTTCATTGAAAAAAAAAATCATTACAATGATCACAAGTAATTGATCTAGTCTTACTGAATTCTCTACACTTGTACAAGGGGTAGGTAGGTCAAGATAAGAACATTGACTCTAGTGTGTGCACATATATTTTATTTATAATTAACAATTTTTCCTTTTTTATTTTTATTTCTTTTGGAAATCTGGTAAGTCAAGTTTTCCAACTTTGAACTATATTAATAAATAAGTTGCTATACATATGTTGTTGTGGTTGCTGTTAATTTTAAATACCAAAAAAAATAAGGAACTGCTTTAAGAGTAAAAAAAAGAAAAACTTCTTAATTTGTTTATAATTATCTATATATACTTTAAGCCAAACTTGTAATTATTAATTGTAGAATATAATAATTAATTAATCCTCTTATGCCTAGCTCTGTAATGATCGATATATCGGTTAGGTGAACGTGAAAGCAACACTAGCTATAGTTAGTCCCTTTTGAAATTATTATATATTCTTATTTATGTGTTCGATCGACTAGCTGCAGCTTGTACTTGTAGTAGTGTATATATTATATATATATATATATATATATATATAGATAAGCTATTTTAAACGACATGTACAAACTTATCGTCAAGATCTTCATCAACTACCACTGCAGCCCACTACAAAAGAGACAGATCAGATTTCCATAGATGTACTTCATTTTGAGGTTGAACTTAATTGATAATTAGTCCGCACAAGTAAAGTAACAATAGATAAGCAGAGAATAATATACGCACGAGAAATATCATCATCGGTATATAAGACTTCTCTCTTTTACAAGGATTTTAAAATCGAAATGGGTATCGATCATTAATTAGCTCAAAGATTATGGTTTAATTATACATAGAGACTAGAGAGTAAATGATATACATGTGTATATAATTCAAAACATATATATATGTACACTACAATAAATATCATTTTTGTGACAAAAGTTGGTATTGCGCTGGTAAAATAGAATTTACTTGTGATGTGTTGGCAAAAGGGGTTGGCAAATTAATGTTGGTATTAGAACTTTTGCCAGCATAAAATGAAAAGCGCTGGCAAAATAACTTTTTTCAGCGCGTAAATAGGCTGGTAAAAGTTAGATTTTAGCTACTGCAAGTGTACGCTGGTAAAACTTTGACATCTTTACCAGCGCAGTTTGCGAAATGCGCTGGTAAAACTTACTTTTACCAGCGCAGTAGCGAACTGTGCTGGTAAAAATTACATTTCTTGTAATGATACCAAAGTAATCAACTACTAACATATATATATATATATATATATATTAAAAATACTTGTTGCATATATGTTGTGTGTCACATATACCATCAATCCCCCTCTCTATATATAAAAGGTGCCAAAATATGAAAGTTAATTAAATTTGCTTTTCTTTTCATTTCAAAGTACTAATCGATATTAAAAAAAAAAACCGACGCCGATAGAGTTCTTATAGCGTCAGTTATTATACAAAATTCTATATCATAAAGTACTTATGACTATTATTATTATTAAATAACTGACGTCATAAAGTTTCTTATAATTTTTTTTTTCAACTTTAAAATTTAGTGTAATAACATATTTTTTCATTAATTTAATTTTATTTAAAATTTAATTTTTTTCATATATATTATTTTATCGTTCATATATATATTGATGAATTAGAGAATTCATTGCACAAACAAATTGATTTGTACAACCTAAAACACCTCATATAGAGCCCTGTATAAGAATCTATACAAGAGATCTAATTACAATAAGTCAAACTTATCTATGTTTCTATAATCTACATGTTTAGGCAAACACAAGTTATCCGGCCTAGTTTTAATTTGTCATATTTTGCTTCCTAAATTAACAGATCCGAACTAACAATATATTTAACTGCCATAATTTGTTATTCCTAGCTTGCCAACCAAAGCTGCAATGGAAGCAACTAAGACTTTCTTCTTGCATTTACTCTTCGTGGACCTGTTTATCCATCTGAGTAGATCTTGCAAGGAAACAGTGTCGGCTTTCCATCCAAGTTAATTTTTCAGCTAATATAGGCATTCATGAGAGAAAAGACACTTAAAGAAAAGATGATCAATAACTGTTTCTATAACATTATTACAGAGGATAGAAGTTGAATCATATGCAATGTTGAATCTGTGGAGTCTTTCTCTAGTTTTCAACATGTTTTGTACTGCGATCCAGAGCACAAAGTGTGCTTTTGCTTTGGGATGTTAAGTCTGCACCAAACTTGCTTACTCCAATAAAATTGATCCTGTACCTAATTAAGCATCCTGTAGCTAGAGGAAATTCAGTAAATACCTAATGTTGCATTAGGTGTCTAACCTCATCTTTGATCTCCACTATATATTTTCCTCTAATACCAGCTACTTTGAGGTGAGGCATTGTAATCCCACTAGTTCCTCCTGCTTTATGTAAACATTATTGTTGTGGTATTTTTGACACGCAAATATATTGTTTACAAGTAATAGACTCACAAAGAGTGAGGTCGATGGCACAGGGATTGTAGTTAAGTACTTTATAATTAAATCTTTATTTCTATTTGGCTAAATAAAATTTTAAAAGAAAATTAAAGTTAGAAACACTAAAGAAACAGTGAAATTAAGAAGCAAGTAAATTAAAAAGAAATTAACGATGATTAAAATTAGGGCTTTCGATTTCAATTGTATCTATTATCTATGGCCTAATATGATTATCTTCCTATTACCAATTTTTATGTTATAGCATGTTTACTAAGGTAATTTATAGTCTTCTCAGATATATAAACCTCAATTACATGCAAATTTTCTACTCTCGTGATAAATTAAACATGCAACATGCATTAAACACAGAAACCCTATAAGCTATCTAAACCATACATGTACTCTCGTCCTATATCAAAATTCAGTTCTATTTCACTATAACATATAATTGACACTCACTTCTCAGATCTCGCATCAAAATCATAGACAATTAATTGGTGATCAAGCAATTAAAAGTAATTAAGTACGAATAAAATCAATACATAGAAATTGAGGGAAAATAAAATCATATTATAACCATAAAATAATGTCAAACAATATCCATCTAGACCCTAATTAAATGTTTAGCTACCATGTTCATTGTAGCAAAATCACACATATTAACTTAAGAAAAGAGAAGAAAATAGAGAAGAAGAGAATGTTGAAAACCCTCTGAAGAATGCCTCCAGTATTGAATTCGGTCTCTGAAATTCGTACTCCTTTTTCTGCCTTTGATTTCTTCCTCAATTGCTTACTGAAATCAACTGAAATTCACTCCTTATATAGCCATTGAGGGACTAAAAAGATAGAAAATCGCACATGCTGAAAATCCTATTTAGCTTTGAATCAGATCACCACACCAAGCAGAGAAAAAAACTCATGTCTTGCTTCGAAATAGGGCCGTGCCGCGGCATGCCTTTCCTGGGTCGCGGCCAGTGTGCACTTTTCACATGCAGATTGCATGGATTTAGGATACGGGCCGCGGCCTATGTTGCAGTTTTTGCATGGTATCTTTTTTTTTTCCTAGGCACGACCCCAATTTTGCACAGTTATCTTTAGATCATTATCTTTTTATCTTTTTTCATCTTATTTTTCCTTTGATATTTTTCAAATTTTCTTCTATTTTAAATCTGTAAAAATAAAAGATAGCAAGCATAAAATTGCTCCAAACACGAGCAAAACTAAATTAAAAATACACTAAATTTAATCTGAAAATAATACTAAAAACAACCTAACAAATTCCCCAAACTAAACATTTACTCAACCTCAAGTAAAACACTAAAACGAAAAACAAAACTTAAACAAGTCAATCTCCAGAACATGAATAATTTTCAAGTAGACTCAAAAAGAGACAAAAGTATTTGATTGTGCTCTGACATACATGATATATATTATATACACATGTCTCATATAAATACATAGAAAATATTTATTTCTACATATTTAATCTCACTATTATATATTATATCACATACTAGCTCTACATATATATAATATATATTACTCATATATACATGTTATATATTATATATCTCACATCTATATAACATGATATAAATTTAAATATTATATTATTTATTACTATATATATTAATTAATATGATATAAAGACATGATCACATATATGCCACATATATATAACTCACATATATATCATATATATATATATATATTACTATCATATAAAATAGTAAATCACATAATATACACCACTATGCTCACCCATGAATGGTTTCCATATAAAATCTCTTATCCTTGTATTCTCTTCTCTTCCATTGAAAAGGAATAAGTTTTTGATTGTTAGAGATTTTATTACAATGAAAGAAAATTAAGATATTACAACTCTATTGCAATATAATACAAGGATCAACAAAGAGATTAAATAAATGTTACAACACATAATATACAATATATGTACACTATATATTAGA
The DNA here is from genome assembly GCF_029168945.1 of Cannabis sativa. Lineage (NCBI taxonomy): Eukaryota > Viridiplantae > Streptophyta > Magnoliopsida > Rosales > Cannabaceae > Cannabis > Cannabis sativa. The sequence continues at coordinate 53,778,319 of NC_083602.1, read as the reverse complement.
GAGGTAGAAGAAGATATACAACACATATAATATAATATATGCATATACATAACAAGAGAATAATATATATGTATACACTCACTCACAACCTTAAGTGTAGAATAGCGGGGATCACCATGACTTGAGTAAGGTATTATACATTTGTCCAAAAGCTTATTTTCCCTTATCTCTAAGCACTAAGGGAACTCTCATGAAAATAGCTTTAGAAATTATCAAGCCTTTTAGGGTTTTCTAGCAAAGTGTTTTCTTGATAGAAAACTTGATCTCTCCCAAATGAGCACCAAAGACCTCCTTTTATAATGTTTAGGTGACCACACTTAGAATTCAAAATACATAACACTTTATTTCTCTCATATAAAACAGTTTTAATGTAATTTGTGACAACTATATTTCATACCATTTGAATCCTATCATCAAATTGTGTAATAATCCTTTTATTATACTAATAATGTGTGATCAACACATGAGTTACAAGTGATAATAAACTGTAACTCCTCTCCAAGTTACAACATGTAGGTTACAAAAGTGTAGGCTAAAATCATAAATTACACATTACCATACACATAATATATATTATTCACATAATAATATATTTATTACATTTTAATTTATACTTATTATATTATAAAATAATATAACAGTTACTCTTATAAAGCGCTACTTTATGCTACCATAAAGATAGCACTAAGGACACTAAATAGACCGTTAGTTAATTATGCACTACTATAAAATTAGTTTTTCCCGATGTTTTTAAATATTCGTTTAAAATATTCTTGTCGTTTTCTATAACCGTCGCTTATACGACCGTCGCAAAACGGGCAAAATAAGTGACGGTTAAAAACCGTCGCCTATAACAGGGTGGTATAGGCGACGGTGTAGGGCACGGTTTAAAAACATCGCCTATACCCTATTATAGGCGACGATTTTAAACCGTCAGAAATGTAAAAAAAAAAAAAATTAATAGCAAAAAAATCTGTATTTTCCCCCCATTTTTTTTCCTGCATTAGTTTTATAATTTTATCTAAATTAAAATAAAACAACTAATTAATTTTATTAAAATAACAACTAACTTTAAAAAACATTAAATTTATACAATAATAAAATAAATATATATAATAAATAAAAAATATATAAATAAATAAATGTATTTATACTGAGCTCGGAGAGAGAGGGAGACGTACGGGAGGTGGTGGTGGTCCGACGTATGAGACGGAGATGAGAGGAACATCGACGGGAGGTGGTGGTGGTGTGGTCCGACGTATGCGACGGAGAGGAGAGGGAGACCGACGGGAGGAAAGGTGGGTGGAGATCGATGGACGAGAGAGACGAGAAGAAAATGAGATCGAGATGGGGAGGAAGACAGCGAGAGAGGAGGGCGATGGTGCAGAGGCGTGAGTGGGGTTTTGGAGAGTTAAGATTTTCGTTTTAGGGTGTGGAAATGGAGAAGATATAGGTGAGAAGAAATAGGTGGGCATCTGGGAAATAGAAAAAAAAAAGTAGGTGGGCACGTGGGAAATGTGGCGAGAAGTAAGTGATGATTTTTTTTAATGGGCCCTTATACCCGACGGTTTAAAACCGTCGAGTATAAGGCTCTCCTAAAAATTTGCATTTTATTAAAAAACGTTGTCTATTTTGTTTACTATGATTTTAAACCGTCGGGAATACTAAATTTTTTCTGACAGTTTTAAATAGTTACTTAATTTTTTTAGCGACAGTCCCAAAAAAAATTATTTTTAAGACCGTCGCGAATTCTGATACTTGTAATTTAGCAATAGATTAAGAAGAGATCGCAACTTTTAATTTAGCAATTTAGAGATTAGCAATATCCCCTTTTTCTCAATCTTTCTCTTGTTTAATCGTCGATCTTCGAATTATGTATCTCATCATTTTGAGTTTCTTACAAAGGATGTAATAGGGTAGGGTGTGATTTGCTGCTACTTAAGATATCATAGTTCAAACTTAATCCATTTATGTTTATTTATTAAATTTGACAAATAAAATTAGCTAACTATATTTTCATATTGTTTTCTTATGTAGTTATTTATATATATTTAGCTTGTCAATAACAATAGATAACACTTGTAGATGTTTGTAAATTCAAATTAAATTACAATTTTGACAACTAATGTCATGACGACCGAATTAGTTTCTTGGTGAATTTTTTTTTTTACTTTTCAACCAACAACAATTCATGGTTGTTCTTTGAAATCTTGGGTAAACTTAATTAATAAGTATATATATTATAAGCATAATAATATAATCAAGGTCGGCCCTGAGTTGAAATGGGCCATAGGCCAAAAAAAAATTTAGACTCTTACTATAAAGATAAATGGTATTTTTAAAAATTATTAAAAAATATATTCTTTTTTAAAAGATATTTTTTTATTTGGGCCTCTAAAATGAGTGGGCCCTAGGCGCGGGCCTAGCGCGCCTATGCCTAGGACCGACCCTGAATAAATATATGTTCAATATATATAATTTATTTTTCTTATAGAGAAAGCATTGGGTGTGTGCTATATTGGTACCCTAGGCATACCATGTATATTATTTGGACCCTGTTAATGCACCCATAACAAATCGTCCTATCATTCTAAAACAATCAAGAAAGCATATGACACATACTTAATGAGAAAGAGCAATAAGATCCCAAAAAGCTTAAGTATTACGGAGCTTGTAGTAAGTATATGTAAATTTCAATGGTAATTCAAAGTTTTAATAAATTATTAATGTGATTATTTAAATTATAAATTATTGTTGTGTCTTCATCAACCAAGTAATGTAGAGTGGCTACTATATTATGAGGATGATAAAAGATCTAGTAGTTACCTAATCAACGTGACTATATTAAGAAAGAGGTACATAAATATTTGTAAAATAATTATCAAATATAAATTTATGATTTATTTATATTTATTATTTAATTAATTTATTTCTCTTTTATATTTTGTAGCTAATAGAAAAAAAGTCATATCCAAAAGTTATGATTGACGAGATGAAGGAAGAGTGAGCGACAGATATGCTTCCACACTTGCAGAGTCATCACATTGTGGTCATTAGTTATTTTTTTAAAAATATATATATATATATATATTATTTATGACAAATATTTAGCTAACAATATTAGATAATTATATCTTCTTTTTCTCTAATACAATATTTATTAATTTTGTTATGTATATATATCTTTCATAAATATTGTAAACTTTGAGATATCTATAATAGTTTAAAATTTATATTCTTTTTTATGTGTATTAATTGAGTTAAGTTAATTATATATAATTTGTTGGAAAAAAAATATATTATATAATATAAATAATTATTTATAATTTAATATAAAAATAAATAAACGAAATTAATTTTACAGCATTTAATTTAAAAACAAAAAACAAAAAAAAATCTAGTTTCAAGTCCAACTTAGCTAGACTAGAAAAGTATTCCTAGTGTGGGATCGCTTTTCAAGTCCAGCATTGTTGTTGGACTAAAAATGTTTTTCTAATCCAACAATTAAATTTCATGTTATGCGACCGCTTTTTAAGTCCAATAATATTAGACTAAATATGTTTTTCTAGTTCATTGGACTAGAAATGTTTTTGTAGTCAAACATTGTTAGACTTTCTAGTCTAATAATATTGAACTAGAAAAATATTATTTTTATATCCTAGGCTATCATGTTCAACACAAAAGGCACTTGAAAAATTTATCAAGACTAATATTAATGGACTTAAAATGAGGTTTTTCTAGTAGTGTTTATAACAGTAGTAGTAGCAATTCTGCTAGACTCATTGATGGTTATGTCTCGAGAAGGGGGTCTTAAACCAACAGAGATGGGTGCATGAGAGTTTGAGCAATGCCCTTCCCCTTATCAGTATGAGTAATCACATAATTAACCATGATTGGGGTGAAGGGCGAATCGAGATGACCCTATTCAAACCCCTAGCGTTTCGTTTGATGTAATCTTGAATTGTACATCTCATTTTATTGGTGATGAAAGTTAATTCATATTATTGAGGTTTGTGTTCTCATGTGTATATATACCTCCTTTTGTCAACTACACTAAAATCAAACAACCTATATTTAGTGTGATTCTAAAATAAAATAAAAAATACAATGAGTGAACAAAAAACTGTTCACATTAATATTTTAAATTTGATTTTTATTTTGAAATTTTTACATCAAAAATCCAATTTACTCAATTTATTACAAAAAAACCCCTACACGCTTATATCATTATTTTTACCTTTCCTCTTTCTTTTATTACAATTATACCACTTACACATCAATTCTATGCATGCAGCCACGTCATTGATTGATGACTTATATCAATCACACCTTACATCATACACTTATCTTTTTCTCTTCTTTTTTTTTTTTTTATTATTTTCAATTTCTTTTCAGTTTTTTTTTTTAAATAAAACCTCCATAGCTGAACTCTTCTCCTCCCCTTTGCCAAAGAAAAGTTCTAAAATGGGGTTGAAATCTGTAGCTAATAAGAATAAGACGATAACTCCGATTTTGCTTCTCAACTGTCGAAACGTGAGCAAGCTCCTCCTAAAAAAAATTAAAGGTTGCTGCCCAGGAAAAATTTCATCAAGATAATGCTCAAAAAATGATTAAGATGGAGCTGGTGTTCGATCTCAAGTTTGTTTTCGGTTTCTTTTTCGTTTCTCCCCTTTTTGAAATTTTTTTCGTATTTGACATTAGTGTGTTTTGTGTTTATCGATTTTACTATTTTAGGTTTTTCATTTTAACATTTCTTTAGTTTTGTTTGGTTTTTTAGGGCTTCTATTTTTTTAGTTTAATTTATTTGTTCTTTTTATGAGTTTTTCATTTTTGTTTGTTTAGTCTTAATTTTTGTTTTATTTTGTTTTTTTTTTTCTGTTTTTGTTTTTCGAGATGTTTTATTGTTTTTCATTTCAGTTTCTTCATTTGATTATTTCTCATTTTGTAATAGTTTTTTTATAGTTTTTTAATAGTGTAAACACCTTCTGTATGTATTTTTTTTAATATGTTTTGTGTCTAGTTGTTTCCTGTTCATTTTTATATCATCAATGGGTAACAATGAGATTTATCATGGATGTTCATGTTCAAAGAGTTTTTCCTGTATTTTAGTTTGTATACAGTTGTTTTGTAGTTTTATTATAGTTTTGCTACTTGCATATGTTATTTCATTATAAAACTAATATGCAACTATTTTGCACAAAACTTACTATGTATAACTACTATTTCTTAGTCCCCGTCAAATTAAATTCCTGCATAATATATAAACTAACATAAAACAATAATGCAACTATAAGGCAACCAAAACAAAAAATAAACTGACTTATATGTAACTAGTTGTACCTTAATTCGAATTTACTCTTATTATTGTATCTCTAAAAAAATATATATTGGAAACCAGTAATCAATCAAAATGCAACTGTATATAACGTAGATGTATTATTCATGAGGTTTTTTTTAAATTTTTCACATCATACATTGTTTTGGATTTGGTGGGAGCTCCAAATCTGTTTGTTACAGATCTACATTTCATGAATATAGATTTCGATATTAGGGGTAGTTATTTTGATCGAATAAAATAGAAAACAAATGTGTAATTTCAGTTTCTTCACAGTTTTTCTGATTTTTTTTTTCGTCATTTTCTGTTTAGATCATTGCAGGTCTTCTTTTCCAGTTGATTTCGCCAGAATTAATAGTTGTATTTTTATCGTTTTGGTTTCATTTTGGTTGTTTTGCGGTTTTGAAAGATCGCGGTATTTTCACCTTCATGGTTCGCTTTGTACAGCTGAAGGCTTAGTAAATGTAGTATTTTTGTAAATATTTGTATGTGGACTGTATAAATATTTAACGGGCCGGCCCAAAGTATTTTTGTAATTTTTTTTTCCTTTTTTGTATTTTTCTGCTTTTTTCCCTTTTATTTTTGTAAATCCTTATTATACCAATAAAAAAAAAAAACCCTATCTTTCTTAGGTACATAAAGTCCAAACTTTACAACTCACCGACGAGGACTTATACGCCGAAAAAAACTACTACTTTCAAAGACTTGTTGGAAGTCAAACCACGTCGCATTCAAGCACCAAAACACAAGTAGTGGATTTCTTTTGACATTAACATACCTTGACTGTCTCTTCTTCTAATTATTTTTTGCTAAGACAGTACTCTTCCTCTAATTCTTTTTTAAGCTTTCCCTTTTATTATTCTAACATATTTACTGACGAAACTTTAGACTTTGATTGTAATTATTACCTCTATTAGCTGATAATTGGTTTATTACGTATTTATTAAGTATCAAGCTAATGATTATTCAGGGATAACAATGTTAGAAATTTTGTTTAATTTTCTCATGTGTTTGTTTAATAATTAAAAGTAGATGAGAAATTGCTTTTCACGTGCTTACCGCCCAAATCAACCACCGTTTGTTGTTTTAGCTCTTTTTTCTACCAGATGCTACGTCAAGACTCAATAGTCATTTAGTCAATACTTTTTCAGTTTTTTTTTTTTCTCTTTTTTAATAAGGTCATGAATGTTTCAGGGGTTATTTTTTCAATTTTAATCAAAGGTGAATAGTTGAGTTTTAAATTTGACAAATAGTATTGGATAAGTCTGTAGTGGTCATAGTTAATTTGGAGAGAAAGTTGAAGAATACTTCTGTTTTTTTTATACATTAATTAAATATACCTTTAAATAAAATTTAATTTAAATATATTTCTTTTTATTTTATGAATATTGTACCGAAATTAGATAAAAATTAAACACATCAAATGAGGTATATAGTATAATTTGATCGTTAATTTGAGATTAAATTTGAGACCACCGATGGTCTCATGTAATATGGACCACCAATTTTGAGGGGGTAAGTTGAAAAATGCCTCTTTTATTCATCAATTAATCAAATTTACCTCTAATTTTATGTTTATTTGAAACATACCTCTTTTTATATGTATTGTACCCAAAATACCCTTACATAAGAGAATTACATTAAGAGTATCTTGAAGTGATAGGGGTAAAATCGGTACAATATTTTAAAAAAGAGGTAAAAACGATAGATTTTAAAAAATAAGGTAAAAATAAAAGAGGACAATATAAAAAGAGTATAGAGTGTAATTTTCTCAATTTTGAGTCCTTGCAAGGACGGCCCATAGTGCACCTTTAGGAGAAAAAAAATAGGAAACTTACAAAAATATTGGAATTTGGGTTAATTTTTATAAAAATACTGTCACACGGAATTTTTTTCAAAAATATTGTGTTTTTATGAAACACCAGTAAAACACAAAGCAGAACAACTCAAAACAACAATAGAACACCAGTAAAACACCAGTAGAACATCAGTGAAAACTTAACACAGTATACTGCAGTATGAAACTTATAGAAAAGCACAGTAAAAAAGTAAAAAATACTGTCTGACAGTATTTTTGTAAGAAAATAGCAAAAGTTAGTATACCATGTAAATTTCTAAAAAAAAAAATACTATTATACTCTATTAAAAAAAATGGTACTTTTGTAAAATGCTAAATAATATATATATATTTAAAAGAATTTTTAAGAACAACTAGACTGAGTGGACTTTAAGCACAAATCTAGCTCGCCTTATTAGTCCAAGCTTAACCCTGAGTCCTTGATAAATACAATGAAATCTCATGCATGTTATTACAACTTTAATTTAAAATTCAAAAATTATTATAAAAAATATAACAATTTTCACTTTTATATACAATTAAGGGTTCATTTTGCACAACTTTTAAAAAAGCTAAAAGTTATTTTCTGAAAAAACTGTGATAAAAATATGTTTGGTAAGCAGTTAAAAAATAACTTTTTGAAGAATTTTTGAAAAAGCTACAGCTAAAAGCTAAAGCTGCTCCAACCCAACTTTTATGAAAAGCTGTTATGATTTAAAGACTATAATACATTTTTTTACTAAAACTATATTTACTTATTTATTATATATTAAAAAAATAAAAATATTTAAAATAAACTAATTATAATAAAATAAATAATTATTAAATCTATTATTTTTAAAAAATAATTTATATTTTATTTTAATATTAACCAATAACATCAACCTAGAATTTTTCTTATATACTCGAGTTTCTAATTTTTTTTTATATTTGATAAAATATAACATAAAAATACTATAAATTATTTTTATCAAATGCATCTAAATTTATATTTGCAAAAAAAAATTAAAAATATATAAAAAATAAAATATTATATAAAATAAATTTTTTACATATTTATGATTATAATAAACTAGATTATAACATTATCCTTATCATTATAATAGATCTTAACAACTCACAGTTCTTTGAAATTTATAATTTACCAAACACTCAACTTAGCTTTTTTCTACAATTCTACTGCAGCTGCTTTTCCTCACTACACAGCTACAACTGCATTTTCCCACAGCACATGCCAAACTGTCCCTAAATACTATAATACAAAAAATGTAAAGAAAAAAAGGAAACATAATTATTAAATCCTATATAAAATTATAAATATTTATAAATAATATAAGTTTGGGAAATTTTTAAAAATACTCTTTTATCTTTTATTTATAATATTACTATCTAAAGTTTTTATTTATAAAATACACTTTTAAAGTTTTAAAATTACAAAAATACGTTTTTCTCACAAAAAGTAAGAAGTAACTAGAAATCAACCTCATGATAGCTATAAATTAATTATAAATAAACTATAACCAAAAACAACCAAATAAACAACTTCAAGACAATTATAATACAACTATAAGTAAATTATAAAACAACCAAAAAATAACTTGTTATTTTTACTAAATAGCGTATTTTAGTAAATAAAAAAAATCACAAAAGTAATAAAAAAAATTGTATTAACGTAGTTTTTAAATTTTTTTTAAAGGGCTATTTTCAATAATATGAGAAAAATTATTAAGGTTATGATAAATATGGCATAAAAAGTAAATGCCACTAAATATGGCATTATCTAGCCAATCAAACTAAAAATATAAAAATCATATAAAACATTAAAAAGAGAATCTGAATTTGAGATTCATAAAAAAAAAAAAAAAAAAAAAAAAAAAAAAAAACTTAATTAAATTACTGTAACGCCCTATCCAACAGGGACGCCACGTGTGTGCTTTTATAAAATTCTTATTTAGATACTATATAATTATACCAAAAGTGTGGGCAATTAATTTTTTTTTAATAATTAAAATTAAGCATATAAAAACTTCTTTATAGTAAAAGATAAGTAATGAGAACTACGGGGACCCTCTGTTTTCAAAATATTTTAAACTAGTTTATTAGTACTTTTACAACATAAACTTTGCAATCCCAAAATACTATCAAAACGGAGCATCCTGTTCACTGGGCCGAGTCACTGCGGTTGATATGTACATTGCTGCTACGACCCCGAACTCATGGCTGCTCAACCTTTGCTTTCCCTTTACCTGCACCATATAGCACCCGTGAGTCACAAAGACTCAACAAGAAAAGTGAATAAAATAATATCAGTAATATTCAGCAATTCAAACTAAAATTAACTTGCATACACGTTTACTCAATTCTAGTACTTTATAAAGTACCCCTGTACCACTCGTTAACCACAAGCTGAATATGTCACTATCGTTGCCCGATAAAGCAAATGATAAGTAAGAAACCTAACCGCGGTTTCAAGAGTAATTACTCGCAACGGTATTAACCGTTTCCAATCCTAGGTCATAACACCTAGGCTTAACAAATATTTAATCAAAGTCTTGATAATAATCAAGGCCATAACCATTCAACCATTAATATTTAGCCACATACGGTGCTTACCACTTTTCTTACCTTAGCTTGGAACTCAAGCGTACGGGCCAACCTGAGTAGAAAACAAGCTAGGCGATCCTGGTCCTAGGTCACGACAATTGAAACTCAATGAGTACCTTAATCTAAAATTCTGAAATAAAAACCCTAACTCAAAACCAAGCACAACCCAACTCCCAACAACTTCAAAATAGGTCAAGCATCCCATAAACAACCTAAAACAGATGATACACAACTTTCTGGGCCAAAAACTGAACCTGAAGAAAACCCAGAAATTTCCCCTACAGAGTAACCGGTCGACCGGTTCTAGTGCACCAGAACCAACTAGTCGACCGGTTCTGGCAGACTAGAATTCCTTGGGTTCTTTCCTTCAAATTCGACCCAAACCTCCTCCACACCTAACCAAACTTTCCAGAACAGTATAATAACATAAATATAACATATCCCAAGCTTCAAATTACAATAGTTCAATCTCTAACTCAAAATCATATGCTCAAGTGAAAGAAACTCAATTCCTTTAGCTTCTTCAAACACAATACAATCCCAACAGCCATGAAATCAAACAAAACATGCACAACAAACCTAATTCAACTAAGAAATCATGCTCAGAACTCATCTAAGGCTACAACCTTGAAAAACTCACAAAAACTAGCTTGAGAAACCTAGGAATTCACCAAAAAACATGAGGAGGAACTTTCCTCAAGATTCTAAGTTAGCTTGGGTTAGATTCAGCTCTGAAATGAGAGGCTTGCTAAAGAAAAAAAGATCCTTAAGTGGCTGGTTCAAGCTTGCACGAGAGAGAGAGGAAGTTGTATTTGGAGGTTACTTAGCTTCCAAGTAACTTTTATAGTAAAAGTTCTACTTTGCTCTTCTTTTTCTTTCTTTTTTTTTTAAAGAATACAATCAGCCCAATAAATTAAAGGTCAAAATACCCAATTAACAAAATGACTAATTTACCCTTCAAAGAAACTTAAATTCTAAAAAAAAATAACCTAAGGGCATTTTGGTAATTTTACTAATCTAATAAACTGACATTCTAAAATTCTAAACTAGTCCGAAATATTCCCCAAAATAATTCTTCCATCAGTGTCGTGACATTTCTGACCATAATGCTAAATTTGCATAGTCGCCGGGCCCGATAAAATATTTTTATTTCCAAAAATGGTATCCTCGATACACACATATCCCAATATAATCTCCGTAATTAATAAATTACGCTTTATAATCATTCAATGAACTCTTATTAATTACCCTAAGTAAGATCATAATCTTACTTCATTACAAAAATAATTACATATTTAATAAAATATATCTATTTAAATATTGTCTCTCGTGCCGAAAAGTCACCGGAGTTTGTTGTCGGCACCGAAAAAGTCGTCGGAGTAGCTGCTAATGCCGAAAAAGTTATCAGAGTTGCCGCCTGTACCAAAAAAGTCGTCGAAATTAGCATTGTCGCCAGAAAAATCACAAAGAAACTGGTTTCTTGATGAAAAAACTATTTTCTTGGTGATTTTTTCGGTGATTTTACCGGCGATTATGCCAATTGTGAAGACTATTCCAGAGTTTGCTGTCGGTGCTGGAAAAGTCACCAGAATAGCTGCTGGTGTCGGAAAAGTCGTCGGAGTTACTGTCGGCGTCAAAAAAGTCGTCAGAATTGGCATTGCCGACAGCAAAATCACCAGAAAAATTACCAAGAAAGTGGTTTATTCATCAAGGAACTAGTTTCGTTACACAACAATAATAAAGATTATGAAAACAAAACAAAAATGATATACAATGAAAATAATTGAAACCAGTTTCATCAATCAACCAAATGGAGAAAAAAAATACACAAAAAATATTCATAAATAAAAACAAAACAACACATAATGCACAACAATAATCTAAAATAAAATATAAGTGTGAAAACTATTTTCAAACCCAGAAATAAAATAATGAAAAAAAATTAAAATAAAAAATATACAATAACATCATAAAATAGAGCAACCTCATTACAGAACCCTTAAAACCTGTAAAACCAGTTTCGAACTTATGAACCCTGTGAAACCAGATTCGACACTATGAAAAATCATAACGAAATATAAGTGCTAAACAGTAAAGTTAACTGAAACAAGTCATTAGAATTGACATAGTTGCCGGAGTTGCTGCTGGCACCGAGAAAGTCACCAGAGTTGCTGCCAGCACTGAAAAAGTTATCGAAATTGGCATTATTGCCGGAATTGGCATAATATATTTTTTTTTCTTTTCTTTTTATAAATTTATGGCCTTTCTAGAGTTTTCTTCTTCAAATATTTTTTTTTCCGCAAAACTACCTAAATTATAATAAATATTACCAATATTTTTTTTTCCAATTCATATAAAAGTGTCAAAATCTTTGACCTCCATCAATTAATTTACAAAAAAAGCCTTTTGATCATGTTGATGAAGTTAGAGTCTTCCTCACATTATTGGCTTACACATGTTTTAATTCACTCTACTCAATTATTATTAGAAAATCGAAAAATTATAGTAAATGACCCAAAATTATAAAACTATATTAGTAAATGTCCTCATTTCAAAACTGTTAGCAAAATGACCCTTCTAGATTATTTATTATTTATATTATCTTTTGACACATAAAAAAATTAATAATTTTTTTATATATATTTTTTAGAATTAGAAGCAAATTACTTAAAGATTATGGTATATTTATATTAGTTTTGTTAAAATCTTTTTTATTTGAAAGTTATGTCCATTTTTTTTTAATTTTTTATGAGCTGTTGTGGGTTTTTAATATATAGATTTTGTTGCAAAGTACATTTATGTTTTGTTGTATAGTATATTATTATTCTTAGTTTATATACAATCGTGGTATATAATTTTGTTGTCGTGGTATTTATATTTTAATTGTGATGTATATATATATTAGTGTTGCCCCTGATTTTTCCCAATATACGTGGACCAACCGAATAAGGACACGTGGATCAAGCAATGTACAATCCAAAGTATTTGCTAAGTCTTTATGCTGAAAGGTAGCTTCCAGGACATAGCTCCCAGAGAAGGCATATGAAACCCCATATGCTCCCGGAAGCTCGAAGTAACGTTAAGGCATCTCCGTGACGTGTCAGGTTTCTCATGAGCAATCAAGTCGCATTTAATGCCGCATGGGAGGAAGCGTGTTGGGACTGCTACACGCAATAAAGTCTGACGGCACAACCTTCGACCAACAGCTATAAAGTAATGATCATTTAAGTCTAGCGACGGTTACACTGTGAAGAGTCACATCAGTCAAAAGACAATAAGGACATTCCACATAAAAACCCTACAACACCTAGGGATTTGACCATGCATTACCCATGGTATATTCATTGGGAATGCCCAACTTTATGGATACTTACAGATACATTTGTAAGGATAATTCTGGGGATCACCCCACCAAAAACACTATAAATACCCCCTCAAAGCTCATTAAATGGGATCGAGAATCTTGGGCTGCATATGAGCAAGCAGAGTAAATACTCACCAAGAACATTCTCTGTATTTATAAGAGTGAAACACTCCCCAAATACATTCTCTGTATTATAGACATCCATAAATAAAAAAGACTCGTGGACTAAGGCTCATTAACGCCCCAACCACGTAAAAATCCTTCTCTAATTTTCTTACAGCTCTCTAACTTTATAATATTTTATTAGTTGCCGAAAACCTCGGTCAACATTTTGGTGCTTTCATTGAGAGCTGAAGAAAGCTACTGTAAACGAACACTTGACTTCACAAACATGGTGGAGACTAGAAGTACTCGTCAGCCTCGCCCTCTAGAAGATGCTCAAGACCCGAATGAGGAAGATGTAGCCTCAAGAGCAGCTGAGGGTTCCGAGGAAGAAGAAGGAGTTCCAGATGATGACTACGAGGGAAACCTCGATGAGTATGCCTACGACGAAGGTAGTTACTCGGAGTTGGTGCTTCTCAGACAAAAAGCTATCGATCACGAAGCCGAGATCGAAGCTCAGAAAGCACAAAACCAGAAAATGCAAGAAGTGATGCTGGCCATGCAAAAAGCCATGGAGGCGGTTGGCATTCACGTGCACCCTAAGGCAATGACTGCTGGACTGGGCAAGGAACCAGAGACGTCCTCGCCTAGTTCCCAACAGCAGAAGTCTAGGGAGCCTAGCCCTATAAGGTACCCTGCTGAAGGGAACCAAACAAAAAACCCTACCTCTACCCCAGGGCGAAAGAAAAAGGCGCAGGATCCGCGAAAGGTCCGCTCAGATTTCCCTAAAGGGAAAGGCCGCAGATGGGCAAACCCCAAAAAGGGAGCTTTGGCCCTCAGGATCGAGAGGACCGAAAAAGCGTTTCCGTGCACCAAGAGCCCGGGAGCAGAGGAAGAAGAGGGCAGAGGTGTCCTCCCGTTGATCTGAGAAATCAAATCAATGGGAACCAAGGTGACCTCCGGAATCACCTTGACCAAAAAAGATACGGACCCGCGGTCTCCACGGGTACGTTAAATGAAGGAATTATGGCGAAACTCGCCATACTTCGAAAAGACATTGCCCGAGTCTCCCGAAGACAGAAAGGGGACGACTCTAACTCAGACAGCGAGGATCAGGAGCCATGTGCTAAGCACATCCTAGAGGCGGAACTCCCCAAGAACTTCAAGATGCCCGAAATGGCAGCTTATACCGGGAACTCCGATCTTAGCGACCACTTATCACGGTTCAACCGTGTCATGACGGTCACGAGAGTCAGTAATGACGCCAAATGTCTGTGCTTCCCACTTACTCTAAGTGGGTCCGCGGAGGAATGGTTCAAAAAGCTGGAACCAGGATCCATGGGCTGTTGGAACAAGCTACAGACCAACTTCCGGAGACAGTTTGTCGCCGCAAGAAAGGTCAACCTGGAGGTCAGTGCCTTCACTAATATCAAGCAACTGCCCACCGAGACCTTGAAGAATTATATAAAGAAGTTCCGAGAGGAAGCCTCAAAAACCAAGAAAGTTGACGACGAACAACAACTTGCGCTTCTCCAAGCAGGCATCCGTACGTGGACTCCTTTCTGGAATGAACTACAGCAAGAAGGAGCTGCTAGCCTTCAGGATTTCCAGAAAAGAGTCCAAAAATATATCAACCTCGAAGAAGCCCAAATAGTGGCTTATGGAGGATACTATCCCACCAGGATAGCAGGGTACATGCCCGGAGTATCGCCCTCGGGTACTGCCCCGACCGGAACTCTACAAACAAGTGGCATACAATTCTCTGCTACCCCCAGATATAGCCAGGGCCAGGCCTCGGCACCAGCATCATCCCATTTCGGCAACCCGTCCGGAATGAATGGACAAACTACTTTGCACTCTGCTCCGGCTGTTAGCCTGACAGGCCCTTCCCAGGGCTCGAGGAGTAAAAGGTCCTCCAAGGGTAGCACCCGGACGGGGGAGAAGCGCCAGAAAAGGGGGTACACCCCCCATTACACTCAATACACGGAGCTGTCGGACTCCCAAGAGCGTGTATACTTTGCCACTAGGCAAAATACACACTACCGGAGACCACAACCGTTGTACAAGGATAGCTCCCGGAGAGATCCGAGCAAAAGATGCGAGTACCACAACGACATTGGTCATAGCACCAATGAATGCAAGAATCTCAAGGACGAGATTGAAAACCTAATCCGGTTGGGCCACCTCTATGAGTGGATCAAAAATAGGTTGCCTCACCTTAATCCGGGCCAGGCGGCTGTGGGTGTGCCTTAAGGAACACCGGGGAGTACAGCAGGAGCGTTGGCTCCAACTGCTCCCGCGGGCGACGCCCAGCACATCCCCGGTCTGCCGCCCAGACCTAACGGGAGGGTAGCCATGATCTCCGGATGTCCCCATATCGGAGGAACTACTCGCAAGGAGCTCAAACGATAGCAGGGGCCGTGAAACACAATGAGGTTTGGGAGGTTACTCAACTCCCAGCTCAAAGGCCCCGGCTGATGGACCAACCCATCACGTTCACGGAAGAAGACGCCAAGACAGTGCGCTTCCCTCATCATGACCCATTGGTCATAGAGACCCCCATCGCAAATAAAGTGGTGGCCAGAGTCTTAATTGACAATGGAAGTTCCACGAACCTACTCTTCAAGGAGGCCTTCACCGTAATAGGCTTGACGGACCGAGACCTCTCGCCCAGTGGGTCCCAACTCACAGGGTTTAATGGGACGACACTTATCCCAATGGGAAAAGTAGGGCTCCCAGTCACCTTGTGCCCGGACACCCCCCAGAGCACATTTAAATACTGCACTTTCGTGGTGGTGGACTGTCCGACCGCATACAACGCGATCCTCGGCCGACCGGCCTTGGTAGACTTTGGCGTAGTCACATCAATTCGGCACCTGTGCCTGAAGTTCCCTACCCAGGAAGCCGGGATCGGGACGGTGAGGGGAAACCAGGGGGAAGCAAGACAATCTTACAATGTCGCAACCCACCTACCCGTACTAATGGTCCGGGAATCAGTTGAGCCAGAATTGGCTGAAGAAGATGAGTTAGACCCCCGTGTGGGGTCCGAAAGAATTGTGGAACCGATGGAGGATGTCGAGGAATTATCAGTGTGCGACCTCGACTCCACCAAAGTACTCCGGCTAGGGAAGAACCTAGATCCGGAGGAAAAAGAGAAAATAATAAAAACACTGAAGGGCGCCATCGACATCTTTGCATGGCGCTAAGAAGACATGACTGGCATAAGCCCTCATGTCATCACCCACGTACTCAACGTCAATCCGGACATGCCCCCCGTCCAGCAAAAGCGACGCCCGCTCGACTCGGTGAAAACTGAGGCTCTGGAGAAAGAGGTGGACAAACTTTTGACTAACGACATGATCCACGACGTATACTATCCGGAGTGGCTAGCCAATCCGGTCCTGGTGCCCAAGCCGAACGGAACTTGGCGAGTTTGTATAGATTTCACTGATCTAAACAAAGCTTGTCTGAAGGACTGCTTCCTGCTGCCCAGGATCGACCAGATGGTGGACGCCACTTCTGGATTCAAACTACTATCCTTCATGGACGCCTATGCTGGGTACAATCAAATAAAGATGCATACGGCAGACCAGGAGTGCACTAGCTTCAGGACCGATAAGGGGGAATACTGTTACCTAGTCATGCCCTTCGGACTGAAAAATGCCAGAGCAACCTACTAGAGAATGGTCAACCGGATGTTCAAAGGCCTCCTGGGACGAAATATGGAGGTTTATGTAGATGACATGCTCGTCAAGTCCAAAGCATGCAACAGCCATGCAAGCAACTTAGAGGAATGCTTCGAAGTGGTCCAGAGATACGGCATGAAGCTCAACCCAAAGAAATGCACCTTTGGGGTCAAGTCAGAAAAGTTTCTGGGCTTCATCGTCAGTCAAAAGGGGATTGAGGCAAATCCAGAAAAAATCCAGGCTCTCCTGAGCATGCCATCCCCCAGAAAGCATAAAGATGTGCAGAGCCTGACCGGAAAGGTAGCTGCCCTAAGCCGCTTCATCTCACGGTCCATGGACAAGTGCATACCCTTCTTCAACATATTGAAGAAGTGTCAAAAGTTTGAATGGCCGAACGAGTGCGAGGAGGCATTCAAAAAACTAAAAGAGCACATGGCCAAGCCTCCCATCCTATCAAAACCCGTTCTCGGAGAAGACCTATTTCTTTATTTGGTTGTCTCCGAACACGCGGTCAGCGCTGCCCTAGTCCGGGAAGAAGAGAAAACTTAGCATCCTGTGTACTATGTCAGTAAGCGCATGATAGGAGCCGAAGCGAGGTACCCAATCATTGAAAAGCTGATTTTTTGCCTCCTGATGGCATCAAGGAAATTGAGGCCATACTTCCAAGCACATCCGATCAAGATACTGACCAACCACCCGCTCCGTCAGGTCCTCCAAAAACCCGAAGCATCCGGAAGGCTCCTCAAGTGGGCAATGGAGCTAAGTCGATTTGACTTGTACTACATGCCCCGAATTTCTATAAAAGGCCAAGCCTTGGCGGACTTCATTACTGAATGCAACAAAGCCGAGGCAACCGCGAATATGCCGGTACTGCCAATCCCCACATGGATAGTATTTGTGGACGGAGCCTCCAATGAAAATGGTTCCGGAGCCGGAGTGGCGATGATATCACCAACCTGGATCCGCGACCTGTGCGGCCCTACGGTTCAACTTCGCAGCTTCAAATAATGAGGCCGAATATGAAGCCCTAATAGCAGGGCTGAAATTAGCAAAAGCTGTAGGAGCCAAAAGAGTGGAAGTCTATAGTGATTCCCAACTGGTCGTAAACCAGATATCAGGAGAATACCAAACACGCGGCGAGCGAATGGCCGCGTACGTGACAATAGTCCGGGAGCTACTCCACGAGTTCACGGACTACAAAATAGAAAGAATCCCTCGGGAAAAGAATGCTCACGCGGACTGTCTGGCTAAGTTAGCCTCATACAGCGAAATCGAAGAGTTGGGAGTAGTACCAGTGGAACGCTTGGCAGAGCCAAGCATCAAAATAAAAGAGACCACAATAACGGTTGGGCAAGAACCCAGCTGGATGGTCCCCATCATAAAATACATAACAAAAGGTGAGTTGCCCCAAGAAAGGGCACTGTCTTGGAAGATTCAGTATCAGGCTCATCGTTATGTAATGATGGATCAAATTCTCTACCGAAGAGGACTCAGCATGCCTTATTTAAGGTGTGTATCGGACCCTGAAGCTAGACAAATCATGCTAGAGGTCCACGAAGGGTTCTGTGGAGATCATACGGGAGGACCCAGTCTCTCAAAGAAAATATTGAGATAGGGGTACTTCTGGCCAACAATGAAAAAAGATTGTATAGACTACGTGCAAAAGTGTGATTCATGTCAAAGGTTCGCGAACATACCGAGAGCTCCTCCAAATGAAATCACCCTGATGACTAGTCCCTGGCCCTTTGCGGTATGGGGAATAGATCTTATTGGGTCCCTGCCAACAGGAAAAGGAGGAGTAAAGTATGCAATAGTAGCAGTAGACTACTTCACCAAATGGACGGAGGCTGAGCCCATGAAGACCATAACTGCTAAAAAAGCACTAGACTTTGTTATCAAAAGCATAGTGTGTCGATATGGCTTGCCTCACAAAATAGTCTCTGACAATGGAAAGCAATTCGATTGCGAGGAATTTACTGACTTCTGCAACCAA
Organism: Cannabis sativa; assembly: GCF_029168945.1. Taxonomy (NCBI): domain Eukaryota; kingdom Viridiplantae; phylum Streptophyta; class Magnoliopsida; order Rosales; family Cannabaceae; genus Cannabis; species Cannabis sativa. The sequence goes on along the minus strand of NC_083602.1, from coordinate 53,759,398 downwards.
CACGGAGTAGTGAAAAGCTTCTCCGCGGTGGCCAAACCTCAAACAAACAGTCAAGTAGAAGCAGTCAACAAAATCCTAAAGGTCACCTTGAAGAAAAAGCTGCTAGCCTGCAAAAACAACTGGCCTGAAGAGTTGCCAAGAGTGTTATGGGCCTACCGGACGACCCCCAGGACCACGACCGGTCACTCGCCTTTTTCAATGGCGTACGGTTGTGAAGCGATGGTCCCGGTAGAAACGTTATTCCCGTCCCACATGAGAACGACTTACGATCCAGCCACGAATCAGGCTTTGCTTCAAGAAGCCTTGGATCAAGTTGAAGAACTCCAGGACGAGTCTCAAATACGGATGGCAGCTTATCAAAAGAAGGTGACCAAGTATTTTAACTCTAAAGTTAAAAACAGAAAATTTGCTATTGGGGATATGGTCTTAAGAAGAGTCTTCCCAGCCACCCAAGAACCCGAAGTGGGGGTACTTGGGCCAAATTGGGAAGGACCATATGAAATCGAGGACGAAATCGGCTCAGACACTTACAAGCTAAAAAGAATGGATGGAACCATTGTGCCAAGGGCCTGGAATGCCGATCACCTCAGAAAATATTACCAATGGCCAAGAATGTAACTTAGACTTTGTTTAAAGAGTTTGTACCGTCTAAATGTATACATCCTCCACATGTTGAATAAAACTGAGTGCCTTAAAAACAAAGTTTCTATGCCACTCGGGGGGGTACTAGGGTATACCGCACGGACAGACAGAAAACAAACTAAGTAAAATATCCTGACCCAAAGGGTAGGTCAAAAAGAGTATGCACAAAAATAAAAAAGCATAAGTATAAACATCCTGATCCAAAGGACAGCTGGTCCAAAAGAGAAAAATGTGCATAAAAAAAGATCACGTATAAATATCCTCGCCCTAAAGGGCAGGTCAAATTATATACAAATGGCCCGGGGACAGGCCTTAGAAATTGTCTCCCCTCTAAATAAAAACAGCTATATAAATATTGTCTTAAATAGAAGAAAAATAGCTGTATATAAACAAATATATATAAAGAAAAAAAAAAGTGGGTGAAATCCTGGTTGTACTGGGTTAATCTCGGAGCGGCCTAATCGATGCGCGGAGGGAGACGAGGTCCGATGCGTGCCTCCACCATGGCATCAAGCTTTTTCTTCTTCTCCCGGAATTCGGCGATCATCTCCTCAGGTTTGGGGTAGAAGGTAAGCTTGATATTCTGGTCATTGGTAGACCAAGCCATGAAGACGCCATCGTCAAAACGCTTGGTGCACCGGCTGCAGGAAACGGGAGAAAGAAGCTCAGCCCTTTTTGCCTTCTTTGAGGCTTGTTCTTTGAAGTCCCTGAGCTCCTTCAGCTCCGCGGCCAGAGTGGCCCTGGATTCTAAGTTTGCCTGGTGAGTTTCCTCTAAGGATCTCACCTTGGCAGCCATCTCATCCAAGGCTTCCCTGGCCTCCCGAAGCTCCCGCCTGGCCTTTGCAGTGGTCTCGCCTTCCGCCCTCAGCTCCTCCTGGTGCCTGGCCTCCAGCCTGTCTCTCCGCAGGGCCTCCTCCCGGATCATCGCCTCCGCCTGGGCTTCCCTTCGCTTAGCCTCTTCCTCATTAGCTTTGGCAGCGGCCTCCCGACGCTCAGAAGCCTCTTGATAAAGCCGCCTCTCAGCAGTAAGATCCTGAAGAATCTTCCTGACTTCGTCCATGTCCCCAAAATCAGACAGGACGAAGCCATGGTTGATTATGTTCTTGGAGAGACGGCCGGCCTCAGCAGCAAGCTAAAAAATAATGCAAGTATAAGAAAGAATCTCCAAAAAAGAAAACAATAAGGGGAAAAGCAAACTACAAAACACTTACCACGGCGAGGAAGTGGCTGAGATCCTGGACTTGGTAGATGGAGTTCAAGGATGCACAAGCAGCGCACCGCTTACGTGCACACCGCGTAAGCTGAGACGCAAACTCGCCAGTCATCTCCGCAGCAAAGGGGGCTAAGGTGGGCCCAAGGAAGCGACCAAACCAGTCCGACAGGGGGTCCAAATTTAGGTCCCACGAGTTCTGGTATTCTGGGTTGTTGATGGTGTTTTGCATCTCAACCCGCAAGACCCTCCTAAGGGCTTCCACCTCAGCATATCCCCGGGAGTATTCGTCCATGGCGTAGTTGTGTTTAGCTATCCGGAGCTCCTGTCTCGCCTCATCTCCAGGAACCGGAGTCAGCACAATATTGGGAGGGGCAGTATGTTCTTCCATGGGAGAGACCCCACCATCGAGGCCGTGGGCCGGAGTATCAACTCTCCGAGGCCGCTTGGGCTCCTCCTGGGCAATCATTTTGCCTTTACGTTTGCGAATCAGAGTAATTTCTTGCTCTTCTTCACCTTCTTCAGCTTCCTCAGGAAGAGCCCGGAGCCCTCCTGCACCTTCTTCAACTTCCTCAGAAAAGCCCCATTGCTTTTCTTGACCTTCTCCCGGCAGCACTTCCTCGTCATCCACTAAATCAATAGTGTCTGGAGGAGCACTGGAAGAAATCTTTAAAGCAGGGGCCATCGGGGAAGAAGTAAAGGGAGGAGGAGCCTCAGGAGTGTGAACCCCGGCAAGTTCGGCCAAGATGGCGTCCATAGAAGCACCTGCTACAACAAAAGAAAGCAAGTGTTAGAACATCCGTGGGAAACCACCAATACAAGACATGACAAGCAAGCTAGTCCTACCCTGACTCTCTAATTCGGCCCTAGCAAAGTTCCGAATTTTGATGCTGGCAGCATCATCTCCGAGATAGCTGTCCGAAGGCCAGAACCAGCTGGATGTAATATAAGCTGAAGGGCCTAAAGGAACGGGCTCCGGAGGACCGGTACCCATCCGGGATCGACCTAGGAAATCTCCTAAGTTGGAAAAATAAAACTCCTTCAAATATTCCCCCCACCGGGTCGAGGGCATCCTAAACCTATAAAAACGCTCGTCGAACCCTACGGGCCTAAGACTGGCATACTCGCCAACAGAAGGGACATAATGAACTGCTAAAGGAGACTTACCACCGGAGCCGGAAGTACTGGCACCAGGAGCCCCAGTGTTCGGTTCCTGAGCCGAAGGCTGTGGCCTGGGAGCCCTTCTCTCCGCTGAGTCCCCAATGTGAAGGGACTTCCCGGCGATCGCCTGGCTCCTTCTCTCAACTGGGCTCCCCACGCGAAGTGACCTCCCGGAAGCCGCCTGGGCCTTAGAGTATGCCTTCTCCTGAGCCTTCCGGTAGAGATACTCCTGGTACTTCTTCTCAGCAGTGGCAATGATCTCATCCTGGAAGGTTTTCTCCGCAACCGGCGCCCTCACGTTGGGACAGATAACCCAGGAAAGGTTAGAGTCCTCCACAGATTGGTGCGGAAGGATGAGTTTTGCCTTCCTACAGTTCTCCGTAGTAACCAGGCCCCCGACGTCAAGATCAGCCTGGTCATAAGAGGCAAAGGCCTGGGTTCTCCGAAGAAAAACCTGAGTAGGTGCAGTCCGTTCATAAGGAGGAATCTTGACCCACTCAGTGAGAAGCTCCGGATGGTCCACTGCCCAGAACCCGGAGGAGAAGAAAAACCGATGGCGATACTCCTTAACATGAGTTTGCCTATTATACGGGACCACCCCTTCATTAGTAGGGTGGGCCCGAAACCCATAAAAACCGTCCTTAAGTTTGTCCCCCTTTTTGGGGACGGAAACAAGTTCATAAAAATACAATATTTCCGCCGGGCGGGGAGAGCCCCATCCCCGGGCAGAATAAAAAATAAATAATCCTGACAGCATGTGGTATGCTTGGGGAATGAGTTGGTATGGCGCAAGGCCGACAAAAACTAAGAAATTAACAAAATAATCTTGAAGAGGAAGCATGGGCCCAGCCATCAAATGCGTCTGGCTCCAGACCCCAAAGCCGTCGTAGTTGTGATTGGGCGTCTCCGCGTCGCGAGGTGGCCGATGGTAGTGTCCCTGATGTGGAAGGCTTGATTCCAGCTACCTCCACGATGTTCTCCAACTGATGGGGATAGGTTAGAGTGGAGTGAAGCTCGGTCGCCTCCCATCCGGTCGTCCGAGACTTGTACCCCTCCTGGGCAACAGGACCCAGGGAGACCTCCTCGAGGGTAGCCAGGCGTTTACCGCTCTTCTTCGATGATTTTGAGCCAGAAGCAGACATTTTTCGATTCTGTAAAAAGAGTTAAGATTCTAGCAGTTAGGCCCCATACCAAACCCTAAACCAAGAAAAAGGGAATGGGGGTCCCCTAACCGCTGGAAAGAGGCCCCCTCCGGAAATCTGTCATACAGGAAACCCTAGGAGGATTCCCTGGACAAGAGTCGGGTGCGATAAATTCACAGAAGACGTCATTGAACACTAAAGAAAAAGAAAAGGCAGGAAATAGAAAAGAAAACAGTCTATCCTATGCCCTAAGCAACCATTATACGAAGAACATATGGCCTTCTACAAAAAATAACAACAAATGCGTGACAACTGTAATCCTATCACTAGAGCAGTAAACTAAAACTGATTATATGAAGGATTTAAACACTTGCATTCCCAGAAACTTCGAATGCAAACCCAGAAAAGAACAAACAGATAAGTAACAGCATGACATGCATATTAATAATGAAGCAAAGGATGCAAGGAACTTACAATGAAGTGTTGAGACTGGGGGTCCTGCTATGAATCAAATGAAGACAAGAAGGACTGATAGTAACAAACGAAGAAGAACTGGAGAAAATTGCAAAGTGTTTAAAGGCGTTTTTCTGGGTCTGAGAATTTTTTCTCTCTGGGAAATTTGAGCAAAGTTGGCAAGAAATGGGAAGTAACCGAAATGAAGGAAAGGTGGTGGCTTTTATAGGTAAAGCTGCATGAGGAACAGGCGTCATCACCTACCAATCAAACGATGGGGGAAGCGCACGGTTCGAATTCTCAAAGATCAACGGACCAGATTGATTTGCAATTAAGGCGGTGGAAACGTTTGAGTATCCGTCTGACACCATTAATGCGCCGTATCAATCAATGGGCGTGAAACGAATCGACCTCTGCAAAAAGTGAATCGCTGCATTAAAGCCATCATTAAATACACCCTCACGCGCTTAAAGCTCGTGTCAGGAAACCGAGGAGTCAACCGGAAGCACTTGAGCAAGCCTTGTCTTATTTTTTTCAAAATAAGCAAGGCTTGGGGGGTAAATGTTGCCCCTGATTTTTCCCAATATACGTGGACCAACTGAATAAGGACACGTGGATCAAGCGATGTACAATCCAATGTATTTGCTAAGTCTTTATGCTGAAAGGTAGCTTCCAGGACATAGCTCCCGGAGAAGGCATATGAAACCCCATATGCTCCTGGAAGCTCGAAGTAACGTTAAGGCATCTCCGTGACGTGTCAGGTTTCTCCTGAGCAATCAAGTCGCATTTAATGCCGCATGGGAAGAAGCGTGTTGGGACTGCTACACGCAATAAAGTCTGACGGCACAACCTTCGACCAGCAGCTATAAAGTAATGATCATTTAAGTCTAGCGACGGCTACACTGTGAAAAGTCACATCAGTCAAAAGACAATAAGGACATTCCACATAAAAACCCTATAGCACCTAGGGATTTGACCATGCATTACCCATGGTATATTCATTGGGAATGCCCAACTTTATGGATACTTACAGATACATTTGTAAGGATAATTCTGGGGATCACCCCACCAAAAACACTATAAATACCCCCTCAAAACTCATTAAATGGGATCGAGAATCTTGGGCTGCATATGAGCAAGCAGAGTAAATACTCACCAAGAACATTCTCTGTATTTATAAGAGTGAAACACTCCCCAAATACATTCTCTGTATTATAGACATCCATAATAAAAAAGACTCGTGGACTAAGGCTCATTAACGCCCCAACCACGTAAAAATCCTTCTCTAATTTTCTTACAGCTCTCTAACTTTATAATATTTTATTAGTTGCCGAAAACCTCGGTCAACAATTAGTAATATATATTTTTATTCTTATTATTGTTAGTATATATTGTTAGTGTTATTATTTTGTGACAGTGTTTGTTCTGTTCAATGTCTAGTCGTATCTGGATTTTTAGTCTGTTGTATCTGCACTAACGTTTGTTTACGAGAGTCTCATTTAAGTGTTAGTTAGTGCCAGCTGGACTTATTTTGTGGATATATATAGTCGGTTTCTGTTAGTAAAGTGGTTATCCATAAAATCGTTCAGACAGTTATTTCGGTTGTTTGTGGAGAGATAGTCGTATCTTGTTTCTTGTTATTGTGATTACAGGTTAGATCTTGGAGCTTGAGAGTGTTCATCAATGGCGGAATGATCTGAATTTGGAATTGTTGAGTTCAAACTGAAGGGATTTTAGTGTCATCTTCATCATATGATCTGAAGGGATTTCAGATTGAAGACATGTTGAAGAGGAGCTCAGTTGCTGCACAAGGGATTGTGCATTAACAATCAGTGTTCTTGATTGTCATTGGTAATTCATTACTAATTGTTGTAAAGGTTGTATTTGATTCCTTTAGAGAGAATTGGAAATTGTAATATGAACCTTTGATAATTGGTGGATGAATTTACCCTGGTTCGGGGAACCCAAGCACTAGTCGGCTGAGATGTGTTCTCAGTGCAGATGAAGCTTGTAAATTGATGTGTGATTTACAGCTTGACTTTTAATTCATGTTCATAATTCTTATCTTGAAATCAATCAATCTAAAGATGTACAACTTGGTAACTTGAATCATTAAAATCTGCTAGTTGCACTTTCACTTGGTATCAGAGCTTGAAATTTTATAAAAATTTGTGTTAGATCCTACTACTGTATGATTCTTAATCATTGATTCTTGAGTCAACCTTTACGATTGATTCTGTCGCAACTAACCTCCTCTGAGTTCTCTCTCAAAGAACTACAGAACATCTGTGTGTCTGTTTACCACTTCTGTGTGCAGGATGGAAATGTTTAGAGAAGGAGGCTCCACCTCGAGACCTCCGATGCTGGAAGGAGCCAATTATCCATACTGGAAAACCAAGATGCGTGCTTTCTTGAGAGCTGTAGATGAAAGAGTTTGGATGTCCATAGAAGAAGGGTGGTGGAAACCAACGATGATGGAGAATGAAATCGTCATACCCAAACCCATGAGTCAATGGACCACTGTTGAAATGGAAAGAGCGAATTTCAACTCAAAGGCTCTTCATGCCTTGTTTAATGCTGTCTCCACTAACCAGTTGAAGGTTATAGCCAATTGTGAAATTGCTAAGGAAGCATGGGAGAAGCTAAAGATTAAGAACGAGGGAACTGATGCTGTCAAGAAATCAAGGCTGCGTGCCTTGGCAAAGGCTTTCGAAAATCTTACCATGGAGGAGGATGAGTCTGTGGCTGAATTCCATGCAAAACTTTGTGACATCTCTAATGAATCATATGCTCTGGGGAAAACTTACTCTAACTCGAAACTGGTTCGAAAGGTGCTTGGTGTCCTCCCCAGAAGATTCATGTCCAAAGTTACCTCTATCGAAGAAATGACAAACATTGAGGAACTCGATCTTGACGAACTCATCGGGTCATTACAAAACTATGAGCTATCACTGTCTAGGTGGAAGAAAACCAAGAAACAAAAGGAGGTGGTGAAAGAAAAGTCAGATGCTGGCATTGCACTTATTCACCAAGAAAACAAGAAACCTGTTCTGGAAGACTTGAATGGCATTACAGATGAAACAGTTGCCTTGTTAACAAGAAACTATGCAAAGTTCTTGAAAAAGAACTACAGGAAAAATTCACCAGCTGACAAAGAAAATATTCTCAAGAGAAACAAAGGAGTAAATTTCAAACCAGGACAAGCCTCAATTGATCAAAAGGGGCGAGGGATTAAGTGCAGAGAATGTGATGGATATGGTCACATTCAGGCTGAGTGTGCCAACACACTAAAAAGGAAGAAGGCCCTTGCAGCAACTTGGATTGATAGTGATGAGGAAAAGAACTCCACAACCAGTGAAGGATCAGATGAGGAAAAGCAGGTACTGGCATTCATGGCCCAAAGCTGTAATCCAGTTGAATCTGAAGATGATGCAGTCTCCACCTCATCAGAAGCAGACAGCACAGGTCGTCAACATGCTTATGAAGAAATGTTTGCACAATGGGAGTACATGACTAAACAGATCCGTGCCCTAAAGAACTCCCCAGAGCAAGTGGAGACTGAAAAAGGAAAGTTAGAAGACTCTGTCAAAAATCTCAACTGACTTCTTGATGAAAAGGAGAATGAGATCTACAAACTCACAGCTGATCTAATCCGAATCAAGCAAACTTTACAGTTCATTCCCCCCAGGCACTGCTGCTATCAATCAAACCCTACAGCTTCAGAAGCCCTATGGTGATCAAACTTCATTAGGATATAAGATGCTATATAAGCAAGGGAATGGCCTGTCTGTTGAGCATTCCTTACCCTCCAATGTCAATTCATCAAAGAAGGAAGATGGGTCACCTGACACCTCAATCACCATTAACGAATCTGACTCATCTGAGAGGAGACAGGTTCCAACTGGACCCATCAAACTCAAGTTTGAAGGAAGGAGGACTGATGCTGACAACCTCCTACAGAATGACAATTTCATTCCTACATGTCATTTCTGTAATAGGAGAGGTCACATTCGACCTAAGTGTTAGAAATTGCAGAACTACTTGAAAGCCATGATCAATCGACCAAATAGTTTCCCTCCACCAAATAAGTCACATGGACGCAAACCTCGTCGAGAATGGAAAATAAAGTCCAAACCAAATCCCGATGTTGGTTTGGTTGCAAAGCTATCCCTGTCTGCCTTTGTTGAAGGTCAGTGGTACTTTGACAGTGGATGTTCGCGTCACATGACTGGAAATAAGAAATTGCTAGTTAACTTCAAAGATGAAAAAGGGGGATCTGTCACTTTTGGGGATGGTAACAAAGGACAGATTGCTGGGAGAGGTGATGTAAATGTGAATGGAGCAGCTCAACTGACTAATGTCCTATATGTGAGAGGACTCAAAGCAAATCTCATCAGCATCGGTCAATTGTGTGACGACAATCTCTCTGTAAGTTTCACTAAAACTCAATGTTTAGTTTCATCTGATGGGTGTGTTGTCTTAACAGGAAACAGAACTGTAGACCAGTGCTATGCTGTATGCAATACCATAGTGTGCAACAGGACCTTCTCGGACAAACCTGACTTATGGCACTACAGGCTGGGACACTTGAACTACAGAGATCTCCAAAGATTGGTGAAGCTTCAAGCTGTAAAAGGAATTCCTGACATGAAAGTTTCCAAGGAGAGAGTCTGTGGTCCATGTCAGCTTGGAAAACAGCATAAGGCATCTCATCCCACAATTAATAGACTTCTCACTTCTCGTGTGTTGGAACTAATGCATGTTGACTTAATGGGGCCAATGCAGAATGAAAGTATAAGTGGGAAAAGATATGTAATGGTCTTGGTGGATGACTACTCTCGGTTTACCTGGGTTGAATTTCTTAGAGACAAGTCTGACACATTTGGATCATTCTCTGCCTTGATACTGAGATTGCAAACTGAGAAAGACTCCAAAGTTGGAAAAGTCTTTAGACTGAGAAGTGACCATGGAAAAGAGTTCGAAAATTCCATATGCTCAGAGTTCTGTAATGGCATGGGAATTCATCACGAGTTTTCAGCCCCAAAAACTCCTCAGCAGAATGGAGTTGTTGAACGAAAAAACAGAACTCTACAAGAAATGGCTCGGGTCATGATGCAGGCCAAAGATATTTCAAAACGATTTTGGGCTGAAGCTGTCAATACTGCCTGCTACGTGTGCAATAGAGTTCATCTTCGCACTGGTACCTCTCAAACTGCCTATGAGCTATGGAAAGGAAGACCTCCTAACGTGAGCCACATGCACATTTTCGGATGTACGTGTTATGTCCTGAACGATCGGGATCACTTGACCAAGTTTGATCCCAGGAGTGATGAAGGAACATTTCTGGGGTACTCCACCAACAGTCGGGCTTACAGAGTATTTAACAAACGGACTCTCTCTGTAGTCGAATCAATGAATGTGAAATTTGATGATTTAGAAGGACATGAAGAAGTGTGGATCGAAGATGACTCTCCTGTTCTCTCAGGCTCTAGACCAGTCCTCACTAGACAGCCTCAAGTGTACCCTGACACTCCTACAGAGTCTCTAAATACAGCATCAGGCGTATCAGGTGACAATCAAGCCAGTGCCAGTGGTCCAGGAAGAGGAAATGAAGTTGATAGTACCCTGACCAAAGAACCCCAACAAGTCAAAGTACATAAAAATGGACCCCCATCCTGGGTTGAGAAAGCTCATCCTCAGCCACTGTCATAGGAAATCCGAATGATACCATGGTCACTAGACGTAAACTGCAGAATTTGTTAGCCTTTGCCTGCTATCTGTCACAGATTGAGCCCAAAAGTGTTCGAGATGCGTTGTTAGATGAGTTCTGGTTGGCTGCCATGCAGGATGAAATGGGAAATTTCAAGAGACTGGGTGTATGGATAATGGTCCCTCGACCAGATGGTGCAAATGTTATAGGGACAAAATGGTTGTTTAAAAACAAGTCTGATGAATTTGGGACAGTGACTCGAAATAAAGCACGACTTGTGGCTCAAGGATATAGTCAGGTCGAAGGCATCAACTTTGATGAAACATTTGCACCTGTGGCTCGATTAGAATCCATTCGGCTACTTCTTATCATTGCATGCTTTTTGAAGATCAAACTCTTTCAAATGGACGTCAAGAGTGCATTTCTCAATGGGGTAATTCAAGAGGAAGTCTATGTCAAACAACCACAGGGGTTTGAAGATCCACATCATCCACACCATGTGTACAAGCTCAATAAAGCCTTATATGGACTGAAATAGGCCCCACGTGCGTGGTATGATAGACTCACCTCATTTCTCATCTCTCATGGCTTCACTCGAGGTACTGCAGATAACACTCTATTCATTAAACATATTGACAAAGGAATTTTTGTTGCCCAAATATATGTTGATGATATCATTTTTGGCTCAACTTGTGATAGTGAAGTCCAAACATTTGTCACTTTAATGACTAATGAGTTTGAAATGAGTTTAATCGGTGACCTTACTTTCTTTCTAGGACTCCAAATAAAACAACTAGATCATGGCACATTCATTTCACAGTCTAAATATGTCAAGTCTATGTTAGATAATTTTGGATTCTCTCAGGTCAAGCATGCACACACACCAATAGGCACCACGTCCAAATTGTCACGAGATGAGTCTGGTTACCCTGTAGACCCCACTCTATACAGAAGTATGATAGGTGGCTTACTGTATCTCACAGTAAGTCATCCTGATATATCCTTTAGTGTAGGTTTATGTGCCAGGTATCAAGCTAATCATAAACAGTCTCATCTCTCTGCAGTCAAAAGAATTTTCAAATATCTAGCTGGGACAGTTAACTATGGTCTTTGGTATAGTTGTGACACGAATACCTCTTTGGTAGGATATAGTGACTCTGATTGGGCAGGGTGTATAGATGATAGGAAAAGCACTTCAGGGGGTTGCTTTTACATTGGGAATAACCTAGTCTCGTGGTATAGCAAAAAACAGCAGTCCATCTCCCTTTCCACTGCAGAAGCAGAATATATTGCAGCGGGCAGCTGCTGCACACAATTGATATGGCTGAATAAAATGCTTACTAATTATGGATATCCTCAACACACACTGACCATCTTTTGTAACAGTACAAGCGCCATAAACATCTCTAAAAACCCTGTGCAGCACTCTCGGACCAAACACATCGACATCAGGTACCACTTTATCCGAGAACTAGTTGAGTCAAATATGCTGTCAATATCTCATGTGCCCACAACGAATCAATTAGCAGATCTGTTCACTAAAGCTTTAGATACTCAAACTTTTACTCATTTAAGAACATGTATTGGTCTCTGTACAATCTAAACTATTCTTAGTGTCATCTGATCAATCAATTTTGCCTATGAGTTTGCGTGTCTGTCACAATTCTTCAGCAATGGGTTCTTCTGTCCTTCCCCATCTACTATATACTACTTTGATTGATACTACACTTGAATCTTCCCCAGTCAAAAAGGCTACCTCTTCCAGATGCAATGGGAAGAGCTCTCGTACACCTTGTTCTAATAAGTAGTATGCTCCTTCTCTATTAGTTCTTGGTACTCAAAGAGGACGGCTACATCTCTGGAAGAGAGTGAAAGCCATGTCTGGGTACTAAAGCAAAAGCCATAGTGATATAATAAAAAAAAAAGGCTTCATAAAAAAAAACAATACAAAAATCGTTATTTTTCTACTATCAGTTGTTGCTTAGTTGAGAGAGTGGTCCAGCTGAGTTTCACTCTTCTTGGACCACATGAGATCACTGTTCACACACGAATGGAGATTCAAGGTGTAGTGCTCTCGTAAGTATCATTGTCGCTGGAGAAGGGGAATGATCTGTTGCTCAAGATGTGCAGTACGTGTGTACTCAGAAACACTATTCATTGATCAGCTGATATCCTTTTTTTTGTCTTAAAATTTGAGTATATCGAAGTTTTTTTTATTTTTTTCTGTTTTGTCTAAGTGTGGGCTAAATGCAAATATTGTTGGTATATTTGTCACAATTCTGGTTTCTTCGATACACTCATTGCCTGATGACGTTGGTTTGTTTCGTTTAGTGTGCCGTATAATGTGGTAGTAAATATTCAATTTGGGCGCGTACGGTTTCTTTGGCAAAAATCAAATTTTAAAAAAATCATCATCATTTTTTTTGCCGGGTCAGTTGTGTCAGGGTGCCTATACTTAAGGCTTACGGAAAGTGATCAGTTTCACTTCTTCACTTTCCTCTCCGAAACCCTAAGCTCTGCATCATCCAAATATTTTCCTCTCTATCATGGAGAATATCACACCCATTGCAGTAACCCATGTTGCCATGGTTATTCCATCCGTGGAGTCGACTGATGATCCTACAGTACCTCCTACAGTCGCCTCTGTCTATCAACGGTGGTTTGGCAGTCGTGAGCTTTGGTTCGAACAAGTGGTCAAATTAGATGATTTTCCTGAACTGCATGAGTTTTTAAAACTTAGGAAATGGGTCAACACGGTCACTAACTTGTCTGCTCCCCATCCCATATTAGTTCAAGAATTCTATGCCAATCTGGATAGAACTGTTATTGCTGAGGGTCATCCAGGGTGTGTGAGTGCCTTTGTTAGGGGTCATAGAGTTCCTTTTGGTCCATCCACTATTGCGTCCTTATTGCAAGTTGAGTCCATCAGGAAACCAACATATGGGAAACACTTCAATCCAGATCAATCTTTGATGGGTCGAGTGCTAACTGGCAGGGATGACTATATTTGGGACAAACAGGAAATTCTGGTCACTCACTTGACTCCATTCTATAGGGTTCTTCATCGAGTAGCCTTGTACAATTGGTTTCCTAATTCTCATTTGTCTGCTGTTACACTTGAGATTGGCAAGTTCTTGTATGCTGTAGGCACTAATGTGTCCATTGATCTGCCCTCGCTCATTTTTGAACGGGTACTGGAAGCCTCAGAAACCACTGGCACTCGTAACAAGCTACCATTTCCAAGTTTATTTCAACGAGTTCTTATGGATGCTCACCCTCCACTCACAACACATGATTATCAAGTTCAGAATCCAGTTCTCAGTAAGAGCTTTCTCTCGGTGGTCAACAGGAAGCCTTCTTCAACCACTCCCTCAGGAACCACAGTGAGTAAAGGCAAGTCTCCTATGTTCAAAGGACTTTCGGATTCCAGCTGGCAGGTACAAATGTTTACTGAGTTTCAATCTTTTGCCAAACGCTATAAGAAGGATCAAAAGCGTCAGCTTGCCTTTGAGGCCTCAATGTATCAAATGGTTCGCTCTATCAAGTCCACTCTTTTGCACCATTTTCCTGGGGATTCTCTGCCTGACATCTCTCTGCCTGAGTTTCATCGTGATTCGTTTGGTGCATCATCAGACACATCTGGGAATAATGCACATATGGAGGGAGAGCCTTCAGCCTTTGATCCTGTCACTAGTTCAGCACAACCTGATCTAGATCCTCCAGCTGACACTGCAACACCCTTTGTGTCGACAGGACCACCTTCCCAGGGGGAGTCTGGCACAGCACAGGAACCCACAGATCATATTCAATGAAGGGGGAGATATTTGTATTTCGTTTCGCTTTTGTAGTGGCTTTGATTATATTCCTAAAGACTTTTATATCTGGTTTATTAATATTTTTTGGTCTTTAGTTTTATGTGTTAGTCATTGAACATAACCTGTCAAGGGGGAGAATGCTAGTGTTATTATTTTGTGACAGTGTTTGTTCTGTTCAATGTCTAGTCGTATCTGGATTTTTAGTCTGTTGTATCTGCACTAACGTTTATTTACGAGAGTCTCATTTAAGTGTTAGTCAGTGCCAGCTGGACTTATTTTGTGGATATATATATATAGTCGATTTCTGTTAGTAAAGTGGTTATCCATAAAATCGTTCAGACAGTTATTTCGGTTGTTTGTGGAGAGATAGTCGTATCTTGTTTCTTGTTATTGTGATTACAGGTTAGATCCTGGAGCTTGAGAGTGTTCATCAATGGCGGAATGAACTGAATCTGGAATTGTTGAGTTCAAACTGAAGGGATTTCAGTGTCATCTTCATCATCAGATCTGAAGGGATTTCAGATTGAAGACATGTTGAAGAGGAGCTCGATTCTTTGCACAAGGGATTGTGCATTAACAATCAGTGTTCTTGATTGTCATTGGTAATTCATTACTAATTGCTGTAAAGGTTGTATTTGATTCCTTTAGAGAGAATTGGAAATTGTAATATGAACCTTTGATAATTAGTAGATGAATTTACCCTGGTTCGGGGAACCCAAGCACTAGTCGGCTGAGATGTGTTCTCAGTGCAGATGAAGCTTGTAAATTGATGTGTGATTTACAGCTTGACTTTTAATTCATGTTCATAATTCTTATCTTGAAATCAATCAATCTAAAGATGTACAACTTGGTAACTTGAATCATTAAAATCTGCTAGTTGCACTTTCATATATATTTTAGTAAATGTATATATATTTTTTGTTATACCTTATATCATTTTTTTAATAATATTTGAATTCTATTTTTTTATTATACTTTTGTTGATATGATATATAATTTTATTAGCATCTTATATATTTTTATTTTTATTTGTTGTTATTATATATATTTCAATTGTAAGGTTTACGTTCTTTGTTATATGGTATATAAGTTTTATTATATAATATATCATTTTATTTTTGATCATGCATGTTTAATTTTTATTTTATTATACATAAAAGTAATATATAATTTTGTAAATATGGTATAATTATTTTGTAGTTGTATATAATTTTGTTAATATGATATATATAATTTTTTTTAATAATATTATATTAATTTATTTTATTTTTTATTGTAGGTATATATGTTTTGTTGTATGATATATGGTTTTTGTTGTCTATAGTATATGAGTTATTTAAGATGATATTTAATTTTTATTTTATTATATATAAATTTTTTGGTATGTATACATATTTTAATATTGGTATATATAATTTTGTTAACATGATATATATATTTTTTAAATATTAATTTAGTATTGTTATAATTTCTTTGTGGTATATAATGTTATTACTACAGTATATTAATTTTCAGTGATACAATATATTAAATACTGTTGTATATATTTAATGATCTAATATATTTATTCATTTTTATTACTATATAATAATATGCAAGAGTAATTATATAATTTAATTTAATTATTATAGATTTTCTTCAAAAATCCAATAAATCTTAAAAAAAAAAAGATTTAAAATTCTTTCTCTAAAAAAGTAAGTTCACTTAAACAAATCAGGTTCAAGTTTCTTCATATTAGCAACTCATATTTATATTCTTTATGATATTTTTTCAGTTACAAACCTAAATTGATATTCTCAAAACATAAGAAACATAAAATGAAGGTGCAAATTTCTCATCTAAATCAACAATAATATACTTTAGGTTGGATTTTTTTAATATACTTTAGTAGTGGTCAATGTTTATGAGAAAAATAATTAATTTACAACAACACATTAACTATGAAATGATAAAAAAAACAAAAGCTAACAAAAATACTATATTTCTGTAAATAGAAAAGTTAACAAAATTTTATCATCATAATTTACATTTTAAAGGATATAATTTGGTAGTATCATAAATTTTAGACACAAAATGCTAATTATTTTTTAAAATAGTTACACATAAATATTTTTAAGAGCCACACATGCGAAACACGTGAGACCCCACTAGTTATTGTAATAAGTTTCTTCACTTGATTGTTTCCATGACCTTTAAGCATAACTTATCTCAGCGTTAGTCTAAAATTCTCCTTCTTGGCTTATAGATACGGCTGAAGCTTCTTTTGTGTAATTTTTTTAGTGGTTTGAATAAATGCTTCCTTTTAAAAAAATTAAAATGATTTTATAATTTTATATAAGATTATTATTCTATAAAGATTTACATGATTTAAAGTATTGCTATTTTCTTTTCAATCTGATCAGCTTATGAGCTTTATAAGAAATGAGATGCTCTAGTTCATGAATTTTGGTGCACTCATTCTTGAATCTACTAGTAATTGTCCAAAATCTTGAGAACATGAATTTTGTTCTCTTTCTATTCGGATTTGGACT
Organism: Cannabis sativa; assembly: GCF_029168945.1. NCBI lineage: Eukaryota > Viridiplantae > Streptophyta > Magnoliopsida > Rosales > Cannabaceae > Cannabis > Cannabis sativa. The sequence goes on along the minus strand of NC_083602.1, from coordinate 53,742,734 downwards.
TATGACATTCCAGTTAATTGTCTCACCGCTAAAAGCACCTTGAAAAATTTCCTATCACGCTAGCTAGATTCTAAATTTAGTTCCTGAGTCGCCTACTTGAATAATAATGAGTCTTCCTTCTATTTAAAGTCGACATTGCTATTAGAGAAGTTCTCTATTTTGATATACACATTTCCGTTTGATGATTATAAATAATAGATACTTTTTATATATTTAAGATATTATGACTTTATCATCTCCCACATTTAATATATTTGTTATATATTTTGTCCTTTTTATTTCTTCTAATTATTGTAATAAGTTTGTTTGTGATTATTTTCATAACCTTTAAGTATAAAATTGTAATATCCACATTAAAATAGTATTTAAATTTTTTTTTCTCTCCTTGGGATATTAATTGTGTGAGAATAATTATCTTATATATTTGTGTTGTTAGTGAGTTGAGATTGTTGCTTAGATTATTGTACCAATTTTTCTAGAGAGAGTGAAAGTTATATTAACTACGAAAGTAAAATATTATGGTATTTTTACAACGTAGGTAATCATTTAATTAAAGCCCGATATGAAAGTTTATTAGGGTTTTATAAATTATTTAGTGGATTTTAATTAATGGTATAAGTGATATCAAATAACATTATTATAGAATTAATGTTAAAAATTCGTAGGTTTGGATAAATTCGCAGGATTAAAAACTGTTTTACTAAAACGATCATATCTGGAGTTCTAGAGCTCGGATTGAGGTGATTTTAGTGGCGTTGGAAAGATAATTCAAAGATCTATCAATTATGTAGAAATAGATTTATCGTAATTTTAACTTTATTGGGGTCAAAATTAAGCTACAAAGTGACGACCTGTTAAGTTTAGTATAGAAACCCTAAGTTTTAAAATTCAAATTTAAAACTTATATCTAACAAATAAGGTTTTTATTTAATTATTGAGTTAAATTAGCATTAGATTATAGGGGTTATTTTATTATTTTCTTTTATAGGTTTAATTAGATTATAAAACCTAAATCTATCACATTCTTGATACGTAATATGTAGAGCCTCTAACCCTAAGAAAAATGAAACTCAATCTCAATCTCTTTCTTTCAGCCTAAACACAATTTTAGCCTGAACACAATTCTTAGAGAATACACTCATAAAATCCTATACCCTACAAGTTATTCATCTCGCTATCTATCAAAGATTTATAATTTTCCTTCTTGTTTCGTTCTCTTCGCCAAACAACACTCATGATTTTCATCAACATAAGATTGAGATCATCATCACCATTATAATAATTTGAGATTTCAAGATCTAGCACTGATTAAGAAGAGTCATCAAGAGGTAAGAGAGTTCTTCCACTTATTTATTGTAAAACTCACTGTGTATTTTCAAACAGCTTTGACTCTTTTTAATTAATGCATCAAAATTAGCACTTTGTAAAATAAGGCAAAATATTGGGGCATTACAGTTGGTATCAGAGCCGATCGTTCCTTAGCCCGAAGGATACTCACAGTATACATACAGAAGACTGAAAATATCCCTCTCACTATAATGTAAGTGTTAGTTTTAATATGCTCAGTATTGCCATTAATAGTTTTATATGTGATACATAGATTTTTGTTAAAATGTCTTTCCTAAAATTAGAGTCTCATCTGTAGTGGGTGCGTAGAGAAATTAAGAGTATATTACCTCTTATGATTGATTACACTTTTACGAAGAAGATGAATAAATTTTATATTTCTTTATTGTCTTGAATTTAAACTAGGTAGGACAGTGTTCCTTTCTTGAAAATTTAGAATAAATTATATTAGGAATTCATAAGACTTTGTTTGATAAATAGAATATTACTAGTTAAGCTTGACAATATTAAGTTTAGATATGTACATGAAATCTTCTCTTTCAATAATTGAACTCTTTTGTTTCTATTAAATCAACCTTTCATGTAAGAGCTCACACATGCAACTAGAAGATGAGTTAGAATCAATGTGAAAGGAACGACCAATAGAGGTAGGGGCTAAGGATGTGTGTTCCGCTGACCCACAAATGGTTGATGTTCCAGAGAACCCAATAATAGTAAGGCTAACGATCTAATAGAGGCATTGGAAGGACTACGAGCATGATTCAGATGATTTGTTGAAGAAGTTTTCACAGGCTCAGCGCAATAGATCACCAACACTAGTAGTGGAACTTGAAGCACATAATGAAATGTACCAATAGCCAACTACGCATATATTTTCACCTATCTATGAATGGTTGAAGAAGCGGTCTCTGCACCTAGCTATGAATGGACGCCCAACGTATAGGAAGTAGGGATGACTTAGAATAGTAGAAGTTATACCAGACTGGGACAGTATATTTTACGAAACCCACTTATTAAGAAGGATGAAAGAATAGATCTTTAAGGAGCAAGTACTATCTTGTTGGATATTCCATAAGTTACACACTCCTAAGTTAGATGGTAAGAAATATGAATAATGTATGCAAAGACTTTAGAGAGAAGTCTGTTATAGAAATGAGTCAGGAGAGGACGATGCCATCATATAGAAAGGAGTGTAGTGTGCTGAATAGAATCCAAAAATAAGAAGTTAGAAAAATTGCTTGAGGTAATAGCTTATGAAGGTATCTTAAACACTAAGAGATAAACAGAGCATTAACAAATAAAAGATTACCGAAGGAAAGTTGTAAACTTTAAACTCAAGGTCATCTACTTGGTGGAGGAGACAATAAAGTAAAATGTGCATGGTTTCGACAGTGACATTTTCAAAGGAGAAAGACTAAGAAGGTCTAGGCACGACTAACAATTTAGGTACAACATGAAGGAGAGACAACAAGAGGACAACTACTTGGTATAGGTAACAATTGCACAACTAATACATTGTGAATACAAATTTATTGTGGCTGGTACAACAAACAGCTATAGAGAGGAGATCACAAATTCAAAAGAGGAAGAAGAGAAATTAACTTTCGCGAGTGAAATACTTAGATTGTACATACCCATCGACACAACAATAGAAGGGTAGTGCAAAGCTTGAGGAGAAAACGTTAGGGAAGACTCCCTAATATTCGAGACATGGGAAAAGTTAGACACATATAAGGCCAAAGTGACGTATCTTAAAGAATTTCATGGCATGACAAGGGCCATACGAGTCTTTGAGAAGTGTTGGGATTAGAAAATGCTCATGAAACGTAAATGGATTCAAGGCACATCGTAAGCAAACAAAACTACAATCCACTCACAATTTGCTTTATGGACAATAGTATAAGTATGTTGGAGTGTCATCATATGAGTCAACTAAGAAAAAAAAAATCCACAAAGAGTGCAACTTTGATTAAAAGTGATGGTATTTCTACGCCTTACATCGCTCGAGAAGAGAATGACAATGGATCTGACAAAAGTTAAAATTATTGAGAGGAATGAATTTTTATAAATATAGATATTTTTTCTGACCTAGAGGGCTAGTAATGGAGAATCCTAGAAGAATACATCTAAGCTGGAATGAGACAATAGCCATTATTTGGAAAATAACTAAAGTTCATCTAATTGAAAGTAAGGAACTTATAAGGAAAGGAATGGATATATTGATAACATAATTGCATTCAAATATGGAATAAAATGCTTAAGTGAATTATAAATTTATTTTTAAAGGTAGTTTAGAAAATAAGAGTCAAGGATCCCTCACTAAGGAATTATAAATACTGAGTCTCTAGTAGTAAATCAAATACAAGTGGGGGTATAGGAGGTATAATAATGATGGACAGAGTAAGGCCTGTTCGACATGGTTTGCCAATTATATATATAGTATCCTTACCCTGATAACTTGGCTGATCAATACATTATGAGATTGGTATGGTTGACTTATTGTAAAAAGTCAACAGATAATAAATAGTTAGGCTACAATAAGCCATGGTAGGGTTGAACTTATTTTAAAGGGGTTATTAGTGTGCTTTCTATGTTTTAATACATATATGGTATAGCCTTAAGTAAATAATCAGTATTGGAATGTATGTTTAAGAGATTTAAAAGTTTTAGAAGTACAATTAAGAAGTTGAGATATTTTTTTGGTGAGTTAAAGAAGGCTACAATATACAGGGCATGAATATGGTTGGAATAATCAATGCTATGATAAGTATGAAGTTATGTGATACCTCAGAGGGCTAGTATATTAGAAGAAGCAATCATTGAACATAACTATCAGAATCTAACGGCATTATAGATTCAAACTTCACCACTATAGCAAGATAATACCAAAGTAGATAAAAGTTAGTATAGAAAACTAGCTAATCTCATAATCAAGTCAACTTGATTGAAGGGGGTAATGGAGGACCAAGCACCATAGGAGAGATTATCAAAGAAAATACAATAGAGTGATACAAGAAAGAGACTACAAAAGAAACCGACAGCGGTTACCTAAGAAAAATGGGAAGCGTGACAAGTGCAATGAATACATGGATAAATGATATCAAGAAGTGAATGTTAGAAAAAAAGGTGGTCGAAATGGATCATTAAATATTTATATATAGAAGACCTTTTAAAGAGCTTAAATGTTTATTTCCAAGTGTTATGGAACAAGTGTCTATCGATGAGTGAGTAACATCTATGAAATTGAAAGAATGACATTGTAGCCTTATAGTAGAAAATCAAGTAGAGAAGTAAGATTTTTATAGGTAATAACATTCAACTAAAGAATGGAAATGATTAAAGACAAGTTTGCATAAGGTCTTCTACCCTACACTTTGTGTTTGTCATTTTGTATTGTATAATGTGTTCTCAAGTGACATGTAAGGATGTTCATTTAGAGAATAAATAGTGTTACTCTAAATGGCATGTAAGAATGATCATAGAAGAATAAATAATTTCACTCTTAATGGCATGTAAGGATGATCATAAGAGAAAGAAAAACTTTTCATATATTACGAGCATGTGATTGCAAAACTTATGTATTTAAAGCATGTATATGTAAGTTATTATGATGGAGTACATTTTGGTATTTAAGTAATGTATAGAGAAATAATAATACTTAATTAAGTTGTGTATATTTTATGTGTTATGGATTGACCGATAAGACATAGGTTAAATGCATGTTTATTGGGTCCATATATATTGTAGATAAGGAGGTAATGCAGTAAGTGGTGAAAGACATGAAGACTCAACACCCCAAGTGTTGGTAAGTTAAATTTCGAGAACGAAATTTCTTTTAAGGAGGGTAGAATGTAATATCCACATTAAAATAGTATTTAAATTTTTTTTTCTCTCCTTGGGATATTAATTGTGTGAGAATAATTATCTTATATATTTGTGTTGTTAGTGAGTTGAGATTGTTGCTTAGATTATTGTACCAATTTTCTAGAGAGAGTGAAAGTTATATTAACTACGAAAGTAAAATATTATGGCATTTTTACAACGTAGGTAATCATTTAATTAAAGCCCAATATGAAAGTTTATTAGGGTTTTATAAATTATTTAGTGAATTTTAATTAATGGTATAAGTGATATCAAATAACATTATTATAGAATTAATGTTAAAAATTCGTAGGTTTGGATAAATTCGCAGGATTAAAAACTGTTTTACTAAAACGATCATATCTGGAGTTCTAGAGCTCGGATTGAGGTGATTTTAGTGGCGTTGGAAAGATAATTCAAAGATCTATCAATTATGTAGAAATAGATTTATCGTAATTTTAACTTTATTGGGGTCAAAATTAAGCTACAAAGTGACGACCTGTTAAGTTTAGTATAGAAACCCTAAGTTTTAAAATTCAAATTTAAAACTTATATCTAACAAATAAGATTTTTATTTAATTATTCTATTTAGAGTTAAATTAGCATCAGATTATAGGGGTTATTTTATTATTTTCTTTTATAGGTTTAATTAGATTATAAAACCTAAATCTATCACATTCTTGATACGTAATATGTAGAGCCTCTAACCCTAAGAAAAATAAAACTCAATCTCAATCTCTTTCTTTCAGCCTAAACACAATTTTAGCCTGAACACAATTCTTAGAGAATACACTCATAAAATCCTATACTCTACAAGTTATTCATCTCGCTATCTATCAAAGATTTATAATTTTCCTTCTTGTTTCGTTCTCTTCGCCAAACAACACTCATGATTTTTATCAACATAAGATTGAGATCATCATCACCATTCTAATAATTTGAGATTTGAAGATCTAGCACTGATTAAGAAGAGTCATCAAGAGGTAAGAGAGTTCTTCCACTTATTTATTGTAAAACCCACTGTGTATTTTCAAACAGCTTTGACTCTTTTTAATTAATGCATCAAAATTAGCACTTTGTAAAATAAGGCAAAATATTGGGGCGTTACAAAAATATTTCAGTGTTGGTTTAAAAAAATTTCTTCTTGGCTTGTAGATGCGGTTGGAAATTTCTTTTGTGTCAAAATGAATTTCTACATCCATAAATTTTCAATACCAAGCTCTAAAAAGAACCCCAATTCTTTTTTGGTGACTTGAATAAATTATTTTCCTTTCAAAAAAAGAAAATTATAATAATTTTGTAATTTTATATAAAATTTATTATTTTATAAATATTTGCATGATTTTAAGTATTGCTCTTTTCTTTCCAATTTAATAAGATTATAAGCTCTACAATAAATGAGATGCTCTAGTTCATGAATTTTGGTGTGCTCATTCTTGAATATACTATTAATTGTCCAAAATATTGGAAACATAAATTTTGTTCTCTTTTGATTTAGATTTGGACTTATAACGTTCTTGTTAATCGTCTCACTGTCAAGAACACCATCAAAAAATTTCTTCATGTTGGCCATATTCTAAATTTAGTTCTTGAGTCACATACTTCAACAATAATGAGAGGCTTCTTTTGATTCAAAGTTAGCACTGATATTGGTAAAATTTTCGGTCTTGATATACACATTCGTGTGAATAATTACAAACAATGAATACCTTTTAATATGTTTAAGAGATTATAGTTTTATCATCTGCCCTATTTAATATATTTGTTCGATTGATGTGGACTCACATGTCTACCACCAGTGCTGAATGTAGATTCATAAGTAACAGTGTTAATAGGCACATAAAATACATCTTTGGCAATCATATTCAACAAAGGGTATTTAAGGCCTGTTACCTTTCAATAATTGCATACATCAAAAAACTTTTCAAACCTATGTAACAAATTATCCTCTAAATATAAATCCAATTCAGACTTCACATTTTTTACTTGATAGACAACTCTAATAAATATGTCAAAGTGAGAAAGGTCATCTATTCGTCGAAAAAGATGTTGATACATTTTCTACCCAAACCCTTCTTTCTCTCAAAAAAAGAAACTTATACTCGTACTCCTCCAATAGCTTATAACAAAGCTCATGGACATTTTCACTTTCAGTTTCATATTGTCCGTCACCATAAATTGCAGTGAAATAATATTCGAGCAACATAAACTTATACCTGGGGTCTAAAACAACCGCCACACACATAAATCTATAATTTCTTTTTTCAATATTTTTGGAACTTAAACATCATTTTAATTGTCATATCCTTAATAAAAGGCACATCTTATGACATCTATAATTTATTTTTTTTTTCTTAATTTGACATATTTTGGGCAAAAAAATGTTAGCAATATGATACTTTGCTCTAAAAAATAATTCTGCCACTTCATAAATACTTCTAACTTCTCACATAATTGTTGAGAATTTTGGCAAACAACTTCTAAATGGACACACCTCAATCGCAACTAACGTAGTCTTACACATTCAACATTGTGCTAAGCATTAAAAATGTAGAACTCCACCTAGTCACACAATCAAAGAATAGAAGAGACTAAACAATGAATACCTTTTATATGTTTAAGAGATTATAGTTTTATCATCTCCCATATTTGATATATTTGTTCTTTATTGTGTCTTTTTTTTTTGCTTTCTTTCTTTTAATTGCTGCAATAAGTTTGTTCATTTGATTATTTCTATGACCTTCAAACATATATAATTTATCTTAGTGTTGGTTTATATTTTTTTCCTTCTGGTTAGTAGATGCAGCTGTAGCTTCTTTTGTGTAATTTTTTTTGGTAATTTGAATAAATTTTTTTCCTTAAAATAACAAAAAAAATTATAATAATTTTGTAATTTTATATAAAATTTATTATTTTATAAAGATTTGCATGATATTAAGCATTGTATTTTTTTATAAGATGAGGTATACCCTCGTTCATGAATTTTTGTGGGATTATTTTTGAATTTACTATTAATTGTCCAAAATCTTGTGAACATGAATATGGTTTTCTTTTCTTTTTTATTTGGACTTATGACATTTCTATTAATCGCCTCACTGCCAAGAACATCCTCAAAATTTTCTTTCATGCATGTTGGCCAGATTCTAAATTTAGTTTTCTTGAGTCACCTACTCAAATAATTATGCAAGGCTTCCTTCGATTTAAAGTTAACATTGCTATTTGCAAAGCTCTCTATCTTGATATACACATTCATGTTGATGATTATAATTAGTGAGTATTTTTTATAGAGAATTGTGGTTTTATCATCTCTCATATTTAAATATTTATTCATCTTTATTTTGTCTTATTTTTTCTTTCTCCTATTTGTTGTAATAAGTTTGTTTACCTGATTATTTCCATGGCCTATAAGCATGACTTATTTCAGTGTTGGTTTAAAAAATTTCTTTCTTGACTTGTTGTTGTAGTTGAAGTTTCCTTTGTGTAATTTTCTTTGATAGGTTGAATAAATTCTTTCCTATTAAGAAAAATTATAATAATTTTGTAATTTTATAAAGATTTGCATGATTTTAAGTATTATCTTATAAATATTTATATAATTTTAAGTTTTTTATTTTTTTAATAATTTTTATCAATTCCAGTTGAGTCAAGGTTCTAATATCATTTGTAACACCCTCCTTTTACTTGTGTAGTCTCATACCTACACAATATTTGCGAGTACGTTACTTTAGCTATTTCCTGAAACGACGACTGACCTTGCAAACTAAGAAGAATATTTCCACCATGACGACCCTGACTATTACACTGGCAACCCTGGCTCGCAGGATTCGTCGAAAAAGTTGAACTTGGAGAGGATGAATCCTTAAACAAAGAAACTTACCCTTCAAACCAATCACATTGCTTTTATTACCCACAAAAACACGAGGATGTCTAGTCTTTATCTCCTCAACACTAATAGAACGTTAAAGGTACCAGAATGCACTGTTTTAATTTATTTTACTAATACTTAAGAAAAAAAGTATAATATCCAATTTTTTAATGAATAAAAAATTATATACCCATTTAATGAACATCAGTGATACTCACTGCCTATTCATTAGCCTAACGGTGGACACCATTGCTTTATACTGTGAGAAGTTAGAGTAGAACCTAGACCATATGTACATATATATTTATAGTTTATCTCCTTTTGTAGTGGTTCAAAATGTTCTATTGTGCTAGTATCTGGCTTGAATGTCATACAACAGTCATAGATCTAAAATTTGTATTTAGTAGTTACATTGTAGTGTTGTTGTGTATAATACAATTATACAAAAAGGTAGTTTTATATTTCAAATTTATTTTGAAATATGAGGATCTTTACATATAGTAGACTTTTGATATTATAAATCAGTTATTATATACTTTAAGTAGAGAATTAAAATTTTATTAGTAAAAAAATTGAACTACATTGGTACAATAAAAAGCTAATAAAAAGTATATGTTTCTTCCACTTGTCAAGCATGGACTGGTAGTTTTTGTGATTATTTTTGGTTGCTTTACAGTTTATTTATAGTTATTGTAGGATTGATTTATCGTTATTTTTTAGTTGATTTTTTGTTTAGAAAAGTGTATTTTTGTAATTTTAAAATTTTACAAAAATACTTTTGCAATTAAAATTTTTAGGTTGTAAAACTGTAAATAAAACATAAAAGAAGAGTATTTTTGAACATTCTCTTATTTTTATTTAATAAAACTATATTAACTAGTTAAATATAATATTATTCTTAAATAACATTTAAAGAGAGAAATATATTATTTTAGTGTAAAATAATATTTATTTTAATCATAATAAAATAAAAGATTGATTAGAATTAATCAATTATTATTTATTTTACAATAAATAATAAATCTTATTTATAAAAAAATTGAGAAATCAATTTTAGGTTTTAAAATATGGCCCAGACATGTGGAGCTTAGCCCCACACATGTAGGGTGACATAGAAAAGTCTATTTATTTATTTTGATTATTTTACTTAATAAGATAAATTAAAATAAAATGATAATTATCTTTTAATTATTTGAATTAAATATATTATAGGATAATGTATTTAAATTAAAAGATGATATAAAATAAAAGGATATAATCGAATTTTATTATTTAGTTATATGATATTTATTTTAAATTTGGATTTTTAGCAGAAGAAGCAAATTTTACAATTCTATCATATTGAGGGTTATTTTTAACAAGCCACATAGCTATATAGACATTATTTAGTACTGTTATAAATTTATAGAGCATAAATATTAATTATTCTAAAATTAAAGGACTATTGCAACAAAAATAAATACATAATTAAAATAAAATATACATTAAAATATTTGACGTTTGGTTAGAGATAATAAAATAGAAAAAAATAATTTTTATTTTATTTATTAGTTTATTTATATATTAAAGTATTAGAATATTATTTTAATGGAATGATCTTTTTATCATTTTAGTTATTCTATATTTTTGTAAGTCAATTATTCTATTTTAAAATAAAAAAAAATTATTTCAATGCATAATTAAAACAATGTTATTCATAAACTTCAAGATGCTAATGGTGGTTGGGTTGAATGGGGAAGAGGTTTTGATCAGGTCTTGTTGAACTACTTTATAGTCATCTTTTCTACATCTGGTTATTCTAATTGGAATGAGATAACTGATTGTGTTCTTCCATTAGTCTCGGCTTCTCAAAATCAAGAGCTCCTTAACCCGGTTTCTGCTGAAGAAGTTAAAGCATCATTGTTTGATATGAACCCCGATAAATCTCCAGGACTGGATGGGATGACTCCAGCTTTTTACCAAAAAAGTTGGGCCATTGTTGGGGCGGATGTTGTGGCTGCCGTGCAGAATTTTTTTGCTTCGGGTGAGTTGTTACCTGGTTTCAATGATACGAATCTTGTCCTCATTCCTAAGAAGAAGAATTCGATTGTGATGGGGGACCTCCGTCCGATTGCGCTTTGTAATGTCTTGTACAAAATTGTTTCAAAGGTCCTTGCCAATAGATTGAAGGGGCTTCTTGATCAAATTATATCTCCATACCAAAGCGCTTTTATCCCCAGTCGTTTGATATCTGATAATATTCTTGTTTCCTTTGAAGTTTTACACTATCTCAAAAGGAAAAGTCAAGGGAAGAAAGGATATATGGCTCTCAAATTGGACATGAGCAAGGCTTACGATAGGGTTGAGTGGCCTTTTTTAGAAGCGATTCTTGTTACAATGGGCTTCCATCAGCGGTGGATCAATCTTATTTCGGCTTGTGTTCGATCAGTTCAGTATCACATTGTCCATGATGGTCAACGGTTAGGCCCGATTCTAGCTTCTCGGGGTATTCGTCGAGGAGATCATTTGTCTCCTTACTTGTTCATTCTTTGTGCTGAAGGTTTCTCGACCCTTATTCAACGATATGAAGCTAATTGATGGATCCATGGGTGTAAGATTGCGCGTGGTGCTCCAACTATCTCTCATATGTTTTTCGCGGATGATAGCTACTTGTATTGTCAAGCCTCAAAGGTGGAAGCTTCTTACATTATGGACCTGTTGAGGAAATTTGAGTTAGCTTCAGGCCAGAAGGTGAATGTTGCCAAATCATCAATTTTCTTCAAGAGTAATACAGATGACGACAAGAGAGATCAAATTATTAGAATTAATGGAATGGCTCAGGCTGAGGACAATAGTACATATCTGTTGGGTTTTATGCCCTAAATAAAACTCATTTCAATATAATCAGATTTACTTATTAATATAGATCAGAAATAACATTTAATGTTGCATGGTTCACATGATTTATTTCATGATTATATGTACATAATGTATGAATTCATCTGAAACCCTTTTCACATACTTGATCCTGTTTATTGTGCTGTCAACACATTGGAAAGTAAACATGACTATGTGAATAAAGTTTCCTAGATTTATCAGACACAGGGTTTTACATATGATAATCTACAACAAGAGTTTACTTGCATTTGGAGAAATGCTATGTTCTTTCCAGAGCATTGGTTAAAGTAAAGCTCAGGTTGGATGCATGGAGTATGCATCGGAAGGGACCGATATTGAACTTTGACTTAGATTTATTAAACTTACCGTAATATCTATTCGAGTCAATATCGCCTAGTTGATCTTAGATCAAATGATCTTAATCCTGTTATGATTAGGTTCAATCTCAAGAGGCTATTCGTGTTCTTTGATTTGTTAGTTAAGCCTACTTTTAGGTCAGGGTGATACGTACATTTTGGGAACACGGTAGTGCAATTGAGTGGGAGCGCTAACATAAACATGGAATTTATAGCTTCTATCTGGCGAATAGTAAGCAAAGGATGATCTCCTTCGAGCTTGACCAAACGAACATAAATGGTGGAGTACTCATTTCACATAAGCTGAAATATCATTTATACGGGGTCAAGTGTTTTAAGGATAAAATACATAGTAGGGTGTTACGGTAATCTAATCCCTTTACAGTGTAGATCATTCATATAGAGGATCATTGGTCACATTAGGATTATAACAGTGGATAGCTAATGATGCGTCTATATGGTGGAACATATAGAACATTCTATATACTGAGAGTGCAATTCTAAGTTCTATGCGTGGATTCAACGAAGAATTAATAAGTTAGTGAATTTTAGTGCTAAATTCTTGATCCACTTATTGGAAACTCGGTTATATAGACCCATGGTCCCCGCACTAGTTGAGATAATATTGCTTGTAAGACTCATATAATTGGTTTTGATTAATCAAATATAATTCTCAAATTAGACTATGTCTATTTGTGAATTTTTTCACTAAGTAAGGGCGAAATTGTAAAGAAAGAGTTTTAAGGGCATATTTGTTAATTATGATACTTTGTATGGTTCAATTAATAAATATGATAAATGACAATATTATTTAATAATTATTTATAGTTATTAAATAGTTAGAATTGGCATTTAAATGGTTGAATTTGAAAATTGGCGTTTTTGAGAAAATCAGATGTAGAAAAGATAAAACTGCAAAATTGCAAAAAGTGAGGCCCAAATCCACTAAGCATGGCCGGCCACTTTTGTAGGGAATTTAAGTTGATATTTTCATTATTTTAATTCCAAATAATTCAAACCTAACCATAGTGGAATGCTATAAATATATAGTGAAGGCTTCAGAAAAATTACACTTCTGATTTAGAAAAAACTGAGCCTTCTCTCTCCCTATCTTTGGCCGACCCTTCTCTTTCTCCTTCTCTCTTCAATTTCAAAAATCTTAGTGTGAGAGTAGTGCCCACACACAACAAGTGATACCTCAACCATAGTGAGGAAGATTGTGAAGAAAGACTTTCAGCAAGAAAGAGTTTCAGCACTAAAGAATCAGAGAAAGAGATCCAGGTTCAGATATTGATAATGCTCTGCTACAGAAAAGAATCAAGGGCTAGATATCTGAACGGAAGGATTCATTATGTTCCGTTGCACCCAATGTAAGGTTTCCTAAACTTTATATGTGTTTATTTCATCGTTTTAGAAAGTTCATATTTAGGGTGTTAATCAACATACTTGTGAGTAGATCTAAGATCCTGGTAAAATAATTTCCAACAACTGGCCTCAGAGCCATGATAATTGATTTGCTTGCAAGAAATTTGGACTTTAAAACGATTGTTTGATGTTTTTTGGGTGGTATCATGTTGTATTGAGTGTTATTTAATGATTGATTGATGTTTGTGAATTTTCGTGAAAAATAATTGAATATTTGTTTCTTGAATTATTTTTATTGGATAGTATGGAAAAAATTAAGCAAGTTACTTTTTTACAGAACTCAATTTCAATTTAATTTGAATTAGTTATGATTTTTTGAAGTTTCGAGTGGATTTTCACCATTAGACATTCATAATAGTGTTAGATCTCGAAAGATAAATATTGTATATGCGACATCTAGCTGTTCATCAATAGATGACACCTTAGACTAATATTTTTACGATATGAAACAAGAAGATTATATAAATAAGATTACTTTTGTTGGATTCTTATTTATATACGAAATTATCCTAATTCCTCTTAGCTTATTCATTTCAAATTAGCTCAATAACATATCATTGGATGAATGGTCTATAAATCATTTCATGTCATTCTATATTTTCTCTTAAGAAATTAAAAGACGCATATAATTATAATCCCGAAATTCTATTCCCAATTGATATAAATCCTCAATCTTAGAAATCTCCTACTTTATGGGCAAATTTGACTTAGAGTTAGTAGTGGTGGTCCAAGAAAGAATTACTCATTATATTTGGTTGAATTTAAGTCTTTGACTTTAATTTTAGAATCCAAACAGAAATTTTCTTATATTTCTATTTCCAGGAAGCAATACAGTTACACTTTCCAAGTGTTCAATATCCATCTTCTATTAATGGACTCAAACTGTATGGAATATGAGTTTGGTATTCTGTGACCAGGATCCACTTGCACTATTCTAAGAACTCTTTGATGTAACTATACCTAAGTCATCAAAAAGACACAACCATATTTTTATTAATCTATGGCATTTGTATCTTGTTCATAGTGGATTTGACAAGATCAATCTCTACAAAGAGTTAATATGCCTATATCCACTGAAAGTAAATCATCTCATTCGCAGATGGATGTACATTCAGGGGTGGATATGAGTTTTTCATTGTATTCTTAAAACGATAACTCTAGATATACCTTTTAGCAAGTAATTTGAAATGTTTGAAAAATTTCATTAATTTCTAGCAATGGTTAAAACCATTAAGGTAAGTGGTTAAAGATCTTGCGAACTGATAGGGGTGGAGAAATAGTTAGTAGATATGCAGTTCAAAGATCATTAATTTGATTTTTGAATTATATCCAAACTCACCTCCCCAGAAATTTCGAGTTGCATGTTGATGATTAGTTACTAGTCGTTGCCTAATTCCTTCTATGGTAATACAATTTTAGAATGATGTAATGGTTGTATACTTAATGTAAATCATTACTAGATTCATGGATGACCTAATCAAAATCTTAAGAAAAGCTAGAACTGTTAACCATGGTTTGTTAGCTGTTTTAAGTGATTAGGGGTGGACCATCCCATTGTCAATAGATAAGAAAGTGTTTGTTCAAACAAATACTACTTTTCTAAGAAAATGACTAAGTCTGAAAATCAAGTAGCAAATAAAGGATATATTTTTCTTGATTCCAAAAGTGTTCTATCATCTTATATGACATATGATGATCCCACTGCCTCTGCTGTCTTGTCACAACCATAGAGGTTAATACCATTTATTTTCTTAGACATAATTCACGGTACCTTGTCGTAGTGGGAGAGTTTCTAGGAACTCACCTTCTTATGACTTGGGAGACACTAGTGTTTTAAAATCCATTGTGAGTTTAAACAAGTAATGGATTGTCAAGATAAGAAACTAAGAAGAAAGCCAATAGAACTATGGTTTAATTCATTCACATGGAGTAACCTAAATTTTTCTATTACAAGGACATAAAAGGAAATTTTAGTTAATAAGTCTATTCAATGGACTTAACAAAACTTCCTGTTCCTAGTATTATAGGTTTGAGTTTATCTAAACCTATGGCTTGTGGTATACCTGGTAATTACTTACTCTAATGCAAGCAACTTACTTTAGTAAGATACTGAAGCATTTTCTTTCTAATGGAAATCTATAGAAGCTTCTCGACTTCTAGGCATAGATTTTATTTATCTAAGGAAAAGTCTCAACTATTCCAGAAAAGATAAAGCCATGAAAGAATTTTTTATATCAACAGTGAGAGGTCTCAGATATGCTTTAGTATGCCTTAGACCAGACACCTGCTGTTGAGTGGGAGTAATGAGTAGGTATCAGATTAATCCAGGAGAAGAACATTGGAAGACAATCAAGTAAATCTTAAGATTAAGAAGAGGACTTATATATTAGTCTATAAGGGTGTGTTTAAAACTCTTAGACTACACCATATCAGATTTCGAAATTTGCCTTTGTGCTAGTAAATCTTTCTGATAAGATGGTGGTTACTATGGGGGTGGAATAGTGATTTTGGAGAAGTGTAAAAACCTATCTGAAGTCTCTAGGTCTACCAGAGAGGGATTGAATGTTAAAGTTGCAGGAAAGGTACTTATTCAGTCTAAGGAAAGTTCTATACATCTTTGGCACCATTCCAAATTGCCTTAACTACTAGTGTTACTTCCTGAATAACCAAGTAGTCATTGCCAAATGTATAGAATCCAGTATCCCAAGAGAGTAGACATATAGAGAGGAATTTCACATTATCAATGATTTTGTGATTAAGGAAGAGCAATGGTGGAGAAAAGGTTATGTTTAATTCAACCTTTCAGATCCTATTACGAGGAGTTTACTACTACTACACTTGATTTGTATATCAAGGTGTTGAGATTATTTGAAACACACTTTTTGTTTTATATTAGTGCAAGTGGGAGTTTGTTGGGTTTTATGCTCTAAATAAAACTCATTTCAATATAATCAGATTTACTTATTAATATAGATCAGAAATAACATTTAATGTTGCATGGTTCACATGATTTATTTCATGATTATATGTACATAATGTATGAATTCATCTGAAACCCTTTTCACATACTTGATCCTGTTTATTGTGCTGTCAACACATTGGAAAGTAAACATGACTCTGTGAATAAAGTTTCCTAGATTTATCAGACACAAGGTTTTACTGATATGATAATCTACAACAAGAGTTTACTTGCATTTGGAGAAATGCTATGTTCTTTCCAGAGCATTGGTTAAAGTAAAGCTCAGGTTGGATGCATGGAGTATGCCTCGGAAGGGACCGATATTGAACTTTGACTTAGATTTATTAAACTTACCGTAATATCTATTCAAGTCAATATCGCCTAGTTGATCCTAGATCAAATGATCTTAATCCTGTTATGATTAGGCTCAATCTCAAGAGGCTATTCGTGTTCTTTGATTTGTTAGTTAAGCCTACTTTTAGGTCAGGGTGATACATACATTTTGGAAACACGGTAGTGCAATTGAGTGGGAGCGCTAACATAAACATGGAATCTATAGCTTCTATCTGGCGAATAGTAAGCAAAGGATGATCTCCTTTGAGCTTGACCAAACGAACATAAATGGTGGAGTACTCATTTCACATAAGCTGAAATATCATTTATACGGGGTCAAGTGTTTTAAGGATAAAATACATAGTAGGGTGTTACGGTAATCTAATCCCTTTACAGTGTAGATCATTCATATAGAGGATCATTGATCACATTAGGATTATAACAGTGGATAACTAATGATGCGTCTATATGGTGGAACATATAGAACATTCTATATACTGAGAGTGCAATTCTAAGTTCTATGCGTGGATTCAACGAAGAATTAATAAGTTAGTGAATTTTAGTGCTAAATTCTTGATCTACTTATTGGAAGCTCGGTTATATAGATCCATGGTCCCCGCACTAGTTGAGATAATATTGCTTGTAAGACTCATATAATTGGTTTTGATTAATCAATTATAATTCTCAAATTAGACTATGTGAATTTTTTCACTAAGTAAGGGCGAAATTGTAAAGAAAGAGTTTTAGGGGCATATTTGTTAATTATGATACTTTGTATGGTTCAATTAATAAATATGATAAATGACAATATTAGTTAATAATTATTTATAGTTATTAAATAGTTAGAATTGGCATTTAAATGGTTGAATTTAAAAATTGGCGTTTTTGAGAAAATCATATGCAGAAAAGATAAAACTGCAAAATTGCAAAAAGTGAGGCCCAAATCCACTAAGCATGGCCGACCACTTTTGTAGGGAATTTAAACTGATATTTTCATTATTTTAATGCAAAATAATTCAAACCTAACCCTAGTGGAATGCTATAAATAGATAGTGAAGGCTTCAGAAAAATTACACTTCTGATTCAGAAAAAACTGAGCCTTCTCTCTCCCTATCTTTGGCCGACCCTTCTCTTTCTCCTTCCCTCTTCAATTTCGAAAATCTTAGTGTCAGAGTAGTGCCCACACACAGCAAGTGATACCTCAACCATAGTGAGAAAGATCGTGAAGAAAGACTTTCAGCAAGAAAGAGTTTCAGCACTAAAGAATCAGAGAAAGAGATCCAGGTTCAGATATTGATAATGCTCTGCTACAGAAAGGAATCAAGGGCTAGATATCTGAACGGAATGAGTCATTATGTTCCGCTGCACCCAATGTAAGGTTTCCTAAACTTTATATGTGTTTATTTCATCGTTTTAGAAAGTTCATATTTAGGGTGTTAATCAACATACTTGTGAGTAGATCTAAGATCCTGGTAAAATAATTTCCAACAATATCTTGGTCTTCCGAGTACCATAGGAAGGAATAAGTCTGTTGTTCTGGGCTTTTTAAAGGACAAGGTTCGAAAAAGGGTGGAAAGTTGGGATGCTAAAATGTTATCTCGAACTGGTAAGGAAATTTTAATCAAAACTGTGGCTCAAGCTTTGCCTAGCTATGCAATGAGTGTATTTCTTTTACCTCTGAAGGTTTGCCATGAGCTAGAAAGAATTTTATGTTCGTGTTGGTGGCGTTCTTCTCCAAATCAAGGGAAAGGTATAACTTGGGAATCTTGGGATAGGATGGTGGTTCATAAGCACTCTGGTGGGATGGGTTTCAGAGCCTTCATGATCACAATATAGCTATGTTGGGGAAGCAAGGTTGGCGTCTTCTCACTAATGAATCCTCGTTGGTTGGACATATTTTTAAGTCAAGGTATTACCCTCTTGGATCTTTTCTTAATGCAAGCATTGGGAATAATCCCAATTATGTCTGGCGTAGCATATTTGAGAGTCAATCTTTAATCAAGTCTGGTGTTCGTTGGAGTATAGTTAATGGCTCGTTGGTGGATGTGTTGAACCAACCTTGGTTGATGGATAAAGATAATCCGTATATTACATCCACTCATCCTGCTTTATTGAATGCAAAAGTATCTCAATTAATGGTTCCGAATGAGAGAAGGTGGGATGAGGATATTCTTAATGATCTTTTTTCTGATGTTGACAGAGATCTTGTGAGGGGGGTTGTGATCAGCTCGTCTCGTGAATTTGACTCTAGATATTGGTTTTTCGAAGCTTCTGGTCAATATTCAATAAAAAGTGCTTATAAAAGGCTTCAAGTTGTGAATGGTAGATGGTCTGCTGGAGATAATTCGGGGTTGTGGAGGAAGTTATGGAACTTGAAAATTCCAGCAAAAATCTCTGTCTTTCTTTGGCGAGCTTGCCGAAATAACCTCCCAACATGTATCAATCTAAAAGTGAAGCATGTTGATGTCCCTTTGATGTGCCCTTTTTGTCACCTAGAAGATGAGACTGTGGAGCATGTGCTTGTTGATTGTTCATTTGCTCGTCAATGTTGGTAGCAGTTTAATTCTTCTTTCTCAGGTTCTGCTGGTGCGTATTTTGCCGACTGGTTTTTGAGCATGGCTAGCAGTTTTTCCTCTTTTGATTTGGGCAGTGTTGCAGTCATCTGCTGGGCTATATGGAAAGCAAGGAATGAGTTAGTTTGGAACAATAACCAGCCGGTTGCAAATGCTGTGGTGCAATCTGCATTAGCGTATTTTGATCAATGGAAAAGTGTGAAAACTCAATCTTTTGAGAGTGATTTGCCTACTGGTGTAATCACCTCTCCGCGCTGGGATCCTCCTCGTTTGAACACGATCAAAGTCAATGTAGATGCTTCAGTTTTTGCTTCTGATAAGAGGTTTGGTTTTGGGTGGTTGGTAAGAGATCATGAGGGGCGGGTAATTTATGCTTCAGCCGTGGCACACTCGGTTGCTGTCGAGCCTGTTATGGCTGAAGCCATAGGACTCAAAGAGGCTCTAAGTTTGCTTAAAACTACTAATTTTTCACAAGTTGTGGTGGAGTCGGATTGTCAAGTGCTTGTCAATTCTATTCAAAACAAAGTAACTATGTATTCTCCTTTTTGTTTAATAGTTGCTAATTGTGTCTCTTTCATGAATGATTTAAGGAGTGTTTCTGTTAATTTTGTTAAACGATCTGCGAACAAGGCGGCTAACTTTTTGGCTAGGAATGCCTGTTTATACTCAAGTCGTAGTTATAGTAGGGAGCTTGTCCCTACTTGTAGCTGATTTGCTTTTATAAAACAACCATGTTTCAAATAATAATAATAATAATAATAATAATAATAATTTTATAATTTTTTTTCTATATTTTTTAAATTTTATTTTATTTTATTTTATTCTTATTTGAGATATTAGTGGCTAAACCACCTGAACTTTACAGTTTGTAACACTTAACCACAAAAACTGAATTTTTGGCGGCTTAACTACCTAAACTCTAGTTCTGTTTTGCTGTGCACACTTCCGTCCAAAAATCACAGTTAAGTGCCACGGTGGACAGTCCACGTGTACACACTTGTACACGTGACAAATTTTTAGTGGTCAACGTAATATTAGTTTTAAAAAATAATTATAAATATTTAAAAAATTAAAAAATCAGATTTTCTTTTTCTCTTTTACTTTTTTTAATTTATAAAAATTAAAAAATTAATTTTTTTTTCTTTTTCTTCTTCTTCTTCTTCTTTCTTCTTCTTCTTCTTTTTCTGCCGACCCTCAGCTCCCCAACATCAAAATCCACCACCCACCCTCTCTTCGTCACCACTCCTCCGGAGCAGGGGCGGACCCACATAGAGGCGAAGTGGGGCAGTCGCCCACCCTGAAAAAAAAATATATATACATTTTAGTTAGTTACAACATTTATTTATAAATAAAAGTTATATCTATACACATTAAATAAGTTTTGGTATAATGGTAAAGTCATTTCATGCATCTAAAGGAGGTCATGTTATGTAATGTAGAAAAAAAAAAGCACCCCTCACTTATAAAAAAAACAAGGGATTTTTTCTATAATAAACTGAAAATGGAAAAAATTTACATTTATGACCTACATAGAGAAAATAAACAAAAATAGAAACTAAAAGTTGTTATTTACAAAAATACCTGCCAAAAAAAAAAACAGAGGGAATCCTCCTTCTTCGTGACCCAGCTGTAGGACCCCAACAACCATTTTCAACCATTTTCATTTCAAAACTAGGAAAATCATATCTAAAAAAATGTAGATCTCAAAGAAAAACTACTCAGATCCCGAAAATCCAAATACAAAAGGGGAAAAAAATTATCCAACCTCCATTGTTGTACAAAAAAAAAAAAAAACTCAAAAACAACATTCAGTCAAAAGCCCAACGCGTTCAGAGGAGAAGAATCGAAGAGAAGGAGATCTGTAATCATTGAAACTCACCCATGATTGAATCAGAGAAATAATTGAAGGTAATACAATTTCTTCATGAACATCTTCCAATCTTTTATTCTACATAAATGAGAATTTGTTATTAATTGAGGAAAACTGGAATAAATTGAAATAATAATAAAATATTGGTGAATTTGAACAAAAAAACAACAACGGTTTGCATAAAACAAATATTAATGCATATAATTATATGCTACAGAGTTTTAATATGCAAACAGTTGTTTATAAGTTGTTTTCCAGTAAAATAATGGTTGTTTGGGATCTGCAAACGAGAAATGATGAATCTATTCTTATTAATTACTGAATGCTTTAAAATAGTTGTTTAATAGTTGATTTGACAGATTAAAATAGTCGTCCAGATCAAAATGTTATCTGCAAATGTTGTTGTTAGAAAGAGTTGTTTAGTAGTTGTTTTGCCAGATTGAAATAGTTGTTTGCAACTTCTGAAATTGAAACAAATAAATAATTTACATTATTTCAGGATACGGAACCATTACAAATTTTGGTACAGAGCAATGGGCATTGGGATGACAACAACTCAAAGACACGGCATTTGCGGCAATGCGGAAACAACCCGGCAACAACTTCCAAGCAACAACTATCTGCGCACACAATTGGATAAGTTCAAGACGATACATTTTTTCTAGGAATAGGGACCGTGACATCATAATCAACCATACAACAACCAGAAAACAACAAAGAAAAAACTACAGCAATAGATGAATATAAAAACAACTAAAAAATAACTCAATAACAACACAAAAATAACATCAACAAAAATACATAAAAGAAATACAAAAAGAATGACAGAATACATAAAACCGTCATGATAAACAAGTAAAACATTGACAAAAAAAAAAACAAAATAGTTACTGTAAAAACAAACTCAATAAAATGATAAATTTGTAGGAGGTTTCTTAGAAATTTTAGAAATTTTTTTAGCTGGGGAAGGTAACTTCGAACCCGACTATGTGGTGGCCATTTATAGAAGAAGAGAAGACAATGTGGGAGGAACAACTTACAGAGCTTATGGAAGATAATGGAGATAGTGACATAGATGAGAGGTTGAAAAATCATGGGTTAGGGCTTTGGACGGGATGATCGTGGGTTGTGGTAATGAAGAACCAAGGAAAGAGAAACAGAAAATAAAAAAAAAAAAACAAAACAAAAAAAGAAAGGAGGAGTTATGGAAGTGGTGGAGTGTAAGAAGAGAGAAAACATGACATAAGCATAGGGATAGGTATATTTGTAATTATGAAACTTTTAAAAATGTAAAATTGAAAAATAAAACTTGTATAAAAGTTTTTTTTTTTTTTTTTTTTTGAAGAAAAGTGTTCTTTATTAACAAGAGCTATCGCCCGAAAGAATAGACAACAACTCCGAAGGAACACTATTAATAGGGAACATACGTTCAGCTAGAGACAAAGAGTGTCGGGCAATATAATGCGCGGCACGATTCGCAGAACGTTTGACAAAACATAAAGTAACATTTAATAAACTTCTAAGGATTAACTTGCACTCTTCCACAATAAAACCGAACCCAGAGTTAAGCTTCTCATTGCTTCGGATGGCAGCCACACAAACCAGGCTATCGGTTTCAACAGTAGCGTGGGAAAAATTGTGATTTTTCAACCAACTTAAAGCTTCTCTAATGCCCATAGCTTCTGCAATTTCAGGAGAAACTTTGCCTTGCTTTGCACCAGCGAAAACAGAAACCAAGTCACCATCAGTATTTCGAATCACGCAGCCATATCCATGCTTGAGGTCTTGATCAAAGAGAGCTGCATCAACGTTCAACTTGATGCCTACAGTCGGCTTGGTCCAGATCTCCGAGGCATCACCAGGTTTCGGAGGCGACAGAGGAGGTAAGTTGCTTCTGCCTTGAGCCTTCAAAAACTGGTGCAAACTTGATTGAGCAAAATCAACCACACTTTTTACACTTCGAGCCCGATTCTTCCAAAGGAGATCATTTCTGGCTGACCATATTGCCCAACACAACATGACAACTCGGCTTAGCTTCTCATCATCCATTCGGGCAGCATTGGAACTAAGCCATGACAGCAAGGACACGGGATTTCTATCAGCTGCATTAAAACCAGAAAACTCCCAACAAGCCCAAGCAAATTGACAAGAAACTAACAAATGCAGCTCAGTTTCGGCGAAGACGCCACACAAAGGGCAATTGTTATCATTCAGTACCTTCTTGATGCAGAGATTCGATTTGGTTGCTAAGCAATTTGACGCCGCTCTCCACACTAGATCTTTAGTTTTGGGAGGAACTTTAAGTGACCACAATTTATTCCAAAACCGGTGGTCTTCTGAGGGAGATGGGGGCTGCTTATAATCTTGAATCAATTGGTAGGCGCTTCGGACAGAGTAAAGTCCGTTTCTCTCTGCAAACCAGTACCAAAAGTCGTCCTGAACCACCTGATTTATTTGGATGCCCAGGATTAAAGCAGCATCATCGAAAGTAAAAAGGTCTTTAACAACTTCAGCATCCCAGGAGCGACTATGTGTTTGAAACAAGCTATTCACCATGAAGTTCTCAAGACCCGGGACATTGGGAATTGGCGTTGGTCTGTCAAGAGAAGGCAACCAAGGATCGGTGGTTATTTGCACAGTCAATCCCGATCCTATTCCCTTCCTTAAGCCGAGCTTAACTATGTCCTTCGCGGCAAATATGCTACTCCAAATAAAGCTAGGATTAGAACCCAACTCAGCAGATAAATAATCACCCTGTGGATAGTATCTAGCCTTGAAAACTTTACTCACAAGAGAATCATGTCGGAATAAGAGTCTCCACCCTTGCTTTCCAAGCATAGCAAGATTAAAATCTCTCAAGTTTCTGAAGCCCATTCCACCAGCAGCTTTTGATCTTGTCATTCTTTCCCAGTTCATCCATACAATGCCACTCCCATTGTTGTTAGCTCTTTTTGATTTCCACCAGAAGCTTGCCATCATTCTCTCAAGTTCATTACATGTACCAATAGGAAAGAGAAAAACATTCATGGCATAAGAGGGAAGCGATTGAACTACCGATTTAATGAGCACCTCCTTACCAGCACGAGATAAGAATTTTCCCTCCCAACTGCTTATTCGCTTCTTCATTTTCTCTTTTAGGAATCCCAACACTGCATTCTTGTTTCGCCCAACCGTGCTTGGAAGTCCTAGATACATGCTATCGGCCCCAGCTTTCTGGACTTGCATCATACCACAGATTCTACTACGGATATCCGCCCTTGTATTTGAACTGAAGAAGGCTGACGACTTATTAAGGTTAACTTTTTGTCCCGAAGCTCTCTCAAAAAGTTGGAGGAGTGTAAGAACATGATTAGCTTCCTCCTCCGACGCTTGACAATACACATAGCTATCATCCGCAAATAGAAGATGGGAAATAGGAGGTGCACTCCTAGCCACCTTACATCCCGTGATAAGTTTCTGGGCTTCAAAGTGTTTGATCAAAGAAGAGAGACCCTCAGCACATACAATGAACAAATAAGGCGACAACGGGCACCCTTGGCGTATGCCTCTAGTTGGAATTATCGGACCCATCTTTTGCCCATTGTTAATCACATGATATCGAACCGAATTGACACACCCAATGATGAGGCCAATCCATTGTTCACAAAAACCCATCACACGAAGAATAGCTTCCAAGAAACCCCATTCAACGCGATCGTAGGCTTTGCTCATATCCAATTTGAGAGCCATGTACCCTTTTCTTCCATTTGTTTTCCTCTTCAAGTAGTGCATAACCTCGAAAGCCACCATAACATTATCTGAAATCAATCTTCCTGAAACAAAAGCACTCTGGGTGTCTGAGATAGCATAGTCTAGGATTCCTTTCATTCGATTGGCCACAACCTTAGAAGCAATTTTATATAGGACATTACAAAGCGATATCGGTCTCATGTCACCCACTTGGGACGGATTTTTCTTCTTAGGAATTAGGACAATGTGAGTATCATTGATACCCGTGGGGAAGCTGCCTTCATTGAAGAAATCCCGAACAAAGTTAACCACATCCGAGCCTACTATGCTCCAATGTTTTTGGAAGAAAGCCGGAGTCATACCGTCAGGCCCTGGAGATTTATCTGGATGCATTTGGAATAATGCATTTCGGACTTCATCCTCCGTAATAGGCAGCAAGAGCTGGGCATTTTGTTCACTTGTAACGGTCGGCCGAACACCATTTAAAATGTTTCCCAAATCAATGTTTGTTGAACGAAAGAGATCACTAAAGTAGCTTGTGATAACTGCCTCTAACCCCGATCCCCAAGTCACCCAAGTACCACTTTCATTTTTAAGTTGCCCAATTCCACTATTCCTCTTTCTAGCACTTGCAACAGAGTGGAAATATTTTGTATTTCTGTCACCAGAGTTTAGCCAGAATTGCTTCGATCTTTGTTTCCAAAAGACTTCTCGCTGAGCCAACACTTCAGAAAGGTTGTCTTTCGCTTCATTATGTTGATGAATTGAACTCTGATCTCTTCCCCATTTGGTGTTTCTAATCTGTTTCTTACATTTGTCGATACGTTTTCTGAAGTCCCCAGTGATATCCCTTCCCCATCTTCCCAATACCTCCCCACACCGATGTAATTTCTCTTGAATATTACTAGAACCCGAACCCTCCCAACACCCTTGAACCAGCTGCTTGCATAAAGGCTCTCTAATCCAGGCATTTTCAAAACGAAAAGTATTAAAAGAAACAGAAGGAGACACACCTTTAAGTACCAGGAATATGGGACAATGATCTGAAGTAGAGACTTCCAAGTTGTATAGGGTCGACTGAGGGAATAAAGACAACCATGTGTAAGTAACTAGCGCCTTGTCGAGTCTTTCTTCAACCCAATTATCACCATTCCTTCCATTCTCCCAAGTAAAAGGGTAACCCACCAGAGGCAATTCGGTTAAGTTACAATCGTTCAAAGCTTCTACAAAGCCATCAATAAGTCGGTCTGGGTATGGCCTGCCGCCTCTCTTTTCATCATTAGAGCTTAAATTGT
Source organism: Cannabis sativa (assembly GCF_029168945.1). Taxonomy (NCBI): domain Eukaryota; kingdom Viridiplantae; phylum Streptophyta; class Magnoliopsida; order Rosales; family Cannabaceae; genus Cannabis; species Cannabis sativa. The sequence continues at coordinate 53,716,244 of NC_083602.1, read as the reverse complement.
TCATATCTCCCATGAGACACCAAGGAAGGTTGCTTGCATCTTTAATAGAGCGAAAGAGGTTCCAAGTGTTGAACCGAAGCTCTCTTCTAGGCTCCCCATATACTCCAGTAAGCCTCCATTGAACACAGTGTTGCAATTGAACAATAGCGTCAATATGATGAAAGGAAAACCCTTGAATAGCCACGTCACTAGATTCTTTCCACAACAAAGCCAAACCCCCACTATGCCCACGGGCCTCAACAACAAAACAACTATCAAAGCCCAAACGGACTCTAATAAACTCCATACTTGTCTTATTACATAAAGTCTCACAAAGAAATAACAAATCGGGCTTCTTTTGGAACACAAGGTCCGCTAAGAATTGTTTGGCCCGCGGGTTCCCAAGCCCACGGCAATTCCAACTTAAGCAACTCATGGCTCTGGGCGGGCCTGAAAACCAGAGCCCGCCAAAGATCCATTTTTTGGAAATTCTCCAATGTCATGGTCCATAACATCCATATCATTGCTATTAATCTTTTCCAAGGAGCCCACGTGTCCCATGATACTATCTGGTCTCCTTCTTTTGGTGTCAATCATGTTGGTGATAGAGGAATCAAAAAAGTTTCCTCTATTAGAAACATTCAAGGTTGACTCTTCTCCATTAACTTCCATATTCTCTTTGATTTTGCCATATCCCTCATTTTGTGGCTGATTATGAGTAATTGTAGAATCTTGGAATTTACCAACTAATTCCCCCATTACCTCCGGATTTCTAGGGATGAGAATCGTTGAGGGATCAACTTTGCTAGGTTGGCCTTCACGCCGAGCTTCGTCCCGTACTGCAGCTTCCGACCGGAGCCACTGCGCCCCAAATGTAGATTGACGTCGTTGAGTTGTTGCCTTCAATTCCAAGCTGTAAGGCTTCTCATGGAGGTGTAATGGCTTCAGAAACAACCTCGGGCAAAACTTCTCCGAATGGCCTATGATGCCGCATATGAAGCAGAAGGTAGGCAACCTCTCATACTTAAAGTTCACCCAGTACCACGAAGAATCCTCGTTGATGATCTTCATACGACGCTTGATTGGTTTTCTAACATCTAGTCGAACCCGAACACGTAAATAGTCCCTCCAAACACCCACAAAGTTATTCGGATCCGATTCCACAAACGATCCAATAAAGTTTCCTAGGGCCGTGACTACATTGAGTGTCATATTCCCGGATTTTAAATTATGGAGTTGCACCCACATATCGACATGATTAATCTCCACAAACCGAGGATTTTCGCCTTCCTTTAATCTTGTAAAAATAAAAGGTTTCCTATCGTAAGTCCACGGGCTTCCATCGATGACTCTTTGTATATCAACTTCATGGTAAAATTGGAAGAGAAATAGATTAGGATTGAGTTCCTTGACATACATTCCCATTCCCGGTTGCCATAGAAAAGCCATCATATTTTGGAAAACATTAAAATCCGAAACACGACCAGTAAGAAGTTTGCCCACCAAGCACCATCTTGTGTCAATCGCAACCTCCTCAGCCCTCCCTACTGGCACTCGTAGCACTTCATCGTCTTCTTCCTCTAGAAAAACAACATCTCCCAGTGCCCTTCCTTCATCACTGCTAGACGCCATGACAACCACCACACGAACAAGACTCAAACAACAACACTCGACACCGAGCGACAGCCAAACGTATCAGAGGATACGACCAGTTTTTAATTTTTAAGTTACTTCATACCTTGACGACTTAACTGTCTAGTTTCTCAACATGTATTATTTGCTAAAAAAGTTTAAATAACCTATCATTGACAAAAAAGTAAAAAAAGGATAAAAAAGGACACCAAGTGTAAAAATCTCAAAAAAACAAGTGTTGCCCCCCTCAACTTAAATTTCCGCCACTACCGGCTGCCACCCCAACTCCCACCGATGGCGCCCGCCGTCGAATCGGCACTCTCGTCGAATCGGAGTTACTGTTGATCTCTCCGACGTGTCTTGCTTGGGGCAGTGCGTGTCTTGCTTGGACGAAAAGAAGAAGCAACAAAGGAAAGAAGAGGAAAGGTTAGTCGCCGCTGAAGTTCGTGCCAGAGCTGCCGAAGCTTTTGAAAAACGGTCTCTTTCTCTCCCTCTAATTGTATTATTCCCCTCTAATTGTATTATTCCTATTTCATTCAATTTTTTATTCATCAATCAAATTTGTTCGACTATGTCAAAGTTCTTTTTCTGTAAACCATAAAATTTAAAATCTTTATATTGAGTCTCGCCGTAGATGCTAAGCTCGATGATTTTGCCCAATTTAGGGATTTTTAATATTTACAAATGCTGATACATGAGTAATTGATCATTTATATATGGTCGATTATTTCGTTAATGGATTCTTTACATCATTTTAGTGTATGAAACTGTTGCCTGCAATCCCATTTATCATTCTTTACATATTTTGTTAAATGCACACAAACTGTTTGAATAAATGTCTCTTTGAAAATCTAACCAAAAGGTGTTCTGTGTGAAGAAAGAGAAAGAAAAAGAAAAAGAGAAAAAAAAAAAAAGTAAAAAAAAAAAAATAAAATATTTTTTAATATGATTTTTTAATTTTTTTTAAATATTTATAATTATTTTTTAAAACTAATATTACGAGAACCACTAAAAATTTTCCACGTGGACAGTCCACCGTGGCACTTAACAGTGATTGACACTTAACAGTGATTTTTGGACGGAGGTGTGCAAAGAACCAAAATTTAGGTAGTTTAGCCGCCAAAAATTAAGTTTTTGTAGTTAAGTATTACAAACCGTAAAGTTGTTTAGCCGCCAATATCCTTCCTTATTTTTATATTTTTATTCCTCCGAAACTCCAAACTAGACTAAAAGTAAATAAAATAAAAGGGATATTGGCGGCTAAACTACCTGAACTTTATGATTTGTAACACTTAACCACAAAAACTGAATTTTTGGCGGCTAAACTACCTAAACTCTAGTTCCGTTTTGCTCTGCACACCTCCGTCCAAAAATCACAGTTAAGTGCCACGGTGGACTGTCCACGTGTACACACTTGTACACGTGGCAAATTTTTAGTGGTCCACGTAATATTAATTTTAAAAAATAATTATAAATATTTAAAAAAAATTAAAAAATCAGATTAAAAAAATATTTTTTTTTAACTTTTTTTTTTTCCTTTTTTTTTTTTTTTTCCTTTTTCCTTTTTCCCTTATTCTTTCTCTTTCTTCTTCTTCTGCCATCCTTCTTCTTCTTCCTATCGATAGAAATTCTTCCCAATAATCATAAATCCCAAACATTATCCTCAAAAATAGGAAGACAAGTACATAAAAGTCTCCCCATATACAGAAATCGTTCATCCATTAATGAGCCCAAATTTCTTTGAACCCAGATCAGCAAACACCCTTAGGAGAATTCAGATTCAGGCGAGAGAGATTGTGGTTCCTATGGATGTTGTTGTTGAATTCTGAGGAAACCCAGTAGCACATTGTCAAGGTACACCCAAATTTGTCCAATTCTTACTAACCTTCAGTATTTTTTTTCGTTATAATTTTTTTAAAATTAAAATATTTTTTTGGTACTATAATTTTATATTATTTGATTGGAGGGAGTTTATCTGTGGACTGTTGACCCTTTTGAGAAGGTTCGCTTGGTGTTAGTGCTTCCCACGGCCACGAATGTCGCTGCCCTTCAAGCAAGCTGTTCAATTTTATTCAATATTAGCTCCAACACTTCCTTCGCCGACCAATGGTTCACCACTCGCCTTGCTCCTTTCATCCCCGCCACCTCCGTAGTCGCCATTGTAGTTGGAAACGAATACCTAACCACCACCGACGACGGCGTACCCGATCCAGCCTCCCTCCTCCGTGCGATCAAGAATCTCCACTTCGTTCTCCGTTCTCTGTCGAGAAGAAAGAGAAATAGAAAGAAAAAGAGAAAAAAAAAAGAAAAAGAAAAAGAAAAATAAAAAAAAGTAAAAAAAAAAATTAATTTTTTTTAATATGATTTTAATTTTTTTTTTAAATATTTATAATTATTTTTTAAATTTAATATTACGTGGACCACTAAAAATTTGCCATATGTACAAGTGTGTACACGTGGACAATCCACCGTGGCACTTAACTGTGATTTTTGGACGGAGGTGTGCAGAGCAAAACGGAACCAGAGTTTAGGTAGTTTAGCCGCCAAAAATTCAGTTTTTGTGGTTAAGTGTTACAAACCGTAAAATTCAGGTGGTTTAGCCGCCAATATCCCTAAAATAAAATAAACAGTAAGGGGAGTTCTGCAGCAGCTACTTCAACGACGTCCCACCCCTTCGACCGTCCCAGCCCTGGTTGGCTGGCGAGACCGGTTCAATTTCAATGGCGAAAATTGGCGAAATCTCTTCTTCTTCGTCCCAAACCACGGATGCTAAGCCCGTGATCGTTAGGGTTAAGCGCAAAGCATTTCAGTCTCCACTCGATGCTTTCTGTGAGTTTTTTTTTTTCAATTAGTAAATAATTTACAAGTTGTTTGCTTGTATTTTCATACTATATTTTAAATTGGTTGAGTAATTTAGGGCTTGAGATTAATGAGAGGCCCCTGAAGCGCGCACTGTTGGATTTTGAGAATCTTTCAATCACTGGTTCATCTGGAAAAGGTATTTCTTTCTTCTATTGGAGTTGGGATTTAATGTCCTACTTTTGTATGAACATTCAAGTTTTTATGTGTTGTTATTCTTTTGCAGTAGAGGAATTTAAGAGTAAGAAGGTTTTGGTACGGCATCTGGAGACTGCGAGCAGCACTGAGGCCACCATTGATATTGTACAGTTGTTTGTGGTCAGTGTCCAAGTCCAATTGCCATTCTTGTAAATTTATGACATATGCATATAGTTTTGGGATTTGTTTAAATTTAGCATAACAAGGTATCATTGGCTTAAATTCTTTAGGAATCAGATTCTGCTGATGCAACTGGATCGAAAACGAAGGGCGAGGAACGAAAACACAATTTAAAGAAGGAGAATGTGAGCTCTCTTCTTTGTTTTCATTCACTTACTGTGGAAGATGAAGAAGCTAGCTTTTCTCATTAAAATAGATACTTAAGTAGTGTATCTAAGAATTTGGTTTCCTATTTTACATAATAGATACAAGATCAGCTTTTGTCTAAAGCCAGGAAAACACAGGAGGTATGTTCAAAATTATGAACTTGTTTCGCTTCTTATTTTCAATGTATTCTTTGGTTACCCTTGATAGCTAATGACATCTGTTCTGTTTGATCTTTGCATGCTTTGAAATAGAACTTTATTAAATTTTGTTGCTTTTCTTTCTTACTAGTTGTTTTCTCACCAATTCCTGACAATTGTTTTAAACTTTCTACTTCTATGTTGTTTGTGGAATTTATTTATTGATTATCTCTATTTTAGATCATGAAACCATTAAGTGGAGTTTGAAATAAGAGCTATAAGCAACAAGGCCTATTTTCATTGGAATTTTTGTGTAGCCAACAAGAATATAATGATAGATTATCACATTAAATGAGTTAACTCAAGCTGTTACTTTGTGCATGATAGATAAGTGGAGCAGTATTTGCTCAGAGTTTGGCTGCTATATATATTGCAGTTTCTTATTTAAAAATTCTCAAATCTTTTTATATATTGTCCTCCCAAAATATTGAAGAGAATACCAATACATATTTTATTGATCCTCCTTAGACTATGATTTCATTGAACCAATCCTTTGCCAGTCTATACACATATTCTAAAATTTACTAAGTCGAAATTTGATTTTCTAGCCATCTTTCATTGTCTTAGGAAGTTGCAAAAAATGCTCGTTTTGAACAAATATGGAGGAGCAGAAAGGGGGCAAAAGAGGTTATGCATGGCAAATTACATGAAATGTGCCATTTCTATGATGTTGTCCGTGTAGATGATGAGGAAAGAGCCAATGAGAAGCGACAGCAGGAGTAAGATTTGAACTTATGAAAGTAATTTTTCCAACTGTGTTTGCAAAATTCATGGAAAATGATTTATCACTAATTTACAGAGAAACTTTAGAAGACCACAAGCTTATGTGCAGTTATTTGCCTCTTCTGAGGGAGTTTATCCCAAGTGCTGCAGAAGAAATTGAATCAGATTTACAATCCTACAAAGTTGGAAGAGGTTGTTGATTGGTAGCATATCCCCTCTTTCGTATGCCTTTATGTGTTCTACTGCTCCCACTGTGCTCATTTTGTTTAAGATTAAGATAAATGGCTAAGAGCGCTGACCCTAACTAGAAAAACATTTTGGATTGAGTTCATCCATAGTCCGTGCCAGTATGATGATTTAAGTTTTCCTCTTGCAAAAGGAAAGAATTTTTAAGTTTCTTATGGGAGGCATACCTTTTGACAGCCCACTTCTCAGAAGTCTTGTACATTTGCCGTTCTTCCATTGCTTAAAAATTTTCCTGACCATTTTTGTCAATAGTTGTTGTGTTATAAGCAAATCTGTCCATGCAGTCTGGACTTTTGAATTTGATATTTCGATTTCATGTTGTCTGCTTGGACTTGTAAATTCCTACTTGGTCTGCCTTGGGGCTTAGGGTATAGTTTAATAATCAACTTAAGTGATTATTTCAAGATGACTAAAGTAATCCATGTATTATTCCATTCTTTATCTTACTGGTATTTGTTTTTGTCTATGTTAATATATTCTGTTTGTTGAGTTTCTCTATTGTGTTTAATGGTGCAAATGCAGAGGACTATGTGTATGATTTTTATACTATAAACAATGAGGTAGACATGGCCACTGTAGATGCTTTGCACCCCTTTCCTCTGTAAGTAACTTGTTTCTGTTTATAAAACTAACAAAATTATTTCTTTATTAACAAAAAGTGGTGCTTATATTGATGTAAATTATATCTTCTGTTCAGGGTTCAAGTAGATGAGGAGGATTACTGCGATGGGCCTGATGCTTCAGAATATGGAAGCGATGATTCAAATGGTAGCTATGATAATAGCTTTTCTTTCTCCATTTAATGCATTCAAAACGTTGTATTTACAAATTCCCTCTTTTTGTGGTTCGCAGATGAAAATAATCCACTGAATGATTATCCTGATGAGATATCTGATGGAGAAGACGAGGATGAAGAAGTGGATAGTAAAGCCTCTGATAAAGAAGCAGGAGAAGAAAGTGCTAGTGATGAATCGACAGAATCTGAGCACACAGAATTGAAGGTCTTGCATGAAGAGGAAGAACTATTCTACGAAGATGATTATGAATATGAAGAAGGTAACAGTGATGATTTTGTTGATGATGATGACCATGATGTTGGTGGTTACGGTAAAGATTGATATATGGTCACATTAAGTAAGTCGACTCCAACTATGTTCTAGAATTTATGCTCTTAATTTTGGTTATCATTAGATGTTAGTAAGTTGTTGTTTGAAGTCAGTAATGCTAGGAGCATTTACACCTAACAATTAATTTTAACTACTTTTTCAAATTAATAGTAGTTGAAACTAATATCACCCGAATTTGGTTTTCTCTGTACAAACTTGAATACACTAATAATACTTTTATAGCTTTCAACTTTTGTAGCTTCTGCCTTCTATTATTTGTATTTATAACTACTTTTATTCAGTGCATATCTAGACATTAGAGATGCTAGATAAAACCTATGGATTCAAATCCGTTTTGTAAAAACAAAAAGCTTATGAAAGTCTAATTATATATTTATCTTAATCTTACCTATTATATAAATGGTTTAGTTGTGTTTAAACAGATTGTTATGTAGTTTAACTGAATTTTCAAATTCAAAAGTTAACTTAGCATAAAAGATTGAAAAATCTTCCCAAATCTCTACTTGTTCTTTTCTATTTTTATTTTTGGATTATTATATGATGATTTTTGAATTTTTCATGTATAAAAAGAGATAAACTAGAAACGACATCTCTTATCTCAATGACACTAAAGGAATCTTAAATGAATGAAATTAGAATGTTGATGGAATATAATGAAATAGAGCCACTTTGAGGTTCGTTATGAAATGAGGCATGGAATAGAGCCACAAAAAAGAAGTTTCGAGAGTTATAAAGGAAATTTTGAGTTCATATGGGTTATGTGTTGAGAACGAGAATTGAATTTTATAAGATCTAATTTCTTATTGTTTCTCAGTAGCTCAGTGGTAGAGCGGTTGGCTATTAACTTGACATAATTATTTATTTATTTAATGAAATCATACATCCACTTATAACACAACTAGGGAACTATGCCGCGTGGGTTCGATCCTACTTTTGTAATATTTTTTTATTAATTAAATGATATAATTTAAAATATAATATTTTATTCTGTATATTATAAATAAAGATCTAAATCATCACTTTTTTGTAATATTCATTTATAAGAAAACCTATTTTATTTTATTTTTATAATAAAATATATATATTCTAGCATGTTTTATATCAGCTAAACAAATGCAATACTACAAATTAATTGGCTAATATTATAAAATAATCATAAAAAATATTTGAATTATAAATTAATATATAAACAAATAAAAACTTAGAAAAACGATATCTAATACAATTCAACTAAGTTTATCTTTAATATATAATCTATATATCAATTTTAAAAATTGAATTAAATATATTAAATATAATATATAAATATTTTTAAGTTCATTATTATTATACAACAACCACAATTTATATTATGATATAAATATATTGTAATTTGTTTATCTATATATTATACTATATAAAAATATAGGGATATGATTTTGTCCCGTTATTGTACTTTCACGGATTGTAATCCGTGATGTACGGCAACCGTCAGATGAGGAAGTTATTTGATCTGACGGCTGAGATTGATCTAGGGGTAATTAGGGTTAAAAAGTAGAAACGTACCCTGACATTCATTTAATGTACCCTCAGACCCATCTAATGTACCACGGAATACATTCCGTGAAAGTATATCACGGGACAAAATCACATCCCTATAGAGAAATTTTGTTTACACCCCAAACACTTTTAAATTACACCCAATTTTAATAATTTTTATTTTATATAAAATTTATATCTTTAATTGTACTAATTTTTTTTTTCTTCCAATTTATATTCTTAAAAAATATACCTATTAAAAAAATAAATTATATTTTAAATATTACGAAAAAAATAAATAAAAAATGATATGAAATTTTCTTAGAAAAAAAAAATAAAAAAATATATGATTTAGAAAAAAATAAATAAAAATAAAATCAAAGTAAGTATTGAAATTAACATAAAATAATATGAGGAAATTTGTTTTAAAAAAATATTAAGAGTAATATTTAAAAATTATTTAAGTTTATTTTTTTTAATAATAGGGTATACTTATCATTTTATCAGGTGCAAATAGAACTTCCCCAATGTATATTATATTTATATTTATATTTTAATAATAAAATAATCACCTAAAAAATATTATTACTTTTAAATTCTTAAGTTTTAAATAATGTTAACAAAAATTTCAAAATTTTCTGATGATAAATAATTAACAAAAATATTTACATATTAATATAAAGGAATGCACACAAAGCATTCTAGGTGGCATCTTATATGAAGTTTCTTTCTAATTCTTGCTTATCTCCGTTTTTCACATTTATTTAATTTTTAAATTACTTTTTCATTCAATTACATCATAATAATCTATAATCAATAAGTTAGTAATAATAACAATAATAACTTAATCAAGTTTATAAGAGGGAGAAATTATGTGTCTATAAATATCAATTAATATTAATAGGTATTATGAAAACCAAAAGTCATTCAAAATAATTTGTACTAATAGAAAGATTATAAAGTACAAAACTTATTACATTTATATTTGTATTAAATGAACAAATAAAAATATAATTAATATTCTTATGCATGTTACATTTTTGATTGATATTAGAATTACTTTTTGTACCAAAAGTAAATAAAAAAAACATAAGCCAAACAATGATATAATAAACCTTTTAAAAAATCAAAAATGAATTTAGTTGTAATATTTTTTTAATTGTATTTTATTATTTTATTATTCATTTAAATTTATATCTATTTAATATTTAAATAAAAAATATTCATATTTAAAGTTAAGTAAATGTTAAGAATTACTTAAAAAAGAATTATTATGATGAATTTTAAAATGAATTTAGTGACATATTTTATTATTCTATATTTATAACCTGTTATTAACAATATATATAATTGTGATAGTATAAAATTTCTAAATTTTATAATATGGTAATAATTGATCATTATCAACACATCAATATATCTTTTATCTTCTTTTTTCTTAATTTTTTAAAGAGAAAAATAAAATCAAAATTACTTATGAAAATATCTCACATGTAATATGATCAATTACTATTCTATTTGCTTATTATATATTTGCATGTCAAAATTACTTATTATATATTTGCTTTTTGAGAGAAGTTATTGATTGTTAAACTTTCTATTTAACAGAAAAAATATAAATATGATTCTAATTTTATTTCTTATTTTCTCCTAATTGATGTAAATGTTTTTTAAATATGTTCCTAATTTAGTTATGTAACATGAATATTCATTTCTTTATATATATACATATTGTTAGGATATTTTTAGTATTTAATTTAGGTTAATTTTAGCACATTTTTCGGTTTAATTTAAATTATGGTTGGAGCATTTTTACGCTTTTATCTTTTAGTTTTGCAGATTTAAAAATAGATGAAGAGTTAGAAAATATCAGAAGAAAAATGATAAAATATCGAATGAAAATATCCTGGTGGAAAATATCAGAATCAAATTCGGATAAAGATAGAAACAAGTGGAGGTTGGGTGCAGAGATCAACACGGGCCGCGGCATGGTATTAGCATGCCACGGCCCGCCTACTTGGAAGAAGACCACGTAAGCAAACTAAAGGCCACACGGGCCGCGGCATGGACTTAGCATGCCGCGGCCCGCCTCTTTGTCAACAGAGAGAAATATCTGGAAAAGCTGGCGCGAGATTTTTTCCAGATAATTCAAATCCGAATTGAATTTAAACAGTGCGGTTTTCCACCTTTTGAGGGACCTGAATACCTATATAAAGGGCAGTAGGGAGTGGATTTAAGCAAGCAATCTCAGAGAGAAAAAGTGAGAGTTCAGATACAGAATAAGGAGATCAGCTGCAATATTGAAGACATACTGCTCAGGATTTTTCAGCATTCATCTTTTCTTCTCTTCAGTATTTTTCATCTCTTTTCTATCAGTTAATATGTGTATTTGTGCTTCATTGAACATGAGTAACTAAACACTTTAATTAGGGTTAGATGGATATTGTTTAACATTGTTTATGGTTTTAATATGATTTATTTTCCCCCTAATTTCTATGTATTTTATTTTATTTGTGCTTAATTACTTTTAATTGTCTGGCCACCAATTAACTGTTTATGATTTTGATGCGAGGTCTGAGAAGTGAGTATCAAATATGCTATAGTAGAATAGAACTGAATTTCGATATAGGACGAGAGTACCTATATGGTTTAGATAGCTTATAGGGTTTCTGTGTTTAATGCCTGTTGCATGTTAAATTTATCACGAGAGTAGAAAGTTTGCATGTAATTGAGGTTTATATATCTGAGAAGACTATAAATTACCTTAGTAAACCTGCTATTGCATAGGAATTAATATTAGGAAAATAATCATATTAGACCATATTCAATAGAAACAATTGAAATCGACACCCTAGTTTATTAACTATTAATTTTCTCTAATTGTTGCTTCCAACTATTTTTCTTATACTTCATTGTTTTTTTTCCTATCTTTTATTTAATCAAATAGAAGTAAAAGTTTAATTTCAAAGTACTTAACTACACTCCCTGTGGGATCGACCTCACTCATAGTGAGTCTACTACTTGAAACGATACGTACACTTGCGTGTGCTAAATATCGCAACAAGTTTTTGGCGCCGTTGCCGGGGAGTGATAGTTAATATTATTAAAAATTAAATTTTGTTCTAATTTGATTTTTCTTTCTAATTTAAGTACTAACTCTGTTGTCTCAAGATCTTATTCTGCTTTCAGGTTCAATAGTTTATGAGAAGTCAAGGACCAATTGCCAGATTACCTGTTGACCCTGAGATAGAAAAGACCTGTAGAAGAAACAGAAGGAGGAGAAAATTGGAAAGAGCGGCACTAGAGATTGAACAAGAAGAAGTCATGGCTGACAACGCCAATAATGGTAACAATGGACACAACGGAGGAGGTGTAGAAGACCAGGCTAATGGACATAACAACAATGACCGTAGCCTGAGGGACTACTTACTTCCTAACTTGACAGGGGCCCGATCCTGCATAAGGCCACCTGCTGTTGACGCAAATAATTTTGAAATCAAGCCAGCCATACTGCAGATGGTCCAATCTTCAGTCCAGTTTGGGGGACTGCCGTCAGAAGACCCAAACATGCACCTCGCCAACTTCGAAGAATTGTGCCAAACATTCAAGATGAACGGAGTTAGCGACGACGCCATCAGACTAAGGTTGTTCCCATTCTCACTAAGGGAACGAGCCAAAAGTTGGTTTATTATCAACACTTGGGAGGAATTGGCCCTGAAATTCCTATCCAAGTTCTTTCCTCCTGCAAAGATTGCCAAGTTGAGAGCTGATATCAATAACTTCACCCAGCAGGACAGTGAATCTCTGTATGAAGCATGGGAGAGGTTCAAGGACTTACTGAGAAAATGCCTAATCATGGGATTGAGAAGTGGCTGCAAGTGCACAACTTTTACAATGGGTTGATGAATGAAACCCGAACACTCATAGATGCTGCTGCTGGTGGAGCTTTCATGAGGAAAAGTGCTAATGAGGCTTTTGATCTACTTGAAGAGATGGCCATGACTAACCAACAATGGTCAACAGAAAGAGGTCCATCTAAAAAAGTTGCAGGTATGCATGAGGTGGATGCTATTACCAAGTTGACAGCTCAGGTAGAGGCCCTAACAAAATTGATGTCCAATCAAGTAAAACAAGCTCAAGTGGTTTGTGAGATATGTGGAGGTCTTCATCACTTTTCTGAGTGTCAGGCAGATGTGGATGATTTGCCAATGGATGAAGCGAAAGCCATTGGAAATTATTCTCAAAACAACAACAACTATGGGTTTAATCAAGGAGGTAATCGTAGAAATAATGGGTTCTATCAACAAAGAAATCAGAACCAGTCACAGATGCAACCTCAGACTCAAAACTATAGTGGAAATTTTGGTCTTCAAACAGATTTACTATTGCAATTCATGACAGAGACGAGATCTTCCATTAAAGACTTGCAAACTCAGATGGGGCAACTAGCAACTCAGATAGCAACTCGTCCTCTGGGAAACCTGCCGAGCACCACTGAAGTTAATCCTAAGGAGAACTGTAAAGCAATTACTCTGAGAAGTGGAAAGAGTTATGATGGCCCGAGCCAAGCCAAGCCAGAGAATGATGAAGATGAACAACCAGCACCTACACCAGAAAAGCAGAAGACTACTGATGGTCTTCAGCAAAAAGAAACTTCTCCCCCTATTAGTATTGACCATCATATAAAGATTCCCTATCCTCAGAGGTTGCACAAGACTAATACAGACAAGCAGTTTAGTAAGTTCCTTGAAGTATTCAGAAAGCTGCACATCAACATTCCTTTTGCAGAAGCTCTTGAAGAAATGCCAAGCTACGTCAAATTCATGAAGGAGATTTTGTCAAAGAAAAGAAAGATGGAAGACTTTGAGACAGTGGCCCTAACAGAGGAGTGTAGTGCTATTCTTCAAAAGAAACTCCCTCCTAAACTGAAAGATCCTGGGAGTTTTACCATACCATGCACTATTGGAAAGATTGAGAATATTCATGCATTATGTGATTTGGGGGCTAGTATCAACCTTATGCCCTTGTCGGTATTTAAGAGACTTCAACTAGGAGAAGCAAAACCTACAACTGTTACACTACAGCTAGCTGATCGTTCTTTAGCCCATCCAAGAGGAGTAATCGAAGATGTTCTTGTCAAGGTGGACAAATTTATATTTCCCGCTGATTTTATAGTTCTTGACATGGAAGAAGACAACAATGTTCCTATCATCCTGGGGAGACCCTTCTTGGCAACAGGGAAAGCACTAATTGATGTCCAGAAAGGAGAGTTAAAGTTGCGAGTACAAGGAGATGAAGTTGTATTTAATGTACTCAAAGCTATGACTTACCCTACGACAAGTGACAACTGTTTCGCAATTGATGTGGTGGACCAGTTGGTGGAGACAAAGACGCACATTGAAGACCCTCTTAATTTGACTTTGGTACAAGAGGAGGTGGTGGAACAAGAATGTAAGGAAGCTTATGAGTATGCTATGTGGCTCGACTCTTATGGACCTTTGAATAGAAGATACTATGAAGAGTTAGGAGTCATACCTACAAAGCCAGCCCCATCTACTGAAAAGCCTCCTCAACTAGAGTTAAAAGTCCTACCGGATCATCTCAGGTACGAATATTTGGGAGAAAATAAGACACTTCCTGTCATTGTGGCATCTTCCCTATCTTCTATAGAGACAGATAAGCTATTACGGGTTCTAAGGAAGCATAAGAAAGCCATTGGATGGACTTTGGCAGACATAAAGGGGATCAGCCCCTCAACTGTAATGCATAGAATCCTAATGGAGGAAGGAGTGAAGCCTACCATCGATGCACAACGAAGATTAAATCCACCAATGAAGGAGGTTGTCAGAAAAGAAGTCTTAAAATGGTTAGATGCTGGGGTAGCGTATCCTATTTCAGATAGTAAATGGGTAAGTCCAGTCCAGGTTGTTCCAAAGAAAGGAGGGATGACGGTGGTAAAGAATGAAAAGAATGAGCTCATCCCAACCAGAACTGTCACAGGATGGAGAATTTGCATAGACTACCGGAAACTCAACAAAGCCACAAGAAAAGATTACTTTCCACTCCCATTCATTGACCAGATGTTAGACAAGTTGGCAGGCCAAGAGTATTACTGTTTCCTTGATGGTTATTCAGGGTATCACCAAATAGCTATAGCACCGGAAGACCAAGAGAAAACGACATTCACATGTCCATATGGTACTTTTTCTTTTCGACGAATGCCATTTGGGCTGTGTAATGCTCCAGCAACATTCCAGAGGTGTATGATGGCCATATTTTCAGATCTAATAGAGAAATGCATCGAGGTGTTTATGGATGATTTTTCAGTATTTGGTTCATCGTTTGACCAATGTCTAAGCAACTTGGAATTGGTACTAACTAGGTGTGAAGATTCTAATTTGGTGTTGAATTAGGAAAAATGCCATTTCATGGTGACGGAAGGAATAGTGTTGGGACATAAGATCTCAAAAGAAGGTATTGAGGTTGATAGAGCCAAAGTATCTACAATTGAGAACTTGCCCCCTCCAGTTTCAGTTAAGGGAGTTCGAAGCTTTTTGGGTCATGCCGGGTTTTACAGAAGATTTATCAAAGACTTCTCCAAAATTGCCAAACCTTTATCTAATCTTCTCGCTAGTGGAGTACCTTTTGAATTTGGGAAAAATTGTCTTGAAGCATTCCAGATTCTCAAGGATAAGTTAATCTCAGCACCGATCGTGACTACACCAAATTGGGAATTACCTTTTGAAATCATGTGTGATGCAAGTGATTATGCGATTGGAGCAGTGTTGGGACAACGGGTTGACAAGGTATTCAGAATTATTTACTATGCAAGCAGAACCTTGAATGATGCTCAACTGAATTACGCTACTACAGAGAAAGAAATGCTGGCGATAGTGTTTGCATGCGACAAATTCCGACCCTACTTGATAGGCAATAAAGTGATAGTGTATACAGATCATTCAGCAATCAAATACTTGATGACTAAGAAGGATGCCAAACCAAGACTAATTCGATGGGTTCTTCTTTTGCAAGAATTTGATCTAGAAATAAAAGATAAGAAGGGCACGGAGAATTTAGTGGCAGATCATTTATCAAGGTTGGAACTTGAAGAGAATCAGAATACAAAGGAGGTTCAGATTAATGAGGACTTCCCTGATGAGCAACTATTTCTCTTGAATTCTACTGTACATTGGTTTGCTGATTATGTGAACTACTTGGCTGCGGACATTATACCACCAGACTTGACAAGGCAACAATTGAAGAAATTCTACTCCGAAGTCAAACACTATTATTGGGAGGAGCCTATCCTCTATAAGCATTGTGCTGACCAAATTATTAGAAGATGTGTGCCAGAAGAGGAGATGTTTTCCATATTAACTCATTGCCATAGCTTGCCATGTGGGGGACACTTTAGTGGGAATCAAACTGCTGCAAAGATTTTACAAAGTGGATTCTTTTGGCCTACTTTATTTAAAGATTCTCACCAATTTGTCCAATCATGTGATCGTTGTCAAAGAACTGGGAATATCTCGAGAAGGAATGAAATGCCTTTGACTGGAATATTGGAAGTGGAACTTTTTGATGTTTGGGGCATTGATTTCATGGGACCTTTTCCGTCATCTTACAACAATGCCTACATACTACTAGCTGTAGATTATGTCTCCAAATGGGTAGAAGCAGCAGCAACACATTTGAATGACGGTAAAACAGTGCTCAACTTTCTTCAGAAAAATATTTTCACTCGATTTGGAACGCCTAGAGCAATTATTAGTGATGAAGGGAGCCACTTTTGCAACAAACAGTTTGAAGCTTTACTTGCAAGATATGGAGTACGCCATAGAACTGCACTCCCTTATCATCCTCAGAGTAATGGGCAAGCAGAAGTTTCCAATAGGGAGATTAAATTAATTCTGGAGAAGACGGTTCAACGGTCAAGAAAAGATTGGGCGAAGAAGCTGGATGATGCATTATGGGCTTATAGAACAGCGTTCAAAACACCAATAGGAATGTCTCCCTATCGATTGGTCTATGGTAAGGCTTGTCATCTTCCAGTGGAATTAGAGCACAAAGCATTCTGGGCCATGAAGACATTAAATATGGACTTGGCGGCAGCAGGAGAAAAGAGGTTGTTACAACTTAATGAGATGGATGAATTTCGTAACGGGGCCTATGAAAATGCCAAGATCTATAAAGAGAAAACTAAAAGATGGCATGATAGACATTTAGCAAGAAAAGAGTTCCAGCCTGGCCAACAAGTTCTATTATATAATTCCAGATTGAAGCTTTTTCCTGGAAAATTAAAATCAAGGTGGTCAGGACCGTTCACTGTGGTTCAAGTTTTCCCATATGGCGCGGTAGAAGTTAAAGGAGAAAAACCAGAGACTTTCAAAGTCAATGGTCAACGATTGAAGCCTTATTTGAGAGGCCATATTGATGAAGCCAAGAAAGTTATTCAATTGGTGCCTCTGTAAAGGGGACCTTCAGCATTTTAAATTATTTATTTTGAGTTTTTTTTAGTAAATTTTAGTTTTAAATTTTACTTTCTTAGTTAAAAAAAAGGGGCTGTGTAAAAACCGTGGAAATCGTGAAAACTAGTCAATTTAATTAATTTTTAGTGTTAAAAAAAAAAAATCTTTAATCTTTAACCCTGCAGGAAACTACATGTCGTATCACATGAAGGACACACGGGTCGCGGCATGCTGAAACACGTGCCGCGGCATGCTCCACTTCGAAGATGCCTGCAAGGAGACACGGGCCGCGGCATACTCCACCCTTTATTAAGCATGCCGCGGCACGCTAAGCCCAAATCAGGGAAAAAGGGCTTCGTCCCCAGTGAAAATTTCAAATTTTCATTCTTCTTCTTTTTCCAGCAACGAACAGCCACGAAAAACACCCCTAAAAATCCTATTGTAAAGCCCGCTTAGTTAATTTGGAAATTAGCAGTTGTTTATGTTTAATTACGGAAATTATTTGTAGCCATTTAAATAATTTATTATACTGTTATTTATTGAATTATGAAATGCATTGCTATGTCATTCAGTAGTTTTCATATTTTGCATTTCCGGTGCCCGGTATTTTGGAACTCGGCGTTTGGCTCAGTAGAAATAACAACTTAGTATGTTAGTAGTTTGGGGCGGGTTTTTAGACATTGGGAATGTCGGGAATGGCCGGGAATTTAGAATTTCCCAAAAATACCCCTTTAGTGATTTTTATGTGATTTTAGTGTGGAGGGGCAAAATGGTCTTTTTGCCCCAATGACTTTTGTCTTTTAGTGACTTTATTATTGAAAAATAAATGTTATTTATTTTATTATTTGGCTGAAATAGATTTTTAGTTAAAGCCTTCTCTTTATTTATTTCCATTTCACTCAAAATCATAAGTTTAGAAAATAGAAAAATTGCAAAAACTCTCTCTCTCTTTTCCTCTCTTTCTCTTTCGGCTGGAGGGTGTTCCAAGGGCTGGAAAATTCTGATTTCAAGCTATTTCTCTTGCATTCTAAGTATTCTTCATCCTTGGTAAAGTTTCTAAACTTCTCTTTTTATAATTTTAGAAAAAAAATGTGTGAAAAGGTGATGATGCATGCTTGATTTTAATGTGTTCTTGCTGCTGTGAATTGAGGTTAAATTTAGAGGTTTAAGCTTGTTAGATTAGGGTTATTTAAAGTTGTTTTGATGCATGATTATTAGGTTGAGCGAGCTATAGCTTTTTATATGCAAAAATGTGATTTTTGAAGATATGTTGTGAATCTGTTACTGTGATGTTGCTATTGTTTTGATTAGCTTTCAGAGGTGATTTTATGTATGTTTATGTAGATTTGAGTGGGTTTGAATGCATGCTAGGTGGCTTTGCTCAAGTTTGAGTTTAGAACTCAAAGCTTGAGCTTTAATGGCAAATTTTGATTCTGTGCATGAAGCTTTGTTTTATCACCTGGAAAATGTTTATTAGGGTCTAATTAGCAGGTCTGGAAAGTTTGGTTGAGTTTGGAAACGTTTTGGTTGGAGAATTGATTTTTGTGGTTTTTCTGGGTAAAACCGGCTAACCGGTTTTACACTGCTTGTAAAACCGGTTACCCGGATTTTGCAGTAGGGTGAGAAACCGGTTTTTCTCAACTTGCCGTTTCGTGCTAGTTTCGAGTTTTCAGACAGTTTGTTCTCTGCTAGTTTGGGGGTATTTTGTGTTAAGTTACAGTAGGTTAAGTTTGGCTTTAGAACCTTTGTCCCCGTTGTGATTTAGCGTGTCACTTATCGGTGTTGTGATTTTTACGGTTTAGGAGCCTGTAATCCGCCGCTCAGCTAAGTTCCAGTCAGGTTGACCGGCACACCTGAATTCAGAATCTAGGTAAGATTAGTATAACAGTATGCATATGTAGATTACATGTTTAGCGTGCATGTAGGAAGCCTGTTAGATTACATTAGTTATGTATATAGGCTTCGAACCATCCAACCCTGTCACGTCGGTACAGGCTGGAGTATGACCACGGCGGAGTATGACCGGCTCGACCGATCAGCCGACATTTGGTTGGTGGTTCCGTGCTATTGACCTATCCCGTCGGTACGACAGTTTGCCGGAGTATGACCGACGGCCGGAGTATGACCGGCTTTGACCGATCGGAGGATACTTGTCAATAGTACCGTCCCCGTGAACGTTCAAAACCCGCACCATGTTGGACATGGCGGTAGTGGCTCGCACCATGTTGGACATGGCAGTAGCGGGACTCAGTATCGTGTTGGACACGGCAGTTAGAATTATGTATGAGTATTATTATGCTTTTCTTACTGAGTCTGTCGACTCAGAGTTTACGTTTATGTGTAGGTAAAGGCAAGGCTATAGCTGATGGACCGTGAGCGAGCTTATGAGATTGTACATGTCGGGGCGGTTAGGCCTGGAGCGTACGATCCTCGGGACAGCAAGGCTGATTTTTGTAACTGGTCGTTAGACGACCCTTATTTTATGTAACAGTTAAACAGTTAAAACTTTTTGTAAATAATTTTATAATCGGGATCCCGAGTCTTTTGTAATATTGTTTTATAAGTTTAATTAAAAAGCAAAATTTTAATTAATCACGTTTTTCCATAAACCTCGTTGATTAGCAACAAGCTGCACAGTACGTTTAAAAATCACGTAATACGCCTAAGTTAGTTAGGGTGTCACAATTTGGTATCAGAGCCGCCAGGTTGTCTTCCGAAGATCGTCACGACATGTACAATCATCATCAACAGTTAGCTCGGTTCACGGTTCAGTAAGCCTTTATTGCTTTAGTAGTTTATTTTATTCAGTTATGAAAAAGAAAAGCCTGTTAGGAAGCATGTTAGTAGCCTGATAGTAGAATAGGCGCATGTTTCGTTTTTTTTAATTTCCAAATTAAGCGGCATTAGTAAGCTCTCCTTGAATACGACCTGATATGCCAACTCTTGGTTTCGCAGGCGGTTCTAACTAGATGGACGCCAGGCGGACTACCAGGAGTCAGGGCAACTCCGTAGGGTCGAACCAAGGACAGGGAGCTCAGTTTCCCCCACCTGCTAGAGGCCGAGGTAGAGGTCCCCGAGGCAGGGCTCGTGGCCGGGGTGATGAGAACCCGCCACAGGCTGCCCAGGCTCCTCAGCCGATCAGGGAGCCCCGAATTGGGAGTTGCGGTTTGCGGAAATGCAAGCCCGGATCAAAGAACAAGACCTCGAGATTCAGAGGTTGAGACAGCAGGGTGCTCCTACAGTTCCAGTGCCCATAGTTCCCGTGGCACCTGCCCTTGCTGCCCAGGCCGAGATAGTGGTGGCGGCCCATAGATTGGAACCTTTGTATGAGCGGTTCCGGAAGCAAGCACCTCCGGTTTTCCTGGGAGGTCCGGATGTAATGAAAGCTGAGCAATGGCTGACGGTGATCACCAAGATTCTGAATTTCATGGGTGTCACCGGCAACGATAGAGTGGTGTGCGCCACATTTCAGTTCCAGGAGGACGCCCTGGTATGGTGGGACATGGTGTCTCAGATCCATGACGTCACCACCATGACCTGGGAAAGGTTCCAGGAACTCTTCAACGCAAAGTATTACAATGAGGCGGTTAGAAGCGCCAAGAGGAAAGAGTTCGCTCACCTGACCCAGCGGGAGAACATGAGCGTCACTGAGTATACTACTCAGTTTGATCGGTTGGCGAGGTTAGCCTTGGGAATTGTGCCGACCGACTTCAGCAAAAAGGAGAAGTATCTGGACGGGTTGAATCCCAAGATCAGGCATGACCTGATGATCACCACCGACGACAGCACCACCTATGCTCAGATGGTGGAGAAGGCACTGCGAGCTGAGGGCGCAGTAGGGTGTATGTCGACCGCCCAAGGTACTCCGGTGAGTGGCGGAGCTCCTACCCCTCCTGCATCAGGCTATAGCAGGGGGAGTAGTGGTTCGGCCATTGATCAGAGGAAGAGAGCACCCACTGCTTCCGGTGGCTCGAGTCAGAACAAAAGGTTCCGGGGGAACCAGAGCAGAGGGAGTCGTCCTGGTGGTACTAAGACCCGATTCTCCTATCCCGAGTGCCCTAGCTGCAAGAGGCACCATCGGGGCGAGTGCAAAGGTCAGGGATGCTTTCATTGTGGCATGCCCGGACACTTCAAGAGGGACTGTCCCCCGCTCCGACCAGAGGCACCGCGAGCTCCAGCGATACCCACTCCAGCCAGGGTGTTCGCTATCACGCAGGCTGATGCAGATGCCAGCCCATCAGTTGTCACAGGTCAGCTTTCTATTAACAACTCGCTATATTCAGTGCTGTTTGATTCTGGGGCTACACATTCTTATGTGGCGGCCAGAGTCTTTAGTAAATTGGGTAGACCCTATGATAGATATGAATCAGGGTTTGGAACCCTGTTACCTGGCGGAGAATTGGTTATCTCCAATAGGTGGATTAGGTCTATGCCAATCAGGATAGATGGTAGAGAGTTAAGCGATGATCTGATAGAGATGAGTTTAGTCGAATTCGATATTATTTTAGGAATGGATTTCCTATCTAAATATTCGGCGAGCATTGACTGTAAAAGGAAGATGGTGGTCTTCCAACCGGAAAGTGAAGAACCGTTTGTATTTGTTGGCTCAGTTCAGGGATCTCGGATCCCGGTGATCTCGGCTATGTCAGCGAGAGAATTGTTGCACGGCGGTTGCTTAGGGTTTCTGGCCGTGGTGGTGGACACCACTCGGCCAGATACCATTCGGCCAGAAGACATTAGAGTGGTTCGGGAATTTTCGAACGTTTTTTCCCGAAGAACTTCCAGGGTTACCACCTCAGCGGGAGATTGATTTTGTGATTGACTTGGCACCAGGGGTGGAACCGGTTTCCAAAGCCCCGTATAGAATGGCTCCAGCTGAACTTAAGGAATTAAAGATTCAGCTCCAAGGGTTGCTTGACATAGGGTTCATTCGGCCCAGTGTGTCACCCTGGGGAGCCCCGGTTTTATTCGTCAAGAAGAAGGATGGATCTATGAGGATGTGCATCGACTACAGGGAGTTGAACAAGCTGACGGTGAAGAATAAATATCCATTACCTAGAATCGATGACTTGTTCGATCAGCTTCAGGGGAAGACGGTCTTTTCTAAGATTGATCTCCGTTCGGGTTATCATCAGTTGAGAATCCGAGAGGAGGACATTCCAAAGACGGCTTTCCGCACTAGGTATGGACATTACGAATTTCTGGTTATGTCATTCGGACTAACCAATGCTCCAGCAAAGATTCATGGACACGATGAATAGAGTATTCAAGGATTTCCTCGATATCTGTGTGATTGTGTTTATCGACGACATCCTCGTGTACTCTCAATCAGAAGAGGAGCATGAGTTACATCTTCAGATGGTACTGCAACGACTTCGAGAACATAAGCTTTACGCCAAGTTCAAGAAATGTGAGTTCTGGTTGTCTCAGGTGTCCTTCCTAGGGCACATTGTGAGTAAAGATGGGATCAAGGTAGATCCCGGGAAGATTGAATCCGTCAGGGATTGGCCGAGACCGAAGACAGTGACAGAGATCAGAAGCTTCTTGGGTTTAGCTGGGTACTACCGTAGGTTCGTGGAAGGGTTCTCCAAAATTTCAATGCCCCTAACCGAACTTACAAAGAAGAATCAGCGGTTTATCTGGTCAGACAAGTGCGAAGCTAGCTTTCAAGAGCTAAAGCAGAGGTTGATTACTGCTCCAGTGCTAGCTTTGCCCTCGGATAAAGAGAAGTTCGTGGTTTACTGTGATGCATCCAAACAGGGTTTGGGGTGTGTGTTGATGCAAGCCGACCGGGTTATCGCTTATGCCTCCCGTCAGTTAAAGGATTATGAACAGCGATACCCGACTCATGATTTAGAATTGGCCGCAGTGGTTTTTGCACTGAAGATTTGGCGGCATTACCTTTATGGAGAGAAGTGTGAGATCTATACCGACCATAAAAGTCTCAAGTATTTCTTTACTCAGAAAGATTTGAACATGAGACAAAGGCGTTGGTTGGAATTAGTGAAGGATTACGATTGTGAGATCCTCTATCATCCCGGAAAAGCCAATGTAGTGGCCGATGCCCTGAGCAGAAAGGGTCCCGGGCAAATAGCTAGTATGGTTCAGATCTCACCTCAGCTAGCAGATGATATGGTTAGATCCAGCATTGAGTTTGTGGTAGGTCAGCTACACAACTTAACGCTGCAATCTGATCTGTTAGAAAGAATAAAAGTCGCTCAGATGACAGATCCGGAGCTAGTAAAGATCCGAGATGAGGTGTTGGCTGGTCAAGCCAAGGACTTTTCAGTGTCAGATAGTGGGATGCTTTTGTATAAATCCAGGGTTTGTGTTCCGAACTGTGTGGAACTTAGAAATGAGATCTTTGAGGAGGCTCATTCTACCCCATATTCTCTGCATCCCGGCACCACTAAGATGTACCAAGACTTGAAACCGTACTTCTGGTGGAGCGGTATGAAGAAGAATTTGGTAGAATTCGTATCGAGATGCCTCACCTGTCAGCAGATTAAGGCTGAACATCAGAAGCCAGCAGGGTTGTTGCAGCCTCTAACCCTACCAGAATGGAAGTGGGAGGATATCACGATGGATTTTGTGGTCGGGTTACCTAGGACCACGGGTTTATTTGATTCCATCTGGGTAGTGGTGGATCGATTTACGAAATCTGCTCATTTTCTGCCGGTTAGAACAACATTTACAGTGGATCAGTTGGCAGAGTTATATGTCAGAGAGATAGTGAGACTTCACGGGGTACCGAAGTCTATAGTTTTGGACAGGGATCCGAAGTTCACCTCCAAATTTTGGCAGAGTTTGTAACGGGCAATGGGTACAAAGCTGAAATTCAGTACAGCATTCCATCCTCAGACAGATGGTCAGTCCGAAAGGACAATTCAGATATTGGAGGACATGTTGAGAGCCTGTGTTATGGACTTTGAAGGCTCATGGAGTAAGTATCTACCGTTGATAGAATTTTCTTACAACAACAGTTATCAGAGTACGAAAGGAATGGCTCCCTATGAACTGTTGTACGGTAGGAAGTGTAGATCCCCTATCCACTGGGAGGAGACAGGGGAAAGGAAATACCTAGGTCCAGAGTCAGTGCAGCGGACCAATGAGGCAATAGAGAAAATAAAAGCTAGAATGCTTGCCTCACAGAGCAGACAGAAGAGTTACGCAGATCCGAAACGCAGAGATGTTGAGTTCCGAGTAGGGGACCATGTGTTTTTACGAGTATCTCCGATGAAGGGGATTAAACGTTTCGGGAAAAGAGGCAAGTTATGCCCTAGATTTATAGGACCTTTCGAGATTCTCGAGAAGATAGGTCAAGTGGCATATCGGTTAGCATTGTCTCCAGCCTTATCAGCAGTTCACAACGTATTCCATGTCTCGATGTTGAGAAAATACGTTTCAGACCCCTCTCATATACTCAGTTATGAGAGCCTTCAGCTACAACCAGATATGACTTATGAGAAACAGCCAGTGCAGATCCTGGATAGAAAGGATAAAGTCCTTCGGAATAAGACCATAGCATTGGTCAAGGTACTCTGGAGAAACAGCAAGGTGGAGGAAGCCACCTGGGAGCTAGAGACAGATATGAGAGCTCAATATCCAGAGTTATTCAGGTTAGATTTCGGGGACGAAATCCTTTTAAGGGGGGGATAGTTGTAAAGCCCGCTTAGTTAATTTGGAAATTAGCAGTTGTTTATGTTTAATTACGGAAATTATTTATAGCCATTTAAATAATTTATTATACTGTTATCTATTGAATTATGAAATGCATTGCTATGTCATTCAGTAGTTTTCATATTTTGCATTTCCGGTGCCCGGTATTTTGGAACTCGGCGTTTGGCTCAGTAGAAATCACAACTTAGTATGTTAGTAGTTTGGGGCGGGTTTTTAGACATTGGGAATGTCGGGAATGGCCGGGAATTTAGAATTTCCCAAAAATACCCCTTTAGTGATTTTTATGTGATTTTAGTGTGGAGGGGCAAAATGGTCTTTTTGCCCCAATGACTTTTGTCTTTTAGTGACTTTATTATTGAAAAATAAATGTTATTTATTTTATTATTTGGCTGAAATAGATTTTTAGTTAAAGCCTTCTCTTTATTTATTTCCATTTCACTCAAAATCATAAGTTTAGAAAATAGAAAAAATTGCAAAAACTCTCTCTCTCTCTTTTCCTCTCTTTCTCTTTCGGCTGGAGGGTGTTCCAAGGGCTGGAAAATTCTGATTTCAAGCTATTTCTCTTGCATTCTAAGTATTCTTCATCCTTGGTAAAGTTTCTAAACTTCTCTTTTTATAATTTTAGAAAAAAAATGTGTGAAAAGGTGATGATGCATGCTTGATTTTAATGTGTTCTTGCTGCTGTGAATTGAGGTTTGTTGACCGAGGTTTTCGGCAACTATTAAAATATAATTATAATAAGGAGTTGTAAGAAAGTGAGATGAAGACTTTTTACGTGGTTGGGGCGTTAATGAGCCTTAGTCCACGAGCCACTGCTATTAATGGATGTATTTAATACAGATTCTACACTTGAGAGAATGTTTTTCTCTTAAATACAGAGAATGTTCTTGGTGAGTTTTTTCTCTTCTTGCTCTTTTGCAACCAAGATTCTCGACCCCATTAAATGAGCTTTGAGGGGGTATTTATAGTGTTTTGGTGGGGTAATCCCTAGAATTGTTCTTACACATGTGTCTGTAAGTATCCATAAAGTTGGGCATTTCCGATGAATATACAATGGGTGATGCATGGTCAAATCCCTAGGTGCTGTAGGGTTTTTATGGAGAATGTCCTTTTTGTCTTGTGATTGACGTGACTCTTCGCAGAGTAGCCGTCGCTAGACTTAAATGATCATTCTTGTAGCCCGCTTGTTCGGGGGTTGTCTAGTCGGACTTTATTGCGTGTTACAGTTCCAACACGCTTCCTCCCATGCAGCATTAAATGCGACTTGATTGCTCGGGAGAGACCTGACATATCCCGGAGAGCCTTCATGCTATACTAGCTTCCTGGAGTACCTTGTACTCCGGGTGTCTCCTCCGGGACCCATGCTAATAGCGCTTCCTGGTGGCATAAAAAGACTTAGCAAATCTTTCCAAGTTATCTGATCCACGTGTCCCCTCTCGACTGGTCCACGTATTTTGGGCGAATTTTGGAGCAACATTTACCCCCCAAGCCTTGTTTACTTAGTAAAAATAAACCAAGGCTTGTTCAAGTGTCTCCGGTTGACCCCTCGTTTCCCTAGCTCGAGCCTCGAGCGCGTGGGGGCAAATTAAATGATGTCATTTAATGCAGCGATATGCTTTTTGCAGGAATGTTTCCAGCCGCCTCCTCGGTCTTCTGATACGACTTGGGGGCGCGTGGAGGTGTGTCTGATAATGGCATTAAATGCAGCGATTCACTTTTGCAGAGGTCGATTCGTTTCACGCCCCATGATTGATGCGGCGCATTGATGGTGTCAGACGGATACTCAAACGTTTCCACCGCCTTAATGGTAGATTGATCTGGTCCGTTGATCTTTGGAAATTCGAATCGTGCGTTTCCCCCACCGTGCGATTGGTAGGTGAAGACGCCTGTTCCTCATGCACTTTTGCCTATAAAAGCCACCACCTTTCCTTCATTTCGGTTACTTTCCATTCCTTGCCATTTCTGCTCGAATTTCCTAGAGAGAAAATTTCTCGAAGTAGCACGAACTATCTTAATACTCAGACACTTCATTTAATTTTCCAGTGTTTGACTTTGCTTAAGCTTCTCAACTCTCACTCAACCACCTTTCAGTTCCTCCAGTTCAACGATCGACTGTAAGTTTCTTGCATCCTTAGATAATAACATGCTTATATTTACTTCGTTCGTTTTCTGGGTTCGCACTTAGAGGCTTCTGGGTGTGTGAGTGTTTAAGTTCTTCGAGTTCTTTTTTTTTTTTATGTTTACTGCATTAGTTGTAGAATCGCCATTTATCATGCCCCTGTTGTAGTTATACAGTTCTGTTTGAAGAGGGCCATGTGTTCTTCGTTTAACAGTTGCTTAGGGCATAGGATGGCTTTTCTCTCCTTTTTTTTTCTTTTTGCGAAACCACTTTCTGCGATTTCACTGCACCCGACACTTGTTGAGGGATTCTCTCCAGAGTTTCCCAGGTGACACGTGTCCGGAGGGGGCCTCTTTCCAGCGGTTAGGGGACCCCCACTCCCTTTTTCTTGATTTAGGGTTTGGTATGGGACCTAACTGCTGGGTTTTTCTTTTTCCCTTTTGTTTTTCTCAGAACATAAAATGTCTGCTTCTGGCTCGAAATCTTCGAAGAAGAAAGGGAAAAGCATGGCCACCCTGGAGGAGGTTTCTCTGGGACCCGTTGCCCAGGAGGGGTACAAGTCCCGTGCAACTGGTTGGGAAGCGGCCGAGCTTCGATCGACCCTGACTTGTCCTCACCAGCTGGAGAACATTATTAATGTGGCTGGGATCAAACCCTCCACCTCGGGGACCTTCCACCGGCCTCCTCGTGACTCGGAGACGCCTAACCACAACTATGAGGGCTTCGGGGCTTGGAGTCAGACCCATTTGATGACCGGTGCCATGCTCCCGCTCCAAGATTACTTTGTGAATTTTCTTGTATTTGTCGGCCTTGCGCCATACCAACTTATTCCTCAAGCTTACCGCCTGCTCTCAGGCTTATTCATTTTTTACACCGCCCGTGGCTGGGGGTCTCCCAGCCCGGCGGAAATTTTATATTTTTATGAACTTGTATCCGTCCCCAAGAAAGGGGACAAACTTAAGGATGGTTTTTATGGGTTCCGGATCCACCCTGCTAACGAGGGGGTGGTTCCATATAATAGGCAGACTCATGTTAAGGAGTACCGCCACCGCTTTTTCTTCTCGTCCGGGTTCAGGGCCGTGGACCACCCGGAGCTTCTCACGGAGTGGGTGCGGATCCCACCTTACCAGCGGACGCTTCCCACTCAGGCTTTCCTTCGAAGGGCCCAAGCCTTCGCCTCCTACGACCATGCCGATCTTGATGTCGGGGGCCTGGTCACCACGGAGAATTGTAGGAAGGCCAAACTTATCCTTTCTCATCAATCCGTGGATGACTCCAACCTCTCACGGGTCATCTGCCCCAATGTGAGGGCGCCGGTTGCGGAGAAGGCCTTCCGGGATGAGCTCATTGCTACGGCAGAGAAGAAGTACCAAGATTATCTCTACCGGAAGGCCCAGGAGAAGGCATATTCTAAGGCCCAGGCTGCCCCTGGGAGAGGGCTTCGCGTGGGGAGTCCGGTGGTGCGAAGGAGCCAAGCCATTGGCGGGAAGTCCGAGGCTAAATTTTTTGACAAGATACTTCAAGAAGAGATTGGGGGTCCTTCCGGGGAGGCCCCTTCGTCTTGAAGGTTCTTCGAGAATCGAACTTCCGGCCTCGGCCTTCAGCCCCCGAACCAAACTCGGGTGCTCCCGGTGCTAGCACTTCCGGTGCCGGTGGTAAGTCTCCCTTGATAATTCGCTATGTTCCTTC
Source organism: Cannabis sativa (assembly GCF_029168945.1). NCBI lineage: Eukaryota > Viridiplantae > Streptophyta > Magnoliopsida > Rosales > Cannabaceae > Cannabis > Cannabis sativa. The sequence goes on along the minus strand of NC_083602.1, from coordinate 53,687,482 downwards.
CGTTGATGAATATACCAGTCATAGGCCCATAGGGTTCGACGAGCGTCTCCGTAGGTTTAAGATGCCGTCGACCGGTGGGGGATCATTTGAAGGAATTTTATTTTACGAACTTAGGAGATTACCTAGGTCGGTCCCGGATGGGCTCCGCCCTCCGAACCTATTCCCTTAGGTCCGTCGGCTTACATAGCGTCCAGCTGGTTTCGGCCCTCGGACAGTTATCTTGGAGATGATGCTGCCAGCATTAAAGTTCGGGACTTTGCTAGGGCCGAATTAGGAAGTTCGGGTAGGAGTAGCTTATTTGCTGCATCTTTTATAAGCGGTTCCTCACGAACTTCTAACACTTGCTTATTTTATTGGAACAGGTACCTCCATGGATGCCATCCTAGAACAGACTTGCGGGGTTCATACTCCCGTGGCTCCTCCGGCTTTCACCCCCTCTCCCCGGCTCCTTCCTTGAAGGTTCCTTCGGCGCTCCCGAAACCATTGACTTAGTGGATGACGAGGAGGTGCTTCCGGGAGAAGGCCAAGGGAAAGGGTGGGACTTCTCGGAGGAAGCCGTTGAGGGTACTGGAGAGCCTCAAGCCCCTCCGGTGGTAGCAGAGGAGGACGAGGAGGAGCCTGAAGTGGCTCTGATTCACAAGCGTAAGGGCAAGATGATTGCCCAGGACGAGCCGAAGAGGCCTCGGAGGGCCGACACTCCTGCTCATGGCCTAGACGGCGGGGTTTCCCCGATGGAGGAAAATCCTGCTCCTCCCCACATTGATCTTACCCCGATTCCGGGGGATGAGGTGAGGCAGGAGCTTCGCATAGCCAAACACAACTATGCTATGGACGAGTACTCCCGGGGGTATGCCGAAGTGGAGGCCCTTAGGAGGATTCTCGCGAGCCGAGGTTGAGGCAAGCATCAACCACCCGGACTATCATGATCCGTGGAACCTCAATCTGGACCCCTTAACGGACTGGTTCCGTCCCCTCCTGGGGCCCACTTTGGCTCCCTTTGCCGCGGAGATGACCGGTGAGTTCGCTTCTCAGCTTACACGTTGTGCGCCCAAGCGGTTTGCCACTTGTGCTTCCCTGAACTCTATCTTCCAGGTCCAGGACCTCAGCCATTCTCTCACAGTGGTAAGTACTTTGCAATTTTTTGCGTTTCCTTTTTGTTGTTTGTATTTTGTTTTCTTCCTTTGAGAAATTTTTCCTTATATCTCGTTATGGTTCAGCTTGCTGCTGAGGCTGGTCGCCTCTCCAGGAACATCATAAACCATGGCTTCGCTCTGTCCGACTTTGGGGACATGAACGACGTCAGGAAGGTCCTCCAGGACCTCACAGCGGAGAGGCAGATCTACCAGGAGGCTGCCGAGCGCCAGGAGGCAGCGGCCAAGGCCAAGGAAGAGGAGGCCAAACGGAGGGAGGCTTAGGCGGAGGCCATGATCCGGGACGAGGCCCAGCGGAGAGACAGGATGGAGGCCCACCACCAGGAGGAACTAAGGGCTCAAACCGAGGCTGTCGAGAAGGCCAGGCGAGATCTCCGGGAGGCCAGGGAGGCTTTGGATGAAATGGCCGCCAAGGTGAGGTCTCTAGAGGAGACTCACCAGTCGGATATCGAATCCAAGGCCGCTCTAGCTGCGGAGTTGAAGGAGCTTAGGGATTACAAAGATCAGTCTACCAGGAAGGCCAAGAGGGCCGAGCTCCTTTCTCCTGTTTCCTGCGCCCGGTGCCCGAAGCGCTTTGATGATGGTGTCTACATGGTTTGGGCCACCAATGATCAGAGTATCAAGCTTACTTTTTATCCCAAACCCGAGGAAATGATTGCCAGATTTCGAGAAAAGAAGAAGAAGCTTGATGCTGCGCTTGAGGCACGGATTGGACCTCGTCTTCCTCCGCGGGCTGACTGAGCAACCGTATTATTGACCCAGATTCTACCTGTTCTTCTTATAACTTTTTTTTTGTTTGTACATATTTGCTGCTGCCTTAGAACAATTTACATATAGGCGGCAACTTTTATTTGAAGGGGAGACAATTATATCTTAAGGCCTGTCCCCGGGCCATTTACATGTGTATGACCTATCCTTCGGGCTAGGATATTTTTTTTATATATATGCGATCTTTATTTGTCACACTTAGGTATTTTAACCTGTCCTTTGGCTCAGGGTTTTTATACTTATGCTCTTTATTTTTGCGCATATTTTTTGACCTGCCCTTTGGGTCAGGATATTTTACTTAGATTGACCTGCCCTTTGGGTCAGGATATTTTACTTAGTTTGTTTTTGTTTGTCCGTGCGGTATACCCTAGTACCCCCCTGAGTGGCATAGAAACTTTGTTTTTAAGGCACTCAGTTTTATTTAATATAGAGGAGGCATACATTTGGACGGTACAAACCCTTTGAACAAAATCTAAGTTTAATTCGCTACTGGTAATATTTTCTGAGGTGATCGGCATTCCAGGCTCTTGGGACAGTAGTTCCGTCCATTCTTTTCAGTTTGTAAGTGCCAGAACCGATTTCGTCCTCGATTTCATATGGTCCTTCCCAATTTGGTCCAAGTACCCCCACTCCGGGTTCTTGGGTGGCTGGGAAAACCCTTCTTAGGACCATATCCCCAATAGCGAATTTTCTATTTTTAACCTTGGAGTTAAAATACTTGGTCACCTTCTTTTGATAAGCAGCCATCCGTATTTGGGACTCATCCCGGAGTTCTTCGACTTGATCCAGAGCCTCTTGGAGCAGGGCCTGATTGGTGGCCGGATCATAAGTCGTCCTCCTGTGGGATGGGAATAATGTTTCCACCGGGACCATTGCTTCACAACCGTACGCCATTGAGAACGGCGAGTGACCGGTTGTGGTTCTGGGGGTCGTCCGGTAGGCCCACAATACCCTTGGCAATTCTTCTGGCCGCTTATTTTTACAGACGTTGTGCCTTCTTTTTCAAGGTGACCTTTAGGATTTTATTGACTGTTTCTGCCTGGCCGTTTGTTTGAGGCCGGGCTACCGCGGAGAAGCTTTTTACCACTCCGTGTTGGTTGCAAAAATCAGTAAATTCCTCGCAATCAAATTGCTTTCCATTGTCTGAGACTATCTTGTGAGGCAAGCCGTATCGACACACTATGTTTTTGATAACAAAGTCCAATGCCTTCTTAGCAGTTATTGTCTTCATAGGCTCAGCCTCTGTCCACTTGGTGAAGTAGTCCACTGCTACTATTGCATACTTTACCCCTCCTTTTCCCGTAGGTAGAGACCCGATGAGATCTATTCCCCCGGACCGCGAAGGGCCGTGGGCCGGTCATCAAAGTGATCTCATTTGGAGGAGCTCTCGGTATGTTCGCGTACCTTTGGCACGAGTCACACTTTTGGACATAGTCTATACAATCTTTTTTCATTGTTGGCCAGAAGTACCCCTGCCTCAATATTTTCTTTGAGAGGCTGGGTCCTCCCGTATGATCTCCACAGAACCCTTCATGGACCTCCAGCATGATTTGTCTAGCTTCAGGGTCCAATACACACCTTAGATAAGGCATGCTGAGTCCTCTCCGGTAGAGAATTTGATCCATCATTACATAACGATGAGCCTGATACTGAATCTTTCGAGACAGTGCCCTCTATTGGGGCAACTCACCTGTGGTTATGTACTTTATGATGGGGACCATCCAGCTGGGTTCTTGCCCAACCTTTTGTGTGGTCTCTTTTATTTTGATGCTTGGCTCTGCCAAGCGTTCCACTGGTACTACCCCCAGCTCTTCGATTTCGCTGTCCGAGGCTAACTTAGCCAGACAGTCCGCGTGAGCGTTCTTTTCTCGGGGGATTCTTTATATTTTATAGTCCGTGAATTCGTGGAGTAGTTCTCGGACTATTGTTACGTATGCGGCCATCCTTTCGCCGCGAGTTTGGTATTCTCCGGAAACTTGGTTTACGACCAGCTGAGAATCGCCGTAGACTTCCACCCTCTTGGCTCCTACAGCTTTAGCCAATTTTAGCCCTGCTATCAGGGCCTCATATTCGGCTTCATTATTCGAAGCTGTGAAGTTGAATCGGAGTGCTGCCTGGAGCCGCAATCCAGTAGGTGATATCATAGCCACTCCGGCTCCCGAACCGTTCTCATTAGAAGCTCCATCCACAAATACTCTCCAAGTGGGGATGGGTGGCTCCGGTGTATTGGCTGCCGCCTCGGCTTCATTACATTCGGTGATGAAGTCCGCCAAGGCTTGGCCTTTTATGGAAATCCGGGGCACGTAATGTAAGTCGAACTGACTCAGCTCCATCGCCCACTTGAGGAGCCTTCCGGATGCTTCAGGCTTCTGGAGAACTTGCCGGAGTGGATGATTGGTCAAGATTCTGATCGGATGGGCTTGGAAGTATGGTCTCAACTTCCTTGATGCCATCAGGAGGCAGAATACTAATTTTTCAATAACCGGGTACCTTGTCTCGGCCCCTACCATGCGCTTACTAACATAGTACACGGGGTGCTGAATTTTTTCTTCCTCCCGGACCAGTGCAGCACTGACCGCATGCTCGGAGACGGCCAAGTAAAGGAACAAGTCTTCTCCAAGGACGGGTTTTGATAGGATAGGAGGTTTGGCCATGTGGTCTTTTAACCTTTTGAATGCCTCCTCGCATTCATCTGTCCATTCGAACTTTTGGCATTTCTTCAGTATGTTGAAGAAGGGTATGCACTTGTCCGTGGACCGTGAGATAAAGCGGCTCAGTGCGGCTACCTTTCCGGTCAAACTCTGCACGTCCTTATGTTTCTTGGGGGATGGCATGTCCAGGAGAGCTTGGATTTTCTCCGGGTTCGCCTCGATCCCCCTTTGGCTGACTATGAAGCCCAGGAATTTTCCCGACTTGACCCCGAAGGTGCATTTTTTCGGATTGAGCTTCATGCCGTATCTCCGGACGACTTCGAAACATTCCTCTAAGTCGTTTGCATGGCTGTTGCATGCTTTGGATTTGACGAGCATGTCGTCTACATATACCTCCATGTTTCGTCCCAGGAGGCTTTTAAACATCCGGTTAACCATTCTTTGATAGGTTGCTCCGGCGTTTTTCGATCCGAAAGGCATGACTAGGTAACGGTATACCCCCTTATCGGTCCCGAAGCTAGTGCACTCGGTCCGCCGTATGCATTTTTATTTGGTTGTACCCAGCAGAGGCCTCCATGAAAGACAACAGCTTAAATCCGGACGTGGCGTCTACCATCTGGTCGATCCTGGGCAGCGGAAAGGCCTTTGGGCAGTGCTTTGTTTAGATCCGTGAAATCTATACAAACCCGCCAGGTCCCGTTCGGCTTGGGCACCAGGACCGGATTGGCCAGCCATTCCGGATAGTATACATCGCGGATCATGCCATTGGACAAAAGTTTATCCACCTCTTTCTCTAAGGCCTCGGCTTTCACCGAGTCGAGCGGGCGTCTCTTTTGCTGGACAGGGGGCATGTCCGGGTTGACATTGAGTACATGGGTGATGACATGAGGGCTGATGCCGGTCATGTCTTCTTGGCGCCATGCGAAAATGTCGATGGCGCCCTTCAGTGTTTTTATTATTTTATCTTTTTCCTCCGGATCCAGGCTTCTCCCTATCCGGAGTACTTTGGTGGAGTCGTCGTCGCACACTGGTATTTCTTCGACGTCCTCTATTGGTTCTACGACCCTTTCGGACCCTATGCGAGGATCCAACTCGTCCTCTTCAGCCTTCTCTATCTCAGGGGGCCCCCGGACCATGAGTACTGGCAAGTGGGTGGCAACATTGTAACATTGCCTGGCCTCTCCTTGATTTCCCCTCACCGTTCCGACTCCGGCTTCCTGGGTAGGGAATTTTAGGCATAGATGTCGGATTGAGGTTATTGCACCAAAGTCGACGAGGGCCGGTCGGCCTAAGATTGCGTTGTAGGCTGTTGGACAGTCTACCACCACGAAGGTGCAATACTTGAATGTGCTTTGGGGGGTATCGGGGCACAGAGTGACCGGGAGCCTGACTTTTCCCATCGGGATTAGCGTCGTCCCGTTAAACCCTGTGAGCTGCGATCCACTAGGCGAGAGGTCCCGGTCGGTCAACCCTATCGCAGTGAAGGCTTCTTTGAAGAGCAAGTTCACGGAACTCCCGTTGTCAATCAGGACCCTAGCCACCACCTTATTTGCGATGGGGGTCTCTATGACCAGCGGGTCGTGATGAGGAAAACGCACCGCCTTGGCGTCTTCTTCCGTGAACGTTATGGGTTGGTCCATTAGCCGAGGCCTTTGAGCCGGGAGTTGAGTGACCTCCCACACCTCACTGTGTCTTGCGGCCTCGGCATATCTCTTTCGCTCCTTGCGAGTGTTTCCTCCGATATGGGGACCTCCGGAGATCATGGCTACCCGTCCATTAGGCCGGGGCGGTAGTTCGGGTATATGCTGGGTGTCACCTGCGGGAGCAGCTGGAGGCAATACTCCTGCTATACCCCCTGGTGTTCCCGGAGGCATACCCCCTGCCACCTGCCCTGGATTAAGGTGGGGCAACCTATTTTTGATCCACTCATAGAGGTGGCCCAAACGGATCAAATTCTCAATCTCGTCTTTGAGATTTTTACACTCATTGGTGCTGTGACCAATGTCGTTGTGGTACTCGCACCTTTTACTCGGATCTCTCCGGGAGCTGTCTTTGTACAATGGCTGTGGTCTCCGGTAGTGCGTATTCTGCCTTGTGGCAAAATATACACGTTCCTGAGAGTCCGTGAGCTATGTGTACTGGGTGTATTGGGGTGTGTACCCCTTCTTTTGGCGCTTCTCTCCCGTTCGGGTGCTGCCCTTGGAGGACCTTTTGCTCCTCGACCCCTGGGTAGGGCCTGTTAAGCTAGCAGTCGGGGCAGCCTGTGAAGGGGTCCGTCCATTCACCCCGGACGGGTTGCCGTAATGGGAAGATGCCGGGGCCAAAGCTTGGCCCTGGCTGTATCCGGAGTAGCAGAGAACTGTATGCCACTTACCGGAGGGGTCGCGGTCGGGACAGTACCCGAGGGCGATACTCCTGGCATGTATCCCGCTATCCCGGTGGGATAATAGCCTCCGTAAGCCACGATCTGGGCTTCTTCGAGGTTAATATATTTTTGGACTCGCTTCGGAAGTCCTGAAGGCAAGCAGCGCCTTCTTGCTGTAATTCGTTCCAGAAGGGAGTCCCAGTGTGGATTCCTGCTTGGAGAAGCGCAAGCTGTTGTCCGTCGTCGACCTTCTTGGTCTTCGAGTCTTCCTCTCGGAACCTCTTGATGTAATTCTTCAAGGTCTCGGTGGGCAGTTGCTTGATGTTGGTCAAGGCACTAACCTCCAAGTTGACCTTCCTGGCAGCGACAAACTGTCTCCGGAAGTTGGTTTGGAGTTTGTTCCAACAACCCACCGATCCTGGTTCCAATTTCTTGAACCATTCCTCTGCCGATCCGCTCAGAGTGAGGGGGAAGCATAAGCATTTGGCGTCATTGCTGACCCGCATGATCGTCATGACCGGTTGAACCGTGACAAGTGATCACCGGGCCGGAGTTCCCGCATATGCTGCCATTTCGGGCATTTTGAAGTTTTTAGGGAGCTCCGCCTCCAGGATATGTTTGGCACAAGGCTCCCGATCCTCACTGTCCGAGTCGGAGTCATCTCCCTTCTGCCTCCGGGAGACTCGAGCGATATCTTTTCGAAGTATGGCAAGTTCTGCCATAATCCCTTCGTTTACAGTACCCGAAGAGACTACGGGCCTGTATCTTTTTTGGTCAAGGTGGTCCCGGAGGTCACCTTGATTCCCATTGATTTGATTTCTCAGATCAATGGGTGGACATCTCTGTCCTCTTCTTCCTCTACTCCCTGGTTCCTGGTGCACGGAAACGCTTTTCCGGTCCCCTCGATCCTGAGGGCCAAGACTCCCTCTTTGGGGCTTGCCCCTCTGCGGACCTTTCCCTTTAGGGAAATCCGAGCGGACCTTTCGCGGATCCTGCGCCTTTTTCTTTCGACCGGGGTGCGAAGTAGGGTTTTTTGTTTGGTTTTCCTCAGCAGGGTGCCTTATAGGGCTAGGTTCCCTAGGCCTTTGCTGCTGGGAATTAGGCGAAGACGTTGCTGGCTCCCCGTCGAGTCCAGCGGCCATCGCCTTGGGATGCACGTGAATACCAGCTGCCTCCATGGCTTTCTGCATGGCTAGCATCACTTCCTGCATTTTTTGATTTTGCGCTTTCTGAGCTTCGATCTCAGCTTCATGATCGATAGCTTTTTGTCTAAGGAGCACCAGTTCCGAGTAGCTTCCTCCGTCGTAGGCATACTCGTCGAGGTGTTCCTCGTAGTTTTCATCGGGAACTATTTCTTCTTCTTCTTCCTCGGACTCCTCTGCTGCCCTTGAGGCTACATCTTCCTCATTGGGATCTTGAGCGTCTTCTAGAGGGCGAGGATGACGTGTAGCTCTTGTCTCCACCATTGTCGTGAAGTTAAATGCTTGTTGTGAAGCAGCTTTCCTCAGCTCTCAATGAAAGCACCAATATGTTGACCGAGGTTTTCGGCAACTATTAAAATATAATTATAATAAGGAGCTGTAAGAAAGTGAGATGAAGACTTTTTACGTGGTTGGGGCGTTAATGAGCCTTAGTCCACGAGCCACTGCTATTAATGGATGTATTTAATACAGATTCTACACTTGAGAGAATATTTTTCTCTTAAATACAGAGAATGTTCTTGGTGAGTTTTTTTCTCTTCTTGCTCTTTTGCAACCAAGATTCTCGACCCCATTAAATGAGCTTTGAGGGGGTATTTATAGTGTTTTGGTGGGGTAATCCCTAGAATTGTTCTTACACATGTGTCTGTAAGTATCCATAAAGTTGGGCATTTCCGATGAATATACCATGGGTAATGCATGGTCAAATCCCTAGGTGCTGTAGGGTTTTTATGGAGAATGTCCTTTTTGTCTTGTGATTGACGTGACTCTTCGCAGAGTAGCCGTCGCTAGACTTAAATGATCATTACTGTAGCGCTGCTGTTCGGGGGTTGTGCCGTCAGACTTTATTGCGTGTTACAGTTCCAACACGCTTCCTCCCATGCAGCATTAAATGCGACTTGATTGCTCGGGAGAGACCTGACATATCCCGGAGAGCCTTCATGCTATACTAGCTTCCTGGAGTACCTTGTACTCCGGGTGTCTCCTCCGGGACCCATGCTAACACCGCTTCCCGGTGGCATAAAAAGACTTAGCAAATCTTTTCAAGTTATCTGATCCACGTGTCCCCTCTCGACTGGTCCACGTATTTTGGGCGAATTTTGGAGCAACAAGGTTAAATTCAGAGGTTTAAGCTTGTTAGATTAGGGTTATTTAAAGTTGTTTTGATGCATGATTATTAGGTTGAGCAAGCTATAGCTTTTTATATGCAAAAATGTGATTTTTGAAGATATGTTGTGAATCTGTTACTGTGATGTTGCTATTGTTTTGATTAGCTTTCAGAGGTGATTTTATGTATGTTTATGTAGATTTGAGTGGGTTTGAATGCATGCTAGGTGGCTTTGCTCAAGTTTGAGTTTAGAACTCAAAGCTTGAGCTTTAATGGCAAATTTTGATTCTGTGCATGAAGCTTTGTTTTATCACCTGGAAAATGTTTATTAGGGTCTAATTAGCAGGTCTGGAAAGTTTGGTTGAGTTTGGAAACGTTTTGGTTGGAGAATTGATTTTTGTGGTTTTTCTGGGTAAAACCGGCTAACCGGTTTTACACTGCTTGTAAAACCGGTTACCCGGATTTTGCAGTAGGGTGAGAAACCGGTTTTTCTCAACTTGTCGTTTCGTGCTAGTTTCGGGTTTTCAGACAGTTTGTTCTCTGCTAGTTTGGGGGTATTTTGTGTTAAGTTACAGTAGGTTAAGTTTGGCTTTAGAACCTTTGTCCCCGTTGTGATTTAGCGTGTCACTTATCGGTGTTGTGATTTTTACGGTTTAGGAGCCCGTACTGCCGTCGGCTAAGTTCCGGTCGAGTTGGCCGGCACACTCGAATTCGGAATCCAGGTAAGATTAGTATAACAGTATGCATATGTAGATTACATGTTTAGCGTGCATGTAGGAAGCCTGTTAGATTACATTAGTTATGTATGTTGGCTTCGAACCATCCAACCCTGTCACGTCGGTACAGGCTGGAGTATGACCAAGAATGAGTATGACCGGCTCGACCGATCAGCCGACATTTGGTTGGTGGTTCCGTGCTATTGACCTATCCCGTCTGCAGACAGCCGGAGTATGACCAGCAGCGGAGTATGACCGGTTTGACCGATCAGGAGGATACTTGTCAATAGTACCGTCCCTGTGAACGTTCAAAACTCAGTACCATGTTGGACATGGCAGTAGTGGCTCAGTACCATGTTGGACATGGCAGTAGCGGGACTCAGTATCGTGTTGGACACGGCAGTTAGAATTATGTATGAGTATTATTATGCTTTTCTTCCTGAGTCTGTCGACTCACAGTTTACGTTTATGTGTAGGTAAAGGCAAGGCTATAGCTGATGGACCGTGAGCGAGCTTATGAGATTGTACATGTCGGGGCGGTTAGGCCTGGAGCGTACGATCCTCGGGACAGCAAGGCTGATTTTTGTAACTGGTCGTTAGACGACCCTTATTTTATGTAACAGTTAAACAGTTAAAACTTTTTGTAAATAATTTTATAATCGGGATCCCGAGTCTTTTGTAATATTGTTTTATAAGTTTAATTAAAAAGCAAAATTTTAATTAATCACGTTTTTCCATAAACCTCGTTGATTAGCAACGAGCTGCACAGTACGTTTAAAAATCACGTAATACGCCTAAGTTAGTTAGGGTGTTACACCTATTGTCTCCATTTTTTCTCCTCCAAAACACCAATTTTGTTCACCAAACATTATCATCCACAACCAAAACCCAACCACCAATTTCAGAGAAGCTCATTGGAAATCCGGGGTGCAACCATATTTTATTCTTCAAGTAAGTTTTTTTTTTCTCTCATAACAGTGGTGTTTTGAGAGAAATTAGTTTGGATTGTGTTGTTTGATTACTGTGGAGAACTATATTGGCTGTTGTGGAATTATTGCTGGGATTTCATTTGAGTTTTTGTTAGAAAATAATTTGGGAAAAGAGGAAAATACAGGGGAGGTGCTGCCCAAATTTTTTTACACTAAAAATTATTATTGGCTAATTGATTGGTATGGCAACCAAAAGAGTCAAAACACGAGCTAACCGCTGCATGCAAGGTTCATCATCACATGCCCCTAATCCTCAAGATGATCAAAATCAATAAATTACAAGGTTTGTGAATAACCCAGCGGCTAAAAGGTATGAGAAGTTGATTAAGAGGAGTATAATTCGGGAAAGGGGTTTTGAATATCAAGATACACCTTTTGAGCGTGATTTGGGGTATGAAGTAATTAGAGGGGAGATTGCCCGACGGCAATGGCAGAAATTCTGTGATGCAGAGCATGTTGGGAAAGCTAATCAGAATATAGTGTGTGAATTTTTTGCAAATTACCCATACAAAGGGGGCAACAACACTGTTTATGTTCGGGGAGTAAGTGTCTCAGTCACTGTAGAATCCATCAACAATTTTTTTAGCCTACCTACTCTAAGTGCAGATCAAGATGAAAGGAGGATAGCACTTGATAGAGAGGTCTTATCTGATGTTGCAATTGCCCAAGAGTTGGGGCAGGAGGGCACTCGATTTCATGTTGAAGGGAATCAGAATCAAAAATTCCTTTACCGGTGGCAACTCAACCCAGAAGCCAGAGCCTGGACATATTTTGTTAACTCTAGAATACTGCCGACGTCACACACTTCATCCTTAGACTATGAGCGATGCGTCATAGTTTATGCTATTATGGCTAGAATGACATTTGACATTGGTTGGGTTATCTTGAGAAATATCAACCATTTTGCTGAGATGAAGACAACAGCGGGGCCAGTGCACAGTGCCCTAATCACTGCCTTATGCTTGCAACAGGGTGTTCCTGGGATTGAAGGAGACGTCTTAAAAGCACCCATGCAGACCATCTCTCGTCGGATCTACTATGACTTCCCTCTTGCCTCATTAGAACTGCCAGAAGAAGCACGCAAACGCCAAAAGGGTGATGCTGATGTTGAGGAGGAGGACGTAGCAGGCGCTGGCACCAGTGCATCAGTGCCACCTATGTCACATCCTGAGCCACCATTGGACACCCACACCCAGGGCACTCATGATAGATTGGATCACCTCATAAGGCAAAACCATTATCTGGTTCAGTCTAACCAGTATCTTGTTCAGGCTCATCAAACACAAGCTGCGTATTACAATGCATATCTTGAGCAGCAATATCATTTTGCTCAGAGACAAGTCCAAGAATTGAATTCTGCTTTTTCGAGGTGGACAATGAACTCAGAGGATGTTGACCATTTCTCGCAGCCCCCACCGTGGCAACCATACCAGCCACCACCACCTCCACCGCCATCCTGATGTGGCGCTCAGGTAAGTTTCCTTTCCTTTTTCTTTAATGTCACATTGGGGACAATGTGTCACTTAAGTTTGGGGGGGGGGGGGGGTGACTTAATTTTTTTTAATTTTTATTTTGAGTTTTTTTTTATTAGTTTTAGTTTTTATTGTTTTGAGTCAATTTTCTTAATATGAGTCAATCTAAAAGTATAGCATGATTTGAAAAGTTCACTTATTTTCGGAACATCCGTGTGCTTGGTGATATTACATTCTTGACTAATTTCAATTTTATACTCGAAAGAACATGGAATCATATTAGGTAATTTGCTAGTAATTGAATTATTTTATGCATGCTGATTGTGGAATGTGGAAAGTTGTTTAGAAAATTCTAGAACTTGCTTGCTTGCTATTTGAGGCGAAATAATAGATTATGCATGACTAGGAAAGTGATTTAGGCATTCGTTTGGATCGATTGTGCCTTTCAAGCCATCCTTGTAATTTTTTTTCCTAATTACCCTTTTTGAACCTTAACCTATTCTTTGTTCTACACACATTGAGCCTAAAAAGATAAACCCATAAATATCCAAAACATTCAACCCTGATTATACCATAAGTGGATCTTTAGTTTGGGGGAATTTGGATGGGAAAATTGTTGTATGTGTGTGGAAAAGGTGTGAAAATTGAGAGAATATAAAAAAAATTTGATTGGCAACAACTTGAAAAAAAAAACGGAAAAGAAAAAAAAAAGAAAATCTGACAATCAGTGTCAAATCTAGAAAAATAAATAGAACGTTGTTGCAATTTTGTTGAAAAAAAAAAAAGAAAAGATATATCTCTCATGTAATTAGAAAAAGGGATATTGGGATTGGCATGATTAGAGAAGCTTATGGTATAAGAAAGCTTAAATGACCATTTCAACTACCTTTACCCTAAGCCTAACATTACAAGCCTAGAAAGACCTTCTGATTCTTGGTTGTGCATTAATCTATATTAGTGGAGAATAGTAAGTATTGCAAGCATATGGAATTTTGGGTTAGTGGATTGATGATGGTAATTGGCATGCATAAAGTGTTTTAATTGTTAGTTAATTGCATTCTATGGTTTCATGAGCTAAATGAAAATAAATTGAAATCTGTCAAGGGTGTAATTGAACTAAAATTCTGGATTATATGCATAAGTGAATTTTTTTTAATCATGTTATTGAGACTACTTGAAATTAATCATGTTTTGGAAGATGGACTTGTTTAGTGAGTGTTTTACTCGAGGACGAGTAAAAGCTTAGTTTGGGGGAATTTTGTTAGGATATTTTTAGTATTTAATTTAGGTTAATTTTAGCACATTTTTCGGTTTAATTTAAATTATGGTTGGAGCATTTTTACGCTTTTATCTTTTAGTTTTGCAGATTTAAAAATAGATGAAGAGTTAGAAAATATCAGAAGAAAAAGGATAAAATATCGAATGAAAATATCCTGGTGGAAAATATCAGAATCAAATTCGGATAAAGATAGAAACAAGTGGAGGTTGGGTGCAGAGATCAACACGGGCCGCGGCATGGTATTAGCATGCCACGGCCCGCCTACTTGGAAGAAGACCACGTAAGCAAACTAAAGGCCACACGGGCCGCGGCATGGACTTAGCATGCCGCGGCCCGCCTCTTTGTCAACAGAGAGAAATATTTGGAAAAGCTGGCGCGAGATTTTTCCAGATAATTCAAATCCGAATTGAATTTAAACAGTGCGGTTTTCCACCTTTTGAGGGACCTGAATACCTATATAAAGGGCAGTAGGGAGTGGATTTAAGCAAGCAATCTCAGAGAGAAAAAGTGAGAGTTCAGATACAGAATAAGGAGATCAGCTGCAATATTGAAGACATACTGCTCAGGATTTTTCAGCATTCATCTTTTCTTCTCTTCAGTATTTTTCATCTCTTTTCTATCAGTTAATATGTGTATTTGTGCTTCATTGAACATGAGTAACTAAACACTTTAATTAGGGTTAGATGGATATTGTTTAACATTGTTTATGGTTTTAATATGATTTATTTTCCCCCTAATTTCTATGTATTTTATTTTATTTGTGCTTAATTACTTTTAATTGTCTGGCCACCAATTAACTGTTTATGATTTTGATGCGAGATCTGAGAAGTGAGTATCAAATATGCTATAATAGAATAGAACTGAATTTCGATATAGGACGAGAGTACCTATATGGTTTATATAGCTTATAGGGTTTCTGTGTTTAATGCCTGTTGCATGTTAAATTTATCACGAGAGTAGAAAGTTTGCATGTAATTGAGGTTTATATATCTGAGAAGACTATAAATTACCTTAGTAAACCTGCTATTGCATAGGAATTAATATTAGGAAAATAATCATATTAGACCATATTCAATAGAAACAATTGAAATCGACACCCTAGTTTATTAACTATTAATTTTCTCTAATTGTTGCTTCCAACTATTTTTCTTATACTTCACTGTTTTTTTTTTCCTATCTTTTATTTAATCAAATAGAAGTAAAAGTTTAATTTCAAAGTACTTAACTACACTCCCTGTGGGATCGACCTCACTCATAGTGAGTCTACTACTTGAAACGATACGTACACTTGCGTGTGCTAAATATCGCAACACATATATATATATATATACTAGATGAGAGTTACGTGGCGAGCCACGTAAATATTAGTTTTATATAAGTTCTAGTGGTTTTTGTTTAAGAATTCAATAACTAAGCAACAGCAACAACAATGGTAGATAGATCTATTTTATAAGTTTTTCATATTTGTAAAGATTATAAATCTAAAATTTTAATTTTCTTGATTTGAGATTTTGAATTGTTATGATTTATTTGTTTATGAATTTATTGAAATACTTGAATATTTATTTGTTCTGATTTTGAATTGTTCTGATTTATTCATACTTGAATATTTATATTGATGATTGTTAATGAAATTAGTCTGTAGCTTTATGTTTCTAGAAAAAAAAAATGTATTTTTTAATATAGAGTTTAAATTTTATATTGATGATTGTTAATGAAATTAGTCTGTAGCTTTATGTTTTTAGAAAAAAAAAGGTAGTATTTTATATAGAGTTTAAATTTAAATTTATATAAACATATTTATTTTTAAAAAGAGTAATTCATAAAAAAAAAATCGCATAAATACACAAATAAACTAAAAAAATTATCAAGTCTATGGTGGCTCAAATTTTCGCAGAAACTATATATATGTCGACCTAATTCATCCTATATGCTAATGTGGAACTCCATAGGATCATTACAAAGCCACTTGAAAACCCAAACTATAAAATCGAAATTAATCAAATCCACCCAACAATAAGAAGAAAGTAGATTAACAAACACGTAAGCTTCAATAATTTAATAACATACGAAGCTAAATTTAAAATTAAGAATAATAACAAGAAAATTAAAAGAGTACCTGAAGCTCTTGAAAAAAAAAAATAATTGTATACATTAATTATTTATATAAAATATATGTATACAATTTATACCGATATGTATTGATTTTCAAAAATAAAATATACTAATTATTATGATCACTTACCCACTCAAGCAATTCCCCTTTTTACAAGCACAACTGTCACTTCTAACCTTCTTACTCATTTCCCTGGAAACACAAAAACAATATTTATAATATGTTATAATTAAAAATATATGTATATATGGTATATATATATGTATTTGGGCACTTAATAAATATACTAATTAATACAAATATGTAATATCAAGTTCATCATTAGAATCATTAAGCTCATATCTGATTTAGTACTTGATTAGAGATTAGTACTTCTTCTTCTTCAAAATTATGCTGCATTTATTGAAATATAGCTAGGCATCATTAGTATTTAATTAAAAATAAATTAATTTTCAAGACAAAAAGAAATAAAAAAAAAATAATCTTTTAATCTATTATTATTGGTTATCGTGCATCATCAATCTTTATTTTAATTTTTACTAATTTATTGATAAAAAAAGGAAGAAGATCAAAGAGAGAAATAAAGAATTATACCAACTAATAATCAAGAAAGAAAGAAACTTAAAGAACATATATTTTTAAAAGTTTTGCACAAATAATCATGAGAACTATGTATGTACTATATTTAAAGAAATGGATTCATTTATTAATTACTAAACAAATCAAATTCGTTAATCCTAATTAACAATATATTTTTTTTTTTGAATAAGTTAACAATATATTAAAACGTATGTTTTCCAAGCATATAGAGAATTAAAATCTTCTAAATTTATGAAGAAAATAAAATAAAAAGATGGGTACATAGTAATACACACTTACATTTGTTTCTTCAAAAAATGAGAGGTTTTGTTCTTCTAATGGATCCATTGAATTTTTTTTTGAAATTGTATTAAAAATAGAAGAAGATTTTTAATTAGAGAATAATAATTGATTTTGAGAGAAAGAAGAAGAAAGAGGAGAAATGACAAGAGAATTAATTAATTAAGAAGAGAGCAAATGTGGAAGAAAGATTACCCCCATTTTTGTATACGTTTATCGGTAATGGAGGAAGAAAGATAGAATGGGGATAATATATTTTCTTAAAAATCGGAGTGCAAAGCCATAGCTGCGTTTGGTTGATCGTAAACCAAAGTGAGAGAATTGGATTTGATAATTTAGGGATATACGGTTTGTTAATTCCATTTTTGGCATATTTAATTGACAAAAATATTTTATTATTTAATGTGTATTTCGGCTGGAGTGTTTAATATGGTTACCCTATTTGTGTATATCTAAACTTGGAAGGAAAGTTGTCTAGCTTTCCTATTTATGGAAATTGAGGTAAATATGGTAAGTTTTGATTACACATTGATTCTTTGCTAACCAGCTGTTATTCTGATCTTGTGTTGAGTTTCCCATTTTCTAAGATCAGGGTTCTTGAAGAGAAAACCGGAGCTAAACTTTCCTTTTCTATAAAAGGAAAGTTGTAGTTACTGCCCACGATTCTGTAGGTACAGAAACGGAAATTCCTGGACTGATTGAAGAATTATTTTAGGGAAGTTTCTAGTGGGTTGAGGTCTTGTTCAGACCGAATGTAAGCTGTCTATGAGATGTATATTCATTATAAATACATCTTATAGCTGCTAGGTTTTGCATCTCTTTCACACACTTAGAATTATATTCATATCTTAAGGAAAGAGTGTCTTTGTTATGTTAACTCTTTTATTCACTTTCATATCATAAGAAAAGAGTGTCTTTGTTTTGTAGAGAAGAGTTGTTCTACTCTTACTCTGTTTATTTGTTGTTTGTATTGTCTTGAGTCTGTATTCAAGTCTACAACGAAGAAGAACATCAGTGCACCTTCGGGAGAGGGTATTTACAAGCTTTCGGGAGATTGCTTTTGAAGTCTTGCATCGGGATGATACAAGCACACAACCGTCGGGAGATGGTTGTATAGGCTTTCGGGAAATAGCCTTTAAGCCTTGAATCGGGAGGATTCAAGCACTCTTCAAGGTGATCGAAGGGAGTTCGAGCTCTTGGAGTTTTATCAAGATTCGGTTAGTAGGTGGAATACATCAAGCTTGCGGCATACAATAAGAGGGAGTCTATTTATGCATAAGTCAATTACTTTGTATTTTTGATACCGATCTAATGAATCTTATCTCTGGGCGTGGCCCCGTGGACTAGTAACAATCTGAAAGGATTGTTGAAACCACGTACAAAAATCTTGTGTGTTTTTACTTTTATGCACTGTTTGTTTTTCTGGGTTTCTCTGGAGTTACAGAGTTGCATTCTGTAACTACAGAAAACTGTTTTCAGTACCAGTTTTATTATTCCGCATTTAATTAATCATTTAATTAAATAATCAAACTGGGAATATTAAAATACGGAATTTCACGGTTTGTTAGAGAGATATGTGGCTAAGATATTTTTTTTAATTTAAAAAAAGATTGTTTAATTTTTTGGGTTTAATTATTGGGTTTATTTGTTAACGGGAGATTAAACTTATCGTTAAATTTAATAGAATATTCTTCTATTTTTAAGGTATATTCTGTTAAACCAAGAAACCAAAAAATACCGTTAGATAGACACTTTTAATATATAAAGATTTATATATATATATTTTTGCTTATTCATGTAAATTTACATGATTCTTTTTTTAAAAAAAAAAATATGACTCATAAAATAATAAAAATAGTTAGGAAAATATTTATAGACTAATACACATCTTCTTTTTCCTTTGTACTTTGCTTCATATAAAACATAAAATACCATATTGTATCATTATTCAAATTCTCAACTTCCTATAATCAAAGAATGGACTGATGAAGCTTGATCTCTTGTATGATCTCCTTTATATTAAAAACATTGATAAAACTATTGGAGAATAATAATCTCGATCTAAACACAAAATATTGAAAATAAATAAATAAACAAATCTTTGCTGTCCAACCATTCTCTGAATAAATCATGAACTTCTATAAAATTTGAAGGAAAATAATAATAAAAAAAAAAACAAATCTCATATGTATGCAAACATAGATGAAAGAAAATAGAAAATTATAACAAAAAAAAAATTGTTGCTATATTGACAATGTAGAGAAGGGGACATATGACAGCTTAATATCCAAAAAGAACTATATATAATTGGATTTTTGGATGGGTGCAAATCCAAACGTATGAGCCTTTAAGATTGTTATTAAATCATTATTATCTATTTAAACACATATAAATCTCTTTAGTTATGAGCTTTATTTTAAAAAAAAATTAATAAATGTATGCCCTTTTAGTGAACTATGAAACGTACCATGATGTGGCTATGTTGATTACATTTATAGGTCAATAGGTTATAAAACTTTTCCTCTTTTAAGTTGGTATTAATTTAGCTATGTTTGAGTTAAAATAAATATATAATTAATCTTTTTTTATTCTTAAATGAAAATTAATTTTGATGACTTTTGGTTTGACTGTTCTTATTATAAGCTATTATAAGTATAAGTATTTTTATAAGTATAAAAATTTAGAATAATAAGAAAAAAAGATGAAAACAAAATTTTATAATGCCACATCACCTTATTTAACATTAAAATTAGAATTATATAGATATATAGATAGATACGAATATATAGATAGATAAATATATATAAATAAATAAATATAGATATAAATATAAAGTGAAAATAATTATATTTTAGTTACAAATCTTATAGGTATAAAACCACCAAACTCATCCTAACACATATATTATGCTAGAACGTTAAATAGAATGTAAGAGTATATAAAATCTTTAAGTTATTATAATTGTTAAAAAAAATATAATTATTAAGTTATGGAAGTGTAAGAGTTTTATGGATTAATTGTCAAAAAATATAATGATTAAGTTATGGAAGTGTAAGAGTTTTATGGATTAATTGTCAAAATAACTTTCACAATAATTATGTCAAAATAAAAAATTAAAGCACATTAAAGGAGAAAAATATAATAAAACCTAATGAAATAATATGAAAAATTGAGAGAACTAAGATTAGAAAAAAAGATCATATAGATTGCCACCTCAACTCCTTCAAACCTTCCTTTTTATATATATATATATATATATATATATTGATTATTCACATTTAAACTAAAACAACACACCATTTGAATTTACAAAGGCAATACCCAAAGGTATCTCATCGAATCTCGTAAATTTATTTTCTCCAATTTGCTCCTTTATCTTGCATTGTTTTATTTTCTAAATATTTATAAAATATTTGAATAAGTCCCCACCATCTAAATATTCTTAGGGAAATTTTAATTTCAATATATTTATTGGGCTAAAATTGGTACACTAAAACTAAGTGTATCTAAATTTGTAAAATTATTCCTCCCATTTCAACACACTTGACCCCCCCCCTCTCTCTCTCTCTCTCTCTCTCTCTCTCTCTCTCTCTCTCTCTCTCTCTCTCTCTCTCTCTGTGTGTGTGTGTGTGTGTGTGTGTGAATTGACTAACGAGCTCGACCCACCACTCACCACCGACACCCCTCGGTCCCTTCTCTCTCGCTCTCTGAACAAATCCAATAAAGTTGTTTGACTACTACTTCTCCAACCACAGCAATGTCGTCAAAGGTAAGATTTCTTTTCCTTTTGTCTATTCATTTAAGTGTATTGTATTTTTTTTTTTGCATGATTTAGGGTTAAAATGTATGAAATTATTGATAGGTTTTTTGAGATTTAGGGTTAAGCCTCTGTGTTTTTTGAGTTTGAGTTAGATTTAGGGTTGGATTGGTCGGATCTGTATTTTGGGGAACAATTTGGGTTTTTAGTCTGATCCGATATAGGTCCAATGTAGGCATGATGTATTATGTTGTTGGAAAGGATTAAGGTTAAAGACGTAGGTCCAATATAGGCCCAATGTAGGGCCCGATAGTGTGTCTAATTTTTATGCTTTTTGTTAGGCCTGATAAGGTTGATGTATGGTTCAATGTAGGTCCCGATTGTGTGTCTAATTTTTGTGTTTTTTTCAAGCCCAATGGGATCGATGCAGGGGTCTAATTGGGTGTCCATTTTGATGATATGTGTTTGGTCCGATATAGAGTTCGATGCATGGTTCGATAGAGGTCAAATTTTATAGTTTTTTGTGTTAGGCCCGATAGGACCAATGTAGGGTCTGATGTGGTATCCAAATTTATAGTTTTTGTGTTAGGACAGATGTAGGGTTAGATATGGGTTCAATTTATTTCAATTGTGTTAGGCGCGATGTACGGTCTGATAGTAATCCGATTCCTTTGCACAAAATTTCTAACTTCCATTTTTTTTTTTTGTATTTTTTTGGCAGTCTTCAAAACCACCATACCTTATACTTCCAGTGTCAGACTATTACACCAGGCGTGTCACTTAGTAGGGCGGTAGTTGATATTACTAGAAGATAAAATCAAAATTTGAGGAATTCGAATTTTTGGAAAGGGTGAAGGAATCCCCTTTCAAGTAATTCTTTGAGAGAGCGCCATTATAGTTTTTGGGTGCACTTATCCATCAGTTGTTCATGCACATGATCAAGTCGGATAAGGCAAACGAAGTGCACTTTTATATCACAAAGAAAAGATGCAGATTCATCGGAGCTGAGTTCACTCAGGTGACTGGGCTGAACTTGTTACCCATACCTACTAAGTTCGAAATTCAAGAAAAGGAAAGTTTGAACTGATAGATAGTTGAGTACTTCAATAGGGATCCATCCATCTCCTTGGGTCAATTGCATAGAGTCTTTGAGAGTTGCACGGAAAAGGACGATGTGTACAAGTTGGAGATGACCTTATTTGTGATCGGTGTTCTCATTGGGAAAGAGGAGAAGACCATCATTCCACCATTTATTATTAGAATGGCTGACGACCTTGAGTTCTTCAGTACCCGTGGGGGAAGATTTCTTTCAACATGCTAAAAGAAACTTAGAGTAGAGACTTCGTAGAAAAGAAGAAGCATATGGATAAGAAGATTCAAAAGGGAATGACTTATAAGGAGTCGAAGTACTCGACCTATAGATATACTGTGGCATTGCATTATTGGGCTTACGAGTCTATCTTGGCGCTTGGTAACAAATTTGCGATCAGAAAATTGCATTGCTTTCCCAGAATGGTCAACTAGGAGAGTAAGGGTGTGACACTCGACAAGGAGAAAATTATTCTTCGCTCTACCCACAATCTAGATCCTTACATGTAACATACCAAACAACAGTACTAGACTTCCTAACGAAGTAGTCGAACCCTTTCTTCATTGCTTGGAAGCCAACAACCATCTTCAAATATTTTTTGTCTCTAAAAAACTTTACTAGATGTAACTCCTCACTTGGTATGTCACCCATAGATGTATAATGACTATTATCCTCGATGTCTTCTCTTGTAAATATTTTCTCATTGAATTTACCGTAACTTGTCAAAGAAGAAAATGGATCACTATATCTAGAATTATTGGTCCCTCTAGCATCACTAGGATCTCTACCATTAGTGGTCCCTCTTGTTGTGTTTTATGCCCTAAATAAAACTCTTTACAATCTGATTAGTTATCAATATAAGAAATTTGAAGTGATTGATGTTTGCTTGAATTTTACATGCTTATGGTTTAAATATGTTTATTACATACATACACACAAAATCAGTTAAATCCAGATCATATGTTTATTCACAATTACAGTATCGTCAACACAGTGGAATGTGATTGTGATCATATGAATCAAAAGTTTTGGTCCATGTTTCATCAGTGTTATTGGATTTACACTAATGTGATAATCAGCGATGATGTGTACTTACACTTGGAGTAAGTGTTATGTTCTTTCCAGGACATTAGTAAAGTATACTAGTTTCGAATGTATGGAGTATACATTGGACTGGACCGATATTGCAACTAAGTTAAGATATTACAAACTTACCGTTATACATATCTTTCCAAGTCAATATCAGTAGTTGATCTTAAGATTAAAAGAATCTAAATCCTGATATGCTTAGGCTCAACTCAGGAGTGCTATTCATGTTCTTAGATTTATTAGTTAAGCCTACCTTTGGGTCAGGGTGATACGTATATTTTGGGAACATGATAGTATGATTGAGTGGGAGTGCTGAACATAAATATGGAATCTATAGCTTCTATTGGTGTATAGAAGTCAAGTAATGATTCCCTTCGAGCTTAGCAAATAGAAGTAAATGGATGAGCTCTTGTTTAACTGACTAATTATTAGATCACTAAACATCATTTACAGGTAGCTAAGTGTTTTAAGGGGCAAAATACATTGAGGGGTGAGAACGGTAAAGAAATCCCATCTCGATGTAGATCATCTATATAGAGGATCTTTAAATCACAATAAGATTATAACAATGGTTAAATGAGATAGTATATTGATATCGTGGAACATACAATATGCTCTATATAAGTCTGAGAGTGCAATTCTAAGTTCTAAGAGTGGATTCAACGAAGAATTAATAAGTAGGAATTTACTTGGTAAATTTGGTTCACTTATTGGAAGCTCAGCATATAGATCCATGGTCCCCATTCTAGTTGAGAACATTCTGCTTGTAAGACTCATTAATTGATTCGTGATTGATCAATTATAATTCTAAAGTTAGACTATGTCTAATTTTATGAATTTTCACTAAGCAGGGGTGAAATTGTAAAGAAAAGAGATTCTAGGTTTATTTATTTATTAATGGACTTTATATGTCTAATTAATAATTAATTAAATGACAATATTATTTAATAATCTATTTTAGTTATTAAATAATTAGTTTTGGCATTTAAAAGGTTAGAATTGGAAAATTGGCATTTTTGAGAAAATAGAGATAAATTTGATAAAATTGCAAAATTAAGTGAGGCCCATTACTACACCTTGGCCGGCCACTTAATATGCTTTTTCAAATTAATATTTTCATTATTTTAATGCCAAATAATTCCTAACCTAAACCTAGTAATTGCCTATAAATAGAAAGTGATGGCTCAGTCAAATCACAAGTTTTTACAAGCTTTTCTGACAGAAATTTCTCTCTTCAGAAAAACTGAGCCTTCCCTACTTTCTATACCTGGCCGAAATCCCTCTCTCTTTTCCCTTCATCTTTTTCGTGACCCTAGTGAAAGAGTAAGTGCCCACACACAGCAAGCAGTAACTCAATCATAGATTGGAAGACTGTGAAGGATCAAACTTGAAGAAGAAGGACATTCGGGCTCAGATCTTGATTATACTCTGCTACAAAAAGGATTCAAGGGTTAGAGATCTGAGTGGAAGGAGACATTAATTCCGATGCATCAATGTAAGGTTTTCTTAACTTTATATGTGTTTAATTTATCGTTTTAGAAAGTTCATATTTAGGGTGTTTAAACAACATACTTGTGAGTAGATCTAAGATCCTGGTAAAATAATTTCCAATAACTGGCCTCAGAGTCATGGTAATTGATTTAATTACATGAAATTTGGACTTTAAAACGATTGTTTGTTTGTTTTTGGATGGTATCATGTTGTATTGAGTGTTATTTGATGATTGATTGATGTTTGTAAATTTTCGTGAAAAATAATTGCGATTTTGTTTCTGGAATTATTTTTATTGGATAGTATGGAAAAAATTAAGCAAGTTATCCTTTTACAGAACTCAATTTCGATTTTATTTGAATTAGTTATGAATTTTTGAAGATTTGAAAAAATCGGGGTTGTGCTGAAATTTTCCTGCGATCGCAAAACTGTCCGTACAGTTCACAATTTTTTCGTTTTTCTTCGATTTTTCATGCTTTTTCATGGAATTAACTTCCGATTTTTTTGTATAGTTTTGTATATATAATATTACTATTCCTAATTCAATTCTAATTATCATTTTGAATTAATTTAATATTTTTTAAATTTAATTCAAGATATTAGTGTAATTTGAATTTGAATAGAATTAGTATCTATCTTCTTGCTTAAAAATCTATCTTATTTTTAAATTTGATTATATCTTATCTTATTTTTAAATTTAAGGTGAGATTTTTATATATTTTTTTTTTAAATTAAATCTTTTTAGATATTTTGACCTTATTTAAATTTAAAATAAGATATTTATAATCATGTAATTTTAAATAGATGTAAGATATTTTGCTAACTTTTAAATTTTGTTATTTTATTTATTTAAATTAAATTTAAAATCTGAAAAGATATTTCATTTATCTTTTCTAATTTTTATTTAATTTTTATTTTTAAAATAACATTTAATTTTTAAAAGTAGTTAGCAAATTTTTGAAATGATATTTAGGTTGGTTGAAACCTAATTTTTCAAAATAGTAGGTTTAATTTTAAATATTTATTTTTTTAAATAATTTCGAAATTTAAATTTATTTTCGAAATTAATTAAATATTTTTTTAAAATTTTATTTTTTCGAAAATTAAAATATTTTTTTATTAAATATTTTTTTTAATTATTTATTTTTCGAAATTATTTATTTAAAATTAAATAAATCCTACTTCCAACTATCCAGCTAACCTTGTTGCAGGAGTATGTGGTTTTAGCTTGTATGTAAGTTTTTTAAAACCTATTATTACTTGATTGCAAATAGCCATGGTTACTTTTTGCCAGATCTAATGATCTGATGGCTGCCTTGGTCAAGTTAATAATTTGTAACAGGTAAATTTTACAATCTTCTTTCATCTGTGTATGACCTAGCAACATGATAGGATCCATCCAAAGTGTGCCTGTGTGAGCCTATATGTTTATTTTGTTTTAATATAGATACATATAGGTTGTTGCTAAATAAAATGTCACACCATGATAGATTTTATTTAGGTCCATTTAGTTATTGGACCTATTCAATTAATAACAGTTATTTATTTTAAGGTTAAATTCCTCACTTTTGGGCCTTGTGTGAGAGTTGGGAGCCATAGAAGTGGGTACGACATACTGAACCCAGCACCCCCTCACATGAACTACCCCAATTGTGAAGGCCCATTTGCCTGATTTGAATAACTGTACTAGGTTAATTATATTAGTTTGACCTAATAAAATTGAATTAGCAACATAATTAACTTTTAAAATATATGAAAATTTATTTTTCATTTTAATATTTTAAAGTTAATTTTAAGAAAAACACTTTTAGTTTTAGATATTATTTCTAGACAAACTATTTGTATTTTTCTTGTATTTAATTAAATATAGAATTTTAACTAACTAAGATTCTTTCTGGAGCTTATTTAATTAAATATTCATATTTAAGTTATAAATTAGTTGTATCAACTGATTTTTCTTATCTAACTTAAATTTAAATATTTGATTTAAATTTTAAATCAAGTTGAGGAATCCTAGGCATTAGTTATTAAAGATTCTTAAGATATTTTTTAAGTTAATATCTTTTCAAATATTAACTTAAAATGGAATATTTTAGATATTTTTTGGTTAATATCTTTTCAAATATTAACTTTAAAAAGATATCTTCAAATTAAGTGGTTACAACTTAATTTTTGATATTTAATTAAATCTAAATTTGAAATTATTTAAGTTTTAGATTTTTTCAATATAACTTAAATTAGATATTTTTCAAATTTTTTTTTGAAAAGATACTTAGTCAAATAAGATATTTTCTAGATAGTAATTTCTAGACTACTTATTATTTCTAATATTTAAATAGGAAAATATTATACTTTGTGAAATTAATTATTTAAATAATTAATTTTGGTACAAATTTTATTAAGTATATTTTTCCTAGTATTAAATAGAAATGAATAATTAAGCCTTCTCTACACTTAATTATTTATTTCTTGAATTTAATACATTTAATTAACTTGAAAAATCTAAATATCTAAGTTGATTTTCATCACGATACTTAAATATTTATTGATTTTTCATGACACTTAATTAAATAGAAAATTATTTTTAGGTTGAAATTTAATTTTTCAACTTAAATTTAAATAATTTTCAAAATATATATATTTTTATTATTTTATTAATCAATTTCTAAATTTGCATTTTATTTATGCAATATTTTCGAATTTTTTATTTTGAGAAATAGATTGAGTTGTAAATTAATTATTTATTTTAATTAATTCTTGGACCAACTACAATCAATGATTTTTTCATTTAATTGATTAATTTAAAATAAATGAATTTAAAAATATATATATTATTAGAAATTGAATTAACTAGTCAAAAGAAAATCTAGATAGGTGATATTTTTGCTTGAAGTATTTCTTTTCTATTTTTATTATTTTCGAAAATTGTATTTTTATATACTTTAAATTTTCGAACCCAATAAATATATTCTCAAAGGAAATTTTTAAGTTGCTAATTATTTATTTAATTCAACTTAAATTAATTTCCTTAATATTTATATTTAAGATTATTACTAAGATGGAAATAATATATTTTATTTCAATCACCATCTAAGTATAAGTTTATAAATATTATATTAAATTCTTATTTTTGAATTTTAATTCTTAATTTAGAATTTAATGAGATTTATTTATTAGAATAATAAAGAAAATACATTTTAAATAATGAGCTTTATTATTATTAAGATATTCGATCTCCATTGTGGGTTTTACACCGCGTTTGTTTTAGTGAGTAATCCTCCCTAATGGAGGAACGTTCATTAGCAATTTCGCACCGTTTAATCTCGCATGATAAGTGGTTTGTAAGTGTTTTATATGGTATAGATCACCCTAATGGTGGCGACCATATTTGACTTGCAAATTGCGAAACAATGGTAGAAGCTCATGAGATAGAATAGCCTTGACTCTCGCCTAAACGGGACAACGCTGGATTCCAATCTTGATCGAATAAAAGGTTGCTAGAATGTTTAACATTCTAGATGAGCTGACAACTCTATTCAATGGATGGTAGCTTTGACTCTCGCCTAAACGGGACAACCGATATCGCCTTTGTTGAAAACCTTGGAAATTATTTAGGATTGAATTTTTTAAGTATTTTCTCATATCATTCCTACTTGCTATGTGCTTATAATTTCTGAATTGATTTTGTGTGTTAAACCATTATTAATTTCTATTTGTTGATTTCTATTATTTTGTAGTATCCTGTATTGTCAAAATGAATCCCATGTTATCACTGTTAACTGAAAACAAGCTGAATGGATCTAACTTTAATAAATGGAATGAGAACATTAATATTGCTCTCATAGGAGAAAGTGCCTTGTTTGTTTTAACTGAGCCGTTACCTGAAGTGCCTGGGGACAATGCATCCAAAGCTGTGAAAGAAAAGTATGAGCGTTGGCAAAAAGCAAATGACAAAGCTCTATACTTTATGCTTTCTAGCATGGTTGACACCCTCAAAACTCGGTTTTCTAAAACCGAGAAGGCTGCTGAAGTTATGACGAAGTTAAATGAGCTATTCGGTAAGGCATCACTTCAGTCACGCTTTGACGCGACTAAGAAGTACATTAATGCACGGATGGAACCTCATCAAAACGTGTGTGACCATGTTCTCCTCATGTCCAGTTATTTCCAAGAAGCCCAGGATCATGGTGCTGAAATGGACAGTGCTACTCAAGTTAGTCTTATCTTGAATAGCCTGACTCCAGCATTTCTACGATATACATCAAATTATGTCATGAATAAGAAGGAAATTGACTTTCATGAATTAGTCAATGACCTTCAAACTTATGAAAATTTGATTGGAGGACCCAAGAAGAAAGGGAGTAAACCTCATAATCCTGGGAATGGTAATGGGACGATAAAACCTGAAGCAAATGTTGCCTCTGCTTCAAAGCCCAAATCGAATAGGAAGTGGCACAACACCAAGAAGCGAACAAAAGCCAATAAAAAGGTTGCTCCTTCCGGTGATGCTACACTTAAAGGAAAGTGTTTCTACTGCAATGAGAAAGGTCATTGGAAACCCCAATGTCCTAAACTTCTTGCAAAGAAACAAGGTATTTCCATTTATAAACTTTAAGAGTTTTAGTGAATTATTATCCAATTGGATTTATGATTCTGGACTAACTTTGTTTATTTGTTTTTCTTCTTCTTATAGGCCAAGCTACTTGAACTCAATTGAGTTGGATCAGAAAGCTGGACCAAGGGTGAAATCGTCCAGATGAAGATGAAACTCTTCAATTTTTTTTTGAATTAATTGTTTTAGTTTAAAAATAATTTGAATTTCAAATTTTAGTCAGGGATATTTATCCCTGTTTCTCTCATATTGTTGCAATACATTTTTTTTATTAATAAAGCTTCTATTTTTCGAAATTCACTATTGCAATTTATGAGATTGAGCTTCATTTAATTTTATCTTCATCAATTATTACCACATTATATTTGTGTGTTTGTATGTGTAAGTGTTTTTATTATTGATACAAATTCTATAATATTTACAACTCTTCATAGAGTTATATTATATAAACACTAGAAATTATTTCTATGTTTATCAATAATTGTTAATTCTCATACAATTATTAAGAATTTGTTTAATAAAAGGATCTTATGATCTGATAGGGGTGGAGAAAAGTTAAGAAAACTATGGAGTTCAACGATCTTTTATATCTAATGAACTCTGGATAGTATTCAACTCCACATAAACTCTATCACACTAAGAGAATCATGATCTTTACAACCTTTAGGGATGGATCATAATCTCTATATACTTAGGGGTGGAGGTTATCCATAGTACCCTCACTACTACAAAATTAGCTTTTCCCAACGGTTTATAACTGTCTTTTATACCATTTCCCAACGGTTCCTAAAACCGTTGGCTATGTGAGTGTCATAAAAATACGGAACTTTAAAAGACGGTTTATAACTGTTGGGAAAAGTTATTTTAAATGACAGTTTATGAAAAAATCTTTTTAAATGACTGTTTACAACTGTTGGCAAAAGTATTATGTAAATTAAAAAAAAATTATTTAAACTAATTTATTATATATAAATTATTATCTAATTACAATAATAATATAAATAAATTTTAACAAAAATAATAATATAGATAAAAATTAACAAAAATAATAATATAAATAAAAATTAATGAAATAAGAATCATAAAATAAAAATTTAAATTATTATTTCACTACACTAATTTTTTTTTATGAGTCATCATTTAAATATATATTCCACACCTTGAAACTTTACAATCGTTCAACACCTTAAAGGCCTGATAATAGACTGTAACATTTACAACATTTCCATCTACTCTCTATCTATTTGACTAACTTTATTGAAGCTAATTCTGCAAGCCTCCCTTTCATATTTAAGAGCACACAAAATGATTTGAATGATTCCAATACTTATCATTCCTAGTATACCAGATTCTATATATAAGAGCACCTGCTTCTTCACTTTCTAATCCTCTTCTTCGCTGAATCCATTTGATTAACTTCATAATTGTTTGAGCACACACTTTTCTTGAATCAAAACCAAGCAATTGGAGGGGACACACCGCAACACCTCCAAACCGCAACATATATTCCTAATCTTGTTCCAGTACCACAACAACAACTGCACTTCTACACAATGAATGGAAAGGATTAGCAGCCATATCTTCCAAGTTGCACAATAAATGAATCAAAATCTTCAATTCAGTAATGTACGTTTATTAAATTAATTCTAAATCAATCAATTATTTAAATAATTAAGAGAGAAAATCTATAATTAGTTACCTTGAAGGTGCACTAATATAATAAGCTATACTCCCAACACAGATATTCTCAGACTTAATCTATTTTCTCAAAAGATTTATAACAAAGTTTGCCCTGTACATCCTGTAGAGTAAATATAAATAATAAAAAGAGGCCAATCAATAAAATCTATCTGTCTATTTAAAATAGTTTGCCCTGTGCGCATACATATATATATCAAAATTATTATATTTCAATCTACTATTATGATATAAAATTGTGTACATGCAAAATAATTAAAAAAAAAATCGATTCTTATTACTTCTTATTTGAATTGAATCTATATATAAATTAATATTGTGGCAAATTGACTTTTCAATCACTTAAAAGAATGTTTGTAGATATCTGATGTCTCTGTATAATCCCATGATTTTCCAATTAATGTCTTTTGTAAACCCTATTTAATCTAAAGCTTCCTCTATTGACCATCAATCATGAATAATAATAATATTGTAACTATATATGAAACAAGATGATACAAAATCAATTGACTTAATATGTAACTAAACCCAACTTCTAATATAAACTAATGATGTTAAACGCAAATAACTAATCTAAATTATAAATATTATAAAAGAAAGTTAGAAATAGGCATACATATTGATATTAATTTCAACATCAATTTTTAAACCAAACAGAGGAAACAAACACAACATAAAATAAAATTTACGCCATTATTATACTGAACACATATATACAATCACATGAATATACAAAAATCTGAATTAAACAAAAGATTCAAATGTTACCGAAAATTTTCACAAATAAAGAAAAGGTTAGATTACTTTAAAATCTGAAATGTTGTACACAAATAGTTGAATAAGAAGAAGAATCATAGAGAAACCATGGATGTGACCTTGCAATTAGAAAAAAGTAAAGAAATAACAAAGAGAAACTATGAGTATGAGTTTGAAACCTGCATTTTCGTCTCAAACGAAAGGAAAAATGACAGAGCTCAGAGGGTGGGAAGAGCTGTTGAGCGTGGAAGGGAGAAGAGATGGAGCTTAGACGAGTAATGGCTGGAGGCGACTTAGACGAGTAACGGCTGGAGGCGGCTTAGAGATCGAATGTGATTTAACCCTAAATGTAAATATCAATTAACTTCCTAAAAGTATAATGTTTTTTTTTTTTGATAATTAAAAAAAAATATTATTTATATATTTTTTTTTATATATAATTTATTTACTAATATTTGAAAGCATTTTTCTTTTAATAAAAATAACATTATTTTCTATTATAGAAAAAAAAAATTACTGACATTTTTAAAATGTCGTTCAATTGAATCAGTTAAATTATTTTTACAAATGTGATTATGTTATAATTTAGTGACACTTTAAATATTATTAAAATTAACTATTTATAAATTAGTAACATTTTATATTAAATGTCACTAATACATATAAATGCTAACAATTTCTAAAAAATGTAATCAAATAAAATATCATGTTTTTTCTTCCAAAAATAATATTTTTAGGCAAATACCATTAAAATTTAAAATACTATTATTATGATATTTTTTTATGACTAAATTCAAAATAATTCTACAATAGTATTTTATAATGTTCTATTTATACACTTTTTCATTTTTCTTTTTGTTTAAAATTGCTGAATTTTTTTTGTTAATCTTTTAATTAAATACAAACTTGTTAATCTTTTTTTAAAAAAAAAATTTGAAACTTTTTTTTATACAAAAAAAAAACATTTTCTAACAATAATAGTATTTCCAACAGTTATAAACCGTTGGGAATACTAGTATTCCCAACGCTTTATAACTGTTGGGAATACTAAGTATTCCCAACGGTTCTCCACTGTTGGCGTTCACTGTTTTCTTTTAAAAAATCTCATTTAGTATTGCCCACGGTTCTCCACTGTTGGCATTAGTTTTTCCCAACGGTTTCTTTACTTCGGTTCTAAACCGTTGGAAAAAATCTTCCTTTACCTTTTCCAACGGCTTTCATAATTGGCCCCCTTATTAACCGTTGAGAAAAGCCTATTTTGTAGTAGTGCCTATATGTATATTCTTAGGGGTGGAGTCTATTCCACAATTCCCTATGAAACACATATCTTGTTTAAACATGGAAGTAATATAATGAGTCAGCTATTGTCAATATAAATTCTTGATCTTGATTGTATGTTCCATTTCGTTTTTACTGTTATAAGTAAAAGTTTGATACCTTTGAAAGTTCTTTGTTAAAGTTTCACACTACCTTAATTGAGTGGGAGAATTTTAAAGTTCTATACCCATCTTCATTAGGTTGATAATTGTGATAGGTACTTAAGAACACTACTGAAAAGCAAATCTAACCGTTCGCATGGATATGTATAGCTTATCAGAATTATGAGAATAAGATAAAGAACTCTAGTTCAGTCCATTCGAATGACTTGAACCAAGAATTCTTAATCCTCGTAAAATTTGATGGTATCTTAATTTTGATTACTTTATCTCTGGCATGTATTTTTCACTTCAAAATACTAGTCTGCTATGTTGATGACTTAGTCTTGACTTAAAGTTTCAGACTAATACAAAAGTCACAACTAAGTAACTCTCCAAACAATCAGAGGTTAAAAGTATTATTTAACCAGACATCTGTTATTGAGTGGGAGCCATCTGAGATGTAATCAAATAGGGAACATTAGAAGATATTCAAGAAAGATTTATAAAAGTGATCTATATGTCAGATATTAAGGAACTGTGTATCAGTTATCCATGTATCTCACCATCTAATTTCGAATTCTGTAAGATGATGCTTACTTTGGGGGTGGAGGAATTATTGTATAATAATTCAAGCTCTACCAGAGAAGAACTATAACTTGGTCTATTCGAAAATACCAGAAAGTTATATCACTGAAGAAAAGTCTACACTGTATTACATATTTTAAAATATGAGAGATATGTCTTCTGTTAATTCAGATGTACTTTTAAAACAGTAAAGATTTCAGTATCCCTTGATAAGTAAAGCATATAGTAAAGGATGTTTCATAAGTGTATTTATGAACTAGTTTCCAGAAGTTTGGGTGGATTCAAATATACTACACTTGATCTGAAGATCAAGACATCAGATTGACCTATTTGCACAGTTTGTTTTATATTAGTGCAAGTGGGAGTTTGTTGGGTTTTATGCCCTAAATAAAACTCTTTACAATCTGATTAGTTATCAATATAAGAAATTTGAAGTGATTGATGTTTGCATGAATTTTACATGCTTATGGTTTAAATATGTTTATTACATACATACACACAAAATCAGTTAAATCCAGATGATATATTTATTCACAATTACAGTATCGTCAACACAGTGGAATGTGATTGTGATCATATGAATCAAAAGTTTTGGTCCCTGTTTCATCAGTGTTATTGGATTTACACTAATGTGATAATCAGCGATGATGTGTACTTACACTTGGAGTAAGTGTTATGTTCTTTCCAGGACATTAGTAAAGTATACTAGTTTCGAATGTATGGAGTATACATTGGACTGGACCGATATTGCAACTAAGTTAAGATATTACAAACTTACCGTTATACATATCTTTCCAAGTCAATATCAGTAGTTGATCTTAAGATTAAAAGAATCTAAATCCTGATATGCTTAGGCTCAACTCAGGAGTGCTATTCATGTTCTTAGATTTATTAGTTAAGCCTACCCTTGGGTCAGGGTGATACGTATATTTTGGGAACATGATAGTATGATTGAGTGGGAGTGCTGAACATAAATATGGAATCTATAGCTTCTACTGGTGTATAGAAGTCAAGTGATGATTCCCTTCGAGCTTAGCAAATAGAAGTAAATGGATGAGCTCTTGTTTAACTGACTAATTATTAGATCACTAAACATCATTTACAGGTAGCTAAGTGTTTTAAGGGGCAAAATACATTGAGGGGTGAGAACGGTAAAGAAATCCCATCTCGATGTAGATCATCTATATAGAGGATCTTTAAATCACAATAAGATTATAACAATGGTTAAATGAGATAGTATATTGATATCGTGGAACATACAATATGCTCTATATAAGTCTGAGAGTGCAATTCTAAGTTCTAAGAGTGGATTCAATGAATAATTAATAAGTAGGAATTTACTTGGTAAATTTGGTTCACTTATTGGAAGCTCAGCATATAGATCCATGGTCCCCATTCTAGTTGAGAACATTCTGCTTGTAAGACTCATTAATTGATTCGTGATTGATCAATTATAATTCTAAAGTTAGACTATGTCTAATTTTATGAATTTTCACTAAGCAGGGGTGAAATTGTAAAGAAAAGAGATTCTAGGTTTATTTATTTATTAATGGACTTTATATGTCTAATTAATAATTAAATTAAATGACAATATTATTTAATAATCTATTTTAGTTATTAAATAATTAGTTTTGGCATTTAAAAGGTTAGAATTAGAAAATTGGCATTTTTGAGAAAATAGAGATAAATTTTATAAAATTGCAAAATTAAGTGAGGCCCATTACTACACCTTGGCCGGCCACTTAATATGCTTTTTCAAATTAATATTTTCATTATTTTAATGCCAAATAATTCCTAACCTAAACCTAGTAGTTGCCTATAAATAGAAAGTGATGGCTCAGTCAAATCACAAGTTTTCACAAGCTTTTCTGACAGAAATTTCTCTCTTCAGAAAAACTGAGCCTTCCCTACTTTCTATACCTGGCCGAAATCCCTCTCTCTTTTCCCTTCATCTTTTTCGTGACCCTAGTGAAAGAGTAAGTGCCCACACACAGCAAGCAGTAACTCAATCATAGATTGGAAGACTGTGAAGGATCAAACTTGAAGAAGAAGGACACTCGGGCTCAGATCTTGATTATACTCTGCTACAGAAAGGATTCAAGGGTTAGAGATCTGAGTGGAAGGAGACATTAATTCCGCTGCATCAATGTAAGGTTTTCTTAACTTTATATGTGTTTAATTTATCGTTTTAGAAAGTTCATATTTAGGGTGTTTAAACAACATACTTGTGAGTAGATCTAAGATCCTGGTAAAATAATTTCCAGTACCTCTAGCATCACCGGTTCTTCTAGCATCACTACGATCTCTAGCATCAAGGGTTCATCTAGCATTACTAGTTCCATCTAGACGACTATTACTAGTACCAAGTGTTTGGTGATCTTCTCTACGGGGTCTTCTTCTATGTGTTGCTTGCCTAAGTATTTGGTACAATAATAGAGTCATGTTCAAAGCTACAGGGACCTCTGTATCTCAGTCATCTCTTATATCATTATTACCTCTAAAATTTCATTCAAGGTCTGGACCTTCACCAAAATCATCATGAAAGGGCATTTGTGCTACAATATCAACTGTCAGCATCATAGTGTTTAATTTAGGTAACACATCAACTGCCAACACCTCCAGATTTGTTTATGGAACGAAACTTCCAACCTCGCTACGAGTATCCTTAACAGTACTTGGTGTGGGACTAGAATCGATACAGAAATTCTTCTTCACCAAAGTCACAAACAAGGGAATAAATTCATATGGCTTCTTTGCAAGCATAGAGAAAAATAACCTTAGATGCTTATCATTTCTAATAACTTCAGGGCGATACATTAACCCTTTCATGAACTTGTAATTCACTTCCAATTTTAAGTCATAGTGCACTTTTTCAACATCGAGTTCTTCATACAAAAGATCAACCAAACGTGAGTAGGTTACGTTCGTATCAATCTCGAATGTTAAATTTTTAGCTCGGTTATAAACTCAATCTCTACCCTCAAGCTCCCAAACACCATTATAACGAACGCAAAAATAGTTAAATCTGTCATCCACAAAAACAAAACACAATTAAATATTTTAAAATAAGAATCTAAAAGAAAAGTGATAAAAAAATTCTTAAAAAGCCATAAATAAGTCAAACATCGGACCTCATTGAACCTATATTAGACCCAAAATTCAACAAAAAAACTATTGGACTATACAATCGAACCACCATCAGACGTAACATCAGAACCGACCACTAAAGTCACAAAGCAAAATGGCCATCGTACCACCCATCGGACATATATCGGACCCTATAAACCCAACCTCAATAAACAATCGAATTAACATTAGACACCCTATCAGACTGATATATACATCATCCCTAACCTCAAATCTGAACTAATCATCGGACCCCTATTAGGCACCATCAAACTAAGCGAAAAAAACCAGAAATCTGAAAATGCAGAAAACTTAAAGAACAACCATTTTCACACAAAAAATAGCATAAAATAGTAATAACCAACAGAATAAGCATCAAAACAACAATATAAACTAAATATAACAACCAACAAATATGATTAAACAAAGAAAATTCATTACCCATTGAATTCGTGTTTGATGCTCCATCACTTCCTCCACAAAAAGACCAACCACGTATACCTAAGCACCTATTATATGAGTTTCTAGTGTAGTTTGTAAGAAAATTTTCTTGTCAAAGTATAAATATAAAATTTGGAGAAAAATTAGTATTTTATGTAACTTTTCTTATTTTTAACTTCTTTTTATATATATATATATATATATATAAATATATATTTTCCATAAATAACTTTTCTAAATTCATATTTTTACTTGGATAAAAACTCATAAAATATATAATAAGTAGTAATTTTAAAAAGGAAAATTTTTATTTTCATTTTTTATAGGCACAAGTTTATAAAAATGTGGCTTTTTTAAAAAACTTCTTTTATGAAAAGGAAAAGAGCTAAAAAAAAATATGGAGAAAATAGTTAAAAATAACTAGTTACTGATGCCTGCACTAATTTTTTTTTTTTTTAATTTTTAATCGTAACAAATTTGTAACTAAAAGTAAATAAAGTTGTAACTAATTATAAATCAATATTCTTATGTTGCAACTAAAAGGTTCGTAGCAAAAAGTATTAGTCACAAAAAAAATAATTTATTGTGGCTAAATGTATTTTTAATCACAATACTTGTTGTTACTAAAACTAAATTACTGATATTTTATATCTAAATATTATATTTTAATCACAATTATAACTTTTTGATGTGATAAAAATCACATTTAATCACAAAAAATTTATGTTATAACTAAAAGTTGTCACTGAAAGTATCTTTTTTTGTAGTGCAGGTTACCCTTAACTATTTTTTGCCATTATTTTTTTATTTTTCCTATAAAATATTTTTTTTTTTTGAAAAAAAAGGTCATATTTTTGTTCGTATTGTAAACATCCATAATTGTAAGTGTACCAGATATTGTTTTAAGTTAGTTATCATTTTAACACTATTGAAATACATATAATGAATTATAAACACAAGATCATTTACACAAAATGTGATACTTATCTAATTCTTATATTATATATCCATTGTATTAGAAAAAATGACATTGTTTTTCTAATTTGAGACCCTTATCTAATTAATTTGGGAAATTTACATGGTATACTAACTTTTGTTATTTTTTTACAAAAATACTGTCAAGCGGTATTTTTTACTTTTTTACTGTATTTTTTTATAACTTTCATCTGTGTTAAGTTTTCACTGGTATTCTACTGGTATTTTTTAATTGTTCTATTGTTGTTCTGAGTTGTTATGTTTTGTGTTTTACTGGTATTTTATAAAAATACAGTATTTTTGAAAACTTTTCCGTGTGACAGTATTTTTGTAAAAATTAACCTAAATTCCAGTATTTTTATAAATTTCCCTCTAATTTAGTATTTTTGAGAGAGATATTATATTAAAATAATGTCATATAATAAAATTTATTTGGCAAACTTAAGTGTATAATGTACAAATTATTTCAAGTCAATATTTTGACATTTTTAGATGTGTAAACAAAACTGGTTACAAATTTACAAATCCTTATTGGATCACAAAATTTATTTGTGCAATAAAGTGACTTGAATTTAAAATTTAAATATATATTGTTTATATATACAAGGACATATTTAGAAAGGTAATGATATATTTGTTTGACCATATAATTACACTATATAACTGTGTAATTAGAGCTAATTGATAAGTTTTATTACACTCTTCAATTCTCATAGCTATCTACGAGAATTGAGTAGAATTACACTTTATAATTACTAAAAAATATTTTATTTAAAAATATTAACAATTAGAAAATATTATTTTCTTATGTAATTAACTTTCTTTTTTTTTTTTTGAATGAATGAATTAACTATTTAGTCAAACATGATATTAGAAATTTATACATAATTATCACGTCATATTCAAATGTATCTTATATTTTAAAATATTAATTAATAGATTATGTAATTAATACTTTAATAATTACACTATATAGTAATTACATTTACTTCTAAGCACACTCTTAAGAATGAATTATGTTTAATACTCATATGTGTGAAAAATGGGCCGTGAGCGGTGGGATGAGGATTTGATTCAAATTGGTTATTAGAAACTTGTTGGTGAGAATTGCTTCAAAAGCCCTATATATTGCGTGGTTCTAGATTTGCCAGCAACATTTTGAAGTAGCTAGGTTGCATGCTCGGTTTCAGCTCCCATGATGTAATACCTAAATCAATCTAATATTTAATCCTATTAACACCCATTAAATTAAGGCCACAGTGTGTAATAATTTGAATTTTTTCTAAATACTACAGTTAGGTGCATAAGGTGCTCATTTTGAACCTACATACATATTTCTATTAGAAAAACACATTACTAAGAAAACCAAAACCATGATAATTCCCAAAAGTTATTTCCAAAAAAAAAAGTACTAAGATCTAGACAAAGATTTAAGTTTAGTGATCCTCACTAATCATCACTGCTTTGTGTTATATTATTTACTTATTTGTGTTCATCTATTTACTTGTTGTCTTTAGTATTATGTTGGAATCTTACCTCTCTTCTTCTCCTATCTCTCTTATTTATACTTGTATATGTTTTGCTCAAAAATATACTGTAACTCTAATTTAACCAATTACTTGCAATTGAGTTGTAATTTTTTTTTTGGGGTTTTTCTATTCTACTGATTTATATATTGTCATTCTACTAAGTACAGGAACTTCTTTCTAGTCTATCACTAAAAAATAATGTGTGAGAAATTTAAATAATAATAATAATAATAATAATAATAAAACTCAAAACCTAGTGTTATTTACCCCTTAAATTATTGTCAATAAATTAATAGCTTTGTACTATTTTTCTAAGGAAGTTGTTTGAATGATTACTATGCATTTTAACGTAACTAGCTAGGATTTACACTAATAAAATTTGAACTTATACATGAGGAGAGTCTAGGTAATTAGGTATACGAGTCTAATAAAATTGATAAAAGTTGTTTTAATTTTGATTCTATTATTTGGCTCAGAGAGGGCTGAAAGTTCAATGAGATTCACAGCAGTTAGATACACATGCAACATTGATCAAAAATATTACACTGAATCTTATTATTCATTACCTTTATTTTATAGATACAAATTAAAGATTGCATGTGCTTAGATTTAAATTTTTGAAAATGAAAGAAATGACATTATTATTGGGTGTCTATATATATCTCACACTTTTGAGTTGCTCAACTGCATTTAAACAATATATATAAATATATATATACAGGGCCGGCCCAAGTATTTTGGAGGCCTTGTACAAAATTTTAAAGTTGGGATCTTTAAAAAAAAAAAAACGTGTACATTAAAACTACAATTCTATCACTAGTTTTTTTGTTAAGATTCGTTCATAAATTTTTAATTATAGATTTTTTTTTTTTTTATTTATGTATATATAATATGAAAAAAATAAAAAGAAAAAAATAGGCCTTTTTTTTTTAAAAAAAAAAAAAATTGGGCCTTAAAAAAATGGGGGCCTTGTGCAATGGCCCAAGCTGCCCAATGCTTGGGCCGGCCCTGTATATATATATATATATATATATATATATAAAAATATATATAGTAGAGTATAATAAGAGTATCCGCTAATATTTTTTAGGTGCTTTTTTATTTTTACACTTCAAAACAGTTTTTTTTTTTTTTACATTTTTATGGAATTTTACATAGAAACACCTATTGCAACTAGTGCTGCAACCTAAATTGCAACAAAAAATCGTATAGAAACCCCTACTACAACTAGCGCTGCAACCACTTTAGAAATCCAAATCGTAAATTGAAAAAAAAAATTAAAAAAATAGTATATGGAGTAATTCCCCTATTT
Organism: Cannabis sativa; assembly: GCF_029168945.1. NCBI lineage: Eukaryota > Viridiplantae > Streptophyta > Magnoliopsida > Rosales > Cannabaceae > Cannabis > Cannabis sativa. The sequence goes on along the minus strand of NC_083602.1, from coordinate 53,646,910 downwards.
TTTAAATGTGCTACAAATTTTCATATCATTTAAAAATATAATATTTTATTTTATTTCTCATTCACATTATTTTTAACACTTTTAATTCTAAAAACACACCAATACTATAACACTTTTCAAGAAAACTATTATTATAATATTACACATTATTAGTTAATATATTATTTATTTTAATTATAAATATTGTCACACTACTTATTTATTTTTATTTTAAAAAAGAGATAGTATCAATGTGTGGCATCAATACAATTTTCTATATTAACACCTATTTAACTTCAATAGTATAATATCTTTGTGTTTTGTCAAATAAACAATCTATATAAGCAAGTATCTTTTAAAATTTAACAATTGGAGATATTCTCAGAGAGTTTCAATTCTTAGTTCCTTAGCTTGCAAGCCGCCAAATGGCCCAATTATGCATAAACAATAGAGCAGTACATACTATGCTCCAATATTTGTTCAGTTTTCCTCCATTGTTCCACTATAGTTTTTTAGTTGTTCTGCTCCAATATTAGCGTTAGCATAGCGGTGACTTCACGCTTCAATTCAACATTCATTCAGTTAGATTCATCCAACTTTTGTCGAAGTTGGCTATTTTCTAATTCCACTAAAGGTACATCTTTAGTAGGATCATATGCTTTCTCATTCCATCATTCTAGAATAATTTCTTCATTATCAGTTCTTTTGAAGTTCCATTCAGGAGGACCTCTCCCTGTATTTTGATTTTCGATAGGTGAAGTCCCCTGGGGCTCCTTTCCAAGACGATGAACAGTTTCTCCCTGTTCAACAGGAATATCTTGGGTTGCATTATCGATAATATAAATTTTTGTGTTTTGGTAGGGAGTTGTGTTTTCAGAATTTAATTATCAAAGACTCTCAATGAAACCAGCAATCTATCAACTCAGAATATTTCTTTAACATAAATGGGAGTCGATAATTAATAATCTGTATATATTCTATATTTAATACTCAATAAATGTGATATATTTATTATATGGGAAATGAATTTTTTTACGTGATTTTATTGTTAAAATCTACATACTACACGAGTTGATTTTATTTCTGATGTTCTTTGGTTACAAGTACAATCTAGTAGAATTTTCTCTTAGTTAGAAATTTGGCCGTCTTTTTTACAATGTGATCGCTGCTAGTTATAAGGGTAGGATATTAGTTATTTTTGATCTAATTTGTACAACGATTATGAAACGTGGACATTCTTCACGTTTCATATAATTTATCTAATAGGTACGTAGGAAATATGATCTTTACCATAAACTTGACCCTAGGTCTATAGTTTGGGGTCTGAGTCCGAGTTTTGGTCCAGGTTCGGATCTAGGATTCGGGTCCATGGCTCGAGGCCGGGTCCCAATTCGGGTCCGAATCTGGGTTTGGGGTCGAGGTCTTCAATCCCAAACTCTTTGTAAATTTATAATAGAAGCTAATACATATCCTTTATTATGTATTAAATAATACGACTTATATTGTATTAGAATTTATGGTCGTAATAATTAATATAATATAATATTTTTTTTAAATATAGTATTATTTGTTATTTAATATAATACGATTGCGGCTTACTAAATAAGTTGTTAGAGTATGGAATGATTTTTTTTTTTTCATGTTAGTAATTAGTGATATATATGCTTTGAAATTGGTGATCTCTTTGGTTTAATTTCAGTAGTTATAATGTTGTGCTTATGTCTATACCAAATATGCTAATGTTACTTGTGTTATTCAGTACTATCATCATGACGTACTATCATGTTGTTAAGTAATTATATATTTTAATTTAATATTTATTATAAAAAATTAAACTAAATATTCTTAAGATACTAATATGCACATATAATGTTTAGTACATTTACATGCACATATAATGTTAAGTACATTTACATCTAATAACAATACTCTTGTGTCTACACACTTCAATTGTACGTTAAACCTTTAGGGAAGCTGCCTTATGTGCTAACTTTCTTTGCTTAATTAACTTTTTTTTTTTGGTAAGTTTTGCTTAATTTAAGTTTATTCTCCTAAAAGAAATAACTAATACAAAAATTATATAATTAATTAATACAAAAACTATAAATCAAAAAATTTAAATTAGAGTACTATTATTATAGAGCACCAATAGTAACTATCAATAACCTATCAATACTTAATTATTGGTAATAATACTAGACACCATTATTTTAAGTTATTTGTATTTTGTAGTGGAAAAGAATTACAGAATGATTATTTTGTGCGATAATTAATTAAGAGCTGAAAACTCTCTCTATATGTATGTATATATATTTATATAACTAAGTTTTGGCCCACCCCACAATATAGTGATGAATATAGCAATTAATGAGTTGGTGGGTACTCTAATCGTAATTGACAATTTCAATGTGTACACTGTACATGCACCTATTTAATGAGAGATATCCTTCTAGTAATTTCGCAACCACTGCTTTCGCCCTAATATGTTGGATTTTTTTCCCATCACATATTATATAACATTTTTTTTTGAAAGAAACATATTATATAACATACGATACAAATTACATACTACTGAGCTCAGCTCTTCTACAACTAAAACTCACTATGTTTGCGAGATTCAACAATATTATTTAACTTCATAATATTTAACTTATTATGTATAGATAGACATAATAATTTATAATTAGACAAAAATTCTTAAATCTAACAATATCAATAGTTCAGGGAGAATTTTTAACAGCAAAAAAGTTCAGGAAATATAATTTAGTATATGTCAAAATAGTTCTGAAAAAAAAATTACTAATTAACCTAATATTATTTATCTTCATAATTAACTTATTTTGAATGAACATTTTGATTAATGATAAAGAAATACAAAAAAAAAGTTATTCAATTTATGTATAGATAGACAGTACAAATTACAATTATGATTATCATGATACTCAGTTACTCGACTACTCATATGTGTTCCATAACATTTCATAATTAAAATAATGATATAAAAGATTTTGAGTAATTTACCGCATAAATTTTACTCGTAAATATATATTTAAGTTTAAATTTTGGAGGTAATAATATCTAACTTGTTTTTTGGAACAACTCTGTAAAATATTAAGTGATTATCACATGTTATTTTCTTATTGGTATATTTAAATTATTTTTTTTAAAAAAAAATAAAAATGTAATGATATGGACCAATCAGTGGCAATTTATAACAGTCATGTACTTACAAAAGTTCAAGAATTATAACTTAAGTATTATAACTGTTAAAAATTAAATTTAGATACTTATTTGCAAACTAAATTTAAACTTAAGTATTTATGCCTTAAATTACTCAAAAAAAATTTACCTCTTAAAAAGCTAAACTTATAACACTACTAAATGATGCTCAAAATATATTTGCTGGTTAAAAATACTCTCTAAAATACATATTACTAATAGGTATTCCTTTATATTTATTTATTTAATTTAGGAAACGAAAAACTTGATTAAATAATAGAGAAAAAAAATACTTTCCCACCAATTTTCTAAAGATTTGGTATGCATGATTGTATTGGATTGGATTAGAAAAGATTATTGGACTGGATCAAACTAGATAGGATTATGTTGAACCCAGTAATGTGTGTTATGAGTTGGATTGAATTTTTTATGGGATTTTTTACATAAAATGCCATTTTTTTTTTCACTCTTTAAACATTTATACAATTCTATACTTTGACTTTTCATTTTTACTATTTTTTAAACAAATATAAGGTTATTATTTAAAATGTTACAACAAATACGGTTTTGCTTATGTCACTTAACTGCCTACACGTTTCCCTCTATTCTGTCAAATATCAATCACTTCTCTTGCCAGTTATCACTCTCTAACGCACTCTCTCTTTATTCTCTTTTTTATTTTGAATTCCTTCTCCTTCATCATCATCGTCTTCTTTTTTTTTTTGTTTTTTGAGTGGTCTTTATTCGTTTCATCTTTGTTTTTGAGTAACGGCTATTACTCGATCTCGTTCAAGCTCATTGTCCCCTTATCCTTAGAAAAAAAAAAGCCTATTAAACAATCTAAACTGAAATCTGTTGCTTGAAAAATTTCGAAACTCCCTAATCAGAAATTCAAAGTTGTTGTTGATGTTGGTGATGAGCCATCATCTGAGCTTCCTCTGATTATATCTTTAGTGATGCTAGGAAAACTAAGAGGAAGAGAAATGATAATAATGATGATTTCGTTACTGTGCGTCCTAGAAATGTATTTTTGAATTATTTTTTTTATTTTTTTTGTTGATTTGTTGTTTCCTTTTGGTTTTTTATTTTTAATTCAAATGTGTTATTATCTATTTATTTGATTAATTTTTTGAGTTTAGGGTTTTTTTCTTTGTTATTTTGATGTTGTGGGTTTCAATTTTAATTTTACAAATTATTTTTGTATGTTCTTTATTTCGTTATTTATTTATTTATATATAATTTTGTTCATTTTAATTTGTTCAATCCTAAGTTATGTTTTATATGTATTTTTTTGTTGATTTTTTATTTATATATTGTTATGGGGTTATTCATGTTTTAACTTATAATTTTTATTGTAATATGTTTTTTTTTTCATGTTTTTCTTCAATTTTTGTTGGAAATTTTCTTTTTAGCCTTTTTTTTTTTTATCAAGAATGTGATTGTTTTCATATAATTTTGTTATTTTTTGTTGAATTATATGTTATTTGTTTATTTGTTGATTTTTAGGATTTTTTGTTTATATTTTTTTATTCCTTGTTCATTTGATGTTGTGGGTTTCATTTTCCATTTTTCAAATATAAATGTGTATAATCTGTTTTTTATTGGTTTTTTTTCGCTATTTCTGTTTTTTTTTTAGTTTACATTTTGTTTATTTATTTGTTCTTTCTTATTGGTTGTTTATGTATTATTTTTTTATGTTTATTTGATAATTGTTGTTGTTTTACTGTTTTATTAATTTTACTATTTTGACTTTTCAATTATGGGATAATAAATTTAGTAATGAAGATTTTCATACTACACGGGTGACTTCAACTTGCTCTTTTAAAATAATTGAGACTATCAATTCAATTTTGTCCAGTGAACAGAAGGAAATCTTTGGATAAACTGTGTTTGGATGCTTTTAAAGAACTCCTTCTTATGTTTTGCAATATACCAGTTGCCCTATAGTTTGTTGTTGAGGGAGGTGGTAACCGAATGATAACGAGATGTGGTTTAATATTGCTGGTCGGATGCTAAGGTTTAGCATTGAGGAATTTGCTTTGGTTTTAGGCCTTGATTGTTCTTGTCAATGTGACAAGTGTAGGTGTAAACAAGAAAAAATTTGTTGAATGAGAAGATTTTTGCTGGTTTTAAAGAAATTAACAAGAAGAACGAGGAGAAAGCTTTTGTTGGGAAAATGTTCGGCGATGATGATGAGCTCGCGTTGAAAGTTGTTGTTTTGTACTTTGTTCAGTGTTTTGTTTTAAGTGATTCAGTCACTAAAAAAGTATCTGACTTAGAGTTGGATATTATTGATAATGGGAGGTTCAATGAATATATGCTTGGGGTAAAGAGTCTTATTATTTATTTCTTGATTTGGTTAGAAATGCGATTGCAAAGAATCTTGTTAAAATTAATAAAGGTGATAATGGAGAAAAAATAGGTTTTTATAGGTTGAGAGGTTTGACGTATGTTTTTCAAGTTTTGTTCAATGAATGTTGTGTTTACGTACATTGATGACATTCATTGTTCTAAATTACATGCTCGTATTCCTAGAATTCTGAACTGTTCTAATGATAATGTTCCTTCTCTTAAGGAGTTCAAGAATTCTATCTTCAGTATTTCTCTATCCAAGGTATATTTAGTTTTTAAAATTTTGTTTCAATGTTATTTTTTGTTTATTTTATGTGTTTATTGTTTTTTTTCCTGTTTTATTTTTGTTACAGCTTAAAGTTAAGAAATTGTTCCCAATTAAGGAGGAATTATTAAGCTTACATTTGGATGGATTCTTTGTGGATAAGAATCTAGATGACATGAGGAAAGGAAAATCTGTGCAGATTGATGATGTTGGTACTCAGGTTCTGTTGATGAAAATAGTTCATGTTTTAAATTTGTAGAGTTTCATAGGAGATTGGCAGATATTTCTGCTAAGCAGGAAGCATTCTCTGCTGAATTTTTTTTTATTTTAAAATAAGATTTTAAGAATATGATGCATTCTTTGAAATCTATACATAAAAATATTGACTTGTTGTTGTCAAGACCTCCTCCCAAGGTTTGTTGTTATTAAACTTTAAATTTTTGTTTATTTTTCAAGAAGTATTAATTTTTGTTTATTTTCTTATGTGAAGGATTCTCATGATGTTGAGGAATATGATAATAAGAAAGAAGTTGAGATTGAGGAAGCTTCTCATGGGGATGAAGATGATGTGGAAGATGATGATGAGGATGATGGTGAGAATGAAGAGGGTGATAATGAGGGTGATAATGAAAAGAACGAAGGGGGTGTGAATGAGGATGTTTCTCGAGGTGAAAAAAATGATATCAAAGGTATCATTAATGATGAGGATGATGATAGAGATGGTAGTGGTGAAGGGGATAATGGTAATGATGTTGAGGTATCAAAAGATGTTGTCAACGATGAGAAAAAAGAAAAAATTGATGGGCAGCTACCTGTTGAGGATGATGATGCTGTTATGGCTGGTTTAAAAGCTGCTGCAAAATTTTAAGTATTTTCTTTTTATGCCATGTTTTGCCTACGCCGTGGTAGCCTCCTCCTCTGGGTACTCTAAAAATCAACGTAGATGCAGCAATGGATAGTCAATGAAATATTGCCAGAATCAGTATTATTCGTAATGATTCTGCTCGAGTAGTTTCAGCCCTCGTCTATCCCATTGTTAGTAATTTTGCATCTCGTAAAATGAAAGTAAAGGCAATGTTTCTTGGTTTGAATTGGTCCCTACAGCTGCAACTACAAGTTTTTACAAGTAGAAACAGATGTCTTAATGGTTTCTAATACTTTTAATGCATCTTTATTTGCAATTAATTGCATCTTTCAAGGATTTAATTGTTGATATTTTTAGTCTTCTTTCTTTTCTTCCTAGTGAGTATTGTTCATGTCAAATGTACAGTTAATATGGCTGCTCATGGCTTTGCTAGATATGCCCTTGGCTTGGTTGAAGCTTACTATTGGTTGGAGACTATTCCTCTACTTATATACTTTGTTATTGTAAATGAGTTTCTTCATTAATTTATAATAACAAAGTTTTTATTCTTAAAAAAAAGTTTGACAAAATGAGCATATTTACAACTGTATTGTGTTGAGGATATTGGAGGACATTGTCCCACATGAATTAAATGTAAAAGTATTGAGCCATATATAAGAACATGGGCTACTCCACTCATTGCCAATTGGTTTTGAGATGGAACCCCATGATTCTCAACATGGTATCAGAGCCATATCCCTAGCGGGCTTTCGATCCACACCTATCCAGATGGTTAGCCAGCCGCACGAGATCCAGATGGTGCAAAGACGCCTGAGATCCGAACAAAAATAAGCGAGCAAATGGCAAGACTTTTGATAAGGTGATTCAAGATTGGTGAGCAAAAATAGCCACCATGTCATATATAAGAATATGGGCTACTTCACTCATTACCAATTAATTTTGAGATGGAACCCCATAATACTCGAGAGAGAGGAATACTTTTAATAAATGAGTGGTAAAAATGTTAATTATTTTTTTTTAAAAAAACCTCCATATATATTGATCTTTTAATTAATAAGGAAATAATAATCGAAAGAGAAGTGTATTTTTTAAAAGAAAGTAAATCAATCCGAAAGTCGGTGGTATATATATTCCACAATTGGGTAGCGGACTGTTATTCTCTTCTCATTATAGCAAGATTCGATACTTATTATTTCTAAGGTGATTGATATAGTTACCCTGAAGACATGTTATAATGTACGTACTATATTATAGCTATAAGTACATGTAATTTACATGAATTTCAAAAAATGAATAAACAAAAAGAAAATGAGTAGCTAATATATCTGCACCCCACGTGATGTTGTGAACTAAAAATGTATCTTATTTCTTGCTAAAATTTTTATAGAGAATATAACATTGTTATAAAAGTGATTGTTCTAATTTTCTTTGTAAGTTTTAGTACTGTAGACTTCATTGTCAATAATAGACATACATTTTTATCTATATATACTTAAACAACTTAACATGTTTACCAATGGTGGGATCTCGAATTTCAAGCTTCAATCTTGGTTGCATGTCATGAAGATAATAATATCAGAATTAATTAAGATCAAGTCAAAATGGTATTATCTCTGTCCTTAATTATATCACATTCACCTCTGTTTCCGATAATACCGAATTGTGTAGTATATGTAAAAGAAGCCTTGAGGCAATGAACTAATAAGTAAGCTTCTCTAACTTGATAAATTTATGAGAAAGGCTATATATGCACCAGTAATTTCTAATACTTTTTTTTGTGTTACATTACTATAAGCATTGCTATTAGGTATTATAGTGCCTAGCACTTTCGACATGTTGCGATTGGCTAGCAATACTCTCTAAAAGCTATTATATTAAATTATATGGGACCCGATATTTAGTTGGACCAATAGCGACATTGACACATAGGAGGGTGCTAGACACCACTAGTGCCTTTTAGCATTTCTATATTACTATTAGTATAATTAAATGTTAAATATAATATAATTTAATATGCTAACTTTTTTAAAAATTATTGAGAACCAATCGTAATACGACACCTCTAGATGCTAGAATACTTACCATCAATGCTCTAAACTTGTATATATATATATAAATATATATATAAATATATATATTTATGAGTAACAATTATATTGGTAATCATCCCTTTAAGTTTCTAAGTAGGTGAAATAAAATAAAAAGTTAATGGCTTTCTTTCATGTCTTTAATTGATGCTATTAATTTTCAATAATAATATTATAATAATAGTTGTATATATATGAAGTGAAGACCGCCGTTAAGCTCACGTCTCATGATAATATTATTAGTACTACTTACTTTTGCCCTTGTGCCAAACTCAGCCCATCACCCTAGCTTATATATATACTTTTCACACACAATAATCATAATTCACAATTCACAACAAACATAATTATAAGTAGCAGAATCATTAATTAATAATGGTAAAAACTCGATCTTGTACGTGGTCGATACAAAACCACGTTAATTTATACTAATACAACCACACAATCTACTATTATTGCGCGCGTACTATTAATAATTAATTTGATAGAGAGATATTGAAAATGAAAATTATTATTACACTATTTTCTTAATTCATCCTAAATTCATTAGTGTCTTTATTTATTTTTTTTCCATTAACACTCAAATAATAATAATAAAAAATAAACAATAACGCTATATATGGTACATTCTCAAAAAAAGTAAATAAATAATTCTTCATCTTCTCTTTTCATGAGACACATCTTAAGTTAGTCTCTTAGTTGTTTATTAGAAAATTGCAAATTTTCACATTATTCTCAATAATTTACTAAATCAGAAATAAAGTTTAAATAAATTGTTTCTATATAAAATATATTATACAAAATATATTATTCTGCAAGAACCCAATATATACTGCAATATTTTTCTTAAAATATATTTTTTACGTGCTGAATATAATTTGAAGGGTGCACCATAATATGTCTCAAAAACATATTTAATTAATGATGTGTAAAATAAAATATTTTTCTTATTGGGTGACTAAATATTTGTTATAATTATTACATCTAAGTAGTAACATCAATGTCATAATTCTCCACTATTCTCACTCTCTACCTTTACTTATTACTTAATCAAAATATCATGCATTCTCTCCAATCTAAACCTACATTCCCTTACATACAATTTTTTTTTTAAAAAAAATTATTAAAGATTTTTGTTCACAAATTTAGTTGTCCCAATTCAAAACCATACAATTATATTATATTTTATTATAAATACACACATTTTTTTTCCCTATATAATATTAAAACCATCAAAACAACTCTCTATCTATTCTTTCAACAATCTCTCTCTCTAACATTTTCTTTGTTGTGATGCCTTCAAGAGTTTTACAATGGTTAAGCCTTGTAGGAATCATATGGTTACAAGCCATTAATGGAACCAACACCAATTTCCCAGCTTACTCTTCCCAACTCAAACATGCCTTCTCCATGTCCCAACTCCAACTCAACAACCTCGCTTTCGCCTCCGATGCCGGAAAACTCTTCGGTTGGTTTTCCGGCATTGCTTCCGTTTACCTTCCCCTTTGGCTTGTCCTTCTCATAGGCTCAGTTCTCGGTTTAATCGGTTACGGTCTCCAATACCTCTCCATAACAAACCAAATCTCATCTCTTTCTTACATCCAAATCTTCATTCTCACCGTCTTAGCCGGTAACAGCATATGCTGGCTCAACACTGTCTCTTACCTCGTAGCAATTAGAAACTTCCCCCGCCGTTACCGTCAACTCGCCGTTGGTGTAACGACGAGTTATCAAGGATTAAGTGCCAAGATTTATACTGACGTGGCAAGTTCTATATTCTCTTTCAGTAACGGTACTACTGAGAAAGCCCAGGCTTACCTTCTTCTCAACTCTGTTTTACCACTGGGAGTTACCGTTATAACGGCTCCGTTTGCTAGAGTAATGAAAGTAGGAACAGTAGCCAGGGATGGTGGTGGAGACATGAACGTTGGGTTTGTTGTAATGTTTGTTATAACTATAATTACTGGTGTTTATGCTGTGATTAGTAGTTTGGGGTTGATTATGTCAAGCTCTGCTCTTAAAAGGGTTATTGGTACATGTGTTTTTCTATTGGCACCGCTTTTGATTCCTTTGGCTGAGAAAATTCGACAAGTGTTTGAGAAGTATTATAGCAGTGTGATTAATAGGGAGACCAGAGTTTACCATTTTACTATAGATGATGAAAATAGTAATAATGATGTGGAAACTGATCGATTGGATCGTGAGGGTTCCAAATCTGAACGAGGTAGTCAAGATGATCAAAATGGTAGAGAAAGAGAAGTAGTAATGATCAACGGTCAGGATGATCATGATGATGATGATGATGGTGATGGTGTTGGGGCTAGAGAGGAGATTGGAGTTAAAAAGATGCTATTAAGGATTGATTTCTGGTTATATTTTTTCTGTTATTTTTTTAGTGCTACACTTGGTTTAGTGTTCTTAAACAACTTGGGTCAAATAGCTGAATCTCGAGGGTCCAATAATACATCTTCTTTAGTTTCATTGTCTTCTGCCTTTGGATTCTTTGGTAGACTCATGCCTTCACTTTTAGACTATTTCTTCTCAAGGTCAGTAAACAAATTCATTTATGTATTTATTTTGTGTTAGTTGACAAAATGAATGTGGTCAATAAATTTGAGAATCTACTTTTCGTTGAAATTATAAAACAAAAAATTGATAGCTCTGTTTTTTTTTTTTCATCAGGAGGAGAAAGTCATCAGTGGTTTCAAGTCCAGCTTTAATTGCTATCTTAGTAGCTCCAATGGGAGGAGCTTTCTTATTATTACTCAACTCAACACACATTGTTTTATACATAAGTACAGCTATTATAGGAGTTTGTACAGGAGCAATTACTTCAGTTTCAGTTTCTACAACTTCAGAGCTATTTGGTGCTAAAAATTTCTCAGTGAATCATAATGTTTTGGTAGCTAATATCCCAATTGGGTCATTTGTTTTTGGCTATTTGGCTGCTCTTCTCTACCACCAACAAGGAAATGGGCGATCAGATGGGAAATGCATAGGAACAAAATGCTATAGAGACAGTTTCCTCATTTGGGGTTCTCTCTGTTTTCTTGGCACGATTTTGGCTATAATTTTATGTGTTCGTACACGCAAGTTCTACTCCCATACATCATAATTAATTTTGTGTCACAAATATATATACATATATAAATATATACAATAGGTCTATATTTATATATTTATATATTGTATGAGAGTACACTTTTTTCTTCATAAGTGTCTCAATGAAAGTGTCACATATTTTTGGTTTTGTTTGTATAAATATACCTCGTTTATCTTGTACAAGAATGAGTACATATTAGGGACAATTAGAATTAAAATCTAATATATTTATAATATATGTATTGAGATTTCTTATTTATGATAAATGCAATACTTATTTATTTAGATGTATTATTGTTCAGTTTTTGATTTAATACCGTTCAATAATAGAGAACTCTTTATCATATGATTAAATCTTCAAGATCTATTAAAACCAAACCATAACATATGCATGATTGTGGGGTACCAATACTATATATTTAAATGTTTTCTTAAAAGAAAGAAAAAAAAAATTAAAGAAAAAATTGAGTCTAATGAAAACAACACTTTTTCCACCTTTCTTTCTTCGTATATTTATAAAGTGTCTTTTTTTTTTAAAGAATAAGCAAATTTTATCAATAGAGGCAATCTATCCACAAAGCTAGCATGTCGATTTTGCTTAATATATAGTACACAGGACAAGCTTCATGGACAAAAAAAAACCTTCACAAATTGTCACAAACCCTCACAAAAAGCCATGAGAGACAACAATAAACACCTTTATTATAAAAACTATACACATAAATTGCAACTTTTAGAATATTATTATGTGGCACTTTAAGAGTATCTTCAATGAATGAAAGATGCAAATTGGTGATCAATTACTAAAATATAACTCATTAGTTTTGTAAAAAAATTTGTTCTAATGGTGTTGTAAAAATTAATCCAAATTCAAAAACGGTCTAAGATGCTCAATACCATACTAATGTGAGACACTCTTTAATTGGGTTACTCATTATTTATTAAATTAAAATATGTAAAAATATATGATATTAGAATACACTAATAATAATATATCACTTTTTATATTGCTATTGGCTCTTTAAAGTGTCCCTTAACTTTCCAATAAGGGACTATAGTCCAGTTTGCTATAATTGGGTAGTAGAAAAAAATATTGTATTACTAAATTATTGGCTTTAAAGTGTTCTATTAGAGTGTTTAATAAACATGATAATTAAAGTGATGTTAAATATTCAAATAACAATATAAATATCATATTTATTTTATTGTATTAAAGAAATTTACTCGTACCTAAAGGTGTCGAGAATAGAAATAGGAATAAAAATAGAAATGAAATGGAAACATTTTATCATAATTTTTTTTCTCATCATACATTAGAATAATTTTTCCTTCTATTTCAAAATGGAATTCATTACACCAAAAAACTGGAAAGGTCATTCTATTAGAATGACATTCCAATACTTTAATATGCAACCAAATAAATAAATGGAATGAAGATTTTTTCCTTTCTATTCTATTCTATTTTATTAGCTCCAACCAAACGACACCTAAATATATTTTAATATAAATGTATTTATGTAGACATATTTTTTTTGTTGATTTTGGGAGAGGAGAGAGTTGAACTTGGGACCTCCTCTTTGTGAGGAGAAGTGTAAAACTACTATAACTTCACTACTACACAAGTCAGAATTCACGACGGTCCTAAAAATACTTTTTTGGGGGGACCGTCACTTAAAAAATTATGTAACTGTTTAAAATCGTCGGAAAAATTAGTATTCTCGACAGTTTATAACATTAATTATAGGAATATGCGACAATTTTAATTGGAATTTGTGAATTTATTGGGCCCTTATACCCGACAGTTTAAAACCGTCAGGTATAGTATAGTCACATACCTACACAATCTTAGAATCATCACACTTGACCTTTCCTAGGCGATGTGGGATTGCACAGCTTACCTAGCTAGTATTTTTCCTTACGGATCATAAAACTACTGACTGTCACAATGAGTGTCTGTTATTCTTTCTCTCAAAATATCTTCTTTGCTTCTCTTTGTAGAGAATTTCCGTAACTCTCTCGAATTCTGAATAACCATCAATATCATACAAATACTACATAAAAAAAAAAGACATATTAATGACCTTTGTATTTATTAAAGTAAAATCTACATCACGAAATATGTTAATTTTTTTGCCAACATTTTTTGTACAACTTGGTCATTAAAATATTGAGGTATATCTTTAAAATTCAAGTAGTGTCCTGGCATCAACATTGTAACTTCAACACCTAGCTGACTGAAAAAAAAAACTTGGTTCTCTTTGCAAAGTACAAACCACTTTGCTCGTCACCTCATCATGATGAAGTGGTACTTATTTTCCCAAATCCTGCCTTCGCTTTTCAACATCAATGTTACTAGTAGGGCCATATCCTTTTGGCAATTGAGGTGTCCAATCATTAAAACAAAAAAAATTTAGTATTTGTATAGCATGGATTGAATAAAAGTCGAACATGATTGAAAATTTTATATTAACCTAACTCGCCGGACGAGAGTACCCTATTAGGGTCTGGCGAGTTCATACCACCACCGTCTCCACCGTGATATTATGCTACATCAGCTGACATTTCTTTTAAAAATAAATTTGTTGTCTTTATTAATAATAATATTATTATCTAGAAATTAATAAACAAAAAATTAACTATAAATTAATAATCATATTAATTAAACATTAAAAAAAATTAATTGTCTTTAGTACAAAAAATAAATGAATAAAAACTACTTAAAATTAGTAATCACTATGATCATTTTCATCATTGATTAAATTATTATTAATATTGTCTTTACAAAGGTTATCAAGTAATTCATCGTCGTCAGATTCTTCAGCGGCTTCTTCATCGCCTAAGTTGTGATCCTCTTGGTTAACATGCAAACTTTGTGTAGCATGCACCAATGTCAATTCCAAATTGATTATGTTGCATAATCAACTCTCCAAGATCCACGGTCAAAAAAAAAATTGACGAGCTTGTGTCATGTACCACATCAACGTCGGCAATATTATCTTCATCCACAATGTTCCAAATTTGATAATGGTTTACATTCTCAATAATTTTCTTATTTTTCTCTCTTTGTAGATCATCAAGATAGAATACTTGTTTTTCTTGATTAGCAAGTATGTTGGAGTCATCTTTATACTATTAGCCCCTAATATTAATACTACTGATATTATTCTCAACAATTATTTTCTTCTGCCTTGGATCTCTATTAAATTACTTGCATGCACTTAAATAATGTCACCGAGTAAACACCAATAAAGGTTAACTTCAGTACTTCTTCAAGCGTGCCATAATAATTAAAATTCGGTTCGGGTAACACTCTACTATTATGTGTGCTCCTCTTTACATCTCGCTTGCTAGCTATTATCCAAATTTCTACACTATGATGCATGTCCATCTAGGTGACACGTTTAACATATTTCATAACAAGGATGGATGATTCTACTCATGATAAGCCATATAGGAAGGATTGATTCTCAAGGTCACAGACAGAAGTTGTGACATCCGAGCAATTAAAGTGTGCATAAACATCCGACCAACTTTTATCTAGAAGGTAGTTTCCATACACCTACCAGGGGATGCGAGTTAGCAATTTTTAAAATATATCTCGTATATCTCCAAGATTGCAAGTGACGACACAATCCCTACGTTCTTGGGATAGATTCGTGTCCTCAAAGAATAAAGACTAAGTTTCTCATTTTCCTCACTATAATTACAAAAATAATTTAGTTTCCTATTTTAATTATTATTGATTTAGGGAAATTAATTTCATGTAATTGATTCATATAAATAGTAGACTCATTTTACTATTCAAGGACACGAAATTTATACAGAGAAAGAACGACACTCAATAGAGAAACCTTGATCTAAGAGTAAATTACCAGAGATCACTATAAGAGTTGTTCAAAACTACATCAATGTGGTGTCTCACAATTGGTTAATAATTTTTCATATTATCATTTATTAAATTAAAATACGTGGGATCTAATATTAAAATCAACCAATAACACTTTACTACCTCTCTTGTAGTGTAGTTGCTCCTAAGCATCTGTTTTATTAATTACAAGTGTGTCTTGATAAAAATCATGCCTCAAAGTACCAATTAGAAATAGTTTTATTTGAGTATTTTTCCAACGAAAACATGACGAACTGTAACCAACTGTAACCAAGATCGTAAGGAACTCTTAATCCAAAGGCCTATTATATATAATGAGCTTTGAGTTACCATGTTCATGAACCAAGCCACCACGTCATGCATATATGGACCATGATTGTCGTCACTTTCAAGATTAAGCCAAGCCACCATTGTGATCATCATCACACTCATGCGCTTCCGCTAGTCTTGTCATCAAAGCCAACCCTTAAATTCATTCTCACAGAATTTAGACAGTATATATGGGCATTGGCGTAACGAAAAGAAGCACGTCAAACCCCCAAAACCTTGGATATTGGACATCAATACGTACAAGGGCTCTTTTACAGTGTCGGCCACGAAATAATAATAATAATAACAATTTGAGCTTTATGTAACAATAAAGGCTTTTTAAAAACTACAAATGAAGAAACAAGTCTGAACAGTATTCAGGTCATCAAAATATAATATAAACATGACTTAATAATTACTAAAAAAAAACAATTTTTTAAAAGCCAGCAATAGTAGTACGTACTACGTAGTGAATAGTGATACTATATGATATGAAGTCCAAGCTTTTGTTCCTCGATTAGTACACATGTCTTGAAGTAAGAAGAAAAGTGAGGCATGATAATTGTGATTAGAGAATCGTAACCAATAAGTGCTTATATTAAAGCTATTTAATGGTGTGGTTATATATTTAGAAGGATGATTTGTGATGCTGAAGGGAACAGTTAAGTGTAGAAGGAGAGAGAAAAGGGCAGAGCACAATTTGTGAATGAGAAAAGAGAATAGCAAAAGCTAATTCTCCACTCGATCTAAACTTTATTTATAAGCTACCCATTACAAGGAAAACAAGAAAATATAGTTGTTAAGTTAATAAATAACTAACTCTACTTGACTACCTTTTACAAAATTTCTCAGACTTATTTTCAATACTAACATCCCCCTCAAACGTAAAGGGGTTGAAGTTGTTTGAAGTTTGAACTTGAGATAGTTGAAATGTTAGTCGAGAGTGACTTTGTGAGAACATTCGCAATTAGGTCGAGAGAAAGAACATATCTTACAGAGAGAATTTGATCTCTCACAAAGTATAGGTCCATTTCAATATGCTTTGATCTAGCATGAAAGACAAGGTTTGCCGCAAGAGCTATGACACTTTGATTGTCCACCCAAATGACAGGGTAGTAAGGCATTTTGACATGAAGTTCATTGAGAAGTGAGGTTATCCACTTGATTTCAGCAACAACATTAGCTAGAGCTCTGAACTCACTTTCTGTACTGGATCTAGCCACTAGATGTTGCTTCTTTGCAGACCAAAAATTGAGATTTCCACCAAAAAAAAACACAACATAACCACTTGTAGAATCCCTGTCATCCACACAACTGGTAGAATCTGCATCTAAATAGCTTTCAAGTGTCATTACAGCAGCTAATTTGAGTAACATGCTATCTAAAATGGTTCCTTTAATATACCTCAATAGCCTTTTACAAGCTTCCCGTTGTATGGTGGTTGGAGCTTTGATAAACTAACTTAATTTATTGATAATAAAGGCAACATCTCTGACCTTGTTAATGTGAGATATTGCAGAGCTCTGTAGGTGGATCTGTACAAAGTGGGTGTTAAGAACAATACTTAATAACTGTAATAACTGTAATAACAGTTTTCTGTTATGTCTGTTGGGGTTCAAGGGTATTCTTGTCTTTTCCCTTTTATTGTTTATTTCCTGTATATAAAGAATGTAATCACATTGCTTTAATCAATGAGAATCAGTTTATTCGTTTTCTTGTTTTGTTTCGTTTCCTTACATGGTATCAGAGCAGGCTCTGATTCTCATTCTTCATCTTCTTCGTTAGGTTATGAATGACATCGTCACCAACCATGTCCTCTGCAACAAGCCAGTCAACACCGTTTGGAGCTGCAACATCATCGTTTGTACCTGTTGTCTTCTCACACAAGCTGGCTACAAAGTTGGATCATGATAATTTTCTTCTCTGGAAACCTCAAGTTCTTTCTGCCATTAGAGGCCACAAGCTTCAACAATACATCTCAAAAACTGCCATTCCTCCACCAAAATTTCTCTCTGAAAATGATCGAATTGCTGAAAATGTCAATCCTGCCTTCATTGACTGGGATCAACAGGATCAATTGTTATTCTCTTGGCTTCTCTCATCCATGATTGAACCCATTCTCACACGAGTTATAAATAGTGAAACCTCCGCTGCACTCTGGTCTGTTCTTGAAATGTACTTTGCATCTCATACTGAAGCCAAGATCGATCAATATACCACTGAGTTGCAGAATCTCAAGAAAGGAGCTCTCACTCTCAATGAATACTTACTCAAGGTTCGTTCTCTTATTGATAAACTAAATTCTGTTGGTCATACTACTTCGAATAAAGAACATGTTACTGCTATCTTTCGAGGGCTTCCATCTCCTGATTATGATACATTTGTTATTTCTGTAAATTCTCGAGCTGAACCCATTGAAGTTACTGCTCTTGAAGCCCTTCTTTTGGCTCAAGAACATCGCATTGAACGTAAACACAAAGATCTTGATTCAACCTCTGTGAATCTTGCTAATTTTCGATCTCGTGGTAATTCATCAAATCAACATAATAAAGATCATTGGAATCCCTATGCCACTGGTGGAAGGTCGAATCAAAATGGCTACCATCCTGGAAATCCAAGTGGAAATGGCTTCTCATCTCGTCCTCCAACTTCTGGAGGAAGAGGCAACTTTGGAACTACTCAAAATAACAACTCAGCAAGAGGAACTAATACAAACAAACCCACCTGTCAGCTTTGCTCTCGACAAGGACACTATGCATCTAAGTGCTATCAAAGGTTCAACCCAGGATTTCCTGGTTTTGGTGCTGGATCAAGTAACAACACTCAAAATTCTCCTATGGCTATGGTTGCCACTGCTGAAACTGTCTGTGATGATGCCTGGTATCCTGACTCAGGAGCAACACATCACTGTACCTCAAATGACAGCAATCTCTCACAAAAATCTGACTTTAATGGTCAAGATCAAGTTTACATGGGCAATGGTGCAGGGTTGAACATTGAGAACATTGGTAAGAAACTCTTTCTGTCTATTGATAAATCCAAGATCTTAACTCTCAATAATCTTTTACATGTTCCAAAGATAACCAAAAATCTTATCAGTGTTTCAAAATTTGCTTCTGATAATAACGTCTTTTTTGAGTTTCACCCTGACTTTTGTCTTGTCAAGGATCGGGAGACACACCAAGTGCTGCTGGAGGCTACTCTTGAAGCTGGCCTATACGTGTTTCCCCCTCTTCTACCCACATTCAAGTCTCAACAGGCTTCTGTTCCTGCTACTCACTCTCTTTCAAACATTTCTTGTAATAATGTTCAGTCCACTAATAACACTATTGTTAACAGTTCGTTATTTCATTTGTGGCATTCTCGTCTTGGCCACCCTGCCATTAAAACAGTTCAGCAAATAATGCATAAGTGTAATATCACAAATAGCAATAAAAATGTTTTTGATTTTTGTTCATCTTGCTGTCTAGGCAAAATACACAAACTACCTTTTCCTAGATCCACTACTGAATATACTAAACCCTTGCAATTAATACATTCTGATCTATGGGGTCCCTCCCCAATGATTTCCTCAAATGGTTATTACTACTATGTGCATTTTACAGATGCCTTTTCCAGGTTTACATGGGTTTATCTTCTCAAAAACAAGTCTGATGCCATTCAGACATTCATCAACTTTAAAAATCTGGTTGAAAAAGAGTTCAATCTACCCATCAAAATGCTCCAATCTGACTAGGGAGGAGAGTTTCAAGCATTCTCTCCATATCTCACTGAGCATGGCATACATCATAGGCTCTCTTGCCCTACCACTCATGAACAGAATGGTGTGGCAGAGAGAAAACACAGGCATCTCATTGAGACTGCCCTTACTTTACTTGCTCATGCATCCCTTCCTTTGTCCTTCTGGGATGAAGCTGTGAGAGCCTCAGCTTTCCTAATTAATCGTCTTCCCTCCTCTGTTCTCAAAGGGGATACACCTCTTCATAAATTATTCAAAATTGAACCTGACTACTCTCAGCTACGGGTATTTGGTTGCTCATGCTATCCTAACACTCGCCCATACAACAGACACAAACTTGCCTTTCGATCTGAGGAATGTACATTCCTTGGCTATAGCTTGAAACATAAAGGCTACAAGTGTCAATCTGCCTCTGGTAGAATTTTTATCTCTCGAGATGT
The DNA here is from genome assembly GCF_029168945.1 of Cannabis sativa. NCBI lineage: Eukaryota > Viridiplantae > Streptophyta > Magnoliopsida > Rosales > Cannabaceae > Cannabis > Cannabis sativa. The sequence continues at coordinate 53,626,667 of NC_083602.1, read as the reverse complement.
TCTTTTTAATGAGTACCAATTCCCTTATGCTAAACTCACTCAATCCATTCCACCTGTTCATTCCAACCCCAGTTCTCAGTCTCACACTTCTGTCCCTGTTCCTCTTCAACCTACAGTTTTTCATCCCCCTGCACCTCCCCTTCCTACCACCACCACTTCTCTCTCTGATTCTTCACCCTTGTCCTCATCATGTCCCCTGTCTTCACCTATATCTGCTCCCTCTGTTCCTCCTTCTACTACCAATGTTCATCCCATGACAACTAGAGCAAAAGCAGGTATCTATAAACCAAAGGTTTACATAAGTTCCAAAGAACCTCTCACACTTGCAGATTCTCTAGCTGACCCCAAATGGAATGCCGCTATGGGTACTGAGGTTGTGGCCCTCAAAAAGAATAAAACTTGGACACTTGTTAGACTTCCTCCTGGTAAGAAAGTAATTGGTTGCAGATGGGTTCTACGAGTCAAAGAAAACACAGATGGATCAGTTTCCAAGCTCAAGGCCAGGTTAGTGGCCAAAGGTTTTCACCAAGAATATGGTCTTGACTTTCAGGAGACTTTCAGTCCAGTTGTAAAATCACCCACAATTCGAATTGTTCTCACCATTGCTCTCTCTCACCAGTGGCCAATCAAACAACTAGACATTAATAATCCCTTTCTCAATGGCACTTTACATGAAGAAGTCTATATGCAGCAGCCTCCTGGTTTTGAAGACACAGATAAATCCTTAGTTTGCAAGCTTCATAAAGCAATATACGGTCTAAAGCAGGCTCCTAGAGCCTGGTTTGACCAACTCAAGCAGACACTACATCGATTTGGTTTTCAGAGTTCCAGAGCTGACAATTCCCTCTTTATTCGAATTCTTCCTCAACACACCACTTTTCTTTTAGTGTATGTGGATGATATTCTTATAACAGGGAATGATTCCACTGAAATAGCCACTGTCATCTCTCAACTTCACTCCATCTTTGCTCTTAAAGATTTGGGTGATATCAATTATTTTCTTGGCATTCAAGTGACTCATACTGCTACTGGTTTACACCTCTCTCAAACCAAATATCTTACTGATGTTCTGTGCAGGGCCAAGCTCCAATTTGCCAACAGTCTTCCCACTCCAATGACAGGGGGGGAAAAGCTCTCTGCCATTGGAAGTGATCCTGTCAAAGATCCCCATCTCTATCGAAGTCTTGTTGGCGCACTTCAGTATGCCACCATAACAAGACCTGAAATTTCATACTCTGTCAACAAAGTGTCTCAGTTCATGCATTCCCCTCTTGAATCACACTGGAAAACAGTTAAGAGAATTCTTAGATACTTGAAAGGGACACTTGATTATGGCCTCACACTTCAGCAATCTGCCTCACTTGATCTTGTTGGTTTTTGTGATGCTGACTGGGCATCTGATATCAATGACAGAAGGTCGACTACAGGTTTCTGTGTTTATCTTGGGCAAAATCTTGTAAGTTGGACATCAAAAAAACAGCCAACTGTATCTCGATCCAGTACAAAAGCTGAGTACAGAAGCTTAGCTAGCATCACTGCAGAGATCACCTGGATACAGTCTCTGCTTTCTGAACTTAAAGTTTCAATTCCTCGATCACCAACTGTCTGGTGTGATAACTCCAGTACAGTTCAGATGGCAGCCAACCCTATACTACATGCTAGAACTAAACATATTGAATTGGATCTACACTTTGTGCGAGAAAAGGTTTTGGCAAAAACTCTTGTTGTCAAACACACTCCTGCTTATGATCAGACAGCAGACATTCTGACCAAAGCACTATCCAACAACAGATTTGTGCTTCTCAGAGACAAACTCAAAGTCGAGTCTCTCTCCACCTTGAGTTTGAGGGGGACTGTTAAGAACAATACTTAATAACTGTAATAACTGTAATAACAGTTTTCTGTTATGTCTGTTGGGGTTCAAGGGTATTCTTGTCTTTTCCCTTTTATTGTTTATTTCCTGTATATAAAGAATGTAATCACATTGCTTTAATCAATGAGAATCAGTTTATTCGTTTTCTTGTTTTGTTTCGTTTCCTTACAGTGGGATCCTCAAAAGGTTCACCTTCTTGCATAGACAATTTTGTGGCAACACTAGTTGGATTGGGACAAGACTTAGCTCCTTCAATATGCCATTTTTACTAGCTAATATACTTGGTTTGAGACAATTACATTCTAGAAGAATCTCTATAAATTTCAACTTTCAAGAAATAATGAACTTCCCCTAAGCTCTTAAGAGAAAACTCCTTATTCAGATCATCAAAAAGTTTGCAAATTAGAGTGCCATTAGGACCTGTCAAGAGAATATAATCCACATAAACCAACAGAATCATCAATGTTGATCCAGATATCCATATACAAACAAAGATGAATCGGATTTGGAAGCATAAAATTCCCACTGAAGTAAGCTTGCTTTGAGCTTTTCATTCCAAGCCCTTGGAGCTTGTTTTAGACCATAAATGGCCTTCTTTAAGCAATAGAGATGAGTTGGTTGAGTGACATCAATTGTAACGCCCTGTCCAACAGGGACGCTACGTGTGTGTGTGTACTTTTATAAAATTTCCTTCCTTTTTTATAAGATTATACTAAAAGTGTGGTTAATTAAAATTTGATAATTTAAAACAAATATATAAAACTTCTTTCTTTTTTTTTAAAAAAAAAAAGATAAATAATATTAATCTCGGGGTCCTCCTGTTTCTAAAATATTTACAATCTGGTTTAAAAGTGCTTTTACAACATAAATTTTATATTCCCAGAATACAAAGGAACACCCTGATCACTGGGTCGTGCCACTACGACTAATATGTACATTACTGCTACGACCTTCAAACGCATGGGTGCTCAACTTTTGCCTTCCCTTTACTTGCACTATATAGCACCCGTGAGTCACAGAGACTCAGCAAGAAATGTGAATAAACAATAATCAATATAACATTTATCCAATCAATCTCACACTAACAAACTTAAACAATTACATAATATCGTAATCACACAATCCTGGTACTTCATAAAGTACCCTTACCACTCGTTAACCATGAGCTGAATATGTCACTATCGTTGCCTGGTAAAGCAAGCGATAAGTAAGAAATATATCAGCAGTTTTAGGAGTAATTACTCGTAACGGTAATGACCGTTTCCAACCCTCAGTCATAACCGAGGCTCAACAAAGATTTAACCAAAATATTGATAATAATCAAGGCTATAATCATTCAACCGTTAACATTTAACCACATACGGTGCTTACCACTTTATTTCTTACCTCAATTCAGAACTCAAGTGTGCGGGCCGACCTGAGTAGAAAACAAGTTGGGCGATCTCGGTCCTATGTCACGACAACTGAAACTTAATGAATACCTTAAATCGAAATTCTGGAATAAAACCCTAATTCAAAGCCGAATAAGAATCTAATTTCCAACAACTCCAAAATAGGCTAGACAACTCATAAATAACCTAAAACAGATACTACGCAACTCCTCGGGACAAAAACTGAACCTGAAGAAAACCCAAGAATTCTCCCTGTAGGGCAACCGATCGACCGGGTCTATAGCACTAGAATCAACCAGTCGACCGGTTCTAGTAGACCCGAAAACCTTGGGTTTTCTTCCTCAATTTCAACCCAAACCTAACCAAACATTCCAGAACAGTGTAATAACATAAATACAACATATCCCAAGCTTCAAAACTCAACAATTCAATCATATTGAATCAAAATTACACATTCAGGTGAAGAAAACTCAACTTTAGCTTCACCTAACCAAACTCAATTCAAATAGCCAAAGAAATTACTCAAAACACTCTCCAACATACTCAAAAACCTAGTCTAAATACAACCTAAACTCAGTTTAATTCTTACATAAATACAAAACCCTAACCTAAAACCAACTAAAATTCATAGAATTCACAATCTATAAAGTGTAAGACTTACCTTAGTTTCTTCTAGATTGATCTTAAGCACAAGAATCTACTTAAACTCAATGGAGATTGGTGAGGAAATCTCTCTTTGTTGGCTGGTTCTCTCTTGCACGAGAAGGAGAGGGGGAGATGAACATTTGAGGTTCCTTAGTTTCTAAGTTATTAATACAATACCCTTAAAAAGAAAAGTCAGCCTTTTATTAATCCTAAATCAATTAACTTCATCTTATTATCCACTAAAAGACAAATAAATTAAACCTATGAAATGACCATAATCCCCCTCCCTAAACTTAAACTATTTAAAAATCTAGGGGCATTTTAGTAATTCTAGCTAATCCGTCAAACCGACATTCTAAAATTTTAAACTAGTCCAAAATACTCCCAAAATAATCCATCCATAAGTGTCATGACATTCCTAACCATATTGTCCATTTTCCACGATTGCCGAGCCCGGAAATATTTTATTCTAGAAACGGTATCCACAATAATCACATATTCCAATAAAATCTCTGTAATTAATAAATTACGTTTTATTTGATCATTTAATAAATCCACACCAATTACCCTAAGTAAGATCATAATCTTACTTTATTACCAAAATAATTACATATTTAATAAAATATGTCCAATTAAATTCCATATTATTTTCCGGGATATTACATCAATGAATCTTGGAGCCTGCTACATAAAAACTATTTCAGTAAGCTCTTCATTAAGGAAAGCATTGTTGACATCAAGCTATTTAGCTGGCCAATTCAAAGAAACTACTAAAGTGAGTACAATTCTACTTGTAACTAGCTTAATTACTGGAGACAATTTTTTCCTCATAGTCAATTCTAGCTGTTTGAGAGTAGCCCTTCGCAACCAATCTAGACTTAAATCTTTTCAAAGAGCCATCAACATTCAACTTGACTCTATGAACCCATTTGTTCCCTATAATATGCATCACATGGTAATAAGGAACAAAAACCCAAGTACTTGCAGCTTTCAAGGCTTTAATAAACTCATCTAACTTAGAAGAGAACCACCATGGAATCCTGTAAGGCAACTTTAAGAGACCTTGGTTCAGATTGTATTAAAGACTCTGGAAGAGAGTGCTTGGTAGAGATATAAGCCTTTGGTTTAGTAATACCATTTTTGAGATCAAATGACCATGGAATGTTTTCTTGCGGTAATAGCTTGGGAAGTATCACTTCCAGTAGGCAGAGGAGATAATGTTGCTCTTATGGTATTATTTTGAATTTTCTCCAATCTGTTAGCAATAGGTTGAGGATTTTTAGTGGATGTAAAAGGAAGATTAATGTGAGATGGTTAATTGGCATTTGGAAGGACTATTTTTTGGCCAATGAGGTTAATTAGTGTTGGGATTAATTGTTTATTGTAGGTTCTGATTGGTGACTGGAATAGGAGATTGAGAAATGATGGAGCAACATCAATTTGTGGTGATGATGAGCATGGAGGAGCAGATATAGATTGAGAAATGATGGGCACAGAGGTAACATTGGTATTCATAGAAGAAACAATAGTGTTAGAACTTGAACAAGTTGAAAACGTTGGAGTAGGAAAATAACTAGTAGAAGAACCAGATTGTACCTTAAGTGTTGATGATGGAAGAGAGATACCTGGGTAATGTGTGTTGGGTTTTATGCCCTAAATAAAAGTCATTTCAATATAATCAGATTTACTTATTAATATAGATCAGAAATAACATTTAATGTTGCATGGTTCACATGATTTATTTCATGATTATATGTACATAATGTATGAATTCGTCTGAAACTCTTTTCACATACTTGATCCTGTTTATTGTGTCGTCAACACATTAGAAAGTAAACATGACTCTGTGAATAAAGTTTCCTAGATTTATCATACACAGGGTTTTACTGATATCATAATCTACAACAAGAGTTTACTTGCATTTGGAGAAATGCTCTGTTCTTTCCAGAGCATTGGTTAAAGTAAAGCTCAGGTTGGATGCATGGAGTATACATCGAAAGGGACCGATATTGAACTTTGAATTAGATTTATTAAACTTACCGTAATATCTACTCAAGTCAATATCGCCTAGTTGATCCTAGATCAAATGATCTTAATCCTGTTATGATTAGGCTCAATCTCGAAAGGCTATTCGTGTTCTTTGATTTGTTAGTTAAGCCTACTTTTAGGTCAGGGTGATACGTACATTTTGGGAACACGGTAGTGCAATTGAGTGGGAGCGCTAACATGAACATGGAATCTATAGCTTCTATCTGGCGAATAGTAAGTAAAGGATGATCTCCTTCGAGCTTGACCAAACGAAAATAAATGGTGGAGATCTCATTTCACATAAGCTGAAATATCATTTATACGGGGTTAAGTGTTTTAAGGATTAAATACATTGTAGGGTGAACGGTAATCTAATCCCTTTATAGTGTAGATCATTCATATAGAGGATCATTGATAAAATTAGGATTATAACAATGGATAACTAATGATGTGTCTATATAGTGGAACATATAGAGCATTCTATATACTGAGAGTGCAATTCTAAGTTCTATGCATGGATTCAACGAAGAATTAATAAGTCAGTGAATTTAGGTTATAAATTCTTGATCTCCTTATTGGAAGCTCGGTTATATAGACCCATGGTCCCCCCACTAGTTGAGATAATATTGCTTGTAAGACTTATATAATTGGTTTTGATTAATCAATTATAATTCTCAAATTAGACTATGTCTATTTGTGAATTTTTCACTAAGTAAGGGCGAAATTGTAAAGAAAGAGTTTTAGGGGCATATTTGTTAATTATGATACTTTGTATGGTTCAATTAATAAATATGATAAATGACAATATTATTTAATAATTATTTATAGTTCTTAAATAGTTAGAATTGGCATTTAAATGGTTGAATTAGAAAATTGGCGTTTTTGAGAAAATCAGATGCAGAAAAGATAAAACTGCAAAATTGCAAAAAGTGAGGCCCAAATCCACATTGCATGGCCGGCCACTTTTGTAGGATTTTTCCCTCTCATATTTTCATTATTTTAATGCCAAATAATTCAAACCTAACCCTAGTGGAATGCTATAAATAGATAGTGAAGGCTTAAGAAAAATTACACTTTCCTTCTCACTTTTCATTCAGAAAAAACTGAGCCTCTCTCTCTCCCTATCTTTAGCCGCCACCTTGCTCTCTTCCTTCCCTCTTTAATTTTGAAATTCTTAGTGTGAGAATAGTGCCCACACACAGCAAGTGATACCTCAATCATAGTGAGGAAGATCGTGAAGAAAGACTTTCAACAAGAAGGAGTTTCAGCACTAAAGAATCAGAGAAAGAGATCCAGGTTCGGATATTGATAATGCTCTGCTACAGAAAGGAATCAAGGGCTAGATATTTGAACGGAAGGAGTCATATTATTCTGCTACACCCAATGTAAGGTTTCCTAAACTTTATATGCGTTTATTTCATCGTTTTAGAAAGTTCATATTTAGGTTGTTAATCAACATACTTGTGAGTAGATCTAAGATCTTGGTAAAATAATTTCCAACAACTGGCCTCAGAGCCATGGTAATTGATTTTCTTGCAAGAAATTTGGACTTTAAAACGATTGTTTGATGTTTTGGATGGTATCATGTTGTATGGAGTGTTATATGATGATTGATTGATGTTTGTGAATTTTCGTGAAAATAATTGAATATCTGTTTTTGGAATTATTTTTATTGGATAGTATGGAAAAAATTAAGCAAGTTACTTTTTTACAGAACTCAATTTCAATTTAATTTGAATTAGTTATGATTTTTTGAAGTTTCGAAAATTTCAGGGTGGTGTCGCTGCACCTCGTGCGCGCGCGGAATTCATGCAACCTCCCCCTGCGCCGAGTTTTCACGCCCAAACACCCCCCATGCGCGCACGGACAGCATACTGTCCGTACAGCTCGCATTTTTTTCGTTTTTCTTCGATTTTTCATGCTTTTTCATGGATTTAACTTCCAATTTTTTATGTAGTTCTGTATTTATACATTTATTATTCCTAATTCAATTCTAATTATCATAATTAAATTAATTAATATTTTTAAAAAAAAATTAATTCATGATATTAGTGTAATTTGAATTTGAAAAATAGTAAATATCTATCTTTTTTGCTTAATTATCTATCTTATTTTTAAATTTGATTATATCTTATCTTATTTTTAAATTTAAGGTCAGATATTAAATTTTTTAAATTAATTTTTTTTTAAATAATTTGACCTTATTTAAATTTAAAATAAGATAACTATAATCATGTAACTTTAAATAGATGTAAGATATTTTGCTAACTTATAAATTTTGTTATTTTATTTATTTAAATTGCATTTAAAATTTGAAAAAGATATTTATTTATCTTTTTTAATTTTTTATTTAATTTTTATTTATAAAATAACATTAAATATTTAAAAGTAGTTAGCAATTTTGAAATGATATTTAGATTGGTTGAAACCTAATTTTTCAAAATTGTAGGTTTAATTTTAATTTTTTTTAATTAATTTCGAAATATATATTTTTTTTTTAATTTTTCGAAAATTAAATATTTTTTATTTAATTATTATTTTTTTCGAAATTTAATTATTTAAAATTAAATAAATCCTACATCCAACTATCCAGCTAACCTTGTTGCAGGAGTATATATTTTAGCTTGTTTGTAAGTTTTTTAAAACCTATTATTGCTTGATTGCAAATAGCCATGGTTAACTTGTTGATAGATCCAATGATCTGATTTTAACTCATGGCTCCCTTGGTCAAGTAAATAATTTGTAACAGGTAATTTTCACAATCTTCTTTCATCTGTGTATGACCTAGCAACATGATAGGATCCATCCAAATTGTGTGCCTGTGTGAGCCTATGTGTTTAATTTGATTATAGATGCATATAGGTTGTTGTTCCTAAATAAAATATCATAGTTTTTGATAGATTTTATTTAGGCCCATTTAGTTTAGGGCCTATTCAATTAATAACAGTTGTTCATTTTATGGTTAAATTCCTCTCTTTTGGGCCTTGTGTGAGAGTTGGGAGTCATAGTAGTGGGTACGACATACTAAACCCAGCACCCCCTCACATGAACTACTCGAATTGTGAAGGCCCATTTGCCTGATTTGAATAACTGTACTAGGTTAATTAAACTAGTTTAACCTAATAAAATTGATTAGCAGCATAATTAATTTTATTTATTTTGAAATTAATTTAAGAAAACTATAGTTTAAAGAATTTTATTCTAAGTTAAACTAATGTATTTTCTTGTATTTAATTAAATATAGAATTATAACCATCTAGATTCTTTCTGAAGCTTAATTTAAATTTTTCATTAAATATTCCTATTTTAAGTTGATATTTAGTTATCTCTAACTAATCAACTTAAATCTGAATATCTTTTGGATTTAAAGTTTCAAAATTAAGTTGAAGAATTTTAGGAATTGGTTATTAAGATTCTTTAGATATTTTTTTTAAGTTGATATCTTTTCGAATATTGACTTAAAATGGAATATTTTCAAATTAAGTGGTTACAACTTAATTTTTGATATTTAATTAAATTTAAATTTGAAAATATTTAAGTTCTAGATTTTTCTAATACAACTTAAATTAGATATTTTTTCAAATTTTTTGGAAAAGATACTTAGTCAAATAAGATATTTTCTAAATAGTTATTTCTAGACTACTTATTATTTCTAATATTAAATAGAAAAATATTATACATTGTGAAATTAATTATTTAAATAATTAATTTTGGTACAATTTATTTTAAGTATATTTTTCCTAGTATTAAACTAGAAATTAATAATTAAGCATTCTCTACACTTAATTATTTATTTTTTGAATTTAATACATTTAATTAATTTGAAAATTAAATATCTAAGTTGATTTTCATCATGATACTTAAATATTTCTTTTTCATGACACTTAATTAAATAGAAAATTATTTTTTAGTTGAAATTTATTTTTTCAACTAAATTTAAATAATTTTCAAAATATATTTTTTTTTCTTATTTTATTAATCAAATTTCGAAATTGCATTTCTTAAATGCTAGAATTTTGAATTTTATTTGAAAAATAGATTAAAGTTGTAAATTATTTATTTTAATTTTGGACCAACTTAAATCAATGATTTTTTCATTTATGATTAATTAAAATAAATGAAGTAAAATATATTTTATTAGAAATTTAATTAATTAGTCAAAGGAAAATCTAGATAGGTGATATTTTTGCTTGAAGTATTTTTCTAGTGTATTTAATTAAACAAAAAAATTAATATTTAAGTTGATTTTCATCATCATACTTAAATATTTGAAATTTTTCTTATATATTTAATTAAATAGGAAAATTATATTTTTTGTTGTAAATTAATTTTATTAATTAATTTTGGGCCAACATTAAATTAGAATAACTTTTCCAGGATTTATTTTTTATTTTAACATGCATTTTCGAAAATTGTATTCTTAAATACTTTAATTTTTTGAAATGCAATATATATTTATAGAAAATTAAATTTAAGTTTTAAATTAATTTATATTAATTTTGTAACAACTTAAATTGAATTTTTTTTTCTAAATATTTATTGGAAATTATTACTAAGATGGAAGAAATTCATGTTATTTTCATATCCATCTAAGTAAAATTTATAAATATTAAATTAAAATTTATATTTAGAATTTTTCATTCTAAATTGGAAATTTTAATTAAATAAATAGATAAAATAATGAGATTCAAAGAAAATACAACTCTCTTTAAATAATGAGCTTTATTATTAAGATATTCGATCTCCATTGTTGGTTTTACATCGCGTTTGTTTTAGTGAGTAATCCTCCCTAATGGAGGAACGTTCATTAGCAATTTCGCACCGTTTAATCTCAAAAGATAAGTAGTTTGTAAGTGTTTTATATGGTATGGATCACCCTAATGGTGGCGACCATATTTGACTTGCAAATTATGAAACAATGGTGGAAGCTCATAAGATAGAATTGCCTTGACTCTCGCCTAAACGGGACAACCCTAAATTCCAATCTTGATCGAATAAAAGGTTGCTAGAATGTTTAACATTTTAGATGAGCTGACAACTCTATTCAATGAATGGTAGCTTTGACTCTCGCCTAAACGGGACACTGATATCAGTTTGTTGAAAACCTTGAAAATTATTTAGGATTGTATGTTTTAGTATTTTCACTTGTCATTCCTACTTGCTATATGTTTAATAATTTCTAAATTGTGTATGAATTTATATTGAACCATGTTATTTTCTGTTATTAAGATGTAGTTTAATTTCGAATCTTCATTGGTGATCTAACTTGGTTTGTTTATCTAATGAGATAAATCCCTAGTGGATTTTCACCATTAGACATACATAATAGTGTTAGAGATCTCGAAAGATAAATATTGTATATGCGACATCTAGCTGTTCATCAATCGATGACACCTTAGACTAGTATTTTTACGATATGAAACAAGAAGATTATATAAATAAGATTACTTTGACTTTCGCTAATCGAAGCATCGTTGGATTCTTATTTAAACAACGAAATTATCCTAATTCCTCTTAGCTTATTCATTGCGAATTAGCTCAATAACATATCATTGGATGAATGGTCTATAAATCATTTCATGTCATTCTATATTTTCTCTTAAGAAATTAAATGACGCATATGATTATAATCCTGAAATTCTATTCCCAATTGATATAAATCATCAATCTTAGAAATCTCCTACTTGTATGGGCAAATCAGACTTAGAGTTAAATTAGTAGTGATGGTCCAAGAAATAATTACTCATTATATTTGGTTGAATTTAAGTCTTTGACTTTAATTTTAGAATCCAAACAGAAATTTTCTTATATTTCTATTTCCAGGAAGCAATACAGTTACACTTTCACAAGTCTTTAATATCCATCTTCTATTAATGGATTCAAACTGTATGGAATATGAGTTTGGTATTCTGTGACCAGGATCCAATTGCACTATTCTAAGAACTCTTTGATGTAACTAAACCTAAGTCATCAAAAAGACACAACAATATTTTTATTAATCTATGGCATTTGTATCTTGTTCATAATGGTTTTGACAAGATCAATCTCTGCAAAGAGTTAATATGCCTATATCCACTGAAAGTAGTTCATCTCATTCGCAGATGGATGTACATTCAGGGATGGATATGAGTTTTTCGTTGTATTCTTAAAACGATAACTCTAGATTATACCTTATGCAAAGAAATTTGAAATGTTTGAAAAATTTCATAAATTTCTAGCAATGGTTAAAACCATTAAAGTAAGTGGTTAAAGATATTAATTTTGTTCCTATTTTGAGCTTTTCTCTCGTTTTTGCTCTAGCAGCTTGAAGCTGGTGCCATGGCAAAAACTAGGTCAAAAACTCAGGGGAAGGCTAAGATTTCTGCTAAGAAAGTGAGGAAGAAAGGTCCTGATTCTGTCTCTAATGTCATTCTTACAAAATCGATCGATGAGATTATTGGTATAACTCCTCTGGAGTTGTCGGAGGATGAGGATGATGTAATCGCAGGGAGAAGGAGCTGTAACTCACAGGAAGACATGTTTCAACCTCCTTTGTCTCCTAAATCTTCGCTGAAGGAAATTCAACGCATTGATGAAGTGAGGAATGATTTGTTGCAGTTTATTCATGTGAATAATCAATGTAACAGTGATTTAGCTAGAGGTAAGTTTTCCACTCCCCCTATTTTGCGATCTGGTTCAATTAATAGGAATCTGGAACATTCTTTGAATCAATCAGAGAAGGCTAGCAAAGTTAAGATTTCTTTAGATGACATAGAAGAAGAGGTTAATTTTTGGCAACCATCTATTGTATGCTATGTCCTGGGATCAAATCCCCCTCTGCATATATTAGAAGGTTTTGCCAAACGACTATGGAAAGACCAGGTGGATAAGGTGCGAATGCTCACCTATGGAGTGTTCATCATTCGATTCAGTTCTATGGAATTCCGGGATCAGGTGCTCAATGGAGGTTACATTTTTTTCAATCGAAGGCCGGTGATCATGAAGCCCTGGGATGCAGATACAAACTTCAAAAAGGAGGATGTCAAGATTTTTCCCATATGGATTCAGATTGAAGGACTTGAGCTTAAATATTGGGGACAGAGGTCTCTCTTTAAAATAGTGGGGCAACTTGGCAAACATGTGATGGTTGACTCGGTCACTCGGGAAAGGGATCGTTTGAATTACCCTAGGATTTTGGTTGAAGTGCTCATGAACCAGAATTTTCCCAATTTACTGGAGTTTGAAGATGAACATGGAAGTAATACAACTGTGGGAGTGAAATATGAATGGAAACCTGACCTATGTACCAATTGCTCTGGAATGGGGCACCTAGCTGTAGAATGCAAAAAGAGGAATAGTTCTAAACAAGAATGGGTTATCAAAGAAGATAAAAGAAAGGAGGAAGTCATTGTAGATGAAGAGGGTTACCAGGCAGTATCGAAAGGGAAGAAAGTGCAAGAGCAAAAATCTGATTTCAAGGCACCAAGCACTTCGAATGGCTTTCAAGTGCTAGCTGAAGTGATAGATGATAATGGAGATGTTGAACTACAGGGGGCTAATGGTGTAACAATGGATAACACAAGAGGGGGGGGGGGGAGGTCCCTCTCTTGGTTATGGATAAGTTCCTTGTTTGGAACGTGCGGGGAGCCAACAACCAGCAAAAGCAACAACAGATCAAGCAGTTTATTCGTTCTCAGGAGGCTGGGTTTGTTGGTCTTCTCGAAACAAGGGTAAAGGTTCACAAACTTGGAACCTTGTACCTTAATGTCTTTAATGGGTGGTGTTTTTCATCGAACATAGCTTGGCACCAAGGGGGGAGAATAGTTATAGCTTGGAACCCGAACCGTTTCACTGTTGATATTATCAAGTGCACAAGTCAATTTATGCACTTGAGAATCTCAACAATGGATGGTACATATAACAGTTTATTAACTGTTGTTTATGGGTTCAATGACAGGAAGGATAGAATAGAGCTGTGGAAGGATCTAATGCAGCTTAAAACAGATGAAAGGTGGATTCTAATGGGAGATTTCAATGCTATCACAACTAAAGAAGAGAGAGTGGGACACAGAGTTAAATACTATGAGGAAGTTGAATTTATAGATTGCATACAAAGCTGCCAGTTAGAAGACATCAAAGCTACTGGATGTTTTTTTACTTGGACAAATAAGCAACAAGGTCAGGACCGTATTTTTTCAAAGATTGATAGAGTCATGGCTAATCAAAGATGGCTAGATGCTTATCCGAATGCTGAAGCTCTATTCTTAAAGGAAGGAATCTATGATCATTCACCTGGGATTTTGTCTTTATTTCCCAAATGGAAGTGCGGGAAAAAGCCATTCAAATACTTTAGGATGTGGAAATCACACCCTGAGTATGATGGCAGAGTTAATGCAGTTTGGAAACAGGAAATAAATGGTACCAGTATGTATCAAATTGTGCAAAAGTTGAAGATTTTGAAGAATGTATTTCGAGAGATTAATCAGAAAGGTTTTTCTAATTTGCTAGCAGTTTTGACTCAAGCTAAACAGTCTCTTGATGAAGCTCAGAACAATCTACATGCGGATCCACTTAATGAAGAGTTGCAGCAACAAGAACTTGTTACTAGAAATTCATTTCTCTCAGCTCAACAGCATTATTCTTCTTTTCTACAGCAGAAAGCCAAGATTAACTGGCTTAAAGATGGTGACAGCAACACTGCATTATTTCACGCAAGTATCAAGCAAAGACATAGGTAAAACCAAGTATTCTCAATTAAGAATGAATCTGGGGTGAGATTCTTTGAACCAGAATAGGTTACAGAGGCATTTTTGTCATACTACAAGTCTCTCCTGGGATCAAAAATGGCAAGCAGGAAGGCAGTTTCTAACAAGATTCTAAACAGAGGCTCAAAGGTTACTCCTGAACAAGCTCAATTGCTTACTAGTCCAATCACTAAGGAGGATGTCAAGAAAGTTGTTTTTGAGATCTCCGAGAATAAAGCCTCAGGTCTAGATGGCTTTTCAATTTTTTTCTTCCAAGATAATTGGGACCTGGTTGGAGAGGATGTGTACAGGGCAGTTTCCTCATTTCTCTCTTCTGGTAAGATTCTCAAAGAGATAAACTCAACAATTCTCACAATGGTACCTAAATTAAAGTGTCCTAACACTGTCAAAGATTTTAGGCCAATAGCTTGTTGCAATGTTATTTATAAGATTGCAACCAAGATATTGTGCTCTAGAATCAAATGGATTCTCCCTGATCTGATCTCAAAATCTCAAGGAGGATTCATTCAAGGCAGGTTTATAGGGCACAATATTATGATCTGTCAGGATCTTGTGAGGCACTATGGGAGGAAATCGAACAAGGCAAACTGCATGATCAAACTGGACCTTCAGAAAGCTTATGATACAGTGGAATGGGAGTTTATAGAGGAGATGCTCATTGGACTTCAGTTTCCTTCCCTCTTCATTCAAACTGTAATGAATTGTGTTAGATCCCCCAGATTTTCCATCATGTTTAATGGTTCGACTCATGGGTTCTTTGAAGCAAAAAGGGGATTGAGACAGGGAGATCCTATGTCTCCTTTGTTGTTTGTGCTTGGCATGGAATACTTATCTCGAAAATTGCAGGAAGTTGGAGACAAATATGACTTCATCTTTCATGAAAGGTGTTCAGAATTGAAGATCAATCATTTGGCTTTTGCAGATGATGTTATGCTCTTTTGCAATGGAGACTTTAAAAGTATTTTCTATATGCTTCAGGGGCTGAAATTGTTTTCATTAACATCTGGTCTTCAACCGAATCCCCAAAAATCAGCAATATACTGCAGCAATATGCCACAAGAGGAGGTTAGTAGAGTTCTTTTAGCTTCTGGTTTCTCACAGAAAGAAATGCCTTTTACTTATTTAGGCGTTCCTATTTGTGCTAAAAGAATTTCTGGAAATGAATGCATTGCTTTCGCTGAAAAATGACAGCACGAATAAGAACTTGGAGCTCTAGGAATCTGTCCTTTGCAGCCCGAGTAGTTTTAATTAATTCTGTGCTCTTGGCTATTCATGCTTATTGGTGCCAAGTGTTTATCTTGCGTAAAAAAGTGATCAGACATTTGGAATCTATTTGCAAAGCTTTTCGTTGGAAAGGTCAAGCTTGTGCAACAGGTCCGGGTCTAATCGCTTGGGAGTCTCTTTGCCAACCTAAAGCTACTGGAGGTCTTGGGTTCAGGAAAATCAGAGAATGGAATCAAGCGGCCATGGGGAAATACATATGGGCAGTAGCACAAAAACAGGACAGTCTTTGGCTAAAATGGATCAGCAGTGTCTATTTAAAAGATCAAGAGTGGTGGAGTTACAAGGCCCCTGCCCAGGGAAGCTGGTATTGGAGGAGTCTTGTGAACTTGAAGGATCTTTTTAAGGAGTTGGCTGGGCCAGGGACAGGTACTCAGCTGCAGCATTATCAGGTTAAAACAGGATACTCTTTGCTCTGTCCAGTTCAGACCAAATTGTATTGGTCTCAGCAGGTCTGGGGTCGATTAAATACCCCAAAACATTGTTTCATTTCTTGGTTGGCAATTCAGGGAAGGCTTAGAACAAAGGATAGGCTAAGGAGAATGGGGATGAACATTGAGGAACAATGTGAGTTATGCTCAACACAGAATGAAAATGCAGGCCATTTATTTTTTGCTTGCAGTGTATCTGCTGCATGCCTACAAGAGATAAAGAATTGGTTGTCATGGCATGTTGCAGCTGATAACATCTCGACTCTAACCAGGTGGATTGGGAGATCAAAAATGACCAAGTTTAAGAAGAAAATCTTTGCTGCTGCTCTTGTGTGTTTGATATACAATCTGTGGAAAGCCCGAAATCTCAGTTTGTGGGAGAAGACTAAAATGAATGCAGAGAAGTTGATTGAAGGAGTAAAAAAAGAGGTCCTTATTAGGACTACTGCAGTATGGCCAAAAAACGTATCAACTGATGACACCAATTGGTTTCAACACCTGTAACTGGTTGTATTGATGTTTAGTCTGTATAGTTCAAGGAAGTTTACACAAGTCTTAATTGTATAGTTTAAAGTTTTGTTAGGCCGTTGAGGCGCTATTTGTTTGTACAAAAAATGGTTTTTGAGTAAATAAAATTTCACTGATTCATCAAAAAAAAAAGTGGTTAAAGATCTTGCGAACTGATAGGGGTGGAGAAATAGTTAGTAGATATGCAGCTCAAAGATCATTATATTTATTTTTGAATTATATCCAAACTTACCTCCCCAGAAATTTCGATTTGCATATTGATGATTAGTTACTAGTCGTTGCCTAAATCCTTCTATGGTAATACAATTTCAGAATGATGTAATGGTTGTATACTTAATGTAAATCATTACTAGATTCATGGATGACCTAATCAAAATCTTAAGAAAAGCTAAAATTGTTAACCATGGTTTGTTAGCTATTCTAAGTGATTAGGGATGGACCATCCCATAGTCAATAGATAAGAAAGTGCTTATTTAAACAAATACTACTTTTCTAAGAAAATGACTAAGTCTAAAAATAAAGTAGAAAATAAAGGAGATATTTATTTCTTGATTCCAAAAGTGTTCTATTATCTTATTTGACATATGATGATCCCACTGCCTCTGTTGTCTTGTCACAACCAAAGAGGTCAATACCATTTAGTTTTCTTAGACATAATTCACGGTACCTTGTCGTAGTGGGAGAGTTTCTAGGAACTCACCTTCTTATGACTTGGGAGACACTAGTGATTAAAATCCATTGTGAGTTTAAACAAGTAATGGATTGTCAAGATAAGAAACTAAGAAGAAACGCCAATAGAACTATGGTTTAATCCATTCACATGGAATAACCTAAATTTTCTATTACAAGGACATAAAAGGAAATTTTGTTTATAAATCTATTCAATGGACTTAACAAAACTTCCTGTTCCTAGTATTATAGGTTTGAGTTTATCTAAACCTATGGCTTATGGTATACCTAGTAATTACTTACTCTAATGCAAGCAACTTACTTTAGTAAGATGCTGAAGCATTTTCTTTCTAATGGCAATCTATAGAAGCTTCTCGACTTCTAGGCATAGATTTTATTTATCTAAGAAAAAGTCTCAACTATTCCAGAAAAGATAAAGCCATGAAAGAATTTCTTATATCAACAGTGAGAGGTCTTAGATATGCTTTTGTATGCCTTAAACCAGACACCTGCTGTTGAGTGGGAGTAATGAGTAAGTATCAGATTAATCCAGGAGAAGAACATTGGAAGACAATCAAGTAAATCTTAAGATTAAGAAGAGGAACTATATGTTAGTCTATAAGGATGTGTTTAAAACTCTTAGACTACACCATATCAGATTTCGAAATTTTCCTTTGTGCTAGAAAATCTTTCTGATAAGATGGTGGTTACTCTGGGGGTGGAATAGTGATTTTGGAGAAGTGTAAAAACCTATCTGAAATCTCTAGGTCTACCAGAAAGGGACTGAATGTTAAAGTTGCAGGAAAGGTACTTATTCAGTCTCATGAAAGTTCTATACATTTTTGGCACCATTCCAAATTGCCTTAACTACTAGTGTTAATTTCCTGATTAACCAAAAGTAGTTGCCAAAGGTATAGAATCCAGTATCCCAAGAGAGTAGACATATAGAGAGGAATTTCACATTATCAATGATTTTGTGATTAAGGAAGAGTAATGGTGGAGAAAAGGTTGTGTTTAATTCAACCTTTCAGATCCTATTATGAGGAGTTTACTACTACTACACTTGATTTGTATATCAAGGTGTTGAGATTATTTGAAATGCACATTTTGTTTTATATTAGTGCAAGTGGGAGTTTGTTGGGTTTTATGCCCTAAATAAAACTCATTTCAATATAATCAGATTTACTTATTAATATAGATCAGAAATAACATTTAATGTTGCATGGTTCACATGATTTATTTCATGATTATATGTACACAATGTATGAATTCGTCTGAAACCCTTTTCACATACTTGATCTTGTTTATTGTGTCGTCAACACATTAGAAAGTAAACATGACTATGTGAATAAAGTTTCCTAGATTTATCAGACACAGGGTTTTACTGATATCATAATCTACAACAAGAGTTTACTTGCATTTGGAGAAATGCTATGTTCTTTCCAGAGCATTGGTTAAAGTAAAGCTCAGGTTGGATGCATGGAGTATGCATCGAAAGGGACCGATATTGAACTTTGAATTAGATTTATTAAACTTACTGTAATATCTACTCAAGTCAATATCGCCTAGTTGATCCTAGATCAAATGATCTTAATCCTGTTATGATTAGGCTCAATCTCGAAAGGCTATTCGTGTTCTTTGATTTTTTAGTTAAGCCTACTTTTAGGTCAGGGTGATACGTACATTTTGGGAACACGGTAGTGCAATTGAGTGGGAGCGCTAACATGAACATGGAATCTATAGCTTCTATCTGGCGAATAGTAAGTAAAGGATGATCTCCTTCGAGCTTGACCAAACAAAAATAAATGGTGGAGATCTCATTTCACATAAGCTGAAATATCATTTATACGGGGTTAAGTGTTTTAAGGATTAAATACATTGTAGGGTGTAACGGTAATCTAATCCCTTTATAGTGTAGATCATTCATATAGAGGATCATTGATCAAATTAGGATTATAACAATGGATAACTAATGATGTGTCTATATGGTGGAACATATAGAGCATTCTATATACTGAGAGTGCAATTCTAAGTTCTATGCGTGGATTCAACGAAGAATTAATAAGTCAGTGAATTTAGGTTATAAATTCTTGATCTGCTTATTGGAAGCTCGGTTATATAGACCCATGGTCCCCCCACTAGTTGAGATAATATTGCTTGTAAGACTCATATAATTGGTTTTGATTAATCAATTTTGAATTAATATGCTTACATTACCTTATAATTTTTCCCCTAAACTTATACTTAACATAATTTGTTACATATGACATTTTTTTGTTTTCCCCATAATACCCCTATTTTTTATTTTTTTTTTTATTTTTTTGAACATGGGTCCGACGGTCCACCATGTGGGTCCGATGGTCGGACCAATCGGACCCCCATCGGACCCGACCTGTTTTTTTTTATTATTATTATTATTTATTATTTATTAATGTTTATTTTAGTTAATGTTTTAAGAATTATTTTATTTATTATTGAGTTATGAATTTAATAAATTATTGGATTATTAATTGTTAATTTTTTTATTTGTTTTATCAACAAATGTTAATTTTTGTGTTATTAATTTTTTTTATTAATAATTGTTTTATGATTAATTATTAATTATTAATTATGAATTATTATTATTAATTATGAAATATTATTATTAATTATTAATCATTATTAATTATTAATTAGTATTAATAATTTTTGTTTTATTAATAATTATTAATTAAGATTTTTTTTTCGATGAGATTTTTGTTGTAAATTATAACTGTATTTTTTTAAATGTATGTGACAGGTTCAACTGTAAATGCGTGTGTTATGTATAATGGTGTTTGGGAGTTTGATGGTAGAGATTGGGTTTATAAACGGGGCGACAATTTGACATTTGACATTGATCCGAACCTAAGCTACTCAGGTTTGGTTGATGTTTTGTACGAAGAATTGGATGTCGACAAAGTGGAGTATGACTTGAAATTGGAAGTACATTACAAGTACAAGAAAGGCTTTGAGTATCGCCCTGAAGTAATTGGCCTCGTATGCCCAATACTGCAACGCTGCAGCATAGCCGTAGGCTGAGTATTTTGCCTCCTTCTGAGTTACTCCCTTCTCAATCTTTTTCAACATCTTATTCTTCACATCCAAGTAATCCTTGT
This sequence comes from Cannabis sativa, assembly GCF_029168945.1. Classification (NCBI taxonomy): domain Eukaryota; kingdom Viridiplantae; phylum Streptophyta; class Magnoliopsida; order Rosales; family Cannabaceae; genus Cannabis; species Cannabis sativa. Next base: position 53,605,940 of record NC_083602.1, on the reverse strand, counting down.
TACAAGTTTCCATCAGCTTGGTGTAAGAAATCTTTCCCCAGGGGTACTCGTAGAAGAATGGAAGGTTATCAACCATTCTTATCACAAAAGGAGGAACGGCAGTCTTCTCCTCCTTACCAGTGAGGACGCCCATAACAAACAAGGCCATCCCCAACTTGTAGACATCATCAGCTTCTGTGCAGCTCTCAAAAACTCTGCGCAGTTCGCCGAAGCTGATCGAAGCACTACCGTTGAAATATTCCTGAATCAACCGGTCAGAGCTTCCATTTTGTTTGATGTCTTCCTCAGTAGGGCCGGGCAACAAGTTTAACCCGGTGACCAAGCCGAACTCCACCCTCCCAAATCTACATGTCTTCCTTCCCACATAGAAATGCACCTCGTCTGGCTTGTCAGATTTTATTTTGTGAAGCATCAACTGGTGAAAAAATGCTCCTGAAAATTGAATGGGCGCTCTCTCGAAATTTTTTTTGAAAGGGGATTCCCTCACTCTGTCCCATAGGTTGAATTCTTCAAATTTAGCCTTAATTTTCGGGAAGTAGTAACGACCCCCGCGCCATGTGACACGGCCTGTGTAGTGGTCCGACACTAGAATTATAAGATGTGCAGTTTCCTGAAAAAAAAACAATAATTAATAATTAATAATAAAACCATAACCAATAATTAATAAAACAATAATAAAACAGTAATTAATAATTAATAAAACAATAAAAAATAAAACAATAATAAATTATTAATTAATAATAAAATATTACTTAATAATTAATAAAACAATAAAAATTGATACAATAATTAATAATTAATAATAAAACAATAATTAATTAAAAAATAATAATTAATAAAACAATAAAACATAATCCTATAACTAATAATTAATAAAAAAATAATAATTAATAAAACAATAAAGAATAATACAATAACTAATTAATAAAAAAACAATAATTAATAAAACAATAAAAATTAATAATAAAAAAATTATTTGTAAAAAAAATATTAATAAATAATATAAAACAATTATTAATAAAATAATTATTAGTAAGACAATTATTAATAATTAATATAAAACAATTATTAATAAAAAAATAGAACAATAATTAGTAATTATAACTAAAACAATAAATAAAACAATACTTAATAAAACAATAACTAATAATTAATATAAAATAATTATTAATAAAAAAAATAAAATTATAATTAATAATTAATAAAAAAATTAAAACAATAATTAATAAAAAAAACATAACTAATAATTAATAAAACGATAATTAATAATTAATAATTACTAAAACAACATAACTAATAATTAATATAAAATAATTATTAATAAAAAAATAAAACAATAATTAATAATTAATAAAAAATTAAAACAATAATTAATAATTAATACTAAAACAATAACAAATAATTAATAAAAAAAACATAACTAATAATTAATAAAACGATAATTAATAATTAATAATTATTAAAACAACATAACTAATAATTAATAAAACAATAATTAGAAATTAATACTAAAACAATAATTAATAATTAATAATAAATAAAAAATTATTACTTAATAAAACAATAATTAATTAAAAAAATACTTAATAAGTCATTAAAAATAAATTAATACCTAAAACTATCACTAAATAATATAATAATAAATTAATAAATAAAACAATCACTAAATAATAAAATTAATAAAACCAACAAAAAAAAATTCAAACAATGAGTCTGATGGCTACCAATCGGACCCTCCGATTGGTAGCCATCGGACCAAAACAAACCCAACAAAAATGGCACAATCGGACCCGTTTCAATCGGACCATCGGGCTGCTAATGGGACTATTGGACCTCAACAAAGTCCGACCATCGGACTCCAACACCCCCCATCGGACCCTTACAAATCGGACCCTAAGATGACAATCGGACCACACCATTGGACCCAAATAACTTGACCGTCGGACCCAAAACCCCCATCGGTCCATCTCCTTCCTCATACCCGAACCCCAATCCCCATTCCACACAAAAAATTTCTTAAATCTAACTAATAGATCTAACAAATTTTTACAATCCAACAAAGTTTCACATACAAAATCACAATCTTTAACACTTACAAAAAAAAACCCAAACATACCTTGGATATTTTCGTGGGGTTCGGTCTCAGCCGTCGCCGGTTCTGCTTGGTCGGAGTTGGAGTCGACGGCGTGGGTGGGTCGGGGTTGAGCGTCAAAGGAGCACGGTGGGACGGGGTTGAGCCTCGGTCGGTTTCTGGTTGCTTTGAGAGTTTAGTGTTTCGGCTGGGGGCTGGGATTGGGCTGAGAGAGACGAAGAGAGAGGAAGATAGAGGGTTTCAAATGAGTGGGGTAGTTTAGAAAATTAAGAAAAGTTGTCATATATCACCAATTTTACTAACTTTGCATTTAGGGGAAAAATTATTAGGTAATTTAAGCATGGAAATTCAAATTTCCCTTCTCAAATTAGACTATGTCTATTTGTGAATTTTTCACTAAGTAAGGGCGAAATTGTAAAGAAAGAGTTTTAGGGGTATATTTGTTAATTATGATACTTTGTATGGTTCAATTAATAAATATGATAAATGACAATATTATTTAATAATTATTTATAGTTATTAAATAGTTAGAATTGGCATTTAAATGGTTGAATTAGAAAATTGGTATTTTTGAGAAAATCAAATGCAGAAAAGATAAAACTGCAAAATTGCAAAAAGTGAGGCCCAAATCCACATTGCATGGCTGGCCACTTTTGTAGGGTTTTTCCCTCTGATATTTTCATTATTTTAATGCCAAATAATTCAAACCTAACCCTAGTGGAATGCTATAAATAGATAGTGAAGGCTTAAGGAAAATTACACTTTTCTTCTCACTTTTCATTCAGAAAAAACTGAGCCTCTCTCTCTCCCTATCTTTAGCCGCCACCTTGCTCTCTTCCTTCCCTCTTCAATTTCGAAATTCTTAGTGTGAGAATAGTGCCCACACACAGCAAGTGATACCTCAATCATAGTGAGGAAGATCGTGAAGAAAGACTTTCAACAAGAAGGAGTTTCAGCACTAAAGAATCAGAGAAAGAGATCCAGGTTCAGATATTGATAATGCTCTGCTACAGAAAGGAATCAAGGGCTAGATATCTGAACGGAAGGAGTCATATTATTCCGCTGCACCCAATGTAAGGTTTCCTAAACTTTATATGTGTTTATTTCATCGTTTTAGAAAGTTCATATTTAGGGTGTTAATCAACATACTTGTGAGTAGATCTAAGATCCTGGTAAAATAATTTCCAACAATGTGCTCATTAAACACACATTCTTGGCAATGTAAATTCTCCTTTGATCATTCTCACACAGGTATCCTTTGTGAAATGGAGAGTATCTAAAAAACATACACAGTTGTGATCTGAAGTGCATTTTATGAGAATTATAGGGCCTCTAGTGTTGAAAACATACACAACCAAATGGTTTTAATATTGAGTAATCATGTTGTGTACCAAATAAACACTCAAAATGATTCATGTTGTTCAAGAAAAGTGTAGGCAGCTTATTTATGGTGAAGGTATCACACTGTAAAGCATGCCACCAGTACTTGAGATCCAACCCTGCTTGAGCCAAAAGTTTTAGACCATTCTCAGTTATGTGTCTATGTTTCTTTTCAGACCTTTTATTTTTCTCATGTGTATGAGGACATGGATGAGAAAATAAAATTCCTTGATCAATTAAGAACCTATAAAATGGTTTGTACTCTCTTTCACCATTATCTTGTACACTTTTAATAGGAAAACTAAACGGTTTCGCAACCATGCTCTTAAAATGAATAAACATATCAAGACTTTAGTTATAAAGGGTAAATCCATGTAAACCTACTATAATCATCCATGAACAAAATGTAGTACTTTAGCCATTGCACATGTAAAGGACCCCATAGAACAATATGAATGAGTTCAAGGGGTTGGTGGGATCTATAAGTAAATACAGAAAAGGGTAACATATGACTCTTACCATGTTGACAAGCAATGTAAAATGATAGTGTTTTTAAAGAACCTAAGTGTGGTAAGGTGGGAAGTAATAGATTAAGCAGGATGGTCTAATTTGCAATGCCAATTAACTGCTAGACATTTATTTGTATAGACAAAAACATACATGATTATGAATAAAGTGTGGAATTAATAAATCATATATGCACTATAATTTAAGGATCGAAATACCTCCAGCCATTGAATCTTTGAGCTTTAGTCCCACATAAGCATGATCTGCAATAAAAGTATATGTAAAATATATATATACGTATATATACAACAATATTTACGTGAGATACTCCATCAGTATCTGCGCCACATTAATTGTCAGAATATTTTGACAATTAATTCAGGAAATTAAATCGGGTAATGAATATAGAAATCTGACCATATATAGAATATTACATAATTAATCTTGTCCAGATTTAATGAATATAAAATATTCATTTATCAGAAAATCAATTATTTATTTTATTTCCTTAAATAGAAATTTATTTCCTTATATAGAAATATATTTCCTAAAATGAAAAATATTCTTATATTCTCCCACTTGGTCAGCATTTAAACTAAAACATTAAAACCCCAACGTTCCTCATTATATAATAAACATACGAATCATAGTGACATGTCCTCATTATAAGTCGAGTATTATCTTCCATGTATTACGATATATTTATTATATAACAATGTACTTTATGTGGCAATGTACTTAAGCGAATAAACCCTAACCCTTATGTTTATTCAGATCCTCTTACGATAATTTTCTCAGATGAAATTAAGGTGCACATAAATATGAGAAAATATCGAAATTAGAGTTTCGTTGAATAATTTTTGGTTGTACAAATAAAAACTGCATATGGGTTAACTGAATCCCATATTTACTTTATGATCCTTGAATTTGTGTTGCGGCATGCCTTTAGTCAAGGATATGTGCGATCACCCAATTCAGTTTGCGTGATTAATGACCACTTATCACGCCTTTTATGGCTATATACTTAATGTCGATATGCTAGCTTCGACCAGTACTCTTATAGTTATTAGCCATAAATATTGTAGCTGAATTTATCGCAAAATTTTCTTAATGGCCTAATGAAACTGTAATTCTGAACTCTAGGCCTACTATGAAACTCTATAATACATCTTACGAGATGTATCCTCAAAACAATAAATGAATCTGACTTCTATAGTGGAAATAACAATCAAGATTCTTTACAATATAACTTACTGGTAATCTTAAGGACGTAATAAAATATTGATTTACGTGAATCAATACAACCAGTGAAGTACATTAGAATCTAATTGGTTAACTATATTTCCTAGATGGTCAATTCATCTTAACAAAATATGTATGAATATAATTCTTTTTAGTATCTTAAAGACACCTCATCACTTTGTATGAAGAATAAAGTGGTCTTAACTTTAAATATTCTGATACTACTTAACGATCCTGAAACAAATGTAATGCAAAGTCTTATTCAGACTCTTAGTCATACATTAGGCTTCTAAAATAGAAGCAAATGAATGTTCTTAATTTATTCTCATTCCAAATCATTTTCCAGATGTTGGTTTGAGTTGAATTTATCACACTTAAAGATAAAAGTTATATCAAATGAATAATACATAATTTTATTTAATCAGAGATGATGTGGCTACTCTCTAATTAATTAAAATTATACATGTTATTTATATTCATTATCTCAAAATAATAATTTGAGATATGAATTATTTCACCTCATATAGAAAACTTTTATCATCATTTGCAAGTAACATATTGTGTACGTATAAAACAAATATTACTCCCACTAACCTTCTGGTATATAATTATTTCCATAATTCTCTTTTCAAGTCTAAATGAAAAGATGATATAATACCAATTTGTGAGATGTTTGTTTTAATCTATAGGTAGACACCTTAAGCTTGCATATGTTCACCACTATTAGAGGAAAATCTTTATGGCAGTCTATATACCTTCTCCTCTAGTTCACTATTTGGAATTGATTAATGAATTAAAACAAGCAACAAATGCCAAGGTCTATAATAGAATCTTTTATAAAAACAATTGAAAATGTAAATCTCCTTTGTTATTGATTCTTAGTTCAAAATGAACTTCTTAGCAATGAATATTCTTTTATATCTTTATGTTTCTCAATGTTGCCTAATGAATATTATTGGTGAAAAAACCTATGCTTAATTAATGTTCTCCACCCCATTAGGCAACTTTACTAAAGATAAACTTTATTGCTATTTAAGATATTCATTTCTTCATTCATGGCATATTGTACTACAACTTCAATTCTTTATCATTCTATAATTTAATTTGTGTCTCAAATTAATATTGTAGTTGAACTCTTATTGTACAAAATGTGATCACTAGAATACATTGATCTTACTTTTCTAATAAGTCATCTTAAGGATGGACCAACAAACTCTTAAAAGAGCAAATGGTTCAATAACATGTTATTTTAGAAATTGTAAGCAATTACTAAATAACATAACTTATTAGAATTTTACCAATGACTTGTATATTATTAATGATTAGTTATGAATTCTCAATAACCATTAATCTTAAGGGTTGTTGTGAATCATAATTAATCTAACACTTGAGGTGGAACTTTGAGAAAATATGAATGATCTTTCTCGGAAACTAGGTTCCTAGATTGATCACTCCCACTGATCAAGTCAATTCTTAATTCCATAATTCTAGTGTTGTGAGATGGATAATAAAATATGTAACCCTTAAACCTTATAGCTTTTCAAATGAAATATGCTCATTTATGGTTTAGGGCCAAAATCTTTTCTTTGACAATTGTACTCTAACTATATATGGGTATTTATAAAATGTGTACATGTCATCAAGTCGGTTTTCAACATTATCACAACTCAAAATATGTTTGAGAAACAACTTTGGTTAGAACACGATTCGATATGTACACCCCATTGTTGAGTATCAATAGACAAAGATTTAGGAAAGATTGGAGTTTGCTATGTAGGCTCCACCCCATGTCCAAAAAATGCTTAGTTTCTTAAATCTGTTACACACTATAATTTGGGTGTACCAAGCATATGTATCGGGCAATGAACCCATGCTTTTAAAGAAACTTTACAAATAGACTGAGAGTTTATCCATACTCACGAATTTTAATGTAGTATTCTCCATTTTATATTTGATCTCACTATCTTAATATGCAAAATGTACCATTTCTCTACTTAAGATTTAAATGTCTTTGAAACATATAAATCTATACTTTTGTAGAAAATTATTTATGTGAGTAATCGTTAAAAAGGAGATGCAAAATTTGAGTCCATGTCTTCAAAATTAATTGACTTGTATGATTTCTAATATGATAGAATTCTAGTATGCACCGATTTTGACTTGTTGGAATACATATTCTTAATGAAATTCACACAAGTTCTAAATAAAGTTAGTAAAATCAAGTGTAATGAAGATCCCCACCATTTACTAACATTTATTCTATTTATGGAGATATGTTCCATAATTTTTGGTGATATAATGTAGAAGAATTCTTATTGATAACACATTTCTTATTGTCAGATTGAACTTGCATATCTTTATGAGTGACATCATTTGTAGTAAAGACCTCTAAATGTGTCTAAATCAAGTTTCAATAGAATCTTGGAACATAAAGGTCTTTGCCAATTTTAAAACAAAGCCACTACTATATTGCTTGTTCCTTAAACTTCTAAATGTGAGAACTTATCTTGTCTGTGGATAAGATTTGCTCACAGTTATTGACTTTCTTAGGTTTATTTGTAAACCTTGCAAGAAATTATGAATGTGGAATAACAATCTAAAATAATCCACTATGTGTTAATAATCACATTAACTATATTAGAATGAATTCATGCTCAATAAATTAAAATTTATTGGTGATAATAAAGTGTGATTTATTTTTCTTAATTATATAGTAAAAACTGTACATTTTAGATGAAGTTATCAGAATAAATTTTGGAAATTTCTACTGGTATGGAAGAAATTTATGAATAGTGATGTAATAAAATTACATATATAGTTTTGAGGTTTAAATGAATCATGTTTTTACCAATGAATAAACATGCTTAAATATGAAATCTTATTAAACAAAAGTTACCTGTGGGCTAAATTTTTAATTTAATAAGATTAGATTTAGATGTAGATTATGATAGATTTACACAATTTATGAAAAAACTTTAAGTTTAATATTTCTATCTCAATGAAAGGTATGAAACACTTAATTATTTATAAATGTTTCAAAATTTTATACTTTATTATAAAATTATTAAATTAAATCTACATAATTTCTGTGGGATAAATTAAGAGAGTTTAATTTAACATATTAATTATGTAAATATAATAAAATCCCTGTAGGGTAAGATTATTATGTTCACATAATTCATGTCCATCATGTGATCTTGATCCACTTAATATATATAATTTTATATAATTAAGGATGATGTGGCTACTCCCTAATTATTTAAAATTATGTGGTTCACTAGTGTAACGCCCCGATATTTTGCCTTATTTTACCAAAAATACTATTTTCATGCATAATTTGAAAAGATAAAAAAAAATAATTTAAATACAACAGTGGATTTTAAAAATCAAAATGCAACAGAGAAGGATCCTTCATTTGTAAAACAAGATACAGTAAGTAAATAATTTTAAATAATGCATTTCCACTGTGTTAGATTTATCAACTGTTTAAAATAAAACTAAGGCACCACCGGCGTTCTAGATCGTTTGTCCGCCCGTAGCCGCTCACAGTATACGTACCAGAACTGACCCTGCTCACTATACATACTTCCCTGTCTAATACCTGTAGGGGGAAAGTAAGGGGGTGAGCTAAAAGCTCAGTAAGGAAATGCTTATCAAACAATACCATATAATATCACACATACCACTAATGTATTTATTAAGTTTTAGCAATATCATACATGCTCTTTTATAACTATAACCAAATAATTGTACATATGGAAACCTTTATCATACAAGTCTATACTATTTGTTCACACCGTACACATATACAGAGATCATAACTCCAGTATCATACTCATAACATAATCATATCAATACTATAAATAATAATGTCATTATCACAACATTGGCATATCATAGCCATTACTTACATAACCCGGACCTAGCCTGACCCTACAATATCCTGGGCCTAATCTGCCCATATAATAACATGGGCCTATGCAGCCCTACCATTGTTATAGGATAGGGTATCTCTATATTCAACAGTAACATCACTGTATCATACCCACCATAACAATCTCATACACGACTCAGTAAAATGTAGGGTAGGGTATCTCTACGTTCAACGGCCTTATCCCGTATCATACCCCACCATGGTCCCCCCACTTTACCTGAGACGTTAGCATACAACATACAACATGCAACATACAAATACATCATACAACATACAACCTAAAACATACAAATACAACATACACCATATACAATTCATACAACCATAATCTATGTATCAATTCACAAACTCATATTGTCTCCATACCACACATTCTCAGTACCATATACATATTCATAATAACAAATCATAAATCATATTTCAATACATAAAGAGTTTAAATTTATGCAGATAAACACATACAAAACTTTCTAATTTCCTTACCTCAAATCCCGCTGCTTAAACTTGTTATCTCGTCACTACTACCTATAATAACACATGGGTCAAGGCCCTAACATTAAAATTCACACTCTTACAGTACAGCAGAAAGAATACTATTTTTGACCAATAACTACACGAATTAAGTAAAAGTTTCCTTCATAAAAATTATAGGAAATTCAATTATCTTTCCAACGATATATAGATCATTAAAAATGGATTAAAACTGAGGGAGTTATGATAGTTTTACTGAAACTATTTCTGAGAAGGAATATGGAGTAACGAATCACAGGAGACATCGGAAATACAAAGTTTTGATACTGAAATATTCCAAATCAGAGAATACTATCTTCATAAAAGTTTTAGAAAATCAAATTTCCTTTCTAATGACACTAAAATCTTTAAAATCGGAGTTATAACGTAAGAGATATAGATATTATACCGAAACAGTTTTCTAGAAATCCTGAAACAAATGGATTTCGAACTACAGCAATAAAACAATAATTTTGACTTAGGACAATCAATAATTAGTGAATGGTTTCTTCATAAAACATTTAGAAAATTGAATTATCTCTTCAACAGTACCAAGATCGCTAGAATCGGATCATTATTCAGAGAGATATCCGGATTTTACTGAAACAACTTATATAGAAAATATGAAAAACGATTTACAACAAACAGCGTAAAAATACTGATTTTTGACATAGATAAATTTCGATTCAGTAAAACCTTTCTTCATAAGAATTATAGGAAATTTAATAAGCTTTCTATAGACACTAAGATTGCGAGAATCAGATGAGTATTTAAAGAGATATGACAGTTTTACTGAGACATGTTTCATTCTGAAAAATAAGAAAAGGAGACCTACGAAAATTCTCCTATTGTGATCAATAAATAAGTAAATGTAGAGTTTCTTACCTCAAATACATCAAGCTACTTGGATCGATAGACATAAGATGATGGTGATCAAAGATGAGAGTGAAGAGTGGTATAGATTTGGCTAAGGATGTAATGGAAAGATGACTTGAAAATTTTTAGGGTTAGTCTTGCTCAGATGGGTGGGAAGAATAGAACGATATAATTTTAGAGTTAATGAAACCTATTAGGTTTAGTTTTATGAATAATAATAATATTAACATAATAACAATAATAATATGATAAATTATTAAATAAACAAATATCTAACTTTTAAATTTAAATTGTAAGCTCTCAATCTCGTAACTTTAGGGCTTAGTTTTGACCTAGAAAAATTACGAATTCTGATATAGTTATTTCTACAAAATTTATAGATCTTTAAATTATTTTTCCAACGCCTCTGAAATCACCTCAATCGGAGTTATAAAACTCCAGATATGGTCATTTTAGTAAAACAGTTTCTAAACCTGCGAATTTCTCTAAACTTACGATTTTTCTAACATTAATCAAATAATAATATTATTTAATACCACTTATATATACAATTAATTAAATCTAATAAATATATTATAAAAACGTAATGGACTTTCATATCGGGCTTTAATTAAACATTACTTACTTATGAAAATATCATAATATTTTACTTTCGTAGTTAATACAACTTTAACTTTCTTTAGAAAATTGGTAAAACTACTCTAAGCAATAATATCAACTCACTAACAACACAAATAAATGAGATAATTATCCTCGCACAATTAATATCCAAACAAAAAAATTAAATACTATTTTAAATTGGATATTACATTCTACCCTCCTTAAAAGAAATTTCGTCCTCGAAATTTAACTTACCAACACTCGGGGTGTTGAGTCTTCATGTCTTTCACCACTTACTACATTGTCTCCCTATCTACCATGTATATGGACCCAATAAACATGCATTTAACCTATGTCTTATTGGTCAATCCATAACACATAAAATATACACAACTTAATTAAGTATTATTATTTCTCTATACATTACTTAAATACCAAAATGTACTCCATCGTAATAACTTACATATACATGCTTTTAAATACATAAGTTTTACAATCATATGCTCGTAATATTAGAAAAGTTTTTCTTTCTCTTATGAACATCCTTACTTGCCATTAAGAGTGAAACTGTTTATTCTTCTATGAGCATCCTTACATGCCATTTAGAGTATCACTATTTATTCTCTAAATGAACATCCTTACATGTCACTTGAGAACACATTATACAATACAAAATAACAAACACAAAGAGTAGGGTAGAAGACCATGCAAACTTGTTTTAATCATTCCCATTCTTTAGTTGAATGTTATTCAACTAGACACCAAAGTATAAACTGAAGATTAAAATTTTACTAAAACCAAAATTGCATGTGGGCTAAATTTTAAATTTAATAAAATTAGATGAACTTTATGATAGATTTAATTAAACAATTAGTTTAGGAAAATGAATGTTTATTATCTATCTTTAATTAAATTTGTGATAACACTATTAAATTAAATCCTCATAACTCCCTGTGGGGTAAATTAAGAGAATTTAATTTAGCATATTATCCTAATTAATTATACAAATATAATAAAATCCCTGTGGGGTAAAATTATTATACCTATATAATTAATTACAAGTTATGTCCATTAAGGTGAATTTTAATTAATATATAATTTTATACAAATAAGGATGCTGTGGCTACTCCCTAATTATATAAAATTATATTTTCACTTTGATATTAGGTATTGGGCTCTACCTAAAAGTAATTTCGTTATTAACATAATAAACAATCACTGAGATTAGTGCTCCTAGTGTGGTCGTCCGAAGATCATAAAAAACCGTTCTAGATATGAGCATTTGTCCCAAGTTCATGTTTTCTTATGTCTAACCACAAAATTACTTACATTTTATTTATATTTTATTCATTTTAGGAAGTTTTATGAATAATTTTATGAATAATTTTATGAAGTTTTATGAAACTTAATGTGCTACAATAAAATATTCAACCTATTTTAATGTTTGAATATTGGTAAATATATCTAGCACTATAAAAAGAATTTATGTATAGCATTTAAATCATACAAATCAAAATTAATTGTATTAAAAATAAATTTGCCAAATAAATATAAATTAATACAATTATTGTATGATAATAAATTAAATGCTTAATTCCATAATATATAATTAATTATGCATTTATGACCATATAATATCTTAAATATTTGCACTAATAATTAATTTGTATAAATAAGGTAAATATACAAATTAGTACAATTAATTATATGAAATGAATTAAATGCAAAATTAAAAAATATACTTAATGGCAGATCATCAATTAATTTAATCAATAAATTACTTAATTGGTAAATAAATATAATAATTGCGCACTTAATTGTAGAATAATTAAATATTCACATTCTTAAAATATCACAATTATTGTAATTACATGTAAAAGTAAAGCATGTAATTAATTTACCAAATTAAAAACTTTCCATAATAATTTATTACTAAATAACATATAATATATGAAGATATATATTAAATAAGAATGGAAAGTTTAAACAAATGTAATTTAATTGACTAAATAAACAAAATAAGGAAATAAAATAAAATTCCAAATATAAATTAAAATAATAAAATTTCGGAATTTTCTTAAATTTTTCTTAATTTTCCTTTCTTTTTTTTTTTTTTGAAAAATCTGCCCTGAAAAACGACATAATAAATTTTCCTTAAACTTCCAAAAATCATAAAATCAATTCCAAAATGATCTAAATGAAAAAATTAGGAGATTTATATTGATTTCAAGCATTGAAAACACGCAAAATGTATACTTTAATTTCAAAAGGTGTTCTCGGGTCCGAATAGATTTTTCCAGTAAAGTTTTTAGATTTTAAGGTATTAAAATTATTTTGATGCACAAAATCGATCTATAATATCTTATGAATATAGTAATGCATATAGAATTCAAAATAAATACCAAAAATGAAAACGGAAAAAATACGGACCGAAGCATAAAACTTTCATGTATATATATACTCGTATACAATATATACTGCATAAAATTATCATTAATGTATGGAAGAGAGTATTACATACAATTTCATGCAATAAAAGTATATATAAAATATATATATACGTATATATACAACAATATTTACGTATATATATAATATATATAAACAAAATTAAAATATGAATATATATATGTATATACGTAGATTGAATTAAAATGTATATATATGGTCGGAATTATATGAATATGAATATATATATAAAAAATATATATATATAAATTAAGAACCGATCGTATACGTATATATATTTATATATGAAGATGTATATGAATATAAATATATATATGTGTATATATATATAAAGATGAATATAAATATGAATATATGTATAAAAAAGAATTGAGTATGAATATATATATATAATCGGGATTATATAATATGGAAGTATATATATATATAAAATATATATAATTTATATTATAAATGAAGAACCCCGTAAAAGTATATATATATATAACTCAAAATAAATCAAGACAGAGATATATAATCCGCTCTGATACCAACTGTTAGACATTTATTTGTATAGACTAAAACATACATGATTATGAATAAAGTGCGAAATTAATAAATCATATATGCACTATAATTTAAGGATCGAAATACCTCCAGCTATTGAATCTTTGAGCTTTAGTCCCACATAAGCATGATCTGCAAAAGAAACCGATTGATGTGGGTAATCGGGCTTCCTTGCTCTCTCAACTCTCTTTAGATGGAATTTTGCTGATATGAACAGAATGAGTGAGGAGCTCGGGGACCGAGACCCTATATTTATAGGTGAGATACTCCATCAGTATCTGCGCCATATTAATTGTCAGAATATTTTGACAATTAATTCAGGAAATCAAATCGGGTAATGAATATAGAAATCTGACCATATATAAAATATTACATAATTAATTTTGTCCAGATTCAATGAATACAAAATATTCATTTATCAGAAAATCAATTATTTATTTTATTTCCTTAAATAGAAATTTATTTCCTTATATAGAAATATATTTCCTAAAATGAAAAATATTCTTATATTATTAACATCATAAAACTTTACAATATGATAAGTAGTAGGTATAGACAAGGGGAAACAAGAAGTTTTATTGATTGATGAATTAGTATAAGAATTATTTTGATCTACACTTTTATTTACTGATGTAAATGAAAGATTACAAGAGTATTGATTTTTAACATCTGTTACAATAGCTAGGTGACACTGAAGACATGACTTTGGTTAACTAGGTTCATCACCAAGTAGATAAAGACTATTTTTAAGCTTTCCCTTGACCTTGTCCTTAACAAAACACCAGTGTTTATAAAATTCCAAAAAGACATTATTATCATTTGTTAATTTAGAAACACTAACAAGATTTTTAGTGATTGCTGGAACTTGTAAAACTGATTGCATATGTAAAGGAAAAGAATGTAAAGAAGATGGTATAGTAGCATAATCTATATGAAAAATTAAAAGCTTCTTATCATCCTCTACAACAAGGGTTTTTTAACCTTGATAAGGAACAAAAATGTCAAGAATGGAGTTGTCAAATGTTATGTAATTTGTAGCACCATTATCTACATACCAAGAACCAAGAGTGATCATCACCAAAGTCTTGGATCATAGTAGAGGATTAGGCTTGTGGATCATAATCAAACTCTAATTTTGTGAGACAATGATCACGATTCTGGAGCCCTTGGTTTTGGAGTGATCTAGCTTTTGTCAAATCGATAGTGATACATTGGAGTTGTATGAATAATGTGTGTAAGAGCTCTTATATTAAGGTAACATCCTTATTATTATGACACAAAAGATTGAGTCCAATTTCCGAAGCAAAGTTTGAATAATTAATTAGAGCTAAAATTATTCCTTCCTAGATCTCTAAATCAGAAGCAGTTTATTTATCTGATTATCAAAAAAGTATACAATTGTGATGAGACAATATGTATTTATAGAGTTAGGGAGGGGACTTAGCTACATAACCCTAGTTGGACTGGGCCTGCTCATCAAAGGCTTCAGTTAACTAGAAAAGCCCACACTTGTGCTTCATTTAGACTTTACACAGAAATGCTAAGCCCATTAACTATTCATCACCAACAATATAGGTTAACACATCAAAAAACTATCCAATCAATTCAAGTTTTAATAAAATTAATAAAAATTAATGTAAGTCTAAATAAAAAAACCTAATACCGCGTACAAAATATTGTGGCGATTAAAATTTAACTGAATGTGAAAAGTCCATAATGCGAGATTGGTCTCTCAATCAAAAAGTACTTTTAAATAAAATGATATGGTGACTATTTTAATACTATTTTGGACATTGTAGGTTATCTAGATTTTTCAAAAATTTGTAAGAATCATGCTCCTGGTAGAGATGCCTCAATGTTATACACCCTTATATAATAAAACTTTTTCACTTGTCAAATGCTCATAATAATAGGATCGATGCTTTTATCTAAATATAATTTGAGTATAATAATATGTGCATTCAATACCAAAATATTAATGTGGCATTTCTTTTTAAAATAACGGGTCCCAATTTAAAATTAATTAAGCACACAAATGAGGTTGAATAGGGTAGGACTTATTGGACAATAAATCTCCTCTTCTTCTTCCTTCCCACAACTAAATTTGGTTTTTCAATATTTCTTTCATCCTATTATTAGAAATAGAGGGAGAGATAGTGAAGTCAATGGACCCATCACCCGTGTATACATTTTCTTCTCAATATAATATTAGACAGGTAGGATTTCATTTCTTTAATTTCGAATTCAAAAATAAAATTAAATGCATAAAACTTAAAAGTATTATACATTGGATAATAATTATGCCGATTACTATAAAAAATATTACTACAACAATAAAATTTGTGACTAAATATATGTAAATAATTGAATTATATTGTACAAAAATTACTATTTACAATTTACAGGACACCAAACTCAGATTTCACTTAAAGTTTTAAACTACTCTCTATCAATCATACTAATTTCTCACTTTTAAAATATATATAAAAAAAAAAAAAAAAAAAAACCTAAAAACATATCTTTTTATGTTTTTGACTACAACCTTTACAATATATAAAGTTCCATTTTAAAATTAATTAGTAATAAAGTATATTCATCTTATATAATTAATTTATTTCCACACATTAACAATAATGTAGGATTAACTCTAAATATTGTCCCACAAAACATACAATCCTAACCTCCCAAATATTATACATCAATACACATTATCAAAAATCTTACTTTTTTTTATGAATAATAATTAACGCACCAGATAAAAATTTTACTTTTAGTCATAATAAAATTTGTGACTAAAAGTAAAATAAATTGTGACTAATTATAAATTATTATTCCTATGTTGTAACTAAAAAGTCTGTGACTAAAAGTATTAGTCACAAAAATCATAATTTATTGTAACTAAATGTGTTTTTAGTCATAATAGTGACAACTGTTGGATTAAAAATTCTTTGTGGGCACATATGTATAATGTATATGCTATTATAAAGTGTGATACAAAATTAAGTGACCAATTATGTTATGGGTATCAAAAGGGTATTAAAGTGTCATGGAATTAATGTGTAGATACCATAAGTTAATTTATAATTTGTTGAGGGGCCAAATTATAAATACCCAAGAGTTATTCTAAGATGACTCTATAAATAGGTAGTGGTCCCCAAGAAACACTAGGGTTTCTGTATTCTCTCCTTCCCCATCAGAGAAAATACTCTAGAAAATAGCGTATTCTTGGAAGATCAAAACCTTCTCTGCAATCTCCAACAATGGCTTCAGGTTAGTGCTTCCGCTGATCTTTTATCATCATCTTCTTCTTTAATTTAACAAAGATTTTATAGATTTATGATTTAGGGTTTTCTATATTAAAGCACTTTATGAATATGTTTAGATCTGTGATTTATATATTTCTTAAGTGTTTTATAAACCCTAACAAGTGGTACCAGAGCCACCTTTGTTGAATTAATTGAAGATTTGATGATTTGGTTTATGAAATTTGAGAATTTTAAAAATTAGGGTTTGAACTTCATCTTTTTTTTTTAAAGATGTACTATGAATTATTTAAAATGAAGATATGTTGGTTTGATTTAAATATATACGTATATATATTTATTTATATGATATAAAGTTATTTTATATTGTTTTGGTTTTGTATTTCGGCAATCGTTGATATCTTTATCGGTTGTGGATATATTCTGTTCATATGTTATATATTAATGGCTGGGCTCAAAATCGGCTTCAATTAATTATATTCGATTGGCCATTTATGGTAATGGTGCTGTGTTTGATGTACTTTGCATAAATTAAGTTTTTGATCAATTTTACCTTTAGTAATGTGAAGCCCTTTTATTTTTATGTTTACATGTTTTGTTAATCAATATTTTCTCGTGTGAGTTATACATGCCACTGTACGATTGTGGTTAAAGTTTTAAAAAAAAAAAAAGAATATAATATGTAATGATGTTTAAAGTCATGAAATTTTTATTGATTGATACAATATATTCATATTAATATTTAGAATCCCTATAGAATTTGTATTATTTACATGCTAAGGATATATAAAATATTCAGTTTATTATATATTTGGAACAATTTAATTCAAATTTTGGTATTGGTTTATGACTAATATTTGAGTAAATTAATTGAAACAATATGTCGCCAAAGTGACCTCTTTTGTGTAGATTAATTTATTTAAATATTAAGATGGTTGTGTGTTTGTAATTGATGCTTATATTGACTAGCCCAAAGGTAAGTGAATATTTTGTTAGATTTCAAACATACCTGTAGCGATAAATGTGTGACAATTATAAGGTATTTTGTGTGAGCAATACGTTAATCCAAAGATTGACCTATTGTTTGGCACAGTTTTATTGTCAATATTTGATTGCTACACCAAGAGTACCGCTTACAGTTAATATTACTGTCCAAAGACTTGATATTAATGTGTGTTTGGTATCTTGAGATGGGATTAACCAATTTTTGAATTTATTGTTTAATTATGCATATTAATGTGAGCTTGTTTTATTTGTTCTATATTCGGCTAGTTCATCTTCTGCTACCTCAATATCTGCTAACATTAATTCTATTCCTATGCTTAATGGGACCAATTTCAAGGATTGGAAAATGAACTTACTTATAGTTCTGGGATGTATGGATTTAGACCATGCACTAAGGAATGAACAACCTGCACCTCTCACTAAGGAAAGTTCCCATGATGATAAAAGGGAATTTGAGAAGTGGGATCGTTCAAATCGCATGAGTCTAATGATTATGAAACACAGCATTCCAGAAGCTTTTTGGGGCACAGAATCTGAAGGGGTTACTATGGCTAAGAATTTCCTTGAACAAATTGAGGAACGTTTTGCTAAAAACGATAAGGTTGAAATGACAACAATTCTTGGTTCTTTAATGAACATGAAGTATAAGGGTCAAAGAAATGTAAGGGAGTACATTATGGAAATGCATCATATTGTCTCAAGATTAAGGACACTTAAGATTGAGCTTTCGGATGATGTACCTGTACTCATGGTTTTATTAACGCTTCCTCCACAGTTTAACCAATTTAAAATTAGTTACAACTGTCTAAAGGAGAAATGGACTCTCAACGAGCTCATTTCTCATTGTGTGCAAGAGGAAGAAAGGTTGAAAAAGGACAAAACCGAAAGTGCTCATTTGGCAACTACCCCTAAGGATAAGGGCAAGAAAAGAAAATTTGAGAATGAAGCTGCTAAGGGTCCAGTTCAAATGAAACAACAACAAGATTCTCAGGGTTGTTTCTTTTGTACCCAACCTGGACATGTGAAGAAAGATTGTGCCAAATATCACGCATGGCGTGTAAAGAAAGGTATTAAATTTACTTTGGTCTATTCTGAGGTTAATTTAGTTTCAGTACCTAGAAACACTTGGTGGATAGATTCTGGTGCTACTACTCACATAAGTGTTTCTATGCAGGGTTGCCTGAGCTACCGAAAGCCAAGTGATGGTGAAAGATACATCTTTGTGGGCGATGGACAATCGGTAGAAGTGGAAGTAATTGGGCATTTCAGATTGTTATTAGGAACTGGTTTTTATTTAGATTTGAAAGACACTTTTGTTGTGCCGTCTTTTAGACGGAAATTAGTTTTCGTTTCTTTGTTGGACAAATTTGGATATTCTTGTTCATTTCGAAACAATCAGTTTACTTTGTCTTTAAATTCAAATATTATTGGAACTGGTTATTTGAATACTTAAGACAATATTTATTTGCTAGAAACAATTGCATCCTATAATGAAACCTTGCATGTGGAATCACGAGGTACTAAACGCAAATTAAAGAAAGAAAATTCAGCGTCATTATGGCATAAACGCTTAGGTCATATCTCAAGAGGTAGAATTGAGCGTCTTGTGTCTGATGACATTTTAGAGTCTCTTGACTTCACAGATTTCAATGTCTGTGTAGATTGTATCAAGGGAAAACAGACCAAAACTAAGAGATTATGTGCCAATAAAGATTAGGTCCCTCTGGGGAGAAGCATTAAAGACAGCAGCTTACATTTTGAATAGAGGACCAAGTAAAGCAGTTGCAAAAACACCTTATGAGCTTTGGACAGGTCGAAAGCCTAGTCTAAAGCATTTCCACATTTGGGGATGTCCAGCTGAGGCAAGGCCTTATAGGCCACATGAAAATAAATTGGACTCCAAAACAGTTAGCTATTTTATTGGTCATTCGAGCGATCTAGGGGCTATAAGTTTTATGATCCCACTGTCAGCAATATTTTTGAGACGGGAACTGCAACATTTTTTGAGGATGTTGAATTTGGGGGGAGAAATAAGGTTAGAGACATTGTTTTTTAGGAGGAATTGAATTCAAACTCAGTTCCTACTATCATTTTAGACAATGTTCAGGCTTCCACACCTGTCATTGATCAAGAAATGAATCCGGAACCTCAACAAGATAATGTTGAACAACTCCCAAATCAAAATGAGGCTATTGTTCCAGAAGAACAAATTCAACACCCTCAAGAACAAGAGCCATTAAGGAGGTCCACAAGAGAGAGAAGAAATGCTATTTCAGATGACTATTTTCTATTTCTTCAAGAACATGAGGATGAAATTGGAATGATGGAAGATGATCCAATCAACTTGCATCAGGCCATGAAAAGTTCTAACTCTCAAAAGTGGATTGATGCCATGGATGAAGAGAATAAGTCTATGCAAGACAATAAAGTTTGGGAAGTTGTCCCATTACCAGAAGGTGTAAAACCAATTGGTTGTAAGTGGTTACTTAAAACCAAGAAGGATGAATATGGTAATGTGGTGAGATTTAAGGCACGTCTTGTAGCAAAAGGCTATACTCAGAAACAAGGCATTGATTATACGGAGACTTTCTCTCGGTTTCATCGAAAGACTCTTTTAGGATAATATTGGCACTTATTGCTCATTTTGACCTTGAGTTACATCAGATGGATGTTAAAACAGCGTTTCTCAATGGCGACATTGATGAGACAATTTATATGGAGCAACCAGAAAACTTTGTGGTTGGTGACCCAAAGAATATGGTTTGCAAATTAAAGAAATCTATCTATGGACTCAAGCAAGCTTCTCGTCAGTGGTATCACAAGTTTCATCAAGTAATTATCTCATTTGGTTTTGAGATGAATATTATTGATGATTGTGTATATCACAAGTTCAGTGGGAGTAAATACATATTTCTGGTTCTATATGTCGATGACATATTTCTTGCTACTAATGATATAGGCTTATTGCACGAAACCAAGAGATTTTTATCTAAGCAATTTGAGATGAAAGATCTTGGTGACGCCTCTTTTGTATTAGGAATTCAAATACGTCGAGATCGTTCTCGGGGTATTCTTGGATTATCACAAAAGAGCTATATCGATAAAGTACTCAAAAGGTTTGGCATGCAAGATTGTAGACCAGGTGATACCCCTGTTGCTAAAGGAGACAAATTCAGTCTTCGACAATGCCCTAAAAGCAGCCTTGAAATTCAGGAAATGAAAAAGATTCCCTATGCATCAGTTGTAGGGAGTCTAATGTATCCTCAGGTATGTACGCGTCCAGATATTGCGTACATTGTTGGGATGTTAGGCAGATATTTAAGCAACCCTGGTATGGACTATTGGATAGCGACGAGAGGGTTATGAGGTATCTTCGGGGAACAAAAGATTACATGCTCACATACGGGAAATCGGATCATTTGGAGGTCGTAGGGTATTCGATTCGATTTTTGGATGCCAAGATAACGAAGGTCTACATCGGGCTACATTTTCTTGTTAGTTTGGAGGAGCTATATCCTGGAAAAGTGTCAAACAGACACTTGTAGCTTCTTCCACTATGGCAGCTGAATTCGTAGCGTGTTATGAGGCATCAAATCAGGGAATATGGCTGAGAAACTTTGTCACTAGACTGCGTATTTTGGAGAATATTGAAAGACCACTTAAGATATTTTGTGACAATAAATCAGCAGTGTTGTATTCCAATAACAATAGGAGCTCATCCAAGTCAAAGCATATTGACATAAAGTTCCTAGTTGTGAAAGAAAGAGTGCAGAGTGGACAGATTTCCATAGAGCATATTGGGACAAACTCCATGATAGCGGATCCGCTCACAAAAGGATTACCACCCAAGGTCTTTCATGAGCACTGCTTGCTCATATGGGTGTAGTATTACTTGAGGATATCATGATTTAGTGGGAGTTTGTATTCTCTTTGCTTTATGTTTGTTTAAGACATTTATGTATTTGGTTATTTTCTGATCAGAAATAAAGTTTTCAGTTTATTCACTCTGTTTTGTTATGTTTAAGTTTGACCTCACTTTGGTTTAAGGAGGACCAGTTGGAAATAGGCATGTTCGGTTCACATTGCATGTAATTTCCATGCTACACATCCATGATTGATCTATGTCATTTGGCTATATTTGTATATGTGACCATTGATGGGTTTAGTCATGATTGATATGACGAAAATCGCTTTGATCCTATATGGGTATAGTTGATGGACGAGATTGTTGTGAATACCTTTACATAATAGCAAATTTTGAGCTCATAAGGTTATACATTTATCAGGTAACATATGTTGCCCAAGTGGGAGATTGTTGGATTAAAAATTCTTTGTGGGCACATATGTATAATGTATATGCTATTATAAAGTGTGATACAAAATTAAGTGACCAATTATGTTATGGGTATCAAAAGGGTATTAAAGTGTCATGGAATTAATGTGTAGATACCATAAGTTAATTTATAATTTGTTGAGGGGCCAAATTATAAATACCTAAGAGTTATTCTAAGATGACTCTATAAATAGGTAGTGGTCCCCAAGAAACACTAGGGTTTCTGTATTCTCTCCTTCCCCATCAGAGAAAATACTCTAGAAAATAGTGTATTCTTGGAAGATCAAAACCTTCTCTGCAATCTCCAACAATGGCTTCAGGTTAGTGCTTCCGCTGATCTTTTATCATCATCTTCTTCTTTAATTTAACAAAGATTTTATAGATTTATGATTTAGGGTTTTCTATATTAAAGCACTTTATGAATATGTTTAGATCTGTGATTTATATATTTCTTAAGTGTTTTATAAACCCTAACAATTGTATTTAAATATTATTAGTGACAAGTAATTTTTTATTGTGAAGTAAAAGTCACATTTAGTCAAAAAAAAAAAATTATGTTATGACTACTAAAAATTAAATTGTCACTAAAATTAGCTATTTTTTTGTAGTGACAATCTACAAAAGCTTCTCTACGAAACTTTGACACGTGTATCTTTGAATCCATTTCAACCAATCTCCAATGAGCAATCTGCCCAGCCACTTCTTTTTTTTTTTTTTTTGATTAGTGTTTAATAAGGGAAACACACCCGCAGACAACCAGAAAACAAGCAAAGAGACAAAGGCCACAAACAGCCAACCAACAAACTGAAAAGAAAATAACTAGAAAAAAAGACTGAAAAAAACAAACTAAAATAAGCAACTAAACTAACTAAACGGATCCATGACCATCTGCATTAAACAGCTGTAGGGAGTCACCAAAATTGGCCAAATCGATAAACCCAAACTTGTTAATTCGATTTGCCCATTGAGCCACGGAATGGGCTACACCGTTGCAGGCTCTAGGGGCCCAAACGATCTCCCAGAGATTTAACTTACCTGCAAAAGAGAGGAACTTGTGAACATAGTCTTGAATGTTGAATTGCAGGTTGTGGATGTCCTGAGATTTAGTTTTCAAAGCAGCTACTGCATTTAAGGAATCACATTGAAACACTATGTTATTGTATCCAAGCTCCACTGCCAATACTGCACTTTCACACACAGCTGCAACCTCTCCCGGCAGAGGATCGCAGTGGTTCAGGCGAAAGGATGCAATTCAGAGGATGTTTCCCCCACTGTCTCGAAAAACAGCAGCTCCCGACGATTGATTCTGCCCTATAGCCACGTCTGAATTGCAAGCCACCCAACCCTCAGGGGGGGCTGCCACTCTGAAGGATTGTCGTGGACGGAATCAATAGGTAGCATAAGTTCTCGGAGTCTATTGTTGATGGAGTTGATTGAGACGACAATGGGGTTGGATTTTCTATCATGAATTCGCCCATTCCGCTCTCTCCATATGTTTTCAAAGATAATAGCAGCCCCTCCCAAAAATTGGTTGAAGTCAAGATAGGATGGCCTATTAGTAGCATTTGAAAACCAACCCAGCCATTCATCCCAATTCGAGACTGAGATGACATCGGCTCTAACACTCCAGCTACACCCGAACTAGATTGCTCTTGCATAGTGGCACTCCCAAAGTAAGTAGAAGCTATTCTCAGCAGATGTAGAACAAAAGGAGCATGTGGTATCTTGAATGGGGATAGACATACTAAGTCTTTCTTTTGTAGGGATGCAGTTGGCAAGGAGTCTCCACCAGAACATCTTAAGGCGGTTGTGGATCTTTGCTCCCCATATGGATTTCCATTTCCCATCGCCTTCGTTACTGTGGTTGCCATTCTTTAACAATCTATAAGCCGATTTAATAGCAAACTCCCCATTAGTACTTGGCAGCCACAGCCAAGAGTCACGAACAGGCCTCCCAGGAAGTGAAATGTTGATGATGCGTTTTGCATCTTCATGTGGAAACATTGAAATGGTGACTCTAACCACAAAGCAAACATTGATCATTTCAGATAACTCTAAAATGAGCCAATCTATCTTTAGTATACGTAACCTTTGCAAACAGGCAAGCCAAGTGACAAATTGGTGCTTTGAACAGCTGCATAATTTTATTTTATTTTTTTTGAGTAAATGCATTATTATTTCTTTGTTATCACTTCAAAATTGGTGATTAATTTACCAAAAAAAAATCCATGTTAAAATTAAAATTATAATTTGTTGTAATTAAATGTATTTTAAGTCGCAAAAATCAAATTAATAATAATTTGTAATTAAATATTAATTTTTAGTTACAAGTAAATTCTTATGGTGCATAAAAGAGTAATGTCGTACTAAAAAAAATATTATTACTCATTTAAGGTTAGCTTAAGTAACCATAGAAAATATTGGGAGTGTATGAGTGAGGATCATGGGATTGAAACCTAAGTTTGTAACTCAAAAATATCAACAAAAAAAAAAATTACTAAATGGTATGTTTTCTTGTAGAGGATATTAATTATATATTCAAGTTACTCAATTTATTAGAGTATATAAGAGTATTCACATATTATTAGAAATTGGTGTTGAAATCTTCCTATTCTTTTGAATAATAATGATATGGGTTTATTATAAAATGGTCCTGTGTTAATTTTTTAAAAATTAATATCATAATATACCTTGATGAGTTTCAGAAATTTTGGAAAGACCCTCATGTTTATAAAATGGTTTTAAACGGACAATACCTCATAAACAAGCATTAGGGGCAGCGGTGTTTAACCCCAATATGTGCAACAACACATGTACATACGATGTGGCTAGCTAGGGCTTGCAACATTTGGAGATTTTGTTTAATTTAATTTTAGTTTTTAGTAAATGTATAGTTTAAGTTGTTCAAAATGTTTTTATTTCAGGTTTATGAAATAATTTTGTTTTTTGTTTTTTGTTTTTTTGTTCTTTTTCATATATGTAGAGTATATTTTTGATCTTATTTAAAATAAGTTTGACTAAAATCAAGCCAAAATGACTTCATTTTAGAATTTAGTCTGTAGTGTTTCTCAAGTTAGAATTCATTTGACCCTATTTTATTATTATTAACTCATCAATTATAAGGATTTAATTAATATATAATTAAATTTAATGAAGAGGAGGTGGAAGTGCAAAATTGATCATGAAACTCATCAACTTCAAATCAAATAATGATGCCCCACACGGTTGTCATTTATTTAACACTGATGTAATGTTTAACCCTGAGCCTAATATCTGTGTGTGGTGTGGGACAGAACAGAAGAAACACTTGGATGGGATGTTGGCAGTCTCACATATATATTATATGATTTTATTTATTTGATCACAAATGTGTCGACAAATCATTTTCATCATTACCATTACCTCGGCCATCTGCAACCACTCCATTAAAATTGATCACCAAACTATCATATTTCTAATTCAATACATGTCAATTCCCATGTTAATTAATTCAATTATATATTTCAAAATTTCCATTTTGTTTACTTTCTTTCTCTACCTTTTTTTATTATAAATGTTTATATATTATGGATGAGTGGATGACTGTGTAGCTTTCTTTTTTTGCATTATTGATCAAGTTTGGTTGGCCTATTAGTTTCTTCATCAAAATATGGGAGCTTTTAACGTGTATTTTCTTTCAAAACTCAGTAGTAAAGGACTATTTTTTGGTTTGTATTCTGTTACTTATGAAAGATATAGATACCATACACTTCTCTATGAAGGGCTGTCAGTTATGATAATGATACACTCTTGTCTTGTTTCGTTTTAAATGAAAATCTTTTTGTTTAATTTATTTGTTATAATTCTGCATGTTGTAGCTATGTAAGATTATTTATAAATTTTTAAAAAATTCTAAATAATTAGAGGACCAAAAATAAAATTCAAACAGTTATCTATGTATAAAGAAAATCACACGTACAACAAAAATATTTAAATCATATTTTCTACAATATAAACTATACACAATTTTCTTAAAATTTACATTTAGTTCTAAATAATTATATATGACGTAGATGATAGAAAAACAAAACAAAACTTTATTGAATGCCAGAATAGATAAATCGTGTACCAAAATACCAATTCTAGAGTGTGTACTATAATTTTTCAAAAGTGTATTACATTAATTAAGTGTGATGGAAAACAAAAACGCACTTTTTCTTTTGGGTGTGTGACATTATCAGAATTAATGAAAAAAAAATCTGATTGATTATTTTTAATTTTAATAGTTTAGGATTAATTAAAACAAAATTAATGCTGTGCTAAACAAAATTAATGTCAAAACCATCACAACATGACAGAAGCAGACCAAAAATAGTCAAAAACAATAAAAAAAAAAAAAAAAAAGAAGCAACAATGGTCATACAAAATGAGTAATGATAAAACTTAAACAACCCCAAATTGTTATACTAGCTCAATCAATATTAAAGCCTACATCTATTTTTCTTTCAAAAAAAAAGGCACTAATTATTTAATTAATACACCATAATCCCAATGCATTAAAATTCTACACAAACTAGGGGTGTTCATCCGATCCAATCCACACTTTTTTGGTCAAACAACATCCAATCTGCACTAAGTGCGGATTTCATATTTTGGATCCAATTCGATCCGCATAAGAGTTTAAATCCAATCCAATCCGCAATAGTGCGGATTGGATCGGTTATTTTTTTAATAATAAATTATTTAATATTTCATAGAAAAAAAATTAAAAAAAAAAACCTATTGTTTCTTAATCTCCAATAATAATCTATTTCTATCTCTATTTATATACAAATTAAACCAATATACATATATATCAATATATATATACTTATTTTTAAATTTATACTAAAATATATATGTATCTAATTACTAAAATAAATAAGCTAGTATATATATATAAACTTTATGTGTATGTATCTATGTGAATAAGAATTATTTTTCTTGTATTTTTTATTACAAAATAAATAAAATGCACCAACTCAATATATTACAAAAAAAAAGATTAAGAAATTAGAAGTTTGTGTCTTTTTTTAATTAATATATATTACATATTATAATTTTTAAAAAATATATATAATTAAGTGCGGATTGGATTGGATCGGTTACTTTTTGAGGTCAAACAACATCCAATCTGCACAAGTGCGGATTTTAGATTTTTCAATCCAATCCAATCCGCACAAGTGCAGATATCCGCATTTTGCGAATTGGATTGGATTGGATCGTGCGGATTGGATTGGATCGGATACTTTGTGAACACCCCTAACCCAAACACCTAGCCTTCAATAAGCTACCCTATGCTGTCTTGCTCAAACCAACAATTTTCTCACTCTTTATTTGATACAGAAGTTACATAAAAATTACCCTCAACAAGATAACAAGACTTTAAGAGAGTTCAAGAATTCATAATATGCAGCAGAAAGAAAGTTTTGGTAAACCTGAAATTAAACAAGATTAAAGATTTAAACTCTCATCTCAACAGATTGAATGGTAAAAGAATTTCTTTATTGGTCTTCACAATCATCAATACACAAAATGAGATATAAATCTTTTACAACCCACAATGGTGACTTGCATCAGTACAACAACCTCACACTGAGGGAAGTTACTTCACAGAGCAACACTCTCTTTCACAGCCCTCCACACACACTTACTGATGTTTGACACTAGAGAAGATAGAAAAAAACCCTAGAGAGTACAGCTCACTCCACAACACTCGTAAATTAATGTATATATAGTTGTCAGGTACTATGAGAAGTGAAGAACTCAGAGAAAGAAGGAGAAAAGAGCAGAGTGAATCCTCTGTTCTATGTTTGTATATTTTCAATTAATGAATGAATGATACAACAAGCTATTTATATGTAGGGTTAGTCTTAAACAAGAAGACTAAATATCAAGAAGCCTAGTGGACAAGTTGTAACAACCTACAACTTGTCTTAACAGAATTACAACTAACAATTAACTATCATCTTATTCCTAATAGCCCCTTCAAGATGGATTGTATATGTTAGATACACCCATCTTGGATACAATATAGTTAAAAGATGAGGGGAGGAGAGCTTTGGTGAAGATGTCGGCCAAATTATTTTTGGATTGGACGTGAAGTAACTTGAGTGTTCCTTGCTGAATTTTCTCGCGGATGAAATGGCAATCAATTTCTACATGTTTGGTGTGTTCATGATAGACCGGGTTTTTGCTGATGTGGATGGCAGCAGTATTGTCACAATATAGAGAAGCAAGTTTGTTGAGTGATATGCCAAAATCTTTGAGGAGAGCTACAATCCAAGTTACTTCAGAAGTGGCATATTGACCATGGCGTGATATTCGGCTTCAGCAGATGATCGAGAAACAACTTGTTGTTTTTTTTATTTCCAAGAGACAAGAGCTTGGCCAAGGAAGACACAGTATCCTGATATGGATCGACATGTGTCTTGACATGCTCCCCAATCAGCATCTGCAAAGAAAGAAAGTTGAACATTCGTTGAAGATAAGCTAGTTTCAGCAAAAGCTGAAACATGTGGGGTGGTGTTTGATGGGTAAAAAATGTTGGGTTTTATGCCCTAAATAAAACTCATTTCATATAATCAGATTTACTTATTAATAAAGATCAGAAATAACATTTTATGTTGCATGGTTCACATGATTTATTTCATGATTATATGTATATAATGTATGAATTCTTTTTAAGTCCAGAACATATGGGTTGGTTAAAGATTATAGTGTTGTCAGCACAGTGGAATATAATCTTTATTATATGTTCAAAAGTTGATTCCCTGATTTGTCAGAACACTGGATTTAATCGACATGGTATAATCAGCGATAGGTATTCTTACACCTTGGAAAAGTGTTATGTCCTTTCCAGGGCATTGGCAAAGTTTACCAGTATCGGATGCATGGAGTATGCATTGGAATGGACCGATATTGAACTTTGAATTAGATTTTGAAACTTACCGTAAACATCTATTCAATTCAATATCATAAGTTGATCCTAGATCACATGATCGAAATCCTGATATGGTTAGGCTCAATTTCAAGAGTATTATTCGTGTTCTTTGATTTGTTAGTTAAGCCTAATTTTTAGTCTGGGCAATACGTACATTTTGGGAACACGGTAATGCAATTGAGTGGGGGAGCGCTAACATAAATATGGAATCTATAGCTTCTATTTGGCAAATAGAAGTAAAGGATGATTTCCTTCGAGCTTAACCAAACGAAGATAAATGGTGGAGATCTCATTTCACTTAGGTGAAATATCATTTATACAGGGTTAAGTGTTTTAAGGATAAAATACATTGTAGGGTGTTACGGTAATTTAATCCCTGTACAGTGTAAATCATCTATATAGAGGATCATTGATCACATTAGGGTTATAACAATGGATAACTAATGACGTGTCTACATCGTGGAACATATAGAGCGTTTCTATATGACTGAGAGTGCAATTCCGAGTTCTAAGTGTGGATTCAATGAGGAATTAATAAGTTAGGGAATTTACTTGGTAAATTCGGTTCGACTTATTGGAAGCTCGATTATATAGACCCATGGTCC
This sequence comes from Cannabis sativa, assembly GCF_029168945.1. Lineage (NCBI taxonomy): Eukaryota > Viridiplantae > Streptophyta > Magnoliopsida > Rosales > Cannabaceae > Cannabis > Cannabis sativa. The sequence continues at coordinate 53,575,617 of NC_083602.1, read as the reverse complement.
CCATACTAGTTGAGGCCATACTGCTTGTAAGACTCAGTTAATTGATTTTAATTAATCAATTATAATTCTAAAAGTTAGACTATGTCTACTTTATGAATTCTCACAGTTTAAGGATGAAATCGTAAAGAAAAGGGTTTCTAGGTTTAATTATTAATTAAGAGACTTTGTATGTCTAATTAATAATTATTTTAAATGACAATATTATTTAATAATCTATTTTAGTTATTAAATAATTAGTTTTGGCATTTAAATGATTGGAATTGGAAAAATGGCATTTTTGGAGAAATTGAAATAAAATTGAGAAAACTGCAAAATCCAAGTGAGACCCATATTCCCTCTATGGCCGAAGCACTCCCTTTGTGTTTCCCAATTATTATTTTATTTTTTAATTGCCATGTACTTTCTAATCAAAGCCTAGCTATAATAGGAAAGTGGTGGATCACACTAAATAAGGCAGTTAATCAATTACACAGTAAAAGAGGAAACTGTTTTATTTGGAAAGTTGCGCTCTCCCTTCTCCCTATATAAAGCAACCTTTGTGTCTCTTCTCTTGCATGCTATAAGCCACGAAATTCAAGAGAGAAAAAGAGAGAATTTTCGAAATCCTTGTGAGATGAGTAGTGCCCACACACATCAAGTGGTATCTCAATCATAGTATGGAAGACTATGGAATTTCTGCATCAAAGAAGGAGAAAAGAAGATCCAGGTTCAGATCTTGGTGATGCTGCTACGAGAAAGGAATCAAGGGCTAGAGATCTGAACGGAAGGAGTCATATTATTCCGCTGCACCCACTGTAAGGTTTTCTAACTTTATATGTGTTTATTTTCATTGTTTTAGAATTCATATTAGGTTGTTAATCCAACATACTTGTTAGTAAATCTAGATCCTGGTAAAATAATTTCCAACAAAAAAGACCTTGTCCGGGAGTGCGTTTGAGATATTGTAAGATTCGATGGGTAGCTTGTAGGTGAGGCACTCTCGGACATGTTAAGAATTCACTTAGATGGTTAACGGCATAAGAAATATCGGGCCTCGTGGTGGTGAGGTAGATTAATTTGCCGATTAAACTTCGATAGGTAGTAGGGTCGGGAAGAAGGTTCCCTTTGTCTTTACTGAGTTTAAGGTTTGTTTCAATTGGAGTGGAAGCTGGTTTAGCACCAAGATAACCTGTGTCAGCAAGAAGTTGTAAGGTGAAGGGTCTTTGGGAAATAGAAATCCCATGTTCTGTTCTTCCAATTTCCAATCCGAGGAAAAACTTGAGTGGCCCTATATCTTTAAGGGTGAACTTGTTGTCCAAGAATTGTTTGAAATGAGTTATGGCTGGTTTGTTATTGCTAGCCACTATTATGTCATCGATGTAAATTAGGACAGCAAGAGTGAGGGTAGGTGTTTGTTTGATGAATAGAGAATTATCTGAAAGGGATTGATGAAATCCTTCAGCTTTCAATGTGGTACTTAGTTACCATTGTCTAGAGGCTTGTTTAAGGCCATATATGCTCTTGTTGAGTTTGCAAACTGAGTTGGGAGGAGCTTTGTATCCCGGAGGGAGTTTCATGTAGACCTCTTCGTGGATCGCCATGTAAAAAAGCGTTATTGATGTCAATTTGGTGGACATCCCAATTATTCATTGCAACTAGTGCAAGGAAGATTTTGAGTGTATTGAACTTAGCCACGGGAGCATAGGTTTGATCATAGTCTATGCCTTGTTTTTAATTGAATCCTTTAGCTACAAGTCGAGCTTTGAATCGAACAACTTCGCCGAATTCATTGTATTTGACTTTGTATACCCATTTGTAACCAATGGCCTTGTGGCCAGGAGGTAACTTGGTGACAGTCCATGTATTGTTTTTTTCCAATGCATTGGTTTCAGTATTCATTGCTTGAAGCCAATGTTTAAATTGTGAGGCTTCAGAGTAAGATTGAGGCTCAACATGAGAATAAGCTGTAAGGACAGCAGCACGAAAATGAGGGCTGAGCTTAGCATAGGAAATGAATTTTTCAATTGGAAAGGCAGTTGAGGTTGTATGACAGATATAATCTGTTAAATATTTTGGTTTAACCACGGGCCTGCCAGCTTTGGATTGAAACGAAGGTTGTGGAGTTGAGTTGGTAAGGGAGATGTCTGTAGTAGTAGCATTAGATATGGGAGCAGAAACTGATGTTGGTTTAGGATTAACAGCCATTTGTGGGGCTGTTTGTGAAGTAAAACCAGATTGTGAACTGGTTTTTTGTGATGTTGCTGGGGTGATAGCTGCATCAGTTTGTGAATTATGGTCCTTTGAGAGGACAAGTGGAATTGGGAGTGATAGATTATCACTAGTGTGAGGTACTGGTGTGGGATTGACACCAGAATTTGTTGGTAAATGGCCAACAAAATGTTGCTGCTGTGATGAAGTTGCAGTAGTGTGATGTTGGTTTTGTTGATAGGTTCAAACACAGGTTTGATAAGTGAATTAAAAAAATTATTTATCTTGTGAGAAGATGTATAACCTGTGAAGGGAAATATGTCTTCATGAAATATTACATCTCTAGAGTGGTATATTTGATTTGTTTCAATATCAAGTAATGTGTAGACTTTCATGCCTTGAGGATATCCAATAAAATTGAAGCACGGCTTCTAGGAGAGAATTTATGTTGACTAGAGGGACGTGTAAATGCGTATGCAAGGCATCCAAATGCCCTAAGATGATCATACCTGGGGGGTTTATTATGCAAGAGTTCATAAGATGTAGTGCCTTGAAGTAGTTTTGAGGGGGTCCTATTCATTAGATAGGTGGCAGTATGTATGAGGTAAGGCCAATATGAGAGAGGCAAATTAGATTGAAAGCAAAGAGCTCTTGCAATGTTTAAGATGTGTTGATGTTTTCTTTCCACGACGGAATTTTGTTGGGGTCTTTCCACACATGAATGGTAGTGGATAATACCCTTGGATGCATAAAAAGATTGCATATTTAGCTCTTTAGCATTATCAGATCTAATGGCCTTGATAGGCTTAGAATATTGTGTACATGCCATATTATAGAACATAGGGATTATGGTTTGTACTTCAGCTTTAGTTTTTAGCATATAAGTCCATGTAAATCTAGATTTGTCATCAACAAGTGTAAGAAAATATTTATAACCTTCAATACTTATAATGTTGAAAGGGCCCCAAATATCCATGTGGATAAGGTCAAAAATATTTTCAACAAAGTTGTTGTTTGATATGAATGGTAACTGTTTTTGTTTGGAAAGATGGCAAATATGAAAAAAAAAATAGTTCTTGGAAACATTTGAATCAAAACCATGCTCTTTATTGAAAATTGTTAGAGATGTACATTGAGGGATGACCAAGGCGTTTATGCCAATGGTCTCCATCATTGGTAGAAACAGAAATACAAGTAGAACTAGCTATTGGAAGGGAATCTTGGAGGAGAGCAAAGAGTTGTCCAAGCCTTCTAGCTGTCCCAATCACCACACTCGGAGAATGAGCCTGTAAAAGACATAAATCATGGTTGAAAAAGACCATATTAGTGGAATTTTGAAGAAATGTAGGAATGGAAAATAAATTAATGTGAAATGTAGGAACAAATAGCACATTATGAATTAATAATTGGGAGTTTATGTGGACAGTCCCAATTCCTTTGAGAGGGATGTTGCTGCCATTAGGAAGTAATACTTGAGATGGGAAAGTATTGTTGGTAAACTTGGAAAAATAAGACTCGGTGGAGCACATGTGATGTGTAGCTCCACTATCAACTATCCAATATAATTTTTGAACTAAAGAGTTGTTACCAGCCATGTTAGATGCTGCTGCATTGTTGTTTTGTTCTTCTCCAGTGGAGACGTGACTGAGCTGCTGGCTGAGGAGAGAAATCAGCTGCTGGCATTGGCTGGAAAGATCAGTTTGAGGGTGATTTGGGGCAACATCAGATTTGGAAGGTGCAGCCACATTGTTGGCAGTAGCTTTGGCTTTGTCATTCTTTTTCTTGTCTCCATACCCTGGTGGAAATCCATGAAGAAAATAGCATTTGTCCACATAATGCCCTAGTTTTCCACAGTTAGTGCAAGAAGGCCGAGGTTTCTTTCCACGAGATGGATTAGTGGAAGAGGAGGGTCTAACTGAGGAGGCAAGAGAGGAAACATCAGATGAACCAAGTGTTCTTTGCCTTTCTTCTTGGACTATCATTGAGAATACCCTAGAGAGGTTAGGGGTGGGTTCATTGAGAAGAATTTGAGCCCTAACAGAGGCATAGGATTCATTGAGGCCGGTTAGGAATTGTAAGACCTGGTTTTGGTTATAGTAATCAAGAAACACCTTCATGGAACCACAAGAACAGGCGGCATTAGGTTGAAATTCCTTTAGCTCATCCTAAATGGATTTGAGCTTTGTAAAATATGTGGTGACGGATTGATCACCTTGCTGCAAACGGGTGAGTTGTGTTTGCAGCTGAAAGATTCTAGGGCCATTACCCTCATTGAACCTTTCTTGAAGATCATGCCACATTTCTGTAGCAAGATCAAAATACATGATACTTTGTGCTATTTCAGGAGATACAGAGTTTATGAGCCAAGACATTACCATATTATTACAACGATTCCAAGAGTTAAGGAGATGGTTACCAGCTGCAGGTCGAGGAAGAGTGTCGTCAATAAAGGTTGACTTGTTCTTGGCTGTTAACGCCATGGTTATGCCCCTTCTCCATGACTGATAATTGGTGCCATTGAGAATGGTGGAGACAAGAACTAGCCCTGGGTGATCGGCTGTGCTGAGAAAAAATAGACTAGCAACATCTTCATGAGCTAACAGGTTGAGAGATGTTGTCGTCTTGAGGAACAAGGGAAGAATGAACTGGTTCAAGAATTTCTTCCTCATTCTGCGATCTGGATTTGGATCTGGAAGGTGGAATTCGTTGAGGAGCCATGGGAACATTGGCAACAGGTGCGGAATTCGAATCGGGATTAGAAGTCGATTGTGTTTGCTCATTTGCAGGTGGAGGAACACCATCCTGGGAGTGTGTGGAGGGCCTCGCCATTGAAGGATGGTCAAGGTTGTCTGTTGATACCATATGAGAAGTGAAGAACTCAGAGAAGGAAGGAGAAAAAAGCAGAGTGAATCCTCTGTTCTATGCTTGTATATTTTCAATTAATGAATGAATGATACAACAAGCTATTTATATGTAGGGTTAGTCTTAAACAAGAAGACTAAATATCAAGAAGCCTAGTCGACAAGTTGTAACAACCTACAACTTGTCTTAACAGAATTACAACTAACAATTAACTAACATCTTATTCCTAATAGGTACACTTAAAAATTTAAATATATATTTTAAAGGGTAAATTGCGGCATAAATATCTAATGTTTTCGATTTTATACACTTAAATACCTAATGTTTATTTTTGGAGGCAAAAATACCTAATGTTACAATTCTCTTACACCGTTACTACCACTTTTGTTATTAACTCATAAATATGGACACGTGGAGGGCCCAAATGCATTACATTTATTTATTTTATTTTAAAATTTAATATTCTTAATGTAAAAAACTAAATATTACTTGTTTTTTAAAAAAAAAAATAAGAGAGATGCAATACTAAATTACCATAGCTGAGTGAACCAGTGTAGTATATGGAACATGATTATCGAATTGAAGTGCCAATATCATGTGAAAATTGTTAATGAGAACAAGTTTTTTTTTAAAGCAAGTAGCATTTAGTTTCTGATATTAAAAATATTAATTTTAAAAATAAAATGAAAAATAAATGTAATGCATCTGAACCCTTCACCTGTTCATATTTATGAGTTCACGGAAGTGGTAGTAACGGTGTAAGAGAATTGTAACATTAGGTATTTTTGCCTCCAAAAATAAACATTAGGTATTTAAGTGTATAAAATCTGAAACATTAAGTATTTATGCCGCAATTTACCTTATTTTAAAAAATTAAAAAATATATAAACTCTTCAATAATAACCATATGAGTTTAATACATCAATATAAATGATAAAAAAATATTCACCCAAGCCAATTTACAATTTATACTAAAAGCATGCACAACTAATTTATAAGCACTCCAACATATAATTTATAATAATTAAGCCAAAAATTCCCTAAAATTCCCTTCAAAGTTGCCCAATATTGGCCTTGAAATTTTGTGAGGGCGCCTACAACTTGAAGCTTGAAATCTAATGACAATAAAATTGTATTGATCTAAACTTCATGGACAATACGGGTTTAAATGCAGTTTCAAATCAAACCAATCCATTCTTAAGTAGATTAATTTTATTTTCTTTAGATTCTTAAAAAATTACAGTATTGGCTTAGTTTGGAAAAGATAAACATCATGAAATAATTATATCTTTACTAGAACGCATAGGGCTCCTTCATTAAAAATAGACTTTTTCCACACATTTTGAATTTATGAGAAAATTCCCCATGGATTTTTAGGAATATATTGGTAAGATTTTTTCTTTTTATCTTATTTAATTATAGAGAAGAGAAATTGACAGCAAATTTAGTGCAGGTTTAGCATCATAATTAAAAAACTGTTTTTTGTTTTTAAAAACAGAAAATTGTTTTTTGAAAACAATTTGGCTCATTTGGCCTTATTTTCTAAAAACAGTTTTCAGAAAACAAAGTTACAAAAAACAAGAATTTTGAAAACAATAAAATGTTGTTTTCTGTTTTAAAAACCAATTCACTTTTGGTCAATATTGTATTTAAAAAACACTAACCAAACATGACTTGTTTTTAAAAACTTCAAAAACTATTTTTTGTTCTCATTTCTAAAAACAATTTTTTAAAAACAAAAAACAAAAAACAATACCAAACATGCTCTTACCATTCTAGTTTTAACTAATTTTCGTTCCATTTACATAAATAAGGACTCTAATCATCAAAGAACACATAATTTTGGTCTTCTTACATTCATTTCATAACAAACTCAAACAAAAGTGTATCTCCTTCATCTTCTATTTTCTTCCTTAATTAATGTAATGTATGGGCACGTGCTCATAAAAAAGGCACACATTTTGCTACCTAACTCAAGCTATCAAATTATGAACAATGAAGTAACTATTTATAATGATAGTTATTATTATTATCTAACTTTTTATTAATAATTTCTTCCATCAACATTTCAATATTCATAGAGCTTTTAACATATATTAAACTAGGTTGAAAATGCTCCAAACTTCATACCATGTAGAACTATTTAAAAGATTGACTAAAATTAAATAGAGAAAGTAGAGCACTCGTGTTCACTCTGATAAATGCACAGCCTTAAAATGTCCCCGAAGCTCCAACTCTATCACGAGGAATCAGGCGCAGTTCAGAACCATGTTTAAGAAAGACGTTCCCTGAGAATTCAATCAAAGTTCTCATAATGCAACTGTTTACGCGCAAAACATAACCGACAAATGCAGGGAAAGGAAAGTGTGGATGCTTAATGCAGGCAAATACTATTATGAGTTATAAATCGGCTGTATGAGTAATAACGAAACACTAAGCGATGTAATTAATACCTGCACTTTGCTGAGGATTGATTCCAACTCCATCTGCATACATTATAAGTAATCATTTGAGAAGCAGCATTATAAGATAAGATACAGAACAGTATTTCTGCCTAGTAAAATAGTACAAAGCACTGAGATGAATGTTTAATATTATTGCATTTTATGCAGCAACTTTTATGGGAAGCTACATGTTTCATATATATATATATATATGCTTATGTGCAGGTTGTAACTAAATATGCAATTGGTTCCAATAGAGCCTAGGCAGACCAAAATCCTTATTGCCTAGCCTTTCTTCTTCTTTACAGTTACTGGTTAGCAATTTGATAAATTAACCCAGCAGGAGTACTTCTTAAACGCCACATAACACCCAACCACTTGAGATAGACACAAGTGGTGTTTCAGGACTATATTTTCTTTCTTAAAATTTCTTGAGTGGTGTGAAGGCATGAGGAAAACACATATTATATCAGCATAGCTTTAACTGTTAGTAATAAATTTTTCAAATATGAATACATTTTTTTGTCTATTAGACCAAGTAACTATAGGTCTTGGACTGAGCAGAACTCCATCCCTTAAACAATTATTTCTACCACATTATACTCCTATCTTAGCCTATACAAACATCTCTGTACTAATTAAACCAAGGCTCACACACCTGGAAGCCATCAAAATAGACTAACTGCATAAAACATGGTTTAAGCCAGCTATTTATTGTCTTTTCCGTTTTTGTAAAACTCCCTTTTTAACCAGATAAAATTAAAAATAAAAAAGACATGGATACGAATATAGGATCCCTAAACATGGTCTTTCAATATGATCAACTGCAGCCTTTCATATAAAAACATATACTGAGCACTAGGAAACATAATTAAATAGAAAGTTGGAAAAGTGTTGGCCAAAATACAATCTAATTGTGTACCCAAATTGTATAACAATTAGATTGATTAGACCTGAATTCATTAAGAATACCCAATTAGGATAAAGAAATTATTCACTTGTTGCAACAGAGAAATAAGTTCTTCAGCAGAACCTAGATTCATAAGTATACAAATGTAAATATATATAAAATGATAAAGAAGACCAAGGAAAGAATATAATTTACCATTGGTGATGATAGCACTGGTCTGGGGAGGCACTTTGAATTCTTCAGCGGCAAATTTAAGAACGGCAGTGAAAGGGGCTGCTTCTGGAACGCTAAACCTGAAAAAGCAAAACAGTTGAAACCCAAAACAAGGAAAAATCATTCAAAGAAAAGAGGAACATAAGAATGAAATTACTAACACTTTAAAGGGGAGCTTAGGATCAGAAGTAAGAGTGACTTTAAAGGACACCTTTCCGCCACCAGCCATTCTCCTTTATTTTCTGTACACAAAATATTACATGTTAAAATTTGTAAACTTAAAACACAAAAACATCATTCAAATTCAAGAGAAACTGACAAAACAAAGTGTAAATTTCAAAAATCAAAGCACTATTACAAGTCCAACAACAAAGGTAAGCTTTTCTAACTTCCCAATTCGAAAAACATACACAAATAACAATAATATTCAAAGAAAGGAAAAAAAAAACAAATTGAACAAAGTATGGAGTAACCATAAAAGATAAACATTCTGATTTCAACCAAAACAATCTCTAAAATTAATCAACAATCTTCTAGGATAAGAAGGAATACATCCATCCCGAGAAAATAATGTCAGAAAGAAAGAAAGAAATCAAAGTGAAAAAAAAAAAGGGAAAAGATAATTGGTTTACCGTGTGGATTGGTGGCGATGGAGAAAGCAAAGTAAAATGGGGGTTAGGAAAGAGATGATTCGAAGGAGAACAGAACGATTGGGATCTGATCAAAGGAAAAGGGGAGCATATAAACTCTCCACCAGGCACACGTAAGCAACTCGAATCTTTAAAAATATATTATTTTTTTTAATAATTAACATATTTGTCCCCTCAATTTTTATTAAAAATTTTCCTTAACATACAATAGCTCTTTTGTTAGATTATTTCTCAATCGTTAAGTATTAGTATTTTTACCTCTTGAATTTAACTAATCAAAAATTTTGTCTTTTTTTATTAAAAAAATTAATAAAAATTATTAAAAACTTAATAAAAATATGAAGTTTACTATAACAACTTTATTTTGTTTATAAACAGGTATCTTAAAATATCAAAAGAAAATTATTAAAAATCCAATAAATAATTTAAACAAATTAAAAAAATTTTGAAGAAAAAATCAAACTTATTTATATTTATAAACTCATATAAGTGTCACTGCGCATACTCTACATGCTAATCACTGTCTTACCTGTTGTCCCGCTATGTCAGAGATTCTAAATCCCCGGGTACTCCTGATCAGGTGCCAGTAATCCTAGTCACACAATTCGGAATTTTCACACATAGGGTTAACCCCTGATTTCAAACTCATATAATATAATCATGGCATGTAAAACTCAGATAATCACATAGAGCTCGGAACAAGCTTTCCAACGATATAAAGAACTCCCAAATTAGAGTTCGGAATCAAAAGTTATGAATTTCCGAAATTCAACTCAAAACTGCCCAAAAACATCAGGGCGGGCCGCGACACCTGGGGCCAACTCCCAGGTTCCCTCAACAGGGGCGGGCCGCGGTATGCCTAGAGCATGCCGCAGCACCTGGGTTGAAAACCCAGAAACCAGCCACGAAAAACACGAAAATTCAACAACAATTCCATCCATTTCACTTCAAATTCACAACCAAACTTCCAAATCAACAAGTAAGGTTGCTAGCAAATAATAGCTAATCTAATATACATATATATGCATCAATTTTCAATAATAAACTAACGATTTCAGATTGCATAAAACACATAATTCACGCCTCAAACTAACAATACCCAAATTCAAGAACTTGAGCTAAAAATCCATCAACCACAATTATCTTCCAGCAGCCACATATCAAAATAACATGGATTTCAAGCTAGAAAATAACCTAAAATCACAATCCAAGCTCAACAAATATGAATCTCAACCCAATCATGCAATTTCTCACTCAATTCATCAAAATCACAACAAAATCCAAGAACATGCAACTTCACAAACTCAACAATTTAAAACATGCTTTTCTTACAATATTTTCAACAAGAAATTCAACTAAAATTCAGTAGGGAAACTACCTCACTTCCAATTCAAAGCTAGACTCCACCAATCTCCAAATATTAAGCTCCAAACCAAGCAAAATTACACCAATTTTACAAAAAATCAAAGTTTAGAAGCAAAGGGAGAAGCAAACTAGAAACTGACTTCCTTTTTTCCAAAAATTCACTTAATCAAATGTAAATCAATAATGGTCAAAAGACCAAAATTCCCCTAGGGCCCAAAGCACACATATTCACCCTCACAAGGGTATTTTTGTCATTTCATGCATAAATAAATCCCAATTAATTTCAGATTATCACTTATCAAATAAAATGCCAATTAAATCAATCCAATTTGCATTTCGAGCCCGAACCAAGTTCGGCCCGAAATATCCGGTTGTGACTATACCGCGCCAACCTGTCAGAACACACCTGAAAAGATAATACAGACATACTATATAATAATATAGTTTCATTAAGCATGTAAATAAATTAATTTCATCATTTTATCCTTCTCGGGTCACAATTACTAAAATGCCCCTGGCTCACCAACGAGATCTTAACATGTTAAAATTCATATTAATTCACATATACCGAACTATATAATAATATAGTTTCTCAATTTATTCATAATTATCTAATTAGGGTTTTGCTAATCCATTTCCTAATTCTAGGGTATTACAAAAAGTTTCATCAAGAGATCAAGAATTCAAGACCTTATCCAAAAGAGGACTTCAAAAACTCAAAGTCAAATTAGTCAATCTGAAAATCAAAGTGTAAGTCAACTTGGGAAAAGTCAACTTGGGATCAAAATATGCAAATCAAGCTAGGAAGCTCATCTACATCAAGACTCCACACAATCAAATGGTATACGTTTACTTTAGCCTTGTTAAAGTGATTTTCAAAGTATATTAGAATTATAAGTTCAAAGTTTGGCTCACTAATTTATGTGACAAGTTACTTTTCAAAAATGACATATAAGTTTTCTAAATTAGATTTTAAGATTATTCATCTTTTAATTAAGAGAATGCAACTTGAATTTTTGAAATCGGATAAACGAGGTAAGAGTTATCCGCGTTTTATGTCAAAAAAAAATTATATTTCGCTATTGTGCCTTAAATGGTTTACCGTTGGACAAGCGGTGAACTATTTGGCTCAGGTAACAGTTACCCATTCGTGAAATTGTGAACTGTTTAAGCCCAATTTTGTCTTGAATTTCGTGCTAACAACTATAAACAAGTAGTTTCTTCATATGCTCTATATAAACACATTTTTCTCACAAAAACTAAGAATTGTTGAGATTCTATTCGTCTTATTATATCATTCTAAGTGTTCTAGCTAAAGAATTATCATCTTTTCGTAAACACGCTAACCACACACACTTGAGCCAAACTCGTTCTTATCTTCTCTATTGTAATTCTCTCTAGGATTTCACATTGTATTTCATCTTATTAGAGGGAGAATTTTCTTTGTATTTCAAAATTACATATTCATTGTATTGAGAGGTGATGTTGGCACCAATAAAAAAATAACTCGATTGTAGGTGAGGTTGATACTGGTTTCGTAAACAACTAAAGTAGAGTGAGATTGTCACTACAACAATCCGAGAGTGAAATTGTCACTACAACAATCCGAGAGTGAAATTGTCACTACAACAATTCGAGAGTGAGATTGACACTTCAACAATCTAAAGAGGTTAATAGTCTTTTAGAAAACTATTGGTTGAGGTGAAGTTGACACCGGTGAAAAAATAACCTGGTTGACAAGATTGGCACTTCAACAATCCAATGAGGTTATGTGGCTCAATTCTACTAAACCTTGTAAAAATTGAGAGTTTGCAATTTCTATCCCAAAACTCTTTCCATTTCAACTTTGTTATTTATTTATACTTGTGTTTATTTGTGTAATTGCATTAAATTAAAATATTTGCATAAATTATCTTTTGGGATTTTAAAATTTCTAATTCACTCCTTAAAAACTTATTGTAGGTTAACAAAATTGTCACCGCTAATTTAAAATATTCCCTTTAAAAGTGTGAATTGTAGAACAACCCAATTTTTTTTTAGGGAAATTTGCCGCAAAAGCCCCCTAAAAGGTCTCTTTGATGCAGATTAGTCCCCAACCTCCAAAAATAGCGGCAATAGTCCTCAAGGTCACACTTTTTATTTGTCTGTTAGTCCTAATTTTAACTGAGCCGTTTTCTTTTTTTAAATTGCCACGTGTCAAAATATTATTGGTCTAAATTATTATTTTAATTTTAAAAATAAAAATAAAAATAAATAATTTAAAAATATATTTTTTTTTATTTTTCTTTTTCTTTCTCTTCTTCTTCTTCGTCTTCTTCATCTTCTCACTACACCCTAACCCTAATTCTAACCAGCCAACACCAGCTGCTGAAACGGCTCCAGAATCACAGCCCCAACAGCCTCAATCACAAAGATTCGCTTCCCTGACAAGGACGACGTAGCTCTCGACACCGCTGCCGAGACCTCTAACCACGACGAATCCATGTGCAACGTTGATACCTCTGTTTCCGTCTACGATAAACCTGTTGGAGATCCTCAATGCCAGCCCAACCCTAATTCTTTTCTTCAATACACGACAGCCTCACTTCTCTCTCTCAAGAAATCTAGGTGGTGGTGGCATCTCGGGCGTAATCGACGGAAGAGGAAAGGGTGAAATCTGGGATTTAGGGTTTAGGCCGAAGGGGAGAGACGACATAATTTTTGTTGCAGGCCGAATGGGAGAGGGATGAGACGTAGGTAGAGAGAGAATTTCTAGGCTTGGATGCTTGGGAATGGTTGAGGTGCAGTTGGTGGCTCGGAGTGGTTTTCAGCGAAGGAGATGGATGTTTAAGATTGAGATGGTGCGGTTGAGAGATCAAGAGGGTGGGTGGTGAGTTTTGGTGGTTGGTTGACAAGATGGGAGAAGGTTGGGGGTGAATCGGTTTTACAGTGGAGATGAAGAAGACAGACGAAGAAGAAGAAGGCAAAGAAGAAGAAAAGAAAGAAAAAGAAAAAGAAAAAAAAGAAAAAAAATTATTTTTAAATAATTTATTTATTTATTTCTTTTTAATATATAACGTTAAAATAATAATTTGGACCAATAACATTTTGACACGTGTCAATTTAAAAAAGAAAGCAGGTCAGTTAAAATTAAGACTAATGGACATGACTTTGAAGACTAATCTGCATCAAAGTAACGTTTTTGGAGATTTTTGCCGCAAATTTTCCCTCTTATTTTTTCGTATTCATGTTAAAATCAACACCATACGACAAGTGTATACAAAAGTTGGACGTTGTGTTCCCGAAACTTTTTACAGAGCAATTGGATTAGAAGCAACTAGAATGTTCTCGATATGTCGTTTGGCCAAGGCCCGCGATATGCCTAGATTGGTTGTCTTAACTGCCAAAAAACCCCCAGAAATTACTAGAAATTTCACCTCAATTCTTATAAATATACTCACTAAACCCCTCTGACTAGATCACTACAAAAATATAGACTCTTCATTTCAACTAATTTTGTAACTCAACATTTATACAATCAATTCTCTGTTTCAGCGTCCTTTCCAAGTAAAGATGTCGCTCATTCCTAGCTTCTTTGGTGGCCGACGAAGCAATGTTTTCGACCCTTTCTCTCTCGACGTTTGGGATCCATTCAAGGATTTCCCCTTATCTAACTCATCTTTTCCAAAACTATCTGAGGAAAACTCCGCTATTGTCAATGCCCGAGTGGACTGGAAGGAGACTCCGGAGGCCCATGTGTTCAGGGCCGATGTTCCGGGGCTGAAGAAGGAAGAGGTGAAGGTAGAGGTCGAAGATGATCGAGTCCTCCACATTAGCGGAGAGAGGAACGTTGAGAAGGAAGATAAGAACGACACGTGGCACCGGGTCGAGCGAAGCAGCGGGAAGTTCATGAGGAGGTTCAGGCTTCCGGAGAATGCAAAAATGTATCAGATCAAAGCTGCCATGGAAAATGGGGTACTCACTGTTACAGTCCCTAAAGAAGAGATCAAGAAGCCTGATGTCAAATCCATTGAAATATCTGGTTGATCTTTGTTGGTGTGACTGTGATTTTGGTGCTGTTATGGGTCCTTGGTTATTGTAATTGCTTTGTTTTAGATTACTGTTTTGTCATTTGTGTAGATATACCAGGTGTGATATGAACTTTTGATCCAGCGTGGAAAAGAAATAAAATCAAGTGTGGTCAATTAAATTTATGTAATAAATAAAGTTGCAATTATTTATTTCTATATAAGTAGTAAGATTCTTGTGAACTTTATTTGTCAATTCATTAAGGTGAGTATAAAAATGATATTTTAGAATGTTTTTTAATATTTAAATAAAAATTCCTATATTAATTTAATATTATTTATTAAATAGTATGTTATCTAAATTTTATAGATTGTGGTCATAGGTATAGTTAGTAGCTCCATATTTCTCCTCACAAAGAAGAGGTGTAAGTTCGAATTCTTTCTCATTAAATGTCAAAAAAAAAAAATCTTTTTAAATGTAAACATAACAAAAGTGTCGTCTAGCGACTAACAAATTTGATTTTATATTGTTTTAAAGATTCAAACACTTCAGGTCTAACTATCTAGATATGTATAATCTTGAGTTGATAGACTAAGTAAGAAAAATATAAAACATAAATATATAATTAGGCGCTTGTACACCTACTCACAAGTCTAAAATTAAGTCTTGCACGTTCTTAAATAAAATATGATTGTTGTTGGAGAAATTTGGACAACACCAAATTATGTGTAAACAGTAAATAAAATGAATAAGAAACTGTGAACATTCATTTAGAGTAGCGAGTACTCAACGGAAGCTACCAAAATAATAGAACAACTAAGAAATATAAAGAACACAAGGGATATAGTGGTTCAGTCAGATCACGGTGTGTTTAGTTCACTGTTGCAAATAATGTTTACTTAATTTATTTGATTTGGATTACTCTTTTATATAGAAAGCAAGTGTCCTTTTAGTTTTACATAACTGATAGGTTATAGAACCGTTTTACAATAAATAATAGTATTAAATTAGAATAAACATAAAAGAATAAATGAAGAAAAATTTAATTCATTTTAATAATAAGTGCAGCAACGTATACGACTTATTAAGTGTGAGTTTATTGTTCAATATTTTCGCACAAGCTCGCATGCTTTAGGTGTATTCTACATTCAAAAAACAGCTAATGAATCTACCACTAGAATATCTGCAATCTATTGGAGTCGCTTTGTTGGACATCTCGTGTAGGGGTGTTCACAAAGTATCCGATCCAATCCAATCCGCACGATCCAATCCAATCTAATCCGCAAAATGCGGATATCCGCACTTGTGCAGATTGGATTGGATTGAAAAATCTAAAATCCGCACTTGTGCAGATTGGATGTTGTTTGACCTCAAAAAGTAACCGATCCAATCCAATCCGCACTAAATTATATATATATTTTTTTTAAAAATATAATATATAATATATATTAATTAAAAAAAAGACACAAACTTCTAATTTATTAATCTTTTTTAGTAATATATTGAGTTAGTGTATTTTATTTATTTTGTAATAAAAAATACAAAAACAAATAATTCTTATTCACATAGACACATAGACATAAAGTTTACACATATATATACTAGCTTATTTATTTTAGTAATAGATACATATATATTTTAGTGTAAATTTAAAGAAAGTATATATATATTGATATATATGTATATTGGTTTAATTTGTATATAAATAGAGATGGAAATAGATTATTATTGGAGATTAAGAAACAATAGTTTTTTTTTTTAATTTTTTTTCTATGAAATATTAAATAATTTATTATGAAAAAAATAACCGATCTAAAATAACCGATCCAATCCGTACTATTGCGGATTGGATTGGATTTAAACTCTTATGCGCATAGGATTAGATCTAAAATATGAAATCCGCACTTAGTGCGGATTAGATGTTGTTTGACCAAAAAAGTGCGGATTGGATCGAATGAACATCCCTAATCTCGTGTTGACAACAGAGATATACAAGTTCCTATGGAGTGTTTGAAGCGATCTTTATCCAGTACGTACTACGTATGTATATATATATATATATATAATGAAAAGTACAACGGAATCCTAAAAAAATTCCGCCGGCTATTGTTTAATTTTATCGAACGATTTTTTCTCCAACCTATAAATATTATTGCAAAAAAATAAACAAATATTATTGCAAAAGTGAGAAATAAATATTATTTTTTTCATAAAAATAATAATAAAAAAAATTAAAGGTGCAAAACTCTACAATTACGGAAGAAATATTAGTTGACCAAAAAAAAAAACAGTACATTTCAATGAGAAACTGGCAAGTACTAGCCATTTGGTGCCAATGTCAGGTCACAAAAGACCATCAGCTTTTAATAATTTGTACATGTGATCAGTGGCAATAATGAAGAAACCATAAAAAATAAGTGCACCTGCTACTAGCATTACCAGAGCTAACATCTACTGACCACTTCATTCTTACTCTTGGATTTGAACTACACTAAATATATATATTCATACTTGTATATGTATATGAATACATGAATATATATATAATATTTATATGCTTCTACTTCTTCAGCTAATCACCTTCTTCGGCAGCTATCAAAGTCCATCCAAGCTTGAAAAACTTTGCATGCAATTTTTATGTCAGATTGTGCAAAATATGTACGGCAGTACAGACAGGTTATGCAATTGCGGCAAGATCCTGATACATCAAAGATGGGACAACGCCATAAGGAACTCACGTAGATGAGTTTAAAAAGAGGCTGCTATGTCTATACATAAAAACCGCAATCATGGCCTTATAACCTTTTTCTCATAGTTCATGGTAAACAAATGGAAGTGGCAGAGCAATCATATGCTGCAATATTAATGCTCTTCCATGACAACTTGGAAAGAAGACTAGATACATGGAAAGCTCAGTAGACTGAATAAGAAATGGCGATAAGTCAAATTACCTTGTCTCCATCATTTGATACTGATGCAACACTGGTTTTGCTCTCAAACTTTTCCTTCCAAATTTTCCAAGCAGTCCTAACTTCATCTAACTCTGTCTCTGGAATGTTTGTGTTACGATCCAAATTCTCAACCCATTCCTTCCAAGGGGACCCTGACGGGTCCAAGAATTTAGAAACCTGGGGAAGCATTACAGTTGTATAGAACTCATCAACTCCCCTGAGAATCTCTTCAGATTCGACCATTGCCACCATTTCTGGTCTAGTGACATTTCCTGGTCTGGTTCTCAAAGAAAAGTTGTTTCCCCTCAAGATCAGAACTTCTGATGGAGCAAGCGGTACAACAATTCGTGAGAATTTGGCTAATGACAGAGTCAATATATCTCTGGGAAGTAAATTCCGCTTTACTGCCACAGCAGTCCCAATCATTTTGCGAATCTAAATAACAACAAACTATATTATGTAAATTCAACAATATAATAAGCAGTAATGGTAAGATTTTATTTTCTAAAGCTCTCTCATGTGTGCATACTAACATCAAGATACCTTGTGATCATTTAATTTCAAGTGTTATAACTAATGCATCGGATTTATTGATGAACATTGTCTGAAATCACGATAAAACAATACATAAAGATATAGTAAAAACATTATCTGATTGGCTACAGAAAAAGGTCACCTGATGTAACATGAAAGACTCCCCCCACACAGATAGCTCAACAAAGTTAAATCCAAGCGAGCTCTCTAGCTTTCCACAGGAGCAGCGAAAAATCTTTCTGAAATGCGAGGCACCTATTCTGTCTCTCTCATCGGGTTGGTGCAGCCATTTTGCAAGAACAACTGAACTAGAACCTTGATCATTTACACCGCCGGTAAGCTTCTCTTGAGCATCGACCATGTTCCCATCAGGAATGCTCAATGCTAGAGAATTTGAGCTCATTCTCTCAACTTTTGAAGAAGGGAAGCCATCAGATTCAAAATCTTCTTCTCCATCACTTTCACCAGATTCAAATTCTGATGCCTTATCAGATGCTTTCACACTTCCTGACACATGACCATTCTTATGTGATTTCTTTGCAGGAAACTTCGTCCTGTACTTTGCTCGCACTGTATAATTATGAAAAGGATGTTCTCCCTACAAAACATGGTTACACAAACAAACTATCAGTTCAATAAATTTCCTCACACACACACAAAGAAAAAAAAAAGAGGTTGAAAAGAGAGGACAAAAATAAGGAAACGGTACCTCGAAAGTATTCAATATCTCATTGAAATCTGAGATATGAAAATCAATTTCATCAGTGCTTAAATTACTTTTAATTCCAATGATATCGGCAGGAAGAAGGTAGGAATACTTTCGGAGATTACACTCCTTTCTGGGATCGAAGCTCCTGAAACAGGAACACAGACAGATAAACATAGCAGCACTAGCAAGAATCAGACATAATAATGTGATCAGGTAATCACACAAATAACACAAAAATTCTGAGATAATAAGCTTCTTTATTAATTTCAAAATTCAATGAGAAATGAGATTGAATTAGCATTATCAAGGTCAAATTCTTTCACTTTCTTTTTTCTTTTTGTTTTTGTTCCTAAATTGCAAGTTGGTACTCCAATCAAACACCAGAAGAGCCCACCAAGGATAATCATTCATGCTACTTTTACATTCCAAAATCCAAGGAAGCAGGGTTAAGCTCTCACCTCTGGGAAGGTAAGATACTAAAAACTTTGACATTACAAGGAAGAAACAAATTGATGCGATTAGCTAGAGCAATGCCATTAGGGTCATTCTCCCATGCATCTCCAGGGATTTCCAGTTTCAATGATATCGTTGTTGCCAATGAGTGAACCTGTTGCATTAACACCAAACAATTAAAGATCATTCTCAAAACCACCTTAAACAATGAGCGAAACAAACATAATTAATACAATGCAAGTACACAAACAATAAAAACTCCAACAAAAGAGATAGAAAAATGAAGGTTATGAGTTAATTACTCCTTTATCTGTTCTGCTGCTTCTTGCCCATGCGATTTTCTGAAGGTTCCCATAATTACTATCTCGAATACCACCGGCCTTAAAAATGGCAGTTTCCAGTTCTTTTTCTATAGCTACATTTCAAAATTGTAATGCTTGTTTAGCGAGACCCCAATCCACCAATCTTAAGCTGAATGAATTATATGACTTTGATCAATATAAAAAACATATACAAACACCATACTTTCCCCCCAATAAACACACCACGATCGTAGCAACAAAAAAGACAATAACGAACAATGCATCAATCTCACGAAATGGAAATAAGCTTACTGGATAATGAATGCTCGTCTCGTTGCATTTGTAAGCCTGAAAGTAATTTTATAAACAAAATGAAAAACCATTAGAGTTGGTGAAAATATCGGGAACGAATTGATAATTTCATAGGATATGAAACGAACCTCTGTAATCGGTACCAACGTAGCCAACTCGCATAACTACTTTCTTCTTTCGTAAGGGTTCCCATTCGCCCAAATCGGTTACTGTATCTTGGGTGTTAGAGGACGCAGAAGAAGAAGTAGAGAAGCAACAGTAAATTGGTCTCAGTGGTAGGGGTGTTGTTGGAATTGAATAAATTCTGAAGAAACGAGTTGAGGATTTTGTAAGCCAAGGTGATAACGGAAGTCGGAGAGATGAGATAGCCATTGGTGGAGCTTCGGGCAAGTGCAGCGAGTGAGTGTCTGTCAGTGGTGGTAGATTAGGGACAGCGAGTGAGTTGGATGCCAAATGGGCCGTTTACGTGCTAGACAACAACATGGTCCAAATCAAAAAGAAAAGCTAGGGGCGTGTTCAGTTGAAGGGGAAAGCTTAGAATTAATAAAAAATGAGAGAAAGCTAAGAAGAAAGACAAAGTTTTATCCCACACGTAGAATAAAGGGATTATTTCACAAATACACACAAATAATAAAAAAAATTACAAAAATACAGTTTTATGGAATTTTAAATATTTTTACGATTTTTTTAATTTTATTTATAGAAAATACGGTCTTTTTATGTTGTACTCTTGTTAATTTATGGTTTATTTTTTGTTATCCGTATGCTATCCTTTATTGTTGTTTTGATGTTATTTAGATATTATTTTTTATATAATTTTTTTATTATTTTAGTGTTGTTTTTATAGAAAATAGTAAAAGTGTATATAAAAATTCTTTCAACATAAAATTATATATTTTTTTTATAAAAATGATGCCTTAATTAATCCTATAATAATAAAAGGTAAATACCATTTTGGACCCTGTGTTTTGCAAAAGTTGTAGATTAGATCCTGTGTTTTGTTAAATGACAAAATGGACCCTGTATTTTCTAAAATAGTAAAAATAGGACCTTGAGCTTAATTTTTGACAACTTTTTTTTTTAATACAACCAGCTTGAAGACAATGCTTAATACGAACAGATACAAAAAATGTAAACAGCTTTGTCATAGCACTTTTAGATCGGATTATAATTAAATTTTATTTTGACAAAATATCAATTCAGGGTCCTATATGTACTATTTTAGAAAATACAGGGTCCATTTTGTCATATAACAAAACACAGGGTCTAATTGGTAACTTTTGTAAAACAGAGGGTCCAAAATGGTATTTACCCAATAATAAATTGAGAGAGGTTGTTAGGCTAGATTCTATCCAATGTTAGTAGTTTGGTAAATTATGTTTTGATTTATTTATTATTTTATTGAAAAAATAGAGCCCATGAAGGCCCATTTAGACCCCTAAGAAAAGGCTCATTTAGACCAAACCGGCCCGTCCATACTTCATACAGCAATATTCACTGTAATGTAAAGTAACTAATAATATTGTCTCCTTCCTTGTGCTGTGTTTGTCTTCTTCATTTTCGCTTCTATCCTTTTATCTTCTTCTTCGTTAAACCCTATATAATCCTTTTCCCTTAGCCCCAGCTGGGAGGGACCTTCATTCAATTCAACTCCATCCAGATTCCAACCCTCTCAAACGACGTCGTCTTCTTCTTCTTCTTCCCTCCCTCCCTTCTTCTCAGGGGAGCCATGAATATCTCTTCCCTCCTCGCTCCTCCTTCCACTCATTCCCCTCCTTCTCTTCTCCGCTCTCCCTTCCTTAACCCCATCCCTCTTCGAACAACTACCTCCCGCGACACTACCCATTCACGAAGACGCCGTTTTAAGGTATCCGTTCCCCGGAGTGCGGCGACCCCTTCTTCCTCCGACCAATCAACCGTCGCCACCTCGCCACCTCCCAATGTTTTCGGAGGCTCAAAGGAGCTAACAGGGATTCAACCCTTGGTTGAGAAGTTGTCGCCGCCGGTTAGACTAGCTACTTCGGCAATTTTAGTAGCTGGTGCTGTTGCGGCTGGGTACGGGTTGGGGTTCCGGTTCGGTCAGTCTCGAAATGCGGCTTTGGGCGGGGCCGTGGCCCTCGGGGCTGCTGGTGGAGCTGCTGCTTATGCTCTTAACGCGTGTGTTCCTGAGGTTGCTGCCGTTGAATTGCACAATTATGTGGCCGGGAGCGATGACCCCAAAGCTGTGAAAAAAGAGGAGATTGAGGCGATTGCCAAGAAGTAAGTTTTCATATGCGTTGCGTTTTTTTATTTTATTTTAATTGTGACTAGTTGTTTCTAATTTCAGTGAAGTCAATCATAATGATGGAATTGTTTGTTACGTGATAGTTCTATGAATGTTAGTGCTGTGTAGAATTTGGATAACGATCATTGATGGGGTTGGTTGAGGGCTTTGTATGCTTGAGTTGGTCATTGTTTAGACTGTTGATTTGGGAAATTCCTATGATTGTGACAAGCACGCAATATTATTGTATTGTTGTAGTAGCTAACTATGATTCCTGTGTTTTTGTAGTCTCATTTTCTGTTCAATTTTTTGTTGTCAGATACGGTGTCAGCAAGCAGAACGAAGCTTTTAATGCAGAGCTTTCTGACCTATACTGCCAGTGAGTTAAACACAGTCTCTAACTTGTGCATTTTGGGTTTGTCAAATTGAAAAAAATTTCTTTCCTAAAATTTCTGTTCCGTTTCCAGATTTGTTTCGTCTGTTCTTCCGAAAGGAAGCCAAGAGCTTAGTGGAAATGAAGTTGACACGATCATAAGTTTCAAGAATGCCTTGGGCATTGATGATCCTGAGGCAGCTGCAATGCATATGGAGGTACTCACTAATTGCTACGTGTGATGTAGTTGGCTTCATTGACTTTAAGTTTGCTCAAGGCCATGATTGAGTTTGTGTGTGTTTCTTTCAATTGCTTTAAATTTCTCATCCCTGAAACTGGGTTAGTCCTTGTTGGTTTCCAGATTGGTCGAAGACTTTTTAGGCAAAGGCTTGAGACTGGTGATCGGGATGGAGACTTAGAAGAACGTCGGGTAGGTCTTTCACCTGTTTCACTTATTGAGTTTTATGGGTTATTCTATGGGATATTAGATAATACTGGATGAAGATACAGAGCTTGAGCATTATTAGTGATTCTCCAGTGCAGGCATTTCAGAAGCTGATTTATGTTTCGACTCTTGTTTTTGGAGATGCATCATCTTTCCTTTTACCTTGGAAACGAGTATTTAAAGTCACTGATTCCCAGGTACTTTCAATTGCTTTTCCCTGACGTGTTAGTAAATGTAACATTTTTGTCAAGTTCTTTTGTCCAAGAAATTGGTTTTGTCCATTTGGATTTATCAAAACCTTACATGTATACAATGTATGTGTTCTTATATCTTTTTGGTAGTATATATTTTCATTTTCCATTTGCCCATGTAAACTGTATTTATATCTTTTTCTCTCAGGTTGAGATTGCTATTCGTGATAATGCTCAGCGGCTATATGCCACTAAACTGAAATCAATCGGCACAGGTAATATTGTAATGCATTTTGCACTTCAGCTGTATTAAAAAAAATTACACTGATGATTTTTTAATTAATTTTTTATATTCAGGAAATGTTTTGATACTTCCCTTGTTATTATTCCTTCTGGAAAATTATACTGACTCGTTGATTCATGTCAAAACTACATGACATAATTGTGTCAACTGTCTACATCTACAAAAATGTTTAAAAATCAGTGGGAACTTGGCATTTTGGTTATGGTATTCCTTCACTATATATATAACATTTATTTTAATACAAAGATAGGAAAACATAAGTAAAATGATTTGAATGTTAAAAAAAATTATTTGAATGTTAAATTTGTCTAAATTTAGTCAAATTTGGCTAATAGAAGATGGCTTTGTATTTATATATTTCTATGTGTATATATTGGTTTTTACGGATTTTTGGTTTGATGTCAATTATAATTTTAAATGAGCTATGATTGTCAGTGCATTGTTTCTTTATATTTTGGATTTATTTGGTTGAAGTAATGATTTGATCAATTGTTTTTTACATTCTTAGCCTTAAGTTATTGGAGTGATTGGTAGTGAGCTTTATCAGTATCTTCCAAAAGTATTTTAAAACAAAAAATAAGTAGTAATCCCACAGTTTGTTAAAGACCCGTGTGATTAGTTGGTTTATACCACACCCACATGCTTAAATTTGAAGTTTTCTTTTACTTTCCTTAAGTGATAATATTTGCTATGATTTTCTCAGATATCAGTGTAGAGCAGCTATTTAGCCTCAGGGAAGCACAACTCTTGTATAAGCTTTCTGATGAGGTACCCTTTTCAGTATACAATTGATAGTCTTTCTGCAGTTGGTCAATAGGTATTTATTTTGATGTTTCTGCTTCATGCAGCATGCTGGGGACTTGTTCAGGGAGCATACAAGGAAACTGATTGAGAAACACATCTCTTCTGCTCTTACTTTACTGAAGTCTAGAACAAGAGCCACGTATACTCTCTACTTCACACATAATTGCTTTTACATTAATGTTTGTGTCATCAAACGTGATCAATGATTTGCTAAAAGCCTTATAATATGATATTTCTTAGAGTACTTGTATTTTGGCATGTGTCATTTGCATTATCTTATAAATTTTGGATTTCCAGTCAGGGAGTTACACAGGTTGTGGAGGAGCTTGATAAAGTACTTGCTTTCAATAATTTACTTATTTCTTTAAAGAGCCATCCAGATTCAAGTCGCTTTGCTCCTGGGGTTGGTGCAGTATTTTTATTAGGTAAGGATCCCTACAAAGTTATTGCATATAAGAAGACGTGGTATTCGAATTAACTACTTGCATATTTGTAGTGGTGTAATGTTTAAAGTGAAGAATGCTTATGTTTTTGGTGAATTTGTGCTCTGATGGTATGTAGATGGTGATTACGGTGATAAAAAGATGGATGAGTTAAAGCTTCTTTTTAGAGCCTATGCAACAGATGCATTATCCGGTGGTCGCTTGGAAGAACATAAGGTACCAAACAGTGGTTTTCTTTGAAGCCTAGATAATTATTTAAATGAAATTTACAGTTTTTTTTTGGTATGATCAATGATTATTTATTTTTTAATTCATTTTTATTTTCCATAATGCTTGGGGTGTCTATGACCTTTTTTCTGGGATAACAGGAATAATTACTGGATTCTCAGTTAACCTTTGGTCCTTGCCTGTGATTTCTAACACAGGCTGTGAATAGTTTAGTAAAATCTATAGTTAGCTGATAATATTATGCACTAGTAATTTGTTATTTCTTTTCCTTAATGCACCTTATGGTCGTCAAGAATATATATATTAGTTTTTGCTGATTTGCTTATGGTGGATTAAGCAAATGTGGGCTAATTTGCAAGACTAGTTTTATTTATGTGAAAACTTGTGTTGAGATGTCAGTACTTGCTATTAGTTAAAAGGTCAATAGAAGTGAGGATTTAGTTTTCAACATTGAGAAATTGCTACATTTATAGGGAAGTTCCCACATATAATATCATACTGCGTCTTTATGTTTGTCAACTGCTGCATTTGAAGAGTCAAATTTTCCCTTTTGTTAGACATGTTTCTCTCTTTTTTTTTTCTTTTCTAAATTAATTTAATGCTTTATTACCATGTTCTTGTTTGCTCTAATAATTTTATTTTGGTTTATGTAGCTGTCCTCTTTGAATCAATTAAGGAATATATTTGGCTTAGGAAAACGAGAAGCAGAAGTTGTTGTGCTTGATGTTACTTCAAAAGCCTATCGCAAACGTCTTTCACAGTCTGTTACTGGGGGTGAATTAGAAGCAGCAGATAGCAAAGCAGCCTTCCTTCAAAAACTCTGTGATGAGCTCCACTTTGACCCACAAAAGGCCAGTGAGATTCATGAAGGTAATTTTGCTAATTGTTTCTCATATAGATTATCGGTAAACATTAAAGTTCAAATATTCTATCTGTGTTGCTTAATACCAAAATTAGGTATATTTCACTTTATGCTTTTCCATTATTAGCGTCTGACTTTCTTTTTTCCTTTAAAGAAATTTATCGGCAAAAGCTTCAGCAATGTGTGGCTGATGGAGAGCTAAGCGAGGCAGATGTTGCTGCCTTGCTGAGGCTTCGTGTCATGCTTTGTGTACCTCAGCAGACAGTTGAAGCAGCCCACTCAGATATTTGTGGCACTTTGTTTGAGAAGGTAACCATAAAATTAACTGTTCTATCTGTTTTTTGCTTTCATGAACTGGTTTAAATGGAATGCCTTATTCTTAACAATTTTTTTCATATTATGTTGCTTCTGGAAGCTTTCTTTTTTTTTTATTATATGACAGTTTTATTTGTGGTCAGCTTGGGGAAAACTTAAGGGAGCAAAAATTATATTTGTATCATATTTGTATTCATATTGCTGACTTAATAGTTCAGTTCTGAAACTAGCGCCGTCTAATATTTATATGAAAAACAATTCCAGGTTGTGAAGGAAGCAATTGCAGCTGGAGTGGACGGTTATGATGCAGATTTAAAGCAAGCTGTTAGAAAGGCAGCACATGGTTTGAGATTGAGTAGAGAGTCTGCCATGTCAATTGCCAGTAAGGCGGTAAGTACTGCTATCATTTCTCTTTAAATACATCCAATGCGTCTTCTCTCTTTTTCTAATCACCTTTATGATTTATGTAGGTTCGAAAGATTTTTATCAACTATGTAAAACGAGCTCGGGCTGCTGGAAATCGTACTGAATCAGCAAAAGAACTTAAAAAGCTCATTGCCTTTAACACGTTGGTTGTGACAGAGTTGGTAAAAGACATCAAAGGGGAATCGTCTGATACTGATATTCCCTCGGAAGAGCCTACAACAAAGGAAGAGGAGAAATACGTCGAAGAAGATGAGGAATGGGAGTCTCTCCAAACTCTCCGGAAAATAAAGCCTAACAAGGATCTTGCTGCAAAGATGGGGAAGCCTGGGCAGACTGAGATAACTCTTAGGGATGATCTGCCAGAAAGAGATAGGACTGACCTATACAAGACGTACTTGCTTTTCTGTCTAACTGGGGAAGTGACTAGAATTCCATTTGGTGCTCAGATCACTACAAAGAAGGATGATTCAGAATATGTTTTCTTAAATCAGCTTGGTGGTATTTTGGGTTTGGATGCTAAAGAAATAGTGGAAGTACATAGAAGCTTGGCTGAGCAAGCTTTCAGGCAACAAGCAGAGGTGATTTTAGCTGATGGACAATTGACAAAGGCCAGAGTGGAACAGCTTACTGCGTTGGAGAAACAAGTTGGTTTGCCTTCTCAATACGCACAAAAGATAATTAAGAACATAACAACTACGAAAATGGCAGCTGCTATTGAGACAGCCATCGGTCAGGGAAGGCTGAACATTAAGCAGATTAGAGAACTTAAGGAAGCGAGTGTTGATTTGGACAACATGATATCTGAGAGCTTGAGAGAGAACCTTTTCAAAAAGACTGTAGATGAGATTTTCTCATCAGGAACAGGAGAGTTCGATGAAGAAGAAGTATATCAGAAAATCCCACTTGATCTTAACATTAATGCTGAGAAGGCAAGGGGTGTTGTTCAAGAGCTTGCCCAAAGCAGGTTATCAAATTCATTGATCCAGGCTGTTTCATTACTGAGACAGAGAAATCGTCAAGGAGTGGTATGACTTCATAACGCATACAACTTTCATTTATTCTTCTTTTGATTGTTACAGGGCTTATACTTTTACATGTGAATTTTCCAGTAGATTTAAATGGATAAGAGTTGATGTTTGAAGCTGTTATTTTCTTTCTTTTTTTTGCTATTGCAGGTTTCATCTCTCAATGATTTGCTGGCTTGTGACAAGGCAGTACCTTCGGAACCCCTTTCGTGGGAGGTGCCAGAGGAGCTTGCCGATCTTTATTCCATATACCTGAATGGTGAACAAGCACCTGAAAAGCTCTCCCGTTTGCAGTATCTTCTCGGTATAAGTGACTCAACGGCAGCCGCCCTTGGAGAGATGGGTGATAGACTTCTTGCTGTTGGAGCCGAGGAGGAAAAGTTTGTATTTTGATATGCTGAAGTGGGTATCACAGTGAAAAGTTCACACATATGGAGCAATAAAGTCTTTGCCTGATTGGCTCATTTTTGTTCATCACTTTATTTTTTTTCTTTGCTGGAGTAAAGGGTATGCCAAAAGAAAATGAATAGAATGATAAGATTGTTAGAGAGTTAAGTTATTAATGAAAAGCTAGATGTTGAAACTCTTAGAATGCCGTAAGATTTGTAGAGTGAATGCCTCTTGTTTTACGTAATTTAATGAGGAAATATTTTGTGCATCTTTGGAGATTATTATTATTATTATTATTATTATTATTTATAGATTTAATCACACTAGTATTTATCTAATGAGGGCTATTCATATTTTAAAAACAAGTGTGTTTTTATCTTTTATTTTGTTTTTTACATTTTGCAGTATTCTTTAAAACAAGATAATTTCAATTAAACTCCGTGTTGTTATTTGGATCTGTTAACATCATAATTTTCCTTTGTATTTGTAATACTGATATGAAATTGTGAACTCAAAACATCAAATTCAACTTTAAAGGAACAGAATTTGGGAAGTGAAGTTTAAAAATAAATAATAAAGTTGAAATAAATACGAAAAGGAACTAACGCAGTGAACAATCATCTGAATGATGCCCTTACTTTTGGATGTGTATGTACTGTTTAGTAAAGATCAGCTCCAATGGCTTTGTACAGAATAAATATATCATTTTTACAAAGATTATACCAGTATCATTTTTTTTTGGTATACTTGATGTTGTAATAACAAAACCCTGATTACACTCTTTACTTTGGTACAGAACTTAAATAGCTGTCAGTGCAATATTGTTTCACACTGGTTTTGACAGAAAGGGCAGCATTTTTGGTTCCAATTGCCAATATTGAAAACTATGTTGAAAGAAGAAATGAACAAAAATTGAATCAGCTAACTTTTTGCTTCTTAATTCATAATATAGTGGGCAGGCTTAATCAGAGATTCAACAACCATTGCTTTGTTTTACAACCAAGTTAGCTTATATATAACTTTTAAAACTTAAAATACAAAACATAATTTAAAGTATACACAGGTCTACTCATAAAGGGATGGATCAGATAATCGTGGAGTAGGAATAGCAACGAGAGGTGTCTTCATCTTCATGACAATACCAAATCTCTCCGAAAGATCCAATTTTTGGCCATGAAGGATTTTCCAATCAAAAGAATGCAAAAGGGTAGCCAAGGAATACATAACCATCCTCTCTGCCATAGCTATGCCTGCACAATTTCTTCTACCAGACCCAAATGGGAAATACTTTAAGTCACTACCAGTGAAGTCCCACTTAGGACTGTCCTGTAAGAATCTCTCTGGCTCAAACTTCAATGGATCTTCCCAGTTAGAAGGGTCTCTATGAATAGCCCATACATTGACAATAACACCACACCCTTTGGGAACAGAGTACCCTCCTACAACACATGTTTCACTTGGGGAATGTGGCACTAAAAGTGGCAAAGTTGGGTGCAAGCGTAGTGTTTCTTTCATTACAGCTTGTAAGTATGGTAATTTAGAAATATGGGATTCCTCAACTATGTTGTCTTTTCCAATTACGGCATCTAACTCTCTCTGGACCTTCTTCATTACCTCTGGTGCATTGATGATCTCTGCCATGGCAAATTCAATTGCGTTGGATGATGTATCAGTTCCCCCAACTACCATATCCTGTTCAGTAATGTAGAAAAACTTATCAAATATGATTCACAATCACATTTACAAAATGTGCAAAATATAGTGAAAGAAAAGCATATAATATAAGGTTACCAAGAGCAAAGATTTGACATGTGTTAAAGTCAAGGGTGTTTTAGAATCTTCTTCATCTTTCAATCTCAACAAAAACTGCACGAAATCATTATTTCCATTCCCACCACTTTTCTCAATCTCCATCCTTGTACTAATCATTCTATCAAAAATCCTATCAAAACTTTGGGTTAACTGAAGATTCTTCTTAGACATCCCTTGTAAGTCAAACCAGGATAGACCCGGAAAGAAGTCAGACACATTGGGTTTAGAAAGAAGCTCAGTAATTCCAGAGACAATCTTCCTAAACTCGGCTCCCACACTGGCCCCTTCCTCAACATCAACCGTACCTCCCCAAAGCATGTTCATGATCAAGTTCAGTATGCAAAAGAAAACATGCTCCCCCACATCAACAGGCGATTGATCAACCCGATTGTACAGCTGACTCACGCCTTGTCGAACCACGCGGCGGCGAAGGGAGTAAACTGAGTCCAAGGAAGCATTGCTTAGCATCTTCAAGACACAAACTTTTCTCAACATCCGCCATTCCGGGCCGTATGGTGTCCACACAATGTCGCTCACGCCATAGGCCGAGTTTCGGGTTACACTAGGCACGTCCCGGTTGGCGAAAATGGTGTCATTTTCTTTGAGCACTTGGCGGGCTAAGGTAGGTGAGGTGATGATGATCTTGAGCTTGCTGCCTAAGCGGAGCTTTAGGATTGGACCATAGGTGTGTGAGAGGCTTTTGAAGTAGGAGTGGAGTTCTGGTTCAAGGCTTAGAAGGCTGCCCACTATTGGTAAGCCTCGTGGGCCTGGTGGCAATGGTGTTGAGTACTGGTTGAGCTTCTTAGATTTTATGTACCAAATTAGGACTATGATGATGGTTGATAGAGTGAAGAATAGGGTTGTAGAGTTGTAATTTTCTGTGAGAGTGGTTATCATGGTGTGTTTGAGTATTAAGATTTTGATCTTAAAACAAACAAAAGTTGATGGATATGTTGTAGTTTGTTTGTTTGATCTTGGGGAGTATAAGAAATGAGTAGAGCTTTGGAGGGAATATCAATGTAGTATGCCTTATTTGTATAAGGGAATCTTTTGATTTTGTTCTTTTTATACGACTTTGTCTTCTTTGGAGGGAATGTCAATGTAATATGCCTTATTTCTATCTAAGTGTATGAGGGAATCTTTTAATTTTGTCCTTACTCTCTTAAGATAAGTGAAATGCCATAGGACATTGATGTGTGTTTAGGAACATTACAATTTATTTTTTGAAACATTATAAATTTTGGTGTAGTACGAGAGAATGCCATATATTTATAAACTAATATCGTTTGATAACATTTTTTTTAGTTAATTTTTTATTTTTAAAATTAAAAAAGTGAAAATATTTTTTTTAAAATAATGTTCTATAAAGCTGTTTTTATTTTTTAATTAAAAATTTAAATTTTAAAAATAAAAAAGAATTACTTTCAAACATTTTTTAAACAGTTTTTTTTTTTAATTAATATTTTAGACTCTGACTCTAACTTAGACCTTAAAAATCAAACTCGGACCTGGCCACAGACTTGGACCCGTCCCGGACCCGGCTTCGGACCCTACTTAAATAAAATCAACAAATGAATGGAGTAGGTGGTAAAGCGAGGCTTATAATCTCTTCAGGGCTTTCCCCCAGTCTTAGGCTTCTTTCTTCTGGGGTAGTTGCATTGTTTTTCCACTATTGTTGGCTATCTTTCCTCTGTTCGAACCTCCTTTCTTCCCATTTCCCTATGCCTTAGTGGCAGGGGCTTCAATGTTTGGTGACTTCTTCTTTCCACCATTTGAGCCCTTTGTTCGGGTGATGGCTTCTTTAAGTTTGATAAAGCCATCTACTCTATCTAAGAAGTCGTTCATGGTGTACACTGCCTTGAGACGAATGTCGAACCACAGAGGACTCATCTCCTTGAGTCCGGCTGTGAGTGCCATAACCCTTACGTCCTAGATAAGACTTTTAGTCTTAGCAGCTGCCTCTAAGAACCATTGGATGTAGTCCTTGAGGGGCATTATCGGGAAGGAGCAATCTGGTTGCCAAAAGCATCCACCAAATCTTTCAATGAGTCAATTGATCCAAGGGAGAGCTTAAGGTACCACTATTGAGCTAGGCCCGTTAGCGTGGTAGGGAAGATTTTGCACCTAAAATCGTCTCTCCCACCTTACAAACCGGTCTGCATTTCAAAGTAGTGGATGTGAGAGAGTAGATCTTCCTTCCCGATGTATTGATGCAAGGAAGGATTCTTGAACTTCAGAGAAATGGGAAGAGCTTTGATTCTTTCAGAGAGTGGTGGGCGTTGTTCTTTGTCGAGCTCAAATTCAAACAACTTAGGTGTTGTGATCCCCTTAACTAAAGTAGCTAAGGTGTCGAATTCTGCCCAATTGACCATGTGAGTGGTGGTTTGTGTCCCAGATGGAGCTTCTGTTACCTGAATAGGGTCTTCTTTAGAAGTTCCCACATCCATCATTCTTCTCTTGTTCAAGAGGTCACGTTGTTAGGCTATTTTTAGCCTATGTTTTGGATCCAATTTATGTGCGTTTTTAGCTGTGTTGGGACGGAATTACGCTTGTTTTCTATGTTTTCAGGTTCTTTAGAATAAAAGAGGTATCGGGTGCAGAAATTCGTTAAAAGATGTGCTGAGCCGAAGAAAACACAACTTCTGAGTAATTGTGCACATCTGGCCGCGGCTAAACACAACCTGGCCGCGGCTAGATTTCGAAAATCTATGAAGCTTCAGTCGCCGCGGCGATGAAGAGGCTCGCCGCGGCCATTTAAAAGATACAGAGAGACCCCTTATTTTCAACTATCTCGCCGCGGCGAGAGGAAGCTTAGCCGCGGCGAGATCCCGTACGGACCAGGGGCATTTTCGTCCATCGAACCCTAAATTTCAGTTATAAATAGAAAACTGCGATTGGAAGTCGGGGAGAGCGATCAGAAACCCTAAAATACAGCTGAGAGCGACGGAAGAGCACAGAGATTGAAGTGAAGATCCAGAGTTCATCCACCAACAGTTCTTTTCTTTATTCCTCTTTTATTTCTTTATGTTGAATATTGCTATAGGAATGGTTATGGATTTGTTTCTGAACTAAATTTCCCATTTAGGGAGGATGATGATTGTTGTTTAATGTTTTGCCTAGTTAATGTTTAATTACCATTCCTCAATTCTTGTGTGTGAAATTATCTTAATTTGTTCTTAATTTCATGTTTAAGATTGATCACCTTGTGCATGCTCTATGATCTCAATTCGAAATCTGAAAAGTGAGAATTGAGAATGCTAAAATTAAGATAATCAATGTTCTATGTGAAACGAAAGTATTTGCATGACTTATGTGACGAGTAGATTATTACTTAATGCTGATTTCATGTTAGTTTAATTAAGGAATTAATTAGATAACATGTGATTTAGAATCTAGAAGATCTGAAAGGAGCTAGGTTATTTCATAATCTGTCATTCACTTCAAGAATAGGATAGTAATTAAGCATTAACGATTTGGGTAAACAACAACAGGATTCTCCTCCCTATTATCTCATCTTGCTCAACTTTCAATTGTGTTATTAAGTTTTCTGAATTACTTTCATACTTTATTATTTTTAAATCATAATTACTTTTGATCCGCCAGATAGAATTATAAGTATAGTTTAGTGGTATTTAATCCAATTCCCTGTGGGATCGACCTCACCTGTGTGAGATTTACTACTTGATTGCGTATACTTGCGTAGTGTTTAAAAATACCGCAACAAGTTTTTGGCGCCGTTGCCGGGGAATTGTATAAAGATTGATATTACATAAAATTATACTAACTTCCACTTTGGTTCTTTTTGCTTATTTCTAATCTTGTTTCTTTTAGATTAATTTTTGTAATATTATTAAAAATTAAATTTTGTTCTAATTTGGTTTTACTTTTTAGTTTTAGTATTAATTTTGTTGTTTCAATTTTTTATCTTTTTAGTATTAATTTAGTTTTATTTTTCTTTTAATTTTACTAATGTGTTACTTATGAGTTTGACCTGCAAGATAAATCCAGATGTTATATCTTGAGGATTTTGCCCAACAACACAATGAACCATTCTATTCTGCTTGGAGGAGATTTAAAGAGCTTGGAGAGAGATGTTATCCCACTTTCTCAAGTGGGTGTTTTACGTGGCTCTTTTATAATGGGCTTAATGATGAAGCAAGAAGTTTGGGTTGATTATGGAGCGAGAGGCAACCGGAGCACCTCTATTAATGAGAGGCTATGATGTAATAAATCCGTTGAATAACATGGCGATTTTGATTACGACCGGCATTGGGATCCATCACTTCGGGGTTGGAGTCACCAATACCCACCTTATTGCCCAAATTCATCCCAACAAACTGAAAAAGAGGAGCAACTACTATCACTTCTACAATCACTTCCCGGAGAGATTAATCGCTTAACTGACATGGTGAGATCCTTATGTGATAATTCAATGACTCATGATTCAGAATGTAATAACTCCAATGATGAAAGTTATGAGAGTTGTTGGTACAATGAAGAAGGGTCATTATTTGAATACAAGGAAGATAATGAGCCTACAATTGAAGATCAAGATCCTTGTGAAGAGGAACTCATTGAATATGAAATCACAAGCAAGGGTATGGATAGCCAAGTGGAGAGTGAGCAACAAGAAGAAGTGTTGTTAGATGAAAGTGTAGAAACTGTGACATTGGAGGATGAAGAAGAACATGGCATCATTGATTCGACTTCATCAATGATATTGACTAATAAACCACCAATGAATTCATATATTTCATCAACACCATATTATATCCTCTACAAGCTACAAAAGGCATCTCCCCAAGCTTATCATCCAAAGTCTTATGTTGTTGGTGCTGATTTTGGTTCAAACTCATCACTTGCCAAGCTTGAAGGCAAGTACAACAACAATTTTCAAGTTGTCTTGCATGACGCTTATTACGGGCGTCAACCGCTTATTGATGTGGCACTCAGGTAAGTTTCCTTTCCTTTTTCTTTAATGTCACATTGGGGACAATGTGCATCTTTAGTTTGGGGGGAGAGATTTAATTTTTTTTTTTTTTTCAGTTTTTCAGTTTATGTTTTCTTTTTTTTTTAGTTTAGTTTTTGTTTTTGTTAGTGTCATGTGTTGATAACTAAGCTGGAATATTGATTGACTTACTGTTATTCACTTGTGCAATGGATTGAAATCTTAACTGTGTGCTTGAGTCATAACTGTTTGAATTAAGGTGGATGTGTATTAGAAGGTTGTTCATGTAGATGTAAAACATTTATTTTTGACGCATATCACTTGTGTTCTATTTGGATTGTGGAATGTTGGCTTGACATGGAATAGAATTTGTTTGACATACTCTCTTGAAGCGAAATCCTTGATGATTTTTGTTTGGAAAATGATTTAGGCAAATTTTCTTTGGATCGATTGAGCCTTTCAAGCCTACCTAAAAAATTTTTATCCTTAGTATACCCAAAGTTGAGCCTTAGCTTATTCTAAAAAAATTTTCACCACTTAACTAAGCTGAATTCGTTATCTTTAACTACTTTCACCCTCAACATACCTTATTATGCCATAAGCTTTTAAGCAAGTTTGGGGGGGATAAATTATTGTAAGTGGGGGAATAATTTTTGCAGTAAGAGATTAAAAAAAAAAAAATTAAATAGTTGTCATGTGTTGTGCCTCTATTGAAAAAAAAGAGAAAGAAGAAAAACAAGAGAAAAATGAC
The DNA here is from genome assembly GCF_029168945.1 of Cannabis sativa. Taxonomy (NCBI): domain Eukaryota; kingdom Viridiplantae; phylum Streptophyta; class Magnoliopsida; order Rosales; family Cannabaceae; genus Cannabis; species Cannabis sativa. The sequence continues at coordinate 53,540,137 of NC_083602.1, read as the reverse complement.
ATGTGATAATTTCTTCTTGAGAATCAATTGTGAACAATTGGGCAGGCACATAGGAAAAAATATGCAATCTTTTACTCTCTTCTTTGGGGTATATGAAAAAGGAAAAATGGATAAGTGTGGTTGCTTGTTTGGTATAATTGTGCTTATGGTATAATGTAACCTAAATGACTTCTCACCTACCCATGTACCTAAGCCATGCGATGTTAACCGAAAAAGACCTATTGATTCCAAATAGAAATTTGTCAACATTAGTGGAGAGAGGTATGTCATTCAAACTTATTGATCATGTGTTAGTGGGAGGTTGGAAAGTTTAGAACAGTTGTGATATTGATGGCAATTGCGATGCTTTATGTTTGTATGAATTACTTACTTGTAAATTGCACATTCAACTTAGTTCTTAGAGTTGGCAAGTTGAAATTCTGGTTATTGATGGATTGAAGTTGTGCAGGTGGTGGTAACAATTAAATTGTTGGAAAGTTTAGCTATCATTGTCAGTTTGTTTTTAGTTTAGTCCTAGTTTACTCGGGGACGAGTAAAGAGTCAGTTTCAGGGAGTTTGTTAGGCTATTTTTAGCCTATGTTTTGGATCCAATTTATGTGCGTTTTTAGCTGTGTTGGGACGGAATTACGCTTGTTTTCTATGTTTTCAGGTTCTTTGGAATAAAAGAGGTCTCGGGTGCAGAAATTCGTTAAAAGATGTGCTGAGCCGAAGAAAACACAACTTCTGAGTAATTGTGCACATCTGGCCGCGGCTAAACACAACCTGGCCGCGGCTAGATTTCGAAAATCTATGAAGCTTCAGTCGCCGCGGCGATGAAGAGGCTCGCCGCGGCCATTTAAAAGATACAGAGAGACCCCTTATTTTCAACTATCTCGCCGCGGCGAGAGGAAGCTTAGCCGCGGCGAGATCCCGTACGGACCAGGGGCATTTTCGTCCATCGAACCCTAAATTTCAGTTATAAATAGAAAACTGCGATTGGAAGTCGGGGAGAGCGATCAGAAACCCTAAAATACAGCTGAGAGCAGCAGGAAGAGCACAGAGATTGAAGTGAAGATCCAGAGTTCATCCACCAACAATTCTTTTCTTTATTCCTCTTTTATTTCTTTATGTTGAATATTGCTATAGGAATGGTTATGGATTTGTTTCTGAACTAAATTTCCCATTTAGGGAGGATGATGATTGTTGTTTAATGTTTTGCCTAGTTAATGTTTAATTACCATTCCTCAATTCTTGTGTGTGAAATTATCTTAATTTGTTCTTAATTTCATGTTTAAGATTGATCACCTTGTGCATGCTCTATGATCTCAATTCGAAATCTGAAAAGTGAGAATTGAGAATGCTAAAATTAAGATAATCAATGTTCTATGTGAAACGAAAGTATTTGCATGACTTATGTGACGAGTAGATTATTACTTAATGCTGATTTCATGTTAGTTTAATTAAGGAATTAATTAGATAACATGTGATTTAGAATCTAGAAGATCTGAAAGGAGCTAGGTTATTTCATAATCTGTCATTCACTTCAAGAATAGGATAGTAATTAAGCATTAACGATTTGGGTAAACAACAACAGGATTCTCCTCCCTATTATCTCATCTTGCTCAACTTTCAATTGTGTTATTAAGTTTTCTGAATTACTTTCATACTTTATTATTTTTAAATCATAATTACTTTTGATCCGCCAGATAGAATTATAAGTATAGTTTAGTGGTATTTAATCCAATTCCCTGTGGGATCGACCTCACCTGTGTGAGATTTACTACTTGATTGCGTATACTTGCGTAGTGTTTAAAAATACCGCAACAAGTTTTTGGCGCCGTTGCCGGGGAATTGTATAAAGATTGATATTACATAAAATTATACTAACTTCCACTTTGGTTCTTTTTGCTTATTTCTAATCTGTTTCTTTTAGATTAATTTTTGTAATATTATTAAAAATTAAATTTTGTTCTAATTTGGTTTTACTTTTTAGTTTTAGTATTAATTTTGTTGTTTCAATTTTTTATCTTTTTAGTATTAATTTAGTTTTATTTTTCTTTTAATTTTACTAATGTGTTACTTATGAGTTTGACCTGCAAGATAAATCCAGATGTTATATCTTGAGGATTTTGCCCAACAACACAATGAACCATTCTATTCTGCTTGGAGGAGATTTAAAGAGCTTGGAGAGAGATGTTATCCCACTTTCTCAAGTGGGTGTTTTACGTGGCTCTTTTATAATGGGCTTAATGATGAAACAAGAAGCTGGGTTGATTATGGAGCAGAGGCAACTGGAGCACCTCTATTAATGAGAGGCTATGATGTAATAAATCTGTTGAATAACATGGCAGATTTTGATTACGACTGGCATTGGGATCCATCACTTCAGGGTTGGAGTCACCAATACCCACCTTATTGCCCAAATTCATCCCAACAAACTGAAAAAGAGGAGCAACTACTATCACTTCTACAATCACTTCCAGGAGAGATTAATCGCTTAACTGACATGGTGAGATCCTTATGTGATAATTCAATGACTCATGATTCAGAATGTAATAACTCCAATGATGAAAGTTATGAGAGTTGTTGGTACAATGAAGAAGGGTCATTATTTGAATACAAGGAAGATAATGAGCCTACAATTGAAGATCAAGATCCTTGTGAAGAGGAACTCATTGAATATGAAATCACAAGCAAGGGTATGGATAGCCAAGTGGAGAGTGAGCAACAAGAAGAAGTGTTGTTAGATGAAAGTGTAGAAACTGTGACATTGGAGGATGAAGAAGAACATGGCATCATTGATTCGACTTCATCAATGATATTGACTAATAAACCACCAATGAATTCATATATTTCATCAACACCATATTATATCCTCTACAAGCTACAAAAGGCATCTCCCCAAGCTTATCATCCAAAGTCTTATGTTGTTGGTGCTGATTTTGGTTCAAACTCATCACTTGCCAAGCTTGAAGGCAAGTACAACAACAATTTTCAAGTTGTCTTGCATGACGCTTATTACGGGCGTCAACCGCTTATTGATGTGGCACTCAGGTAAGTTTCCTTTCCTTTTTCTTTAATGTCACATTGGGGACAATGTGCATCTTTAGTTTGGGGGGAGAGATTTAATTTTTTTTTTTTTTTTCAGTTTTTCAGTTTATGTTTTCTTTTTTTTAGTTTAGTTTTTGTTTTTGTTAGTGTCATGTGTTGATAACTAAGCTGGAATATTGATTGACTTACTGTTATTCACTTGTGCAATGGATTGAAATCTTAACTGTGTGCTTGAGTCATAACTGTTTGAATTAAGGTGGATGTGTATTAGAAGGTTGTTCATGTAGATGTAAAACATTTATTTTTGACGCATATCACTTGTGTTCTATTTGGATTGTGGAATGTTGGCTTGACATGGAATAGAATTTGTTTGACATACTCTCTTGAAGCGAAATCCTTGATGATTTTTGTTTGGAAAATGATTTAGGCAAATTTTCTTTGGATCGATTGAGCCTTTCAAGCCTACCTAAAAAAGTTTTATCCTTAGTATACCCAAAGTTGAGCCTTAGCTTATTCTAAAAAAATTTTCACCACTTAACTAAGCTGAATTCGTTATCTTTAACTACTTTCACCCTCAACATACCTTATTATGCCATAAGCTTTTAAGCAAGTTTGGGGGGAATAATTTTTGCAGTAAGAGATTAAAAAAAAAAAAATTAAATAGTTGTCATGTGTTGTGCCTCTATTGAAAAAAAAGAGAAAGAAGAAAAACAAGAGAAAAATGACATGTGATAATTTCTTCTTGAGAATCAATTGTGAACAATGGGGTAGGCACATAGGAAAAAATATGCAATCTCTTACTATCTTCTTTGGGATATATGAAAAAGAAAAAAATGGATAAGTGTGGGTGCTTGTTTGGTATAATTGTGCTTATGGTATAATGTAACCTAAATGACTTCTCACCTACCCATGTACCTAAGCCATGCGATGTTAACCGAAAAAGACCTATTGATTCCAAATAGAAATTTGTCAACATTAGTGGAGAGAGGTATGTCATTCAAACTTATTGATCATGTGTTAGTGGGAGGTTGGAAAGTTTAGAACAGTTGTGATATTGATGGCAATTGCGATGCTTTATGTTTGTATGAATTACTTACTTGTAAATTGCACATTCAACTTAGTTCTTAGAGTTGGCAAGTTGAAATTCTGGTTATTGATGGATTGAAGTTGTGCAGGTGGTGGTAACAATTAAATTGTTGGAAAGTTTAGCTATCATTGTCAGTTTGTTTTTAGTTTAGTCCTAGTTTACTCGGGGACGAGTAAAGAGTCAGTTTCGGGGAGTTTGTTAGGCTATTTTTAGCCTATGTTTTGGATCCAATTTATGTGCGTTTTTAGCTGTGTTGGGACGGAATTACGCTTGTTTTCTATGTTTTCAGGTTCTTTGGAATAAAAGAGGTCTCGGGTGCAGAAATTCGTTAAAAGATGTGCTGAGCCGAAGAAAACACAACTTCTGAGTAATTGTGCACATCTGGCCGCGGCTAAACACAACCTGGCCGCGGCTAGATTTCGAAAATCTATGAAGCTTCAGTCGCCGCGGCGATGAAGAGGCTCGCCGCGGCCATTTAAAAGATACAAAGAGACCCCTTATTTTCAACTATCTCGCCGCGGCGAGAGGAAGCTTAGCCGCGGCGAGATCCCGTACGGACCAGGGGCATTTTCGTCCATCGAACCCTAAATTTCAGTTATAAATAGAAAACTGCGATTGGAAGTCGGGGAGAGCGATCAGAAACCCTAAAATACAGCTGAGAGCAGCAGGAAGAGCACAGAGATTGAAGTGAAGATCCAGAGTTCATCCACCAACAGTTCTTTTCTTTATTCCTCTTTTATTTCTTTATGTTGAATATTGCTATAGGAATGGTTATGGATTTGTTTCTGAACTAAATTTCCCATTTAGGGAGGATGATGATTGTTGTTTAATGTTTTGCCTAGTTAATGTTTAATTACCATTCCTCAATTCTTGTGTGTGAAATTATCTTAATTTGTTCTTAATTTCATGTTTAAGATTGATCACCTTGTGCATGCTCTATGATCTCAATTCGAAATCTGAAAAGTGAGAATTGAGAATGCTAAAATTAAGATAATCAATGTTCTATGTGAAACGAAAGTATTTGCATGACTTATGTGACGAGTAGATTATTACTTAATGCTGATTTCATGTTAGTTTAATTAAGGAATTAATTAGATAACATGTGATTTAGAATCTAGAAGATCTGAAAGGAGCTAGGTTATTTCATAATCTGTCATTCACTTCAAGAATAGGATAGTAATTAAGCATTAACGATTTGGGTAAACAACAACAGGATTCTCCTCCCTATTATCTCATCTTGCTCAACTTTCAATTGTGTTATTAAGTTTTCTGAATTACTTTCATACTTTATTATTTTTAAATCATAATTACTTTTGATCCGCCAGATAGAATTATAAGTATAGTTTAGTGGTATTTAATCCAATTCCCTGTGGGATCGACCTCACCTGTGTGAGATTTACTACTTGATTGCGTATACTTGCGTAGTGTTTAAAAATACCGCAACACACGTAGGTCTTTTGGCCTTCCAGGTCGTTCTTGTACTCCATTTGACCTAAGTATTATAGCTGTCTCCTGACCACGAGTTCGTGAAGGTAACTCATGTGAGACCTCCAAAATAAACTCTAGATCGTCATGGGATGACCAGTTCCGAGAGTGTTCATTCATAGTGTTGTAATGGCTAATTCCCTCAAAGTAGTCTTCAATAGGATCACAAGTGTGGAGAGAATTGAATTGGTTGTTTAGGTTTGATTCTTCTTCATGAACTTGAGTGAAGTACTCATACTATTGGCCATTGGGGCCACGAGCAAAGTAACGGCACAATTCCCCCCTTTCATCTCGAAAATACTTCCGAGTATGAAGCAACTCATTGGTCCTTCCCTGTTGGATTTTGTAGTCTCTAGTTTCGAAGTAGCGTCTCCTACTACTTCTTTCAAGATGAGCAGTAGGTCCCTTTCCCCTTGCAAGGTCTCTAGGCCTGGTTTCTTGAGAACGTCAATGAGGACTTGGTGGAGGAGTCCTGTTAGTTCTCTCGTTGTTACGAGGTCGTTCAACATCAGGTGGAGGGCCCATTTGTTGGTACCCTCGAGCTTGAGTCTTCTCGGGCTCTTGATTGAAGGTACCTTCCCTCTGAGAGGTCTCCATGCCTAGTGTTTTCCTAGTGCCTACTCGGTTACCAAGTGTAACAGTGTCGTTTCAAGCATTAAGGGTTTCGCCTTGGACACTAGTTCCCACGTGACCAGCTGGTCGACGGGGCTTCTCTCTCACCAACTTGGAAAAACCTCTTCGGGAAGTAGTTTCGTGATAAACTTCTCTAATTTGTTGAGACAGGTTAGCTCTCTGTTGTTCCCACTTAACGTGTTGGCTTTCAACATTCTTCTAATTTTCCACGAACCAGTGTTTAAACTAGGGGTGTTCGCGGTGCGAGTGGTGCTGTTTTGACTATTTTTTCAAACCAACCCGCACATGCGGTTTTTCAAATTTCCCAAACCGCACCCGCACCACAAAATTAAAAACCCGCAAAAACTGCACCGCAAAAAATAGTGCAGTGCGGTTCAATTTTTGTGGTTTATGCGGTTTGGACTATCACTAAATAATTAAACTATCACAAATACAACAAACTTTGAGCAAAACTTGTCAAAATACTATAGGGCTTGAAAAAAAATATTAAGTGTCAACAATACAATAATTAGTAGACTTTAAGTTTTTTTTTTTTTTGAAAGAATAGTAGACTTTAAGTTGAATATTCACATATTGGACCTAATAAATATAAAAATTGGTATTTTTATAATATGCGGTGCGGTGCGGTTTGAACCGCATATTAACAATTCAAAACCGCAAACCGCACCGCACCACACGGTTTAGGAAAAATTCAAACTGCGACCGCACCGCAAATAATTTCAAACTGCATTTTTTTGCACTGCGGTGCGCGCAGTTTGAGCGGTTTGGGCAGTTTAATGAACACCCCTAGTTTAAACCGTTCATGTTGCTTTATCGAGAGAGTCTCACATGTGTTGTTACAAGCTAGCCACAGTTTGACTGAGCTGAGCTACCTGAGGATCGATCTCCTTAGGGTCTTCTATCTCCATGTGTGGCTCCCCAGGTGGGATCCGGTCGTTGGTGCCTTTCTTGGGGGCAGTTTGTGGTGGCTTTAGAGGACGAGTTGAGGAGCTAGTTTTAAGGACTGTTCCCTAGCGCTTGGGGCATAGAAGTCGTCCCAGTTCCAACCCCGTCAATTGGCATGCCCCCAGTTGCTTGGCCAGCTGTTGGAGTCTGTCTGTCAACACCTGTAGAACATGTTGCCACCATCTTGTTTGGTAACTTTCTTAAGTTATGGCTCTCAATGAAAGCACGAAAATATTAACTCATAATCTGGACTAGACTTCTAAGCCACAACTACTCGCTAGATTGGTGAGAATAAAAAAAGTAGCTAAGTAATTTAGAGAGACACAACCAATTTATAGTAGTTCACCCCTATATCGCGATAGTAATGGGGCTACACCTACTTCGAGTTTTTATTTCTCATGAGATGAGAATTACAACAATAGACTAAGTATAAAAAACTCCAAACTCTAGAGAGAAAGTCTAGAGAGAGAAGCTCTGACCTTGTGGGTAGTTTTCTGAATGTGAAAAATAAGTTAAGGGAGCTCTCCTTTTATAGGTGAAGGAGGCCCACAAAAATAGGATAAAAATAGAAATAAGTTGCTTTCCACTGTTGATAATGATCTAACGTTGAAAAAGAGCTTCTAGTGGTGATGGCAAATTTTTGGTGCCCGATGGGTCCCGCTGCGGGTAACCTGAGGCTTATTTTTGTAACTCCCTTAGGGATGAATTTTGATGATGATAGCTTTAGAATTGCGACTGGGGTGTGAGGCATGACTTGATAGAGAATTTAAATGGCTTCAAAACGCAAGTTTAATCATGCCAATTGGATAAAAATTGAGTGAGTTATGACCGTTTTACTAAAGGTAGTCCAGGTCCCAACGCCCAGGTTGACATCTTACTGTTGGAAATTATTTTACCAGGATCTTAGATCTACTCACAAGTATGTTGATTAACACCCTAAATATGAACTTTCTAAAACGATGAAATAAACACATATAAAGTTTAGTAAACCTTACATTGGGTGCAGCGGAATAATATGACTCATTTCATTCAGATATCTAGCCCTTGATTCCTTTCTGTAGCAGAGCATTATCAATATCTGAACCTGGATCTCTTTCTCTGATTCTTTAGTGCTGAAACTCCTTTTTGCTGAAAGTCTTTCTTCACGATCTTCCTCACTATGATTGAGGTATCACTTGTTGTGTGTGGGCACTACTCTCACACTAAGAATTTCGAAATTGAAGAGGGAAGGAAGAGAGCAAGGTGGCGGCTAAAGATAGGGAGAGAGAGAGGCTCAATTTTTTCTGAATGAAAAAGTAGAAAATTTAAGTGTGTAAATTTCCTGAAGCCTTCACTATCTATTTATAGCATTCCACTAGGGTTAGGTTTGAATTATTTGGAATTAAAATAATAAAAATATCAGAGGTAAAACCCTACAAAAGTGGCCGGCCATGCAATGTGGATTTGGGCCTCACTTTTTGCAATTTGGCAGTTTTATCTTTTCTGCATCTGATTTTCTCAAAAACGCCAATTTTCTAATTCAACTATTTAAATGCCAATTCTAACTATTTAATAACTATAAATAATTATTAAATAATATTTTAATTTATCATATTTATTAATTGAACCATACAAAGTATCATAATTAACAAATATGCCCCTAAAACTCTTTCTTTACAATTGCGCCTTTACTTAGTGAAAAATTCACAAATAGACATAGTCTAATTTGAGAATTATAATTGATTAATCAAAACCAATTATATGAGTCTTACAAGCAATATTATCTCAACTAGTGGGGGGACCATGGGTCTATATAACAGAGCTTCCAATAAGCAGATCAAGAGTTTATAACCTAAATTCACTGACTTATTAATTCTTCGTTGAATCCACGCATAGAACTTAGAATTGCACTCTCAGTATATAGAATGCTCTATATGTTCCACCATATAGACACATCATTAGTTATTCATTGTTATAATCCTAATTTGATCAATGATCCTCTATATGAATGATCTACACTGTAAAGGGATTAGATTACCGTTACACCCTACAATGTATTTTATCCTTAAAACACTTAACCCCGTATAAATGATATTTCAGCTTATGTGAAATGAGATGTCCACCATTTATTTTCGTTTGGTCAAGCTCGAAGGAGATCATCCTTTACTTACTATTCGCCAGATAGAAGCTATAGATTCCATGTTCATGTTAGCGCTCCCACTCAATTGCACTACCGTGTTCCCAAAATGTACGTATCACCCTGACCCAAAAGTAGGCTTAACTAACAAATCAAAGAAAACGAATAGCCTCTCGAGATCGAGCCTAATCATAACAGGATTAAGATCATTTGATCTAGGATCAACTAGGCGATATTGACTTGAATAGATATTACAGTAAGTTTAATAAATCTAAGTCAAAGTTCAATATCGGTCCCTTCCGATGCATACTCCATGCATCCAACCTGAGCTTTACTTTAACCAATGTTCTGGAAAGAACATAGCATTTCTCCATATGCAAGTAAACTCTTGTTGTAGATTATCATATCAGTAAAACCCTGTGTCTGATAAATCTAGGAAACTTTATTCACATAGTCATGTTTACTTTCCAATGTGTTGACAGCACAATAAACAGGATCAAGTATGTGAAAAGGGTTTCAGATGAATTCATACATTATGTACATATAATCATGAAATAAATCATGTGAACCATGCAACATTAAATGTTATTTCTGATCTATATTAATAAATAAATCTGATTATATTGAAATGAGTTTTATTTAGGGCATAAAACCCAACACTTACGTCAACCTGGATGCTGGGTAAGTGTAGAAACGTCCAAGGAATGTCCTTTAAGATGCCTAAGTGATATTTTGACACCACTTAGTCCATTTATAGGTTCTGGCAAAGCTGGTCACCAGTTCTCGGAGATGTTGTTAATTTGCAGAAATGCGAGACTCGAAACTTTTCATTTCCGAGAGTGCTGGAAATGAGAAATGCAAAGTTGTGAATTTTATTTTTCTAACTTCATATATCATTGTATTTTTGAAAAACTAGACAGATGGTCGAAACGACATCATATTCGAATAAGCAGAACCCAGCGCACCAAGCCTTTTGTTAACCTGGGCGCTGAGCCTTTTCCACCGAGCTCCCAAGATTTTGTTTTTGATACTTCCAAGGCTTCTGAACTTGAGGACGAGGTCTCCTCCCCTATTTTACCATGTCAAATTCAATGCTCACATCAGATTTGATCTTTGGGTAATTAAAGGCAGCGTCCTAAGCTGATTGTCAACCTGGGCGCTGGGCCCAGTCATAAGTCAACTTGGGCGCTGGGCTCTATTTCCAAGGACTTGAGTTTGTGGTTTTCTCCTTGAGTTTACTTGAATCTTCATTATTTTTGATGACAAAAGAAATGGCCAGAACACTTTTTGCTGAACTTGACCGAAAACAACCCAGGTTGACAAAATGTCAACCTAGGCGTAGGGCCCAGCCCCAGGTGTCAACCTCGGCAATGGGTCCCTCTTTTGGCCTTTCAGAAATTCCATTCAGTCCTTGGAAATAGTTTAATCTTAATATTTTCTGAAGGTAGAAAAGATGCTCAAAAGAATTCCTGAAAAACTCCATTTTAAATGGCCAGGTTGACAAAATGTCAACGTAGGCGCTGGGCCTTGGTATTTGTGCCCATGAATTGTTGTTTTTCCTCCAAAAGGACCTGTTTCCCCGATTGATGAAGAAAAATTTGATGCAAAAGTTGGATCTCCGATCAAACACTTGGAAGGAACCCAGATTGATAGATTGTCAACCTAGATGTTGGGTGCTTGGGGCCCTGGGGCCTCAGGTGCTCAAAAGTTAACTTACTCTGATTCTGATTCTGGTGCCTCAAATATGTTCATGGTATGTCTAGTTGATGTCCCAATGCAAGGTTTGACCACTTTTCACTAAGATGGTCTTGAAATCTAAAACCTTAATTGAGGATGCCAACTTGAGCGGTGGGTGAAATCTTAAGTGATCCTAAACTTCTATCCCAGAGATCCCGGAGTTAACCTAGGCGCAGGCTAGGGTCCCCTCCTAGGTTGACTGCTATGACTCGGGTCTACTCAACTTCGTGACGTCATTCTTCATGCCACGTGTTAAACATTAATGTCCACGTCATTAGAAAAAATTTCTGAGTTAGCAATATATGAGTCATATGTGGTATAATTTTAAGTATAAGCATTGTCCACACTAAAAAGAGATATTATAATAATAATAATAATAATAATAATAATAATAATAATAATAATAATAATAATAATAATAATAATAATAATAATAATAGAGAAACATACATTTATAAAATATGTACTTAAGCCAAAATATTATAGGTTGACCTTGTCATGAAATGAAGGCTTTAATATGCTTCTCTTGTTAGATTTTTTATTTGGGTTTACATTAAATTTTATTGGTTTTATTAAAACTTGGGTTAATTGGATAGTTCTTTACAGTGTTAGCCCATATTGTTGGTGATCAATAGTTAATGAGCTTAGCATTTGTGTGTAAAGTCTAGGTAAAGCAGAAGTGTGAGCTTTTCTAATTAATTGAAACATTTGATGAGCAGGCTCATACCAACTAGGGTTATGTAGCTAAGTTTTCTCCCTAACTCCATAAATACATATTGTCTAATCACAATTGTATACTTTTGATAATCAGATAAATAATAAAACTGTCGATTTAGAGATCTAGGGAGAAAGACATAGTTGATAGTATTGTATCAAATTACAGTAATTACTATAGATCAATCACGTACGCATATACATAATTAATATATATTATTATCGTGTTCTATATATATACAAATTAATAGATGGGTTTATTATTAATTTTTCTAATATCTCCTTCTAGTGCAAATGAATCTTTGAAGAACGTAAGTGGTTAGCTACACATTCTTATTAAACCCACCATTTTTTTTTTCAAAAAAAAAAAGGAGTTATCTTTATATATATATTTGAGTTAGTTTAGATTAGATTTTGATAGTTTTGAATTATATTTTAAAAAATTAATTAATTAATTAATTGATTAATATTTATAAAACTAATAAAATAATGAAAAAAATAAGAAAATTAAAGAGAAAATAAATAAAATTATTTGGAATAATTTTAAACTGCCACCAATTTATTCTTCTTCTTTATAAATAGATTATATATAAGTAATGAATAAAGTCACACATACATACTTATTCGTGTGATTGGTCACTCAGTAAAATAGTATTACTTATATTAATAATGTGAATCATGTTGATCAAAGAATGATAAAAGCTTGGTAGATAATTATACTTTCAAATGATAAAAAGTGTAGGGTAATTCTACAATAGTCACTCTAAAATTGGGCTTATGAGTAGACACCCTAAATTTTGAAGGGCAATTGGTTGTAATGTGTATGTCCATTGTATTTTTGTATAATTCAACACATTGAATCTTTAATCTTATTTTATTAAGAAATTAAAAAATTTAAATAAAGTTAAAACTTTAGAGAGAGAGCGAGAGAGAAGAACATGTGATTTGATTCAATTTTTTTTTTTTTTTGAAGATTTTTGTTTGTTCTCTCTTGTCAACCGATTTTCCTTTTCATTTTATTTGCAAGCATCAGTGTTGTTTTCTTTTTCTTGTTGCGTCATTGTACATTTGAGTTTACTGGTTATCATTATGAAACGATTTTTCAAATGGCTTTACAAAACTTCTACATACACAAATAAATTTCATTGAGAATAATAATTAATTATACTTTCAAATACATCTAAAATAATTATAGAAAGATGAGATTATTTAAAGATGAAATCCAAAAAATCTCTATCGCCGCAAAATATTTCAATCCTTTTTTATTTTGTTTTTTTTAATCTGAAAATCTTTTTTTACTGAGAGATAATGATCCATATACTTATTGGGCACACTAGTGTATTTACTCACTAGAATCTCCTGTAACACTTCTAACAAAATCTGACCCCAAATTTTTAATATTCTGCCAATAAACATACCCTAAAATGAGTGAAAGGAAATGAGTCATCAGGAAAAGAGTGAAGAACACGAACAGATATTTCTTTTTTAAATATAGTTTTAACTAGGTGAATCAATCATATAATAATTTAGGGGTTTGATGGATTTATAGAAGTTTTTATCCACTACATTGGAGCCCATAATAACCCACCATTCATTTATTACTTGTCTCTAATTATAATTTTAGATATTAGCTGTACTAATGCACCCGTTTTAAGGGTGTTCATTATAGAATTTTCCAAAAGGGTAAATTTATTCAGAAGAAATAATATATACGTCAGTTTTGTTTACCAGTTGTGTTGACATTAAATTATTCTGAGGATAATTTTGTAATATCATGTGTTTTGGATAGGGATAAAAATAAGAGAGTTCTATTTGGGTCCTATAAAATTATAAATACACTTCATTATTAAAAATATATAAACTTAAATAATTTTTAAAAATTACTCTTAATATTTTTTTTTAAAATTTTTTTTCCTCACATTATTTTATGTTAATTTCAATACTTATTTTGATTTCATCTTCATAATTTTTTCTAACTCATGTATATATTTTTTTATTTTTTTCTAAGAAAATTTCATATAATTTTTTATTTTAATTTTTTTGTCATAATATTTAAAATATACTTTATTTTTGTTTAATAGGTATATTTTTTAAGAATATAAATTGAAAGAAAAAAAAAAACTTAGTACAATTAAAGATATAAATTTTATATAAAATAAAAATTATTAAAATAGGATGTTTTTAAAAAATTTTGAGTTATCAATAAAATTTTCCTAAAAGTATAATATTAAAGTAGCGTGAATACATAATTAATAATTTACTTTTCTTGGTAAGTGTAAACTAGAAGTAAAATAGGTAGTGTGATTAAGAAACTTATTATATTTAGTATGAGGAATATGTGTTAGAGATTTTATTACATTCGAAGAAAATTAAAATGTGTTATAAATCTATTGTAAAATAATACAAAGATTAAAATAAGAGATTGATTATATATATGTCATATATATACACTATATATATTACATATATATAAAAGTAGAAGAAGAAAAATACAACACATATCATATAATACACATATATATAGCAAGAAAAGAATATATATACACTCACTCACAACTTTAAATGTAGATTAGTAGGAATCACCATGACTTAAACAAAATATTACACCTTTATCCAAAAACTTATTATTTCTCCTATCTTTAAAATAGCGTTAGGACATCACTTTAGTTTTAGTATATGGTATACATAACATTATTTTTATTTATAAATAATTTAATTTGCATTACTTAAAGTATGATTCAAAGAGTGTTCCAATATTATTTTTTTTTCATGTACAGATTTTTTAGAAACAAAAAAAATTAAATTATGAATAATAATTAATTGGCAGTGTTGAAAATATGATCGGAACAATTAGTTGCATTAATTTTTTTTTTTATTTAGCGTGCAAATAGTTTCACATTACAAATTATTAATTTTATTAAAAAATTTATATATAAAATATTTATTATAATTACAATATACAATGTCAAACAAAAAAAAAAAGTTAAAATATAATTTCTCTAGAAATCGAAACAAAAAATGTCATACAATTCTTACTTTTAATCAGAATAAAAATTATGACTAAAAGTGAAAAAATTGTGACTAATTATAAATTATCATTCTTATGTTATGACTTAAAAAGTCGCTAAAAGTATTAGTCATAAAAATTACAATTTGTTGTGACTAAATGTAGTTTTAGTCACAATATTTGTTGTGACTAAAACTAAATTAGTGACAATTTGTGTTTAAATGTTATGTTTTAGTCACAAATAATTTTTTGTTGTGACTAAAAGTCACATTTATAGTCACAAAAAATTTATATTGTGACAAAAAAATTATCATTAAAAGTAGCAGTTTTTTTATAATGAATAAAAACAAGAATGATGGTGAACTTCCTAAATTCATATACTTCTTGCATGTGTATTGAATTTTGACATTGCAAGAGAGAGAACAAGAGGTAGTAATCACTACCTTAAACTTATATAATAATGATTTTATATTTTTTTTAATCTGTCAATGGGATATACATATAGTTTTACTTTAATTTACCAATATTAATTCCTATGAAATAAATACCAATTGTCGTCAAAGAGTAATTAAACTTCACATATGTAATTAACAATGGTTAATCTGAACAACTTAGACTTTGCAATCCCTAAGATATGATCATTGAATTAATTAATTATTTTCTTATGTCCAATTGGCCGTTCCCTTTGTTGATTCAATGAGGGAAGATTCTAAAGTTTGGGGCACTTGCATATAACATTGTACTTGCAAATTAATAAAGCCTAATAATGCTAAGCTAACCATATAATAATAAAATTTAATATTTTGACCATATATAGATTCCCATGCCAAATATGTTCACACAAAATACATATATAATCGTTTTGACTAAAAATACATGAAATTTTGGTTTCCCTACACTACTAGAATGATATTGGGGTTAGGTTGATGAAGGCTATTTTTACTATTTTAAAGAAGAAAAAGAAGAAACAAACTCATAAGCTTTGACTTCTTACTTAAAGCATATTGTATTTTAATGGACACTATAAGATCGTCTATATATAGTGCATGTACTACATTTAGTCTTGCAAACTTCATCCACACATAGAAATTATTAATTCTCCATATATTGGCAGATATGGCGTTGAAGTCATTACACTTATCCAATGTTAATATTTCCTTTAAAAGACCATTACTATGCTTATTTGTGTTTGTAGTTGTACTTGTTGTCAACTTCAAAATGGGTTCTGCTGATGATCAGTTGTCCACAGATTTCTACAACTCAACATGTTCAAAAGCGCTCTCCACCATCAAAGCCGTCGTAATAAAGGCAGTCGTCAAGGAACACCGAATGGGAGCCTCCTTGCTCCGCCTTCACTTCCATGACTGCTTTGTTAATGCAAGTTCTTCTTCTTACTATTTTATTTTGAATTAAACGTTTATATATTACAATGTATAATTTGGGACTCTCAAACTCAAAACCTCCAACACGTACCCTTTTATAGCCACTTGAACTAGCCTCAAGTGGTTAATTTCTTCTTCTTACTATTATATCTTTACACTATCTTATATATCTCAAATTAAATTGCCATAGTTTAGCACACATGAAAAACGTTACACTTACAACTTTTCGAAAATTTCAAGCTTTGCTATGTGAGTTGGAAATTCTCATACAAAAAAGAAAAAAAATTATCATAATTTGGTCACAACAAAAATTGCTAGTATAACTAAACAAAATATTTAGTAACAACTCATCATGTATGTAGTGATCCATTAAAAAAAACTTGGTTTTTAGTAGCAACAAAATTTGTAGCTAAAAGTTAAAATATCGTGATCAAAAGTTTTAGTCACAATTTTTTTTAAGGGTGTTGTGACTAAAACTCAAGTCTTTTGTAGTGTGATAAAAATTTGTAATGATGGCTAACTTTATTTTGTTATATATATGCAGGGCTGTGATGCATCTATTCTATTAGATGACAGTTCAAGCATCAATGGAGAGAAGACATCAGCACCAAATGTAGACTCAGTGAGAGGTTTCGATGTAATTGACACTATAAAGTCTAAACTCGAAACTCTTTGCCCTGGGGTCGTTTCTTGTGCAGATATACTAGCCGTTGCAGCTCGTGATTCTGTTGTTCTAGTATGTACAATATACTATGTTTCGAATATTATGTATATATTAACATATAATATTGATATTGATATTATAATTTCTTTGATATATATATAGTTGGGGGGCCCTTCTTGGAAAGTTGAGTTAGGAAGAAGAGACTCGACTAATGCAAGTTTCACTGCTGCAAATACCCAACTCCCATCTTCAATATTAGATCTTGATGATCTCATAACTACTTTCTCACTCAAGGGATTCACAGAAAAAGAACTCGTTGCTCTTTCAGGTATATGTATATATTTTGATTATAATAATATAATGCATACTTACCACGTACGTACATTTACAATTGTGTGTATATATGTACAAATATGCAGGAGCTCATACAACAGGAGAAGCTAGGTGTGTTATGTTCCGAAACAGAATCTACAATGAGACTAATATTGATTCTTCATTGGCAACATCTTTGAAAACAAACTGCAGTTTAAGCACAGATGATGATGACAAGCTTTCTTCACTTGACAACAAAAGCCATGTTATATTCGATAATGGTTATTACAAGAATTTGGTAGAGAAGAAAGGGCTTTTACATTCAGATCAGCAACTCTTTAGTGGGGGCTCAACAGATTCTCTTGTCACCACTTACAGTGAAGATGCTGATCAGTTTTATAACGATTTTGCCAATGCTATGATCAAAATGGGCCAACTTAGCCCCCTAACTGGGACCAATGGTCAGATTCGTACCAATTGCAGGAAACCTAACTAATTTATTAAAATACATTAATAAAGAAATAATATAATTATTATAAAGAATAATTTATCATTATTATTATTCTTATTATAGAGCTGTTTGAGAGATTTTATAGTAGAGATGTGGTCAATTAATGGTTGTGATGTGATGTCTTCGGTTTAACTATTTATTTTGTGCGTGTTTAATTTGTTATTGAAAACTTAACTTTAATTACTATGTATGGTGTGAGAATGTGTAGGCATAATATCATGTATTATTGTTCTTAATTTCTAAAATAATTAATTAATGCAATTTGTAAAGCTTACACTACACATACATATTATACAACTACAAAGTCATAGTACTCTTATTAGTTTGGTGCTTGATATATATGTTGATTACTCAAATGCATGTTCACCAGAATATCACAATCAGTTCCATTGATTGAGAAAATTTTCATTGGTTTCTTCTCACTACTATTAATTTCATCAAAGCTAAGCCAACAATAATTGACAACTATAATAGATTGGCAGCACTGTATAAGTTGGGAATTTTATATAAATATACTTCAAATTTAAACAAAATTATCTCAAAACAAATTAAATATTAAAAAATATCGCGTCACATTATCATATATATACCTGATTCAAATTTAATTATACCAAAATATAAAAAATAAAAAAAAAATTCTCAATTCTCCATTATTTTTTATTTTTTTTAAGTATTTCACACTAAATTTTTTGATTACCAATGATACTAATAATATACTAACTAGTTACTTTTTATTTATATATATATATATAAAAAAAAATAACTGCAGCAAAAGTTTCCAAAAACTTAGGGTTGATGTAAATTAGTCCCCAACATCAAAAATTGGCAGTAATAGTCCCCAAAGTGATATTTTTTGTAAGTCCATTGGTCCTTTTTAACTGATCCGTTAAACCCAAATAAAGTGCCACATGTCAATTTTTAATTGGTCCAAATAATAATTTTAATAAAAAAAATTAAAATAATATAAAAATCTACAAAATATATTTTAAAATCATAAATTTATTTTATTATATATATATTTCTATTTTTCATTTTTTTTTTCTTGTTCATCTTTTTCATCAATCCAGCCAACCACGAGAGTTCAACCAGAGCACCACCACGATTCGTGGCCTCCATTTTAGCCTGTGATAACCGGAGCACTACCACTATATATCGTGCACATCCAAGAAGGAGAAAAGGAGAAAGACGCACAGAAAAGGGGCTCAAGGGTGGAAGGTCAAGGTTTGAGATAGACCTTCATGTTTCTTGTCATGGCATGATAACCATATTCCTTGTGAGCTTTCGATCCACATCTATCTAGATAGTAAGTCAACCGCACGACATAGTGTTAGGTTATTTTTAGTATTAATTTTAGATTAAGTTTAGTATATTTTTAATTTAGTTTTAATTGTGTTTGGAGCAATTTCACGCTTGTTATCTTTTATTTTTGCAGATTTAAAATAAAAGAAGATTAGAAAAATATCAGAGGAAAAAGATGGGAAAAAGATAAAAATATCTCACAAAAAGATGATATTTAAAATAGAGAAAATTGTGCAAGAAAATAAAGCTAAAACTTCAAGCTTGAATTCGACTATCTTCTGATTAGATTTTGGAAAGCGTCAAAATATAAAAGTTCTAGATCTCTCTTTTATCTTTCTGGAACATCTTGAATCTTCCAATTCCAAGTAATATCGAGAGAGTTATGGTCAAAATACTATCAGTCAACGCAGCAGAAAAAATATCTCGTTTGAGGTTTCCCAAAAATTTAAATCCGAATGGAAATTTAAACATGTGCATTTTTTCCATCTTTTTAGGCCTTCAATGCCTATATAAAGGGAAAAAGGGAGTTGATTTCAGCAAGCAATTTCAGAGAGAAATAAACTGAGAATACAGATGCGAATTGGAGAGATAAACTGCAATATTGGAGACATTCTTCAAAGAGTTTTCAACATTCTTCTCTTCTCTATTTTCATCTCTTTTCTTAAAGTTAGTATGTGTGATTGTGCTCTCATAAACATGAATAGCTAAACATTTAATTAGGGTTAGATGGAGATTGTTTAACATTGTTTTATGGATTTAATATAATTTATTTTCCCCCTAATTTCTATGTATTCTATTTCATTTGTGCTTAACTACTTTTAATTGCCTGATCACCTATTAACTATCTATAATTTTGATGCGAGATCTAAGAAGTAAGTGTCAATTATGTTATGGTGAAATAGAACTGAATTTCGATATAGGACGAAAGTACCTATATGGTTTAGATAGCTTATAGGGTTTCTGTGTTTAATGCTTGTTGCATGTTAAATTTATCACGAGAGTAGAAAGTTTGCATGTAATTGAGATTTATATATCTGAGAAGACTATAAATTACCTTAGTAAACCTGCTATTGCATAGAAATTAACATTAGGAAAATAATCATATTAGGCCATAATCAATAGAAACAATTGAAATCGAAGTCCTAGTTTTTATTAACTGTCAATTTTCTTTAATTATTTGCTTCTTACTAGTTTTCTTATTTTTAATTCTTTCTTCATTTTTATTTAACCAAATAGAAGTAAAAGTTTAATTTTAACGTACTTAACTACAATCCCTGTGGGATCGACCTCACTCCTGGTGAATTTACTACTTGTAACGATACGTACACTTGCGTGTGCAAAATATCACAACACATAGTGTAAAAGACACTTAAATATTAAGAGCAAAATAACGAATAAATAGTTACTTGTGATACTTAAATGTAAAAATATTAAGTCATTTATAAAAACATAAGTTACTCTACTCATCATCAAATCAATGGTTACTCCATTTATAAGAAGCCTTATCCGATACTATATGTTGTATTGTCTTTTTTTTTTTATCAAAGGGGAAAATTCTCATTAATCAACAAGCAAATTACAAGCAAAAGCCCAAAAAGGCTTGGCACCCAGCCAAACTACAAACCAGACTCAGGCTAAAATTCTATTAATTAGCCTTTGGCTAATGGTATCTATCTTCCTTTGCCTATAGCTATACAACCTGTATTTTGCAATCTTTTTAATCTCTTTTACAATGTAAGTCACCACGTAAGCACTATCATCATGTATACATTTATTCCTATTCATCCAAATAAAATATACAGCAGCAGCCAGCAAAAAGATCACAATTCTATCCCTTAAACAGTCACCTGTTGCTGTCAAAAAATTCCTCCAGCAGCTGAACTGAGTGCTCCAAGCCTGAAAACCCAACCATTTGAATATCTCATCCACCACCAGTCTTGAGAACAAACAATCAAAGAATAAATGTTGATGACTTTCGGCTGCCAACCCACAAACAGAACAATCGGGGTTCGAAATGTTGATGTGGAAGACAGCCAACTGATCTCTAGTGAGGAGTTGGCCATGCATCGATTGCCATAGAATGAACCTGTGTTTTGAGATATTGAACCTACCCCAAACAGCTTTGTGGTACTTATCCTCCTCACAAGTCACCAAGCTATTATAAAGTCTTGTAGCCTTAAACTTTTTCAAACTTTCCAGCAGCCAAAATTTGTTACTGATTGAAATCAATCCTAAGATGGCATAGTTTTCTCCAGTATCAACTAGAATCCTGGACAAGCTTGTAGGTCCAAATGTCAACTCCCTTCAGATAAATAACATTAACCCATTTGACCCATAAAACCTCATGCTTCTTCATAATAGCCCACAAGTACTTCGCCAAAATAGCTTTGTTTCATTTAGCCCCTTCCTTGAACTCGAGGCCACCAAATTGTTTAGGTCTACATACCTTCTCCCAAGAGCCTAAATGAATTTTACTTCGATTCCCATACTGACCCCAGAGAAACAATCTATAGTGCTTCTCAATCTCCTTGATTACACTTTGGGGAAGAGAAAAAATGTTCATCCAATAATTTCTCAAACCAAGTAATACAGCATGTATAAGTTGGAGCCTACCTGCATAAGAAAGATGCCTCGTAGCCCACAAATGCAGTCTCTTTTTAATCTTGTCCACAATGACTCCACAATCTTCCATTCTCCATTTGGTAGGTCTCATAGGCACCCCTAAGTATTTTAGAGGGACCCTACCTTCCTCAAGGCCAATCAATCTGGATATCTCATTCTTGGTTGTCTCATCTACCCCCCAAAGTAGATATTTGATTTAGTAAGATTAATAAATAAATCAATACTCTTACTAAAATCATTCAAAGCAACCTTCAAGTGGTTAACAACCTGACTTGTACCTTTGCAAAACAAAATTAGATCATTTGTAAAGCAGAGACTAATTAACTTTAGGCTCTTACAAAGAGGGTAAAATCTGAAGGTACCTTCATTAGACTCTTGCAGCAACCTTCTAGTAAGAAATTCCATAACCAACACAAACAAGAGAGGCGAGATTGGATCCCCTTGTTTGAGCCCTTTTTTGTCTTTGAACTTGCCTTGAAGCCTACCATTCATCATTAGATTATAAGATGTTCCTTTTAAACATGTCATAATCGAATTAACAAACTTAGCAGGGAAGAAGAGGCAATTCAGCCATCTTTCTAAGAAGTTCCAATCCATCGTATCATATGCTTTACTCAAATCGATCTTCAAAGCACAACGAGAGGAGACACATTCTTCCTATTGTAATTCTTGATAAGATCCTGGAAAATCAAGATGTTATGAGCAATTGATCTTTGCTGAATGAAGGCTCCTTGGTTCTGGTTAATCAGGCTCGACAAAACTTCAGCAAGTCTTGAACACATCAATTTCGAGATGCATTTGTACATAGTAGTACAACAAGCAATCGGTCTATAGTTAACTGCACTAGAATAAGGGGTATTTGTTCTGGGAATCAAGGAGATTGTAGTCTCATTAAATTCTTCTAGAATGTTTCCTGTGTTGAAAAAACTCTGGATAGCAGAACAGAATTCTTCACCCAAGATAGGCCACATTCTCTTGTAAAATTCCGAGCTAAAACCATCAGGACACAGGACCTGGCGATTTTATGCTGTGAATGCTGAACATTGCTTTCTTGATCTTTTTCCTCGTGAATGGACGAATTAAAAGCAGATGCTGGTCCAAAGAAAGCTTATTTCCAAACTCAAGGCAATGAAAAGATTGGTGATTATCAGGCCTAGCACTACCCATGTAGCTAGTAAAATGATCCACAAAATGCTTGACCACCTCTGAGTAATCATCAACTATCTCTCCATTCTGATTCTTAAAGAAAGCTATTCGATTCTCCTCTCTTCTTTTTTTGATGCACGCATAAAAGTATGCATTATTCTCATCTCCCTTTTGCAACCAATTTACCTTGCTCCTTTGTTTAAGGAAGCTATGAAGCATTTTATCTCTGTTACTAAACTCCTCTGCTGCTGCCCTTTCAGCCTCCAATAAACTGAAATTCCCAAGATCAACTTGAGCTTCAAGCCTTGAGCTTAGGTAATTTTCCTTGGCCTGTTGATAAGTGATCTCCACATCTCCCACTATCTTATTAAATCTTCTGAAAACATGTTTCAGCCGAAGGCATTTGAGATGAATGGCCAGAAGACCTGATGCTTTTATCAGTTTAACCCAACTATCCATTACTACTTTAACAAAATCTTCATGTTCAGTCCAGTGATTATAAAACCTAAAAGGCTTAATCCCAATGTCCTGAGTGATTGCAGATGAAACTATACAAGAGCAATGATCAAATAAAATTTCCCAACTCATATTGACAAAAGAATTAGGAAACAAATCCAACCATTCTTCATTCTCGAAAACATGATCAATTCTTGAATAAATTCTATCTTTTCTCCCTTGATTGTTGGACCAAGTATAATGCGACCCAATTTTCCTTAGGTTGTCAGCCAAGCCCAGAGCTAACCAGTCATTAGCATCCTCTATTTCAGATCTAGTTATCCGGTTCCTCCCACTCCTATCACCAAAATCTAAAACTACCTTAAAATCTCCCATTATTATCCAAGGTTTGGACATAATAGGAAGATTAGCCAAACCACTCCATAAACTTTTCCTATCTTCCCCCACATTAGCACCATAAACAAAAGTAGCTAAGAACTCAGTTTTGTGACAGACCATCTTGACTTGAATATGAATAAACTGAGTTGCCTCTTCTAAAATCTTAACCTAAACAAACTCCTTCTTCCAAATAACTAAAATCCTCCCTTCAATGATTGGACTAGAATAAAAGTTCTAACCAATGAATTTATTGGACATAGTATCACTAATCTTAGAGCCTCTCATTTTAGTTTCAATGATAGCCCCTAAACTAATTTTTTCTTATTCGACACAAATCTACCACTGCCTCTTCCTTCTTATTACTATTGAAGCCCCTTATGTTCCAACTCAATATATTGCAACTATCCATTAGCAATTTCACCAATATTAAATTCCATTTTTTCACCACCATTTTGAACCATGCGGAACATTTAATGAATTGTTCTCTTTCTCATCTGCAACTACTAACTTTTGCTCAACTGTCCTCTTACTATGAATTGTTCTCTTGGGAGTTTTCCATTCACCCTTAGCATCTCCACTAACAGTAGTCTTCTCGGCTTGCAAAGGCTGAATTGTATCTTCTTTCCCCGGTTGTTGCTCTGTGGCAGCAACCAATTCAGCATTAGTTACCTTGCTTGATATCCCTTCTTTTTGCACTGGTTTAGTCACCTTCTTATTGCCTTCAGCACTCTCCTTCTTCCTCCTGTAATATGCCATTAAATGACCATAACTACGACAATTTTTACACTGAATCGACAGCCATTCATACTCTACAGACTGCTCAATCAACTGCTCATGCTCATTCAGAAACTCGATCACTCTTAAAGGCTCACCAGAGATATCCATCTCAACCAACACCCTAACAAATTTCACCATTGATCTCTCCTTAATGACTTTATCCGTCATTATAGGTTTCCCCAATGTACTCACAATTGCACTAAGACATTTGGTGCCCCAATATTGTAAGCCAATATCATATAATCGCATCCAAAGAGGAACCGATTTCACCAAACTAAGGGTTGTTATATCAGTTGTCCATGGGCAGATTATAACAGGTTTTTTGTCAAATTGCAGCACACCTTCCTCCAATACCAGGTCACGAGTCACTGTATCATTGAATTTCACGATTATGAAGCCTCCATTCATCCTCACAATCTGATGAATATCTAGCTTGCCCCATTTCCGTTTAAGGAAGCCCTCAAACACAGCAAACGGTGGGTTAACCCCAAACACCATACAAACAACAGCCGTATTTGATAACTCTAGAAATTAGAGTTATTTTTCACATTTTTTTAACTAAAAATTGGTTTAGTTCTTAAGTTTTTAATTAATTTAGTAAGTTTTTAATTATTTTTGAATTTATTAGCTTTATTGTAATTTTATATGTTTTTGTGTGTTTTTATAATTATTTTATTATAATATGTTATGTGGTATTTATTTTTAATTTTATTTTAATTTTCTAATTAATATTATGTATTTTTAGGTGTGTTTGTGGAATGAAATGTGGGATTAAAATGAAGAAAAAACTTAAGAAAATGGGCCAAAAAATGCAATTTTTAGAAAGAAAATCACATCAGCCCAAAAAGAAGCTCACTCTCGGTCAGCTCTTTGACCCCATCTGGACCGTTGGTTGACTGATCAAACGGCTCCCATGTGTGCGTGTGCTCCACCCGTAGACAGCAGCAAGTGGGCATCAGAGTTGTCCCTGCCAGCTGGTCCCGCCTGGAGTTACTCTTTCCACCAGCTCGCGCCACGCGGCCCCTTGGTCCCCACTTCCGTCAGCTTCACCTCCAACAGCAGCTCGCCACCCGTCCGCACGTCAGCCCCAGCCCTCCAACCGCAACCTGCCAAGTGTCTTGCAGAAGAAAAACAAAAAGGAAAAAATGGTTGTTTAAATGTGATACATCTAGCCAAATAAATTACCATACAAAAAGCCAAAATTCTCATTTTCTCCCACAACTTACACCTAAATATCAACTTTATTCTCCCAATTATTTTCACCTAAATAAACATTCCTAATTTATTTTTACCCTATCTTTTCACTATTTTTCCATCCAAACAAATATTTATTTTTTCCAATACTCTTACACATACTCTATTTATCTATTCTCTTCCCAACACTAATTAAATTAATCATTTTATTTATTTATTTTGATTAATTTAATTCTCTAATTTTGCCTATAAATATGGTGTTGGAAGACTATTCAAAACACATCTCTTCACCCCCTAAACACCTCTTCAACCCAAAACACTTCTCCATTCCACACTCTTCATTTTTACCATTTTCTTTCTACCATTTTTACACTTTGAAGAGCATGTCAAGTATGTTTATCTTTTGTAATTTTTATCTAGTTATGAGCTTCTAATCTTTTTTTCAAGATTATTAAGATGATGATGAAGCAAAATGTAACTAGATAGTGTTTATGTTTGTATGTTGATTTCCCATTTGTGCTATAAAGTTCATGGATTTTTCTATCAAAAATATGTCTTTTTTATCTTCAATATCATGTATTTTTGATTGTTAAAGCATATTTCCACTTAGTTCTTCATTATGCAAAAATATAATACTCTTTGATTAAATGTCTTTCATTAAATTGTTTACATCTAATTCTTAGAATAGAAGTGTTATATTTTGCCTAAACATAGTTTCTTTGATTTTGTGTAGTTTCATTAAATTGTAACACATTTAATGCTTAGAAATTATACATTTTATAAGTGAAGAAAAATCCTACCTTTTTGAAAATAACTTGTACTTAAATGAAAAATATATTTTAGAAAATATGGTGAGATTTATTTCAACTATATCTAAAACTTGGGAATCAATATACTTATAAATATTATTAAACTTACATTTTGTGGATTCTAATATCTTAATAATCTTATTTTACACATCTTATTTGAAAATCATTTTCATAATATATTTTAGAAAATATGGTGAGATTTATTTCAACTATATCTAAAACTTGGGAATCAATATACTTATAAATATTATTAAACTTACATTTTGTGGATTCTAATATCTTAATAATCTTATTTTACACATCTTATTTGAAAATCATTTTCATACTCACTCATCTTTAATCTTAAGTATTTTAGTTACTTGTCTTTTATTTTATTTTGCAAAACTAAAATCCCATCAAATATTTGGAGCTAGGTTAGAATATTCTTATTTCGTTTGAAATAGTTTCTTTTGATGTTAGTCAACTCCCATGGGTTCGACCTTGCACTTACATGAACACTATATTCCGAAACGATTCGTGCACTTGCGAGTATAAATATTAAAACACTCACTTTTGAGGACAACAGTATTCCATATAGCAGCTTGATCTTTCACCTCTTCCAAATCAACTTGAGTTATTTTCTTCCCATTTTTCATTATAGGTTCAGTATAGGAAAGCTTAGGTTCAGAAAATGAAAGCTTACCTTCAGTAAAATGTTTTTGTTGAGAATTCACGAGCAGATCGTCCTTCTCGACTTCATCTACCCAGGTGTCCTGCCCATCAATGTCCTTCTCCGTCTCCGAGTCAGATTTCAAATCTGTCTGAATGATATCCTCCATTCACAAAGCCATCTCCACCAGGTTAGCTTCAGTCGATTCATCCTCTTGCTCAATCAGATTGTCTTGGATTGAAGGGGAATTTGTTAGGTTCAATTTGATTGCAGGCTTCCGTATCACTCTCTTCTTTTTCGCCATGAAAGAGAAGAGCTGATACTCACGCCCCATAGACTTTGTTTTATATGTTGTATTGTCATTAGTGTAATATTTTAATATTAAGTTTAATACATTTTAATTCAATAAATATTATTGAATAAAAATACTAACTAGTATTCACATCTTAAGGTACCAATAGTAACACTTAATTGTTTGTAGCGTTAAGAATTAACATGGTAACATATTCAACACATTCGAGAAATATGGGAACATGTTCAGCATCAGCACATTACTTTCTTGTGCTTGGTCAAATTTTAGCATATTATTTTAGGCTATTCCGACAAGAAATCATCATAATTTACCAAATACTCATAGAAAACCAACCTAATCTAGCTTATCACATGTGTCCAAGATTGATCATCTTGGGCAAAAGTAGACACTAATAAAGATGTAGTACAGACTTTTTGTTTAGGAGTAACTTCGACAGAAAAACCAATAAATACAGAGCTACAATTACTTAAAATTATCTTGGAGGAATTGCTCTCCAAACCAAATCCTTATCTAAGCCTAATGAATCTCTAGCTAAATTACACACCAAAACCAATAAAGTACAGACTTGCTATCGTATTCGTAGAGGTAGGCAAATAAATTAGTTAAGCCTGTGCTTTGTTTGTTGACATTGTTTTTGCCGATACCCTAGCTCTATATAAAAGCTTTTTTCTCACATTTTCTTCTATACCTGTCACATACTTGAAATATGTACATGAAGTACACATGACATTACTACTTATTTTTATACTAACCACAATCTACTAGGTGCAACTAGCTATGAATTGAGCTAAGATCAACTGTTCATCATCAAAGAGAACTACATCTACTAATAAATCCAGATATTTAGATTGTAAAACATAACAAATTCAACATTGAAAACAAAGCAGTATTCCCCTCATGCTGCACACTATGCTTCAAGATGACCTAAAAATTAAATAAATAATTTTGTACACAAATGGCTCAGTAACCAGCAAAAATGAATGAACTCTTCATTTGTTTGCACTTTAACTTGTATTCATGTGAAAACAATTATGTACACTATAAGGTATTATCATTGTTCAGATATAAGAAATTGTCGTGATTCATTCTTGATGAATATTGTGGATAGCTGCAACAACACTTTTACAATCAAATTCCATGGTTTTCATCCAATTCTCAAAGTCTCCGATTTCCTGCAATACAAATCAAACTCCCAACATATCAACTATAAGCACGTCTATACTATTTCTAACAAAGAAAAA
Source organism: Cannabis sativa (assembly GCF_029168945.1). Taxonomy (NCBI): domain Eukaryota; kingdom Viridiplantae; phylum Streptophyta; class Magnoliopsida; order Rosales; family Cannabaceae; genus Cannabis; species Cannabis sativa. The sequence goes on along the minus strand of NC_083602.1, from coordinate 53,511,630 downwards.
CAATCTGCCATGATGCATTATTATTTCTGTTTCCTCCTCACCTTCAAATGCATTATAGCTTACCTATGAAAGCATGCCAAACAGGGCACTGGAAAATCTATAAGCAATCGACACTGTTGTGAAAATTCAAAACACAATTACAAGTCACAACAATCTTTTCACCTAGCTTCAACACTTTCAGAAAGAGGGTCAACAGTGTATTTTGGGAAGATGGAAATATGATATGGAAACTTGCCATATCGACTAATTGTCATAGAAAGATTATCAATTTGCTGAGACCCTAACTTAGGTCATCTCAAAAGTGTCAAAACAATAACTTTTCATGCTAACAATTTTCACAAAGTTAAACAGGTGGATTTCATTCCTCAATAAGAAGAAGGTACAAAATTATAGACAAGCCTTAATCCTAAGTTTTGGACCTCTTCTCAATAAAGCACTGGGAAGCATTATTTCCTAGTTGACCCGAAAATTAAGAATTTTCACTACCAACAAGCAAATAACAAAACATAAGCTCCCAACATATAAGAAAACTGAGACTAAAAATAAAGCCATTGCAATATAAAACATTACCACAAAAACATAATCACCATCATAAGTTTTAAGCTCGGATTCTTTATTTCAAGTTTCAACAATAGATAGACAAAGTTACCCCACAACCTATATGAGAGTATGAGACTATGAGATTGACAATACCCATACGCTTAAAGAACTTGTATAGTTCATAATAATAAAGAAAAAAAAAACTAGTACAGATGAACAAAATCATGCAATGTTAGCCATACAATGAATATGAAATCAGGAAAATAATAGATAATAAACTCAAAAGCGTCACCTTAACGGCGCTATTAAAAGCGTGGGTGGCAGTGAGCCATTGATCGGTCTGCTTCATGAATCGAGTAATGGTGGCAGTCAAAGCCCTGATTTCAAGCTCAATTCGCTTCTCGTTAACAAAGCATTCTTGAACCCCACCATTTACTGCGTCCACCAATAGATTCGAAACCCTAGCGGCGTTCTTGATCGCGTCCTTCTTCCCCTTCTCTATCATATATTTTTTGAGATCACATATTTAATTAAGGGGAAAATAAACTTGAATTCTGTGACGAAGGAATTTTCTGATTAGGAAACACACCATTAATTTGACGAAGTCTGAGAGAGGATTGATGGTGATCGTGAACTAATTGCAGAAGAGAAGATTCCAGTCCACCGGGGTCGACGTCAGATGAAGATCCCACGCGCGTACGCGCCGCCGCAAGAGGACTAGGCGAATACATCCCCGATAATATGGTCTATCTGGGAGTTCGAGAGAGCTCAACGGAGTCAAATGCAAATTCCTTAACGGTTGCCCAACTTCTTAACTAAATTCCACTTTTTTTTTTTTTTTTTTTTAAAAAAAAATAATAATAAAATCAAGCATAAATTTTAGGAATATTTACATCAAAAATATAAAAACTCAACAATATTACATCAATACCTTCACACGGCCCCTACTACTTTTTTACTTTTTATAGTGTTTTATTTACACAAATACCACTCACACACTCCATTAGCATGCATGATGTTATTTGACAAGTTTTATACTCAATTTATTTTTCCTCCCTTTTTATCATCATTTTATTTTTATTTTTAGTTTCTTTTTTATTTTTTATTTTTTATTTTTATTTGAAAATTTCTCCCATGATCAAAAATCTCTTTTCATCCAAAAAAACTGATATCATTCATTGTCTTTAATTTTCTTCCTCCATCAACTGCCAATATTTTTTCTTCTTTTCTTTTTATTTTTAATTTTATTTCAGTTTTTAATTTTTTATTTTTAATTTTATTTCAGTTTTTAATTTTTTATTTTTAATTTTATTTTCAGTTTTTATTTTTTAATTTTTTTTCCATAACAATTCTTCTTTTTTTTTATTTTTAATTTTTAATTGTAAAGCTAGTTTCTTATATATTGTTGCTTAGGTCTAGGATTGACTTCTATCAATCAATCCATCATTTCACTCTCTTTTTTTCTTCTTTTCTTTTTCTTTTTAATTTTATTTCGAGTTTTTAATTTTTAATTTTTAATTTTATTTCGAGTTTTTAATTTTTAATTTTTTTACATAACAATTCTTCTTTTATTTTTATTTTTAATTTTTAATTGTAAAGCTAGTTTCTTATATATTCTTACGAAGAAACGGACCTTGATAACATATGGAGCGACTGTGTAGAGAATAAAGCCAGAAAGAGTATAGAAATCATTGTGCTTCTTATGTATGTTTGCTCAACAAATAATGCAGAGATTTCATTGTCAACGTTTCTGGGAAAAAAGCTAATGTTGGTGCTGATGTTCGAACCGAGGTTTGTTTTCGGTTTCTTTTTGGTTTTCTCCCATATTTGAAATTTTACACCTTCTATATGTATTTTTTTAATATGTTTTTTATCTAGTTGTTTCCTGTCCATTTTTATATCATCAATGGGTAACAATGAGATTTATCATGGATGTTGATGTTCAAAGAGTTTTTCCTGTATTTTAGTTTGTATACAGTTGTTTTGTAGTTTTATTATAGTTTTGCTACTTGCATATGTTATTTCACTATAAAAATAATATGCAACTATTTGCACAAAACTTACTATGTATAACTACTATTTTTTAGTCCCCATCAAATTAAATTCTTGCATAATATATAAACTATCATAAAACGATAATGCAACTATAAGGCAACTATTTGCACTTGCATACAGTTGTTTTGTAGTTTTATTATAGTTTTGCTACTGGCATATGTTATTTCACTATAAAATTAATATGCAACTATTTGCACAAAACTTACTATGTATAACTACTATTTCTTAGTCCCCATCAAATTAAATTCTTGCATAATATATAAACTATCATAAAACGATAATGCAACTATAAGGCAACCAAAACAAAAAATAAATCAAAATGTAACTGTATATAACGTAGATGTATTATTCATGAGGTTTTTTAAAAATTTTCACATCATACATTGTTTTGAATTTGGTGGGAGGTCCAGATCTGTTTGTTACAGATCTACATTTCATGAATTTGGATTTCGATATTAGGGGGAGTTGTTTTGATCGAATAAAACAGAAAACAAATGTGTAATTTCAGTTTCTTCACAGTTTTTCTGATTTTTTTTTTCGTCATTTTCAGTTTAGATCATTGCAGGTATTTTTTTTCCAGTTGTTTTTGCCAGAATTAATAGTTGTATTTTTCTCGTTTTGGTTTCATTTTAGTTGTTTTGCGGTTTTGAAACGAGCGCGTATTTTCATCTTCATGGTTCGCTCTGTACAGCTGAAGGCTTAGTGCATGTGGTATTTTTGTAAATATTTGTATATGGACTGTATAAATGTTTAATGGGCCGGCCCAAAGTATTTTTGTAATTTTTTTTCCTTTTTTGTATTTTTTTGTTTTTTTCCCTAAATTTTATCCAATTACCAAAATCTATTACACCGAAGTAAGATTAGATGACAATACAACTTTTTAGAAAAATTATAAGGCTATTAACTATCAACTACTAAATCATATTCTTTGATTTTTTTTATTTAAAAATTCTCCAAACTATTCACAATTTGGTAGAGTTGATTATGGCATCGGTATGGATGTTCATACGATCCAATCCGCATTTTTTTGGTCAAACAACATCCAATCCGCACTAAGTGCGGATTTCATATTTTGGATCCAATCCGATCCGCATAAGAGTTTAAATCCAATCCAATCCAATCCGCAATAGTGCGGATTAGATCGGTTATTTTTTTAATAATAAATTATTTAATATTTCATAGAAATTTTTTTTTTTTAAAAAAAAAAAAACTATTGTTTTTTAATCTCCAATAATAATCTATTTTCATCTCTATTTATATACAAATTAAACCAATATACATATATATCAATATATGTATACTTATCTTTAGATTTACACTAAAATATATATGTATCTATTACTAAAATAAATAAGTTAGTACATACATATTTAAACTTTATACTTTATGTGTATGTGTCTATGTGAATAAGAATTATTTTTCTTGTGTTTTTTATTACAAAATAAATAAAATGCACCAACTCAATATATTACTAAAAAAGATTAAGAAATTAGAAGTTTGTACCTTTTTTTAATTAATATATATTATATATTATAATTTTTTAAAAATATATATAATTAAGTGCAGATTAGATTGGATCGGTTACTTTTTGAGGTCAAACAACATCCAATCCGCACAAGTGCGGATTTTAGATTTTTCAATCCAATCCAATCCGCACAAGTGCGGATATCCGCATTTTGCGGATTGGATTGGATTGAATCATGCGGATTGGATTAGATCGGATACTTTGTGAACACCCCTAGGCATCGGTCTCGTCTGTTAAATATTGGATCCAATCTAGTGGCTTCTCTTTGGGACCGATTATTCCAACTCAGGATATCCGTTACGGGAATTCCTTGTCTCCTTACTTGTTTATCTTATGTGTAGATGGATTGTCTGCTCTTATTAATGACTATGTACGAATGGGTAGGCTTAAGGTTGTAAGGTTGCTTGGAGTGCGCTTGCTATCTCCCATACGTTCTTTATGGATGACAGTTACTTGTATTGTGAGACACTGGAGAATGAGGCCAATAGGGTGATGTTGTTGCTTCATAGTTTTGAAGTAGTTTCAAGTCAGAAGGTAAATCTAGACAAGTCTTTTGTTTTTTTTAGCAAGAATGCTGATGTTAGTATGAAGGTCCGTGTGTGCTCCATCTTAGGTATGGTGGAAGCTGGTGAGAATTTTTCGTATCTTGGACTTTCAAATATTATGAACCGCAACAAGTCAGTTGTGTTAGGCTTTTTTAAGGAAAAGATGAGGAAGCAGATCAAAAGGTGGGATGGTAAGTTTTTATCTAGAGCTGGTAAAGAGGTTTCGTTGAAGACAGTGGTGCAATCTCTCCCCAACTATGCTATGAGCATTTATCTTTTGCCTAAAAAGGTGTGTGACAAGATGGAATAATTAATGTGTTGTCTTTGGTGGAAGAATTTGGGTAAAACAGTAGTGGCATTCACTGAATGAGTTGTGACTGGATGTGTGTCCTAAAGGTTCATGGGGGACTTTAGTTTCAGAAGCTTCATGATTTTAACATTGCGTTGCTTGGGAAACAGGGTTGGCGTCTTCATTCTTGTCAAGATTCTTTAGTTAGTCGTGTGCTTAAAGCTCGTTATTATTCTCATGGGTCCTACTTGGTGGCGGAGTCGGGAAGCAATCCGAGTTTTATATGAAAAAGTATCCATGCAGCTCAATCACTTATTCAAAAATACGGGCGCATAGTCACTTATTGATATTCTTAGGGCCCGTTGGCTTCCTTATAAAGAGAATTTATTTGTGGTTTCAGATCACTCTACTTTGGCAAATCAAAAGGTCTTTAGTCTTATGAAGATTGGAGAGTCGTCTTGGGATGAAGAGGTTCTTAAAGATATTTTTGTAGAGAGGGATGTAAAGCTTATTTTGAGCATTCCTTTGTTCCCCTCAATGTCTGATGATATTTGGCAATGGAATGGTTAGAGTTCTGGTGTATATTTGGTCAAGAGTACGTAATTCAGCTTCTTTAAGAGCTTAAAGGTGAGTTAGTTGGAATTGGTAACTCGGTCTTTTGGAAAGAGTTGTGGGATATGAAAATGCCTCTTAAAGTTAAGGATTTATTTTGGAGGGTTGCTTCCAATTGTCTTCCTACCCGTGTCCAATTAGCCGTGAAACATGTTCCTCTTCCCTCATTGTTGTGTCCAAGGTGCTTGCGAGTTGGAGAGTCTATTTCTCATTGTCTTGTGGGGTGTTTGTTTGTTTTTGCTTGCTGACGGATGTCGGGTATTTTGGTGTTAGAGATTGGTGACAACTCTTTTGGGGGATGGCTTCATGATAGATTTCAGTATTGGGGTTCTAGGATGAAACATAGAGTTTTTATGCTTTTCTGGGCGTTGTGGTATGTGCACAATGCCAATGTGTGGAAGGGTAAGAATAAGACTGTTAAAGAGGTGGCTTCGTTGGCTAAGGATAACTTTGATCAATGGAGTTATGCTCAAGATAAAATTTTTGGTTTCTCTTTGTTTTCTTTACCAAACGGCGAAGGGCATGAGCATTGGATTTCACTAGTTGGCAATACGATCAAAATCAATATTGATCCAACTATCTTAGCAATCAGAATAAGTATGTGTATGGATGGGTGGCGCAGAACTCTTCTGGTCAGATTATTATGGCTCGGACAGTAAGTTGGATGGGGATGGTTGATTCTGTTATTGCTAAAACTATCGGGGTTAAGGAGGTGCTGAGTTAGTTGAAAGAAATAGGGTGGCATGATGTGGTGGTGGAGTCAGACAGTTTAGTTACGATCCATGCTATTCGAAGTTCGTTAGATATAACTTCTATTTTTGGGTTTTGTATTTAAAAGTGCAGACAGATTCTTGCTAGTTTGAATAATGTCTTTTTGATTTTTTTTCAAGCGATCTGCTAATCAAGTGTTGGAATTTATTTTACTAAGATCTAGATTTACTAATATGTATGTTTGATTAACACTCTAAATATGAATTCTCTAAAACAATGAAATTAAACACACAAGAGTTTAGAAAACCCTACATTGATGGCAGCAGAATAATATGACTCATTCCGCTCAGATCTCTAACCCTTGTTCCTTTCTGTCGCACAATAATAACAAAATCTGAGCCTGTATCTCCTTCTCTCCTTCGGTTTGGTTAACCACCATCTTCCGCACTATGATTGAGTACTTGACTTGATATATGTGGGCATGGTACTCTATCACTATGACTAGAATTGGTGGAGAACAATGAATAAGATGTAAAATCACTATAGAAAGGAGTTTCTCATCTACTAGTTGACAAAGAATGAAAAATAGATTTGGTAGGTAAAAAAGTGTTAGATGAGATGAGAGCATCATGTTCCTTTTACAGTATTTCAACTAGGGTTTAGAATTTAATTATATGGATTAAGAAATAATAAAATAATGGGCAAAATACACTAAGTGGCCGACCACACTAATAGGCTTCACTAGTTACAATTTTACCATTTTATTTCAACCATTTATCCTTCTTTCAATAATACCATATTTTTCAATTTCAACCCTATATATGTCAAAACTATTTATTTAATAATTATAATTAATTATCAAATAAAATTAGCATTTAACTTTTTAATTAATTAGACCATACAAAGTCTCTTTATTAACAAATAAACCCAAAACCTCTTTTTTTTTACAATTAAGCCCTTACTTAGTGAAAATTCATAAATAAGACATAGTCTAATTTTAAAATTATAATTGATTAATTAAAACCAATTAACTGAGTCTGCAAGCAAGAGTATCTCAACTAGTGCGGGGACCATGGGCCTATATAATCAAGCTTCCAATAAGTAGAACTAGAATTTAAGTAAATTCTCTAACTTATGAATTCTTCTTTGTGTCACTATAGATTCAGAATTGCACTCTTAATTATATAGAACGCTCTATATGTACCAAGATAAAGATACGTTATGAATTATCTATTGTTACAATCCAAATAGTCAAAGATCCTCTAGAGATGATCTACATCGAATAGGACAAATTTAATGTTCTACCCTTCAATGTATTTTATCCTTAAAATACTTAGCTACCTATAAATGATATTTCAGTAAACTAATATAATTACTGAAATGAGGCCTCAGTCATTTATCTCTATTAAGCCAAGCTCAATGAAAATTTTCGTTTCACTTCTAAATACATATAGAAGCTATAGATTTCATATCTATGATTAGCATCTAGATTTACTAACAAGTATGTTTCATTAACATCCTAAATATGAATATCTCTAATACGATGAAATTAAACACATAAGAGTTTAGAAAACCTTACATTGATTGCAGCGGAATAATATGACTCATTCCATTCAGATCTCCAGCCCTTGATTCTTTTCTGTCGTAGAGCATTATCAGGATCTGAACATGAATCTCATTCTCTCCTTCTGGTTGGTTACCACCGTCTTCCGCACTATGATTGAGTACTCGACTTGCTATGTGTGGGCATGACACTCTATCACTAAGGTCGAATAGGTGATGACCAATTAAGGAGGCTCAAAATCACTATAGAAGGTGTCTCTCATCTACTAGTTATCAAAGAATGAAAACTAGGTTTAAGTTGGTTGAATAGTCAATTGGATGAGATGAGAGCATCATGTTCCTTTTATAGTATTTCAACTAGGGTTTCAGTTTGAATTATATGGATTAAAAAAGAATAAAATATTGGGCAAAAATACACCTAGTAGCCGACCACTTAAGGGACCAATCTCTAGTTATAATTTTACCACTTTATTTCAACCACTTATTATTCTTTCAATAATACCATATTTTTTTAATTTCAATCTTATAAACGCCAAAACTATTTATTTAATAATTATAATTAATTATCAAATAAAATTGTCATTTACATTATTTATTAATTAGATCATACAAAGTCTCTTAATTAATAAATCAACCCTTAAATTTCTTTTCTTCACAATAAAGCCCTTGCTTAGTGAAAATTCATAAATAAGATATAGTCTAATTTTAAAATTATAATTGATTAATTAAAACCAATTTAAGTGAGTCTGCAAGCAGTATTATCTCAGCTAGTGAGGGGACCATGAGCCTATATAACCGAGCTTCCAATAAGTAGATTTAGAATTCACCAAGTAAATTCCTTAACTTATTAATTCCTCCTTGTGCCACTATAGATTCGGAATTGCACTCTCAATTATATAGAACGCTCTATATGTACCAATATATAGATACGTTATGATTATCTATTGTTACAATCCTAATAGTCAAAGATCATCTATAGATAATCTACATCGAATAGGGATAAATTTTTACCATTCTACCTTTTAATGTATTTTATCCTTAAAATACTTAGTTACCCATAAATGATATTTTAGTAAACTAATATAATTACTAAAATGAGATCTCAATCATCTATCTCTATTAAGCCAATCTTGAAGAAAATTATCATTTCACTTCTAAATACTTATAGAAGCTATAAATTCATTATCTATGATTAGCGCTCCAACTCAATTGAACTACCATGTTCCCAAGATGCAAGTATCCGCTAGAACTATTTGTTAGCTTTCACGAACAACTTTAAGAACATAAATAATACAGTTGAGCTGAACCTAACCATATTAGGATTAAGATTCATAGACCTAAGATCAACCAGTGATATTGACTTAGAAAGATATAACGGTAAGTTTATGATATCTTATCCAAGATCAATATCGGTCCAATCCAATGTATAGTCCATACATCCGATACAGGTAAATTTTTTCAATGCACTGAAAATGACATAACACTTATCCAAGGTGTAAGTATATCTTATCGTCGATTATCATATCAGTCTAATTATAAATTCTCCTTGAAATTTGTTGGCTTAGTTACATACTTTCTTGGTTTTGAGATAGTTAAGAGGCAACCCTATCTTCACCTCTCTTAAACCAAGGACACACTCAATCTACTTCGTCACAACAACATGCTTAATTGCAAACCTTCAACCAATGTATCAACAGTGAAGGACAAAAGGTATGCTTTGAAGACAACAACGCTTTGAAGATCTCACCTTATTCAGAAGCACAATTAGAGACTTCAGTATTTGACAATAAGCCACCCTCATAATTTTTTTGTCGTGAACAAACAGCAAATCCATGCATGCTCCTACTCAAAATCACCGGTTTGACTGTAAATGTATTCTAAGATATGTGAAAGGAACCATTAGTCTAATGGCACGTTTACTAAACTGTAATTAGAATTAGAATAATCAATGGAAGAAATGAACCGGGTTAAAATATAAAGTAATCGAAAATAATATTTTATTTTGTTATTTACTAAACTGACCGAAAAGGAAATTAGAATCATTTTATTTTATTTACATAATCAGGTTAAGTAATCGGAATGACTTAATTTGACTAAATTGTCATTGTTAGAACATGTAATTATTTTTTATTTATATACTTTTGAAGGGCATATTTGTCTTTTTTATTTTTAATTAATAAAAATATAATTAATATAAAGTAAGTTAAAGAAAGAGAAAAGTATTCCTTATGAAAGTAAGGGAGAACCTTTTCCTTTATTTTTTTTCTTAATTTGTGTGGGCCCTACTAATTTCTCCTATTTCAAAATTTAGTAAACAAATGAATGAGAATCAATCCCTATAATTAATTCTCATTCCCCTTTAGTAAACATGCCATTAGATTAATGTTCACACTAGCAAAGATATTGAGAGTTGAAGCCTATTGTGACTCTAATTGGGTAGGTTCCTTAATTGATCGAAGATCCATAACTGGGTATGTAGTCTACATTAGGGGTAACTTGATATCTTGGAGCTTAAAGAAGCAAAAATCTATATCTAGATCCAGTACTAAATTTGAATGCTGAGCAGTTGAAATGTGCTACTGAACTTGCTTGTCTGCATTTTTTATGTTTTTTGATATAAGAGTATAAATTTAGAACACAATAATGATATAGTGTAACAAAACGGGAGCCAAACAATCAGCCATCAATCTTGTATTTCATGCAAGATCAGAACACATAGATTTTGGATGTGCATTTTATTAGAGAAAATTAGAAACAAACTGCTGGAAATAGGAGCAAACAAACATCATATATATTCTCACAAAAGCACTCCCAATAGCTCAACATAAGTTCTTAAGACGCAAGCTTCCTGTATTGGTCTTCCCAAACACAAGATTTGGAGGATGACACAGCTGCAAATGATTAGTTGGCAAATGTTCAAATGGTTTATGATTTGTAAATGGTTGGAAGTGTCAATCGCAAGGATAGGTTGTTAGGATTATATACGATCCAGAATATTCATCCTGCTTGTATAAATTGTATTCTTTAGCTCATTATTCCTTATTTTATTTTAGGGTAAATATAGTATGTGTTTTGCAAAAGTTATTAATTAAACTCTCTATTTTGCATACTACTAACTATATATTATGCAAGCTTTAAGTTGATCATCCAGGGCTTTTTTTTATCAACTACTTTTTACAATTCTCTTCAGAAACTTACTTTGTATGTTTCTCATCAAGTGGAGACTAAATACAAAATTAAATTATTGCAGGGACTCCATTAAAGTGTCTGCTTCACACTTTTGTTTATAATTTGACCCATCATTGTTCAACTATATTTATATTTAAAAATTACTCAATAAAATAAAAACGCAAATGGTGCAACTCTTCCCCTATCCTGTATTTTATTTCCACTTAATTATTAGAGTCATTTTCATAATCTAGCAGGTTTCATTTTCTCATTCATCAAACTTTTCTAACTTGTGTACATATAGATTAGAGTGAAGCCTCACTTTGTGAGAAAACAATCTCTGCTAGCCACTAACCAATCTTTCCTTTCAAGGGGGAGAGAAAAATCCAATCATGCTTCTTCTTCATGACTTGTCTGAAAGAAGCCATTCTTTTGCTCCCATCAAATCAGGGAGCACAATTGCGCCAGATTTCCTCCATTCTTCGGCATCAGTTGTCTTAAATCGATCCAACAACAATGCATGCATTCCTACACTCTTTGCTGGCACATAATCTTTCCGCATACTGTCACCGATATGCAGTACTTGTTCTGGAGGAAGATTTCCAGCCCTCTCAAGGGCAATTTCGTAAATCCTTGGATCCGGTTTCTCAACGCCTTCGAGACCAGAAAATACACCAAAGTCCCAGTCAGATCCCTGCACGAGCATTACACGTTTAGTATCATAGAAAAACATAAAGAGAAGGGTAATCTAATCAGTGTGATGCAACAAAGCCTGAGAAATGAAAAGTTCCGAAACAGAAGTTTAAATAAATAAACGTTGAAATAAGAATAAGCCATTGTGTTTCATCAAACTATATATTCCCTACAGTGTTACTTAAACAAACACACATGAACATGTATTTGTAGTTACATGCCTATCAAGATGAAGTGAAATCACACCCACATCTATAAATACACAACTATACTCGCTCTTCTTTTTTGAGATAAACAACTATACTAACTCTTGTAAGTGGAAAAAATAATAAAAAATTTGGAGATCACTGCTCACCTCGTTCAGGCCCAATGCTGGAAGAATCACTTCTTTATACCGGTATTCTGCATTGCTAATAATGCCAACCTGAAGACCCTGCTCACGGACCCATCTTAAAAATGGTTGGGAGTCTGGAAAGATGGTGTAAGGGGCGGAAGAACCAAATGAAGCATATATGCGTCTAAACACCTTTTCAAATGTCTCTTCATCGTAGTCATAACCGGCCTAACAGAAAAAATAAGAATGACAGTACTGTAAATTGGGGACACAGAGGACACAGAAAATACCTGCCTTCCACCTTTTTGAAGTTATTATAGAGGAATGTCACTACATTATAAAATGACAAACAGACTGGAAATAAGCTATGCCCAAGAAGTTACTCGCTTAACCAAGTCTTACCCTGATAAATGAGTCTCTTACACAAGTTTTCCACCACACAATGTTGGGCATTTTGGCAGCATATCCAAAACATGGATACTTTTGAGCCATGTCTTTATATGCATGTTTGAAGCCCTCATGTACCCGTTTATAGTCAGGGCAAGGCAGACCAACAGATTTGGCTGCCATGCAATAGTAGTCTCCTAACTCTCCCTTGTAAGCCATCAATGTACCAGTTACATCCACCGTAATACATCGTAATTTTGACAAAATTGACATTATAGAATTACTGTAATAAGTTTTCTATAAGTATGATAATTGATGAGACTATCTAACTCTTGTTATGAAGAAATGGTCAAATCATAAAGTGACACACTTTAATTCTAACAACCTCCTTCAACAGCTCCAATGATATCTGCATTTGAACAATGAAATTTTAGCAATTGCTCAACTAAGTGCTCAACTAAGGTTTACTATAGTAAAATGATTTTCTATCCCTTGCTTCCCTAAGCTTCCCATTGCATTTTAAGTCAGAATATGTACAAAACGGGATTCTGTGATGAACATTGAAATGCCATATACATCACTCCCAACCTGCTTTTATTTACAAAAACAATCTACCAACTTGGTATAACCACTGAACCACATACCTCTGATATTTTTGTTCTTAAAAATGAAATGGAGGAAGGACATTTTCTCAAACAACATCTTCATCCGAAAAAAAAAACAAATAATAAAGGCAAAGATAAGGCTAGAAGAAAAAGACGGGAAAAATGAGAAATTATTTTCTTATGTTTGGTAACTAGCCAAATTTGGAAACGAAAATTCCTCACTAAAGGCAAACCATATTGAGAGGTTCCAGCACAAAAGTACTAACTAATCACAATTTCTTTAATCATGCATGATTGTGAGCATAGTTTTAGCATCTTCTGGACTCTTTTGACTTCTGCTTTTAATTAGGAACCAAACTAAAGAAACAGGAAATGTAAATCTTACTGAAGCAAACAGAAAACTCCCTGACAATCAGTCAAAAAGAGTTTTACATTAACTGAAGCACTCAATCAAACACTTGTAAGGCAATTTTAACGCGCTGACCAATATGAAACAAATCCTTGTTGCCATTCACTGAATAATAAATACTAAACATAAACAGAGTAGAACATTAAATAGTAGGATCATGTGCTCTGCGGGAAAAAAAACAATAAAGTTTCAAGTCCTTAATCCATATAGAGACTTTTCCCTCTGTTTCAAACTTAGATTTGAAGGAGATTTTTCTTTCTCTTATTTGGATCATAAACAAATAATAAAGGAAAGGAATAGTTTTTTTTTTCTTTTGCTTTTTTAAAGAGTCAAATTTATATATTTTTATAAAATTTTGAAAGTTTCAGAAATAAATATAAAAGGAATTTTTATATAGCATATATATTAAAAACAAAAATAAGTCATGGAATTTCAGGAAAATGTTTCCCTCCATATTTTCTTTTGTATGTTCTCCCATAAAATTTCTCTTCAGTAAAATCTTAGTTCCAACAAAGCATTAACCTTTCCATCTTCAACTGATTTCAACATTCATATAATCCAATTCATAATTTAAATATGGTAAACAAACTATATCGATAACAATTTGAAATTTGTGGGTCTAATCAGTATCATACCCTGAAATCAAATGCCTCAATCGTACACACACAACTAGCTAAGATCCAAGTAACGAATTAGGTCATAATATTTAAGAGAAAATTCACAAATCACGGAATTTGACTATACAGAAGAATTATGCAAATAAAAAAAACACGGAAGCTAAAACCAGAGAAAAGAAATGTTTCGGCAATGAAGAACTGGAAAGCAAACAAGGGAAATATGATCAAATGGTACCTCTCTTTGTGTGTGTGTGTGGTGGTTGAATAGCTTTGGTATATGGGTAAGAGCAATGGTGTTATTCCCCACATTAACCGAGTTTGGCTTCGGAGGAAGGAAGTAGATGTAGATTGTAGAGGGCAGCTGAACCTAAGTCTTTAAAGAACACCAAAACAAAGGCGGAGAAAAACTATGGCCTAAAACCGCTCTAACGTACCCTTTTGATTCTTTTTTTTAACCCCTTTTTCATGCAATCTGTTTTTGTAATTATTTTTAATGAGAAATTAAAATGTTAGGTAAGATCCAAACTAGTAATTTTGGATATTCAATCCAAATATAATTAGAGTAAGATAAAATTAAATTATTTTTATTAATAAATATGATATTAAGACCTTTTTTTTTTTTTTGTTAGGATACATAGCACATTGATTTTTGTGTTTTTCAAAATCAACCAATGTGTTAAAAAAAAAAAAAAATCAACCAATTGATTGGGGACGAACTCACATAGAGACAAGGGGCAGTCGACATTCGACTCTGAAAAAAAATGTATATATGAATTAGTTGTGCATGCACTTAGGGTGGATGATGAATTAGCTTAAATTAAAATTTTTTTTATCTTTTGATATTAATTTATATAAAACTCTGATTCTTGTTAATAAGAGTTTAATTTTTTTTTTTAAAAAAAAAAAGCTATATTACATATGTAGTATAATAATTAAGCTATATTTAAAGTTACTTTTTGAACTTACCAAGGTTTTCGAAAATTATTAATTAGAGTTGTCTATAGTAATTAATGAAAGCTAAAGAATATAATTTTTACGTGGTTGATACGTTAATAAGTCTTAGTGCACGAGTCACTTTTATTAATAAGTATTTTCTCGCAAGGAGTCCAAAAAACTTCTCTCTTCCATATATCTTAGTGTATTTATAAGCTCATAATGGTGGTAAAAAAGTCTCCATTGTTGTACTTGTATGAATTATGCTTTGCACAATTCTACAGACATGATTATGGGACATGATTCCCTATTCTTTATGATGTGCTTAGGCTTGGTATACGCGTTTTGTGAGACTAGACTTGTCTCTTGCCAATAATTTGATAGCTCATAGACGTCAAATAATGTATGGTGCATCATGAAATCAGGAAATTATGGGTTTAAACCCTCGAGCACGTCTTTTCAGAGTAATGTGTATGATGTTCTTTCTCATGCCGCATTAAATGTGCGTATAGTAATTTAATCTCGAGTAGCATGCCATGCTTCTCATGTCCTTCTATCTCTTCTCCGAGTGGAGTTCACTTACGGAGAAGAAGAGACAAAACTATTATCCTCCTAGGGGATCCTTCCAGAGGTGACTAATCTCTCAAAAAAAATTTCAATTACCAGGCTCCGGAGGTGGTTTATTATGACACGTCCCATAGTGAGGGTCCCACTGCCACATGACTTACTCTTGAAGTGCCATGTATTCTAGACAATATTTATCCCACAAGTCCCAATTTACAATTTTATGAAATGGAGCTTGCATTTACCACCTGGAGCACTGACATCATGCTCCCGTAGGCAACACACATGACAATCTTTAATGTTATTCAGTATTTTTCCTCAATTTTGGTGAAGTCGATTCGATTTTCTTGATTTTGATGCTCCATCAATTATAGGGTGTAAGACTGGTACTTGAGTAGTGTAACCATTTGTTTATACTCATGACTCTGACAAATTAATGGCCCTAACCATCATGGGGGTTTACACAAGTTTGAAGTGAGACTGCTGGATGAGTGACAATTCGAGTCACCCCGTGGGTCTATAAATGTCTTTCATCTCTTTCTTTTTCAAATTTTCACTTTCACACTTCTCAGAACTCAAACCAGCAAAAATTTTAAGCACTCCTGATTTTCTTCTACTTTTTCTCCGATGGTATCAAGCTCGATTTTATCGTTGTTGTGCACTAGTACCTGCAACCACTCGAGCTTCTCCCATTCGTAAATCATTTTCCATGCGTATATATATATTTTTTATTATTATTTTTTCTTGCTGGTGATCTATTTTCATAAATACAACATTTATATTGTATGACTGTTATTTGAAGATTTTCCTCGACTGTCTTCAGTTTATGTCTTAGGTCGTGGCTTCCATGCCTAGGGTTTATAGAACTTGCCACTTTTCTTTCCCTTCGCCTCACGTACTGTTTCTTCTTGTGCATGGTGCAATTAGCACCTGATGCTTGGCATTTGAAATTTCCAATTTCTAAACATGCTAGCATCCATATGAGCTTTCTTCTCAGTGGTTAGGGAACCCCCATTCCTTTTTTTTTTACTTAGGGCTCGATGTGGGGACTAACTGCTAAGTATATTCTTATTTTTCATATGATCAAAGTTTTGAGGAATCTACACGCACACGACTTCTACGCTTTCGACCAAGAAATACTCAAACTTTACTTCGGGACAGACATGTCAAATCCTAAAGCCCCTCTAAAACTCATCATCTCAGCAGCGACCTCAGGTTGCCCCATCGTCTCTCTGTGAGTCATAATTCAAGGTCAGGTCCCAGTTCTCAACTATGTTCATTGAGTTACTAGATGGGAGGCTGATGATCTTTATTCCTCTCTAGGGTGTGCACACCATCTGAAAAAGATCGTCAAAGAGATTGAGATCATTCCTCGAGAATCTGGAGTCTTTCATCATCTGGCTCAATAACCTGAGACCCCCAATCATAACCATGAGGGGTTTGGGGCTTGGAGTCAGGTGAATCTCATGTTCGGTGTAAGCTTGCCACTCTAAAACTACTTTATCAATTTTTTAGTTTTCGTTAAATTATCTCCTTATCAACTTATTCTCTAAGGCTATCGGGCCTTGGTTATATTTTATGTTTTCAGGAGCTGGCCTGCTCCCAACCCGCACAAATTTTATACTTTGATGAACTCGTGTTCATTCCAAAAAAGGGGGACAGATTTAAAGATGATTTTTATATTACAACCTCATCCAGCCAACGAGACCCCAATCCCTTTCAATTACCAAAAGAATGTAAAGGACTGTCGTCGACGATTTTTCTTCTCCTCTAGTTTCTGAGCTTTCAAGCGTTCGAATCTATTGATTTAGTTGACCCAGGTCCCTCCTTTGCTGTGGATGGCCCTCAACTTTTCCTCAACCATATCGCAGTCTTTAACTCGCTTACCAGTGAGGAGCTCAACGTTAGGAATCTAGTGACCACGACTAACAGTCGAAGGTTTGGGCTTCTACAAGGCCATAAGTTGGTCAAGGACACCAAATTTTCTAGGATTACTTGTCCAAATGCCTGAGACAAAGAAGCTAAAAATAATTTTATTGGCATACTACATATATTTAATTATTATTTTTATATATTTTAATTGAATGATATACATTATTTATTTTAAATATTATTTAATTAGTGTCTATTTTATTATACACAATGGTAGTATATAATTTTATTGTCATGGTATATATATATATTTTAATTGTGATATATAATTTGGTTAGTATAGTATACATATATATTAGTAATATATATTTTTATTATTATTGTTAGTATATATGTTTTGGTGAATAATATATCATTATATGTATTTTTTGTTATACGTTATATTATTTAAATAATATTTAAGTTCTATTTTCTATTGTACTTTTGTTGACACGATATATAATTTTATTAGCATCCTATTTATTTTTATTTTTATTAATTATTATTATATATATATTTATATTGTAAGGTATATATTTTTTGTTATATGATATATAAGTTTTATTGTATAATATATCATTAATTTTATTTTAGATCGTGTATGTTTAGTTTTTATTTTATTATACATAAATGTGATATATAATTTTGTAAGTATGGTATAATTATTTTATAGTTGTATATAATTTTGTTAATATGGTATATATAATTTTTTCAAATAATATTATATTATTTTATTTTATTTTTTATTGTTGGTATATATATTTTGTTGTATAGTATATGGTTTTTATTTAAGGTGATATATATCATTTATTTAAGGTGATATTTAGTTTCTATTTTATTATACATAAATTTTTTAGTACGTATACATATTTTAATAGTGATACATATAATTTTGTTAGCATGATATATATATTTTTTGAGTATTAATTTAGTATTGTTTTAATTTTTTTGTGGTATATAATTTTATTACTACGATATATTAATTTTTAGTGATACGATATATCAAATACTATTGTATATATTTAATTATCTAATATATTTATTCGTTTTTGTTATAATATAATAATATACAATACTAAAAAATTATATAACTTAATTTAATTATTATATATGTAGTAAATGCATTTTATATTTTTTATTATCTAATTTATTATATTTGGTCATTTTTTTTTAATTTTTTTAAAAAATGGACATTTACTAACTTAGTTTCTACATTTAAAGTCATTTTGCATCTCAACCCAAAAAAATAAAGTTTTATAAAATAAATAAGTTAAGGAATACATTTTTTTTGTATTGATTAATTAAAATATCCTCATATTATATTTCATTGAAAAGTACCTACTTTTGGGAGTGGGTTGCCCTTCACCCTCCACTTAACTCTAGCACATAATTTACATCAACCTAAGGGGTATAATAGAGATATTATCTATAAAAGTAGGTATATTTTAAAAAATATGAAAAATAAAAGTAAAAATTAAAATAGATAAAATAAGGGATTATTTCATGAATACACAAAAATAACAAAAAAATTACAAAAATACAGTTTTGCAGAATTTTAAAATTTTTTACGATTTTTTGATTTTATTTACAGAAAATACAGTTTTTTTATGTTGTATTGTTGTTGATTTTTTGTTATGTGTATGTTATTTTTTGTTGTTGTTTTTTTGATATTATTTAAATGTTATTTTTTTGTTACTTTTATGTAATTTTTTTGTTGTTTTCGTGTGGTTTCTATAAAAACCCGTAAAAAATGTGAAGAAAAAAAAATCTTAAAACGTAAAAATATAATTTTTTACAAAACTTGTGTTTTATGTAATTACTTTATAAAACTTAAGCCCAGGCCCCATGCTACCTAATAGTTACCAATGCTTTAAGCCTTTAATGTGGTAGCAAAGAAAGGCTAAAGAAAACAAATAGAAACTCAAAAGTTTGGTTCATTCTGGAGAGTCCTTTCTCCTTAAGACCAATAGACCACTATTTTAATTTTTTTTAGAGGTTACCTGTATAGACCTCCCTTTAATTTTTAGGGTTCTACATCACATACTAAAATTTTCAATTTTTTTACTTTTTTATCAAGGACGGAATTTTTTTTTTAAAATACCGTGTAAGTTTTATACTGTGTGTGTTAGTTTTCATGATTATTTCACGGTTATTTTTTAGTTGTTTCACTGTTGTTTTAATTGTTTAGTTTTGTTGTCTTACTGTTGTTTTATAAAAATACAGTATTTTTGTAAAAAAAATTCATGAGATAAAAAAATTGTAAACTTTTAACTAAAATTCAGTATTTTTTGTAAGAAATCCTTTTATTTTTGATACAATAATATTTTTTGGTTGACGATTCTTTTATATGTCAAAATGTTTGTATATATTAATTTTATGATTACCATTATTTGGTGTGCTCACTATCTTTTATTAATTTTATTTATGTTTGTAAGTATTTTATGTGGCCTGTAACAATATAACATTACAGCTAGCCCAGAGTTTGGGTCTCAATATGCCGTTTGGCTAAATAATATGCCATATTCTGGTGTCTTCGTCGTACGTAGAGTCTTGTGATTCACTTTTGTCAAAAATCAAATAAAATTACACTAATACTAATGAATCCATTAATAAAAGTAAAAGAAAATTATTTATTACGTAAATATTCATTTTCTTTTATATTGAGACACGCGTCTATATATATATATATACACTAGGTGAATGTACGTGCCGAGCCACGTATTGCTAGTTTCATTTAAGATTTTGGTCTTTTTAAGATTGTAAATGTATTTTATTTTTAAAGATTACAAATTTTTTGTTTGAAAAAATTAAATATTTATATTTGAAATATTATTTAATAATGTATGAAAAATAATATTAGTGTAATATAAAATTGTAAATAAATTTATTATTGAAGTAGTAGATTATTCTATTTAGTTATTTTTTTAACATAGCATTGTAATGTAAAGCTAAAAAGTGGGTCAATAACAGAAATGGTATATCTGCATTCACACAAAGATAGAAGTGGTATTTCTGCTTCCTATGCTTATCCAGAGAAAACATTAGATAACGTGAGGTTAACTTTAATATATAAAGATTTTTCTTTTTTAAAAATAAAAAAATATTAATATTCTCCCAAGATGATTTTTTTAATTTAAAAAGAGATTATTAATATTTAAAAAATTGTTTAATTTTTTGGGTTTAATTATTGGGTTTATTTGTTAACGTGAGATCAAACTAATCGTTAAATTTAAGAGAATATTCTTTTAAGAAATGCCGTTAAATAGACACTTTTAATATATAAAGATATTCAAATAAGTACTTACATTACATACAACTGGTTTATGCATCAAAAGTCACATAGGAAACAATTGCATCAAATCAATTCATTAGACCTTTGGTAAGAAACATTAATACAATTACATATATTTAAATACTGAGAGGAAAAAATAGAAGTTTTATTTTAAAAACACATTTGTTTTGGTTCAATATCTACACAGCACACCCCTACTCATGAGTCAAATCCCACGTTAAATTGTTGAATATTCTTATAACAAATATTAATGAGAGTATGAAATTAATCAATAATGCAATATAGTAATAATGTATATTTATAGAGAGAGAAATAATATCAAAATGAATTAATTAAAAACTCGAAGATTGCTTAAGAAAGAAATTTACCTGAAGCATCAATAAAGAATAATGAAACAACGCCAACTCATTTATAATCAACGAGAATAATATGCTTCAACTTTTCTTGTCTTTTCCTTTTTAGAAAAAACAAAGAATATCTATTTTGTTAAATGATGGCAGATATTATTTTTAATACTGTTTATTTGATAGAGTTTAAAAATAATATTGAATTGTTTAAAGCGTTTTTGTTTTGTTCTTTATTTTTCTTTCTTCAATATATATGAGCATTATTAATATAAGTGGGTAAAAGTGGGAAGCATAAAGTCTAATGTTCTACCGGCCACGAAAATGACTTGTACAACCACAAGGTTGCCTATATAGCTACAATATATAGAAGAAGAATAATCAAATTACGATATATATATATTATGGGATATGATTTTGTCCCGTGATGTACTTTCACGGAATGTATTCCGTGGTACATTAGATGAGTCTCAGGGTACATTAAATGAGTGTCAGGGTACGTTTTTACTTTTTAACCCTAATTACCCCTAGATCAATCTCAGTCGTCAGATTAAGTAACTCCCTCATCTGACGGCTTAATCTGACGGCTGCTATACATCACGGATTACAATCCGTAAAAGTACAATAACGAAACAAAATCATATCCCTATATATTATATAGATGGTATATATATATATATGAGAGCAGTCTCAGTCTTTATTTTGTTAATTAATTAATCGCAGACTTTTGTGTTCTGTAAGAGTAATTAGTAATCATTATTAATTGGACTTTTCGTTAACTAATCTGTCTAATTATAATATACAGACTATTATAATAAGTAACATTAGACTTTTGCATGTATACCCTAATTACCATGCATTAAACTAGTACTCCTTACTTTATTATAATATATATTATTAGTATTTGAAGCACTAATATGGAAACAAGAAGTTGTAATGTAGCCATGTTTGGAAAATAGGGTTAGATTAGATTAATTAGAACAAATAATTATAAGCTAGAGAAGAAATATATTGAAGAATAAAATACAATTGAAGAATACTAAAGGACAGGTCGGACTACTTGTTCAGTGGCAGAACCAGCCAAGGGGCCAAGCAATTTTATTATTTTTATTATTATCTATTTTTACAGTATACAACTATATCATTTAGTATCAAGAATAAGATTAATAATATTATGAGTACATATATCACACACAAAATCAATACACAAGTCACTTTAAGAAATAGTCACTATACAAAAAATTTTATTTTTAGTTACAATAAAATTTGTGGCTAAAAATAAATAAATTGTGACTAATTATAAATGGGAATTTTGATTTTATATACTTAAAAAATTAAAAGATTTTATTATTAAACCAAAAACCTAAACCCTAAAAAAACTATATTTTTTTTTTTCAAAACCCCAAAAATACCCCCTCACAATTCTCTCTCTGCATCATCTCTCTCTCTATCTCACATCCCAACCGCCCACCCTCACCACCACCTCCGACCTCCATCCTCCAGGCCTCAGGCCACGGCCGCCACCTCGGAGGCCACCGCCCCACACCCAGCCCGGCCCCCACTCTCTCGGACCGCCCAAAAGTCGCACCCCGAAAGCCCACTCTCTCTTCCTCTCTCTGAAATCGCAGAAAAAAAATTGCTCCCAGATCCGATGGTCGGACCATGGGTCCGATTGGTCGGACCCCATGGTCCGACCATCGGACCTGGGAGGAATTTTTTTTTTTTTTTTTTGCGTTTTCAGAGAGAGAAATTGCTCCTAGGTCCGATGGTCGGACCCCATGGTCCGACCATCGGACCTGGGAGCAATTTTTTTTTTTCCGCGATTTCAGAGAGAGGAAGAGAGAGTGGGCTTTCTGGGTGCGACTTTTGGGCGGTCCGAGAGAGTGGGGCTGGGTCGGGGTGTTGGTGCGGGTGGTCGGAGGTGGCGGTGAGGGTCGGAGGTCGGAGGTGGTGGTGAGGGTGGGCGGTTGGGATGTGAGATAGAGAGAGAGAGAGAGATGATGCAGAGAGAGAGAGAATTGTGAGGGGGGTATTTTTGGAGTTTTGAAAAAAAAAGGCATAGTTTTTTTAGGGTTTAGGTTTTTGGTTTAATAATAAAATTTTTTAATTTTTTAAGTATATAAAATCAAATTTCCCTTATAAATTATCATTCCTATGTTGTGACTAAAAAGTTCATGGCTTTAATGAATAAAACTAAATTAGTGATAACTTATAACAGACTATATTTTAGTCATAAGTAATATTTTGTTCAGACTAAAATTCACATTTAGTCAAAAAAAGAAATTATGTTGTGATTAAAAAGTTATCATTAAAAATAACAATTTTTTTGCTGTGAGTATTAGGACTTAACTAAAGATGAATATTAATTCTATAATTACTTGTTATGTAGGTATGTCTGTGAAATTCGTGTATGTATATAACATTATATTTATCTTTAAAATAATATATATAAAAAATAAAATATTACTATACAACCTATATAAAATACCACATAAATAAGTATATAAATTTATTTATTTATTATTATTTTTTTTTTATCATAGCTTCTTAGTATAACAAATATCAATTTTTTTTTAACATTAATTAATCAATTAGCTTAATTTAATTTATATAATTATAAGTATGAAAACAAAATTTTAAAAAAGATTAGGATGGAGGGATCATGGGCACCCAATAACCCAATGTTGTTCTGCCTATGGCAGCAGGCTTCGGTATTTGGAGGCCACTTCTGGCTGAAGCTTTAGCAGTTCGGTCTTTGTCAATGTTGGCAAGTAGGCAAGGCTATTTTCAATTTGGTGGTGGAATAATCGGATTGTCAAGCTCTATTACTATCAACATTTTGGCCAATTTTACTCATTCTTATAGCATCTTCAATAAAGTGCTAAAAATATAGTATATTGCTAGCACACTTAATAAAGACTACCACTTCAAACCAATAATGTTATCAAAAATGTGCTAAATTTGGCACATGCTAAAGGTTATGTCAATTTTGCACAAATTATAGTATTGTGTAAAATTTAACTCACAATAAATGTTACTTTTTATTTACTTATCTTTGTGAAAGGAAGTATGAAACTAGGCTATGTCTAAAATTATAATTTTTTTTTTGTATATTCTCACTAAAAATATTAAATGACCATCAATATAATTAATTATTTTTTTATTTTATATTTTGTGCATTGGAGCATAATTAGACTTTGTGGGTCTAATTAATAAATATATTTAAATTATATTTTATGTATAATTATTACAATAGAATTGGTATTTAAATAATTAGAAGAGATAAGTGGTAAAATTAGAAAATATATTTTTTTGTTTCATTAGTTGAAATATAGTGGCGAAATCTAACTCTAAAGCCCATATGTATATTCAGCCCTAAGAGTAAGATTCAGCCCAAGTATATATTTCAAGCCCATCTAATCTAAACCTAACCCTATGTGAATACCAATATAAAGAAAGAGAAGAAAATTGAAAAACCTAATGTCACTTCTTCCTCTTCTCTTAATTTTTTTTTGAAATTCACTAAGTTTCTCTCTCAAAAATATTATTCCAAAGGTGTTTGAGTATCGCTCCACTCTATTCAAGGTGACACTCAAACCTTTGTGGAAGACTGTGATGAACACAATTGAAGGAAGAGAAGATCCAGATTCAGATCTTGATAATGCTCGACTACAGTCAAGAATCAAATGCTAGAGATCTAAAGAGAATGAGTCTTATTATTCTGCTGCCATTAATGTAAGATTTTCTATACCTTTATGTGTTTAATTTATCGTTTTAAGAATTTCATATTTAAGATGTTAGATTATAGAAATAATCAACATACATGTTAGTAAATCTAGGTTCTGGTAAAATATATTTCCAACAACTAGCCTCATAGCTATGGTAATAATTTTCTTTTGTGAAATATGGATTTATAATAATTTTGGGTTGATGATTTGGAGGTTTCATGTTGTGTTATTACATGACTTTGATGATTATTTGTGAAAATATAAAAACTTCCATGATAAATAATTTTAATTTTCTTCTAAAATTATTTTAGAATGAATACTTGTAAAATTTTAAAGTTTGTTTTCTACGAAACTCTATTTCGATAAAAACGAAGCAGATGTGAGGTTTTGAATTTTTGAAGCCATGGCTACCGAGAAACCATGCACGCACCCTCTTTGAGCGCTGCAATTCTCGGAGACCAGCCTTGTACCCGCGCGTGTTTTGTCTAAACAAACACACGGTGATGCATTTTGCCCGAATCAATAGGCTGCAGCCTCCTGCGCGCGCAGTTGACTGGCAATTCAGACAAGGGTGTTTTTCACCCAAATTTTGAATTCTTGAGATTTTTTCAGTCAAATTCGAATTTTTCTATTTCAAAATCCTAAAATTCAGTATCAAATATTATTTTTAATATTTGAACCTAAATATCAAATTTAAAATTGTAATAATATTTAATTATTAATTTTTGATATTTTGAAGTTTTAATTAGAAATTTGTTATTTTATGATGGAATTATGGTTAAATTTTAAAAAAAAATTAATCTCCTAATTTTACAAATTATTTAATAATAAGATTAGAAATTTTAATATAAGATATATTTTGAAATTAAAAGATTTATTTATCCTTTTAATTTAAAATATTATATTATAAATTATCTTATATAGTTAATCAAATAACAATAAATTTAAAATTAACTTACATATTTTTTATAGATATCTTAACTATAATATTTTAAATTCCTAAATTGGTAACTTTATGATATAATTTATTATTTAAAAATCATAAGTTAGAAAAATAATATTTATTATAATATTATATCATTTTACTCATAATTTTTTTTAAAATAATATATATTTGAATAGCGTAGATATTTTGTAGAAATTTAAAAAAGACTTAAAATGAGTAGCATATAATTTCAAAAATTATTATTTATTTATTATTTTATGAATCAAATATTACTTTCTTAACCATATCTATTTTAAAATTGATTTATTTAATTATTTAATTTTATTAAATTATAAGATTAGAAAATGATATAGAAATATCCTAGTTGGTTATGTCATATAATTTATCTTATTAGATATTTAATTTAATTTGATAAAATAATTCTAATAATACCTAGAAATTTTAATTATAGTTCAAATTTAAAATTTTGAAAAATATGTTTTGAGTTATTTTAACAATCTTAAAATTTTGAAATTAAAGATTATTTAAATGATACTTTTTTATTATGTAATTATTAAATATCTCAATTCACAATTGTTACATTGTTACATGTTTGTTTGTTTGTTTATTAATTTAAATTTATTTTTTTTAATAAACTTATTATTTAATTGATTTGAATGGCTATGATTAACTTGTTGATGGATCTTATGATCCAAATTAATCATAGTTAGTAGTCAATAAATTAATTAAATAATTTGTAACAGGTAATTTTTCAATTTTCTTTTATCTATGTTATGAACCTAGTAACATGATAGGGCTCATCCAAATCAATGTTTATGTGAGCCTAGATATTTACTATTGGGCTGAGATGCATATATGAGTCTATTTAACTTTTGATAATTAAATGGATTAAGTTGTTAAAAATAAAATGATCACCTTAATAGGCCCAATTAGTATTGAGCTTATTCAATTAATAAAAAATTATTTATTTAAAGGTTAAATTCTTTTCTTTTGAGTCTTGTGTGAGAGTTAGGAGGTCATAATAGTGGGTACGATATTCTGAACTCAGTCCTCTCTCACATGGACTACCCCAATTGTGAAGGTTCATTTGCCTTATTTAAATAATTGTATTAGGCTAATTATATTAGTTTAGCCTAATTAAAAATTGATTAGCAACATAATTAGTTATAAAATATATGAAATTAATTTTTCATTAGATTATTTTAAAATTAATGTAGAAAAATACACTTTGTTTAACGAAATAAATTCTAGATAATTAATTTCTAGTAAACTAATTTATATTTTTTCTGATATTTAATTAAATAGAAAAATATATTTAAGTTGAAAATTAATTCTTAATTAATTTTAGACCAACTTAAATTAGAATATTTTTATTGGATATTAAATATAGAATTAGTAATTAAGTTGATTTATTTAAAGATACTTAATTAGTTAATTTTATTTTAATACATTTCATTAAATAGAAAATTAAATTTAGTTGAAAATTTATTAAATTCAAATCAACTTAAATTAGAATAATTTTGAAAACATATTTTATTTTATTTCAATAATTATTAATTTTTTATTTTTTGAAAACATTTTTTTTTTTTACAAAAATGTTAGAATTTAAAAATTAAAATTTTGAAAATAAAATTAAAGTTAAAAATTAATTTCTTAATTAATTTTAGATCAATTTAAATTAAGTAATTTTCATTAATGATTAATTAAAATATATTATAATTAGAAAATTAACACTTAGTTTATGAAATAAATTCTAGATAATTAATTTTTAAGTAAACTATTTTGTATTTTTTATATATTTAATTTAATAGAAAATTAATATTTAAGCTGATTTAATTCAAGATAGTTAAATATTGGATAATTTTTGGTGACATTTAATTAAATGGAAAATTATTTTTATATTAAAAATTAATTTATTAATTATTTTTAGATTAACATAAATTAGAATAATTTTTGAGGATTTATTTTATTTTAATTTACTTTATTTTAAAATGTGTTTTATTTAAAATACATTGGATTTCGAATTATGAATAATATATTTATAGAAAATTAAATTAAGTTAAAAAGAATTAATTTTAGACCAACTTGAATTGTGTAATTTTTATAATATTTATTTGAAATATATATACTAAGTTTGGAAGATAAATTTTTAATTTATTTTTAGATTAACTTAAGTAAATAGTTCAATAAATATTAAATTAAAATTTATATTTAGTTCATCTAAATTTGTAATTTTAATTAAATAAATATATAAGTATTAAAATAAATAGATTGAAATAGATATTTAAAGTAAAAATACAATTTCTTCAAAATTAATGAGTTTTAATTTCAAGTTATTCAATCTTTATTGTTGGTCTTACATGATTATTATTTTTAAAGGGATCTCGTGGCGCGTGACATCCCCCTAAAGAAATGTCATCCGTTAGACATAACATCGTAAGATCTCGAAAGATAAGTATATTCATGGATTCAATTTCTAGTAGATTCATCCCGAAAGATGACTACTTTAAACTTGATTTATAAGTATAAAATAATGGTAGAAACTCATAAAATAAGAATGACCTTGACACTCGCCTAAACGGAACAACATCGAATTCATATATTTGATCTAATAAAAGGTTGCTAAAATAGTGTTCATTTTAGATGAGTTGACTACTATATATTCAACTGATGATGTCTTTGACTCTTGCCTAAATGGGACACTGTATATCACCTAGTTGGAAAATTTTAGAAAATATTTGAGATATGTTTGTTTTGTATTTTTCCATATCTTCATTACTTGCTAATATTTACAAATTTTCAAAAATTGTGTATGAATTTATATTGAACTTGCATTGTTTTCTGTTATTCATTACATAGTATCAATTTCGAACTCCATTGTTGATCTAACTTAGTTGATTATTTTTAATGGGACCTCGTTACGCTTGACGTCCCCCTAAAGAATGGCCATTCGTTAGACAATCTAATAGTATTAGATCTTGACAGATAAGGATTTGTGAATATAAAATCTAAATCATCCTAACGATGACAAGTTAGACTATTGTTTACAATATTAAAATAATGGAGAACTGATAAAATAAGAATAACTTGACTCTCGCCTAAATGGGACATCGTTGGATTCTTATTTTAATCGAAATTGCTCTTTAGTTTTCCTTTAGTATTTTCGTTAAGAAATTTCGTAAGATAGCATATCAGTGGACAAGAAAGTTTATAAAACGTTTACTTATGATGTCACTCTATTTTCTTCTATGCAAATAAGTGGCACAGATGATCATATTCCAGATATTCTATCCCATAACAATCCTCCATCTTAGAAAATCTCATACTTATATATGCTTACTAAAGACAACTTAAACTTATAATTGAATTAGTATTTTAGTGGTGGTCCAAGTTAGAATAATTACTCATTAAATATTTGGTATAAATTTATGTCTTTGACTTTAAATTTTAGATTTCAAATAGAAATTTAATTTTAGTTTCTAGATACATTGAACAATATGGTATAATCTTCACAAGTTGTTAATATCTATTTTCAATCAAGGGATCAAATTTGTATGTTAAATGTAGGGATTATCATAAATTTTATATTCTGTGACCAGAATCCACTTAAACTGTTCTAAGAACTCTTTGTTGTAACTAAACCTAAGAATCATCAAAAGACCACAACCACAATCATACATATATGGCATTTACATCTTGTTCATAGTTATTTTTAACAAGATTATTCTCTACAAAGAGAAAACATACCAATATCCACTTGGAAGTGTGTCCATATGTATTCGAACATATGGATGCACATTCAGGAGTGGATATGAGTTATTATTAAATTCTTAAATAATCACTCTAGATATTTACATTATGCAAAGAAATTTGAAATGTTTGAGAAATTTCATGAATTTCTAGCAATGAATAGAATTAGGGATGTGGATGTAATATAATGAAATAGAGCCACTTTGAGGTTTCCTATGAAATGATGCATGGAACGGAGCCACGAAGAAATTCTGAGAGTTACAAAGGAAACTTCAAGCTCATATGGGTCATGGGTCTTCATACAACCACAACTCAGGTCGTATTTGCAAGTCTTGCTAATCAATTCTTTCTTTCTCTGTATTCTTTGATGTCCCATCAATACTTAGAAGAGTACCTAGTAAATTATCACTCACATTTTTCTCGATGTGCATTACATCGAGATTATGTCCTTTGATCATTCATTTCGAGAAAAAGTCTATGACCAACATATCTAATTTTACTGTTTAGGTCAATAGAAGGAGTGTATTCATTGCAAGTGGGGCACCCCATGTACCCTTTCGTGCTCCAACTAGACATTAGAGCATAAGTAAGGAAATCATTTATTGTCCACAACATAACCGCATGCATGAAAAATATAATTCCATTGTACGCATCTGGGGTTTGAACATCTTTCTCCCATAACTGATTCAAGTATATGAAAATTCTTATTTAAACACCACATGCAAGGGCATTCAGATAATCCAATATGATTTATGTGGTTCCTAACAACTGTAACAAATTCGTTAGCTTCACTTTGAAACTCAACTAAGTGTCGGTTCGTAGTCATCTAACTTCTATCAGTCACATCTTCCTCTATAAAGTAATTAACAAAAAATTTAAAATGCAAAAAAAAAAAAAAAAAAAATATACGCAAGTGTCCTAATCTACATTCTCACTCCATTACTAAAAAGGTAAATAACATATCCCATTTAGGTTTGTAATATAGATATAGTACAATCTATGCTCTTAAGATTGCTTTATTTTTGTAAAAATTTTGGCAGCGCCTCCCCACAATTCTCATAAGTAAGAAAACTAATAGTAAGTTCGTCAACTTACAACAACGTGTAAGGAGACGACATACCAAATTAAATCTCTACTAATGAAATAATCAAATAAGCAATAGATCAAACATTAAGTATAAAATAACTCAAACTATCCATGGGAAAAAGTTTGGATAATTTGGAGAAGCATATATAAGAGTCCTTACTGACTCATCCTCTCCAAAAACAACTATTTTGCCCCTAACTTAACCAAAAAGTATCTTTGCCACCTAGGGGTATTTTGGTCAAATTTAATACCTCAACTATTCCCGACATTCTCAATATCTATCTAAGTTGTCCCGCTATTACTAAAATTACTAAACCAAATGAAAAAGTGACTTTATTGGCCAAATGTCGCGTTCCACTGTTACCAGACATAAAATATGAAAAATATGAAATTTTATATATAACATAAATAACACACATAGAATTCAAATATATCTCTATAAATTTATAAATCATAATTAAAAAATCTAATTTCTAAATTAACCCTAATTATCTGTTAATATATTCGCATACTAAAATTAAGTGGTCTTTACAATTTTCTTAAAATTAATAACAGAGTAATGGGGAAAGAAGCAGAGGTCCTTCGCTTGGGCGGTGGTTGGAGGTGCGTACGTAGGTGGTTAGAGTTATTTTTCTAATATATATTTATATAGATTGTGAGAGAGAGGAGAGAGTGGTGATGAGGATGGGGGCGGGGCAGAGGGGTCGGGGATGGGGGTGGGGACGGCGGAGGGTGGCAGACGGAGAGAGAGAGAGAGAGAGAGAGAGAGAGAGAGAGAGAAGAAGAAGCCCGTTTTGTCTTATTAAGAAATTTTTACTGGTACATTAATTCGTTGCACAAGTAAAAGTGTTCATTACACAAAATAATAAAAGTCCTAAAAAATAAAGCGCACTGTTTCACTATTTGTGTCGGTAAAAGTTTTTCCTCTTACTGAAAAGCCAAATGAAAAATTTTCCACCTACTCTTTTTTTGGCTTTTGCAGGCACATATATATATTTGCGCTAGTAAAAAGTCATCTACCACGCCAAAGAATATTCGCACTCGAGAATCCCCCGCCAAAATATTTGATCTTTTACCAGTGCATATTTACACCGGTAAAGAAGTAATCTACCCCAACAAAGAATATTCGTACTCGAGAGAATATCCCCCACCAAAGTATTTGCTTTTTACCGGCACAAATTTCCGCTGGTTAAGATAAACAATTCCTAAAAAATGTTTGCACCAAAAGGCAGTTAAATTTCACAGTTTTACTGGCTTGAATTGCGTCGGCACAGGTTGCTTTTACATAATAATATAAACAATATATGACACCTTTTGATACTGGTATTTTAAGTTGTCCCATATCATTTCTCAAATATTTTGTTCCAATGCCCATCGGGTTGGAGTTCTTGGAATTTGTCTGTTGCTGTTCTGGATTTGTATGAGTCTTTTAGTAATTGCTCTTTGATTTATATTAGTCGTTGTTTTAATTCCTATGGATTAGCTAAGAGAGCTAGGATATGTAGCCAAATTGCTATGTATGTTTATCCAAGCGGAGGGAGGGAACACCCCCTGTTGTTCCCAACAATTTTCCTTTTTAGTTTTGAATGAAATTTACCCCTTTCAAAAAAAAAAATATTTTCCATCAGCACTAAACTATTGCGCGGTCTAATCTCTTCGTCTACACGTTATTATATATAGTTAATTTGATTTTATATCATGTCTCATCCATATAAAAGAACAGGCAGGCCAGGGCATCTTTATAAAGGCCATCACCACTTTGGATTTTTCCAACGATAATTAATGATGTGTTTCATATACTTATATTGATTATTCAAATCTACTTCATGAACAATTTATTATTTTCTTCATTTTATTATTAACTTTTATTTTTTCTTTTAAGTTTATTATGTATGATAACATTTTCCACACCTTCA
The DNA here is from genome assembly GCF_029168945.1 of Cannabis sativa. NCBI lineage: Eukaryota > Viridiplantae > Streptophyta > Magnoliopsida > Rosales > Cannabaceae > Cannabis > Cannabis sativa. The sequence continues at coordinate 53,479,107 of NC_083602.1, read as the reverse complement.
GTTGAGGGAACAAATAAAAAATATGTATTAATTATACATTAGTATATATGTACATACGATATACGATACACTAAGTGTCGTTTGGTAACATTTTTATTTTTTAATTTTTTAATCATAAAATAAAAATAAAATTTTTGTTTTTAAATTTGTTTTTTAAAAATAAAATTGCCTTCTGTAACCACTTTTGTTTTTTCAATTTTAAAAATTAAAAACAAAAGTATGTTCTGTAAAGTTCATTATTTTCATTTTTTGATTTTATTTAAGTCAGGTCTAGGTCTAAGGTCAGAGGCCAAGTTCAGCGCCAGAGCCGTGGGGGGAGGATTTGAGTTCGGGTCTCGTCGGAGTCTAAAATATTGATTAAGAAAAAAAACTTTTAATTTAAAAAAAATATTAAAAGTGACTTGTTTTTATTTTTAAAATTTTGATTCTCAATTAAAAGATTAAAAAGTAAAAACAATTTTATAGAACATATTTTTGAAAAATAATTTCACTTTTCTAATTTTAAAAATAGAAAACTGATTAAAAAAATGATACCAAACGTCATCTTAACCAACAACTACAATATTATAATAATATATCCAAAGGAATAGTCTTAATTTGACCTTCTTACAACAACTATGATACAATTTTTTTTTTTTAACAAAACAAATATTATATAATTAAGTATTGAAGAAGTATATATACATATACTGATATATAACAATATTATTGAAACATTCTTATATATTGAATTATTATTAGCTGCATGTATACCACCATTGAAATTTTCTCTTCATGTATTCTTTTTTTAACTACTTCATGATTACTACATATATTGAATAGTCAACCAATTCATAATTTCTTTTTTTTTTCTAGTAGTTGTTATTTGATCCGATATTGCATGGAGAGGCATCATGAATATATATAATACTATAATAATTAAATGATGACAAAAATTAGTAGCTGGCCCCAAACTTTTTTGACAAGGATTGATAATCCAATGAAACTATTCAACTCCATAAATGTTTCATATAACTAATCAACTTTATCTTTTCATTTCTTTATTAATCTAAAATATGAATAAGAACACATGCATGTAACTTATGTTGAAGAAGTAGTCATCAATCAAAATCAGACTCTTCAGTGCATTTTACCTTTTGGCGCGGTCTTAATAGAAATTATTAGTAATATTAGGTGAGCTGCCAGGCCGAACTAACTATTGCTCATATTATTATAAGCCCGGCCCATTTAACTAAATCTATCTATAAATAATCCTTGCATGCACCACTCATTCGATCAAGCTCTAATTATTATTACTTGATCAAAATATTCAGAGAGATTTAGCAACTTATAAGAATTAGATAAACATTAGTTATGGGTTTATCTTCTTCTTTTAAGATTATAGTGACCTTAGCTATAGTTTTTGTGGTATTCACAAGAACTTCTTTTGCTGATGATGATGATGATCTTTCAAGTGGGTTCTATTCTAAGAGTTGTCCTAAAGTCTTTAGTACTGTAAAATCTGCTGTCCACTCTGCTATTTCTAATGAACGACGTATTGGTGCTTCTCTACTGCGCCTTCATTTTCATGATTGCTTCGTTAATGTGAGTTTTCATTTGTTTTTTTTTTCTCTTTAAATTTATGTTTTTTCTTTTGAATTGTTTTGTTTGTGCTATATATTGAGCTAGTAGTTCAAATTCGAATAACTTTATGGTAAAAAATTTGCATGAAATGAGAGGCCCACTTCACATGGATAGGTATACATCGTATATAAAGGTGAAAGTTCTCTTTTGCTTTATGGTAAAAATTTGCATGAAATGAGAGGTATACATCATATATAAAGGTGAAAGTTCTCTTTTGCTTTATATTTGTTGGTTTAAATTAAAACTAAATACATGACTTTCTGATTTTATTTATTTATTTAATTTAGCTATGGTTACATGATACTATTTGTTCTTTCATGAGCCATATCTTAATCAAGGAACTAATTACTAATAAAACATTGCTAATATATGTATTCTATTAAGAACTAAGTATATATCACCGACAAGTTTCATGTCATGTCTTTTTATATAACAGTAAATTGATTGGTTTAGCTTAATTATTAGTTTGTGTATAAAAATAATTGGTCTATTTTCCCTTTTAAAAAATAGGACTTGGTCTAATTTCCTCTGGCCGATATATATAGCTATATATATTAATATAAATTGTACATGTACTTATTTTTCAACTAACAACGACCTTTGAGGCCAGCATTATATTTTTTAACCAAAGAAAAATACTGTAGTCTCACCAATAATAATATCATCATATAACTAATACTTCGGTACCAATATAAGATATGGTAATAAAATAAAATAGTAATTTAATTTGTTTTGCAATGAAATTGGATCAATATAATGTTGAAAAAAAAATATGACCTTCTCACTTAAAAATATATAGGAGAAATACTAAAGGGTACCAGTGGTGCCTAGCACTCCGTGTCAATATCACTATTGGTCCAATTAAGTATCGGGTCCCATAATATAGCAGGTTTTAAAAAATATGATTCCCCCTCAAGATGATGGCTATTTTTTGCTCATCAATCTTATGATCACTTGCCCCCGCAAGAGATATGGCTCTGATACCATGTTGAGAATCATGGGGTTCCATCTCAAAACCAATTGGCAATGAGTGGAGTAGTCCATGTTCTTATATATGGCTCAATTCTCTACCATTTATTCCATGTGGGACATTGTCCACAATAATACTTAATAGCAATGCTCAAAATTATTATAGAGCTCGTATATTATTTTATTCTTTTTAGTTAAATTTTGAGATAACAATTAACTCTTCTATTCAGAATTTATTCCTAACATTTATTAGTTTCTTTTGTTTTTTGAAGAATATTCACATCTGATATTATATATGCATATAATTTATGATAATCAACCTCATAAAATGTAACAAAGTTCCTAGTTTAAGTATTTGGTAACTTTGGTCAAAAGCTTAATCAGTAAATTAATAAATAAACGATATAATATCTCTCAGGCAGCAGTACATATATAGTAACGAACTATTTTCTTTTCATTTTTTATTTTTGAATGTGTGGCTAATTTATGTATATATATAGACTTTAATATATAAATTATACGTACCACCGACAAGTTTCTCACGTCTCTTGTTATAACAGTAACTAAATTGATTGGTTTTATCACAGTAGAAAACATATATATAAATAATGTAAAATATCTCCCAAATATTATTATATATATATTACGACACTAAGTTTATAATAAAAGAAAAAGAGATATTATTAATTCGTTTTGCAACGAAATTGATTCAACATAAATCATCAATTAAATATTTGAATTGATGAAAACAAATATGACTTTTTCTCTTAATTATTTAATGTAAAAGATAATCCCCGGCCCCTTAGATACAATAATGTGCCTAGGTGGCTATATAGTTTTTATTCGGATGAGTTTTGGTAATTTTGGTCAAGTGCTGAATCATTCTTATAGGCTAGTTATAAAACAAGAGATGGTTGTGAGTGACGTGGCAGCATAGGATTGGTCAAAGCCTTGACTTTTGACGTTGATCTTGAATATATACGACATATAAAAGATGCACATGCATGCATGGCATATTGTTGCGTGAAGTAGGAGCCAAGCAAGTCAAATCTTGTGCTACTGAGCACTCTATATATAGTGGTTGAAACATATTTTCACAAACAAACTATATAGACGGACACTACACTAGCTACCTATAGACTCAATCAACTTATTCTATAACCTCCACAAAAGGACAAAACTTTCAATAATAGCTATAGTGTTTTTAACGAATAAATTTATTACTATTTACTACCGTATACTCTGATATTTATTCAATACTTTTTATATATATATATATATAAAATAATTACACCCATTTACTAAAATTTTTAATTTTTTAATTTTTATTTTGTGAGGCAGATTTTTTTTTCAAAAATACTGTGTATTGTGTTAAGTTTTCACTATTGTTAATACGATTATTTTTTGTTATTCTGTTTTGTATTCTACTGTTGTTTTATAAAAACACTGTATTTTTTAAAAATTTTCTATCTGATAGTATTTTTATAAAAATTAACTAAAATTCTATTATTTTTGTAAATTTCTCTAAAAAAAATAAATTAATTAATTAATTTTTGATTTATAGGGCTGTGATGGGTCAATACTCCTGGACGACACTTCTTCATTTAGAGGTGAGAAGACAGCACGGCCCAATAACAACTCAGTGAGAGGTTTTGGAGTTGTGGATAAGATTAAGGCCCAGGTTGAGAAAGTCTGCCCTGGTGTCGTTTCATGTGCTGATATCTTAGCCATTGCTGCTCGTGACTCTGTCGCAATTGTAAGCAAGCAATATATATATACTCATCAAAACGCAGCACACATTTTATGTCGTTTGGTCAAAAAATATAATTAACTATATATTGTGATGTGTATAGCTTGGAGGACCTGATTGGAAAGTTAAAGTTGGAAGAAGAGACTCAAAGACCGCAAGCTTTAATGATGCCAATAGTGGAGTCATCCCTCCTCCCACTTCCACCCTAAGCAACCTCATTAATAGATTCAAAGCTAAAGGTCTCTCTGCCAAAGACATGGTTGCCTTATCTGGTAATTAATAATAACACAATTTAAAAACAATAAAATTAGATCTTTTCAATGAATGTATACCCTTAAATATATGATATATATTTTATTTCAGGGGCACACACAATTGGGAAAGCAAGATGTACAACTTTCAGAGACAGAATATACAATGAGAGCAACATTGATAGTTCATTTGCCAAACAAAGGCAAAACAAGTGTCCACGTAAGGCTCCTTCTGGAGATAACAATGTGGCAGATCTTGATGTTACAACTCCAACAAAGTTTGATAATCTCTACTTCAAAAATCTGTTGAGCCAAAAGGGTCTTTTACACTCTGATCAGATCTTGTTCAATGGTGGATCCACTGATTCTGTTGTTAAACGCTACAGTTCGAAGGCTAGTAGCTTTGCTGAGGACTTTGTTAAGGCAATGATCAAGATGGGAGATATCGAACCTCTTACTGGATCTGATGGTGAAATCAGAAAACACTGTGCTAAGCCCAACTAGTTAAATAATTATAATATTTTAATTATTATTAACAAAGTGTTTATAGTACTGTTTTTAATTTTCTTGTTGTTTATTACCATGTACGTGTATTTGTAACTCTTACACCATTATTGTTATGTATTTATTTTCTTATAAAAATGTGATTAAAAATCTATATACATTATACATTGTGTCACGTACGTCTCTCTCTCTCTTTTTTTGCTCTTTTCTTTCCTTAATTTAGTTGTTGGAACTGATGATCAAAAGTGCTAGCTTAATTAATTTGTTTTACATGGAACATCTTTTCAAGGGAAATTTACAAGAATTCAGAGTAACTTTTATAAAAATATATTGTCATACAGAATTTTTTTTTTTTTTTAAATACTGTATTTTTATAAAACAACAGTGGAACACAAAACAGAACAACTAAGAACAACGGTGAAACAACTAAAAAACAATTGTATAACAATTGTAAAAACTTAACACTGTACACACTATAAAATTTAAACACTGTACACACTATAAAATTTAAACAGTATTTTTTTTTAAAGAAAGAGTACTGTTAAAAAAAATTCCACCCTACAATAAAAAAATAATAAAATAAAAAAAAATTAATATGCAGTGTAAATAATTTTTTTTATAAAACTTATATAGAAAAAGTTTTTAATTAGCACGTGAATGAACATTGCAAAGGAATTTACATGGTCCCCAATTTCACCTTTAATTTGGAAGAAGAGTTGTAGCATGCATATATAAATATAGTATGTTAAACCAAAATTAAATACAGTAAAATTGGAACGAATTACCGATAGAATAATCAGGCTGAGTCGCGGACAATGTCGCTCTCTTTAAGACGTTTCACAGCTCTGCCCGAAGTGTGCACGGCAGTCTAGCAACCACGGCGTCCCCAGGATAAAACAACCTCTGTATAAGTACGATATGTTCTGCACCGAACTGTATCGCTCTGTAACACCCTACTGTTTGCTCTCAAAAAAATCGTAAAGAAAGAAAAGATTTTTTTTTTAATAATAAAAAGATATCTATTTACGTTGTTCTGATACGACTTATATAGAAGTCGATCCAAGAAAAAACGGTAAGAAAACGGTAATATTATCGTTCGTGGGAGGAGATGGATCGTGGGAGGAAAAGGCGGATCATTGACTGATCGCGTTTTACCTCTTCTGATCACGTGTTAAAATTAATTAATAAATAAATAAAAAATAAATCTTTATTTAATTAAATAATTTTTCCTTAAAAAATAAAGTGACACCTCACCCGCCAACCCGGCCCGGCTCGGATCGGTCGGACGGACGGCGGCGCGCGTGCGCGTGTGGTGGTCCAGTGTGTGAGTCCTCACCCATGCACGCAAAACTGGGTACCCCTTGGGGCCCAAACCCATATCTCAAACTTGCACTAGATATACACTTAAAATGTAGTGTTTCTATCCCATGTGGGACTCCTACTCACACACTTCACTTTTCTATTTTTACATAATTTCATACAAAGTTCCAACAATCCCCCACTTGAAATTTTTTTAAAATACTTTCTCGAGCAACCTCAACAACTATAAGACAGTGCTTCAGCAAAGATATCTTTCGATTTGAATCTTGCATAGTGAATACGATTTAGATTTTACTAGAGTGACTCGAAGTCTTGAACTCTATCTCTAACGTCGTACCACGCACCAATCTTTCAAGGGTGTATTCAAATAAGCCCGTGCGTTAATGGCCATGCACGTCTATCCCAGTATAGTGAACGCTCTAGAAATTTTGCCCCAAATTTCATAGGAAGCGGCCCCACTCCCACATTCACATAGGTGAGTCTATCAAGAGTACTCCTGTAGCTCGGTACTCCACTCCACATAGAGTATAGATCTCATTAAGAGTTTATATTAACTCATCCTCTTATCGCTTCAGGACTTCATGCTTCTCGTATAGCTATAGCATGATCAACACATATCAACTCATAATTTGTTATTACCCGTTGAACCTAATTCTTGGGATCTCCAGTCATTAGGTTGGGTTACCATTATGAGTGACTCATTTTTCTAAGGGCAATAGTCCCATTCCTTTCGAAGTTTTATAGACTTTCTCTCTAGCTAGTCCTTTCGTCAAAGGATCTGCTAAATTGTCATCAGTGCGTACATGATCCACTCTAACAGCTCCTGTTGAGAGGAACTCTCTAACAGTGCTGTGCTTACAACAGATTTGTCGTTTCTTACCGTTATAATAACGGTTCTGGAATTTTGCAATAGCTGCGGTACTATCGCAATGGATCAACACAGCTGGTATCGGTTTTTCCCATAAAGGGATCTCAGCTAGCAGGCTTCTAAGCCAACCTGCTTCTTCACTAGCAAAGGCTAGTGCTATCATTTCAGACTCCATGGTGGACTGTGCTAAAATAGTCTGTTTCTTTGACTTCCAAGAAACAGCGCCACCAGCTATGCTAAAAATATAGCCACTTGTAGCTTTGGAGTCATCTGACAAAGTGTTCCAGTCTGCATCACTCTATCCTTCAAGGACAACTGGAAACCTTTGATAGTGTAATCCAAGGTTCATGGTTCTCTTAAGGTATCTCATTACCCTCTCAATAGCATGCCAATGCTCTATACTAGGCCTACTGGTAAACCTGCATAATAATCCCACGACATAGGCAATGTTGGGTCTCGTACAATCAGTGGCATATCGAAGACTGCCAATGATGCTTGCATAATCAGATTGTCTCACACCGTCACCAGTGTTATTGAATAGCTTTACACTTGGATCATATGGTGTGCAAGCAGGTTTACAGTCAAAGTAATTATATTTCTTAAGAATCTTCTCAATGTAATGAGATTGATCCAAAGAAATTCCCTTTTCAGACCTAGTAATCTTAATACCAATGATTACATCAGCTTCTCCGAGGTCCTTCATATCAAAGTTAGCACACAATAATGATTTCACAGCATTAACAGCATGGATATTTGAACCAAATATAAGCAAATCATCCACATATAGGCAAATAATTGTGCAAATGTCATTATGAGATTTATAGTAAATACATTTGTCACTTTCATTCACTTTGAAACCATCTGAGATAACTAAATTGTCAAACTTCTCATGCCATTGCTTAGGTGCCTGCTTAAGACCATACAAAGATTTATCTAACTTGCAAACCTTATGTTCCTGGCCTCGGATCACGAACCCTTCAGGTTGATCCATGTAAATTTCTTCTTCTAATTCACCATTAAGGAACGCTGTTCTAACATCCATTTGGTGCACAACTAAATTGTGTATAGCAGCCAGAGAAATTAAAACTCTAATGGATGTTATTCTAGTGACAGGTGAAAAGGTGTCAAAGAAATCTACATTCTCTCTTTGTCTAAAACCCTTTGCTACTAAGCGAGCTTTGTATTTGTCAACAGTTCCATCAGGTTTCAATTTCTTTTTCAGAATCCACTTACAACCTATAGTTTTGCACCCAAGTGGTAAGTTTGTATAATGCCAGGTTTTGTTCTTAATAAGTGAGTCCATTTCATCATCAACGGCCTCTTGCCATAGGTTAGCATCTATGGAAGACAAAGCTTCTTAGAGGTTGGCAGGATCCTCCTCTAAGGTGTAAGCACAAAAATCTGAACCGAAAGTTTTTTCTACTCTAGCTCTCTTGCTTCTTCTAGGTTCTATTTCATTACTCTCAGTGTGCTCATTATCCCTAATGGTAGGAACATTGCTAGTAGATGTACCCCACTATTTCTTAATTTAAAAGGAAATCAATGTTCATAAAATTCAACATCATTAGATTCCACTATAACGTGTGCATTCAAATCATAGAATCTATATGCTTTGCTATTCACCGCATATCCAATAAATACACATTCATAGGCTCTACTAGCTAGTTTTATTCTCTTAGGATCAGGAATCCTAACATAAGCTAAACAACCCCAGGTTCTCAAATAAGACACATTTGGTTGCCTATTTTTCAAGATCTCATAAGGTGAAATTTTACTCTTAGTTTTAGGAACTCTATTCAGAACATAACAAACAGTTAATAAAATTTCACCCCACCAGTGAGATGCAGCACCAGAATTCAACAAAATTGCCACAACTAATTCAGTAAATGTTCTATTTTTTCTTTCAGCTTTATCGTTCATTTCAGGTGAATATGGTGCTGTCCTTTCGTGTATCATACCATGTGAATTATAAAATTCAATAAACGAGTTTGATTCATATTCAGTTCCTCTATCACTACGAAGCATTTTTATTTTCTTATTATATTGATTCTCAATTTCAGCTACGAATAATTTAAACATGTCAAGTGCATCATTTTTATTTTTCATCAAGTACACATAAGTAAAGTCAGAACAATCATCTATGAAAGTAATAAAATAACATTTACCATTTCTGGTTAGCGTTCCATCAAGTTCACATATATCAGAGTGTATCAAATCTAAAGGTTCGGTTTCTTTAGTAATTGATTTATGTGGTGTCTTAGTTATTTTTGCTTGACTACAAAAGATACATTTTTCAAAATCCTTTTCTGACATTTTCGGGATTAAGCCAATATTACTCATATTCTTAATGATACGTTTATTAACATGACAAAGTCTAGAATGCCAAACATTAAAATCACACAGCATGTAAGCAGAAGAAGATACTTTATTAAATACAACATTTAATTTAAACATTCCATCAGTAGCATAACCCTTCCCCACAAAAGTACCATTCTTAGTGATGGTGTACAAATCAGCCCCCATTGTTTGAGTAAACCCAACCTTATTAAGCAAAAAACCAGAAACCAGATTCTTTCTCATCTTGGGAGTGTGCATTACATCTTTCAGCAATAAGGTTCTTCCCGAGGTAAACTTTAGCTCCACGTTTCCAGTTCCAGCAACAATAGTGGTGTGGGAATCTCCCAACAACACTTTTGTAACGCCCCAAAATTTTTTTTTTTTTGCCTTGTTTTACAAAATACTAACTTTGATGCACAAATTGAAAAGACTCAAAACTGTTTAGAAATACACAGCGGGTTTTACTTTAAACATGTAAAGACGAATGATCATTCATATTAAAATAAAATAAGTAGTTGAATGCACTTTTAAAATAAATTCACAACATCCCGCTGAGCTCAGAATACTTCACTATATAAAAAAAAACCAAAAAAAAAAAAACCAAGGCTCCACCGGCGTTCTAGACCGTCTGCTCGTCCATAGCCCCTCGCAGTATACATACCAGAACTGACCCAGCTCATCAAACTTACATTTAATGTTCCCTGTCTATTGCCTGTAGGGGGAAAGTAAGGGGGTGAGCTAAAAGCCCAGTAAGAAAATGCCTAGCATGCAATACCATACAATAACATATATCATTATAATATACTAATTAAGTTTTAACTATATCATATACCTTAGTTTATAATCCTTACTAAGTAATTGCACCCATGAGACCTTTATCATATATGTCCACGCTAATTATTCATAACATACATAAGTTGAACTCATAACTCCAATATCATACTCATAGCGCATGATCATATCAATACTATAAAATATGTCATTATCACAACATTGGCATATCATAGCCATTACTTACATAACCTGGGCCTAGCCTGGCCCTACAATATCCTGGGCCTAATCTGCCCATATAATAACCTGGGCCTATGTAGCCCTACCATTGTTATAGGATAGGGTATCTCTATATTCAACAGTACATCACTGTATCATACCCCACCATAACAATGTCATACACGAATCAGACAAATGTAGGGTAGGGTATCTCTACATTCAACGGCCTTACCCCGTATCATACCCCACCATGGCCCCTCATTTGTACCTGAGACGTTAGCATACAACATACAACATACAACATACAACACACCACATACATCATGCAACATACAACATACAAATCGTACCAACCATAATATATTTCGATTCACAAACCCATATTGTGTCCATACCACACATTCTCAGTACTATATACACATTCATAATAATACATCACAAATAATATTTCAATAGACAAATAATTTAAATTATGCAGTTCAACACATAAAAACTACTTAATTTCCTTACCTTAGAAATTTCGAGAATTAGAGTAATTGCAAAGTATAGATCGTCAAGAATATAATCGAGAACAACCCTTAATAGCGTGACCAATAATTACTTCAATCCTTGTCTTATATTTGAAATCTCCGCAAGCCACTAATGAATGAGGATGCCTCTTGACTCAATTTTGTGTTCAAGTCACTCTCTCCTTCAAGCCTTATGAACACTCTTGGTTACTCACTCTGATTCCTAATTCACCATAGCCTTTCGTTTTATTTATCATTCTTTCTCCAGCAAAATCCCAAGCCGCCTCACCCCTGTACCCTTATATATAGATATCTAGTCAAACTTATCAACCCTCAATAACACTTTGGTTTAAATTTGAAAATCCTAAAAATATCTCTAATCTATCTAGGCTAATCATGCTTTTCAACTAACGCGTACTCATTCAACTCCTTACACTCTCATATTATAATAAATTCCCTATTTTATCTCTTTTTAAAATTTCCACCGTAATACACAAATATCCCATAATTTACTCCACTATTACCAACAAATATAAACCATGACTTAAATTAATAATTTATATTCAACTATCCCATATATTTAGGCAACACTATAACTTAAAACAAAATTAGTTTTCAACCACAATAATAATAATAATAATAATAATAATAATAATAATAATAATATTTGTGATAAAACAACACAACAATGATCATAATAATAATAATAATAAGGTACTTGACACGTATTAATAAAAGAAACCAATTTCTATAAATCAATCATCCTTATTTTATCTTTACCAATTTTTAATCTAAATTGAAAATAACAACTATCATAATTCGGCCAACAATAAAAATTCAAATATTATATTTCTTTTCTTAAATTACTCACTATATAATCCACAAAACTATCTATAAATTCTTTTAATTATTAGTACTTAAATAATGTCCAATACTTGAATGGACTCCTCTATAAGGCATACTTAAATGATTTACTCCACTCGTAAGAATACCAGTTTAATTAAATTTTTTTTCTTTTATTTTGACAACTAATACAATTTTATTTTTTTCTTAAGATAAGTAGCCACCAAAACTCTAATAATTATCCCTACTCACCACCCATAACAATAAATAAATAATTATTTTTCATACAATTAATCTATCCATAAATCTTTAAATACTACTTTTTTTTTTATTTTCTTTTTATTTTTAAACTGGGTATGACATTCTACCCCCCTTAAAAGAAATTTCGTCCTCGAAATTTAACTTTCTAAACACTCGGAGTATTGTCTCATCATGCCCTTTTCCACCTACTAGATTTTTTTTTTTTCTATCTATGTTATGGGCCTAACATACAGGTTCGCCCTAACTGTAAAATCACAACACATTTGATATATACTACTTAATTTAAGAATTATTATGCTACCATACTTTACTTAACAACAAAACTTACTTCATAATAATAACTTACACATACACTTTAAATATACAAGTTTTGCAATTGCATGCTCATGATATTAATTATAACAGTTTTCATTCTCTCATGAACATCCTTACATGCCATTAAGAGTAAAATCTTTAATTCTCTTATGAACATCCTTACATGCCATTAAGAGTAAAGATATATATATATATTTTTTTTTCCTCTTATAGACATCCTTACATGCCACATCAGAAACATTATATACTACATAAAATAGCATCCAATAAAGGGCATGCAGAAGATCTTATGTTAGCTTCTCTTTAACTATTCTCATTCCTCCTTTGAATGTTATTACACACAGAAAGCTTAATTTTCTAGAGAAATATATTCCCACCATAGAGTCACGGTGCCACCTATAGCTTTGTAGTTGTTAATCTATCATCTATAGATACCTGTTCCCATGATACGAGAAAATCAACATAGACCCTTTTAAAATTCTTTATATAATTTTAATACCACCAATGAACAGGATATATAACTTCTTAGCTTCCGTATGTCGTATGTTCGTTGCACTTGTCCTTCCTTTTATTTTTTTTTTCATGCATTTGAATTGAAAACTTATTGTTCTAGTGGTCAAGTTTATTCCTGTGGCACTAATAGAAGTGTGTCGTCATATACAGTGAGTATCTCTTCCTTCATACCAGTCTTCCCAGGTGTCACAATATTACATACCTATGATACCATCGATTGCTCCAACCATGTTTGTGTATTGTATATTGATTCTCTTCAATTGAAACATAATTGAAAGCCTCTTTAATTTGCAAAAATTCTCGCTTTCTAAATTGCCCTGCCAATACCTCCAAATCTTTAGAACAAACTTATATTCCAGCGATGATTATCTACTTAAGACTATACCATATATGTATTAAAACATAGAAAGCCCACTAATATTCCCTTTAAAATAAGTTCAACCTTACCATTGGTTATCGTAGCTCAACTATTTACTTTCTGTTGACTTTTAACAATAGGTCAACTATACCAATCTTAAAATGTACTAATCAGCCAAGTTATCGTGGTAAGGATACTATATATAATTGGCAAACCATGCCGAACAGACCTTACTCTGTCCATCACTAATATTTCTCCTATACCCCTACTTGTATTTGATTTACTACTAGAGACTCACTATTTATAATTCCTTAGTCAAGGGTATTTGACTCTTACTTCCCACACTACCTTTAAGCACAAGTCAATACTTCCTTTAAGCATTTTATTTTATATCCAAGCGCAATCAAATTATCAATACCTATCTTGTTCTTTTCTTCTAATTTCTCCACTTTCAATTGGACGAAACTTACTTGTGTCTAATAAGTTAGTTACTGTCGGCTTGAGAGAGTCCTTCCAAAAATTTCTATTACTAGCTTTTTAGATTGAGAAAAACATCTAATATTTTTCCAAATCCTTTGCTCTTAACAATTTTAGCTTTTGACAAATCCATTGTCATCCTCTTCTCGGGCACTATAGGGCCTAGAAACACCATCTCTTTTCATCAGGACTGGACTCTGTGAATTTTCCTGTTAGTTTCTCCTTACGATGACACTCCAACATACTTATATTATTGTCCATAAAGCAAAATTGTGAGTGGTTCGTAGTTTTGTTTGCTTACGATGTGCCTTTAATCCATTTACGTTTCATGAGCATTTTCTAATCCCAACACTTCTCAAAAACTCGTCTTGTCATGCCATGAAATTCTTCAAGATACGTCATTTTGGCCTTATATGTGTACTCTCACTTTTCCCATGTCTCTAATATTAGGGAGTCTTTCCTAACGTTTTCTCTTAAAGTTATGCACTACCCTTCTATTGTTGTATCGACGGGTATGTAGAATCTAAGTATGTCACTCATGAAAGTTAATTTCTCTTCTTCCTCTTTGAATTTGTGATCTCCTCTCTATGGTTGTTTGTTGTACTACCCACCACAACATTGTATCCGCAATGTATTAAATGTCCAATTGTGACCTGTTCCAAGTAGTTGTCCTCTTGTAGTCTCTTATTCATGTTGTACCCAAATTGCTAACTGTGCCTGGACCTTCTTTGTCTTTCTCCTTTGAAAATGTCTCTTTCTAACTTCTTATTTTGAATTCTATTCAGCATGCTACATTCCTTTCTATATGATGGCATCGTCCTCTCTTGACTCATTTCTATAACAGACTTCTCTCTAAAGTCTTTGCATACAGTATTCATACTTCTTACCATCTAACTTAGGAGTGTGTAACTTATAGAATATCCAACAAGATAGTACTTGCTCCTTTAAGATATATTCTTTCATCCTTCTTAATAAGTGGGTTTCGTAACATATACTATTCCAGTCTAGTTCAACGTCTACTATTCTAGTCATCCCTACTTTCTATATGTTGGGTTTTCCATTCATAGCTAGGTGCAGAGACCGCTTCTTCAACCATTCATAGATAGATGAAAATATATGCGTCGGTACTTAGTTGGCTATTGGTACATTTCATTATGTGCTTTAAGTTCCACTACTAGTGTTGGTGATTTAGTGCGCTGAGCTTGTGAAAAATCTTCAACAAATCATCTTAGTCATGCTCGCATTCCTTTCAATGCCCCTATTAGATCATTAGCCTTAACTACTATTGGATTTTCTGGAAAATCAACCATATGTGGGTCAGCGGAACATACATCCTTAGCCCCCACCTCTATTGGTCTTTCCTTTCACATTGATTCTAATTGATCTTTTAGTTGCAATTGTGATCCCTCACAATCTAAGCCTAAACATTGAAAAGATTGATAAAGACAAAAGAGTTAAATTCTAGGAAGAGAAGATTCCATGCACATATCCAAACTTAATGTTGTCAAACAAAACTAATACATTTTTTTTTTTTCAACAAAAAAGTCTTATGAATTCTTAATAACATAAATTCTAAATTTTTAAGAAAAGCGTTAAATTCCTTTCCTTCTTACTAATAAAATTGAAATGTGAAAAGTAAAAAAAAAAAAAAAAAAACAAACAAACTAAATAGCTAAACAACTAAAAAAAATTCAATAACTAATTGTCCTTCACACATGACTCAACTACTGACTCTTCAAGTCCTACTCCACTCCCACATCCTCTTGAATTGGTGTTGGTTCGACTGAGACTCCTTTCCTGGTGATGGGTGGTATGCCGATAAATTTTTATTTTCTGACTCTGATTCCTCGATCTTTACCTCGAAATGATAATCTGGTATATCTCCATTTGACTTATTATCATTTGTTGTTGGAGACAGTTCTGCATTTTCTAATTCCTCATTATCCAACGATGGAGAATACTCTGATTCGTCTAAATTTTCTTCCATCTCTTCATCTTCAGATCTTGAGTCCGAAAGGAGTTCCATCGTTTCTACTATCTCTTCTACTTCAATTTCTGGTGGGCTCTTTAATTCCACTACTAACATATTTTCTGTCACCTCGAAATAGTCAGGCCTTTTTGTTTCTTTACAGTCTCGTTCAGTTGTAGGGTCAATGGAATCGATAATATCTTTCTTACTCTTATCACTAAGTTTGTACCGTACGGTCTTGATGCATGGTTCCTCCACACCATTGACTTCTACAGTATAAGCCTTCTCAAAAGAGAAACTATGGAATTTCGTTGCTAATTCCTGTATCAATATTGTGTACCTAGTTGTCTCCTCAACATTCTTTGTGGTATTATGCCAAATTTCATCGATATGATAAAGTAATTCGGGGACGTGAGATAATGCCACCCTTAATACTAAAAATTTCTCTTGTGACCAGATCAAGGCTCCCCGTTTTCTTACAATTTTATTAATCTCCCCATTGATAGCGATAATCTCCCTCAGAGCTCTAAGTATTTTATCTTCCTTGCCCAAAACATGGTCAATCTTAAGCGATAAGATGCTCTTGATTTCTCTAAGTACCACTTCACGCGACTTTCTTATTCTAGGAGGCATATTTTATCAAAGATCTGCGTATCACATATACAACTATTAATGGCAATACCAAGCATACTAAAAGTAACACTTACATTATAGTGAGAGGGATCTTTTTCAGTCTTCTGTATGTATACTGTGAGTATCCTTCGGGCTAACGCACGATCGGCTCTGATACCAACTGTAACGCCCCAAAATTTTTTTTTTTTTGCCTTGTTTTACAAAATACTAACTTTGATGCACAAATTGAAAAGACTCAAAACTGTTTAGAAATACACAGCGGGTTTTACTTTAAACATGTAAAGACGAATGATCATTCATATTAAAATAAAATAAGTAGTTGAATGCACTTTTAAAATAAATTCACAACATCCCGCTGAGCTCAGAATACTTCACTATATAAAAAAAACCAAAAAAAAAAAAACCAAGGCTCCACCGGCGTTCTAGACCGTCTGCTCGTCCATAGCCCCTCGCAGTATACATACCAGAACTGACCCAGCTCATCAAACTTACATTTAATGTTCCCTGTCTATTGCCTGTAGGGGGAAAGTAAGGGGGTGAGCTAAAAGCCCAGTAAGAAAATGCCTAGCATGCAATACCATACAATAACATATATCATTATAATATACTAATTAAGTTTTAACTATATCATATACCTTAGTTTATAATCCTTACTAAGTAATTGCACCCATGAGACCTTTATCATATATGTCCACGCTAATTATTCATAACATACATAAGTTGAACTCATAACTCCAATATCATACTCATAGCGCATGATCATATCAATACTATAAAATATGTCATTATCACAACATTGGCATATCATAGCCATTACTTACATAACCTGGGCCTAGCACGGCCCTACAATATCCCGGGCCTAATACGCCCATATAATAACTCCGGGCCTATGTAGCCCTACCATTGTTATAGGATAGGGTATCTCTATATTCAACAAGTACATCACCGTATCATACCCCACCATAACAATGTCATACACGAATCAGACAAATGTAGGGTAGGGTATCTCTACATTCAACGGCCTTACCCCGTATCATACCCCACCATGGCCCCTCATTTGTACCTGAGACGTTAGCATACAACATACAACATACAACATACAACACACCACATACATCATGCAACATACAACATACAAATCGTACCAACCATAATATATTTCGATTCACAAACCCATATTGTGTCCATACCACACATTCTCAGTACTATATACACATTCATAATAATACATCACAAATAATATTTCAATAGACAAATAATTTAAATTATGCAGTTCAACACATAAAAACTACTTAATTTCCTTACCTTAGAAATTTCGAGAATTAGAGTAATTGCAAAGTATAGATCGTCAAGAATATAATCGAGAACAACCCTTAATAGCGTGACCAATAATTACTTCAATCCTTGTCTTATATTTGAAATCTCCGCAAGCCACTAATGAATGAGGATGCCTCTTGACTCAATTTTGTGTTCAAGTCACTCTCTCCTTCAAGCCTTATGAACACTCTTGGTTACTCACTCTGATTCCTAATTCACCATAGCCTTTCGTTTTATTTATCATTCTTTCTCCAGCAAAATCCCAAGCCGCCTCACCCCTGTACCCTTATATATAGATATCTAGTCAAACTTATCAACCCTCAATAACACTTTGGTTTAAATTTGAAAATCCTAAAAATATCTCTAATCTATCTAGGCTAATCATGCTTTTCAACTAACGCGTACTCATTCAACTCCTTACACTCTCATATTATAATAAATTCCCTATTTTATCTCTTTTTAAAATTTCCACCGTAATACACAAATATCCCATAATTTACTCCACTATTACCAACAAATATAAACCATGACTTAAATTAATAATTTATATTCAACTATCCCATATATTTAGGCAACACTATAACTTAAAACAAAATTAGTTTTCAACCACAATAATAATAATAATAATAATAATAATAATAATAATAATATTTGTGATAAAACAACACAACAATGATCATAATAATAATAATAATAAGGTACTTGACACGTATTAATAAAAGAAACCAATTTCTATAAATCAATCATCCTTATTTTATCTTTACCAATTTTTAATCTAAATTGAAAATAACAACTATCATAATTCGGCCAACAATAAAAATTCAAATATTATATTTCTTTTCTTAAATTACTCACTATATAATCCACAAAACTATCTATAAATTCTTTTAATTATTAGTACTTAAATAATGTCCAATACTTGAATGGACTCCTCTATAAGGCATACTTAAATGATTTACTCCACTCGTAAGAATACCAGTTTAATTAAATTTTTTTTCTTTTATTTTGACAACTAATACAATTTTATTTTTTTCTTAAGATAAGTAGCCACCAAAACTCTAATAATTATCCCTACTCACCACCCATAACAATAAATAAATAATTATTTTTCATACAATTAATCTATCCATAAATCTTTAAATACTACTTTTTTTTTATTTTTTTTTTATTTTTAAACTGGGTATGACAACTTTCTTGTCATCAGCAGTAGTGTATGTCTTAAACATAGCACGATCATAGCAAACATGGCGAGAGGCGCCAGTGTCTACCCACCATCCTTCTGATCCACCAATCATATTGATCTCAGAGATCATAGCTGTAAAAGCTTCTTCAGTCAAGTTAGCCTGCGGAGCAGAGCTAGGCTTGTTCCGACACTTTCGTGCCATATGACCCGGCTTGTTACAGTTGTAACACAAAAACTGTGCGGGGTCATTCTGTTTATGTGGAGGTGGCTGCCTTCCATGTTGGTTCCTATTATGGTTCCAACTCTAATTATTGTTATGAGGAGGGTTGTTGCGGTTAGAATTGGAATTTGAGTTGCGGTTCTCATTCTTAAAATTTTTGCCATTAGGCTTCAGAACCGCTGGTGTGGATTTCTTAGTGTTGTTGTTTGAAACAACAAGCACTTCATCTTTCTGGTCTTGTTTTCTTGCTTCCTCCTCTATACGAAGGCGGGTGATCAAACTTTCTAAGAAAAATTCCTTAGTCTTATGCCTGAGAGTACTTTTGAAATCCTTACAGGAAGGGGGTAACTTATCAATTAATACAGCAACTTGAAACTGTTCATCTAAAGTCATACCTTCTGAGATGATCTCATGTGCAATTTTCTGAAGCTCGTGAGATTGGGCTTCCACAGGTTTGTCGTCCACCATTTGATACTTGAGGTAGCGACTGACAACATACTTTTTAGTTCCAGCTTCTTCAGTATCGTATTTCTTTTGCAAAGCATCCCATATTTCGTTTGCCGATTTATCTGAATTATAATAGTCATACAGATCGTCAGATAAACCGTTAAGAATAAAATTCTTACAGAGGAAGTCATTTTCGACCCAGGAGTCCAAATCCTTTTGTTGCTTCTCGCGTTCAGCCTCTTTGTCCTTGTCGGTAGAAGCTTCAGAGACGACTGGCTTCAAAGCAGTGAGAACGAAAGCAACTTTCTTCATCGTCAGGTAGAACAACATCTTCTGTTTCCATCGCTTAAAATGTAATCCCTCAAAACGGAAAGGCTTGTTAATATCGTTAGAAGCAGAACCAGAAAATTCATCGGTAGCAGCCATAGCAGAACTGAACGTCTTAAAATTGTTAAACCGAAATTAAATACAGTAAAATTGGAACGAATTACCGATAGAATAATCTGGCTGAGTCGCGGACAATGTCGCTCTCTTTAAGACGTTTCGCGGCTCTGCCCGAAGTGTGCACGGCAGTCTAGCAACCACGGCGTCCCCAGGATAAAACAGCCTCTGTATAAGTACGATACGTTCTGCACCGAACTGTATCGCTCTGTAACACCCTACTGTTTGCTCTCAGAAAAATCGTAAAGAAAGAAAAGATTTTTTTTTTAATAATAAAAAGATATCTATTTATGTTGTTCTGATACGACTTATATAGAAGTCGATCCAAGAAAAAACGGTAAGAAAACGGTAATATTATCGTTCGTGGGAGGAGATGGATCGTGGGAGGAAAAGGCAGATCATTGACTGATCGTGTTTTACCTGATCACGTGTTAAAATTAATTAATAAGTAAATAAAAAATAAATCTTTATTTAATTAAATAATTTTTCTTTAAAAAATAAAGTGACACCTCACCCGCCCGGCTCGGTCGGACGGCAGCGGCGCGCGTGTTGGTCCAGTGTGTGAGTCTTCACCCATGCGCGCAAAACTGTGTACCCCTTGGGGCCCAAACCCATATCTCAAACTTGCACTAGATATACACTTAAAATGTAGTGTTTCTATCCCATGTGGGACTCCTACTCACACACTTCACTTTTCTATTTTTACATAATTTCATACAAAGTTTCAACATAGTCAAATATATATTCCATAACAAAACAGAATTAAAGACATTATATTATATTGACCCAGTTCTATTTGGTATAAGAGGGATAAATAAGAATTGCGAACTTCTTTTTCTTTCTCCACTTTTCTCAACATAACAATGTATAATATCGATCGAGTACGTTTACTTTTCACAAATTTTGTGAAAATTCCAAATGCAAGAATACTTAAATTAAAGTTCAAATAACTAATCACTACAAAAAAATTAAAGATAAAGAAATTGTAGTTAATTATAAATTATTATTATTATGGTTTGATTTAAAGGTCCGTAACTAAAAATATTAGTTACAAAAATTACAATTTATTGTGACTAAATGTATTTTTAGTAACAATATACTTGTTGTGAATAAAACTAAATTAGTGACAACTTGTATTTAACTATTATATTTTAGTTACAAGTAACTTTTTGTTGTGATTAAAAGTCATATTTAGTCACAAAAAATTTATATTGTGACTAAAAAATTATCACTAAAAGTAATATTTTTTTATAGTGAATATATAGTAGGAATGTTTGTGTTTGATATGTATGTGGAATAAGTTGTTTTAATTATAATTTTAACATTTTAATTATTTTATGTAGTGTTTTGCCCCTTTAATTGTGACTTTTGTAGGGTTTTTCTTCTAAACGTCACAAAAGTTTCTCCTGAACTATATAAATCGTTACAAATATTGTCCTTCAATTATATTTTTTTTTTTTATTTTTTAAAACAATTCACTTATGCGGCTGTGAAATAATTGTAATAAGGACTTATTTAATAATTTTAAACTGTCTAGCTAAAATCCAATTTATTAGCATTTAACATACAAATAGTAGTTCTAAGAATGAACATGCATACTCTAATATATCATTAGACTGTTATTTATGTATTTATTTCTTGCCTTAACTTTTAATTGGATTATATTAACATTATATTTGTGCTATATTAACAAATTATTTAAATAAAGAACTAAAATGCAACTGCATGGACAAAAGTTGAGCCAATAGTTAATACTAAGGGCCAACTATTAAAGTTTTTAGAAGATTTATACTACACTTCCTTAAAAGATCGTATTAGTACACTTATTTGTTTCATCCAACAAAAGTTTTTAGTTTATTTTTTTTTTATAAGCACGTACTTTTTTTTTAAAAAAAAAAATCTAAATATTTTACAATGGCAACAATAAAGTTTGACTAATTAGGATTTTTGCCCCCCCGAACTTTGACATGTACTAAATCATGCCCCCTGAACTTTTAAATTTGTTAAAAATTTCTTGTGAACTATTGAGATTGTTGGATTTAAGGACTTTTTTCTAATTTTAGTAAAAAAGTCTAATATGGATGAAAGTCCAGGGGCCATGATTTAGTACATGTCAAAATTTGAGGGGCATGATTCAGTATATATCAAAGTCTGGGGAGCAAGGTTTAGTATATAAACAATTACTGAAATAGTAAAATTGAATGAAATTAGACAAAAGTCCTTAAATCCAACAATCTCAATAGTTCAGGGGGTATTTTTAAAGACCTTAATTAAAAGTTCAGGGGGCAGGATTTAGTACATATATGTCAAAGTTAGGGGGGAAAAAAATCCTAATTAGACATAAAGTTTTAATTGTTGCCTATCACTGTTGGGTTTTATGCCCTA
Source organism: Cannabis sativa (assembly GCF_029168945.1). Lineage (NCBI taxonomy): Eukaryota > Viridiplantae > Streptophyta > Magnoliopsida > Rosales > Cannabaceae > Cannabis > Cannabis sativa. Next base: position 53,456,624 of record NC_083602.1, on the reverse strand, counting down.
AATAAAACTCATTTCAATATAATCAGATTTACTTATTAATATAGATCAGAAATAACATTTAATGTTGCATGGTTCACATGATTTATTTCATGATTATATGTACATAATGTATGAATTCATCTTAAACCCTTTTCACATACTTGATCTTGTTTATTGTGTTGTCAACACATTGGAAAGTAAACATGACTATGTGAATAAAGTTTCCTAGATTTATCAGACACAAAGTTTTACTGATATGATAATCTACAACAGAGTTTACTTGCATTTGGAGAAATGCTATGTTCTTTCCAGAGCATTGGTTAAAGTAAAGCTCAGGTTGGATGCATGGAGTATGCATCGGAAGGGACCGATATTGAACTTTGACTTAGATTTATTAAACTTACCGTAATATCTATTCAAGTCAATATCGCCTAGTTGATCCTAGATCAAATGATCTTAATCCTGTTATGATTAGGTTCGATCTCGAGAGGCTATTCGTGTTCTTTGATTTGTTAGTTAAGCCTACTTTTGGGTTAGGGTGATACGTACATTTTGGGAACACGGTAGTGAAATTGAGTGGGAGCGCTAACATAAACATGGAATCTATAGCTTCTATCTGGCGAATAGTAAGTAAAGGATGATCTCCTTCGAGCTTGACCAAACAAAAATAAATGGTGGAGATCTCATTTCACATAAGCTGAAATATCATTTATACGGGGTTAAGTGTTTTAAGGATTAAATACATTATAGGGTGTAACGGTAATCTAATCCCTTTACAATGTAGATCATTCATATAGAGGATCATTGATCAAATTAGGATTATAACAATGGATAACTAATGATGTGTCTATATGGTGGAACATATAGAGCATTCTATATACTGAGAGTGCAATTCTAAGTTCTATGCGTGGATTCAACGAAGAATTAATAAGTCAGTGAATTTAGGTTATAAATTCTTGATCTGCTTATTGGAAGCTCGGTTATATAGACCCATGGTCCCCCCACTAGTTGAGATAATATTGCTTGTAAGACTCATATAATTGGTTTTGATTAATCAATTATAATTCTCAAATTAGACTATGTCTATTTGTGAATTTTTCACTAAGTAAGGGCGAAATTGTAAAGAAAGAGTTTTAGGGGCATATTTGTTAATTATGATACTTTGTATGGTTCAATTAATAAATATGATAAATGACAATATTATTTAATAATTATTTATAGTTATTAAATAGTTAGAATTGGCATTTAAATGGTTGAGTTTGAAAATTGGCATTTTTGAGAAAATCAGATGCAGAAAAGATAAAACTGCAAAATTGCAAAAAGTGAGGCTCAAATCCACATTGTAGGGTCGACCACTTTTGTAGGGTTTTCCCTCTCATATTTTCATTATTTTAATGCCAAATAATTCAAACCTAACCCTAGTGGAATGCTATAAATAGATAGTGAAGGCTTCAGGAAAATTACATACTTTTTCTTCTGACTTTTGATTCAGAAAAAACTGAGCCTCTCTCTCTCCCTATCTTTGGCCGACCACTCCCTCTTTCTCTTCTTCCTAACCATTTCGAAATACTTAGTGTTAGAGTAGTGCCCACACACAGCAAGTGATACCTCAATCATAGTGAGGAAGATCGTGAAGAAAGACTTTCAGCAAGAAGGAGTTTCAACACTAAAGAATCAGAGAAAGAGATCCAGGTTCAGATATTGATAATGCTCTGCTACAGAAAGGAATCAAGGGCTAGATATCTGAACGGAAGGAGTCATATTATTCCGCTGCACCCAATGTAAGGTTTCTCATACTTTATATGTGTTTATTTCATCGTTTTAGAAAGTTCATATTTAGGGTGTTAATCAACATACTTGTGAGTAGATCTAAGATCCTGGTAAAATAATTTCCAACAACTGGTAAAATAATTTCAACTAAAAATAATTTTTTATTAATTAAGTGTCATGAAAAAGAAATATTTAAGTATCATGATGAAAATCAACTTAGATATTTAATTTTCAAATTAATTAAATGTATTAAATTCAAGAAATAAATAATTAAGTGTAGAGAAGGCTTAATTATTAATCTCTTGTTTAATACTAGGAGAAATATATTTAAAATAGATAGATTAAATAATGAGAATAAAAAAAAATACAACTCTCTTTAAATAATGAGCTTTATTATTAAGATATTCGATCTCCATTGTTGGTTTTACATCGCGTTTGTTTTAGTGAGTAATCCTCCCTAATGGAGGAACGTTCATTAGTAATTTCGCACCGTTTAATCTCGAAAGATAAGTAGTTTGTAAGTGTTTTATATGGTATGGATCACCCTAATGGTGGCGACCATATTTGACTTGCAAATTATGAAACAATGGTGGAAGCTCATAAGATAGAATTGCCTTGACTCTCACCTAAACGGGACAACGCTGAATTCCAATCTTAATCGAATAAAAGGTTGCTAGAATGTTTAACATTTTAGATGAGCTGACAACTCTATTCAATGGATGGTAGCTTTGACTCTCGCCTAAACGGGACACTGATATCAGTTTGTTGAAAACCTTAGATATTATTTAGGATTGTATGTTTTAGTATTTTCACTTGTCATTCCTACTTGCTATATGTTTAATAATTTCTGAATTGTGTATGAATTTATATTGAACCATGTTATTTTCTGTTATTAAGTTGTAGTTTAATTTCGAATCTTCATTGGTGTTCTAACTTGGTTTGTTTATCTAATGAGATAAATCCCTAATGGATTTTCACCATTAGACATACATAATAGTGTTAGATCTCGAAAGATAAATATTGTATATGCGACATCTAGGTGTTCATCAATTGATGACACCTTAGACTAGTATTTTTATGATATGAAACAAGAAGATTATATAAATAAGATTACTTCGACTTTCGCTAATCGAAGCATCGTTGGATTCTTATTTAAACAACGAAATTATCCTAATTCCTCTTAGCTTATTCATTTCGAATTAGCTCAATAACATATCATTGGATGAATGGTTTATAAATCATTTCATGTCATTCTATATTTTCTCTTAAGAAATTAAATGACGCATATGATTATAATCCCGAAATTCTATTCCCAATTGATATAAATCCTCAATCTTAGAAATCTCCTACTTGTATGAGCATCTGACTTAGAGTTTAAATTAGTAGTGGTGGTCCAAGATAGAATTACTCATAATATTTGGTATAAATTTAAGTCTTTGACTTTAATTTTAGATTCCAAACAGAAATTTTCTTATATTTCTAATTCCAGAATACAATACAGTTACACTTTTACAAGTGTTTAATAACCATTTTCTATCATTGGTTTCATACTGTATGGAATATGAGTTTAGTATTCTGTGACCAGGATCCAGTTGCACTATTCTAAGAACTCTTTGAAGTAACTAAACCTAAGTCATCAAAAAGACACAACCATATTTTTATTAATCTATGGCATTTGTATCTTGTTCATAGTATTTTTGACAAGATCAATCTCTGCAAAGAGTTAATATGCCTATATCCACTGAAAGTAGTTCATCTCATTCGCAGATGGATGTACATTCAGGGGTGGATATGAATTTTTCGTTGTATTCTTAAAACGATAACTCTAGATTATACCTTAAGCAAAGAAATTTGAAATGTTTGAAAAATTTCATTAATTTCTAGCAATGGTTAAAACCATTAAGGTAAGTGGTTAAAGATCTTGCGAACTGATAGGGGTGGAGAAATAGTTAGTAGATATGCAGTTCAAAGATCATTAAATTGATTTTTGAATTATATCCAAACTTATCTCCCCAGAAATTTTGAGTTGCATATTGATGATTAGTTACTAGTAGTTGCCTAAATCCTTCTATGGTAATACAATTTCAGAATGATGTAATGGTTGTATACTTAATGTAAATCATTACTAGATTCATGGATGACCTAATCAAAATCTTAAGAAAAGCTAGAACTGTTAACCATGGTTTGTAAGCTATTCTAAGTGATTAGGGGTGGACCATCCCATAGTCAATAGATAAGAAAGTGTTTGTTCAAACACTTACTACTTTTTTAAGATAATGACTAAGTCTGAAAATAAAGTAGCAAATAAATGAGATATTTATTTCTTGATTCTAAAAGTGTTCTATCATCTTATATGACATATGATGATCCCACTGCCTTTGTTGTCTTGTCACAACCGAAGAGATCAATACCATTTAGTTTTCTTAGACATAATTCACGGTACCTTGTCGTAGTGGGAGAGTTTCTAGGAACTCACCTTCTTATGACTTGGGAGACACTAGTGATTAAAATCCATTGTGAGTTTAAACAAGTAATAAATTGTCAAGATAAGAAACTAAGAAGAAAAGCCAATAGAACTATGGTTTAATCCATTCACATGGAGTAACCTAAATTTTTCTATTACAAGGACATAAAAGGAAATTTTGTTAATAAGTCTATTCAATGGACTTAACAAGACTTCCAGTTCGTAGTATTATAGGTTTGAGTTTATTTAAACCTATGGCTTGTGGTATACCTGGTAATTACTTACTCTAATGCAAGCAACTTACTTTAGTAAGATGCTGAAGCATTTTCTTTCTAATGGCAATCTATAGAAGCTTCACAACTTCTTAGGCATAGATTTTATTTATCTAAGGAAAAGTCTCAACTATTCCAGAAAAGATAAAGCCATGAAAGAATTTCTTAAATCAACAGTGAGAGGTCTTAGACATGCTTTAGTATGCCTTAGACCAGACACCTGCTGTTGAGTGGGAGTAATGAGTAGGTATCAGATTAATCCAGGAGAAGAACATTGGAAGACAATCAAGTAAATCTTAAGATTAAGAAGAGGAACTATATGTTAGTCTATAAGGGTGTGTTTAAAACTCTTAGACTACACCACATCAGATTTCGAAATTTGCCTTTGTGCTAGAAAATCTTTCTGATAAGATGGTGATTACTCTGGAGGTGGAATAGTGATTTTAGAGAAGTGTAAAAACCTATCTGAAGTCTCTAGGTCTACCAGAAAGGGACTGAATGTTAAAGTTGCAGGAAAGGTACTTATTTAGTCTGAGAAAAGTTATATATATTTTTGGCACCATTCCAAATTGCCTTAACTACTAGTGTTACTTCCTGAATAACCCTGAAGTAGTTGCCAAAGGTATAGAATCCAGTATCCCAAAAGAGTAGACATATAGAGAGAGGAATTTCACATTATCAATGATTTTGTGATTAAGGAAGAGTAATGGTGGAGAAAATGTTGTGTTTAATTCAACCTTTCAGATCCTATTACGAGGAGTTTACTACTACTACACTTGATTTGTATGTCAAGGTGTTGAGATTATTTGAAATGCACATTTTGTTTTATATTAGTGCAAGTGGGAGTTTGTTGGGTTTTATGCCCTAAATAAAACTCATTTCAATATAATCAGATTTACTTATTAATATAGAACAGAAATAACATTTAATGTTGCATGGTTCACATGATTTATTTCATGATTATATGTACATAATGTATGAATTCATCTGAAACCCTTTTCACATACTTGATCCTGTTTATTGTGTTGTCAACACATTGGAAAGTAAACATGACTATGTGAATAAAGTTTCCTAGATTTATCAGACACAAGGTTTTACTGATATGATAATCTACAACAGAGTTTACTTGCATTTGGAGAAATGCTATGTTCTTTCCAGAGCATTGGTTAAAGTAAAGCTCAGGTTGGATGCATGGAGTATGCATCGGAAGGGACCGATATTGAACTTTGACTTAGATTTATTAAACTTACCGTAATATCTATTCAAGTCAATATCGCCAAGTTGATCCTAGATCAAATGATCTTAATCCTGTTATGATTAGGCTTGATCTCGAGAGGCTATTCGCGTTCTTTGATTTGTTAGTTAAACCTACTTTTGGGTCAGGGTGATACGTACATTTTGGGAACACGGTAGTGAAATTGAGTGGGAGCGCTAACACAAACATGGAATCTATAGCTTCTATCTGGCGAATAGTAAGTAAAGGATGATCTCCTTCGAGCTTGACCAAACGAAAATAAATGGTGGAGATCTCATTTCACATAAGCTGAAATATCTTTTATACGGGGTTAAGTGTTTTAAGGATTAAATACATTGTAGGGTGTAACGGTAATCTAATCCCTTTACAGTGTAGATCATTCATATAGAGGATCATTGATCAAATTAGGATTATAACAATGGATAAGTAATGATGTGTCTATATGGTGGAACATATAGAGCATTCTATATACTGAGAGTGCAATTCTAAGTTCTATGCGTGGATTCAACGAAGAATTAATAAGTCAGTGAATTTAGGTTATAAATTCTTGATCTGCTTATTGGAAGCTCGGTTATATAGACCCATGGTCCCCCCACTAGTTGAGATAATATTGCTTGTAAGACTCATCTAATTGGTTTTGATTAATCAATTATAATTCTCAAATTAGACTATGTCTATTTGTGAATTTTTCACTAAGTAAGGACGAAATTGTAAAGAAAGAGTTTTAGGGGCATATTTGTTAATTATGATACTTTGTATGGTTCAATTAATAAATATGATAAATGACAATATTATTTAATAATTATTTATAGTTATTAAATAGTTAGAATTGGCATTTAAATGGTTGAATTTGAAAATTGGCATTTTTGAGAAAATCAGATGCAGAAAAGATAAAACTGCAAAATTGCAAAAAGTGAGGCCCAAATCCACATTGTAGGGCCGACCACTTTTGTAGGGTTTTCCCTCTGATATTTTCATTATTTTAATGCCAAATAATTCAAACCTAACCCTAGTGGAATGCTATAAATAGATAGTGAAGGCTTCAGGAAAATTACACACTTTTTCTTCTAACTTTTGATTCAGAAAAAACTGAGCCTCTCTCTCTCCCTATCTTTGGCCGACCACTCCCTCTTTCTCTTCTTCCTAACCATTTCGAAATACTTAGTGTTAGAGTAGTGCCCACACACAGCAAGTGATACCTCAATCATAGTGAGGAAGATCGTGAAGAAAGACTTTCAGCAAGAAGGAGTTTCAACACTAAAGAATCAGAGAAAGAGATCCAGGTTCAGATATTGATAATGCTCTGCTACAGAAAGGAATCAAGGGCTTGATATCTGAACGGAAGGAGTCATATTATTCCGCTGCACCCAATGTAAGGTTTCTCATACTTTATATGTGTTTATTTTATCATTTTAGAAAGTTCATATTTAGGGTGTTAATCAACATACTTGTGAGTAGATCTAAGATCCTGGTAAAATAATTTCCAACAATCACATGTATAAGAAAAAATAGACATGCATTTAAAATAATTGAATCTTATTTTGAGAACTGTAACTATTTAAAATTTTTTAAAAATTTACATGTAATTCTAAATAACTACAACGTACACAATTACAAAGAAAAAAATTAGATTAAAAAGCTCTCTTGGATACAAAAACAGACAGGGATATAAACTTTCATTTTAGAGGATTTACTATAATTTATCTAATAATTTTTGTACCATGTAATATATATATATATATATATATATTCATATATAGTACACTTTATAAAAAGGGTCGTTCTGGTACGTTGTATATGTTTTGATATTTAACAAAATTATTTAGTGCATTTTATTTTTATGATTATGCATTGTTGTAGTTATTTAAAATTACCTATAAACTTTTAAAAATTCTGAATTAGAGTACCAAAAATAAAGTTTATATATTTTATTTTACTTATAACTGTATTTCTTATTTGTGTGGTAAATAATTATTTGAACTTTATTCTTAACACTGTAAATTATTTATGATTTTTTTTAAAAAAATTATATAATTGTATTAATATTAAAATAAATTTAATAAAAATATTTGTAGTTATAGTAGAAATTATTGAATAAAAATTGTAATTTCTATAAAATTATATCTTATTAATTAAGTGATCAATTTTTAATTTAATAAATAACAAATATTTAATTATATATCTCAATAAAAAAACACTAATATCCATCACGATTATCTGTCCATCAAGATATATTTTTTTAAAAAACCAAAAGATATGTCAATTGAAAAATAAATATATAATCACAATATATATATATATATATATTATACATTTCATAAAATTTTGGGGCCATGGCCACACTACCCCCTAAAGTACTTCAGCCTTTGTGCATGAGATATTTACAATAATTTCTACAGTTCAGGAAAATTTTGGTATGAGAAAAAAAATTTAAGGGGCAAAACTATACAAGGGTCATAGTTCGGAGGATAAATCTTATTTATTCTATTTTAAATTTCCTAAACTAGTAAAAAAGCTAACACCCTGTTCCACAGGGACGCCACGTGTGTATTTTTATAAATTTATTTTAACCTAATTTATTAGCTTAGAAAAATGTGGTTTAATTGAAATTTTTACTTAAAATAGTATGAGGATCCCCTGTATAAAACCTTTACATTATGTTCCAAAATTTATTTTACAAAATAAGACTACATTTCAAAATACCGTAAAGAGGGTGGATCCTGTCCACTGGAAATCGAGGCACCGCGGTTGATATGTACACGTCTAGAAAACCTCTGACTCATAGTTGATCCACTTTACCTGCACCATGAAGCACCCGTGAGTCATAAAGACTTAGCAAGAAAAGCTATTAAATCACACGCAAAGTAAAAAAAAAAAACAAGTAATCTCAACATGACATAATAAACATACTCATCTTTCATCACATATTCAGCAATGCATTTACAATTACACGTCTACAAGATGACACAATCTCAGTGCCTCATAAAGCACCCTTACCACTCGTTATCCACGAGCTATATATGTCACTATCGTTGCCCAATAAAACAAACGATAAGTAAGAAACCTATCAACGATTTCAAATAAGTAATTACTCATAACGGTAATGACCGTTTCCACCCCTCAATCATAATTGAGGCACAACAAATACACATCATTACCTCGATCATAATTGAGGCACCAACGATTACAATTATTTCTTATTTAACATACTTACCGGTACATAAAAATTTTCTTAGTCTAGAAATTAGGTGTGCACGCCGACCTGAATGGAAACAATGCTTGACGATCCTGGGTCCTATGTTACGACAACCAAATCTGGTAAATACCTTAACAAATTTTTGACAGAAACCCTAATACCAAAACTGAACAAACCCTAACTTCCATTAGCTCGAAAATAGGTTACACAACTCCCAAACAACCTAAACTAGATCATGGGAATCATCCCGAGCCAAAAACTGGCCTTGAAGAAAACTGGGACTCTCCCCTACAGACCAACTAGTTGACCGATTCTGCTATACCAAAAGGAACCGGTCGATTGACCGATTCTGGCAGGTAAGAAAATCTTGGGTTTTCTCCCTCAAAACCGATCCAAAACCTCTCCAAACCTATCCAATTGCTCTAGAACGGTATAATACCATAAACACAATGTATTCAAAACTCCAATTCACAACAATTCATCCATTTAATCAAAATATAGCATAATCAAATGAGAATTAAGCTCAACCCTAAATTCCTCTAACTCAAAACTAATAGCTTTGTTTCTAACCAAATTAAACTTAAACAAATCCTAAATCAAGCGGCCTAAAAACTTGTTCTAACTTCAATTTAGTACCTTAGTCTCGAAATCTTAAAATCTTTACAAAACCTAACCTACAACTCTAGAAAATCAAAGGAAAAGAAGTGGAAAATTACCTTAAAGCTTGAACCACCCCTAACCCTTGTCAAAACAGCAAATAATTGAGGAATTTTCCAGAAAAATTCCTTGAGTGCAGCTAGTCCTAGGGCTCGAGCAAGGAGAAATAAAGAAGGAGAAGTTACGTCCTTCAATTAATTATTTTCTAGTTTATCTCTTATTATTTATTAAACTTAATTTAATATAAACTTATCTAAATAACGAAAACCCCAATTTCAGCCAAAAATTCCATATAGGACAAAATTAATACTCTTCACCAAAAGGACTCTTTTGCCCTTCATAACCCTAAGATTAAAATCAACTCCTAAGGATAATTTAGTCATTTCTAATCAATCTCGCTTAACTGTTAATTGAAAATTCTAAACTAGTCCGGTATAATTCCAACATAACACAACTTAATTGTCGTGACATTTCTGACCACTCCGTCGAGTTTCCCAAACCGCCAAACCCGAAAATATTTTATTTCAAAAGTGGTATCTACTATATCCACATACTCTGATAAAATCTCCGTAATTTATAAATTACACTTTATTTAATTATTTATTATATTTACTCTAATCATCACACAATTAGCTCAAGTAATAAGATCATAATCTTACTCCAATATCAATATAATCACATATGTAATAAAATATACCCAATTAAATATTGTAATATTTTCTGGGATATTACAACTATCACCTCCTTATAGAAATTTCGACCTCAAAATTTACCTTAATAACTCGAGATACTGCTCCCGCATCTGCGACTCTAACTCCCAAGTCGCTTCTTCAACCTTGCTGTTCCTCCACAACACTTTAACTAGCAAAATAGTCTTGTTCCACAAAACTTTTTCTTTTCTGTCCAAAATCTAAACCGATTGTTCTTCATATGACAAATCTGTTTGAAGCTCGATATCTTCATAGCTTAGGACATGAGTCGTATCAGACACATACTTCCGAAGCATCGAGATGTGGAACACGTTGTGAACTCCAAATAAAGCAGGGGGTACGGCTAGCCGATAGGCTACCTGTCCAATCCTTTCCAGAATTTTAAATCGGCTAATAAATTTGGGACTCAACTTTTCCTTCTTTCTAAACCTCTGAATTCCCTTCATTGGGGACACTCGAAGAAAACAAATTTTCCATCCTGGAATTTAATATCTATACGCTTTGGATTAGCGTAGCTCTTCTGTCTACTCTGTGAGGCAAACATACGAACTCGAATCTTCTCAATGGCCTCACTCGTTCTTTGGACTGCCTCAAGTCCAAGATACCTCCGTTCTCCGGCTTCATCCCAATGAATGGGTGAACGACACTTTCTTCCATAAAGAATTTCATATGGTGCCATGCCAATAGTACTCTGATAACTATTGCTATACGAAAATTTGATCAGAGGGAGATATTTGTTCGAAGAACCCTCAAAATCCAATACACACGCCCGAAGCATATCCTTAAGTATCTGAATAGTCCTCTCAGACTGATCATCAATATGAGGATGAAAAGTTGTACTGAATTTTTACTTGGTATCCATTGCTCTCGGTAGACTCTCCCAGAACTTGGATGTAAACTTTGGATCTCGATCTGAGACAATCGACTTTGGAGCACCATGCACTCAAACTATTTCTTTGACATACAGATCAACATATTGGTCCACCGTGTACGTAGTCTGCAATGGTAAAAAAGTGTGCTGACTTTGTATATCTGTCCACAATTACCCAAATAGAATCATAGGATCCTACTGTTCTTGGTAATCCAACCACAAAATCTCTTGTTATATATTCCCATTTCCACTCAGGAATCTTCAGATGTTGAAGTAAACCCGCTGGTCTCTGATGCTCTGCCTTGACCTGCTGACAGGTTAGGCATTTCGATACATACTCCACAATGTCACTTTTCATGCCTGACCACCAATACAGGGCTTTTACATCTTGATACATTTTAGTTGTCCTCGGATGTAAGGAATATGGTGTGGTGTGAGACTCATCTAGAATCTCCTAACTAATACTTGTGTCGTCGGCTGGTACATAAACCCTGCCTTTATATCGCAATAATCTATCTGATGATACTGAAAAAGTCCTTTGCTAACCCAGCTTCAAGATTTTCTTTATACCCCTGAAGTTCGGGGTCACTCTGTTGAGCTATTTGATTATTCTTGCTAGCAAATCAAACTGCAACGTGATATTATCAAGTTTTCCAACCACAAATTCTATCCCCGCTCTGGTCATATCCTTAGTCAGCTTTGGTGAAATCTTCTTCAATTCATAAACTTGCCCTGGACCTTTTTGACTTAGAGCATCCACTTCCACGTTTACTTTTCTAGGGTGGTAGAGAATCTTGTAGTCATAATCTTTAACCAATTTTAACCATCATCACTGCCTCATGTTTAAATTTTTCTGAGTGAAAAAGTATTTGGGGCACTTGTGCTCTGTGTAGATTTCACACTTTTTTCCATACAGGTAATGACGCCAAACTTTCAGTGCAAAAACGACTGCTGCCAGTTCAATGTCGTGGGTAGGATACTGTTGGAATATATTTTACCAAGATCTAGATTTACTAACAAGTATGTTTTTAACATCCTAAACATGAACTTCTAAAACGATATGAAATAAACACATAAAAGGTATGAGAAACCTTACAGTGGTTGTAGCGGAATTAAATGGCTCCTTCTACTCAGATCTCTAACCCTTGTATCCTTTCTGTAGAAAAGTATCACCAATATCTGAGCCCGATTCTCCTTCTCTTGAATTTGAATTCTTCACAGCCTTACACACTATGATTGAGTACCACTTGATGTGTGTGAGCACATACTCTAATCACTCTAGGGTTTGGTTTTGAAGAGATAAAGAGAGAGAGAGAGGGTTTCGAAAATAGGTATAGTTAAGGTGGCTCAAATTTGATTGAAGGAAAGTGTTTTCATGTAACACCCTAACTACCTTAGGCGTATTACGTGAGTTTTAAACGTACTGTGCAGCTCGTTGCTAATCAACGAGGTTTATGGAAAAACGTGATTAATTAAAGTTTTGCTTTTTAATTAAACTTATAAAACCATATTACAAAAGACTCGGGATCCCGATTTATAAAATCATTTACAAAAGTTTTAACTGTTTAACTATTACATAAAATTAAAAGTCGTCTAACGACCAGTTACAAAATTCAGCCTTGCTGTCCCGAGGATCGTACGCTCCAGGCCTAACCGCCCCGACATGTACAATCTCATAAGCTCGCTCACGGTCCATCAGCTATAGCCTTGCCTTTACCTACACATGAACATAAACTGTGAGTCGACAGACTCAGTAAGAAAAGCATAATAATATCATACATAATACTAACTGCCGTGTCCAACACGATACTGAGTCCCGCTACTGCCATGTCCAACATGGTACTGAGCCACTACTGCCATGTCCAACATGGTACTGAGTTTTGAACGTTCATAGGGACGGTACTATTGACAAGTATCCTCCTGATCGGTCGAACCGGTCATACTCCGCCGCTGGTCATACTCCGGCTGTACCGACGGGATAGGTCAATAGCACTTTGAACCACCAACCAAATGTCGACTGATCGGTCGAACCGGTCATACTCCGGCTGCTGGTCATACTCCAGCCTGTACCGACGTGACAGGGTTGGATGGTTCGAAGCCTAAATACATAACTAATGTAATCTAGCAGGCTTCCTACATGCACGCTAAACATGTAATCTACATATGCATACTGTTATACTAATCTTACCTGGATTCCGATTTCAGGTGTGCCGGTCAACCTGACTGGAACTGAAGCTGAGCGGCGGATTACTGGCTCCTAAACCATAAAAATCACAACGCTATAAGTGACACGCTAAATCACTTCCCGGGGACTAAAACTTGGAACTAAAAGTTTCCCTATCGATAAAAAGCATGGCAATACCCCTAAAAACATAAAAACGAGGAAAACTAGGGTTCGGAAAAATTCCCCAACCGGTAGACCGGTTGCCCAACCGGAATTCCGGTTCTGGGAATTACTGGACACCCATCCGGAATTCCGGTTGCACAACCGGAATTCCGGTTCCTCGCAGGAATTTTTCAAAAATTCCTAACTCGACCAAATCAAACCCAATTGGTTCCAAACCTTCCAGACCTGCTCTAAACACCCCAAAGAACAAATCTAAGGCAACAAACTAACCCAGGAACCACAGAAACAAAATCCACCATTAAAGCTCAAGCTTTGAGTTCTAAACTCAAACTTGAGCAAACCCCACAAACATGCATTCAAACCTAGTTAATTCTACTCAAATATGCTTGAAATAGCTTCTGAAATCAAACAAAAACCTCAACAATAACCCAGCAACAGATTCAATCAATACTCTTTGAAAATCATATTTTGAGCTAAAACTTCCAACTTTGAGCAAAGCAATTTAACACTCATTACTAACAACCTAATTAATCACAAATCAACATAATTCAATCTCAGAAACCACAACAACATTTCAGCAGCAACAACCACAAAGACTCAAGCATGCAACAACCATTTTCATCATAAATTTCAAGAAAACAAAGTAAGAAACTAAAGCCAAGAAATACCTCAATAAAAATCACTTTGATCTTGCTAAAATAACTTGAATTCAACAATGAAATCCAGCCCTAGCTGCTCCCCAAGCTTGGCCGAAAATGAGAGGAAAAGAGAGAGAGTTTTCTTTTGAAATTTCTATTTTTCTAACTTAGCATATTTTTGTGAAAAATGAAAATGAAATAACTAACCAAGCATTATTCATTTCAGCCAAAATAATCAATTAAAATAAACATTTAATCCATTTAATAAATCACATAAGACAAAACACTAATGGGGCAAAAAGACCATTTTGCCCCTCCACCATAAAATCATGAAAATCATACTAAAGGGGTATTTTTGGGACATTCTAAATTCCCGGCCACTCCCGACATTCCCAATGTCTAAAACCCGTCCCCAAATTACTAACATACTAAGTTGTGATTTCTACTGAGCCAAACGCCGAGTTCCAAAATACCGGACACCGGAAATGCAAAATATAAAAACTACTGATGACATAATCATGCATTTCTGAATTCCATAAATAACAGTAATAAATTATTTAAATAGCTATAAATAATTTCATAATTAAACATAAACAACTGCTAATTTCCAAATTAACTAAGCGGGCTTTACATTTCATCATCTTTTTTCCTTTGAGGTCATCACTACCTATTTATAGGAAACCACCTAAGGTTCGGTTAGATTTATTTAGCATTGAAATAATGAAAAAAAATTAAATGGTAAATTTCTCATTAAGTGGCCGGCCATTGATATTGGGACCTACTTTACAATTTTACCATTTTTCTAATTATTCATCTAATTTTCTCAAAAAGCCATTTTTCTAATTTAACCACTTAAATGCCAAATCTAATTATTTAATAATTAAAATTAATTATTAAATAAAATTGTCATTTAATATATTTATTAATTAGACTTAATAAAGTCTCTAAATTAACAAATAGACCCTAGAATCTCTTTTCTTCACAATTAAGTGCTAGCTTAGTGAAAATTCATAAACTAGACCTAGTCTAATTTTAGAATTATAATTGATTAATTAAAACCAATTAATTGAGTCTTACAAGCAGTATTGTCTCAACTAGTATGGGGACCATGGGCCTATATATTCGAGCTTCCAATAAGCAGATCTAGAATTTACCAAGTAAATCCACTAACTTATTAATTCCTCATTACATCCACCATAAACTTGGAATTGCACTCTCAATTATATAGAACGCTCTATATGTTCCACGATATAGATACGCTATTAATTATCCATTGTTATAATCACAATAATCATTAATCCATCTATAGGTGATTTACATTGCATAGCGATTAATTTACCATTACACACTTCAATGTATTTTATCCTTAAAATACTTAGCCACCTATAAATGATATTTCAGTGAACTAACATAATCACTGAAATGAGTACTCAACCATTTATCTCTGTTTAGCCATGCTCGAAGGAAATCATCATTTCACTTCTATGTCTAGATAGAAGCTATAGATTCCATATCTATGATTAGCGCTCTCACTCAATTGTACTACCATGTTCCCAAAATGTACGTATCACCTTGACCAAAAAATAGGCTTAACTAACAAATCAAAGAACATGAATAATACTCTTGAGATCGAACCTAACCATGTCAGGATTAAGATCATTTGATCTAGAATCAACTAGGTGATATTGAATTGAATAGATATTACGGTAAATTTATCATATTTAATCCAAGTACAATATCGGTCCCTTCCAATGCATACTCCATGCATCCAACCCAAGCTTTACTTTAACCAATGCCCTCGAAAGGACATAGCAATTATCCAAGGTGCAAGTAAACTATGTTGTAGATTATCATATCAGTTAAATCCTGTGTACTGATAAATCTAGGAATACATTTAATCACATAATCTTGATTACTTTCCACTGTGCTGATGACACAATAAACAAGAATATCAATGGGATAAGGATTTGGATGAATTTATAAATTAAATAAACATATAAATGATAACATGAACCAAATGACACACTAAATAATTGATGAAAATACTTCTGTCTCTTTATTGATAATTGAATGATAAAGATTACATTGAAATAGAGTTTTAATTAGGGCACAAAGCCCAACAGATATCGCTGCGCATATTCCTTCAATTGCCTAGATGCATAAGCAATAACTTTTCCAGACTGCATAAGAACACTACCTAACCCCTGTTTGGAAGTCTTACAATAAATCACAAACTTTTCATTACTAACTGGAAAAGTTAACACCAGTGCAGTAATTAGCCTATGCTTTATTTCTTGGAAGCTAATCTCGCACTTGTTAGTCTAAACAAACTTACAGTTCTTTTGGGTCAATTCTGTTAAGGGCGTAGAAGTCTTAGAAAACCCCTCAACAAATCTTCTGTAGTATCCTGCTAATCCCAAGAAACTTCTAACCTCGGTGGCAGACTTGGGTCGAGGCCAATCTCAAACTGCTTCAATCTTCCACGGGTCCACCAAGATACCGTCTTTATTCACCACATGCCCTAACTTTAGGGTAGGTTTGGAGTGTGAAATCTCAATTTTTTTAACTTTGCTGAGAAATGGTTAATCGTTTACCCAGTTATCCAGAATCCCCAGCTATTCGATTACCTGTTTGGGGATCCATTTAACCATTTGGGGTTTTTTTTGGGCTTAAATTTTCGTATTTTTTTTTTCGATATTTAGGGTATTGCCACACTATTTATCGATAAGGAAACTTTCAATTTTGAGTTTAAGTCTTAGAACAGATTTTAACGAGTTATTTACCGGTTTACTGCTATTGTGACATAGGAGCTCAGATCATCGGGTATTTTCTACTCAAGTTGGCAGGTACACTTGAATTTAGACTTGAGGTAAGAAAAGTAAAATGGTACCACATAGCATGTCAAAATGTGATACGGTAATTATTGTTTATAAGAAAGAGCTATTACTCTGATTTTAAATTTTTGTTAGGTTTCTTATATATCAATTATCTCATTAGACAGCGATATTGGATAAGGTTGTTTGATTGGACAACAATACTAGTGTTTGTTGTCTCATTAGGCAACAATGTTAGAGTTGGTTGTCTTATTAGATAACGAAAGATAATAGTTATTTTATAAAGTAACAATTTTAGTTTGTCTTATTAGACAAATAATTAATATTGGTGACTGATTGCATTGTGTTATCATGAGATTTTCTTGGAATTAAGCATGTGAATACTTGATTATGATTAAATGTGATATCTGATTATATTTGTATATTGTTATGAATAATAATATTTGTGTTATTACTTTTCTTGTTGAGTTTTTGTGACTCATGAGTACTTTGTGGTACAGGTAAAGGGCAAGCTAGGACAACCATGAATTAGAAATTTTCTCCGATAAATGTACATATCGACTCATCCAGCTTGTAGTGCAGAGTTGTCGAGATTCTATTTTATGGCACTTTTGACTTATATGTATATTTCGAGGTAATATTGTAATGGCATTCTTTTGTAAAACTTTAAAGTAGATTTTAACCTTAAAAGTTTATAATGCCAAGAATTTAATATTTTCAATAATTAGTAAAGTTTTTAATTGTTAATTCCATTTTTGGCATATTCAATTGACAAAAATATTTTATTATTTAATGTATACTTCGGCTGGCATATATTGATATGGTTTCCCTATTTGTGTAAATCTAAACTTGGAAGGAAAGTTGACTAACTTTCCTATTTATGGAAATTGAGGTAAATATGGTAAGTTTTGATTACACATTGATTCTTTGCTAACCAGCTGTTATTCTGATCTTGTGTTGAGTTTCCCATTTTCTAAGATCAGGTTTCTTGAAGAGAAAATTGGAGCTAAACTTTCCTTTTCTATAAAAGGAAAGTTGTAGTTACTGCCCACGATTCTGTAGGTACAGAAACGGAAATTCCTGGACTGATTGAAGAATTATTTTAGGGAAGTTTCTAGTGGGTTGAGGTCTTGTTCAGACCGAATGTAAGCTGTCTATGAGATGTATATTCATTATAAATACATCTTATAGTAGCTAGGTTTTGTATCTCTTTCATACACTTAGAATTATATTCATATCTTAAGAAAAGAGTGTCTTTGTTATGTTAACTCTTTTATTCACTTTCATATCATAAGAAAAGAGTGTCTTTGTTTTGTAGAGAAGAGTTGTTCTACTCTTACTCTGTTTATTTGTTGTTTGTATTGTCTTGAGTCTGTATTCAAGTCTACAACGAAGAAGAACATCAGTGCACCTTCGGGAGAAGGGTATTTACAAGCTTTTGGGAGATTGCTTTTGAAGTCTTGCATCGGGATGATACAAGCACACAACCTTCGGGAGATGGTTGTATAGGCTTTCGGGAGATAGCCTTTAAGCCTTGAATCGGGAGGATTCAAGCACTCTTCAAGGTGATCGAAGGGAGTTCGAGCTCTTGGAGTTTTATCAAGATTCGGTTAGTAGGTGGAATACATCAAGCTTGCGGCATACAATAAGAGGGAGTCTATTTATGCATAAGTCAATTACTTTGTATTTTTGATACCGATCTAATGAATCTTATCTCTGGGCGTGGCCCCGTGGACTAGTAACAATCTGAAAGGATTGTTGAAACCACGTACAAAAATCTTGTGTGTTTTTACTTTTATGCACTGTTTGTTTTTCTGGGTTTCTCTGGAGTTACAGAGTTGTATTCTGTAACTACGGAAAAACTGTTTTCAGTACCAGTTTCATTGTTCTGCATTTAATTAATCACTTAGATGAATCTGTCTTGGTTCGAAAGATTGTTCGAGTTCTTCCTGACAGGTTTGACACAAAATTGCTTGCAATGGAAGAGGCAAAAGACTTTGGCAAAATGAAGGTTGAGGAACTCATGGGGTCTTTAAGAACTTTTGAGTTGAATCAACAGATCAAGAAAAAGAGTAAGCAAAGTCTCTCGAATGAGAAAATCAAAGGTATTGCTTTCAATGATTCTGAAAATATTGTTTCTGATGATGAAAATGATGATGAAATGGCCTTGTTAGCAAAAAATTTCCAAAGATACATGAAATCTGTTGGAAATAAAATGAACTTTTCAAAGAACTCAAATGGTAACATTTCAGGTAACAATCCCTCTAAACCTCTTTCATCTAACAAAGATATTCGTTGCAGAGAGTGTGAAGGGTATGGTCATATTCAATCTGAATGTGCCAATACCTTAAAGAAAAATAAAAAGGGATTGAATGTTACTTGGAGTGATGATTCTGAAAGTAGTGAAGATGAAAAAGAAAAAGTTGCTCTAACAAGTGTTTTGTCAAGAAATTTGCAGGAAAAAGGAAAATTCATGTGCATGAATAATACCTCGATCGATGACAACAAGGAAGAATCTAGATCCGAATCAGATGAGTCAGAAATTGATGAGAATTCTATGGTTGAATCCTACAAGGTAATATTTGGTAAGTTGATGGAAACATGTGCTGAAAATCGCTCCCTGGTTAAAGATAATAAAGTCTTGTGTAACAACATTAATGAGTTGGAAGATAAACTTAAATGTTGTGACTCTGAACTATCTTTAAAAGAGTCTAAAATTATTTCTTTAACCAAGGAACTTGATAACATTAAAAAGAATGTGAAAATGCTAAATCCAGGTTCCACCATCTTTGAAAAAATTCAAAAATCTGGCCAAACCAATCATGCTGGTCTGGGTTATGTTTCTAATCAACCTAATTCTAATACCACTTTTGTTAAATCTAATAGTTTTGTTTCTGGAAGAACTGTTTCTACCTCGCAGGTTTCTGTCTCTACAGCAAAGCACTCTGCTGTTACAGAAAAGAAGCACCACGGTAAGTTTGACAATTCTAAAGGGAATGGAAGACGTTTCATCCCTATTTGCCATTTTTGTGGGAGAAAAGGTCACATTCGACCTAAATGCATCACTATGCAAAACATGTTTAAATCTAATTACCTTGGAAATAAACATGTTTTACAAAAACAAAAATGGGTTGTCAAAAATAAATGCTTGGTAGGTTCTTCTTGTTTTAAAACTATTGCTACTAACATGTGGTACTTTGATAGTGGGTGTTCTAGACACATGACAGGTGAAAAAGAATATCTTGAGAACATCAGACCAATGCAGTGTGAAGAAGTTACTTTTGGTAACGGTCTTGTTGGAAAAGTCATAGGGATAGGAACTCTCAATTTCGAAGGGCTTCCTAGATTGAAGAATGTCATGTTGGTTGATGGACTAAAAGCTAATCTTCTTAGCATTAGTCAAATTTGTGATCAGGGTTATACTGTGAGCTTTGATAGTAATCATTGTTATGTGTATAATATTCTTGGTGAAATTGTCTTGCAAGGGTTCAGATCTAATGATAACTGTTACACTATCACTACCTATGCTACTTGTCATTCTGTTATTGATAACACCACCGATTTATGGCATGAAAAACTTGGTCATATTCATTTTAAAAATCTGAGGAGATTGTCTAATGCAGGAATTGTTCGAGGATTACCTAAATTAGGTAAGGAGTCTTTGGGAAAATGTGGACCATGTCAGCTTGGTAAGCAACTGAAAATTTCTCATAAGAGTGTTTCTGATGTGAATACTTCCAGAGTTCTCGAACTCCTACATATGGAGTTAATGGGTCCAATCCAGGTTGAAAGCTTGAATGGTAAGAGGTATATTTTTATGTGTGTTGATGATTTCTCTTGGTTTTCATGGGTAGAATTTTTTAGAGAAAACATTGATACTTTTGATGTTTTTAAGTATCTTTGCTTGAAATTAAAAGTTCAAAAAGATTGCAACATTGGTAAGATAGTTTTTGGTAAGAGTAATCATGGAAAAGATTTTGAAAATACCGTGTATGGTAAATTCTGTAAATCTTATGGTATTTTTCATAATCTTTCTGCTCCTAAAATGTAATAACCAAAATATTTGATTATTATCTTCTATTATGTTAGTCTAGATATCTCGATGTGGAAATAATGGTTTCATAGAATATAGTATTTTCTTGTAAGACACATATATATATATATATATATTGGGCTTATAAAATTAAGGGATGATTTAATTAATAATCAGTTGTATCTAAGTACCTAAATAATATATATAGATAATTATACATTATTATTATTGTAATCATTGTAATTAGTAATGTTATTATTATTAGTATGGCTAGTCATATACGTGTGAGTGCATTATTGAATTAGAAATAAGCTATTTACACTTGGGCATATTGTTGTGAGATGTATGGAGAGAAGTTGACCGATTCCACTTAAACTACATGTAAGTTTATATATGGTTATTGTGTGCTTGGCTGAAGCTTTGGAAGTGGTCTTCACATGTGGCAAGTATAGAGAGTTTCACTATCAAATTAAGTAGAATATATTTAGAGTTCATATTAAGTGTGAAATAGAGATTCAAAATTTGAACACTTAAAAACTTTTACGTGGAGGCCTTAGAGAGATAGGCTCACATTAATGAACAAGAAAGACCAAGTTTGGTATTAAGTCGGATAAGGTGGGAAGTTCTTTTTCAGCGTTGAAGTTTTGACCGAGTATTACTCAAATAGTTAGAGTTTTATCTTTTATTACTATTTAAATAAGTTAAATATAATACAATAGGAGCCACGATATGGGTGAGTTTTGTTAAATCTCAGGGCTATAAATAGGAGCTATTACTCATTATTTTTCACACAACACTCACAAAAGCCTAAGAAGATTCTCTCTAGTTTCATAGTGGAACCAACCATGTTATCCACTCTCTATTGTTATATTATTCTTAAAACAACAAAGCCTTAGTCCCCTAGCTACACTACACCATTATTCTTCAAGATTTCATTATTGTTGTTTTCCTTCTTCCATATCGTCAAAAATTCCTTACTGCCATCACAACAACCATTATATTTATATTTCCATTCTCTTTTAGACATCTTCATGTTTAATTACTCAAGGCCAAGCTCGAGTAAATTACATAGCTACAGCTAGATTGTCTTTAAAGCTAAGGTATACCATTTTATAATTTTGGGTTTCTAGATTCAATTTAAGGTTTCACACATATATATATATATATATATATATGTATATCTATACCCCTATAATGTGTTCTAATTGATAAGTGTGAAATTT
Source organism: Cannabis sativa (assembly GCF_029168945.1). Classification (NCBI taxonomy): domain Eukaryota; kingdom Viridiplantae; phylum Streptophyta; class Magnoliopsida; order Rosales; family Cannabaceae; genus Cannabis; species Cannabis sativa. The sequence goes on along the minus strand of NC_083602.1, from coordinate 53,434,375 downwards.
AGGTTTGGCATAAAACAATTATTATTTCTCAAAGATTTCTCTCATTGCAATCAAGGTTAACACTCCACATCCGAGGTAAGGAAATTAAGTAGAAAAAAAAAACATAAGTTTTCTGTATGTAATAACATTCATAGGAAGAGTGGGAATAGTAAAAGGGAAGTTAACTAAGGTCTTCTGCCTAACTCTTTATTGTTTGTTATTTATTGTACTGTATAATATATATTTAAATAATATGTTTATAAGATTCATGTTATTTATGTATGTTTACAGTATTAGAGCATGGCCATTGCTAATGTATATATTTAAATAATATGTTTATAAGATTCATGTTATTTAAGTATGTATGTAAATAGTGTGTTTATAAGATTCACATTATTTTATTGTTATGTTATTTAAATAATGTATAGTAGTTTGGCATTATTTAAATTAGGTAGATTATAATTTATGTGACATGATTTGACCGAAAAGATAATGGTTAAATACTTGACTGTTGGGTCTATATGGTAGATAGGGGGCCATTTAGTAGTGGGTACGATTTTACTGAACCCAGCCCTCCGCCATTTAGTCCAATAGCTCGAGTTTATTTGCCAAAATTGGACTCGGGCGTAATCATTATTATGTGATTTAGCTTAGGACCTAATTATTAGTGACTAGTGATATGATTAAGTTTATGTTTTGCTATCTGCCTAAATATGTGCATGTGCATTTTAATTAAGTTTTGTTTTTATTTATGTGACTACCTGACACACATTTCCTTACTGAGTTTAGTAGCTCACCCTTATCAAATTACCATGTGCAGACCAAGGTAACTGAAAGTTTAGAAAGCCGGTGGCGAGTGGAACTTTGGATGCTTGTGTGTGTGAACTCGCTGAGGGCCATATAACTGCGGGCGGTCTAGGGCGCTCTGTTTATTTATTTATGTTATTAAACTTATGTCGCAATTATTTTAGTTATTAATTATTATGTTTTTTTTACGAAAACTGGCCAGTTGTGAACATTTTCAAGTATTAAATAAAAATGCGACATTACGATTTTTTCGCGTTTAACGCTTGTAAATAAAATTAATATTTTTATAAAAGTACGAGTGTTACATAAAATCTCACAACAAAATGGAGTGATTAAGGATTCCCACCTTCTTGATCATGTTTTAGACAAGGCTTTGTATGGCTTGAAACAAGCACCCCGTGCTTGGTATGAGCGTCTATCTGAGTTTTTACACTCTCATGGTTATAGAAAAGGAAATGTTATTAAAACACAGTTCATCACACACATTCAATTTGATATTATTTTTTCATATGTTGATGATCTTGTTTTTGGATCTACTTCTAACTCTAAAGTCCAGGTTTTTATTTCCCAAATGCAAAAGGAGTTTGAAATGAGTATGGTAGGTGAACTCACTTATTTTCTCGGTCTTCAAGTGAAGCAATCAGATGAGGGAACGTTTGTCACTCAAAGCAAGTATGCAAAGAACTTGGTGAAAATTTGGTCTTGAGAAAGCCAAACATACCAACACTCCCATGAGCACAACTTTGAAATTAAGCAAAGATGAACAAGGAGTAAAGGTAGATCAAACTTTGTATCGAAGTATGATAGGTAGTTTGCTTTATCTTACTGCTAGTCGTCCTGACATTTGTTATAGTGTTGGTGTTTGTGCACGATATCAGGCAAATCCCATGGAATCCCATCTTTCTGCTGTGAAAAGAATTATTCGCTATGTAAATAGCACTATTGATTTTGGGATTTGGTTTTCTAAAGACACTAACTCTAACCTTGTTTGCTTTAGTGATGCTGATTGGGCAGGTAATACAGATGATAGAAAAAGTACTAGTGATGGATGTTTCTATCTTGGAAACAATCTTGTTTCATGGCACAACAAGAAGCAAAACTCAATCTCTCTGTCCACAACTGAGGCTGAGTATATTGCTGCGGGTAGTTGTTGTACCCAATTGTTATGGATGAAACAAATGATGGTAGATTATGGGTTTGATTTGAAAACTTTAACCATCTTTTGTGATAACACTAGTGCTATAAATATTTCTAAGAATCCTGTTCAACACTCTCGCACAAAGCACATAGACATTCGTCATCACTTTATTAGAGAGCTTGTGGAAAGTAAAATTCTTGTCTTAGAATATGTTGAAACTAGAAAACAAATTGTAGATATTTTTACTAAAGCTCTTGACTCGATCCGATTTATTTCTCTAAGGAAATCCTTAGGGGTTTGTACTGTTTAATGCTTTTATTTTTCCATAACCCTTGATATTTGAGTTGTCTTAGAGTTCATAATGTCTTGTCTTTGTCCTAGAAGAAAATTTCAACCTTATAAGAATTTCAGTCATTATTTTATTGCTAATGTTGTAATATTATGATGTCATACAGGTTTGTCAGGAAAATTGTTCACTCTTCACAGGAATATTCAGGTTCATCAAACAGTGTTATGTAAGCTACCATTTTCGAATAATGTTGTTCAAAAACTGTGTGTTCAAGCTCCATTGGATGAATAGAGCTACCTATCTCAATGTGTGAAAGCCATCTCTGAGTAAGTTGGAACTATGTAATTAGGAGTTATGTAGAAGATACACTACCATTGAAAAGGGCTACCATTGAGGTAGTGTGACAACGTCTCCTATGGGTACATTTTATCAGAAAAAGTCTTTTTGACAACTTGGGCAATGTTCCCTGCTTACACTTTCACACACTAATGCTTGACACAGTTTGTGGTAAAAATTGTTTCTTCTCGAAAATGGTGTTATAAAGCTGTTACATACTGTTTGATGTGCTTTAATATTCTTAGTGACGGAGTCAATTTTTCCTGTGAACCGGTATGACCTCATTCTATTACTTCATTAGTTTGATAAAATAATTTCTGATTATTCTTATGAGTTTGATTTTTTCATCAGGGACAAAGACAAATGGACATTGTGAATTCTAGTTGCAAAAATATCAAGGTTATTTTATCAAAAATTAAAAAAAAAAAAAAAGGTTCGTGATCGAGTTGTCAAGTGAGCTTTGTTAAAAATTCTTGTTATTTTTTGTTATGTTTCATTATGTTCTTAGACACAATTTTTTGCTCTTAAGTGGTGATTAGTGCTTTTTGTGTCTTTGTGTGTTCTCTTGTTCATTATTTGCAATTTTTCTTTGGGGGGCATTTTTTGAAAAAATAAAAGAAAAAGGGGGGCATATTTTTTTCTTTTCGAATCCTTGTAAATTTTTTCTTTTATTTTTTCATTTTATGGAAACATGTGTTAATTATATACTCTATTTTGTGTTTCCTTTATTTGTGGAGATTTGGTCTTATTTTAGGAAACTTGTTCTTAACTATTTAATTATTTTTGGTTTCTTCTTTTTGGTGGCAATTTCGGTTTGGTAAGGGTTTTTAAATTCTTAGATTTTGTGGGGATTTTTGGTTTCCTTTTTTCCATTTAAGGAAACATTGACCAAATTTTGAAAAACCTTTTTTGGTTTCCTTTTTCCTCTCCCCACGTGGTGATTAAGGTAAGTAAGTTACTTTCCTTTTTCCATTTTCTTTCTTATTGGGTAATTAAAATTGAAATGCTATATATGTTCAGCCACCCATTCACCCACGATCACCACTCTCTTCTCTTTTCATTTTTTTCTCTCAAAGGTCTAACTTTTTTTTCAAAGTGTAAGAGTGCTTGTGTTCTAGGGTTTTCAAAGAAAAATGGCCAAAACTAAGAATGCCCAACCGTCCAAGAAGCCCTCTCGTGGCTCTGCCTCTGCTTCTCCGGTCACCACACTGCGCCGCTGCACCAAAGAACCGGAGCTTCTGGTTCGTCTTCTGCTCCGACGAAGTCTGCCAAGAAATCGAAGACCCAAGCTCGAAAATCAGTGGCAAATTTCTCCTCTCCACTTATTGGTGCCTCTCCTATTGCTTCTCCAACACCTGGGTTGGGTGATCATGATGAATCCCATTCATCCGATCACACATTGTCGAAATCCTCTTCTTCGAATGGTGTTCCTAATGTCGACCAAGCTTTGGTGACCTTGCCCACGGTGAGTTCTCGAACAAGGTCCAAGGTTTCCACTCCTAAAAAGCCTGAAGTGGTTAAACCTAAAATTGCATCCAAAGGGAAAAAGGTGGTTTCTTCATCTTCAAAGGGCAAAAATCTCAAGGAGAATCCCCCTTCGGTCTCTTCCTCGGATTCTGAACCAGAAGAAAGTGAGGAGGATCATGATTCAGAGGGCTTGTCCGATTCAAGTGAAGAATTTTTGCCCAAAGATCATCCTGCTGTTGATGATTCTGGATCCGAGAGTGAAGAACCAGAAACTGAGCCTGTCACTACAGAACCTGTTCCAGTCCCTCCTGCTGTTCCAAAGAAGGACAAAGGAAAAAGGCCCATTGTCTCTCCAAATCCTGTTCTTCCACAGAAAAGAAAGAGGCCCTCTGATATTTCTCTTGATAACTTCAAGCCCTACTCTCATTATTTTTGTTATAATGATCATGCTAGAGATATGAAATTCTATGAGAATAGAAATTTTACTGTGGAGAAAAATTTTAATGTTATTGCTCATAAGCCTTTTGGAGTGTATAACATGTTGAAAGAAAGACAATGAGTAGATACCTTGATCGGTTTTGATGGGTATGTGGATAGAATTGTGAAGGAATTTTATACTAACATCACTGATGAGTTTCTCGATGAGGACTCTTTCATGTTTGGCAAAGTTTTTGTCAGAGGACACTGGTATTCCTTTACTGTGAAGGATGTTGCTGAGGCTCTCAATTTGCCTATGGGAATTGAGCCAACTGATGTGGAGTTTGATCGTCAAAAGGTGTTCGGTTATTTCTCTGGTGATAATAAAATTGAACTCTCCGACACCATGCATATGTCTCAACTCACCTATCAACATGCTACTCTCATGAGGTTTGCCCTATCCAATTGGTTTCCTTGCTCCAATCCGGTAAATGTTTCAAATGAACTTGCTTTCTTTTTGTATAAAGTTTCAATTGGTGCTAAAATTGATTTGGCTGACATGATTTGGGAGCAAATTGTTTCTCTTCGAAAGGGTAAGAAACCTAGGCTCAATCTCATTTTTCCTCACTTAATCTATAAAATTTTATCTGATCAAGAGGAATTGATTCTTGAGAATGAATCAATTGAGATGCCTACTGTTGGACCCACTTTCAAAATTCCTGAGAAGCCTTCTCAAGGAAAAGCTGCTCAAAGAAAGGCTCAGTCTGCTTCCCCTGGTCTTACAAATGATCCTGCTGCTGCATCTGCTTCAACTTCTGCTTCTACAGAAATGGCAGAATTCAATTTGCGTTTGGGAAGAATGGAGACTAGTCAGGCCCTGCTTCTTAGGAAGATGGACAGCATCATGAAATACTTCCGACCCAATGATGATGAATAAGTGGTTCAATCTTTTCTCTTTTGCCTTTTATTAATGTTTATTTGAACTTATGACTTTGTCCATGTTTGTTTTTGTTATCTTTGGCTCCTTGATAGACAAAAAGGGGGAGTAGTATTATTTTTTGGATTCATTGAACTCTTTGTTACAACTCTGGACCCTTGGTTTTAGGGGGAGTTGCTTGTTTGTGGTTTAACACTTTTCCGTTTAAAAAGTTGTGTTCTTCGGTTTGCAAGCTTTTCCGTCCAAAAAAAGTTATATGTTTTATGTGTTAGAGAGCTTTCATGCAGGGGGAGTATTTTCTATACTCTTGTATCTTTAAAAAGCTATTTGCTTTGGTTTATAACACTTGATGCAGGTTTTCTCATAATAAAATATTTTGTCAATCAAAGTGCCAAAGGGGGAGATTGTTAATTCCATTTTTGGCATATTTAATTGACAAAAATATTTTATTATTTAATGTATATTTCGGCTGGCATATATTGATATGGTTTCCCTATTTGTGTAAATCTAAACTTGGAAGGAAATTTGACTAGCTTTCCTATTTATGGAAATTGAGGTAAATATGGTAAGTTTTGATTACACATTGATTCTTTGCTAACCAGCTGTTATTCTGATCTTGTGTTGAGTTTCCCATTTTCTAAGATCAGGTTTCTTGAAGAGAAAATCGGAGCTAAACTTTCCTTTTCTATAAAAGAAAAGTTGTATAGTTACTGCCCACGATTCTGTAGGTACAGAAACGGAAATTCCTGGACTGATTGAAGAATTATTTTAGGGAAGTTTCTAGTGGGTTGAGGTCTTGTTCAGACCGAATGTAAGCTGTCTATGAGATGTATATTCATTATAAATACATCTTATAGTAGCTAGGTTTTGTATCTCTTTCATACACTTAGAATTATATTCATATCTTAAGGAAAGAGTGTCTTTGTTATGTTAACTCTTTTATTCACTTTCATATCATAAGAAAAGAGTGTCTTTGTTTTGTAGAGAAGAGTTGTTCTACTCTTACTCTGTTTATTTGTTGTTTGTATTGTCTTGAGTCTGTATTCAAGTCTACAACGAAGAAGAACATCAGTGCACCTTCGGGAAAATGGTATTTACAAGCTTTCGGGAGATTGCTTTTGAAGTCTTGCATCGGGATGATACAAGCACACAACCTTCGGGAGATGGTTGTATAGGCTTTCGGGAGATAGCCTTTAAGCCTTGAATCGGGAGGATTCAAGCACTCTTCAAGGTGATCGAAGGGAGTTCAAGCTCTTGGAGTTTTATCAAGATTCGGTTAGTAGGTGGAATACATCAAGCTTGCGGCATACAATAAGAGGGAGTCTATTTATGCATAAGTCAATTACTTTGTATTTTTGATACCGATCTAATGAATCTTATCTCTGGGCGTGGCCCCGTGGACTAGTAACAATCTGAAAGGATTGTTGAAACCACGTACAAAAATCTTGTGTGTTTTTACTTTTATGCACTGTTTGTTTTTCTGGGTTTCTCTGGAGTTACGGAGTTGTATTCTGTAATTACGGAAAAACTGTTTTCAGTACCAGTTTCATTGTTCCGCATTTAATTAATCACTTAATTAAATAATCAAACTGAGAATATTAAAATACGGAATTTCATTAATTAACTCACATATTTATTTAAGCCGTTAGTTTATTATTACAAACTAGTTTATAAAAATACACACGTGATGTCCTTATGGGATAGGACGTTACAACATGTGTTATGTGTGTCGCCCTTTGTGGGTTTATATAAACATTTACGGTTCATATTACATTTTAGGGAATACAATATAATTTCTTCTCCTTATTATATCTGACATATGTATATATACTAAGTAAAAACAATGTACTTGCACATATTTTTTGAAATTTATTTAGAAAATTTTTATTTTATCTTTATTATATATTTTCAATCGAGATGTATGAATTCTCCATGGTGATTGAGCTCAACATCTGCAACCAGATATTGTTTCATGTACAAGTTATTAATGGGTAATTATAATAAGCTCCTCAGTACTATTCAAAATGCAAATCTAGAGCTAGTCCATGTGAATATATCAATTTATAATTAGTTGAATACTTTGTGAGAAGGATCGAAAAATAAAATTTTAATGTGTGTGAAAGGTAGCTGTAAACAGAATCAAATAATATTACTAGATATATCTAGGAACCTGTTCATGATTAAAGGTTTAAATAATTTGCTTGTTGACTTATATTATAAATTTATAATATATTTATGGACAAAACCAAGAAATTTTTAAATGCAAATTAAATGCTGCAGCAGTCAAAACTATATATTCTATATATTTACACTATGAATGAATAAACGTGAAAAAAATATATAAAATGGATTATAAAGTTCTCATTGAACTAGAATTCCTCTTAATTAATTTGGATATTATTTTATATATCATAAAAACTAGTTACTTAATTACTCTGCCCTCTTGTTGGTTGATAATACATACATATATATATATATATATATATATATATTATATATATAAATATGTCAAAGATGTGGCTTTGGGAAGAACACAGTTTTGGAAACATTTAATTAAGTCAATTAATATATTTTTAAAAGATCAGATTTTGATGGACATTGAAAAAGGACAAGTGCTTAATTAGATGCGAGTAATCCAAGCAATCTAACCTAGCTAGATGTGATGATGATGCAACGAAATTAATTCCATTAACAAAAACTACATTGATTATATTATACCTTAATTTATTTATTAGACCAATCTAATATTTTTTTAGAGACGTTTTGCACTTATTAAATTAAAACAATTATACATGCCTAATAACGATATTATGTCCCCAAATGCATTTTTTTTTTTTCAACTTCTAATATTATAACTAAAATAGTTTTAATTTTTAAGGGGAAAATATAGATTCTGTCAATGGGACAAATTTCCAGTACTCTATTCATCAAAAGAAATCTGGCAGTATCAACAAGAGACCTCGCACTATTAAGTCAAATTACTGTATCAACAGATTAGGTATACTAATATTAATAGAACTCCACACGGTAAGAAAACCTCATAATGCTTCCAAATTCCAATATATGTATCCAACTCTGGCAATTACAATTGGACGTCACTCACATGAAATCGTATTAAATCAAATATTAGAAAATTATTTCGCCATCCTTATTAATTAATTAATGGATTTTTGTTTTGTTATAACCATGACAAAAAATTCAAGAGTAATGTAAGTTCATTGTGTGGTTGTTTCTAAACTAATTAATAATCTTTAAGATTAAGATATATATAGTTATTAGAAGGAAATTGTTATTAAGCACCAGTAGTGTTAAGAAATGATTAGTTAGCTAATGATGTAATTAGTGTCAAATGTAGTGTCCCAATCACTCTCTCTCTTTTCTGTTATTCTTGGTTTTCTGGTGTGGTCCCAAACGTTTGTAATGAGGTGACAAGTGTCCCTCTAACCTTTTCTTCTTGTACTACTGTCTATCTATAAATATCAATGGACCCCTCAGCATCATTCTTTGAGCTGAGTTTTTCACAAATATACAGCTGCACTTTTGCAGCTTTCTCTTCTTGGTATCAGAGCCACTGTGCTCACGCAAAATGTCCAATGAGTCCAGCCATCACTCCACTGCTCAGCAGGCTACAGGAGCAGTACAACAAGAAGAAGGTGCTGTCGGTGTTAAGGGAACAACACCACACCAGAATCAAGCACAAACCAGCTCCCCATCAGGTTTTGGCATTGGATCTGGTGGATTCTCGAGTTCTCCCTTTGGTAATACTCTGTCTTCACCCTTTGCCTTAAAACTTGATAGAAACAATTATGTACTGTGGAAAACTATGGTATCTACTATAATACGTGGTCATAGACTAGATGGTTTTATAAATGGTGTGAGACAAGCTCCACCAGAGTTAATCCCTGCAGGTGTTGCAACTGGTGATGGCTTACCTGGTTTTGGTCTGAAAATGAACCCAGAATATGAGCATTGGGTTGTCTGTGACCAATTGCTCATGGGGTGGCTCTATGGATCTATGACAGAAGCCATAGCCACTGAGGTTATGGGTTGTACTACTGCTAGATCTCTTTGGGTTTCTCTTGAAAACCTATATGGTGCTCATTCTAGAGCAAAGATGGATGATCTGAGGACATTCCTTCAAACAACTCGAAAAGGATCTACACCAATGTCTGAATATCTCAGACAGAAACGATCCTGGTCTGATCAACTTGCATTAGCTGGAGATCCATATCCTGAGCCACATCTTGTTTCCAATGTGCTCAGTGGTCTGGATGTGGAGTACATCACTATTGTTGCTCTTCTTGAAGCAAAGAACAACATATCACCAATCACCTGGCAAGAACTTCAAGAGACTCTTCTGAGTTTTGACAGCAAACTCGAAAGACTTGGTGGTCTAATTCCTGGCAACAAAACAGGTCAAAACTCAGGAAACAACTCAATGCCATCTGCTAATGTTGCTCACAAACAAAACCAGAATCACAACAACAACAATGGAGGTAGAGGCAGAGGCAACTACTCATCTAATTCTGGTGGCAGAGGTTTCAATTCAAGAGGAGGCAACAATGGTAGAGGAGGCAGAGGCAGAGGAGGAAGAAATAGCAAACCAACATGTCAAGTCTGTGGGCGATATGGGCATTCTGCAGCATATTGCTACAACAGATATGATGAGAATTTCATGGGAACAACCCCTGGATCTGCTACAGGGTCAGGAACAAATCAAGAAAAGAAGGATCCATCTGCCTTTGTTGCTACACCAGAGACTGTTGATCACGAAGGTTCGTATGCTGATAGTGGAGCAAGTAGCCACATAACTACCGACTCTGACAATCTAAGCAACAAATCCAGCTATGGAGGTAAGGAAAAACTTGTTGTTGGTGATGGAACACAGCTTGTTATTTCACATATTGGTACAGGAAGCTTGAAATCTCATAATGGGAGTACTTTAATTCTCAAAGATCTGTTGCATGTCCCTGAGATTACAAAAAACTTGATTAGTGTTTCGAAACTTACCTCTGATAATAAAGTCTTTGTTGAATTCTTCTCTGACTCTTGTTTTGTGAAGGATATGGAAACAAAACAGGTGGTGCTGCAGGGGAAACTTAAAGATGGACTGTATCAACTTCAATTACCAAACACTTCTGTCATTCCTAGAGCCTACAGTGTCTCAGCTACTTCATCTCAGTCTAGTTCTAAGAGTGTTAATTTAGTGTCTAGTGTCAATACTACTACTGTTGAACCTATCTCTTCTGATCTATGTATTTCTGAAAAGGATCTATGGCATAGGAGACTAGGCCATCCTTCTTCTAAGGTTTTAAATCAAGTGTTGAACAATGCACATGTAAAAATTTCAATGAATGAACATCAGAATTTTTGTGAAGCATGCCAGTTTGGCAAATCTCATTCCTTACCCTTTAAATTATCTGATTCTAGAGCTAAATCTCCACTTGAATTGATTCATACTGACATATGGGGTCCTGCCCCTATTATGTCAAATACAAATCTGAGATTCTACATTCATTTTATTGATGATTTCAGCAGATACACTTGGATTTATCCACTGAAATCCAAAGCTGATGCTCTTAATGCTTTCACTCAATTTAAAACCTTAGTTGAAAATCAATTTGACACTAAAATCAAAGGTCTTAGGACTGACTGGGGTGGAGAGTATCAAGCCTTTTCCACACTTGTCAAAGAATGTGGAATAGCCTTTGATCATCCCTGTCCTCACACCTCAGCACAGAATGGTCGTGCTGAGAGAAAGCACAGACACATTGTGGAGATGGGATTGACTCTCTTAGCTCAAGCCTCAATGCCCCTCAAGTATTGGGTTGATGCATTTCAGACAGCTGTTTATCTTATAAACAGACTGCCTACACCTGTCTTAGAGGGAAAAACACCATGTGAAGTCCTGTACTCTAGAAAACCAGACTATACCTTCCTAAAGACCTTTGGCACAACCTGTTACCCTTGCCTGAGACCCTACCAGAACCATAAGTTCCAATTTCACTCAACTAGATGTGTAAATCTAGGATACAGTGAATCCCACAAAGGCTATAAATGCCTGAGTTCCACTGGAAGATTATACATATCCAGAAATGTTGTATTTAATGAGAAAGAGTTTCCATTCAAGTCTGGTTTTCTCAACACACACCAACTTGAACAAACTGTCAGTGTGTCTACACCCAACTCCTGGTTTCCTTTACCAACTTATCAAGAACAAAACACTCCCAGTGTGCCCCAAAGAGAGTCAAACAGCACCCAGTCAGTTGATACAGAACCAAATGAAGTTTCACCTGCAACATCACCATCAGATCAGTCTCATGGTCAATTCTCACAACCTCAGATGGATCTGACTGGTCATTTATTTGTGGACCTGAACTTTGACTCAAATGATTCACCTGCCACTGAGTCACCAGGTTGTTCTTTACAGCAACAACAACCTACACCAGAAGACAACAGACCAACAATTGAACCAACATCAACTCATCCTATGGTTACTCGTTCAAAGGCTGGAGTTTACAAGCCTAAGGTGTATCTTAGCAAAACAAAATGGGAAGAAAATGATGATGAACCAAGCTCTGTTGCTGAGGCTTTGAAACATAAAGGCTGGAACAAAGCAATGTCCACTGAACACCTGGCCATACTCAGAAATAAAACTTATGTTCTGGTTCCACCCTCACCAGATTATAATGTTGTTGGAAACAAGTGGGTGTACAAAAAGAAGTATAATGCAGATGGGAGCCTTCAAAGACTCAAAGCAAGATTAGTAGCCAAGGGCTTTCACCAAAGACCAGGTTTGGACTTTGGAGAAACCTTTAGTCCAGTTATAAAGGCTCCAACAGTCAGGGTTGTGCTAACAATTGCAGTATCTAAAGGTTGGGAAGTTAGACAACTTGACATTAATAATGCTTTCCTAAATGGAAAGCTTGAAGAGGCAGTGTACATGACACAACCAGAGGGTTTTGTTGACAAGAACAGACCAGACCACGTGTGCAAGTTGGAAAAATCATTATACGGCCTGAAGCAAGCTCCTCGAGCTTGGTTTAATCGATTCAAACAAACTTTGACAAGCTGGGGTTTCATGCAATCCAAGGCAGACAGTTCTCTGTTTATGTTACAAAATCCCAACTTTGTTATCATGACACTCATTTACGTTGATGATATAATCATCACTGGAAATAATGCCACTGAAATTCAGTCCTTTGTTACGAAACTCAACAAAGTGTTCTCTCTTAAGGATCTGGGGCAACTGAACTACTTCCTGGGAATTGAAGTTCATAGAGACTCAACAGGGATGTACTTGACACAAGGGAAATACATTGCTGAACTCCTTGACAAACTGAAAATGAAGAACATCAAGCCATGTCCTACACCTATGACTGCAGGGAAACCAATGTCCATACATGATGGAATTCCTCTTGAGAATCCTTCACACTACAGAAGTATTATTGGAGCTCTCCAATATCTGGTTCATACTCGTCCTGACATAGCCTTCTCTGTTAACAAATTAAGTAAGTTTCTCAAGAGTCCTACCACAGTTCACTACAGTGGTGCCAAGAGAATACTGAGATACTTGAAAGGGACACAACATCGTGGTATTCATATTCAGCATAGTGACAACTTAAGCTTGACAGGATTCTCTGATGCTGATTGGGCTTGCTGCCCTGATGACAGAAAATCAATTGGAGGTTATTGTGTCTACTTTGGGGAAACACTGGTGTCATGGTCATCAAAGAAACAGTCTGTAGTGTCTCGTTCGAGTACTGAATCAGAATACAGAGCCTTAGCTCATGTCACAGCTGAGATAACTTGGCTTGAGTCCCTACTCAAAGAAATGAAATTTCCTCTGAATTCTGTCTCAGTTGTGTGGTGTGACAACATGAGTGCGAGTGCCTTGGCTGCAAATCCCGTTTATCATGCAAGGACAAAACATATTGAGTTAGACATTCACTATGTTAGAGACAAGGTGCTTCAAAAGCTCCTCGACATCAGATATGTGCCTTCTTCAGACCAAATCGCTGACTGCCTTACCAAAGGACTCTCTCATTCAAGGTTCCAATTTCTTGTTGACAAGCTCGGAGTGACACAATCACCCTCTCGCTTGAGGGGTGGTGTTAAGAAATGATTAGTTAGCTAATGATGTAATTAGTGTCAAATGTAGTGTCCCAATCACTCTCTCTCTTTTCTGTTATTCTTGGTTTTCTGGTGTGGTCCCAAACGTTTGTAATGAGGTGACAAGTGTCCCTCTAACCTTTTCTTCTTGTACTACTGTCTATCTATAAATATCAATGGACCCCTCAGCATCATTCTTTGAGCTGAGTTTTTCACAAATATACAGCTGCACTTTTGCAGCTTTCTCTTCTAGTAGTGTCTAGTACTTTTTGGATATGTTATGTTGCGATTGGATACTCCTCAAAAACTATTATATTAAACTATGTGGACCCGATACTTAGTTGGACCAACAGCGATACTGACACATAAAAAGGTGTTAGGCACCACTAATACCATTTAAGAGTTCTCTTAGAAATATTATTGTGTTTGTTAAACATGCCTTTGATGTAATTTATTAGATAGACACATATATAATCAGAACAGACATATTAGTATAGACTGACCTTTTTCAAATTCATAGATTTCAAATATATAATTTGAGCTTCATTATAGTTGCCGAAAATTAAATAAATATAAATTTTGCTGGACAAATAAAACTTGCATACGATGTCCAACAAAAACAAAAAACAATCATGTAACTATATAGCATAAATATCACATATACTTCAAAATGATTGACCAGTTAAAATTTATATGATATTACCTAATTTTTGTAAGAAACAAGTGAGATATGTAGTAAAAAATCAAAGTCTTACCCATTTCAAATATAGAGCAAAAATATTTAAAAAAATATGATCAACTCAGCTATATATTAAGATGTTAAAAAATTATATAAAAAGAAAAAGAGCCATCCTAATTATAATTTTCTCTGGGTATAATTTTTCTAGATTTTGAATTGTACATATAGAGTTAGATTCATATTATATTGATAAATTTATTCATATAACTGAAATAATTAAATTATATATATATATCAACTGATTTATATAATATGTCATGAAAACTAATGGTGATCATCTAGAATACAATTATACATCTATATTTTTATATTAGTGTTATATAATTAATATTTTGGAAAAATTTAAGGTATAGGAGTATTATTTTTGTCTTAGTAGGGTATTTTTTTTTTTTTTTGTTTACGGTATATAAAGGTATAATTTAATTTTTTTATATGACCGTGTATATATTATAGTTAATTAATGTAGACACTTTTAAGAAATTATAAATAATTTATAATGTTAAAATAAAATTTAAATAGTTTGTTGCACTTGTCTGTTATAAATTATAAATAATTTACGGTATTAAAATAAGATTCAACCATGCATTTTGTCCCCTTCCAAATACATTAATATATATATTTATATACATGTATAATGTTTATTTATTTATTTCAAATCTTAACTATAGCTAGCTAGCACAAACTAACATGCATGAACAAGACCTCAAATTCAAACAAAGCCATATTCCCCGCACGTGTTTACGTGTCAACAACAATATAATATTATTTGTATGAAAACAAAAACAGAATACATTTGCTTTTGATCTCTTATCGAAGCTAAATTTGAGTTGGATAATTCACTCTTTGCAAATTAATAAACTAAATTTTCTTATATATATACCATCGATCAGAAGATTATTGGGTATCTTGTGGCCTAAGATCGATTTTGAGAAAACCTTTCTCACTGAGAATTATTATAATTAGCCTATTTGTATATAATATTTAAGTTTGATGAAGAAAAAAAAAAGTAAAAAATGATAATAAAACTGTATAACAACAAAAAAGAAATAAATTACCAAACACAATATATAGAGATAAATCGATTAAAAAAATTCAAAAAGAAAAAGTAATAATAATAATATTGCCAATTAATGCTACCACCATTAATCTCATATTCAAAATAATAATAACAATAATAATTTAATCAAAATAGGTAACATTATTGTCACTGGAAATGGAGCTATAACCTGTGGTATTAGTAGAGGTATATAGAGAAGAAGTTGAAGAAGTAGTAGAAGATGCCGAAACAACAATAGAAGGCGGAGGAGGTGGCGGTGGAGACGGTGGCGGAGGCAGCCTAGCCGGATGATGATGATGATGATGATGATCAGGAACAGGCAAAATTGTAGATTGATCATGATGATGAAGATGATGATGAGAATTAATATTACTATTATTATTAGCTAATTGAGAGGGTAATGAAGCTATGGAGACCACACCACCACCATGATGAATAATATTATTTTGATGTTGATGTTGATGATGATGATGTGGAGACATTAAATTGGCTAATAAAGCAGCTTGATGAGTAGAAGTAGTAGTAATAGTAGTATTAGTATTAGCATTAGTAGTTGTACTAGTACTAGTATTATTATTATTTGTAGTAGTAGTATGAGTATTAGTAGTAGTGGCTTCTCTAAATTTATATCTCAATATCTCAGTCCTTACAGCATTAAGCTCAGCTTGTAGAGTTTGGATTTGCTGTTGCAAGGCTGAGATTAGCCCCATACAACCGTACACTGGATCTCTCAGCCTAAGGTTTGCTTCATATACCAAACTATTAGCCGCATCAGCTCTCTGGCTTTCTGCCAATTCCTACATACATACATATATACTTATTAGACCACATAAAAATCATTATGAAATTAATTAAATTAATTACCATAAGCATCTTGGAGACGTTGCTTGCACCAAAAACTTTGTGGACAGCGGCAAATTTTTGAGGCTCTTGAGGTGAAAAGTAGGGAGAAAAAGGGCATTCCTCGGCACATCTTCTTCTCAAAAGCTTACAAGCAGCACAAGGTGTTATGGTGTTTAAGGTCCCAGCAGCTGCTGGACCAAAAGATTGTACTAATCTTCTTCCCATAATTTGATTATGATGATGATCAGAAATATTAATATTAATGTTGTTATTAATATTATTTGGTGGTGGTAATAGTACTACTGAATCAATAGTAGTAGTACTATTACTACTTCTGATCCTCTTTCCTATTTCATCCAATTCATCCCTGCTACTATATATAATTAACAATTAAAGAAAAATAGAGATTGTATCAAGCTTTAGAATAAGAATCCAAAACAAAAAGGTATATAATTTTAAATGAATATATATGTAGTTAATTACCTGGACATCCAAGCATATATGTATTTATACTATGTATTGGAATAAGAAGAAGATCTAGAATTGTGTCTGGAACTGGGAAGAGATATATATATGAGAGGGAAGAAAAAAAAGATTGAGAATAGAGAAAGGAGTGCTTAATTTAATGGAGCCAAAAAAAAAATATAGTTAGGTCAACGAGTCCTTTACTATAGAAACAAACAAAACAAAACAAATTAAATTTGTTAAGTAGATGTATGAGAAAGAAAAAGGCTCAATAATCAGATTTGTTTTGTTTTATGATGGATGATATATATGGATTAATAGTCGGTGATATAGCATTAATTTTCCCCTACTTATAAACTAATATATAGTACTGTGTGTTTATGTATATTTATATCATGGCATTTTATTAATTAGTTTGGTCATAAGACCGGAGTGGTACGTGTGCACTACGTGGTTTATACGCAGAGATGATCAAGTTACATATATTACAAGCAACAAAAATTAATAAATGAATAGTTTATTAATCTTATTATTCTGTCTTAATATATAATAGTTATAGTATGTATCTCTTACTAAGGGTTAGGGTTCGTTTGTATTGTATTAAATAAGTAGCGTATTAAGATTGGGTTAATTTTGTATTGTAATAATCATAAATTTTATTATAATATAACATGAATTATTATATAATATTATAATATATAAGAACGTACTTAAATTATATTATGTATGGTAAAGTTCAAGACGGGCCTGGGTTTGGCTGGGAGTCAGGGTCGAGGGTCCAGGTCGAGGTTCAGTCCAAGTCCGAGTGGGGATCCTAAGTCTAGGTTGGAGTCAAGGTCGAGGATAGAGTCTAGGTCCAGCTCAGGACGAGCTGAAATTGGGTTTTGGGTTAGAGACCTCGTCATGGACCAAGTCGAGGTTTAGGCCCGGGTTTGGCACCAGGTCAGGTTTTTGAGTTTGAGTTCGAGTTTGGGATCTAGGATCCAAGTAATTAAGGTTGGTCCAAAGTCATTGTTGGGTTTGAAATTTAGGTTCGAGTCAGGGTCTAGGGTCTGGGTCCAGACCAAAGTCAATCTAGTTCGGGACTAGGATTGGGGTCAGGGTCCAAGATAGGGTCTGTGCCAAGACTTGGGTCGATACTGTGGTGCGGGTCGGGGTCAGGTTCTAAGTCAGTAGTCTTGGGATTAGGGTCGGGTTATGGGTCTAGGTCTGAGATTTGGGTCAGGTTGCGAGTGTGGGGTCTGGGTCAAGGTTGGGATTCTATGTCCATATAATTTAAAATATACTATACTAATTAATATGATTACAATACTATACTATTGAGCACCAAATATTGTATAATTTAACAGAGCAATACAGTATAATACAATATGGTGTAAGAAATACCTCTAAAATATTAATTAGTTTGTCTAGTTCCCAACTTAGTATGGTCAAAATGATCGTATATCAGAAGCTAAATAAAATTAAGCTTTATTGATTTTAGGATTTGTTTAGTACATGTATATATGCTACTAAACAATATTATATTGCATATATAGTATTATGTTAGATTATATTTTAGGGAAGATTTTTATAAAATTATGTATAAATTTTTATAAGCATTTAATAAATAAATAATATTTTAATACAAATTAAAATTTAATATAATATTATATAAAAATATAACATATATAATATAATATAATTTAATTTAATTTAATTCTAAAAAAATATATTACAATACCAAAAGAACCTTTATTATTAGTCAGTTTTTAGCATATAGGATAATTAACTTAATTTCACTATTATTTCTAGAGCTAGCCGGCAAAGAGATCTATTATCCAATATTATATATATAAATATCTAACAAGTTGGAGCTCTACATTTTATATGTTTAGGAAGAAATATATAATTCAAATTTGAAGACAAGTGCATGTGCAATAAAAGGAGGTCTACATTTTATACATTTTAACATCTATTCTATCTATATATAAAATGTAGTTATGTAATATATATAATTTTTGATTTAACGAGGTCTTTTAATTTTCTACGTTAACTTTAACAGAATATTTTAATTATTTAACAAAATATTTTCTATTAATTTAATAATATTATTATAAATATTTAAAAATAAAAATTATGTAGATATTTTATATAAAAAAAATTAATTTAATTATATATAAATATAAAAATTACATATATATATAATCACATTGGGTGTCTACACATTTAGTACCTTGTGTTTTATCTAAATACAAGTTTGGTACCCTGCATTTTTAACAATACTTATTTGGTACCTTGTATTTTAAAATTATACTTATTTGGTACCCTAAATTCAAATTTTTTGATAAAATTTAATCAATACTATCAATAGTCTAAAATTTTATGAATTCTAAATTCTAATTTATTTATTTGATTACATATAATTGAGAATTGTTTGCTTAAATTAATAAAATTGTATTGATTAAGTTTTATTTTAAGGTATCAAATATGTACAATTTAAAAATATGAGGTACCAATTAAGTATTATTGAAAACATAGGGTACCAAATATGTTTTTCATATATAAAAACATAAGGTACTAAATGAGTATATTCCCAATCACATTTATATATAAAATATATATGTTTAAATTTTAATTTCACACAAGTCTTTCAATGTATATGTATATTAAAGATCCATGGATATCCTTATCTTTCTTTTAAGAAAATAAGTCATGTCTAAATATTAATTCATTATAGTGGCATTTGGTAACACTTTTTTAATCAGTTTTCTGTTTTTAAAACTGGAAAAGTAAAAATATTTTTCAAAAACATGTTCTATAAAATTATTTTTCACTTTTTAATTTTTTAATTGAGAATCAAAATTTTGAAATAAAAAAAACAGTCACTTTCAATATTTTTTTAAACAGTTTTTTTTAATGAATATTTTGGACTCTGACCAGACCCAGACCCGAATCCCCCCCACGGCCTTGGCGTTGAACCCGACCTCTGTCCCGAACCGAATCTAACCCCGGACCTAGACCTGACTTAAATAAAATCAAAAAATGAAAATAAAAGTGAACTTTGCATAACACACTTTTGTTTTCTATTTTTAAAATTAAAAAAAAAAAATGGTTACAGAATGCATTTTTATTTTTCAAAAATAAAAATTTTACTTTCATTTTGTGATTAAAAAATTAGAAAATAAAAGTGTTACACCAATCGACACCTATACTAATCAGCTTAAAAAATATACCTTATATGTTGAAATATATAATTCACCATGTTGTGCCGGTCAAGCTCAATATATTTCTTTTAAAAAAAAGTTTCAGCTCAATATATTTTTCATGGACTTATTATATGTAAAATTACATGAAATATAAGATTTGCTAACTCTCTCTTTTGAGTTTAGCCTTTTCCAAAACACCAACCAAAATATAAATCTATGTTTAAGAATAATGAGTCTATCCCAAACTAGATTACACCAAGGCAATTTATCATATTCAGAGAATAGCAATTGATACCCCTGTTTAATCTTATACCTCTACATCACAAAACTGTTCATGTCCATTTTTTTTAAATTGAGAAATAATTTTATGGTAAATTTAAAATAAAAAATAAAAAATGAGTAAATGACATTGTAGCTTTGGATTGATTTACTGATCCTGTGTTGGTTGTGTTTATAGGTACTGCCTAAAGCGAGAATGTTGGGCTCATCAAGAGAAATAGACCCGACAGGCTTCGCTAGTGGAGGAGGTCTTAGAGGAAAAAAGGAAAAGAAAAAATAGCATACTTCAAACTATGTGGCCCAAAGGGGGGGATAATTCTCAGTGAGCCAATGTCCTAGCTCCACCCAATCGGCCGTCATCATCTAACAACCCCAGCAACACTACAACCAGCAATACCAACAACAACATCAATCATGGACTCAGCAGTTTACTTTCCTACCCGAGATTCCTTCTGTAGGCTTTAAATTCCCCATGAAGATTGTTCCACTTAAGCCGCTACTTTGCAGAGAGCACAGGAGGCTGCAAATGCCTTGGAGAATGAGGAGGAAAGGAGAACTCTGTGAAAGAGAGCTAACAGGCTTTCGGTCGTTAAGAGGGCTGAGATTTTGAAGGCCTATTTGATCGCCACTATCCTAGTTGGGCCAATGGTAGACATTGAGGCCTTGGAGAAGCGGCTAGCACCCAAGGTGGGGAAAGAAACATCACCCTTTGTTGGAGAACTCTTAGACCAAGTAGCCAACAGTGCATCAGGGCTGTCCTTGGAGATATAGGTAAGATTTCACTCTTTCACCCTTGTTCCCGTTGTTGTATATTGTTTTATATACTTCATTATTGGCAGAGAGGGCCATTAAAGAAGTAGGCACCTTAATCATGGAGCATGAGCAGGCTAACGTTAAGGGCCAACAACTGCACACTGAAAACATGGCCCTGTTTGCTGAGATTAAGGAAGCCAAATCTCGAACCACTGTTGAGGTTGAAAAAGCTACGCGGAAGAGAGAATCAAGAGTGTGTTGGATGAGAATGAAGCTTTGAAGAGAGATCTCGAGGACCTAAAGAAAGAGAATGAGTTGTTGGAGGTGAACTATGGCTTGTAAACTCTGTTTATGTAATGTATTTGCATAATCAGTTATCATCGCAAAGAAACCTTAGAGAGGATACAAAGGCAACCACTTATCAACCATCCAACGGTACTTAGAGATTTGGAACCTGAGAAATTAACTAGGATGGTAGTTTCTGTTGGAAATATTTTACCAGGATCTAGATTTACTACCAAGTATGTTTCACTAAAATCTTAATATGAATTCTAAAACAATAAAATAAATACATATAAAGTTTAGTAAACCTTACACTGGGTGCAGCAGAATATAATGACTCCGTCTATTTAGATCTCTAGCCCTTGATTCCTTTCTGTAGCAGAGCATAATCAAGATCTGAATCTGGATCTCTTTCTCTCCTTCCTTTGATGTTGATTCTCCTTCTTGTTGTTTGGATTCTCCTACAGTCTTACACACTATGATTGAGATACCACTTGATGTGTGTGGGCACTACTCTATCACTCAAGGAATTTCGAAATTGAAGAGAGGAAAAGAGAGAGAGGGTGGCGCATGGATTTTTCTGAAGGGAACAATATGCAAAGTCATGAGTTTCCTGAAGCCAATACTTTCTATTTATAGAATGCTTTCTAGGTTTACGTTAGAATTGTTTGGCATTAAAATAATAGAAAAATAAATGGTAAAGGCTTTGCATAGTGGGCGGCCATATAAGGAAATTGGGCCTCACTTTGCAACTTTCCCATCTTGTTATTTTTCATTCCCATTTTCTCAAAAATGCCAATTTTCTAATTTAACCATTTGAATGCCAATTCTAATTATTTAATAACTAAAGATTAATTATTAAATAATATTGCCATTTAATATATTTATTAATTTAGACAGATAAAGTCTCTTAATTAATAAATAAACCTAGAATCTCTTTTCTTTACAATTTCGCCCTTGCTTAGTGAAAATTCATAAACTAGACATAGTCTAACTTTAGAATTATAATTGATTAATTAAAATCAATTAACTGAGTCTTACAAGTAGTATGGTCTCAACTAGTATGGGGACCATGGGCCTATATTTCCGAGCTTCCAATAAGTCGAACCGAATTTACCAGGTAAATTCCCTAACTTATTAATTCCTTATTGAATCCACACTTAGAACTTGGAATTGCACTCTCAGTCATATAGAACGTTCTATATGTTCCACGATATAGATACGTCATTAGTTATCCATTGTTATAATCCTAATTTGATCAATGACCCTCTAATAGATGATCTACATTGAATAGGCACTAAGGTACCGTTACACCTTCAATGTATTTTATCCTTAAAACACTTAGCTCTGTATAAATGATATTTCAGCGAAGTGAAATGAGATCTCTACCATTTATCTCTGTTTAGCCAAGCTCGAAGGATATCATTGTTCACTTCTAAATTCCTATAGAAGTTATAGATTCCATATTTATGTTGGCGCTCCCACTCAATTATACTATCATGTTTCCAAAATGTACGTATCACCCTGACCCAAAAGTAGGCTTAACTAACAAATCAAAGAATATGTATAGTACTCTTGAGATCGAACCTAACCATATCAGGATTAAGATCATTTGATCTAGGATCAACGGGTGATATTGAATTGAATAGATATTACGGTAAATTTTAATATATATAATCAAAGTTCAATATCTGTTCCTTCCGATGTATACTCCATACATCCGATACTGGTAAACTTTGCCGATTCCCTGGAAAGGACATAACACTTATCCAAGGTGTAAGAATACCTATCGCTGATTATCATGTAGTCTAAATCCAGTGAATTGACAAATCAGGGAATAAACTTTCGAACATATAATTAAGATTATATTCCACTGTGCTGACAACACTATAATCATTAACAAATTTATATGTTCTGGACTTAAATAGAATTCATACATTATATATATAATCATGAAATAAATCATGTGAACCATGCAACATAAAATGTTATTTCTGATCTCTATTAATAAGTAAATCTGATTATATTGAAATGAATTTTATTTAGGGCACAAAACCCAACAGTTTCCTCTGGGGCTATGATCCAAGACTCTTAAAGGCTTCCAAAGGGTAGGCCTCCAGGTCTTCCAACCTCAACTAAGGATTGACTTTTATCGAACAACTCTCTTTTTTTCTATTTTAATTGCTTTACTTTTAGTTTTGCAAAAATAGTTTTAACAATGCCCTAACTGTAGGGTCGTCAGTAATATCTTTTAAGACAACCGTTTTTCTTATGCATGCTTACTTTATTTCCTTGCTTATTATTTGCTTATGTTTTTTGCTCTTGTTTGATTGCTTGTGCCACTCAGTAGATTGCTTTTAGGATTTTGTGAAGCTTTTTGGCTCCAACGACCAAACTTGATACCTTTTGGTCTTTCTGACTTTGTATTATTTTATCAAACTTTTTGAAGTATGCAAAACCGCACATTCTTTGGGTGTTAAGTTTTGTCAAAGTATTCTCATCGTAACCATTTAAAAGCTCTTGGCGAATCAAACTTTAATGAAGAAATTGTAAGCTTTGTTCCCTAATCGCTATAGAAGTCGCAAAGCTTACCTTCTGTCCACGTTTTTCCCTGTTAATTGCCTCGGGCGAGATATTGTAGAAAATCCATGTTATTTACATTAGTGAGGGAAGAGAGGCCAAGAGTGTATCAAAGTCCTAGCCAGGATCCTTTTAGGGAGACGATGCTGGGTTTGTTTTAATGCTTAGAACCATCCTTCCTTCATCTAGAGTAACATAACTAGCTCAACATTAGACAGACTTTTCCCAAATTTGTTATAAGAGAGCTGCTGGACCACGGAGGGTTTCCAGGCGTGCTTCTTTTTTCTCACTCTTTGTAGGAAACTTGTCGATGTAGTCAACAGACCAAGACAACTGTAATAGCATTTAAACAATGTTCCCTTTTTAAGGATCACGTTGAAAGCACATTGGTTGTGCCTTTTGCGAGAACCAAGTCAGACATGCAACAGACTTCAAGTAGTTCTCCTTTTTCAGGAAAGAAGGTTGAAGACGTACTATATTCAAGCATTTGCTTCGCTCTCAAGACTAAAGGTGAAAACTACACTGGGCATTCAATAGACTTTAAGCAATTCCTCTTTCCAAGAAGAAGTGTTGAAGACGTATTGAGGCCCAACCAATATTTTCGACCAGTAGTTTGACAGCTTTTTGGAGTAAAATACAAGTACAAGTACAAATTACATGTAAACATAAAGATCAAACAAAAAGGCAATAAGTAAGAAACTTGTATATTTTTGAGGGCACATAGCTAGGTATGCTACCCCCAAGTGATCTAGAAAGTTGGGACATCTCCAAATTTGTGATCACTTGTTTAAAACATAGTTTATGTGGGAAACAAACATGTTAATTATTGTGCAAATCTCTTCTGTTTTCATTTCATTATATCGAAGGTTTACATTGAGAGAAAATTTTCAAAGAACTACATAAAACTGTAAAGGAATGTTAGACCCAGATCCCCCTAGCCTATTGGTAATAGCGATGTAGATAATATGCATTCCAAGCACGAGGGATTTTTGACCCATCAATTTTCTTGAGTTGAAATGTTCCTTCTCCTACTTTGTATTGTATCACATAGGTTCTTTCCCAATTGGGTCCTAAGACCCTACTCTAGGTTCTTATGAAGCTAAGAAGACTCTTCTTAAGACAAGATCTCTAACGTCAAATGTACGACTTTTGAGTTTAGAATTAAAATTCTTGGTAATCTTGTCCTGATACATCTTGAGTTAGAATTGTGACTGTCTTAGAGCTATTCAATTAGATCCTATGATTCTTGGAGTAAAGAATGGTTTCGAGTTGGGTCATAAGTGTCTCGTCTATGAGAAGGGTCTACAGATTCTACTGAGATGACCGTTTCACACTCGGAAGTCATCAAATATGGTGTATGCCCTGTTGAAGTTCTCTCCTTCGTTCTATATGCCCAAAGAAGTCGCAAAAGCTCCTTCGGCCAATAGGCTTTGCAAGCTTGGAGTTTCTTCTTCAACGTAGTCTTTAGGATCTTGTTCACAGCTTCAACTTGTCCATTTTTCTGTGGTCTAGCCACGGCTGAGAAACTTTTCACAATTCTGTGCTGGTTACAGAAGTAGGTGAAGTGATCACTATCAAATAACTTTCCATTATCTGAGACAATCTTGTGTGGAAGTCTGAAGCGACATACTATATTTTTGATGAAAAAATCTAGGGCTTTCTTGGAGGGGACTGTATTCACGGGCTCCGCTTCTACCTATTTGGTGAAGTAGTCAACATCGACTATGGCATATACTTGAGTCCTCCCTTTCTAGTAGGAAGGGATCCCACCTGGAAAAATTGAAAAAATAATTATAAACTAATAGAGAATGCTCCAGTGGACTGTACACACTTATTTTTTATAAGCTGATGTATTTATATTTCATTTTACTTTTTCATTTATAACTTTATTAATTTTAGCTAGAGTCAATGCATTTTTATCTTTTATAATTTTACACACCCACATGTCAATTTCGTCTGTTTTTTCCTCACCGATTGGTATCATTTATCATCTCCATAAAATTTTTTAATGGTTATTTACCTTTACAGTAAATAAAATACAAAAAATAAATATGTAGACTATTATTTTTTTTCTTTCATTTCTTTAAGTGCTCTCTCAATTCAAATTGTTAGCCGCCAATAAAGATTATCCAATATCCATACCCACAACACTACTAGATCACTAAGATCGGGAAAGAATGGATCCATTTATTAGTTTCACTTTATCACATATAATATAAATATAAATATTGAATTTGTTATTTGTTTTAAGCGAAAAAATTTTAATCTTATTCTTTTTTTAATTTTTCTCAAATGAAGAGATTTTTTATTGTTTTAATATTTATATTTTATATTTTTTAATTAATTAAATTTATTTTTTTTATTGTATTAATATTTTTTAATTTATTTATTTACAAACTGTAAATACATATTTGGTACCTTATGTTTAGTACTCTTTATTTACAAATCATACACACTTGGTACTTTATATTTGACTGTGGTGGACCTAACTTTCGACTAGATTATCTCTCTTTTAAATATTAATTTTATTTAGTTTTAATATTATATGAATTAATATTATTTTCAGAAAAAAAAAAGCCTATACGATTCTTTGTTTTATCTAAGTCACATTTTCCATGCGAAGCGCGGGTTGTTTACTAATTTATTTTAAAAAGGGTAGAAGTCTATTTTTTGTTAAAAAAAAATGTAAAAAAGAACAAAAAAAAAAAAAAGAAATTGTATTACAAATATTATAATCAAATGGTTTAATATATAAAAAAAATTATAATAGAAACTTAAATATAAAAATAAAATTATTTATAAATATTAATTATTAAAAAAATTATTAAATGTAATTAATTAATTTTTTTAAATAGTAATATTTATTAATTAGTAACCATGTTATTAATAGTAAAATAACTATTATAATTACATTAAAAATATAACTATAAAATAATGATGGATATATATAGTTTATGTCGGTAAGACATAATGGAATGTAAGTTTGAATTGCAGTCCACTATTTGGGTATATTGTCTAGCTAATGATGTTTTTATTATATCATGCGTTTTCACCCTTTTGTATGCTGATTGCTGATAACATCTCTTGCTATATGTAAGATTTGTTGTAGAAAAATATTAATTTTTTTTAATAAATTATATTGATAAAGAAACATATAATATTAACAACAAAAATTTGAATGTAAGCCAAGGCTAGGGATATGATAAAAGGAGAGGGCATTGATTTGTAATACACTAAGTTACACTCAAAAAATTCAAAAAAGACAAAAGAAATAAATTTGAATGTACAAAAACCGCCATGTGTGATGATTCTGTGGAAGGTTTAATGTTCTCTCTCTCTTTTAAAATATATTAGCTACCAAACTTTCAAAGGGCATAAGAAGCTTTCCAACTCTCTGTTTGGCCCTTATTTTATCCACTTTTTCGAATTCACATGTCTCAATTAAAGCAAGTCAGAAAATGTATGTTTGTTTAATATATTAATTTGAGATCAAAATCAAAGACAAATTCACTCTAACAATTTAAATTTATAATAACGAATTAACTACTACGACTACTAATAATAATAATCGCTAATTTATCATTTCCATGCATATTAAATATATAATATGAGAAATCTTATACATATATTTATGCAATTCTCAATCGATCTAGATCTGTTTTCTGGTTATGGACTTGACTTGAACGATTACTTAATAATTAGAAAATTACAAGCTATAAATTAAAATTTGTTGGGATTCAAATGATGTTGAGATAATGATGACTGCATTCCCTAGACAAATTGCAAAGTTTTCATATTTGCCTCTTTATTTTTTTTCTCTTATTTAAAAAATCACAAAGTGTTCTATATATATTCTTTTTTTGAAACGAAAAGTAGTGTTGTAGTATACTTTAGATCACGCGTATTTATACGTAAAAACAAGCAAAAGAGACACATTATTAATTAATTAATAGATTTGAATGAGTCCAAAATTTGAAATACCTTTTCGATTATTTGAAGTAATAATAGTAAGCTTTTGCACTAGTTTGACTTATAATATAATATGAATTGATAATGAGGCATGAATAATGGCATATTCAATTCCAACAATTTATAATATTATCTTATAACTAAAAAAGAAGAAGACAAATAATAAACCGACTACCACACACACTCACATATATATACAAATAAAGTAATCATAAATTTGAATGTATCAAACTAATAAATTATTGTTTATTTATTTCACTCTCAATGTAGAACCGTGCAACATTTCTTGATCACAAAGATAAAATTTGATTATTTCAATAATCTTCTGACGTAACGATCAAAAATTTCACCGAAAATGGTCACGTACATATATCATCATGAATTAAAAAAATTGACAACAAAAATTTCAAAATTACAGCATGATCATACGTATACATAACATAATCACTAATAATCCCCAAACTTGTATTATAGTATCATTATAATTAAGCTCTAATTGAGATCATCATATCATTGATCATATATTTTTTTCCAATTGGTTACAATAAAACGAAAAATGTTACAACTAATTAATAATAAGAGTACTAGCTCAATATTCCCCAAAATTAATATAGAGAATCAAGCTAGCTATTTTTTTTAATCAAACTGTAGTGATGATTATCATTATTAACCAATTATTATTTGTGATTAAGCAGTACCTTTATGAAGGATGAGTAACAACTTGATCTGGACCGTACATTATTGGCCCCACTACTACGGCCATTAAAGCAGAGAATGGAAACAGGTGAAGACTCATCATCATGATCATGGCCACCATACTCCTCATAATTCTCTTCATGATCATGGCAATTATTAACCCTAGAATCTACCGAAAGCCGCCTCGGACTAGATGACATCATTCTCCACCGCCGTCCACCACCGCGGTGTTTAGTACAAGCCGGAGAAGACGGTACCGATGAAGAAGAGTAGTAGGAGAATGACCTTGGAGAAGAGGAGAGTGATGAGGAAGAAGATGGTGATGAAAGAGAATAATTATTAGGAGAAGAAGGGAAAATATTATTATTATTATTATTATTATTACGTGGTCTAGTGGTATTTTTAGTAGTAGAGGTATCATGTTTTGGGAAAATAGTGCGTATAAGATTTGGTTTTGATGATGAGGTCTTTTTTCTAGTTTTAACATTTGATGATGAAGATTTTTTTGTAGTAGTGTAACAATAGGAAGGTGGAGGAGTAAGAGGAGGTAAAGGGTTTTCTCTGAGCTTAACTTTTGGTGTTCCTGGTTGAGATTCCCACATGAATGGGATTGAAGCTGAAGATCCACCATGGTAGTTTTGATCTTGATCCATTGATGATGATGATGATGATGATGATTTAGTAGTAGTGGATATGGATAAGTCCCTCTTCATCATTAGATGCTTATTATAATTAGAGAAGAGTAGTTTGTATTGATCTTTGGGATGAGTGAAAATTTTGAGTGAGTTATGAGTAAGGTCTGGGGTACTAGTAGTAGTACTACTTGTGAGCATTTTTAGTAATTATTGATTCTATAATAATAATTATAAGGCGAGGAGAGAGAGAGAGAGCTTTTAATTGCTAGTTTCAATGTAGTATACATGTTATAAATCTATATATATATTCTTTCTAACATGCTGTGTATGACTTAGTTTGGGTACTTTATAAAATTAATTACTTTGTTGATTTAACAATTAATATATTTTTTATGAGAGAGGAAAATGGAATGAGATTTATTGTTATTGGAGGATTTTAATTAATAATGAATCAACATGCACGGTCAACTTATATCAAATGGGAAAATGAGATTGTGACAATTACCAAACCCTTCACCACAATTAATTTCATTTGAATATAATTACTGTTGATATTATGTAATAATATAATAATCAAATAAAGCAGCTTTTTCTAATATTTCTGTGAAGTGAAGCATCAAGAAATTAAGTTAGAAAACTAAACATATATGTAATTGTAATTTGAATTATTAATGTGAATCTGGCCTTAGCTAGCTAGCTAGAGATCATAAGTTGAGATCATGCGATGCTTTGATGTCCTCATCAATTTCTGGTTCAAATCCCAAATTAAATAGTATTTGGAGGCTTTAAAATATGAGAATGCCGGAATTGGTTGATAACCTAACATTTTTTTGTCAACACAAACTATAAGTGCATGTTATCATAAACTATATATAAATATTTATATATATTTATGTATTATCAAAGGAATCAGTCATGCATGTGGGCAAGATGCATCACCGGCCAACACCACCTCATGGTTCATTATATATTAAAACTACTATATACAGCTTTTAATTAATTAGGACCTACTATGTATGAATTTCGATCACTTTTCTTAAAATAAAAACAAAAAGAAAGACTAGTACATATATAGATATAATAATAGAAAAGAGAGTACGTTATAGTTGGAGACTGAAATATGTTGTACAAAGCTGATCGTCTTTCATTATTTTTGCATTCCTATAAGTTTAGATAGATATATGTGCGTGAAATTATAAGCATGCTACGTAGGACTATAGTAGAACAGTAAGAATGACGTTAATTAACTTGTTATTGATTGCTACAAATATAATAATTTATATACTTTTGCAGCAAATATTCTTACATATAATAAGAAAACTAAAAAGGTTTTATATACTGATTCAGAAAAAAAAAATTAAAAAAAAAAAAACTTATTTACATGTTTGATTAAGTTGTTGTAATAAAAATACATTTAGCAACATTAATAAATATTTAATAGCTAGTCACAACGGATTTTTAGTTATTATATAAATATAACATAAGTATGATGGTGCTCTTTTTACAATTTTCTTCCACATTCACAAACATATATCCTACCCTACAAAAATATTGTTTTTTTATGAATCAGCTAGATTTACTCCAAAAAATAATTTTACAAACTAATTAATATATAGGGCCTTCAATAGAAGCTCTATAGAAATATAGCTGCTACAAAAACATTTACTTATAGTTACAATAAAATTTGTAACTAAAAGTAAAAAAAAAAATTATAACTAAAAAAATATTATCATTATCATTAAAAAAATTCATTGCTAAATTATTATTTAAAGCAATAATTATAATTTGTTAATTACAATTAAAATTAAATTAGTAACAATTTATATATAAAATTTACTTTCTAGTAACATTTAGTAATTATTTCACTACAAGAAATGTCACTTTTACTACCACATTTTTGTGCTGACAAAAATTAGTATTGCGTTGGTAAAATAGAATTTTCTTGTGATGTGTTGGCAAAAGGGGGTTGGCGAATCAATGTTAGTATTAGAATTTTTACCAGCATAAAACGAAAAGTGCTGGTAAAGATGACTTTTCTCAGCGCGTAAATGCGCTGGTAAAAGTTAGATTTTAACCACTGCAAATGTATGCTGGTAAAACTTTAACCTTTTTGCTAGCGCAGTTTTCGAAATGCGCTGGTAAAAGTTACTTTTACCTTTACCAGCGCAATAGTGAATTGTACTGATAGTGACATTTCTTGTAGTGTTTATAGTAATTAAAAGTATTATTTAGTCATGAAAAATTTATATTGTTATTACTACTAAAGGGTATTTTTTAAAGCTAGCTAGCAATATAAAATAACATCTATTGATGATCGTTGTTTTATTAAAAAGAAATTAATAATATAAAAAGTGAACAATAATTCAATCCAAAAGAAGATACCTTTCTAGATTGACAATAATTAGTATACATTGTGTCTCACACTCTAATAATAATGATAAAATAAGACTTTACCAAAAAAGATGTAATAATACTTCTATATACATCAAAAGTAACTCTGATGATATATATATATATATATATATCAATATTTGAAACATGATAAGAAGAAAAATATTCTTGGAGTGAAGAAACTCGAGTCATAGCAGACAATTTGGGAAATAATCCTTAGGCATGTGCCTAGGTAGACTTTGAGGCTTCGGAATAGGTATTTAGATTCAACAAAGTTGTTTTAAGTCACCATATTTTAGTACTTTGAGTAATGAAGACATGAAGAATCTTAAGTCCAAGGCTCGGGAGCTGAAAATACATGAAACAACACCCCAAAAGTCAACCCGAGCATCTAGAGTTTCACCTAGAGTTTTAGTTTTTCAGAACTGTCTTAGTGAAAATGGGTCAAACTTTGTACTAGGACATGAATTAGACATGTCACGAACATATTTGAGGCATCAGAATTAGATTCGGAACACTCATTTTTGAGCACCAAGTGCCCCAGGCACACAGTGCCCAGGTTGACACATTATCAATTTGGGACACTTCCAAGCATCAAACTAAAGAACTATCCCGAACATTTTCTTTGTCTTCATACAAAATGAGAAAACAAGTGCTTTTAGGGGAGAAATAGACCAACCTGGAGGTCAGAATAAGGGCCAACGCCTAGGTTAACAATCAATCTGGCGCACTGGCTTCAATCACTTAAATATTGCAAATTCTGCAATGAGCATTGTCTCTGACATGGTCAAATATAGGGTAAGAGACCTCTTCCTTAATTTTAAGAGCCTTAGACGTATTAAAACGACATACTAGAAGCTCTAGAAAGAGCACATAGCGCCATGGTTGACGTATGACCTGGTCGTGGGTTCTGCTT
This sequence comes from Cannabis sativa, assembly GCF_029168945.1. NCBI lineage: Eukaryota > Viridiplantae > Streptophyta > Magnoliopsida > Rosales > Cannabaceae > Cannabis > Cannabis sativa. The sequence goes on along the minus strand of NC_083602.1, from coordinate 53,402,100 downwards.
ATTTGATTCTCATTTCGTCTTGAGCGTTTGTCTAATTTTTCATAGTAAACGAGAGCTATGAACTTAGACAAGTTAACTTCACAACTTCATATTTTACTTTTTTAGCAAAGTGACTTAGTCACAAATCAGGTAGTTTCGAGTCTTCTAATTTTACGAAACATAAACATCTTTGAGAACTGGTGAACGACTTTACCAGAACAAAGAAATTGACTAAGTGATGTTAAAATATCACTTAAGCATCCAAAAATACATCCCCAGCGTATTTTTCTACTCACCTAGCATCCAAGTTGGCATCATATGCCAACTTGAGTGATGGATGTCAACCTAGGCATTGGTATCAGAGTAGACTTCAATAAAATGACCATCACTCACTCAATAATAATCTGATTGACGCGATTTAACTTGCATTTCGAATCTATCTCATTGCTCTATCAAGTCATGTCTCAAACTCCAATTGGAATTTTGAAGAGATCAAGTCCAAATTTCATCATCCAAAGAGTTACAAATTCTAACTACAACTTACCTGAAACGGGTCCCACAAAAGACATTCAAGCTCCAAAAAATTGACGACTAACCTCCAGAGTCAATTTCACCGTTAGATCATCATTAATGGTCAAAAATAGTGTAACGCCCTAATGCTAAGGCACGCTACAGTGCTTTTTCAATTACAGTGCAATCTTTGCTAATCAAAGAATTTTCTTGAAAAACATGTCAAATTAAAAATTTTATATTAATTATTAAACTTTATAATATATTAAAATATTTACAAGTGCCGGGATCCCGTTTTCAAACTTTTAAAAGTTAACATTCCAAAATACATATATTACAGGTCGCACAGCGACTACCAAAATACAATCCCCAGATGTTCCGAGACCGAACACTCCAGGTCACGCTGCTTGACACGTACAATCCCATCCGAGCTGATCTGGTTCACTCTTGTTCAGCTTTCACCTTTCCTTTACCTACACATGGAAGCAAAACTGTGAGTCGACAAGTAAGAAATGAATATAACGTATCATATAATTTTTGACCTGTAATTAGGCGCCCATACACCTATTTACAAGGCTTAACAGATGAGCATGAACGTTCAATACTAGGGTACAGCTACTATACCACATATACTACGTACCTCACTGTACGAGTGTTGGTAGGGTTTGTTTCGTACCCTGAGTACCACTGAGTGATATACCACACACCTTAGTACTTTCCCGAACTTGTGTTGGTATCACTGTACTGTACTCACAAATAATATTTACTATACCAACGCACTCTGTACCATAACCGTACAAGTGTTGGTAGTGCATTTAACAACTTAAGCATGCATATACACATAACATATACATACATTCAGATAATTATATCACACATTATATTCAGTTCTTACCTTATTTCCGAATTCAAGTGTGCTGGCCGACCTGAACGGAAATGTTGTGCTAGATGGATGCCCTAATCACATTTTAAAACTAGGTAAGTTACATGATTAAAACCCTAATCCCGAGAAACCCAAAACCAAAACCCTAGGTTCTGTTATACTTTCTATAGGTTATTCTAACTCTGGAAATGGGGAAACACCCAACCAAGGCACCGCAAAGACGAAAATTGAGAAAATAAAAGGCCCGAGGAACCCTGCCAAAATCGGCTAGCCGGTTTGCACCAGTTTCCCCAAAGCTTTTCATTCTTTGCTCAATTCTCCACCAAATGTAACCAAACCTTCCAGAGTACCTAATCAGGGTATACACAATATATTCCAGCCAGAAAATCATAGAACAAACCATTAAAACTCAACTTGCCATTAGAGACCAAAGCTTTGAACTCAAAGCTTAAACTTGCACAAAACCTATAACAAACACTAAAACCAGCTGGTAGGAGTTAAAATCAACTCAAAAGAACCCTAAAATTTGAACCCTAAACCTATCTAAATCTAACAGCCACTAATTCCTAAAATCATAAACTCAAACTAAGCAAAAACTTACAAACTAGAGAAGGATTCCACTAGGGCTTACCTTAACTTGAATCTCCCAAGGTTTCCTTGCTGAAAACACCACAAATCAGCAGTTCCTTCCCTTGATCTTGCTGGTTGCGAAGAGAGAGAGAGAGAGAGAGAGAGAGAGAGAGAGAGAGAGAGAGAGAGAGAGAGAGAGAGAGAGAGAGAGAGAGAGAGAGAGAGAAAGCTTTCTCTCAAATTTTGGTATTTTTCCTTTAATTTCCCTCTTTCTTTCTAACTAATTAAAATTAATTAATTAATTTATCTTTGGCTGAGAAAAAGGTTGCAAGGTGTCACCAAGTTGGGCAGCCACCTAACACACTACTTAACCAAATGACCAAAATTCCCTTACTCGTAAAACTAGGGCATTCCAAAAGCTACGGGTAAAATGGTCAAAATCCATAACCTCGCTCAATCCCGATATTTTATTTTCACAAAAATATTTCCCACTAAGAAATAAGGTTCTAAACTTACCCATGTGATCAAACTAGCCATCCATCGCATTTTCCGTTGTCGCCGAGCAAAAATTACAAAAAAAACATATATCACATATAAGTCAAATAATACCCCTAGAGTTTAATAAAATCTCCGGAATTGAGAAATTATAACTCTAATATTTATTTCTAAATATTGGGGTCCATAATTAAATAAATTCATAAATAATTATAAAATAACAGCAATTAGTGCTAATTGCCTTTACTAATCCAAATTACTAAAGCGGTCATTACAATAGCCTAAATGTATTTTGTCAAATTTTTTGAATATTTTATTATTATTTTAATAGGACATCTTTCCCTATAAAAGGAGAGCTCATATAGCTCATTTGGCACATTTAGAAAAGTACCAATAAGGTCAGAGCATCTTTCTCTAGTTTCTCTCTCTATAAATTAGAGCTTTCAAACTTAGTCAATTTTCTTGTAAATCTCGTGAGAAATAAGAATTCAAAGTAGACATAGCTCCATTGCCATCGTGACATGGGGAGCAAACTACTATAAACTTTGTGTGTCTCTCTAAATTATTTACTTAAACTCATTATTCATCTCTCGCCAATCCAGCGAGCTAGTGTTAGCTACATTTTAGCATCAATATTTTGGTACTTTCATTGAGAGCAACAACTCGATTTCTTGATTATGGTTTTTTTTTCTAGGAGCTTCGTTCTGAAAGGAATTCATAATTTCAAGCAAGCAGTAATCATCCATGAACACGCAAAGCAGTATTACCACTCCTAGTAATCGTGGCCCTACTCAGCGAGCAGTAGGTACTAAGATTCCTTATAGGGAAGTGAACTGTGAGCAAGCGTGCAAAAGGACTCAGACTCAAAATATGGATATATGGGTTCTCCCCCTAATGTGGAGTGGTCACCTGTTAGGGAAGCAAGCTTCGATCAAGTGTTTGTAAGGACTTAGACTCAAGAATGCAGATCTACAAGTCCATGACATGCAGCTGATAGGACCAATTGCAATTCTGCTCAACAAAATTTGAACAATGCGGGAAACCAATCTCCTTCATGGGATTCTCTTCTAGGTCTAATGACTCTAGGCCACCCCGTGACCCTACAAAGGGAAAGGGACCTGCAGTCAACCCTGGGAGTGGGACTCGGAAGCTCTACCATGAAAGTAAAGACTATGAGATTTGGAGGGTGAAGACCAGCAAAATGCTCCACATGCATAAATATTTCTGTGATGAACGGGGTGCTTGGTGTAGGTACTTCGCCTGTGGTCCTAATGGTCAGTTATACAAATACTTTCCATGGGTGCATGGTGACATTTTGAACTTGAGTAATCTGTTCAATTTCCTCCACTCATGTCACTTTGAGGAAGACTATTTCAAAGGAAGTAGTCAGTATAGTACCACGAACGAATGCTTGAGAGATGACTCTACCTTCATGCAGGATAAATCCCCACAGTTGCCAACAAGGCCACACGACCAAGCAACAACCATAAGGTTCAGATCGATCAATGTCTTTGATCAACTCAGAAGAAAAAAGAACCTACGAAGCGATATCAATGAGAAACGACCAGTTGATATGCACATCACCACACTTGATGTTTGCAAGACCGAATTTGATACTCTTGCCATCTTGGTGAAGAGTATCATAGCTCCAAAGAAAATAAAGTTTGAGCTAGACCATGAGCGATGTTCACCTCTCTCAGATCAAATCAAGGCTTTGGAGATCCCCTCAAAATTAAAAAGTCCAGTGTGGCACCCATACATTGGTAAAGGAGACGATCTCTGCTTCATACACAACTTTGAAGTACAAACTGACCTACAAAGCATTGGAGATGATTCTCAGTGTCGAATCTTTCTAGCCATGCTACTAGAAACAGCACAACAGTGGTATCTTAAGCTTTCTCTTGGATCTATCAATTCTTGGGAAACACTTAAAGAAGAATTCTATAATCAATTCTCTCCATCAAGGTACAGACCGATTGAGCCCAATGATTTAGTCAGCATTACAGGAAGAAGAAGAGCCTCTAAAGATTACTTATAACGATTCTTAGAGGCGACAATAAAGACAAAGATACTCAGTGAAGATGTCAAGGTCATTACAATGACGGTTGGACTAACTATTATAAGTCCATTGTGGAAAGACTTAAAACTCAAATCAGTACACACCATTCAAGAGTTTTTAGACAGAGCTGACGGTTTCATAAAGCTCAAAGAAGCCATCGAGAAGGTCAGAGGAGTTTGCTCAACCAGAATCAACCAATTACACTACTTATCTATTTCCGGAGTCTTTAATAGTCATTGACCAGGACATTAAAGAAGAATCAACAGTAAATGCTTCCACTGAAACATACTCCTTTTTTGTTTCCCAAAGAGAACTCGAGTAGGGAGATAATGACGACAAGTCCTCTGTAACTTCCTAAGACAGCTCAAGACAGGAGCCAGTGACGAAAATTCTCCATTTATTTCCAACAATCATCAGGAGCAGAGAAGTAGCAGTGAAGATGTGTCCTGTGAGTCTTCTGAAGATATTGACTAAGAAAGTAACACTAAAGACTCCCAGTGAGAGAGGGAGGGACCTTATATTGTCACATCTAAGATCCTGCTATGACTGCCACTTGAATCTGGTGCTAATACCAAGGTACCGGAACATGGAGCATCTAAGATAAATCATAAAGTAACTATTCCCTAGACAAACAGGTTAGATCCCAAAACAAACAGGTTGGATCCTGCTATGACTGCCACTTGAATCTGGTGCTGATACCAAGATACCAGAACATGGAGCATCTAAGATCACCAATAAAGTAAATGTTCCCTAGATAGTTCATTTCACAATGAGATTCACTTTACCTTGTGCAAGTGAATCGATGGCCTCTCGAAACTAAAATATGTAGCGAATTCATCTATAGGTCAAGAGGTCCATCGCCATGTTATGGACCCTACATTGCTAGTCCAGCAAAGCATCAGTATAGTGGGTTTCAACTTAGCTTCTTTGATAAAAATGCAAATTTGTGAATTTTATTTCTCTTTTATTTAATATAGCTACAATGATGATGTAATTGAATTTAATATCTAATGAATAAAAGCATTGAGTAAAACTTGCTGGTACTTCATTATTATTAATCAATTGCAACTCACTGACCTGGCTACACTCTCAAGCGCTGAACAAAGCTTGTAGAGTTGGTCTTGAGGTAACTTTGGTTATTTCTTTAGTAAATAAACACTGACAACCCATGAATCTTTGGATGAGTGGACGAGTGCTCACACATGTAACAAATCGCTAAGACCCATGATCAAGAAAGTCCAACGAGATTTGGTATAGCAAGTGACCAATGAAGGTATTTCTTCGATCACTGAGGGATCAAATAAGACATAAAATATGAGAGCTATGTATGTGACATGAGTATTCACAAAAAATCATGGTGCACGAGAGTCATGTATGTCACATACCTTGGTATACAGGAGCCAGGTATTACCTTGGTATACAGGAGCCAGGAGTTATAGGAGCATTTAAAAGATTTCACACACCTGAGTTAGTGTGGTTTAATGAAATTTTGATGTTATCCTTAGTAACTGATCTTCTTAATCCTTAAGTGTTAGTGCGAGTGCTGGTAAGTTTATTAAGTTGATCAACGACACATACAAACTATTTGCACACAAGAGTAAAGCACTATTGTGATTTGATATATAAATACTTGAGGTTACATAAGAATATAATGACCAAGTTTATAAATATAAAGTTCTAGTGCAAGTGCTCCTCCACATACCACAAAAATAAAAAAAGAAAGAACAGCATTGTCAATTATAGAAAGCTCTCTGGAAGTAGGACACTTCATCCAGTAGAAATTTTCTTATTGATTATAAGGAACCCTCTGGGAGTGGGATGTTACCCCATTTGTGGTATTCAATAAGTTGCTAAACTGCTCCTAAGTATGGGTCGCTATACTTAGCAAGAGTTTAGTGTAATCTTTATTTTTTTCTTTTTTCTCTCTTAGAGTTTTTTCTTCAATAAGGTTCTATCAATTGAAATCATCAAGCAAAGATTCTTCACCAACCTGTGATTTCGCCCTTATATAAAAGATTTAGTAAGTTTTTCTACACTACTCTTCTACAATGATTCATCTCACTTATGAGATAAAGTGAATTGATGCTTGAACATCAAGCGTAAAATTCATAACCCACTATACCTCGACAGTGGTCTATCCCGCTAATAACAAAATGCTTCGACAAATAACATCAGTGATGGGGGCAACAAAATCAAGACTAAGGCAACCTCTGAGCCATTATTTCAACATTCCACCTGCATATCTAGTTTCTTATGATAACAGGCAATCTGTCTGGTTCCTAACAGTGGCAGGCACTGATTACATCTTCGATCAATGAAAGAATGACCTACTCATTAGCAAGCTTTGAGTCACCAGCATGATGATAGAAAATGTGATGATTGATGATGAATCATCATAGAATATCCTATCCAAACACAACCTGGAAAGAATATGTTTGTGTTTGTAAGAATATAGGGTCATGCAAGCAACTAATGTATTGTTTCAGCAGAGCCGACATTGCTTCTTGTGGTGAAATTAGATTACCACTAACAGTTGAAACAACCCCGTGAAAGAACACTACTATGACTACCTTCATAGTGATGAACACCAAGTCTCCTTGGAAGGTCAACGCTTTACGACCTCCAAGTCATCTCATCTATCTACCACCTGCCTGTCAAGTTCTCAAAAGTAGCTAGTATTGACTGTCTCATTGGCAACCAATGAGTAGCATATGAATGTTACAATAGATCGTTAACATTCTCTAAGAAGACCTCTTCCACTATGCTAACATCCAAGGAGATGAGAAAGACCTCCTCCGTTGTGTTAATAGCTGAAGGGATGAAGAAGACCTCCTTAACTGTCGAGAACAGTCGAGGGGACAAAAAAGGCCTCTTCCATTATGAATACAACTAAATGAATGACAAAGACTTCTATGGTTATGACCAAGGAAAAAATGGAGACCGCGCCTACAATCACTCCAAGGTACACCCAAGATGGGGAAGACATCACCCGCATCTTATTAAGTATATTAATTCAGGAGTTGGTGACATCGTCAATTGACCAAAGAACGACCAGCCACTTCTTCAAAACTTCATTGGCGGTCTCCAAGATGACCTCCTCTGTTGTAAAGCAGAGATGATGAAGGCTGTTGGGTTTTATGCCCTATACAAAACTCTGTTTCAATGTAATCCAGATTATTCTATATCAATAAAGTAACAGAAGTAATTTTTCATTCACTTGTGTATGTTTTGGTTCACTTAATCAATTGCTTGTCTATTTGATTTATAAATTCATCCAAACCCCTTTCACATACTTGAACATGTTTATTGTGTTGTCAACACAGTGGAAAATAAACATGACTACGTGAATAAAGTATTCCTAGATTTATCAGAACACTGGGTTTCACTGATATGACAATCTACAACAGAGTTTACTTACATTTGGAGAAATGTTATGTTCTTTCCAGAACATAGGTTAAAGTAAAGCTCAGGTTGGATGCATGGAGTATGCATTGGAATGGACCGATATTGAACTTTGAATTAGATTTTGAAACTTACCGTAAACATCTATTCAATTCAATATCAGAAGTTGATCCTAGATCACATGATCTAAATCCTGATATGGTTAGGCTTAATTTCAAGAGTGTTATTCGTGTTCTTTGATTTGTTAGTTAAGCCTAAAACTTTAGTCTGGGCAATACATACATTTTGGGAACACGGTAGTACGATTGAGTGGGAGCGCTAACATAAATATGGAGTCTATAGCTTCTATCTGGCGAATAGTAAGCAAAGGGTGATTTCCTTCGAGCTTAACCAAACGAGATAAATGATTGAGTACTCATTTCACTTAGTTGAAATATCATTTATACAGGGTTAAGTGTTTTAAGGATAAAATACATTGTAGGGTGTTACGGTAATCTAAGTCCCTTTACAGTGTAGATCATCCATATAGAGGATCATTGATCACATTAGGATTATAACAATGGATAACTAATAATGTGTCTATATGGTGGAACATATAGAGCATTCTATATACTGAGAGTGCAATTCTGAGTTCTATGTGTGGATTCAACGAAGAATTAATAAGTCAGTGAATTTAAGTGGTAAATTCAAGATCTGCTTATTGGAAGCTCGGATATATAGACCCATGGTCCCCTCACTAGTTGAGATGATATTACTTGTAGGACTCATTTAATTGATTTTAATTAATCAATTAAAAATTCTCAAGATAGACTTGTCAGTTTGAGAATTTAGCACTCATTAAGGGCAAAACAGTAAATAGAGATTTTGAAGGGCATATTTATTAATTAGGAAACTTTAATTAGTTTCATTATTAATAAAATAAATGATAATATATTATTTGATAATTATTTTTAATTATTAAGTAATTAGATTTATCATTAATATGGTTGAACAATGGAATTGGCAACATTTCACAAAAAGGGAAACTATCAAGTGTAGGAAAAGGAAAGTTGGAAAAGAGGCAAGCCTTGTTTCCACATTGCCTAGGTCGGCCCCTTTACCTTCCTTTTCCCCTTGATTTTCTCAGTTCAAAATGTCAATCATAGCCCTTGGTGGTCTTCTATAAATAGAAGGCAAAGGCTTCAGAGTTTAACACAACTGTACAAGCTTTTCACAGCATTATTCTGAAAGAATTTTCTCTCAGAAAATTCTCTCTGAGCCGCCACCCTCTCTCTCTCTATACCTTTACTGTTTCGAAATGTATGAGTGCTAGAGTAGTGCCCACACACATCAACTAATACCTCAATCATAGTGAGGAAGGCTGTGTAGATTTCAGAGACAACAAAGAAGGACTTTCGGGCTCAGATCTTGATTATACTCTGCTACAGAAAGGAATCAAGGGTTAGAGATCTGAGTGGGAGGAGACATATATATTCCGCTGCAATCACTGTAAGATTTCTGATACTCTTATGTGTTTAATTTCATATCGTTTTAGAAGTTCATATTTAGGTTGTTAAATCAACATACTTGTGAGTAGATCTAAGTTCCTGGTAAAATAACTTCCAACAAAGGCCTCCTCCACTATGAAGCTTTGGAGATGATAAAGGCTTCCTCTGCTGTGTAGCTGAGGAGATGATGAAGGCCTCCTCCGCTGTAAAGCTAAGGAGATAAAGAAGGCCTCCTTTGCTGGAAAACTAATGAGATGAACAAGAACACCTCTACTGTAAGCACATCCAAGGGAACGCTAAAGAACTTCAAGGCTACAACCTAAGAGAAAATACAGACTACATCCACATAAACACACAATACGATAAGAGAGTCAATGCTAAGAAAACAACCAAAGATCAAAGTGTTTACATTCTAATGTTGACAAATTTCAGAAGTTCCCCAAATCAAATGAAATTACTCAAGAGAATCAGAAAACAATTGCCTAAGATTGTCAAAATTAATCTCCACCTTGTAATTTTAAGAGAAACGGGCTTAGTTCACGTCATCAAGTTAATCTCACACAAGTGTAAAGTTAACTTGGGGGACAAATGTTTACACCAAAAGTAGCCTTGGTAATGTGAACATCAATTTTTTACACGTGGCAAGAAGGAAAACATTCCTGGAGTGAAGGAACTCAAGTCAGAGTAGTCAACTTGGAAAGGGCCCTAGCCCTATGCCTAGATTGACTTTGAGGCACTAAAAAGGGTATTTAGATCCTGAAAATTTGTTTACAAGTCATCATCCTTTAGTATTCTGAGTAATGAAGACATGAAAAATCCAATTCCAAGGCTAGAGAGCTGAAAATACACGAAACAACACCCCATAAGTCAACCCAGGTGCCTAGGGTTTCACTGAGTGCCCAGGTTAACATTCCAACTAGAGTTTTAGTTTTCAGGAGCGTCTTAGTGAAAATGGGTGAAACTTTGTACTAGGACATGAATTAGACATGTCATGAACATATTTGAGGTATTAGAATCAAATTTGGAGCACTTTCATTTTCGAGACCAGGTGCCTCAAGCACCTAGCACCCAAGTTGACATATTGTAAACTTGGGGCACTTCCAAGCATCAAACTAAAGAATTATCCCAAGAATTTTCTTTGTCTTCATTGAAAACAAGGAAATAAGTGCTTTCGGGTGAGAAATAGACCAACTTGGAGGCCAGAATAGGGGCCTAGCACCCAGGTTGACAATCAACCTAGTGCACCGGCTTTGATCACTCAAATAAAAATTTTGCTCCAAGAATTCTCTCCGGCATGGTCAGAAACGGGGTAGGAGACCTTGTCCTCAATTTCAAGAACCTTGTAAGTATCAAAATGACATCTTGGAAGCTCTAAAAAGAGCACCCAAAGCCCAGGTTGATGTATGACCTGGTGCGTTGAGTTTTGCTTATCTAATTTCGATTTCGTCTCAAACATTCATCTTGTTTTTCATATTAAACAAGAGCTATGAACTTAGATAAGTAAAATTTACGACTTCATATTTTTCACTTTTTGGTAAAGTGACTTAGTTGCAAATTGGGTAGTGTCGAGTCTCCCAATTTCGTGAAACAGAAACATCTCTGAGAACTGGTGAACGACTTCACCAGAATAAAGAAATTAACTGAGTGATGTCAAAATATCACTTAAGCATCAAAAAATACATCCCAGCATGTTTTCCTACTCACTCAAAATCTAGGTTGACATCAACCTGGGCAGTGGATATCAACCTAGGCACTGATATCAGAGTAGCTTTCAGTAAAATAATCACGTACTCACTCAATAATGATATTATTAATGCAATTAAACTTGTATTTTGAAGATATTTTAATGCTCTATCAAGTCATGTCTCATACTTTAATCGAATTCTAAAGATATTAAGTCCAAACTTTATCCTCAAGAGAGTTACGAATTCCAACTATAACTTACCCGAAATAGGTCCCATATACGTGTTTTAGGCTCCAAAAATTGACGACCGACCTCTAGGGTAAATTTCACCATTAGATCATCATCTACATTTTCACATTTTTTTAAATATTTTATTATTATTTTAATACGACCTCATTCCCTATAAAAGAAGAGCTCCTATAGCTCATTTGGCACATTCAAAAAGTACGTTGGTGTTAGCCACTTTTTAGCGTAAAAAACTTCTGTGGATAAGTGATTGAAAAAGAAAACACACTAATTAAAAGCAGAAGTATTAAATATATATTAAGAAAATCCTTAGGTTTCTTAACTATATTATCTAGTATGTTGTCGATAGGATTTACTTATCTCCTCTCCGACCATGGTTTGTTAACCTTTCTATAAACATGGAAGTGGTCGAAGTTGGGGGAAATAATGTTGGTTGTGCATATGTAGGAGATCGTTGATGGAGGATTGGCACCATATGTCATCAGCAGTTTGAGTTTGCATTGTGGTTGTTGGCGTTGCCTTCGTCAGGTTTTGATGCGAGGTGGGTGTCGTGTGAAGGTGTTGGGTTTTGTGCCCTAAATAAAACCCTTTACAATCTGATTAGTTTTCAATATAAGAAATTTGAAGTGATTTATGTTTGCATGAATTTTACATGCTAATGGTTTAATATGTTTATTACATTTACACACAAAATCTGTTAAGTCCAGATCATATGTTTATTCACAATTATAGTATCGTCAACACAGTGGAATGTGATTGTGATTATATGAATCAAAAGACTAAGTCCCTGTTTCATCAGTGTTTTGGATTTATATTGATGTGATAATCAGCGATGATGTGTACTTACACTTGGAGTAAGTGTTATGTTCTTTCTAGGACATTTGTACAGTATACTAGTTTCGAATGTATGGAGTATACATTGGACTGGACCGATATTGAACTTAGTTAAGATATTATAAACTTACCGTCATATCTTTCCAAGTCAATATCAGTAGTTGATCTTAATATTAAAAGAATCTAAATCCTGATATGCTTAGGCTCAACTCAGGAGTGCTATTCATGTTCTTTGATTTATTAGTTAAGCCTACTTTTGGGTCAGGGTGATACGTATATTTTGGGAACATGATAGTATGATTGAGTGGGAGTGCTGAACATAAATATGGAATCTATAGCTTCTACTGGTGTATAGAAGTCAAGTGATGATTCCCTTCGAGCTTAGCTAAATAGAAGTAAATGGATGAGCTCTTGTTTAAGTGACTAATTTTTAGATCACTAAACATCATTTACAGGTAGCTAAGTGTTTTAAGGGGCAAAATACGTTGAGGGGTGAGAACGGTAAAATTATCCCATCTCGATGTAAATCATCTATATAGAGGATCTTTGATCACAATAAGATTATAACAATGGTTAAATGAGATAGCATATCTATATCGTGGAACATATAATATGCTCTATATAAGTCTGAGAGTGCAATTCTAAGTTCTAAGAGTGGATTCAACGAGGAATTAATAAGTAGGGATTTACTTAGTAAATTCGGTTCACTTATTGGAAGCTCAGCATATAGATCCATGGTCTCCATTCTAGTTGAGACTATACTGCCTGTAAGACTCAATAATTGATTTGTGATTAATCAATTATAATTCTAAAGTTAGACTATGTCTAATTTGTGAATTTTCACTAAGCAGGGGTGAAATTGTAAAGAAAAGAGATTCTAGGTTTATTTATTAATTAATAGACTTTATATGTCTAATTAATAATTAAATTAAATGACAATATTATTTAATAATCTATTTTAGTAATTAAATAATTAGTTTTGGCATTTAAAAGTTTAGAATTAGAAAATTTGCGTTTTTGAAAAAATAGAAATAAAAATTGTGAAAACTGCAAAAAGCAAGTGAGGCCCAATAAACACCTTGGCTGGCCACTTAAGCAGGTTTTTTAAATTGATATTTTCATTATTTTAATGCCAAATAATTACTAACCTAAACCTAGTAGTTGCCTATAAATAGAAAGTGATGGCTCAGTCAAATAACAAGTTCTTTTCAACAAGTTTTCAGGCCTTCTCTCAGAAAATTACTTTTTCAGAAAAACTGAGCCTTCCACTTCTCTCTCTATAGGCGACCCTATACCTCTCTCTTTTCCTCTTCATAATTTCGAAACCCTCAGTGATAGAGTAGTGCCCACACACAGCAAGTGGTACCTCAATCATAGATTGGAAGACTGTGAAGGATCACACACAAAGAGAAGGACATTCGGGCTCAGATCTTGATAATACTCTGCGACAGAAAGGATACGAGGGTTAGAGATCTGAGTGGAAGGAGACATTATTCCGCTGCAACCAATGTAAGGTTTTCTTAACTTTATATGTGTTTATTTATCGTTTTAGAAAGTTCATATTTTGGGTGTTAAACAACATACTTGTGAGTAGATCTAAGATCCTGGTGAAATAAATTCCAACAGAAGAATACCCATAGGTCTGGGGTGCTACTGCACGTGGTGGTAGAGTCGACCTTAATGATTGTTGTGTCCTGGTTTGGTGTTTGGTTCTCCTATTATTCCTTTTTTCTACTTTCACATTTTAATTTTGATCAATGGTTGTCTTTTTTATTGTTTTATGATTCAATAATGGTAATTTTATAGCATCACATTGTATTAATGGGAGTAATAGTCTTTATTTTGAGATGTTTCTTTGCTCAGTGGTCAAATTTGGGAGACTTCTAGATTATTATTATCCTGACTCATGTTTTATGGATCGATCTTTCATTAGGTTTGTAATTGGGATGGTTAGTTTTGCTACTTCACAACAGTAGGGCTTATGGGTCTTTATTTAAATGAAGGAGTTTTTAGGGTTTTCTTTTGAATTATTGTAAACAACTTAATTAGTCTATTTTTTATTACTATTCTACTCAATAAGCAATATCTTCATGGAATGGATTATGTTTGATTTGTCTATTAATAGAAATTTTTATTTTCCTTTCAAACAAGCAGAAATCTTCTTTTTACAACCAATGTTTTAATCCAATATCTCAAATTATTTACTATATGAAAAAAGTAATAATAAATCTATAATAAAATTTGCCAATATATATTTTGTTATATAAAATACAAATTTTTATAAATATATATTTATCAACATAAATTTTCGTCAAGATCTTCATAATTTTAAACAACAATTTTTCTAACAATTTTTTCTCTTCCTAATAAAGCGAACTAATTAAAAACATTAATTATCTAAAATAAGGTGATTGATTAATAAGAAATCAAAAATTTTAAGATTTTTTTTGTTTGTCTGTTTAAATATATTTGAGGATATTAGAACCATAAACATCTAAATTTAATTATGTAATTGTTGCACTTATGTATCTAATTTTAATTTTGATGCATGGTATAAATATTTAAATTTAATTTTTGTTGCAACTGTAAAAATTTTAATTAGAGATATACTTTTAGCATCAATAGCTAAAATTTAAAAAAAAAAAAATGTGACTAAATATAAATCATTATTCTTATGTTATCACAAAAATTATGACTAAATTAAAAATTTTGTAACTAAAAGTATTAGTCACAAAAATTATAATTTGTTGTCACTAAATGTATTTTTTAGCCATAACACTTGTGACTACAACTAAATTAGTGACAACTTGTATTCAAATACTACCTTTTATAGTGATAAGTAATTTTTATTGTGACTAATTAAAAGTAGTATATAATCACAAAAAATTTATATTGTAATTAAAAAAAAATAATTAAACGTAGCATTTTTGATAGTACATGAGTTTATGTAATTATTGTATTCAATACCTAATCTTTAATCTTTGAAGCATAAAACTAATTGAAAACCTAACTATTATTGTTTGTAATAAAAGTTAAACGCCAAGTATAAGTGCAACACATACATGCATTGACGGACTTAAGATTTCATTCAATTAATGGGGGCGGAATAAATTATTTTTTTTGAATTAATCAGAAGATTTATTATAAATAATAAACTCGCTCAAAACAAAACAATAGAACGCGCACTTCAGAAGAACAATCCTTCAACTGAAGCATACAATCTGTAGAGAAACAAGAGTCTCTTGTCAAGCAATGAGTCAACTTGTTTGCAGATCGTTTAACAAAACATAACTTAACAAACACTACAAGAAATGTCACTTTTACTAGCACAGTTCGCTACTGCGCTGGTAAACTGCACTGGCAAAGAGGTCAAAGTTTTACCAGCGTACATTTGCAGTGGCTAAAATCTAACTTTTACCAATGCATTTACGCGTTAGGAAAAGTCAGTTTTGCCAGCGCTTTTTATGCTGGCAAAAGTTCTAATACCAACATTGATTTGCCAACCCCCTTTTGCCAACATATCACAAGTAAATTCTATTTTACCAGCGCAATACCAACTTTTGCCAGCACAAAAATGTGTTGGCAAAAGTGACATTTCTTGTAGTGAAAAGATAAAGCCAAAAGTAAATTCCTAATATCTTGAACAATAAGACTAAACTGATAGGTCATAAAAACTTTACTTTGGACTGCTTGGACACATACCAGACTGTCTGTTTCTAACACCACACTATTCCAAGGATGAGTCGCAATCTAACTCAACGCTTCTAATTTGATGCCTATGATCTCAGCAATTTCAGGTTGGACATACCCAACCTTACTCTTTTTGAAAGCTTCTACCAAGGTTCCATGATGATCCCGAGCTACACAGCCCAATCCAAACCGACCCTCTTGTTCAAATAAAGCCTCATCAACATTAACTTTAATCTTATTTAACACAGGTGCAATCCAATGCTCACAGTTCGGACACATATTTTGTTTCATATAATTAACTTTTATTTTAATTTTTTTGTATACATTAAGAAAAGAAAAAAAAAATGAACATAAACAAGAGCTCTACCTTGTCTTTTATTGGTTTGGCCACTGCATGCATGAGCTTAAGTATCTGTGTCCCGACTATTCTTAATTAAAAATTAACAGTTGTAATTAAAAAATGATGTTTATAAGGAAAATGACTGATTTGAGTGTAGAGATCGTGGATTTCAAAGAAAAAAAAATTAAGAGAGAGAATAAAAAATAAAAAGATGTTTTAGTAAATTGTATTGAAAACCTAATATTAAAGATGTTTTTTCAGTTTATATATTTGATTAAAAAACAAATTTACAAAAATAAGATGAATAATCCTTTTTACTAATTAATAGAAACCAAAACTACTCATGTTTTTACTACATTCTTTGTCTTCTATATATGTATTTGTGTGTATCATGATCATATTTTATTTTGAATAAATTAAGTGCTTAATTTACGGTAGAGCAGATGGTCATATTAATTGGAGCTTATTCTGGGCATGAACATGCTTCTCCTGCTTGATGCATGTGCCTCATGCATATGAAGCTATATATATAAATATATATATATATAATATCTATGATAATATATATGACTATGAGCCTACCTAGTATATCCAATCCATGACCAGAAGAAGAGAAAGAAATTAGTATATATGTTAACTTTTGATTTCTGTATTCCATTATTTTCAATATTATTTTTTCAATTGTTCTTACTAGCTAGTGTGAATTTGATGATTAATTTTCCTTCATTTCATGCCTTGAAAGTGCAAAGGTAGGTGGTAATGATCACTCAGCTAAACCTAATATTGATCATGATTGATTTCTTGTATTAGTTTTTGTAATTAAACGCCAAGCAAAATATATTGATGAGTAATTAATACTATGCATATGCTATAAATATAATATGGTCAAACATATTAAACTTTTATATTTGTAATTGATTAGTTAATGTTGTTACCAAACCAATGAGTGTAATATTAATTTTAAGTCTTCATGAATATTAATTAATAATACCATATGCATATAGCATGATTAATATATGGTATATAATCCCATTGTGGTTGTTTAGTTGAGCAAAAGAACAAAGTAATAGACAAAATAATAAGTATATATTTTAGTAATTCGTTAATTTTAGTTGCTGCTACGTCGTTATAATATATTTTTATTTTGTACATTTTCAAACCTACCTTAATCAAAGATTGACAGGCTTATTTCTGGATATCTACTTTTTTTTGTTTCTTAATTTGTTTATCCCATTCTCTATTTTCTTTCTCTCAATCATTTTCCTTTTTTCCAAGAACTTTTTTTAAAAAAAAATAACACTTTATTAAGTCTAACAAAAAATATATACTACTAAAAGTGACATGCATTTGCCGTTAAATTTTGATTTTGATTTATAACTTTATATGTACAACAACTAAAGTGAATTTATATAAATATATACTAGATTCGAGTTACGTGGCAAGCCACGTAAATATTAGTTTTTTTTTTAAGTTCTTGTGGTTTTTGTTTAAGAATTTAGTGACTAATTATAAATTATATTATAAACGATATGTTTTATAAAACTAATTGTTAAAAATGTCATAATTGTGTATATAAACCTATAATATACACATTGTTATTCAAATATTTTATGTTATAAATAATTTTTTTTATATAGAGTTTAAATTTTATATTGATGATTGTTATTTAAGGTGGGTATCGGTGTAGTTTTTTTTAATTTTAAAAAAAAAAATAGATTGTTTAATTTTTTAGGTTTAATTATTGGGTTTAAATGTTTAAATAAAGATTGTTTAATTTTTTGGGTTTAAAAACAAAAAAAAAATCGTGTAAGCCTAATCTGTTAAATGTAACAATATTAATATTAATATTTTGTTTAATTTTTTAGGTTTAATTATTTATATATTTTTGAAAGTTAACGGTTATAAACGATTTTTTTTTATAGAGTTTAAATTTTATATTGATAATTATTATTTAGGGTGGGTATCGGTGTAGTTTTTTTTAATTTAAAAAAAAAAAGATTGTTTAATTTTTTGGGTTTAAAAAAAAATCATGTAAGCCTTAATCTAATCGTGTAACAATATTAATATTAATATTTTGGGTTTAATTATTGGGTTTAAACGTTTAAAAAAAGATTGTTTAATTTTTTGGGTTTAAAAAAAAAATCGTGTAAGCCTTAAGCTAATCGTGTAACAATATTAATATTAATATTTTTTTTTGTTTAATTATTGGGTTTAAACGTTTAAAAAAAGATTGTTTAATTTTTTGGGTTTAAACCTACTCACATCGTTAAATTTAACAGAATATTCTTTTATTTTTAAAGTATATTCTGTTAAACCAAGAAATGTCGTTAAATAGACACTTTTAATATAAAGATTCTTTATATATTAAAAGTGTCTATCTAACGGCATTTCTTGGTTTAATAGAATATACTTAAAATATTCTGTTAAATTTAACGATTACGTTTGATCTCCCGTTAACAAATAAACTCAATAATTAAACCTAAAAAATTAAACAATCTTTTAAATATTAATAATCTCTTTTTAAATTAAAAAATCATCTTACCCACATCTCTCTCTAACAAACCTATCTTGAGAGAATATTAATAATTTTTTTATTTATTTTTTTAAAAAGAAAAATATAGATAAAATGTCTAGAAAAAATAATATAAATGTGAGACTGTATATGAGTTGTCTCTTCTGTAATTACCTGGAAAAGATAAAATGTATAGATAAATATACATATATATGTGAGACTGTATATGTAAGAGAATTTATAATTCAAAAAAAAATAATATAAATAATTACAGAAGGGGCAATTCATTGCTATTGGGGAAGAAGAAGATTAATTGTGTTGGCTTAGAGATTTTTGGGCTTGGGCTTAAAAAAAATAAAAAGAAGATGAAATGGGCTGTAATTAATATTTACCTTATATGTTTGTGCTTATTTTTAGTTTTATTTTTAATTTTACCACCAAGAGGAGAAGGTAAAAAAATATTAGAATATGAAAATATTATTGGTGCTTATTAGTAATTTGTAAAGAATGTGAAAGTCTATAAATATATAGTTGTGTAGCTATTATTAGATACGAAATGAGATAATAGAACTTTTTTCAATTGGAAGATTAATGTACATTTTACTATTAATAACATACATTATTATAACATAACTATGTTTTACTTACTAAATATACTGACACATATTTTATTTCTATAAAACAAATCGTTCAAATAATTATACTATTTTAATTAAAATAAAAAAAACTAAAATATTAAATAAAACTAACACTACGTGGCTTGGCACGTAACAATCACCTAGTATATATATATATATCTATTCTATATAAAGTGTGCCTATATAACTGAAATTCTTGGTTTATGAGAAATTCATGGGTGACTTTTTATTTTTATTTAATAAAATAATAAAATATTATTTATAAAATAATAATAAAATAAATCCTATTAATATTTGAACTGATATTTAGCATATTTCAACTCTATATATAATCACAACTATAACTCTAGAAATTAAAATTATATATATAAAATAAATTGAACATTAAACCGCATATACAATATTGTTGAGAGATCAGGAAAAGAACGAATTATATATGGAATTTTTTTTTACCAAACCGTTTAGGTTTCCTCTATTTATCTTCATTTATATATTTTTTTCAATCGCAGTCCACTCCCACTATTCAATGAACAGAGCAAGCAAATTCTTATTGCCGTCTAAATGGATGAGTGAACCTGCGAAAAATGGAGGATCTGACGCAAATTCGCTGTGAGAAATTCAAAATAATCGTCCCCCAATTTTAGGTTCTGATCCAATTGGGTCTTCTTTTTATTCGTAAATTATCCCCCAATTTTTAAGATTAATTTTTCATTTTCTAACATTTTGGGATTTTTGTCTCCTTATTGAATCTTTTCAAATGTGCATTGTTTCTATCAAAATTAATGAGCTCACATCGTTGTTGTGTTATACGGAGACTAAACTATGACATTTGTTATTTTAACCTTCACATCAAAAAACATGTTGTTATATTCTAAATTTGGATTATGTTCAAAATTTGATCTTATGAAGAATACGTTTAATTAGCTTAATGTGTTTTACTATGCAATATATTCATATACAGTCCTTCTTTTTCTTTTCTATTTTCGAAAGGATAGTTAATAAATATAATATATAGCTTTTTGTTTTTGAAATAATATATAGCTTTTTTTCACTCTCTCTAATATGAAATAACAAAAAAAAAATTGAATCATCCATGCGCGTTGGGTCCACATGAGTCAAAAAAATCATAAGATTATCCTTTACAAAAATATACACTGATATTTTTTAAAATTTTTTTTGATGATCTTAAAAAATATTATAAAAATAATATCAAAACAAAAAAAATTACTTACCCTAATTTCGTTTTATCTTAAGAAAAAAGAAAATTAATTTTCTAATTATTTTTTTTTTCACAGGAAAAAATATTTTCGTGTACTGGTGTCCAATTAATGGATTATAGTGCAGAGGTGTAGTTTTAAAGAAATAAAATAACTTTACTTGTCTTTCATAAGTAAATTTTTTTAAGTAAATTAATTATGCACACCATATCTAATCATCTTAAATGAAAATAAATAACTATTTGCAGGAACACCGCCGCTTTGTCGACACTACCATATTCGATTTATACACAAAAAAATGGACAATCCAGTTATATGTAGACTCGGTAAGAATGAAAAGTGTAAAATAAAAAATTATACTATTGTCTTTGTCGAAGAAAATGTTATCTTCAATTATCAACAATTTAGAGATTAATTTTTAATTTTCTTTTTATCTTACACACATTGTGTTTCCTTAAGTATTTGAACATCAATTTTTAGTTTATTTTTGGATTAACTTAAGAACATATTTAAATTATCGAGCTTTTTTAAACACTAATTGTGACAGTTAGTAGTCCCGTGATCTGTAAGGGGAAACACCGGGTAAGCTGTGCAATCCCACACCGCCTGGGGAAGGTCAAGTGGGATGATTCTGAGACTGTGTAGGTATGGGACTACACAGTTGAAGAGGGCTTAAATGGATTGATTGGTACTACCTATATCAACAAGGTGCATCTTGTTTTCGGTAGCCCACCACGAAAGAACTCCACAGTTAAGCGTGCTTGGCCTGGAGTAATTTAAGGATGGGTGACCTCCTGGGAAGTTTTCCCAGGAAGCGTGCGAGTGAGGACAAAGCACGCTGGAAACACTCGTGTTGGTCTGTAGGGCCAGTCATCAATCCAGGAAGCAGCCAGAGTGGCGTACTCTTGTATAAGAGTCATTCATTCCGTGGGTGTAAGGACCCAATGGAGGCTTGAAGCGGGGACGTTACAAATGGTATCAGAGCCTTGACCCAGCCGGAAGTGTGGTCAACGAGGATGTCGGACCCCGTAAGGGGGGGTGATTGTGACAGTTAGTAGTCCCGTGATCCGTAAGGGGAAACACCGGGTAAGATGTGCAATCCCACACCGCCTGGGGAAGGTCAAGTGGGATGATTCTGAGACTATGTAGGTATGGGACTACACAGTTGAAGAGGGCTTAAATGGATTGATTGGTACTACCTATATCAACAAGGTGCATCTTGTTTTCGGTAGCCCATCACGAAAGAACTCCACAGTTAAGTGTGCTTGACCTGGAGCAATTTTAGGATGGGTGACCTCCTGGGAAGTTTTCCCAGGATGCGTGTGAGTGAGGACAAAGCACGCTGGAAACACTCGTGTTGGTCTGTAGGGTCAGTCATCAATCCAGGAAGCAGCCAGAGTGACGTACTCGTGTATAAGAGCCATTTAGTCCGTGGGTGTAAGGGCCCAATAGAGGCTTGAAGCGGGGACGTTACAAATGGTATCAGAGCCTTGACCCAGCCGGAAGTGTGGTCGACGAGGACGTCGGACCCGGTAAGGGGGGGTGATTGTGACAGTCAGTATTCCTGTGATCCGTAAGGGGAAACACCGGGTAAGCTGTACAATCCCACACCGCCTGGGGAAGGTCAAGTGGGATGATTCTGAGACTGTGTAGGTATGGGACTACACAGTTGAAGAGGGCTTAAATGGATTGATTGGTACTACCTATATAAACAAGGTGCATCTTGTTTTTCGGTAGCCCATCACGAAAGAACTCCACAGTTAAGCGTGCTTGGCTTGGAGCAATTTCAGGATGGGTGACCTCCTGGGAAGTTTTCCCAGGAAGCGTGCGAGTGAGGACAAAGCACGCTGGAAACACTCGTGTTGGTCTGTAGGGCCAGTCATCAATCCAGGAAGCAGCCAGAGTGGCGTACTCGTGTATAAGAGTCATTCATTCCGTGGGTGTAAGGACCCAATGGAGGCTTGAAGCGGGGACGTTACAAATGGTATCAGAGCCTTGACCCAGCCGGAAGTGTGGTCAACGAGGACGTCAGACCCCGTAAGGGGGGTGATTGTGACAGTTAGTAGTCCCGTGATCCGTAAGGGGAAACACTGGGTAAGCTGTGCAATCCCACACCGCCTAGGGAAGGTCAAGTGGGATGATTCTGAGACTATGTAGGTATGGGACTACACAATTTAAGAGGGCTTAAATGGATTGATTGGTACTACCTATATCAACAAGGTGCATCTTGTTTTCGGTAGCCCATCACGAAAGAACTCCACAGTTAAGCGTGCTTGGCCTGGAGTAATTTAAGGATGGGTGACCTCCTGGGAAGTTTTCCCAAGAAGCGTGCGAGTGAGGACAAAGCACGCTGGAAACACTCGTGTTGGTCTGTAGGGCCAGTCATCAATCCAGGAAGCAGCCAGAGTGGCGTACTCGTGTATAAGAGTCATTCATTCCGTGGGTGTAAGGACCCAATAGAGGCTTGAAGCGGGGACGTTACACTAATATACTGCATTCGGTATTTACTTTTTATTTATATTAAAAATAAAATAGTTTATTATTAAAAATAAAATGGTTTATGAGAAATTCATGGGTCACTTTTCATTTATATGTAATAAAATAAATCATATTAAATCCAAAAAAATACGATTGGGTTTTTTCTGTTGTACATCTACGATTAGGTTTTCTTTAATCATTTATTGTATTCCTTTTCCTATTACAATTTGGACATTCACATGGGATCACACATAATATTCCAATCCGCACTTCTCTTTTTTCTTCTTCACAACTTAATAACAAAATATATAAGTAATAATAATAAAAAAATAAGCGTGACTTTTATCAAAGTTCACAAAACCAAGCATCAATGGCGAAAAAAACCCAACAAAGTTTACAGCTAATAAATGATTCTAAGTGCTCGGCATATGCATTAGTTTCCAGGAGCAAAGTTTTTTAAAGTGACGTAATAATTTACATTTATGTTGCAAACACAATATACAAAAAATAAAGAAGAATGTGGAAGAAAGAAGAGACCATTATTTACATCTAGAAAGGCAGTGGAGATAATAATAGAAACTTTTTCATTTTTTTTTCTTTTTTTTATCTATTTTTTTTTTATCTTTTCGAGTAAAGATAAATATGAAATTTTAATCGCATAGAGTTTTCTTTTAATAAAATATAGTATTTTAAAATAATTTAATAGTGTTTTGTTATAGAATACTATCACTTTTTGTTAACACACGGTTTTTACTTTTTGTTGACACTACCATATTCAATTTATCAATGAAAAAATGGATAATCCAGATATATACGGACCCGGCTAGAATGAAAAGTGCAAAATACAAAAAATACACTATTGTCTCTATCGAAGCAAATGAAGATTGAAATCCACCAATGACTATCATTAGTTTTCTTATCTACAATTTTTAGACAAATGCTATCTTCAATTATCAATAATTTAGAGATTGATTTTTAATTTTCTTTTTATCTTATACCCATTTAAGTAATGTTTCTTTAAGTATTGGAACATTCAATTTTTAATTTATTTTTGGATTAACTTAAAAACATATTTAAATCATCAAACTTTCTTAAACACTAATATATTGCATTCGGTATTCACTTTTAATTGACAACATTATAAAATATAATATTTAGATACACATAATAATAATCTCACCTAATAATTAATAATATTTTTTCTTTAATTTTTAATTGTATCACTTTCAAATAACATAGAAAAAAACTAGCATAAATTTAGTATACGTGCCTCGCACGTAGTTTTTTGCTAGTATATATATATATAAATAAATAAATTATATAAGTCTCAATATCCTCCTTTTTACCTACTTGTTTTAAAAAAAATAAATAAATAAAAAATTAATGTTAAAGGGATACATGTAACACTTTATTTGATGTCATTTACTTACATACAAAAAATATTAGATTGAAAAATGCTATGTGTAAGTGTCACGTGTAACAATAATAGTGGAACCTCCACCTATATCCAAGTGTCAATGCATTATTTTTTGAGATTTTTACACCTCATGTCAAAATTGACATCTTTTTTACATTTTTGTCAATACACGGTTTTTTAAACTTTTTTAACTTTTACATTTTTCAATTTTACTTTTCAAAAAGTTTCATAATTACAAAATTACCTTCTCCCTTCCTTCCTTACACACGTACACGCACGCCACCTCATAACTCCTTTTTTATTTATTTTTTTTGAATTTTTCATTTCTCTGATTCTTCCACTCTTCAAACCGTAGCTTCCCACGATCACCATTCTCAAGCCCTAACCCATTTCTTCTTCCCACGATCACCTTCTCCAAGCCCTCACCCACGTTTTCCTCAACCTACATTGTCATCCTCCACTATTTTTTTTCTATATAAATGGCAACCACTAGAAGTGGTTCGAAATCACCATCTCCGGCGAAGAAACATTCTAAAAAATCGAAGAAGCCTCCAACTGTTACTTCCAAAGTCGAAGCTAAGATGGGGTTAAAAAAATTGCTAAAAATTTAGTGGGTGATGTTCCAGAGACATCGGGCACTAAGAAAAGAGCCCTTCCAGTTAAGGCCGATGCTCCTAAGCCTAAGAGAGCAAAAATTTCCAAGTCTGCACGCGATGTAAGTTTCTCTTTGTTGTTTTTAAATTTTTCTTTAGTTTTTTTCTGGTTGTTCTTTTTGTGGTGTTACATTTGATGATTTAAAGTTTTTCCCATTTTTTGTTCTAGGTTTCCTCAGATTCTGATTTTGAGGATGAAGTGCATGCTGAGGACCAAAAGCCTAAAGTTAAATCGAAGGTAATTTTAAATTGCTTGGTTTCATTTTATTGAGTTAATTTTTACATCAGCTTTTTAGGTCACTGATTTAGGTGTTTATTAGGATATTTTTATGTTTTTTTGTTGTTCTTTATGTATTTCTGTCATGTATTGTGGTTGATGTTGTTTTGTTGTTTTTATTCAGTTGTTGTTTGGTTGTTTAAAAATTACCCAGTTCAATTCGTATTGTGTTACAGTTTTGAATTGCTTTTCCCCATTGGTTGTTTATATGTTTATTGTGAATTTGTTTTCGGTTGTTTTACACACTATTAGTATTGAGAAGCATTTTACTAATTTCAATCGCAACAAGATCTTTCAGTGTTGTTTATTCTTTAGTTTTGTATATATTTATTGTGAGTTTTTTCTCGGTTGTTTGTCACACTATTATTATCGACTACCATTTTCGAAATTTCATAACAACGAGCTTGTACAGTGTTGTTAATAGTTTAGTTGTTTTATCTGTTTATTGTTAGTATTTGTTTTTTTTTTATAAGTTGTGACAGTGTTGTTACTGTATTTTTTGAAAGTTGTTTATCTCTTACATTTATCATACTGTAAGGGTTTCATAAACGTTGTTTTTAGGTTTTTTATTGGTTGTATTTTGGTTACTACATTTTTATATCTTCATTGTTCTTGTATCTAAGATTTGTTGCTTATGTTTTACTTTGTATTTCTTTTTTTTTTTTTGCAGGTCCATGCTAGGACCTCAGAGAAGGTTGAAGGATTTGACTTACCAAAGAAAAATCCCCCTAAGGTGTCCTTTTTTTTAAAAAAAAATTATTTTTATTATTTGTTTTCTGTTTCTGTTTTAGCTTTTTTGTTTTTGTCCTGATTTATTTTGTTTCAATTGATACAGGAATGGGATTATATTTATGACCAGAAGAATCTCTTCATTGCGAAAGCCTTTTCGACTGCTACTTTCCAGGTGATAGAGAACATTAAGTCTTGTCTTTCAGATGTACAGCTTGAAATGTTTTCCAAAACCTGTTTTGGACATTTCCTTAACCTTCCTGATTTTAAAGTTCAACCGCAAGTGTTTCATGGGTTGTTGCTCCGGGAGGTTCAGCCACTTAATGATGCTGAGTTGTGGGTAATGATACGCGGTGTTAGGCTTTGGTTTAGCATTGAGGAGTTTGCTTTGATTACTGGGTTAGACTGTGAAGGTGACTGTAGTGTTTTAGATTTTAAGCAAGACGTTAATAGTCTTTGTGAAAAATATTGGCCAACTTCGTCCTCTATCACTAAGGAATCTATTAGGGAATGTTTTACCACCAAGAGGTGGGGTGATTCTGATGAGGATGCTGTGAAGTTGGCAGTTTTGTATTTTGTGGAATGGTTCTTGCTTAGTGGCACTAAGCATAAAAATGTACCTAAGTCTATTTTAGATGTTGTAGATAGTGGGAGGTACAATGAATTTGCTTGGGGCCGGAGTTCTTTTGAATTGACTATTTCCTCATTGAAGGGTAAGCTTGACAGTTAAGTTGAGGGTGTTAGGAAGGCAAGGAGTTCGGGAAAGAGGCCGAGTGTTTTTTACACTTTGATTGGTTGTCCTCATGTTCTTCAAATTTGGTTCTATGAGTGTTGTAAGTACATGAAAGGTAAGTACTGCCAAAAGGAAAACTCTCGTATTCCAAGGATCACTCAATGGACATGCAATAGTCAGCCTACTTTCAAAGTTTTGAAGACTACTATTTTTGATGTTTCCAAAGATAAGGTATATTTGTTTGTTGTAATTTGGTTTTTCAGTAGTTGTTTTTATGTTGTTTTTCATTATTAATAATCTTCATTATTGAAATTTTCATTTTGTTGTTTTTTGATCAGCTGCAACTATCAAATATGAGGCTCACGGCTGGTGAGTTCAAAGCTTTGAAACTGAGCAGTTTCAAGTTTGACACTGACTACAACTCTTACAAGAGTCTTCCTGTTCCTGAAGAGCCGTCTGTTGCTCAGAGTGACATTTCTGTCAAGCTTGATGCTTTTTCTGAGAAATTTGATGGGTTGGAGGTGAAGATCGATTTGTTGCATACTTCCCAACAGAAGATTTCATCTGATTTGGTTGAGTTGAAAGAGTTTGTGTCTGCACAGTTTGTTTCTTTTGGTGCTCAGATGGCTTCAATGCAGACACAGTTTTCTACTGTTTTTGCCGATTCCTATGCCAAGGTATGTTAGTTTTTCAATAGTTGTTTTTCAGTTTTTTTTAAGTTGTTTTATACTAATTTAAATTGTAATTTCAATATAGGACAAAGGCAGTGACTCTTCCAATGATGATGGTGGAAGTGGTAATGAAGAAGATTTTGATTTAGATGAATCTGAAGAAACTGATGACAATGAAGAAGAGAATGTTATGGGTGATGAAGAAGGTGAGGGTAGTGAAGGTGAAGAGAAGGATGGTCAAGCTGATGAAGATTCTGAGTCAAAAAAAAAATGATAAGGGCAGTGATGATGAATGCACTGATAGTGAGGAGAAGGTAGATAAGTAGACAATGTAACTAGGTTTTAGTTACTTTGTGTGGTTTATTTTGTTGTAAGTCCGTTTTAGGTAGTGGTCTTGTAATTCTATGTTCTTGTTATGTCTCTTCTTATGTTTTATTTATTTTTTTTTTTTTGAAAAAAATTTGCAACTATTTTTCAAACTATTTATTTGTATTTATTATGTTATTTATATGGCTGTGTTTATAGATTATGTTGTTCGCAATTTATTGTTGGTCTTCTTATTTTACTTGTTGTTTTTATTTTGTTTTTAAGTTGTTATGTAGTTTTTTTTTAGTTGTTGAAGTCTTTCACAAAAAATAACTTCACTTTTTTTTCCATTTTCTTTTTCCTTTATTTTCTGTATCAAGAATTTCGTTGATTTCAATGACGGGCCTACTCAAATAGATGTTGAGGCTATTTGTTCGGTCAGGTGTAAAAGCAGTTGAAATTATGGTAATGTTGCTTTTGTGTTGTTTTTTGGTTGTGTAAAGGTTGTTATTTTTTAACCATGCTCTAATTACTTTTTAATACCATATATAAACAGATGTCTTCAGATGGAATTGGTGGTGATTCTTGTAAACAGATTTCAGTTTCTGAAAATGTTGAGGTTACGGATCGTCGTCTTGTTTGTTTTGAGGTATATTTTTTTTATGGTTGTTTTTTAGTTTCTTCATACTTTTTGTGTTTAACACTGTCTTTTTTCTTTCATTTTTATGGAAAAAATATATTAGATGGGTGCAACAGGTCTCAATGTTGATTCTAACATTGAACTTGAAGATGACCTGATTCCCGTTGAAGAAACTCCTCTTGTTGACAAGAGGAAATCTAAGAAACCCATAGCGCTGACGTCTCCGTTTATGGAGTATGACTCTTCCATTTCTAGTTCTAAAGATGGTTCTGGTTATGGAGTTGTTAAGTATGTGGCTGGGTTGTGTCCTCTCGATGATAAGATTGGTGAAGATGTAGAACATAAAGACGAGAATGATTTTGACTTGTGGCTTGGTGAAGGACGGCGATCGAAGAAAGATCCGTAAGTGTTTATTTTCAGCATTTTTGTTGTGTTTTTGTATTTTTTGTTTTTTACTTTACTATTTATGTTTCAATTGTATTTTTTTTTTATGTTAGGCATGACAAGGACAAGGTTTACTTGAAGGGTAAGGATAAGATTGTTCCCCCTTTTCGTTTTGGCGTGGAAGATGTTGCAACCAAGATGTGGTTCCACAAGCTTGCATATCCTGGCCAATGTTTAACTAATTCTGTAAGTTAATTTATTTTTTCTTTTGATTTTTTTCAAAAATTTCAGTCTATAGTTTTCTTCATGTTGTTTGTTGGTTGTTTTTTAGTTGTTGAAATATAATTCATTTTCTGATTTTCGAACATTTCTCATTTTTTATTGTTTAGCATCTGGACATCATTTTTTACTATCTACGTAAAAAAGGAAAGTATGCAAAGGAGCCAAAGGTTAAGTTCACAACCACCGATTGCTTATTCTTCAAAACCATTCATGCTTTGTATGAAAAATTTATTGCACAGAAAAAAAATCTTTCTTTGATAACTGCCCAGCATGCCATTGCTGATTATATCAGAGGTAGAAAAATGTTATGTGGTTCCCCTTGGCATTTGTGCGATCATGTTTTGTTTATCATCCATATGGAGACTGAATCACATTGGATTCTTGGTCGATTGAATATTGAGGAAAGGCGTATGTACATGTACAACTCCTTGTCGACTGCTATGAAAGATAGTGCTGCTATCAAAGCTTGTCAGCCATTTGCGGTGTTGTTGCCCCACTTTTTTGCTTTGTTTGATGAGTTCAAAAAGGAAAACAAACCGGTTTGTTTAGACCCTTTCGAAGTTGTTAAGGTTGATGGTTTGCCTCAACAAACCTCGAAGTAAGTTGTTTTTAGTTTTTATTTTCAAATGTTTTTTTAATTTTGTATGTTATTTTCATTTTTTAAGTTTTTCTGCTGTTGTTTTTTGGTTGTTTTCCAGTGATTGTGGTTGTTTCGTTGCATCGTTTGCCGAATACTTCATTGATATGAAACCGATTCCTCCCATATTTGATGTTGAGAAACACCGTGATAGGCTTGCTGTGTTGTTCTATAAGTATGCTC
Organism: Cannabis sativa; assembly: GCF_029168945.1. Classification (NCBI taxonomy): domain Eukaryota; kingdom Viridiplantae; phylum Streptophyta; class Magnoliopsida; order Rosales; family Cannabaceae; genus Cannabis; species Cannabis sativa. The sequence continues at coordinate 53,372,164 of NC_083602.1, read as the reverse complement.
GCATGAAAAAAGTGGATTTTATTGATAGTGAAGATGAGGCTCCTCCAAAGGGTCCAAAGAAGAATTTGTCTTAGTTATCTATTGGTTGTTGTTGGAAATAGTACTTTTTTTATTTAGCTTTTGTTTTTTCTATTACCAGATTATGTTCATAATCATAGACAAGTTGTTGTTTCTATAATGTTTTTTTTTTATTGAAATTGGTTTTTTATTTGTTCATATTTTTGAATTTTTAATTTTTATATTTAGTTTAACTCATGACAGCATACTATTAACAACCTTATTACAACCATCTTACAAACAACTAAATTGCATTTTAATCACTTTATGTAGTTTTTTTTCCTTCTTATTAATTTCAACCTTCTTCCACTCATTTAATTATTTAACTATAATATTTGATGTTTTTTTGTATATTAATGATAATAATACCAATTCCCTATTATCAATATCTCTCCACATAAAAATTCACAATAAAAAAATATATGTAACAACCAATCGTAATATGCAGTATGTTTTTCTAAATGTTTTAATATAGTTGTTTTTTGGTTGATGTGTAGTTGTTTCTACTTCTATGCTGTAATTCTTCTGCAGGTCTTTTTGTTATGTCCCTTTTGTCCACACTTGTCACACTTGTTTTGTTTCTTTGTTTCCCAAGCTGCTGCCATTGTTCTTTTCCTCGGCCTTCCAGACTTGATTCTTTCCTTTGGAGGCAACACTATGATGTCTTCAAAAAATTCTGGAAGTTCCCATTCTCTTACGTTTCCAACTGGGTATACTGTTTCTTCATATGTTTGCAGCCATGCTTTTGATGTGTAGTATTGTGCACAGTAGTTGTATGTGTTTATGTTCAAGTCCTTCATGACGGCGACTACATGGTTACATGGCATTTCATCTTTTTGAAATCTATTGCATGTGCACGTCTTCTCCTTCAAGTTTACTATTCTTGTTCTGTCTTCATCTATCACCTCAAACAGGTTTTGGTTTGCTGGTTTCACCTGCATGTTTTAAACCAACTTTAAAACAACCAAAAAACTATGCAAAAACAACTTTTTTCATTTTACTTTATGCGAACGATAATCTCAACTTACTGTTAGTCGCAATGACTGTACATAGTTCCCTATGAGTTTTTTCTCAGATGATGGTGTCAGCCTTGGTGTGCATTTTTGTGCCTCCTTTCTATTATTGTATGTCCACTCTTGCATTTGTGCCCTCAAGCACTCCATTAATGTTGTGACTGGTGTTTCCCTTGCTGCTAAATTTGCTGAGTTCAGTGCCTCAGCTATGTTTGATGTCATGGTAGAGTACCTATAATTTGGACAGTTTCTATCATAGTTCTACTTTTGAAAAAAAAACTCAAACGCAACGCAAAAACAACGCAAATACAACGCTTTAAATATCTGAATATGTCATTAATTTTATCCTTTTTATTTGTTTTCACCTGTTGTTTTCTGAATGATACCTTGACCATTTTTCATGGCCAATTTTTTCCAGGTACGGTCTTATGCGCTTATCCAAGTTGTCTAGCTCCCTCATATGGAATTCAAACTCCATTTCTGTGTAAGCTTTTGCAGCTGCAAAGAATGACACTCTGAAATGCTTTGCATTTTTTTTGAATTTTGTTTTGAGGTTCGACAAGAGGTGGAAGATGCAGTAGCCATGTGTTATTTCAGGGAACATTTTCCTAGTTGCTTTGATGATGCTTTCATGTCTGTCTGATATTAGGCATTGATATTCTTGAACCCCGAATGCTTCTTTTATTTTTTTTAAGAACCACTCCCACGATTTATCGTTCTCAGAATCAACTATGCAGTATGCTAGTGGAAAAATTTTCGATTCTGCATCTTGTGTGTTGGCAGTGAGCAACGTGCCTCCATACGCGGCCTTTAGGAATGTACCGTCCACCACGATGATTGGTTTGCAGTTTGGCCAACCTTTTATAGCAGCATTCAATGCAACAAATGCATATTTGAAACTGTCATCATCCTCTTTCTCTATGTCTATTAATGTTCCTGAATTTTAATCAAACAGGATTTTGTCAAACTACATGTACGCAACGAAATAACAACGCAAAAACAACGTTTTTTTTCACAAATATTTTCAAAGTAAAATTTTTAAATTTTTTTTACCTGGATTTGTTTTCTGTAGCATGTACAGGTATCTTGGCAAGAGATTGTACGACTCTTTAGCATTTCCATGTAGCTGGGTTTGTGCTCGCTCTTTACTACGCCATGCTTTCATGTAATTCATCTTTATTCCGTATTTGTCTTTCATTTCTGTCTTTATGTCTGCCGGGCTGCACTTTGTTTTCAGGTTCAAGAATTTTGGTTTTACAAAATCTGCTATCAACTTTGATGTAGCTTGTCGTTGATCTCCAAATCTTATTGTAACTGCACATGTGTGTTCTTCTTCGTAGCTCCTTATTATGAATGTTTCTGTGTTTCCATTTTTTGTAGCCTTTAAACTCCATTTGCAGTTTGTGTCCAAACACACTATGTTGTATTCTTTTGTGCAAGATTTCACTACTTTGTATTGAAATGTCTTCTTGATTGCAAAGTAGCATAGTGTACTTATCAATGTTTCTTTGTCCTTGTAAATTTGCCCCTTCTCTATTGTTTCATGTCGTTTGTCATTGATGATAATCATTTCTGTGTTGTCCACTTCCTCTTCTTCTTCCTGGTTGTTTTCGAGTTGTTGTACCATTTCTGCAGCCACAAGCTTTGCATAGTCGGTGAAGTCGAAATCTTCATCTCTTCTTGTAGTTTTTCTCTCGTTATTTTCTGGTTGTTGTATGGTTGATTCGATGACACTCGTTCCTGTTTCTAGGAAAAATGTATCAACTTCACCGAGATCCCATCGTCTCTTGAGATAGTTGTTGCTTGGAAGTTGTTGCCGTGTTGTTTCCGTGTTGCCGCAAGTCTTCTGTCTTTGCGTTGTTGTCATACGATTCCATGATCATATTGTTCCACACCATTGTTTGGTTAGGTGGTGCCGTGTTACTGGTTTTGTTCACACACAATGGGTACCTTGTGAAATCAACCTCCTTCGTTAATAGCTTTATGTAGAACAACAGACTTTTGTCATCCTTGATTTGTAGTGGTTGGCCTCCTTCCTTCAGTTGATATTTCAGTTGTAGTTGTGTTGATTCAGGGTTGCATTGGAGTTCTTCCATCATTATTCTCATTAGTTCCTCAAAAGTGCACTTGGTCGAAATTAATTCTCCACTTGATTCATAATCAACATAGTTTTTGTGGTCATCCCAATGCCCATTGCTCTGCACCAATATTTGTAATGGTTCCGTATCCTGAAATAATGTAAATTATTTACTTGGTTCAGTTTTTGTAGTTGCAAACAACTATTTTAATCTGTCAAAACAACCAATAAACAACTCTTTCCAGCAATAACTTATGCATCTAACACTTTCATCTGGCCGACTATTTATATAGGTTAAATCAACTATCAAACAACTATTTTAAAAGCAATCAGTAATTAATAACAATAGATTCATATTTTCTAGTTTGTAGATCCCAAACAACTATTATTCCACTGTAAAACAACTTGTAAACAACAGTTTTCAGAATAAAACACTGTAGCAACTATTTATATGCGTTAATGTTTATTTTCATGCAAACCGTTGTTGTTTTTTTCTCAGCTTCATCAATATTTCATTATTATTTCAATTTAATCCAGTTTTCATCAATTAATATCAAATTTCTATTAATCTACACTAAAAGATGTCTTTACGTTCACGAAAAAATTTGTTTACCTTCAATTCTCCTTCTGATTCAATCATGGGTGAGTTTCTTTGATTTCCAGCTCTCCTTCTACTCGGTTCTTCTCCTCTGATCGCGATTTCTTTGTTCAATGATTGTTGTTTTTGAGTTTTTTTTGTACATCAATGGAGGTTTCCTGGTTTTTTTTTTTTCCTTTCCGTTTTTGATTTTGGATTTTCGGGATTCAGCTTGTTTCCTATGAGTTCTACATTTTTTTAGATTTTGATTTTGCTGGTTTTGGAAGAAAGATGGTTGAGATTGGGTTGTTGGGGTTGGATCGCTGGGTCACGAACAAGCTTGCGGCTGGGTCACGAAGAAGATGGAGTTTCCGTTTTGCTTGGCCGGCATTTTTGTAATTAACAACTTTCTAGTTTCTATTTTTGTTTATTTCCTTTTTTTAGGGTCATAAATGTAAATTTATTACATTTTTAGTTTATAATAGAAAAAATCTCTTATTTTTTTAAGTTTCTTTTTCTTGATTAGTGTCTTAACTTGCAAGTAATATGACTCTTATAAAAACAACCACACATTGAAAACTTTGCACAAGTTCTCATTTCATCAGACGACAATGCTTAAATATTTTCTATTCTCGTAAATATATTATATATATATAGCTTTATGTTCTTCTTATTTAAAAAAATTTAGGTTTCTCATCTACCAACATAGGTTTCTTCTTTTTTTAATGGCTCAATATTTTAATTTAAGGTACATAGTGGCATAAGTACCCAAAGTTTTATATTTGTAAGCGGCCAATATTTATTTTTAGCGGCATAAATACCGAATGTTTGTAAAACTGTAAAATTTTGTCGGTACAAACTCTGATATTGTCTTACACAGGGCACATATAAAGCCTAAATTTTTGATCATCGGGTCTAGATAGAAATATATAGTATCAGTTACTTCCAAATGTTCTTTTAATAAATTCAAAACAAAGTCTGTACTGACAAAATTGGAAGAAAATTACAGTTTTACAAACATTGGGTACTTATGTCGCTAAAAATAAACATTGGGTTTATGCCGCTTACAAACATAAAACTTTGGATACTTATGCCGATGTTTACCCTTTAATTTAATTATAATATTTCCTCTTTCAACTATATTTTCTTTTAAATAGTTGTTCTTTTAAAATAATTGCTCTTATACTCACTTTAGATATATTATCATAATGTTGACTTAATTTTATTATTGACATATTTCGATTTATATGATTTGTAGCATGTGCAGATAATTGACTGGAGCTTCTTTTCAGCAGAAATTTAATTGCATCGTGTGCAAAAAAAATGCTGAAGCCATACTGTTAAGACAGTTAAAGTTAGTTAGCTTTATTCAGTTTAGTTAGTTAGCTTAGCTGTCTTTAAGTGGTTGTTGTTCAAGTTGTTATTTTTCTATTATGAGCTTGAGTGAGCTGTTAGTTTGTTACAATAACTAACTAACTCACTCTCTTGATTGCCTTGTATATAATTAAGCTCCTTGAGCTCAGTTTTAGTAATCAATCACGTCTTTTCTAATTCTTTCTTTCTCAGTTTCTTCTATCTTTTTCTTTGTTTTTCTTTCATTTCTTTCATCATCTCAAGAAAAACTTCAACATGGTATCAGAGCACTTTCCTCCACTAATGGAAAATATTGCTACAAGTGATCAAGGCAATCATCATATTGTAGCTGGTCCTGGTTCTATTAGCAACAGGGGCAAGGAAGCAAGTGAATCGCCCACTGTCTTCTTCAATCACAATCTTTCTGTTAAGGTAAATGATTATAACATCTTGCTTTGGAAGCAATAAGTTATGGCTGCAATCAGAGGTAACAGACTTCTCCCTTTCAGTGCTGCTCCTCCTCTTAAATTTCTCTCAGATGCAGATCAAGCTTCGAATATTCTGAATCCAACCTATGTCGACTAGGATGTTCAAGACCAGTTACTCGTGTTCTGGCTCCTCTCTTCAATGTCAGAAAGCTTACTGACTCGAATTGTTGGATGTGAATCAGCTGGTCACATATGGCGCACCTTGGAAAAGTACTTCACGCTTCAAGTTAATGCCAATATTCTCGAGTTCAGAACAAAGCTTCAAAATCTCAAGAGAGGTAATCTTGGACTCAAATAGTACTTGCTTCGAATTAAACAACATGTAGATCTACTGGCGTCTATTGGTGAAGTTATGTCAGATCGTGATCACATTGGAGCTATCTTCAAAGGTTTGCCCAGTGAGTATGACACATTTGTCGTTTCTGCTAATGGCAGAATCGAAGGCTACTCTGTTATAGAAATCGAAGCCCTTTTACTTACATCTGAATCTTGAATTGAGAAAACTAATACTGAGCTGGATCTCAGTGCTAATATGATGACAAGTGAAACTGAGCTTCATCCTGAGGCAAACTACACGAACAATAAAAACTTCAAACAGTCTCAGCAAGGCAACTACAATCAGTTTCATCCTTGAAGAGGAAATTTCAGTGGAAACCTTAATAGGAGCACACATACACAAGGTAACAGTCCAAACATCTTTTCGAATATCTCTTTCTCTACTAATGATCGTACTTTTAATGGTTAATTTTCCAAGAGGAGGATCCAACCTTTCAAGAGGAGGAAGGTTCAATCCACCAGTCAACAAACCACAGTGCCAAATTCGCTTCAGAATTGGTCATATTGCTCAAGACTATTACTACAAATTCGACAAAAAGTTTTTCACACTCCACTAGTCAAGGCTCAAGTTCATCAGCAGCAGGATCACCTGCTCAAGCGAATCTTACACCCACCAATCAAGGTCTAGACAACAATTGGTCCTTGACTCAAGAGCAACCAATCATTCCACACTAGATGCTCATAATGTCATGAACAACAGTGATTATACTGGACCTGAACGCATGTATGTTGGTGATGGTAGAGGTCTGTCCATTAAGCATGCTGGTCATACTTTCAATACTCAAAATTCTTGTCAATCTCATCCCTTACTTCTCAAAAATTTATCCCTGCTATTACAAAAAATCTTGTCAGTGTCTCTAAGTTTTCTGAAGATAGTGGTGTTTATTTTCAGTTCCATCCTAATCATTGTCTTGTGAAAGATCAGGTGACACATGCTATTCTTCTTATGGGAAAGCACAAGAATGGCATGTATTTGTTTGATTCTGATGATCTCCAACTTCATCCATCTACCCAGCCTCAACCACAATGCTCTCAGTCTAGTGTTCATCAGCCTCCTGTCAACACTTTTGTGGTGTCTACCCAATCTAGTTCAAGTGAATCTATCCCTCTTAATAAATGTACAAGATGTAATCACAATTCCAATAACTTTACAATTTTTGATGTTTAGCATAAGAGATTACATTTTATATTAATATATGAGTTATATTGTAATACCCTAAGATTAAGAAACTGGATTAGAAACCCTAACTAGATTGATTATGTATTAATGCAAAATTATATTATTATATATGGAATTATACTGATAAATTGCATTTTACGACCCTGTTACTCTATCAGGGGCATTTTCGTAATTTTGACTCGAGAAGGGTAAAATCGTAATTTAAATGATATATCGTGCTTATGGACTATATTATTATATAGTATGTTTATTCTATCTATCTGCAGGTATTTTCTGACAAGTCGGCGCGATATAGTCACATCGGGTGTTTTGGGCCGAACCGGGTTCGGGGCCCGAAATATATTTTTGAGATTTTATGTTGGCATTTATTTGCTAAATGAATAATCTTAAAATTATTGTTTGTGTGATTTATGATAATTTTTCCCTTATAGTAGGCATATGTGGTTTATTGGCCCTAGGGGCATTTTTGTTATTTAACCACTTAAACATATTTGCAACAAAATGATTTTTTACAAAATTGAGGAAATTAGAACTTCATTTCTGGTTTCTTTCAGCCCTAACCGACCCCCCCCCCCTTTACTCTCCCTCTCTACTTGCTTTTCATTTTCTATAATCTTGAAATCAAAGCTTGAATTTGTGTAATTTGTGGCTTGAAGCTTTTGGAATTTGTGGTAAGCTTCTAATATTTCTTTTGTTGAGTTTAAGTTCTGATAATTAAGCTTGAAAAACATGTTCTTGTTGTTGTTGTTTAAGTTTTTGAATGCATGTGTATGAGAATTGGATGACTTGTGTGGCTCTATGTATGATTGTGTGGGTAGGATTGTAAGGTGTGCTTCTTAATTGTTGATGGCAAGTTTTGGATGATTTTAGAATGTGTAATTTTAGGTTTCACTTTAATTTCTGAGCTTGAAGTTTTAGTTTAGAATATTTGAGTTTTGAGCATGAATTTTTTAGTTTAATTTGAAGGATTGGAGCCTTGGAGTGTTGAATTCAAAGCTTGGTTAAATTGCATATTTTAGTGATGTGTAGAGCTTGGTACTATGCTTTGATTCATTGTTGTTGATGGTTGTTGTTGGTGAAATATGAATTGGTTTTGAGCATGCTTTGATGTGACTGGTATGATGTTTTTGGGTATAATTTCGAGTAGGTTGGAATTGGTATTTCTAGGTTTTTAACCCAAATGTCGCGGCTAGGGCTGAACATTTAGACCCGCAAACTCGAAAATCCGCCCACCCGCCTCGACCCGCTGCCAAAAAAAACCAAAAAATTAAAAACCCGTATGGTCGGGTCGGATCTAACCCAAAAGTGCTCCACACGGGTGTCGGGTTCGGATTTTAAAGTAAGACAAATATAATTTTGGGTGTAAATCCGAAACCCAAAAATTAAGCACAAATTTTCGTGCTAGCTGTAGGAAAGTCAAAAGACATATACTTTTTATTTATTTTAAAATTGAAAAGTGTGAGAGATGTGGCTGTCTTTTCAGTTTTCTCACCTAATAAATATCATACCACGTGGGCATTTATATCCCATCTACCTGTTCATATCACTTGCCAATGCCATGACTATCACTCTCTCTCTCTCTCTCTCTCTCTCTCTCTCTCTCTCTCTCTCTCTCTCTCTCTCTCTCTCTCTCTCTCTCTCTCTCTCTCTCTCTCTCTCTCTCTCTCTCTCTCTCTCTCTCTCTCTCTCTCTCTCTCTCTCCCAAAAAAAATATAATCCTATTCAAATACAAACAAAGCTATTTTGTTTTACTTTTTATTTTTTTTATTTTAGTTTCATCAAAATAAGAATAAAAAAATATTATTAGTTGTACTTTTTATATCACAGTAAAATATGCAGAGAACTATTTGCTTTATTTTCTTTTACAGTGCTCCAGAAATAAATTAAATTGTACATTGCACAATTCTTTTATGCAAGTATTGATTCGGGTGTTAATCAGAATCCTACTACAGCAAACCCGGCATACCCGACCCGAGAACCGCCGAACCCGACCGCTCGAAAATCGGGTTCGATCGGTTGCATATTTTTAATATCCGAAATCCGAAAACCCGAACCCGACCATCCGAAAACCCAAAAATCTGACCCGTGTGCACCCCTAGTCGCGGCATAGGTTTTGCATGTCGCGGCCCGCTAGGTTGGAATTTCTGGGTTTGTTACCCAGATGTCACAGCATGGCTTGTGAGTGTCGTGGCCAGCCTGGTGTTTTCTGGGCAGATTGGGTGTTTAACTTATTTTGTTTATAATTTTTGAATCTGAACTCCGTTTGGGACGTTTCGAATATCGTTGGAAAGCTCGTTTCGAGTTCTATATGCTTATTTGTGATTGAAATGCCAATTATATGATTATGTGAAAGTGAATTTTGGGATTAACCCTATTTGTAAAATCCCAAAGATTATGACTAGAATTATTGGCACTTGTTCAGGAGCACCTTGGGATTTGGAATCTCTATATATTTAGAACACCAGGTAAGACAGTAGTTAGCACATAGAGTTAAGCGCGGTGGCGCTCATGTTTAATATTATGCTTTTGATTAAATGAGGAATCGGGATTAGGGTTGTTACCCTAAAGTGAGCGGTTATATGGTCTAGGGTTATTACTCTAGTGATTAAATAATTTTGAATGTAATTCCATGCTATGTATATTGGATAAAGAATTATGTGGGTAAGGTACGATTAGGTTAGACTCGGTAATCAGAACCGAGATAAACTAATCTAAGGCCTTATTGTAAATAGACGTGTGAGAGAAACATGTAGGTCTATGTTAAATAGACAGTAAATGCGGTGGCATCAATATTTATTTGCATTGAGAATATATTATTTATTATTATTTATATTGTCTTGCTGGGTTTGGCTCACGGGTGCTCTACTGTGCAGGATAGGGTAAAGTTCTTTGTGATCAGCCATGAGTTCGAGGCCTTGGCGATGGATTGTACATGTTCGGGCCATACTAGACCACGCGGGTTGGGTCTACCAGCTGTTGCATTTTTGTATTCTCGGTTTTATTGCTTAGGTCGACATGTAAAAATTGACTTGTAATATTTTTGTGAAAATTTTTATGGGATCCCGAAACATAAGAAATCTTTTTAGATGGTTTGTAAACTTTAAATAATTACAAGTGTTATTTTTATTCCGTAAATAATTTAAAGTTTAAATTTTGCTCTTATTTCTAGTAATCTCAGTTTAGCAGGATTAGGTTATGTTATCAAAAATCGTAATGTGCCTAACTGCTAGGGCGTTACAGTTTGGGATTAGAGCACTAAGGTTTTAAAACTTCCTGTAGACCAGCTGAACATGTACAATAATCGTCAGATACAAGCTCGACTCATGGTGCAGTAAGTGTTGAAAGTAAATGCTTAACTGCTTATGTGATTACTTATTTACCGCTTTCTATTTTAGGCTATATATGAGCATCTAGAATGAATGTGATATGAAAAGCATGATTAGTGTATTAATTGATAAATATTCATTTAATAAAAAAAATAATATGTTTGAGTTAGGGTTAAGGCAATAAGCACGTAAGTGTGGTATTGGTGCCTAACTTACTGGCGAGCATGTAGAGCCTAGTAATGACCAAGCCAATCCACCGACACCGCCTGTGCCTCCGCAGAATCTGAGGGATAATACGGGGATTGGTAATGCTAATCCACTTGCCGACTGGCAGCAAATGCTCCTTGAAATGCGAAGTATCATACTACTACTATATATTTATATGTTAATGGGAATGTTAAGGGTTATATTAAACCTACTAGGGGCTTAAGGCAAGGTGATCTTTTATCGTCGTATATGTTTATCTTATGTTCCGAAGGTCTTTCTTCTATTCTTAGAGTCCATCAAGAGGTGGGTCACCTTAAAGGCATTTCTATTTCTATTACTCATCTTATTTTTGTTGATGATAGCCTCATTTTTTGTTCAGCTGAGAGAGAGTCTTGTCTAGCTCTTAGGAATGCCCTCTCCATTTATTCTAGAGCTTCAGGACAGGTTGTTAACTTTGTTAAATCTTCTATTTTGTTCTCCCTCAATACGATTGATGATATTCGGTCTCTTTTCTTCAACACTTTTAATCTTGAAAACAGGCCTTTTATTTGTAAATATCTTGGTCATCCTCAGTGTCTTACTATATCCAAATATCAATGTTTTGCTTTTCTTAAAGATAAGGTTTCTTCTGTTATTCATTCGTGGTATAATAAGTGGTTTTCTCGTGTTGGTAAGGAGGTTCTTTTGAAAGTCGTCATTCAAGCTATTCCTTCCTATGCTGCCTATTAAAATTTGTAGGTATATTGAAGTTGTGATGTCCAAATTCTAGTGGGTTCTTTTGGGAATTCTAGGAAAGTGCAATGGAAAAATAGGAGATTTCTTTGTCAATCCAAATTTGTTGGGGGTCTTGGGTTTAGATCTTTGGTTCACTTGAATCAAGCCATGTTAGCTAAACAAACTTGTAAAGTTAAAAACCCTTACTCTTAGCTTAGTATGATCTTAAAAGCTTTATATTTTTCCAACTCTTCCATTCTTGAAGCTGTCCTTGGTCATAATTCGTCTTTCTCTTGGAGAAGTATTTTATGGGGAAGAGATTTATTGGTTAAGGGTCTAATTTGGAAAGTTGGTGATGATAATATGATAAAGACCCTTGATGATCATTAGATCCCTGGTAATATATACAAATCTTTTACTTCCACCTACTCCCTGCCTCCAATTATGTTTCCTTTTTCATTTCTTCTGCTGGAGCTTGGGATTTAAATAAGCTTGGTAGATACTTTGATGAAGCCATTGTGAAATTTTGAAAGTTCTTATTGGTAGTGATAATTGTAATGATGCTTTGATTTGGGGCAAAAATAACTCTAGGAACTTTTCTGTTAAATCAGCTTACCATCTTGCTCTTTCTTCTAGGTACATCCCTTCTAGCTCTTTCTTTATTGATACTAAAAAGTTTTGGGTTAATATTTGGAGTTCTTTTGCCCCTCCTAAAGTAAACACTTTATTTGGAGAGTTGTGTCTCATCCTATCCCTTTGCAAACTCTCTTTTTCACAGACATATTATCTATTCTCCCTTTGTGTCCTTGTTGTAATCTTTCATTTGAATCTATATCTCATGCTCTTTTGGAATGCTCTAGAGCTAAGAAAGCTTGGAAGTACTCTAGTTTTTATGATTATTATAATAGTAATAAACATTATAAAATTTTAGATTTTATTCATATTGCTTTTGTTAATTTTAATAAGGATCCTATATCTCGATTTTTTTGCTTTTTTTAGGCTATATGGAATCAGAGGAGTTATATTTTTTATAATAAGCCTACAATACATTGTTTTGTCCTGTTTGACCGGACAATCTCTTACTTGCATACAATCATATGCAGATGCTCAAAGAGGTCTTCTGGATAAGAAAAGGCTGGTTGTATCTTCTCATCTTTGTCCTCAGCAGTTATCCTAGGATTGTTGAAAAATCAACACTGATGCTACTATTGATACAAAAAAAGGAAGTTTAGTTAAGTGTGGTGGTCACTAATTCTCAAAATAATGTCAGTACTGGTATAATTAAGTCTATGATTGGTTATATTGCCCCTGATCTTGCTGAGGTTAAACCCATTCTGCTGGCTTTAAATTCGGTTCGACTTGTTCGGATGCATGTTGCTTTGTTTTAACTGATTTTCAAGTGGTTGTAGAGAAACTTTAGTAAAATAAGTAGTAAGTCAGTTCTTGGAGATGTTTTAAATAGTATTCAACACTTATTATCTTTCAGTTCAGGTATTTTGGTTTCTCATGTCCCTAGAATGCAGAATAATATTGCTCATAATTGTGCTAAATCAGGCCTTGAATTAGATGATGAGTTTATTTAAAATAGTTCTTTACCTTCCTTGTAATGCATGTTGCTTTGTACTCTTTTCTCAATCTATTGAAGTTAACAGGTTAATCAAAAAAAAAAAATTGCTTATCAGTTGAATGTATCTTTTTATGGTATCCCTAACTTGTTGATTACGACTTTTCTTATTCCTCTCAAACTAAATTATTCAAGCCATTTCTAATATTTCACTATATGAAAACTTCTTTTTTTTTAAGATTTCAGAGATATATGGTAGAAATGTGTTTTGTAATGTTTTTATGATGTTGTGCTGTAAGTTTTTTTTGTTATTTTCATATTGTTTTTTATAATGTTTTGTAAAATTGTAATTAAAAGAATGAAATATTGTAAAATCGAAAGAAAGATTTTGCAAGAAAGTAAACAATATATATAGTAGAACCTCTATTTAAGAATACTCTATTCAAGAATAAACTCTAATTTGTTATAAAAAAATCAAGTTCCAATTTGGACCAGTTATATATAAGAATAACCTCTAAATTGTAATTAGTTATACATTTTATAAGTCCCGTATTAACATGGTATACCTCTAGATAAGAATAATTACACATCTTAATAAAAATACATACATATATTTTGTAAATTTATTTATGTAAAATTAATAAATTTATTTCAAATTATAATACATGTATGAACATTATATTTACTCTAAAATAATTTTATTATGATATAGTATTAATGATTATTTATTATTATTATTATTATTACATTGATATTTTTTAGTTTTTTAATTTTTTTTTTCTAATGTAACTTTATTTATAGTTATAACCTCTCAATTAGAATATAATTTATTTGGTCTCAAATGTATTCTTGGATAGAAGTTTTACTGTGTATTTTGTAAGTTTATTTATGTAAAATTAATAATTTTATTTTAAATTATAATACATGTATGAAATTATATTTACTCTAAAATATTTCTATTATGATATAGTATTAATTATTATTTATTGTTATTATTGTTACATTGATATTTTTTTGTTTTTTAATTTTTTTTTCTAGTGTAACTCTATTTAGTTATAACCTCTCAATTAGAATATAATTTACTTGTTAGATAGAAGTTCTACTGTATATATATTGACTTTATAAATATTAAAAGTGTACCAAAAATGATACTTCGTGTAAAATTCTCAACTTTAGTAGCACTTTTTCATTGAGTATCCATTCCATTCCACTCTATCATAAATTTTGAAATCATTTTTGTTTCCATAAACACTGATTTAATTCGTTTTCAAACATAAAATTAAGTATGGGCTTAGGCCTTATGAACATTCAGAATAATCCACAACTTAAAAGTATAATGGGCCTCTACTATTATATAGTTGGGCTATTTACAAATTTTTATGGGAAAATAAAGATAAGTTTTAATATAAATGGCATAAAAACTTAATTACACTAAATATGACATTTTTTAAAAAACACTTATAAATATGGGAAAAGTTATGAGGAATGTCATAAAAAACTTTAAATTTGTATTTTTTTTTCTCTTTTTCTTAAAAATAAAACACTAAAATAAATAAAAAATGATCTAATGTTATTTTTTTTTACAGAAATTAAACTTGTTTTTTTTATTTAAACTACTGTTTGTTTGTTTTTTATTTGTTTTTTTTGTTAAAAACTAATTATTTCATTAAAAGTAGCAGAAAAAAAAAATCAGTTTCATCAATATCATCTTGGAAAAAAAAACAATATAAAAAATTAATCTAAAAATATTACAAACTTTAAAAATTATTTTCATTAACATTGAAAAACTAATAATTTTATTAAAAGAATAAAAAAAATAGTTTCATTATATTATTACAAATTTTTTATTTTAAGTTACTTTTTTATTATTTTGTTAGGTTTGAAACTTACACTTATATTTTGTTTTTAAATTATTGGTATACATTGCGTGTTGTTTTGATTATATTTGTGATTAGTATTTTTTTTTTTTTTTGTATTTTTGTGTGTCTATTTTTTTTATTTGATTATCTGATGAAACTAGTTTCAGTTAACTTTATTATTAATATTTATATTTTGTTATGATTTTTTATAGCGTCAAAATTGGTTTCACAAGTCGAAACTAGTTTCACAGGTTTTAACTGTTCTGTAATAGGGTTGCTCCATTTTTATGATATTATTGTATATTTTTTAGTTTGTATAAAATCAGTTTTATTATTGTATGATATTTAAGCAACAATTTTTATTTTATTTTAAATAATCAGTTTCTGACACACATATTATTTTATTTTTTCATAACTAGTTTTTTTTTTTAAAAGTAACTAGTTTTCATAGGCTAATTAGCAATTTTTCTCCCGAACTTTGACATATAAATCTAACATTCTTAATAATTTAGGGGAAATAACGGCCAAAAAAGTTCAGGGGACACGATTTAGTACATGTCAAAGTTCGGGAGGAAAAATTGCTAGTAACCTAAAAAAATGTAGTAAAAAATAAGAGAAATAAAAAATAAATGGAAAGAAAAACAAAATAAAATGATAGAAAAATAAAGTGTATAGTTAAAAAAATAATAAGAAATAAATAAAATGATAAATAATAATAATAAAAAGAAAATTAATGAGAAAAATTATATAAATATAAAGATGTAGGGTACTCAAGTTTACAAATTAATATAGACTTCTAAATTAAGTTTTTTAAAAGTATAATAAAATAAATACCATAAAAAATATAAATAAATAGAAATGCCATAAAATATGTACAAACAAAAATATCTCATATATTTATGAAACAATTGTTTAAAATCTCATAAGTATAATTTCCTCTCATTTATCAAATTGAAGAATCTATTTTCGTATATCAGTCGAACAATAAAATACTAAAAATTATATATTAGTCAAACATTTAATTAATAGTATATAAATAACCAAGTAGCTAGAAGTGATGAAAGTAGTTGTTTCAATTTGTGTGATGTACAAGTTTAATTAATTAATGTACAACATCAAAGGTTCTTTCAATATATTATATATAGCTGCTGGTTTTGGTTGCTTTCTCAGAGGGAAACAACGTCGTTTGTTGCTTAGCTGAGTGTGGATGATGCACAACCACTACTCCTTTGTACACTTTCTCCCAAAATAACTAACCATTTCTGCATGCATCCAAAACTTATATATAAAACATTATCAACTACTCCTCTATATATTTAATATTATAATAATGTTAATATGTATATATATTACATATTAGATTTAATTCCCTTATTACTAGGCTAGAATGCTTATCTTGTATAGGAAATGCTTATTCCTACTAGGATGATTTTTGTTTTCACAATTCTCAATCAAAAGACAATATTATATATAAGATGTCTCGAATCTATTTTGTTTCGTTAATTTTAAGATAAATGACATGTATATTTTTATATACTCACTATATTTTATTAATAATTTTTTTTTTTTTATCAAGAAGGAAAATACTTCATTAATCAAGAACAAATAAATACAAAACAAACAAGCAAGGGTCAATCAACCCTCAGCCGAAACAAACAACCAACTAATTACATTGAATAATCTATAAAAACCTGCTCTCTACTCTATTCAATCTTCTATTATTTACAAGTTGAACTCTATATCTTACTATACTTTTAATATCAGCAACAATGCGAGTGTCTGTATGCGAATACCCCTCAAAAACACATCTATTTCGATTACTCCAAAGGTAGTAGCAGGTTGCGGCAGCAACTGCTATGCTGATTTTTCTCACCCAACTGTCCATATTCAAAGACATCCAACCTATCCAACTTTAAAAATCTAAAGGCCACATGCGAGCACCAAGCCAATCAAACACCAACTCAATCACTTTTCGAGACAAACAGCAAGAGAAGAACAAGTGTTCATGAGTTTCAAAGTAATCCTCACAAACTGGGCACTTATTCGACTCCACAGGAATATGAAATCTTGCCATATTATCTTTTGTAAGTAAATGGGAGTTAACCACTTGCCAAAGAATAAATCTATGCTTTGGTAAGTTAAGAGAACTCCAAATAGTTTTATGGCATTGAAAGTGATTTTGATCAAGCAAGCTGTTATATAACAGATTAGTTCTAAGTTTACCTGTTCTCACAGCAGCCTTTATGTCCCCTTCTGTGAATCTCTTCCTCAAGTGGCATAGCTTACGCCAATACCAACTTGTGTCGGGTTTGAGCTCATACAACCAATAGGAATCTTGCTTCAGGTATATGGTATTAATCCATTTAACCCATAACAAGTCTTTTTTATTAGAAATCGCCCAAACAAACTTGGCTAGATTCACATGATTCCATTTAGCACCATCTTTGAAACCCAATCCTCCATAAGCTTTAGGCAAGCAAACTTTATCCCAAGAAGCAACATGGACTTTGCTTCTATTGCCATTTACACCCCAGAGGAACCCTCTGCAAAGCCTCTCAATTTCCTTGGTAACACTCTGAGGTAAAACAAAAATGCTCATCCAGTAGTTTCGAAGGTCAATCACACAGAGTGAATAAGTTGAATTTTTCCAGCAAAAGAAAGATGCTTACTTGCCCAATTATGAAGTCTCTGAGTGATCTTCTTGATGATTATGCTACAATCTTCAGCTTTCCACTTAATTAGTTGGACGCAAAGGAATAATTTAATAAAATTTAAATTTTATTACTCTATGTAGAAATTATAATTTAAATTTTTATATGACAATGTATATATAATTATATAATGTATTCTACTAATTTTTAAAAATATTGGAATAAATAAAATAATCAGTTGTAAGTATATAAATATATTTTGTATTAATTAGTTTTTTAAAATAATATATAATTGTATCATACCACTATATTAATATGTATTTAGTTTAAAAAGGAGTAATAATAATTTTTTTTTAAGTATATAACATATTTAGTTTTGTTGCCCCGGGTTTTTCTCAAAATACGTGGCCTCGATCACATATGACACGTGGACTAAAATGATGCCTCACCCAAGAATTAGCTGAGACATATTCAAACGAACTGGTGTAGTTCAGGATGTGAGCCCCCGAAGAAGTGCAATAAGCATGCCCTTCCTCTCCGGGAGCTAGGTATATAATAAAGCATCTCTGGGAGGAGAGGAATATACTCGAACAATCACCTTGCATTTAATGCAGCATGGGGAAAACGTCTTCGAACGCCCATAAGAGGACATGTCAGATAACGTAAGCCTCGTTTACGATAATTACACAGTAATCAAAAGGACTAGTGAGCGCTCTATTATGAAGAATCACATCAATCAAGGAAAGATAAGGATTAATCTCACCTAATCCATATGGTACCTACACCATAGGTTATGAATGCCCTATTTCGTATCTCTTGGGAACTTGTGCTCATACATTACTGGCACTCAAAGACAAGTTATCCCTTTTGAACTATCCTACCAATCTCTATAAATACTCCTGAACAAAATGGGAAAGGGGATCGATTGAAGGGGAGAGAGAAAAACTCACTAAGACATTCTTGTTGGGTTTTATGCCCTAAATAAAACTCATTTCAATATAATCAGATTTACTTATTAATATAGATCAGAAATAACATTTAATGTTGCATGGTTCACATGATTTATTTCATGATTATATGTACATAATGTATAAATTCATCTGAAACCCTTTTCACATACTTGATCCTGTTTATTGTGCCGTCAACACATTGGAAAGTAAACATGACTATGTGAATAAAGTTTCCTAGATTTATCAGACATAGGGTTTTACTGATATGATAATCTACAACAGAGTTTACTTGCATTTGGAGAAGTGCTATGTTCTTTCCAGAGCATTGGTTAAAGTAAAGCTCAGGTTGGATGCATGGAGTATGCATCGGAAGGGACCGATATTGAACTTTGACTTAGATTTATTAAACTTACCGTAATATCTATTCAAGTCAATATCGCCTAGTTGATCCTAGATCAAATGATCTTAATCCTGATATGATTAGGCTCAATCTTGAAAGGCTATTCGTGTTCTTTGATTTGTTAGTTAAGCCTACTTTTAGGTCAGGGTGATACGTACATTTTGGGAACACGGTAGTGCAATTGAGTGGGAGCGCTAGCATAAACATGGAATCTATAGCTTCTATCTGGCGAATAGTAAGCAAAGGATGATCTCCTTCGAGCTTGACCAAACGAACATAAATGGTGGAGTACTCATTTCACATAAGCTGAAATATCATTTATACGGGGTCAAGTGTTTTAAGGAATAAATACATTGTAGGGTGTAACGGTTCTTTAATCCCTTTACAGTGTAGATCATTCATATAGAGGATCATTGATCACATTAGGATTATAACAATGGATAACTAATGATGTGTCTATATGGTGGAACATATAGAGCATTCTATATACTGAGAGTGCAATTCTAAGTTCTATGCGTGGATTCAACGAAGAATTAATAAGTTAGTGAATTTTAGTGCTAAATTCTTGATCTACTTATTGGAAGCTCGGTTATATAGACCCATGGTCCCCCCACTAGTTGAGATAATATTGCTTGTAAGACTCATGTAATTGGTTTTGATTAATCAATTATAATTCTCAAACTAGACTATGTCTATTTGTGAAATTTTCACTAAGTAAGGGCGAAATTGTAAAGAAAGAGTTTATAGGGGCATATTTGTTAATTATGATACTCTGTATGGTTCAATTAATAAATATGATAAATGACAATATTATTTAATAATTATTTATAGTTATTAAATAGTTAGAATTGGCATTTAAATGGTTGAATTAGAAAATTGGCGTTTTTGAGAAAATCAGATGCAGAAAAGGTAAAACTGCAAAATTGCAAAAAGTGAGGCCCAAATCCACTAGTATAGGGCCTGCCACTTTTGTAGGAAATTTAAACTGATATTTTCATTATTTTAATGCCAAATAATTCAAACCTAACCCTAGTGGAATGCTATAAATAGATAGTGAAGGCTTCAGGAAAATTATACTTTTCTTCTGACTTCTTCTGATTCAGAAAAACTGAGCCTTCTCTCTCCCTATCTTTAGCTGACCACTCTCTCACTTCTTCCTTAGAATTTCGAAATCCTTAGTGTATGAGTAGTGCCCACACACATCAAGTGATACCTCAATCATAGTGAGGAAGATCGTGAAGAAAGATCATCAGCAAAGGAGTTTCAGCATCAAGGATTCAGAGAAAGAGATCCAGGTTCAGATATTGATAATGCTCTGCTACAGAAAGGAATCAAGGGCTAGATATCTGAACGGAAGGAGTCATATTATTCCGCTGCACCCAATGTAAGGTTTCTTGAACTTTATATGTGTTTATTTCATCGTTTTAGAAAGTTCATATTTAGGATGTTAATAAACATACTTGTGAGTAGATCTAAGATCCTGGTAAAATAAATTCCAACAATTCTATGTATAAGAACTCTCATTAATAACAAAGACTCGTGGACTGCGGCTCATTAATGCACGAACCACATAAAAATCACCTGCATTAATTATCCCAAAGCTCTTATCATTATCTCATTTAGTTAGTTGCCGAAAATCTCGGTCAACAAGTTTAAAAATAAAATTTAAAATAATCAGTTGTAAGTATATAAAAATAAATTAACACGCATGCGACTAACTATTAATTAATTAATTTTATGTTTGACACTATAAATTATTTTAATTTTTTAAGTGAAAAAAATAGGCAGGATTTATGCTATAATTAGAGCACCTCCAGTGGGCGCTGCCCATGTATTGTCAAAAAAATATAATGAGCTACCCTACATGATGTGACATAGAAGAGAAAAGAGTGAGAAAAAATCATGATCATCACTGGTGCTCTTAGAGCATCTCCAATGCAAGCAATGCTCAAAGTTGCTATAAAATTTTATATCACCTTAAAATATAATATTTTATTTTTTTTATCATACACATAATTTTTGACTACTTTTTACTAAAAAAAATACTCAAATGCAAGCAACTCTAAAAATATTCTAAAATATAATATTTTTGTTAGTTTTTAACTTTTATTATTTTTCTAAAAAAAAATAAAAAATAAAAAAGAAGAGATACTACAATTGCTCATGCCAAGCATTTGTTGTTGTCCATTACTCCATTTAAAGTTCTCCAATGCATAATAACACTCCCGCTGTTGCTTACCGTCTGACAGCTTCTCATGGGCCACGGCGCATTGGAGTTGGCCTTACTAGTTTTATTAAAGAGAAATGTAAGTAAATGGCCCTATTTCTAACTCTATAGATAGTTAATGTCCTTTTATTATAATAATAAAGCAAATGTCCTTTTTTACTTTTTAATACTTAAAATACCTTTCATTATATAAAAAGTATTATTTATTTTATTCCTTTAATAGAAATTATGAAAAACAATAAATCAAAACCTCTCTACTGAATTTTTGTCAACTATTTTTTCATTATATAAAAGATATTATATATTTTATTATTTTAAATTTTGCTGCTGTTATTGTTCTCTAATATGTTATTTAACCATACAATTAATTTTTTATTAATATATCGTATGATATACAAATAATATACCTTAAACCAATATACATATATCACAAACTTAAACTAATATACTATTAAATGAATTGTTTTTCACAATATACAGTAGCATACAAAAATTATATACCACAATCATAAGCAGATATACCATAGTCAAAAATTAATATACCATCAGTATAGTGAAAAAAAAAATTATACAAAAAACTTAATTTAATATTCCACAAGTTTTTTTTTTCTTGTTCTTTCCTTCATGAAATACGAATGAACATAAAATCAATATATCTCAGTCAAATATAACTATACCTCATACTTAAATTAATATTTAATAGTTTTTTTTTTCTTTATATCATTCACGATATACATATCACATACAAACGATATACCTTAGACCAACATAAATATACCATAAACTTAAACTAATATACTATTAAATAATTTTTTTCCACGATATACAATAGCATATAAAAACTATATTTTGCAATCATAAGCATAAATACTATAGTGAAAAATTAATATACCACCAATATAGTGGAAAATATATATATACTAAAAACTTAATTTAATATTCCACATGTT
Source organism: Cannabis sativa (assembly GCF_029168945.1). NCBI lineage: Eukaryota > Viridiplantae > Streptophyta > Magnoliopsida > Rosales > Cannabaceae > Cannabis > Cannabis sativa. The sequence continues at coordinate 53,350,235 of NC_083602.1, read as the reverse complement.
TTTTTTTTCTTTTTCTTTCTTTCATGATATACTAATGAACATAAAGACAATATTTTCTAATGAAATATAACTATACCTCAAACTTAAACTAATATTCCATATTTTTTAATTTCCGTCTTTCGTTCATTATATACCATAGCACATTAAAATAATATACTACAATCTTAAACTAATATACTACCTTTCAGTTATTTCAAATATATATATATACTACCTTTCAGTTTTTTTTAATATATTATTGCACATAAAAACGATATACTATTGTGCAAAATAACTATACCAAACACTTAATTATTTAAGATTATAATTGTAATTTTATCATCAAATTTTTAACTAAAAGGACATTTTGTTAATTTTTTTTTTAAAAAATGACATTTATTAACTTAATTGTTAGATTTATGGCCATTTTGCATCTTGGCCCTTTATTAAAAGAAAACAAAATAAATTCTAATTGGCTTAAAAATTTAAAGTTAATAAAGTGGGTCCAATTAATTGAGCAACAAAAAATATAAACACCAAGATGTCTTAAATCATCCCTAATGATAGATATAAAAGTTGTGTTACATTTGTCACAAAAAAATAATTTTGTGATAGATTCATATCAAATTTTATCATTGTGCTCTAATGCACAATTATAAAATTTTAATGTAAACTTTATTACCTAATTAATGTTTTTATTAAAAAAAATAAAAAACTAATAACTTTATTATCAATTTTATTATTACTTCCAATGTGTAAGATAATTAAAAATATATATAAATTCTTTATAAGTTATTACTATAGTTAAATATACTAATAAAATAATACAAGTGTTATAAATGTAAATAAAAAAGTAGTAATTATTTATTGTAAATAATACAAGTGTCAAATTTAGTACAAAATTTACTATGTGTTAAGTTTATATTATTTTTTGATACACTATAAGAGCATATTTTTTTGTTAAATGAATTATATTTTAATTTTTCACCACTTATTTATATCTCTATAATATACATTCTCATATAACAAAAAATAAATTATAATAAAGGTATCAAAAATTTATATCTATATATACCTCACATATATATTAAATAAATTATACCAAACATATCACTTATAGATTTTTTTTTAATGCCAAATATAAAGATATTTACATTGAAATTGTCCAAAAAAAAATAATAATAATAACAACAAATTATATTGCTTTCGAAAAAAAGAAAACAACAAATTATATTGGTTCAAAAGAAAATGTATAAATAATTATTTGGTAGGACCGGATCGAGGCCGTTGGATTTAATAACTGACACGTGGAAGAACGTTAGTGACTAAGTAGCAACTGTGTTGAAAGTCCTAAAAAAAGTGTTTGCTTACACCGTAGTACGTGCCATGGAATGGGCTCATACATTTACGGTCAGGCCCACTAAGTCCAGATCTTGTGAGGGACAGCTCCAGTCTGGTCCAAGTATCACCGCATAAATAAATAAATACAAATTAATAATTAAATTAGCAACTTTTTATGAGAAAATTAATGTAAAGGTGTAACTCCACCATTTCATACTCCAATATTTTCTCTCTCTCTGTTTTTCTTTTTTTTTTCCTTTGGCTATTTGAAATTTCTCTCTGTGGTTCGAAAATTATCAGCCGAAGAAGCTTCTTCGTTCCACCATATAGGTAAGTTTCGATTTTTCATGTAATGGAAATTGAAAATAGTTGGAACACTCGTAATCATCCAAGTTATTATGTTGAGATATTTATCTGGTTTAGTGTCTAATTTTGTTGTTGTTTTTCGAGCTTAATCATGTTCTGTATCTGTAATCGCTGTCACCTTTTTCTTCAATCTTCTTTTTCTTTATTTTTAAGATTTATTGTAAAGAATACGATGGTGGGCGGGAATTGATTTGAATCAAGTTGTTTGATGAAGTTGTCTTTGAAACATAATCAATGATGTGATTTGCGATAGGTTTCGTTATTAGGGAAGATTTATAATATAAATATATGTATATATATGATCTTAAAAAATATTATATCTTTGTAGTGTTTTTGATGCATAAAAACATGCTAATGTAATAATCAACAGAAATAGGAGATGTTGCTTCAAGTTCATCAATCATTTTTGAAGATTATCAATTAATTGTGACCTAGTTATCTTATTGGTCTCAAATTGTATTGCTAAGTTGTATTGATTGTTCTTATTTGTCGATCTTTATAGTTTCAGATTGTGGATTCAAAATTGCCCTGAATCGTAAAGCATTGTGCTGAAGATCCATTACAGATATCAATCTATAAGTATTCTTTAATATTTATTTGGAACGTGAAAATTCGAGGGAATGCTGAAGGATGTGCCTCTGTGCCCGAAGCTTTGGCGTCAAAAACCTTGAGAGTGAGAATTTATTAGAGCTGAGATCCTTTAGTCTCAGCTCTGAAAAGCTCCATGGACCCCCAAGTAGCTATAAATTTATAAATTTTATGTCTGGGTTGATGAATTATCTAAATGGAGACGGTGGAGTTTGAATAGCTTATATTAAAATCATCCCCAGTTCCTGTAAGCTATATATAGTGTATATTTGTGGGGACTCTGTAGTTTGTTGTTGAATAGATTTTGAAGCATTGGGATGGAAAATACATCCAATATTTTGATGCGAAGATATGAGTTGGGGAGATTACTTGGCCAAGGTACCTTTGCGAAGGTTTACTATGCTAGGAGCTTGGTAACAAATCAAAGTGTGGCCATCAAAGTCATAGATAAAGAAAAGATAATGAAGGTTGGACTCATTGAACAGATCAAGCGAGAGATTTCGATTATGAGACTGGTGAAACACCCAAACATCATTGAGCTTTATGAGGTCATGGCTACAAAAACTAAGATATACTTTGTTGTGGAATATGCTAAAGGAGGTGAGCTTTTTAACAAGGTTGCCAAAGGAAGGCTGAAGGAGGATGTTGCCAGGAAATACTTTATGCAGCTTATCAATGCAGTCGATTTTTGTCACAACAAAGGGGTTTATCACCGTGATATAAAGCCAGAAAATTTATTACTGGATGAAAATGATAATCTGAAGGTTTCAGATTTTGGATTAAGTGCTCTTGCTAATTGCCAGCGGCAAGATGGCCTTCTTCACACCACTTGTGGAACTCCTGCCTATGTTGCTCCTGAAGTCATTAACAGGAAAGGCTATGATGGTGCAAAAGCTGATATTTGGTCTTGTGGCGTGGTTTTGTATGTGTTATTGGCAGGTTATCTTCCATTTCACGATTCAAATTTGATGGAGCTTTATAGGAAAATCGGCAAAGCAGATTTTAGATTCCCCAGTTGGTTCACTCCTGAAGTGCGGAGATTGTTGTCCAAAATCTTTGATCCAAACCCCAGCACTAGGATTACAATAGACAAAATCAAGGAAAGTTCTTGGTTTAGAAAAGGAATGAAATTAAAAAGTATCAAACCTGAACTAGGAAACAAGGATTCATCATCTACAGGTACCTCTGATGCATGTGGTAGTGGGAATATGGCTTCTGGTGGAAAACAAGAGCCAGTCAGACCTTCAAACTTGAATGCTTTTGATATTATCTCCCTATCAGCTGGCTTTGATCTCTCTGGCTTGTTTGAAGAAAATCCTCACCGGAGAGAAGCAAGGTTTATTTTCAGAAAACCAGCTGCAGTCGTCATCTCCAAACTAGAAGATATTGCTAAGCAACTAAGGATGAAAGTGAAGAAGAGGGATGCAGGATTGTTGAGATTGGAGGGTCTGAACGAAGATAAAAAGGGATTCTTGTCCATTGATGCAGAGATCTTTGAGGTCACTCCATCTTTTTATTTGGTTGAGGTAAAGAAATCAGATGGAGATACAGTGTTGTATCAGAAGATACTGAATGATGAGATTAGACCTGCTTTCCAAGATATAGTTTGGGTTTCTCAAGATAACCAACAACAGCAAGCAGACCAACAGCTTCAACATCTAGAGCCACAAGAGGAGCAACAAGAAATACAACCAGAAGACCATCAAGAACAGCATCAGGATCAGTAGTAACAATTACAGTAACCCTTTGCTAGCCTTTCCATTCTTTCTCAAATTTATTATTGTACAGCTGTCATCTTACTTGGTGTATCATTTTTCCTGAAAGTTTTTTCTTTTCATTTTTTGAGGTCTCTTTCTTGTAATAAAAAAAAGGAAGAAAGAAAGAAAATACAGTAAAAAGAAACAATGTAGTTGACATATGTGAGCATAGTTCAGTTACAGTTTACAAATAGTTATTTTCTTGAAAATTTCTGGAATGACAAGAGTTATTAGGGATATATGGCTACGATAGATTATATACTATGACAAGAATCATGGGATTCTATATAAAGTCCAATTAGTAATGAATGGAGTTATACATGTTACTCGATATTTTCTATGTGAGACATTATACTCCAATATGAAAGCATTCTTTGTGTCTTGGTTCCCAAAACTACTCATGTTGTACAATAGGAGCAATAAACCTTTACTTGGCTCTCTTATCTTTTGACATGTCTTTGTTATTTTGGTAGCTTTTTGACATAAACTGAAGCTTTATATAACTTGTCTTCATATTTAGCAATGGCCAGTGGCCACCTAGCCACAGACACATGAAAAAGCTGTAAATACCATGGGCTGCATCTTCAAAAAATCTTCTTTTGGTGCTAAATGTGGAGTTTAATTAAGGATACAGTTGCAATGCATGTTCTCCATCAATTTTTTTTTTCTCTAGTTATTATTGCTTTGTTAAACTTGAACCCGTGACATGATAATTCAGAATTCAGTCTGGTATACCAAAACCAAAAACACAGTTGGTCTTGGTGTCGATTTTAGAAATGTTGCTCGTGACAAAGAACTCTTATCTATAAACATGATCTTTTTTTTTAGGTTGATAGTCTATGGACGATTGGCATTTAGCCACGGGGTTGCCACTACAAGTTTCTTTTTTGTCAAAGTGAAGTGGACATAATGTGAATAGTGTAATCTGTCATTTCTTATTGCTCTCAATATTCAATAATAGTCGAGTATTCACATAAGAAATGTTGCCTTTTCATACATAAATAGATCAAAGTGTAAGGCACTTTTCAATAAATATTATTACACAAGGCATCATTATATTATTACACAGAAAACAAGCATTTTCTACGACAGCAACAACAAGCATTTTCTCTTATCTTACTCTTCTACAAGGTTTCGTTTCCAATCTAATGACTTTTAGGCAAAGTCTTAGTCAATCAAACTAACCCATAAACTACTTCTACACAGAGGTGATGGACTCGTTAAATCTATAACCTCTGTTTCACTAGGTAGAGTAGTATGGCGTTCTTTATTCCTCTCTCTTTGACAGAAGTTACTGCCCCACAAACTACTTCTGCACACAACTGGAGACGGAGTCCTTACATCTATCACCTCTACTTCGCTGGGCACAATGTAACGCTTTCTAGGTGGTTCATCATAATCCTCAATCACTAGAGGTGCAGATTGTTCCATTGCTGGTCGTTTCAGTTCAAAATTCTTATGTTTGTTAATCCCAGAGGAAACTGTATCTTCAGCAACACCAATATCTTCTCTTGTAAATGAGCTACTGCTAACATTTGAGGATGGTCTTCCAGTCATTTCTGAAAAGCTAGACTGTTTTTTACTACCTTCTCCTTCGTTAATAGATTCACACAGTTCACTAATAATCTTCTCAAACCCATTATTATCATCTTCTTCTGAATTTTCCTGTATAGAATCTGAAGATGTGTCCTCTGAAAATTTAGTAGCATCACAAGCTCCTCCATCCAATTCTTCATTATCCCATTCATCTTCATTTCCATTCAAGCTTCCATCCCATTCAACATAGCAAGGAAGCTCATCCATGGGGCAAACCTTAACCCTCATGTGTCCTGGCAAGCTTGGACAGCCAGCAGAATGTTTTGTGTACTTTGTCGAGAAAAAGTTCACAGTGAGTTTCATACTGAAATAGAATCAAACCAAATCATTTTCTTCATTAAAAAACAATTTCCTCAACTATGATCTTTTCTTCATACTGATCATTTAAACTAAACAATTCATTTTTAAACATTAAATAGTGTAATTAGCGCAATGTATGACTGACTAGACTACTAAGGTGGGATATTCATTCAAAGCATACCTCTGCCAAGATGGGAGTGTAAGCATTGTGTATGCAAGCTTAATCTTATTAGCAATTCCAGAGAGTGATTTAAAGCTTGCGGCCGCCTTCCTTACCGCCAAGGATTCTGTCGGGTGCTGCCAAGCCCACTCAAACTGCAAGGTTTATTTCTCATGATTAGCAAATAACCAATTGTAAAGAGATACTCTTTTAACAGCCAAATTTGGCAGATCAGTAGAATGCCTATAAACAATCAATGATTACAAATTTTCCATGAACAGTCTTACCCACTCAATAATAACTTCATCCAAAGGACTAGACAGAAACCAATGACAGATTCATTACCCACTCAATGATTACTAATTTTCCATGAACAGTATTTACTCCAATGGAGGCTTAATGGATAAAAGAAGGCTTACTTACTGGTAAGGGTTCAGAGCTACTAAACTACATTAAAAAGAAAAATCAAACTAAGCTACCCTCATCACCAATACAGTTAAATTAAAATCAAGAAGAGAAGATAAGAAAAAAAAAAATTAAACCTGCAAAGCAGAAACGTTAGTTGGGAAGCCATAGATGCATAAGACCATCTCCCAAGGGCGTTTCTTCTTGGTTCGGAATGCACCACAACCGATCTCGCCGTTGTGTTGCCTGATACGACGCCGTGGATTCACAGTGAATCTGCACCATTTCAAAAAAGAAAAAAAGATCTTGAAAATATGAAGATTAAGAAAACCAGAAAAACTTTAAAGAAATCTTTGCATCTACTAACCCAATATAGGTGTGGCTTTTGTGACGAGGATTGAGGGAGACCAGTAGGTAGCAAGCGAAGAACCCTTTGTTAATTTCTCCATCGCCTACTGTAGATTCCTTTACTAGGGTTTCTGAGACCTCTTGCCGCACCTTTCTCTGCCTCATCTCTTTCTCTCTCTAGATCGATGAAAATTCGACCGTTGGGTGAATTGTAAGAATAACAATACATAAACTGTTTTTCAATTTTTTTTTTAAAAAAAAAATAAATAATGTTTGGTGACGTGGATAATGTGGGGAGCTTTGAAAAGAGGCTAGTTTAAGCTACCGTTAACATCCGCGCGATTCTGAACATATGCTTTGTCCTTAAGCCACGTGGCATATACCATAACTATAAAGTAACAAGATGATTGGACCGACGGTGAGAACCTGTGCCCACATGTATTCACATATTATTATTCGCTCATAGTCATAGTTGACTAAAATGTTGTCCGCTGTCGTTTTTTATTGGTTAGTAACTTTTTGGAGTAAAATATGCACCAACAAAATTACGCCCCTATATTTTTTTTTGACGTTAATTTAAATTAGAAATTTTTATATAATAGTCAAAAAATTTAAGAAAAGTTACAAAAAAAAAAATATAAGGATTTTTTTTGTTAGGATGTGTTCATTGGATCATATATAGGGTCGGTCCTGAGCATAGACGAACTAGGCTTGTGCCTAGTGCCCACCTAGCTCAGGGGCCAAAAAAAAAATTTATCTCATTTTTAAATTACATATTTTTTTTATCAATTTTTAAAAATATCACACTTTTTTCTAGATGAGGGCTTAAAAATATTTGTATTCCCTATGACCCACTAAATTTCAAGGCCGGCCCTGATCATATATATTAGATTTGGACACAATCAATTCAAATCAATTACTTATAGATATTAAATTGGAATTATTTCACAAATATACAAAAATAACAAAAAAAAAAATTTACAAAAATACAGTTGTACGGAATTTTAAACATTTTTATGATTTTTTTAATTTTATTTACAAAAGATACGGTATTTTTATGTTGTACTCTTGTTAATTTGTTATTGATTTTTTGTTATCTGTATGTTATTTTTTATTGTTGTTTTAATGTTGTTTGGATATTATTTTTCTATTACTTTTATGTAATTTTCTTGTTGTTTCTATAAAAAATCATAAAAATATAAAAATCTTAAAACGCAAAAAATTGTGTTTTATGTAATTATCCCTATTAAATTTTATTATCTGATACAATCCAATCAAATTGAGTCATCCGGTCCAATTCGATCCAATAGATTTATTGGATTGAATCGATTCTAACTATTAAATGCATTAACTGATTTTCTATTAGATTAGATCCATTTAATCCATTTCAAGTACTAAGTTGATTTTACTAAATTATTTAAGGTGTATGTCACTAAATTAAAAAGTAGGGTAAATACTATTTTGGACCCTATTTTTGCAAAAGTTACAGATTGGACCTTGTGTTTTGTTAAATGACAAAATGGACCCTGTATTTTCTAAAATAGTAAAAATAGAACCCTGAGCTTAATTTTTGACAACTTTTTTTTTAATATAATCAACTTGAAAACAATTCCTAATACGAACAGATATAGAAAATGTAAACAATTTTGTCATAACACTTTTAGATCGGATTATGATTAAATTTTATTTTGACAAAAAATCAATTTAGGATCCTATTTCTACCATTTTAGAAAATACAGGGTCCATTTTGTCATTTAACAAAACAGAAGATCCAATTAATAACTTTTGTAAAATACAGAGTCCAAAATGATACTACTAAATAGATGTGTAGTATTTTGATATTAAAACTACATCACTTCGATATATATAACAAACTACATCATCATCAACTAATTAATAGTACCACAAATTATATCATCCTCACCTAATTAATGATACCATTCATAGTTACCACATAGCATTACTTAATTAACCCAAAACCAATTATTCAAAAATAAATAAATAAACCAAAACAAAAAACAAATAAACATCTTTAATTGAAGAAACAAAAACTTAATTTAAAGTTTAAACAACATTCTTTTTTTTTTTTTTGAACAAAATATAGAAAACATTTTATTACTTTCCAAATCAGTATTTGAGTGTTTTTTTTTTTTTATTTTGGAAATATAAAATGGAGAAATGGGCCATATATGGCAAGAATTGAATGAGTTCCAATTTGACATTTTTCTTTACTAATTAAATTTCATCGATATGGTGGAGAAATAATTCTCTGTTCAGACCAATTAACCACAACATATTACATAGCTTTTATGACTTGTATAAATAAATTGATGAAAATGTTTTAATATATAAACATGCCCAAATTGTACTCATGATTTATGACAATGGTAATGGAGGTGCGAGGAAATAAATCCCAAATTATCCAACAGCTTTGAATTGTTCTCACTTGGATAAATATCTGGTAAAATTCACAAGAGCACATATCATCAAATGCCTTTAGTGACCCATCTAAGATATTCCATTACAGAACTGAAATATTACAACAAAAAGCTTAAGAGATCAAGCATTGTGTTTCAGGAATCTTAAATAAATATCCAAATACAATGATTCTTTTGTGAGATTCAATCAATCACCAGGTTCTTTTTGTACCATTTTCACAAAAACCACCAAAAATCCATTGCCATTTATATATCAAGTGATCTATAGGTGAGCAAAAATGACCATAAACATATTCCAGTGGTACACCATGGTCCCCAGATCAAATAAGTGAACTAAAAGATTCATAGCTGCACTACCTTATATGTTGTGCAGTTGCTTGGTCAATTTATGAATTGAATGAAGCCATTGGAACCTAGTCAGAATAAGTTGGTGACCTACCAAGGTTGAGGTTGGCAAGACGAGGCAGAGGTAAGTCTATATACCAATTAAGGCTCCAATCTGACAATATATACCTAAAAATTATGATTCAGAAACTATTCTCTAAGCAAAACAGGACAAAATCTCCTTATCTATGGGAAGTGAATTAGCAACTTCATATACGAATGGAACCCCTTTGCAAAACCTTTAAAGTTTAAACACTTTAGCCTTTGACCTACCAAAGGCTTTGTTCTAAACTTGAGAAAACTTGTAATTAAGAGGAAAGAGACGACTACATTAAACCATCAACATGATGATCCAAGGATTATTCCATTTATTGCTGTCATTATCTTACTTCTAAATGATCCTAAGAAGATACTTACATGTATGTTAATATGAACCCAAATCTTAAAAGAACAAGGCTCTCACTCACTCACTCAAAACAATGGCAGAATCGGATTTCAAACACTTGTACTAAACATTAGGCAAGGATATTGAGGAAGTAAATTCAAAGAGTTAATGTATTTCTGATTTTCCTCCATTGAAAAAGGGGGTTTAAACAGACACGAAAAATGTCACCTTATTTCATTACTATACCAAAACCCCAACTTTCAACTGCTACATTTGATTATAGGGAGTACAAGATTTTGTTAAAGCTAACAATATATGGATTTTCCAATTGAGCCAAGAATTACATTTCTTACACAGGCTATTAATAATGAAAATCCTCGTCAACTAAATGATACACCATAGTCAAACCCAAACCTGAACAGCAATAAAATCTTCACAAGAATCAGACACAACCCGGTCAACGAGAAGAATAGAGGTCATTCAGATCTCTTAGACAAATGCCTCCATAGGTAGCGACCACTAGCCATATCCACACAGGTCCAAAATCCAGTCTCCATAGCTGAGCGAACCTACATAAAAACAATCACAAAATTCATCAAAAAGTTTGAAACTTTCACAAAACCCAGAAACAAAAAACAATCAATTAAAGCTGGAAAAGAAAAAATTAATCAATTGGGGTTTGGGGTGGAACCTTGGAGAATCGGTTAACCGAAGAAGTCGACGAATTTGACAAATGGGTTTTGTCTGACTCATCAAGATCGTGGTGGGTTTCCTCGCCGGCAGGGGATAATGCTTCGTGCTGTGACTTGAGGTTTCGGAGGACAAAGAAACCGGCGAGAGTTGCCGAAAGGAATATCAGAATTATTCTCAGAGGACACATTTCTTCCTATCTCTCTCTCTCACCAGAAATTGAGAAACGTGTGTTAGAAAGAGAAGGGAGAAAAACAAGTAAGAAAAAGGAGAAAGGTTGCAGTTGAAGTTTTTGACAAAAATGGTTTAGGAATAATATATGACAAAGAAAATCAAATAATAATAATGCAAAGGTTTTTTGGGAGCATACGATGGCTGCCTTTGACCTAACACATTTGACAATGTCTGAACCATTATCCATTCTCTAATTATTTATTACAATGTTTTCGGTGAAATTGTGTACCTAATCTTTAGTGTATAGTATTTGTATATACCCTTATGTCTTCTATAATTTTATTTATTTTTTATTTTTTAGGTGGGTTTTCTTTTTTATATATATTGATTTTGGGTCGAATTGTTTGTGCACAACACATCCTCCTAAATAAAATTCTAGAATAAAAGAAGTCTACTATGGTGCTCTCTACGTTGGCTCCCATTTATTTTCAAGCCATCTCACAATTGAGTTGACTAACGATGTGTAAGATAAGTCTTGATTTTGGATTTACCAAACAAATGACCACAAATTTATTGCTCTTACCATAATTTAAGAGTGCTCATGAACTGTTTGTTTAAGTAATGCTAATTAAGTAGTGTTGATGAAAATAAGTGACTACAATTCAAAAATACGTAATCACCACATGGCACTGATTATTATATTGAATATATTCCCATAGGGTGTCAAGTGTTTCTTACACAAAAGTTAAAAACGAATACACAAATCGAAAAACCAAAGGCGGCTGCTTAAGGGCACGCTGCCTAGCATTTTGTTATATAAAATATTACTGTAGTAATTTAATATCGAAATTTATTTAAATAAAAATTATAAAAAATTGTTAATTAATTATAAGATAAAATATTAAATGACACATAATACTTATATAAAGTATAATATTATTATTATTATTAGTGTAAACACAATAAAAATAAAAATTATAGAAGACTATTAATTATAAGACACCGTGATGAACACATTGACACGTTGGTACCCAAAACAATAATCTTTATTTATGGACCATAAGCAAAGAAAACTAACTCGCCAATGAAACAGGCAAGTTTTGTAATTTAAAAAGAAAAGTTGGGAAAAATATGCTGGGAGTGAAAAATCAATTTTTTTTCAACAAAACATGATTCAAACTTATAAAGAAGAACTACGCTACACTAAATTAAAGATTGTCGTGTGTTTTAAGTCTGCAGTTAACCTTGAATGGTGTTTGTAAAAACTGGATTAATCGATTTTGTTAATTGATGTGTGTGTTTGTTTTTTTTTAGGAAGGGATTAATTGATGTGTTAACATCATACATTTATAAATGTAACTACCAACCATAATTTAAGTTAATATGATTTTTATGAATTATTAACATTTAAAGATAAGAGTAATATACATACTAAAAACCAAAAAACAACTATTCCAATTTGGCAGCTCCCGCAGCCGTCTTGAAAGAAAACGATAGACCCCATTATTATAATATTATTTGTGTGATGAACATACTTTTTCAGGCCAGTTCAAACGTCAATTTCTGAAATCATTGTCATTGTTGTTATATCAACATAATTACTCACTGCACAAACCACAAGCATCAACACCTATATTTTCATGACACATCCCACATTAATAAATGATTTTCTTTTCTTTATAGTTTTTTTTAAGGTTGAGATGAACAGTGGATAAATATCCTTGTAAATCGAAAAAAATTTCTACCCAAGTTAAATTTCTATAATCTAGTATGAAAAATTACAGCTGGGACTTGTCAAGCTTAGAAATCAAGTAGTACTCCTCCAGCTAAATTTTGTAGCTTATTATCCCCCTCTTTTCTTGTATAATGATTCTCAAGTTCTTTACTCGAACATGCCCAAAAAATCAAAAGCCTGTAAACTTGAAAATAGAAGCAATACTTTAAATATAAACCATCCAAAATGTTAGATTGCTATAGAAAATTAATTTAAAAGTAACCAATTTTGAGATGATATAGATTTTTTAAGAGGCTAGTGTGAGAGAGTGATTTGGGAAAACAAACTTTATGAACCAAAGATTTACCTGAGAAGATTAGAGTTTGGCAAAACGAGAAATCTTGGCAAGTACAGTTCTTAAACTTCGGATACCAGCTCCAGATTTTGAGCTTACCATCATCTGAAATTATAACCAAACCAGAGAATTTAGATTGCTTACTATTATGATGTGCATACCAAAATATAGTTAAAACAAATATGATCTTTGTACCAGGGGTTGAACAACCGACTTGTGTGCCTTGAGGCTCTGTAAAATCAAAAGATAATCAGATCAATTGGCTCGCATAGATTAAGAAGGAATGCTAATTTTAATTTAGTGTCACTTTTAAAAATTTATGGGTGCAATACGAGGACTTCCCAGGAGGTCACCCATCCTAGTACTATTCTCGCCCAAGCAAGCTTAATTGCGGAGTTCTTATGGGATCCGGTGCATTAGTGCAGGTAAGATCGCGCCCATTTCTATTTAGTGTCATTTGACTTGTTCTATGTTCACCTCTTCAACTTGCATTGCACGACGTGCTACATCGATAGGGAAGACTGTGTCTGTCTTGGTCAAAACAATCTGGTATTTGGTTTGAGATCTGTTGAACAAGTATTTTACATCATCAAACTCAAATGCTTGCACTATTTTTTGGAATTTGCAAAGTTCACATGCAGAATTCGAAGGTCCAGAAAATATGTTTTTAAATGTATAATGTTTCCAGCAAAGTAATATTCTACCAGGCATACGTGCACATTCCATTAACTCAGTTGAAAATTCAATAAGTGAAATAATTATTAATAATAATGGTAACCATGAGAATAATTTACAAGTCAGTCTATGTACCTTTCCATTAAGTCAATGAGTTCATGATCCCTTGGCTTCATTCCCCATTTTGTATCAATAAGGAGACATACCCTTCTCAAACCAACTCTTGTGGAAACATACTCCTTCACCTACAAATTCAAAATAACAAAAGATGCGACGTCAACTAGCATATCTTAGATATTTTAGATTCACTAATAAATGAAAGCCATTGGTAAATTTTGAACAAAACAAGCAGTCCACTCTAAGACTTGATAAGTAAATACAATAAAATCAAGCTTTTCAGATGCCTTCATGGTGTACTAAGGGAAGCAAGATAGACACTGACAGGGCAAATTAGAGTTTCTTATCCAACAGCCATCAAGAGTCAAGATTACACTTAATTAGCCAATCATTATGTAAATATGCAAGAAGGAATAAAAAGTTCATTTTTGTTTGTGCACTCACAAGCTCTTCCCAGGCATCCTTAACTTCTTCTTTTGCGTAAGCAAACCCATAGCCTGGCAAATCAACCAAGCACAGCTTTGATCCCAGGTCGAAGAAATTAAGAGTCTACAGAAAAGTCACAATTGTCAGATGTCTGCAATTAAAAGGCAAGGAGACCAAAGTCCAACACCAAAGTTTCTGAAAAGGTTTACACACCTGAGTGAGGCCAGGTTTGTCAGATGTCCGCACAACACCCCACTGTCTAGTAAGGGAATTTAGTAGCGATGACTTTCCAACATTTGATCTTCCTAAATATGCAATCATAAGTTAATAATGTTGTACACTAAATATTTTAATTGGGTCTTAAAATACAAAGAGAAAACAAACAGACGTGAACAAAAGACCACTTCTTAAAGCTGAAGTTCTGTCAAATAAACAAATAAAAGACAGTACCTGACAAACTATAGAGTACTGAATTATAATTTGAATTTCAAACAGTCATCATAATGTTCTATTTTTCTTCAGAATGTTACCACAACCAAACTCAAAATGTAGCCATTGACAGAATAAAACTGTAATATTTTATGAGCAGTAAAGTTCATGGATTGACATCAAAAATAAATAATCACCAAACACTATTTAACAAATCGAGCACCAAGAAAATTTTGAAATATCTACCTGCGAAGGCAATCTCTGGTAACTCAGGTGGTGGAAATGATGATGAAGCCTTTGCAGCGGCAAAAAATGTCATTTTGTTCCTAAATATCTGTACAAAATAGTTAGCACCACCCACAATAATCTAGCAATTCACTCGTAATTTACTGTATGGTTGAACAACTATAGCATCTATTAAGTGCATGCAACAACAGAGATAGGGGATATTGTCTCAACATGAACATGCACAAAACGACATACAGTTTCTTCAATTCGTTCTCTTTCCGGGTTAGAAGAGAAGGGAATGTTATCCAAAGGAGCCGAAAGATCAGTGTTGTAGCCTGCCCTCCGCAGCTCAATCATGCGTCTACGACCCAAAAACTGTTAATCAAATTATCAAAACCAAAACATATATAATGAAAAAACAGAATAAACAACTTAAATAGCATAATCATCATAAGAATAATGCATCACTAAATTAAATCCAGAGGGAGCAAACGTCAGAAGGACGCATACAAATTACATTATCTTCCACATAGGAAAGGATTGACGAACTAGGTTGGATGGCTCGAAATTGTGCATTCTTTGAAACTTCAGCCGGTTCTTCCATAACGTTTTTCTTCTCAGTTTTACTGTCTGGAAAGCACGCACAAAGGGAAAAAGTTGTGAGAAATAAAAAATGTGACGACATATGATAGCATATCACAAAAGTTAAGGTAAGTTAAGTTACCACAGAAGATTTTTATCCAAAACACTAAAAATAGAGCATGTAATGATGTAAAGAGAAAAAAATACTAAAAAAACAATGAACTCATATATGATGATAAACGATATAAATAGCAGAATGATAGTACACGGTCCAAAACATCTAGTTCTAACAAAAAGAATTGAATTAGTGAGGTACAAAAATACCCCAAAACAATGCATATGAGATATCACATACACATTGAACTAGATATATATTACGATAAAAACTTACCAACATTCACAAGACTATTGTCCACCTCCACCAGCCTCTTATTTGAGATATCATGTGGATCTATCCGAATGACCCGTTTTGACTTCTTTGGCTGCTCATCTAGAACCTCCAAGTCCTCAGCTTGGTTCTTCTTGTCTTTACCCCATTTCTTGGTTGAATTTGAGGAATACATATCTTGAGACTTTTTCTTATCAATCCCCTTTGTCCGAGCTACATGAGAAATTCGTTCATTTTCCACTGTGTTCTTAGCTTTATGAGAAGAAACTTTAGCTTCAGAACTGGTATCCTCCAACTTACTAGAAACCCACATTGAGCGAGGAGATACATTCTTCCCCTTTGCTCCAACAACATCATCTTTCCCCTGGCTCTGCCATTTCTTTGACAAAGGTTTTCTATTAGGTCTATCTACATTGCCATCAAATACTACCTCCCCACCAGTTTGTCGGTTAGCATAGATTCTCTTTCTAGTTTTATCAAAACTAGAGTTCCTCACACCACCATCCTCATCAAAGACTTTCTTCCTTGTTTTATCATAACTAAATTTCCTAATACCACCATCATCATTGTAACTTCTCTTCCTTGTTTTATCAGAACTAAAGTTCCTCATACCACCATCCTCATTGGAGGATCCCCTCCTTGGTTTATTAGAGCTAAAGTTTCTCATATCACCATCCTCATTGTGGCTTCCCCTCCTTGGTTTATCAAAACTGAAGTTTCTCATACCACCATCCTCATTGTGGCTTCCCCTCCTTGGTTTATCAAAACTGAAGTTTCTCATACCACCATCCTCATTGTGGCTTCCCCTTCTTGGTTTATCAGAACTAAAGTTCTTCATACCACCATCCTCATTGTCACTACGAGTTCTTTGAGTCTTTTTCTTTGTATCTTTTGTACTATTGAATTTTAAACCCGAAATTTTGAGCTTCTTAGAGAGCTTACTTCTCGAAGCTACATCCTCAAACATCCTATACTACTGTTTCAAAAAAGAAAAAATCTTAGAGCCCTGAAACTACAAAACTCCAGAGAGGGAAAAAAACAGAGTAAAAATCTTTTGGCATACTTGATATTAGCAAAATCTAATCATTGAATCCAGTATATGCACATAAATATAATAAATGCAGAGATACTATTACTTGCATTTAATTGAGCATTTTTTATTTCATGATTTTTCAAATAATGAGTCAATATAAAGCTTAAAGCATAAAACCATGCCACTCAATTGAACTGAGCAACTTTTATGCCATAACATGCATAGAAAATCTAAAGCATTTCAATTACACATTAGTTTTCTTCTTCAAAAGCAAGTTTTCCTACGAACCAAACAGATGCTTAAAGAAGAAAACACAGACGTAATACAAAGTTAAAAGTGAGACTGTGGAGAGTAAGTTCGAGAGCAATACTTCATAAACAAAGGAAACATATGAATAAGAGAGGAATGGAAATACCTGTAGCACAACAGTAATGTCGTTTGGTTTGACTTCGCTCAGAAATGGCTTCAAAAGCACTTCATTTGCCGCCCTCCATAACTGTTCTGTTCTTGCTGCCCTAAGAAGACGAAGACGCCACCGAAAAAAATTGAGAAAATGGGCTGATATTGGTTTTATGGGCCAACTAACTAAACCCAACGGCTCTAAAGAGCCACTAAATAAATACTCAAAAATGACAAAAGTTTACACTTTTACCGATTTACAGTTTTTTTTAACATTTTTACTGATTTTAACTTTTTTTATACAAATTTATGGAGTGTTGTTTTCACCTACGCAAAAGCAACATGAAAACAACGTTTTTTCTGAAGAAAAGGAAAAACAAGTGAAAAACCTGTGTAAAAAAAACCCCGCAAAAAATCCAATTTTAACTCCATTGTGTAGATTATCAAAAAAAAAAAAAAATCCATTTGTAAAAATAGATTTAGGAAATTACTCTCTATACTCTTTTTATATTGTTCTCTTTTATTTTTATCATCTTTTTTAAAGACTATCACTTTTACCTCTTTTTTTAAACATTGTACAAATTTTATCCCGTCACTTCAAGATATTCTCCATATGACTCTCTTATGTCAGGGTATTTTAGGTACAATACACATAAATAGAAGTATGTTTCAATTAAATATAAAATTAGAGGTAAATTTAATTAATTGATTAATAAAAGTGGTATTTTTCAACTTACCCTATCTAAATTTCCATAATAATAAAAGGCCAAGCCTACACTTTCTTTCCTTTTTTTTTTGTGAAAGAAGCCCATTACACTTTCTAGACAATGTTTTTTATTTTTGGGATTATTTTACAAATATACAAAAACAACAAAAAAAATTACAAAACTACTGTTTCACGGAATTTTATACATTTTATGATTTTTTGATTTTATTTACAGAAAATAAAAAGTTTTTTATGTTGTACTCTAGTTAATTTGTTGTTGATTTTTTTGTTATCTGTATGTTATTTTTTGTTGTTGTTTTGATGTGATTTTCATGTTACTTTTAGTTAATTTTCTTGTTGTTTTGATATTGTTTTAATAAAATCTTATATAATTATGCCCATAATTTATTCTTTTTAGCTGATAACGTAATAAAATCATTAACTGCAGTTTACTTGATAAAATTGATGTTACTTCATTTATAACGAGTTATCTCCACAGTGAAAGCAAAGCGAAGTAGGGTTTTATTAAACTATTTTAAGAAAAAAAAATTGAAGGACACAAATTGTATGCATAAGAACAAAGAGAATTAGACAAGTATCATTCTTATATACTATGGGCCCGTTTGGTACGCAGGATTGGACTGGATAGGACTGAAAAGGATTGGACTGGACTGGACAAGATTGGATTATGCTGAAAGTAATTCTGTGTTTGGTTTAAGAATGGGAAATTTACACTCTTTACTAACTTTTTCCCATGTATTACAAAAATACTGTGACACGCCCAAATTTACGTTTTTACTGTTTTTTTTTTTTTTTTAATTTCGGCAGTATACTGCCAAATTGTATATGTTATTGTTTTGTTTTTTTTTTTGATTGATTGGGACATGGGCTCAAGTTATTTATTTAATTTTTTATTTTAATGGATGTAAAAATTATTATTTATTATTTTTAATATTTAATAATTATTATTTTTTGAGATAATTTAATAATTATTATTTTGATGAAAAGGTTGATGGGATGTGTCATAAAAGTGACATGTTTTACTTTTTCTTTTATTTAAATAAATTTAAAAATCACACCCCATGTCTCACTCTTTTTCTTTTATTGAAATAGATTTAAAAATCCCACTCTCATTTCTCACGATTCATCTTCTTCTTCATCTTTATCTTCTAGCTTTTCACATAAATCTCACCCCCATGTTCTAATATTCATCTTCTTCTTCAAGTTTTTTTTTTCTTCATCTTTACCGTTGTTTTAGTATTGTTCTACTGTTGTTTTTCATGATTTTTATTTTTTTTTCATGTTCAGTTCTTCTTCTTCATCTTCTTTTCTTTTCTTCTTCTTTTTTTTTTTTGAAGTTCTTAGTTATGTTTTTTTTTTTTGAAAATATAAGAGTTAGTGTGGTTTTTTTTTTGTTCTAATTTTCTAGAACTTTCTTGCAAATATAGTGCATTTAGTATTGAGGATGTGCACAACATAGTTAATTTTTGATCATTTTTTTCTTTTATTGTTTTATTTGTTTTAGTATTGTTTTAGTATTGTTTTACTGTTGTTTTTCATGATTTATTTATTTAATGCCGATTTCACTGCCCTTGCTCCATCTCGCTGGAATTAATAGGTATTTTCTGGGTGTTCTCGTGTTGTTGTGATGGTTCTGTCTGTGAGTGTGGAAGATGGAGGCTATAAATACATTTCTTCTTCGTTCTCTTTGGCTATTTTTGTGGTTTTTTTCTTTTGGTTCTCCTATAAATATATTTGACGAGCTCACTCACAAGAGAGTTTTGAGGTGTGTGTTTCTTTTATATTTTTCTAAGTAGTTATATTTGCTTCATTTGTTTTTGTGTTGTTTCAGTGTTGTTTTAGTAGATTTTTTTATTATAATTTTCTAGGAATAGACTTGCAAATATAGTTGATTTTGCATCTGGTGTTGAGGTTGTGCAGCAGATTGTTTGTTTTTTTAAATCATTTTTTTCTTTTGTTTTGTTTTATTGTTTTAGTGTTGTTTTACCGTTGTTTTGCCATGATTATTTATTGACGTCGATTTTACTGCTTTTGTTCAATCTTGTCGGTATTAATGGTTATTTTCCGGTTGTCCTGGTGTTGTTGTGGTGATTATGTCTGTGATTGTCAAAGATGGAGGCCTCATACTTTTGTTTTGGTATTGACAGTATAAAAGAAAAAAAAAAAGGGAGGACAGTATAAATGTTAATTCTGCCGTGTGGTAGTAAAATTGAAAAGTATTACCCCAAATCCAGTATTTTTGTAAAATGCCCTTAAGAATAGACTGGACTATTTTATTTATTTCCTTTTAGAAAAAAAACTTAAATTAAAATACAAAAATATAATAAAAAATTAAAATTAAAATATATAATAAATAAATAAATAAAAATGAATAATTCGCACCAAAAAAATAAAAATAAATAAATTATAAAATAAAATAAAATAATATATCCTATATAATTAAGTATATATCATAAATATATAATAAAATATTTATCATATTTTTTATTTAATAAATAATTAAACACTAATTTAATATAATATTAATTTTTAAAAATATTTGTATAAATATTCTAAATATTTAAAAATAATATATAATTTTATTCACATATTATTTTTTAATCAATTAAGTAACTATTATTTAATTAATAATATTCTAAATTTTGAAAACTTATGTATAATAATTGAAAATTATACATTTTCACTAATTTTAATGAATATGTTTTTGATAAAAAAAAAATGTATAAATAAATGTGTGATAATTATTTCCTTTAAATTCTTATTAAATTTAAAATTTATTAATAAAATTAAAATTAAAAAAATGATAAAATAAAAAATCTCACCTGCATGGGATTATTTATCCCACCGTGCTGGATGGGATAAATAATCCCAGACAGATGAGGTTAGCTGGATTAGTTATCCAAACTTCTAACATGCCCAAACACTGGATTGGACAAATTAGTCTTTCTAATCCAATCCAGTCCTACGTACCAAACGGGCCCTATAAGGATTGTGTCTTTAACTTAATAGGTAAGCCAAGTGACGGTCTCTTAATTAGGGAGAAAGAGCACCAAATTATTATCATTATCTTCTTTCTATATCTAACTTTTATATTTAATTCAAAATAATTTTTGTCTCTTAAATTGTAATTTATTTTCATTCCCCTCGACAAATGCATAATATGAAACTGGATTATTATGGGTTTGTAATACGGTATTCATAAAATTTTTAATCCATTCAATCCGAATAATTTAATCTAATTCAATTTGTAAAATGCAGATACTTGCACTTATGCAGATTGAATTGAGTTAAGAAATCTAAAATTTACACTTTAAATCAAATGTTGATTTATATGTAAAAATAACCTTTACAATCTAATTTGCACCTATTTATATATCTAAAAATAAATATATAATTAATATTTTGAAGAAACAAAATAGTAACTAAAAAAATTATACATATATATTTTAAAATTTAATATATGAAGCAAAGAAAATTATAATCTTATATAAATTATATTTTCTTTCAACATACAACATACATTTTCTCCTGAATCTTAGAATTTTTTTTTCTTACTTTTATTTTGGTGGCTTAGAACAATAATAATTTATATTTTAATAAATATTATTAAGTAACTGATTTAAAATATTGTGGGTTATATTGAATTTGAGCTCTTGTGTGGTTGGATTGAATCCAAAATATAAAAAAATAATTACATGAGACATCAATTTTTGTAAAAAAAAAAATATATTTTTACGTTCATAATTTTTTTTTTTTACATTTTTACAGCATTCTACAAAAATACAAGAAAACAACAAGAAAGACACATAAAAGTAATAAGGAAACAACAACAAAATAACATTAAAACAATATAAAAAGATAATATAAAAATAACAAAAAATTAACAACAAAATAACAAGAATACAATATAAAAATATACTAAAAGACTATATTTTATATAAATAAAATCTAAAAAACCAAATATTAAAAACTCGGTACAAAACATATTTTTGTAATTTTTTTTTTATAATATAAAATCCCCATGCAAATCACATCCACATTCACATTCAATACACCACGGTAGTACGGTATGCTTCTTTGTCTTGTCACCTTTTTTTTCCTAAGAACAACGCCATATCTCATACTAGAATGGCCAGTGATGCACCGATGCAGCACATATGACATGATTACTCAATTTGGACATTTTGCTCTCCTACTAACCCAACAAATTGGCACAATAACCAATAATTTCGTTTATAAAATAATAATGGCCAGTCTAGTCTGGACTCTCCTGCACCAAACAATCCAGCCGTAATCCACCGCTACTAATGTTAAATGCTAAACATTATAAATTAATTAACTAATTCGATCACACAAACTAGTGGGGCTTCAACTATTAGACTGCTAATATTTTAAAGGCTTGAACCACAAAGAATCAAAATCAAGGTTCAATTCATACACGGACAGCTCATTGAACTCTGTCTACACTCTTAGAATCTCATCATACTTAGTATTACTCTTGACCCAACCAAACCATCCTTTTAAAAGGTCTCATTTCTATTTTTCTTTCCTACCATAAACTCAAAAGTCTGCAACTAAAAATAAAAATTGAAATTAAAAATTCATTTATTGTCAAAGAAAAATAATAATAATAATAATTACGAATTAATTTTGGCATTTCGAACATGCTCCGTCTATTGGAATAAAACTGTAATGGGAAATCAACCTAAAAATAAAAGGTGTAAACGAATATGAAGAAAATGGAATTATAATTAAGGAGTCGAAGTTGAGAGTTCATACTCAAAACCCTTCACTCTCCGGTTGTCGTTTACATACTCAAAAGGTATATATACATACAACTTATTCTATTTTTTTTTTCTTTTCTTTCTTTCTTCCAAAACATCCTCTTAAATCACTGTACATACATTCATTCACCTCTTCCACCACCATCCACCCCACTAAAATTAACAACTGAAATTTAAAAACACAAACTTTAAAACTGCTCTCTTTCTCTCTGACATATCAGACGACATTGTAATTTATAAGTAATATTGTACCAAACGACATCCAAAAAGGAACCCACCATCCCCCCATGACCAAATTTTTTATTTTTTATTTTAAATTTGCAGCAAATTCGTAATCTAATTAATATATATATGATGAACCAACTTATGACTATGACGATGATGATGATGATGAAGCCTCATCCAAAGAACAATTCGAAGTTGAAGCTTCTGACTCCATAAACGAAGAGCTAGAAAATGACAACAAAGGCCTAAGCTTATTCTCCCAAATCTCTTTGTAAAGATTGGAATCACCACCTTTTCTCTTGGCTTCCACAACCACTAAGGTCTCGGTTAACCTGTAAACCTCTAGACCCATCACCAATTTACCATTATGCCCTTCAATCTCGACTCCGAATTCCTTCTTCGTCTTCATCCTTAACCTCTCGCCTTTGGCGAACTCGTCAACTTTCTGGATGATCTTTTCCGGCCACTCCTGCGAGATGAGTCGTTCTCCTTCCTGGACTGAGCTGTTCGATAAATCAAATAACCCAGAAAGGTCCAGTCCCGATGAGAACGATATGATGTCAAACGCGTTCAAGTTGGCCAAGCTCAGATCCTTTGGGTCATGCTCGCCATCCCCGGACATTTTTGGGACTGGTTCGGATTCTTCGTCGTAGAAATTGATTTGAGCTCTGTACCCACCTTTTCTGAACCACGGATCCTTCAAAATCTCGTCAATGGTGATCCTGGTCTCGGGATTCGTCTCCAAAAGGCGAGATAAGAATCGCTTGAGATCTGGGGACATCCACCTGGGGCAACGATATTCACCTTTATAGATCTTCTTATACAAGGCCATGAGATTCCCATCATTGAAAGGAAGGTAGCCGGCGGTTAAAACGAACAAAACGACGCCGCAGGACCAAACGTCAATCTTAGCCCCGTCGTATCCCCTCTGGTTGAGAATCTCGGGTGCCACGTAAGCTGGTGTCCCACAAAGCGTGTGGAGGAGACCATCGGACCGGATCTGGTCATCGGCAATGGCGCTGAGACCAAAATCAGAGACCTTCAGGTTACCGTTCTCATCGAGGAGGAGATTCTCAGGCTTGAGGTCACGGTGGAAGATCCCACGCGAGTGGCAGTAACCAACGGCGGAGATCAGCTGACGAAAGTACTTGCGGCTGAGATCTTCAGAAAACCGTCCCTTGGCGACCTTAGCGAAGAGCTCACCTCCCTTAACAAACT
Source organism: Cannabis sativa (assembly GCF_029168945.1). Classification (NCBI taxonomy): domain Eukaryota; kingdom Viridiplantae; phylum Streptophyta; class Magnoliopsida; order Rosales; family Cannabaceae; genus Cannabis; species Cannabis sativa. The sequence continues at coordinate 53,326,024 of NC_083602.1, read as the reverse complement.
CCATCACGAAATAGATCTTGGTCTTCGAAGCCAAAACCTCGTGAAGCTTGACGATGTTAGGGTGGCGCAACCTCTTCATGACAGAGATCTCACGCTTAGCGTTCGACCTGAGGTTCGGAGTGGCCAATTTCTTCTTGTTAATAATCTTGATCGCCACGCTCTGTCCAGAACGGACATCCCTGGCGTGATGAACCTTCGCAAAGGCACCACACCCGAGAAGCCGTCCGACCTCATATTTCCCAAACAAAACATTTTCAGGCGCGGCGGCCGAGCCAGTAGCGGCGATGTTACCATCAATCTGTTCGATCTCTGGCATCTGGCTCGATCCAGAGACCGAACCTGTCGGCTCGATCAGAACGAGATTACGGTTTGGGGTTTGGTTTTGGCGCTTTACAGCTGCCGAAACCGAATACTCCGGCGACGATGACGGAGTAATTGCGATAGAATTATTGCGTGCAAACACACGCGCCGATGTTAGAACGAGTGTCTCTGTTTTTCTTTCTTTTTTTTTTTCTTTTATTTCTTTGTGTTTATTTGGTTGTGTTTGTGAAATGTTGTTCTGTTTGGAACCAAGTTTTATATGAAGGAATTTGGGAAGGGAGGAAATTGAGAATGAAGAAAAAGGGGATTGTATTTGTATGGGTACGTGTTTGGTGGAAATTTCGAGATAGGGATGCTTGAGCTGTTATTTTAATTTGGGGGCGCGTGAGTTTGCGTGAGACACCCGTGTATGTATTGCCGAAGCGAATCCAGACAAAGACCTTTTAGAGTTAAGATACTGTTATAACGGAACACTATATATGTAACAGCCCTACTTTTTATGGAAATCTACTCTCTCTCCTCCTGCCACACAAACCACATTTTTGTTTTCATTTTTTTTTTTTAAGAAATAGGATTAAAAATAGATGCACTGAGGTAGCTTTTGGTTTACTAAAATATAATTGTAATGATAATAGGAATGGTAATATAAATGGGATTTTTTTTTATTTGATTTGGTATAAAAATAAAATTAAATAATTAATATATTAATTAAAATGTTTTCATTTTATTTATTGTCAATTATATTTAGTAAAAAGATAAGAAAGAACAGTAAAAAAGTCTTTTTTTTTTATAATATATTAGTAATTATAATCTTTATTTGTTATTCTTTTCAAAAAAAAAAAAAAATCCTTATTTACCAATCATACATGAATTTATACAAGTGATATAATGCTCATTATAATGTAACCAAATATTATAATTGTAATCTCTATTCTATTCTAATTTTAATTACACCACCAAAAAAAACTTGCTCTAACTCTATTTTAGTATTAGCTAGCAAAAGTGTAACATTTATTTATTTTTTTTTAGTTATGATATTTATTGTTAGAATTGTAATGCGATGTTATATGTTTTATTACTATGCAATTATTCAAATTTAATATTTGGTCAATACTATTCGTAATAGAATGCTTTGCTTAGGGATTGTCGTTCCACCCTAAAGTTTGATGTTAATAGATCAAAAAGAAAGCACGCGATTTTTCACTAATTTATTTCAAGCTTGATGTTAGGTAATTTTAAGCTTGATAACAATAACATATATGCTTAGTGTATGAAAGTGTATTGCTATTTAAATTAGTTTGTATTAAGTTTAAATTAGCAATGAGAAGTAACAAGAGAAAACAATTAAATAATATAGGTTTTTATTTTTCACAAAGATACATTTCATATATATATATATAAATATTTTTATATCTTATGACCTCTTTATTTACCTTATGACCTCTTTATTTATTTATTTATTTATTATTGTTTGGGCTGATTAACCATACCAAATATCACTGAAACCATTAAATGGGTTAAAGAAAAAATTCTTCTTATTTGATTATCTAATAAGTAATTTTTTTTCCGAACTTTGACATGTAACAAATTATGCTTTCTGAATTTTTTTTGCCGTTAAAAATTTTCCTTGAACTATATATTGAAATTGTTAGATTTAAGGATTTTTGTGTAATTTTAGTAAAAAATTTCTAACATGGATGAAAGTTCAAGGGAAATAATTTAGTACATATCAAAGTTTGAGGGGCATAATTTGGTAGATATCAAAGTTTGGGGAGCATGATTTAGTACATAAACAATTACTGAAACACTAAAATTGAATGAAATTAGACAAAAATCTTTAAATATAACAATCTCAATAATTCGGGGGAATTTTTAACGGTTAAAAAAATTCAGAGAACACGGTTTGGTACATGTAAAAGTTCATGAGAAAAAATTACTAATTAGCTTATTTGATTAGCTTACAAATTAGATGTGCAACTTGATATTTACACTAGTTAAATGTTACAATTGGACCAAACTGATCAATTTACTCTTCGAGTGATTTCACTACCTACATATTCATAGATGCGAGAGTATCATTTATCATCAAAACGCTCATTATTATTTTATTATATTTATCAAATACTATTCTAAAACTACTCCCATTACTTGGTCAATTTATTTGCCAAGTTTTTCTTAATTTTCTTTTTCTGAATAATTCAGTTTAATATTCTCAACCGGCATGCATAGAATGCAATAATACAAATTATTTAATATTAATTTATATATTTACGAAGTTCTAGGTTGCTTTGGTCAACTATAAATGAGAAAATTGACCGACCAGAGTAATAGATTATTGCCACGTGGGTGCCATCGGCGGTAATACGCCACCAAGTGGAGTGACTGCAAATCACGAACAACGTGTTTGACGTTACGTTGTTAATTTTGTTATTTAATAATTTCTTTGCGTAATCAAAAAAGTGATCACTTTATTTTATGTGAAGAGTTTACCTACTTTTATCAGTGTGTGTCTGTTTATTTCTTTTTAATTAAAAATTAAACAATACATAACATTAGTTTAATTATGTTTCCAGTAGTGAGCATTGTTGTCCACTTATACCATCTTTGGTATAACGACTAGAAATACAGGTTGGAATAGTAACTACTGGCAAACTTGCCTTAAAGATACATTAATTTTAATTGAACGTTATTTTCTTCCTTTGCTGGAACCAGTACAACGGAACCTAACTTTTCAAAAGATTGAAAAAAATCAAAAAGCAAAAGAAAGGAAAAAGAACTTAAATCAAATTTCAATAATTGCAATAAATAATAATTAATTCCAATAAAGCAATCATTCTCTATTTTGAGTTTGAGATGGAGGGACTGACTTTCTTTTCATATGTTTAAAGCGTGTGAACTTTGAGTAAATTTATATTTATGTAAAAGGATAATTTATTCTATAGTAAAAGGTAATTAAGTAATTGTTGAAATTATGATGTATAAATCATGTTGCTAATTGGTTTTTTTTCTTAATCATGTTGTAATAGTTTTTTTGGTAAATAGTGGCATAAGTACCTAAACTTTTAAGTTTGTAAGTGGCATAATCTCAATGTTTATTTTTAGCGACATAAGTACCAAATATTTGTAAAACCGTAAATTTTTTCTAATTTTGTCAGTACAAATTATTTTCTTAAACAGGCCACATATAAGGTCTAGATTCTTGATCATTGGGTCTTTACTGACAAAACTTGAGGAAAATTACAGTTTTACAAACATTGGGTACTTATGCCGCTAAAAATAAACATTGGGTTTATACCGCTTACAAATTTAAAACTTTTGGTACTTATGCCGCTATTTACCTTAGTTTTTTTATAAACATGTTGCTAATTATTGTGCCAGAGATTTGATTCATGCGTTCAGCATACACTATTTTCAGTTAGCTACTATTCCCAAGTTTGTGATTGAGAATGTAATTGTTGAGTAGGAAATAACCAGATGACTCAAGAGATGTGGAAACTTCTCCTTCCAGGGTGTTATAAGAGTCTCAAAGTCCTTCTCGTTGTAACAAGAGGTGCATTATCGTAAACCTAAATCTTTCACGCTTCAATGTCTACCTCAACAACCACCTAATGTTTTTGAGACTATAAGTTCAGGGCAAAGTATATGAAGCATTGGTCCTTCCAACATGGTAAGTAACTGTAATACCCGGAATTAAGAAAAAGGATTAGCAAAATCCTAATTAGATAATTATGAGTTAATTGAGGAATTATATTATTATATAGTTCAATATATGTGAAATTATATGAAATTTAAAATGTTAAAGACCCCGTTGGTGAGCCAGGGGCATTTTGGTAATTATGACCCGAGAAGGGTAAATTGTTGAGATTAATTTAATTACGTGCTTAATAGAACTATATTATTATATAGTATGCCTGTGTTGTCTTTTCAGGTGTGTTCTGACAGGTTGGCGCGGTATAGTCACATCGGGTGTTTCGACGAACCGGTTCGGCCCGAAATTCATTTGGGATTGAAATAATTGGCATTCTTATTATTGATGAATAATCTGAAATTATATTGGATTTATGTGTGAATAAAATGGCTAAATTGCCCATGTGAGTGAATATGTATGTTTTAAGCCATGGGGGCAAAATGGTCACTTGACCATATTTGATTTACTTGAATTAAATTGATTTTGAGGGATAAAGGATAAAATTTTCTGGTTATTTCTCCCTCTCACCCTCTCACTCTCCCTCTCTTACCCTCTTATTTTTCAAGCTTGATTGTGAAGAATTTGGTGTGGTTGGAAGCTTAATTTTTGGGAGAAAATCTTTGTTCTTGCTTGTTGTGATCTTGAGGTAATTTTCTATGATCTTAACAATATTTTTAGTTGCTGAATTTTATGATTGAAAGTATGAAATTGATGAACTTGATGATAGGATGCATGTTCTTAGATTTTGTTGTAATTTTGATTAATTAAGTGAGAAATTTCATGGGTTGATTGGGATTCATGTTGTGAGCTTGGATTGTTGATTATAGGGTAGGTTCTAGCGTTGAATCATGTATTGTTGGGATAATTTCATGGCTGGAAAATGTTTGGTTGTGTTGATGAAGCTCTTGTTCAAGAGCTTATTATTGCCATGGATGTGCTTGAACTTTGTGGTTTTCTTATGCAATTTGAATTGGGGTTAAAAGTTGGATGTTGATGCATGTTAATGCGTTTTTTACCCTCTGTTTGGTTAGGGTTTGAAATCTAGGAAAGGTAGGCATGTTTAGGCCTTAAAATGGAGTTTTTGGGTGTTCTAAACCCAGTCGTCGCGACGGGATTTTTGTCCGTCGCGACTGGGTTTGGCAGTGAGTAATTTTGTTTTTCTCAATTTTGTTTTGGCCATAACTTTTGACTCGGGACTCCGTTTGGGATGTTCTTTATATCGTTGGAAAGCTCGTTCCGAGCTCTATTTGATTATCTGTGTTTTGAATGCCATGTTTATATTTTGTGAAAGTGAAATTGGGGATTAACCCTATTTGTGAAATCCCGGATTGTGTGACTAGGATTACCGGCACCTGATCAGGAGCACCCAAGAGTTTGGAATCTCTGTTATTGCGAGACAACAGGTAAGACAGTAGTTTGCACGTAGAGTATGCGCGGTGGCACTTATGTTGAATGTGATATATGTGAGTAATTGCAACCAGGATTAGGGTTATTACCCTAACATGAGCGGTTTAATAGCCTAGGGTTATTACCCTAGTGATATATGTTGTGTAATACTATGCCATGTCGGATATATCTACATATTGGAATTATGAATTATGCGCTTAAGGCATAATTAAACTAGACTCGGTAAGCTAGTACCTTGAGTTTAATTTTAATGCGGTCTAGGGTTATTACCCTAGAATATTATGAGTCCAGTGAAAGCATGAGTCAGGGTTGATACTCTTAGTAAATGTCATCTAAGTATATAGAAATGTATTATATGCGTGATTACATAGTATGCAAGTTAGGGTTATTACCCTAAGATTATATATGTTGTAGTAAATATTGAATACACGCATGTATGTTAGAAGTTATGTGTTTAAGACATAACTGGGTTAGACCTGGTATATATCACCAGGATAAACCACCGAAAGAACGTAATACATGGATTACGTATATACATGAATAGGGTTATGCGAGCAAGGCATAACCAGGTTAGGCTCGGTAATCAGAAGCGAGGTAAACCCTACTGAGGCCTTATTGTATATAGACGTGTGAGAGCAACACGTAGGTCTACGGCACGTAGACATAAATAGGCATGTGAGCGTAACATGCAGGTCTATAGTAAATAGACAAATATTGCAGTGGCACCAATAATTATGTGTTACATATGGAGATTAAGGGTTATGCGTCAAGTCATAATCAAGTTGGACTCGGTAACCAGAACCGAGATGAACTATTCTAAGGCCTTATTGTAATTAGACGTGTGAGAGCAACACGTAGGTCTACGCCACGTAGATATAAATATATGTGTGAGCGCAACACATAGGCCTACGCCATGTAGACATAAATAGGCATGTGAGTGTGACATGCAGGTCTGTGACATACAGACATATATGAATGGCATTACTGTTTATATAGTATGATAAGCATGATATTGATATTTTATACTGTCTTGCTGGGCTTGGCTCACGGGTGCTCTACTGTGCAGGAAAGGGTAAGACTGTTGTTGATCAACCATGAGTGCAGGAGCTGGACGAAGAATGTACATGTCCGGGCCATATCAGACCAAGCGGGTTAAGGGTCTACCAGTGTTAAATTTTTGAAACTCTATTTTGCCGCTTAGGTCGGCTAACTGAAAAAGACTTGTAATAAAGTTTGTAAATATTTTTGGGATCCCAACTGTTGTAAGGTTTAAATTATTACAAGTTTTATTTTCATTCTGTTTATCGTAAAGTTTAAATTCCGCGCTAATCTCATTAGTAATCCCGTTTAGGGGATTAGGGTTTCATAAGTATTTTGGGTAGCGTGCCTAATTATTTAGGGCGTTACAGTAACAATCTGCCATACCTTGGTAGTAATCTATAACAACATCTGGCAATGTAAAAGTGCTCCTGTCCCCCGTGTGTGCCCCCAAAATACTAGTCAAAAATTATGGGCATGAGGTGTCCAAAATCACATTTGACTGAGGGCACGAGTTTGGGAAAATGTGTCATCTCCTCCTCAGCATGTGCGCAATGACATTTATATGCTGCATGAAAATTAAAGAAAACCACCAATTAAACCAAATGAACCATGTTTGTAAAAAAAATCACAGAATATCGTAAATAAAATTGCAACATATTGCAACATGTCAAAAGACGTTCCCAACAATGTCAACAATATCGAAACAACAGAATTCCTAAACTATACTTTCTTTGTTATGGGAAGGCTTCAGCCTCTATCAAAATTGATTGGCTTAGATATCGATAAAATGTAGCAAACAATATCGATACATATCGCTAAAACATAATTCCTATGATATTTGGCTTCCATATTGATAGGAGTCGCAAACAATGTTGCCAAAGTCGCTAAATTTGAATTCCTAAATGTTTGGTTTAGATATCGCTAACAATGTCAACAAAAGTTGCTAAAACTGAATTTCTATTATATTTGGTTTAGATATCGACAAAAGTCGCTAACAATGTCGATGCAAATTGCTACAGATTTTTTTTATCATATTTGGCTTAGATATCGTAAGGTACAACAATAAAAATATTGAAACACATTATAAAAAAATACTTACATTCTTCCAACCATTGTTCAACCACCAACAACTTCGTAAAGAAATTGGCATCACTGACGCTAGTGTGGAGTCCTAGGACAGTTATTTGGGATGTCCCCAAGCACCCACCTCTTGAACGTACGTAGCAATCTACGGTCTGCTGGTCTTTCTAGACCTGTGTTCTCCTAAAGAAGCCGCTTTTTTTTTCCTTAGTGTAGTCTAGAAAATAATAATGCGACTTCCTTTTTCTCATAAATGGTACCTCTTCTGGGGTCCATTCAGGATTAGGATAACGTTTTGTGATTGTATTTGACTAATGGTCGTGATAATAGGTAGACGGTTCCCCTTCATCATCTTATTTCTAATCTTCTGGGAATACATCTTCATATTCACTCTCAAGAGGTCGATCATCTATTGGTTGGGATGGTTGTGGTGCACCGTCCTTCTATTGAGATTTATACCCTAAAAGTAAATAATCAATAGATACTATGTTAGAGAATATATGAAATACATTTATAAGATAAATGATTTGTTAATTATAAGAGTATAGTTATTAAATATCTGAAGATTCCTTATTCATATAGAGAAGGTATAATCTTGTAAGGATGTACAAGAGAATTAAGATTATATGATATGAATAAACTAAGTTGGTAGTGAATAAAAGTATTAGGAATCTTTAATATGGAACTGCTAAGTACATTTTACTATACACTATACTTCTAGTGTGTATAATTTTGATCCAGATCACAGAAGTAGATGGACATGTAGTAAAAGTAGTGTGTATGATTAGATTATGTATGACTGGACCGTTATGTAATAAACATCTTTCATTAATGTACCGTTTACCATGAAAGAGTTATTTATATCACAATGATGATCATTAATAGATCAACCTGAATCATGAGTATACATGAACTCCTATTTATGTTCATTGATTTTTTTGATTCACTCATTAAAGTTTCTCATCAAAGATGATTCTTACAACTTATATTTTGGGAGCTTAATGACATGAGTGGCTCGAACATGTTATACAATAGTGGAATTCAAGTTTTCTAACGAATCGAATGTTAGTTCCCTTATAGTGTTAATTCTGAGAGTGCTAATAGTTGAATCTAAATCTATAATAAGTTATAGATTAACTGTTCACATTGAATTAATAGTAATTAAGGAATAAAAAGATAATTAGAAAGGTAAAACGGTATTTTGACCAATTTTAATTATGAAGTAATAATTGGAGGGCGAACTACTTATATTGATTATATCAATAGATTACAGGTAAAAATTCTATATTGTTAAAGAGTACAATTCTCTATTTATAGTCGAGTAATAATAGAATTAATAGATCAGATTATTCTATTGATGAGATCAATAATAAACATGGATTTATTAGAGCTTCGAAATATAGGTCCATGGTCTCCAAGTCACCTCTATACAACACGGTATAGGGGAAGATTTTATTTGATGAATGAATTTTGAGTGAGAATTAATTTCTATGGGAAATAAATTCTTAAGGGCAAAATAGTAATTTATGAAATTATTATTTTGATTAATTATGAAAATTATGAATTGTATAATTAATAGTATTTAACTATTTAGTTATATTGGATAAAACTATATTAATTAGTTAAATATATTATTTTTATGATTAAATAATATTAAAGAGAGAAATATATTATTTTAGAGAAAATAATATTTATTTTAATCCTTATAAAATAAGAGATTAATAAGAATTAATCAATTATTATTTATTGGCAGAATAAATATAAATCTTATTTATGATAAAATTGAAAAATTAATTTTAGACATCATAATATGGCCCAAATATATGGCCCAATTTACACATGTAGGGGTGACATATAAAGACCCATAATCAATTTGGTTTAATTATTTTATTAGTATAGATTTAATCTATATATATTATGTTGAGATCCTTGGGCTTATGGTTCATGTTAGATAAAAAATATTTTTATCAAATTCTGCTTTTGCTTTTCTAACTCTGATATGGACCATAAAAACTAACACATTCTCCTTCAACAATGCTATCATGTTGGCCAACTGAGCCATCTAAAACTCCTTCATCTCTTTTTGACTATCCAGAAAGGAGTGCCTCATATTGGTTTAGCTATTCAGTAAATTAGGCAGCCTATTGGGCCTCAATTCTATCCATCCTCTCTACTAACGATGTAATGTCTGATGTATTAGCTGTAGTGGTCAAAGTAGATAGTTCATCCACTTTTAGAGGCGATAATGGTAGAACTATATTTGCCTTACAAACGACTTCAACAATGGTGTTGGCTTTCATTTGAAACACCCAATTCTATGTACCATCATCGTCCACTGTCTCATCATTGTCCATCTTAAAACAAAAAGGGGCCTTACCCTCATTGATGGACTTAAAATACTCATCCTCACTAGGTCGGGGGCATAAGCACTTCTTTATAACCAACTATAAATAAAAATATAAAAAATGTTAAATGTCCCAAACTAACATTGATCTATGTCGCAAACTCAAAATAGATTAAAATATCAACATGAAACAAATATAAGAACTTACCCTTTGGTTGATTAGTTTTGCAATGTCACTCGCTTTCCTGTTTTTGCTGGCCCTCCTTGGTTTTCTAGTTTATCATCCTAAGGAACCTAGTCTCACTAAAATCATCATACTTCTTTCCCACTTTCTCTATGGCTTCATATCCTCAATATTGTATGGCAAGTACGAAGCCATATACGGTATGCTTTGCCTCCTGAGCAACCTTCTTGTCATTCTTCTTCTCAGTGTTCTCCTTGTACGATGCATATCCTTACTCATAACTGATTGAAACCCCTCTAGCCACCACGACGGATAAGGCACTCCTCCTCTCTTATCCATCTGATCCATAACATTATTAAAGTCCCATATTAGACACCAAGGCAATGAAGATTCATCCTTAAGAGTTCTTAATAAATAACAAGTGTTGTGCCGAAGTACCCGATTAGCTTCCCCATAAACTCCCATCAAGCTCCAATCATCTAAGCCAACCACACGTTTAATAATATCTATATGACGCTGAGAATACCCAATAACCTTTGCCTCATTAGCATTCTTTCACAACATTGCAATACTCCCTGAGTGCCCCATCAATCGAAAACATCCCCTCAAACCCCAAATAATGACCAAGCCAATTAACGCGATTTGTATCACAAAAAGTTTCACAAAAAAATAAAATAAAAGAGGGCTTCTTTTCAGTGACATCATTAAGGAAGTGAATGACCCCTGGGTTTCCTAGCCCACGACAATTTCAACTTAAAAAACTCATGACTCTTAGCGAGTCCCATTCACAAGGCCCACCAAATCTAAGATTTTTGACATCTCTACCTCCATTTTATTACCATTTTCTTCAGCTAGTATATTTGGTCCAATAGACCCAATAGAAGAGAGTCTCCTCCTTTTAATTTCCAAAAAACTCAAACCGCGTCATTTAATTGAGTATCATCAACACTATCCACAATAGCGTCATTAATAATAGGTTTGACCAATGTTGAAACAGATCACTCCTCTCTTAAAATCGTGGTAGATACACGCATACTAACTAGAGATTTTTCCCCAATAATCTCAGTATTACCCGCACAATTAGGGGTACCAAACCTCCGAATAAGCTGCCCCACTCTTGCAACCAACGACACCATACCAAAGACGACTTTCTTCTGCCATAAACCACTCCAACCACCTTCCTGCCCTTAATCAACGGTGCACATGTGAACCCCACCCATCTCCTCCATTCCCGTTCGAAGCCATTTTGCTCCAATGAGCTTCATTTGTCTCCTTAACAGAGCCTTCATCCACATTCCATACAATTTGGTTATCTTGTCCAATAGTGTATCAAACAGCCACATACAAAATCATTCTGCATGTCCCAATAGCCCTCATATGAAGCAAAACGTGGGAACATTATTGTATTTGAACGTAATCAATATAAAATATGATTCCGTCTTCTTCAATTTCATCTTTCTTTGTAGTGGCTTATTCAAATCCATAGAAACTCCGCATATAATCCCTCCAAATTTCCATAAAGCTTTTACAATCTGATTCTAAAATCTTCCCAATATAGTTACCAATATTCTTAAGGTTCTGCTCAGTCATATATCCTATCGTAAGATCGTAGATTTGGACCCATAAATATAAAGAGTTTAACGGGATGGTCCTTGGATTCTCGTCATTCCTTAATCTAAGCATCACTAATACATTTCTATTGAACGTCTACGGAATCCTTTCTAAAATCCTCTCAAGATCAATTTCATGGTAAAATTGAAATAAATACCTTTCTGTATCCAACTGCTTAATGTAGACACCCTTACTTAGCTTCCAAAGCCGCCAATGGTTGTTGCATCGAGGAAAAATTCATCGCACCATCAGTGAGAAAACACCCAACTAAACATTCATGGAATCCTTTCTAAAATTCTCGTAATATCAATTTCATTATAAAATTGAAATAAGTACCTTTCTGTATGTAACTCCTTAATGTAGACACCCTTACCTGGCTTCCATGGCCGCCAATGGTTGTTGCATCGAGGAAAAATCCATCACACCATCAGTGAGAAAACACCCAACTAAACACCAACAGACATCAAAAGCCACCACCTCTTCCTCAGGTGCTTCTTCACAAAACAATCCCCCATCATTCTCATTTTCTAACGTAATATCCAAAAAATTCTCCCTCAAAGAACTACTAGATGCTATACTGAAAGCCACAAACCAACCACAACGAGACAAACTACAAACAACAAAAAACAATCACCACGAACAAAAAAGACACTCATCACGAATAGCAAACACAATTATTACGAAAAAATCTCAGACAAACAAACATACACAAAACTAACCATATCAGATGATAAGACAAAATTCACATAAATCTATTCCTTTGAGGTTTAGGAATTGAAAGCCATCGTCACATGAATTCTCATAGATCTATTCCTTGGTGGTTTAAAAATTGATGAAGCCAAATAAGTTTAAATTGACAATTAAGCCAAGCCACTAATTAAGTACGATACGATCATATGAGAAACTCAAAGAGAAAACCCTTTTTTGTTCATTAAATTTGTGATGTTGTAACTTATAAAAAATAGTTTCGGGTTGGTTCGTCAAAAGAGAGCTATCCTTCTATAGATTAGGATTATATAGATTCCATTTTATATTATGTGATGGCATTGAAGGATAAATGAACAGGTGATCAATTTAAAAAAATTCAGGATGTTCTACCCTTTTTTAATTATAAATTTATTTTATATAAAATGTGGTTATGCAACAGAATTCTTAGTTTAACGAGGTTTTTTAGTTTTCTATATTAACTTTGACAGAATATCTCAATTACTTAACAAAATATTCTTTATTAATTTTATATATTATTATATATATTTAAAAATAAAAATTACATAGATATTTTTTATAAAAAAAAATTAATTTAATTATATATATTCAAAACTAAAAATTACATTTATATGTAATCACATCTATATATAAAATATATATATTTAAACCTTAATTTCACGACAACCTTTTGTTTAATTTAAAAATAATTAATGATATGTATATGCTTCTAATAATTTGTACACTTTATTATAGTCACACTCCCCTAACTACAAAGTAAGAATATTGTAATTTGTATCTATCACTATTATTATTTTTAAAAAATATATATATTTGGACATAATATATAAAATGTATTTTGAAAGTGATTAATTCTCTAATCAAACTTAAATTTTGTTAAATATTTTTTAATATAATCCTTTTATATAGAGAGATTAATATAAAATACGTAATTATTCATTCATTTTTTATATATATATAATCATATTTAAAGAGCACACTAATTTAGCCGTAATAGTTAAAAAAAGTTTATCAAAGATCAAAATCTTAAACCTTATTTTAAAATTGCAAAAATAAAAATACATTACTAAATTAAAAAAATTAAATATACATGTATTACATTTAATATCACTTAGTTAAACTTAATTATACGTAACATCAATCTAGTATATATATATTAATGTGTGATTTATATGAGAAAGTTTGTAATTAGAATGTGTAATGATTTAAAATAAATTATTAATTAATCTTAAAAATGTATTATATCAAAGGATTATTAATCAAGGAGATGTAGAAGCCAATTTTTGAAAAGCCAAAAATTTGGTTTTTTTTTTTTTTTTTGGAATTAGTCTGCAATATTTAACTAATACTAATTTATTTGATTGTTTGTATTGCTGGTATTCAATATGAAAATAATTTGATGCATTATAATATTTATTTTCTAGTGTCACATTTGTATCATAGTCATGCCATTTTCAAAGCTCTTAAGAGTTCTTATAAAGGAAAATTCTCATTTAATTCAATAACAATCCAATATTATCAAAAAGTCAATTCAGAAGTATATACTATATTTGTAAATAGCTTTAGATTTTTATTTATTATTATTTTTTAAGTAAGTCTTATATTAAATCGAAATTAAGTTCACATAGCAGTCACAGGACTTTAGAATTTGATGAATATTGTCCAGCTTGAAAGCTTAATTAAATATAAAATATTTATAAAATGCCTCAAAATTCAACCATTCATTATTCTATAGTTTATATTATATGTGGTCACAATTTCATTTGGGTTAACCATGATACTGTTCTATATGATAATTTAGTCGTATTGTTCAACAGCTATATCATCCTTGTAATATAATATATTGTATATAATAAAAATGGTACGGCAATGTCGGTTTTTATATATTTATTTTAATAATAATAATAATAATAATAAGGAAAATTTACATTCCAGTACTTTAATTTTATTCTTTTTACAAAAATATGGTGCTGTCATTTATATATCAAAGTGTACCGTTTTGAGTACCGTTATCAAATTAATTCACTTTTTTTTTTAATTTTTTTTTTTAAAAAAACTGAATGGGACGTGTGTGATGTGTGATGACGACATCACATCACGTCCTTCACGTCTTCCCTTTTTTGCAGACTTCAACTGTTCACGCGCCTCTTTTTTTGCATTTGTAATTCAAATTATGGACGGTTTTAAAGGTATATAATCATTATTTTCTTTTATTTTTATATTATATTTTACCATTTTTATAGTTTTTTAAGTGTTTGTATAAATAGGTAAAGTTTGTTTATAAATATACATTTTGAGTTTTAGTTTCTCTGTTTTCTTTTTATGCAGAGTATATGGGTTAGGGTTTCATCTTCTTGGGGTGGTTTATTTTCGTGTAAGTAAGAGTGTTTGAGTGCATCATTTTCGTTTATTGCCTTGTTCTTATCATCTGTAAACCTAAAAAATGGTTAAAACTCGTTCTTCAATTTCTCCTTCGCATTCTGTAAAGATAGCTGCTGATAAGAAGAAAATGAAAAATGTTTCTGATGATGGAGATCGTGGTGATTCTGATCGTTCTGGTGGATCTGGTGGATCATCTGATGGTAGTCGTGGCTCGGCATTGCAAACAAAGAGAAAAAGAGTTGTTGAGAAAGTGAAGAAGGAAGATGTTCGAAATGTGAAAAATATGAAGTAAGTTGCTGAAGATTTGCCTAAGGATTATGATAGTGAAGACTTGGAGGTTGAAGTTCGTAATGATTTGAAGGTATTTTTATGATTTTTAATTTTTTATTTTGGTTGTAATTGGTTTACGATTTTTAGGGATTTAATTTATTTTTAGATTTTATAGTTTATTGTTATATGTTTTGAAATGTTTTTGATGTTTGTTTGTAATATTTTTTTGGTTTATATGGTAGTCGGTTTTTATTTGTGTTTTTTTGGGTGTTGTTCATGTTTTGTTATTTTCATGATATTATAATCTATTTTGTTGATTATAGGTTTGATTATTTGTTTTTAGGTTACTGTTTATGTGTTTTTTTAGTTTATTTGTTAATTTTTTTCGATTTTGTTTATTTAGGTTATGTTTAAGTTTATTGTGTTTATTTTTGTATGTTTATGGTTTATTTTTGTGTTTTAGGTTTTTGATGGGTATTTTCTTGTTTACTATGGAAAGTTTTGGTTTACAAATATGTTTTTTGTTTTGTTTATTATAGGTTTTGATTATTTGTTTTTAGGTTACTGTTATTGGTTTTTTAGTTTATTTGTTAATTTTTTTTTTCGATTTTGTTTATTTAGGTTATGTTTAAGTTTATTGTGTTTATTTTTGTATGTTTATGGTTTATTATAGTGTTTTAGGTATTGATGTGTATTTTTTCTTGTTTACAGTGGAAAGTTTTGGTTTACAAATTTAAATGATTATTGTATACTGTGAAGTTGTTTCTTGACGTTTATTTTTAGTTTAATGTGTGGATTTCTTTGTATATCATTTTGTTTTTACAGGAATGGGATTTATATTTCAAGCCTGGTGAAAAGATTCAGGGAAAAGTGATGTTATTCCCTAATCAAGATAACATTGTTGTCAAAAATATTAATTCCAAGTTGACTAAAGATCAACGTAAGTTGTTTCGTGGTACTTGTTTTGGTTATTTTTTAGATAGCCATCATGTTGGTTTTCAGTCTCAACTAGTTCATGATGCCTTACATAGGGAGGTATATCAGAAAAATGAAAAAGAAATGTGGTTTAAGTTTGGTGATGAGAATTTCAGATTCAGTTTAGCTGAGTTTGCTATTGGTTCTGGTTTACTGTGTGTTGGTGATGCCGATTTGAGTAAGTATACACACAGAGAAAATGCTTTTGTTGATCGATATTTTTGTGATCAGACAGTGACTGTTAGTGCTGTTGAGCATAGGTTTATGTATGGTGATTTCAAGTCAGATGAGTATGCTGTGAAGATGGTTGTTTTGTACCTTGTTACTAATTGTTTGATTAGTAGCGTTTACTCAAAAAAAGTTCCTGTTGAGATTTTGAACATAATTGGGGTTGATGAGTATGGTAGTTTCCCATGGGGTATACCAGTGTTTGAATTAACTTTGCACAATTTAAAGATTGGTCTGAGGGGTGTTATGAAGGGGAAATGTGTTTCTAAGCCTCTTGCTAAGGTTAAAGGGAAACATTTGGAAAAGGGTCCTCGATCTTATAAACTTCCTGGTTTACCTTTTGCATTCTTGGTTTGGTTGTATGAAACCATTCCTTTGTGCTTCAAGGCAAGGTTTTGTTCCTATGATTCTGGTAAACCATATAGGTTTTGTAGATTGAAGAGTATTGGAAATCCAAATTCAAGTGGAGTTGAGAAGAAAGTTCTATCTTCAAATAAGGTATTTTTATATTTTGTAAATTGTTTATTTGTTGTTTTTATTATATTTTGTAAACTAATTATTTTTTTTGTTTTGCTAGCTGAAAGGAAAACATATTGTGCCTACTGAAAATGAAAGGAATGGTTTATTGGTCCTTACTGGAATAGAGTTTATTGGCCGAGAACAGTCAGATGATGACTTTGATGATGTTCCATTGTCAAAGTTTAATGTTGATAGAGTTGGATCTTCTGGTGTACAAAAGGAGTTTACTGGTGGTTTTGATGTCGATGGTGTGATGCGTAAGATGAAGGATTTTGTTTCTAGGCAAAAGAAGACTGATGAGTCTATTGAAGTATTGAATAAGGTGTTGGAGGGTAGATTCAAGGAGTTGCAGTTAAGTCTTCAGTCGTATATTGACTCAAAGATTAGTGAAGGCTTGGTTTTTTTTATGGAATTGAAGTTTAATGAGTTGAAGGAAGCTATTGAAAATGCAAAAATTTCTAAAGATGGAAATGATAGTCCTGATGAGAGCGATGGCAAGGTTGGTTTTCTGATTATGTTTATTTATTAGTTTATTTGATGTTTCTTTTTTTTTTTTTCATATGTTGTTTTGAGTTTTTTTTTTTTTTTGCAAGAACGATGATTTAAATGATGTTGAAGTTTTTGATGTGAAAAATCAAGATGCAATTGAAACTGTTGGACTCGATGAGAATATTCAATATACTCAGGTTATTTTTGTTTTGTAAACTAGTATATTGTTTTTTGTTTGTTGAATATTTTTTGTTTATTTTATTAATATTTTTATTGTTTAATGAGTTTATTATTATTTTTTTTTAGGTTTTTAATGATGATGCTTCTTCATTTGATATTATGAGTTTTATTTCTAGTAAACCTAATTGGTTTACTGAAGAAAAAAAGAATACTGATAAATTAAATGATGAAGAACAGGTTGTTGATGATCATGGCCTTTTTAAGGATGTTGTTAAAAAATCTAAGGAGGATGAAGATGATGGTGGAGATGACCAGGCAAGTTTATTTATTTTTAGGTTTTTCATTATTTAGATGATTTGTTACTCTGTTGTTTTTTGTGTCTGTCAAATGTTCTTTATTTTTGTTTTGTATATTTACAGGGTTTGGGGGGTGGTGATGCTGTTAAAGCTATCGGTTCAGGTGGGATAAATAAAGACAATGTTGAGGGAAAGAATATTGAAGAAGCAAAAGATGTTGCAGATGGGAGTAATAAAGATAATGTTGAGGGTAGAGCAGTTGATGTAGATGCAAGTGTAAATGATGTTGAAGGTGTTGCTAGTAAGGGAAAGTTGTTTGATAGTCAAGGAACTGAGGATAGTATCACTGTGTCTGCTTTGGAAATTATAAATGAAAAGATTGATGCTTATGAGGGAAGCATCAAAAAGGTTTGTCATTTTTTGTTTATTGTATAATTTTTTTGTTTAATTTATTTTATATTTTGAATCATTTTGTCATGTTTAATTATTTTTATTTTTTGTTTTTAGGATAAGTCTTTAAATAAATTAGAGGCAACAAATGCTGATGTTTTATCTACCTATGGGTTGGACAAGGTTTGTTTACTTTTTTTTTTTTGTTATTCTTGTTTATGTTCTGAGTATTGATTTTGGTTTACTATGTTTAAATATATTTTGTTTTTTTTTTTTTTTTTTGCATGATATTTTAAGACTGATGTTGTTGGTGTTGAGAAGAAACATGGTTCTCAAGAAAGTTTTTCTGTATCTACCATGGAGGTTGTTAATGATCATTTGGTTTCCTATGAAGACAGTTTGAAAAAGGTTTCTTTTTATTTTATTTATGTTATTTGGTAGTTTGTTTTTTTTTTCTTTTCACTTCCTTATTTTATTTGTTTGCAATTGTTTTGAATGCTAGGGAAAATCTATAAAATTGGAGAAAGCAACTCCTACAGTTGGAAATAGAGAGAGGAAACCTAGTTTTGTGTACAACAGTCCGTATACCACAGAATTTGGTTCAGGTAGTATTGGTAAACCAAAAGGTAGACGTCCTGGATCATGTGCTTTTGGATTTGGCTTTTTCAATGTGATTGATGATGTGCAAGCTAAATCTTTTGATCAGTGGTTTAAGATTGGGTTTAATGATAAAAACAAAGTGAAGAAGTTTAAAGAATGTCATAGGAAGCTTAAGTTTCCATTGGATTTTGTGGTTTGTCAAATCGACGATAAGATGTGGTTCTATGATTTGCTTACTGTTGGGAAGAACTTGTCATGCTTGGTTAGTGTGTTATTATATATATATTTTTTGTTTATTGTATACTTTTTCTGTGTATTTGTTTATAACTTTAGATTGTTTTATGTTTATTGCAGCATATTGATGTTTGTTTCTACTATTTGAGAAAGAAGTTAAAGTATGACCAGTCTGTGAAAATTTCTGGTAACACTACTGATTGCTTCTTTTCTTCTCAAATTTTTGATTTATATAATGAGTTTGTTGCAAGTGGTGAAAATGTTAATTCGATTAAGAAGGATTCTAAGGCAGCTGCATACATAGCGGGGTTTTATATGTTATGCAGTAAACCCTGGGCTAAGCTTGATTTCGTTCTAATGCCTGTTAACGTGATTGTTCTTACTCATTGGATATTGTGTATTCTTGACATTAAGATGAGATGCTTAAAAGTGTTAAATTCTATGAGGTTTGGGAGGTACAAGAACAACTCAGAGAGTTTTGTTCGTGCATTTGCTGTAATAATTCCTATCTTGCTGTCACATGTTAATTTCTATGAGGGGAGAAAAGATATTGACAGGAGTAGTAAGCACTGGCAAGGTAAAAAAGATACTGATGCGTTTGATATTGTCGTGATTGATAATTTGCCACAACAAGAGGATAGGTAACTATCTTTGTTTTTTTTTTTATAATTATGATTCTATGTTATTGTTTATTTTTTGTTATCTCACAATTGTTATGGGTTTATTTTGTGATGTAGTGATTGTGGTGTTTTTATCATAAAGTATGCTCATTTCTTTATGCATGGATTGATTGATAAGATTCCTAAGAAGTTGGACATTGCATTCACTCGTTAGAAGTTGTGTGTTGATCTGTTTGTTCATGCAAAAAAGGAGTTGGGTGGGTACGAGTCTACTTCGGAGAAGCTAGGAAGGATGCCATAGATTTCTGTAATAGAACAACATGTTGGATTATTAGTTTACATTTTTTTGAACTTTATGCGTATTTTTATGTCATGTTGTTTTGTTTTTAGGTTTATGTTTGTGTTTGTTTAAGTAACTGTTTGGAATTGTAATATTTTAGGAGACTCTTGCCTATTTTAATTTTGAAGTAACCTTTTGGTTTACTGGCACAGTATGTTTGCAGTTTTTATGTTGTGTATTTTTGTGAGACAATATGTTAATCTTTTGGATTTAGAAATTAGTTTTAGTGTTCTGGCTTTTTTTATGTGATATTTGTTTAATTTTGTTTGATCATTTATGTATACCATTATAAGTGGTATAAACCAATGTGATGGTTTATTAACCATTAAAATGGTTGTAAATTAATTACAGTTAGTAATTGTACATATATTTGGTAACTTGTTATTTTTAACATATTATTTCATATAGAGGAGGCAAAAAAAAACTTACTTGAATCTAAGCGAATTGTAATCATTTTATTAAAAGTTGGTATTAATACATTGAAAAGCTTTATCAACTAACAATTATCATTGTAAACTGTTTTTGTATACTGTCTATTTAGTAACCATGTTTGATGGTTACACCAACATTTATTTATTTTACCTCAAGATCTTATGATCTTTTTCTTTTTCTTGGTGGTTTTAGTACTGGGTCATTTTTACATGATCTTTTGTTGTGTCCTTTTTGGCGACATTGACCGCATACCACTAGTGCTTTTGCTTCAAGTCCATTTTTGTATCGTTGTTTCTTTGGTCTTCCGGCAGCTCTCTTATGTTTAGGTGGGAGGACTACAATATTTTTTATTAAATCTGGTATATTCCATGATGTTGCCTCACCTAATGGGAGTATACTGTCTTCATATGTTGCCATAAAAGCTTCTTTCGTGTAGTAGTATGAGCAATATTTGTAGCAAGACAGGTTCCTTTTGCTTAGTACAGCCATTGCATGAGAGCAAGGCATTTCATCATATTCAAATCTTTGGCAGCTGGATGTTTTGTTCTCTAAGTTTACTATGTGAGATCTGTTGTTGTCGTGTACTTGGTATACCAGAAGATTTGTTGTTTCAACCTGTATTAATCAAGTAAACCATTATTAAGTTTACAACAGAGTAAATATGTTTGTAAGCAATTTTTATTTTTCTGTATATATAATTACCTTGTACTTTAAACTCATATCTCTTTGTTTCTTTAATGTTTTTTCAGGTATTTTTGCCAGTGTTGTTGTAGTTTTTTGGGCTCTATTCTTGTTTTCCTAATACCATCTTTGCACCAATGAATGTAGGCATTCTAGTAGAGTTGCGATGGGTAGGTCTCTTACTGCTTTCAAGGCTGCATTGATCGATTCGCAATATTTGATGTCATTGTTTTGTATCTCCTGTTCATGCCATATAGTCTTGTCCACTTTTCGACACCAATTTCATTCACCAAGTAATCTCTTATTCTTACATCTATATTGTCCAAGTCTTGCATGCTCTTTTCAAAATCTTCTATGTTGTAAGCTTTAGATGCACTATTAAATGCAATCTTCAGCTCATCACCTCCTTTTTTGAATTTCATTTTTATATTCTTCATCAAATGGTAACAACATACCCCATGCATTATATCTGGAAAGGTCTCTTTTACTGCTTTTAGTATACTCTCATGTCTATCTGATACGATGCATTGACCTTCTCTTTCGCCATAAGTTTCCTTTATTTTGTGAAGAAACCATTCCCAAGAGCTGTCATTTTCGGAATCTACTACTGCAAATGCAAGTGGAAATATATGTCTATTTGCATTTTGTGCACTTGCTATCAACAAAGTGCCTCCATGTTGGTTTGTTAAAAAGGTTCCATCCGTGACTATTATTGGTGTACAGTGTTGCCAACTTTTTATTGAAGCACCTACTGCAAAGTATAGATATTTGAATTTGTTATCTTCATCTGTTACTAGGTCTGTAATTGTTCCTGTTTCAAAAGTAACCAATTAGTTTATAGTATAAATACCTATGTAGCATATTATTACTTTATGTTGACGAAGTATTTTATTACCTGGGTTTGATATTTGCATCATGTATAAAATTGATGGTATCTCACTGTATGATTCTTGTGGGCAGCGACGAGCATCCACAATTGCCTTTTCTCTAGCTCTCCATGCTTTTTGGTAAGATATAGAGACACTGTAATCATCTGCCATGTCATCCACAATTTCTGTTGGAGTGTAATCTCTTTTTGGGTTTACAAACTTGTTTTTTATAACCTTTCCAACCAGGTTGCTTGTAGCTTGAGGATGGTCTCCAGAAGTAATGTCCAATGAACATGTATGAGTATGCTTTATTTTTCTTATGATAAACATGTCAGTCTTTCCATGTTTTGATGCTAAGAATGTCCACTTGCAGTTATCATCAATACAGACTAGTTTATAGTCTGGTTTTGATGATCTTTTTACCTTGAAAGGTTGATTGTATCTTATTGAGTGAAGGCTTACTGCTTGTTGGAGGGTTTACTTGTTTGCAAAAATTTGGCCAATGTGTATTTCAACAACTTGAGGATTTGAAATTATTTGATTTGCTTCGGAGCTTTCTTCCATCGATTTTTGAGTTTGTTCAATCACATAATCTGCCATCTTTGTTGCATATTCTGTTCTTGTTGGTAGCAGTTGCCTTGTTTGTAAACTAGTTTCCCCATTGTAGGTATAGTTTACTCTATCATTGTGTTCATTGTCGGTTGTGGATGTTGAGATGTTAACGCAGATAGGATATTTGGTCTCATCATCATTTTTCCTTCGTATTTGCTCATAAAACTTGCATCCACTATCATCTTTGATTCTTATTGGTGGTATGCCTTCCGTTACTTGAAATTGAAGATCAATCGTATATTTGTTTCTGTCCAAATTCAAAGCTTCGTATACTATGTGAGAAAGCTCAGAATGTGAACAATCTGTTGGAATTAGTATACCTTCGACTTCATAATCAATGTATGTTGTTCTGTCAACCCAAGTTCCATTGTAAAAAAGAATCACTGCTCTAACATCCATATTCCTGCGTGATTTGTTTAGTTTAATCATGTTAAGTATTGTATACAGTAAACATATGATATGAATAGGTGTTCTGTTCATAAACTAAATTTTATATTTATTATAGTAAGGTCTATATGCAGTTTTACGAATTAGATGACTATATGTTGAACTATAATATTGGAGCGATTACAATTACAAAGGTTTATAGTGTACTGTATTTTTTAAAGTACTTAGTATTGATTAGTTTACTATCAGTTATGATTACAATTGGTAAACTATCTGATTAGTACTGATTAATTGTCAAATAATCATGTTTAACAGAATTAACAAACATGATGCATTTTTAGGTGTTTTCAGGAATTGGAAGGTGTAATGTGTTATAAGCAGTAGTATGTATCGTAATGTATAATAGGTACCTTATTCAGATTTAGTTTTCGATGTTGTAGTTGACGTACTTCTTCTTCTTCCTCGAAGCAACGATCTCTGGTTTTCGTTTTTGTTTGTTGTGATCAGCTCATAGGTTTATTGATCGATTGAATTGTAGGTCGAATTAGAGAGATGATGATTTGCTTGTTGTATACAGCAACAGGTTTGAGAGATATGATGATCGATTCTCTAATTTTCAAATTCGTCGAGGTCTCTGTTTTCCGTCAATGGTGTTTTTTTGTTCAAGTTTGGTTTGGTTTCTGTTTTTCGATTTCGTGTATTATTCTTATGGTATTTATAGCTTTCTGTTTTAATCAGTAGAACCACGCGCAGAGATGGCCGAGAAATATGGAATTGTGGGCGCGTCTCCTTCATCGCCGGTGGTTCCAAAATTATCGAAGCTAATGACGGTATGCTTTATGACGTGTCACGGCATACCCATAGATTGTTTTTATATAACGTTTTTTTTTTGTAATATTAATGTATATAATGTATATATATAAAAATTTCCCTAATAAGAATGGGTAAATATTATTTGAAATTTTACATTTTACAAAAATTATTTATTAGACATTTTATTTTATTAAATGACAAATTAAATTTATTATCTTTTAAAATAGTATAAATTATACTCTCACGTCATAAAACCTGAATCCATTTCTAACCTAGATAGAGGCAACAAAAATAATCAATTTGCTATAAAACCTCTATGTCTAATTATTATTATCATCATGTACTATTTTTACGAAAATTGTTCACAATATTATTTTGTACAAATTTAAAAATTGTAAAGTTTAAATTTTTATTAAATAAAACAAATGGTATGATCAATAATTTTTACAAAGTACATGGTCTAAAATATTATTTACCAATAATAATCAATGAGTAAATTGCGACAAAATCTCCAATATTTTTTACTCTATTAGTAATTAACCTTCAAAATCCAAATTTTAGCAGCAAAACACCCAAAACTCGTTTTCTGTTTGCAATGTACCACTTCGATCCAAATTTAGTTGTTAACTGTCATATTAAATTGTTCACGTGGCATAATTTTTTAATCCACATAAATTTTATAATTTAATTTTTTAAATATTATAAAATTTATTTAAAACATCATTATAAAAAAATTAAGATCATAAAAAATAAATAAAAAAATTTAAATAAAAAGTTAAAAAAACCCATTCTTCCCTAAAAAAAACACCTTCATCTCTTTGCCTCCCTCTCTTTCTGCGACGACCTTTGCAACCTAGACGTCATCACCGACGGAACCCCACCAAACACGCCTCTACAACCCAGACGTTACCGCCAATCATCTTGTTTTTCTCTCTCTCTCTCTCTGTTTGTTCTTTTCTTCTTCATCTTCTCGCTTAGATTGTCTCACCATCTTCTCTTATTCTTCTTGTAGGTCACTCTCAGATCTCGAAGATACATTTAGATTTGGGTTAAGTTCGATCAGATCTGGACTAGGACAAGTCAAATATGGGATGGGTTCCCTTGCCCTTCTTCTCGGCCACAATGGCAGACATGACCCCACGAAATCGAGATCTCAGTCGTCCTCCATATATTTGATTTCTAGATCACAGGTCCATAGAGATCTTTTTCTCATTTTCACTTTTCCAAATTCATTTTTGATTTTTTGTATACTTTCGTGTATAAATATGGTTATATGAATATTTTTGTGTTTTTAAATTTAAATATGGTGTTGGTGGTGATTGTTGCATCAGTGGGGTTTCAGTGGAATAGTGTAATGGTGGTAGTTTTTGTATGG
Source organism: Cannabis sativa (assembly GCF_029168945.1). Lineage (NCBI taxonomy): Eukaryota > Viridiplantae > Streptophyta > Magnoliopsida > Rosales > Cannabaceae > Cannabis > Cannabis sativa. The sequence goes on along the minus strand of NC_083602.1, from coordinate 53,300,930 downwards.
TGTAATGGTGGTGGTTATGGGAGAGATGAGTGTTAGTTTTTATAGTTCATATGAGAGTCGCAACGGAACTGTAATTATAAAACTTTTGATTTAAAATAATTGTTGAATCTAATATGAATCATAAACCCTAGATCTCACACCAACATCTTTCAAGTCAGCACCAACACTCCAAGAATAGAGTGGGCTATTAGATTTAATTTGGATGAAAATAATTTACTAATCACAGTATGTACTCAACTCATGAGACACTGCGATTGAGATAGGGAAAGCCACAACACATACACCAATACCTATAGTGATAGGCGTGAGAGAGAGAGAGAGAGAGAGAGAGAGAGAGAGAGAGAGAGAGAGAGAGAGAGAGAGAGAGAGAGAGAGAGAGAGTGAGTGGCGTGAGCAAGAGAGAGAGAAAATTCTATCTATTATCTTTGTTCAATTCTCTTCCCTTGGATTATTTTTTTTTATTCTAATATATATCTAATATTATAAATCGTATGAAACGATGACCACATGCGCTGATACTATTAGTAGACTTGGAGTGGTCAACTTCCTTTTCGTTTTTTTTTTACTTTTTATTTAAATGTTTAATTTCTATGTACGCCTCAGAGCAAGAATTATCCGAATAAAAGAAGAATTTTCATTTCATGTTTGGTCTTTCAAAGTTCTATCACATAACAAGTGATCAAAAGTGTCAACTCTTAATCACTAGGGGGCAACATACATTATATCATTATAAAGTCACACCTCATTATAACTAAATTTGTAACAAGTGTAAGAGTAGGAATAAGTATCACTTAAAACTGGAACCTCATGGAACTGGAAGTAAGCCACTGGCTTATTATATTTGAAAATAATTTAACATTCAACTTGGTATAAAAGTAGAAAGTATTGCCTGAAATTGGAACCTTAGGGAACCAGAAGTAGTTCACTGCCTTATTATACTTAAAATCAATCTAATATAATACGTAGTTAAACTCAAGTTAACTAATAAAGACAGAATTTCAGGTTTCATGGTTAGCTCAAGTTAACTTAATCCAACGTATTCATGTATCCTAAATAGAGTAATTAATTTGGGTTAATTAAATATTTAAGTTAAAAGAAGTCCTGGAAATAAGTGATATTTACCAAGAGAAATTTAATTCTAAAATAATTAATTAACTTAGGTTAATTGGTTATTTAAGTTTCAAAATCTTTAAGTAAATAACACTTACAAATATTTTTCTTCAAAACAAGTTATTAAGGTACCAAGGTTCAGGCCATTGGAACTATATTCTAAGAACTACATATGACATGTTAAAGAGAGAAATATTTAAGTTTAAGCTTTTATTAAAAAATCCTAATGGTTTGGGCCTTTGAAACTAGAACCTCACAAGGCTGGAAACATTAAAACTTAGCAAACTCGACAGATTAAGATGCAAATATCTAAAGATTTAATCAAGTATTTTTACATTCTTAAAACTCCCGAGACAAGGCTATAAAATATTGTCTCCACACACGTAAAAAAGGGGAACTGTGATCCCCCAAATAACACAAAAAATATGAAAGTATTAAAGTAAGACAAGGTTGGATAGATATGGCTATGGCTGGACTGAGTCCTTTGGCGGCTGAGTACCATCAAGTTGAACATCAAGCGAGACCTCCAGAATGGCAGAATTGGCCACAGAAGGAACACCGGAAGCTGGAAAAGTCGTGTTATCTAAGTTCTCACCCTCCAAGAGAGTAGTTCTAGGATCGACCACTTCCGTTGGATCATCTAAGTTATATGCGTTTCCAGCAGTGGACACGTGGAATCCAAGTTGATATTAAAGGCCCATTAGTAGGCCCCACAAAGAAGATAAAGTGGGCCAAGCCCATTTGAAAAGGTCCTTCTAGGAACGTTCTCTAACTCTATTACCATAGAGCCTTCTGCCATTGACAACACATGCCTGAAGCAAGTCCGGTACCATGAGGCCGGAAGGGTCAGACAACGTGTTCCTAGAAGACTCATCTGATTTCCCTTTTTATTCCTGAGCACAAATAAGGAAATAATAACTTTCAAATCTCGACAGAGGATCTTATCATGCTAAATGAAAAAACTTCCTAAAATAGATTTCAAACAATTAATTCACAGTTAATTGCCCACAAACAAAGTACACGTGGTTGACCAAATCTAACCAAATTTGATCTGACTAATCAGCAAATTCTCTCCTTTGTTGGCTTGACTTCACAAAACATCCCAAGTGTGTTATTCACTGTAAGCTCCCCAATAGAAGGAAAAGAGAAACTAAATGTAATTCTCCAACTACTATAAATACCTATCAAATTCCATGGATTAAGGGTTGAATTCTCTTATAAAACTTACTTAGACAAATTTGAGAACATATATTCATTGTACTCCTAAAGGCTTTTCAAGTTAAAGAATTATTGAATAACACTTACTCGTGGACTAAGGCTAGTTTACGTCTCAACCACGTAAAAGTTGTTTGTGTCTTTTTATTTTTTCTCTTTTAATTATTTGTTTCTCTAATTCTTATTATTTATAATTAGTTTCTGAAAATCTCGGTAAACTGTTTCAAATTAAGAAAGTCGTCGCGACTCATGACCAACATAAATGAGAGTACATTAGTAAAAAAAAAAGAGGATATTTGCACTTATAATGACTTAAAAAATTTAGGGAAAAAAACTCTATAACGGTCATAGATCAGGAATATATCTTTTTAATTTATAAATTTATAATAAGCACGTATTTTTCATATTTGAGCTCAATTGTTGGAGAAGTTATACATTAGATATCTTCTTCTGGTATTGTCTTATAATTTTTAATTAATAAAATAGCTTATTCATTAGCAAAACCAACTTTTAATTATCAAAAGATTGATATCTTTTGAGTTGTGGTCTCGCTTTTCTGATCATTATATTGATTCTGTATTGTTTATGCGATGCCTAGCTAGTTAATCATATTTTGTTGGACTTTAATTTGTATTTCACACACAATTTGAATTGTATCAGAGTAAATGTCAAACAGTACATAGCTATTATTCTTGTAATTTAGGGCTCGTTTGAAACGTCGTATTAGGTCGTATTGTATTGTATTGTATTATATTGAATTGGATTATATATCATATTTTTATATAATACTATGTTAAACTTTAATTTATACTAAAATATTATATATTTAGGTGTCCATAAAAGTTAATACCGCATATAGTTTTACATAAAAATATTGCATAAAATACAATTCAATATAATACAATACGACCTAATACGGCGTTCCAAACGAGCTCTTAGTATATATATATATATGTATTCTTATTAGACACCAGTGTTAGACTTTTATTTGGGCTTACATTAAATTTTATTGGTTTTATTAAAACTTGGGTTGATTGGATAGTTCTTTGCTGTGTTAGCCCATGTTGTTGGTGATCAATTGTTAATGGGCTTAGCATCTGTGTGTAAAGCCTAGGTGAAGCAGAAGTGTGGGCTTTTCTAGTTGACTCAAGCCTTTGATGAGCAGGCCCAGCCCAACTAGGGTTTTGTAGCTAAGTTCCCTCCCTAACTCTATAAATACATATTGTCTCATCACAATTATATACCTTTTGATAATCAGATAAAATAAACTGCTTCTGATTTAGAGATCTAGGGAGGAAGACTTAGTTGATAGTATTGCACTATCAAATTGGAGTAACTGCTGTGGATCAAACTGAGATAATTGCTATGGATCAATCAGGTACACATACCTAATTATTATATATTACCATTGTGTTCTATGTTATATACAAATAGATCTTGGGTATATTATTAATTTTTCTAACATGTGGTATCAGATTGCCTATTGTATATGATTTAGAACCTATAATTAGTATAATTAATTTGTATATGTTAATTATCCATAATTACATATTAATTTCGTTATTATTTTATGTTGCATTTTTTGTTTTTAAATCTTAAAACTTTAGGGGTTTTGTTTATCATTAAATTCTCGTTATGTTGATATATTATATGTATTATGTATATTATGAGAATTTTAATTTAAAGTTTTAGGGTTTATGTATTTTTCTTTATGAAATTGAATTTGGGATTTTTGATTCTATAGTTTATACACTGAAATTGATGGTGCAAATCTCATTACCAATTAATTTACAACGTTTCTACCCGTTTAATTTTTCGAATTGGATAACACACATGGTAAAATCGGATTGTTATTTGTTCTTAATTTTTCGGATTATTTTTGCCATGAAATCTAGAGATTTAAACCTTAATACCCGAAATTAGTAGTGTACATGAATTAGAAATCCAATCCCGAGCAAAACCCATCTAAAATTCGGTCTTTTCGTCGATCATTTGGCCGGAAAAACGAGCAGACCCGAACTGGGCCGAACCGGGTCGCGTGACCCGTCACAGGACCCGCTGGAGGTTGAAGAAGATCGTCCACCAGCAACGCCCACTCGCGCAGGCGGCGCGTGGGGGTGCGTGCAGCCGTTTCAGTCGTCGTTTTTCGACGTTTCTTTTTTCCAGCGTGCTTAGAATTTATTTTCTGATTTTTCTATGATTTTTAAATAATTTTTTGACTCCGTTTAATAATAATTATTATTTTAATGATAATTATGCAGTTAAAAAATTATTAAAAATAGTTTTTGATGATTTTTCGAAATCTGTCCATCATAGGAATTTTTTTTGAGTTTCTTCTCGTTCCATAAGACATAGTCACTCTCTTATTTGATTTATCTTGACTATGTAATCTCCACCAATATTCTTTGTTTCACATTTTTCCATTATTTGTTGTTCTAAAGTTATAAAACTTGATTGTTTGATACAAAAATAATGTGTTATGGTGGACACTTTATTTTTTGATTATCAATATAATAAAAGCAATTATATATCTCTTTTGGAAATTTGGTTGAAAATTATTAATTTTCAATGACTATTTTATCACCAAATTTCACATGTTGAAGAAAATATTATATCTTTTGGTTGACTATATGTGTAATTACTTGCCCAAAGGTAGTATTTACATATATTAGTTCACATTCCATGAAGTGAGTTAATATTAAATGTATATATTTTAATTATTTGTCCAAAGGTAATAATTTAAATATATAAATTTATTATTATTTTTTGCTTGAATTAATACATATTTTTAAGAAATTTATTTGCCAAAGGTAATAAAATTCTTAAATGATATGTATTTTTTCTTTGTTGTTAACTTCATGAAGGTAGATCATGTGTGTGTTATATTCTCACCCCAAAGGGGAGTTTATAATGACCAGTTGACTCTACAATATTTTCTAATGCATTGCTCATATTGCTTATTCAAGTTTTAATTTTTTAAATTTTGCGGTCTCCTTTCTGCGAACAACAATAACGTTTTCATCTGAATTCTGAATGCTTCCAACTTTAAGACATGGAAACGAGATGTGAAAATTACTTTAGGCATAATAGATTTGGACTTATGCCTTCGAGAAGAAAAATCTGCTGATCTTATTCTAATATCAGAATTGTTGCCCAAAAAAAAAAAATCTTCATGCACATTGGAAAAATTCAAATCATCTTAGTCTCATTGCTATGAAACGTTTAATTCCTGAACATCTTTTGGTGGTTTGCCAAACACCACAAATGCTAATGAAATATTTCAAAGAAGTGGAAAAAACTATTTAACACTAGTGAAATCGCTGCAGTTGGACATCTTATGGATGCTATGACAACCATTCAGTATGATAAATCAAAGGAGTGAGAGGTTTCATTTTAAAAATCATTAAAGTTCAGTACAAGTTGAAAGATCATAATATTTCTCTTCCTGACTCTTGCATCATTCATCAAGCTTTTCATACATCTTCTCACTATGTTTCTCAACTCAAGCCCAACAAAGGATAAAGAAAATATGAAAATAAGCAACCACAGCCAGGAGCTAAGGGATCTCAGAAAGCCAAGTGAGAGGGAGTCAATGCTTACAGTGGGCACTTATATTGGAGTTGACGTTATTTATGTTAGCACATTAATTCTTGAATTACCATTTAGTGTTCAGATTGTTTTGAATAGTACTTTCTTGATTCCTACTTTTAAAGTAATTCAGTTTCGCTTCCGCTTTTAGTTAAACAATGATTTTCTTTTCGTTTTCCCAATTATAGTGTTAACATTATGTTTGACTCATAATAATTGGAAATTGTTTTTACTCTGATATTCTTTTCAAATTATCATTGACTTCCTTAACTTCCTTTTTCAATGATGTGAATATTGTGGGTAAGAAATCTTATATTAAGATAACATCCTTATTATTATGGCACGATATATCGGGTCATATTTCTAAACAAAAAATGATCGATTCCTTCTAGCTAAAATTCTTCCTCCTGTTAATGTTTCTGGTTGGAATACTTGTGCTGATTGTACTTGTGAAAAATTGACTAAAATAAGAAAGCAGACTACTATCTATAGTCACTCTTTATAGGAGATTATCCACACTGACATTAGTGGACCTTATTCCACCACGTTGTGCATAAACAAGTATTTTATCACTTTTATCAATGATTTTCCTCCTTATGGCTTTACCTACTTGATTCAAGAAAATCTAACGCTCTTGATAAAGTCAAAATCTTTTGAAATGTTCTTGAGAAACAATTAGGAGTCATCAAAGTTGTTCATTCTGATCGTGGAGGAGAATATTATGGTCGTTATACAGAATCTGGACAACACATGGGGCCTTTTGCAGAGTACTTACAAGAAAATGGTATAGTTGCTCAATACACTATGCCTGGTTCACCTGAGCAAAATGGTGTTGTTGAAAGGAGAAATCGCACTCTCATGAATATGGTTAGAAGTATGATGAGTAGATCAAATCTTTCAGAGTTTTTATGGGGTGAAGCACTTATGACTGCAACTTATATTTTAAATCGTCTTCTCAGTATATCTGTTCCCAAAACCCCTTTTGAGTTGTGGACTAGGCGGAAGCCTAGTCTGAATCATCTTCGTGTATGAGATTGTTAAATATTTATGATCCTAATTTGAAAAAAGTTAGATTCGAGAACAAATCGCTGTTATTTCATTGGTTATCCAATGCGCTCAAAAGGCTATCGCTTTTATTGTCCCAAACAAGCATCTCACCAGTGGTACTTGAAGTTTGATAAGGTTATGACACTGTTGGGTTTCATCGAGAACAAGTTTGACTAGTGTATTTATATGAAGATCAGTGAGAGTCATCATATTTTTTCTTGTTCATTATGTAGATGATATTTTACTTGCCAACAGTGATTTGTCATTACTAAATGAGACCAAAAGTTTTCTGTCTACCAATTTAAATATGAAAGATCTTGGAGAGGGATCTTATGTTTTCGGGATTGAGATCCATGGTGATAGAAATCGAAAAGTTCTTGGCTTATCTCAAGAAGCTTACATTAATCGTGTGCTCAAAAGGTATAACATGGATTTGTGTAAAGCTGGTTTCGTTCCTATTCTGAAAGGGACAAATTTACTAAGCAAAATTGTCCTAAGAACGACTTAAAAAGAGGATCAATGAAGAATATCCTATATGCAAGTGCATTAGGGAGTTTGATGTATGCTCAGGTTTGCACTCGACCTGACATAGCTTTCGTAGTCAATGTTCTTGAGAGATATTTTTCTCATCCTGGTTATGATCATTGGGTTGCAGCCAAGAAAGTTTTGAGATATTTGCAAAGAACGAAGAGTTTTATGCTTGTGTATAAGCGTATTGACAATCTTCGAGTTGTTGGTTATTCAGATTCAGATTTTGGTGGTTGTGTAGATGATTTAAAGTCAACTTCTGGCTATATTTTCACCTTGGTTGGTGCTGCTATTTCTTAAAAGAGTGTTAAACAGACTTTGATCACATCATCTACTATGTATGCTGAGTTTGTTGCATGTTATGGGGCATCTTTGCAAGCTTTATGGTTAAAGAATTTGATTTTAGAGATACAAGTGGTTGATCCTATTTCCTCTCCTATACTAATCTATTGTGATAATAATATTGTTGTTTTCTTTTCAAAGAATAATGAGATCAGTAGTGCTTCCAAATATAAGGAAATAAAGTATCTCAATGTTAGAGACTTGGTCAAGAAAGGAGACATTGTGATAGAATATTGAAAGACCAAGTTGATGTTTGCAGATCCTCTAACCAAAGGATTAAGTGCCATATTATTTGATAAACATGTTTTTGATATAGGCATTTTATAATCTTTTGCTCCTTTGGGTTAGTGGGAGTTTCTTGCTTTATCTTTTGAGATTACATTTATATGTAATTTACTTGTTAATGTTATGAACTACTTTGTGGGCCAATACTTTTTTGATTATTGGATGTTTATGCTTTCAGTTAGGCTTTGTTATATTCTCGAGAATAATTGAATTGAAAGCATGTAGTTCATATCTTGTTGTGATCATTGTATTTTAAGTATATTTACTAAATGACAATGATATTTTGTTGGCTTAATGTTTTAAGCAAGTTTAGTGACACTTACTTATTTATTAAGTAGTGTATGTTTAATTTCACTGGCTTATTTATTAAGCATCACGGTATCAGTGAAATTGAGGACTGATAAGGATATTATGTTATTTTAAATTGATCACATGTTGAACATAATTCCTTACCACACTACTAGACTTATTGACCATGTCGATTTAATACTTTGGTATTTGTGATTATGAATGTCTTTTGTTGAGTTAAAAACAATATGATTGTCATAGTTCATTATCAAAGGTTAAATTGGACCGGTATGTTGAGATGCTATCAAAGAACTATCATTTTTTAAAGTGGCCACAAATATTTTCCTGTTGTTCAACCCATGAGTTGTTTTCAAACAAAATTATTTTGATATATAATATATATGTATTAAAATCAATGTAGCCCAAGTGGGAGAATGTTAGACTTTTATTTGGGCTTACATTAAATTTTATTGGTTTTATTAAAACTTGGGTTGATTGGATAGTTCTTTGCTGTGTTAGCCCATGTTGTTGGTGATCAATTGTTAATGGGCTTAGCATCTGTGTGTAAAGTCTAGGTGAAGCAGAAGTGTGGGCTTTTCTAGTTGACTCAAGCCTTTGATGAGCAGGCCCAGCCCAACTAGGGTTTTGTAGCTAAGTCCCCTCCCTAACTCTATAAATACATATTGTCTCATCACAATTATATACCTTTTGATAATCAAATAAAATAAACTGCTTCTGATTTAGAGATCTAGGGAGGAAGACTTAGTTGATAGTATTGCACTATCAAATTGGAGTAACTACTGTGGATCAAACTGAGATAATTGTTATGGATCAATCAGGTACACATACCTAATTATTATATATTACCATTGTGTTCTATGTTATATACAAATAAATCTTGGGTACATTATTAATTTTTCTAACAACCAGTTCTAACACCAACACCACCACCAAATAACGGAGTTAATAATTTTTTTATAATAATTATTAAATTAAAATTTATATACTTAATTAAATCAATAAGCATGTGACATATTATATAGTATTAAACACAGAATTTTTCTAACTACATCACACAAAAATGCCTCCAGCAACCTATTAGGCCCAGAAATAAACTCTAAAATGAAGTAATTTTAATATTTTTTAAAATAATATGATTTGTAAAAAATTGTTGGCATTAGTTGGGATTTGAACAATAATTTCCTTTTTACTTATATATACATTATAATTAAAAAATATTTTTTTTTTTGATAATTTTTTTAGATGGGTGGACACTCAATCTTGGCTCTATATGAGTACGCCTCATCCATTTAGGTCCCCAATTTCAAAATTTTTGTATTTAAATAGTCAATTTCTTAAAAACTTGGAATTACTTTTCACTTTTTCATGCATTTTTTTTTATTAAAAAAAATAGAGATGGCAAAATCTCTAATCTATACTTTTAGTTAGGTCCCAAATTCAAACTACTTTTATTAGTTTAATTTTTCAAACTAATTATTATTTTTTTGTAAGATTTTTCTAACTAATTGTTAATTAATATGCATGTCAATTAAATTAATATTCAGCATTGAAAATTAACTTTGATTGTCCTCAAAATAAATAACTTTGATTATTTGGGACAGAAGATAGGGTATATATAGTAGTTGTCAATTATTGCTATACTTACTCAATTATTATAATTTTCTCAATTATCATAATTAAATACAAATAATACATTTTTATTTAAGAAGACAGAAGTGGGCTATAATATTATTTTTTCAAATAGTATTATATGAGAAATGGAATATCCTTTACATGGATATCGTAGTGTGAGTATCGTGTAGCATATGAAATAGTATATTCCTGTCGGCTACAAACGCGGTACGTAACTCCCACCAAAACAAACATGTGCATTATTCATTTGAATTTTGAGCACCAAATCTCTTATAATCATATTCATGTCCTTATATTTTTTTCAAATTTTATTTCATGACGGTATTCGTTGTAGCTATAATATCTTTTTTGTAAATTTTTAAAATTTTTTAAATAATTTACAGTGAATTAATGTATTGACTTTATTTCTCACACTTATGTAGATTACAAAAATTTTCTTATTCCTTCATCATCTCCAATCCCTCCTGCAGCTAGGAAAACTCCCTACAATACTGGCTCAAATTAAATTGTGATGTTAAAGTAGGAGGGGAACATATATGTGTTGCAGTTGTTGCTAGATACTACCCGAATAAGGTGGCATGGGTGTATACGGTCAAGCTGGACTTTTTTGATGCTTTTTGTGGTGAAGCTGCAACGGTTTGTTTGGCTCTTGAACAGTGGCGGACTAGCACTTACTAGGAGGGGGGCCGATGTACATATTTTTTTTTTTTTAAAAAAAAAAAAAAGAAAGCGATTCTAAAGTTGTGATCAATTCTCTCAATGACTTAGGGTGTATTTTTTTTTAAGATCTAGACATTTGAGTTTAAATGTACATCTAAATAATAAGATATCAACTCTCAATCTGAATAATAAAATATTTAGACTGTTTGTTTTTTTTTTATGTCTGAAATATATATTAGTATTTTTAATTTATATAAGATTGACAAATTTATTAAATTATATTTTATTTTAAAAAATATTTGAATATATTTAAAATACAATGCATCATTAGTATTTTTAAAAAAATTATAGGTATCAACTATTTTCTCTTGTTTGGATTAACTTTGGATTAGTTTTAGGGTAAATTTATTCTTTAAATTGTTCATAAAATAAAAAATTTAAAATCATTAATATCATATTTATTTAATAAATAATTAAATTTGATTATACATATTAAATAATATTTTTTGCTATTCAATATCAAACCTCATAAAAAATGATTTTCTTTTGTTATGTTTTGCTCAGTTGTGATCAATTCTCTCAATGACTTAGGGTATATATATTTTTTTTTTTTATATTTGAAATATATATTAGTATTTTTAATTTATATAAGATTGACAAATTTATTAAATTATATTTTATTTTAAAAAATATTTGAATATATTTAAAATACAATGCATCATTAGTTTTTTTTAAAAAAATTAGGTATCAACTATTTTCTCTTGTTTGGATTAACATTGGATTAGTTTTAGGGTAAATTTATTCTTTAAATTGTTCATAAAATAACAAATTTAAAATCATTAATATCATATTTATTTAATAAATAATTAAATTTGATTATACATATAAAATAATATCTTTTTGCTATTCAATATCAAACCTCATAAAAAATGATTTTCTTTTGTTATGTTTTGCTGAGTTGTCCAATCAATCACAGTTTATTTATAATTTATAATATTATATAAATATTTACATACATATATAAATGAGATGAAAGAAAAATTATGAGTGTGACTTTCCATAAAGAAATAGAAAAATAAAAAGTATTATATCTTAAAAATTTTAAGAACCAAACGCCAAACACGTCTGACCGAATCAGATGAATTAAGTGCAAAATAGTGGTTCAAAAAAAGAATAAAAAAAATGATATTAATAGGTTCAAATTTGAACGAATCAGATCAATTATATCATTAAGTACAAACAAATGCACCTTTAGACTTTAGATGGGAAATTGAAAACTCTTATTTTGTAAAAGAATCGCTCCTTCCTTCATTTTTTTTTTTTTGAAGTAACTACAAAGAAAATAAGATAGTTACAAAGAGGAGGAGGAGAAACAATTCCTCCAAACGATATCCTTATCCTGCTTGAGGGCTTCTCGAGCATTGTTATGTACTGTGGTGTTGTGAACTCGAGGGATGTAATGAAGAGAAACACCAGGGTAAGAGAATAGGGACTTCCTGATCAACTGCACTATACTTGATAAGGCCGAATTATCTTGCTAATGATTTTTAATCCTTGAGATTAGTTGCTAGGAATCTGATTTGATGGCATCGAGGGGGATCCTAGTAGCCATACACCAATGAATGCCTTCTAGTAAAGCTTGAGCCTCTGCAAAAAGGGGTGTAAAAGCACCCTATCTGTGAATAGATTATCCTGCAATGTGGTTTTATTTACTGTCAAGTATGGTAGCACCCAGCCCTGTTTTTAGGTTCTTCAGGTCCAAAGCAGCATCAACTTGTAGATCAGTATATTGTGTATTCTGAAGGGAGTGAGCTGAAGGATCTTGCTGAGAGAGTAAGGACGGATCTGGAGCAGATGAATCTAAGTGGTCTGACTGAAGGGGTGTAGCTTGGGCTGCCTGATAGTCCTGTAGTAAAGAAACAATGAAATCTTCCTCCTTGATGGGAGTGTTAGTGTTTCGATTGAAAAGAGTTTGTTCCTTTTATTCCAAATCTGCCAAAGTAAGCTAATGAACAAAGTAAAAGTATCTTTATTAAAATCATTAAAACCTCTCATGTAAAACTCTTTGATATCACAGTTATAGTTCCTTCATTACTTGTTTATTATTTTGTATTACTGCTAGAACCTGTAACTTTATGGCTCTCAATGTGGCCAAATAGGCTTTTACCCATAACTTTTTGGGTGTCTTAATGTTGCTACTATTCCTATAAAAATATTCTGTAATGACCGGGAAGTCTAATTTATCATTAATCAACGTATCTTTTTTTTTTTTTTAAAAAAAAAAGATAATAATACTCTCCAATAATAAAAATAAAAATCTGTTACAACCATTTAAAAAGATTTTTTTTTTTTCAAAAAATAAAAGCCAAGCCAAAATGTATTATTGTAATTAGTATTTGTTAGAAAATATATATAAATCAATAATGGAAGAAAATAAATTAATGAGATGAATAAAATATTATCAAGATGATTACAATTTTTATGCAACAAAATACAAAGACTTGAAAAAGATGTAAATAATATTATAACTCTAAGCACAAAATATATTTAAAAAAAAAGTAAGAAATGTAGAAGACTAGAGTTACAACACAAAATATGAAATACATGTAAATGTAAAAGCAATAATAAAATATAGATATAATAGAATAGTAAGTGATTGGGGGGGGGGGGGGGGATTACCAACGACTTTGAAAAATCATGTTTTTGCTAATGTCAATAATTATTAAAAAAAAAAACAGTAAAAATATAACTATAACAGTCTGCAGCAGCAGAATGTAATTCTGTTACTTCAGAACACAGTTTTGCAGAAACAAACCAAAACCAGAATAATAAATAAAAATAGTAGAAAATAAAATCACTTGACACAAGAGATTTGTACGTGGTATCAGTGTTCTTTCGAACACTCCTAGTCCACAGGGTCATGCCCAGAGAAAGAAATCAATTAGTAAAGTCTCAAAAATTACAAAGACAATTGACTTATACAAGTTTAGACTCCCTCTAAATTTTTGTCGTAATCCTTTGTAATACAATTCACGAATCTGATTTCTGAACCACCATCAAACAGTGAACTCCTTTCGTCTTTGAGGTGTGAGTGCTTACTTCCTACCGAAGTAAGGCTTGAACAAGTCTTCTCCCGAAGACCTTTCTCTTGTTCAATCAAGATGTTCTAACCAACAAATATATAAACACTAAAACCTAGATGAACAACTAGGTTCTCACAAAAAGAACTCTCTCTTCACAAATGAGAATATGTAAAAAATGAAAGCTAGAAGAGTTGAATTGATTGGCTGCTCTTTAGGTTCTATTTATAGAAAATAGGAACCCTGGAGATAGCCACAAAGTCGATTCCACAGCTGTACAAACTTTCCGAAAGAAAAACCTATTTTGCAGGATCAAAGACAAGTTGTGTAGTAGAAATACCAGACCAGAAAAGGAAACTTGCCAAAATAATGTCTGATCATGTATATGGACTTGATATCTGCCAAAAACAGTGTGCTTGATCTGATTTTATCAAGACACAATCAAACACAATAAAGAGAATTAACCATGGTCAGAGTTTCCATATAGAGCCAACTTTCTATAAGAAAATTTATTCTCTTACAAGAAATTTTCAAACTTAGAAAAAGGACAGCTGAATTAATATTCTTTCCTATGATAGAAAAGAGCATTAAAAACAAATTATTAAGGTGAGAAAATCGATTTCTTAACACAAAAAAATCTCACCATAAAAAAAAAATATTTTGGCATCTAAATTGCCAAAAAAAAACTTTACAGACTTGAACAAAGTTTCTACAATTTAATACGTAGAAATATATTTAGGAATAAACAAGCCTAGAGAGTTTTCTAATTAGCGCTCAGTAAATAGAATATAAATGTGTCCAAATGATGAATTAAAGTCTCTATTTATATTGTTAGGATTCCACATTTGAGATTGCACAACCCAATGGTTGATACCAATCCTAATAGGGCATTGTATGGACATTAGAACGCAAATGATTGATGATAGGAATATCCCTAAGCCCTTCGAGATACGCCACATAATGTCGAAAAACCCCTCATGCACTAATTTAGGTGACATATCACTTGAGACAGTTTCTGCACACCAAATTTGAGTTCCAAATCTCTTCTACAAGCCAACTCAAAATCTAACATCTCAATATTCATCAAACCATATAAATGCTTATTGTAATAGTTTCTAACATCTGGAAACATCTTCATTTTATTTTATAACTCCCATATGTAATTACTCACTTAATTATCAAATGTGAATCTTCAATTACAAGTATATTTGAATTTGTAACTCCTCTATTGATTATGGTTACAAGCTTTATCATCCTAGAAGCTAGTGATTAATCCTGAAAGAAGTTAGGAGAAGCTTGGTGTTCATCTGAAAAGCTTTGTTTGTAAAGTTGGGGCTAGTCTTGTGAGTAGGTTGACATTTCATCAACCTGGACCATTTTAATTAGAGTTTTTCGACAACACTTTCGAGCATCTTCTTTGTTTTCAAAAAAATATTTAGATTCAACTATTTTTAAGGACCAACTGGAATTCCAAAGGGCTAAAAAGGGGACCCAGGGTCCACGTTGACACTTAAGCTGGGCCTAGTGCCCATGTTGACATATTGTCAACTTAGGTTATTTTCGATAAAGTTCAGTAAAAAGTCTTTTAGGAATTTTTCCATCATAAAAAATAATAAAGATTCAAAAAAACTCGAGAAGAAAACCACAATCCTTAGCCCTTGGAAACAGGGTCTACCACCCAGGTTGACATGGTGTTGGGCCCGGTGATCAGGTTAACTATCAGCCTGGGACGCTGCCTTGAATTGCTCAAATTTTAAAATCGATACAACCATTGAATCCAAAATAGCCAAAATGGGTCAGGAGACCTCATTCTTAAGTTTAGAAGCCTTGGAAGTATGAAAAACAAAATCTTGAAAGCTCAGGAGTACGTACCCAGTGCCAATGTTGACAAATGGCTTGGTGCGTTGGGTTTTGCTTATTCGAATCTAATGCTATTTTGACCGTCTGTCTATTTTTTCTCAATGACAAACATCTATGAAGTTAGAGAAGTCAAATTCACAACTTTACATTTTTCATTTCCAGCTGACCTATTAATGGAGAGTTTCGAGTCTCTCATTTCTATAAAACAGCAACATCTCTGAGAACTAGTGACCAGCTTTGCCAAAACACATAAATAGGCTAAGTGGTGTCAAAATTTCACTTATGCATCTTAAAGTACATCCCTCGGGCCCTGGGTCATGAACTGGCTTCAGTAAAACAATCATAACTCACTCAATTTTTATCCAATTGACATAATTTGACTTGCGTTTTGAAGCTAATTTAATGACCTATCAAGTTGTCTCACACTCTAGTTGCAATTTTGAATCTATCATTGTCAAAATTCACCGAAAGGGAGTTATAAAAATAAGCTCCAAGTTATCGCCAGCGGGACTCGCCAGGCTCCAAAAAATTGCTCATCACTACTAGAAGCTAATTTTCATTGTTAGATCATCATCAACAGTCAAAAATATCTTATTTGTATTTTTCTCTATTTTTGTGGGCCTCCTTCACCTATAAAAAGAAAACTCCATAAGCTCATTTTTCACATTCATAAAACTACCCACAAGGTCAGAGCTTCTCTCTTTAGTTTCTCTCTATAAAAACTGGAGCTTCTGAGACATAGCCTTTTTTTGTAATACCATCTAGTGAGCATCTTCCTCTATTTTATCTCACTAGAAACTTGAGCTAAAACACTTAGCGTTTTTCTATAATTCTCGTGAGAAATAAAAACTCAAAGTAGACGTAGCTCTATTACCATCGCGACATGAGGAGTGAACTACCATAATTTTTTTGTGTCCCTCTAAATTATTTACTTAAACTTATTAATCATCTCGCCAACCTAGCGAGCTGATGTTGGCCACTTTTTAGCATTAATAGAGCCGCTAGATTTAATCCATTATGAGATTTGTAAACTTGATAGAACTTTGACTAGGAATGGTAAACACTACTTTATTACTTTCATTGAATGATTGTTCTTATTTCACCTTTGTGTATTTAATGAAAAATAAAAGTGAAGCTTTTGATATATTGTAGCTATTTGTGGCTGAAATTAAAAATCAACTTAGTAGAAAGATCAAGAAGTTGCGTAGCGATAGAGGCACTAAATATGATTTCACTGTTTGTGTTGAATTTTATAACTCACATGGAATCATACACGATGAGACTGCACCTTATTC
Organism: Cannabis sativa; assembly: GCF_029168945.1. Classification (NCBI taxonomy): domain Eukaryota; kingdom Viridiplantae; phylum Streptophyta; class Magnoliopsida; order Rosales; family Cannabaceae; genus Cannabis; species Cannabis sativa. Next base: position 53,283,979 of record NC_083602.1, on the reverse strand, counting down.
ACCTGAAATGAATGGCAAAACTGAAAGAAAAAATAGAACTCTTACTGAATCTGTCGTTGATATTTTATTGAATTTCGGTGCGACTTCTCATTGGTGGAGAGAATTTTATTAACTGAGTGTTGTGTATTTAATAAAAGTTCCTAAATCTAAAAGTAAAATTTCTCTATATGAAAATTTGAAAAATAAACAACCCAATATCTCATAGTTTAAAACTTAGAGTTGTTTGGCATATGTTAGAAATTTTGATCTTAAGAGAATTAAATTAGCTAATAGAGCATATAAATATGTATTTATTGGATATGTTATTAATAATAAAGCATATAAATTTTAATTTTATAATTTAAATGTGCATGTTAAAAAATCACATCAACTTTTTTTGAACAACTTAGACTTTTTTTTTTATACTTGTATTCTTTTTAAAATACTTATGATTATTTTTAAATTATTTTTTTATGAAATGCATATAAATTCTTACTTTAAAGAAGAAAATAAAAAATATAGACGTTGAAAATAAAAATTTATATAACCTAAATTTTTACATTTGTGATTATATAAATAACTAGATTATAATATATTATTATTATAACTAGAATTTAATGTTACAACACTTTTAAATCTATAATTTAGCAAACATTTAAGGTAGTCTTTTTTTCCTCATAGCCCTATAACTGTTTTTTCTCATAGTACAATTATACTAAACTGGCACCCGACAAAAACGAAGATGAAGAATTTGATTTACAATTTAAAAGGTTTGTCCGTCTTCCTCTTTTGAGTTCATTGTGGTTGTTTCTTGGCATCTTTGGTTGGTTCAGAATAATTTTATACATGGAGGGTATCTTCCTAAAGTTGGGGATGTATTAGAGTGGTGTGGGAAATATATTCAAGATTTTCAGCAAGGTACTGGGGGCAAATCTGGGGTGGCTAGCGGAGCAGAGATGGGAGCAGCCAAATGTTGGATGTTTTTCTATTAATGTAGATGCTGGGTTTTCTCTTCAATGAGAGGGGGCGGCGACTGGGGTAGTCATTAGAGATGCCGAGGGGGTTGTTAGCTTTGCATCAGCTACTGTGGTCCGCTTTGCTGGCACTCCGCTGGTGGCGGAACTAATGGCGATAAGGGATGGTATTAAGGCAGCCATCCAGAGACGAGTGGTCTTGTTTGAAGTTCAATCAGATTTCCTGCAAGCTGTTCATCTTATTAATGAAGCGGAGGTGGGTTGTTGGCAAGAGGGTGGCCTCATTGTGGAGATTCAACGCTTACTTCAGCATCACTCAACCAATGGGGTACGGTTTGTATTTCAGGAAGAGAATGTAGTTGCCCATATATTAGCCAATTATGCTTTGACATACAAAGTTAGTGCTATGTGGATTGGGGTTTCTCCCCCTTGTGCTCGTCACGCGATTGAACGTGACTTGCCATTTACTTGTAATCGTTTAGTTGTTTAATGAAGTGTCCGTTTCTCAAAAAAAAGAAAAACAAAAAAATACTATGACAAAAAAATCAATATATATGAAATTTTCTTTAAAAAAAATATACATTTAGATAAAAAAAAATATAAAAATAAAATTAAAATAAGTCTTAAAATTAATATAAAAAAAATTTTAAAATTTTTTATTAAGAATAATTTTAAAAAATTTAAATTTTAAAATTAACATAAAATAAGTGTACGTATTATTTGATGGGATGAAAATAAAACTTATCAATAAAAATAAAGATTTGTGGTTGGAATTAAAGTAGAACTCAAATATCAACCATTTCCTCTCCTTTTAACAAATTAAAGAACTAATTCAGAAAAAAAAAAAGGAAAAAAAAATTAAAGTAGAGTGGAGAATTGTGGTACGTGGCATGGGCCATATGGGGATAGTGGTAGATTAGGTAAGTTTCCATGGGAGCTTCCTGTGAACATATATATATATGATAGAAACTTCACTCCACTTTCTCATCAACCAAGTACTTTCCATATTTGTTTGTGGTTACCATTCTATAAATATATATATATATAGTCGTGGATACATTTAATATCACCTAAAAATATCTTATATTATATATAAAAGAAATAGAAAACAAAATTCAGTGTGTATATAGATACATCGATCGATCGATCGTGATTATGTCGTACGCGCGCAATCCTTGTCCTTAATGTGTACGTACGTATAATATAACACATGAATGAATGAAAGGAAGATAGTCATGAACTCATATGACATGATATATATACGAAAAAGTGTAAGCCATAATTAATAACACAATTTATGTTACGTACGATAACGATGTATGAACTAGTGATCTCAATTTCCTCCCTACCAAAAAACAAAAAGAAAAAAGAAAAAGGGATTTCAACTCAAGCAATAATATACTAGTCTCTCTACATCCACAAAAACAATGAAGGCTTTAAAATCTTGTACTTGGATATAATTGGACCTAAATGATGTATTATGTCATTTCAAAGAAGAAGAAATTAAAAAGGAGAGTAGGGACAAAAAATTAAATAATGATTGAATTACTCAATCTAAATAGAGATGGGAGTATTAATTAATTTTGGTGCGCAATTCATTATATTCAAATTCATCAAAATGAAAATTCAAGTTGCACATTCAGAGAAAAAAAGAAATTAGGATGGTACGTAGAATAGTTAGGGCTGAAAATAAATATGATAAAAGCATACATGAATGTCCAACCAGAATGTGCGACGAATAACTCGAGGTTAGGTTAAATGGTCATAGAAAGATACGTCTGTGTTGGAGGTCTTAGTTTGAGTCCAAGTTATATAATATAATATATAAACGTTTAAATAGAAGAAAAAAAAAAAACCAAAATGTGCGAGGAATTAACTATTTCATAATTATTTTGTTTAAAATTTTCAAAATATACAAGTCAAACAAAAGAATAAAAACATGTGAGTGATCCAAAAAATAATAATTACTACTATCGTCGTAGTAGTTCAATTATACCTCTCCTCACAATCCCAAGTTTAAATTCCCTTTCCAATATAAAAAAAATATATGAAATTATAACAAATGACTCTAAAATCATAGCATTATATAAGTAAATGTTCTCATTTTAAAGTTTAAGATAAATGACCATTTACATTATTTATTATTTATATTGTCTTTTGCCACATAAATAAAATTAATAATTTTTTTTTCATATTTTTTTAAGAATTAAAAATAAATTACTTAAAGATTATGGTATATCTATATTAGTTTTGTTAAATATTTTTATTTTAAAGTTATGTCAATTTTTTTAATTTTTTATAGGTTCACTACAAGAAATGTCACTTTTGCCAGCACATTTTTGTGCTAGCAAAAGTTGGTATTGCGCTGGTAAAATAGAATTTACTTGTGATGTGTTGGCAAAAGGGGGTTGTCAATCAACGTTGGTATTAGAACTTTTGCCAGCATAAAATGAAAAACGCTGGCAAAAATGACTTTTCCCAACGCGTAAATACGCTGGTAAAAGTTAGATTTTAGCCACTGCAAATGTAAGCTGGTAAAAGTTACTTTTACCAGCGCAGTAGCGAACTATGCTAGTAAAAGTGATATTTCTTGTAGTGGTTGTTGTGGGTTGTAAGTATATAGATTTTGTCGTACAATATGTCTCTTTTTTTTTGTATGGTTATTATTATTCTTTGAAGATACTTATTTTTTATTTTGTCACGTATAATAGTAATATATAATTTTGTTAGCATAATATAAATATTTTAATATATGTATATAATTTTATTGGTATATGTATAATTATAATTATTTTTATATATTTTAATTGTATGATATATCATTTATTTTAAATAATATTTAATTAGTTTCTAATTTATTATATACAATGATGCAATATAATTTTGTTGTCATAATATATATATTTTAATTGTGGTATATAGTTTGGTTAGTGTAATCTTTATATATATATATATATCTTAGTAATATATTTTTTTTTAATTAATACTATTATTAGTATATGTATTTTTTATTATACGGTATTTTATTTTTTTTTTTAAAAATATTTAAGTTCTATTTTCTATCGTACTTTTGTTGACATGACATATAATTTTACTAGAATGCTATTATTTTATTTTTATTTATTGTATTAATATATTTCTATTGTAAGGTATATATTTTTTGTTATATGGTATATAGGTTTTATTATGTAGTATATCATTTTATTTTAAATTATGCATGTTTAATTAGTTTTTATTTTATTTTATATAAAAGTGATATATGATTTTATAAGTATGATATACTTATTTAATGGTTGTATATAATTTGTTAATATGGTATATATAATTTTTTTAACAATATTATATTATTTTATTTTTTATTGTAGGTATACATGTTTTATTATATTGTATATAGTTATTGTTTATATAGTATATTATTTTTTTAAAGTGATATTTAGTTTTTATTTTATTATATATAATAATTATGTATAAATTTTTTGGTATGTATACATATTTTAATAATGGAACGATATATATAATTTTGTTAGCATGATATATATATATTTTTTGAGTATTAATTTTGTATTGTTATAATTTCTTTGTGGTATATAATTTTATTACTACGGTATATAAATTTCCAGTGATACGATATATCAAATATGGTTGTATATATTTAATAATCTAATATAATATGAAATACTAAAAAAATTACATAATTTAATTTAATTATTATATATTAAAAAATAATATATAATAAATGTATTTTATAATTTTTATTAATTAATTTATTATATTAGGTCATTTGTTATTGTTTTTAAAAAAAAAAATAATGACATTTATTAATTTAATTTCTAATTTTATGATCATTTTATGTTTTACCCCAAAAAAAGTTATGATTGTGATAATTATATATATTTCAAGGAATTATAATTATATTATTGATTAATTTTATTATACATTTGATCTTAAAATATCGTTTCAGTATACCTTTATTTATTTCGGCATGCAGTAGAGGTTTTTTGATTTAATTTTTTTCACCATCACATATGATGCAGTTATTTGAAACCACTTAAATTTTTTACAGTTCTCAAAAATAAGATTCAAATATTTTAGTGCAGATGTAACTAATTTTAATAATATATATATGTATGATAGCAACTATTTTAACTTTTATTTTAGCAGTGTAAATTATATAGATTTTTTTAAAAATTTACGGTTGATTATAAAAAAACGGCAACATATGCGATCATAAAATATATATTAAACTAAAAAGTTCTTCTAATGTTAGTGGGGGTGTATCGAAATGGTATTTATCACACAAAAAATTAAAATTTGTATTTTACCCACATTAAGAGTTTCTAGTTGAAAACACCCTTATAATTATACCCTTTTTATAATTTCTCTTTTCTAATATTTCAAGAAAACTTTCTCGTTTTTTGGCATAAGTCTAACTTGGTCGGAGTTGTGTTTTGTTATTATGATTTAATTTTTGCTATACTGCGACTAGTCTTGTTTTTATGATATGATTTTGAGTGTTTTAGTCTTGTCTCTATGACATGGTTTTGAGTATTTTAATCTTGTATATGTGACATGTTTTTGAGTATTTTCATCTTGTTTGTGTGACATGGTTTTGTTTTGTTTTGTTTCGTTGTTGGTTCTTCTTTGTTCTTCGATGACTCACCATCAAATTGCTGTTAGTGAGAATAACAAGTTCTCTGCAACTGAATGGGTTGTTAGTAATGCAGTTACCTTGTGTTAGAAAAATCAAAATAATCCCAAGATACAAAATTTGTATATAATCTAGAACAGAATAATAATTAGGTATACAAACCTGATTGATCCATAGTAATTTCCATAATTTGATAGTGTATATCAATTAAGTCTTTCTCCCTAGATCTCTAAATTATAAGTAGTTTTATTTAATAGATTATGAAAAGTATACAATAATGATTAGGCAATATGTATTTATAGAGTTAAAGAGGGGACTTAGCTATACAACCCTAGTTGGACTGGGCCTACTCATGAAAGGCTTCAGTTAGTAGAAAAGGAATTATTTACACCACATACTGAAATTTTAATTTTTTTTTACTTTTTTATTGTGGGACAGAATTTTTTTCAAAAATACTGTGTAAGTTTTATACTGTGTACTGTGTTAAGTTTTCACTGTTGTTCTACGATTATTTTTTAGTTGTTCCACTGTTATTTTTAGTTGTTTTGTTTTGTTTTGTGTTCCACTGTTTATAAGTTTCCCTAGAAAAGCTCACACTTTTTCTTTAACAGTTCATTTAGACTTTAGACACACAAATGCCTAGCCAATTAACTACTGATCACTAACAATATGGGCTAACATAGTAAAAAATTATCCAATCAACCCAAGTTTTAATAAAACTAATAAAAGTCAATGTAAGTCCAAATAAAAAGTCTAACACCTTGCACAATAGTTTAGTGCTCAAACTACGAGGTTGAATGAACCTGCTAGTTTCTATTGTTATGTCTTCTAGGCGATAAATGAAACTGAATATAGATGCTTTTAAAGTTAACTGTGATGTTATAATAGTTTTCATCTTATTTTATTTTTAATTTTTTTAAATAATTTATGAATTAGATGACTGATTATTTGATTCGTAAAATTATTATTTAACGAATTTCTATTAATAAAATTACGAAATATAGTTAATTAATCATTTGTTTAAAAAAAGAAATAAAGATCCCAATATTTTTTTTTTGACAAAGTGATTAAAATCACTCATGAATTTACGACGCCCACGTCTGCCACCGGCGTTGGAACCTCCTCTGACCAGGATAGCTCATCGTCTAACCGCAGAGCATGCTTTGCCAACCATAGGCTGCTAAAATCTTAGAGCGAGCCCCATGGGACAAAACTGCCCCCGGAAATTTAAACAATAAAGCTATAACATCTTTCAACAACGCTCCCAACTCAATAAAATACTGAAGTTCCACCTGAAAAAGTATCAAAAAACAAAATAAAACTTTAATTAGAAAACTATTCAAACTGAATAGAATCAACCAACCACCAAGACTAAGCAACTAGATCTCCCTATAAAATACTAGAACTAGCCAAAGGGAGTACCCTTTGGCTAGTAACAACTAAATTATAGCATTCTACTTCATAACCTTCATAGGATCCATATTCCATACCTTTACCCTTTTAAAAATAAACATAAATAAAATTTTTCTTTTAATACCCATTATTCTTTAAATATTCAAAATATTATATACTAATTATTTTATTTTATCTCTTAAAAGTATTATTTATTTTTAGACTAAAATATGTCAAAATCCTTGATAAGTCAAATTGTTTATTATTTTATTTATAGCCTAAAACATGGTATCTATAATCTTTATTCAGCCTAAATTAAACCAAAATTGTATTAATATCATTAAAACTTAAAATTGCACTCTTCACATTCAAAAATACATTTTTCCTAATACCACTTAATCATACATTTAATTAATAATATTAAATTAATATTAATTAATCCAATTCGGTATTATGACATAATGCTTCCTTATTTATTATTTAAAAAAATGACCTCCTAATTATTATATCATTCAAATTATTTTAAAAACCATTCATATTAGTATCTTCCTATACAACTGATAAGGCAATAATCTCAATTCTTCATTAGCATTTACTTCCCATTTATTTCAATATCTTCCCAAAAATAAAACAAAATATTCTCAATTCACAATAAATGTCCCTACCTCCAATTAATTACAAAATCCCACATTTATAATTTATATATCAAAATTAATATTATGTTATTTATAATATTATGTTATCTATAATAAACTCATATTTATAATTTATATACCTAAAAATTAATATTATGTTATCCATAATAAACTAATAAGGCAATAATTTCATAATTACATACCATATTAGCTATTAAATTTTATAATATTTTATAATTAATGATATCTTGTAATTTTAACAAAATTACCCTAAATAATTAGGGGCCAGCCATAAATCAGGCGAGAAAACCTTAAAAGGCACCAAAGCCATAAACAATGGCGCAGCTCATCCATCAAATTTGTACTTCCATAAAAAAACTAATACCACTCATCCAGAAATAATCTAAAAATATAAATAATGTAATAATTTTGGTACATTCCCATAAAATTGAGAACAAATCAAAATTCTATAATAATTTGACTTCCCAAATATATCTGAAGCAATATATTCTCATTATACCATTAGTGTTCCCACCTCCCTTTATTACAAGATACTCAAAATTCTTATTCTTCAATTTATTTAATTAATTATAATATTAGAATCTGAATACTAAATTCTAAACACGAAAATTCCTAAAAAATATAAACCAAAATATATCTAATAGGAATTAGCGTTTAAAGTAAACCCTCTTAAATTTTATTTCAGTTTAAAATATTCTTTAAATCATACCTTAACCAAAATAATCATTTTATTCCGACTAATAAATTTGTATAGTGCATAACTTTAACTTTAAAATATTATTCTGTCAAAATTTTCTTATACATTCAATACCAAAAAACGTGAAAATTTAAACAAACTACCCTAAATAATTAGGGGCCCAACCATATAATAGGTGCTAAAGCCTTGTAAGGCGCTAAAGCCATAAATAATGGCGCAAAATAGAACAAAATCAATATAAAACAAACCTATAACAAAATTAACAGTATATCCCATTATACCAGCTCACCCAAAAAAGAACAAAATCAATAACAAACAACAAGATGAAATCAACTATCCACCATTTCAGCCTTCAACCAAACACAACACTGAGCGAGATCTACCAGGCTCAAAACTAAATTTAAAAAATTTAACTCAAAAATTTCATCACACTGTGCAAACATACAAGCAAAAATTCTAAAATTTATAGGTCTTTCACTAACTCAAAAAGAAACCAGCATAAATTCCCAAACAAACCAACTACAAACAATATTAATGAATCAAAAACTAAAGGACTAGTGTTATCTAGATTCACATACTGTATGTATATACAATCTGTGGCACAAAAATGAAAAATAAAATAATATAAACTAGAGAAATAGTGTTACTATATTTTAGAAATTCGTCTCCTATGGAGAAATTGGGGTCTCACGGGCCAAGAAAATTTAGGGGATTAAAGATTTTGGGTTCGAAAAGATATTTCTAAAATTCATAACTCATATGAACATCTAAAAAGAATGGAAGATTTAATTCAAAAACAAAAAAGAAACTCACCTCATAATCGAGTTTTCAGTCCAATCCAAAAGAGGATATGAGATATCATTCAGATCTGATCTTTTGTTTTCACTATATTTCTTCTGCTTAACATTCCTCTTTCATAAATTAATAAAAATTTTAAGCGTGAATGAAACCAGTCAACACAACCTCCATCTGTAATATAAATTACTAATTTGCATCTCCTCTGTGTATTCTAAACATATTCTTTTGATATTAAAATTGATAAAAATAAAATATATTAATGAAAAATAAAAGTAAACCCTAAAAGTAGAGATCGTGCACTAAAAATAGTGAAATGCTATAAGCAATACAAATACAATGAAAATTAGAGATTACAAACTATTATAGATCCATAATTCCAATAAAGAAAGCCAAAATATCATAAAGAAAGAATAAAAGTTGAATATAGAGAAACGATCCAAATAGTGCAAAAGAACAATCCTATCATAAAAAATATAGAGCTCTACCTCTCTCTAATCTTTGAGATGAAAACGTGAATTACTTAGAATCCTCTTAATGGACTAGTGAGGATCAACTTCAATACTGAAACAAATTCCCAAAAGATTTTTGAAACTCAAAAGATGTCACATTTCATAGCCTAAAGATCCCAATATTTGTTTTCCCTAATAATTGTGAAGTAATCCTGGAATGAATATGATTGAAGTCAACTGATGGGCTAATATTGAAGACTGTTGGCCCAATTGCAAAGAGAAGAGCCTGAAGGCTCGTTAATGGGTCGATATTGGGTCTTCGGAATGAAACTAAACTAACAATAAAATAGAATGAAATATATCTATAACAAGTCGTTCTTGTCTTTTTTGTGAGTTTCTTTTTAGAAGTTTATTTTTTTAATACTTTTTTCCTAATTATCTGTTTTTAATTCTATTTTCTTTTTTTTTTTTTAATTTTATTTTTTAAAAAATAATTTTTTGTACTTATTATTGGTACTCTTAATGTGTTTAAAGTCATATTGATAACGTGCTTAATGCTATATCTATGGTACCATTTTTTTCGTACATTTTTAAATTTATTTTAATTTGATTTTTTAGTTAATAGTTTTTTTTTACTTACTATTGATACTCTTAATGTACTTAATGTCATATCGGTATGATATTCAATAATTAATTAGTTTGTAATTTTTTTTTTGTCTTTTGTATTTTTTTTTTGTATGAATAATTTTTGTACTATTTACTATTATTTTTTGTAAATAATTACTAATTAGTTAATCATCTTTTTAATAATCTTTATACTATTTTTTTTTTTAACTTTTATGTTTTTTTTTTAATTTTATTATTTTACATTGATTTTTTCATACTAACTATTGATACTCTTATTGTACTTAATGTTATATCGATGTGGTACCTAATAATTAGTTAGTAATTTTTTTTCTATTATTTTTTTTAATTTTATTTTTTATGAATGATCTTTGTACTATTTTTTTAGTAAATGATTTTTTGTACTATTATTGTTATGTGATACCTTAAGGCGCTTAATACCAATACCATACTCATCTGGTATCCAATAATTAGTTAGCATTTTGCTAAATCATTTATTAAATTAAAATTTGTGGGAGCTGATATTGAAATGCACCAATAACGATATGCTATCTTAATATTTTTGTTATTAATATGTGCACATCTTTAGTAATTTTGATTATAATTTTAATTTTCTTTACATCTAATTTGCTAATTTAATTAAATATTTTATCTATCCGTATTATAAGTTTGAATTTATCTAAACCTATGGCTTGTGGTATGCCTAGTGATTTACTTACTCTACTGCAAGCAACTTACTTTAGTAAGATGCTGAAGCATTTTTTTAATGGCTAAATCTATAGAAGCTTCTCGACTTCTAGACATAGATTTTATTTATCTAAGGAAAAGTCTTAACTATTCAAAAAAGATAAGTGTCGATGAAAGAATTCTTTAAGATCAACAGTGGGAGGTCTCTGATATGCATTGCTATGCATTAGACCAGACACCTGCTGTTGAGTGGGAGCAATGAGTAGGTATCAGATTATCCAGGAAAGGAACATTGGAAGACAATTAAGTAAATCTTACGATCAAGAAGAAAAACTATATGTTAGTCGATAATGATAGTTTTTTAATACTCTTAGACTACACCAAATCAGGTTTCTAAACTTGTGTTAGTGCTAGAAAGTCTACTCATGAGATGGTGATTATTCTCGGGTGGAGTAGTGATTTTGGAGAAGTGTAAAAACCAATCCAAAGTCTCTAATCTACCAGTGAGATTGAATGTTAAAGTTGCAGGAAAGATTCTTATTCAGTCTATGGAAAGTTCTATACAGTTTTTGGCATTGTACTAATAATGAATTAACTACTAGTGTTACTTCCTGACTTACACAAATGTAGATTCCAAAAAGCAAAGAATCCAGTATCCCTTGAGGAGTAGATATATAGAGTGGAATTTCACAATATCAAGGATTTTGTGATTAAGGATATGTACGTACTGGTGGAGAAAGTTTGTATTGAATACAACCTATAAGATCCTATTACGGGGAGAATACTACATACTACACTTGATCTGGATATCAAGGTGTTGAGATTATTTGAAATTCACTCTTTGTTTTATATTAGTGCAAGTGGGAGTTTGTTGGGTTTTGTGCCCTAAATAAAACTCATTTCAATATAATCAGATTTACTAATTAATAAAAGATCAGAAATCGTATTTTATGTTGCATGGTTCACATGATTTATTTCATGATTATACTTAATGTATAAATTCTAATAAGTCCAGAACATATATAAATATGTATATATTTATTCATGATTATAATGCCGTCAGCACAGTAGAATATAATCATGATTATATGTTCAAAAGTTTGATTCCCATTATTTGTCAGTTCATTAGATTTAGACTGACATGATAATCGGTGATAAGGTATACTTACACCTTGAATAAATGTTATGTCCTTTCCAGGGTATTGGCAAAATTTACCAGTATTGGATGTATGAAGTATACATTGGAAGGGACCGATATTGATTTTAGGTAAGATGTCATAAATTTACCATTATATCTTTCTAAGTCAATATCAATGGTTGATCTTAGGTCTATGGATCTTAATACTTATATGGTTAGGTTCAACTTAGTTGTATTATTTATGTTCTTCAATTTGTTCGTGGATGCTAACTTATGGTTCTGGCAGATATTTACATCTTGAGAACATGGTAGTTCAATTAAAGTGGGAGCGCTAATCATAAATATGGAATCTATAGCTTCTATAAGTATTTAGAAGTAAAACGATGATTTCTTTTGAGCTTGGCTGAATAGAGATAAATGATTGAGGCCTCATTTCAATAATTATATTAGTTTAATAAAGTATCATTTATAGGTAGCTAAGTATTTTAAGAATAAAATACATTGAAGGGTATAATGGTAAATCTATCCCTTTTCGATGTAGACAATCTATAGAAGATCCTTGACTATTAGGATTGTAACAATGGATAATCATAATGTATCTATATCGTGGTACATATAGAGCGTTCTATATAATTGACAGTGCTATTCAATTCCAAATCTATAGTGGCGCAAGGCAGAATTAATAAGTTAGAGAATTTACTTGATAAATTCTAGATCTACTTATTGAAAGCTCAGTTATATAGGCCCGTGGTCCCCTCACTAGTTGTAATAATACTGTTTGCAGACTCAATTAATTGATTTTAATTAATCAATTATAATTATTAAATTAGACTATGTTTTATTTATGAATTTTCACTAAGCAAGGGCTTAATTGTGAAGAAAAGAGGTTTTGGGGTCAATTTATTAATTAAGAGACTTTGTATGGTCTAATTAATAAATAATATAAATGATAATTTTATTTGATAATTAATTATAATTATTAAATAAATAGTTTTGACATTTAAAGGATTGAATTAGAAAATATGCTATTATTGAAAGAAGAATAATTGGTTGAAATAAAATGGCAAAATTGTTACTAGAAAGTAGTATTTTGTATGGCCGGCCTTAGAAGTATTTTTTTGCTCAATATTTTATTCTTTTTTAATCCATATAATTCAGCCCTAAGCCCTAGTTGAAACACTATGAAAGGAACATGATGCTCTCATCTCATCCACTTGACAACCGATTAAATTCAACCAACCTAAATCTAGTTCTCATTCTCTGACAACTAATAGATGAGAGACACCTTTTTCAGTGATTTCGTACCTCCTTTATTGTTCTTCACCATTCGGCCTATAGTGAAAGAGTGTCATGCCCACACATAGCAAGTTAAATACTCAATCATAGTGAGTAAGACATTGTGGTAACCAAACTCGAAGGAGAGAAAGAGATCCAGGCTCAGATCTTGATAATACTATGCGACAGAAAGGACCAAGGGTTAGAGATATAAGCAGAAGGAGTTATTATATTCTGCTACAACCAATGTAAGGTTTTTTAAACTCTTATGTGTTTAATTTCATTGTTTTAGAGATTAATATTTAGGACCTAGTAAAATATTCCCAACAGCAATAACATTGTTGAGATGGGCTTCAAATTTCTCCTTAGCTTGTTTTTCTATATAGCTTTAGAGACTTCTTGTTTTAGCTTCTCCATCTCGAGCAAGAGCTCCGCCTTCTGTGTTTTTGACGCCTTCTGCTCAGCCTTGTCCTGGGCCAACTCCACTGCCACAGTATTGACAGTTTCAGACAACTGCTCCACGAATAAAGTCATCTGAAAAGAATAAAAGGAAGTGTTAGACAATGTGGGAAATATAAAGTGATACACTTTAAAGTATCGACTCATATGCAATTGATTACCTCGAAATATTTTGATAAACATTTTATTTTAAAAAAATAAAATAATAATTTTTTAAGTAAAATATATTTATTTGACATGGTATTTGGTGTGAATTATTAGAGTTGTTGCAGCAATAGTAAAAAATTCTACACCAAATTGCTGTAAAAAGTACAACAAAATACTGTAACCATTGGAGAAGGTCTAGTTACATCACCTCTTAAAGTTAACATCAATCTTTTAAAATAAATTAAAAGTTTTTTGCGGCTAAACCCTCTCAACTATCATTCTACTTGCACTTAATCATCTCCAAGCTCAAATTTTGGTGCTAAAACCTTCCAATTTTCTGAAATTGAAGCAATCAGCAATTGGGGTTGTTTTTCGCGATAACAAATTTAAGGTGTCATCTATTTTTTATAGTTAACTATCAACATAAACTGCTTATGTGTACATTCTTGTACACGTGACATCTTTATATTGACACACCTAATATTATTATTTGATAATTATAAGAAAATATTTAAAAATTTATAATATATTTTTTATTTTTATAATTTAATTTAATTTTAAAATAATTTTTGAAATAATAATATTAGGTGTACCAATATAAACGTGACATATATACACATAAGCAGGCATAATAGCAGTTAAACAGATGAAACCCTAAATTAAAAAAATATGTACTTATTTTATATTTACAAGTAGAAGTGAAACAATAGTAAAAGAGATTTAATCGCTAAAGCTCATAAATTAAAAAAATGTGTACTTATTTTATATTTACAAAATAGAACTATAAAATTTTGGAAGAAATAATATATACAAGCGAGAAAAAAGATAGTTGTAATTCTGTTCTGGCAACACTACTAAAGTCATTGAAGGCTATTTTCTCCCCAGCATTAAGCTCAAAACCAATCTGGTTTTGTTGCCCAACTAGGCAAGCTCCTGTGTTCTTATTTTTTGTTCATTTCTGTTTTGAGTTTGAATTTTTTTTTTACTGCATTCTTTGTTATGTGAAATTGTTGTTTATATTTTTTCTTGTTAGATGTTTGAGACACCACACAGTGTTCAGGATCACAATAACTCACATGAGAAACATTGGTTAATGTTAAAATTTTTTATCTAAATTTGTGGTTTTTCTATATACTAATAATGATCTTCAAACCAAAATTTGGAAACACAAATGTTTATAGCAATGAGAAACATTATAGGATATGTTAATTAAGGATCATAATACTAATGTATATATACCTTAAATATTAGTTATTATAAAATACCCAAAACTAATAAAGTCCTATATACTCTTGATTATCTGTTATATTAATTTATAAAACTAACACAATCCATATAAACTAGACAAATATCACATTATATTCAAAACACAAAGTAGCTAATAATAATATTATAGAAGGAGAAGCATATATATAACCCTTTTTCTTTTCTTCTTTAATATTATTTTAACTCATATAGTTTGATTTATATATAGCAAAACCCAAAAGTTAAATAATTTCAAAAAAATATATATAATATAAATATTTTCATGGCATGTATAATTTGTTGCCACACTTGCATCTCCATGCTTCCGGGTAGTACTCAGCCGTGACCGGAGTCCCGGGCGGCACAGGCACGTGGACTGGCTTACACGGCGTGCAGTTCCCGCATTTCCATAAACACCGCGGCGGAGACGACCCAATTCCGCTTAGATATCTCGGAACCATTAACGGTGACGGTGAAGGTGACGGCGTTACCATTTTCTCCAATGCCTGAGAAGATCGATCATTATATATATTCGAATAATTAAAATTACTTTGATGATTATAACATAATAAATCTAATTACAATTACAAATATATTGCACAACAATAATTTATTTTTGGACTATTATGTACTGTGCGCATAATGGGTACAGGTGCACGTTAGTAAGTTTCTTTCAATGATGTGGTAACGTGCGCTCTGTAGAAAACAATAATCTATAATATAATCTCCATAGGGGATGCCGGGATGGGCCACGGACTGTGGTAGAAGAGCCACTATATATGACAACCTCAGTCCTGTTTGATGTATTTATATGTAAATAAAATATATATATAATTTCCCATTGATGATGATCTGACGGCTCAGATTAGTGCAACCATTGGTATCTATGTCAGGCGCATTTTAGCCAGTAAATAGTTGTGGTGAAGAGATAAAAAGAAAAAGAAGAGCAGTCAATAATAAAGTTGTCTTCGCCAATTTTCGCCAATGATAGTAGAATTAAACCCCATAGAAGTACTATCTTCAAAAAAAAAAAAAAAAAAAAAAACCCATAGAAGTATAGTACTGCTCATCACATGAAAATAAATAAATAAATAAAAATTATGAACTTATTAGTTCATATTTTTTTTATGATCCTAAATATTTTTTTTTAAAGAAAGATAAATTTCACTAAGATAAATTTGTCGTTACAAAAAAATTAAAAAATTATGGACAATCTCTTAAACTAGTAATAGAGATTGCTAGTGTGTGGGCAACACCATTCGCTGTTCGCAGAATGGCCCTGCAAGAATAGATTTTTAATAAAATAGACTGAAAATTAAAATTAATGTGAAACTTATTAATCTAACCAATTACCATAATTGAATCACTATTAATAATGAAGATACTCAAATAATTTATTGTGTTGAAAATAAAATTTAAATATTTTATTGCACTAATATTTTTTATATATGGGTGGAGTTTATTTTTGATATCTTAAATTATTTTAAAAAATTTATGGATAATCCTAAAAAAAAACCACTACATACATTAACAAATTCACCTAAATCTCGAAAGTGTACCGAAAATAAAATATTAATAAGAGAGTGTACCAACAATTTTAAAAAATCATGTATCCAATTATCGACAATGAATAGCACTCAATTATGAGATTCAGTGTATATGAGATGACTTCTTCAGAAAAAGAAATGCATATTATTGCCATCAGTTTTTATTTTTTATTTTACTATATATTATTTACTTAATTTTTTTGAGATTTTCACAATGGACATACGTAAAAAATAAAGTAATATGAAGCACTAATTAAAACTACCTGAAAATAAGTATGATCAGCTTTTGCAGACATCGAACACCTGCCACCTACATTGAACATAAACAAAAAAGTAACTAATAACAGTAACATAAATATATTGGAGCTAATTACATGGATTTTTATTGATTTTAGCTTAATGGGTATCTTTCAATTTCGATGTTGAAAGAGTTGGGAGTTGGAAAATGAAGAACTGTACTCACCTGGGCATGTAGTTTTGAAGCTGTTGGAATTGTAGAACAGAGCTGAAATAGTGAAGATGAAGATGGGAACATAGTAAAACAGCAGAGAAGGTTTAGTACTAATAATACTGAACCTTATTATTATTATTCTGTATCTCTTCCACTCCATCAAAACAACAACAACAAACAAAAAGATTAAAGGTTAAGAGTAAAAAGAGAAAACAGTAGAAAGAAAAAGAGGACTGGCTGGCTCTCTCAATTCACAAATTAACAATATTTTTCATTGATGATTAGAAATAATCTTGGGTGAATGAAGCTCCTGACTCAAACTCACCACATATTTTTCAATGCAAGTGTACAAAGTCAAATCAGTACTTAACAATAACATAGCAAAAGAAAACTATTTCACACCTAATTTGTGAGAGTGGAATTGTACGGCAAAGCAAGTTTTGCAGAGAGAGATACAGAAAAAGAAAGAGGAGGTAATTAAAGAAAGCCAGGTATGGTGAATATCTATATATATATATATAAATATGTGTGTGTTGTGTATACACTATACGGAAAATGGGTTCCTAAGCTTTTGCCATGTTTGGATCTCAGACTGATTTGCAGGCTTTCCTTTCTGTCTTTCAGCTATTTCCCAAACCCAGGAATCCTAATTCCTGCTCTTCTCCACCCTTTTTTTTAAACCCCCAAATATTTCTTTTTGGCAAAATAATGTTAGCCCACTTCTTATAACTTCATCTATTTTATTACTAGAATTGTTTAGGGGTTAAATGGTATTTGATGTTATGTGCAAAATTATAACTTAAACATTTTCAAATGTAATTAATTCTTAGTAGAAGTAATGATTTTAACAGTTTCACATGTTTGTTTGGAATTATTTTCCAGGATTATTATATTGTATGTTAATGTCATCTCCTTTGTGAGTTAATTATGGCTCAAACACAAGTCAGAATTCAAGTGATTAGATGCTTTTGGAATATTTTGGTACTTGTATTAAATACATAATGGCAAAGTATACAGTTTTCATTCAAATGGACCAAAATTCTTATTAACTCTGTTTTCCTTTGGACTTTTTCGGGAAAGTAAAAAGTACATGCATTGCTGGCCTTGTTGAGAAGCTTCAGACTAGTATATATTCATGATATTTTATAAATAATTAATTAGTAACTTTTTATAATAACTGTTGATCAAGTTTTTTGCAACCTAAAATTTGAGAAAATTACAGAGATTAAAGAGTGGTTAAGAGGAATTTAGATGAGATCTTTAGGTAGGTGGTTAAATAAATAACTGTAGTTTTTAGAGTTGTGAAAGTTCACAATAATGGGTGTTCCTTAGATTTCAACAGCATTTTGACTTAAAGAATTGAAATCGACTACCTCTATAGTAGGAAGATGGGTCGTATTTATAGTCGGCCATGTATGAAAGTGAGCCACATTAACAAAGGCCTAAATGTGTTTTAGCTCACTAATGGAGCAATTAATTATGCACCTAATTCCCGGCCTAGTACCCAAAGTAGGTTAGTTGACTTCTCTCGTTGATAACAACATGATGGTGATAAGACTAAAAAAAAAAAATACAAAAATATGATTTAATTTTAGAATTTTTATAATTTTATTTACAGAAAATATAATATTTAAATTTATTTTTATATTATATTCTTATTAATTTTTGATTATATATATATTATTTTTTTTTGCTGTGGTTTGAATGTTATTTTTGTTATTATTTTTATGTAATTTTTTTTTTATTAATTTTATGCTATGATTATGTAATATCTCGAAAAATATATGTGTTATAGTATAGGTGCTTACAAGACAAGTTTTAATTTACAGTCATATTTTTTAAAAATAAATTAATTTTTATAATTATTAAATTAAAATATACAATTATTGTTATTTAACACTTCAAACAATATAAAATCTTGAAATAATGTTAAGCATCGAGATGATTGTGTAAAATTCTCAGTTATACTACAAGAGATATCAAATTGTTATTGGTCTAATTCTATATTAGATCTCACAAATTTTATAATATAAAAAATTAATAACTACTCACAACGCGCTACATGTTGCTGTTGAGTACCTTTTAAGATGTCTAGTAATAATAGAATGGCAAAACGGATTTCGACACGAACATGACACAAATTTTATGAGTTACGATAGGGTAGGGAAAATTAGACGCGGGTCAAAAATAGATCGACATGATTTGACACGAAATAAAAACAGGTCAAATACGATACAATCCGCTTAACACGAATTTAACACGTTTGACACAGTTTCTTTAAATAAAATAAAATAAAAAATTATTAATAATAAAATAATTATATAAATATATATATTTAATGATTCGATGTAAAAAAATTAAATTTAATGTTCTAAGATGAAATTGAAAATATTTTAAAATTTTTAATTTTTTATTATATAAATAACAAATTATATATATATATATATAAATAAATAAGTGTATATAAATTTACTTATGGAACCTAAATTTATTATTTTTCTCTACAATTCTAACTCTAATAATAGCAAAACGAATCATTGTGAGTCAAGACGAACACGATACGATTTTTTACAGGTAGGATTAGGGTTGAAAAAATTAGACATGAGCCAAAAAAGGTATAGGCATGTTTGATACGAAATATAGAAGCAATTCACATATTTACACGAATACGACACGATGACACGTTTTATCACCCCTAAACTATATATTGGGATGGGATCATGATTATCAGAATTACCATGCAGTCACTATGATATGAGATCATCCTAGCGGTTAAAAAATGATAGGAGAATGGCGTACGTGGGTAGTAGCTAGGCTAGTAAAATAATGGTCTGGTCCCAGTTTATATAAAAGAAAACAACTAAAAAAAGATATTCGAAAGGCAAAGAGGTGTGGACAAATTGTCCAAACAAAAGAGGAGGAGAATAGCGTTTGTTTGGAGATACTGTGCCCTGTCTAGAACAAAATCCAGTATTGGGTAAACTTAATTTTGGGAAATTTTGCCTTATTTCCCTTTCTATCAATTCATGGTCCAGTTTTTGCATTTTAGTGTTACTTTTGTGGTACAACTCTTCACATCAACCTTTTCCAACTTCTGTATAAGTTGTTCAGCTCACCTATTTTCAATATTTTCACCTTATTAACCCAATTCATAATAATTAATGATAGTTTTGGGTTTTTTTTGTAATTAACTGTGTTACTTGTTAGTTACCAATACATATATCTAAATTACTAAGTGATATCTCTAGCTAGTGTTGTGGTAATGGAAAAGTTTTCCTGTGAGAGCTATACTAGGAAATAGAAAGTTATTTTGATCCGAATCAGTATAAATATTGTGCTTTGTCTTCTTTGTGTTTGATATTTTATCTTAATATATATTTTTGTAAAGACTACATTTAATTAGCAAGTAATTAATATGTATAAAAAGGTAAAAATCTGTTTTTTTTTTTTTTTTTTTGTTGCTATGAATACGTAATAGGTAAGGCTTTTAATAATAATTTTTTTTTTTTTTTTTTTTTTTGTATTTTGAGACTAGGGTGAGTTTATGAATGGTTGTACACCTGAAAATGATGATGTACCATTCCAAAAACCAGGGTTCTTTAATTCCCACATGCTCTTCTATATAAAATGGCACTAGAGTAGAACCCGTCTGCAGCAGAAAAGGTTATGCTTATTAGATTTAACAAATATTATCAACAGTTCTGTGTTTGTTTTTTCCTTTTTCTTTTCTCAATAAATAAAAATATAGGGTAAATACTTAGTACAATCCTACAAATATTGTTATGGTTCATTATTTTATCTATTTTGATAGTTACGAGACTTTTTATTTATTTTTTATAATTATATATGTTGTAGTTGTTTAGGTTAATCTATAATTTTTTTTAAAAATTTTCAATAATTTGCCATACAGAAAATAATGTTTAAATAATATTTTATCGTACTTTTGACTGCTTTTTGTTATATATATGGTAAATAAATATTTAAATTTTATTAATTTTAATACTATAAACTATTCAAAATCTTCAAAAAATTTGCAAGTGCTCTTAAAATACTAAAACATACATGATCGTAAAAAAAATCGACTAAAAAGCTTTTCTAAATACAAAATAAATAAAAAGTCTACGGAAATTAACAATCTTTCATAAAAAAATATGTATTATAAATTTTTTTAGAAATATATATCTCATTAATTTGAACGGTTTACACTATTATAATTATCAACATTATAGTATAAATTTAAAAATCACTCTAATAAAGTTTTCACAATACAAAAAAATATTATTAAAATTTTAATATGATATACTAATCATCAAGTCATTATATTGGATTCTTAATCTAAGAAATAATATATAATATACACAAACATTTGTTCTTATATATAAAAGAATAGAAATCTTATTGTCAAAAGTTGTATAACTTTATAATATATAGTGCATGCGATTTGAATTGCGGTTATTAAATTTAAAATTGTAAATTGTACTGCACCACGCAGTTTGACAAAAATACAAATCACAATCGTACCACAAAATATTTTAAACTGCATTTTTTACGTAGTGTGGTGCAGTATAAATAGTTTGATGAACACCTTTATTTTAAAGTGTAAACTGTAAAGACAGATTTTGATAACATGGGATTCTGTTTAATATATTCTCACTGGATCAAATCAAGTAATAATATAAGAGTTAGTATAATTTTGAACTTGTATTTTACAAAAATTATTAAAATTCTACATTTTTTAAAATGACATAGGCTCTAATCTAATTTTTTGTCAAATTAAGCTAACATTGCAAGTGTTATGACCAAACTCAATAATAACATAATGTGGAAGTGTTATTATCAAACTAATTATATAATTTTTTTTTAAAAAAAAAGACTGAATTATTAATTAGCAAAATAATAAAAAGTTCAACAGTAATTTTTAAAAATAAGAGTCCAAAATAATATTTACAAATGATATAACCATAACAATATGTAATTACTGTTATAGATTTATTATGACCACTATTTGAAGCATAGATAGATAGATGTATGGTAGTGGGTTGGTTGTTGAATTTATATATACTGTTCTCGTTATATTTGTTAATTTATTGTATAATATTTATTATGGTTTGAAGTGGACAGTACTGAATACTGATATGAAAAAATAAGGAAAAAAGTAATGTTTGTCTGAAAATTTTGTTGGTATGCTTTTGTTGTTGTTAAGAGATATTGGAGGCATTTTCTAATTTGTTGTATAACGACAATAATTTCTGTCTCCCTTAAATAGTCTCCTAAATCGTGTTACCTTTTTAGCTCAAATAATTAATTATTATATTTGACAGTGATCTTACGGGTACTCATATATTTGTATGTATGTTACCAAAACTAACTACCTACATCCATAATCGATCGATTATATAAATTATAATTATATATATAAATATTCTCAATTGGTATATTTATTAATTAATTCTTACATATTGTGAAAAAACTAAATGAAGACTGTCTGATTTCTTAGTAAAAAGTAAAACTATAAAAAACAAAGAAAGAAACAAAGTTTACTGCTTAGTATTATAAAATGTATATTATTCTGATGATCGATCGAATATATTGTGATCACGGGTTTCATACAAGCATGATTTAGATTTTATATCAAAAACTAGTAGTTATATGCTAATCTATTAACTTGAAAGATATAACACTAATTAATATGATCATGTTTCTTATAATATATATCTATATTAGGTATTTGTAACATGTAATATATATTTGATTAGAGTTATGTTGTTATTGTTATTTAATTATTAATTTAAATTGAAATTCTGTATTTTAATGTTCCCAGTTTGATTATTTAATTAAGTGATTAATTAAATGCGGAATAATGAAACTGGTACTGAAAACAGTTTTTCCGTAGTTACAGAATACAACTCTGTAACTCCAGAGAAACCCAGAAAAACAAACAGTGCATAAAAGTAAAAACACACAAGATTTTTGTACGTGGTTTCAACAATCCTTTCAGATTGTTACTAGTCCACGGGGCCACGCCCAGAGATAAGATTCATTAGATCGGTATCAAAAATACAAAGTAATTGACTTATGCATAAATAGACTCCCTCTTATTGTATGCCGCAAGCTTGATGTATTCCACCTACTAACCGAATCTTGATAAAACTCCAAGAGCTCGAACTCCCTTCGATCACCTTGAAGAGTGCTTGAATCCTCCCGATTCAAGGCTTAAAGGCTATCTCCCGAAAGCCTATACAACCATCTCCTAAAGGTTGTGTGCTTGTATCCTCCCGATGCAAGACTTCAAAAGCAATCTCCCGAAAGCTTGTAAATACCCTTCTCCCGAAGGTGCACTGATGTTCTTCTTTGTTGCAGACTTGAATACAGACTCAAGACAATACAATCAACAAATAAACAGAGTAAGAGTAGAACAACTCTTCTCTACAAAACAAAGAGACTCTTTTCTTATGATATGAAAGTGAATAAAAGAGTTTAACAAAACAAAGACACTCTTTCCTTAAGATATGAATATAATTCTAAGTGTGTGAAAGAGATGCAAAACCTAGCTACTATAAGATGTATTTATAATGAATATACATCTCATAGACAGCTTACATTCGGTCTGAACAAGACCTCACCCCACTAGAAACTTTCCTAAAATAATTCTTCAATCAGTCCAGGAATTTCCGTTTCTGTACCTACAGAATCGTGGGCAGTAACTACAACTTTCCTTTTATAGAAAAGGAAAGTTTAGCTCCGGTTTTCTCTTCAAGAAATATGATCTAAGAAAATAGGAAACTCAACACAAGATCAGATTACACAGCTGATTAGATAAAAAAGAAATGGGTAACCAAACTTACCATTTTTACCTTTTTTCCAAAAATAGGAAAGCTAGACAACTTTCCTTCCAAGTTTGAATACACAAAATAGGAAACCATATTAAAGTATACCAGCCGAAATTATACAAAGAATAATAAAATATTTTTGTCAATTAAATATGCCAAAAATGGAATTAACATAAATAAATATTAGCCTTATATAAAAAATTAGGGGTTTTCTTCATAAATTTATAGCTACAAAAGATTATTATTTTTCTTTGGCCAGGCCTGTTGGCTTTCCCCTGCGCATGTGTAGCTTGGTCAAGGGTTGTGTTTTGCTATTACGATTTAATTTTTGCTATTGTGAATAGTCTTATTTCTTTGATAATGATTTTGAGTGTTTTAGTCTTATATACGAAACATAATTTAATTTATTTTGTTTTGTTGTTGGTTCTTCTTTAATCTTCGATGACTCGCCATCAAATTGTTGTTAGTGGTTAGAAATAACAACTTCTTTGCAACTGATGAGGTTGCTAGTGTAGTGCAATTACTTATCTTGCACAATACTTGAGTGCTTAAGCTACAAGGTTAAATGAACCTACTGCAACAGTTTTTAGTATTGTATCGGTAGATGAACTAAATATATGTGTTTTTAAAGTTAAGTGTGATACTATAATTTTTTTTTCTTATTTTATTTTTAGGTTTTTTATCAAATGATCTGGTAATTAGGTGGTTAATCTTTTTTTCTATTTCTAATCCTAATCGTGTCTCCAACAAAAAAGATGTCCCGACTAGATTATACATTGCCATTAATAAAATTACATGATTTATTCAAAAAAAATATTAATTTAATAGTTTAAATATTTTTTTTAAAATATATATATTATTTAATCTAGTTTTGAATTTATTTATAAGAAAATATATCTAACTAATTTTATTAAATAATAAAATTAGCAAATAAGTTTAGAATTTTAAATAATATAACTAATAAATTTATTATAAAGTATGATTAATCAATTGAATTCACTTCGAATTTAAATTTAAATAAAGATTTACATAAAAAGATTATCTAATTTTATTAATACTTTTAAATAATTATCTAAGTTATATTTTAATAAATAAATTAAATTTATATATTGGAAAAAAATATATAAAAAATAATTAATTGATTAATTTAACGGTGTTAGTTTTCATCATATTTTAACGAAAAAATAATAAAAAAAACTGATAAACCAACAATTTTTGTTAAATAGTCACATTTAATATAAAAGAGGTACAAATTTAATTATATGAATGATTTTGTCTACGTATATAATACTTCATTCGTAATACAAATTCTTTTTACCCTCACTACAAAAAACAGTTACCTTTAGTGATAACTTTTTAGTTATAACATAAATTTTTTATGATTAAATATGAATTTGTCGCAGTAAAAAATTACTTGTGACTAAAACATATATTTAAATACAAGTTGTCACTAATTCAATTTTAGTCACAATAAGTATTTTGAGTAAAAATATATTTAGTTACAGCAAATTGTAATTTTTGTAACTAATACATTTAGCCACAAACTTTTTAGTCACAACATAAGAATGATAATTTATAATTAGCCAAAACTATTTTAGTAAGACTTTTTATAGTGCCTGTTAATACATGAATATAGTGTTTTATATATACAGCAACCAATTAATAAAGTCAATTGTTTCTCAATAATAATAATGTCAATTAAATTATATTTTTTTTTTATTTAATTCTGACTATATTAACTATGATTAGGAAATTTTACTGTTACATTCATGGAGCTCAAATATTTTAGCCCATCAAATTTACTTAATAAGGAAGGCAAGGCCTATAAAAGCCCATTAGTTATCAAAAACATATGCGTCCAAGTCACAATAAGAACTCAAGGTCAACTGACTGATGGAACGTAGCTCTGTTGATTTCATTGATCTACATAAACGAGAATTGAGCTTGGTTGATGTCATCAATCCTGTAAACAATCCTTTAGGGCTAAGCAAGAATTTGGGGCAAGAATTCAAATAGTCACTGAGTCAGTTAGGTTGAACTCACTCTAGTTGTCCCACTTTAAGAGTTACAAATAGATGGAATTGAATAAGAAAAAATGTCGATTCTCTCTCTAACTCTCTCTTTCTGTTTTCCTACTCACTAGCTTTACTTGACTTAAGCATTGGAGAGTCTTCTGCAAGAAAATTCTCGGTGCTCTGATCAATCCTATAGCTAAGAAAGATGGAAGAACCTCGAGAAGATTGATATAAAAGAATTGCGACTTGTCTAATTTCAGTAGGTTTCTATTGAGCAATTATTCGACAATAATATCCAAGGCATATGTGACTGTTAGGTTTGTTATTTGTCTTAGGTGTTAGCTTATTAAGTTGGTGGTAATTCTCTTGTAATCTTGGTGAGCTGTCAGTTGGTTATCATAACTAACTTCTCACTATCTCTCTTGCATATAAACACTAAGCTCACGAGCTTAGCTCAATAATGAATCATTTTCTTGTTGATTTAATCTTTCTTTGTTTTCCTTTCCTTTCTTTCTCTTTATTCTTTGTTCTTCACTGTCTTTTTCAATCATGTCCAGAAGGAATTTCAACATGATATCAGAGCACTTTCTGCCATTAATGGCAAATGTTATTACCAGCAATTCTAGCAATCAACATACAGTCAGTCCTATATCAACCAATGTAAAAGGAAAAGAATCGAATGAATCATCCACTGTGTTTTTCAATCACAGTCTCTCTGTGAAGCTTAATAGCTAGAACTTCCTATTGTGGAAGCAACAGGTTATGGCTGCTATAAGAGGAAATAGATTGATGCACTTCATCCAAGGAGCTGCACCTCCACCTAAGTTCTTATCTGATGATGATCAAGCTTCAAACACTTTAAATCCAACCTACGTTGAGTGGGATGTCTAAGACCAATTACTTCTGTCCTGGCTTCTCTCATCAATGTCAGAAAGCTTACTGACTCGCATGGTGGAATGCGAATCCACTGGTTAGATCTAGCACACGTTAGAAAAATACTTCACACTTTAGGTCTCAACCAAGATACTGGAGTTTAGAACTAAGCTTCAAAACCTCAGGAAAGGTAATCTTGGCCTGAATGAATACCTACTTTGAATCAAGCAACACGTGGATCTATTAGCATTTGTTGGAGAAGTTCTATCAGCACGCAATCACATTGGAGTCATTTTTAAAGGACTACCTAGCAAGTATGATACGTTTGTGATGTCTGCTAACACTAGAATTGAAGGCTACTCTTTGTTCCTTGTCTCAAAATCTCGAATCGAGAAAATTAACACTGACCAGGATCTCAGTGCTTATGTTATGATAAATGAACCTGATGTTCATCCTAAGGCCAACTACACCAACAACAGGAGCTTCATACAATATTAGCAGGGAAATCACAATTACTTTTATACTCCAAGAGGAAATTTCAATGGACATTTTAACATAAGCACTTTTGCTCAAGGTAACAGTCCTAACCTCTCCTCAAATAATTCTTTTTATCCTAATGATCGTGCGTTTGGAGGTGTGTCAAGAGGTGGTGGATCTGGTTTTTCAAGAGGAGCAAGGTTTTCTCCATCGAACAATAAACCTTAACGTCAAATCTGTTTTAGATTTGGTCATATTGCACAAGATTGCTACTACAGGTTTGACAAGACCTTCTCTCACTCTAATGCATCAAGTTCAACATCAGCACCCCCACCTGCTCAAGCCAATCTTGCTACTGTTGACCAAAATTCAGACAATAATTGGTACCCTAATTCAAGAGCTACCAATCATTACACACTAGAAGCTCATAATATCATGAACAACTGTGATTACACTAGCCCCGAATGCATGTATATTGGTGATGGTACAGTTCTGCCCAATAAACACATTGGTTTTACTTTCATTTCCCAAAAATCTTGTCAGTTTCAACCTTTACTTCTTAAAAATCTCTTGCATGTTCCTACTATCACAAAGAATTTAGTTAGTGTGTCTAAATTTTCTGAAGATAATGGTGTTTATTTTCAATTTCATTCTAGCTACTGTCTTGTGAAAGATCAAGTGACACATGCTACTCTACTCATAGGGAAACACAAGAATGGCCTGTATTCATTTGAATCTGAAGATCTTCATCTTCAATCATCTCCTCAAGTTCAATCTCCTCAGTCTAGCTTCGTCTCTCAGTCTTCTGTCAACTCCTTAGTGGTGTCCTCTCAACCTAGCTCAAGTGAATCTATCTCTGTCAATAATCGTACAAGTTGTAGTCATAACCTTAATAATTTCACAATTTTTGATGTTTGGTATAATAAATTAGGCCATCCATCTAAGAAAATTGTAAACAAAGTCCTACAATCTTGTAACATTTCTATAAATAAAAATCTAATTCTATTTGTGAAGCTTGCTGTCTAAGGAAAATTCACAAGTTTTCTTTTCCAAAGGCATCACACACTGTTTAAACATAACCCTTACAGCTTGTTGTGTCTGATTTGGGGGGTCCCTCACACATAGATTCATTCAATGGATACAAATACTATGTTCACTCTATATACTCTAGATTCACTTGGATTTATCCGCTAAAGAACAAATATGAAGCATTAAAGGTGTTCTTAAACTTTAAAACTGAAGCTGAGTTGCAACTAGGTTTCAAACTAAAATGTCTTCAAATAGATTGGGGAGGGGAGTATAGGTCATTCACTAGTCATTTATAAGAAATGGGAATAGCTCACATACATCCATGTCCCAGTACTCATGAGCAAAATGACATTGCTGAAAGAAAGCATAGACACATTATTGAAAATGGTCTAGCTTTACTTGCTCAAGCACACTTGCCATTCAAATTTTGGGATGATGCTTTTAGAACATCTATCTACCTTCATAACAGACTTCCTACACCAACACTAGGCAATAAATCCCCCATAGAAGTTTTGTTTAACATAAAACCAGGCTTTAACTTGTTTAGAACTTTTGGTTGTACTTGTTATCCCAACATAAGACCGTATAACAAGCATAAACTCCAATTTAGGTCCACACCTTGTACATTTCTTAGGTATAGCCTTAATCCCAAATGCTACAAGTGCTTTAGCTCAAATGGTAGACTATACATCTCTAGAGATGTCATCTTTGATGAGTATCCGTTTCCTTATGCTCAATCAACCAAGTCACAAAAATCTCAAAGTTTTCCTGTGTGTTGACACTTTGCCTTCAACTCATATTCCTACACTATCAGACCCTTTACCACCAGCTCCTGTTACATGTAGTTCAAAAGAACACCAAATAGATCCCTCATGTTCCACTTCACATGTTATCATAACCATTAATGTGCATCATACTCCCTTTGAATAGGTTCCTAGTAATGTGCAAGTCACAAATCCCACAATTGTCTCCACTATTGGTCAAGTTGAAACTCTAGCTATTGTAAGTACTATTCCTATTCCAGCACCTGACCAAATAAGGGTACAAGCTTCTGATTCAAATGCAACCAATACTACCAATAATGCACTTGTTGTTCAAACTGAACTCAAACAATGCAACCTACACTCACTACATATGCTACTCCTACACTCACTATAGATACTGTTCCTCATAATCAAAAAACTAGACACATAATGCAAACTCGATCTAAGTCAAGTATCTACAAGCCTAAAACATTCATTGTGTCCAAGCTTCTAGAATCAATTCAATAGGCCTTGTTGTATGGCTATTGGAACAATGCAATGTTTGAAGAAATGTTTGCCTTGAAGAAAAACAAAACCTGGACCGTTGTTAGACTACCTGCTGGGAGACAAGCCATAAGGTGTAAGTGAGTGTATAGATCAAGGGAAATGCTAATGGTTCTATCAACAAATTCAAAGAAAGACTAGTTGCTAAGGGTTTTCATCAATAACATGGTTTTGATTTTACTAAGACTTTTAGTCCAATAGTCAAACTAGTCACAATAATAGTTGTGTTAACTCTTGCTCTAAGCAAAGGGTAGTGTGTGAGACAATTGGATGAAAATAATGCATTTTTGAATGATAACCTTCAAGAAGAAGTCTATATGCTTTAACCACCTGGTTTTGAAGACCCCACAACTCCTCACCTTGTTTGCAAGCTTCACGGAGCTCTTTATGGGCTAAAGCAAGCACCAAGAGCATAATTTGAAAGGTTACAACAGTGTTTGACCAAACTTGGCTTTCTATCATCAAAGGAAAATCACTCCATGTTCATCCAACACACACCACACTCCATAATTATCATCTTAGTCTATGTTGATGATATATTGATCACTGGAAGTGATCACTCTGCCATTGACTCTCTTATATCCTAGCTGCACCAAGAATTCTCTCTCAAGGATTTAAGAATGTTGAACTACTTCCTAGGCATAGAAGTAATGTACGCTAATCAAGAAATGCTACTTACTCATACCAAATATATTAGGGATCTTCTCTATAAGGCAAAAATGCAAGAAGCTAAAACCTAACTCATCTTTCATGACCAGTGGCCAAAGACTCTCTGCCTATGGCAATGATCCCATTGAAGATGTTCAACTTTACAGGTCAATAGTAGGGGCTTTGCAATATCTAACTATCATAAGACCTGAGATTGCTTTTAGTGTGAACAAAGTCTGTCAATTCATGCATAATCCCTTGCAAAGTCACTAAATGGAAGTTAAAAGGATTTTGAGATATGTCAGTGGCACACAATATAATGGATTGCATCTGAAACAGTCTGCATCTCTTGATCTCAAGGCTTTCTGTGATGCAGATTGGGCTACAGATTGTAATGACAGAAGAAGCACCTCTGGCTTTGCTATCTTTCTGGGATCAACCCTCATCACATGGCAAAGCAAGAAGCAGCATACAATTTCAAGATCCAGTACTCAATCTGGCTCGACCACCCGTGGTCTGATGTGACAACTTGAGCACAATAATGCTCACTCAAAACCCTAATATGTATGCCCAAACCAAGCATATTGAGTTAGATCTCTACTTTGTTAGAGAAAAGGTTCATCAGGGTTTCATTGAAGTGAAGTGTGTTCCTTCCTTTGACCAACTGGCAGATGGACTTACAAAAGCTATTTCAAGTGCTCGATTTGCTAGTTTTAGAAACAATCTCACTATTGAAGATTCTTCAATTATGAGATTGAGGGAGGATGTTAAGACAATTAAAAGTTAGTTAAGTTTTTTATTTGTATTAGTTGTTAGCTTATCAAGTTGGTTGTAATTTGGTTGTAACTTGGTGAGCTGTCAGTTTGTTATCCTAACTAATTAACTTCTCACTATCTTTGGTATATAAACACCAAGCTCACGAGCTTAGCTCAATAATGAATCATTTTCTTGTTGATTCAATTTTTCTTTGTTTCTTTTTCCTTTTTTTCTCTTTATTCTATGTCCAGAAGGAATATTAATAGTGACGAACTTACATAGTGTCCTATGAGAACTTAAGTCCCCCACATGAAAAATATATATATATTTTAAATATATAATGTATATATTTTTTATTATGTTAATGTTTTACTAAATATTAATAAAAAAGTCCCCACAAATAATAAAATATAAAATTTCTCCTAAAAATAGTCAATAATAATATTTATGTTTGTCAATATAAATAATATATATAATTTTTACTTTTTAGCTCCTACTAAATAAATTTTTATGTTCATCATGGTAGGACCATAATATTATTTTTATTTAGGAATTATTTCACAAATACACAAAAATAACAAAAAAAAAAAAATAACAAAAATACGGTTTTACGGAATTTTAAACATTTTTACGATTTTTTTTATTTTATTTACAGAAAATACGGTCTTTTTATGTTGTACTTTTGTTAATTTGTGTTGATTTTTTGTTATATGTGTATTATTTTTTGTTGTTATTTTGATGTTACTTTTATGTAGATTTCTTGTTGTTTTTGTGTTATTTTTTTGAAAAACCGTAAAAATGTAAAAAAAAAAAAAATATATTTAAATGTAAAAATGTAATTTTTTTTTTTTTAAAAAAATGATACCTTATGTAATTATCCTTTTTATTTATTTATGATTAAATGTATGCATTACAATAAAAATATAGTATCATCTATAGATATACATAAAACATATTATACACGTAGTGGTTGGCTTGGCATTACTACTTCCGAATTCCGATCTATATGTCTTTTAATAACTATTACCTTTGTGGGGATCGGGAAATGCTTATTGTAATTTCTAAATTGTTAGTCGATTAATTATCTGTTTAATTTACATAATAATGTTATAAAATAGTATGTGATTTGTCCTTATATCCCTAGAAGAAATGTTACTTTTAGCAGCACAGTTTGCTACTGCATTGGTAAAAGTAATTTTTACCAGCGCATTTCGCAAACTGCACTGACAAAGAGGTCAAAGTCTTACATTTACAGTGACTAAAATCTAATTTTTACTAGCGCACTTGCGCACGGGGAAAAAGTCATTTTTGCCAGCAGTTTTTATTTTATGCTGGTAAAAGTTTTAATACCAACATTAATTTGCCAACACATCTCAAGTAAATTTTATTTTACCAGCGCAATACCAACTTTTACTCAATAAAAGTGACATTTTTATATATATCAAGCAGACAAACAAATGTGATACGTAATAGCTAGTTACTAGCTAAGCTAATCGGCTAAGTTTATCTGTTTTGTATTTAGAATATTTTTTTTTTTATTATGATGGTTATTTTGTAAAGTTTTAGAAAATTTTAAATAATTTATAATAATAAAAATAAAATTTAAATGTTATATTACATATGTGATTATTTTTCTTTTGTATATGTGATACATAATTGCTTAAATTTTATTTTTAAAATTATAAATTATTTAAAAAATTTGAAAATTTATAATTAATTTTAATATATACAACTAAAAAAAATTAAATTAAAATTTTATGTATGTCAAAACAAATAAAAGAATAACTATTAGAACATCCATTAGTATGCTACATAAACTTAGTCCTATATATTAATTTATTTATTTTAACAAGTAGTAATAATATCAGTTATTAAATCTATTTCATCTGCTGCGTGCTTGATCTTGTTGTTTCCATATACTTTTTTTTTCTTTTGATATATATACATACTTGCATCTCTAAATCTTTGATGCAGTTTATTATTATTATAATATGACAGTGTATATTGTCTACTCTATAAAATAAATTAAAATTAAAATTATTTAGATATTGAAAATACGAATTTTCCTTATTTTCAAAATTATCATATATATGGTAAATTGGTAAGTAGTACTGAACCTTTCACGTGATTATTATAAGCTACATTTATATTTGATCCTACCTTTTGGAGTGGTACTGCAATTAATATAAATTCCCTCGTACGTGCAAGTTCAATATATTCATGTGCATGTTTTTTAATTTTCCTGAATAAATATAATATGATACGATATGGACAAATATTATTAATGGCTCATACGTACAATCTCTCTTCCTCAAATATTATCCTTAATTTCCAATTCAAATTATTGCTTTTGTTTTTGTTTCACCCATATAAATTTGTTGATTGTTTATTCTTTTTGCCATATGAGTGTATTTATATGATTATGTCTTATCATCATATATATATAATTTGAACATGTTATACTTGAAATTGATGACTTCATCCATATCATATGTATATAATATTAAAAGTCATTATCAAATGTATTAAAAGTCATTATCAAATCTAGGATATAATAGAATGTTTTACAATGTTCTAAGAAATTTATAAGAGAAACTAAGAACACTCTAGAAAGTTTTAGAGAAAACTTAAAATCACTAGAACTAAGATTAGATAATTCTAGAGTTGTTTATAAAATAGTAAGAAGTAATTAATTAGCTAGTAAATTAGAAAAATCTAGAAATCTTTAGATACATCTTTTATAGCCTATAAATATAAGTGAGGTGTGTGCTTAAGATGCAAGTTTGAGCAAGAGAGTTCAAGTGTGAGTAAAAGAGTCTAAAGTGTGTGAGTTCTTAATAAGTGTTTAAAGACAAAGTGTCCCAAAAGTGTGAGTTATACACAAGTGTGTAGTAAAGGTGTCTAGTGATAAAATAAAAGAGTGTGAGTGTTTGGTGTATTGTGGTCTAGTAAAAAGTATTCAAGTCTTGGTGTAATTACTTTTACAATAATAAAGTAATTACGTTTTTCACGTGTTGTGGTGTCCAACAAGTGGTATCAGAGCCGAATCGAGTTCGTTCCGAAAGAGTCCTTTGTTGAGTTTCTTAGAGTGATTGTGTGTGGTTTAGTACTACAGAGTTTGCACCATGGGTGACCTTCAAGTGGTCGGCGAAATTAAGAAACTTAACAACCAAAATTACAACACGTGGTCGATGCACATGGAGGCATATCTCCAAAGCCAAGACTTATGGGAGATCGTTGGTGGCAATGAAGTCACACAACCAGAGGATGCATCTACTTTAAAGAAATGGAAGATTAAAGCGGGCAAAGCCATGTTTGCGATTCGGACCACAGTCGAAGATGAGATGTTGGAGCACATCAGGCCGGCAAAGACACCAAAGGAAGCATGGGATACTTTCACATCATTGTTCACCAAGAAGAATGATATGAGATTGCAGCTTCTGGAGAACGAGCTTCTCTCAATTAGGCAGCGCGACATGACGACCAAATACTAGTAGAAATACTAGAAAACATGATGACAAGGATAGTCATCATGGGAGCTCCCAAACAGGGGGAGCTCAGAATAAAGACAAACGGGGTGGTCAATCAAAGAACAACAATAAATTTGATGGAAAGTGCTACAAGTGTGGCAAGTATGGCCACATGGCTAAAAGTTGTTGGTTCAAGAAGAAAACTGCAGAAGGCAATGCAGCCACATCAAATGCAGAAAGGACAAGCAATGAAGAATGGGACGCAGAAGCATCATTCGCAGTGGAGGATGAAGAATTAGCTTTGACAGCTTCTGTTCCAGAAAAGATCGACTAAAATAATGATTGGATAGTCGACTCTGGCTGCTCAAATCATATGAGAGGAGATGAAGAAAAGCTGCAAGATATGTCAGAATATAAAGGTGGTCGCGTTGTGGTGACAGCCAACAACTCAAGATTACTAATCGCGCACATCGGTAAAACAACAATCACGTCGAGATTCAGCCCAAAAGAAGTTTCACTCTAGGATGTCTACCATGTACTTGGGATGAAGAAAAACTTACTATTAGTGGCGCAACTTACGGCGACAGGCTACCATGTCGTATTCGGCCCTCAAGATGTCAAGATCTACAAAGATCTTGAAATCTCTGGAACACCGATGATGAAAGGACGACGCTTAGAGTACATGCATGTAATGTCATCGAGGTACGCTTATGTAGACAAGACTCGGAAGAATGAAACAACAGATTTGTGGCATGCAAGGCTAGGACATGTCAGTTATCATAAACTCAAGGTGATGATGAAGAAGTCTATGCTGAAGGGTCTTCCTCAACTCGAGGTCAGAACAGAGACTGTATGTGCTGGCTGCCAATACGGTAAGGCACATCAATTACCATATGAAGATTCAAAGTTCAAAGCTAAAGCACCATTGGAGCTGGTCCATTCTGACGTGTTTGGGCGAGTTAAACAACCATCAATCAGCGGCATGCAGTACATAGTTACATTCATCGACGACTTCTCAAGGTACGTATGGGTTTTCTTTATGAAAGAAAAATCTGAAACTTTTTCAAAATTTAAAGAGTTTAAAGAAATAGTAGAAGGAGAAGTCAGCAAGAAAATCCAATGCCTCTGAACAGACAACGGTGGCGAATATAGCTCAGATGAATTTTCTGAGTATCTTCGAGAATGCCGCATACGCCATCAATTTACATGTGCAAATACGCCACAACAGAATGGAGTAGCCGAGAGGAAGAATCGCCATCTTGCAGAAACATGTCGAAGCATGCTACATGCGAAGAATGTTCCAGGGAGATTTTGGGCTGAAGGTATGAAGACAGCTGCTCATGTAATCAATAGGCTTCCCCAGGCTAAGTTAGGGTTCGTTTCACCCTTTGAAAAACTGTGGGGTTGTAAACCTGCAGTAAGTCACTTTCGAGTATTTGGTTGTGTGTGCTACGTATTCGTGCCAAGCCACCTACGTAACAAATTTGACAAGAAGGCGATACGATGTATCTTTGTGGGATACGATAGCCAACGAAAAGGGTGGAGATGTTGCGACCCTACAACTGGAAAGTGTTATACATCAAAGAATATGGTCTTCGATGAGGCATCATCATGGTGGTCATTGTAAAAGGAAGCATTACCAGATTCTAAAGAAATGGAAGATGAATTGCAGAAGAAAATGGGGGAGCAAATTGTTGAGTTACCTACAACACAAGATACAGATGAAGAAGAAAACACTGAGGATGAGGCACCTCAGAATCCATGGCAAACAGTGGTGCATCAAAGAGAAGAACATGATGATAGTCAACCAGAACTTCAGAGATCAACAAGAGCGCGAAAGCCAAATCCAAAATATGCTAATGCTGCTGTAGTTGAAGAAGAAAAGTTCAAAGAACCAGAGTCATATGAAGAGGCATACCAAAACTCCAAGTGGCTAGGAGCTATGAAAGAAGAAATAAGTGCGCTAGCAAAGAATCAGACTTGGGAATTGGTACCAAAGCCGAAGGAAGTGAAACCCATTTCGTGCAAATGGGTCTACAAGGTAAAAACTCGTCCTGATCGTTCAATTGAGAGATACAAGGTTCGGTTAGTTGCTCGAGGATTCTCTCAACAATATGGGCTAGATTATGATGATACATTGAGCCCAGTCGCTAAAATTACAACAGTGCGAGTTCTGTTAGCACTTGCAGCTAGTAAAGACTGGAGGTTATGGCAGATGGATGTGAAGAATGCTTTTCTACATGGAGAACTGGATCGAGAGATATACATGGTGCAACCTAGAGGATTTGAGGATAAAGCACATCTTGACTATGTTTGCAAACTGAAAAAGGCGCTCTATGGATTAAAGCAAGCTCCACGAGCATGGTATGGAAAGATTGTTGAGTTTTTAGTAGAAATCAGATATTCCATGACACATGCAGATTCAAGCTTATTTGTCAAAGTAAAGGAAGCAAATATCGCAATTGTTCTGATATATGTCGATGATCTCATTATCACTAGAGATGATGATGCAGAAATTTATCAAACAAAAGAGAACCTATCAGTACGCTTTCAAATGAAGGAGCTTGGAAAATTGAAACACTTCCTTGGATTAGAGGTTGATCGAACTGAGGAAGGCTTATTTCTCTGTCAGCAAAAGTATGCTAAAGATTTGCTGCAACGATTTGGAATGCTCGAGTGCAAGCCCATCTCAACACCTATGGAAGCTAATGCTAAGCTATGTGCTCATGCTGGGAAGGACTTGCAAGATGGAGCAATGTATCAACAACTAGTGGGAAGTCTAATCTACCTTACATTGACTCGACCAGATATTTCTTATGCAGTTGGAGTAGTAAGTCGATATATGCAGCAACCAAAGAAGCCACATTTGGAAGTAGTACGACGAACACTGAGGTATGTCAAAAATACCATTAACTATGGTCTCTTCTATAAGAAAGGGGATGAGGTTAAGATCATTGGCTACTGCGATGTTGATTATGCTGGAGATCATGATACCAGGCGATCAACTACTGGGTATGTATTCAAGATTGGATCTGGAGTAGTGTCTTAGTGTAGCAAAAGGCAACCAACAGTGTCTTTGTCAACCAGAGAAGCAGAGTATAGAGCAGCAGCAATGGCAGCTCGAGAGAGTACGTGGTTGATGCAACTAATGAAGGATCTACACCAATCTACAGATTCTGCAGTGCCACTTTATTGTGATAATCAGTCTGCTATCCGTCTAGCAGAGAATCCAGTGTTTCATGCTCGAACAAAGCATGTGGAGGTGCATTACCATTTTCTCAGAGAGAAAGTACTTCAAGAAAAAATAGAGATGCGACAAATCGGCACGGATGATCAAGTTGCTGATATATTCACCAAAAGTTTAAGTACGATTAAATTTTCAAAATTCAGAGATCAACTAAATCTTATCAAACGAGAAGAAACTTGAAAAAGATTTGATAATGAGGGGGAGTGTTAAAAGTCATTATCAAATCTAGAATATGATAGAATGTTTTACAATGTTCTAAGAAATTTGTAAGAGAAACCAAGAACACTCTAGAAAGTTTTAGAGAAAACTTAGAATCACTAGAACTAAGATTAGATAATTCTAGAGTTGTTTAGAAAATAGTAAGAAGTAATTAATTAGCTAGTAAATTAGAAAAATCTAGAAATCTTTAGATACATCCTTTGTAGCCTATAAATATAAGTGAGGTGTGTGCTTAAGATGCAAGTTTGAGCAAGAGAGTTCAAGTGTGAGTAAAAGAGTCTAAAGTGTGTGAGTTCTTAATAAGTGTTTAAAGACAAAGTGTCCCAAAAGTGTGAGTTATACACAAGTGTGTAGTAAAGGTGTCTAGTGATAAAATAAAAGAGTGTGAGTGTTTGGTGTATTGTGGTCTAGTAAAAAGTATTCAAGTCTTGGTGTAATTACTTTTACAATAATAAAGTAATTACGTTTTTCACGTGTTGTGGTGTCCAACATATAATAACGACCTTTTAAAAAGTTTGATAATAATAAACAAGGCTTTGCATTATTCTATAAGTAATTAAGTAGTATATATATCGGTGCAATTTTTTCCCGTTCATATATATATGGCTGATCTTCGCACTATTGCTTTATGTAATGTGTTGTATAAGATCATTACTAAAGTTATGGTTAATAGGATGAAGACTTTTATTTGAAAATCAAAGTACTTTTATTCTGGGGCGTTTAATCTCTGATAATGTATTGGTTTCTTTTGAAATCCTTCATTATTTGAAAAGAAAAAGAAGAGGAAAAGAGGGGTATATGGCACTCAAGCTGGATATGAGTAAGGCATATAATCGAGTAGAATAGAGCTTTCTTGAAGCCATGCTTTGTAAGATGGGTTTTATGGAGAATTGGGTTCAACTTATTCTGAAATGTGTGACGTCTGCAAGCTATAAAGTTGTGTATGGAAACTATGAAGTTGGTGTTGGGTTTTGTGCCCTAAACAAAACTCATTACAATCTGATTAGTTATCAATATAGAATTTTGAAGTGATTTATGTTTACATGTATGTTACATGTTTATGGTTTAATATATATATTAAATATATGCACAAAATCAGTTAAATCCAGAACATACATTCATTCACAATTACAGTATTGTCAATACAGTGGAATGTGATTGTGATTGTATGATTCAAAAGACTTAGTCCCTGTTCATCAGTGTTTTGGATTTACACTGATGTGATAATCAGCAATGAAGTATACTTACACTTGGAGTAAGTGTTATGTTCTTTCCAGGACATTGGTAAAGTATACTAGTTTCGAATGTATGGAGTATACATTGGACTAGACCGATATTGAACTTAGATAAGATATTATAAACTTACTGTTGTATCTTTCCAAGTCAATATCAGAAGTTGATCTTAGATTAAGAGAATCTAAATCCTGATATGCTTAGGCTCAATCTTAGGAGTGCTATTCATGTTCTTTGATTTATTAGTTAAGCCTACTTTTGAGTCAGGGTGATACGTATATTTTGGGAACATGATAGCATAACTGAGTGGGAGTGCTGAACATAAATATGGAATCTATAAGCTTCTACTGGTGTATAGAAGTCAAGTGATGATTCCCTTCGAGCTTAGTTAAATAGAAGTAAATGGATGAGCTCTTGTTTCAGTGACTACATATTAGATCATTGAAACATCATTTACAGGTAACTAAGTGTTTTAAGGGGCAAAATATATTGAGGGGTGTAAACAGTAAATTTGTCCCATCTCGATGTAAATCATCTATATAGAGGATCTTTTAATCACATTAAGATTATAACAATGGTTAAATGAGATAGCATATGGATATCGTGAAATATATAATATGCTTTATATAAGTCTGAGAGTGCAATTCCAAGTTCTAAGAGTGGATTCAACAATGAATTAATAAGTTAGGGATTTACTTGGTAAATCGGTTCAACTTATTGGAAGCTCAGCAATATAGATCCATGGTCCCCATTCTAGTTGAGACTATACTGTTTGTAAGACTCTATAATTGATTCATGATTAATCAATTATAATTCTAAAAGTTAGACTATGTCTAATTTGTGAATTCTCACAGTTTAAGGATGAAATTGTAAATAAAAGGGTTTCTAGGTTTAATTATTAATTGAGAGACTTTGTATGTCTAATTAATAATTATTTTAAATGACAATATTATTTAATAATCTATTTTAGTTATTAAATAATTAGTTTTGGCATTTAAATGGTTAGAATTGGAAAAATGGTATTTTTGGAGAAATAGAAATAAAATTGAGGAAACTGCAAAATCCAAGTGAGGCCCATAACACACCATGGCCGGCCACTCCCTTTGATGTTTCCCAATTATTATTTTCAATTTTAATTGCCATGTAATTGCTAATCAAAGCCTAGCAATAATAGGAAAGTGGTGGATCACACTAAATAAGGCAGTTAATCAATTACACAGTAAAAGTGGAAACTGCTTATTTGGAAAGTTGAGCTCTTCCCTTTTCCTATATAAGGCCGCCCCTCTCTTCTCTTGGTATGCTTCTTATGTATGCAATCACTATACACGAAATCAAGAGAGAAATAGAGAGAAATTTCGAAATTCCTTGTGAGAGAGAAGTGCCCACACACATCATTCAGTACCTCAATCATAGTTTGGAAGATTGTGAAGGATCACATCCAACTGAAGGACATTCGGGCTCAGATCTTAGTTATACTCTGCTACAGACAGGATTCAAGGGTTAGAGATCTGAGTGAAAGGAGTCACTTAATTCCGCTGCCATCACTGTAAGTTATTCTTAACTTTTATGTGTTTTAT
The DNA here is from genome assembly GCF_029168945.1 of Cannabis sativa. NCBI lineage: Eukaryota > Viridiplantae > Streptophyta > Magnoliopsida > Rosales > Cannabaceae > Cannabis > Cannabis sativa. The sequence continues at coordinate 53,243,132 of NC_083602.1, read as the reverse complement.
TTATCGTTATAGAAGTTCATATTTAGGTTGTTAAATCAACATACTTGTGAGTAGATCTAAGATCCTGATAAAATTAATTCCAACAACTGGCACTAGAGTCATGGTAATTGATTTGCTTGTAAGAAATTTAGACTTAAAACGATTTGTTTGTGATTTGGATGGTTTCATGGTATGTCATATTGATGTTTGATTGATGTTTGTGAATTCTGGGAAAATAATTGATTATCTGTATCTGAAATTATTTTTATTGGATAGTTTGGAAAATTCTAAGCAAATTACCTTTTTACAGAACTCGATTTCGATTTAATTTGAATTAGTTATGAATTTTTGAAAATCGAAAAAGGTGGTGAGCACCTTCCCTACGCGCGCGGAAATCATGCGCAGGAGTGCATGCGCCGAGTTTTCTCAGCTGTGTCTCCCCTTCCACGCGCGCGGACAGTATGCTTTGCATAATGTCCGTACCACCTGCCTTTTTTTTTGTTTTCTTCGATTTTTCATGCTTTTTCATAAAATTAACTTCCGATTTTTTGTGAAGTTTTGTATTTTGATTTTTGTTTTTCATTTTTCAAATCTAATTATTAGAAATAAATTAATTTTATTTTTAAATAATTTTAGATATTAGTGTAATTTGAATTTGAAAATAGGTTAAAATCAAGTATTGCTTACCTCTTTTCTTATTTCTTTTAAATTTTGATTATTTTATCTTATTTTTAAATGTAAGGTCAGAAATTAATTTTTTTTATAAAAATATTTTTTTAGTAAATTGACTTTATTTAGAATAAGATTACTATAATCATGGTATTTTAAAAGGGGAAATAAGATATTTTTGTTAACTTTTAAATTTTGTTATTTTTACTTAAATTGTAAAATGAGAAAAGGGTATGTATTTACCATTTTCTATTTTATTGAATATTTAATTTATTAAATAACATGAAATTTAAAAGGAAAGTTAGCAAATTTATTTTGAAATGATATTTAGGTTACTCAAAACCTAATTTTTCAAAATTGTAGGTTTAATTTTAAATATTTTTTTATTTCATTCCTTAAAAACCGAAATTTATTTTTTTAATTTTTTTTTTCGAAATAAAGTTTAATATTTTAAAATTAAATAAATCCTACTTCCAACTATCCAAATCTAACTTGTTGCAGGAGTATGTGTTTTAGATTGTTTGTAAGTTTTCTAAAACCTATTATTGCTTGATCTAAATTGCCATGGTTAACTTGTTGACAGATCCAATGATCTGATTTTAACTCATGGTTCAATTGATGATAGGTCAAGTAAATTATTTGTAACAGGTTATTTTTACATTCTTCTTTCATCTGTGTATGACCTAGTAACATGATAGGGTCCATCCAAATCTGTGAGCCTATATGTTTAATTTCTGTTATAGACACATATAGGTTGTTGTTGCTAAATAAAATGTCATAACTTGATAGATTTTATTTAGGCTCATTTAGTTAATTTAAGGTTAAATTCCTCTCTTTTGGGCCTTGTGTGAGAGTTGGGAGCCTTAGAAGTGGGTACGACATACTGAACCCATCCCCCCCTCACATGAACAACCCCAATTGTGAAGGCCCATTTGCCTGATTTGGACAACTGTGCTAGGTTAATTAAATTAGTTTGACCAAATAAAATTGAATAGCAACATAATTAATTTCTTTCTTCGAAATTAATTTAAGAAAAACATAGTTTGTAGAATATTATTTTCTAGATAAACTATTTGTATTTTTCTTGTATTTAATTAAATAAAGAATTTTAACTAACTAGATTCTTTCTGAAACTTACTTTTATTATTTCATTAAATATTCCTATTTAAGTTATAAATTAGTTATTACTAATTTTTCCTTATTAACTTGAATTTGAATATCTTTTGAATTTAATATTAAGTTGAGGAATTCTAGGAATTGGTTATTGAAGATTCTTAAAAGATATTTTTTTTAAGTTGGTTATAAACTTAAAATGGAATATCTTTAAATTAGGTAGTTACCACCTAATTTTGATATTTAATTAAATTTTATTTGGAAAATTTTAAGTTGCAAATTATAGATTCTTTCTATAATAACTTAAATCATATATTTTCCAAATCTTGAAAAGATACTTAGTTAAATTGAGATATTTTCTAGATAGTTATTTCTAAACTAATTATTATTTCTAATATAGGAAAATATTATTGATTGTGAAATTAATTGTTTAATAATTAATTTTGGTACAATTCAAGTTAAGAATATTTTTCCTAGTATTAAATTAGAAATTAATAATTAAGTCTTCTCTATACTTAATTATTTATTTCCTGAATTTAATACATTTAATTAAATTGAAAACTAAATATTTAAGTTGATTTTCATAATGATACTTAAATATTGTTATTTTATTGATATTTAATTAAATAGAAAATTATTTTAAGTTGGATATTTTATAACAACTTAAATTTGAATAATTTTCAAAATATATTTTATTTATTTTATTAATCATTTTTTTGAAATTGCGTTTCATTATGCAAGATGAATCTTGAAAGATAGATTAAAGTTGTAAATTATTATTCTAATTAATTTTAAATCAACTTAAATCAATGATTTTTTCATTTAATGATTAATTTATAATAAAGGAACTAAAATATATTATTAGAAATTGAATTAATTAGTCAAGAAAATCTAGATAGATAGTATTCTTGCTTGAAGTATTTTTTCTAGTAAAGTTTGATTTATTTTAGTGTATTTCGAAAATTGTATATTTTTGGAAATACAATATATATATATTTGTAGAAAATTTTAATTTGAGTTGTAAATTAATACAACTTAAATTAAGTAATTTTCTTAATATTTGTTGGAAAATTAATACTAAGATGGAAATAATTTATTTTATTTTCTTAACCATTTAAGTTTAATTTTACAAATATTAAATTAAATTTTATTTAGAGTTTTATTCTAAATTTAAAATTTAATAAATATATATATAGATTTAAAATAAATAAATAATAGAAGAAAATACATTTTAAATAATGAGCTTTATTATTATTAAGATATTCGATTTCCATTGTTGGTTTTACATAGTTATTGTTTTAGTGAGTAATCCTCCCTAATGGAGGAGCGTTCATTAGCAAGTTAGCGCCGTTTAATCTCGGAAGATAAGTATATTTGTAAGTTTTTTATATTAGTATTGATCACCCTAATGATGGCGACTGTATAAGACTTACAAACGTATGAAACAACGGTGGAAGCTCATGAAATAGGAATGACCTTGACTCTCACCTAAACGGGACAACGTCGGATTCTCTTTTCGATCGAATAAAAGGTTGCTAGAATGTTTGTCATTTTAGATGAGCTGACAACTTTATTCAATGGATGATAGCTTTGACTCTCGACTAAACGGGACACTGATATCAGTTTGTTGAAAACCTTGGAAATTATTTAGGATTGCATTTTTTAGTATTTTCTCTAGTCATTCCTACTTGCTATGTGCTAATAATTTCTGAATAAGATTTTGTGTTAAACCATAATTGATATCTATTTATTATCTTGTAGTATCCTGAATTGCAATGTCAAATCCCATGTTATCACTGTTGACTGAAAATAAGCTAAATGGAGCTAACTTCCCAAAATGGAGAGAGAACATTGATATTGCTCTCATAGGTGAAAGTGCCCTGTGTGTGTTGACTGAGCCGTCTCCTGAGCAGCCAGGTGACAATGCAACCAAAGCTGTTAAAGAGAAGTTCGAGCGTTGGCAGAATGCTAACAACAAAGCTCGTTACTTCATGCTTTCCAGCATAGTTGACACCTTGAAAACAAGGTTTGTTAACACTGTCACGGCTGCAGAAATCATGACGCAGTTAACTGAGCTATTCGGCATGGCATCTATCCAGTCTCGCTTTGACGCGACTAAGAAATTGATCAACGCACGGATGGAACCCCATCAGAATGTGCGTGATCACCTTCTCCAGATGGCAAGCTATTTCCAGGAAGCCCAGAATTATGGTGCTGAAATGGATCAGACTACTCAAGTGAGTCTCATCTTGAATAGTCTAACTTCAGACTTTCTGCCCTATACATCAAATTATGTCATGAATAAGAAGGAACAAGACTTTCATACGTTAGTCAACGACCTTCAGACATATGAAAATTTGATTGGAGGTCCCAAGAAAAGAGGGAATAAACCTCAGAATTCTGGAAATGGTAATAAGACGAGTAATCCTGAGGCACACGTTGCTTCTACTTCCAAATCCAATAATAAGAAGAAGTGAAAAAATGCCAAGAAGCGAGCTCAAGCTGCGAAAGCAGCTAAGAACAAAAAGGCTGGAGCTTCTGGTGATACACTAAAAGGAAAATATTTCTACTGCAATTAGAAAGGCCATTTGAAATCCCAATGTCCTAAGCTTCTTGCAAAGAAACAAGGTATTTCTTTATAAACTGATGTGTTTTAGTGAATTATTATCTATTTGGATTATTAATTATGGACTACTAACCTTGTTTATTATTCTTCTTATAGCTCAAGCTTCTTAAACTCAGATGCTGTCTTAGCGAGTTGGATCTGAAAGCTGGATGGTGGATGGAGGTCGTCTATGATAAAGAAGAAGCTCATTTAATTTTTTTGAATTAATTGTTTAATTTTTCAAACAATTTGGATTTCAAGATTGGGATTTTATCCCCTGTTCGTTTCTCATAATATTGCAAACAATTTTTTGGTTTATAATAAATTTTTTTTAATTACAATTTATGAGTTGAGCTTCAGTACTTTATCTTATAAATCTATTACCAATTGTTATATTTATTATGTTTGTATGTGTATGTGTTTTTATTATTGATACAAATTCTATAGTTATTTAAACTCCTTACAGAGTTATTACTACATAAACACTAGAAATTATTTCTATGTTTATGAATAATTGTTAATTCTAAAACAATTATTGAGAATTTGTTTAATAAAAAGATCTTTTGATCTGATAGGGGTGGAGAAAAGTTAAGAATAATATGCAGTTCAACGATCTTTTATATCTAATGAACTCTGGATTATATTCAACTCCACATATTCTCTATCACACTCAGGGAATCATGATCTCTAGAACCTTTAGGGGTGGATCATAATCTCTATAAACTTAGGGGTGGACTTTATTCCACAGTACTCCTTGTGACACATAATTTTAAACATGGAAATAATATAATAAATTAGCTATTATCAGAATAAATCCTTGATCTTCATTATATGTTCCAGTTTAGATTTACTGTTGTAATAGTTAATGATACTAATAAAGTTCTTTGTTAATGTATCACGTTACCTTAATTGAGTGGGAGAATATTAAAATTCTTTACCCATCTTCATTTGGTTGACATTTGTGATAGGAACTTAAGAACTTCACTGATAAAACAAATCTAACCATTCACATGGATAGAAATAACTTATCAGAATTATGAGATTAAGATGGAAGAATTCTTGCATAGTCTATTCGAATGACTTGAGTCAAGATTTCTAATCCTCATAACATTTTATGGTATCTTGATTTGATTGCTTAATCTCTAGCAAGTATTTTACACTTCAAATACTAGACTGCTATGTTGTTGATGTGGTCTTAAAGAAACTTACAGTTTTAGATTAAGATAATAAAGTCACAATGAGATGTTCCCAGAAACAATAATAAGAGGTTAAAAGTATTATTTAACCAGACATCTACTATTGAGTGGGAGCCATCTAAGATGTAATCAAATGGGGAACATTAGGGGACAATCAAGAAAGATTTATGAAAGTGACCTATATGTTAGATATTAAGGAACTATGCATTAATGATCTTAATATCCACAACAACTCATTAAGAATTTTGAGATGGTGGTTACTCTGGGGGTGGAGGAATCATTGTAGAAGAGTGTAAAAACCCATCTATAATAATTCAAGCTCCATCAGAGAAGATATAACTTTATAAATTCGAAATTACCAGAAAGTTATTTTACTGAAGAATATTCTACACTGCATTATCTCAATTCCAAATTTTAAAATTTGAGAGATATGTCTTTTGTTTGTTCAGATGTACTTAATGGGCAGTAAGGATTTCAGTATCCCTTGATGAGTAAAGCATATAATTAAGAAGGTTTCATAAGTTTTATGAACCTGGTTCCGGAAATATGGGTGGATTCAAACATACTACACTTGATCAGAGGATCGAGCTAAAAGATTGATTGTAATGCACAACTTGTTTTATGTTAGTGCAAGTGGGAGTTTGTTGGGTTTTGTGCCCTAAATAAAACTCATTACAATCTGATTAGTTATCAATATAGAATTTTGAAGTGATTTATGTTTACATGTATGTTACATGTTTATGGTTTAATATATATATATATTTAATATATGCACAAAATCAGTTAAATCCAGAACATACATTCATTCACAATTACAGTATTGTCAATACAGTGGAATGTGATTGTGATTGTATGATTCAAAAGACTTAGTCCCTGTTCATCAGTGTTTTGGATTTACACTGATGTGATAATCAGCAATGAAGTATACTTACACTTGGAGTAAGTGTTATGTTCTTTTCAGGACATTGGTAAAGTATACTAGTTTCGAATGTATGGAGTATACATTGGACTGGACCGATATTGAACTTAGATAAGATATTATAAACTTACTGTTGTATCTTTCCAAGTCAATATCAGAAGTTGATCTTAGATTAAGAGAATCTAAATCCTGATATGCTCAGGCTCAATCTCAGGAGTGCTATTCATGTTATTTGATTTATTAGTTAAGCCTACTTTTGGGTCAGGGTGATACGTATATTTTGGGAACATGATAGCATAACTGAGTGGGAGTGCTGAACATAAATATGGAATATATAGCTTCTACTGGTGTATAGAAGTCAAGTGATGATTCCCTTCGAGCTTAGTTAAATAGAAGTAAATGGATGAGCTCTTGTTTCAGTGACTACACATTAGATCACTAAAACATCATTTACAGGTAACTAAGTGTTTTAAGGGGCAAAATATATTGAGGGGTGTAAACGGTAAATTTATCCCATCTCGATGTAAATCATCTATATAGAGGATCTTTTAATCACATTAAGATTATAACAATGGTTAAATGAGATAGCATATGGATATCGTGAAACATATAATATACTCTATATAAGTCTGAGAGTGCAATTCCAAGTTCTAAGAGTGGATTCAACAAGGAATTAATAAGTTAGGAATTTACTTGGTAAATCAGTTCAACTTATTGGAAGCTCAGTAATATAGATCCATGGTCCCCATTCTAGTTGAGACTATACTGTTTGTAAGATCTATAATTGATTCATGATTAATCAATTATAATTCTAAAAGTTAGACTATGTCTAATTTGTGAATTCTCACAGTTTAAGGATGAAATTGTAAATAAAAGGGTTTCTAGGTTTAATTATTAATTGAGAGACTTTGTATGTCTAATTAATAATTATTTTAAATGACAATATTATTTAATAATCTATTTTAGTTATTAAATAATAAGTTTTGGCATTTAAATGGTTAGAATTAGAAAAATGGTATTTTTGGACAAATAGAAATAAAATTGAAGACCCTTCTTCATTGTACCAACAACTCTCATTGTACCAACAACTCTCATAACTTTCATCATTGGAGTTATTACATTCTGAATCACGAGTCATTGAATTATCACATAAGGATCTCACCATGTCAGTTAAGCGATTAATCTCTCCTGGAAGTGATTGTAGAAGTGATAGTAGTTGCTCCTCTTTTTCAGTTTGTTGGGATGAATTTGGGCAAGAAGGTGGGTATTGGTGACTCCAACCCTGAAGTGATGGATCCCAATGCCAGTCGTAATCAAAATCTGCCATATCATTCAACAGATTTATTACGTCATAACCTCTCATTAATAGAGGCGCTCCAGTGACCTCTGCTCCATAATCAACCCAGTTTCTTGTTTCATCATTAAGTCCGTTATAAAAGAGCCATGTAAAACATCCACTTGAGAAAGTGGGATAACATCTCTCTCCAAGCTCTTTAAATCTCCTCCAAGCAGAATAGAATGGTTCATTGTGTTGTTGGGCAAAATCCTCAAGATATAACATCTGGATTTATCTTGCAGGTCAAACTCATAAGTAACACATTAGTAAAATTAAAAGAAAAATAAAACTAAATTAATACTAAAAAGATAAAAATTTGAAACAACAAAATTAATACTAAAACTAAAAAGTAAAACCAAATTAGAACAAAATTTAATTTTTAATAATATTACAAAAATTAATCTAAAAGAAACAGATTAGAAATAAGCAAAAAAGAACCAAAGTAGAAGTTAGTATAATTTTATGTAATATCAATCTTTATACAATTCCCCGGCAACGGCGCCAAAAACTTGTTGCTATAATTTTAAACACTACGCAAGTATACGCAATCAAGTAGTAAATCTCACACAGGTGAGGTCGATCCCACAGGGAATTGGATTAAGTACCACTAAATTATACTTATGATTCTATTCGGTAAATCGAAAGCAATTATGATTTAAAAACAGTAAAATATGAAAGAAATTCAGAAAACTTAATAACACAATTTAAAGTTGAGCAAGATGAGACAATAGGGAGGAGAATCCTGTTGTTGTTTACCCAAATCGTTAATGCTTAATTACTATCCTATTCTTGGAGTGAATGACAGATTATGAAATAACCTAGCTCCTTTCAGATCTTCTAGATTCTAAATCACATGTTATCTAATTAATTCCTTAATTAAACTAACATGAAATCAGCATTAAGCAATAATCTACTCGTCACATAAGTCATGCAAATACTTTCGTTTCACATAGAACATTGATTATCTTAATTTTAGCATTCTCAATTCTCACTTTTCAGATTTTGAATTGAGATCATAGAGCATGCACAAGGTGATCAATCTTAAACATGAAATTAAGAACAAACTAAGATAATTTCACACACAAGAATTGAGGAATGGTAATTAAACATTAACTAGGCAAAACATTAAACAACAATCATCATCCTCCCTAAATGGGAAATTTAGTTCAGAAATAAATCCATAACCATTCCTCTAGCAATATTCAACATAAATAAATTAAAGAGGAATAAAGAAAAGAACTGTTGGAGGATGAATTCTGGATCTTCACTTGAATCTCTATGCTCTTCCTGCCGCTCTCAGCTGTGTTTTAGGGTTCCAAATCGCTCTCCTTTGACTTCCAATCGCAGTTTTCTATTTATATCTAATTTTTAGGGTTCGTCGGACAAAAATACCCCTGACCGTACGGACGCTCGCCGCGGCCAAAAGTGGTCTCGCCGCGGCCAAAAGTGCATCAAAAAACCACGTTTCTGCCCAGACTTTCTAGCCGCGGCCATGGAAATCTCGCCGCGGCGAGATGGAATTTTCTGCTTCGATCTGTTTCAGTAAAATGGGCATAACTTTCTCATACGAACTCCAAATGGGCGGATTCAAGATGCGTTGGAAAGATAAGAAAGAGATCTAAAACTTTTATGTTTGGACTTTTTCCAAAATATGACCAGAACATAGTCGAATTTAGGCTTGAAGTTTCAGCTTTATTCTCTTTTAAAGTTTTCTCTATTTTATAGATCACTGTTTTCTGAAATTTATCCAATTTATACATCCCAAGTGTAGAAACCTGAAATCATAGAAAACAAGCGTAATTCTATTCCAAAAACAATAATAAGGAAGAAAAACAACTATAAAATGTGACCCAAAACTTAGGCTAAAAATAGCTTAACAAATTCCCCCAAACTGAATCTTTACTCGCCCTCGAGTAAATCTAAAACTCAAACTGAAATTAAACAATGGAATCGATAACTAAACCTTCAATTGATTGAACTCCCACTACCACCTGCACAACTTCAAGCAAATCAATAACCAGAATTTCAACTCAATAACTCTACGAACTAACTTGGATGCATAATTCAGAAGTAAGCAATCCATACAGGCACAAAACATCGCTTTTGACATTCATATCACAACCATTCTACACTTTCCGACATTCCGCTAACCCATGTTCAATAAGTTTGGATGACATACCTCTCTCCACTAATGTTGACAATTTTTGCTCGGAATCAAAAGGTCTTTTTCGGTTATAATAGCATGGCTTAGGCAAAACGGGTAGATGAGAAGTCATTTAGGTTACATTATACCATAAGCACAATTATACCAAACAAGCACCCACACTTATCCATTTTTTCTTTTTCATATATCCCAAAGAAGATAGTAAGAGATTGCATATTTTTTCCTATCTCTTTTTTTCAATAGAGGCACAACACATAACAACTATTTAATTTTTTTTAATCTCTTACTGCAAAAATTATTCCCCCACTTACAACAATTTATCCCCCCCCCCCCCCCAAACTTGCTTAAAAGCTTATGGCATAATAAGGTATGTTGAGGGTGAAAGTAGTTAAAGATAACGAATTCAGCTTAGTTAAGTGGTGAAATTTTTTTTAGAATAGGCTAAGGCTCAACTTTGGGTATACTAAGGATAAAACTTTTTTAGGTAGGCTTGAAAGGCTCAATCGATCCAAAGAAAATTTGCCTAAATCATTTTCCAAACAAAAATCAACAAGAATTTCGCTTCAAGAGAGTATGTCAAACAAATTCTATTTCATGTCAAGCCAAATCATTCCACAATCCAAATAGAAAAAAAAAGTGATATGCGTCAAAAATAAATGTTTTACATCTAAATGAACAACCTTCTAATACACATCTAATTCAATTCAAAAAGTTATGACTCAAGCACACAGTTAAGATTTCAATCAATTGCACAAGTGAATAACAGTAAGTCAATCAATATTCCAGCTCAGTTATCAACACATGACACTAACAAAAACAAAAACTAAACTAAAAAAACGAAAACATAAACTGAAAAACTGAAAAAAAAAAAATTAAATTTCTCCCCCCAAACTAAAGATGCACATTGTCCCCAATGTGACATTAAAGAAAAAGGAAAGGAAACTTACCTGAGTGCCACATCAATAAGCGGTTGACGCCCGTAATAAGCGTCATGCAAGACAACTTGAAAATTGTTGTTGTACTTGCCTTCAAGCTTGGCAAGTGATGAGTTTGAACCAAAATCAGCACCAACAACATACGACTTTGGATGATGAGCTTGGGGAGATGCCTTTTGTAGCTTGTAGAGGATATAATATGGTGTTGATGAAATATATGAATTCATTGGTGGTTTATTAGTCAATATCATTGATGAAGTCGAATCAATGATGCCATGTTCTTCTTCATCGTCCAATGTCACAGTTTCTACACTTTCATCTAACAACCCTTCTTCTTGTTGCTCACTCTCCACTTGGCTATCCATACCCTTGCTTGTGATTTCATATTCAATGAGTTCCTCTTTACAAGGATCTTGATCATCAATTGTAGGCTCATTATCTTCCTTGTATTCAAATAATGACCCTTCTTCATTGTACCAACAACTCTCATTGTACCAACAACTCTCATAACTTTCATCATTGGAGTTATTACATTCTGAATCACGAGTCATTGAATTATCACATAAGGATCTCACCATGTCAGTTAAGCGATTAATCTCTCCTGGAAGTGATTGTAGAAGTGATAGTAGTTGCTCCTCTTTTTCAGTTTGTTGGGATGAATTTGGGCAAGAAGGTGGGTATTGGTGACTCCAACCCTGAAGTGATGGATCCCAATGCCAGTCGTAATCAAAATCTGCCATATCATTCAACAGATTTATTACGTCATAACCTCTCATTAATAGAGGCGCTCCAGTGACCTCTGCTCCATAATCAACCCAGTTTCTTGTTTCATCATTAAGTCCGTTATAAAAGAGCCATGTAAAACATCCACTTGAGAAAGTGGGATAACATCTCTCTCCAAGCTCTTTAAATCTCCTCCAAGCAGAATAGAATGGTTCATTGTGTTGTTGGGCAAAATCCTCAAGATATAACATCTGGATTTATCTTGCAGGTCAAACTCATAAGTAACACATTAGTAAAATTAAAAGAAAAATAAAACTAAATTAATACTAAAAAGATAAAAATTTGAAACAACAAAATTAATACTAAAACTAAAAAGTAAAACCAAATTAGAACAAAATTTAATTTTTAATAATATTACAAAAATTAATCTAAAAGAAACAGATTAGAAATAAGCAAAAAAGAACCAAAGTAGAAGTTAGTATAATTTTATGTAATATCAATCTTTATACAATTCCCCGGCAACGGCGCCAAAAACTTGTTGCTATAATTTTAAACACTACGCAAGTATACGCAATCAAGTAGTAAATCTCACACAGGTGAGGTCGATCCCACAGGGAATTGGATTAAGTACCACTAAATTATACTTATGATTCTATTCGGTAAATCGAAAGCAATTATGATTTAAAAACAGTAAAATATGAAAGAAATTCAGAAAACTTAATAACACAATTTAAAGTTGAGCAAGATGAGACAATAGGGAGGAGAATCCTGTTGTTGTTTACCCAAATCGTTAATGCTTAATTACTATCCTATTCTTGGAGTGAATGACAGATTATGAAATAACCTAGCTCCTTTCAGATCTTCTAGATTCTAAATCACATGTTATCTAATTAATTCCTTAATTAAACTAACATGAAATCAGCATTAAGCAATAATCTACTCGTCACATAAGTCATGCAAATACTTTCGTTTCACATAGAACATTGATTATCTTAATTTTAGCATTCTCAATTCTCACTTTTCAGATTTTGAATTGAGATCATAGAGCATGCACAAGGTGATCAATCTTAAACATGAAATTAAGAACAAACTAAGATAATTTCACACACAAGAATTGAGGAATGGTAATTAAACATTAACTAGGCAAAACATTAAACAACAATCATCATCCTCCCTAAATGGGAAATTTAGTTCAGAAATAAATCCATAACCATTCCTCTAGCAATATTCAACATAAATAAATTAAAGAGGAATAAAGAAAAGAACTGTTGGAGGATGAATTCTGGATCTTCACTTGAATCTCTATGCTCTTCCTGCCGCTCTCAGCTGTGTTTTAGGGTTCCAAATCGCTCTCCTTTGACTTCCAATCGCAGTTTTCTATTTATATCTAATTTTTAGGGTTCGTTGGACAAAAATACCCCTGACCGTACGGACGCTCGCCGCGGCCAAAAGTGGTCTCGCCGCGGCCAAAAGTGCATCAAAAAACCACGTTTCTGCCCAGACTTTCTAGCCGCGGCCATGGAAATCTCGCCGCGGCGAGATGGAATTTTCTGCTTCGATCTGTTTCAGTAAAATGGGCATAACTTTCTCATACGAACTCCAAATGGGCTGATTCAAGATGCGTTGGAAAGATAAGAAAGAGATCTAAAACTTTTATGTTTGGACTTTTTCCAAAATATGACCAGAACATAGTCGAATTTAGGCTTGAAGTTTCAGCTTTATTCTCTTTTAAAGTTTTCTCTATTTTATAGATCACTGTTTTCCGAAATTTGTCCAATTTATACATCCCAAGTGTAGAAACCTGAAATCATAGAAAACAAGCGTAATTCTATTCCAAAAACAATAATAAGGAAGAAAAACAACTATAAAATGTGACCCAAAACTTAGGCTAAAAATAGCTTAACAGCCACTCCCTTTGATGTTTCCCAATTATTATTTTCAATTTTAATTGCCATGTAATTGCTAATCAAAGCCTAGCAATAATAGGAAAGTGGTGGATCACACTAAATAAGGCAGTTAATCAATTACACAGTAAAAGAGGAAAATGCTTATTTAGAAAGTTGAGCTCTTCCCTTTTCCTATATAAGGCCACCCCTCTCTTCCCTTGGTATGCTTCTTATGTATGAAATCACTATACGCGAAATCAAGAGAGAAATAGAGAGAAATTTCGAAATTCCTTGTGAGAGAGAAGTGCCCACACACATCATTCAGTACCTCAATCATAGTTTGGAAGACTGTGAAGGATCACATCCAACTGAAGGACATTCGGGCTCAGATCTTGATTATACTCTGCTATAGACAGGAATCAAGGGTTAGAGATCTGAGTGGAAGGAGTCACTTAATTCCGCTGCCATCACTATAAGTTATTCTTAACTTTTATGTGTTTTGTTTATCGTTTTAGAAGTTCATATTTAGGTTGTTAAATCAACATACTTGTGAGTAGATCTAAGATCCTGGTATAATTAATTCCAACAGTTTGTCCGATTGTTCTGTCAAGAGGGATTCGGCAAGGGGACCCCCTCTCACCATACCTCTTTATTCTTTTTGCGGAGGGCCTCTCAGCTTTACTTCGTAAATATGAGCAAAGGGATTGGATACATGGGTGCAAAGTTGCAAATAGAGCGCCAAGGTTTTCTCATATACTGTTTGTAGACGACAGTTATTTGTATTGTAAAGCCACCAAAGTTGAAGCTCTTCGTATAAAGGAAATTCTCCAAAAATTTGAATTGGTTTCGGGTCAAAAGTTAATTTTGCCAAATCTTCTATCTTTCTCAGCTCTAATGTAGAGGAGAACTTACGACATGATCTTTGTATGACCATGGAAATGGGAATTGCTCCTGAAGGAAGTCTTTATCTAGGCCTCCCTAGCTCCATGAGTCGGAATAAGACGGCTGCCTTGGGTTATTTGAAGGAAAAGATTAGAAAGAAATTGCAAAGTTGGGGAACCAAGTTTATTTCTCGAGCGGGCAAAGTAGTGCTTATCAAGGTGGTTGCTCAATCATTACCAAGTTATGCCATGAATGTCTTTTTGCTTCCAACAAAAATAACTAAGGAAATGGAGAGTTTAATGGCTAGATATTGCTGGCAATCTTCATCTTCTACTAAATCGGGTATTCATTGGATGTCTTGGAAAAGACTTTGCCATCACAAATCAAAGGGAGGAATGGGATTTTGGAATTTAAAGGATTTTAATTTGGCGCTCTTGGGGAAACAAGGCTGGCGGTTATGTGTTAACACTAACTCGTTAGTTGCTCGGGTTTTCAAAGCTAGATACTATCATAATGGCTCTTTTCTTTCTGCATCTCTAGGACCTAATCCGAGCTATGTTTGGCGAAGTATTCTTGAAGCTCAAAAGCTGGTGGCTAGTGGTGTTAGATGGATTGTTGGAAATGGTAGTAAGAGTCTGGTGTTAGGGGAGCCTTGGTTACCTGACAATGTTAATCCAATGGTTATGTCTTCCCATCCAGGTCTTGTGAATGTTAGAGTAGAAAACTTGTTGACTATGGATGGTAAGGAGTGGGATGTTGAGTTGTTGAGTGACTTGTTTGAGCCTAGAGACCGAGACCTTATCATCCAAATTCCTCTCCAACCTTCAACAATAATGGACTGCTTGTCTTGGTCAATGGAGACATCGGGTCTGTTCACGGTTAGGAGTGCTTATAAGCAATTACAAGTCTTAATGGTGTTGCTGATTTAGAAGAGACAGTGGTGAACAAATTTTGGAAAAATTTCTGGTGTCTGAAAGTCCCCCCAAGATGAAAAATCTGGTTTGGAGAGCATGTACGGACTGTCTTCCCACGATGCTTCAGTTTCGGTCAAAGCATGTTGAGGTTGCATCTTTGTGTCTGGTTTGCTCTTGTGCTGAAGAATCCATTATACATGTTTTGGTTGAATGTCTGGCTGCTGCTGCTTGTTCGGAACGGACTGGAATAGGCACGGGTACACACCAGATTTCAAGTTTTCTGGTTTGGTGCATGGAGGTGTTTCAACAGGCAGACAAGGAGAAAAAAGAAATGCTTGTGGCTGTGTGTTGGTCTGTGTGGAATGCAAGGAACGATAAGGTGTGGCAAGGTAAAATTGTGGGAGTGGATAGCATAGTTTCGTCAGCAAAAAACTTCCTTAATCATTGGCAAAATGCTCAAAAAACAGTAATTGAGACCACTTTATTTGGTTTTCTACCAGAAGATGCGGTTGAGCATTGGGTTGCCCCAACTGTCGGTAGAGTTAAGGTAAATGTGGATGCTGCTTTGTTTTCGGACCCTCAACAAGTTGGGATTGGATTGGTGGCTCGCGACACTCGAGGATTATTAATGGAGGGTTGCATGAAGACTTTCCAAGGCCATTTTCCTCCTGTAACAACCGAAGCAATGGGAATTCGTGAGGCACTAAGTTGGATCAAGGCGTGACAATGGATGAATGTAATACTTGAAACTGATTGCCTCATTGACATGGTTTCCATGTTTGGTCAAATTGTTAAAGCTTGTAAGGAGATGCTTAAAGATCTAAAAAATGTTGATATTTACTTTTTTAGACAATCAGCGAATATGGTGGCTCATAACTTTGCTAGAGCCTCTATATTATATCCTGATTGCAGTTTCAGCTTGGAGTCTGTTCCAACTGATTTGTTACCTAGTTTGGTAACAGAGATGGTGATTTAATAAAACTATTATTTCCATTCAAAAAAAATATATACATTTATAATTATTGAATTTCATTATTTGATTTAAATTAAAGACTTACCTTAACTACACGTAAGTAGATTTTGCCAAACTTGTTTTTCTAGCAAATAAGTTCCTAAATATATAAATTTTAATAAATTGGTATCTGAATTTTATTTATTAGCAAATTAGTTTTCAAATTTTATTTACTTTTAAAAAATGGCATTTTGTTAATTTTTAATTATTTGTTTTTGTGTTAATTTTTAATGTTTTTATATAAATATATTTATTTGTCATATTAAAAAAATATATTATGAAAGGTAAATCAAACATGACATATGTGGTACAAACTGAGACGGACACACTAATAGTAGTGTGGGGGCTATAGCCCCAGTAAAAAAAATATTAAAAATAATAAATATCTTCTATTTAATTAAATAATTATACAATAAAATAATAAAAAAACTCTCAAAAAATTATTATATTTTTATGTAAAGTTAATATAACTATTTTTATAACAATTAAACCCCCACAGATCAAAAATCACAGGTCTATCACGGGGTACAGTACACCCCCTTAGTTCTAACTATAAGTTTATTTTTTTTACAAATGAATTTATTTAACTATTTTAAGACATCTTGTAAAATTTACTGAATATTGAACAATTTGTAATTCTAAAAGTAGGGTTCTCATGCATGACGTATGTTGTATCAAATTTAATATTATTTTAATTCCAATACTTCCAATTATTTTAGTATAAATGTAAGTAAGGATCGATCCCACAAGGACTATGTTTATTTAATTATTCAAAAATTAGTGACAAGAATTAAAAAAGAGAGTTTTGATGATTAAAATAAAATAACATAAATAAAAATAAAAAACGAATTAAATGTGATAATACGATATGAGATAAATAGTTAAAGGTTATTCTGCACCCTCAATAATCATTCTTAACTTCTATTAATGAATGTAATTTCAATTTTCCAATCAAACTATTAATTATCTCGCAAATAAAGTTGAAGAAGATTATCCCTGTCATGTACTTGTGGCACCATGCAAAGACACATGTCGATTCTTTCATAGTGCCTACGATTTTGTTCCTCTCATCGGGCTAAACCCTTTCCTAAGCGGATCACTTTGGTTGGGTCTTGATCACAAATGCTTACTTTCTTAATCTCCTCCATAAGTTCTAATACGGTTTCGGAGCCGATGCAAGGATCCAATTTATCTTGTCCTTCAGGCAAGATTTCTTTCTTGGTCTTTTTGAGCATAAAAATGGCTTGTTGCACAACCACATTATAGAATTTTCTTACTTCTCTTTGGTTTCCACGAACATTTCTAACTCTTGTTGCTTGAGTAGGGAAATTGAGGCATAAGTGCCTAATGGAGGTATTGGATCCAAAGTCCACCAAAGTCGATTGTCTCAAGATTGCATTGTAGGTCATGAGTCAGTCTACTACAACAAAGGTGCAATACTTGAACGTACTTTGGGGGTGTCCGGGCACAAAGATACAATGATTCGTACCTTTCCCATAGGAACTAAAGTGGTCCCATTGAATCCCATGAGTTGTGAACCGCTCGTGGAAAGGTCTAGATAAGTGAGTCCAATGGAAATAAAAGCATCTTTAAAAAGGAGGTTCACTGGACTTCCATTGTCTACTAAGATCTAGGGGACAATCTTGTTGGCAATAGAAGTTTCAATTACCAAAGGGTTGTGATGAGGGAAATGTACCATCTTGGCATCCTCTTCTGTAAAGGTAATTGGTCGATCCATCAGTCGGGGCCTTTGCATCAGGAGCTAGTTAACCTCCCACACCTTTTCATCATGATCCAACTCTTTAGCATAACGCTTTAACTCATTTCGGGTAGTTCCTCCAATATGTGGCGCTCTCGAAATCATGGCCACCCTCCCATCTGGCCTGGGAGGATATCCGAGTGCTGGATGGTATTGAGGGGGGGACTCTTGGAGGGACTAGCTCATCTGGGATCGGGATTGGTACTCTAGGAGGCACTGGTGTTCCAACTTGTCCATTCATGTGCGACAACCTATCTATAATCCATTCATACAAGTGACCTAGCCTTATTAGGCTCTCAATTTTGCCAATCAAATTCTTGCATTCATTGGTGGTGTGGCCAATATCATTATAATATTCATTCTTTGGTTAGGGTCTCTCCGCTAGCTATCCCGGTATAGAGGAAGAGGTCTCCGATAGTGGGTGTTTTGTCTTGTGGCTAAGTATATACGCTTTTGGGTGTCCACTAGATCGGTATACTGTGTATACTGAGAGGTGTAACCTTTCTTTTGTGTCTTCTTTTTTGTTCGTGTGCTTTCTTTTGAAGATCTTATACTCTGAGAGATTTGAGGAGCATCTGCTGCACTTGTTGCAGGAGGTGCAGATTGAGAATGATATTGTGAACTTACTCTAGGAGCTAGGTTACCCCCTAGCGCTCCAAAACTAGACTAAGTTGGGGTGAGAGCAAGGTTATGGGTGTATCCTAGTGTTATTGAGAATTGCACACTAGGCGCTATGCCTGTTTGAGATGCAACTAGAAGAGTAACTCCTAAAAACTGCATTCCTGACGCATACCCTGGTCCGCTAGTGGGATAACACCCTCCAAAAGTCGTTATTTGTGCTTCGTCTAGGTTGATGTACTTTTGAGCCCTCTTTTGAAAGTCCAAAGACAAGCAGCTCCTTCTTGCTAGAGCTCATTCCAAAAAAGGATTCTCGTTCGAATTCCTGCTTGAAGTAATGCCAATTGGTGTCCATCATCCACTAACCTATCATTTGTTCCAACAATCCATGGATCCAATTTCTAGCTTTTTAAACCACTCCTTAGCGGAATCTCCTAATGTCAGTGGGAAACACAAACACTTTGCGTCATTGTTAACTCTCATGACTGTCATCACGCGGTTAAACTGGGACAAGTACTGGTCACTAGGGTCTCTGTCTCCTGCGTACAACATCATTTCAGGCATTTTTAAATTCTTTGGGAGCTTTGCCTTAAGGATGTTCCTAGCATAGGGTTCCTGATCCTCACAATCAGATTCTAAATCACCTCACTTTTGTCTTCAAGAGACTTTAGCTATATCCTTCTGGAGGATAGCGAGTTCGACTAAGATTCTCTCGTTTAAGGCACTTTTTGAGAATGGTATTGCTCGTTTCTTTCTCTCCAAGAAATTCCTATGATCACCGTGTTTGGCATTGAGTTTCTATCTCAAATCGACAGGAGGGTTTTTGTAATTTTCCCCCTCTCTCCCCTAGCTCTTGGCATACGAATACGCATTTTTAGTCTCCCCAGTTTTGAGGGCCAGCATTTTCCTTTGGAAACCTGCCCATTTGTGGACCTTTTCCTTTAGGGAAATTGGAGCAAACTTTTCGTGGATCCTAAGCCTTCTTGTTCCTTTTGGGAAAGGATGTGGGGTTTGCCCTTGGAGAGCCTTCTGTGGGGTACCGAATAGGGCTTGGATCTTGAAGTTTATGCCTTTGATTATTTAGTGGAGACTCTTCTCTCATTTTGTCTGGTCCAATGGGCCCAATATTTGGATGCACATGGATGCCTGTCGTTTCGATATCCTTTTGCATGGCAACCACTATTTCTTGCAACTTTCTATTTTGCTCCTTTTGTTCTATCAACTCAGCTTCATGGTCAGCGACTTCTGTCTCAACACTACGAGTTCGGTGTAACTTCCATCATCATATGCATCATATTTTTCTTGGTTTTCATCGTATTCTATATTAGTAGTTTTGTCTTGCTCTTCTGCTTTTGCGTCTACTCGCAAAGCAACTTCTTCTTCATCTGGCCCCCTAGGACCTTGAGATCGACGTGGTTGACGTGCAAGGTTTCTAGTTTCCACCATCATACCGAGAATTTAATTTTAATATTCGTCTTATGTAAAGCCTTCTACAACTCTCAATAAAAGTACTAAAATATTGACCAAGATTTTCGGTAACTAATTAATAACAGATGTTTTAATGATTAGAAGAGATTTAATACGTATACTTTTTACATGGTTGGAGCATTAATAAACCTTAGTCCACGAGTCACTAGTATTTAATATAGTAGTTTTTCTTAGAGAGGATATTTTTTACACCTTTTTTTTCTGACCCTTTTCTAGAATATGGTTGGGTATTTATAGCTTTATGAAGAGAGTCAAAATATTTCTATTGTCTCAAGTGTTTAAACCATGACTTGCACAAGTTCCTAGGTTCGAATAATAGGTTATGTATGTCTGCACAGTAGGTTACATAAGTTTTTCGCTAGGTGTTAGGTAAGACAAACCTTTAACCTTCCTTAATTAACGTGATAGTTTATTATGCAGTCGTCGCTAATCTCATCGATTAGAGTGTAATTACTGAAGAGTGGGTTTAATGCATCTGACATGTCTTTTCAAACCCATTCGAAGACGCTTCCTCCATGCCGCATTTAATGCGCTTATGTAAGTCATGTCTAGGACCTAGCCACCGATCCTAGAGACTTTCCTAGCTCCCAGAGAAGAACAAAATATCTTGGCATCCGGATATAGATGAAGCTCCCAGAGAGACCTCTTGGACACGTCCATCCAATCCAGACAATACTTAGGATTTATCCTAAGTACTTCATGATCTTCACGTATGTTGGGTCAAAAGAGGGGCAACAATCCGTGAAAGAATTTTTTCTCTTTCGAGTTTTAAAGGTAAGTCTACAGTCCCTCTAAAGGAGTATTTCGGTAGATCCCTATCTATTTTGGCATATAAGAGAGCATTTTAGTCCAATTTTTTTCATGATCGTATACGTTATAATTATTTAGGAGTACCAGTAAATTTTAGAAAATTCTGAATAGTTTACAATACCCAAAATAAAATTTATATTTATTATTGTACGTTATAGTTATTTAGGAGTACCAGTAAATTTTAGAAAATTTTGAATAGTTTACAATGCCCAAAATAAAATTTATATTTATTATTGCACACGCGACTGTTTTTCTTATACGCATAGTAACTGTTTAAATTTTATTTTTCAGCACGGTAAACTATTTCAAATTTTTTTGAAAAATTTACAAGTGGTTATAAATAAATAATTACAATATATAAGATCATAAAAAAAAAAATTAGTTAAAAAAACTCTTACTGATGCCAAAACATATAAAAAATCTACCAAAACAACTCTCAAAACATATAAAATATCTACCAAAACAACTCTTAAAGGTCTATTACATAAATTTCTTAATTTTTTTTTTTTTTTGAAATGGCTTAAATTTTTTATTTGAAGAATATAATTTACACATACGACATCAGTGTGGGAAGTGAGAACCCGACCTTCGGATCCGTTGTACAGAGCGCTGTCGTTTTAGGAGTTGGGGTTGTTGTACACTGATCATAACTTTGAACGGCTGAGATTGAATCTGGAAAGAGATCGTACATTGCCAATTGTCATGTCACCCAACCCAACATTTTAGAGTGTCCTTCCTGTTTGGGATGCGTGACTCTCTTTCTGACACACACAACAAGTCTACAGAAACTCGTTCGCGTGCGGACTTTACAATTTTTAATTTACTTACTACAAATTAACATTAATTAAATCAAAATTCCACATTTCTCCCTCCTCAATTATTTTCATTTCTAATTAATTGATATTTTTTGGTATTTAAAATTCAACTTGTATTTTTCGAATTTCAAATGGGATAGAGAGAGAGAACAAACTCTAAAAAGTTAATAAATAAATAATATGAAATTGTTTACGAGATGAGACTATAGGAGCTGAGTCTGAGTTTAGAGATTCCCCGGTTCATTTTCCCAGTAAAATATGTATAATATTTTTCAAAGTGTACATATTATTAATATTATTTTGAAGAAATAAAAAAATAGTGGGAGAGAGGGACTAGTTCTTAAAGCTTCAACAAACGATTAAACATAACAATCCAAAAACTGATTTTTGTTTTTGAGTAAAATACCATATTTTTGGAGCCAAAAAAAATAGACTTTCTTCTGCTACTCTACTACCTAGTGCCTAAGAGAAAGAAAAAGAGAGGCTAGTTTCTGAAGCTGGCCAGAGCAGAAGCCAAGCTACTGTACCCTTTGTTCTTGCTGGTAAGATTTTTGCAGTAGCTACTAGACTATGATCATTGTTATTAGTTGTTTCAATTACGGAATGGTAATGGGAAATGGATTTTGATCATTTTAAACAATGGGTTTGTGTAAAGTTGGTTACTTTTTTCCTTCTCAAGCTCCAAGTTTTAATCTTTCTTTATTGTAATGGCTGGTCTGGTTCCTTTGTACATTTTTTGAATGTGGGTTTTTCTTCTACTTCGGTATTTGAGGTTTTTTTTTTAAAAAAATATATGTAATAGTAATTCAAATAATGGTGAATCTGCTAATTGTTTAATGTTTTTTTTTAAGTACTTGCTTAGTACCACTAAGAATCCTGTTCGTTTTTCTTTAAACCAGGTGCTGTTTCTACGCCGGGAATCTCGGTTTTCTTTGGGCTCCTTTCATGGATGCTATGCTTGTGCTTGAGCCCACTTGTATAGTATATTCTTAGTTCTTTTTTTATGTTTTAATATTCTGGTGGAAGACAGTATAGTTTGTCTATTTGATATTTCAGATCTATCTGTATTATTAGTTTAGGTTTCAGGATTTTTGATCCCATTAGAAAATGGAAGTTGTAGCCGCTAAACCCTTCAAAACCTCTTCAAACATATCTGAATTTGTTTCAAAATTTGCCAAGGTCTGTAAATTAAGGTCCATTGGTGTGTTTGCCTCTGAAAACAATGCCTCACTTGTTGTTGATGATAATAGCCGTGATTTGACAGAAGAGACTGGATTTGAGGGTCAAAAAGTTCATCCCCACCCTGCTGAAGTTTCGGGGAAGAACAATGGCGAAACAGAAATGGAGAAGTTGTTTGAAATTGTTTCAGCTCTGAAATCATCATATATTCGGCTTCAAGAAGCTCACATTCCCTATAATCCCAAGTTGATTATAGCTGCCAATAAACTTGTTGTGGCTGAGCTCGAAGCGCTCTGCAAGATCAAGCGCGCCTACAAGGAGAAGCAATTTAGAAGATTCGAGTCTGATTTGTCACACATTGCTCTACTGCAGGCGAAAATCGAAGTAAATGAGGGGTTTGTTGAAGAATTGAAGTTCCAAGTGAAAGCTAAAAATTCCGAGATCAAACAACTGGCACAAGAGCTTAGAGAATTAGATAATGGCAATGCAAAACTTGCTGAGAAGGTCAAGCAGATGAATGTGGAAAGAAAGTTTGCTGTTGTATACAATGTCAACACATTTCAGAAAGCCTTTGCAGCCACTTCTAAGTCAATTCATGATTTCGCAAAGCCATTAATTAGCCTGATGAAAGCTTCAGGTTGGAATTTAGATCTGGCTGCTAAGTCTATTGGAGGGGAAGTTGTTTACTCAAAAAGGTCTCACAAGAAGTATGCATTTGAAGCCTACATAGGGAGAAGAATGTTTAGTGGGATGACCTTACAAGGATATAATGTGGATGATGTCATGAGGTTTGATGATCCTATTGATGCTTTGATCAATGATCCAGACTCAGAGTTTTCCAAATTTTGTGGAAAAAAGTACCTACTTGTTGTTCATCCAATTATGGAAGCATCATTTTTTGGGAATCTGGATTACAGGACACTTGCATTGAGTGGCAAGCATCCTAGAACACCATTCTACCAAATATTCGCGAAAATGGCAAAGTGGGTTTGGGTTTTACAAGGCATTGCAGGATCATTAGACCCCAAAGCAAGAGCTTTTGCTGTCAACAGAGGAAGCAAATTCTCAGATGCTTATATGGAATCTGTGGAGGAGGATAAGGAGGGCGCAGTTTGTTCGGTTCAACCCGAATCTATGCGTAGAGTTGAGTTTATGGTTATGCCTGGCTTTAAAATTGGAGAAACATTATTGAAGTCCAGAGTTTATCTATCCAAAGTAGAATTCCCTCTTGGTAAATCCTAGATGGAGGTGCTTGTTCTGACTGATTGGTAATTTCGCAGAGCCTGATTGTCTTTTGCTTTGAAAATGTTTATAGTTAGCTCTAGCCTCTAGCTACTGAGAGCTGTTATTGGAGTTTTTTTCAAACTGCAGCTTGTTGAGATTGTTTGAATTTAGCCCTCAAAGCTGTGAGTTTGTAGTTTCCAATTGTCAGTTTTTCACAGATATATAATGTTATGGATTGCATGGATCCTGTTAATTTCTTTTTTGAACTGTAAATAAATGTCTAGTTAATTTTGCAATCTTTCTTTTTGTTCTGGTTAAAGTTAATTAGATAACCTTCAAAAAAAAAAAATCATCTGATATATACTCTTTTTCAACAAGAGTTGGAGAAAGTTAGGTAGATATTCTGTGTGTTCACATTCTCATACAACAAAAGTAAGCACACACAAAAGCTTGATGAAATACTATTAGTGAATAGGAAAATGTGAAGTTTTAATTAAGAACTAAGAAGGTTAAGTGTTTCAAAGTTTTTGGGAGCCATAAACTCCATCTGAGTCAGTAGAAAACAAGTCCTTGCATAGCTCACCATAAAATCTACTAACCAAATTAACAAAAACAGGACACTTAAGATTCCTCCAGCAATAGAGAAGCTCTTCTATATCCATCAAGTCCTTCACTTTTCGTTCTTCAACAATCATCTCCACCAAGTAGTTCTCGAAACTCCTGCAAGCATCTTCGACGTCCTCATCAATACCCGAAACAACCCTTTTACCAGCTGCCTTGGTAGCCTTTAGATAAGCCGGGGTGAGAGGCGAAGGAAAGAGTATTCCTTCACCAGACCCTCTGTCAGAAAAACTCTTGAGCTGAACTAGTCTTTTCATCTCCTCTGTCTTCCTGCTAGAACCGAAAGCTGTTGCTAGCAACGAAGTAATTCGATTCCTTTTTCTTGGCGACTTTGTGGCTTTGTTGTTTCTATGACGATAATTAAGAGCCCTTATAAAGACGGGTTTCTTAAGTTTGATGAATTTGAAGCTTGGAAAGAGTTTCCTGCATGGTTTAAGAAGCTTGGATTTCAAGGAAGCTAATGCTTTCACTGTCATATTTAGTTAATGTGAAAAAGCAACGTAGAGTTTAAGGAATGGAATGGAATGGAGCAGAATGTTTGTTACTCTTTTTGTTTTGTTTTGGAACAAGAGTTTGTTTGTTTACGGTTGGTGCAACTAGGAGAAAGAGAAAGAGACATAAAGAGATTTTGTTAATTTGTTAAAGACTACTTTGTATATGTACTTTTCCTTATTCTCTTTTGTGTAGAACAAGATTAATTTAATTTGGGGTGCTAATCACGTCTTGATAAAAAGTGGAGTACCATGAAATAAAAGCGTGTTTGGATTATAAGTCTTGATTGGTTGTGAGTTTAAAAGAATGCCCTTTTGACTTCAAAAGGGGTGCAATTGTTAGAGTTGTGAACAAGATAAAGATATCCCACACCCCATTAGTGTGGGCCTAAGCTATTATTATGTCATAACACCTTGATTACAAGCAATAAATAACCACTTAAATCGTGTGATAAAAAAATGACCCATGCTTGTAGGAAACACACCCAATTAAAATTTTTTGTGTTGTTTTTGTAAATTTGAAAAGTTAGTTTTGTTGCACCAAACTTGTATGATTGTGTCTTGTTTGGTATGATAATTGATAATTATTTGACAATGATGAATAATAAACAACAAAGAGGTGGAAAGGAAAATAGAGAGGCTAACGTTTTATTCAATTCTAAAGTCAAAACCAAAGTAATACTAACAAAGCTTCAACATAAAAGATTAAAATAATAGAAAACTACTAAAATAATTCTAAATAATTATTTAATTAGGAGTTTTTATTAGTCCACTAATTTTTCACCAATTTAATGTCATAGTTAGGCAAATGGCAACCCAAACTCTTCCAACTAAACAAAAGTTACATTCAAGTCAACAATATATAGAGTAGAATTTATCAATATATTATAAAGGAAAGCCTTAGATTTTATTTTTTCATATTATTTTTAAAATTTTGTATTTTTTTTCTATTTTATTTAAAAAACAACTACACAAATAAAATTATGCATAAAATTTATCCAAGAGTATAAATTATAAATTATGTAGATACTATTAATATAGGTTATACATATTGTTCTTATTACACCATATAGATTTATCCAAGAATATTATTTTATAGATGGTTAATTAATTTCTTATCTTATAAGTTTTATTTATTTTTTATTTTTAATATCTTACTCTATAAGTTTGTTATTTTTCATTTAATATACAATTTATTATTTATATTTCTAAAATTAGTTATTTATAATTGAGAATTACTTCATATACTATTTTTTTAATATTTTTTTTATATTTACGGTTTAGATTGCTCTGGTGGTTTCTCTAGTAGTTTCTATGTGGGTTACTATGCGGATTTTGATTGCGATTTAAATTACTCCGTTAGTTGCTATAAGAGTTTTTGTGTGGAATTCCGTAAAAATAAAAATAAAAAATTATTTTAAAGTGTAAAAAATAAAAAACCCCATAAATTTGTTATTTTTCATCTAATATACAATTTATTATTCATATTTCTAAAAAATAATTATTTATAATTTAATAAATATTAGTTTATAAGTTTTTTTTATTTTTAATCTAATATATAATTTATTATTAACTAATTTAATTTTAAAAATTTTGATATATAATATTCCATAAACTTTTATTAACTCAAAAGAAATTCTAAATATATTATTTTAAATGAACTAAACAAATTGTTTTTTCTTTCTCTATATATAAAGAAAAACATACATATGAGATCATTTTTATTTATAATATGTCTTCTAAGTGATACATATTTTTATTTTTTGTAAGAGTCTCACATTATTTATAACTATGTGTGTATTATACTAACTCTATAAAAATATCTAATTTAAATATATATATGGGTGCACTCTTAATGGGTATTACCCATGAATGGGTAAAATTAGAAAATTTTGAGTTTTTATGCTTAATTTTTCTATCTAATTAAAAAAATATCTCATTTTTATATCATATGGGCTGAGATTGTTCCATCAGTAAAAAAAAAATTTTAAAAAAGTTTTTTAGCAAGAAAATAAGAAAAAAAAAAGTTGAGTTTGAGTTAAATATTTTTGTATGAACATATTTTTGATATAGTGTAAAAAGAGATATTTTTTTATATTTTTTTTAATTACGTAGTTAAATTAAGCATAGAAATTCAAATTTGTATTCGTTATTAGATCAAAATTCGATGGTTTGATATTTTTAAAATTAATATTTATAATTAAATTTGTTTAGTAACCATTCATGGTAATACCCATTAAAAATTGTTCCATATATATAATATACATACATCCCACCTAATTTAAAATTAATGTTAAATTTTGGAATAATATTATATCAATTTTCTCATTGTTTTAACAATATTCAGTAATAAATAACAAATAAATTAGGGTTAATTTCACAAATGCACAAAAACAACAAAAATACGGTTTCACGGAATTTTAAACATTTTTACGATTTTTTTGATTTTATTTACATAAAATACGGTCTTTTTATGTTGAAATTTTGTTCATTTGTTGTTAATTTTTTGTTATATGTATGTTATTTTTTGTTGTTTTTTTGTTGTTATTTTCATGTTATTTTTATGTTGTTTTTTGTTGATTTTACGTTGTTTTTGTGTTATTTTTTGGAAAAACTGTAAAAATGTAAAAAAAACATTCTTTAAACGTAAAATGTAAATATTTTATAAAAAATGGTGTCTTATGTAATTATTCCAATAAATTAAGTAATTTTGTTTTTTGTTTTTTAACTTTAGCAGTAGTACCTATTCTTGCATAAATTGTTTTACTGAAAATAATTAAAATTTAATTCAATTGTACACAAAATTAAAAGAATTTTTGTAATTCTATTTAAAAAGAAAATAATAGTAAATAAATTATTTATGCTTTAAAATTAAAATTATAGAAAATTGAAATAAATAAATAATTAATTACATTAAATAAAAAAATTCCTTCTTCGCCCCATCCAAAATTCTTTTCTAGCTTAGATGGGTTACATAAAACTCTTTAGATATGGAGCCATTTTAGATGAAATGCTTTTTTTAATTATATAAATTCTACATGCTGTTTTTATTTATTATTATTATTATTATTATTATTATTATTATGATGATGATGATGTAATTTAAAGTGAAGTTCTATATATTTTTTTTTTTTTGAACAGAAGTTCTATATATTTTAGTTTAAATTGTAACACTATTAATATTATGAAGTGATTGTAAACGCACAAAGCTGGTACCAACAACAGAAAACCAACTAACACAAGTTGGTTAAGAACCTAACTAAATAGGGCTTAGCAACCACTAACAAAAAAAACTGTAACAACTAATCCTAACTAATAATATTAGGAAGAGACAGCTAAGCTATTGCTAATATTAATTAGCTCTCATTAATAGATATTAGGAACATGGCATCCATTGCAATGTTATCAGAAACAACTTTAGCAAGTGTATTTGCTAGTTTCTTTCTAGAGGAAATTACATTTAGTATGGGATTTTAAAAGTTCTTATGATAAATATGGCACATTTAAGTTTGGCCAATTTATATGGTATTTTTTTGTTTTTAGGTTTTTGTATGGTATTTGATATGCCATATATATGTAATTAGGTTTCTAAATCCCATATTTACTGTTTTTATTTGTTTAGGAAGTTTTATTTGTCATTGATGCCGGAAAAGTCACGGAGTTTCTTTGCGGTCTTGCGGAAAAGTCATGGAGTAGCGGTCGGTGCGGAAAAGTCGTCGGAGTTCTTTGCCGGCGCGGAAAATTCATTGGAATTGGCATTTTCGCGGAAAAATCATCGAAAAATCACCAAGAAACCGGTTTCTTAAAGTCTAAGAAACCGGTTTCTTGGTGATTTTTCGTTGACAATGACAATTCGACGACTTTTCCGACGCTAGCAAATTACTCCGGCGAATTTTCCGGCACCGACAGTAAACTTCAAAAAAGTCATTAGAATTGGCATAGTCGCCAGAAAAATTACCAAGAAACTGGTTTCTGGTTTCTTGATGAAGAAACCAGTTTTTTGGTAATTTTTCCGGTAATTTTTCTAACGACAATGGCCTGACGAATTTTCTAGCGTTGGTAGCAACTCTGACGACTAATACACCGACAGCTACTCTGGTGACTTTTTCAGTACCAACAGTAAACTCTAGGAAATTCGTCAAAATTGTCATTGTCACCGGAAAAATTATCGGGCTAATCACCAAGAAACTGGTTTTTTTTCGGTTTCTTGATGAAGAAACCAGTTTCTTGGTAATTTTTTTTATATTTTTTTTCTCTATTTGGTTGATTGATGAAACTGGTTTCAATTATTTTCAGTGTATATCATTTTTGTTTTGTTTTCATAATCTTTATTATTGTTGTGTAACAAAATTAGTTCCTTGATGAAGAAACCAGTTTCTTGGTGAAGAAACCAGTTTCTTGATGAAAAAACCACTTTCTTGGTGATTTTTCTAATGATTTTGCTGGCGACAATGCCAGTTCTGACGACTTTTTACGCCGCAATAACTGCGGCGATTTTTCCAACACCGGGAACTACTCGGCAACTTTTTCAAGCACCGACATCAAACTCGAATAGTCGTTTAACTTGGCATTGTCTCGGTAAAATTACCGAAAAATCACCAAGAAACCTTTTCTAACATCAAGAAACCGGTTTCTTGGTGATTTTTCCAGCGACAATGCTAATTCTGACGACTTTTTTCTGGCAGAAGAATCTCGATTTTTTTCAGACTGCGGCTACTCCGACGATTTTTCCGTGTTGCCGACAAGAAACTCCGGTGACTTTTCCAGCACGAGTGACAACTTCGGCAATCACTATAGTTTTATTTGTTTTATTTTTTTAAAAAAAATAAATATGAAGGGAATTTTAATATTTTTTATGGTAATTTAATTAAGTTTTTATTTTTTATGAATTTTAAATTCAGATTTCTTTTTAATGTTTTGTATGGTTTTTTTTAGAAAAAAACCATATTTTTAGTTTGATTGGTTAGATAATGCCATATTTAGTGGTATTTACTTTTTATGCCATATTTATCATAACCTTAATAATTTTTCCCATATTTTTGAAAATAGCCCTTCTTTCTATAGATTATAGGCCTAATTTCGTCGAATATGGGCTGAGGCTGTTGGAGTTTATACACTGGGCTTAGTCCTAGTTCAGTTGGGTCCATAATATATTAGTTTTTCTAAAGTGGAATATTTTGGGAAAGTTTACGATAATATACACTTTTTCTATTTAATTTACAATAATAATATTACCACTTACATGCCACGTTAGCTAAATCTGATGTTTTTTTTCCTGTATTTTGAAAAGTAATTTTCCATTAGAAAAAGTAATTTTTTGATTACTAATAATGTTGATAAGAAATCAATTAGTTACATTTACATAATATTTTTTTTTTTGTATCATATAATTTGATATTTATTTTAGTTACCTCTAAAATTTATTTATATACATATTAGTAATGAGTTGTCATGTAATATAACAAGCTACTATTTTTATATACCAAATATTTTATATACCTTTTGTTATGAGATTTTTACACTACATACTAAAATTTTAAACTTTTTTACTTTTTTACTGTGGAGCGGAATTTTTTTTTTAAAAAAAATACTGTGTAAGTTTTATACTGTGTACTGTGTTAAGTTTTCAAAGTTATTCCACAATTATCTTTTAGTTGTTCCACTGTTATTTTAATTGTTCTGTTTTGTTAATTTACGGTTGTTTCATAAAAAGACAGTATTTTTGTAAAAAAATTCGTGTGACAGTAAAATTGTAAATTTTTGCCTAAAATTCAGTATTTTTGTAAAAACTCCTTTTGTTATTTTGAAAGTTAATTAATTGTCATATAATATAATACAATTCAATTAATAAAATTATAAAATGAATGTTAACTAAAATTTTAAAAAATTTATAAAACAGTAACTAATCACTATATCAGTAACTAAATAGTTTCTTTTCTAAAAATAACGGAAAAAAAATATGTTTCTCTCATCTTGAAATACACATTGAATTGAAGAGTAGATCACAATTGTATTTTTTTTAGGATCAACCGAGTAATGACGTGAACAAAAAGAGAAAAAAAGAAGAAAGAGTTAAAGATAAAAAGAGAGACAGTGAAAGTTTGCTAAATATTAGGCAAACATAAAAAAAGTTAAAAAAAAGAAGGCAAATGCATAATTCTAAATTAGATCCAATTAAAATTGTTAGATGTCAAATGCCCAAAATATTAGGACCTCTTACATTTGACACTTTTTAATTTACATCTAATTTACAAAAATAACTTTGTCATCTAATTTACTTTTTCTGTTAACTTTTAATAATATGTTTTCTTTTGTTTCACTTTCAATAATGTTTCTTTTTTTTTTTTCAAACTTCTCTTTTTTATATATCTATATATATTTTCTCTTCCCTCTTTCTCTAATTTCTCTCTAATATTAAAAATAATATCTGGCCACATTGTTATTTGGTTGAGCTTAAAAAAAATCTTTATGATCTATTATTCAATGTGAATATTTCAAGATGTGGTTTCCCTATTTCTAGAAAAAATCATTTGATTAGTCATATAGTAGTAATTAGTTACTGTTTTATAATTTAGTGTTTTATTAGAGATACACTTAACAGATTAAATATGCTATAGAATATTATCTATAACATGTTGGGGCACCGCAACTCTGTCAATACAAATCTTATTTCAAAGGGTCAACATTATGGTCAACATCAAGTTAGCTGTCTTGTCTTTTCTTAAGCGTGTTTTTGGCTTTATGTCACAACTATATATTTTGATAAGACGATTCGAATGAAAGAAAAAAAAAAAACCAGTATCAGAAAAATATAACTGTTAGATTTTTCACTGATACACATGTTTTCTCCTAACGAAAAACAACATTATTGATATCTGTGTTACCTTTTGTTATGGGAGTTGTAATTATAGTAGCTCGAAGATAATTTTAGTAGTCAACTTCTAGTACTCTTGTGGGAGATGTTGGTACATGTTATCGAATGTTTTAGGGAATGATTGAGCATTTGAGCGTAAATGTTGATAGAGAGTTTAAACATAAGCTTCACTTTGAAGTTAGTAGGAATGCTCCTTTTTGTAGTGTATCGTTTGAGACCCAATATAACCAAGATAAGATATTAATACACGTTTGTTAGGACCTATTGTATAAGAGAAATGTTATGGTTATATAATTATTAGTGTAATTAAATATCACATCTTATATAATTTATTATAATAATAGATAAATACTATTTTAAACCATGTATTTTGCAAAAATTACTAATTGGACCATTTGTTTTGTTAAATGACAAAATGGACCCTGTATTTTTCAAAACAGTAAAAATCGGACCATGAGCTAAATTTTTGACAACATTTTTTTTTAATATAACCAACTTGAAGACAATTCATAACACGAACAGATACAGAAAATGTAAACAGTTTTGTCATAACACATTTAGATCGGATTATTATTAAGTTTTATTTTGATAAAAAATCAGTTCAAAGTCCTATTTGTACTATTTTAGAAAATACAAGACTCATTTTGTCATTTAACAAAACAGAGGGTCCAATTGGTAACTTTTGTAAAACACAGGGTCTAAAATGGTATTTACCCTATAATAATTTGGCTAATTAGAAAT
This sequence comes from Cannabis sativa, assembly GCF_029168945.1. Classification (NCBI taxonomy): domain Eukaryota; kingdom Viridiplantae; phylum Streptophyta; class Magnoliopsida; order Rosales; family Cannabaceae; genus Cannabis; species Cannabis sativa. The sequence continues at coordinate 53,210,179 of NC_083602.1, read as the reverse complement.
TTTGCACCTGAACTTTGACATGTACTAAATTATGCCCCCTGAATTTTTAAGGTCGTTAAAAATACCCACTGAACTATTGAGAGTGTTGGATTTAAGGACTTTTGTCCAATTTTAGTAAAAAAATCTAACATGGATGAAAATTAAAGGGGCAGAATTTAGTACATTTCAAAATTCGAGAGGCATAATTTGGTATATATTAAACTCTGGGGAGCATGATTTAGTACATAAACAATTACTGAAATAGCAAAATTGAATGAAATTAGACAAAAGTCCTTGATAACCGAACTGACCATGTTATTAGAGATGATGTGATTTGTCTCTAATGTATTTTTTTTTTTAATAAAAAGTATTTATTATTTAAATTTAATATTAAAAAGGTTAAACATCCATTTTTTTATATCAAACAATTTCATTAAAATTAAATATTTTTATATTAAATGTGATGTTATCTCAATTTTTGCCCACATGAGATGGCACTCCACGTGGCCAAAAGTAGAAGACAGGTGGGGGACAGGTCAGCACCAATCAGTTAGGTTATTGTTGTGCAGTAAGGGTGTACGTCAGTCAATTTAGTCGGTTTATGCTATATTTTACTCAACCCAGTGTAAAAATTGGGTTACAAAAATCTAAGTGTGACTTGTCCAATTAAGAAAAAAGAAAATAGTAACCTGCTCAATGAAATTGGTCAGTTTGGTCGGGTTAACCCATCCAAACCAACCACTAATATTTTTTTAAATTCTTATATTTTTACATTTAATGGTCATATTTTAGTTAATTTTAATAATGAGATAAATATATATCAACCACCGTTAAAAAAAATATATTAATTTGAATTTATATTTTTAAAAAGTCATACATATAAACCCTCTTAATCGGGTTGGTCGAGGTACTTCGGGTTGATTGGGCGGGTTGGTATTATTTTTAATCTACCCAATATAAAGATTGTGTGGGTTATATTTTCATCAGGTTTTTCGATTTGTATTTTTCTTCGGGTTATCTCAGTTTAGCTTGGACGAGTTATTCTGGTTGGGTGGCTTACAAAAATTTATGTACAACCCTATGTGCAGCTCCTCATACCTCAAGATCTCAAGGTTGCAAGATGGACTCAAACAAGAAGAGCATGGAGACCTACAAGATTCACATCTTTAAGGTTCTGAAGCAAGTTCATCCTGATATCAGAATCTCCAACAAAGATAGAGATACACAAGCACTAGCAAGATCCTGGACAGACCTCTAGCTGGCCGGCTAAGGGTGACAACCCATGTACCGGGCAGCCACCAAATATGGTCGGCCGACCAATACACATTACGCTCTAACAACTGTGTTTTTCCCATAGGCCTTCCAGAAGATTCCAAGTCATCAACAACACACCTACAACTTCAGAATGACTTGAACTGCCCACAAAATTAGGAAAGCTTCGTCAAAGTGTATGTAACACCCTAACAATAGGAACGCCACGAACTGTGCCTAAACATAAGCAAATTCTGTTAAATTGGGATTACTAGAAATGTAATATCCCGGAAAATATTTTAGTATTTAATTGAGTATATTTTATTAAATATGTAATTATTCTGGTAATGAAGTAAGATTATGATCTTACTTAAGTTAATTAATGTGAATTTAATAAATGGTTAAATAAAGCGTACTTTATTAATTACAAAAATTTTATTAGATTATGTGGGTGTCGTGGATACCATTTTTGTAATAAAATATTTTTGGGCCCGGCGACCGTAGGAACTTAACATAGTGGTCAGAAATGTCACGACAATAAAGTATGGATTGAAATGGAAATTATACCCTGGACTAGTTTAAAATTTTAGGTTGTCGGTTTGGCGAATTAGTTAAAATTACTAAAATGCCCCTAGGTTTTAAATAGTTTAGGTTTTATTAGAAAGGGCAATATGGCCATTTCATTTAGAGTTAGAATTTCTATTTTTTTGTCCTATATGTTTTGGCTGAAATGTGTAGTGGATCATGAGGTATTATTGATAAAAAAAAAAAAAAAGAGATTTAAGATTAATTTAAAAAAAAAAAAAAGTTAATAAGTTCATTTCTTTTCCTCTTCTTCTTCCTTGTTCGAACCCTAACGAGCCAGCCACCATCTAAATATTGATGAAAATACTTAAATATGTATAATTAAAAAAAAATCATTAATTATTTTTTACAAATAATAATAAAATAAAAAAACATTTTTAAAGTTAACATAAAAATAAATTAAAGAGTGTAAATATAAAAGTCAACAGTTTAATTTAAAAAAAAAAAAAAAAGTTAACAAAACTATTCCTATTCAATTGTACAAACATAAAATTGATAAGAAACTAAAGTTGAGACACCCATTTATCCAAAAAAAGAAATATAAAGTTAGGGACAAACATGTTAAAACTTATGTATTTGTAGATTAATTTGCTAAAAAACAAATTTAGTGACTAACTTATCAAAATGTATATAGTTAAGGGACTTACAGTATAAATAAGACAAATATGATGGTTTCTTTAATTTTTTATTGTGCTAATTTTAAATATTTTCTTTTAATAATTTGATGTTACTTATTAAAAAAAATATAAATATATATTGTCAAATACATAAATTTATTTTTATAAATTTTATTTATTTTTTCATTTTAACAAATTTTTATATTAATATATATTTTCAGATATTAAAAATATATTTATTTATATGTATTTTTTAAAATATCCCAAATAAAAAGTTTTTTTTTTTTTAAAAAAAAATTAATCTTAAGATTTGTTTTCATCTTATGCTCCCTTTTTCTTTAATATTTGATTAATTAAATTAAATATATATATATATATACAATATACTTTATTTTTTTTTAGAAAAGTATTAAAACTAAAATGAAAGAAAAAAGAAAATATTTAAAATTAACATAAAAAATAAATGAAGGAAGTTAAAAGTATAAAAGTTAACAAAACTATCACTATTTAATAATAGGACTTAAAATTCTTACAAAAATAAATAAATAAATAAACTAATAGGACTTAAAATTACAAACAAATAAAAATTCAGGGGCCAATTTACCAAAAATAATATCAGGGATGAACTTGTCAAAGCTTACCTATTTGGAGACTAATTTGCAAAAAAAAGAAGTTTGGGAGCCAACTTATATATATTTATATAGTTCAGGGACTTACTTTACAAATAAATAGAATTATATTTATTCTATTTTCTTCTTAATAAAGTTAAAGTCAATAAATCCACTAATAACGTAGTAGTCCATCGTAAATGGGACAAAATCCAGAAATGGCAGAAGAAAAGAATTAGGTCGATGTGAACTCTTATTAATTCTTAATCGTATACAACTTACTAGTTAGAACTACTAACAATTACTTCTCTTTTTTTTGGGTAGAACTTGAAATAGAACTAACTAACTACCTTGTGTTTACTCCTTTTAGTTTTAAAATTTATTTGCAACTAAAGACAACTATAGAAACTATAGAAAAGACCTGGTGATACTCTCAGAGATGGTTGGCTTCCACGCTGTGCCAGCTTTGTTCTTCTAGCAAGAGCTTTTTTCAGGGACCAAAAAGAAAAGAAAAAAAAAAAGCATGTGGGGTCTTAAATTATATATCAAAACCATTTGAAAAGGGAAAGAGAGACTATCATCATTAATAACCAAAAAAAGAGAGAGAAGGCATTGAAAGTGAGAATTATGATAAAATCCAGCACTTGCTAGACAAATGGGTCATCCTTGTTACTAAAATCATCATTATTTATTTTCTTGCTTTGGAGAAAAAAAAAAAACCAAGTTCACATTAAGAAGGAAAATTTGTGATAGTCTCTTAAGTGACAACATCATGCATGTCAAAGCTAAGCCTCTCAAAACATAAAACATTCTATTAGTACTAAAAAGCAGCAATCCCCAACTTCATTAGAAAAAAAAATTAATTAAATGTCAATTGATTAAACAATTCTGTATATATTATTATATAGTATTTATAAAAATGCAATGAGAAGTTCTTTTCTTGGTGCTGTTTTGGCTGGTTGGTACTAATGATGGAAGAAAAGTCATTTATTATACTATTCTTTGTTCCCTTCTGTTTTCATAGCTGAATGTACTCCAATCTTTATCCTCTAGAATTTTATAAACGAGACTTTATAGCTCTTCCATTTCTTGGTTTATTTATCTTTACACCCCCACAGCCAACTCCATATATTATTATTATCATTATTTTTTATTTTTTTTTATTTTCTGTTATCAACTTTAGAAAGAAAGGAAACCACACTCTCACATCCAAAGAGTCCAAAAGAAAGAAAAAGAGAAAGAGAGAGAGAAAGAGAGTTAAGTATAACTATTAGTGACAAAGAAAGAGAAGAGAGAAGAGAAGTTCTTCCTTGATGGGTAACAACAAGTTCAGATTGTCAGATATGATACCAAATGCATGGTTTTACAAGCTCAAAGACATGAGCAAAACCAGAAAGCAAAACAATTCTCGTCCCACCACAAAGAAAAAGCTCACTCAATTCAATTCTAAAACCCAGCAAAAACCCCAACTTTCTCACCCAACAACAACACACCCCTTCTTTACCAACAACACATCATTCTCTCCCTCCAACTCAACACCCCATTTCCCAGATCCTCCTAGAAAATCATCCAAGAAAATAGCTAGAAGGAAAGCAATCTCCATACCCCACAACCACCCGAGACCCGAACCGGTTTGTCTCAACCCGAACCCGGTTCAATCTCCAGACTACTCTGTTTCCGGAACAGAGAGTTGTTCCGAGACAGAATTTGACTGCGATGACTATGTTAGGTCCGACCCTTTTGTGGGCTTAGCCTCTTGGTCAAGCTCCTGTAACTGTAGGCTCAGTTCTTCCACTGCTGACATCATCATCGACTTGAACAACAATGGCAATAATGGCGAAGACGATGGCTCTGTCAAGAAAACAGAGAAGTTAGAAGACGAGTTTTACGACGTCGTTACGGAGCTAGAGCTTCCTCCAATCTTAACAAAGCCCATAAATTTCGACGACACCATCTTTAAAGCCACTAAGTACAGACCGAAAGTCAAAGAAGAAAGCTTTAGAACAAAAACTCGAAGAGAGTCAAAAAGCACTAATAACAACAACAACAATGTTTTGGGTCGAAAATCTTCGAGTGGCATTAAGCTCAGCAGAGTCAACTCACCTAAACTCGCCAGCAAGAAAATCCAAGCCTATGCAAGAAAGAGCATCTCATCATCATCATCATCAACAACAAGAAATTACAACAAACACCTTTCGGAAAGCTTTGCTGTTGTTAAATCCTCAGTTGATCCTCAGAGCGATTTTAGAGAATCAATGGCGGAGATGATCGTGGAAAACAACATCAGAGGGACTAAGGATTTAGAAGAACTTTTAGCTTGTTATCTTTCTCTCAACTCCAAGGAATATCATGATATAATCGTCAAGGCGTTTGAGCAAATCTGGTTTGATATGGCTTATATTCGAATGTAAATTCTTATTATAATCTTCTTAATTTTAATACATATATATATATAAATATTAATCTCTCTTTAGTGTTTTTATATAGTTTAGCGATCGTTGTGCTTCAGTACTGCTTTTTTTGGTATCATGCACTGAAATTCATAATCAGATAGTATTTTTAACTTTCAATATCTGGTTTAATTTAGTATGTATTTGCTGTTTTTGAGTGTGATCTTGTGATAGTTTGAACTTAAATCTTGTTTTTCTGTTTTTGGCTTTGAGGTAGGTACATATATTCAAACATAATCCATAGTAGGATTGTTATAAAATTTTTAGTCTTGATAATATAATAATTATTATTGTTATTTTCCTGAAAAGTAAAATTTAATTAAAAGAGATTTAGATTGATCTTAGTTGAGTACTTTTATGTTGATGTGCTTTGCTAAAAGAAGATTTTGTTTCTGTGATCGTCAAATAAAACTCTCTGTTTTGGTTTTGAGCAATGATAGTGACACTTGTAAATTACAATAATAATACTATTTAATCATAAATTATACTAAAAATAAATTACACAATTTCATTAAGTTAAATTAAAATTAGTTTTATGTTGATCTCTATACTTTCTTGTCAGCATGGGTTTTAGAGGAACCAATTTATTTTTTTCTTTCTATATGATTTTTGTCAAAATTTGACTACTAGTATTACTTCATGAAATGTGCTAGTTTAGTACTACTTTATTCTGAAGAGTTTTTCTAAAAGAGGAATTTGAATCAAGCAAAAGAAATCCATTTGTGATTTTAGTGTTTAGCACCCATAACTTATAACAAAATTGTACACAAGAATGTGACTTAACTCATAAATGGTAGAACTATATAATGTTTCCATTGATGTGAGCTGTCCTTTTCTTGTCAGCTTGGATGCTAAAGGAACTAAATTGTTTTTTATTTTCACGAATAAAAAATCTTAGGGTTTGAAGAAGAATTTTATGAATGAACAACAAAAAGAGGAAGATATGTATGTGTTTAACAAAAGTTCATTTGAAAAATGAGAATTAAAACAGTCATTTAACAGTGTTATTTATTATTGCATAAATGTTGTTTTCCTCACACAAAAAAAAAATGTGATGAAAGGGAATTATCATGGGTAATTTATTGGTGTGGGCTCTTTGAAAAAAAAAAAGGGGGCTTAAAAAGCCTAAGAAAGACTTAAATCTGAATGAAAAGTCAGTAGCTCTGCGCAACTGTACTTGCTACTTTTTTTTTCTTCTTTGAATGCATAGATATTGGACCACCGACGCTTTACCAAACATAACAATTATCATGAGACATAAGAAAACATCGTTTGCTCCAAACTTACTTTGATAAAACAGAGCCATTAATGCTTTTCCTAACTAAGATAATTGTTGTATTATGTAGACTTACCATACATTATTTTATAGCCTTATGTGGGTTTGGTTTGGTATGCCATGTACTGTACAGTCTCTCGAGGCAGAGGATTAGTACTGTTGTTTTGCCATTTAGAGGTTTACAGTACATGAAGTGACTCACACTTTTGATCCCATTTCACTTCAAATGTAGACTAGTTGATCTTCTTGATAAGGTTTTTCAGTACCTAACAGCAAACTGTCCCTTTTAACTGCTTTTCCTTACTAAACCTGTAAATCTTATGCCTGTCATGTTATTGTTTGAAAGGTTTTCACATGAGCTTTGTTTTTGGTATATGAGCTATACACGTGACCATGAGTTCTATTCTAGTAAAATATTGTTTGAGATGTGTTCTTAAAACATATTTTTCACAAATTAGTTTCACTGCACTTTAACTACTAAGAGGAGTAAAAGTAAGAAAAGTGTATTAATTACTAATTGGTTAGTTGAATCTTTAATGTTATTATTATAATTTGAGTAAATAACATAAAAAGTCTCCAACTTTTATAAATAAAATATCATATATAAAATGAATGAGTTAATTTTGAGGCGGCAATGAACAATTCCAAATTCTAACTTTTAAGTCTTCAACTTTTTTCTCATTAGTGTTAGAGTGAACAAAAAATTATGAGTTGACTCCAAAAAAGAATTGTTTGAAGTAGAAATGGTAGAGACGAGTGATGAGCTTTTCTAGGGGGAGAGAACAACTTCAGGCGGCAATGAACAAGGGGGAAATGGTAGATTGTGAAAGTTCAAAAGAGAATTTTTTAGTGTAGAGATGTGGAAAGTTTTAGGGAATGGGCGAGTCAAGGGTATTGTTTCGGAAGTAGTTGAAAAAGTTTTTGGGATGACATAATTTGTGAGTTTTTAATATATTTATTTAGGATGAAATGAGAGGTAAATAGTATAGGAAAAATGTTTAGTACATCTTGGGTATTTTGGAAGAGTTTTTATTAATTTTAATATTTAAAAAATAATTGATTTATTTTTTTTTCTTAATGATTGTGTACATTGTACTTATTTAGATTCAAGAGTAAATTTTTATAAAAGTTTCAATAGCTGAAAATAAAATTCAAATAATTATTCACCGCATGTATAAAAAAAACAATTATACTAATAAATACATATGGAACACTTCTTAATGGGTTATAACCATTGATAGGCACTAAAAAAATTTAATAAGGTAACAATCTAATAACTTTTTATGGCAAATTTCCAACAATTATATTTTTTTTAACAAAAAATATATTTATTTTTTATAAAATTAGAAATAATAATTACAACCAATAGTTTGAGAAAATTATAAATTATTTTTAAAAATTAATTGAAACTACTACTTTATTATTTTATGAAATTGTGAGTTTATTAATAATTTATTATTGTAAAATTAAGAATATCATTTACATGTATATTAATGTATTTTTTTTATTAGGAGAATAAGAGCTTGATTGTGGAATCCAATTGTCTTAATATTATTCATGATCTTAAAAATAAAACGCTACCATACTTCTTAGTTCTTACTTAGGGTATCATTGTTAGATAAATATATTATTATCATCTAATGATTTTTTTGATATTACCATGCATCATTCTCCTAAAATAACTAATGAGGCGTTGTTCATTATTTATATTCTTAGGATTGGAATATGATAATCTTGTCTAGGGGTCAAGTATGATTTTTTGTGTTGAAATTCTTGAGTTGGCAATTGCCACTATTCAATAATGTTTATGACACTTTTTTTCTTCGTTCATTTTTTTTTTTTTGTTAAAATTTTCTTCATTGGTTTTGTTCTTATAGATTTTGGTAAATTCAAGTATTTAAAAAAAATAAAACATATAAATAATTGCTAATTATTATGAAATTAAAGATTTTAGGTTTAGAAAAAATCTTATACATTTTATATGTATTGCAGCTTAAAGCTTAAAATTATTTTTTTTTATTCTCAGTAATGCAATTTAGAATTCTAGTTTGAAATTTTTTTAAAAATTGATAAATATACACTTTTTTTTCTTTTTAATCTTGATTTTTATTAAAAAAAAATAGTTTGTTAGTTATTTAGTGTGTTTTATTTTTTTAAATAACAATTCCATGTATAAATTTTTTATTTCTATTAATAGTTTTATCTATTTTAGTAATATAGAGAATAACAAAATCAAAGAAAGAATGACAAAATAGGAAATATTAATTTTTTTAATATTTAATTAATGATTATAAATATCAACCATGAGATATTTGATCCAATGGTCAAGAATAAAATACCCATACATGGGTAATACCAGCATACCCAAATATATATACGTATATATTTTAATTTTATTTTTAGTATCATAAACTATTTGAATTATTCTAAAAAATTACTATTATCCTAAATAACTACCCCATATACTATTTAGAAAAATTGAACTAATAATTTTTCCTAAATGTTAAAATAAATAAGAAATGTACAAGAAACACCATTTTGAGAAATGTACGAAAGACTTTCCCAATAACATGTGCTATTAGGCCATAAAATTTAGATTTTAGAAAGATGACACATGATTACTAGGAGAAAAGGTGAAGTTGAGCCGAAATGAGAATTGGAATTGAGTTTGTAGTGGGTAATAAAATAAAACTACTCATTTCATATCATTCATAATAACAAAGACCCTTCTACTCCAAGTCATGAATAAATGTGAGATAGAAAGAGGCATGGGTTTATTGAACATCATTTTTTATTCTTTCTCAAGGGGACAACTGAATAGTAATCTTCACATGGAAACAAATCTCTTTTAAAAAAAAGGACTTTTAAGGACCACTAGATCATCACATAAGTAGGCCTGAGTAGAGGAGTAAGTAAGAGTGTGTAACCTCCCAAACCCAAGAAAGGACCACACTAAGATTTAGTAAGGAAATTAATAATCCGAATCCCATTAAAACCTCCAGCCATTATGTTCTTTGGAGAACTCTATCCCTGAAAATTCACTCTGAAGAGTCTTTTCATACACAAATACCTCCCACGACTAGTTCCTTTCAACTACAACTAGTGACCTCTCAACTCTTAAATGTTCCACCCAACCAGCTTAATTTCATCCCATCTCATCCCATATCCCATCATATAAATATATATAAATAAATATTTCATGAGAGATTATTATGTGAAAACAACACACTGGACATACTTAGTGAAATGTAATAATAATAATAATAATTCTTTACCAAAACATTATGACTAATATAGCATGAGTTGGATTGGACTATTGGAGTGGAGACCACATAATGTTGTTATATCACAAATAATTAATCTTTCCATCAGGTCCGCAGTTGCAAATATTTATATCTATGTACAGACTGATCAAATCAAAGGGTGGTCTTAATTAGTGTTTGATATATATGCCATTCATTCTTCACAAAAAGGTTTATGTGTGAGAAAGTAGTACACACAGACAAGAGTATAACAGGAGGAGAGAGGCATGTGGATCGTTGAATCACTGGGTCATGAAATGACTGCTCAGAGATGTCGTATACCAACGAGACCACACTATGTTTCATATATATCCACAAGTAACAAAACACAATTCTCAAGTACTTTGCCCCAAAATAAGCCATATTACCCAATTAAGCAATCTGTTTGTGAAATTACAACATCAAGCATTTTTCCTTTTCAGAAATTATTGGGAGTGGCTGGCTCCTCTTCATGGCTCTAGCTGCAGCATATAACCCAAGAGTACTAGTAATGCTCTTGTCCGAGGCCGGTAGGTATTTAGGGCTTATACAAAATTAAATTTTGGAACTTCTATATAAATAGATCAATATTTATTAAATTGATGATAATTCTAGTACTTTTGATATAGTAGCAATGCCATTTAAAGCTCATGAAAGTTTTAAGCTTCCATCCCATTCGTACATTACACTACACACTATTTTGTTGAATGTTTTTATTATTTAATATTTTGATTTTTGCACATATATGTTAGGTTATATTTAACTTATGTTTCGGGTCTAACAAGTTAGTATTTTTTCGGTTATTGGTGTCTTTTAGAGCGGTTTTACGCTTGACTTTCCTTGTTTCAGGTTCTCGGGATATCAAAAAGTCAAATTCAGTCAATTGATGAAAAGACGGGACAAATTGGTGAAAAATCGGAAAAATCTGCTCACTCGGTGTCAGTAGTCGCGACTAGCCAGAAGCCAGGTCGCGACCCTTTTCTTTGGTTGCGACCATGGTCGCGACTTGGGAGATTTGGCAGAAACTCAGTTTTTTGAGTTTTGCCTGTAGTCGCGACCAGCCTTTAAGTTGGTCGCGACCAGGTACGAAAAAATGCAGTTTTGACCTAATTCAGATTTTTTTCTCAATTGGAGGCACACCTTTCATTCCTATATAAGGAATACGACTCAGAAGGTCAAACTAAGCAAGAACAGACCTGAAAAGTGGATGAAAGAGGAGAGGAAGCGATCTTGAAGACCCAGAGCGATATCACCTTCTAGTTTCTTTCTTTTACCCTTATTCTTTCTTTTATGTCTAGTGTTGTTTCAGAATTAATTATGGATGTTTTTATTATTGCTATGAACTAAATTTCTCATTTAGGGAGGATGATGAATGTTGTTTAAATTTTTGCCTAGTTAATAAATAATTGTCATTCCTCCATCTTGATTGTGAAAATTATCTATATTTGTGTTTAATTCCATGTGTAAGATTGATCACCTTTTACATGTTTTATGATCTCAATTCGAAATTTGAAAAGTGAGAATTGAGAATGCTAAAATTGGATAATCTAGGTTTTGATGTGAAACGAAAGTATTTACATAGCCTTTGTGACAATTAGATTATTACTTAATGCTGATTTCATGTTAGTTTAATTAAGAGATTAATTAGAGAACATGTGATTTAGAACCTAAAAGATCTTAAAAGAGTTAGGTTAATTTATAATCTGTCATTCACTTCAAGAAAAGGATAGCAATTAGGCATGAACGATTGGTAAACTAACAACAGGATTCTCCTCCCTATTCCCTCATCTTGATTAATATTCATTTGTTATTTTAAGTTTCTAAATTATTTTTACTGAATTCGCAAAAAGTATTGATTTGTCAGATAGAATCATAAGAATAATTTAGTAGTAATTAGTCCAATTCCCTGTGGTTCGACCTCACTTGCGTGAGCTACAACTTGACTGCGTATACTTGCGTAGTGTTCATAATTTTCGTAACAATATAAGAATAAGAATAATAATTTTTATTTATTATTTTGGAGCTTTAGTTAGCGTTAGAGAGCTCAATGCACACACTTTGCTTACCTTACCTCATACTCATAGCAAGTCTGGCTCCTTTCTAATACTAGCCGTGTGGTACTTTCTGATTGGTCGACAACCTCATTTTAGTTAAATTTAACACTTGATAGGTGTATTGTGAGAAAAAAAAATAAAAAAAAATAAAACACTTGATAGATGTTTAGTAATTTAAGTGAAAATTTCATATTTTATTGGTTTTTTATACAATTTATGAAAAATTATTTTATGCAAAAAAATTAAAAATATAAGAAAATTAATATAAGGTAATTGGTTGCCTTAACTTATTTTTCTCATAATTTTTATTTTTTTTTTATTTCGTGTTGAATAATTTTTTCAAAAAAAAAAAAAAATCATAATTTTGTAAACTTTGCCAAAAAAAATAAATAAATAAATAAAACCCCATAAAAATCATAAGAATAAAAATAGTGTAAGGTAATCCTATATTTCTTTAACTTTTTTTTTTTTTGAATTTTTCTAATAAATAACTTTTTTTTTTTAGAAAATTCTACACTTTTGCACAAATTGTATAAAACTTCATCAAATGTGTTAGTTTCAGCTCATCCTAATCACTTGCTACATGTTCATAATCTATTAGTCTACAATGATTCGCTCGTATTGCTAGGTTGGACAGCCACCAATTTCTATTAGTCAGGTTCTTTTCAATTCAATTAAGTTAGTTATGCCATATTGGCAACTTTATTTTTTTTTTGTCTATATAAACTATTCAATAGGTTTATTATTAGGGTTGGTTCATTTCTGCTTTGGTGAGTTAAAGGAAGAGAAGAGTCGAGAGAGACTTGTGGTGAGATCAAGTTAGAGTGAGAGAGAGTTTTCCTATAATTTGTTATGTTGCGCTGGTATTGAGTAGCCATTGTTGAAGGCTTGTAAAAGAAATTGATTATGCTCATGAAGTGGCACAAGGGCATGATGGACATTGTAATTGAGGGGATCCCAAGGATGAATGTGTAATCATTTGTAATCATTATTTTTGCTAACAACCTTTTCGTTGAGCCTAGATATTTGTGTAACACGTGTAATGCCTTTATTGGCTCATGTATTTACCCTGAATTGTATTTTTGCCTATTTAATGAAAGGTTGTAGCAATCACTCGATGAGCTAAGTTTTCCAATCAATTCTTTCTCTAAAATTTAACTTGGTATCAGAGCCAAGGTTCTTGCCTCTTCCATGTCAACAGCCAAACAGCTCAAATCTCACATGCGAGAGTAGGAAATGGAAGCTCCAGAGCACAATCATCCACGGTTGCTACTATCCCCTCACTCACAACTCCTTTTAGCAACACATTAGGCCAAACATTCTCACTCAAACTGAACCGTAATAACTTCCCTTTGTGGAAGACGATGGTGTTTACCATCATTAGAGGTCATAGGCTAGAGGGGTATCTAAATGGTCAAAAACCATGCCCACTAGAGTTTGTCTCTGTTGAAACGAAGAATGACAGTGATGAAGTGGTCACTGAGTTACTCTCGAATCTAGATTTTGAGGCATGGATCATTCATGACCAACTCTTAATGGGTTGGTTATATGGTTCTATGTTTGAAGGAATTGCTTCCGAGGTTATGCGGTGCAGATCTGCTTCTACTCTTTGGTCTGCGTTAGAAGAGCTATATGGAGCTCATTCTAAAGCTAATATGGATGATCTACGCACTAAACTTCAAATAGTTCGAAAGGGAGGACAGTCTATCGTGATTACCTTAGACAAAAAAGAGTGTGGGCTGATTCTCTTACTCTGGTAGGAGATCTCCACCCAGAAAGACACTTAATAGCCAATGTGTTGTCTGGTCTGGACATGGAGTATTTGTCCATCGTTCTGTTGTTGGGAAATCGTACAGATCTCACATGGTAGGAGCTTCAAGATTCATTACTCAGCTTTGACAGAAAGATGGAACGGTTGGGAGCTGTCTTACCAACAAACAAATCTCTGGGAAATCCATCTGCAGCACTCGCACAAAACCCATCTCAACCCAGCAACAGGGGCGGTTATCATGGAAGAGGAGGAGGATACAATTTTTTCAGTTATTGGTGTCTTTTAGAGCGGTTTTACGCTTGATTTTCCTTGTTTCAGGTTCTCGGGATATCAAAAAGTCAAATTCAGTCAATTGATGAAAAGACGGGACAAATTGGTGAAAAATCAAAAAAATCTGCTCACTCGGTGTCAGTAGTCGCGACTAGCCAGAAGCCAGGTCGCGACCCTTTTCTTTGGTCGCGACCATGGCCGCGACTTGGGAGATTTGGCAGAAACTCAGTTTTTTGAGTTTTGCCTGTAGTCGCGACCAGCCTTTAAGTTGGTCGCGACCAGGTACGAAAAAATGCAGTTTTGACCTAATTCAGATTTTTTTCTCAATTGGAGGCACACCTTTCATTCCTATATAAGGAATACGACTCAGAAGGTCAAAGTAAGCAAGAACAGGCCTGAAAAGTGGATGAAAAAGGAGAGGAAGCGATCTTGAAGACTTGAAGCGATATTACCTTCTAGTTTCTTTCTTTTACCCTTATTCTTTATTTTATGTCTAGTGTTGTTTCAGAATTAATTATGGATGTTTTTATTATTGCTATGAACTAAATTTCTCATTTAGGGAGGATGATGAATGTTGTTTAAGTTTTTGCCTAGTTAATAAATAATTGTCATTCCTCCATCTTGATTGTGAAATTATCTATATTTGTGTTTAATTCCATGTGTAAGATTGATCACCTTTTACATGTTTTATGATCTCAATTCGAAATTTGAAAAGTGAGAATTGAGAATGCTAAAATTGGATAATCTAGGTTTTGATGTGAAACGAAAGTATTTACATAGCCTTTGTGACAATTAGATTATTACTTAATGCTGATTTCATGTTAGTTTAATTAAGAGATTAATTAGAGAACATGTGATTTAGAACCTAAAAGATCTTAAAAGAGTTAGGTTAATTTATAATCTGTCACTCACTTCAAGAAAAGGATAGCAATTAGGCATGAACGATTGGTAAACTAACAACAGGATTCTCCTCCCTATTCCCTCATCTCGATTAATATTCATTTGTTATTTTAAGTTTCTAAATTATTTTTACTGAATTCGCAAAAAGTATTGATTTGTCAGATAGAATCATAAGAATAATTTAGTAGTAATTAGTCCAATTCCCTGTGGTTCGACCTCACTTGCGTGAGCTACAACTTGACTGCGTATACTTGCGTAGTGTTCATAATTTTCGTAACAATATAAGAATAAGAATAATAATTTTTATTTATTATTTTGGAGCTTTAGTTAGCGTTAGAGAGCTCAATGCACACACTTTGCTTACCTTACCTCATACTCATAGCAAGTCTGGCTCCTTTCTAATACTAGCCGTGTGGTACTTTCTGATTGGTCGACAACCTCATTTTAGTTAAATTTAACACATGATAGGTGTATTGTGAGAAAAAAAAAAAAAAAATAAAACACTTGATAGATGTTTAGTAATTTAAGTGAAACTTTCATATTTTATTGGTTTTTTATACAATTTATGAAAAATTATTTTATGCAAAAAAATTAAAAATATAAGAAAATTAATATAAGGTAATTGGTTGCCTTAACTTATTTTTCTCATAATTTTTATTTTTTTTTATTTCGTGTTGAATAATTTTTTCAAAAAAAAAAAATCATAATTTTGTAAACTTTGCCAAAAAAAAAAAATAAATAAATAAAACCCCATAAAAATCATAAGAATAAAAATAGTGTAAGGTAATCCTATATTTCTTTAACTTTTTTTTTTTTTGAATTTTTCTAATAAATAACTTTTCTTTTTTTTTTTAGAAAATTCTACACTTTTGCACAAATTGTATAAAACTTCATCAAATGTGTTAGTTTCAGCTCATCCTAATCACTTGCTACATGTTCATAATCTATTAGTCTACAATGATTCGCTCGTATTGCTAGGTTGGACAGCCACCAATTTCTATTAGTCAGGTTCTTTTCAATTCAATTAAGTTAGTTATGCCATATTGGCAACTTTATTTTTTTATTTTTTTGTCTATATAAACTATTCAATAGGTTTATTATTAGGATTGGTTCATTTCTGCTTTGGTGAGTTAAAGGAAGAGAAGAGTCGAGAGAGACTTGTGGTGAGATCAAGTTAGAGTGAGAGAGAGTTTTCCTATAATTTGTTATGTTGCGCTGGTATTGAGTAGCCATTGTTGAAGGCTTGTTAAAGAAATTGATTATGCTCATGAAGTGGCACAAGGGCATGATGGACATTGTAAATGAGGGGATCCCAAGGATGAATGTGTAATCATTTGTAATCATTATTTTTGCTAACAACCTTTTCGTTGAGCCTAGATATTTGTGTAACACGTGTAATGCCTTTATTGGCTCATGTATTTACCCTGAATTGTATTTTTGCCTATTTAATGAAAGGTTGTAGCAATCACTCGATGAGCTAAGTTTTCCAATCAATTCTTTCTCTAAAATTTAACTTGGTATCAGAGCCAAGGTTCTTGCCTCTTCCATGTCAACAGCCAAACAGCTCAAATCTCACATGCGAGAGTAGGAAATGGAAGCTCCAGAGCACAATCATCCACGGTTGCTACTATCCCCTCACTCACAACTCCTTTTAGCAACACATTAGGCCAAACATTCTCACTCAAACTGGACCGTAATAACTTCCCTTTGTGGAAGACGATGGTGTTTACCATCATTAGAGGTCATAGGCTAGAGGGGTATCTAAATGGTCAAAAACCATGCCCACTAGAGTTTGTCTCTGTTGAAACGAAGAATGACAGTGATGAAGTGGTCACTGAGTTACTCTCGAATCTAGATTTTGAGGCATGGATCATTCATGACCAACTCTTAATGGGTTGGTTATATGGTTCTATGTTTGAAGGAATTGCTTTCGAGGTTATGCGGTGCAGATCTGCTTCTACTCTTTGGTCTGCGTTAGAAGAGCTATATGGAGCTCATTCTAAAGCTAATATGGATGATCTACGCACTAAACTTCAAATAGTTCGAAAGGGAGGACAGTCTATGGTGATTACCTTAGACAAAAAAGAGTGTGGGCTGATTCTCTTACTCTGGTAGGAGATCTCCACCCAGAAAGACACTTAATAGCCAATGTGTTGTCTGGTCTGGACATGGAGTATTTGTCCATCGTTCTGTTGTTGGGAAATCGTACAGATCTCACATGGTAGGAGCTTCAAGATTCATTACTCAGCTTTGACAGAAAGATGGAACGGTTGGGAGCTGTCTTACCAACAAACAAATCTCTGGGAAATCCATCTGCAACACTCGCACAAAAACCATCTCAACCCAGCAACAGGGGCGGTTATCATGGAAGAGGAGGAGGATACAACAATAACTCAGGTCGTGGTTATAGAAACAACTCTGGTTATCAAAATGGTGCAGGAAGAAGTGGAAATAACAGTAGAGGAAGAGGAAGATATGGTATACGTAATTCTCGACCCACTTGTCAAGTTTGTAGAAAATATGGGCATTCTGTAGCATTGTGTTATAATAGATATTAGGGGTGTTCGCGGTGCGGGTGGTGCGGTTTTTAACCATTTTTTCAAACCAACCCGCACATGCGGTTTTTCCAATTTTCCAAACCGCACCCGCACCGCGATACTAAAAAACCGCACCGCAAAAAATGATGCGGTGCGGTGCGGTTTCTGCGGTTTATGCGGTTTGAACTATCACATTTTTTTTTGAAGTCATCACAAAATAATTAAACTATCATTAATATAATTATTTCAAAACACTTAAGAAAATACAACAAACTTGAGACTAATAAAAGTTATAACAACAACAATAAGTTAATAATCTTTTTAAAGTTTCAACAACACACCTAAATCATAATAATAAACTTGAAACTAATTAAATTCCAACAACAATATAAATGTACAAGCACAAACTTCTAACTCCAAAT
Organism: Cannabis sativa; assembly: GCF_029168945.1. Classification (NCBI taxonomy): domain Eukaryota; kingdom Viridiplantae; phylum Streptophyta; class Magnoliopsida; order Rosales; family Cannabaceae; genus Cannabis; species Cannabis sativa. Next base: position 53,192,178 of record NC_083602.1, on the reverse strand, counting down.
TTCAATACACATGTAAGGGCTTGAGTTTGTTGCTAAGAAGAGATGGTTTGTGAAGAGTTATGGATTTTGTCCTAAGATTTATGGGCTTGGGTTGGGCTCATATGTATGGGCTTAATTAAATAAATATAAAAATTAAAATTTTAAAACATGCGGTGCGGTGCGGTTTGAATCGCGGTTTAATAATTCCAAACCACAAATCGCACCGCACCGCGCGGTTTGGGAAAAATTCAAACCGCAACCGCACCGCGAAGAATTTCAAACCGCATTTTTTTTGCGGTGTGGTGCGGTGCGGGCGGTTTGAGCGGTTTGATGTACACCCCTAATAGATATGATGAAGGGTACATGCATGGGTCAGCCACCACAGTCTGAAAACAGTTAAAGTCAAGATAAACATGCTCAACCAACTGCTCTTGTTGCTACTCCTCAAACCTTGAATGATGATAGCTGGTACGCGGATAGTGGTGCCACTAATCACCTTACCCCTGAATCCAAGAAACTCAACAACAAAATGGAGTATAATGGTAAGGAACACATCATTATTGGAGATGGCAGTAGACTTGCCATCAAACATGTTGGTACTGATAGAATAAACCTCACTGATTCCACTCATTTAAAGCTGAATGATATGTTACATGTCCCTTCAATTACTAAGAATCTTATTAGTGTGTCAAAGTTAACATGAGATAATAATGTCTCAATTGAGTTCTTTCTGATTTTTATTGTGTGAAGGATCTAACAACAGGGATGGAGGTGCTACGAGGAACAATTAGAGATGGCTTGTACTATTTTAGTCCTACTCTAGCATGTTTTCACACCACAGTTTCATCTCAAAGTCATCCATTGGCATCTACCACCAAATCTCAATCTAAGAATGTTTGTCTCTCTTCTAATTCCCTAAAGGATACCTGGCATAGACGCCTAGGACATCCATCAATTTCTATTGTAAATCAAGTTTTAAAGTTATGTAATGTCAAAACTAAGAGTAATGAAACACATAGTTTTTGTGATGCATGTCAGTTTGGTAAATCTCATTTATTAACCTTTAAAAATTCCAGCAGTCGTGCCACTCATGTTCTTGATTTAATTTATACTGATTTATGGGGTGCTTCCCCTATTACATCACATACAAATTACAAATATTACATACACTTTCTTGATGATTATAGTAGGTACACTTGGTTCTTCCCTTTAAAACAGAAATCAGATGCTTTACAAGCCTTTACACACTTTAAAAACCTTGTTGAAAACCAATTTGATAGGAAAATTAAACAACTAAGAACTGATTGGGGAGGTGAGTTTCAGGCTTTCTCCCAATTAGTTAATGATAGTGGTATACTTTTCCATCATAGCTGTCCTCATACCTCGGAATAAAATGGAAGAGCCAAGCATAAGTATAGATATATTGTCGAAACAGGGCTCACATTGTTAGCTTAGGCCAGTATGCCACTTAATTACTGGTCTGATTCTTTCCAAACGGCCGTTTACTTGATAAATCGCCTTCCTACGCCAGTTTTTCTTGGCAAATCACCTTATGAAATTTGTTTTCTCGAGTCCCTGATTACAAGTTCTTAAAAGTGTTCGGTGCGTCATGTTTTCCATGCATTCATCCCTATCAGAGTCACAAGTTTCAGTATCATACTCTTAAGTGTGTGAACCTCAGGTACAGTGAGGTTCACAAGGGATATAAATGCCTCAGTCCTCATGGGCGTATATATATCTCAAGACATGTTACCTTCAATGAGTAAGAATTCCCTTGTCGTTCTGGTTTTCTTAATACTCATCAACCCGAGCAATTTGTGACTATGACTACACTGCACTCTTGGTTCACTTTGCCATATAATTCCTCTTCTATAGGTACAACTAGTACAATACCAATTGTTCCTGCCAGGGGCGGAGGCAGAAGTTAACATTAAGGGGGCCAAAAGATAAAAAAAAAAAAAAAAAAAAAGAAAGAAATTAAGGGGGGTCAAATACATAAATTTTTGAAAAAATAAAATTTTTGACATAAAATTGTTTTAAAATTTTTTTTTGTCCAAAATTTTGGGAGGGGTCATGGCCCCCTTTGGAGCTAAAGTAGCTTCGTCCCTCCCTGCTGCAACATCACCATCCCAGTCAACAAAACACACTGTAAGTGAGCATTATCCTTCACCTGGCTCTCCCATACCTTACCCTGCTTACGATGATCTTGACCATGTAGCACAGGGTACCACACCAACATCTGCATGCCAACCTGACATCAATCTGCCTGCATCTCCTTCTTCTAAGATACAACCAATCCAAGCTCTCTTTGCTCCAAGTCATCCCATGATCACACAAGGGAAATCAGGGATTTTTAAACCTCGTGTGTTCCTGGCCAAGGCACACTTTGATCATTCTGTTGTCGAACGAGCTTCACTTGCAGCTGCACTCCAACATAAAGGGTGGAATGCTGCCATGTCCACTAAATTTATTGCACTTAAACGCAAGGGCACCTGGATTCTTGTACCACCATCTGATGCATTTACTATAATTGGGTGCAAATGGGTCTTTAAAATTAAATATAATGCAGATGGCAGCCTTCAACGGTTGAAGGCTCAACTAGTTGCCAAAGGTTTTCATCAACGACCTGGTGTGAATTTTGGAGAGACGTTTAGTCCAGTTGTTAAGGCAGCCACAATTCATGTTGTTCTCACCTTTGTCGTGGCTCATGACTGGGAAGTGAGGCAAATCGACATCAACAATGCGTTCCTTAATGGAGTGCTTGATGAGGATGTTTATATGTGTTAACCACCTGGTTTTAAAGATGAACAAAGGCCTCACTTCATCTGCAAACTTAACAAGTCTATCTATGGTCTTAAGCAGGCACCGAGGGCCTAGTACAACAAGCTTAGAGCAACATTTCTACAATGGAAATTCGAGAACTCTAAAGCTGATTCCTCTTTCTTCAAGCTCAAACAAACCAATTATGTCATCATGGTCTTGGTATATGTTGATAACATAATTGTCACAGGAAACAACACAAAGGAGATGAATGTTTTCATTGTCAGACTGAACACCACTTTCTCACTTAAAGATCTTGGTCCACTACATTACTTTTTGGGAATTGAGGTGTTTAGAGACAACACGAGTTTTTACCTATCACAAGGTAAATACATCAATGAGCTGTTGCAAAAATATCAAATGGAAAACACCAAACCCAGTGTGACCCCAATTACTGCAAGAAAACCGATGTCAATTAATGATGGTGAGCCTCTCAAGCATGAAACTCTCTACAGAAGTGTGATTGGAGCACTTCAATATCTTAGTCACACGAGACTAGATATATCGTTTACTGTTAACAAGCTAAGTTAATTTCTCAAACAACCAACGGATGTACATTAGAGTGCTGAAAAGAGAATACTCAGATATCTAAAGGGAACAATGCATCATGATCTTCACTTTGCTCCAAGTGACAGTCTTTCAATGGTTGGTTTTTTTGATGCAAACTGGGCCTGCTGCCTAGACAACAAAAAATCGGTTGCTGGTTACTGCGTTTTCCTTGGCGATTCTCTAATTTCATGGTCATCCAAGAAGTAGACTATTGTTTCCCGTTCAGGCACGGAGTCTGAATATTGTGCATTGCCTCACCTTGCTGCTGAAATTTCATGGCTGTAAAATTCATTAACAGAGATGAAATTCAAGATGCCCTCTGTGCCAGTTATCTGGTGCGATAAATTAACTGCAAGTGCACTTGCTGCTAACCCGGTTTATCATGCCAGAACGAAGCACATTGAACTCGATGTTCATTTCGTGAGAGATAAAGTTCAAGAAAAGAAACTGGAAATTCGATACATTCCTTCACATGACCAAATCGCAAATTGCTTGACAAAAGGACTGAGTCCCACAAGATTCAAATTCTTAGTTGACAAACTCAATGTGACTGCATCACCATATCGTTTGAGGGGTGGTGTAAAAGAAATTGATTCTACTGATGAGGTGGCACAAGGGCATGATGGACATTGTGAATGAAAGAATCCCAAGGGTGATTGTGTAATCATTTGTAATCATTGTTTTTGCTAACAACCTTTCCGTTGAGCCTAGATATTTGTGTAGCACATGTACTGCCTTTACTGGCTCATGTATTTACCCTGAATTTTATTTTTGCCTATTTAATGAAAGGTTGTAGCACTCACTCAATGAGCTGAGTTTTCCAATTAATTCTTTCTCTAAAATTTAACTAGGCTTACTCTGAGATTGTACTCACTCTGTAATTCATCAAAGATCAAGGGAGTTCAGGCAAGGGTAATAGGCTCCCAAAGTTATTTGGGGAAGTTCAAACCTCTTTAATTTTTTTGTGTCCAGTTTATGCTTCATGTTTCTTACATGTTTGATGTATGTTCTTGATAAATTTGTGAAGGAGTGTGTGTTTTTTTAATGTGTGCAAATTGATATTGAGATTGGTGTTGGGACTGAGATCCTAACAGTGGTATCAGAGCACAGGTTAGAGCAAGTTAATCTTAAATGTGTAGATTAAGAACCAAGATTCATTAAGAATCTAAGAACTGAATTGTGGAAAGCATTGCCTTAAACGATCAAGAAGATGACTTTTGTCAAGGTGGACATAGAAAAGTTTAGTGGGAAGAAGGACTTCTATTTGTAGAGAGAAAAGATGAGAGCTTATATTGGGAATCACGGATTAGATGAAGCATTATCAAAGGATGTAATCAAACCAGCAAGTGTGGAACAAACAGATTGGGACAACACACTCAAGAAGGCTAGGAATACCATAATTCTCTGTCTTGAAGATGAGGTATTGAGGAATATGGTAAAAGAGACCGCAATAGTTACAATGTGGTCTAGATTGGAATAGATAATCACAATCAAGAGCCTGCCTAGTAGAGTGTACCTGAAACAGAGTTTTATGGATTCAAGATGGGTAAGGGTAAGTCTTTAGATGATAACCTAAATGAGTTTTATAAGCTGGTTTTTAATTTAAACAACTTGGAGGTGAAAATTGAGGAAGAAGCAAGGAAATTTATATATTAAATTCATTGCCGAATCAATATGAACAACTCAAGGACACTATCATCTACTCTAAGGACACCCTAGTGCTTAAAGAAATAATAGGTGTCATATAGTCAAAGGAACTATCTATCAAGCAAACTGCTAAGCTTCAAAAGAATAATTTAGAGGCATATTATTCTAGAGGAAGATAACAACATCAAGGAAATCATCATCACAAAGGAAAGGGAAGAAGTTACAGTGCTAAAGGAAGAGGAAGGTGTCAATCAAGAGGACCCAATACCAACAATAAGTGTTATCATTATGGTAAGATTGGCCACATCAGGAAGTAATGATATGAACTCACCAGAGGAAAAGGCAAGGGTCCAAGAAATAATGATTAGAATGATCAAGATCCTAAAACATCTTTAAATTATAATGAAAATTACATTGAGGATGGTTAAGTTCTTATAGTGGAATCAACTCTAAGAAATGCCACGACCATCAAGAATGAGTGGATTATAGACTTTGGATGAACCTTTCACATGACAAACAACAAGAATTGGATGAGAAACATGAAAATCCAAAAGAACAGGAAAATAGTAGTTGAAAATGGTCAGACCTGTGCCATTGGGGATGTGAAATTTAGGCTGAATGGTGGCACAGTTAGAGAGATCAAAGACATCAGGTATGTTCCAACTTTTTCTATAAATTTGATTTCACTAAGTCAGTTTGATGATGTAGGTTATGAATTCAAATGTTGCAATAGAAAATGAAAAATACACAAAGGAAGCACTGGTCATGCTGAAAGGAGAGAAACAATGAGAGCTATACTATTTTAAAGGAGAAACTATGACTGGATAAGCATATGTTGCAACTGGAACAACAGAAGACAAGATTGTGCTATGACATACCAGACTTCGACACGTCGGTAAGAAAGGTTTGCATGTTCTAAACAAGCAAAATGTATTTGGTAAGAATAAAACAAATACTTAAATACTTGCATGTTGACTTGTGGGGACCTAAGAAGGTACAAAATTTTGGTGGAAGCTCTTACTTTCTGTCCATTGTAGATGACTACTTTAAGAAAGTTTGGGTGCATATTTTGAAACACAAAAATGATGATTTTATTACCTTTAAAACCTGGAAGAATGTAACAAAAAACATAATAGGGAAGAGAATTAAAAATCTCAAAACTGATAATGGTTTGGAATTTTATAATGAGAGATCCAACCAGTTTTATGCAGATTAAGGTATTAACTGGCATAGAACAGTTAAGAGTGGCCCTCAATAGAATGGGATTGCTAAAAGGATGAACATGACACTCTTAAAAAAGATGTATGATGATGAGTTCAAGATTGCCAAAGGGATTCTGGGGAGAGGTTGTGATGACAATTGCATATTTGATAAATAGAAGTCCCTTTAGTGCAATCAACTTTAAGACACCTGAGGAAATGTGGTGACGTAAAATTCCAAACCTATCTCATCTCAGAACTTTTAGATGCACTGCTTATGTGCATCAAAACATAGGTAAGCTTGAACCTAGATCAAACAAGTATATTTTTCTAGGATATCCACCTGGGGTGGAGAGCTACAAACTACAGGGTAGATCTAGGAATGGATCAAGATAATAATCAGTAGGGATGTGATATTCAATGAAATAGATTTTTCTTGTATTACTAACTAGAATGCAGGTAGCAAAGGGAAAGAAATTGGTTTAGAAGTAGGAAAGGAGAACCAAAACCAATCTAATGTTAAGGTGGAGCATGTATAAGATACAAGGGAGTTAGATCACACTGTTCAAGTGGAACAAAGAGACCATCCAACTTAGGTGGAACCTGATCCAGAATACATAGCAGAAGAAGTAGCATCATGAGCAACCAGATCTTGGATGTTATCAACTAACTCAACACAAACAAAGAAGACAATCCAAACCAATCAACAAGTTGAGTTTGAATGTTTAAGATGACATTATTGCCTATGCCTTTCACTCTGCAATAGAGATTTCCAAGAAAGAACTTGACTCATATGAATAAGCTATAAAAGGTCCTGATGCAAGAAAATGGGGTACTACAATAGATGAGGAGATGTCATCTTTGAGAAAGAACAGCACTTAGATTATAGTTCCAAGACCTGAAGGAAAATCCATTGTATCAAATAAATGGATATTCGAGCACAAAGAAGATGGAGAGCAGATTAGGTATAAAGTTAGGTTAGTGGCTAAGGGATTCACTCAAAGAGAGGGAGTGCATTTTAATGAGATATTTTACCTTGTTGTCAAATGTAAGGCAATAAGGGTAATGTTGTCCATTGATGTTCAATATGACCTGAAACTTGAAAAAATGGATGTTAAAACAACATTTTCGCATGGTGAATTGGAAGAGAAGATATTCATAAAACAACCTAAAGGTTATGAAGAAAAATTAGTTATTGAAATGGTATGCAAACTGCAAAAATCCTTGTATGGATTGAAAGAATCTCCTAGGCAATAGAATAAAAGATTTGACAACTTCATGATCAAACAAGGATTCAGGAGAAGCTTTCATAATTACTGCTTGTAGTACTTCAGAGGGTACAAAATTGAGAAAGCGAAAAACCTTTTGTTGTATGTTGATGTCATGTTATTGATTAATAAAGAGAAAATTAAGGTTGAAATTTTGAAGAGAATAATCCTTGAAACTGAATTTGATATGAAAGACTTGAGAAATGCTAAAAGAATTATAATAATGGACATCAAAAGAAATGGGAAGGAAGGAAAGCTAACTCTCATTCAAAAAAACTACATTAGAAAGGTTATAGAGAAATTCTCTATGGTTGGTTCCAAACCTACTAAACAACCTATAGCAAGCCAATATCAAGTGTCTGAAAAACAGTGTCCTAGCACAGAAGAAAAGAAGAAAGAAATGGATAAAATTCCATATTCTGCTGCATTCCCCTTTAAAAAAAAATTAAAAGAAAAATCTCAAACCAATTAGTCCCTTGGCTTTTTAAGAAACTGCCCAAATGGGGCTTAATCGTTTCGTTTGAGATATTACTGGATGTAACACTGACTTCATGGCTAGCAACATATAACAGAAAATTTCATCCATGTAAACTGGTAGCTTTAAATCACAACTTTGTTTCATTTAATGATCTCAACTATTAATATGCAAACTATAGCTAGAACAAAATATTGATGAGTCTGATTCTAAGATTTATAACACCTGCAAATGAAGCATTTCTTATTTTTTTTCAAGGGAAGGCTATTATTAAAGATATAATATTACACCTTTTTTAGTTTTCTTCAATAGTGAACACAACAAGAGAAAGACATCGCCACAAATTTAAGAACCTCAAGTTATTTGGTTCTCTTCTCACATTGCAATGCAACTTAATTTACACAAAACATATTTACAATAAAAATCATGCCAAAACTCCTGTATAATATGTTGTGAAGATCGATCTAACCATAAATTGGAGAAGTAATTTCCTTGAATCTTCACTAAGGAGAGGAGATGATATCTCTTCTTCTCTCCTTTAAAGCAACTCAATAATTTGACTTCAATGATGAGAAAGATCTCAAACTCTTCTACTTGGTTGTTGACCCTTTACATTTTTTGAACTTCTTTTATGGTTATGAGAACCAGCACCACCTGATGATGGTTTTGAAACATCATAAGGTGACTGAAAACCGATGTTTTCGACAGCTCCAATTGTATTAAACAGCCGTCTCTTGTAAACTTCCTCTACCAGAGACCGGTGTAGTAATTGACTGCGTATGTCAACTAATGATTTGTTCCTCATCAGTTTAAGGTTGTCCATAGCAACCATTTTTTGCTTTTCCTTTGAAGTAGTGGTTGATAGTAATGCTTTGAGTTGCTCATTGTACTTCTGAGCTGTAGATTGACTTTTCTTATGGTTTTCTTCAGGACAAAATCTTGTGGAGTAGTTGTGACTCTTTGTATTGTTGGGAAGTTTGTCTCCTATTGTGGGGCTTGTATTGGTTTCTTTCTCATCTCCAGAGAGATAATTCAAGTTGGAATAAGTTCCTGAGTGTGAAGAACTCACAGAGCTGGTATCATCATACAAATCATCTGCAGACAACAATTTGCTTTTTTGTAGTTGACTTTTTTATTGGACCAATCATGTATTGTACTACTATTAATCTTGTCATATGTTATTATGTTCTATAATTCATCTTGAACCAAAGATTAAGAATTTAAATTCTAAAGAAGGAAAACATGAGGAGTCATACCTTGAAGCCAATCGCCTCGATTCGCCATTTGATCAATCCCATTAGAGGTAATCATGCCTGATATAGATGCCTGAGATGATGAACATGATGAGAAAGAGTAGAAAGGATGATGAGTACCATCATGATCATCATTATCTTGATAATTAATAGTATCATATGTTTCTTCTTGCCAATGTGGAAGTAGAGAAGATATCTCCTCTTGAATCATTTTTGCTATTTCAAATGGTTCCCAATCAGTTATCTCCAATTCTTTTACCATCTCTGTGGCAACATCTAGTGGAGTGTCACTAACAATGTCAAAGGGGAAAAATATGTTCCTAGGAGGACCTGCAAGAAGTAGAATCTGTTACAATTTGATATATATAACAGCAACAAAAAAGAAAAATAGTGAAGTAGAAACAAGTTATAAATTTGAAAAGTACCATCTTTATCATTAAACTGAACTTTGAGAAAGATGGTATCATCTTCAGGATTGAGCTTCCCTGTGATTTTCATCTCAGTCCGGGGTAAAGGATCACTCAGTCTTAATTTTCTCATTTCTTTGTCATTCAGAAATGGTTTCTGATTTCTTCCTTTTTGCAATTCGATATCATTTTCATCATTGCAGGCCAGAAAAGGATCAAGCAAGAGTTCTTTTGCTGATAATCTCTTTGAAGCAGTGACTAAGCATTTCCCAATGAAATGTTGAGCTTCAAAATCTTGAATCTTGTAAAATGCTGCTGGCAGTTTCCCCTGACCAAATGAAAGTAACATGTTTGGTAATCTAAAGACTAAAAAAACAAGCAAAAGGGTTCTTTCACATCAGAAAACTCAGCTTACCGAGGTCACTTTCTTGTAAATTTGAGCTGGATTGGAACATTCACTGTAAGGGTATTCAGAAGTAAACATCTCCAAAACACACATCCCAAATGAGTAAACATCAACTAGCTCATTGTAATCTTCCTCATACAATTCTGGTGCCATGAACTCTGGAGTGCCTAAAGATAAAAAAGGTAGAAATTAGAGGTACAAGTTTTGGCACTACTCAAAAATTTATACTAGTTACGTAGTACCTACCTATAACACTGTGTGCTGATTGAGAGCCACGAAGAACTGCAGCAAGACCCAGATCACCAATCTTGACCTGTCCAAGATGACCATTTACAAAAATATTGTCACACTTAAGATCTCTATGAATAACAGGAGGGTCATGGCCATGAAGGTAAACAAGACCCTTTAGAATCTGTCTAGCCCAATTCTTAATGGCCTTGATATCAAGCCTCTTGTATTTTCTTCTGTATCTGCAAAAATACATATCAGTACTTAGAGAGGCTAATATCAAAAGGGTATTATTAATTATGGTAAGTAATGAAGGTAATTACTTACTCTCTTAAGGTCCCAGAAGTGAACATTTCTGTGATGAAGTTGAAAGTTCTATTATCAACATCGATCCAAGAGGTGTAGAATCGAATGATGGAGTCATGATTGAGTGTGCTGAGTAGATGAACCTCAGAATAAAGTCTCTGTAAATCATCTGGTGATCTAAGGACTTCATTCAGTTTGACTTGGCTCCATGCCACCTCCATTCCCAGCTTCTCATCTATTGCTTTGTACACTGTTTTCATTGCTCCTTTCCCAAGAACTTCTTCAATCTTTTCCAGAAAGTATACATGAAAAAAAAAGATTAATAATTTATAGAAAGTGTAATCATGGCATACTTAAAAATTTATAATAATAATGATAATCAAGAGCAGAGATAGAAAGTTAATTCATCATCACCAGTCACCACTACCAACTTATTATTGCATATAATATTGAACCTTCATATACTTTTTTACTTCTATAAAAAAAAAACATTATATATTATCTGGGTGGGAATAGATACACAAAACCAAAAGGAATCAATAAACAAAGAACAAAAAAAAAAAGACGAATTAATTATTAATTTCTCCAACCACATAACATAACTACATAAGTATACCAACACAAAAAATTTCCCAGAATTATAATAGTTTGAGGGGATTATATTACAGAACAAAACACAAGTAGTCAACGTTAATTATCATCTGATGTAACAAACAAAACGACATACCCGACCGTACCGACCAGTGGGATCGGTTTCGACATAACCGCTGCAGTCTGCTTCGTCTTCATGATCATGTCCAAGTCCAACAACAAGCTGTTTTTTCTTGTACATGTTCTTCTCTTTTGTTCTTCCAATGTTTTTTTTTTTTTTGGAGGGGTTGTTTTAAACTCGAAAAGAAAAAAAAAGTTTAATTAATTAATAAAGGAAAAGTGATGATGATTAATTTAAATTAATTAATCCAAGGCTTTTCCCTCGTGATTTTCATAAGAGATTACACCGAAGAAGAAGAAGGAGAAGAAGAGAGTTGAGTAATCAATCCTCGTCATCATCAGCATTATCATAATCCAATTCCAAAGAAACGATGTCGTATTATTCAGTATCAGTATCAACAACAACAATGTAACTGTTTTTTGTGTTTTGCGACTTTTCTCAATCCCAAACGACAACCAAAACACTCGAAAACGACAACTGATTATACTATCCTATTTTAAAACAAGTGACCAAAAGAAATTGAAGTTAAACTAGTTGTCAATGAATTGAGGAACTTGTGGGGACAATTTGGGAAATGAGAGGTTTTTATTTCGAGGTGTTACTGTTACGGAACTTGAAGAATCTTTGGCTGCGTGAACCATTTGTGGATAGGTATAAGAGTGAGCATTAATTAAAACAGAGAAGACAAAAAAACAAAAAATTACACGAAAAGATTTTATTTTAAGTTAAGGTGGCTGGAGTTTAATTTTATTTTTAAATAGTATTAAGAAGTAATTAATTGTAAGGAGATAAAGAAATGAAGGGAACCGTATGGAAATGGTACCATACAATATGATTACGTATAATAAAATGGGGTATCAAAGAATGGAATGGAGTGGAGCCCATGATGGTATATAGGTGGCGGCACCTTAATTCTTTAGAGTTTGAGCTTGTTGTCATTGTGTGTTCCAATTACGTATTGCTTTTCCCATGCCTTGACTACTTCATTTCCTTTCCTACAAAAAGAAATAGAGCATTGCTATCATATATTAGTTGTGTCTAACATCTTTTATAAGTATTATTTTATAATTAGTTAGCGATATTTTTTAAAAGTTATTTTTTTAAGTTATATAGAATTCGATAATTAATTATATCAATAGCAGTTTGACATCTAGAAGCATACTAGGCACCAATAATATCTTTTAACAATTCTCAAAAAAATAAAACAAATTAAGATTTTTACCCTAATTTTATCATGTAATAAATTATGTCTCTTGAATTTTTTAAGCCATAAAAATTTTCTTGAATTATTAATATTATTAGATTCAAAGACTTCTATTGTTCAATTTTATTAATGAGGTGATTGTTCATTAAATTACATTTAAAAAATAAAAATAAAAAACATGTATATTATTTTAAGTTTGGTATTTAATTCTAATTTTAGGATAAAAATAAAAATTCTGTTCTAAAAATGTAGTTCGGATAACTCATTAGATTTGGTCTAGGTGAGAAGTAATTAGAAATTGGGATGAGACCAAAATTTGAACTTTTAATCTCTTAGTACTGAGACTCTTAAGCCAACTCCAATCTTAAAAATAGGAGTGTTCATAAAATAGCTGATCCAATTCAATCCGCACGATCCAATCCAATCCGCAAAGTGCGGATATCTGCACTTGTGCAGATTTGATTGGATTGAAAAACTTAAAATCCACACTTGTGTGGATTGGATGTTGATTGACAAGTAAAAGTAACCGATCCAATCTAATCTACACATATTTTAAAAAAAAAACTTATATATACAAATAATATTTTAAATGTAAAGAAAATAGTAATTTAAAAGTCTAATACATATAATACAATTATATTTTAAAACTTTATAGATCAAATGTCTATTTTATTCTTATATATAATTTTTTTCTACATACAATTTAAAATAAAATTAAATATTTCTTTATACATACAATTTTTTTTGTTCTTTTGAATTTGTTATTTTATTTATTTTAATATGTTATTGGAGACATAAAATAACTATAGTTTGTTTTGTTTTGTCTCTAGTTTATGTGAAAAAAAAAATATTTTTTTCATAAATATTAAAAGTAACCAATCCAAAATAACTGATCCAATCCGCACTTTTACGGATTGGATTTGAGCTATTGTTTGGATTGGATTGGATCCAAAAAATGAATCTTCAATCTTAGAAATCTCCTACTTGATATTGTTTCCCAATTGATATAAATCCTCAATCTTAGAAATCTCTTACTTGTATGGGAAAATCTAACTTAGAGTTAAATTAGTAGTGGTGGTCCAAGATAGAATTAATCATAATATTTGGTATAAATTCAAGTCTTTGACTTTAATTTTAGATTCCAAACAGATATTTTCTTATATTTCTAATTCCAGGATGCAATACAGTTACACCTTCACAAGGGTTTAATATCCATCTTCTATTAATGGATTCAAACTGTATGGAATATGAGTTAGGTATTCTGTGACCAGGATCCACTTGCACTATTCTAAGAATTCTTTGATGTAACTAAACCTAAGTCATCAAAAGACACTACCACATTTTTTTTAATCTATGGCATTTGTATCTTGTTCATAGTGGATTTGACAAGATCAATCTCTGCAAGGAGTTAATGTGCCTATATCCATTGAAAGTAGTTCATCTCATTCGCAGATGGATGTACATTCAGGGGTGGATATGAGTTTTTCGTTGTATTCTTAAAACGATCACTCTAGATTATACCTTATGCAAAGAAATTTGAAATGTTTAAAAATTCATTACTTTCTAGCAATGGTTAAAACCATTAAGGTAAGTGGTTAAAGATCTTGCGAACTGATAGGGGTGGAGAAATAGTTAGTAGATATGCAGTTTAAAGATCATTAAATTAATTTTTGAATTATATCCAAACTTACCTCCCCAGAAATTTCGAGTTGCATATTGATGATTAGTTACTAGTCGTTGCCTAATTCCTTCTATGGTAATACAATTTCAGAATGATGTAATGGTTGTATACTTAATGTAAATCATTACTAGATTCATGGATGACCTAATCAAAATCTTAAGAAAAGCTAGAACTGTTAACCATGGTTTGTTAGCTATTCTAAGTGATTAGGGGTGGACCATCCCATTGTCAATAGATAAGAAAGTGTTTGTTCAAACAAATACTACTTTTCTAAGATAATGACTAAGTCTGAAAATAAAGTAGCAAATAAAGGAGATATTTTTCTTGATTCCAAAAGTGTTCTATCATCTTATTTGACATATGATGATCCCACTGCCTCTGTTGTCTTGTCACAACCAAAGAGGTTAATACCATTTAGTTTTCTTAGACATAATTCACGGTACCTTGTCGTAGTGGGAGAGTTTCTAGGAACTCACCTTCTTATGACTTGGGAGATACTAGTGATTAAAATCCATTGTAAGTTTAAACAAGTAATGGATTGTCAAGATAAGAAAATAAGAAGAAAGCCAATAGAACTATGGTTTAATCCATTCACATGGAGTAACCTAAAGTTTTCTATTACAAGGACATAAAAGGAAATTTTCGTTTATAAGTCTATTCACTGGACTTAACAAAACTTCATGTTCCTAGTATTATAGGTTTGAGTTTATCTAAACCTATGGCTTGTGGTATACCTGGTAATTACTTACTCTAATGCAAGCAACTTACTTTAGTAAGATGCTGAAGCATTTTCTTTCTAATGGCAATCTATAGAAGCTTCACAACTTCTTAGGCATAGATTTTATTTATCTAAGGAAAAGTCTCAACTATTCCAAAAAAGATAAAGTCATGAAAGAATTTCTTAAATCAACAGTGAGAGGTCTTAGATATGCTTTTGTATGCCTTAGACCAGACACCTGTTGTTGAGTGGGAGTAATGAGTAGGTATCATATTAATCCAGGAGAAGAACATTGGAAGACAATCAAGTAAATCTTAAGATTAAGAAGAGGAACTATATGTTAGTCTATAAGGGTGTGTTTAAAACTCTTAGACTACACCATATCAGATTTCGAAATTTGCCTTTGTGCTAGAAAATCTTTCTGATAAGATGGTGATTACTCTGGGGGTGGAATAGTGATTTTGGAGAAGTGTAAAAACCTATCTGAAGTCTCTAGGTCTACCAGAAAGGGACTGAATATTAAAGTTGCAGGAAAGGTACTTATTCAGTCTAAGGAAAGTTCTATACATTTTTGGCACCATTCCAAATTGCCTAAACTACTAGTGTTAATTTCCTAATTAACCAAAAGTAGTTGCCAAAGGTATAGAATCCAGTATCCCAAGAGAGTAGACATATAGAGAGGAATTTCACATTATCAATGATTTTTTGATTAAGGAAGAGTAATGGTGGAGAAAAGGTTGTGGTTAATTCAACCTTTCAGATCCTATTACGAGGAGTTTACTACTACTACACTTGATTTGTATATCAAGGTGTTGAGATTATTTGAAACTCACTTTTTGTTTTATATTAGTGTAAGTGGGAGTTTGTTGGGTTTTATGCCCTAAATAAAACTCATTTCAATATAATCAGATTTGCTTATTTAATATAGATCAGAAATAACATTTAATGTTGCATGGTTCACATGATTTATTTCATGATTGTATGTACATAATGTATGAATTCGTCTGAAACCCTTTTCACATACTTGATCCTGTTTATTGTGCTGTCAACACATTGGAAAGTAAACATGACTATGTGAATAAAGTTTCCTAGATTTATCAAACACAGGGTTTTACTGATATGATAATCTACAACAAGAGTTTACTTGCATTTGGAGAAATGCTATGTTCTTTCCAGAGCATTGGTTAAAGTAAAGCTCAGGTTGGATGCATGGAGTATGCATCGGAAGGGACCGATATTGAACTTTGACTTAGATTTATTAAACTTACCGTAATATCTATTCAAGTCAATATCGCCTAGTTGATCCTAGATCAAATGATCTTAATCCTGTTATGATTAGGCTCAATCTCAAGAGGCTATTCGTGTTCTTTGATTTGTTAGTTAAGCCTACTTTTAGGTCAGGGTGATACGTACATTTTGGAAACACGGTAGTTCAATTGAGTGGGAGCGCTAACATAAACATAGAATTTATAGCTTCTATCTGGCGAATAGTAAGTAAAGGATGATCTCCTTCGAGCTTAACCAAACGAAAATAAATGGTGGAGATCTCATTTCACATAAGCTGAAATATTATTTATACAGGGTTAAGTGTTTTAAGGATTAAATACATTGTAGGGTGTAACGGTAATCTAATCCCTTTACAGTGTAGATCATTCATATAGAGGATCATTGATCAAATTAAGATTATAACAATGGATAACTAATGATGTGTCTATATGGTGGAACATATAGAGCATTCTATATACTGAGAGTGCAATTCTAAGTTCTATGCGTGGATTCAACAAAGAATTAATAAGTTAGTGAATTTTAGTAATAAATTCTTGATCTACTTATTGGAAGCTCGGTTATATAGACCCATGGTCCCCGCACTAGTTGAGATAATATTGCTTGTAAGACTCATATAATTGGTTTTGATTAATCAATTATAATTCTCAAATTATATGTCTGTTTGTGAATTTTTCACTAAGTAAGGGCGAAATTGTAAAGAAAGAGTTTATAGGGACATATTTGTTAATTATGATACTTTGTATGGTTCAATTAATAAATATGATAAATGACAATATTATTTAATAATTATTTATAGTTATTAAATAGTTAGAATTGGCATTTAAATGGTTGAATTAGAAAATTGGCGTTTTTGAGAAAATCAGATGCAGAAAAGATAAAACTGTAAAATTACAAAAAGTAAGGCCCAAATCCACATGTATAGGGCCGGCCACTTTTGTAGGGAATTTAAACTGATATTTTCATTATTTTAATGCCAAATAATTCAAACCTAACCCTAGTGGAATGCTATAAACAGATAGTGAAGGCTTCAGGAAAATTACACTTAAATTTTCTACTTTTTTCATTCAGAAAAAACTGAGCTTTCTCTCTCCCTATCTTTGGCCGAACCCACGCTCTCTCTCTTCTTCCTTGAATTTTGAAATTCTTAGTGTGAGAATAGTGCCCACACACAGCAAGTGATACCTCAACCATAGTGAGGAAGATCGTAAAGAAAGACTTTCAGCAAGAAGGAGTTTCAGCACTAAAGAATCAGAGAAAGAGATGCAGGTTCAGATATTGATAATGCTCTGCTACAGAAAGGAATCAAGGGCTAGATATCTGAACGGAAGGAGTCATTATATTCTGCTGCACCCAATGTAAGGTTTTCTAAACTTTATACGTGTTTATTTCATCGTTTTAGAAAGTTCATATTTAGGGTGTTAATCAACATACTTGTGAGTAGATCTAAGATCCTGGTAAAATAATTCACAACAGTATTTACCCCTATAGTGGGCCTAGTTTGCACAATAAGCCTAGCGGGTCACGGGTATGCTGGGATTCGGATCCTAGCTTATAAATACTCTTTTATAGGGGTGTACGTCGGTCGGTTTGATCAGTTTATGCTACATTTTCTTCAGCCCAATGTAAAGATCGGGTTACAAAAATATAAGTGCAACCTGCCTAATTAAAAAAAAAAAGAAAATAGTAACTCGCCCAATGAAATTGGTCGATTTGGTCGGGTTAACCTGTCCGAATCGACCACTAATATTTTTTTTAATTTTTTCATTTTTACATTCAAATATTTATATTTTATTTAATTATAATAATGAGACAAATAAATATAGATTGAATTCAAAGTTCAAATCAACTACCATAAAAAAAAATATTAGTTTCAACTTTATATTTATTTAAATAGTCCTATAAATTATATGATATATATAAATATATATAAATATATATATAAAGCCCTTTTAATCGGGTTGATTAGGCGGGTTGGTATTATTTTCAACCCGCTCAATATAAAGATTGGGTGAGTTATATTTTCGTCAGGTTTCTCGGTTTGTATCTTTTGTCGGGCTATCTCGGTTTGGTTTGGACAGGTTATTCAGGTTTGGCGGTTTTCAAAAATTTATATACAACCCTATTCATTTATACCTTCATGCAAGGGGGACGAAACCTTTCATATTCTCTCTAGACTTTCTTCTACTCTAAGTTAGAAAAACCAGAGGGAAAACAATATAGCAAGAAGCTAGGGTTTCTTAACATGTAGGATAAGAGCCCATTGTAATACAACAAATTCTTTCGACCAATACATTAATTCATAAATTAGAATTAATTAACACTCAAACTACATAAAAATTTTCATCTCCATTATTTATCTACTTGTTTAATTTCTTAAACTTTTATTTAATTAATTTTCAAAAATTTTGATAAATAATATATATTATGTTTTGTGTAGTAATAACATGTTCTCCACTATTGCCCAAGTCACATTGAATGGCTAAACTTTAAATTAATGTATACCATTGATCACAAAGTCTATGTATGACAATAAATTAGAACGAAAGAAAACAGAACTGTCCATTTAATTAGCTTTAAAGAAGTACGTACCTCCAACTTATGTTTGACTTTACCTTCTAATTATTTAAAATAATTGTACAATTTATGTATAGTAAACTTAGGTAAAGAGATGAGATTAGAAGTTTTTCATACGAGTTTGAGTTATCCAAGAAATTTGTCAAATATATGGTTTTTGATCACATAATTAATTTTGTTTGGTTTAGGTTTTATTTTTTTTAATGAATATATATAGTCACCCATAATTATATTCTATATACAGATGTGAAATATAATGGGCAATAAAAAAAAAATCGGGCTCTTATTTAGAAGAAAATGTAATATTTTTCAAAATCAATTAAAAATGTATAAATTTAAAAGAGAAAAAAAAAATGAACCCCTAAAATAAGTGAGCTCTGAGTACAAATCTAGCCCGCCTATGCCCAAAACTAAGACTGTCTATACATAAATATATAGGGAAATTTACACCCATTACTGTTTTTTCCCAATTTTTTTCGTTTATACTGTTACACGCTCAAGTTTACTTTTATACTGTTTTTTTTTTGGCAGTATACTGCCTTTGGAAAGTTTAATATACCATAGTTTTTTTTGTTTTGAGGCACCCAACTCATCCCATTCATTCCCACTTTTCAAAAAATTATTCTTTGTGTCAGCCTAGAGTTTTGATGTGTTTACTTATTTTTATTTATTTATTTTTTTTGTATTTTAAGTGATAAAAAGTTGATGTGATTGGGTATTGTCACATTTGTGGCAGCTTTTTTTTTTTCCTTTTCTTTTAATTCAATTTAATCATCATTTCAATACAAATTACTCTCTCTTTCCCACCACGTTTTGGTGGTTTATAGTTATACCTACTATCCCATTTAATTATTCATCTTCTTCTTCTTATGTTCTTCTTTTTTTTTTTTTTTAAAAAAAAAAAAAAAACACATCCAGTTATTGTCTTATGGTC
Organism: Cannabis sativa; assembly: GCF_029168945.1. Taxonomy (NCBI): domain Eukaryota; kingdom Viridiplantae; phylum Streptophyta; class Magnoliopsida; order Rosales; family Cannabaceae; genus Cannabis; species Cannabis sativa. The sequence goes on along the minus strand of NC_083602.1, from coordinate 53,172,531 downwards.
AAATTTTTGGTGGTTACTTTCTACATTTTTTTTTTTTTGTTGTTGTTGTTTTCAAATTATAATTTTCTCTCTATATTTTTCCCTATTTATTTGTTGGTTTTTTATATAAATACTTTGCTTGTTCATTATCTATGGCTATTACTCTATCAAAGTCTTCTTCTCCAGTTGTAAAAAATCCCCCAAAAATGCCTCAGAAAAACTTGTGTCGATCCTTAATGGGTAAGAGGATTTTTAAGGAACACCCCCAAGCCTTACCTCACCAGTTCCAAGCAAACGTAAATTTCTTGGTGAAACTTCGAAGAGGAGGATGTCCAAACGTCCTTGTCCTGTGGTTGAATTTCAGACTCAGATTTTGAGTTGGACAATGAATTTTTACATGTGTCCAAGCTTGATAAGGTATTTTTTAGTTGTTTTTGTATTGTTTTAGGAGTTTTCTTGTAATTTATCTTACTTACTCCTATATTTCTATGGAATGTATTACTTTCATATGTAATATGTCTTTTTTCTTCTTTTTATCTTGTCTTTGTGTGTTTGTTTTGTTTGAATGTAGTATTTTGTTGTTTAATAGTTGTTTTTGTGTTGTTTATTATTGTTTTGTTTTTATGTAGAGGAAGGGTAAATCCCAGTTAAAAATGTTGAATCAGATGATATTTTTGACAATGTCACTGTAAAAAAGGTTGTAGAGGTGTGTTGTTTTTTAATTTTTGTGTTGCTCGTTATTTATGCTTCATTTGTTTTGGGGTTGTTTTCGTGTTGTTTTAGTGTTGTTTTTAGTAGTTTTTATGTTCCTTCTATAGGATTGGACTCCCACGTACAGTTGTTTGAAATATTTTTACAGAATATCAGTAATTAAACATTTTAATTGACATACAACAACATCAAAAAAATAGTAGAAAACAACTCGTCGTTTCTTCTTTTGTTTTTTGTGGTCCTGTTATGATTTGGTTGCCTACTTATTATTCATATTCCCAAAATCAACTGATCTGTTCGAAGACATAATTAGGAAAGGGTTGTCTGAGGTGTGTAAAAACAATAGTACAACAACAGTAAAACAATAGCAAAACAACAACAAAAAAATCAACAAAAAAATAATACAACAACAATAAAACAACACAAAAACAACCAAATACAAATACCCATTATATTTTTTGTTAGTTTTTATTATTATATTTGTCTGATACATATATGTAGGAATGTTTTTGTATTACTAACAGCAAAACAACATTAGAACAACCCTAATTTTTTGTATGAATAATTGTACTAATTTATCAACTATTTTTTTCGAATCATTTTGTGTTACAAACGTCAAATTAACAATAGAACAACCCTCATTTATCTTTTTGCATAATAAATTAAAGAATATCACATTTGTGTTTTCGTTTTTTTTTTAAATTTCAGATCTAAATCTGGGGTTGTTTTTTTTTTTTTTTGGTTTCTTAAGAATTAAATTATTTTTTGGGTTTTGTTGTGTTTACCTCTGTTATTTTGGGGGGACAGTGTTCTGTACTTCTTGTTCTTCAATTCTGCTTCCTTTTACCAAAAACTCTTCGCCGGATTTAATGGTTTTTTCTTGGTGATGTCCGACTCCGGCGACTCCCCACACACGAAGCAGGTCGTTTTCCCGTGTGTTTTACTGTTCACAGTATAAATGTTAAGTTGTTGGGCTTGGGCAGTACAAAAGTAAAGAAAATGGGCTGGGGCAGTAAAAAAGTTGTTTTTGCCGTGTCCCAGTATTTTTGTAAAGTTTTGGTCCAAAAACAGTATATATGTAAATTTCCCAATATATATTTACGAATATTAATTTTGTCCTAACTTAGAAATATTTTCTGTTTTCGATACTTAAATAATCTATATTTATTTATATATAATATTGTATATTGTAATTATATAATAGACACCTATATAATTATAATATATATTGTCATATAAAAAATAAATTTATTATTTTTGTATGTGAAAAACTAAAAATGATATTTTTAGGGGTGTGTATAAACTGATCAAATCCAATGATAATCGATCTATTCAATTACAACCGACCGTCAAATTTTAGATATTCAATTGTGATTTGATGTTATAATAGAATATCGATTGGATCGGATCGAATCGGATGTTGGATGGTGTGTCTAAAAATCCAATACATCCAACTTTCAATCGAACTAATTAGTATTTTTATTTAGTTTATATGAGTAATTAAATTTTGAGATATTACCCCATATACTATTTTTTTAACTTTTTTTTTTTCAAATTTACAGTTTGGGTTTCTAAAGTGGTTGCAGCGCTAGTTGCAATAGGAGTTTCTATACGATTTTTTGTTACAATTTAGGTTACAGCGCTAGTTGCAATAGGAATTTTTATGTGGAATTCCGTAAAAATGTAAAAAAAAAAAACTGTTTAGAAGTGTAAAAATGAAAAAGGCCCTTAAATTTTATGTTGTTATACAAAAAATATATATGTATATATTAAAATTAACATTAAAATTTTACTCTATTTTTTTAAGATTGTATGGATCCAATTCAATCCAATACATATTGTATCTAAAATATTAGATGGATCTGATCTGATCCAAAAAATATTAAATAAACTTAATTTAGTTTTTCCCATTAGTCTTGTCTTTTGACATGGTTCTTTGGTCTTTTCCTTCTAGTTTTTCCCATTAATCTTGTCTTTTGACATGGTTTTTTAGTCTTTTCCTTTTAGTTTTTTTTTGGTTCGAGTCTTGTCTTTTGGCATGGGTTGTGTAGTTCAGAATCATCATGGTGTTATGGTAGAAGCATTCAAGAAGGAGAAGATTGGATTTGTTCAACCCGAAATTGCTGAGATAATAGGCATTAAAGAAGCATTGAGTTGGATTGCAATTCATTCGTGGGATAGAGATCATGTTGGAAACAAATAGCTTGGTGTGTGTCCAAGCAATTCAGAGCGGTATTTTTATGTCTTCACAATTTGGTCTTATTGTTCAAGATGTTCGAAATTTACTTTTGGCTTTATCTTTTGTTGATTTGTGTTTTGTAAAACGATATGCAAATAAGTTGGCTCATTGCTTGGCAAGAGACTCTTGTTTCTCTACAGGTCGTGTGCTTCAGTTGGAGGACTATTCCTCTGAAGTGCGTTCTATGGTTTTGAACGAATTTATTAATTAATAGATCTTATGATTTTTATTCAAAATAATATACATAAAAAAGGGATAGTTACATAAAATATGATTTTTTTTATAAAAAAAAAAAAATTATATTTTTACGTTTTAAGATTTTTTTTTTATTTTTTTACAGTTTTTTATAGAAATAACACGAAAATAACAAGAAAATTATATAAAAATAATAGAAAAATAACATTCAAACAACAACAAAAAATAACATACAGATAAGAAAAAATCAACAACAAATTAACAATATTATAACATAAAAAAATCGTATTTTCTGTAAATAAAATTTAAAAAATTGTAAAAATGTTTAAAATTCCGTACAACTATATTTTTGTAAATTTTTTTGTTGTTTTTGTGTATTTGTAAATAATCTCTAAAAAAATATACAATGGATAAAACTGATTCAATCCAATATCCAATGAATGTTGGATTGATTGAATGACTGAAATTAATTGGATCAAATCGGATGTTAAAATTTAACATCTAATTAATAATTAAATTGAATCTGGATAAGCTTAAAAATATTAGATGTGGTCCAATAAACACTCTTAATTCTACTTTAAAATATTTATAATCTTCACATTAATTAATTCATATATTTTCTTTTAAAAAATATATAATAAATCTATACCGGAAGGAGAGCAAAAGTAATTAAATGTGAAGTACTTTATTTGCTATAAAAGAATATTATGTTTCAAAGCAATTTAATGATCAAGTAGATCATATGGGATAGATACTAATGAAAAGGCAAGAGGAATTCGAATCCAAATCATTTTTTTTTTGGTTAAAGAGGCATATTTCTCATAAACACGCAACACATGGATTAATGTGGAAACTTAACAAAGTAATGATAAACTTTTAAATTTTATTTGGTTTGAGGTAATAAAATATAATAAATTAATTTTTAATTTTTTTTGTGTGGTTGTATTTTAAAGTATTAAATTTTTTTTTTAACTATTTAAGTGATATGACTATTCTATTTTAAAATAAAAAGAAAAATCCATATAATACATAAATACAAGATGAAAAAAATAATTATTTATTTTTTTATAATTCTTTTATCCTTCTTTTTATACATTTTAAATTTCATTCCATTTTATTTCTGTTGGATAAGTTGCTGCAAAAAATAAAAAGTAACGAAATTACTAAATAAAAATTTAGATTGAGTCGCGGACTAAGTCGCTCTCTTTAAGACGTTTGTAGCACTACTCCAAAATTGTGCAAGCAAAATATCAGCCTCGTCGTTCCCAGAATAAAACAACCCAGTCAAGCCACTATATCAGGCCTCTATTGCACGATAAAGAACCGTCAAAATAGTACCACACCCAAAACTCTACTGCATACTCAGAATACTTTGACCACCAGCCCATTCAACTTGTTCACTAGTAAGTTTAGTAAGAATGCAGTCACGATCCATAGACACTTCATCACTTTTCACATCTGTTAGCAGTTTCAAGGCTTTGGCAATTTCATCTTCAGTGAATGAAAACCAATGGCCACGAGCATAGACTTTACCAAAGAACTTAGACTTTTTGTCAAGCAAATCATCAGTTAAATTAGCATAAAATTCCTTAGCTATGTCATCAATATAACCTTCAAAGGCAGTTAAAGTGTCCTCCTAATTTCGATATTGAATATACTTCACAATGCCATAAACTCTATGAGCATGTAAATCAAAATTTCTCTCATTTTAAACTTACGGGTAGCATATAAATTCCAATCATGTTGATTGTCATTATAAAAAATCTAAAATTTACAACTTGAGAGGAAGAGAGGTTACCAGAAAAAGAGCTCTTCATAGATTGTTTTCCCTTTGCTACTGTTAATGCTTTGACTGCAGAAGCAGATCGAGAAGTTACTGGCAAAGATGGTTCAAGATCCTGATCAACAAAATCTTCCTCATTTTTAACTGGGACTTCTTCACTTTCAGAAGAGACACCATCATCTTCTACAGAAATTGCTTTGTCAAATGAAAAAGACTCAGTTTTGGAATCGGATTCCTTAGAAGACACTTCCATGGAATCTTCTTCTTCATCATTACTCGAGGAGGCCGAGGGAGAATTAAGCTTGAGCTTTTTAGCAACAGGAATAGGCATGTCATGACGCCTTTTGGTTCGTGCTTTCTTTTCAAGAGAAGCTTCCTGGCCACTGGTCCGAGATGAAGGACCTTTTAGGGTTGTGCTGCAAAAGCATCACTAGTTGCACCAAGTGGTGACTGAGAATCATGAGAAGGAGAGCCCTCAGCAGGTGGTGAATAGAGACATTGAGTGGCTCTAGAGGTGAATTTGGAGTTGTAGAAGTTGTTCTTCTTTGATTCGAGTATTGGATCAATAACCCTTAGGATTTGAAGAAGTTAATGGATGCTTGATGCAAGATTTTCACTTCATTGTTGGACCAGTCCAATTTATTTGATACTCATTATATAGTCACGATCCTTCAAATGACAGCCTCTGAAAGTCAGGTCAGACCATTCGATTGGAAACTCGTCGACAAAAAGGTTGTACCACGGAAAATACAAGGTAATAATCCAACTTTTTTGCGAATACATTTACTAAGTAGCTTAATTAAAATTTTCATAAATGTTGACCATAATTTACTAAATTATTGTTTATTTATTAATACAGTGGTGATTGCAGAATGTATATATTAGAGCATATTGAGCATAAAATTCTAAACCTCCCATATTATGTTGTAAATGATGATAACATGTAGCTCTTTAGAGAGAGATGGGGTGTAGATTTATTTATCATGAACTGTGTAGCTTTTTTTATTATTTTTTTGAAAAAATCTTGCCTTTTATTGTACACATGAAATATGTATTTATCTATTGCTTAGAAAATCTAATGAACAAGTATACACTCTATTTGTGTAAAATATGTGTATTTTTTTAGGTTTTTTTTTAAGTCTGATATGGAGCGATGATAGGACGAACCACGGTATGGTATGATAGTCTATAATTGGGGACGATGTAGGGATGATTGTGGGACAATAACTTGGTACGATAGTACTTAATAAGGAAAAAACTAAACATTCTGAACATCAGACAACCATCATACCTCATCGTTCCCATTCAAATAAAACTTCTATTTTACAAAAATATGAAAAATCAAATTTTCCCTTAATAATTCACAAAAATATTCCAACTATTTCTATTTCAGAGTTTTCATAAATGTACAAGTATATTATGGTGTAATTTAGTTTTGTAATTTATTAATTAAAGGGTAACCATTCGTGTGGTTGAAAGTAACAATGGAAGAGAATAATAAGCAACAGGAAACGACATGGGATATATCAAAGGTGCATAAACCCTCTATTTAATATTTCTTCGAAGCTACTTAGTAGTGGTTTGACAAACACACTCCACCTCTTCATTCTTTTCAAATTTCCTCTCAATAATTTTTGGAGCATAATTACATAACAGGTCCTTCCACTTATTTTATTCTTATCCATTTCTTTTCAACTTCTTTTATATTTTATATAATAATAATAATATATGATATGGGAACCCATTGTTTGTGGACAAATCTTTGAAATGGCCTCAATTAATTAAATAATTCTCAAATCAAACATCCAAAACACTATACATACACATATAAATATCATGTAGATTTTATTCATTTCTTTATTTGTGGAGGAACAGTTCTATCCTTTTTTAGATTTTCTCCTTTCAAAAAGTTTTGCCGTGTTGATTTTTTTTTTTAATATTAAAAAAATGCAAATATACGTACGCATATTTATTTAGTAGCAATAATAAATTTATTAAATGACAAATGTAGTTGGTGGACTTTTGTAATGTATCACACACACAATTACTTTAAATGCTTTTTTATAATTAGACAAATTAATTCATGACACTTCTTATTTTTACCAAGTTGACCCAAAATCTATAACAAAAGCACAAAACTAACTAATAAACAATAACTAGTATATACTAGTGGATTAATTTATTATTAATATTAATTATGTCAACATCATAATATATATTTAAAGAGAAATTTGATTTTCTATACTTACATATAACTAATATTTTATTTTTAAACTAATACATATTACCATTGAAAATATATGACCACTTTATCTAAAACCCAAAAATACCCCTCTCAAATTTTCCATACTTTTTTTTAGTGCAAAAACATAAAAAAAAAAAAAAAAATTGATAGTCCGATGGGGTTCCGATGGTGGTCCGATGGTCACCTGATGCTACTTTGGTATGTACAAAAACATAAAAAAAAAAATTGGTAGTAGATTTGGTCCGATGGTAGTCCAATGGGTGGTCCGATGGGTCCGATGGGTGGCCCGATAGGTGGCCCGATGGGTGGTCCGATGGTGGCCCGATGGGGTGGTCCGATGGGTGGCCCGATGGGTGGTCCGATGGTGTAAATGGGGTGATGTAAACAGGGGTATTTTAGGAATATCATAAAAGTTGTCATATCTTACAAATATTAGTTATTATTTGTTTAGAAAAAAAATATTAACCAAATGTAAGCATAAAAAATCAAATTTCCCTATTTAAATGACACAAAACTAAACCACATGTTTTATGTAACACATGGGTTTTTATTATTACATATTCAAATTACAACTACAATTAAGATGTTATTTGATTTAAACACACCCACAAATTATTGAAGACAATGTAATGATTATCTCTCGTATGCTTTTATATGCAGCCACCAGCTTTTTTTTTTTTTTTTGAACAGCAAACCAGACCTACCAAGCCCACCATATATATTACTATTTATCTCAATTATTCAATTTCAACCAACCAATAACATGCATGATAGAAAATGTTTTATGTTGTTATATACACACATATATAAACATTCATATATACATATATATTATTTCGATCAAAATAATGATATCTGTTTCTATTTGTTCACAGTAAATTGTCGTTGACATGACACATCAAAAATCCCTAGTAAATAATATAGAGGATGTTGTATTCTTTCTTGCTATATAACCTCGAAGTTTCATTCAAAATAACACATTATTAATTTATCTTTTTTTCTATTTCTTGAAAGAGACAAATTATACTTATGCATTGAAATGGACAGATGAAACGAACTTAGGCAATCATATGGCCCATAAAATTAGAAAGTTTAATGGTGTGAGAAAATTGGTGTTTATTGATTAAAACTCAATATAAAGTTATATTTAAGAAAAATAGAAAAAACAGCACAAGTCAAGTACTACTACTACTACTAGATAGTAGTGCCTTCAAATACGACTTTGTTTTTATGGGTACCACACAAGTGGCCAATTGATTGAATTGGCCTTATTCATATATTGTATTTTATTTGGTTGATATTGATGGCCCCAACCCTATAGTAAAAGAAGAAGAGAGAACTTAACTCATAAAACAATCATAAGAATAAATTCAACAAAATGAAAAAATAAAAATTCATTAGATTTTAGCATACAGTTATTCCAAATTATTTGGCTATTAATTGAGAATTGCTATTTAAAAGTCATCACTCTGGTACAAATATTAATTTGTCTTAAATAAAAAATAAATCTCTAATATTGAAAGAATATATGATTCAAAAGAAGAAAAAGAATGTTTCGAAAAAAAGAAAGAAGAATAAGAAAAATGAGCTCAGAAAACTGGGAATCATAAGTTAAAAGTCATCACTCCAAATTATTGGTATTAAAATTAATTTCTAAAAAAAAAACAAAAAAAGATTCGTTGGTACAAACTAATAATATGCGATTTAAAAATATTGCTTTGAAAAAAATTAGAAATGAGCTCAGAAGCGTTGACTTTTCGTCCTATAATCAGACGGTTGAGATAGACCCCTCTATCACAGATAACGCTAGATATTCCTCACAGCTCAAATGCACCAGCCGGGAATCGAACCCGGGTCTGTACCGTGGCAGGGTACTATTCTACCACTAGACCACTGGTGCTTGTTGATCAAGGTGTCCTATATAATTTTATATCTTAAAAACAATAATTAAAGCTTGTCACTAATATGATACATGCAGCAAATTTCTAATATTATCTTGTTTATCCTTAAACTATTAACTATTGAAATTGTGGAATTTAAAGACTGTTTTCTAATTTTATTTAATTTTACTAATTCGGTAATTGCCCGTGTACTAAATCTTGCTTTCCAAATTTTGATATCTATCGAAGCATGCTCATCGAACTTTGACAGGTGCCAAATCATACTCCTGAACTTTTCATCTATGTTAAATTTTTCTTACTAAAATTAGATAAAAATTCTTAAATCTAACAATGTCAATAGTTCAAGAAAATTTTTTAACGGTCTTCAAAGTTCAAAGTTCAGAGAACGTAATTTGGTACATATCAAAATTATATAAGAATATGAGTATGCATGATTTCAAGAATAACTTATATACAAAGACAACAAAATTATTATATATGTGAGTCATTAAAAACTTTTCATTAGAACACTATGAGTATAGAAATACAAAGAGTTTTCACCATCAAATGGTCATTTAACAAGTTAATTTCTTCTGCATTGGTTTTATTTTCAGAGCTTAGTAATAATAGCCTGCCTACTTACATGATTGAGCTCGTTACTAAAATAAAATGTGGAATAGAATAGTGTACAAAGCAAGTGATAATATGTGTGCTAACTGCTGCACCAGCAAACAAGACACCTCTTGGGGTTGCATTGCACCAGTTATAGCCCATATCAGTGGCTAGCTCCTTAGAAAATGTAATAGATATAATAGATATATAGATGAGATATCAAGCACAGGAGAGTGGAGGAAAATCATCTTCATCTTTCAGATGATATGTCTGCCCTCTAACACTGAAACAAAACAGAAAAGAAAAAAGGAATATAATAACACATCAATGAAGTTGCATTGCACCAATTGAGAAGTGAATTATCTTAATACTTATTACCTTGACCGATAGCTTGTTGAGGGCAAATATTTTCCTTCAAGCCTATTCAAAGTGTTACAAAAATAATTTTGCAGCTCTTCAGTCATTCTATCCCCAGAGAGTGAAAGAATCCAGCTGAGCTTGCGAGCCCCGAACTTCAAAGCACTGCATATCCGATACAAATTGCCTGAAAAATAAAGTCACAATAATTCTTCAGTAGGAAAACACATGAATCTAAAAAGGAAAACCAACAAAGAGAGCCTGCACCGAACCTCTACTGACACTTCGGCCAAGGTTGTTATTTTCTTTTAAGGGATCAATTATATCAAGGTGTTTCATACGAAAGAAAACCAAGTCTGTCTCAAGCCCATCAAATGGAATTTTATACAATTTCCTACAATTGATGAGAAATTCTTTGCTTAGTAGTAGAGCACTGTTATCATTTACTGGAAACTCAACTAAAGTGTGAGTGTGTTTGCATATTGGTCCTTTTAAACTCAGACAATGGTTTTCCCAATCAAACTTGCTGAAGTAATCCAAAAATCTATACAAAACCTACACACAAAGGAAACACAATTACATATTGCTGAACCAATGATATGATTTTGTACAAGTAAAAGAGTTTTAAATTGAAATAGAACAACATACAGATAAAGGGTCTTTCAAGGATGTAGGGAATAGATTAAATATGTGGATAACCAATGTTTCCAAAGCATATGTTGAAAGCAAACCATGTTGGCTACCAAGGATCCTACTCTCGTAATAGCACCAGGCTTTGATTAGAATAAGGCTGCGCTTGAAGAGATGAGCGTTTCCCAAACGGCGATCAATCTGCAATATGGCATTAACATAGAAGCGTAACTACATGTAAATAATAAAGCATACTCCTTAGTTGGGTGGGCTTTTAAAAGCTGTTTTGGGGCTTCTAAAACTCTAAAAGCACTTCTGAGTTTCAATTTTTTAGCTCTAAATGGCTCTTTTGACAGAAGCCAAGTTTAGTTCCTGAGAAGATAAAAGCAGAAGTCCAGCCAAGCCAAACAAGACCATATTCATCAGGAGCTGAAAGAACAGAAACCATACCTGTACCAGGAAACGATATGTAGTAAGTCCTCCTAGTTGATTGAAGGAAATGTCTACTACTATATCCTGTATAACGCATTTAACAAGCTTAACCTGCCACATAAACCATTAGAGAACTTTAAGATGTAGATCAAGTAAACTGATATTGGCATCTCTCATGCATGTACCAGCTTTTTCAATCAGAGTATAGTGTAGTACATTAAGTATTATGTAGTAAAAGACTATCACAAATAAAAATGTAATACAATACTAATACCAATTCAATTAAAGAGTCAGATTCTATTACACCTCCAAGCTTTTTATCTTGATTGAACTAGAGATTTTGTGCTAATTATAGTAGCGAAAAAAGGGCTTGAAATTGAAGACGATTCAAACAAGGAAATAGAAAAGAAATAAAGAAATGTAAAACCAACATTTGAATTTCAAGACAATGACTTGCAATGATCTGTTGCATTGTGAGGAAAGATATGCATAATCCATACATGTGATATGAAGTTTTTCCAATTGAAACTACGAAATTCAGTTTCAATGTGAACACAACTTGATTGAAATACTCTCAAAGAAAATGCAAGAAAATAAAATATATCATAGCAAAGCATCTGAAAAATAAAGTTGAAGATGCAACATTATCAGGATATACATGCAAGCAAACCCAAAAGATTTAAGATGGAAAAAAAAAAGATTAGACCAAGAAGATAGAACCTCAGCAGCGTCAATAAAATGGGTGTCCTTGACTTTGAATTGAGCAGCTTCATTACGTTCTTCATCCTTGAGAATTTTACAAACTTCCAAAGCTAACTGATCATTTGGAATAGTTGGACACAAGACAGTCAAGTCTATATCTCCATCAGGAAGGTAAGTATTAAGTGGAACAGATCCATACAAATAGACCTGTACGAAAGGATCTCACATTTCAACATATAAGACAAAGAAATTAAAATATCAAGAAATAACTAGCATTTCAAAGTGTTTAATGTTACCTGAAAATTTCCAAGAAGTCTTTCAACATATTTGAAAATGTTCATTCTCATCAGGTTGGAGCTCTTAGTGGGCTCAATCATGGAAAGTATCAGTCGGGTAGTCATTTCTGCTCTGTCCCAAGAATCGGAACTAATCAAAGTTGGTCCTTGATTTGATGCCGGCGGTAATGGTGAGAGTGAAGAAGGTAATGGGCAAAGTCGGTTATGGCCATAACACACCCCATTATGAGTTGGTACAGACTTCAAAAATTTAACATCAGCCATTTTTTTCAATCGAGTCAAAACCTATTCAAGAATTCAAAGGTTCAAACATAAGGCAGAGACCCAATCTCCCTCAAACTATCAAACTATTTTCAAGACTGAATGATGAAAAAAAAAAGAGTAATGTTATGAATTGGCGGTGGAAATGAGAAACGAGTTAGATGGTTTTCTGGTATTATCGTAACAGCAACCCTTCTCTCTCTCTCTCTCTTTTAATTCGGTGTCTTGTGTTCGTGTTCTTCAAACACATCTGTCAAAGCAGGCGACATCCGAGACATGAACAAACGCCAAAAGTCATATATATATATATATGTACGTATACATATATGATGAGATGATGTTATGGAATGAAATAATGGCAGCAGTAGTACTGATGATGATCGCTACTATTACCAACACGTTTACGTTAGAATTACGACACCTCAAGCTCGTAGTTTTTCCCTTTATTTTACCTTTTTTAGAAGTTGACGTACAAAATATTCTGTTATTTCATTTACATGAAATGCTAATGCTTTCGTTTTTTTAATAATTGGAAATTAACGATATTTAAAGTCAGAAACACTTCATTTCTTTCATACTCTCTGGTTTAACTGAAAAAATTGACTAACGAATCAGAGAAGAATATCTGTGGAATATCTTTACATGAGAAAATAAATATACGAAATAATACCTTCTTTATCATTACTAGTCAATTCGATAGATTCGGTACTATCAAATACAAAATAACCACTTACAAAAACATACGAGGAAGAGTAAGATTGGCACGGAAAATTTCTTGAATTAACTTGTAAATTGTAATTTAAATTCATTAACCAATAACAAGAACGCTAGCAAAAATCCACAAGACACTAATACACTGAAGTCTCATAGCGAACTGAATTAGGAAACCAAAAAAGAAGCTTTCAATAAAAAGGAAACCAAAAAAGACTTTTAAGGTAACATCCAATAACTAAAGCCTCGAACTTGAAGATGCTCAAGGAAAAAGAACAATGCATGTTACTTTGTTCAACTGCGAGCAGCTGCTGGGGCTCCTCCTGCTGGGCGTTGTCCAGCCTGGCCTGGTGCACCACCGGGCCTAGCAGTGTCCTCCTGTACAAAACAAAATACAGGCATAAATTATAGATGTAATCATAAAAACACCAAAGAAAACAAACATACAACTTCATCAGTGCATGCTGCAAAGGTGCAACAAAGTTGAAGTGTCGATTAACTTGAGCAACAATTTACATCTTCACCTACAATACCTTTATACAAAACAACAGTCTACCCATTACACTTAGCATATTATTTTCCCTAACCCAATATTGCATATTGAGAGAACTTTCCTAGCAAAATTGTACTGATCCGAAATTACCAAAAGAACTCTTTCTACTTCTACTTTTGCCTCAATGAAAACAATAAAGAAAAATTGAAATCATACATGTTTTTGACACAACTCAATAGCTTCGCACTACTTAAAATAATCAACACAGAAGGGGGAATGATGAATGATGATCATCCCGTTTGAAACACAGGAAAGGGCTGACCATGTTTTTACCAAAAGAACTCTTTCTATTTCTACTTTTGCCTCAATGAAAACAATAAAGAAAAATTGAAATCGTACACCTTATTTTTGACACAAGTCAATAGCTTCGCACTACTTAAAATAATCAACACAGAAGGGGGAATGATGATCATCCCGTTTGAAACACAGGGAAGGGCTGACCGAGCATTTTCCTAATTGTTGGTCAGCAGCTTTTGCAGGCTGCCAACCAGTAAAGAAAGACTAAACGGCCAGGTTGCTACACACAGCAGCAGTATATACAGAATTCATGGACCAGAACACATCAACAAAGAATAGAAACGGTCTATTAATCAAATTTTGAATACAAAAGATCTCATATAAAGGCAATTAATTTATGTTTAAAATTAACGAACATTGGTACAAAATGACACATTAAGAATTAACAATGTCATGGCTATTAGAAAACATAGATCAAAACCAAAGTAAAAGCGAACTGACAGCTAATGAAAGACATTTAAAATGAACATACCCGGCGTCTGAAACGCTGTGGGGGCTCACGGACCCTCCTGTTTTCCCTGGAACGAACTCTCACAACGTGAGAGTGAATTGCACAGGAGACACAGTACTGCATCTTGGCGTAGAGCTTGGGAAGAGTGTAACCTAAATGGCACAAATCAAGTTGAAAATTTAATTAAGCAAATATAATGATAATTAAAATCATCATTCTGAAAGAAAAATATGAATTACAGCCCTAGACCAGGAAATAGATAAAAAAAAAACAAAAGTACCATCGTATACACAGGCTTCCTGAACATCCCTGACAGCCGCTTGTTCGACAATGTTCCTCACCAAAAATCTCTTGATGGCCTTGTCCTATAAAATTAAACCCCAAAAAATAAATCAAAAAGATACTTCTAATTTACATACAAAATCTAACCAGAAGAAGAATGAGAGATAGCGATGCGATTACCTTAGGGCAACATTTACCACAGTTGGAACAGCGGATAAATTTCACATGGCCGCGACCATGTTTGTTTCTTCCACCATTCCTTCGCTTGAAAGTCTGAGAAAAAACAGAGAGATATGAATGATAGTCTTTGATTGAATAAAGATGAAATTGTGAGATGGATTGTGTGAAGAAAGCTTACCATGTTCGTTGCTGAACCCTACACTTGACCAAGATCTCAGAGTATATGTGCTTGGGTCGAGAAAGCATGTTATGAAACCAGCATAAATATGAATATATACTTAAGACCACTAGCTAGGGTTTTACTGTGTTTTGGGCTCTTTTTGGGCCTGGATTGGGTCGGGTATAGCAAAATATTTACAGATTTTTCACTAATATTTTTTATATTAAAGAAATTACACTCTATACTCTTTTTATATTGTCCTCTTTTATTTTTACCCTCTTTTTTAAAGTCTATCGTGTTTACCTCTTTTTTTAAATATTGTACTAATTTTGCCCGTGTCACTTCAAGATACTCTCCATGTGAATTATGTCAGGGTATTTTAGGTACAATACATATAAAAAGATGTATGTTTCAATAAAATATAAAATTAGAGGTAAATTTGATTAATTGATTAATAAAAGTGGTATTTTTCAACTTGCCCCTTTTATATTCCTTTATTGAAAATTATTTCTTTTCAAAAAAAAAAAAATTGGATTTTAATTCACATTAAAAATTGGAATTATTACATAAAAAAATATAAATTGACACTTTATTTACAAAAATATCTCCATAAGGTAAAGACAATAATTATACCTTTTATGTGATTTTAATTACCAAAATACCACTTACACTATCACTTACACAATCAGACGATGGTTGCAGGGTGGTTGCTGCGTGGTTGCACGGTAGTTGCATCAGACGAAAGTTTCAATCAGACGATGGTTGCAGGGTGGTTGCTAGGTGGTTGGCCGAAGGTTGCATCAGACGAAGGTTTCAATCAAACGAAAGTTTCTGGGTGATTGCTGGGTGGTTGGTCGAATGTTGCATCAGACGAAGGTTTCAATCAAACGAAATAACTGTTAGCAAAATATTTATGCAACTGTAATACAACTGTTGTGAAACATTAAAAAATCATAACAGTATTTCTACGTACGTAACTCTATCTACATGTCTCTTTATGATTTAATATGAATAAATTCATTATTAGAAATTTAGAAAACAACAAAAATACACCAGGATAAATATTTTACTATAGTATTGATGTAATTTTTTTTGGATTATTGGGAACTCCATTTCAACTTTTTGAGATCTACCTTTCATGGATCTAAAAATTGAAGTAAGGACATTAGTTTTATGCAAATTAAACTGGATTTTCGGTTGAATTTTAGTTTCGTAGTAGTTTTTCTACACTTTTTTTATGAATTTTAAACAACCCTTGTTTTGATTGATTCTGGTCGTCTTCTCAGGTGAAGTCTTCAGAATTAATGGTGGTTCTCTTTCTGGTTGAATTTTCTTTTCGGTTGCGTTGGGTTGCTGCGTAGTTGCGCGATAGTTGCCCAGGAAGCAAGGATCCTGGGTTGAAGGTGTGTGTAAGTGATATTTGTGTAATTTTTTTATTTGGGTTGTATATTTGTTTATTTGGCCAGCTAGAAGTATTTTTGTAATATTATTACTTTTTTGGTTAAAAATAAAAAAAGCCCTTAAAAATTATACTCTTAATTTTGTAGGAACTACTTGTAGATTTGGTGTAACAACTTTTTCTTAAGAAAAAAAATATGAATAGGAGAATTCATTGTTCGTTTGGCGTAATTTTTGGAAAAGCTAAAAACTATTTTTTAAAAAAGCTATGATAAAAAAATACTTGATAAGTAGTTAAAAATTAGCTTATTGAATAATTTATGGAGAAGCTAGAGCAGCTTTGATTAAAAGACTCTATATCTATAATAAATTATTTTATACTAAAAATGTATTCAGTTATTTTAAAAAAGCAATAATAAAAAAATATTTGATAAGTAGTTAAGAAATAGCTTATTGAATAATTTATGGAGAAGCTGGAGCAATTTTAATTAAAAGACTCTATAATAAATTATTTTATACGAAAAATGTATTCAGTTATTTATCATATATTACAAAAATAAAAATATTTTTAGAAAGAAAAAGATATTTAAAATAATTGATATTTAAATTTCTTAATTTTTTATATTGTTTTTTTTTTTAAAAAAAATTATATTTATATTTTTATTATTATTAGTAAAAAGTCACATCAACTTACAGTTTCTTATAAATTATAATTTTTTTTATAAGTTATAAAAATATAATTTAAAAATATTATAAATTATTTTTTTTAAATGCATATAAATTTATACTATAGAAAAAAAAATAATAAAAATTTTATATAACATAATTTTTTTATATATTTGTGATTATAATGAACTAGATTATAACATTACCATTATTATAATACAATCTTAATTGTTCACATCACTTTAAAATTTATAATTTACCAAATTCAGTCATTCGGGTGACTTTTTTGGGGCCTCCCTGAGTGTCAATGGGAGAGTGATTCTTCATGTGCTGGCTATGCTATCTCTAATAAACCCGACCAAATTAGTGGTGCATGGTTGTAGGTCATGCACACTTAATTCCATTTTCTCCAAGGTTGTCTTGTATAATAAGTTCACGCTACTACCGTTATCGACCAGGACTCTCCTTACCCTCCTGTTGGGGATTTGAGATGTTATCACTAGGGGATCGTTATGTAGACTTTGTACATGATGGGCATCCTCATTGGAAAATGTTATGGTTTGGTCTTCCATTCGGCTTTGCTTGGGAGCACGTTGTTCTGGTATGAAAAGAGTCTTATCCGAGTTTTTGAGCTCATTAATGTATCTCTTTTAAGCCCCATTCCTAGTCCTTGCAAAGTGTGGTCCTCCTGATATGACCAAACGTCCTCTCCTTCCACAAGTGGAGGAAGGTCCAGGTTATGTCCCGGTCGTCCCCCTTGTGTTTGTGCCGAAGGATTAGGAGCATTGTTTCCCGGTGCCACTTGTGGTTGCACATACAGGATGTTGTGCATTCGCTCCTTGTGGGTTGTATTCAATCTTAATCCTAAGTGAATTAGTATAAAAAGAAAAGAATGATCTCATAGATACACTATGAGTCATCCATTTGTTATTATCCCAATAATCAATGATCCTCTATATATGATTTACATTGAATAGGGATTAATTTACCGTTACACCCTTCAATGTATTTTATCCTTAAAACACTTAGCTACCTATAAATGATATTCTAGTGAACTAATATAATCACTGAAATGAGTACTCAACCATTTATCTCTGTTAAGCCAAGCTCGAAGGAAATCATCGTTTGACTTCTATATCCAGATAGAAGCTATAGATTTTGTATCTATTATTAGCGCTCCCACTCAATTGAACTACTATGTCCTTAACCTATATGTCACGAGAAGAACCATTTGGTCGACTTTAACGAACAGATTTAAGAACACAAATAATGCAACTGAACTAGAACCTAACGATCTCAGGATTGAGATCACTTGATCTAGGATCAACTAGGTGATATTAAATTGAATAGATATTACGGTAAGTTTATCATATCTAGTTCAAGTTCAATATCGGTCCCTTCTAATGCATACTCCATGCATCCAACCCAAGCTTACTCTAACCAATGCCTTAGAAAGGACATAACACTTATCCAAGGTGCAAGTAAACTACATTGTAGATTATCCTATCAGTTAAACCCTGTGTACTGATAAATCATAGGAATACATTTAATCACACAATCTTGATTACTTTCCACTGTGTTGACAACACAATAAACAAGAATATTAGTGTGATAAGGATTTGGATGAATTTATAAATCGAATAAATAAATAAATGATCACATGAACCAAATAACACATTAAACAAGTAATGAAATTAAATATGTTTCTTTATGACGATTGAATAGAAAAAATTACATTGAAATAGAGTTTTATTTAGGGCACAAAGCCCAACAGTTCAATCCTCATGTGAGTTTTTAGAATTTGAGAGTGGGAGCTCAAGAGTATGATTTCGTGAGTATCAAGTTTAGGATCCCTTTACAAGTGATTTCACTCCCCTTATATATATATTTTCATCTAGGATTTAAAATCCCTTAATCATAGGTGCACCTTCCCATAACTATAGTCGGATTAGGTTTAAGATACAAAATAATAATAATAAAATAATCATTCAAAAAATAAATATCTCTTCACTTATTATTTTTTGACTATATTTTCGAAATAACTTTAAGAGCACATGTCTTTCACATTTAGCGGACCCAGATCGTCATGAGCACACGAGGAGAGCCAATCGGGTCCTTGAGGTAATTTGGTAGCTGAGGAGTTCTTTGTGCCTTAGCAACTGACGGAGCAGGGAGCTTAGTACGCCCAATGTGCTCCACTGGTAGGAGGTGCAATGTACCAATGTGTCAATGTGCTCATTTGGTTGGTGGTGCAATGTGCCAAAGTGCTCCACTGGTAAAATGTGGAATGTGCCAAAGTGCTCCTTTGGTTGGACTTCCATATCTAGAACAAAAATTCATGCACAATTATCTTGAATTTTTTGAGGGATAACACCAGTTATCACACGAATTTGAGGAGGAGATAAGAATGCTTAAGATCAAGTCTCTGTCACGATTGTTAGACAAGTCAGATATCAACTTAAGATCCCAACTTCTGTCATCCACTGCCATAAGACAGTTCACCTTTTGCTCAAATAAACTTGGATGATAGGATGTAATATAAGGATTGTCAAGGTTAGGGAACCAAGGGTCTGTAGTAATAGAAATGGTTTCACCAGACCCAACTAACAACCGACCACATTTGATAATCACATCTTTAGCTTCGAAAATACTTCTACAAATATAACTTGAATTACTTCCCAACTCAAATTCAATAAAGGAGCCTCGAGGATAGTAGCTAGCCTGGAATAATTTACAAACCAAAAAATCTTTGAGAGTGTGAAGTCTCCACACTTGTTTACCAAGAAGAACAATATTATAATCATGCAAATGTCAAAATCTCATACCACCTTGCTCTTTTGGGGTAATACGATTCCAATATTCATCTAATGTATGCCAGTACCATCTTTTGAAGAAGACTTTCACCAAAACTTGCACATCATTTTCTCAAGCTCATCACAAATACCCTTAGGGATTAAGAAAGACGCTCATAACATATATTATGGAATGAAATAATGGCAGCAGCAGTACTGGCTACTACTACCAACACGTTTACGTTAGAATTACAATTTACAACACCTCACATTCGTCGCTTTTCCATTTGTTTTTCTTTCGTACTCTGGTTAACTAAAAGAATTGACTAACAAACCAGAGAAGAATACATGTGGAATATCTTTACAGGAAAAAACAAATATAATATATTCCTTCTTTTTCATTAGATAGATTCCGAACTTGTAAATTGTAATTTCACTCATTAACCAATAACAAGAACGCTACCAAAATTGAAGCAAAAATCCACAAGACACTAATACATTGAAGTCTCATAGCCAACTGAATTAGGTAACCAAAAAAAGATTTTTAAGGTAACATCCAATAACTAAAGCCTCGAAAGAGAAGATGCTCAAGGAACAAGAACATTGCATGTCACTTTGTTCAAGTGCGAGCAGCAGCTGGTGCTCCTCCTGCTGGGCGTTGTCCAGCCTGGCCTGGTGCACCGCCGGGCCTAGCAGTGTCCTCCTGCACACAACAAAAAAAAAGGCATAAATTATCGATGTAATCACAAAACAACAGTCTACCCATTACACTTAGCATATTATTTTCCCTAACCCAATATTGCATATTGAGAGAACTTTCCTAGCAAAATTGTACTGAACTGAAATTACCAAAAGAACTCTTTCTATTTCTACTTTAGCATCAATGAAAACAATAACGAAAAATTAAAATCATACATCATGTTTTAGATACAACTCAATAGCTTAGCGCTACTTAACATAATCAACACAGAAGGGTTAAGCTGATCATCCCGCTTAAGACGCAGGAAAGGGCTGACCGGGCATTTTCCTACTGGTTGGTCAGCAGCTTTTGCAGGCTGCCGACCAGTAAATGAAAGACTACACGGCCAGGTTGCTACACACAGCAGCAGTACTTACAGAATTCATGGACCAGAACACATCAACAAAGAATAGAAACTGTCTACCACAAAATTTGAATACGAAAGATCTCATATAAAGGCAACTAATTTATGTTTAAAATTAACAAACATTGGTACAAAATGACACATTAGGAATTAACAATGTCATGGTTATTAGAAAACATAGATCAAAACCAAACGAAAAGCTAACTAACAGCAAATGAAAGACCGTTAAAATGAACATACCCGGCGTCTGAAACGCTGTGGGGGCTCACGGACCCTCCTGTTTTCCCTGGAACGAACTCTCACAACGTGAGAGTGAATTGCACAGGAGACACAGTATTGCATCTTGGCGTAGAGCTTGGGAAGAGTGTAACCTAAATGGCACAAATCAAGTTGAACATTTAATGAAGCAAATATAATGACAATAAAAATCATCATTCTGAAAGAAAAACATGAATTATAGCCCTAGACCAGGAAATTAAAAAAAAATAAAAAGTACCATCGTAGACACAAGCTTCCTGAACATCCCTCACAGCCGCTTGTTCGACAATGTTCCTCACCAAGAATCTCTTGATGGCCTTGTCCTATAACATTAGACCCAAAAAATACTCTAATTTACATACAAAATCTAACCAGGGTACCAGAGTATCTAACCAAAAAGAAGAATTCTAGAGAGAGATGCGATTACCTTAGGGCAACATTTACCACAGTTGGAACAGCGGATAAATTTCACATGGCCACGACCATGTTTGTTTCTTCCACCATTCCTTCGCTTGAAAGTCTGAGAAAAAACAGAGAGATATGAATGATAGTCTTTGATTGAATAAAGATGAAATTGTGTGAAGAAAGCTTACCATGTTCGCTGCTGAACCCTAAACTTGATCAAGATCTCAGACTCAGAGTATGTGGTTGGGGTCGAGAAAGCATGTTATGAAACCAGCTAGGGTTTTACAGTGTTTTGGGCTCCTTTTGGGCCTTGAATGGGTCGGGTATAGGAATACAGGATTTACATTCACTAATTATGTCTTTTATATTTCTTTCAAAAAAAAATATTATGCCTTTTTTTTTTTAAGAAAGATTCACTCTTACTGTAATTAACAATCATTTACAATAACAGAGAAAATAAGATAATGAATTTCTCTCATCCAATAAGTGTCAACATTCAACCCAAGAGCATATTTTGCTAAACCATGAACAGCTTGGTTATCATTTCTCTTTACATGAAAAATAACAATAACAGGGAAAGAGGATAAAAGACAATGAATTTCAAAGATTAAATCAGAGAAACTAGATAAGTCCAAAGATTCATAATTTAAAAAAGTTGAGACACGAAGGGCATCTGTTTTCCGCATGAGTAATCTGCAATGAGACTTGAGAGATCCAATTAAGTGCATGGAAAAGAGCTTTCGCCTCTATTTCATATGATATGAAACAACCTTAAACAAGTTTTGACATAGCCGCAATGACTTGGCCATTATAGTTCCGGACAATGGCACCAACTCCCAAGACCTTTGATGCAGGATTTACCGCTACATCAACATTTAGTTTCAAACCATACAAATCGGGTGGTTTCCAGGGAATCCCTTCAGTTGGCAGATTTATATTGGCCGAAGAAGTAGTAGGTTCAATAACAAGATTGGAATGGTCTTTAACTTTTTGATAATTCTCCATGTAGTTCCTAGCATAAGCAGTTAGAGCATAACCGTCATGCTTTGTTTCACCATGAATTATTTTTTTAGTTAGCCCAAATCACCCACATTATGCAAATCAACATTTCTAATTCATGTTGACTGAGTAGCGTTGCAAGATGAAAAATATAATCACCACTAACCATACAACGTGCCTTCTTGAAATCAATTGGAAAGTTGAATTGTATCCATACAGCTTTAGCATGACTACAGTAGAAAAATGCATGGCCTATCGATTCCCAAGCTTGTGAACATAAAGAACAAGCTACAGAACTGAGGATTTTTTTCTTAAAAAATGCAACAACCACCGGAAGAGAGTTTTGAATTACACGCCACGAAATTTTTTTAATCTTGGTGGTAATTTCATTATCAATAAACGAACAAAATTATTATATTACTTGTTTAGTATAAGGCTTGCTTCATATGTTTGTTTTATGATCATATGTTTAACATATAAATTCTACTAAATCCTTGTCACATTGCTACTCATGATTATTATATTGTCTATACAGTAAAAAATAATCAAAATTATGTGATTAAACTAATTAGTCCCATGATTTATCAGTACATAGGATTTACACTGATATGATAATCAACAATTTAGTTTACTTACACTTGTATAGTGGAATGTCTTTTCTAAGGCATTAGCAAAGTAAGCTTGTATTAGATGTATGATTATACATCAGACTGGACCGATATTTACAGTGGAAAAAATATCATAAACTTACTGTAATATCTTTTCTAAGTAAATATCACTTAGTTGATCTTAGATCAATTATCTCAATCCTAAGATGGTTAGGTTCTGGTTTAAGTGTATTACTTGTGTTCTTTGACTTGTTCGTTCAAGATAACCAATTAGATTAGCTCAATACTTACATATGGGAAACACGATAGTGTAGTTGAGTGGGAGCGCTAATCATAAATACAGAATCTATAGCTTCTATAAATATATAGAATTGAAACGATAATTTTCTTCGAGCTTGGCTAAACGAGTTTAAATGGTAGAGTACTCATTTCAATAATTATATTAGTTTACTGAAATATCATTTACAAGTAGCTAAATATTTTAAGGATAAAATACATTGAAGGGTAGAACGGTAAAATTATCCATACTCAATGTAGATCATCAATAGATGATCATTGATTATTTGGATTGAAACAATAGATAATTTATAGCGTATCTATATTTGGTATATAGCGTTCTATATGATTAGGAGTGTAATTCCAAATCTATAGTAGAGTCAGAAAGAATTAATAAGATAGAGAATTTACTTGGTAAATTCTAAAAGTACATATTAGGAGCTTGATTATATAGGCTCATGGTCCCCACACTAGTTGAGATAATATTATCTTGTAGACTCAGTTAAATAATTTTATTAATCAATTAGAATTTTAAATAAGACCATGTCTTATTTATGAGTTTTCACTAAGTAAGGGACTATTTGAGAAGAAAAGAGATTTTAGGGTTTATTAATTAATTAAGAGACTTTGAAAGGTCTAATTAATAAATAAGTTAAATAGAAATTTTATTTGATAATTAATTATAATTAATAAATAAAAAGAATTGATATGAGTTAGAATTAAAAAATGGCATTTGAGAAAAGAAAGATAAGTTTCAAATAAAATGGCAAAATTGAAACCCAATAGGCCCATGAGGAATTCAGCCACAAGGGTTTAAATAAGGGATAATTACACTATACACCTACTTTTACATCTTAATGTTAAAAATAACTTAATTTAAATTAATCACTAATCTTATACCGTATTAACATTTATACTAACAACTGCAACTTTTATTTTTGCTAGATGCTGCCTGCCACTTTTTTTCTTTTTTCTTTAATTCCATTTGAATTCTAAACCTAACCCTAATAGCTATCATATAAATAGAAAATTATAGCTCTTATTTTTATAACTTAATTGACTTTTTGTCAAATAAATAGAAAATAAAGAGAGCTCCTTCTAATTTTAAATTCCTCTTCTCCTTTTTCTCAAATTTTCGAACCTTATAGTGTATGAGTGATTGCCCACACAATTCAAGTCTATATTCAAGATAGTGTAGAATATTGTGTAGTGTTCTTATCACCTGAAGGAGAAACTAGGTTCAGATCATGATCATACTTTGCGATAGAAAGAATCAAGGGTTAGAGATCTGAATGAAAGGAGTCATATTATTTCGCTGCCAATAATGTAAGATTTTCTATAACTTTGTATGTGTTTAATTTATTATTTGAGAGAATTTATATTTAGAATGTTAGATTATAGATTTATAATTAAACATACATGTTAGTAAATCAATATCCTGATAAAAATTGTCCAACAATGGTCTAATAAATAGTTAATACATTATGTATTTATATATTTTGTTAAAGCTCTTTCCATTGTTCTCGACATTTATGGGTGGGTCATTAAGCTTGGACTCGAGGGATATGTAGTTGTGAACAGTTCTTTCTTAAATTTTTATGTAAAATGTGGATGCCAAAAGGGTATTTTCTTATATGTTGTGCAAAGATTTGTTGCTTGGATTATGATGATTTCTGAGTTTGGAATATTAGTTAGGCTTACTGTACATGTTAGTTAGGATTCTATTATTACTGTATAGCTGTATTTATCAAAAACTTTTGCGTTTCTAATTGTATTGTACTCTGTTTATATATCTCGAGTTGTTGCTCCTTCTTAATGTAATGAAATAATACTTTCTCATTCTCTTTCTTCACTCTTAACATGGTATTAGAGTAACTTTTTTTTTCTTCTCTTTGCTTATGCTTTCATCTTCTCTATTCGTTGCTCTTCTCTCTCTCTCTAGCTTCCATGGTTAGCTTAAACCTTCAATCCTGTGGCATTTTCTCACAAAGTCTCCATCAAACTGGATGACAATAACTTTCTTCTCTGGCACCCTTAAGTTCTGTCTGTGTAATATCCAAATTAAAATAGTATTTAATTTTTTCTTGGGATATTAATAGTGCGAGGATAATTATCTCATTTATTTGTGTTGTTAGTGAGTAGAGATTATTGCTTAGAGTAGTTGTACCAATTTTCTAAAGAGAGTTAAAGTTGTATTAACTATGAAAGTAAAATATTACGATATTTTTATAAGTAGATAATCGTTTAATTAAAGCCCGATATAAAAATCCATTAGGGTTTTTATAATATATTTACTAGATTTAATTAATTGTATAACTGGTATTAAATAATATTATTATTTCATTAATGTTAGAAAATTCGTAAGTTTAGAGAAATTCACAGGTTTAGAAACTGTTTTACTAAAATGACCATATCTAGAGTTTTATAACTCCGATTGAGGTGATTCCAGTGGAGTGGAAAGATAATTCAAAGATCTATAAATTTTGTAGAAATAGCTATATCATAATTCGTAATTTTTTTAGGTCAAAATTAAACCCTAAAGTTACGAGATTGAGAGCTTACAATTTAAATTTAAAAGTTAGATATTTATTTATTTAATAATTTATCATATTATTATTGTTATTATTATAATTATTCATAAAACTAAAGAGTCAGGATATTATAGGATTCATTCAACCCTAAAATTATATCGTTCTATTCTTCCCACCCATCTAAGCAAGACTAACCCTAAATTTTTCAAGTCATCTTTTCATTACATCCTTAGCCAAATCTATACCACTCTTCACTCTCGTCTTTGATCACCATCATCTAATGTCTACCGATCCAAGCAGCTTGATGTATTTGAGGTAAGAAACTCTACATTTACTTATTTATTGATCACAATAGGAGAATATTCGCAGGCCTCCTTTTCTTATATTTCAGAATAAAATATGTCTCAGTAAAACTGTTATATCTCTTTAAATACTCATTCGATTCTTACAATCTTGGTGCCTATAGAAAGCTTATTGAATTTCCCATAATTCTTATGAAGAAAGGTTTTACTGAATCGAAATTTATCTATGTCAAAAATTAGTATTTCTACGCTATTTGTTGTAAATCGTTTTTTTTATATTTTCTATATAAGTTGTCTTAGTAAAATCCGAATATCTCTCTAAATAATGATCTGATTCTAGCGATCTTGATACCGTTGAAAATATAATTCAATTTTCTAAATGTTTATGAAGAAACCATTCACCAATTATTGATTATTCTAAGTCAAAATTATTGTTTTATTGTTGTAGTTCGAAATCCATTTGTTTCAAGATTTCTAAAAAACTGTTTCGGTATAATATCTATATATCTTACGTTATAACTCCGGTTTTAAAGATTTTAGTGTCATTAGAAAGGGAATTCAATTTTCTTAAACTTTTATGAAGAGAGTATTCTCTGATTTGGAATATTTCCGTATTAAAACTTTGTATTTCCGATGTCTCTTGTGATTCGTTACTCCATATTCCTTCTCAGAAATAGTTTCAGTAAAACTATCATAACTCCCTCAGTTTTAATCTACTTTTAATGATCCATATATCTTTGGAAATATAATTTAATTTCCTATAATTTTTATGAAGGAAGCTTTCACTGAATTTGTGTAGTTATTGGTCAAAAATAGTGTTCTTTCTGCTGTACTGTAAGAGTGCGAATTTTAATGTTAGGGCCTTGACCCATGTGTTGTTATAGGCAGTAGTGAAGAGATAACAAGTCTTAAGCAGCGGGATTTGAGGTAAGGAAATTAGATAGTTTTGTATGTGTTTATCTGCATAAATTTAAATTCTTTATGTATTAAAATATGATTTATGATTTGTGATTATGAATATGTATATGGTACTGAGAATGTGTGGTATGGACACAATATGAGTTTGTGAATTGTTACATAGATTATGATTGTGTGACTTGTATATGTTGTATGTTGTATTTGTATGTTTTAGGTTGTATGTTGTATGTTGTATTTGTATGTTGCATGTTGTATGTTGTATGCTAACGTCTCAGGTAAAGTGGGGGACCATGGTGGGGTATATGATACGGGATAAGGTCGTTGAATGTAGAGATACCCTACCCTGCATTTTACTGAGTCGTGTATGAGATTGTTATGGTGGGTATGATACAATGATATTACTGTTGAATATAGAGATACCCTATCCTATAACAATGGTAGGGTTGCATAGGCCCAGGTTATTATATGGGTAGATTAGGCCCAGGATATTGTAGGGCCAGGCTAGGCCCGAGTTATGTAAGTAATGGCTATGATATGCCAATGTCATGGCAATTACATTATTATTTATAGTATTGATATGATTATGTTATGAATATGATACTGGAGTTATGATCTCTGTATATATGTATGGTGTGAACAATTATTATGGATCTATATGATTAAGGTTTCTATGTATACAGTTATTTGGTTATGGTTATAAAATAAGGTGTATGATATTGCTAAAACTTAATAAATACATTAATGGTATGTGTGATATTATATGGTATTGTATGATAAGCATTTCCTTACTGAGCTTTTAGCTCACCCCCTTACTTTCCCCCTACAGGTATTAGACAGGGAAGTATGTATAGTGAGCAGGGTCAGTTCTGGTACGTATACTGTGAGCGGTTACGGACGGGCAAACGATCTAGAACGCCGGTGGTGCCTTAGTTTTATTTTAAGCAGTTGATAAATCTAACACAGTGAAAATGCATTATTTAAAATTATTTACTTACTGTATCTTGTTTTACAAATGAATGATCCTTCTTTGTTGCATTTTGATTTTTAAAATTCATTGTTGTATTTAATTTTTTTTTTTCATCTTTTCAAATTATGCATGAAAATAGTATTTTTTGTAAAATAAGGCAAAATATCGGGGCGTTACAGTTGGTATCAGAGCCGATCGTCTGTTAGCTCGAAGGATACTCACAGTATACATACAGAAGACTAAAAAAGATCCCTCTCACTATAACGTAAGTGTTTCTTTTAATATATTTGGTATTGCCATTAATAGTTTTATATGTGATACGCAGATTTTTGATAAAAATATGCCACCTAGAATAAGAGCGTCACGTGATGTGGTACTTAGAGAAATTAAGAGCATCTTATCGCTTAAGATCGACCATGTTTTGGGCATGGAGATAAAATACTTAGAGCTTTGAGGGAGATTATTGCTATTAATGGAGAGATCAATAAAATAGTAAGAAAACGGGGAGCTTTGATCTGGTCACAAGAGAAGTTTTTAGTATTAATGGTGGCACTATCTCACGTCCCCGAATTGCTTTATTATATCGATAGCATTTGGCATAGTACCATAAAGAATGTTGATGAGACAACTAGGTACACAATGTTAATACAGGAGTTAGCAACGAAATTCCATAGTTTCTCTTTCGAGAAGACTTATACTGCAGAAGTCAATGGTGTGGAGAAAATATGCATCAAGACCGTACGGTACAAACTTAGTGATAAGAGTAAGAAAGATATTACCAATTTCATTGACCCTACAACTGAACGAGACTGTAAGGAAACAAAAAGGCGTGACTATTTCAAGGTCAGAGAAAATATGTTAGTAGTGGAATTAAAGAGTCCACCAAAAATTGAAGTAGAAGAGATAATAGAAACGATGGAACTCCTTTTGGACTCAAAATCTGAAGATGAAGAGATGGTAGAAAATTTAGACGAATCAGAGTATTCCCCATCGTTAGATAATGAGGAATTAGAAAATGCAGAACTGTCTCCAATAACAAATGATAACAAGTCAAATGGAGATATACCAGATTATCATTTCGAGGTAGAGATCGGAATCAGAGTCAGAAAATGAAAATTTACCGGCATACCACCCATCGCCAGGACAAGAAGTCTCAGTTGCACCAACACCAATTTAAGAGGATGTGAGAATGGTAACATATTCAGAAGAAGGGCTTGAAGAGTCAATAGTTGAGTCATGCGTGGAGGACAATTAGTTATTGAGAATTTTTTTAGTTGTTGAGCTATGTAGTTTGTTTATTTTCTTTCCACTTTTAAATTTTAGAAGGAAAGGAATTTAACCATTTTCTCAAAAATTTAAAATTTATGTTATTAGGAATTCATAAGACTTTGTTTGATAAATAGAAAAATATATACTTGTCGTTTTTTGCAACATTAAGTTTAGATGTGCATGGGATCTTCTCTCCCATGAATTAGACCCTTTTATACCTATTAAATCAAGCTTTCTTGTAAGAGCTCACAAATACAACTAGAAAATCAATTAGAATCAATGTGAAAGGAACAACCAATAGAGGTGGGGGCTAAGGATGTGTGTTCCGCTGACCCACATGTGGTTGATGTTCCAAAGAAACCAATAGTAGTTAAGGCTAACGATCTAATAGAGGCCTTGGAAGGAATACGAGCATGACTGAGACGATTTATTGAAGAGTTTTCATAGGTTTAGCGCCATAGATCACCAACACTAGTAGTGCAACTTGAGGCACATAATAAAATGTACCAATAACTAACTAAATACCGATGCATAGGATTGTACCTGTCTACAAATGGTTAAAGAAGCAGTCCCCACACCTAGTTATGAAAAAAAGCGAACCTATAGGAAGTAGGTAATGGCTTAGGATAGTTGATGCTATACTAAACTGGGACAGGGCATTTCACCAAACTCGATTATTAAGAAGGATGAAAAATACATCTTTAAGGAAAAGTACTATCTTGATGGATGTTTTATAAGTTACACCCTCCTAAGTTAGATAGTAAGAAGTATGTATGTGAAGACTTTAGAGATAAGTCTGTTATAGAAATTAGTCCTAGGAGGACAATGCCATCATGTAAAGGAGTGTAGTATGCTGAATAGAATCTAATATAAGAAGTTAGAGAGTAGATCACAAATTCAAATCTTGAGGAAAAGGAGAAATTTACATTCAAGGTGACATTCCTAGATTCCAATACTCATCGATACAACAACAACTGTGTGGAGCATCACTCAAGGAGGAGAGGTTTGGAAAGCCTCACTTAGGGATGAGAGACAAGTGAGACACAACTAAGACTAAAGTGACATGTCTTGAAGAATTTTATGGCATGGAAAGGATGATACTGGTTTCAGAGAAGTGTTGGGATTATTAAATTCTCATGCAACATACATGGATTCAAGGAACAACATAATCAAATGATACTACAATCTACTTATGATTCATGGAAAATAGCATAAGTATGTTGGAGTGTCACTGCAAGGAGAATTAAGAGGTAAACTTTCAATGAGTGCCAATTTTTGGTTTAAGAGGTGGCATTTTAGGTCTTATAGTGCTCTAGAAGAGAATGACAACAAATCTCTCAGAAAGATAAAGCCATTAAGATCTAAGAATTTTGACAAATATTAGGAGATTTTCTCGACCTAGAAGGCTAGTCATGGGGACTTTTAGATGGACTTTCCAAAGTCCGAATACTCCATTAACAAACGTCTATACAAACAATTGAAGATCATCCAACTAGAAGTGGGGAAATAAGAAGAAAAGAACAAGATAGGTATTGATAATTTGGTTGCGCTTGGATATAAAATGAACTGCTTAAATAAAGTATAGACTTGTGCTTAAAGGTAGTATGGGAAGTAAGAATCAAAGATCCCTGACTAAGGAATTATAAATAGTGAGTCTCTAGTAGTAAATCAAATACAAGTGGGGGTATAGGAGGTATAATAGTGATGGACAGAGTAAGGTCTGTTCGTCATAGTTTGTCAATTATATATATAGTATCCTTGCCCTAATAACTTGGTTGATCAATACATTATGGGATAGGTATGGTTGACTTATTGTTAAAAGTCAATGGAAAGTAAATAGTTGGGTTACGATAACCCATGGTAGGGTTGAAGTTATTTTAAAGGGGTTATTAGTGTGTTTTTTTAATACATATATGGTATAGTCTTAAGTAAATAATCAATATAGGAATGTATGTTTAAGAGATTTGGAAGTTTTAGAGGTACAATTAAGAAGTTAAGATATGTTTTGGCGAACTAAAAAGAAGTGCAAGATACAGGGCATAGATATGGCTGGAATAATCAATGGTATGATAAGTATGAAGTTATGTGATACCTCATATAGTTAGTATTATAGAAAAAGTGATCATTGAACAGAACTATAAATTTATCAAGATTACAGATTTGACCACTATCGTAAAGTATCACAAAAGTAGACAAAAGTTATTGCGTAAAACTAGCTAATCTCATAATTAAGTCGACTTGATTGAAAGAGTATTGGAGGACCAGGAACTAAAGGAGAGATTAGCAAATAAGATACAATGAAGTGGTAAAAGAATCAAGAGACTACAATAGGAATTAAAGTCTATGCAATCCGGGAAATAAAGACAAGTGCAACGAGCATACTACTAAATGAGTTATATCCAATACCGATTGGTGGCTTAATGGATCATTAAAATTATATAAAAGGAATTTTAAAGGGCACAAGTGATTATTTTCATCGTAATAGAACTCCACTTTTGACTCAAATTGAATAAAAATACCAACCTACTAATGAAGATAAAAGAAGCACAAAGCTACTCATGAGGAAGATTTTTATGAAGATGAAAAGAAACACAAGTCTTCTAATGAAGATCAAATGCAGTAGAAAAGTTGGAGCCAATACAAGTATTACAATTTATGTGCTCCTCTCCTAAATAGGCTTACACTTTTGAAAATTCTATTACTATTAAAGATGCAATGTATATGTAAATAGGTCATAACTTTGCAGGTTTTTCTCTTGGTGGAACACTTACAAGGCTTCCACTTTTGACAATAGGCCACCTTGGAACATGTAAAACATGCAAGTTATACTTTTTTAAAGTTATGTAAAAATGGAATGGATATGTAAGTAGGCTACAATTTTGAAACACTTCTAAATAGGCTTATACTTTTGAAAGTTTCATTACTACTAAAGATGGAAAAAGTATGTGAATAGTCAACAATATGAAAGTCACTATCTTGCTGGAACACTTGAAACTTTGTCACTTTAAATTATTATAATGTGTGTTTTATATGATATATGCTATCCACGTGCTATCATTACTAGTATTTATATAAATATATGAGAATGTAAAATATAAAGTATATATGAGAAGACAATAGTTCTCCATCAGTATTTAGTGAAATTTGGTATATATAAGATAAACATATAGGTTTCTCTCAAGATAACATCGTCCAAATTGTTAAGTCCCTTTCTACAAAAATATTAAAGTAGCTTGGTGATATTTTTATTTTTAAAAATTTTAATTATAAAATAAAAGCAAAATTTTTGTTTTTAAAATTTTAATTTTAAAAAATAAAAATATATTTTATAACTACTTTTATTTTTTAATTTTAAAAACAGAAAATAACATTTTTTTCTGTAAATATTATTTTTATTTTAATTTGTTGATTTTATTTAAGTTAGATTTGGGTCTGAAGCGCCGCGGGGATGGGCGATCAGATCTGAATCTGGTGTTAGGGCCAGGATCTATTCGGGTTTCAAGATCTAGTTTGGAGTGAGAGTTCAAAATATTAATTATGAAAAACAATTATTTAATAAAATTTAGAAAGCAATTTTTTTTTGTTTTCAAAATTTTTAAAATTTTAATTCTCAATTAAAAAATTATTTTATAGAACATCATTTTAAAAATAATTTAATTTTTTAATTTAGAAAATAAAATATTAATTCAAAAAATGTTACCAAAAGCTAAACAAGTTTCGCACCAATGACAATGTCATCACATACACTTTAACATTTCTTTAAAATAATTTAAGCAAAGTAGATATATATAAAAACTGCAAATTCAATCAAAGACACTTATTTAGACTTTCAACAAAATAAAAAGGAAAAATTAACTTCACAAGCTGCTTATTTGAGCCATAATAATAATAATAATAACAATAATAATAATAATAATAATAATAATAATAAAGCTGCTTAATTGAAAAGAATCCAAGAATAAGGAATGTATGCCTAAGCAAGTGATAAAAGGAACATGTACCACCCACTTATAGCTAGTGGGCATAGAATAATAACAATTATTATTAATTATTCTGCATTAATAATTAAAATATTAGTTTGGCTTTAAAACCAAAATCTCTAGAATTTCTACATATATATATATAGACAACCATGATAGCATTGACAAAAAAAAACTAAATTATGGTCATCATGGCAACTCCTCTTCACTACTCTGAAACCACTGCTAAACCCCACGTGGCAGTCGTTTCAAGCCCCGGTATGGGACACATCATTCCTTTACTCGAGCTGGCTAAGCGCTTAGCTGCTGATCACGGCTGCAACATCAGCTTTCTCAATATAACAACCCAAGCCTCCGCTGCACAAACTAAGCTCCTCAGCTCCACTGAATTCCCACCGAACTTCCACGTCATCAACCTCCCTGAAGTTGACGTGTCAAAACTCATCCCACCCGACTCCCAAATCATGACCCGACTTTCAATCATCGTACAAGAAAGCTTCCGATGTCTCAAGTCTGTACTTCTGGACATCGGAAAACCCGATGCTCTCATCATTGACCTCTTTTCCAGCCATGCTTTCGAGGTTTGTAAGGAGCTTTCCATTCCAGTATATTCTTTTGATACTGCTTCTACTACTCTGTTGTCTTTGTCTTTGTATCTTCTCACTTTAGATAAAGAGATTGACTCTGATATTGAGTTCGTTAACCTTCCTGAACCAATTCGGGTTCCGGGTTGT
The DNA here is from genome assembly GCF_029168945.1 of Cannabis sativa. Lineage (NCBI taxonomy): Eukaryota > Viridiplantae > Streptophyta > Magnoliopsida > Rosales > Cannabaceae > Cannabis > Cannabis sativa. The sequence goes on along the minus strand of NC_083602.1, from coordinate 53,138,369 downwards.
ACTCCGATCCGAACTGAGGACTTACTTGATCAAGTTCGGAAACGAAAAAGCGAAGAATGCAAGTGGTATCTTCTCCACATCAGTAGGATTTCAATGGCGGCAGGTGTTTTATTAAACACGTGGGAAGATCTTGAACCAATAACGCTTAAAGCCATTAGAGAGAACCCTTATTATCACAACAAAGCCTCCATCGTTACACCACCGGTTTACACGGTAGGACCGCTGATCAAAGAGACTGAGCCCATAACAGAGTCTGGCAATGAGTGCCTGGCATGGCTTGATAGCCAACCTCCTGATTCCGTTGTCTTCGTGGCACTTGGCAGCGGTGGGACCGTCACTTCAGAACAACTCAACGAGATTGCATGGGGTCTGGAAATGAGTGGTCAACGGTTCGTATGGGTGGTCCGAGCCCCTACTGAGTTTGATGCCTCGGGCACCTTTTTCAATGTGGGTGGTGATATTAACGACCCGAAATCGTTTTTACCTGATGGGTTCTTGGAAAGAACTAAAGAAGTTGGGTATGTGGTTTCATCGTGGGCACCGCAATCGGCTGTGCTTCGACACCGGTCTACTGGGGCATTTTTGTCACACTGTGGGTGGAATTCGATAGTGGAGAGCTTGAGTCAAGGTGTACCAATGATTGCTTGGCCGCTTTATGCGGAGCAGAAAATGAACGCTACAATTCTAGTGGAGGAGGTTGGTGTGGCTGTTAAACTAGCTGTGGATCTTCGAAAGGGAATAGTTATGAGGGAAGAGATTAAAAGGGCTGTGAGTTTGGTGATTAATAATGGAGGGAATGATGATGATGATGAGGAGGAGGAGGAGGAAAGGAACTTAGGGAAGGTGTTGAGACTTAAAGCTAGAAAGCTTAAACTGAGTGCAGAGAAAGCATTGAGAAAGGATGGTGGATCTTCTTATGATTCGCTAACTCAGTTAACTAATGATTTGATGGTTTCGCGAATATCTTCTTAATTAATCTTAATTAATCAACCACATCAATATCAATAATGTATATTTTCAATAAACGTTCGCATAATTCATGATAACTATGATAAAGTGTGTTTTTTTGGCATAACTACGTCCACGTATAAATCATAACTATGTTAAAGTATGTTTGTTTAGTTGAAAATAAATATATATCAAGTGATTTACATTGCTATTGTTTTTTGTTTTTTTATTTTCAAATAATTATTTTTTAAAATGAGAACAAAAAAAATAGGTTTTGAAATTTTCAAAAGATAAATCGGTTGTTAAACATTTATATGTATAATATAAAATATATGTATGTGTATATAACATGCGGAATAAATAAACATATACACTATATGAATATAAGGATCGAAATACCTCCAGCCATTGATTCTTTGAGCATTAATCCCACATAAGCTTGATCTGCAAAAGAAACCGATTGATGTGGGTAATCGGGCTTCCTCGCTCTCTCAACTCTCTTTAGATGGATTTTGCTGTTATGAACAGAATGAGTGAGAAGCTCGGGGACCGAGACCCTATATTTATAGGTGAGATACTTCATCAGTATCTGCGCCACATTAATTGTCAGAATATTTTGACAATTAATTCAGGAAATCAAATCAGGTAATAAATATAGAAATCTGACCATATATAGAATATTACATAATTGATTTTGTCCCGATTCAATGAATATAAAATATTCATTTATCAGAAAATCAATTATTTATTTATTTCCTTAAATAGAAATTTATTTCTTTAAATAGAAATATATTTCCTTAAATAAAAATATTCTTATATTCTCCCACTTGGTCAGCATTTAGACTAAAACATTCAAACCCAAACGTTCCTCATTATATAATAAAGATACGAATCATAGCGACATGTCCTCATTATAAGTCGAGTATTATCTTCCATGTATTACGATATATTTATTATATAACAATGTACTTTATGTGGCAATGTACTTAAGTGAATAAACCCTAACCCTTATGTTTATTCAGGTCCTCTTACGATAATTTTCTCAGATGAAATTAAGGTGCACATAAATATGAGAAAATATCGAAATTAGAGTTTCATTAAATAATTTTTGGTTGTACAAATAAAAAAAAAACTGCATATGGGTTAACTGAATCCCATATTTACTTTATGATCCTTGAATTTGTGTTGCGGCATGCCTTTAGTCAAGGATCTATGCGATCACCCAATTCAGTTTGCGTGATTAATGACCACTTATCACGCCTTTTTATGGCTAAATACTTAATGTCGATATGCTAGCTTCGACCAATACTCTTAGAGTTATTAGCCATAAATATTGTAGCTGAATTTATCGCAAAATTTTCTTAATGGCCTAATGAAACTGTAATTCTGAACTCTAGGCCTACTATGAAACTCTATAATACATCATACGAGATGTATCCTCAAAACAATAAATGAATCTGACTTCTATAGTGGAAATAATAATCAAGATTCTCTACAATATAACTTACTGGTAATCTTAAGGACGTAATAAAATATTAATTTACGTGAATCAATACAACCAGTGAAGTACGTTAGAATCTAATTGGTTAACTATATTTCCAGATGGTCAATTCATCTTAGCAAAATATGTATGAATATGATTTTTAGTATCTTAAAGACACCTCATCACTTTGTATGAAGAATAAAGTGGTCTTAACTTTAGTTATTCTGATACTACTTAACGATCCTGAAACAAATGTAATGCAAAGTCTTATTCAGACTCTTAGGCATACATTAGGCTTCTAAAATAGAAGCGAATGAATGTTCTTAATTTATTCTCACTCCAGATCATTTTTTAGATGCTGGGTTCGAGTTGCATTTATCACACTTAAAGATAAAAGTTATATCAGATGAATAATACATAATTTTATTTAATCAGAGATGCTGTGGCTACTCTCTAATTAATTAAAATTATATATATTATTTATATTCCTTATCTCAAAATAATAATTTAAGATATGAATGATTTCAACTTATATAGAAAACTTTTATCATCATTTGCAAGTAACATATTGTCGACGTATAAAACAAATATTACTCCCACTAACTTTCTGGTATATAATTATTTCCATAATTCTCTTTTCAAACCTAAAGGAAAAGATGATATAATACCAATTTGTGAGATGTTTGTTTTAATCTATAGGTAGACACTTTAAGCTTGCATATGTTCACCACTATTAGAGGAAAATCTTTATGACAGTCTATATACCTTCTCCTCTTAGTTCACTATTTGGAATTTATTAATAAATTGAAACGAGCAACAAATGCCAAGGTCTATAATAGAATCTTTTATAAAAACAAGTGAGAATGTAAATCTCCTTTGTTATTGATTCTTAGTTCAAAATGAATTTCTTAGCAATGAATATTCTTTTATATCTTTATGTTTCTCAATGTTGCCTAATGAATATTATTGGTGAAAAAACTTATGCTTAATTAATGTTCTCCACCCCATTAGGCAACTTTACTAAAGATAAACTTTATTGCTCTTTAAGATATTCATTTCTTCATTCATGGCATGTTGTACTACAACTTCAATTCTTTATCATTCTATAATTTAATTTGTGTCTCAAATTAATATTGTAGTTGAACTCTTATTGTACAAAATGTAATCACTAGAAAACATTGATCTTACTGTTCTAATAAGTCATCTTAAGGATGGACCAACAAACTCTTAAAAGAGCAAATGGTTCAATAACATGTTATTTTAGAAATTGTAAGCAATTACTAAATAACATAACTTATTAGAATTTTACCAATGACTTGTATATTATTAATGATTAGTAATGAATTCTCAAAAACCATTAATCTTAAGGGATGTTGTGAATCATAATTAATCTAACACTTGAGGTGGAAGTTTGAGAAAATATGAATGATCTTTCTCGGAAACTAGGTTCCTAGATTGATCACTCCCACTGATCAAGTCAATTCTTAATTCCACAATTCTAGTGTTGTGAGATGGATAATAAAATATGTAACCCTTAAACCTTATAGCTTTTCAAATGAAATATGCTCATTTATGGTTTAGGGCCCAGATCTTTTCTTTGACAATTGTACTCTAACTATATATGGGTATTTATAAAATGTGTACATGTCATCAAGTCGGTTTTCAACCATATCACAACTCAAAATATGTTTGAGAAACAACTTTGGTTAGAACACGATTCGATATGTACACCCCCATTGAAGAGTATCAATAGACAAAGATTTAGGAAAGATTGGAGTTTGCTATGTAGGCTCCACCCCATGTCCAAAAAAATGCTTAGTTTCTTAAATCTGTTACACACTATAATTTGGGTGTACCAAGCATATGTATCGGGCAATGAACCCATGCTTTTAAAGAAACTTTGCAAATAGACTGGGAGTTTATCCATACTCACGAATTTTAATGTAGTATTCTCCATTGTGAGTAATCGTTAAAAATGAGATGCGAAATTTGAGTCCATGTCTTCAAAATTAATTGACTTATATGATTTCTAATATGATAGAATTTTAATATGCACCGATTTTGACTTGTTGGAATACATATTCTTAATGAAATTCACACAAGTTCTAAATAAAGTTAGTAAAATCTAGTGTAATGAAGATCCCCACCATTTATTAACATTTATTCTATTTATGGAGATATGTTCCATAATTTTTGGTGCTATAATGTAGAAGAATTCTTATTAATAACACATTTCTTATTGTCAGATTGAACTTGCATATCTTTATGAGTGACATCATTTGTAGTAAAGACCTCTAAATGTGTCTAAATCAAGTTTCAATAGAATCTTGGAACATAAAAGTCTTTGCCAATTTTAAAAAAAAGTCACTACTATATTGCTTGTTCCTTAAACTTCTAAATGTGAGAACTTATCTTGTCTGTGGATAAGATTTGCTCACAGTTACTGACTTTCTTAGGTTTATTTGTAAACCTTGCAAGAAATTATGAATGTGGAATAACAATCTAAAATAATCCACTATGTGTTAATAATCACATTAACTATATTAGAATGAATTCATACACAATAAATTAAAATTTATTGGTGATAATAAAGTGATTTATTTTTCTTAATTATACAGTAAAAACTGTATATTCTAAATGAAGTTATCAGAATAAATTTTGAAAATTTCTACTGGTATGGAAGAAATTTATGAATAGTGATGTAATAAAATTACATATAGTTTTGAGGTTTAAATGAATCATGTTTTTACCAATGAATAAACATGCTTAAATATGAAATCTTATTAAACAAAAATTGCCTGTGGGCTAAATTTCTAATTTAATAAGATTAGATTTAGATGTAGATTATGATAGATTTACATAATTTATGAAAAAACTTAAAGTTTAATATTTCTATCTCAATGAAAAGTATGAAACACTTAATTATTTATAAATGTTTCAAAATTTTATACTTTTTGATAAAATTATTAAATTAAATCTACATAATTCCCTGTGGGATAAATTAAGAGAATTTAATTTAACATATTAATTATGTAAAAATAATAAAATCCCTGTAGGGTAAGATTATTATGTTAACATAATTCATGTCCATTATGTGATCTTAATCCACTTAATATATATAATTTTATATAATTAAGGATGCTGTGGCTACTCCCTAATTATTTAAAATTATGTGGTTCACTAGACACCAAAGTATAAACTGAAGATTAAAATTTTACTAAATCCAAAATTGCCTGTGGGCTAAATTTTAAATTTAATAAAATTAGATGAACTTTATGATAGATTTAATTAAACAATTAGTTTTGGAAAATGAAGGTTTATTATCTATCTTTAATTAAATTTGTGATAACACTATTAAATTAAATCCCCATAACTCCCTGTGGGGTAAATTAAGAGAATTTAATTTAACATATTATCCTAATTAATTATACAAATATAATAAAATCCCTGTGGGGTAAAATTATTATACCTATATAATTAATTACAAGTTATGTCCATTAAGGTGAATTTTAATTAATATATAATTTTATACAAATAAGGATGCTGTGGCTACTCCCTAATTATATAAAATTATATTTTCACTTTGACATTAGGTATTGGGCTCTACCTAAAAGTAATTTCGTTATTAACATAGTAGACAATCACTGAGATTAATGCTCCTAGTGTGGTCGTCCGAAGATCATTAAAAACCGTTCTAGATATGAGCATTTGTCCCAAATTCATGTTTTCTTATGTCAAACCACAAAATTACTTACATTTTATTCATATTTTATTCATTTTAGGAAGTTTTATGAATATTTTATAAAGTTTTATGAAACTTAATGTGCTATATAAAATATTCAACCTATCTTAATGTTTGAATATTTCTAAATATATCTAGCACTATAAAAGGAATTTATGTATAGCATTTAAATCATACAAATCTAAATTAATTGCATTAAACATAAATTTGCCAAATAAATACAAATTAATACAATTATTGTATGATAATAAATTAAATGCTTAATTCCATAATATATAATTAATTATGCATTTATGACCATATAATATCTTAAATATTTATACTAATAATTAATTTGTATAAATAAGGTAATTATACAAATTAGTACAATTAATTATATGGAATGAATTAAATGCAAAATTAAAGACTATACTTAATGGCAGATTTTTCAAATTTTATTAATTTAAACAATAAATTACATAAATTTGGTAATAAATAATTAAATGCACAATTATACAAATTGCACAATTATTACATGCCTAAATAAATCATGTAATTAATTACCATATTAAAACAAATTTCCATTTTCAGTTTATACTAAATAACATATTAATTCTAAATATATGTATTAAATTAAAAATGGAAATTAATGAATGTAATTTATTGACTAAATTAACAATAGGAGAATAATTTATATTTCCAAATAAATAAAAAATATATATATAAAAAAAAGAAAAATCGAAATTTTTTCCCTTTTTTTTTTCTTTTTTTTTGAAAAATACACTGCCATAAACGACATGATAAAATTTCCTTAAACTTCCAAAAATCATGAAATCAATTCCAAATGAATCTAAATGCAAAAATTAAGACATTCATATAGATTTTATGCATCGAAAATACATAAAACAAAGACTTTAAAAATCACCAAAATTTTCTGAAAAATAATTTTGAGATTTCTTTGTTTTTTTCAAAGTGGATTTTCATGCTTAGAACAATCTATATTAATATATGAATGTATTAATACATATACAATATATATATATATAAATATATATACATATATATACAGAAAAATAAAAATACTGTATGTATATATATAAACATGAAATGTATATATGTATATATTTGTATATAGCATTTAGATATATAAATAATATATATATATACAACATATATACGTAATGAAATGAAGAAAAAATATATATATATGTATATGAATATATATATATATATGAACTGAATGAATAAACAAGTATATATGTATGAAAATATATAATATATAATTGGGATTGAATGAATATGAATATATAAATATATACACAAACGAAAATAAATATATATATCAACACTGAATTAAATATATATATATATAAACACTGTATATACGAGTATATATATATATATGAAACTCAAACTAAAATCAAGGCAGAGATAAAAACCGCTCTGATACCAACTGTTAGACATTTATATGTATAATATAAAATATATGTATGTGTATATAACATGCGGAATAAATAAACATATACACTATATGAATATAAGGATCGAAATACCTCCAGCCATTGATTCTTTGAGCATTAATCCCACATAAGCTTGATCTGCAAAAGAAACCGATTGATGTGGGTAATCGGGCTTCCTCGCTCTCTCAACTCTCTTTAGATGGATTTTGCTGTTATGAACAGAATGAGTGAGAAGCTCGGGGACCGAGACCCTATATTTATAGGTGAGATACTCCATCAGTATCTGCGCCACATTAATTGTCAGAATATTTTGACAATTAATTCAGGAAATCAAATCAGGTAATAAATATAGAAATCTGACCATATATAGAATATTACATAATTGATTTTGTCCCGATTCAATGAATATAAAATATTCATTTATCAGAAAATCAATTATTTATTTATTTCCTTAAATAGAAATTTATTTCTTTAAATAGAAATATATTTCCTTAAATAAAAATATTCTTATATCGGTTTCTAGTGTTTTCTAAAAATATATGATATTGACCAAAAGTGAATTATTTTTTAAAACATAAAATAACATTTTGTTATTTTCAAAATTTTCTTTTTTGTAACTTTATTTTTTGAAAACTGTTTTAAAAAATTAAGAACAAACAAGCTTAATTGTTTTCAAAACATAATTTTCTGTTTTTTAAAATAAAAAACAATTTTTTAGTTATGATGTCAAACATGTACTTAGGAGTCAGGTTATTTCGTGAAAGTACATACCGATTTTGACCCATGATGTACTTTCACGGAATGTATTATGTGGTACATTAGATGGGTCTCAGGATACTTTAGATAGTTCTCAGGTACGTTACCATTATCAACCCCAGTACTTAGATCAAATAACTCCCGCATCTAGCAGCATACAATAACAGGATAAAATCGTATCCATATATATCTTACCTACTATACCTTTTTTGAAAAGATCTTACCTACTATACCTAATATATTATAAATGCCTATAAATAACGTTGTTTGTTACGTTTTGAGAGATTAACTAAAAATCTAACAAACTCATTTAAAAAGTTGACAATCTATATGAGACGGTGACATGACACTCTGTAATCACTCTAAATAGCTTAATCTATTCTCTCATTAATTCTCTCATATTTTTTTTATTAGATTAAATATTAATCAATTAATTAATCTACTAATTTTCTATTTTTTCTAATATTTTAAATTAATAATTATTAGTAGTGATGTGGCAGTTTTAAAAATAATATTTATTATATACATTCTCTCACTATTTGAAGCTCACGTTTTCATAAAAAAAAAAAAATCAATATTAATATATATAGTTAAAAATATCAATATACATTTAAAATAATATCATAGCAACCCTAATATATTAATTTTAACTATTTATTTCAATACAATCAAAAAATACTCACTTTTTCTAAACCTAACCCTAATATATTAATTTTATAGTCTTAATATTTTTTTCTCACCTCATAGCAATCATTCTCTCTCTTCAAAATTCTACAAGCAATTACCAAGATTTTTGTCAATTACTTTATTTACGATGATGTTCAACTCGGCGGTGTTATTTCTATAAATATTGCGTGAGTTTCTACAATGAATATTGTAATTTTTCTATTTTCATATATTCAAAATTCTCATTCCATAAATTTTCTATTAATATTTTTCAATCAATGCAACGAAAAGGCAAACTTTAATTCCCGTATAAAAAATCAAACTCTCAATCCTAATAATCAACAGAAAGAACATCAAATTTCAAGTTCTCAAAATCTATAAACATAAATTAAAAAAAATAAATCTCACAAACACAAACTCAAACATTACAACCCCAGTAAAATACTAAAACTCAAACATTAAAAACGCACACAATAAAATTCGAACCCAAAACTTAACACACATATCAAAATAAAAAAATAAAACCATAAATGAAGATTTATGATGCTATTTTTCGAATTCCGGTATTTATTAGCAACAACTTTAATATTTTAAATATTTATCTCACAATTATTTTAATAGTAAAGTTAAAATTTTTATATAATCTTATTAAGTAATTATTATTAATTAAAATATACAATTTATTTTTTATATATAATTTAAAATATTTTATATATCCGCCGCGAAATGCGAAATGTTTACGCTCGAAGGGAAGGGAATAAAAAAGAAACGCACGTGGAAGGGAAGGGTGAATCGAGCCGCACATATTCAATCTCAAATTAAATAAAATAAAAAAAATGAAATTAATAATGGACTCCTCATGTAACACGTGGATAAGTATACTTTGGACTCTTCTTGAAGAGGTTAAATTGTTAGGTGAGGTAAATATACGAATTTACAATAATATTAATACCATTTCCACTCTTCCACTCTTCTACTCTTACCTTACGTGTTAAGGGCAAATTTGGAACTTCGTACGACGTCGATATAGTACAATAATCTACAATAGCAGAAATTATTTTTTCTTTTTTGTAACAAATAAAGTTACAAAAAAATAAATAAATAATATTTCGATTTTTTTTTAAGAAAAAACTTCATTAAAGAACAAAGCATGGAAATTCTGTAAAGAGCAGAAAAACACAAAGAGGTAGGTCCTCAAGCTATTAATATATCTTGAAAAACAGTCCTTTCAATTAATAGTTTTGTCTTTCTCAATCTCGAGAAAAATAAATAATATTTATTTATTTAATACGTGAAAAATGAATAAAAACCTGAAACAGTCTAACTAATCAATTAAAAAAAATCCGCCCAAGATTAAGGATAAATTATTTTAAAGTTTATTATTATTATTTTTTAAATTACAAAAAACTAATTATTTCCAGACTAATTGTGATAATGAAAACAATGGCATTATTGTAATTTCACTTTCATTTCCTTAAGCTAAGTAGCCTATATTCCATAGTTCCATTTAGTCTTAGATATTCTATTCCGAAGAGAGACGACGACTCAGCCTCGACTCGACTCATATTGTGTATTTCTTCGTTCAAATCCATCTACGTGAATGGAGCTTCAGAGATCAGTGATGATAAGGCTCTTTCTAGGGTTTCTGCTACTGTCTTTCGCACCTATCTCAATTCATGGAAGATTCGTGGTGGAGAAGAATAATTTGAGGGTAACATCACCGGACCGAATCAGGGGAACTCATGACAGCGCCATTAGAAACTTTGGGATACCTCAATATGGTGGTAGCATGGCTGGGAATGTTTTGTACCCAAAAGATAATCAAAAGGGTTGTAAGGAGTTTTCTGACTTTGGGATTTCGTTCCAATCCAAGCCTGGAGCTCTTCCGACCTTCGTTTTGCTGGATCGTGGAGGTAATCTTCTCATATTTTTGCGTAATTTGCTTGATTTTGAGGGTTTTTGAGTTCGCCTAGTTATCTTATAATGAAAAGGCATGAAAGTTTAGAGCTTATTTGGCTGTGTTTTCAGTTTTAAGTTTTCAAAAGTGAGAATAGAAAATAGTTTTTTGTCATTTTGAAAATATAATGGTGTTTGACACAAATTTTTAAAAACTGTTTTTAGATTTTTTTCTTACGAAAAAAATCAATATTTTAACACCATACCATGACATTAACTCATCCGGGTCTAGGTTCGGGTATGGTTTCGGGTCTAGAATCCGAGTATGTGAGCAAAATATAAAATATAATATGTTAGACAAAAAAAATTGTTTTTGAAAATTGAAAACAACATTTTGTTGTTTTATGTTTTCTAGTTTTTTAAAACTCAATTTTTAAAAAACAGTTTTAAAAATTTTTTACTAAACGACCTCTAATAGTTTTTAAAAATTGTTTTCAGTTTTAAAAAACATAAAACAATTTTTAAACTGTAAAGCCAAACAACCTCTTAATTTTTTTAAACAAGTGCACTAATTAACTATAGTATTCTCCCTAAAAAAAATAACTACACAAGCTTTTTTATTTCAACGGTATTAGGCCTATAAAAACGAAGTTCATTTTTTTAGGGTATTTTATAATAATTTTTAATTATATATATTTATTGATTATTTAAATTTTGTATCAACCATAGTAAATTTTAATAAGTTCGTCGCAAAACATAAGTTAAAAATAAATTTTAAAATATAATTTACTTTTGTAGTTTATAAAAAAAATAATATTATTATTTAAGCATTTTCAATTGTTCTTTTTCTTATTAAAATTATATTACCACATATTTATAAATCAACAATAAAATATACTATAAATGGTAAAATATAAAAATATGAGGGGCTAAACTTCTCTCTAGTTATTATATGTGTCCCCTAGTATTTATCTTTTTTTTTTCTTCTTATTATTAATGCATATGAATATAATAAATTAAAGTATTAAAATATTAATATTAATATAATAAATAAAAAATATTAATATAATTATTTTTCTTAAAGTATTAAAATAAAAAAAAATTATTTGAATTTAACACAAAAACATAAATTATAGTAAATAAAATAAATAATAAAAATGTCAATATTTAATAGTGGGAACTTAATGTTGCTAAAAAAATAAAAGTTTGGGGATTAATTTACCAAAATATAAAGTTTGAGGACCAACTTACCAAAACTTATATAGTTTAAAAACTAATTTGCCAAAAAATAAAATTTGAGAACCAACTTGCCAAAACATATATAGTTTAGAGACTGCTTAAGCTATTTTTTTTATGAGTTTCACACTTTTCTTTTACTCTTCTATTCAATGTTTGCAAGTCATTCAATATTTCAATATTTTATGTTTTGAATATCTCCTTTCTCCTTCCTCCATACTCTTCTACTTTTTTTTTTCTTGTGAGTTCTACTCTTTTAGTTTCTTGTTTATCTGCAACATACATTTTTTTACCCCACACATGTTAAGTGTTCATTTCTCTCTCCCTTATTTATCTTCTTTTTTATTTTTTATTTTATATTTTCTTATATTTTGTGTTTAAAAAATTACACATGTGTTTGTTGTTTAATATGCGCTATTCGATGTTTAATATCATATACTTTATTTTTATATTTTTTAACAGTTGTTTTTAGTTGTTCTGAATTTTTTTTTTTAATGTATGTAGGGTATGGGGAAATTTTCCAAGGTGAATGTTCCCTCTCGTAATGTTATGGTAGTCTCACACTGACAAAAGAGTTATTGAGGTATAGTTTTTTTTTTTGTGATTTTATTTAGTTTTGTTTTGTAGTTTTATTGTTGTTTTACAGTTGTTTTAGTAATTTTTTATGTTATTGTTTTAGGATTGAAATTTTAAATATTTACATTCTAACTGAAAAAAATAGTTGTTTTCCAACTGTTCTAGTGTTGATGTGGTGGTTTGGTCTGTAAGTGTTGAAGATGGAGGTTTCCTATATAATTTGGGGTATATTCAATATAAAAGAAATAAAAAACGTCCAGAATAGTATATTTGTAAAAAAATTCGTGTAGCAGTAAAAATGTAAAACTGTCCCCAAACTTCAATATTTTTGTATTAGTATAATAATCTGTGTCTCTATAATATATGACCTACAAACTCTTTTAATTATGAAATGATAATTGTTGAGTTTATGTGATAAAATGTTCAAAATAGAGATGAATAATCATGGTCGGCCATGAGATTAAGCAAGCTAGGCGTGTGTTTTGGACCCCGAACGCTCAAGTTCTAAAATTATGAAGAAATAATTTAATATATAGATAAAATATAATGATTATTGTTTAGTATAGAAGTAAAGAATCTTATAAAAGTTAAGAGATTAATTCCCAAAACCTTAGAGTTCTTAATAATTTTTAAAAAATTTATCGACCATAAATAATTGAAACACTATTTCTTTGAACGTGAAACAAAGTTGTTGAGTTAAGCATCAATACTTAAATGGTTGAAATGGAATATCAACAATCACTTACAATAAAAATTGATTTTTTTTAGTCTTGAATTGGGTATAATAATCAATAAATCATACGACCAATCAAACAAAAAATCATCACAAATTATATAGAAATTTAGGCCATCATCAACGGAAGCAATACAATCAATTGCTATAGAGAACTTATGTAAAAAAATTAACTAATCAATATATTATTTTTATTATAAAAAAAAATAAAAATTATTGGTCAGCGTAGCTTGTTAAACCTCTTCGCCATGGATGAACCAGATGAATAGCAAAACAGAGTACGAAGAGAGAGAAGAAAGGAAAAAAGAGAGAAAGACAGTAAAAGAGAGAGATTGAAAGAAAGAGCAATCTACTCATTAATGAATGATTAGAGGCATTATATAGCCTCAGATTACAAGAGAGATAGTTACATTTAACAGAGTTAGTTACAACTGAAATGAATACAAAATAACAGAACAAACTAACATTGCTAACTATCATAACAGACTAACTCTCCTAACACGGCCCCTCAAGGTTACAATTCGAAGTGTCAGAATTTGAAGGAACATCTTCAATTGTAAGCTTGGATCGAAAATGAGGAAACCGTTGAGTTGAGATTGCTTTTGTTAAACCATCTGCAAGTTGGTCCTGTGCTGGAACATGTTTCACTTGAACTAGTTGCTGCACTTGTTGGAATTATTTTACCAGGATCTAGATTTACTAACAAGTATGTTTGATTAACAACCTAATATGAATTCTAAAACAATGAAAATAAACACATATAAAGTTTAGAAAACCTTACAGTGGGTGCAGCGGAATAATATGACTCCTTCCATTCAGATCTCTAGCCCTTGATTCCTTTCTGTAGCAGAGCATAATCAAGATCTGAATCTGGATCTTCTTTTCTCCTTCTTTGATGCAGAATTTCCATAGTCTTACATACTATGATTGAGATACCACTTGATGTGTGTGGGCACTACTCATCGCTCAAGGAATTTCGAAATTTAGAGAGAAGAAAAGAGAGAAGGTGGCGTGTGGCCTTTTCTGAAGGAAACAAAGTGCAAAGTTGTGTGTTTCCTGAAGCCAACACTTTCTATTTATAGAATTCCCTCTAGGTTTAGGTTAGAATTGTGTGGCATTAAAATAATGAAAAAATAAAATGGTAAAGTCCTATGCATAGTGGGCGGCCAGAATAGGAAATTGGGCCTCACTTTGCAACTTTCCCATTTTGTTATTTTTCATTCCCATTTTCTCAAAAATGCCAATTTTTCAATTTAACCATTCAAATGCCAATTCTAATTATTTAATAACTTAAAAACAATTATTAAATAATATTGCCATTTAATATATTTATTAATTTAGACATGTAAACTCTCTTAATTAATAAATAAACTTAGAATCTCTTTTCTTTACAATTTTTCCCTTACTTAGTGAAAATTCATATAGTATACATAGTCTAACTTTAGAATTTTTAATTGATTAATTAAAATCAATTAACTGAGTCTTACAAGCAGTATGGTCTCAACTAGTATGGGGACCATGGGTCTATATAACCGAGCTTCCAATAAGTCGAACCGAATTTACCAAGTAAATTCCCTAACTTATTAATTCCTCATTGAATCCACACTTAGAACTTGGAATTGCACTCTCAGTCATATAGAACGCTCTATATGTTCCATGATGCAGACACGTCATTAGTTATCCATTGTTATAACCCTAATGTGATCAATGATCCTCTATATAGATGATCTACATTGAAAAGGCACTACTGTTACCGCTACACCTTCAATGTATTTTATCCTTAAAACACTTAACCCTGTATAAATGATATTTCAGCTAAGTGAAATGAGATCTCCACCATTTATCTTCATTTGGTTAAGCTCGAAGGAAAGCATCCTTTACTTCTATTTGCCAAATAGAAGCTATAGATTCCATATTTATGTTAGCGCTCCCACTCAATTGCACTACCGTGTTCCCAAAATGTACGTATCACCCTGACACAAAATTAGGCTTAACTAACAAATCAAAGAACACGAATAACACTCTTGAGATTGAACCTAACCATATCAGGATTGAGATCATTTGATCTAGGATCAACAGGTGATATTGAATTGAATAGATATTACGGTAAATTTTAACATATCTAATCAAAGTTCAATATCGGTCCCTTCCGATGTATACTCCATACATCCGATACTGGTAAACTTTGCCAATGTCCTGGAAAGGACATAACACTTTTCCAAGGTGTAAGAATACCTATCGCTGATTATACCATGTCAGTCTAAATCCAGTGTTCTGACAAATCAGAGAATAAACTTTTGAACATATAATAAAGATTATATTCCACTGTGCTGACAACACTATAATCTTTAACCAACACATATGTTCTGGACTTAAAAAGAATTCATACATTATATACATATAATCATGAAATAAATCATGTGAACTATGCAACATAAAATATTATTTCTGATCTTTATTAATAAGTAAATCTGATTATATGAAATGAGTTTTATTTAGGGCATAAAACCCAACAGTATAGACCTTCTTGAAGCCTCCCTCTCAGCAGAACTTGGCCAGTGGTCTTGTCCTTGACAAAATAAGAATTTTTATGAAATTTAAGAAAAACATTATTGTCATTAGTTAATTGAGAGACACTTATCAAATTTTTTGTAATAGAAGGAACTGTAAGAACAGAATTGAGATTAAGAGATGTGTGAGAGGAAGAGGGTAAGGAGGTAGAGCCTATATGAGAAATAGCCAATTTCTTACCATTACCTACAGCCAATGTGTCATTTCCAGTATAGACCATAGCAGTTTCAAGGTTTTCATTGGTATTGGTGACATGGTTTGTAGCCCCGGTGTCAACAAACCACCCAAAGTCATCACCAAAATTAGGAAGAACTTGAGGAGAGTAGCTGGTATGATCCTGATCAGTTTCCATTTCAGCAAGATAGGCCCGAGGGGTGTTGGCATTGGGTTTGGGGGTAACCCAATTCTTATCGAATCTATAGTGACATACAACTATTGTATGACCACTTTTTAGACAAAGTTGACATTCAAGACGCGAGTTGAAGGTGAATCTGTTGGAAATTATTTTACCAGGATCTTAGATCTACTCACCAGTATGTTGATTAACATCCTAAATATGAACTTCTAAAACGATTATGAAATAAACACATATAAAGTTTAGGAAACCTTACATTGGGTGCAGCGGAATATAATGACTCATTCCGTTCAGATATCTAGCCCTTGATTCCTTTCTGTAGCAGAGCATTATCAATATCTGAACCTGGATCTCTTTCTCTCCTTCTTTAGTGCTGAAACTCCTTCTTGTTGAATGTCTTTCTTCACGATCTTCCTCACTATGATTGAGGTATCACTTGTTGTGTGTGGGCACTACTCTATCACTAAGAGGTTCAAAATTATTCAAGGAAGAAGAAGAGAGTGAAGGTGGCGGTTAGGTTTAGAGAGAGAAGGCTCAGGTTTTTCTCTGAAGGAAACAAGATGTGAAAGTATATATTTCCTGAAGCCTTCACTATCTATTTATAGCATTCCACTAGGGTTAGGTTTGAATTATTTGGCATTAAAATAATGAAAATATTAGATGAAAAACCCTATAAAATGTAACACCCCGATTTCCCGAGATGTCACATAGGATAGTTCGTATAAAACAATTTAATAAGATAAAGACAATCAAATACTTCTTTATTGAAAAATATCCAAGCATGAGATCTCATTGTTTAAAACAAAATACTTTTAGTACTGTAAACTTAAATAAGAACTAGTTAAGTCAAAATAATAGTTCCAAAATGTTTAGCAGTTAAAAAAAACATTAAAAGCAAAATACTGTGCCAGCCCCCTAACATGCGGTCCACGCCTCGAGCTCTTCATTCTCACTGCTTAGCCTTACCCTTACCTGCACACAGAGTACCCGTGAGCTAACGCCCAGTAAGAAGAGCTATGTAGGACATAACCCTCCTAACTAGTTACTTGACATAATTTACTCTTTAATATTAATCAACAGTAATTCACATTCCATAAATATATCCACAACGCATGTTGTTCTCACATGCACACATCAAGTCTCATACCGCACATTATACTCACATACGATAATCAACTATTCTCTCATGTTGATCAGACATGAGGTAACCTGCCCTGCCTTGTGTTATTCTCACACTTGGCATCCAACAGGGCAATTAATTACCATAAGTTGTACTCACCCATGATAAAGTTATAACCTGCAACTGATATGCTCACACAAGCAGCAAGACCCTAATATTATTCTCATGCTAACGATGCTCACTAAATATAAGGAAATCACAACACAATCAAATTAAATAGCAACCCATCCCAAGTTGTATGCATAACATACACCTTGTGCACAGATGTCCACTCTTCTTACCTCAGTTGCTAAGACCACACTTGCTAACTCGAGCACCTCAACGAATTTCCTTGTTGAGAACAAGATCCTAAACATTCATTAACACAACAATACACTCAAAATACATTCAAGTATGAATCTCTAAACTCATACAGAAACTTACGTAAAAATACGTAACACATAGGTCTATTTCACTTGCATGACACACCATACATAAGCATTTATTATTTTGATTCACACAAACATATTGCATGGACTCAAACAAACATTCTT
Organism: Cannabis sativa; assembly: GCF_029168945.1. NCBI lineage: Eukaryota > Viridiplantae > Streptophyta > Magnoliopsida > Rosales > Cannabaceae > Cannabis > Cannabis sativa. The sequence goes on along the minus strand of NC_083602.1, from coordinate 53,120,255 downwards.
AACGTAAAACATGAATTCATACAACATATTTTTACGTAAAATTTACTAAAATACTATTTATTCTTATTAAAGTCTAAATAAATAGTTAATTAATCACCAATAATTATAATAAATACCTACAGCAACCAATAAATAATAAAACCTATTCCATTCGATATCATAGACAGTAAATGGTATTTCAAAAATATATTTTACTATTTTAACAACACTTATCCATTTTTCATAATTAACTTAAGCATTAATTAAGTAAATTCATGAAAAATACCAAAATTGATTAAAAACCGAATCTAACTCTTCTAACACAGTTTATAATCTGTACTAAGTCATAAATAATTTTCTTTGAATTTTCTAAGCAACCTAGGTATTTTTCATAATTAAAATAAGAAATAACATCAATAATTCATGAAAAATACATAATCGCCTGAAAATTCAATCTACCAATTTTATAACAAATTATATATCATAGTCCAACATATAAAATAAATCTAGATTTTTCTGAGCACCCTAAGTATTTTTCATAATTAATCTATGAATTATACTAAATAATTCACAATAATTCCAAATAAATTCAGAAAATTATGAAACTTCACCAAGCACCTTAGACTAAAATAAGGAATCAAAATATACAAAAATATCTAAGAAAAACACCTCAAAAACGGTCAGAGCGCGGTCGCCGGCGTTCTCGTCGGTTTCGTCGCCGGTAAAGTGTAACTTTGTCTTCGATTGCTCTTGAAGCGTCCTTTCGATTGGGGAAGCTCTCCACAATGCTCAGGACCTCAAAACAATCAAGAAAAGTGGTCTGAGAAGGCAGATCGGGGTTGTCTTCTTCGTTGGCGGTGTACCGTCTTTAATGGAGTCAAAATGTTATTTTTTTTTCGTTTTGGACGTTAAAGCTTCGTTTTCTTACGTCAAAAACAATCCTTAGGGTCCCATGCACTCAAATATAACCTCCCTTGACCCAAGAACAAGCTTAAACACGTTCGAATTCGAGTCCGTAACTAAGCCGCACCTTTGAAGCTTCAAAAATGGCGAATCTCAAAACGACGACTTCCGCCCCTTATACCACGTTAAAAAGCTTCCTTAGGTCGTATATAAGTGATCCCAAACCCCCACGTTCACCCAGGTTGCGCTCCGCTTGAAGAAACGAAACTTTTCGGTATCGTATACGCCGTATATGTGCTCTCTCTCTCTCTCTCTCTCTCTCGTTGGTTCTCTGTTTTGGGTGTACGAAAATAGAGCTTAAAACCTATTTTCTATCGTGTTTAAACCCAAGAAAAATATCGCTTTGAACCGAAGTGGAGCAATTCCCATTCCACAAAAATAGGCGTTCGGTTCGTGCATATATACGTTCGTATATGCATGCATAACAACAGTAACAATAACAATAACAATAATAATAATAATAATAATAATAATAATAATAATAATGATAATAATAATAATAATAATAATAATAATAATAATAATAACGTTAAAGATAATAATAATAATAATAATAATAATAATAATAATGTTAAATATACCTTTTAACACTATAATAATATTTACCCATATTATTAGACCAAAATAATAATCCCAATATTATTATAAGTTAACATTCATCATTATTATTATTCCCACACTAATAATAATATGTACCAAAATCAAACAATTCACACACCCATATAATAATAGCCAAATATATATATTTATTAGGCATTATGCACATGCCAATAATATCATATCATCACAAAGAAAAATCTCATACATATTTAAATCCATAAATATGTAAAATAATAAAAAAATACTCTCAACTAAATAAAATTACAAAAATACCCTTTCGGAGTTAGCGGATATTACATAAAAGTGGCCGGCCCTAAGCAATGTGGATTTGGGCCTCACTTTTTTACAATTTTGCAGTTTTATCATTTCTGCATCTCATTTTCTCAAAAACGCCAATTTTCAAATTCAACCATTTAAATGCTAATTCTAACTATTTAATAACTACAAATAATTATTAAATAATATTGTCATTTATCATATTTATTAATTGAACCAATCATAATTAACAAATATGCCCATAAAACTCTTTCTTTACAATTTCGCCCTTACTTAGTGAAAAAATTCACAAATAGACATAGTCTAATTTGAGAATTATAATTGATTAATCAAAACCAATTATATGAGTCTTACAAGCAATATTATCTCAACTAGTGGGGGGACCATGGGTCTATATAACCGAGCTTCCAATAAGCAGATCAAGAATTTATAACCTAAATTCAATGACTTATTAATTCTTCGTTGAATCCACGCATAGAACTTAGAATTGCACTCTCAGTATATAGAATGCTCTATATGTTCCACCATATAGACACATCATTAGTTACCCATTGTTATAATCCTAATTTGATCAATGATCCTCTATATGAATTATCTACACGGTAAAGGGATTAGATTACCGTTACACCCTACAATGTATTTTATCCTTAAAACACTTAACCCCGTATAAATGATATTTCAGCTTATGTGAAATGAGTACTCCACCATAAAGTAGACATACTCTAACTTTTAGAATTATAATTGATTAATTAAAATCAATTAACTGAGTCTTACAAGCAGTATGGTCTCAACTAGTATGGGGACCATGGGTCTATATAACCGAGCTTCCAATAAGTCGAACCGAATTTACCAAGTAAATTCCCTAACTTATTAATTCCTCATTGAATCCACACTTAGAACTTGGAATTACACTCCCAGTCATATAGATCGCTCTATATGTTCCATGATATAGACACGTCATTAGTTATCCATTGTTATAACCCTAATGTGATCAATGATCTTCTATATAGATGATTTACACTGTAAAGAGATTAAATTACCGTAACACCCTACAATGTATTTTATCCTTAAAACACTTAACCCTGTATAAATGATATTTTAGCTAAGTGAAATGAGATCTCCACCATTTATTTTTGTTTGGTTAAGCTCGAAGGAAATCATCCTTTACTTTCTATTCGCCAGATAGAAGCTATAGATTCCATATTTATGTTAGCGCTCCCACTCAATTGCACTACCGTGTTCCCAAAATGTACGTATCACCCTGACCCAAAAGTAGGCTTAACTAACAAATCAAAGAACACGAATAACACTCTTGAGATTGAACCTCACCATATCAGGATTAAGATCATTTGATCTAGGATCAACAGGTGATATTGAATTGAATAGATATTACGGTAAGTTTTAATATATCTAATCAAAGTTCAATATTGGTCCCTTCTGATGTATACTCCATACATCCGATACTGGTAAACTTTGCCAATGTCCTGGAAAGGACATAACACTTTTCCAAGGTGTAAGAATACCTATCGCTGATTATACCATGTCAGTCTAAATCCAGTGTTCTGACAAATCAGGGAATAAACTTTTGAACATATAATTAAGATTATATTCCACTGTGCTGACAACACTATAATCTTTAACAAATTCATATGTTCTGGACTTAAAAAGAATTCATACATTATATACATATAATCATGAAATAAATCATGTGAACCATGCAACATAAAATGTTATTTCTGATCTTTATTAATAAGTAAATCTGATTATATTGAAATGAATTTTATTTAGGGCACAAAACCCAACAGCACTATCTTGTCCGCACGAAGTAGAGATCGAGCTCGATATGCTTGGTCCGTGCGTGAAGCACAGGGTTTGCAGTGAGTAACACAGTGCTGAGATTATCACACCAAATGATTGGTGGCTGAGGAAGTTTGATGTGGAGCTCAGAGAAGAGGGAATGTATCCAAGTTAACTCAACAACTGTGCTGGCAAGGCTACGAAATTCAGCTTCTGTGCTGGATCTGGAAATGGTATGTTGCTTTTTGCACTGCCAGGCAACAAGGTTAGGACCATAGAAAATGGTGAATCCAGATGTCGATCGTCTGTCATCGGGGTCAGTGGCCCAATCAGCGTCACAAAATGCAACAATTTCATCGAGAGGAGCTTTGGTGAGATGAAGTCCATGAGTGATTGTGCCACTGAGATATCTAAGGATACGCTTAACTGCAAACCAGTGAGAGACAAGGGGATTGTGCATAAACTGACAAACTTTATTCACACTAAATGAAATTTCAGGCCTGGTTATAAGAAGATACTGAAGAGCACCAACAATTGAACGATATAAGTGAGGATCCTATACAGGTTCACTTCCATAGGCAGATAACCTAAGGCCACTTGTCATTGGTGTGGGGGCTGGTTTAGCATCATGCATTTGGGCTTTAAGAAGCAGGTCTCGAACATATTTAGCTTGGGATAGATGTAAACCAGATGAGGTATGATGAACCTCCACACCAAGAAAATAATGTAACTCACCAAGATCTTTAAGAGAGAATTTATGATTGAGGGCAGTGACAATGTCGCTGATGATTGTGGGGTTGCTGCCTGTTATCAATATGTCATCAACATATATGAGAATCATAGTAGTTGATGTAGGTGTGTGTTGAATGAATAAAGAATGATCAGACTTTGATGAGGTGAATCCCATATCCAACAGGCAGTGGTGAAGTTTGTCAAACCAAGCACGAGGTGCTTGCTTAAGCCCATACAGAGCTTTGTGTAGTTTGCACACTAAGTGAGGGGCAGATGGAATCTCAAATCCTATTGGTTGCACCATATAAACTTCCTCATTGAGAGTGTCATTTAGAAAGGCATTGTTGACATCAAGTTGCTTGATAGTCCAACCACGAGACAGAGCAATGCTTAGAACAATTCGAATGGTTATAGGCTTGACTACGGGGCTGAATGTTTTAGTAAAATCGAAGCCCGGTTGTTGATGAAAACCTTTAGCAACTAGTCGAGCTTTGTACCTATGATGAGTTCCATTTGAATTCTCTTTCTCTCTGAACACCCATTTACAACCTATGGGAGTTCTTCCTTCGGGTAAAGGCACCAATGTGTAAGTTCCATTCCTTGTTAGAGCCAACATTTCATCTGTCATGGTTTGATTCCACTGTTCAAGTTGAAGAGCTTCTTTAACTGATCTAGGTATTTTTGTTGTAACATAGGCCTTTGGTTTGCGTATGCCAGACTTAGCACGAGTCTGCATAGCATGAGAATTTGCTGGTGTGGTCTGTAGAGTAGCAGCATTAGGTGCTGGAGCAGGTTGCTGATGTTGAGAAGTAGCACTAGTCTCAGTAGTTATTGTTGTATCACCAGTAGCAGGAGCAAAGACAACAGCTTGAGTATTGGTGATTGGTTCAACAAGTTTATCATTGAGTGAAGGCCTTTGTTGCTGTGAAGAAGTATGCAACTCAGAGACAGATTCCTGCACATGGACAGAAGTGCTTGCCACAGGTGGCACAAATGTATTAGTGATAATAGGTTGGGAATCATCATTATGAGAGTTAGACATGTTGGCTATGGGAATTTGAGCTGGAGTGAAGAACTCTGTGTAGGAATAGGAATCACTGGTGAGTTTGGGAATGGATGCAAATAAAAAGAATGTCTCATCAAAAATTACATCTCGAGAGATGTATAATCTGCCTGAAACATCCACATTTGTATATTTTGTGATTCAAACTATAGCCTAGAAAAGTACGCGGTGAGGACCTAAATTGAAGCTTGTGCTTATTATAAGGTCGAATGTTTGGAAAGCATTTGCGTCCAAAAGGTTTGAGTTGGCTATAATCAGGTGTGATTCCAAAGAGTTTTGTAATGGGGGATGTATTCTACAATACAGGGGTGGGTAATCTATTGGCTAAGTAGACAGAAGTTCTAAATACTTCATCCCAATATTTGAGAGGCATGGAAGCATGTGCAAGAAGAGTAAGCCCATTTTCAACCACATGTCTATGTTTTCTCTCAACTAACCCATTTTGTTCATGAGTTGTTGGACAAGGGTGTCTATGAATGATGCCAAATTGTTTTATGTGATCAATAAAAGATCTAAACTCCCCTCCCCAATCGGTTTGAAGACATTTAATCTTTTTGCCTAATTGTAATTCAGTTTCTGTTTTGAATTGCAAAAAGGTTTTCAAGGCTTCAAATTTATTTTTCAGCATATAGATCCATGTGAACCTAGAGTAGGCATCCACAAAATGAATATAGTATTTGTAACCATTGACAGAGGTGGTTTTAGTAGGACCCCACAAATCTGCAACAATTAATTGCAAGGGTTCAGTATAGGTGGTAGATGATGACTTCGGAAATGGAAGCTTATTGATTTTGCCTAAGCAGCAGGCAGAGCAAACACTTAAGGGATTTTTATTACAAATTGAGATATTACAACATTGAAGCACAGCTTTGACAACTTTCTCAGATGGGTGGCCAAGCCTATTGTGCCACAGATCATAGTCAGAAATCTGAGTTTTATTACAGTTATTACAAACAGAAGTGGGAGGCTCTATATTGGAAGACATGGAAGCTGTTAGCACCCTTGGAGCAGCAACAGAGTTGGAAGGTTGCACATGAAATTGAGAGGAGTTAAAAGTATAAAGGCCATTCTGGTGTGTCCCAGTGAGAAGGATGGCTTGAGTTTCCTGATCCTTAACAAAGCATTTATCAGCATGAAACTCAAAAAAAGACATTGTTATCATGTGCAAAACGAGAGACACTGAGTAAATTCTTTGTGATTTTTGGTACATGAGGTAAATTGTTCAAGATAAGGGGGTGTGAGGACTGAGTTTGAATGAAAGACTGACCTATGTGTTGAATGGGCAGTCCAGAACCATCACCAACATAGAGTTGCTCCTCTCCCTCATATTCGATGTTGGTGTTCAGATTCTGCATGTTGGGAGTGCAGTGATTCGAGGCACTAGAATCTGGATACCAGCTTATGTCATCCATTTGTGTTGTTTGAGCAACATTTTCTTGGGCATTTTGAGTATTAGAGCCGGTGAAAACTCCAGTGAAGCTTTTATCAAAACGATAGAAGCAATCAAGAACGGTATGCCCAAGTTTGTGACAAAGTTGGCATTGAACACGATTCAAGGGAGTGGGAAATATATTGCCTCTGCTACTGGAATTAAAACCACCACGACCATTAGTGCTATTAAAAGAAGGCAGATTAGTATTGTTACCTCCAGTGTGAGCTCCTCGATTGTTGAATCCACGGCCAGACCCTCTTGAGGATGAGGGAAGGATTCTGTTTTGATTGTAGAATCTGTTGGTGCGATTTGGATAATTCTGGTACGCCATGTTGACTTCAGAGTATTGATCCAGATCCAGATCCAGATCCATAGTAGCAAGGTTGGCACTGAGCTCAATTTCTGGTTCAAGATCAGTCTTTTCTATTCGAGATTCTGAGGCAAGCAAAAGTGCTTCGATTTCAGCAACTGAATACTCTTCAACACGAGTATTAGTGGAGATGATGAATGTGTCATACTCAGGAGGCAGTCCTTTGAAAATGGCAGCTATGTGGTCTCTAGCGCTTAGAATTTCTCCAACTGAAGCTAGCAGATCTACATGTTGTTTAATCTTCAGAAGATATTCATTCAATGACATAGAACCTTTTTGAATTTTCTGCAGTTTGGTTCGAAACTCCAGGATCTTGGAAGAGACTTGCAGAGTGAAGTGTTTTTCCAGGGCATTCCAAATCTGCCTCGCTGTGTTGCAGCCAACCATGCGTGTTAGAAGGCTTTCTGTCATTGAAGATAGTAACCAGGACACTAAGAGTTGATCTTGAACCTCCCAGTCAAGAAAATCTGGGTTGAAGATGTTCGATGCTTGATCATCATCATTCAAGAATCGAGGTGGAGGAGCTCGATCTTGAATGAATCTTTGCAATCTGTTTCCACGAATTGCAGCAAGAACCTGTTGTTTCCATAAGAGGAAATTGTGATCATTTAGTCTAATAGACAGATTACGATTGAAATAGCCCTTAATAAAACTCATTTTAATATAATCAGATTTACTTATTAATATAGATCAGAAATAACATTTAATGTTGCATGGTTCACATGATTTATTTCATGATTATATGTACATAATGTATAAATTCATCTGAAACCCTTTTCACATACTTGATCCTGTTTATTGTGCCGTCAACACATTGGAAAGTAAACATGACTATGTGAATAAAGTTTCCTAGATTTATCAGACATAGGGTTTTACTGATATGATAATCTACAACAGAGTTTACTTGCATTTGGAGAAATGCAATGTTCTTTCCAGAGCATTGGTTAAAGTAAAGCTCAGGTTGGATGCATGGAGTATGCATCGGAAGGGACCGATATTGAACTTTGACTTAGATTTATTAAACTTACCGTAATATCTATTCAAGTCAATATCGCCTAGTTGATCCTAGATCAAATGATCTTAATCCTGTTATGATTAGGCTCAATCTTGAAAGGCTATACGTGTTCTTTGATTTGTTAGTTAAGCCTACTTTTAGGTCAGGGTGATACGTACATTTTGGGAACACGGTAGTGCAATTGAGTGGGAGCGCTATCATAAACATGGAATCTATAGCTTCTATCTGGCGAATAGTAAGCAAAGGATGATCTCCTTCGAGCTTGACCAAACGAACATAAATGGTGGAGTACTCATTTCACATAAGCTGAAATATCATTTATACGGGGTCAAGTGTTTTAAGGAATAAATACATTGTAGGGTGTAACGGTAATCTAATCCCTTTACAGTGTAGATCATTCATATAGAGGATCATTGATCACATTAGGATTATAACAATGGATAACTAATGATGTGTCTATATGGTGGAACATATAGAGCATTCTATATACTGAGAGTGCAATTCTAAGTTCTATGCGTGGATTCAACGAAGAATTAATAAGTTAGTGAATTTTAGTAATAAATTCTTGATCTACTTATTGGAAGCTCGGTTATATAGACCCATGGTCCCCCCACTAGTTGAGATAATATTGCTTGTAAGACTCATGTAATTGGTTTTGATTAATCAATTATAATTATCAAATTAGACTATGTCTTTTTGTGAATTTTTCACTAAGTAAGGGCGAAATTGTAAAGAAAGAGTTTTAGGGGCATATTTGTTAATTATGATACTTTGTATGGTTCAATTAATAAATATGATAAATGACAATATTATTTAATAATTATTTATAGTTATTAAATAGTTAGAATTGGCATTTAAATGGTTGAATTAGAAAATTGGCGTTTTTGAGAAAATCAGATGCAGAAAAGATAAAACTGCAAAATTGCAAAAAGTGAGGCCCAAATCCACTTGTATAGGGCCAGCCACTTTTGTAGGAAATTTAAACTGATATTTTCATTATTTTAATGCCAAATAATTCAAACCTAACCCTAGTGGAATGCTATAAATAGATAGTGAAGGCTTCAGGAAATTTACACTTAAATTTCTACACTTCTGATTCAGAAAAAACTGAGCCCTCTCTCTCCCTATCTTTGGCTGACCCTTCTCTTTCTCCTTCCCTCTTCAATTTCGAAAATCTTAGTGTGAGAGTAGTGCCCACACACAGCAAGTGATACCTCAATCATAGTGAGGAAGATCGTGAAGAAAGACTTTCAGCAAGAAGGAGTTTCAGCATCAAAGATTCAGAGAAAGAGATCCAGGTTCAGATATTGATAATGCTCTGCTACAGAAAGGAATCAAGGGCTAGATATCTGAACGGAAGGAGTCATTATGTTCCGCTGCACCCAATGTAAGGTTTCTTAAACTTTATATGTGTTTATTTCATCGTTTTAGAAAGTTCATATTTAGGGTGTTAATAAACATACTTGTGAGTAGATCTAAGATCCTGGTAAAATAAATTCCAACAACTGGCCTCAGAGCCATGGTAATTGATTTACTTGCAAGAAATTTGGACTTTAAACGATTGTTTGTTTGTTTTTGGATGGTATCATGTTGTATTGAGTGTTATTTGATGATTGATTGATGTTTGTAAATTTTCGTGAAAAATAATTGCGATTCTGTTTCTGGAATTATTTTTATTGGATAGTATGGAAAAAATTAAGCAAGTTAGCCTTTTACAGAACTCAATTTCGATTTTATTTGAATTAGTTATGATTTTTTAAAGATTCGAAAAAATCGGAGCTGTGCTGAAATTTTCCTGCGATCGCGAAAACTGTCCGTACAGTTCACAATTTTTTCGTTTTTCTTCGATTTTTCATGCTTTTTCATGGAATTAACTTCCGATTTTTTTGTATAGTTTTGTATTTATACTATTACTATTCCTAATTCAATTCTAATTATTATTTTGAATTAATTTAATATTTTTTAAATTTAATTCAAGATATTAGTGTAATTTGAATTTGAATAGAATTAGTATCTATCTTCTTGCTTAAAAATCTATCTTATTTTTAAATTTGATTATATCTTATCTTATTTTTAAATTTAAGGTCAGATTTTATATATATTTTTTTAAATTAAATCTTTTTTAAATATTTTGACCTTATTTAAATTTAAAATAAGATAATTATAATCATGTAATTTTAAATAGATGTAAGATATTTTGCTAACTTTTAAATTTTGTTATTTTATTTATTTAAATTAAATTTAAAATCTGAAAAAGATATTTAACTTATCTTTTCTAATTTTTATTTATAAAATAACATTTAAATTTTAAAAGTAGTTAGCAAATTTTGAAATGATATTTAGGTTGGTTGAAACCTAATTTTTCAAAATTGTAGGTTTAATTTTAAATTTAAATATTTAATTAAATTTCGAATTTTTTTTTAATTTTTCAATTTTTTTTAAAAAAAATTTCGAAAATTTATTTTTTTTTAATTAATTATTTTCGAAATTAATTATTTAATTTAAAATTAAATAAATCCTACATCCAACTATCCAGCTAACCTTGTTGCAGGAGTATGTGTTTTAGCTTGTTTGTAAGTTTTCAAAACCTATTATTACTTGATTGCAAATAGCCATGGTTATTTTTGCCGCATCTAATGATCCGATGGCTCCCTGGTCAAGTTAATAATTTGTAACAGGTATATTTACAATCTTCTTTCATCTGTGTATGACCTAGCAACATGATAGGACCCATCCAAAGTGTGCCTGTGTGAGCCTATGTGTTTAATTTGATTATAGATACATATAGGTTGTTGTTGCTAAAATAAATTATCATAGTTCTTGATAGAATTTATTTAGGCCCATTTAGTTTTTGGGCATATTCAATTAATAACAGTTGTTCATTTTAAGGTTAAATTCCTCTCTTTTGGGCCTTGTGTGAGAGTTGGGAGCCATAGTAGTGGGTACGACATACTGAACCCAGCACCCCCTCACATGAACCACCCCAATTGTGAAGGCCCATTTGCCTGATTTGAATAACTGTACTAGGTTAATTAAACTAGTTTAACCTAATAAAATTGATTAGCAACATAATTAATTTCATTTATTTTGAAATTAATTTAAGAAAATTATAGTTTAAAGAATTTTTTATTCTAAGCTAAACTATATGTATTTTCTTGTATTTAATTAAATATAGAATTATAACCATCTAAATTCTTTCTGAAGCTTAATTTAAATTTTTCATTAAATATTCCTATTTAAGTTGATATTTAGTTATCTACAACTAACCAACTTAAATCCGAATATCTTTTGAATTTCAAATTTCAAAATTAAGTTGAGGAATTTTAGGCATTGGTTATTAAGATTCTTTGGATATTTTTTAAGTTAATATCTTTTCAAATATTAACTTAAAATGGAATATTTTCAAATTAAGTGGTTACAACTTAATTTTTGATATTTAATTAAATTTAAATTTGAAAATATTTAAGTTCTAGATTTTTTCTAATACAACTTAAATTAGATATTTTTTCAAATTTTGTGGAAAAGATACTTAGTCAAATAAGATATTTTCTAGATAGTTATTTCTAGACTACTTATTATTTCTAATATTAAATAGGAAATATTATACATTGTGAAATTAATTATTTATTAATTAATTTTGGTACAATTTATTTTAAGTATATTTTTCCTAGTATTAAACTAGAGATTAATAATTAAGCCTTCTCTACACTTAATTATTTATTTCTTGAATTTAATACATTTAATTAATTTGAAAATTAAATATCTAAGTTGATTTTTATCATCATACTTAAATATTTCTTTTTCATGACATTTATTTAAATAGAAAATTATTTTTAGTTGAAATTTATTTTTTCAACTAAATTTAAATAATTTTCAAAATATATTTTTTCTTTATTTTATTAATCAAATTTTGAAATTACATTTCTTAAATGCAGGAATTTCGAATTTTATTTGAAAAATAGATTAAAGTTGTAAATTATTTATTTTAATTTTGGACCAACTTAAATCAATGATTTTTTTCATTTATTGATTAATTTAAAATAAATTGAATTAAAGTATATTATTAGAAATTGAATTAATTAGTCAAAGGAAAATCTAGATAGGTGATATTTTTGCTTGAAGTATTTTTCTAGTGTATTTAATTAAATAGAAAATTAATATTTAAGTTGATTTTCATCATCATACTTAAATATTTGAAATTTTTCTTATATATTTAATTAAATAGAAAAATTATATTCTTTGTTGTAAATTAATTTTATTAATTAATTTTGGGCCAACATTAAATTAGAATAATTTTTCCAGGATTAATTTTTTATTTTAACATGCATTTTCGAAAATTGTGTCCTTGAATACTTTAATTTTTCGAAATGCAATATATATTTTTAGAAAATAAAATTTGAGTTGTAAATTAATTTAAATTAATTTTGTAACAACTTAAATTGAATATTTTTTCTAAATATTTATTGGAAATTATTACTAAGATGGAAATAATTCATGTTATTTTCATATCCATCTAAGTAAAATTTATAAATATTAAATTAAAATTTATATTTAGAATTTTTTCATTCTAAATTGAAAATTTTAATAAATATATATTTAAAATAAATAGATTAAATAAAGAGAATCAAAGAAAATACAACTCTCTTTAAATAATGAGCTTTATTATTAAGATATTCGATCTCCATTGTGGGTTTTACACCGCGTTTGTTTTAGTGAGTAATCCTCCCTAATGGAGGAACGTTCATTAGCAATTTCGCACCGTTTAACCTCGCATGATAAGTAGTTTCTAAGTGTTTTGTATGGTATGGATCACCCTAATGGTGGCGACCATACTTGACTTGCAAATTGCGAAACAATGGTGGAAGCTCATAAGATAGAATTGCCTTGACTCTCGCCTAAACGGGACAACGCTGAATTCCAGTCTTGATCGAATAAAAGGTTGCTAGAATGTTTAACATTTTAGACGAGCTGACAACTCTATTCAATGAATGGTAGCTTTGACTCTCGCCTAAACGGGACACTGATATCAGTTTGTTGAAAACCTTGGAAATTATTTAGGATTGTATGTTTTAGTATTTTCACTTGTCATTCCTACTTGCTATATGCTTATAATTTCTGAATTGTGTATGAATTTATATTGAACCATGTTATTTTCTGTTATTAAGTTGTAGTTTAATTTCGAATCTTCATTGTTGGTCTAACTTGGCTTGTTTATCTAATGAGATAAATCCCTAGTGGATTTTCACCATTAGACATACATAATAGTGTTAGATTTTGAAAGATAAATATTGTATATGCGACATCTAGCTGTTTATCAATTGATGACACCTTAGACTAGTATTTTTACGATATGAAACAAGAAGATTGTATAAATAAGATTATTTTGACATTCGCTAATCGAAGCATCGTTGGATTCTTATTTATAAACGAAATTATCCTAATTCCTCTTAGCTTATTCATTTTGAATTAGCTCAATAACATATCATTGGATGAATGGTCTATAAATCATTTCATGTCATTCTATATTTTCTCTTAAGAAATTAAATGACGCATATGATTATAATCCCGAAATTCTATTCCCAATTGATATAAATCCTCAATCTTAGAAATCTCCTACTTGTATGGGCAAATCTGACTTAGAGTTTAAATAGTAGTGGTGGTCCAAGAAAGAATTACTCATTATATTTGGTTGAATTTAAGTCTTTGACTTTAATTTTAGAATCCAAACAGAAATTTTCTTATATTTCTAATTCCAGATACAATACAGTTACACTTTCTCAAGTGTTTAATATCCATCTTTTATTAATGGATTCAAACTGTATGGAATATGAGTTAGGTATTCTGTGACCAGGATCCACTTGCACTATTCTAAGAATTCTTTTATAAACCTATGTCATCAAAAGACACTACCACATTTTTTTTAATCTATGGCATTTGTATCTTGTTCATAGTGGATTTGACAAGATCAATCTCTGCAAAGAGTTAATATGCCTATATCTACTGAACGTAGTTCATCTCATTCGCAGATGGATGTACATTCAGGGGTGGACATGAGATTTTCGTTGTATTCTTAAAACGATCACTCTAGATTATACCTTTTAGCAAGAAATTTGAAATTTTGAAAAATTTCATTAATTTCTAGCAATGGTTAAAACCATTAAGGTAAGTGGTTAAAGATCTTGCGAACTGATAGGGGTGGAGAAATAGTTAGTAGATATGCAGTTCAAAGATCTTTAAATTGATTTTTGAATTATATCCAAACTTACCTCCCCAGAAATTTCGAGTTGCATGTTGATGATTAGTTACTAGTCGTTGCCTAATTCCTTCTATGGTAATACAATTTCAGAATGATGTAATGGTTGTATACTTAATGTAAATCATTACTAGATTCATGGATGACCTTATCAAAATCTTAAGAAAAGCTAGAACTGTTAACCATGGTTTCTTAGCTATTCTAAGTGATTAGGGGTGGACCATCCCATTGTCAATAGATAAGAAAGTGTTTGTTCAAACAAATACTACTTTTCTAAGATAATGACTAAGTCTGAAAATAAGTAGCAAATAAAGGAGATATTTTTCTTGATTCCAAAAGTGTTTTATCATCTTATATAACATATGATGATCCCACTGCCTCTGTTGTCTTGTCACAACCAAAGAGGTTAATACTATTTTCTTAGACATAATTCACGGTACCTTGTCGTAGTGGGAGAGTTTCTAGGAACTCACCTTCTTATGACTTGGGAGACACTAGTGATTAAAATCCATTGTGAGTTTAAACAAGTAATGGATTGTCAAGATAAGAAACTAAGAAGAAAGCCAATGGAACTATGGTTTAATCCATTCACATGGAGTAACCTAAAGTTTTCTATTACAAGGACATAAAAGGAAATTTTTGTTTATAAGTCTATTCAATGGACTTAACAAAACTTCCTGTTCCTAGTATTATAGGTTTGAGTTTATCTAAACCTATGGCTTGTGGTATACCTAGTAATTACTTACTCTAATGCAAGCAACTTACTTTAGTAAGATGCTGAAGCATTTTCTTTCTAATGGCAATCTGTAGAAGCTTCACAACTTCTTAGGCATAGATTTTATTTATCTAAGGAAAAGTCTCAACTATTCCAGAAAAGATAAAGCCATAAAAGAATTTCTTCAATCAACAGTGAGAGGTCTTAGATATGCTTTTGTATGCCTTAGACCAGACACCTGCTGTTGAGTGGGAGTAATGAGTGTTGGGTTTTATGCCCTAAATAAAACTCTGTTTCAATGTAATCCAGATTATTCTATATCAATAAAGTAACAGAAGTAACTTTTCATTCACTTGTGTATGTTTTGGTTCACTTAATCAATTGCTTGTCTATTTGATTTATAAATTCATCCAAACCCCTTTCACATACTTGAACATGTTTATTGTGTTGTCAACACAGTGGAAAATAAACATGACTATGTGAATAAAGTATTCCTAGATTTATCAGAACACTGGGTTTCACTGATATGACAATCTACAACAGAGTTTACTTACATTTGGAGAAATGTTATGTTCTTTCCAGAACATAGGTTAAAGTAAAGCTCAGGTTAGATGCATGGAGTATGCATTGGAATGGACCGATATTGAACTTTGAATTAGATTTTGAAACTTACCGTAAACATCTATTCAATTCAATATCATAAGTTGATCCTAGATCACATGATCTAAATCCTGATATGGTTAGGCTTAATTTCAAGAGTATTATTCGTGTTCTTTGATTTGTTAGTTAAGCCTAAATCTTTAGTCTGGGCAATACATACATTTTGGGAACACGGTAGTGCGATTGAGTGGGAGCGCTATAAATATGGAATCTATAGCTTCTATCTGGCGAATAGTAAGCAAAGGGTGATTTCCTTCGAGCTTAACCAAACGAGATAAATGATTGAGTACTCATTTCACTTAGTTGAAATATCATTTATACAAGGTTAAGTGTTTTAAGGATAAAATACATTGTAGGGTGTTACGGTAATTTAAGTCCCTTTACAGTGTAGATCATCCATATAGAGGATCATTGATCACATTAGGATTATAACAATGGATAACTAATAATGTGTCTATATGGTGGAACATATAGAGCATTCTATATACTGAGAGTGCAATTCTGAGTTCTATGTGTGGATTCAACGAAGAATTAATAAGTTAGTGAATTTAAGTGGTAAATTCTAGATCTGCTTATTGGAAGCTCGGATATATAGACCCATGGTCCCCTCACTAGTTGAGATGATATTACTTGTAAGACTCATTTAATTGATTTTAATTAATCAATTAAAAATTCTCAAGATGGACTTGTCAGTTTGAGAATTTAGCACTTATTAAGGGCAAAACAGTAAATAGAGATTTTGAAGGGCATATTTATTAATTAGGAAACTTTAATTAGTTTCATTATTAATAAAGTAAATGATAATATATTATTTGATAATTATTTTTAATTATTAAATAATTAGATTTATCATAAATATGGTTGAACAATGGAATTGGCAATTTTTCACAAAAAGGAAACTATCAAGTGTAGGAAAAGGAAAGTTGGAAAAGTGGCAAGCCTTGTTTCCACATTGCCTAGGCCGGCCCACTTAGCTTCATTTTCCCTTTGATTTTTTCAATTCAAAATGTCAATCATAGCCCTTGGTGGTCTTCTATAAATAGAAGGCAAAGGCTTCAGAGTTAAACACATCTGTACAACCTTTACACAGCATTATTCTGAAAGAATTTTCTCTCAGAAAATTCTCTCTGAGCCGCCACCCTCTCTCTCTCTATTCCTTCACTGTTTCGAAATGTATGAGTGCTAGAGTAGTGCCTACACACATCAAGTAATACCTCAATCATAGTGAGGAAGGCTGTGTAGATTTCAGAGACAACAAAGAAGGACTTTCGGGCTCAGATCTTGATTATACTCTGCTACAGAAAGGAATCAAGGGTTAGAGATCTGAGTGGGAGGAGACATATATATTCCGCTGCAATCACTGTAAGATTTCTAATACTCTTATGTGTTTAATTTCATATCGTTTTAGAAGTTCATATTTAGGTTGTTAAATCAACATACTTGTGAGTAGATCTAAGTTCCTGGTAAAATAACTTCCAACAATGAGTAGGTATCAGATTAATCCAGGAGAAGAACATTGGAAGACAATCAAGTAAATCCTAAGATTAAGAAGAGGAACTATATGTTAGTCTATAAGGGTGTGTTTAAAACTCTTAGACTACACCATATCAGATTTCGAAATTTTCCTTTGTGCTAGTAAATCTTTCTGATAAGATGGTGGTTACTCTGGGGGTGGAATAGTGATTTTGGAGAAGTGTAAAAACCTATCTGAAGTCTCTAGGTCTACCAGAAAGGGACTGAATGTTAAAGCTGCAGGAAAGGTACTTATTCAGTCTAAGGAAAGTTCTATACTTTTTTGGCACCATTCCAAATTGCCTAAACTACTAGTGTTAATTTCCTGATTAACCAAAAGTAGTTGCCAAAAGTATAGAATCCAGTATCCCAAGAGAGTAGACATATAGAGAGGAAATGTATAAATTCATCTGAAACCCTTTTCACATACTTGATCCTGTTTATTGTGCCGTCAACACATTGGAAAGTAAACATGACTATGTGAATAAAGTTTCCTAGATTTATCAGACATAGGGTTTTACTGATATGATAATCTACAACAGAGTTTACTTGCATTTGGAGAAATGCTATGTTCTTTCCAGAGCATTGGTTAAAGTAAAGCTCAGGTTGGATGCATGGAGTATGCATCGGAAGGGACCGATATTGAACTTTGACTTAGATTTATTAAACTTACCATAATATCTATTCAAGTCAATATCGCCTAGTTGATCCTAGATCAAATGATCTTAATCCTGTTATGATTAGGCTCAATCTTTAAAGGCTATACGTGTTCTTTGATTTGTTAGTTAAGCCTACTTTTAGGTCAGGGTGATACGTACATTTTGGGAACACGGTAGTGCAATTGAGTGGGAGCGCTATCATAAACATGGAATCTATAGCTTCTATCTGGCGAATAGTAAGCAAAGGATGATTTCCTTCGAGCTTGACCAAACGAACATAAAAGGTGGAGTATTCATTTCACATAAGCTGAAATATCATTTATACGGGGTCAAGTGTTTTAAGGAATAAATACATTGTAGGGTGTAACGGTAATCTAATCCCTTTACAGTGTAGATCATTCATATAGAGGATCATTGATCACATTAGGATTATAACAATGGATAACTAATGATGTGTCTATATGGTGGAACATATAGAGCATTCTATATACTGAGAGTGCAATTCTAAGTTCTATGCGTGGATTCAGCGAAGAATTAATAAGTTAGTGAATTTTAGTAATAAATTCTTGATCTACTTATTGGAAGCTCGGTTATATAGACCCATGGTCCCCCCACTAGTTGAGATAATATTGCTTGTAAGACTCATGTAATTGGTTTTGATTAATCAATTATAATTATCAAATTAGACTATGTCTTTTTGTGAATTTTTCACTAAGTAAGGGCGAAATTGTAAAGAAAGAGTTTTAGGGGCATATTTGTTAATTATGATACTTTGTATGGTTCAATTAATAAATATGATAAATGACAATATTATTTAATAATTATTTATAGTTATTAAATAGTTAGAATTGGCATTTAAATGGTTGAATTAGAAAATTGGCGTTTTTGAGAAAATCAGATGCAGAAAAGATAAAACTGCAAAATTGCAAAAAGTGAGGCCCAAATCCACTTGTATAGGGCCAGCCACTTTTGTAGGAAATTTAAACTGATATTTTCATTATTTTAAAGCCAAATAATTCAAACCTAACCCTAGTGGAATGCTATAAATAGATAGTGAAGGCTTCAGGAAATTTACACTTAAATTTCTACACTTCTGATTCAGAAAAAACTGAGCCTTCTCTCTCCCTATCTTTGGCTGACCCTTCTCTTTCTCCTTCCCTCTTCAATTTCGAAAATCTTAGTGTGAGAGTAGTGCCCACACACAGCAAGTGATACCTCAATCATAGTGAGGAAGATCGTGAAGAAAGACTTTCAGCAAGAAGGAGTTTCAGCATCAAAGATTCAGAGAAAGAGATCCAGGTTCAGATATTGATAATGCTCTGCTACAGAAAGGAATCAAGGGCTAGATATCTGAACGGAAGGAGTCATTATGTTCCGCTGCACCCAATGTAAGGTTTCTTAAACTTTATATGTGTTTATTTCATCGTTTTAGAAAGTTCATATTTAGGGTGTTAATAAACATACTTGTGAGTAGATCTAAGATCCTGGTAAAATAAATTCCAACAGAAATAAACTGGATTGAACTCATCTAAGTTATTTCTCGATCAGTTTGGGTTCGAAGCTCCATTCAGTTGATTCACAGGTCTGCTGGTGTTGGAGTTGTTCTGAATTGCATTAGTGTTGGCACCAACATTTGCCATGTTAGCTGACAATGGGGGAAATAACTCTGATACCATGTTAAATCTCTTCGCCATGGATGAACCAGATGAAAAGCAAAACAGAGTACGAAGAGAGAGAAGAAAGGAAAGAGGAGAGAAAGACAGTAAAAGAGAGACTGAAAGAAAGAGCAATCTACTCATTAATGAATGATTAGAGGCATTATATAGCCTCAAATTACAAGAGAGATAGTTACAATTAACAGAGTTAGTTACAACTGAAATGAATACAAAATAACAAAACAAACTAACACTGCTAACTGTCATAACAGACTAACTCTCCTAACATAGCTAGACAATAACCACGTTACAACAATAATCCATACCTCACAAGCAACTCAAAAATAAAGAATGAGAACTTAGAAAAAATGTATTACAAACAAACATGCATTTAATTAGTATTGCGAACTGAAACATAGATGATAAATTGTTATGAGTGTAAAAAGTACTTAATGTAATTGTCATAAAACAAATTGTTTTCTCATTTTTCTAAGTTTTTTAATTCTATCTTAAATTTTCTTTTTAATTCTTTCATTTTTTTTATTCTACTTTATTTAATTAGAAATTATTAATTAATTTATTATTTTATTCGATTTTATTTAATTAGAGTTCATTAATTTTATAATAAAAATTAGAGATCATTAATTATTTAAAAAATAAAAATAAATAAATTATAGAACCTTAAAGCATCTATGACATTCTTTAAGAGTGTCAAAAACTTTCATGTCACTTAAAAATATATTATTTTATTTTATCTCTCTTTCACGTCAGTTTTTGCACTTTTTGTTTAAAAATAATATTCAAATATAAGCATCTTTAAAAATTATTAAAATAATATTATATTGTTATTTAATATATATTAAACAAATAAATTTTCTTACTTTATGATAAAATAATAATAAGAAAGAGAAGATATAAAAGATGCTATGATATGTCATTCTTTTGTGGCATTCTTTTCATTTCAATGGTAAGCATCAATTAAAATATACTAAAAAGTATATCTATGTCATTAAGCATTCTTCATATGGAGCTGCTCTTTTATGATAACTAATGATTCACTAAATTTATTTATAACAAAATGATTCACTTATGTATAAAAATGAATACTTATCGATCATTGTTTAATTTATTTTATGTACAAGATAAACTTACTACAAAAAATATTAATGATGATCACAAATAAGATATACTGATGATATTAACTTTATATGTAGTAGTGACTACAAGTAAGCTACGATGATGACAATTATTTTAAATATACTTTTTTGCGTGCTTTTATATATATATATAAATATAAGAAATTGTATGATAATTTTTTTTTAAATTCTGTAGAGCTCTTTACATAGATTTATTAATTTTTTAATAAATATTTTTTAAATATATTTAAATTATTTGATATAATTTTATTATTTAACTAATATCTTAAATTTGATAAATAAATAATAAAAAAAAGGAGAATTACCTTATATACTATTTTTTTAACTTTCTTTTTTTAAAAAATTTACGGTTTGAGTTTCTGAAGTAGTTGCAGCGCTAGTTGCAGTAAGGGTTTCTATACGATTTTTTGCAATAGTTGCAATAGGGGTTTCTATGTAGAAATCCGTAAAAATGCAAAAAAAAAACTATTTTGAAGTGTAAAAATGAAAAAGCCCCGAAAAAAATCAATTAGAGTTTTATCATAGATATTAATACACAATTTTATTTATAATATTGTTATTAATAATTTTTTTAAAATTTATTTATTAATGATGAATAATGATATTTTACATTTTAGTATTTGTTTATATTACTAGATAGATTTACGTGCCAAGTCACGTATGTTAATTTTATTTTAGTTTTTTTTTAATATCATAATTTTAAAATGAATAATATTCAATGTAGTGATAATTATTGAAATTTGATAGAAGAGTGATTTAAATAAAACAAAAATTACTATTATACTTTGTAATAGTAATTAAAAAAAATTATTATTCGTCTTAAATTTATTTTCGGAATTAATAAAAATGCTCATTCAGTTAAACTATCAAAACATTCAAATTTAATTTAAAATAATATTTAAAATTTAACTAGTTCTAAATATCAAAATTTAAAAATAATTTTTAATAAAAAAAAATAAACAATATGAACAAATTTATTATTAATTGCAACACTTTAGTAGATTAATTATTAACATTCAAATTTAATTTACAATAATATTTAAAATTTAACTAGTTCTAAATATCAAAATTTAAAAATAATTTTTAATAAAAAAAAATAAACAATATGAACAAATTTATTATTAATTGCAACACTTTAGTAGATTAATTATATTTAGGTTTAACTAATTACATGATCGTACAACATTTAATAATTTGTTATTTTTTTTATTTAAAAAAAAAAATAACCCAATAATCTATATATATATATCTATATCTATTCTATATAAAGTATGCCAATATAACTGAAATTCTTGGTTTATGAGAAATTCATGGGTGATTTTTAATTTTTATTTAATGAAATAATAAAATATTATTTATATATAATAAAATAATAATAAAACAAATCCTATTAATATTTGAACTGATACTAAATATTTGAACTGATACTAATTAAGAATAAAATTAGAATTATATAGAGTTTTTGAACTTAAAAGTATCTATATAATTATAAAATTAATTATTTGTCAATAATAATATTAATTTAAATATACATGTAATTTGTTAACAAATTTTTTCATAACTATATGTATGGTAGTAAAATTATATAAATATAATTATATTTATTCTATAATTTCATAATCAAGTCTACCGATTTAATTTATTTTTTCAATGTTAATAGCATATTTCATTTTGAATTCCCTTAATATTTATATATCTATATATTTATTGAAATTTGTTTCAAATACTTTTATCTATTTATATATTTATTCTTTTATTTTTTTTTTAACGGTTGTTTTAAATTTTTATTATTATCACTTAGATCAAGCATTAAAGCATTATAGCAATATAAATATGTGAAAAATATGAAAAAGACTTTGAATATCAAAGTAAGAAAATTCAAACCTTTAAAGTCTCATTTTTTATATTTTTTTTATACTAATAACGTGAGTGGGAAAGTTATTATTGATAATATTCTTAGGTATCATGATATATAAAGTTTAAGGCCCGATCAGTAAAATACGTATTTTTGTTCTTTTTCTACTTGATTATACTGGCCTTAATTTTATGTAATTTAATTATTCTATTCTTTATAAATTATTCCTATACATTTATCTTATTATACTATTTTAATGTCAATTCTCATTATTAGAAATACTATACTCTTTCTTTTTTTCTTTTTTTTTTTTCATTTTACTTACCGCATTTTTTTCTTCTCTTTATTTATTTATTCATTTTTTTCAACTAAATTATACCATGTGGATTTCTTAAAAAAAGTAGATAAACAGATAAATATAAAAATTTAAGCAATTAATTAACGATTTTCGAACAAAATAACAAAATCATAAAGGAAGAATCAATACCTTTTGAACTGACATCAAGTAAAAAATTAATGAGTGTGCAAAAATTACTATCAAGCAATTAATATATGTCATATAATATTATGTAACAAGTGTAAATAAAATAATATATATCTATCTAAAGGAGAAGTATGAGGCGATGACGTGGCGGTTTAAAATCATTTCAAACAGCATTATCTCTTCTCTCCCTAATTCTCTCATTTTTTAATTTTTTATTAATTTATAAATATCAATTAATCTAAAATATATTTTATATATATCATAACTTTAAACTTAAATCAATTATCACATTTTGATTTTTTTTTTGTTTAAAAAGGATATTTTTTTTTCAAAAAATTATTATATATATATTTTTAAGTTTATAATAATGTGTTATTAATTAATTAAAAAATAAAAAATTTAAATGAGAAAAAACTACACGTGTAGTTATTATTTTTTTTAAATGATATTTTTTTAAAAATAATTATATATATTATTAATTTTATAATATTATGATACTAATTAATTAAAAAATAAAAATTTAAATTGAAAAAAAAAACTACACACGTGCAGTTATGATTTTTTTTCCTATTATAAATATCTATTATAATCAATATATTCTAAAATCACTCTAAATTATTTTTCTCTTATCTCCTTAATTCTCTCAATTTTAATATTTTATTAAAGCATAAATCTATAAATTGATATTTTACTATTATTTTAATAATTTTTCTATAAAAAGCATAAATCTACAAATTGATTTTTACTATTTTTTTTTAAATATTTTTCTATAAAAATACAAAATATTTTAAAAAATTAGAAAATAAAAAATAAATTCCAAAAAAAAATATTAAAACATAAAATATAATGAATCGTAAATTTTATTTATATACATAAAATATCAATCAACATTATATACCTTAACGTTTTTAATTTTTTTTTAAAAAAAAAATATAAAAAAATAATAATGACTCTAATGTGTAAGTTTTTATTTTTTTTTTAAAAAATAAGATATAGTAATAATAATAATAATAATAATAATAATAATAATAATAAAAGAATCAGGTGTACGTGATACTTAAAATAATATTTTAATTGCTTTTTACCATGTTTAAATTTTTTATTAAAGAATATTAATTAATTTTTAACAAAAGCCTACTTTACATCTTTTTTTGAAATGATAATTTTAATGTCAAGTATTCCATAAATTTTCTACTAATATTTTTCAATTAATGAAATGAAAAGGCAAATTTTAATTCCCGTATAAAAAATCAAACTCTCAATCCCAATAATCAATAGAAACAACATCAAATTTTAAGTTCTCAAAATCTATAAAAATAAATAAATAAAAAAACAGATTTCATAAACACAAACTTAAACATTAGAACTCCAGCAAAACACTAAAACTCAAACATTAAAAACACATACAATAAAATTCAAACCCAGAACTTTACACACACACATCAGAATAAAAATTAAACCATAAATGAAGATTTATGCTACTATTTCTCGATTTTCGGTATTTATTAGCAATAAATTTAATATTTTAAGTATTTATGTCACAAATTTTTTAATAGTAAAATAAAAATTTAATATAATTTTACTAAGTAATTATTATTAATTACAATACACAATTTATTTTTTTTATATATAATTTAAAATATTTTATATATCCGCCGCGAAGCGCGGGATGTTTACTAGTATATATATATAAAGGAGAAGTATGAGGCGGTGATTTGGCACTCTAAATTTACTTTAAGGCTATTTTTCTCTTCTCTACTTAATTCTCTTATTTTTTTAATTTTTAATTCTATAAAAAATACAAAAATATCTCCATAAAACTCAATTTATATTAATAATAATATAATATTAACCCTAAACCTATATATCAATCTATATATATACATACATTACCTACACACACGAATTCTCTTCTTTATTTCCTAAAAAATATATATATACATTACACACATGTTCTCTCTCTTTTTATTTATCATGCAATTACACACTCTCTCTCTCTATTTTTTACTATACCTCATTAGACATTATCTCCCCAATGAAATTGTTGTTTTCTTTTCTACTTAATCTAGCTCTATGGATATATGATTTATATATAATTACTTTTCTTTTATCTACTCTATTTCTTCGAATTCGTTAAAAAACAAAATCTCTATTCTTCGTAAATAATACATTATTTATATTATTATTTGGTTTCTATAATATTATGCCAATTTTGTTTTACTTTTTTTAGAATATATATTTTTTATACTAATTATGAAATGGCAACATAACTATATATAAGCCTATATATTTTCATATTCTCTCTCAGTCGCATATACAAGAGAGATTTTATATTCACCAATTGTTAGTACTACCAAGTTTTATTTCTTTGTATATTTTTGTCTTATTAAACTAACTATGATAGTTTAAGTTACATCACTAAAATAAAATAAGTCCACCTTAGTCTTTAAAATTTATCATGAATTATGTGGTTGACTTT